>NW_026890601.1:0-2416218 GCF_028828025.1 Penicillium rubens | reverse complement strand
TTGCCGCTTCCCACAACTGTTCTGATGTCATATGCCGCCAATCTGAAAGTATGATAGACTGAGTATTGTCCTCCGCATTCCGCATTGCCTTTTGCTGATCACGGTCACTGGTGATTGATGCGAAAGGCCGCTCCACGGAATTATCAGGATGTATATTAATCGGCCCATACAAGCCATCCTCAATATGACCTCGTTGGTGCGCATGATAGAAATAGCTTCCATATTCGGTTGCTTTCCATTTGTAGGTGAAAGACGCCCGAGGCTTGATCCCTCTTTGTGAAAGGCCTGGAACACCATCTGACCATGGGGTGAGTCTCTGTTCAATCCCTATTCGAACCAGTTAGAAAATAATATTGGAACAAGAAGCAATTATGAGCCTTACCATGGAAATGAACAGTGATTGAGTACGGCAGCAAATTCAACACAGAAACCTCCACATCGTCTCCTTGGCACAATTCGAGCAATGGTCCAGGGAATTGGCCATTTGTCAAAATTCCCTTCCTCGAATGTCCGTCCGGAGATATATCCCCTTCTGTCAAGACTATGTCGAATTTGACAGAGGGCCGTTGCGGGAACAAAGCGACATGGGAACAATCCGCGACAGCCTTGACCAATTGCAGACAGGTCAGGATGAGAAAGCACCTCAGTAGCGCAATTGAGGTTGCCATCTTCATTACAGAGAAAGAAAATTGTCAACAAAGGAGAGTCGTCCCGTCTTTATACGTCTGTTTGCCGGAGAAATATGAGACCGATATTGTGTATAATTTGTTTTGTTAATCCACTCGGATTGCCAAATCTGGACAGTCCAAGCTGCTATTTTCGCTTAAAGAATTTTACCGATATGATTTTTACAGAACGTTCCCCATATCCTGTCATAAATTTGTATCAAGGTACGGAGTGGATAAGATATTAGTCTATATATAAGTGTACCAGATCTATTGTGATGTAGTGAGCTTGGATTGGACATAGCTTAAAGCAATTACATTATAGGTCGGGAATGTAAGGTGTTGGAAGGTGTTTGGATTCTCGGAATTCCAGGAGAGCGGATATGTAAGCGGATATGTACTCCAGGGCTCCAGGGCTCCATACCGAAGCCGCAGAAAGACCCGAGCAAGGAGCTTCAAATTTCAGATGCCACTAGTAGTGTCGATCTTCAATCAGGCATTCCGAAAGAGGAGGTCCCACCAACATCAGGGATCCACAGTCCACTAGTCCGATTCGGGAGGAATGGCTACTATAGTGGATAGATAGGTGTTCGAGAGCATATTATACTATTTAGAATAGTGGGTTAAATGCTCTATCGCATAGAAAATTACGATTGAGTGGAGATTTGGCATCGAGCGCGGCCCACTTAACTAGGTGATGGTGGACTTGGAGTACTTGGCAAAACACGTCAGTGGTATAAGGGGTGACTCCAGGGCTGTGTCGGTTAGGGCACAGTTGCAAATCCTATTTTGGGATTATAAAGACTGACAAGCAATTACACCATCTGAATTTACTATGATGGTATTTATGCAGTCATTTCATACGGCCCGCTTCGGTGATTCATCCTCGAGACAACATCAGCATTTATATCCCCTTCAGGTGCCGTGTATACTGAAGATGTCGAGTCCGAATCTGAGTCTGAGGGATCCACAACGGTATCTTCAGTGCGTTCAGACGGCTCTTCGGGCCTCGGAGTCGGCTCACTTTCACGCCGAGGAATTGTTCTAGGAACGCGACTCTCTTGACTATGATTATGTGACGGCACTGGCGTATTTCTAGCGGCAGAGTCTCTAGCCCTCGAGCAGCGAGACTGTATTCCAGAAGACCTCTGGGGAATTTGGGAGGGAAAGACAGGGGTTTGCCGAGGAATGAAGGTGTCCGACACCGGTGGTTCTTCTCTGGCTGGAGGCCGACTAACGATCCTCCTGGCAGGATCCTGTTCGGGTTGACGTATAGGAGATATCTCACGAGAGTCATTACGAACGGGAGCAATTTGCCCGTTCACTAGCGGTGACATTTGCTCACCGGGTCGCATACGAATATGCCACAATGGGTCGATGGACTGTGGAGGTTCAGCCCGATAGCCACGCTCAGGAGTTGTTGATCGACTGCTAGGCAGACCCTGCTCTAGAGTTGAAGGTAGCTCTTGAGGCAAAAAGCTTTCGCGTTCTCGTGAATTACGAGACTGTATATATTGAGCGGGATAATTCCCTTGATTCACATTCTGGACCATACTTGGGGTATGACTTGGAGGCATCAGACCAGAGTCCGCCAAAGCCTGGTTGAGAAGTTCTCTGACCCGAGCCTTGCAGTCCTCAGAGATAATGGCATCTGGCGAGAACGCAACTGTCTCCGGCATGCGAATGATATCTGAGACATCTATGTCGGGTATACTAGTGCGAGCCAAGAGCGCCTGAAGAACATCCAGATGGCCATGATATGCCGCATAGCGGAAAGGTTGCCAGCCGCCCTCGTCCTTTTTGGATGCCGATGCGCCGCGCTCTAGCAGCAGCGAGACCACGGGTAGATGGCCTGACATAGCAGCCAAGCATAGCGGAGAGTCGCTGCGTGACGTAGCTTGGTGCTTCTGGTAGAGAGGAGATCCTCGATCCAACAGCTTTCGCACTGCAGCCACATGTCCGCAGCGACATGCTACACTTAGCGGTCGATCTCCAACCCTGTCCCGAGCGTCTAGAGAAGCTCCTTTGTCACAAAGAAGATCCACAAGGCGTATTGAGCTCCGCGCTGCTGCGATATGCAATGGTCTCTGCTGGTGCTGATGTTCCGCTGCTTCAATGTCAGCACCTTCTAAGAGTAACAGCGTTGCTATCTCGATACTGTCTGCCATACAGGCATAATGAAGCGGAGTTAGACCTGCTGCACATTGGCTGTTGAGGTCGGCACCCTTGCGTAGTAATGGCTCAACGACAGCAAATTGGGCTTGAATAACGGACAAGTGCAAAGCCGTTCGTCCCATTGCATCAATCTTAGCCATAGATCCTTTCTTCTGACTGAGAATTTCCACTGTCTCTTCGTGGCCATAGTAGGCAGCCCAATGCAGGGCAGTCATCCCGGTGTCATCCATACCACTTGATGAAGCCTTTTGTTTGGATTTCAATAGGAATTCGACAGCCTGGGACCGGCCTGCTTCGGCAGCACATATCAATGGTGTCTTTCGATCACGACCGGCAGCTTCTATATTAGCTTTGTGGGCCAGAAGCACTGCAATGACTTCGATATGGCCTGCTTCGCACGCATAGTGCAATGCCGACATCATAGTAGCGTCCTTGGCTTCGATATCAGCGCCTTTTGACACAAGCATGTACACAATTTCCGCATCACCCTGCTTTGCTGCAGCGTGCAAAACAGTCATTTGATTCTCAGCACGACTGTTGACCTTTGCGTTATGCATAAGCAGCATTTGTAGGGCTTCGTGTTGGCTTCGGTCAACAGCAATTCGCAATGCTGTACGGCCTTGATAGTTTGGAACTTCGGCAATGTTACTCTCCTCCATGAGTAAGCTTATGACACCGCAATGACCACGCGAAGCTGCAAGATGAAGTGCGGTCCAGCCAGACCCATCGGCCGCATCTAGTCGAGCATGATGCCGAATCAAAACCTCAACAACATCATCCTTCCCGCAGTGCGCAGCAACAAGCAATGCATTTCGACCTGATGCTTTATGTCGCTCTTCGATGTTAATGCCATATTGGATGAGCCGTGCTACCTCAGCTTGGGAACCAGCTTGGGCGGCCTTCACAATCTGTGGAATAGAGGCAGCATCCGCGCCGGTCAGTTGAATGCTGATATGGGAATTTTGCTCTCGTCTAGGCTTCACTCTTGTGAAAGGTGCGCCATTGCCTACTTTCGGTGAGCCTTTGGAAGACGAAGAGGCAAGATTTAGACGACTAGATGTATTCAATCGAAGTAGAGAAGATATCCTTTCAAGCTTAGAGGCGGATCTCTCAGGTGCCTTCGATGTCTTAGTATCTGACTTGCTCCGGGGCATATTTTGCAAATCTGGACGCGGCGCATCTTGGTAGGATGTTGCCCTCCTGTGAGCTGGATGTACCGGCGCTGATGGACTAGTGGGCAAGAGAAGATGATGTTGGTGGGGTGGAGCAGCATCAAATGATGGCCTTGTAACGCTGCTATTGCGCGTAGGGGTGTCTGCATAGCCTTCGTCTGTGAATAGACTTGGGCCGTTATTGGTGTCGGTCTGGCTACTAGAGGACCCGATTGACGGTACGAGTTGCTGGAGTGACCTGGGATATACCGGCAAACCTGCGAGGGCATTGTTGAAATTGAAAACTCGGTCACTGGCTGTGAAAGTGCTGTTCTGCGAGATGCTTGCCGCGCTAGATGTAGCCTGACTCCGTGCAGACACTAGTGTTTCGGTGTCGTCGCGAACCCTGCGCATGATGCGACGAGTCGTTGCCTGTCTCAACAAGCGTACCTGCTCTTGTGATGTATGACTTAAAGGTTTATAAGCTTCTGTGTGGTTTCCAGACATGAGGGGACATTCTCACCACTGGCAGACTTGAAGTAATAGCTGTAATGCCATCACTTGCGCATGTAGTTTCTCCTGATGTCCTTTCATAATATCTTCTTTCCAAATGACCCTAATGCGCAACCTGAATCCAATTGTGCCGTCGTTGCGACTGCCATGAACCAAAGTCATCACATCCTCAGACAGAACCTCCATGATGATTTGGCAGCCACCCATGGCTGTAACGAGCTGTTCATTGAATTCCTCCGATACCATCACATTGGAAGAACTGAGCCGTTGCCATTCCTTCAGGCTCGTCAGTGCTGTCTGGATACAGCTCAGCTCCTGAATAAGCGAATGGATTGTAAAGTCAGCATCGCTGAACTTCCCATGTAGTTCATAGAGGCCATGAATAGTCGAAGTAAGTGCGCCTAGAATCTGAACAATTGCCGAAGCAAGCCCGGTCGCAGATATCGGGTCCATGGTGGACTCGAGATATGAAGGACAGAGGTAATGCGGGGGCTGAGGGGGGCTGGGATGATTAGCGCCAAATCACATGGGGGGCCGATACATCTCCTTTGGGAGATGCAGGCACAGACGGGCGGCAAAATGGTCAGTTTAAAGGTTATCTAACCCTCTTCGGCAACCATGAAACTGTCGTGCTAATTTATTCATAAGATATACCAATATTGAGACAATGGCTGTATATAGAGCGATTCTCTTTGCTTACGGTAGTCTCACTACACTACTAGAACATCCGGGGAAAACCTCACGTCTTATGTTTTCTTATTTCTCGTCTCTGCAGTATTGCAAATGATAGCCTAGCAGATACTGGGGGAGTTCTGCTGACTAGGCGTCGCCACTTTCACCCTCTGGAATATACCTACGGAATTATTCCATCGCTACTGTTGCATCATATGGTTCTAGGAATCAAACTTCGGGGTCATATTTCGATGGTTTAGGACGTCACTTGGGAGAGTGTGATATATAATCTTAAAGCCGTAACAATCTTTTTCATTTTGGTTTTAGTCAGAAGCCATATATATCTGCGTAGATGGGATCCGACGGCCGCCGCGCTCGCAGGGTCGCAGGTCTGCTAGACGTTGCCAGCGCGGGAACCGGTGACACCTAGTGTTGTTGCGGCCAACGTTGAAGAAATATCAGTGCTACCATCCTTTGCTAGTACACATTGCTCTCCTAGATCATGGAGGGCCTTGTCGGCCTGCCCCGCTGCGCCAGATGCATGAAAGATACGCGCGATAATTGCATGAACCTTAAGAAGCTCGGGGCACGGAAGATCGTATCTTTGGTCATACCACTTGAATGTAACGGTTCGACATCGTCGTCGTCGGCGACACGATTTACGGAACTTGCGGAAGATGTCATCAATCTGCTGCTGGATGTAGACCATCGAGCTCTCGTTGCCCATGCTTGCTACTTCGAGAAACTCCTGCCCGCGATGCGTGACCACGGACTGGAGGTCGATGTAGGTGTAGTCGTTGTCGTGGGCGGTAGATTTGAATGCGGTATTTGTGGGGCAGGGAGGTCTCTTCGAACGAAAAATCAAACCGGCCAAAGGACCGATGAAGCTCACTCAACATGGTCATCGCATTGGTAGTATCGTTGATGTTCTCTCGGTTGAAGTCTATCGCCTGGATAGTTGGAAATGGCGGATAAGGTTTGCCCAGATGATGTGTTTTGCGTAGCCTTCAGACTCCGTGCTCCACGATGCAAGGCAAAACGTGATGTGCACGCAGTCTGCGTATGTTGAGGGGCTGGTGCTGCTTGCATCAAGAGAATCTTCATCGAAAAATCCAGTCACAACACATCCGAAGGCCAGTAGCCCTACAGTGCACATTGTGAACTGCTATCCTTATGATCAGAGGTGAGATCAATTACCTCTTAGTGAGGTACTGCTCTAAGGGCTGTTCCAGAGCATCGTTCTTAGGGGAGGATAGCTCTAAGAAGAAAATATGAGGTGCGAAGAAAGTGTGCACGCTAGAGGAGGATGGCTCTAGGGAGAAAATAAGAGGGGCGAAGGTAGTGTGAAGAGAGAAGGAGGAAGGAAGAAAGAAAGAGACAGAGAAGGATATTTATATATTATCGTGGGAAGGCAGAAATTAGGCTACAATTATATAATATAGGTGAATAACCGGGCGTGGACCCTCCAAGGTTCTAATGGAATGGATGTTTGAAGGAAGCCATATAGTGTAGTCCTACCATATATACTACGAAGACACAATGAAGTCATACATAATGTTACGAAAGTATACATGAGTATACAATTCTATGATCTTGCTTTTGCCACCTATATCAACCTCCTAGAGGAGAGATGGATTCAATGTGTCAGATGCTGCTTCGGGTACTTGGTCGGCCTCCATGATTGAGGAGGAATGCTGGACAGGGGATGGTTGGGTGACGAACTGATTTGACTGGGTGAAAATTGATGAAGATGAGTGTTTTGGTTGCAAGGGAAAGTGTTGTGAAGGCTGGAAGGTGTTGTGAAATGAAGAAGGAGAAAAGTTCTCAAGTTCTGAGGATTGGTAATGGAGCTGTTAGCTGGTGTTTGTCCGTCGTGAGGAGGTGTCCAGTCTCACTGTTCTCTCAGATTCTGGTCGATTAACCTCCTCCTATAGCCGGGCTGTTGAGACTTGCGTATTTAAGTCAGGTGCCAATATTGTTTTCGGTATGGCAAGACCGAGAATATTTTTAATCTAGACCTTAAAGACGCTAAATATCCCGCTCTACTAGTGAAGCCGATCCGACCGGATAAGAGTGCTCCACGATATAAGGGAAAACGGGATGATATACACGCAGTCTGTGTATGTTGAGGGGCTGGTGCTGCTTGTATCAAGAGAATCTTCATCGAAAAGTCGAGTCACAACACATCCGAAGGCTAGTTGCGCACAGTGCACATTGTGAACTGCTATCCTCATAATGAGAGGTGAGATCAATCACCTCTTAGTGAGGTACCTACTCCAAGGGCTGTTCTAGAGCATCGTTCTTAGGGGAGGATAGCTCTAAGAAGAAAATATAAGGTGCGAAGAAAGTGTGCACGCTAGAGGAGGATGGCCCTAGGGAGAAATTAAGAGGGGCGAAGGTAATGTGAAGAGAGAAGGAGGAAGGAAGAAAGAAAGATATATAGTTGTATTGAAGAAAACTAAAGACGCGCCTAGTAGCGTAGTGGATGTTCCTCGTAGGTAGCCTGTTCTTCGCCCGACCGCCTATCCACATCTGTAGCATTCTTTTGATCGCTCTGGAGACTTGTTTTAGAATCTGGGAACGCTACCCGAGTCTGCTAGACGTTGCCAGCGCGGGAACTGAGGACACCTAGTGTTGTTGCGGCCAACATAGAAGAAATATCAGTGCTACCATCCTTTGCTAGCATAGAGTGTTCTCCTAGATCACGGAGGGCCGTGTCGACCTGCTCCGCTGCGCCAGATGCATGAAAGATACGCGCGATAATTGCATGAACCTTAAGAAGCTCGGGACGCGGAAGATCGTATCTTTGGTCATACCGATTGAATGTAACGATTCGAGGGAGCTCTAGCTGTAGTCGTGGGCGATATTTTTTAATGCGGTATTTGTGGGGCTGGGAGGTCTCTTCGAACGAAAAATCAAACCGGCCAAAGTACTGATGCAGGTTAGTCGACATGGTCATCGCATTGGTAGTATCGTTGATGCTCTCCAGGTTGAAGTCTATCGCTTTGATAGTTGGAAAATGGCGGATAAGGTTTGTCCAGATGATGTGTTTTGCATAGCCTTCAGACTTCGTGCTCCACGATGCAAGGGAAAACGGGATGATGTGCACGCAGTCTGTGTATGTTGAGGGGCTGGTGCTGCTTGCATCAAGAGAATCTTCATCAAAAAGTCCAGTCACAACACATCTGCTACCATCACGGGCAAGGCACTCTGTCTTAAGGCGAGCTTCTCTTTGCATAGGCCCCGACTCGGAAGCGATATTGTCAATGGAGTCCTCCATTCCGAGACTCGGGGAAATACTTGGGGTCGAGCGCAGCCATCTCAATGGTGCCACTAGGCCGTCGATCAATGACTGAGCATGATCATGCAGCTCTTTGTTGGTCTGAAGTGACTGGAGATGGTGGAGGAAATTGACCCTCCCATTTTCCGGAAGGTAGGCGTAGAACGCTCGTAATATCGAAACTGTCTTATCCTTGGGACCGACGGGCTGGTATGCATCAACTTTCTCCATGTTGGTAGCGAATCATTCGACAGCAGATATTGTCAGAAGAAAGATGCGCTTGAAGAGGGAGCCGCGATCGTTCAGAGCTTAAAGAGTGGATCTTCCTATATTGGTTTAGCTCCCGCTCCAGCTTCGGTAGTGGATTACGTTAGAAAAAGGGTTTTGACCTGAGCACTATGGGTCTTCGTACTCAGGTGACCTCGGAACCTTTAGTCAGGCCGATGCCGAATACTATAAAAAAGTTTATTTTTCTCCTATGGATCGCATTTGTCAACTCAGACCCTGCCTTAGTAACTCCTATAGAAGATAGGGGGAAATGGATTAAGTAAACATTACCAATACTCCAGGACTTATCAATTTTTGAAAGGAAGATTCCAGTATCAATATAATGCCAATCTAACCTGAAGGATGGTTATAAATATTGGTTTCCTGTGCCATAGACAGAATCATACATTGCCAATAATATAGTTACATTGCTTGGTTTAATCATCGCTATTTTGGCCTCATCCTACGCATTATTCTCAACCCTTTAGGCGTTTCCGTACTCCGGTCAAGTTAACGAAATTCGACCTCTCTTCTTCACTCTACCAAATGTCCTCTCAGGTCCACGTCGTTATCATCGGGGCGTCTTTCGCCGGTATTCCGATTGCTCATTCCCTCCTGAAGGATATTCCTAGTGTCAAAGTTACCCTGATCAATCCATCGCCAACCTTCTACTTTGCCATTGCTGCCCCGCGAATTCTCGCGAAGCGAGATGCCTTCAAACCTGAACAATATCTTCTTCCAATCGAAAAGGAGTTCAGCCGGTACCCGGCGAAATCATTCGAATTCGTCCAAGGCCGCGCCTCAACAATCGATGTCTCGGCAAAAACGGTCGCCCTTGATACCACCAGGAACATCAACTTTGACTACCTTGTGATTGCATCAGGAAGCACAACCGCCTCCACCAGTCGGAGAACCGCCGTTCCTATCCCATTCAAGCAGTCCAACTCCGATGACATGAAGTCCATGATTCACAATGCACAAGACTCCATCAGTATGGCCGAAAGCATTGTCATTGCGGGTGCTGGACCAATTGGCGTTGAGCTTGCGGGCGAAATAGCAGAGGTCGCCCGACAAAGCGGCAAGAAAGTTAAAATTACTCTTGTTTCAGCCTCTTATCGCATCCTGCCAATGCTGAAGCCCGCAGGCAGCGCTGCAGCCGAGAAGCTCCTTACCAGTCTTGGAGTTGAAATCGTCAAAAACCAGAAAGTCGCCGAAGCCGTGCAAAGCAAAGAATCCCACTCGTGGACAGTGACGCTTGACGAGGGACGGAAACTGGATGTCGACTTGTACATTCCCACGACCGGTGTCATGCCGAACAACGATTTCATCCCGGCGGACCTCTTGGATGAGAATGGGTGGGTGGTCGTCGACAAAGAGCTTCGTGTCAAGACACGGCGTGGTTCCTCATCCCGATTGCCAATTTTTGCAGCGGGCGATATCACCAACAACTCGATGCGATTGTCCTTCAAAGCACAAGAGCAGGCGGCCGTTGTGGCTGCTAACCTCAAGGTGGAGATTGTTCGCCAAGGGAAAAATAAATCATACGATCAGGGTGATAAGACGATGATGGTGGTGCCGGTTGGTTCAACGGGCGGGACTGGGTTGATCATGGGCTGGACACCTTGGAGTGCAATGGTCAAGATGGTAAAGGGAAAGGACTTCTTCGTGTCCAAGGCTCATTCGGCAATTTCTGCGAAGTAAAATGTTTATTTATTTATTTTTTAGTTTTTAGATAGTACGAACATGTTATAGGAGAATAATACAATAATGATTTATCATTTGTGGACGGCGGACCTGTGGATTGCATCTTCGAGTTAGTTTTGCCTTTTGAACTCACCCGTGTACGCAGCTCGCCCACCAGCAATCATCAATAATTTCCTATCCGCTGGATCATCTCAATTGCCAATGCATCACTCATGTACCAATGAAGCTGCACTGGCTGGGCCTAGCAGTACTGAGCCGATTATAATTCATGGACTGCTTGATATAGCTGTGGATGAATATACCGAATGGCAGCTGTCACGGGTGTGAACTATAGGACCCTTCAAGGCTCATAGTTCCATTAAGGTTTGGCTAAAGTCTTACTAAGCGGAAGAACTTGAGGTCCAATTGCCTCCGTGTCCGCTTACACAATACTGGATGGTCTTGAAAGGTACCACCTGGGCAGGGTTGGCTCCACATGGGCAGGGGCTTATACACCATAGTATTCTTTATGACCTACCTATGTAGGCCCAGCTCCCAAAGAGAAGCCTTACTTATGCCCTTTCTTATATAACGCCGATATATTGCGCGAACAAGCCATCGGAGTTTTATGAGGTACAAAAGGAACGCACGGGCCACGTTTCAGACTTTCTTATCTTGTTTAAACATCTACTTCGTATCTTGGAAAGGGAAGGAGCGAGCGAGAGCTAAACTTAGGAAGGCTACTAAAAGGACTACTAAAAAGACTACTAAAAAGACTACTAAAAAGACTACTAAAAAGACTACTAAAAAGACTACTAAAAAGACTACTAAAAAGACTACTAAAAAGACTACTAAAAAGACTACTAAAAAGACTACTAAAAAGACTACTAAAAAGACTACTAAAAAGACTACTAAAAAGACTACTAAAAAGACTACTAAAAAGACTACTAAAAAGACTACTAAAAAGACTACTAAAAAGACTACTAAAAAGACTACCAATAGATATATCTAGTTGTAATGCTAGAGGTAAACTTCGATGCGTGTATAGTCTATGCAGTGAGAGGAGACTCCTCCAGTGCTGAGATCAGAAGCGAGCTCGGCACGATTAATGCAATAGCAAAAGGAGACGGTAGCGCTATTCTAGTTGTTAGCATCAAGTTCCGTGCAAGGTCCATCACCATGCGGGAACTACCACAACTTGCACACTATTCAAGATCGTCCACCCATGTAGAGAGAGGTCGCCCAAGATTTGTTAGTAGCGCCAATCTAGACGAAAAATCTGGTCTTTGCTTTCGAACCGCCTAAGCATTTTCGGTGGCGATTCCAGTCATGCAAGCACTCAAGAGGTTGAAGACCTTTGCGAGTACAGATGGGATGTTGGTCCCGGTAGGCCATTTTTCGAGGCCTAGAGGGAAGACTCAATATCATCAGCATCTTCTTTAGTTTCAAGCTGTGCCATAGCAATAGATATAAATTATTGCAACGCAAGCAAGATGTTATCACTCACATCTCTCGGAGTAATCAGCGCATATCCTACTCGCTGGCGGTTACCTCATCTGGGAATGACCGTGGGCCTTTGATATTTCCCCGCCGCACCAACATATTATGACTGCCCCAGTCAAGTGGATATATTCCAAGTCATATCACAAATATCAATCAAAATTTATCGTGTTTACCCTTGAGTTTCTATCCGACAGAATTTGAAACTTGCGATAGTTCCAATTCTCACATTACATAAACCTCCCACAAACATGACTTCCTGTCTCAGCAACAAATCTATCATCGTCGCAGGGGCCTCTGCACCATTTGCAGACGACTTCCGTGGTTGCTACTCCGGTAGGCTCGGCCAGGTAATGGAGAAAAAGATATATCCTAACATCTGTCAAGGTGCCAAGAACAAGACTCTCGCAGTCAACCTGGATCCTCTAGTATCTACCAATTTGACTGAAGCTCAAGCTCAGATAAACACCACTTTTGGCGCTCTCGGTGATCAGATCCATGTTTTCATTATCGATACCCGAACTCAGGAGCCCTCTGGGCGACACGCAATTTGGGAGATTCCATTGAGTGAATGGGATCAAGGAGTCACCCCCATGAGTTGTCAGAGAAAAGTGCTGGTGCACGCAAAATTATTCCTTCAGCATCAGTTCCAGGCCAGCAAGGTGAAGAAGTCACATGAACCCCAACCAGGGGATGGTTTCTGCATTGTGATCCTCGGGTATCAAGACCTCTTCGGAGATTCCCTCGATCAACTTATTTCTAAGCTCCAGAGAGATGCCTCGCGACTTCACCCAGGTGCTTCCGTCAACTTCCTTGATCTTAGCAACTCACCCGAGGCCTCTACGCAATCGATAGCTGCGGCAACAGCGATACTGGTCTCAGCGAAACCCGCCCGTGGAATCATCCCACTCGACAATATCACGAGTGTCAAAAGCACCAAGAACCACAACGATGATTTAGTTGCTCAAAATAGCCAGCTCTGTACAAGCCTCCCTCTCCATCAGAAGCATCCAAAGGTCAAAATTGCCTTGTCATTTGACTTTGACGCAGTCTCTGCCTTCCTGGGCACAGGAGATCATCCAGACAACAACTTGGCAGACTACAGCACAGGCATATTCGCCGGTCGAATCGGTGCCAATCGAATACTGCGCATGCTACAAAAGCACCAAGTAGCCGACAAAGTCACCTGGTTCATCCCCGGACACACGATGGAAACGTTCGAACCAACCGTCAAGGAGATTATCAAGTCCGGTGCCGAGATAGGACTTCATGGTTATTCGCACGAAGGTGCCTACCAAATGACACCAACCCAAGAGCGAGACGTGCTAGTAAAGTGTATGGAAGTATGCGAGCGGCTAACCGGCAAAAGAGTGCGAGGGTACCGCGCGCCCATGTGCCAGCTCCGCGAGACAACAATCGAGCTTCTGAGAGAGTTTGAATTTCTGTATGACTCCTCTCTGAGCCATCATGACTCACAGCCATATTTTACACCCAGCGATCCGCCAATCAAGGGAGTAGATTTCTCTAAGCCGGCTAGTACTTGGTTGCGTCCCACGCCGCTTGCTGCGACGGATGCCCGGCCTGTCGGCCACCCGCTTGTGGAAATTCCCACCGGCTGGAATAATGAGGATATGATGGCGTTGCAGTACTTCCCACATTTGGATAATAGTCATGGGCATGTTGATGTACGGGTGGTTGAGCAGAGATGGAAGGATATGTTCCTGTGGCTGTGGGAGAATGCCGATGATGTTGATGGAGGAGATGGTAGCTTTGTCTTCCCCATATTGATGCATCCTGATACCAGTGGTATGTCCCATGTGATAGGCATGGTTGACCGTTTTGTCGGATGGCTTCGGGGATGGGGGGACGCAGTTCAGTTTCGCACTTTCGAGAGTATCGCACGGGAGTGGTTAGAAGAGCAACAGAAGGCCGAGTAAACTATAGATAGAATTAGGCATAATGAACATATTTTTCTCTCCCTGAGATATTCAAGCAACGCTACATTTCATTTGCTGGGAAGCCATATTTTGTTCGAGCATATGTATGCTTAGGAGCCCACTACATATATTTTTGGTATACTCCCGTAGACACGAATTTGATCGACTTTTATAGAATCAAAAGTAGGATAAGGTAATCTCTCTATAATACTCCCGAGGTCTAATTGGTTGATACATATGTAAGCACCTGTCTCGCTGGGTGTTGCCTCATTCAAGATAAGCAGAAACATGCCGCTCTCGGTCAACATATATAATGTCTGATGGACACGACGAAGATATAACACACTATACTCAAACTTGAGTATCCAAGCCTATCCTACATAATGCATCTTGCTATTCCTCCCGCCCCTGTTCGCAATCCCGGAAAGGGCTTCAAAACACAGCCCAAGAAGACACGAACTGAGAAAGTCTCGACAGATGACGAATCCGTACAGACCTCTTCGGGGGACTCGTTCAAAAGGTCATTTCGGAAATCCATGATCAGTAGTATGTCATGTACTTATGGGTCATTTTTATACCCGCGCTTACAG
Source organism: Penicillium rubens (assembly GCF_028828025.1). Taxonomy (NCBI): domain Eukaryota; kingdom Fungi; phylum Ascomycota; class Eurotiomycetes; order Eurotiales; family Aspergillaceae; genus Penicillium; species Penicillium rubens. The sequence continues at coordinate 2,401,785 of NW_026890601.1, read as the reverse complement.
TTTTTATAGCCTTTACTTCTCGCACCAGAACGTGAAGACAGCGGTATCTAGCCAGACCAGACATGGTCTTTGATCAATTGATTTGCTTTTATTCTCTTTCAAAAAACATGTTAGACCTGCTGCTACACCCTATTCCTCTATCACTTCCGTGGTCTTTCATTGGTGTCTGTTTCAACAAGTTGTTATTACTTTCCTATTGCAACCACGATTGAAATATTCGACTTGGTTACATCAGTATTCAGCCCAGCTTGACAAATCTCTACCTGTTGCCCAGGTGGTGAAAACCGGGTCAGGTTCAGGATCCTCTTCATCGCCCCATCTCCAGCGGCCAGGAATAATTGTCTTGATCCCAGTAATACAGTTCATAACCACCGTTTCCAACAATGGGAACCTGTGCCCGTAGGACACTATCTTGAACACTTTGAGGCGTGGGGTTTGCTTGACAATTTCTGTACCTGTCGTAATCATCTCATTGTGTAATTCCGACTGCAACCTTAGCTCGGTGCAATGACAACTAAATCCGTCAGTGAATCCATAGAAATTGGGGATACTGAGGTTGATGACGAGACTCTCAATTTGTGACGGCATGACACTGTCGCTTTGTGGAAATTCAAGGATCCGTCGGCAAATCCTACGCATGCGTAACCGCACAGATTTCAACGAAGGGATCTGGTGCGCCAGCTGCGGACAAAGATGCATAGCGTTTATCATTTCTGATCCGAAGGTATCAATGACAAGGTGTGAGAGATTGGAGGTATCCAGGACGCTTAGAAATCGAGTTGGGTCCCATGAAGCATATCGAGTCAGCGGAATGATTGGGGCAAATTCGCTGCGGACACGAAAGGTGAAAGATGCTAAATGATTGTTCCGCTCAATCAATGAAGTGAGTATTTCGTTCAATTTCACGATATCCTGCTCAGCAGGCCAGCCCTTGGGGGCACACACATCAAGCGTGAGCTGTCGCAGAAAGATCCTCAGCTGCGGATGCACATCGTGGGGCGCGCGTACCAACTGGGTCGCACTGAGTTTAAGGTCCTCCAGCAGGAGGGGCTTTGCAATCGCGTACCACCGCTTGCAGACTGACAAGCAGCAGGCCTCCTGTTTGCGAAGCAGATCACTGCCAATAAAACGAATAATGATACATAGAATTTCGACTGGTAGGTTTTGCAGTGTCATGGGAGGAACGTGTTGAGAAGCAGACTGAGTTATTGTTGAGAAGGCAGCGCAAGAATGGAGAAGGGTCGTCTCGCATCCAGAGCGAAGCTCACTGAGAGAGAAGAAGAAGAAGCCGATCGTTGTTGTTTGTATTCGAAGAGCTAGTCGTGCGCGCGCTCTGGGAATGTATGGTGGAGAAGGAATACCCGGCGAGCTGCTGTAGATACTGACAAACTCTGGGTATGTACGGGGAAGGTTCAATTGCTGCGAAAGGCGGTTGCGAAGTGAGCTTTGAAGACCTTTGCGGAAGGTGGAGATCTAGGTCGATGGTACATACAAATTCTGCGCGAAGCTCTGCGAGAAGCTCTTGAATTTGGTGATCTACTTTGACGAAGATCAGGTGAGGAAGTAAAGGTGGAAAAAGAATTGCCCTGGCACCTTTTTTTTTGCCTGGGAAGTGAAGGAAGAAGAAAAATCCGGGGAGGAAATCCGGGGGTGGAGTCTTGATAAAGAAGGGTCCTGACTGTCTCTCGCACACAGCTTACTGAAAGTCTCGGGAGCAGCCCAATCTCTAGTTCACGCACTTGGGTACGCCATGTCACCGAGCTGTCCATAAAGAGAGAGATGCTTCGAGCCGAGATTGTACTATTGGAAGATGATGGACTCTACTGTGTAGGGGCCAAAGGAGCAGAAGGGAGAGAGTTGTATTGGAGAAAGGACCCCGTAAGGCTCACCCCGAAGCAGAAACCATGACCAGCACCAGTATCAAGCTTGAATTTCTGGCTGTTTTTGTCATTTTTCAAAGCTGCTTTTCACTGATGCTTTCCAATGATTTTTCAAGGTTGTTTTTGCCTGTTTTTAGATCGAACACCTTTTGCCTGGTAAATTTGTAGATCCCGACGGCGGTTTTAGTCTGATCTCATAGGCTTTTGTATCTTGCAATTTGCCCAGCTGCACTTCCATAGCTGCTTGCCATTGTTCTTTGAAATTGAGCACATGACCTCTGCATATGTACGGGACATCTTGACTCCCAATCTGACGCCAAAAGGTGAGTTTCGCCAGTAATCCTATAGCATCAGTCCTCCACTTGCTACGGTCTCTTCCACCGCGCATTGTACTCCTCCACTGTCGTCCCATCCACCGTTATTTCTTCTATCTGATGTCTGCGTATCTCTTCGGAGACTTTCGTGGACTCGGTAGGACGGTAGGGATCGGTGCGGTAGGTGTCTGTGCGGTAGGGACCGGTAGGATAGGAGTAGAACGTAGTATCTCTGGTGGATACAAACGAGCTGGATTCGGTGTATGCGGTGCATGCTGTTCAACTGCTTCTCTTGCTAGATGAATTTGCTGCTGTTGTGCGCTATTCTTTGCTGCCAATGGAGGTGAAGTCGGAGAAGGCGTCACTGCCTGCTATATAGACTGCGGGGGAGAGATCTGTTGAACTTGACGATCTGGAGTCTCTCGTCTCTCCCTTAGTGCCTATACCCTGCTTGTCACAACCCGGTGCTCTTCCCGTGCCGATGGAGCGGTTTGCTGTGAGTCCGGAATTCATTGCTCCGTCTACTGCGCCACAAGAGTATAAACAGGTGGTCTTTGATTTCCGGGATACTTTTGTTGATGCGTTGGCAAGTATTGAAAAAGAGAGCGAAGACTTCTCATCTGATAGGGGAATATCATTATCCCGTCTGTTCGCATCCCCTGTAACTGAGGTTGTTTTTCGATGGACTTGTAGCCCTGCGCACAGGGCTATTTTCGAGGCCCAGCTCATACTCGATTTAAACTTATGGCAGAGATGCCAAGCGGGAAGATTTCAAGAAATTCTCCAATGGGCATTTGGCATGAGTTGCATTATATAGCTTTAACGTTTCTCCTATATTGGCCTTAGTATAGGTTTGAAATACTTGAGATACTTCCCCGAACAAGAAATTTGAGACACTCCGAGGCCCTCCTTAGGTACCCAGGTACCATCGAGCTGTAGGTAGTCAGCAGGGAAGCTAACATGGGTTCAGTGTGCGTAATAGCCGAGTTCTTCCAAAATTGGAAGTTGGGAGGTTCTTTCCCTTAACTTGCCAGTTGGGGAAAGTGCATTGGCTAAATTTCAAGATAGGAAACTACGAGAATATTGATGACGCCATATATAAAAGACGACACTAGCCGGGGAGGCTAATTTGTCCCTAGCCAAGAATGGAACGCAGAGATCTACACAAACGATGTCACAAACAACTGGTATTGATAGCTGTTGAAGCTGGCAAAAGCCGAATGCAAACTATTGACATCGTATGCCGATAAATCATAATTCCGCGAGAGAGAATGCATTGATACATGACAATGCAATGTTCAAAGAAGGGTAGGAGGATCCATATCCGGCGGGAGATTAGTCGGTCTTTTTCACCCGCTCAAGAGTCGGGACTGAGACAGCGCCCTTGACAGAGTCCGCTACGTCGTCACTGACGGCCGCAGGAAGGGGTGATGTGGCCGGTGTGCGTTCGCCACCGCCCCGGCGCTGGATGAGGCCGTTGGTGATGCCGAGCACAGAGTCAACGATGACGGCGTCAATGCCTTCGGCGACTTGGTACTATATAGATAAGATGGTGAGATGGCTGGTGGGGTTTCCGGGGAATGAAAAATGGAATACTTACGTCGACGTTGTTGCCGTCATTGTTGAGTGTTCCGTAAGAGACACACACGAGACCGGACTCCTTGACGATACGGACTAGCCGCGGGCAGAGGACCAGTGGTTCGGCCTGACTGACAATCCCAAGGAGATTCCATCGCGAGGCGAACCGAACAGCCTCTTGCAAGCTGCTCGCGCGGATATCACCGACGGGGGAGGCTCCTGCGTCGCTCAGGAAGAGGACGGGGATGGAAGGCTGCTTGAAGGACAACAGCAGACAGATATCCGGGTTGAAACTGGAGAACAGCATGTCACGACCACCTCCCATGTCGTAGACCTTTGCCAGGATAGTGTCGACAAAGGAGTTCAGTTCTATGGCGTAAGTGTCCATTTCTTCCTCCTCGCTCTCGTGGAGCATAGGATATTCTGGCGACCTTGGTTAGATCGACCGAATAACTGTTCTTTTGGGAAGGACTAGTAACTCACTCAGTTCGATGTTAAATCCGACAGGCTTCGGAATCTTCGTGAACAGTTCTTCCAATGTGGCGAATGGTGCCTGAATGTGTTCGCCGCGGGTGTTGCCCTTGAAGCCCTTCTTCTTGAAGTCGCGTGTATGCTTGATCTTCTCGGTCAACTCGGCGGGGTTGTACTCGGAGCCGCCGACCGACATTGAGCGCTGGCGGGGACCAAGCTCAGATTCCTTGCCGTCGACTTTGACAGATTCGGGTAAGGCATGACGGTAACGTCCGACGCCCAACTCAAGGAATTGATCAAGCGTCATGGTATGAACAGGCGCATCAATACCCGTCTCACTAACCAGGAAGTCGTGGTAAATGACAGGCACGTGGTCCTTCGTGAGCTGCACATCAAACTCAACATATGAGGCTCCCAGGTTGGCCGCAGCGATAAAGGACTCCACAGTGTTCTCGCCCAACTGTAAAGAATTCCGGCTGGCCATGTTCTTACCCAGCCCACGGTGTCCAATGACCATGGTTGAGCTCATCGAGCGCCAGTAGGTCTGGTTGCCAGCGATAGACATTTTCGGGTGCTTGAAGGGGGTAATGACGAGAAAATTAAAAGTCACAGACCCAATCACCTCAAGGGTATTGGCGGCAACAATGGGAACAGTGGAATCACCTTTGAGGTTGATTCGGTGTGATCCCACAGTGGGCTTGATGCTAGAAAGCAGAGCCACACCCCGGCCAACGATCTTCTCCTTCGATCCTGCGTATGTGGGGACGAGGTCGAAAAGGAGACGCACCTTGCTAGGATCGGTAGTGTGGAAGACAATCGGCTCGGTTGAGATGTTGTCCTGCACAGGCAAGTCAATCACCTCCGGCTCACCGTGTGCACCGCTAGCCGTCACCACCAACGACAAAGATGTGTCTAGCTGGGTGGCGTGTGCATTCTCCATCGGAATGCGGTCGAGGCTGACTGTCTCGAGTGGCTTTCGCATGTCCATAGTTCCGAGACTGACCAAGATCATGCTCTCGTCGGTGAGATACCTATGCCCGAAAGTCTTGATAGGCTCAGTAGACCTTACACCAGGGCTCCCTGAAGTTGGGCCTGGCGCATTCGATCGGCGATCAGTGAGGGCAGACTGACTCGGAGGCGAGGAGGACTCGGAACCAGTGAGGTTTGGGCTAGACGAGAGATCAGGCTCAGTGGCAGGAGGGCCGGGGCTAACTTCTGCCAAACACCGGGCAATGTCAAGATGGCCTCGGAGGGCAGCGTGCTCCTTAGCCGTCCAGCCAGAGGAATCGAAACGCTCAACATCCGCGCCAGCGGAAACCAGCATTTTAGCGACACTCAGACATCCGTCCACACAGGCAATAAAGAGCGGCGTCCAGCCATATGTGTTTTCAGCTAATTCCGTGTCTGCCTTTTGGTCTTCGCTGCCATCCAGCAGAATCTGTGCGCACTCGTCATGGCAAAATCGGGCGGCAACGTGCAATGCAGTCTCTCCCTGTTCATCCTGGTAGTTAATATCCACGCCGGCATCAACCAGAAGCTGTACGATATCGATAAAGTTGGCCTTGGTCGCTAGTGCCAATACTGCACTAGACTTGGAGACCTGTCTTCTTATGACGCTCCGTTCCTGCGAGGGATCATTCTGCTTCTCGGCATCCAAGAGACACCGGGTGGTCTTTGGGTGGCCACCCACAACACTCAAATGGAGCGGGGCCCAGCCGTCATTGTCCTGCCAGAGAGGTCCATCGATCCCATCGCTGACATCGAACATGTCCCATTCTATGAGATGCTCAATGATCAGTTCACACACGACCTTGAAACCATATTGTGCCGCGTAGTGCAATGGAGTGCGTCCAGAAAGGTCTTTGGCTATCAAAGATTCACGCTGATCAGGGCGCAGAGAGTCCAATAGGAACTGGAAGTGAGCAACAGCGGAATCATCGCGACCCAGCTGTTGTGGCATGTGCTCCTCTTTGACTACAGGACGCGGCGGTTGGAGGGTTGGAGGGGCCGCAGGCGTAATATAGCGGGTAGTCTCCGGAGGGAAGTTCAGCACCATCGAGGCTGCTGGCTCGGAGTCAGTCGTGGGCTGCTCACGGCCAATGGAGATTACCAGACGATGAATGCAGTTGCGTCTGTTGATATCATCGTCCTCTTCTAGACTGTCCACTCGGGTCAGGAGAAGAGTCAGAACAGCCCGGGAACGATGAAGGAGAGAGCGCTGGATCAGGGTTCTGAGAACCCTAGGATAAACCGTTTCTCCCGCTTCATCTGCAGTAGCCTTCAAGGTCTCGAGCAATTCGAGCAAGACATGAGTGTCGTCCTTGCGCAGTGCGTCATCCACGGCAGTGACGACGCTGGTAGGCAGGTTAAGATAAGGCCTAGTTGGGCCACGCTTCAATGAAAGGGTAGAATGGGTGGAGCTCGCATCATCGGCCACCTTCTCGTCGACCTTGGACTGGTCGGTAATGATGGCCATCCAAGCATTGATGCGCTCCTGAGACTGGAACACGCGTTCATTCGAGGCGAACGGTGTGGGATCAACCTTGGTCTCTAGGTAACGCTTTTGGGCCTGCGCACCGACCTTCTTGTCCAACTTCTTGGTGATCTTGACGAAGCCACGTCGATTGACTTCGCCATACCATTGTAAGCGGCGCAAGTGGTACCGCAGATCCAAAAGGGCCTCGCGCAGGTCATGGCGATCCTCGGGCTCAAGAGGATGGCGACCCTCCATGGAATAACCATAGCGCTCCTCGAGTAGCTTCAAGCGGCGGGCGAACTCGGAATATTTCTTGTTGTAGAAATAATCGACATCTTCAACATTCCGGTCGAGGTTATAGAAGAAACCTATACGCACCAGCAAAGGCCTGGTCAGAAGGGTGCTCAAGGTACAAACTAATAAATTCAAAGCAATGCAGCATCAAACTTACCAGCCAAATCCGGATCTTGTCCCGCTTTGATCTGCTCAGCAGCAGACTTGATGAGCTTCTTCAGGGCCTTGTACTTGATGTAGGAGCCGCTCCACTCGGGCACCGTGAATTGCGACAAATTCCGGCCGAATTTCATATTGGCGAGACTGACAGTTCTGATAGAGTTCAGTTCAAAGTCACAGTCCTTCCCAAATCCACCACGTTTTATCTGCAATCTCCAACTGTGTCCGGGGCTTTCAATCGGAGGGAATTCGCGAGTTCAACCTGAGTGTCACGAGGATGCGATCAGGTGAGCGGGCGAACGCAGGCAATGGAAGAAATGAACCACGCCATTGATATGTGTATGTGAGGGAATAGGGAGAAGATGGGAAGGTAGAAGGGCAAACAAAGAGGCCAAGCTCCAAGATGTACCTGACTGTACCTGTCTGTAGAGTGGAATATGGGAAGGGATACTTTGCACACCTATAGAGAGAGGATGAGGATAGGTCGAGAAGAGAAGAACTAAAAGAGCGTGGGGCTAAGAAGTAAAAGGAGAGAGACTCCTGTTAAGCTGAGGAAGGCGAACGGGTTGGAGGTGTGCGCGATGGGCTAAAGATGATTTGTTGAACCACGGGAGGACTCTCCACGGTACGGGTCATTTATATATCCGTCAGGGAAAGGGACAGTGTACATCATACTAGTAATTATCAGTAATATCACAATGTAACTGTATTTTCAAATTTGCGGTGTGAAATTTCTTTCTGGAGCTCAAACTTGCCCAGGTGTGGATTTTCCGTCCCACGTCATACGAATGAGAGAGAGAGATCCGGGGCTACCTGGCCCCCCCCACATGCACATGAGATCGGCATCGGGTCTAGTCAATCGTCCGACCCCAGATCACCCAAAGAGACAACCCTTAGAAGGGATCAAGGATCAAGGATCACCCCGGAATGTGTAGGAATTCGGGTGAAGTTCAAGTTCCTCGAGGCTTGAATGGTTGAAAGTTCAAAATTTCTCAAACGTGGAGACCCCATGACCCTCCAGGGCTACACTGTAGAACTATAGAATGTGGCGCTAGCTGCGAAATATATTGATAGTCAGGTGCTCAAGTCGGAAATTGGGAGGTTAAAACCGAGCCATTCATAATTCTATGTCAAAAAGCCAGTATGCAACCCATTGCACTCTGTGCGCCGAATTTCATGGATTGGACGCCTCCCTTAGGCGTCCTAAGAAAAAAAGCAATCGCTAAAATCCGTCGCTGTGCTCATGATCAGGAGGTCATCTCAGAAACTCATTAAAAAAAACATGAAGGATAAATGAAAAATCGCAAAACTCCACTGGATCAGCCAGTCCATCCCAAAGTCACATGCAAATAGATAACGATAAAAGAAAAAGAGCCTGCTCGAAAACGAAAGACATCGGACGGTCGTGCCTGCCATTAAATTAGCGGCTTCAGGGCCTCTACTCCAGCCTGTAGAACCGCTTGGTTCTTTGTCTTCTTGAGACATGCAGTGAGAACATCAATCCCCCCTGCCGCACGAATAGCAGCTTTGGCGCGGGTTCCGATGTCACCTGTCGCGATGCAAGTGAAGTTGCGCACACAGACCACACCTCGGTGAACCAGGGCATCGTCATTCTCCTGGCACAATCCCAATAGTAGTTCAACTCCGCGTGTTCGGTCCAGGACAGCTGCTATGGCGGCATCGAACTCCGTCAACATTGCCAGAGCTCCGCCGGCAGCACGTCGCGTCGGAGCATCGTCTGCGTCGGTCAAAGCCAGCAAAATGTGAAGGCGCTGTGCCGCTTGCTTGGAGCCATCCGCGAACTTGATCACGCCGGACTCGCAGGTCATCAGATTACAGACGAGTTCGCAGGAAGCTCGTTGGACCCGAGCATTGCTAGACAAAAGGAGGTCTTCCACTGCAGACCAGCCTTCCCGGACCGTGAGTTCGGGTGCGGAGTCGTCATGCGGGTACGAAGCGAGGTTCGTCAGAGCCAGGAGACCTTCAAATACTGGGAGTAGGTCGCGAGGTTGGTCGGCAGAGAACGAGGCAGTCTCGGGCGACGAGAGGAGAGAAAGCAGGGGACGGACAGCGGACGTAATCTGGGGAAATCCGGATGATGGGAAGACATGTGAAGGATCAACGGAGATGAGGATGCGGGCAAGCGCATGGGATGCGATGCGTGTGGTTTCGTTCGTCACAGGACCAGAGCTACTCTGCTTCGGAGCTGCAAGGCCGAGTAACAGCTTCACCGCGCCTTGCTGGGCCAGTGTTCCACGGGACTTTGAAGGCCTGGCCAAGGATTGTAGAATCTTCGCCGTAAGCTCATTGGTGGAAGGCAAAGAGATTCGGCCACACTCAACGAGCAGAGTCATGATGCCCGCATCGATAACAGCGGCACACCGTGCCAAAACGGCTTCATCTTCATCTCGGATATCTATTGCTGGTGCTGCCTTCACCTTTCCGGTAGACGGATCCGCATAGTCCTTCAGCTGTGCCATCTTCTTTTGCTCTTCAGATAGGTTGGGTAAAAATTTGGTGAGGTTTAGAACAACCATCAAGCCACCATAGAGGACGGATGAGTCGCTGGTGTTTTGCTTCATAGCCGCAATGAAGTTTCGTAGGAAGACTGGATCATTCGCAAGTTGATCCTTGACGGATGGCTTCACCGAAGTATAAGCCAATCCTTCGATTGCGTGGGAGTTGTGTTCAACCTTTTGTTCAGACATCAGTCCCATGAATCGATGAACTAGTTCAGACTCGCTGTCTTGTTCCAAGACCTTACCGTTGCCAGTCGAGGGTTTCTCGGGCTCGGATGCCCGAATTTTCGCCAGGGCCACTGCGGCTAGTTCCGAGCAATTGTCACTTCCATTGGTCAGGATATGTGACAGCCATTCCCCAAATTTCTTTGAAACCACCTCGCGGCACGGACGGTTAATGCAAGCCGCATTAAGAAGTTCCAACACGGGAACTTCCACCTTCTTGCTCTTGGTGTCTCGTGAGGCCATGGGCAGAAGGAAGGCCATGAATTCTTCCGACAAGAAAAGATTCGCAGCTGCAGAGGGAGCCACGGGGAAGATGGCGGCCACCGCAGAGAAAGCAACGATGAGATCGCTGACACGGCCTTTGCCAAGGATGGACATAATCAGTGTCAAAAGCTTCTTCTCGCCCGTCTCCTTGGCGACCTCGAGATATTTCGCAGTAGCCAGGGTCGCTTGGCTTCTAACTTCTAACGGCAACCGATTGTCCAAGGATGTGAGGATCACCTCAAGCCCTTCATCGTCGATCAAATGTTCAAGTTCAACGGCGTGAACAGCGAGCAATCGAGTAATTCCCTTCAAAGACCGGCCGTCGAGATCATGGCCCGATTCCATCAACTTAGCGATGAAAAGCTGGAAGAGTTCACTCTCGCAATGGGACCGTGTTTCCTCCGATGTCCACACAGTGGGGTCCAATACCACCGTATCCAGACACACCGCTGCTCCATCACCTCGGTCATATATCTCATCAAAGAAGGCTGTGACCGAATTCTGGAGCTGTGTAGAGAAGTACTGTCGAACACTGACGTTCTGTCGCACCAACCCAGATATGATCTCATCCTGTGTTGCCGATAGGGAGTGCGGGCGCTGTGCAAGCAACAGTCCGAGGCATTCCAAAGCCACACTTTCTGGGGCTTTCAGACCATCGGTTCGGAGATAAATAGCAGCTTCTTTGCCTGCATTTTCATCATTCTGCGTGGTGTATCGACGGCAGAGATCGAGAAGCTGGTGACCGTCTTTGTCTTCATACTGAACTTTCAGGAAGGCAGCTTTCACTTGAGGATTTTCGGGGGCGATTGAAAGGGCTTCCCTAAGATTCCGGGAAGCAGCCTATTGAATGAGCTGTGTATCAGTATTCCGCTAGCTTCCACTGAGGGGTGTTCCAAGAAATGCCTACCTCCCGGTGGCCCGCGTCGACCAGTTCGACAGCCTCTCGGGCCAGGTGTACAGCGCGCTCTTCTCCAGTTGCTTGAACCATTGCAGGGTTGCGCGAGAGAAGACCAGAAATGAAGTCTCCAGTTGAGAGTTCAATTTTGGAAACTAAAGTGGATGGGAGAAGCTTTCTTTTTTTTTTCCTGAGTGAGGGGAGAGCGGAGAGAAAGATAAGGTGGGAACCGCTTTTTATGGGGAAGGGAAAAAGGAGGTCTTGGAAGAAGAAAAATGCAGGAATATTACTTGTTTTTTTCTTTTTTTTGATCTTCTTTTTCGGTTTGCCGCGTCTTCTAAAATGACACCATATACTTTTTCTACCGTCTGAGATGTACGTACATGTACGGAGTAACTATGATCTTACCCCGGGGCCGGTATTTCCTTCACGAATCGCCATTATCAATTGGTCCGATAAGACACCAACCACATCATCGAACACCATCACGTTGCCGATATATACTCAGCTTAGTCCAAGGGTCTTTTGGTGAGATCTGTGTTACTTCGATTTCATTTCATATCCTGCGGACTCCGGTGTAGCTGGATTAGGTACTCCGTACGAGTATGACACTGACAGTACAACAGTTGTATAGGCATATCGGAAGAGAGATGTACATCACATGCAATAGTCTAATCTTGGCGCGTTCAAGGGATATGCCAAGAGATCTTTCGAATTCACCAAAAACAGGCACATTTCTCAACAAAAGATGCTCACAAATTCGAGGTAATTTCAGTCATCCAAGGCTTCACGGTGTGGGAGTCAATCCGATTGGAGTGTTCCCGGTCTAAGTTCCGAATTGCTTCTGAGTCAGTTGAAGATCCTGGACAGTTGGAGAGTCAATTCAGTGTTAGAATGTAAGAATATGAAACTCAAGAACGTAGGTTGAAGATATATATTGGAACAAGTTATAGAAAACAGCCCTGGAGCCCCGGAGCTATAGCAGTTGTTATCACCCCGTGACTGGCTTATCGCATCAAGATCCTCAAACTGACATGCCGAGTGCTGCTAGGTAGAGCTCGGACTAGTTACAAAGTTAATTCTACCTGTATATGCAGCACCCTCGAGATTCCAGTCTAACCGGCCTGGCATCAGTCTGAGAGCACCCCTCACAATAATGAACATCAGCCCCGACTGATCCACCGTCTCACCGCAATGAATTCCGTGGATGCTTCGGAGCATTATGAGTTAGGAGCTCCCGGTCCGTATTCCGAGCCCTCTGCAAGACGCGAACAAGTAGCTAACCAGATCAACATCTAGACCTCTCCCCATCCCTGCTCACAATAGTCATCGACACAAACCCACACGCCTGGGCCGTCCTCGAAGACTCCCTCCCACTCTCCAAAGCAATCGCCAACATCCTAGTATTCATCAACGCCCACCTAGCCTGCAACTATGCCAACGAAGTCGCCGTAGTCGCATCGCACAGCCAAAAAGCAGCATGGCTCTACCCTTCCCACAGCGAACCCCAATACCGCCCCGCCGATCATGACGGCGATGTCACAATGAACGGCACAAGCGACACCACAACCCCGAAAACAAACAAATACCGCCCCTTCCGCATCGTCGAAGAACAAGTCACCCGCAACCTCAAAGAGCTAATGGACTCGACGACGGGCGACGATCTGCGCGGCAACATGTCCACGATGCTAGCGGGCGCGCTAACCCTCGCCCTGAGCCACATCAACCGACGCACGCTCGCCTGGGCAGAGGAGCACGGCGGCGCCAACACCGAAGACGCGGCGGCCGATGGCAACGGGGGCGGGACGACATCCACGAACCGATACTCGGCCTCGAACGAAGACGAACGGCTGCAGAGCCGCATCTTGGTCGTTTCCGTGAGCGGGTCTACCGACGCTGCGCACCAGTATATCCCTGTCATGAACAGCATCTTCGCCTGCCAGCGCTTGAGCATCCCCATCGATGTGTGTAAGCTCAGTGGCGATGCGGTCTTTCTGCAGCAGGCGTCGGATGCTACCAAGGGTGTTTATATGGCTCTTGCTGAGCCCCGGGGCCTCCTGCAGTATCTTATGATGGCGTTTTTGCCGGATCAGCGATCGCGTCGCCATTTGGTTCTTCCCACGCGGGTGGATGTCGATTTTCGGGCTGCTTGCTTTTGTCATCGCCGGGTGGTTGATGTTGGCTTCGTGTGCTCCATTTGTCTCAGTATCTTCTGCGAACCGCCCCCTGGTGGTGACTGCATGACTTGTGGTTCGCATCTGGATATCAGGGATAATGCCAAGCCTGCTCTGTTGCCGAGGAAGAAAAAGAAGAAGAAGCGTGTTAACGGGGCATCCGGAACTGGGACGCCCATGTCGACGCCTACGCCTGGTCCTTGATATCTCTTCCACAGAAGGTCACACTATTAATGGGGGGAAAGATAAACACATGGTAGGACCTGACTCTATGAAGTTCGGGTGGGCATTACTCCTCGAACACACCTTGGCTTAATACTATGAGCAACATATGTAGCTGGTTAACAAGGAGAAAAAATGGGACAGCTCTCATTAACTAGTGCGAAACGACTAGGTACAGGGAGAACGCCGGGGCTTCTTGAAACATACTCTGGTCACATGTTGGTGCCCGGCCTCAAAGGAGACTGCCCAGGGACAGCAAGAAATAGCCATTGAAGCAATCACTCGTCTTGTCCCGTCACCATGGAATTGGAACACTGGTGCTGCAAGGCTAAGAAACACAATGGGAAGTGGGGGTATACGAACGCATAGAACGAGAAGGGGAGGGCACTGGCTGAACCAGATACAGGTGTTTGTGGGTGAAAACTACCTCGTCAATCGATGAGAACCAATAGACCAGAAGTCAGCAGAGCAAAGAGGATTCGCTACAACATAGTTGTAGTTCTCATCCAGGATGCATTGCAATTCTGATTAAATTATCCGTGTCAACACTCACACAGCTTATATCTTCAACCTGGTGATAAAACTTACAGTTGTCTTTAAACCTGTATCGGCAACCTCCCTGGGCAATGGTTCCTCGTGAGCCACGGGACATTAGACAAGACGGTTTGTCCAACCTGCTGGACATAGAGGCGATGGCCTGTGAGATATGTTTAGCAAACAGCCCTGCACAGTGACAATAATGGGAGACTCACGAAGGAGTCGGTATTGTGAGCAAAGTAAAGCTCGATGCCGTAATTGGTTTTCTTCACAACAACCACTCCGAGGGCTCCAAAGAGAACGCTGTTACTGACCGCAGCGTGTTCTAACAGACACAAACAAACAAGTGTTAGCTTTTCGAAAACTAAAATCGTGAAAGGAAGAAAACGCACCGTTAAACTCCCTGTTCATCCACGCTCTGAGGGCTTCTTCTTCCATCACCTGGGTAAACATGCCATTGTTGCCCATCTTCTGGCCGTAATACATCCTTTGCGCGCAGGTGCTTGCCGCCAGTGTTGAGGCGATGAGTTCTCCGGTCCCAGACGTAACGACTGCACATGTGGTTCCATCCGCATCAGTCGGATCTTGGGGGATAACATGGGTTCCGATGCCAATCAGGGCCGCAGGTCCAATTCGACCTCGATGCTTCATGCCAATACCACCAGAAGAAGATCCTGCTGCAATATTTCCGTACTTGTCAATGGCGATGGCGCCAACAGTGTCCGTGATGCTATCCTCCTCGTCTTGTTCACTATCGGCGGTATCGGGGCTGTCATCGGGGCTACCATCCCGAGATGAGGATACGGGCGAGGCAGGCTGCACAGGTAGATGCGAATTTGCGAGCTTGGCCTTTTTCCGAGTTTGATGCTCCAGCGATGCTCCCTGGCGGCCCTTCACATCTGCAAAAAGGGTTGGGTCGGGCAGAGTTCCAGTTTCCTCGTCCGCTGTATCACTCCCAGGATGAGCTCCTGGTTGAGAAGCACGCTCGAGACGTTCAAGGCGAGTGTCAAGGGGAGTGACAGGACGGCGAATCCAGGGATCAGTCACTTCGCCGAGGGTTTCATTTTCATAGTCTTTGACTTCTGCGGCCCATACCTGATAACGTTCCAGCGCGACGGGCGAGATCAAAGCCTCCTCGGGTATGATCACCAGGCCATGCTCCCATGCAAAGTCCTTGGCACCTTCTCCGGCCAAGAAGTTTGGGGGCACCCTTGACATGCCCATCTGCACATTGGCCTTGTCATAGATCTTCCGAGCAAGCATGATTGGATTTTTGATATCTAGCAGGCTCACGTGTTAGGCAAGGCTTTCTCAGGAACAGACACAACAAACTTACTGGGCACAGCTCCAACCGCTCCACTCAGTCCGTGATGGTCGACAATCGATGCATCGCCTTCAACCACTCCTTTCGCGTTCAAGTTGCTCCCAAACCCTGCATTTGTGATTGGGTTATCTTCAAGCACCATTATGGCCGCTTCGACCGCGTCAATGGCGGTGCCACCACTCTTTAAGAATGCCATGGCCTTGAGCGCAGCTCTAATTCAATTCACTTGTTAGTCTGTGTGACCAATGAATTACTAAAGACCGAGACTGACACTTCACAGGCCTTCAAGTGCTTATGCTCATTCTCGTGGCTGTGGAAACCGGCTCCAGCATGAAGGAATATGGCACAGACGCCCTCATTATCAGACGTTTGCGGCATATTTAGAGGTTCGACAGGTGAAATTTCGGAATCTACCACGGGATTGCGCCACGAGGTCAGGCGAAAGTGAAGATATGGATGCGGCGCGTGGCTAGCGAATCTTTGACGCGTTGTGATGCACCGGCAGATTGTCGACACAATGCGGTAGCTCTCCGTGAGTTCTGCACCTGAAACTGAAACCAGCGACCGCTTAGTTCGATCTAAATGACGACCGGAAACCAACGCTCTAATGCTATGGCAGATTTCGGCACGGGGAGTGAAGCGAGAGAAGTCAAGAGCCTACAGCAAGGCCATTCGTGTCGGGGTAAAAAAAGAATAGACAGAACGGAGGGACGCAATGCACACGCCCCTCGCATCAGAAATGATAATTTTGGAATAATAAAGGACTGTTAGGGATTGAGGATGTGCGAATGGACAATCACAAAATAGTGGAAATTTATGGAAGCTCTCATAGCACTGGTCGTTCTTGCCATTTTCCCCAAGTTGCACCTTTTTGGCTGAAATTAGGCGGTGGAATTGCCGTCACCGAGGCAATATACCTTGGTTGCTATAGCTCACTTAAGTAGGGCCCTGGAGAGGCCTAATCTTTTTGATATTGAAGCATCTCGGCACATGATGTCCACGGGTTCCAAGGTTGACGTGTGACCCCTTAGGTAATCTGACCTCCGGCACTGCATCTCCCCCCGCCTTGTCTGCCTGTCCTCTTGGTCTTTTGAAGTTAGGGCGATTTCGGCTACCAATTGATATTCGGCCGATTCCCTTATCATTGCCTTGTTCTATACATCGCCTAAGCTTCTTCTAACTCCTTGCTACATCTTGACCGTGCCCAGACCCAACCACCCGCCATGGCGTCCCAAACACCAGCCGTTGTCATGGACAAGTAAGTTCACAGGTGCAAGGATCAAATGGGTATTTGGTGCTGACTCTATACTTTTCTCCAGTGGAACTGGCTATTCCAAGCTTGGTATGTGTCGTCTGTAGTGGTTAGGGAGCTCGCAATCACGGATTAGGCTGACATGCTACCACTATTCCAGGTTTCGCCGGTAACGACTCTCCCTCATTTGTATTTCCGACCGCAATTGCAACAAAGGCTGGTGCTGGAAGTACTGGAAGCGCCGGGGGCCGGCCCCCAGTCGCGAACAAGCCCTCGTTCCTGGGCGGCGGCGGAAGTAGCTCCAACCTGTCTGCCAAGCGTGGCACGGAGGACCTGGATTTCTTTATCGGCGACGAAGCGCTGGCTGCGGGCAGTGGCCCAGGATACGGCGTTAACTACCCGATCCGACACGGACAGATTGAGAACTGGGACCACATGGAACGATTCTGGTCGAACTCGATCTTCAAATATCTGCGCGTGGAGCCCGAGGACCACTACTTCCTTCTCACCGAACCTGTAAGGCGACTGCGCATGCTGCGGGCTGGCTGTGTTTGACATGATAAAACCTGACATTTCTGGATTATAGCCCCTGAACCCTCCCGAGAACCGCGAGAACACCGCCGAAATCATGTTCGAGTCCTTCAACTGCGCCGGTCTTTACATTGCTGTGCAAGCAGTGCTCGCCCTTGCTGCCTCATGGACGTCCTCAAAGGTGACAGACCGATCCCTGACTGGAACGGTCATCGACTCGGGTGACGGTGTTACCCACGTTATCCCCGTCGCCGAGGGCTACGTCATCGGGTCTTCTATCAAGAGTATCCCGGTTGCCGGACGAGACATCACATATTTCGTGCAAAGCTTGCTACGTGACCGTGGAGAGCCCGACAGCAGCTTAAAGACAGCAGAGAAAGTGAAGGAAGAGTACTGTTACGTCAGCCCGGATATTGTCAAGGAGTTCGCACGTTACGATCGCGAGCCCGATCGCTTTCTGAAGCACACCGTCACTGCGCCAAACGGGCGAAGTGTGAACATCGATATTGGATACGAACGTTTCCTCGCCCCGGAGATCTTCTTCAACCCCGAAATCTACTCGTCCGACTTCCTCACCCCGCTCCCCAATGTTGTTGACGGCGTCATCCAGTCCTCCCCCATTGACGTCCGGAGAGGTCTCTATAAGAACATTGTACTCTCCGGTGGTTCTACTCTGTACAAGGACTTTGGCCGTCGTCTACAACGTGATATTCGTCACTTGGTGGATGCGCGAATTCGTGCCTCCGAGGCTCGTAGCGGTGGCGCACGGAGTGGTGGTCTCGATGTTGCTGTTGTCACCCACAAGCGCCAGCGCCACGGTCCTTGGTTCGGAGGTAGTCTGCTGGGTCAGACGCCCGAGTTCCGGAGCTACTGCCACACTAAGGCGGAATATGACGAGATAGGTCCCAGCATTGTGCGGCGGTTCGCGCTGCTTGGTGGCCCGGGAAGCTCGTAGGGGGAAAATGGGTGGACCTTATCATTAGATACTTGTCAATCGATGTAGCTCAGCCTTTTGTTCATAAGTTTGTTTCATCTCTTTTTTCTATCTTCCTCCGGTGGTGCTCTATATTTTCTTATTACCCAAAACGGCTTGGCGCCGGTGTGCATTGGCATTTTCTACAGTGGATTCAGAGCCAGTCTACAAGTAGAATATGAGCACCTGTGAAAAGGACAAAAATGACCATTTTTAGCCAGGTGTATCCGAACCACGTCTAGGCCGGAGGCCGTTTGGGTCAACAGACCTCACAACTGAAGGCAGCGTCTTAGCATAAGCGGCAGCCGTAGCCGACGCATATGGCAGTCTATAGCCTGAATATCATAAAATGAAATCGAAGATGAAAATGAAATTGTATTAAACAGCGTACATATCCACTATCGTCATCATGCTTTTTTGGACATGCCCCAAAACGCCACGGATATGCAATATCAGACAAATATATAGCCTAGAAAGGCTCAAGACTATTACAGGTATATCACTCAGACAGTCTCAGCCTGAGGGAAAGAGGTGCGGTTCAAAATAGCCACGCCCTCCACATGACCGGTCTGAGGGAAGAAATCAAAGCCACGCACACTCTCGATCTCATAGCGAACATTCTGTTTCTCATCACCCTGAACCATAACAGCAACGTCACGGGCCTGAGTATGGACGTTACAGCTGACATAGACAACACGACGCGGCTTGAAATCAAGCATCTGGCGCAGGAAGTCTTCTGAGCAACCCTTGCGAGGCGGGTCAATAACCAGCAATGTCTGATCTGGTGGGTAAGGAACGTCCTTGAAGAGAGTTGCGGCGTCGGCAGCAGCGAAGCCTGTGTTGGGAAGCTTGTTTGCACGAGCATTCTCCCGTGCTGAAACGATAGAATCGCCACCAATATCGACACCGAGACTGGACTTGAACAATGGGGAGAGGGTAATTGTGAACAGGCCTGAGCCGGAATATGCGTCCAAGAGGTACTTGATTGGCTTTGCGTCTTTGTCATTGCCTGCAGGGATGGCTTGCGAGCGGATGTACTCTGTGAAGCCGGACAAAATGGAGTTGTTGTTTTGGAAGAAGGCACCTGCTTTGTTGCTAAAGATATAGTCGTCGACGTACTCGAAGGACGTGGCGTTGTTGTCTGTGACACAACGCTTTTCTTCGATGTAGTTTTCGCGCTCAATGCGGATCACATCGCCCGTGTCTGCGTTGGGCGTGGCGGCAATCCCGCCAACAGTGGGAGCCTCTCCGTCGGCAGTAGGCGCGGCGTCCTTGGGGATTCGTGCGGTAGACTCCCGCATCAGGAGAGTGGCACCTCGCTTGTAAGAACGGATGTTCTCCGCAACCCGTTTCCTCTCACTGGTGAGTCCGCGACGCACAATGTCTGTTCCCAGGGGACAGTCTTCGATGTCCATATCCAGTCGTCGGTTCTTGTATGTGAATCCAATCGGGGGGACCTGCGGTTGCGAGGGTTCTTCACCATCCTTCTTAGAGCCTTTGCCAGCGCCACCATGTGCAAAATGAGGCGTGAGTTTTGTGCGATAGCCGTATTGCATTGGCGAAGCAAAGGTTTCTCCAATGGTAGGGACAAGCTCCGGGATCAACCCAGAGAAATTGGCGTAGGCTTTCTCCACGATGCGCCGCTTGTGAGCAAGCTGGTCGTCGTAGGACATCATCTGAAGCTGACACCCCGAACACTCCCCGAAGTATTTGCATCCAATCAGCGCATCGTTTCTCTGGGGACCCGGTTCGATTACTTTGACAAAATCGGTCAAGCTGTATGACAATGACTCGAAATGCTTGACCAATTTCACCCGCACGGTGTCTCCGGGGACCGTGAACGGAACAACATAGACATATTTCCCATTCTCAGCGAGCGCTAGACCATCGCCCGTTGAGGAAAGCTCGGAAATCTTTACATCAATCTCTGTGAATTTCTCGGGAAGGGAAAAAGGCTCGCTGTCGCCATTGGTCTCAGACTGCTCGGTTTCGTTGCATTTGAGGAGTCGGTTGATGTCGCAAAGCAGGACCTCATCATGTCCACTACTCTTGTTGTTCTTGTCGACCTTCGCCTTCTTGCGCTTGCCGTCGAAGTGTTTCTTAGGAGCGTTCTGCATTATTGCGGGGACTGGCGCATTCGTCGAACGGCGTTTGTAATATAATTTGAAGGCTGGCCGCACTTGGAGAGCCGTTAGTGTCTGCGAAGACAGAGAAGAAGTCAAGTGCCTAACAGATGACCGTATAGCAAACATATACGTTGGAAAGCGACGGCGAAATAATTTCTGGAACGAAAATCATCAAATGGGAAATTTATTAGAAACGCATCTAACGCGTCGTTGATTGGTCGGAGACTGACCGCCCGCAAGAAAGAAATTCATCCCGACGCTTCACCTCCGACTGGCCTCTTTTGCCTTTGCGTCCCCCCATTGTCTCCGCATTTCGCCTTTTTCTTTGTTTTTGAAGCTCTTAACCGGCCTACTGTTGGCTGGGGAGCTTATTGCACCGTCACTATGAACATAACACGGCCAGCACGATGCCTTTTATGCAGCTTCACCCGTGCTGCCGCCCCGAGCACGCGAGTCCCTCGACGCCAATTCCATCCTAGTCCCGCGACTCTCTCGAACCGGAAACCTAAGTTCCCCAACATCAAGGCTCAGGATTACCAGCCTTACTCGGAAGAGCAGAAGGTTGCGCTCGCCAAGGAGTACTCGGAGGCACAGATGGCCGCCGTCGAAGCCGGCGAAGCCGCTATCGACCCGAAGGATCTGGCAGAACAGATGAACGAACGCAATGACCCCATGTCATTCAAATACATCGACGACTTCTCGGTGATTGAGCCCGGTGTTGATCGACACCAGCGCGCCCCGGAGTCGAACTCGGATTACAATTTCAAGTTGAAAAGCGAGGACGATTTCGTGAAGGACTTTGGCCAGTTCATCGCTGAGATGCCTGATAACGCAACAGGTGCAGACTTTGTTCGGTGGGCGGACAACCTGCGCGTCACCCACGGCAAGGAGGAGAGCGAGCTGGCCCCGCACAGCGCACTTGTTCCGGATCTCTTCGGACCTGGGGAAACCATCGATGAGCCCCGTGTGGAAGAACGGAAGTCAGCCGCCGAGAAGGGCGAGAAGGAGCGGTCAGCCGAGGCCGAGGAAATGACTGATGCCCTCAAGAGCCTGCTCCTGGCCACGGGCTACACAGAGAGCCAGGTCAAGGGCCTCCGCACCAAGACCCTTGTTTCACACAGTGTCACCAACCAGACTCGACTAGGAAAGGTCCGCCGTGCATACCGTCTTTCCATTGCCGGTAACGGAAATGGTCTGCTGGGTATCGGTGAGGCAAAGTCTGATGAAGCCTCCGACGCAAAGATCCAGTCGCAGTACCGTGCAATCCGAAACATGCAGCCCATCCCCCGCTACGAGAACCGAACCATCTATGGCGATGTGAAGGGCAAGGTGGGAGCCACAGAGTTGCAGCTGATGCACCGTCCACCAGGTATGTCTAATTCCATCCTTCCAGGTATATTCCTTTTTGCTAACAATAATAGGCTTCGGACTCCGTGTCCAATACCTCATCTACGAGATGTGCCGCGCCGCCGGTATTCACGATCTGTCCGCCCGAGTCGGTCGCTCAAGGAACCAGATGAACACGGTCAAGGCCGCCTACGAGGCGCTCATGACCCAGCGTAACCCCGAGCAGGTTGCTCACGCACTCGGCCGGAAGATTGTCGATGTGCGCAAGGTGTACTACGCCGGGAAGATTTAGGGGTCCCTGGTGGCCTTGACTTGCTGTTTCGTCCCAGCGTGTATATAATGCTTCTCTTTTCCTCTTCTTCTTGTGTCTTTTGCATGTACTTCTATAAGTTGGTTGTTAAACATCACGGGTCATCAATTCTCCAGTATTCTGGGCTATTCACAGCATATCTGGAAAGTCATATATCAACAAGGTTCTTTTGCATAAACACCATCTGATTCGCGCCAAAATGAAGACTTGGAACACCCCGGGTATAGTACGCGAGTAAAAAAAAAAAAAAAAAAGAGGTCCGTCAAATGCAATAGACATTTCCATGCCTTCCTCCCTCATTGGAAGGTTATATCTCCCTCCCCCTCGTATCCTCCATGCTGATATTCGTGGTCCTGGAAATGCCGATCCTCCTTCTGCTGTTGTTGCTGCTGCTCTTCATTCTCATTCCAGATCTGCTGCTGCAAGACAATGCTATACACACTGGCCTTGAGCAAGGTGCATACAGTCGCAGTCTTGCGCTCAAGGAGACGAAGACCATCGAGTGGCATGGAGGCGGGGGAGCCGGCGAGGTCGGCGAGTTTATCGGAGAGCTGTGGGCGAGGCATTGGTCAGTAACCAGTATAACCAGTATCCATAGTTCATATAATTTCAAATGGGACATTGCTTGTATCATTTCCCCGGGAAGAGATTGTCCCAGAAAGATAAGGTCAAGGCCAGTAAGGTCTTCTCCCACATACCTGGTTGACATTCCGCAGCAATCGAGCGTATTCTTCCAGCACTTCCTGCTCCAGATCTGAAACCAGCGGGTTATCGGCCAAGAGGGGGTTATTCGAGTGGCCCCGGCCTTCTGAGGCGTCTGCATCGCCCATTGATTGAGGGATTGGAGGGGTAGATGTTTCCGCGGGGTCGACTTCGGCGTACGAGTAATCGTTATCTGGGACTTCGGGCGCGAAGGCAGACATTGTGGAGGATTGAGGTTATTTGCGATGTCCTTGAATGTTGTGGGTGTCAAGCTGCGAAAGTCGCGAAGGCTGTGGAAGCTGTGTTGTCGTGTTTTTGTGTTTTCTGGGGATCCGCTGAGACGCGTTCCCCAAGCTTCCGCTGAGATCCGAAATCTACTGGGGTGGGTTTGATGGCTTCAAACTTATTTCAACGTCAGTCGATGGGTTCATGTTACATGGTCGATGTTATGGCCATCTCTGTATCGCTTTATTTTTCAAAAATTCCCCAAAAAGCGAGCCTGATGCCTATTGGGAGCATCCCAGTCATACAGGTGTCTGCTATCAATACATAGCGTTGGTTTCCATTAAAATATGACCTAAGATTATAAAGATTGTCTCACGCTGCATACTATAAATACCTAAGCTGGGAATTTCTATTTTTATTCGGGAAAAAAGAATCGTCTGACCAGGCTGTACGGAGTATTTGTTGCTGCGAAAGCACGTCGATTACCCAACTGGGAGGCCTAATAGCGAGCTCACTTACTTTCTTTTTAGCGGAAATGAGACTTCTATTAGAATTTTGCTTTATGGGACTGTTGCAAGCTATTATAGGAACGGAGTAGGATGGACAACTTCGTATTCGTATCAAGTGTCTCTATAAAGGGCACCCATGCAGCTCACGTTGAAACTCCGTATCCGTATCCAATAAATAGTCCATAAACAGCACTCATTTAGCCCACAGTGTGAAATTAAAATCTAGTTGCCTTGTTTTTTTTAAAAAAAAGCCAACCATGCCAATCTCATTATTGGACAGACCGAATGTCCTTGGTTGTATCCACGAACGCACTAGCGTCGCTCTCCCAGCCGCGGCAGCCTCTCCGCGCATTCCATATGAAGATCTCAGCGAAAATTATCTCAGCGAAGATTCAGCTCTCGGCGGAAGGGCCCCTTTTGAGGACCTACCGCAGGCCGCAAGCTACTATAACGGCGAATATTGTGGTGCGCACATCGCCCCTATTACCTTGCCCATCAAAAGAGAGAAAGAAACCCCTGTAGAATCAACCTGGATTTACTAGATGCCTACAGGTGGATAGCTCCGCTGAGGCGCAGTTTGCAAGAAGCAATTGTAGTCATTGATATGTACGGAGTGACCAGGAACCAGTAACCTAGAAGCATTGAAGAAGCCCATCGAACGATTGGCTTGTCCCTGAAACACAAATTCTTTTATTTCATCCAGCAAGGATCGCCATATTGCAGCAACGATCACCATATTCCAGCATCTGATCACCATGTTGCATCATAGTGGTGCGTAGTCCATATATTGGAGGTCTAAGATTGTCAACACGGCTGCAAGAGTCCGTTACGTTGTGGGCATTAGCTGGTATTGGATTGGTTGTAGATATCCACATCTAAACTACTTGGCTGCAGGGTTCTGAGGACTGAAACAGACGGGAGTCCGTCGCGGTTCATTCTTTTTCTCAATTATCGACGATGATCCCATGATGAGCGAGGGGTTGGCTTTTGGTTGGCAGAGCATTCCCACGGCCTAGTCAAATTAATCGGAAGAATTTTGAGGGACCAAGCTCACAATTCGGCCCTAGAGACCTATCGTCGACTAGGATGCAAGCCTTCTCAAATCCACCGGAGCTAGTGCACTAGAGTGCTCAGGTGGACCAAGTTAGCAATTTATATTTCTGCCTCAGGTTAGATTTTCCAACCGATATTTTCGAGATATTTTCAATTCGTTGAGGCTAGTTTGACTTCGAGTCACAGGTTGACTACAAAAATTATACGGAGTACTCCGTAGGTCTTTCACAGATAGGATTACTATGAGTGAATTTGAAAACTCATGAAAACTCAGAAGTAATATGTCTCATCCCCGACCCAGAAATCCCCATTTAGAAGTGGATATTCTTTATTGCAAACCCCTCGTGGTGTTTGGTCTCCTATCCTGTACGGAGTCGGAGTACTCCGTACAATGCAGCACCATAGACGCTTTTTGGGACAAGTTTCCCTTGGAAAAGCCAATGCCAAGAGTCTACTCCGTAGAGGTATTTCTAGATACACTCCAGAAAATGTCTTGCCACGCGAAATGCGCAGGTCTCGTACCGCGGCATCTAAGTCATACGAGCCACCTTCGCCTCTACTTGAATTAAATGGAAGCCTAGTTCTATATAGCGTCTGATGTGACATCGTCGTCTCGAACAACTAGTTTTAAAATGCCAATTCAACTAATATGGCCTTGTGTGAGTTTGCCCCTAAACGGATTGACTCTAGTGTAGAAATGGAGCCTTGGCTTTGTGTTTTCCACATTAAGATCATGTCCCTTTGGAATGTCCTTGGACCATTATCTCATATTGTGGACCATGACAACATGACCCAGAAAGGAGAAAGACACAATGTTGTTGTAAGTGGTTAAGTGGCGACTTCGCCCTTACGCAGAGGCAGAAACGAAACCAACGAAACCGAATACGTAAGTGCCCTCAACTAGGAAATTGGCGATATTAGCCCCAGAATGCGGGGCTCGAGCGGCAATAGAGGGGCAGGGCAAAAGAGGATGTGTTTTTCGCCTCGACAGTTCACAGACGTTTTCTAAAGTTATGGGACCTGGTCCCTGGACCCAAAGTAATAATAAAGTTGCGCAAATGATGTTTTTCCTAGGGTTTGGGGTGGCCACGTGTCAAGGTTCTCCAAAATTGGTTAGATCCAGTTCCACTATTAGCCAACCTTGGAAAGGTTAGGTAGCCAAGATAGCCAAGACAGGTTAGCCAGATTTTATATCTCAGTGCGAATACGAATCGCCACTGGAGTTTTCAGGGGAAAAGAAATCAAAGAAATCACTTATTTTAGGATGGAGAATGTTCTTGGTGGATTCCATAGCGCTAGATAGTGTACGGAGAGTGTGTAATATTTAGAAACGTTCCATATGCACTGGAGTAGAGTTTTCGGCATGGGATTAGGGGGATCTAAAGATCTAACCATTCAATTTCCGACAGGGGCACGCAAGGTTTAAGCTTGTTTTAGCTCGAGTTATCAAACGGGACATACAATAATGTATGGTATGGTTGACAAGATAACGCGTATGGCCCATATTTTATCTTCGCCACAGTGTCCCCAAGTCCTGTCACACTACCTTATCCAATTGTAACCCTCTATCCACCTCGACCTCCCCTCTTGATTCCCCATGGAGTTCTCCCGTGTCCACATTTCGGTTGGACAGACCAATTTACACTGCCCCCTTTGTCTCTGTCCCCTGGGTCGAGAGGAACGGGATGTGCGCTACGGCGCTATGCAAGTCTAGGTAACTGAATAGATTAATAGATTCATCAAGTAAAAAAAAGGAAAAAGAGAAGATGTCCCCGATTGCTTTATTATAATTGTCTCGACGCCATATCCTTCTTCTATGTCCAATCTTCTGACTTAAACAATTACCAGTCAAATCTCATCGGATTCTTTTGTTGATCAAATCAGATGAGTGAGATGTCCACCCCAGCTAAGGCTAGGGACAATGTGTTCTCAAGACGTGAAATTGAGGGTATGCTTGCTGAAGGCAAGTTGATTATCATCGTCGACGGCAATGTCCTCAGACTAGATTCTTGGATCAAATATCATCCCGGAGGTGACATGGCCATCAAGCATATGATTGGCAAAGATGCCACGGACGAAGTGAATGCGTGAGTCCCCAAAATCTCTTCATTCTTGGTCAACCCTATTTGCGCATTATACTAATACTCTTCTCAAAGACTCCATTCACAGGAAGCCCGTCAGCGCATGAGCAAATTCCAAATTGGCCGAATCGAGGGCCGCTGGACCAACTTCCTCCCTCCCATCCAAGGTGGCGAATTCCGCCCATTGATCGAAGATGACATCAACGAAGAAGACCTGGTGAGCTCAGAGCTATCAAGCGAAGAGATCTCAGTGCCACCCTCTCCCATCTTCGAAGCCGAAGACGAAAGATTAGGCCTAAGACGCAGGCTATCAGTATCAACAATCTCCTCGGCAGTCGACGCCATCCCTCCACCAACAGAAACCAAACCACGAGCCTACGTGATCGATGCTCGAACGCAAGAGGAAATTGAGTTGGATGCATCCAAGTACCCTCCTCTTGACGCAGAACACCAAGAGTACATCACAAAGAAATACCGCGAGTTGCACCAGCGCATCCGCGCAGCAGGGTTGTACAACTGCAACTACACGGCCTACGCTATCGAGATCTCGCGCTACACCCTCTTCTTTGGACTGTTCATCTTCTTCCTCAGACAGTCCTGGTTCTGCCTATCTGCCTTCTTCCTCGGCTGTTTCTGGCACCAACTTGTCTTCTCCGCCCATGATGCCGGCCACATGGGTATCACGCATAACTATCAGATTGACACAACCATCGGCATGATCATCGCCGATTACCTAGGCGGCCTAAGCCTAGGCTGGTGGAAGCGCAGCCACAACGTCCACCACATCGTAACCAACGCTCCCGAGCACGATCCCGATATCGAACTGATGCCCTTCTTCGCCCTATCGCACCGCTTCTTCAGCTCGCTCCGCAGCACTTACTACGACCGCATCATGGAATTCGACGCAGTTGCCAAGATCACCGTCAAATACCAGCACTATCTGTACTACCCCATCCTACTCTTCGGCCGCTTCAACCTCTACTTCCTCAGCTGGGAGCACATCATCGTCGGACGCGGACCGAAACACGGCGCGGGCTGGTGGCACCGCTGGTTCGAGTTCGCCGGCCACATCTTCTTCTGGATTTGGTTCGGATACGGCGTTGTCTGGTGTAGCATTCCGACCTGGTTCAACCGCGTCGCCTTCGTTCTGATCTCGCATATGGTGACTTCGCCGCTGCATGTGCAGATCACGCTGTCGCACTACGCTATGTCCACGGCTGATCTCGGCCCGTTGGAATCTTTCCCCCAGAAGATGCTCCGCACTACGATGGACGTCGACTGCCCGCCTTGGTTGGACTTTTTCCATGGCGGTCTCCAGTTCCAGGCTATTCACCATTTGTATCCGCGCATCCCGCGGCACAATCTGCGTAAGACGCAGCAGTTTGTTCGGGAATTCTGTGAGGATGTGAACATTCCGTATGCGGTCTTTACCTTCTACGATGGTAATAAGGAGGTCATTGGTCGGCTCGCGCACGTTGCCAGACAGGCGAAACTCTTGGAGGAGTGTCGGAAGGCTTGTGCGGCTGATCCTCATTTGCATTGAAGACGTTCGCTCTTTTGGAGTTGAGCTTTTGAGATACCCATTATGTAGTTTGTATAATTTTGCAAATTGGGACCGCTTGGAATGGTGATATTAATTGTATCGTTCAAGCGAGACGTCGTTTTAATAGATTTTCTTGTTTCTGTTTCCAATATTACTGCTCTGGATTACGCCGCTTCTTAAGCGCTGTCAGGCACGTAGATGTACAGCCACCTGTCGAGTCGACGCTAAGCCGCTTCTGATGGCGGGGGCCTCGCAGGCTTACGTTGTAGAGTACACTTGCGATGGGACAATTAAACGAACATAGATCATCAAATAGATTGAATCTGGAATCGCTTCTAGTTTCATACACGTAGTTTCACAGCAAAGGTGAACTTGCAAGCGCAAATTGAGATTGAAAACAGCACGCGGTACTAATCAGTACAGATTGTCACGTGGAAGACGTAACCCGAAAAAGTGAATCCATAAACGCCGTCCGCTGCAAAGTAGGGTGAAAGAGCAAATGTATAACACAGTTTTCAGGGAGACGCGCACAAAGAAAAGAAAAGAAAACCAAGAGCTCGAGGTCGTCGCACAAACCATGTGGCAATGTCAACAACGGTTAGGTGTCGATGCTATGTTACGCCTGAGTAGGGGCGCAACTGAGTGTAATCCAAGGCTTTAGGATATGAAGAGAATGCAATATGCAAAGCAACCGACGAGCAATAAGGCATAACAATGGGACGAGACAAGAAAGAGACAAAAAAAAGCTTGAATAGATCCACCAAGAAAAAGCCCCGAACACTCCATACACCCTGCGAGGATTGCAACGGAAGAAGAATATCATCTAAATACAGTCGTTAATGCATCATGGTCGTCAGCGAGCCGACGCACATACGGCTGTTTTCCTCGTGTATCGGATAAAAGAAACAAGTGACGAAATATGAAGAACCCGGGTTTTTACATATCACCCTCATGGTGAAGCGTGACACTGTTGAACTCCTCAAAGGGATCATTGAGTTCCCCGTTCGGAGTGGCGAGGCCCGAATCCATTGGGACACCCTTCATCTTGGTAGAATCGGTGCCGCCAATATCTACGCTAGCGCTCTCCTTGACGTTACGGAAGTTCACTGTATCCGTGCCGGCGCGGCCCTGGTGAGGAATCATAGGCGGCTTCATGTGGCGAATGAGCGCCCATTGGGTCTGCCGGAAGAAGGGGTGAGTCTTGACATCGGAAGCACCAGCGCGGGCTCCTAGGCGCTTAGTTTCGTCCTTGATCAGCAGTTTGCGGATCAGGGACTTGCACAGATTCGATGTCTGCTGCACACCAGAGTGCTCTGGGAAGTTGACCTCGTCTCGCAAAATGCTGGCAAACGTCGCGTTTCGGTTCTTTCCTTTGAATGGAGTAGTGCCGTACAGCATTTCATAGATCAAAATGCCCAGGGTCCACCAATCAACGGCGCTGGTGTGACCGCAACCCTTGATCACCTCCGGTGCAATATACTCTTCCGTCCCCACAAAAGAATTTGTTCGGAAATCAGCAATACATGACTTGGTATCAATAGTAGGCAAACCTGTGGTGGAGTTGCCACCACTGCGTGCGGGAATCATCGTCGGGGCACCCCCGGGTCCAGATTGCTTCGACAGATCGAAATCAGAAAGCATGATATGACCAGACTGGTGAAGCAGGATATTTTCTGGTTTCAAGTCACGGTAGATGAAGCCCATGAGATGGAGATATTCCAGCGCTGCAATAACCTCCGCGGCATAAAAGCGAGCTGCATCCTCGGAAATACTCTTACCGGGGCGAGTTTGCAGGGCTAGAGATTCACAAGTCAGCAAGCAAGAAGACGATGTCGAAGATGGGATAGAAAGGTAAACACACTCCTGAAAAACTCGCCACCACTGCAGTACTCCATGCAGAGATACAAATAATCTTCTGATTGGAAGGAGTGATATAGAGTGACAATGAACGGGTGGTTGCTCGTAGCCAGGATTTCTTGTTCGGCCAAAGCTCGTTTAATCTTATTCCGTTTGATCATCTCCTTCTTGCTCAAAACTAGCAGCAAGTCAGTATATGGTATCGCAAAGCCAGGGGTATATAAGAAAACGTACCCTTCATGGCATATAGACGACTCGATTTCTTCTCGCGCACCAGGTAAACTTTGCCAACATCACCCTTCCCGATCAGCTTGATCTTGTCAAAGCTAGCGGGGCCAACCTCTACATTCCGAACTTTGATGGAGTTCGAACTATAGGTGCGGCGGAAGGAAGCGTTACTACCGAAATCTGAGCTGAGTGAAGAAGGTAGTATCGCCAGATTGGGCTCCTCGCTAGCTAGATCGGCCAGGCCCATTGATCCGCCCGACTGTTCCATCAGGGGCTCCTTGCCCAGTTCCGCTGTCTGAGGGCGGTCGCCCTGACCACTTGTGAATAGACCTTGGGCATTCGGGGCAGAAGCCACACGTCGTAACTTGCGCGCTAGTTCTTCTTTGTTTGCCGTGGTCGCCTGTTCTACTGCCGAGACCCCCGTGACTTGCAACTCAGGGGTGTCAGGAGGGGAGGAGGGCACTGACCCATCATTGCGGTGTCGCAATGCTGGCTGGCCCTGGTGGGCAAAGTATGGGTTGGCGGATGCGGTAGGCGACATGGCATCGTCGAGTGGGTTGCCTTCACTAGCAACGGTTGTTGATCGATTGCGGCCTATCCCTGGTAGGAATCGAGACTGCCGGAAAGCAGACTTCTCGTTCTTGGCTGCGCCATGGTTATCCCGTTCGCGTTCGGTACTTCCAGAGGCGTTGGGACTTGGGGAGTGGCTTGAACTGTTGATACGGAAAAAGTTCTTGATTCTCGTAGGCAGGTGGCTAGACTCGTTGGAGTGTTTCCGCGTGGGAAGGGAGAGAGCGGGGAAATTCCCGCGCTTCTCATTATTTGTCACTGCGGACGGACTGGAGGCGAAAAGCTGCGTCATATTGGGTGGGTCGCCGAAATCAAAACCGAGACCGAAATGACATTCACCTAGGACCTGTCGAAGAAGATGATCCGAAGGGTGCAAAAGCAAGGTGCGAGGCAGGTGAAAGCGCGGTAATCTTCCAGATGCCAAGTGCCGGTTGGGGATATAATCGCGGGGGCAATTATTGTTAGTAAGAAGCGGTACAACGGGGGGTGTCCACCCAAAGAACTGGAACGACAAAAGCCACGATAACTGGGCTCATGGATAAGACGACATGTCAGAACAAGTAAAGAATGAAGATCAAGAATTGAAACCCGTGGGAAAAGAGGGAGGCAAGGAGGAATTGGAGTGGAGAAGGACCCGTGGACGCGGAGGCCAAGGCTTAGTCATCTGAAATCTGGGCAGGGCAGCCCCCTGGGCAATGCACAACGTCCATCGACGTCAGGTATTGAGAAGAGTTGACAAAGATGCATGGGAGTGCTCAGAAAGATCGTTTAGAAGGCATTCACCCTAATATGGCTTGGCCTTGGTCAACAGAATTCTAAATATACTTCTAGGAATTAAGGAATAAGGATTTAAGGGTTTAAGGAACAGGGTGGCGATGACCGGAGTATAAATAACCATCTACAATGTACAACCACGTGATAATCATACACTTCATTCCTTTGGAAGAATATAAATACATACATAATAATATCGTACAGATTCTCATTTCAATCCCCTCGATATTGCTTCCTCCCCTTGACCCGAACTTGGCCCATGTTTTTCATTTTCATTTTCATGCTTTTCTCTGCCTTTTCTCTCTGAAACATCGTCGAAACGTCGGAAACACATACATAGGCTTGGGCTCAAAGCCCAATGCCCAAAGCGATAGTTGCATCAACTAATTGTGAGCATGCGCATTGATTCTGCTCATGTTCACAATGGCGGGAGCGGTATGCCTGACGCTGGCATTGATCAACCGCGACGAGTACACTGGCAAGTACCCGGTGTGCTGCTGAGTGTCTGGCGCGTCGAAACCGAGAACAATTGTTGCGGGTACTTCGTCTCTCAAGTCATCAATCAATCTCGACGTGCGCGAGCGGCGGGCGTTTCGGACATTTTGACGTGCGTCATGTCGACGACGGGCATTCAGACTCGACGAGATCATACGGGAACCAACGCTGCTAAGACCACCCACAGGTACATGGGATCTCCGGCGGACACTCGATCTCGAGATCGCTCTGCTCGGGCTATTCCGGGATAAGTGGCTATACCTGCCGAATGGGCTATTCCGAGACAATAGTGGTGTGTCTGACATATCGTCGGGGTAATCTGCTTCGAAACTGCTCATTGTCATGGTGAAACTCCCGCTGTAGCTAATATATGTCAGGCACAGACCTTCAAATGCGGGTTTGGGTGGGACTTACCTGTGGTTCATGCCATCCTCTGATTGTTGGGTTGAGGGGCGTCCCCTCCGTTCTCTGGATCCTTCCACGTCTACAACAAGCACATCAAAAAAGTCGGATGGGATGAGAGGTGTTTGGAAATCCGAAACCTCACTACTTCCGTGCTGGCGATCAAAGGAGAGCTCTGAGAGTATCTCCTCATTCACTTCAGGGCCGGGGCTAGAGACTCTAATCGTCTGTGGGTCGTCATCAAAAACGCTTGAAACTGATGCGTTGCGGTGCTCATTCTGAAGAAAGTGAAGCCCATTCGGATCATCGCTGCGGGTCTAGAGTTAGTATTCTCCAATTGCTGGCCTGAGACAAAGAACTTACACGCTAAACGCGAGGTCTGGTGTATGACTCTCATCATTTTCAGCCGTGCGAGTCAATTCGATGGCGTGCTCCTCATGGTTGATTTCAGTGATTGAATGCAATGCTGATCTCAAATTGTTGATGTTTCGGCCGAAATTCCGAGGCAAGGTGTTACTGACACGTCTTCCATTTCTCGGGCGACGTTCTGTCCATGTCTCCTGGGGGATCCATGCTATGGTTTCATTGTTTTCCGTCTCAGAACCCATTCCAGGATCAATGTGAATATCCAATCGGTTATTAGTGTCAAAGAGCGGGTCATTGCTTCCTGCAGGCAAGTTGCCGCTAGCTCCACTCGCCTCATGAAACAAGTCTGATCTTCTATCAACCGGAATCTGATCGAAAAGTGAGTTGCTTCTGCTCCTGTTTCGATTTCCATTTCCATGATCACGAATAAGCAACTCGGAGCTTCCATCAACCTGCATGTTACCAAAGTCTGGGTTGTTCCTGTTTGTGTGACCTGTCCCATTCCGGATGTTGTTTGTGGCTGTTGATTGTTCCCGCTGGAATTGGATGGGATGGCCAGTGTTAGGGTCAATAATATCGACCCCACGAGAGATCTTGGGACGCACAACCTCATTGGTACCATCAGTCGACAGGTTACCATGTGAACCATCATGCATCGTTCTTCCGGGTTCATCTTGATGGGCTGGCTCGACGGTAGCATCTCCTGAGTTATTGACAGTGTTCGTGAGAGTCGCCTCTGCGAGCATCTGATAGTGATCAAGAGCGTTGAGCACTCTTGCCCGTTCATTGGTGTTGTAAACACGCAATCGATAACAAGTATCGCCAGCTGGGATCACCGGGTCCATTGCAATGAATTCGTTGAGCTCTTCCAGGTACATTTCATGGTACCGGAGTTTGCCCATCAGTCGCTCCCTGGCCTCAAACATCGAACCAAGGCCGTATGTCCACGCCACTCGTACATATTGGACATAAAAGTCGCAACCTGGGAGAATATCAACCGGGCTAGCGAACGACATCATCTGCGCAATTGCAAAATCTTGAAAATTGATAAGAGCCTCGATATAGTACCATCGTAGTCGGCGCTCCTGGGCCTCAGGTATGGTCTCATAATGCTGCACTTCCGTTGGACTCCGGCGAGCAACACCTCCGAAGTCTTGATCATCTTCGAACGATGAATCATCTTCGTCTAATGGTTGGTACTCAAAGTGTTCGGCATATGGAATGTTTGCTTCCATTGCCTGGGAAACACTCAAGTTCCGTGAATCGGTGGTAACTGCGAAGTGGGATGTGCTTGCAGGCAAAGGCGAACGCGACTCATGCAAGTTATTATCGGACGCTGTGGAAGAACGGATGATTGTCAAGTTTTCCTGTGCTCCGTTCTGCCCACCAGTCCTCAGTTGATCATCAACAAAGACATGTGAAACAATGGGTTCGTCATTCGCTTCAGCCGTTGGTGCAGCTGATGGGCCATCAAGACGGGGTGACCTTGGTGGCTCCATTGGAACGATTCTTCCCCCAGCTGTGACTCGCTGGTGTTTCGGGGAAGTATGCTTTTTCAGAAATTGGGCAAATCCTGCGTCCCTCGTGGAGAACACAGGCTCAAAGGTCTTGTTGTTGTTACGGGTCGGGCGGTTCTTGGAGGGTTTCAATGCTGGATTTTTGTTCGGTCGCGATGACCTGGCCGACTCTCGAGTCGGCCGGTTCCTAGGGTTCTCTGAAAGGATAGGCTTCTTGCTTTGATCAGGACGCGCTCGCCTGCCTATGCCGATGGTTAGCAAGGTTCTATTCGCTGTTATGCATTGTCGATGGCTCTGAGACACATTGACAGCTCCGCTTGCTGTACTGGAAGCCAGTTCACACCAGCGGCACAACCGAACCTTTGTCCTTTGCAGAAGATCATTGATCACAAGCATCATCACAAAGGGAAGCTTACAGTGTCTTGCTTCGCTAGTCCACTTGCAGTGCACACCTGTGTCCTGGCACAATGCCAGCAGTGTTGGCAGGTTATACCTCATTTTGTTCATATGGACGAAATATTTACCTGTCAAGAACAAAGGAAACTTTGAAACGAATGGATTCGATGAAAATATGATGCTGTGAAGGTGATTCGGATGGAAAGTGCAGGATTTGAAGAAGGAACGAAGCCTCGAAGCTATTCAGAATATTATGGGTCACGAGGCATACAAGTCGACGACGCGTCTGATCACGCGTCGATATTGGCGCCAGTAACCCTGAACGATAGAGATGCTCGAGGAAGGAAGAGTTAGAAGAACAGGTTCGACAAACGGAAAAAGGGTTTGATTTAAAAGCACAGCGACGACATAATCATTTCTCGGCGACGACATCATACAGTTTATACACTCTCTCTGACTTTCACAGGCTGAAGGCCACTGTGCACAACCCAATCCTCTTCATGCTCCGCAAAAGGCGACCTCGCTTCCATGCCATCCGGCTGAATATGCTCGATCTCTTTCCTGCCCTGGCCCATCTCCCAGCTCCCGGTGCGTTCATGGCCATGTACAGCAACTCCAACTCCAGCGGCGAGACCACTTGATGGTTGTGAATTGTCGGTCTTAGAATTTCTCCATATGGGTTCGCTGAATGACAGATCGGCATCACTGGCAAGTTTCCCAGGGCCTTTGAACCCTCCCAGGCTTCCTTTGTTGGGAGGTTTTCCCTTGCGCACGCGAGCAATAAGGATCAAAACGATTCCCACGAATGCAATGACAGCAAGCGTTGTAACAGCACCAATTACCCCAGCTAAAGCGGGAGCCATACTTCTGT
The DNA here is from genome assembly GCF_028828025.1 of Penicillium rubens. Taxonomy (NCBI): domain Eukaryota; kingdom Fungi; phylum Ascomycota; class Eurotiomycetes; order Eurotiales; family Aspergillaceae; genus Penicillium; species Penicillium rubens. The sequence goes on along the minus strand of NW_026890601.1, from coordinate 2,366,325 downwards.
CCTTCTTTTTCTGTGATTCACTCTGATCTAACACTCCATTGCAAAACACAGTTTCAGCGTTACAGCGAAGGCACCATTCTTGGGTCGAGGCCACCGCAAATGTCTCCAGCTCGGAGTGGAACTCAGTATATGGGATTGAAGCACGACTGGGACTGTGTCCAAAGAGGGAGTACGGTTCGAATTTGGTGGTGTTGTCGGTACCATTGTGAAGTAAGAACCTCACATACAAATTGTCGATTCCAGGGTAGGATGGATACAAGTTGCTGCTGTCCTCGAAGCTGTACAGCTCGAAAACAAACGAGCCGCCTCGTACCAGGCGGGAGAAGAAGTTGGGTTGATGCTGGTTTGCAAGTCCCACCAGAGATGACAGGGCAACAGCTGGCTCATCGCCACCGAATAACAGGGTCATCTTCTGCCGCATGCCACCTTCCTGGATGTTCAGATCGAAGGCTTCTAGAATGCTCGATGCCAAAGTCTGCCCCGCAATCGGACTGACTACTCCGATCATAGACCCGCTGGAAGATGATTGTTGGCGATTTGTGCTCCATATGTACTGGTCGGCTAGCGAGCGGGCACGAAGGATGTCGGCATGATTCAGACTTTCCAATAAGCTGTCATTGTGCACAACTTCATAATCCAAATACTCCGAAATTGGAACGGCATTTGTGTAAGTTGCGGACGATTCATCGTAAACTGCCGATAAAGCCAGTTTCCACAGTTTCCTATAAAAGGCTTCGGTATCTCGCGTGATACCCTGGACTTCGTCGCTGGCCCGATATTCGCCCTCGGCGGCATCATACATGTCGCACATTGCTTGTCCTTCAATCAGGATAGACTGAGGGTCTGCCTCGCCGACTGTGACAATCCGAGGATATTGATATCCGTTCAATGGCGCCTGTGCAAAAGATCCGTTCGCAACTTGGCTACTCGGTATGTTCATTGAGCCTAGCGGTGGGTATAGACCCTGCATGAATGCTTGTGCAGAGCCAACGGTTTTCTGGTCCGTTGCCGATAGCACGTCCACATCGTTTGAGTCCAAAATGGTCGGGGATAAGTTCTGGATTACAGTATCAGAGCCCCCAGATACATAACGATAGCGGAAATTCGATGCCGCCGCGGCAAGTTCGTTGGCTCCATAGTCGGTCAAGGTTTGAGATCTGGCGAGTGCACTGGGCTTGCTGTCTCCGTGGACAGTAAAAGCAAAGACTCCCCACACTTTCTCAATGGGGTGAAAGTCTTGGGCTGAGACCACCAACCCCTGCAGGGCCAGGAGAGCGATGGATAGGCCGTACATCAGTGTGGTCTTCAAGCACCCAAGAACAGCAATGCTTGACTGGATTGTGACTTGCTCTACAAATTACGGGGGCGACCTCTTTGTAGTAAAGAGACTCGGACCACCATGGTCTAGACCTCGACTATTATTCTAGTGCTAGGGCTGCCATGCTAGGGAACCAGACAATGAGATATCCGCTTTCGGAAACTGGTACTACTGCAAGTAGACATACTGGCTTTCTATTCGCAAATATCAAAACTGAAGCCACTGTAAGCTTTCGGATTCTCCGGATGGCAGGGAATAGCTGAATCTTGACGACATTAAGCATACATAGAAATCAATTTCGGAGTTTGTCATAGAAAATGACCTATAAGAAGCGAAACAAAAGGATATCTGAGGGTCTCCTAAGAGGTATAATCTCGCAGAAGATATCGGTTAGAGTCGACGATCTCGCAGGTCAGACACAATATATATATTACTCAGTTATAACTTCATTTGATCTATGGATTCAGAAAATGTCATGACCGAATCTTCCAAGGTTGGATTAATGTGTGGGTATGCACCACAGCTCGATTTGATTCATATTGGTATCAAGGTTGCACGCAATACCCTGGTGAAATAGGGTTGATGACGCGCACAAATTATCCGCTCGGGAGTCCATGGAACTTTCATATACGTCGGTTTACATATCCATTCCCAGGTGACACACTAGTAATTGAAGGTAATAACACATATGATGGAATTACGATACTCAAAGTATTATAACTAAGTAACTAGTGAGTGTACATGTAGTTAGACATCACCCGTGAACAAAACGGCTCGAGGGTAGATAGTACGTTAGTCTTAAAACGGCACTAGCCCTAAGTGAGGCACAAAATATATGTATACAGGTACCGTAGGTTTTTCTAAATGTGAGAAAGAGAAAATGTGATGATATCTACCATCGATGTGGTATTTTTTTCCAATCCAAGCAAATCCACCAAGATTGACCCTGGAGAGTTGACCGACCGAAATCTGACCATCCTCAGTGGCCCCAGAGATCGTTGGTCTAAATCCTGATGTTCTGTCAAAATGCGGTGATAACGCTGTCAAGATTGCAGATATACAAATAAGGTCCCCAGAGATGATACCAGTTCTTTATATACTCGATGGAGCAGTTGATGGGTCGGTAATGGTATGATTCTCGCATACTAGCTAACTACATACAGTAACTATCTATAGTATGGATTTTCGAAGGCGGACGGTGTTTCCACCACACCGCCTTCCATTACACCGGCAAGAACCCCGCAGATCTGATAATGCCGGATACCTGAGGTACCTGCTTCACGACATAAGCTCACGCACGCAAATAAATTAAGCCACGCACCCTGCACCAAATATTTTCCTTTTCTCTTCGTCATCTACCTTTCTTCAATTTCATCCACGCACACTTTCTTTCATATCCACGCTTCCATCCATCTTCTCAGAAATTGCACCGCCCGGCAGAAAAATCCTCTTTTCGCTCCTCCATCTTCTTCCGCAAGCCCTACAAATGCGCCCTACCCCTAAGCCCTCATTTCTGCTCTCGGAAGTTGATACCCCGACCCCAGGCAGGCGCTTCGTCCAAATGGTCGAGACTCGAGGCGCGCGGCCATCATTCGATGGTCAGGAAACATCTGACTTTCCCCCCTTCCCTTCCGATGGAGGTGACATTGGTAAGTGTTCCCTTCAAGTGCCTCATCCGATCGTCCCGTTCACCAGCCTCGACCACCATCCATACCTATTATCCTCACCGCCAATGGACCTCTACATGACCTTGGAGTCCAATACTTATCATTTGAATTTGTATAGATCAAAAAGTCCCCCATTCCTTCGATGATGAGGAACATGGCTCGCCTCCGGCTGCCAAAAAGCGTCGTACAGGCGACGGTCCCGACGGTGATATCTCTCTACCCGACGAAGTCATCTTGATGGCCGATCAGCATGGCCCTGGTCACAAAATCGAAGAAGAATTGGCTTCGGCCCTCGGCGAAGGCGTTATTGACACCGTCGAGCAAACCGATCATAATGTAAACCAAACTCTTCAGCATGGCACTCATGACACCCATGATGCCGCTACCGGGCTTGCGACCACCCAGGATGGTACTTCTAATCTCAATCCCGACGTGGCCACCATCATTTCTGAGATAATGGATCACACAGAGCGTCAGGAGCAAACCGTCGCAATGGGACCTCAAGAACTACCGCCGTCGAACGATTTCCCGGGAGCCAGAGGTTTTGCTTTCCTCAAGGCCAACTCTCACCTCAAGATTCAGAGTCTCCCTATCCTGGATAATCTCGTGAGTTGATCGATACTATGTATGTGGTCTCGGTCTGCTAACATTTACCATTACTTCCTAGTCTACGCAGATCTTGTCGTTCCTTTCCAAGAACAGCTACCAAGATCTCACTGCTATGGTGTCCGAACCTGACTCCGAAAATGGCCAAGCATATGCCACCATGCGCTCCTTGTTCGATCACACAAAGCGAGTCTACACGGTCAAGCACTCGTTCCTTCAGCCTACGGACCTTGAAATCACCGACGCTTCCCAAATTGATGTCATTCGCAAAGCGAACCTAGCGTCCTTTGTCTCGAGTATCTTCGGATCTCAGGAAATTGGGTTTGCTGACCTCAACGACCATTTCCTAGACGTTTTTGTCCCGGAAGGTGGTCGTTTACTGAAGGTTCAAGGTGCTCTGTACCTCGAACTGAAGACACAGGCTTTCATCGCAGCCATGCATAACAAATCCCTCACCCGTACGCAGCTCCTCTACAATCTGTTCCCGGACGATATGGAACAGCGCTTGCTGGCTAGACGCCCTGGTACCCGACAGCTGGCACCATCTGAAACAGATTTCGTGAACCGTCTCACTTCACGCCGTGATATCCTTCTCAATGAGATCAACAACGAGGAAGCGCTGAATGCCCTGCCCGACAAGTACCACTGGGAGGATTTCCTCCGAGATCTTAGCTCCTACATTTCGAAGAACTTTGACGCCATCAATACCCAACAGGTTCGTTTGTTGCCTTTATGTTTTCTCAAATGTTGTGCTTCTACTAATGTCATCTAGGGAAAGAAACCTGTCAAGGGACGTCAGCCGTCAAGTTCAAATGGCGATGCTCACGAGTCACCCAACACCACCCACCAGGGCCAATTCTCACTGAACCAACAAGTCGAAGTCCCGGTGGACCGGAACATGCATGGCGACCTTGTCGCTCGTGCTGCCCGAGCTGCGCAGATTGCCCTACAGGGCCATGGCCTCCGACGCTCTCAGCAGCAGTCGCAGCAACAGCAACAGCAACAGCATCAACAACAGCCCCAACAGTCTCAGTCTCAGGCTAGTCCATCGCCTTTGCCGCAGCAACCCCAGCATCAACAGAACCAACAGCCGCAGCAGCAGCCGCCACCACCGCCACAACAGCAGCAGCCGCAGCCGCAGACGAGCCAACCCGAGAACCAGTATCTTCATGGCTACACTGCCGCGCAACAACCGCAGCCGACTCACCAACAATATCATAGTCCCACCCCCCTGGAGGTTATCAAACACAACATGCCTCTCCCTTGACTTTCCAGCAGAGCCCATTACAGGCCACCTTCCAGCAATACAACCCCAATGCAGCACAAGCTATGCAAGCCAGGGCGAATGGCATGTCCTCCAACCATGGATACATGCCGGGAATCCCCCATTACTCTCAGTCCCAGCCCACTCAGGTCCTCTACGAACGCGCCCGGATGGCCGCGTCCGCCAAGTCTTCTCCGACTAGCCGCAAATCTGGTCTTCCCAGTCAACGTCGACCTTGGACTACCGAAGAAGAGAATGCGTTGATGGCCGGCCTGGATCGCGTCAAGGGTCCCCACTGGAGTCAGATTCTTGCTATGTTTGGGCCTGGTGGAACGATCAGCGAAGCCCTGAAGGATCGCAACCAAGTTCAGCTGAAGGACAAGGCTCGCAACTTGAAGCTCTTCTTCTTGAAGAGTGGGATTGAGGTACCATACTACCTCAAGTTTGTTACTGGTGAATTGAAAACCCGTGCTCCCGCCCAGGCAGCCAAGCGGGAAGCCCGTGAAAGACAAAAGAAGCAGGGCGAAGAAGACAAGGCTCATGTGGAAGGAATTAAGGGTATGATGGCGCTTGCTGGAGCCCATGGGGCACCCGTGTCGGGTCATGATATGTCCGCCTCGCCCAGCCTTCCACCGGATGCCAATAGCCAATCCGTGTTTGATCAAACCGCAGAGCAGAACCTCATGCAGACTCTGAGCCAGGAGGTACATGGAAGTCAGTACCCTCAGCAGCATGCTCAGCCAACTCCTGACCACATCGATCCCCACATGCAGTTGGGACAGTAGATGATTGTCAACCAACCATTTATCTTGATTTAGCTTTTCATCCGCAAGATTCGTCATGAGATCTTGGGATTTGCAATTTCGTTTTTCGGAGTCTAGGTCTGGATTGATATTTGTTCCTTCGGGAACCACATTTGTTTTACTATGGGATTGCGACATTGCGCCGGATTGGGCGATTGCTTTTATTGCATTCCAATTGTATGAGTACATAGTGATAGGTTGAAATGAATGATAATGAAGAAATGAAACGTCTCTGTATATCTGTATATATATGATATATGTAGATAGATTGAAGATTCCATGTACTGTATATAATCTGCGTCCAAGTACAGACAACATACGGGAGTAGTCGAAGGTAAAAAAGGGCCGTCCAGATGGCCCGTGCACTACCCGTGTCACTTTCATCTCCCTATAACTAAACGGACGTATAATCGCCATTGATTGGCCTTGTACTTGGAAGTCTGCAGCCCAAGTTTGGAGTAAGAGGAACTTGCAGGGGTTTCCCGCCGATATTTGCCCAACATGGCCGACTCTCAAACATCGCAACTTCCCCAATCCATACCTCAGAACGGATCACAAGACCATCCCCCTCCGTCCGAATCTGAAGATATCATCAAAACCGAGCCTGATCTTGATGCTTCCATCGAAAAAGACGTCGAGATGAACACTGAGAACCAGACCGGAGCGAACGCCAACGCCAACGCGCCTGGCCAAGATCCCATGGCCCCCGCGCCAGAACCCTCCAAGAAGGAAACAAGCTTGCGCGAGTTCCTCGGCAAGATGGATGACTATGCTCCAATTGTAAGTCACCTCTGAAACCAGGCTGTAGTCTCTCTGAGCTTCCCTGATCGCATGGTCACACGGTGGACAACGACATTTCCGCCACCATCGATCTACCCCAAGATTCAAGCATGTGAAAGCAAGACCCACGACACGAAACACAAGATGTATCAGACAGACAAGGAAAAGCAAGAAGACTGACCTTCGATCTCCAGATTCCCGATGCAGTCACTGCCCACTACCTCACTCTCGCTGGTCTCCCACCACCAGGCACAGGCCCCGGCCAAACCCCACCTCACCTGGCACGACTCCTGGCACTCGCAGCGCAAAAGTTCGTCTCAGACATCGCAGCGGACTCGTACCAGTTCGCCCGCATCCGCGCCTCAAACAGCTCCTCCGCAAACAACCCCATCGGCAGTCTAGCAGCTGCGGCTGGTCTCAATGCTCCGGCTGGCGCAGGCGGTGCCCCAGCTCCTGGCGGCGATGGCGGCAAGAGTAGCAAATCTGGCACTCATCTCGGTATCCAGCGGCCTGGATTTGGAGGTGGTGGTTCCGGTGGTTCTGGCCAGGGACGCACGGTGTTGACCATGGAGGACCTAGGAATGGCTGTTTCGGAATACGGAGTCAGTGTGAAGCGAGGCGAGTTCTACAGGTAGTACAGTGATGGAGATTTGAGCTTCGGGGGGTCAGTCATTTGTGCCTGGTTTTTATTTGCCCTTTTTATCATCGTTTGTCTTTTGCGTTTTACGGGCTCATGGCGTTTAGGTGTGCCCGTGGTCTTGAGTGACCTGGGATCATGACTGCATTGCTAGTCTGGGCTGGTGGTTGGGCGGATCCAATGGATGGCGTTATCTTTTTTCTTGAGGATTCTTTGATTACTAGAATCTATGTATGCAATGCTACAGAAACTATCGTGGAATGATATGAAACATTTCCCATGTATTGCTGGCCCAGAAACGTGCATCAGAATCCGTGGATTAATAGGACATTGACATATTTATCTTCCTGTAGGTTCTATGTTTGGGTATTGACGTATACAAGTCGCATTGCACTTCGCAGTTTATGGTTTGCATCTAGGAAAAAAGAAATGTGTATTGAACTCCGACCCAAAAGCAGCTAATGTCACATAGAATCCAATGATATATCTGTACATAGTGTGGCAAAATAAAGAGATGCAATGCAGCTCCCCTAGCGCAAAGAGGCATCTGCACCAAGTGATCATGCGAACCGTTTATTTGTTCTTAGACTGCTTGTATGTGAAGCGCTTGCGGGTCCTATATAGCAGTTGGAATGTCAGTACATCATCCCGGACATGAACCTGCCCATCATGCTCATGCTGAACAGGCGTAGAAAGATGTATACATACGCAACATATTCTCCAAGCTTCCGTCCGACCATCTCCTCTGTCACCTGGATCTCGACGTATGTCTTGCCATTGTGCACAGCAAATCGCAGGCCGACAAAGTTCGGCAGGATGGTTGCTGCGCGTTTCGTGGTGCGGATCGGGGGAGTGTTGGGTGGAGGGGGAAGGGTGCGTGGAAGAGGAAGACTGTTTTGGACCATCGAGTCAGCTTTTTGTTCCAGTATGATATATTCCCACTATGAGAATATTGTCTCGGATTGAAGATAGGGCGGGTTTGGTTTCTGTTCGGCATGGATTGGATGTCACGTACGGGACGATGTTTGGGCCTGTCACAAGTGTAAGCGTGTGGTTTCCTAGGAATTGATCCTGGAATAGAGATCTTCTATATCTGATGAGACTCACCTTTCCAGACCGACCGGCCGAAAAGGGCACGTGTGGGGAACATTTTGGGCTTGAGGATTTCCGCAGCTGCGATTCCGCGATGTTGAAGATCGATGTCGAAGTCTCGGCAGGATTATGTCAGCAATTTGGTACCTACTGCGGCCCTGCGTAAATACCTACTAGTTACCAAGGGAAAGGAATGAATGCAATAAATTGGTTGCCATAAAATGATATATCATCTACATATGTAACTAACCTGGACAGAACGTAACAAAGCAAGAACTGCAAGGTGGTAGCGCACCCAACGGCCGCCAGCAACTGTGGGCACATGCAATTCTATACTCCGTTTCACTCTGCCAGTTCTTCAAACACCTTGACAAGACTGCGCACCCCTTTGAGAATATTCTCATCCGGGCCCTGCCCAGGGGTCCAACTGGCATGTGCGAAATCAATCAGGCGGAGGGCATGGACTTTAGGAGTTTCGTCCTCCTCGTCGTCGTCCTCGGGTATTTGCATTGTTTGGGGATCAATGCTGATGTTGATAGCTTGTTGAGGCATCCCATCACCAAGCTGGACATTGACCAGCTCGAAGGCTTCTTCGGGAAGTTCAAATTCCTCATCATCGTCGTCATCCTCTTCTTCCTGAGAACGGGGTGCTGGGGCTTTTTGTTCCTCTTCAATTGCGTGCTCCATCGCTTCTACATCCCCTTCGTAGACCACCAGCACACTTGCAGAGTACATCCGGCTCTCCTCGGATTCTAGAACCCGTTGTAAATTTTTCAATTCTTGCGCCAAGCGCTGGGCGACCATCTTTGATCGGTTTATCTTGCCCACCTTTGCGCCAGCAAGAAAAGTCTCAAAGCCTTGCTTGACATTATTCTCATTGAAAGAGCGACCGTACCACTTGTCATATCGCCGATAGCCATCCTTCTCAATGACCTCACCCTTTTTGCCCTCTGCACCCTCGTATTTCGTAGCATACGGATTTGTCCGCTCGCCCTCATCGGTCTCCCCATGATGGCCAGTCCAGACTTTCATGCCCGCGATGCGATATCCAACGCTGCCGCTAGTCGTTTCCTTGGAGACAGCATCAAGCTTTTTCCGCTTCTCGAGCGGCGCATCGTCAGCCCATAAACGCGCGCCGAGCTTAACGTCTAGCACGTTCGGGCGCCGGAACCCACAGGCGATGTTCTCCAGAACGATCGACAAGCCAGTATCGATTTCCTTGCCCCCAGAAGGAACCCATGCTGCTTCTTCCTTGGCCGGGACAGTGCCGTCTTCGTGCGCGGTGGTTGTGTGCGACATTGGTTGGCTAGGACGGGAGGAATCGGTGGATACGTCGCCGGAGTTCGGGAGGGGAAGGACGCCGGATTCTCGGGCGGCAGCAATCGCCTGCGGTTGCTGTTGCTCGGAAGATGAGAGGGATCCCATGTAGAGGGGCATAAACTCCCGGAGTGCTGGGTGGAGCGCGCTTGATTCGTAGAATTCTACCTCCTGCCGCGTGCATGGTTTCGCGATCAGGGCGCCAGAAGACGTACAGCGTACACCATCACTGGATAAAAAGGTCTAGTTAGCATGGCTGCTGTAGATCTGATATCGCGTCCAAGTCCGCCGTGGTTGGTTTTCTTTCGCGGACCCGGTTAGGCTAATTCGTGCGTGACGTCGCGCCAGAACAGAGCGGGGGTGTGACACTTACTGTCCAGCAGCAGCATGGTCAAAAGGGACTAGATCCTCGCCAGCTAGTTGAGGTGCCTTCCGACTTTCTGATTTCGGAGACATTTTGATGCGGCCACTTTATGACTTGAAGGGGTCTACAACGTATTCCGGACCCAAAAGAATTGGAGTAACCCTGAGGTGTGGAGGTCCACGGGTAGTTTTAACTTGACATAGAGAATGCAGAGGTGAGTGATTCAAATATATGAGGAAGAAGTGAGATTGGAAATGGCATGATTTCAGCCGAGACGCGAAACACGGGATAAGCGATGTCATTCGGCCCTAACTCCGTATCTATATCAACGCTCTATACTCCGTATGTCTCAATAAGTTATCCATTTAACGTCCATATGTAGCTTTTTTCTTTTTTTATTTAATATACTCTTTACCTTTTAATTTAGTAAATTGTGAATCATCTTATAAAAGCGGAAGAGACGTAATTCATTGATTGTCTACTCTCTCTATGAGGTTAATCACGACTAAGCATCGCTGAGCAAACATTGATCCTTCCAGTTCACTTGCCATTAAGTCCCATCTCTCTGCTTTGATCTTTCCTCTTCTCCCTCTCTCTCTCCCTCTCTCTCTCTCTCTCTCTCTTCCAACGTTCACTCTCGTTTCTCGCAACACGGAAACTTCATCCTTTCAACCCTCCTTACCTTCATCGTTCATCATGGATAAAAGTCCTGAGCCTACCCGCGAAGACGATTTGTCTACAGCTAATCAGTCGCTAACTTCTAGTGGCTCTGAGGAGCACACAAAGCATATCGAAGCCATGACTGGCGACTGTGCTACAGGTAACCCTGGTCTCACCGTCCAGGACGAAGAGCATGCCGAAGCTACCAAGGAACGTTCCTTCACTTCCTCTCCGGAGTCGAGTTCCAAGTCCCAGCGTTCGTCCGTTAAGCATGCTCGTGTTACTTTTCTCGATTCAGCCACTCTTGCGGAGCCAGAGCCCAAGAAGTCAGAGGTCCCATCCAAGACTGAGCATAATGTGAGTGCCCCAACTCCATCAAACCAGGTCCCAATCCCTTCACTATTGCAAAAGATATACTGATCCTACTCTCAGATTGAGGAGCCTTTGACTGGTCTGTGCCAGGAGTCAAACAAGCATGCCTCCCTAGTTCACGCTGGTGCTGACATTGGAGGCGCTTCGCCGAAAACAACTAATGCCGCCGTCGTCACAAAAGAGCCAGAGAGCACTACGGACACCTCCAATGTGAACAACGGTCCAAACTCGGAGAACGCACCAAAGATTGGGTTCAAGCACGATCCCGATGAGGAAAGGGTTCTCGCAAACGTGGAACTTGACGATGGTTCTTCTTCGAAGTCGAAGAAAAAGAAGAAGAATAAGAGACGCCCCAAGAGTCAGAGAGGGCAGGTAAGGCAGTAAAATTAACGATTGTCCGGCCATATTTTGTCTAACAGCCTTTATAGAACGCACCCTCGGGATTTGAACCCTTCTATGCCGATGCACCAATGACTCCAAAGGAGGCCGAGGAGAACAAGTCGATCTATGATCCGTATGTACACTTACATATCCCTAACTGAGACAGTACGTAACTAACTTTTCATCATAGTGCTTTGCCCATTCTTGAGTAAGACTTTCATTCAATTATTACAAGACAACACCACTAATGTGACCTATCTAGTCGGATTGACGAGGGCATCAAGCGCTTCCTGTATAAGCGACGACTTGAACCCTACAGACGCAAAGTTTTTCTCAAGTACCTGCAGTATGGCGGTGTCAGTGTGGGCCCCAATCATTCCCAGGGAGTGACTCCTTCGGAATTGAAGGAAATGACCAAAGAAGAGGCAATGCAAGCTCGCTGCACCACGGCGATCTTTCCCAAGAGGGGAAAGCCATATCCAATCTCGTTCAACAACGTTGCCACTGGTTACCTGTGCGTGTTGAAACATATGAACACCTATTTGAATAGTCACGGATGCTAACTTAGTTGACAGAACTGGATTCTACATGGGTCACTACAATCCTGATACTGAGGAGGAGATCAAACTATGCACTGATACGATGAAGAATTTCTTCACTTACCTCCTCTACCACGACGTTTGCCCCGAGCAGAAGGAGGATCTTGAGGAAGCTCGAAGAACCTGTGATCGGGCTGCCAAAGAGTTGTGGATGAACCAGCAACTTGTCCATCATGGCGGCCCCGGAGACTTCAACCGCGGCTGCTCCGTGCTGTTTGGGGGCTCTTATTTCGGGGACGTGCATGACCCCGAGGCTTGGGAAAATGTTCGACATTTCGATGGAAAGGTCTTCACCATTGAAATGGCTCGCAAAGCCGTCAAATATGGCGTTGCCATTGCTGGAAATGATCGGACTGCTCGCAAATTCAAGCTTCTCGCTGACCGCGACATGACCAAAGCCAAGAAGGTTCCAGATATCGATGGGTTTGAGGTCATCTCTGTGGAAGAGCCTAGCGAGGAAACCATCGGACTCTACAGGGAGATGGCCCCCGATCTTGGCCCAGTGGGCAAGATTCGAGCCAAGGAATTCCGTGATCCCGCTAGAGGTCCCTTTGACCTCGCTCCTTGGGAGAAGGTCGACTGGGATGCTGGTTTTGCCCCGACCTACGACTTTGAATTTCTTGTCGAACCTGCCTTGTTTCCCTATATCTTGCCCGGCATGAAGATCATCTCGGACGTCTATGAGACAAACTTCGGACAGTACTACTTCGACGAGATCCTGTCAGTCTTGCCAAGTTTCTACAAGTTCATGTACAATGACTGGATGATGGACTACGTGGAGCCCGCCCCCATTAAATACATCCCCGACGAGGAGGAGGTCGCGCGCCGCCGGGCAAAGGACTCTATTATGCGCCCTCGTGAGCCCACCCCGGCCGAGTGGGCTATGCACATGATGGCGCACGAAATATCCTGGGTTATCGGGCCGGGCCAGACTGTCATGGATGCTGTTTGGCAGATGATCCATACCCTTGAGAGGTTCGGCTGGGACATGGAGGAAATCAAAGACTTGCTAGACTTAGTGGATCCGAATCCGCTGACGGACGAGGAAAAGGGGATCCGGGGAGAGCCACGCCCCATGCGCCTCAGCAACGAACCCCGCAACATTCCCTTGTTTGAGACCCCTCACCAGGCCCTTGAACGAACTATTGGATATTTCCAGAATCCGGAAAGGATCAAGCCCGTTATCAAGCCGGAGGTCATCGCGAAGATTCTCAAGGAGAAAAAGGAAAAGTTAGAGAAGGAGCAAGCCGAGAAAGACGACCAGGCTATGGAGTATTTCATGAAGAGCGTGAAGAAGCAGATAGCGAAGGAACAAGCTGAGAAAGGAGCCGAGACACCTATCACGCCGGAGCTCATCCAGAAGTTTGTCAAGAAGACAATGGAGTATGTGGAAAAGGAAATGGCCAAGAGAGAATCCCAAACTTCGGATGGACAGAAGGTTGCAAAGAATCAGGAATCCGAGGGACAGCCCAAGGGAGGACCAACGAACGACAAAGGAGTCCAGACTGTGGACGGACGAAAGAGTGCGAAGAGCCAGGAAGCCGAGGGACAGCCCAGCCTGGGAGCAACAGACAGCCAAGCAAACCAGACTACTTCGGGTGACCAGAATGTTGCGAAGAAGCAGGAATCTGAGGGACAGCCTAAGCGAGGACCAACGGGCGATGAAGCAACCCAGGCTTCGGGTTAGCAGAAGATTGCGAAGAACTAGGCACCCGAGAGACAGCTAAGCTGGCCCGGGGCCCCGGGGGGACCTAAAGATGACAAAGCAGCAGGTTATTCCAAGGCTGAGAAAAATAGAAAAAAAAAAAAAAAAAAAAAAAATCGAGAGTGAAACGGAAGGGGGAGGATCAGTGAAAGGTCGTTAGGTGCAGCTATCAGTTTACTACGTGATCAGTCTGCTGCAAATCTGCCGTGATATTTCCCAATATGCTCTTACAATGCAGATCCAGAACGAAATTCATATGGTTATCTAAGGGATATCCAAAAAAAAAAAAAAACCTTGAATCGTTGTAATCGTTGTCTTATATTATCAACAGATCATAATCCTTTTGTATTGTTTAAGAAAAAAAAAGGTCCTGCTTAAGGCTTCAGCAGTGGCTTTCCCATAGTCTTCCGTCCTTCCAGATCCTGTCAAGAGTGTTAGGATATACAATGGCTACAACTTCACGCAAGCACAACAGGGCTACGTACCTTGTGCACCTGGGCAATGTCCTCGAGCGGATAGATTTTGTGGATCTTAGTCTTAAGCTGGCCCGACTTCAGCAGGTTGAACAACTCATTAGTGTAATATTCGAACTCTTCGCGAGTCTGAATGTATCCGAAGAGCGACGGGCGAGCAACCTTGACACACTTAGGGGTAAGTTTCCTATTGAAATCTCATTAGTATCACCAGCCAATTCCGATATAGAGAGGGAAAGACCATACGCGAGAGGAAGCGGGGGCACAGGCCCGCTGGCGTTGCCAAACCAGACGATAGTACCCTTGCGCTTGACAGCCTCCAAGCTTCCCTCCCAGGTATCTTTGCCGACAGAATCGTAGACAACATCTACACCACGACCACCGGTAGCTTCCTTGACCTTTTTAACCCAATCCTTATCCTCTTCGCTGCGGTAGTCGATCACCACATCAGCACCGAGGCTCTTAACCAGCGCACACTTCTCTGCGCCGCCAGCGGTACCAATAACGTTGGCCCCAATAGACTTCAAAATCTGCGTCATAAGGAAGCCAGCTCCACCAGCGGCAGCATGGAGAAGAACCCAATCGCCCTTCTGCACCGGATAAGCCTCCTTCGCAAAAGCCAGCACCGTCAAACCGCTCAGGAACGACGCCATGATATCCTCGTCACTGATCCCGTCGGGAATCTTCGCTGTCTGGGCAATCGGCACTGCAGTGTACTCCGCATACCCGCCAGTAGACAACCACGCAACCCGATCGCCGACCTGGAAACCAGAAGTCTGGGGACCGACAGCAGCGACAATACCAGCGCCCTCGCGGCCCAAGACCTCGGGCTTGGGCGCGGGGTACAGGCCCGTTCGGAAGTATGTGTCAATGTAGTTTACGCCGGAGATGTTGTTGCGCACTAGTAGCTCTCCTGCTCGTGGGGTAGGAACTGGGTATGAGGTCTTGAATTTCAGCACTTCAGGGCCGCCGGTCTCCTCGACCACTACGGCCTTCATAGTTGCTGGGACGGACATCGTGCGGATCTGAATGAATTGGTTCACGAGTGGAGGAGTAATGTGATTGCGAAGCACTGTGAGTCGAGGATTACTGCGTAGAAGAGAGCGAAACATAGTAAATAAGTAGGTGAGGGGTGTGAAGGTAGGTATCAAGGCCATCGGCTTCATATTTGTCATCGGATCCCCGCAATCTCCAGAGGCCCGGCGGAATTGTTGCGCGCTCTTCTTTTTTCTTCTCTTCCTTTTTTACACCCAACAAACTGGTACTTATGCGGATTACGGCGTATTCTAATTTGATGCGCTTCTTGCAGGTTTCCCAAATCCCATACGATTAACAAGTCGACTATCCGATCTTCACAGGGGTATGACGCCATTTCCGTCGGAACAAGGGTATAACGTATCATGCCACACAGCACTACGACGCAGACTTAGTGGAACAATGATATCCAACAGATCCAATGCCGGCTTTCTCTGACACGAGACCAATGTGGCTCACCCAGAGCCCCTGGTCAGATCTACCGCTGTATTAGCGCTTCGGTTCTCCGTACAGAAAACCGAGATGCAAGCCACCCGGAGCCCCATGAGGGGCAAACCCCCCACGACCCACGACCCGGCATGTCAGTTGGCCCTGGCTCTGCATGAGAACGACATAGCGCCGACTTTGTATCATCTGCCGCTGACTGCATCACGAAAAGTCCTGGAAGGGAATAGATCTCCCCCGCTCCATACATATGAGACAGCACGCAGGCCATTAGCCTCTGATCGGTCACTTGAAGTTTCCTAAACACCAGCCCCTGAGCAACTTGAAGAGTTTTCATTTGTTGCCCGATGATCCGATCTGATTCTAAATAAGTCGACCTGAAACGCAGCGGCAGTACCCGGAGGTTCCACTTCGTGCCCAATAATCAACAGGCTGCCATAGCCACACCCCTTTGTGATGATGCCGACTCGACCATTCGTTTCACGGCTTTTCACTGCCATCCTTGCCTCGTGATTTCTCAGCCTGAAGCTATTCTTGTTTGTATTTTTGCTCTTGCCCAATCACTAAAATGGCCTATCAGAGGTCCATTCCAGCAGGGTGATGCCCGATGCCATCCACCAATGCTTATATACCCTTGTACGCCCGGCTTGCGCACGCACTTAAATCGAGCATCTTTGTCTACTTTCATGGAAAAAATTTTCTCTCTCTTTCATACGTGCCATAGTTCTCTGCTCCCCTGCAAATTTTCACCTTTCAAGTCGCACTACTTATACTATGAACCACATTTCCCGAGCTATTCCACGAGACGTAAACGCACCAGGTTAACGTCCCAAAACAACTATATTCCATACTATTTGTGGGGTGAAACCAATTTTTCCAAAAATGACTTCCGCCCGAAGCTCTCGACGGGCGCGATCGCAATGGCCCCCAGCGCCCTGCGTTGAGGAAGAGCCCCAGGCCCTCTCGAAAGAGCTAGACGGCCTCTCCAAGCTTGGAGCTAAACCCGGGGTCGACGGTGTTCATACAAGAGGGGTTATCGATCAGTACCCCATCTTAGTCTCCGCCAACTCGCCCCCTCCACCCTCTACTTCCCCTGGCAGTGTTCCCAGCGTGCCTGGACTCGGAAGTGTGTCTTCGGACGAAAGTGCAGGGCCAACGACACCGCCTGCTCAGGAGCCGATCTTACGGAACACCGTCAGGTTCGAGATGGACGATCGACCAAAACGTGCGCCGCCCTCAACTGCAAGCCAGCCACGGGGGCCACCATCTCGGCCTTTGACCCAGCAACAGCCCACCAATGAGCTTAATACGCAGCGGGAAACCCAACCGCCCTCTCATGACCGGGATAGCAATTTCAGCAGACACCGGCCACCAACGCAAAACACGTCTCATGGCCCCCGCGGACCGAGTGCGCCGGATCGCAGCGGTTCTCGAGCTCCCATGCATGACAAAACTTATCTACAACCACCCAAGTCTTCCATTGGTCGGTCCAACAGTGCAAGACATGCACCGTCGACAACGCGACCAATGCCAGAGCGCTTTCGACGAGAGCCTAGCTCGGGGTATCTGTCCGATCCGGCCACCACATACAACAGGCCACCCTCACACCAGCCCCAGGCGCCTGTGTCCACAGCCCCTGTATCAGCTCTGCCAAATGGGCCCACCCTCGCAGAACGCATTGACGAGAAGCTTCGCCAGCGACAGGAACAGCGGGACACGGGGTCTATGTCGGACCCGGAGGTACGGCAAATTCCCACAACTATGAAGCATGTCAAACCAAATCCCCTTAACATTCCCCTGCCCCCTCCGCCTCCTGCTCCTGCTCCTGCCCCTGCCCCCGCATTGCACCCACCTTTGCGTGGGCCTCAGCGTGGGCCTCAGCGTGTCCCGACACAACGAACACAAAGCGAGGTGCCCCCAGCCTCACGTGCTCGGGCGACATCGGTAACGATGCCCCCTACGCGGTCGATGTCTGGATCTCGCCATCCCTCTCGACCAGCACCCGAGGTGACCAAGCCTACATCAACCCAAGTGGCAACCCAGCTAAACCCCGACAGGTCACTGGCTCATCCCGCATCCTCTCGACCCGCAGGTACATCACCACAGCGCCCCAGCACGGTAGGCCTGGGCCTCTCTCCATGCCCACGAACTATCGCTGTCGCAGGCTATCAAGATTGGTATACGCTCAAAGGCCTCACCCATCTGGACATCTGTCCATCCTGCATGAGTCAAATCGCACACTCCCGCTACCGCGACTACTTCATCCCCAGTCTGTCAAAGCCAGCCGGACAAAAGACACGATGCGCCTTCGCCAACGCATGGACCCGTCTCGCCTGGGCTCAGATGATAAAAAAGCAACACGACAGCCTAGAACTCCTCTACCAAATGACACGCCCACCACCCGGCACACGCCCCTGTCCCGGCCGCATCGTCGCCGAACAATCCTGGCACCGGATCTACGACCCGGAGACCGGCGGGGACCTCGCAGGCTTCCACGTCTGCAGCAGTTGCGCACGCAACATCCGCATCTTAATGCCCAGCCATCGGGAAACCTTCCAACTGAACCCGGACCTCACCGAGCGGGTGTGCGACTTCGTCACTTCCAGTCCGCGGTTCGTGAAATTCATCGATCTCCTCGACGCATGCGCATCCCGTGCCGAATCGGATCCCTCACGCACCCGCCGCCCGGATACGCGCGAGTTCCTTAACTATGCGCGACGTAAGGTCGTGCTGCGTGATTGTCGTCGTGATAGGCCTACTCTTAGTACGTGGCACTTTATACCGTCGCTGCCGGAGATGTGTGTGTGCGAAGACTGCTATGACGAGGTTGTATGGCCGCTTGCGAGATCGAAGCATCCTATTGCGTGCATGGTCTCGACGAAGATGCGCATCTTGCCTGGTGATGGGCCTGGTCGGACTCGTGAGGCGAGTTGTCAGCTTTACTCGCCGCGTATGCGGGCGAAGTTCCGGGAAGCGGTTGCTAGGGATGATCTCGGGATGTTGAAGTCTGTTGCGCAGAGGAGGGTTGAGGCTGAGCGGCGGTTCCTGGATCGGAGGGAGGAGTTGTTGGTTGCTCAGTCGAAGGGATATGATTGTGATGAGGAGCTGAGGAAGGCTGTTGATGAGTGGAGGAGGTGGGAGTGAGGTGTATGATTGTCTCGTTTCTTTGCTTGGATGTCTGTAAATGCATGTATACTTGGGAGCATTGGGTGTACCATTGGAGGGAGTTTTGCGTTTGTATTGTACTAGCATAGCATAGCATATATAAAAGTCTGTTTAGGTAGAACATACTGTTATTAACCCCGACACCTGAGATAATATTAGAGATGTGGTATTTGAGCGATCCTAAGGTGTCTTATATGTCTTTCTAATGTCAAGGTTTTACATAGGTATCTTTTCGAGTACTGCCCATGTCCACAGGTCCACGGGTGGTACCTATTCACCTTCCTTATGTAAACAGGCACAGATGCTCCTTCCAGAAAGAGACCTGTCCGAGTGCTCTTACCCTGTCAGGTGAACATCTTCGACTGCCATGACTCTGTTTGTGAGCCTCTTTGAGATCCTATACCTTTTTGATCCCCGCCCTGTGACCAAGTCAACTATTCCGAATTTGAGCGGACCACTTCCTGCATTTCATTCCCCAAAAGAGAAACAGCCTTGTCTTCTTCGTCGACAAGGACAGGGCAGAGCAGCTGTGTATGTCTGCCGTGAAGGAACGAAACATTTTAAAGACGATTATGACAACGTACGACATCTGGAACGCTTTCACCGGTTAAGATCTCGTTATTACATCAGACGTCTTTTCAAAGAGTTGCGAGACTACATCGACCATTGTCCAATGTGTGCCGGCCTCCGAGCCTCCGGGCAGTGGACAGATGAGCTGTCTAGGTGTGCCCTTCGACGAGAAGGGCAAGAGGCTTGCGGCTGAAATCTCCAGCATGCCAGCCTCTTAGGTGGCAATCTGCTTTATCGGGGCACTTCCCGGCCAGAGCTTGTTTCGCTCATGGCACCTCTTGTCCCAGCAATATCAACGCGGCATAGCGAGCATGAGTTTGGACCTGGCGTCTATACCACTAGTTCATTGCAGCATGCTTTGAAATACGTGACCAGACAAGGAGTTCTGATGGTCTTTCAGAATCCCGATTTCCATTCAGCACATTAAGCTTTGGGAGCCTAGCGAAGAAGATTGGCGCGTGGTCATCCGCTTCTGGTCCGGGTTGCCTCCATCAGACGCGGCCTTACGAGAACCGGAACAATGGAGGACTGCCGACATCATCAAAGATCCCACCTCACGCGCTGGAGATAGACCAGAGCCAACTCGGGTGAGGCCCAGACGCGCAAGTGGTTGGCGTCAGTTATGCAGGCTGTGCAGCATTGGGGGCCTCCTTGAAGATGATGATATGGTTTGAGTAAGAGGGAGGTTAGAGTCTGGCAGAAGAACAACCTTCATGGAACAGATACAAGTTTCCTTGGAGAAGTTTGGAACCCTAGCCGACCCTAAACACCATGGACATTCCGAGGTCCAGAACTTTTCAGACGTTTCCTTTTCTGGCGACAAACGACTAAATACAACTATGCCCATCTGTGTTTTACTGACGAAGATCTTCATATTAATCTTCTGGTTACAAGTAAAGAGTCCACAGGTAAATCCGGACATATTCGAAGGCCAATGAAATTGACATGGCTTATTGCTACATACCTGGGTCGCTAGCACCGCTTAGACCAATTCTAGTGAATGGTCCCTTTCCCCTCGGTCCATGTTTAACTAAGTTTAATTAAAGACATGTGCTTAAGTCCGGGGCTACAAAGCCTCGACGAATTAGCATCCTATACACGGAGTAGGTCCACACTAAACCATCTTTGCGTAAGCTTTGAGACCCCAATGGCTGGATTTCATTCGTTCAGATTAATTGGACTATGGGAACAGGGTTTACGCTAGTCGAAAGACTAGTAAGAGAACCGAGCCCCGACTATACGGAGTACTCTTGGGGGAGAAAGACAATTCGTATGTGAACCAATAACGTGACATGAATGATGTTCTAATAACCGGTCTATCCCGCTAGACATAGAGCTTGGATTGGAACTGAATCATATAAAACTAGTCTCGGGCATACATTCAGACTTCGTTGTTCCGCGTTAAATGTCCTCCACGACCGACTCCAGGCTATTCATCTATTCGGTTCTACATAGTTAAAAATGCGCCTTACTGCTGCTATTGTTGTGCTCGCCGGTGCCATCGCCAGAGCTCAACTATCTAATATCCCCCAATGCTCTGTATGCCCTGTCCGCTCAATATCTCTGCTCAGTATCTCGTCTCAAACTAACCCGTGCTTGTTTCTTTCTCTCCCAGCTTACCTGTTTCACTTCGACCCTTGCCGGGGATGGCTGCTCTGAGCTTACGGATTTCGCGTGCCATTGCCAAAAGCCTGGCCTCGCAGCGGAGATTGTGCCCTGCGTCAATAAAGCCTGTGATATCTCGGACCGACAAGGTACGAGAAGCCACATTCCCTTTCGTATGATCCGGTCTAACTATGCCCTATAGCCGTATCCAGCGTCGTTGAATCCTTGTGTTCCGGTGTTGGCCATCCGGTCTCTATCCCCGCGGTGGACACATCGGTTCCCACAACGACTGCCGTAGCTATCCCAACTACGAGGAGCTCTAATTCTACCACGGTCAGTGGCGGGCCAGGCTTCAAGACTTCCTCCACGGTCAGTGGTTTGGGGCCAAGTTCCGAGACTTCGTCCACGACGACCACGGCTCCGCCTCAGAGCACATCCCAGTTCAACGGTGCCTCTGGTATTGCACCCGGAGCTGTTCAGATGGTTGGTAGTGCTATCCTGTTAGCCAGCATGATGTTCTTTGTTTGAACATTTATGTGGAGACTTATGTGGAGAATTGTGTGGGGAGACAACAGAATGGCTTTTCGTCTACTATTTACTATACTTAATCTGGCCCCGGTACTTCCATGTTTATTGCCTCTACCCAACCATCTCAAGCTACATTCATTTTAATACCTTACCTGTTCTAGAATAGAGAGTGTCCAAACATCGAATGGTTCATAGTCAAGAGTGAGACAACCATCTACATGTTCTGACTGTATAGAAAATACATACCAAATCAGTTAGGACTGTCTCAGATCAATACACCATCATACAAGCATCCACTATACCAGCCTCCACAACCGAGTGTGGGGGAAATTGGATGCAAGGTCGGCAACAGCGGACTAGGAAAAAAGGGAAGGGGAAATAAGCCCCTCGTCCGAAGCCATTAGATTAGTGTGCGGGGAGAAATCACTCATGGCATTTACTTCATTGCGATTCTGTCCCTAATGACAGCGGGTTTCTGCGAGAGTCTGCTTTCTGCCCGATTCTGATGATAGAAGACAGTCAAGCACGCACGCTCCTTATCCACAAGTAGTCGATCATGGTCCTTGTCATTTCCCCGACAGGTCTAAGACGGTTCGATGCGACGAAATCAGCCCCCTTTCAACGGATATCTAGTCGAAATACGATCGAACGGAGGGGTGTTCTGGGTGAGGTTGGAAAACTAAAACCCTCAATTGGCCGATCCCATAAGCCCTAATCAATTAGACTTTCTGGCATATGCTAAAGGCTCATGGGATTCAGGTCTGAGAACTTGGAGAACCTCGGATGGATGGGAGAATTTGGTAGCAAAACATGTGAAAATAAGAGTTTTTAGTCTTTCCAGAGATTAATGAAAGTGCGCTAGACAACGCCATAGCCACCTTAAGTTTTACTACGCAAGAGAGGGATAGGAAGACACGAAAAAGAGGGGTTGGAGAATAATTCTGCGATAGTACGGAGAAAGGGTTGTCTTTGTCTTCGTTTTCTTTCTATCATTTTAGTATGTACACCATAAATATAAATTAAATTCTTGCCCCCTACTACTCCGTACACGTCTTAGAAGCGGTGTCACATCTACCTCTAGGTCCATTGAGAACAAAACATACAAGCCTGCAATGTTACATATGTACAGTACTAGGGAACTAAATCAAAATCCCGCACACATACCCAGCTCTGCTAGAAGGGCCCCCGCCGTGACATCGATACCGCCAGCATCCGAATCCTCCCTGCCAAAAGCTAAGAACAGTGTATCATCAATAAACCCGTGGTCCTTTTGGCCATGACTTTTCCAACTGATGCTAGTCATGTAGAGCATCTCGGAGTTATCTCCCAGTAATCCCGTAGAAGAATCTTTATCGGACTTCTCCGCTCCAATGCTGCGACCAAAGATCCAGATTGGTTTTGACGAGACCGCATAGATCTCAAACGGCATCGAACGCCGCGTCAGCACCACGTAGGGCTCATATACGGGGTGAAGGCCGCGTAGGGTCTTTTGTTGGATGATGAAGAGCACAAAGGTATTGGTCGCATCAGGTTGGCAAAATTGGTCAGATCGCGCACATAGAGTGACAGCTAGCGAGTTTGTCGCCTGGTGCATCTTTCCCGTCTCAGGCAAGAATCTCCTGAGACATTCTTGGTCAGAAGCAGCGGTCATCAGCGCCAAGTTCGGTCCAACGGAGCCATCTAGCTCGAGTTTCGAAAACACACGTGCTGGTGCAATTTCATGGTGTAGGAACATCTGTCCCGAGTCATCCCAGAAGAGAAACCAATTCTTCTCAACGGCGTTCCATGGCATTGGACGTTGAAGCTCACGATACTGCCGGAATTCGTGCTCGTTGATGGTGTCTATCCCCCAATCCACCAAGATTCGAAAGTCAGAGATCCATTGTCCGAAGCATGTAAAGAGCGAATTGGAGCCGTAAATTGTGTACGGGATCTCGGGCCCGTAGAATACCCTTGCATCATGTGGTCCGACGCTGAGACTAAAGTACGAAAGGTCGCCGAGACACTTGCTGGAGTCACCAAAGGTCGCTGGGATGGGCAATTGCAGTGGTGGCTCCAGACAGCTCAAGACTCGCTTGTCGTCCGAAAATGCGGCGTTGCAGACGAGTTCAGCGTACCAGACTGAGGCTGTTCGAGCAGAAGGATCCTTGTGAAGTTGTGCAGTGATGATCCAGGTGTCAAGCAGCTCGGGATGGGGGATTATACTGGGATTCAAGACGGATCTTCTTCCGAAGTCGATCTTAAAATACTTTCGATCGGGACTCGATACCGAGTGTATTACGTGGTGTGTCCGAGACATATCTTTGTCGAATCCGGGATATCTTCGGTCCTCTGTAGCTTGTCCATCCCGGCAGTGGGACAAAGTCTTGCTATGAACGCCTGAACAAGCTATGTCGGGTTGTCCGTCATCAATGTGTGATTGTCTACATGCACCCGGGGAATAGTCCGGAAATAGAAATCTCGTCTGCAAGCCGAGGTTGGATTGAAATTTGGCGACGAGGATCACCGCGGACAACAGCCCTGCAATAAGTATCAGGTGTGCTATTCTTTTGGCCATGTTCAGTTGAGTGCACATATGTAGAGTGTAGGCAGGATGTAACAGTAATGAGGTTATAAGTTCTCATTTCAGAGAAAGCCCGAAATTGCCCAGATGGTTGACACTAACTAGAAGGGGACTTTGACTGACACACTGAATTGAGGGGTTATACCTAGGTAGTTTGCCATTGTGATTAGTGCGATCATCTATTCTTGACAATCTTTACCATTATCACGAAACATGGCCAGGCTTAATGACCCGGGTAACTTTGCCAAATCCAAGGTGAACTTATGCCATTACAAGAATTTCTATGATCCACTGGTATGAGCTCCGGGCTCCTCTTATTATACAGCAATTTATCATTTAGAAGAACGATTATTGTATTACATACTCAAAAACAAAGCCAGAGCATGGACACGTGGGATTGTCAGGTTTTGTCAATCAAGCGCCCTTTGGTAGATCCACTGAGAGAACTTCACTGCCGGCTCATCAACTAGTCTAGTCGTGACCTCTGCCAGCCAGATAGTCAAGGGCAACAGAACCAGATTCGCGACGAGAAAGTTGACTTCAAGCCCAAGAGGGCCAACGTTAGGCAAGGGGAGGCGGTTAATCCACCAGGGACAATTCTCATAGTGTGAATCGAGTACGAAACCCACTGCAGCATAGAGCCTGTCACCCAAAGTCCACAGAACCGGTCCATGAACCAGATAGAATGCAAACGAAATACGGCCCAAGTACTGGTTGAACGGCGCGGTAAAGAACGTCTTGAGCCACTGAAGGTGAGATGTGCATGCGACAAGAAAGACAGCGGCCCAGAACAGGTAGAACCACTTGTAATCGAACACGGCCTGTGGCTTTAGGAAGGATAAGAGGTACCACCCCGGTGAGTCACGTAATTGTTGCAAATTGTCCGTGTGTGAGGGGACTCCTCCAAGATAAAGGCTTGCATAGAAGAGAACAGTCATGATGGCTGCCTTAAAGGGACCCAGTCGGAGAAAGAAGCGGGGCAGGTCATTTCGTACGGCGAGGAGGTCGAGATCTTGCAGAAGCATGCCGGCAATGAACATAGCATAGTGTGATCCATCCGCAACGTACAAAAGGTACACAACCAAGGCGACTTCGCCTAGGAGTCGGGCATTGCGGCGAAATCTTGAAAAGGCGAGAACGGCAGTGTAGACGGCCAGAGAGCCTCGATGTTCGACGGGTATAGACCACGCATGGAAATTGTATGTGAACCAGGGCTCGCCGCCTGTTCGGAGAGGGAAACTGAAATTCTTGAACTCGGCGTACCAATTCCATAGCTCCGCGCGGTAGCTTCCTTGAAGCTCTGGGACAGCGGTGATCTGAAACAAGTGCAAGAATGTAATATAGCATAATGTTGTGCAAATGACGGGAATATATAGACGAAACCATCGGCGGAATACGGCGGAGGAAAGGCATTTACCTAGTGCAGCATAATCGCCATCCTGGATGCTTACCAGTGGCCTCATTGAAAGAACGTACCCAGAGAGCACGAAAAAGACGCTGACGGCAAAATGTCCCCCGGAAAACAGTGTTCTAATACCAGGAAGGCATGCGAAATAGTATTTACCGTCGTAACCGTAGGCCAGCTCGAAAGCATTTCCCACTCCGCCATCGTGGGCCCAAAGTTGGTGATGTCCCCAGTAGACTAGTAGAGCCGCAAAGCCTCGCAATCCATCTAGGTATGCGGTGGGCCTGCTAGGTAACTTTTGCTTTTCATTGTCGCTTTTTGTCCCAGTAAGGAGTGTGGGCAAGAAGGGAATGCAAGAGAAGAGTGATATTCCATGTCGAGAGCGCGTCATATGGGCAAACCGTGGTTTCCGTCCATCCTCGAGGGCTCGCTCTGGGCTTGACTTCAACTGTGGAGAGTTCTCGATTGAGTGTAGCATAGGCATTGGATTCAAGTTGAGAGAGTCCCCTTGTTGGGAATTTGAAGGAAAGATGAAAAGATCAATAGAAACCCAATTCCACTTGAGAATGACACGGCTCTCAGGTACAATTCTGTAAACATGTGATATCCAGTACAGTGAAGTAGTCCTTATTGGCAGTGCCCAGTACCGAGGCCCATAAAGGCCTGCTAGATTGCATTTTTCAAATTAATCAAAGCCGGATCCCCCTCTTTTCCCCCACAATTTAGGGTCTGAACGGCGGGGAGTATGACCCGATGTTGGCTGCAGCCACGATCTCCTGCAATGTCAGGCCTGGAGTCACATGTGAATGCGCACCGGATAACATCCACGGAAGTCTAGGCGTTTTGAACTAAATGAACTAAATCCATAATTGACTGTCTCTATTATTGGCCCCCGTCCGAATGAAGGTGTTTCACTGCTCTAGGGGTGATCCAATCAGTTAAGCTTCAGCCCTTGACCATTTCCGTGCCAGCGATAGGTACCTATAGGGACCATTGTGTCCGCAAATGTAGACTTAATGAATACCACATGTTAATTACGATGACACTGTATGTAATCTACTTGTCAATGAAATACCTAGGTAACGCCCGGCCTTCTTGTACTGTTCTTTCTCCTTTCTCGACTTCGTTGTCCCAGACAGGAGGACAATTAGATCACACAGGCCCAGTCATGTTGGAGAAGAATCTCGCGTTGCCCAATCTCTTTCCGAAGAAGGCACGCAGATTCACACATGGGGGTCTAGTGGCTTTGTGTCTGTTCATCTACTTTTGTGTCACCAGAACGTCGCATGAATTTGAGGATAAATCGTACTCTACTCAGCTGAGCAATATTGGCGAACAATTTCCCAGGAAAATCTGGCAGATCTGGAAAGTGAATCCATTGGAATTCGACGAGCGTGATATCGGGGTAGCCCGCAGCTGGATATCTAAAAACCCAGGCTATAGGTACGAGGTTCTGACCGACCAGAATGACCTCGACTATGTCGAAGCAAACTTCGGACCCCTTGGGCTGAACCGTCCAGACATCGTTGACACATACCGGTCTTTAACGGCTCCGATCATCAAGGCCGACCTACTTCGGTATCTCGTTTTGTACATGGAGGGAGGCGTCTATGCCGATATAGACGTGGAGGCATTGAGACCAGTTGAGCGATTCATCCCAAGCAGCCACGACGAAAGCGAGATCGACATGGTTATCGGCGTCGAAATCGATGAGCCACACTTCCGCGACCATCCTATACTAGGTCCAAAATCTCAATCCTTCTGTCAATGGACATTCATGTGCAAGCCTCGACAGCCAGTGATGATGCGACTAGTAGAGAATATCCTCCACTGGCTCAATCAGCTCTCCATCAAGCAAGGGAGGCCAATTTCAGAGCTTCAGCTGGACTTCGATGATGTGATCACAGGCACCGGGCCTTCTGCCTTTACAGGCGCAATACTATCTGAAATGAGCCGTGCAACGGGCAAGGACATCTCATGGAGTACGTTCCATGACATACCAGAGTCCAAAGTTGTCGGGGGGTTTCTGGTTCTCACAGTTGAAGCGTTCGCCGCTGGGCAAGGTCATTCGGACTCGGGCACCCATAATTCGCGCACCGCGTTGGTCAAGCACCATTACCATGCATCTGCGTGGCCAGACCGTCACCCACGGTTCTATCACCCGGTCTTTGGAGAGGTCGAGAGGTGCAATTGGAATGTGGACTGTGTGAGGAAGTGGGACGAAGAAGCAAGTGCTTTTGCTGCTCTGCCTCCGGAAGAGCAGGAACGACAGATTGCCACATTCCAGGCAATAGGGGAAGCACTAAAAAATATTGAAACCCCCTAACCCGGGAATGCTTTGATTTCTCTTTTCTGACAATGTGATCATGTGTTCTAGATACAAGTACGTCCTTGTAGAACTCTCACTAGAGCCTGTTGTAATATGAGGCTGGTGCAGATCAGGAATCAAGCCCAGCTGAATCAATTCCTGCATTGTCTATACAAGGAAACAAGTTGATTGGAAACCAGCTTGGCCTTCTCATGGCCTAATCGGACAACTGTGCGTAGTGACTGAGATTTACTCAGTGGGCCTGACTCTAAGCGCCCTCATTAAAGCGGCATGAGTCAAGTACGTATAGTGAAATAGATATCAAATGGCAATTTCATTTTAAAAACCCGCATCTTCAGTAAAGCGAAAATAGCCACAAAGGGAGACAGTCCAAATGAACCAACAAGAAACATGCTATTCCAAGCATGTACAAGATTACACAGACTACATGTACATTGAACAGACAGTAAGAATACCGATTTGATTGTATGTAAGAACAAGCCACAACCCCATGCTAAGTAAAATGTAAATTGCCAACTCCATATCCGAAGAATAGATGCAAAAATATCTGATGCACGCAAAGAGAACCACTAACCCACCAACCCCACCAACTCCCCAGGCCACCGCTTTGCCCATATGATGGCGCGTGGAGGCATTCTCCCACCAACAGGCGCAAGCACACGGATCTTTCCCTTATCCGCGTCGACGTCGGCGACATACAAGAAGCCCATGATGCTCGCGTCACGGACTTCAGCGGGGGATGCCGTGGCAGGTGCATGGGTGACTGCGAGGAGCGTATTTGCCAGAGCAGAGGGAGCGGGTGGAAGCACTTTCTTCAGCGGGATGCTGCTGCTGCTGCCGGCGTTGGCATTAGGGTTCACATTGTCAGCGGGCTCTGAGAATGAGCCCACGACACCAGGGAGCGGGGCTGCGCGGTCTGGCTCTTGCTTTGTTTCTGAGGCGTAGTCGTCCATGCCGTCGCCGCCAGGGAGGAAAGAGGCGCCTGTTCCCAGCTGGGAGGGGTCGTACTCATCTTCGTCTTCGTCGTCTGCTGAGGAGACGGTGTAGTTGTATACAGGGAGGGAGGCGAAGTCGAGTTGTTGTGCGTGGGGGGAGAGGGTGATGGCGGAAGAGGGTGACAAGGAGGGGATGGGGTTGCCGAAGAAGTAGGAACGGATTTGGGACTCCCGCGTTGCCTTGCGGAAGGCATTGTCGCGGTCAACACAACCACCCGATTTAGAAAGCTTGACGACGGAAATGTGCTCGTCGAAGACAGCGGCTGTTGCACTGGAGCTGGGCTTGTTGTCGTACTGTTTGGCAACGGTGCTGTACAGGCGCTCCGAGCCCAGTACCAGGATTGTTGTGATTGAAAATTCCGTAACAATGTGGTTAATGAGTTCCATAGTGCCGGGCTTATCTGTGCTAAGTATTCCGGGCGTATCGACAATGACTCCTGTTTCGCGCGCGTCCTCATCTTCGGCCATCCGGCCCGTGACAGACAGTGCTAGGCGCGAGACGACTGGTTGGTACACAGTGCCTTCGCCATCCAGCGGGCTTTGCATCGGATAACTGTATACAAGCGGCAGCTTGACAGGCACGGGGCTGGGCCCGGACATGGGACTGCTTCCCCAGCCATCTTCGACATCCAAGATGGTACGGAAGGCAGTCGCGGTCAGTGTGCCAGGGACGCCAAGCATACCCTCCGTAGGATCGAGGTTCACGACCAACGGTTGACGGCCGATCTTCGTCGCATACGCGGTCAAGATCTTAGCCAAACTGGTTTTTCCTGTATTTTCAGGACCCAGGAGGAGCACGCGTGGGCCGTCCTTGCCTATTGACTGGGCTTCTTCGCGCATTGTCTCTAGCGCAAAGTGCACATTCGCATATTCCACCATTGGCGTCTCCTCCGCCGTGTATTCGCTTTGACAACCTCCTGCGCCGTTACCTGCTGTCGATGTGACTCCGTCGGATGTGGTTGATGCCGTCTCAACTGCAGTGATTTCAAGTGCACAGCCATGCCACGTGAAGATTGCCGCCTTTGTGCCCGTGAATGTGTATGTTTGTGATTCGGCAAGCTCTGTGCCGAAGAGTTCGGCGGTTCCATTGAGAAGCTGCACAACTTGGAATCAGAACAAACCCCAGATCATATCGGAGAGTACGACATACCTTTACTTTGATAATATGTCCAAAGGCGACCTCAAACCGCCACTCCGAACCAGGGTTCAGGCTAATCTGTGATGGTGGTGCAGGTACCTGTGACCTCTCCTCCGAGGGCTGCGTTAGCTCGAGACCCGGAAGCGACATATTACCTAGGTACCGGTCAATCTGAGAAGCCTCGGAATATGTGCAGAGGTTGAAAAATGAATAGAAGTAAGTATTGGGATTGTTATCGGCGGAGCTTCAGCATGGATGTTTGCATGTTTGCATTAACGTTTTGCCGTCATTGGCCGGCTGACGTGAATTACCTCTCCAGGGCTACTACCCTGTACTATGACAGACATTGTTCGATATCGCTCGAGTCAAGCTCGAGTCAACGTACATCTGAGCGATAATCAACGTGGCTCCGACATTGACAATGCCTGGTCGTCCAATACTACGCTATGCTCAACCATGAATGGCGTTGGACTCACTTCTGCCTCAACAGTAGCAAAATAGCAAATTATATGTTATAAATTTTTGATATCAGCTGTGCCAAGATTGCATTAAACCAATATACAGGTTATAACCCTACAAAAGACACAAACTGGTAACATCAAAGCACATCACTGTCATTGAGCGAATCGTCCTTGACTACTTGGGAGGCTGCCGCAGGGGCAGTAGAAGGTGGGAGAGGGGAAAAGTTGGTATCAGGAGAGCAAGGGTAAGGGGCATAAAATGAGCTAGGAGGCAATCCAGATAACCAAGTCTGGTACAAAACACAGGGAGAGGGAGGGGGAGGGGAGGGGAAGATATTAGGAAATGGTGTCAATAACAGGCACTGGGCACTCAGGATCGCCGGCGAGGAATATATTTATGATAACGACAAGGGGAATTGGGCATCAGAAGCGAATATTTGGGTAGCTTAGCCGTCGCAAGCGACAGACATGCTGAAAAGAGACCAAAATTTCAAACAGACTGGACTTTGTCAAGCAAAACCTGTTTAGAAAAAGTATGGGATGGAAGCCCTAGATATGATGTTAGCGTTGATTCTGTATCTTCGTAGCACAGGATAACCTACGCAAGGGCAAAGGCGACGGAGACACCGAAGATAGAGCGGTTACGGACACGCTCCTGCTTGAGCTTGTTCTCGAGCACCTTGGCTTTCTTGGCTCGTTGCGAAGCTTCGGCCGCAGTCTCTTCATCCTCATCATCCTCGGCCTTGCGCTTGCTGGTCGTCTTAACAGATGTCGACTCGGCAGTGGCGCCCTCGGCTTGCGCCTTGATAGCTTCTTCCACCATCTCCTTGGCCTGGGCAATCATCTCTTCAGTCTCGGCAGCAGAGGGCACTTCGGGGAGAATCGGCATATCCAAGGAAACACTGGTGTGAGTAGGCTTCGCAGCATCGGTGGCATCGTCAGCCACTGATACCTCGACAGTCTCGTCCTGTTCCTGGATTTCCTGCTTCTTCTTTTCTTTCTTCTTTTCCTTCTTCTTTTCCTCCTTAGTCTCCTCCTTGGTCTCCTCTTCAGGCTCCGCGGTAGCAGATCTCGCTGACTTGCGCACTTTAGTCTTCTTTCCAGGGGATCCGCTTAACGTCACTTCCGCTTCGTCATCCACAGCTCGCAGCTCAGGAATCGCTTCCGCGGCCAGGCCTGAAGCTGTGTCTAATGCCGACTGAAGGCTAGCGTTTGCAGCCGTCGTGGACGGGGTGCTAGTGATATCCTTGGTGACGCGGGTGCTGCGGGGCTTTCGGGGAGACTTCTTGCTCGGAGAAGCCGACCGACCTCTGCGGTTGCGTTGCGACACGGGCGGCTCATCGGAGGGAATTTCGAATTTCGGCGGGGGAGTGATATGCTTCTTTGCGCTGGAGGAACTTTGAACAATGTCGGTTGGGTCCAACAGTGCTCGCACCCAATCGTACATTTGGTATTCCTTGGAAAGCTCAAGGGCTAGGGAGGAAGGTCAGGATTTGTTTGATAGAGGGGACATCCCGGGCAGAACATACCAAATGCGGGCGAGATCCACACATTGCCGGCAACCTCCTCTTCACTGGTGAATTCGCGAGCCTTCAGATACTCGCGCTCTGTCCGTTCTTCCTCGGCCTTGGCCCATGGGAAGGCAATTTTGAACATCCCTGTCGCGCTAACAAAGCCATCTTTACTGCGGCGCTGTAATGACGAAGCCCGAGGTTAATGACCGTTGCTATCCAAAACATATAAAGGGGTCTCACCATCAGGAAGTAACTTTCGGGTTGTTGCTGGGGACTGTGGGAAGGGAAGATCTCGGAGCCCTCGAGGTCCTTTGGTAGCGGAGCACGGAGGTGGGCATACTCGAACACACCCAGGTTCTCTGGCTTGGTCGCGTTTGAGGTGCCAATCTGAGCAGGCTTAACGGAGAGGTTGGTTTGTCCGAGACGACGGCGGGCGAGGAGCTCGTCATCTGTAATGAAGAGTAACACGAAATTGTTAGCGACGGCCTCGAGGCATTAGGGGAGCACGAGGCGGGTAGATAGCCGATGCGCGCGGGTGCGCCATCACGCGCCAGTGTTCGAACTTACAGGAGGGAGCAACCTCAATGGTGATAAGAGGATTGAACTGTTTTGGAAGTGCGCGCGACATGGTGGGGGGAAGTCGAGTGTAGTGGAAAGGAAGATCTTGGTGAAATTGCGGGAGACTTGAGGGAAAGATGCGCCAACGTTGGCCACGTAGCAGGCGCGTCAAGCGACAAAATTCAAAGAATCAAATATCACCACCAACAGATCTTATATCTTGGCAAAAGAGAAGCGCGCGACCAAAATTACGATTGATGACCCAAAAAAAAAAATCAAAAAATCGACAAGATAAAGAAGACAATCAGGAGAGATGAGAAGATGCGAGTCGCGAGTAATTGCGTCGTTCTGAAGCTTGACTTGTTCCGGTAAGGTCCGGTAAGTGGTTGGTCATGTGTGGTATTTAAAGGATTTGGTTGGTCAATCACTCCAATACAGTGTATGTGGTGTCTCCCACTGTATTGTAATTGTTGGCCCCGTGACCTTAACATTCCGGGCCAACACTTTCCTTCTTTGGACTTGATCTTCGTCTTCGTCTTCGTCGTCGTCTTCTTCTTCCTCGACAGTCTTTGTCTTTGTTATATTTCTGTCGTGTTTTGTAGACACTTGCTTACGCATAATGAGTATGGCGGTTTGATTATATACAAGGCCTCCATACCGGATTCAATTGTTTGAAGAAGTTCTCCTTTTTCTCAAGGAGTACATGTAGGCATATATGTTACTTTATATAGTTACTCCCTATATTGTTTACCATAAGTCTGCAAACCTACAATATATAACTATATGTATAACTATATCCTCAACGTGGTCTACTACGTACCTCTCCTCCGTACTCCGTACCCAGTTGCATGATCGTCAAGTCCCCACACCCAGAATTGGGGCATAGTTGGGGTCTACATACTCCGTAGTGTAGAATCCTTCCAATTCTCTACATCTACAATCTAACACAGTTCCAGTTGAAACATTGCATGTCCTAATCCATACAAAGCAATCTATGTAAACAGTCAATATAACCGTGCAGGATCAACGGTGCGTAAACGTGCATACAGAAGTGGAAATCCGAATAGCCTCGCCCCTCTCCCACCGCCTTTCCACCCCCACCAAGGTCTCAGGAGACGCTTCGAGCTTTAGCCCTTTTGATTTTTCTTTATCATTTCGAGTTTTTGAACTTGTTTCTTCTCTTTCCTCACTGTGCATTCCCCCTTTTTTCTCGACTCCTTCCCGAACTCCAATCATTAGTTCCGTGCCCCCCGCCTTCTAAATCTGTAAACAATGGCCGACCACCACGACGACGAGCTCGCTGCCACCACCACCGAGGGTTTCAAGGTCGGAGAGAAGAAGACCCTCGATGAGTACAACCAGCTCGGTATGTTGATTCAATTCCAATTCATTGGCAATATCCAGCCCTCGGTGATTTCCCAGCTAACCATCTTTCTCTCCCCCGCAATAGACAAGGACGATGAAGCTATGAACCGCTGGAAGGCCTCCTTGGGTCTCAACTCCGGTGATCCCATTGCCGATCCCAACGACCCTCGCAAGTGTATCATCAAGTCCTTGGCTCTGCAGGTTGACGGGCGTGAGGATGTTGTTATCGACCTGTCCTCTCCCGGCTCTGTCGACAGCCTTAAGGATAAGCCTTTCAAGATCAAGGAGGGCTCCAAGTTCCACATCAAGGTTACCTTCCAGGTCCACCATGAAGTCCTGAGTGGCCTCAAGTACTTGCAGGTCGTTAAGCGCAAGGGAATCCGGGTTAGCAAGGACGAGGAGATGTTGGGCAGCTACGCACCGAACACCACCTCCAAAGTTGACTACTCCAAAGAATGTGAGTATTTAAACCTAGTTTCATGATTTTAACATCTGGCTTTTGTTAACCATCCCCTTCTAGTCAACGAGGAGGAGGCCCCGTCTGGCATGATCGCCCGTGGTCACTACAACGCCGTCTCCAAGTTCATCGATGACGACCAGAACACTCACCTGCTGTTCGAGTGGTCCTTTGACATTGCCAAGGACTGGTAAACATGGGTTGAGAGCTATCTCGTTAAGTTATTGAGCGGCCGTTTGTTTTCGAAGCGTGATGAGTTTCCTTCTTTGACAATACTGTTAGAGATACGTCCCACTGGGCTGATGCTTTGGATCCCAGTTTTATTGTTTATGCGTCATACTGAGTCTCACTTATTGGTGTATGATATTTTCATTTCAGATGCCAAGTGGCACATCTAGCTGCTTGTGAATGCACAGCTTTATCCCGAACGCCTGTCTAGTGCTAGGGTTTAAAAAAAGGAAATTGAAATACATGAACATTAACATCAAGCAAAACGTTAACAGTAACCAATGGGTATCATGAGAAGATTCAGAGATTCACAAGAAGTAGTCAATCACTGGACTGGAGCCATCCTTGATCTGCTGCTGCTGCTGACCCAGCTGTTCAAGGCGGTGGGCGTCATTTTCTGGTGCAGCGTCAAAAATATTGAAGAATCGCTCGCCAGAGTCGCTCACTTCGAGCACACTAGCCAAGTTTCCACAGCGGTAACAGTAGTTGGGGGCACTCCAGACCGTGCTCAGTCGATCGTCGTAAAGCACCTGGTATCCTTCTTGACAGAGTTGGTGTGCGCGCAGGATGTGGGACATGCTATTCACCTCTAGGAACTTCCGCACAACCTGTGCTCCAAAAGTATATCCAGCTCCACGGGGTGAAAGTGAGAATTCATCACGTTCTGTATCGGGGTCAGACCAGACCAGATCGGCCATGGGACCTTCATGTGGGATCTCTCGGAAACGGTCGATAATTTTGATTTGGTCGATAGAATGGATAGAAGGTGACAAGCCGCCATGTACACAAAATATCTCATCATTAATCACAACGCTCAGTGTCAAAAAGTCGAACATGTCGGTGAAGTAATGCCAGACATTGGCGTTGCCGTATTTGCGGGCACACTCGGTGTAGAAACCGTATGATTGGGTGACGCCGCGTGACTCGTGGTTACCACGGATAAGGTGAACTCGTTGGGGGTATCGTAGCTTGAGACACACTAGGAGTGAGATGGTCTCCACACTAAAAAGACCGCGGTCGACGTAATCGCCTGCCAATTCTCTTATTAGCAAGGTCTCACACCAATAGTGGGTAACAGATCTGTTCAAGCCCGAGGCTTGCTTTCATTCCCGAACAGAGCATTCTCCGGGTGTTACTAACCGAGGAATAGGTAGTTCGTATCGGGACAGAAGCCGCCGATCTTAAATATCTCGATCATATCAAAAAATTGGCCATGGATATCGCCAACCACAGTGACCGGAGCAGCAATATGTACCACATTGCTTTCCTTCATCAAGAGTTCCTTTGCCTTGAGGCAGATCGCCTCGATCACCGAATCCGCGAGCAGCTCTTTTCGGTATAGCCGGGCTATGCACTCGTCGAGATCGATATTCGCTGTGATCCAACAGGTTAGCATAGCCATGGAGATAACCATATCGTGGAATCGAAAAAAAATGCCATGCACATACTCGGTAAACCAGGCATTTTGTCGAGTTGCAGATACTTTGACTTCAAAACAAACCGGCGACAATGACTCCTTCTGGAAATGGTACTTCTTCGTAAAGGACGGAAGAGCTCCCTGTACTTGGCTCCTGTGTCAAGGTGGGCGAGTGCAGAGAGCTAAAGGAAAGTGATATTTGAGAGGACGGGGTCGAGGTCGAGATGGAAGATTAAGACAATAAGAGAGATGTGTGCGTCGATCTAGCAGCAAGCATCCTGAGTGCGGCCGATCCTCGTTTCGAGTGCGGAGGGAGGGCTCTGGAATTGAAGATCGAGGCGACATCAAGGCCGATTTGCGGGATGAGCTCAGGCACACGAACACGGTCAAATTTACACCGCCTTTGTTCCTGGGCGCCTGGATTATAAGGCCACACTTAGCCAACTGGCTAGCTAACTAACTAGTTAACTAGTTAACTAACTTACACTCCTAGTTAGTTACCTATATAACTATGCATTGTAGGTACCTGCAATGTCTGTTCGACGAAAAATATACGGCAGTATCGCTCAATTATCAAGACTTGCCAACACCTGCCAGAACCGCGCAGAGACTACAAGACCAGAATTTATATAGTATCCAACGAGCGCCCTGTCGCCATAACTCATGATGAATAGCCCCAGCTTTTTGTATATCTAGGCTTCAGTTGGAATGGTATGCAGTTAGTGGAAATATTAGAGATAAATACCCCGAGTAGAGACAATATTTTTGGTATTAATGGCGATATAAAGTCCGCCGGCAGCAGCTCTTCAACTTGGATTCCGTATTGGTGAAGGGCATGATGAAACCATGACTTCGAGAAACAGTGTAGAACAATCGGCCAACGTCATATCTCCAAGCACATAACTATGGAAAGATACAAGTTTCTTTAGTGTTTTTGGGCGGACGGGAAGCGCCCCGCCCCGATCCCGGACAGGATTAGCCCATTTTCATAGATCGAAGTCTCAAAGATCTACCTTGACTTTGTCCCACCGAGAAGTGGCAACCCTCCCATCCTTAACCACAGTCAGAAGGTGCTCCTCCACTCGATCCAGGATAGTGATATCCTCCAACGGATTTTCCTTCAAGATCAAAAGATCCGCCACAAATCCCTCATGAATCTGACCCAACCTATGTTCCTGCATAACAAGACGAGCAGCATTGACAGTAGCACTGCGCAGAATCTGCAATGGAGTCAAAACCGAACTGCGAACCGAGAACTCCCTGTTTTGAGCGAAATGCATCGGACTAAGAAGATCAGTCCCAAAGCAGACGGTCACGCCCGCATCGACAGCCATCTTCATTGTCTCCAATCCCTTCTCAAGAACCTCCTCATTCTTAGCAGCGCCATCAGCAGACAGGAAGTTCATTTCCTTGGACATGACATGCGTAATGAGCGTTGGGGTCAAGAAAACATCCATCTCAGCCATCATCTTCGCCGTCTCGAGGTCAATAAGATTCCCATGCTCGATACCGCGCACCCCGAGCTTGATAGCCTGCTGAATCGCCGCCGGCGTGTAGCTATGACTCGTGACGTATGTACCCGCGTTCCGCGCAACAGTGACAATGGCCCTAATTTCCTCATCTGAGAACTGCACATGTTCAATACGGTCCGTGGGGCTGGCAACACCGCCGCCGCCCATGATCTTGATAAAGTCCGCTCCCTGGCGCAGCTCCTCGCGTGCATACCTGTAGCACTCCGCAGGGCCGTCGACAATCCTGCTGATTCCAGAGATTGATCCGGTGCAGCAGAGCTGGGTGTCGTGGGACCCGCGCAAGTCGCCGTGTCCACCGGTTTGGGAGAGTGCGTGTCCACAGATGAAGAGACGAGGGCCTGGAATCACACCGTCCTCGACGGCTTCCTTGATTGCGAGGCATGCGCCGCCACAATCCCGGATGGAAGTGAAGCCGCGGTCTAGCATGGACTTCAGCACGTATGGTTGCCTCAGGAGACTGACTCGCTCGCTCATCTCTTTGTAGGCTCGTAGATCGGCTTCGCCGGGGACGACTGCGACGTGGACATGGCAATCGATCAGGCCCGGGCACAGGTATTTTCCGCTCAGGTCGATCACATTTTCTTCGGAGAGATCATCTGTGGTTGTAGATGAGCCATCTGTGAAGATTTGGATTATCTTGCCTTCTGCGATTTGGACTGTAGCATTCGGGATCAATTTCCCCTCGGCTGGGTCAACAACGGTCGCGTTCACAAAGACCAAGTTTCTTTGAGGTTTGAGTTTCCAGGGGTTGATGACTTGGGAGATATGCATGTTTGCAGTATGTATCTTGCTAGTTTTATTTCAGGGCGTGTGCAGACAATCCCTATTCGACTAGACAACCATTCTCTCAGGTAGTAATGATAACACTGTAGGTATAAGTATGAGAGCACAGATCCCACCTTTTATCTTGCAACCCGGGGAGACCGAGGAGACCTGGTCTTTATGTAGAACCGACGTCCCGCCTCCGCTGTTTTGATGTCAACCGGTTCTGCGCTGAATTCACCGGGTTGTCTATTAAAGTGATTTACTTGCCCACATTGAAATTGGCTGGTCTAACCGATCCAACCAGTTAAAAGCAACGAAAGGACAACATGCAGCGACCGGCTTCTTGGGCAATCAAGCTCACTGGCCGCTGCTTGGCATTCTCGGGATTCTCCCGTGTTGTTAACAAAAGATCCTTTACCTATATGTAAACAGCTCAAGGTATGTATCGCAATCCGCCGGCAATTACTGAATCCGCAAGTTACTAGACTCTCAGGGGTAGGTATGTGCAGTGAGCTTCTCATTGAGTATGTAGACCGATGGTAAGAAGAGGCCGAAGAGTGAGAGTGAAAAATGGAAAAGACGGTCTAAGTGCTTACAGAAACCGGGAAACTGCAGCCTATCCCTATATATCCGCTGTGGGATGAAGTCTGTTTAACAACTCTCTACCTAGGTAAGTGACTATATTCTAGAAATATCATTCAACTTCATTTCTTATACTTTCAAGATGCCCAAATAGGTTGTTCAATCAAATCAGCATCTATAAATGTGACCATAATTTGAACAAGTCTAACCAAGCAACTGCTGTGCCTCTTTATGGACAGCTTCGGTTTCAGAATCGGTCTCTTCTTCAGACTCATCATCTTCCTCCTCCGAGCTAGACTCTTCTTCCGAGTCCGTCTCCTCTTCCTCGGAATCTGTTTCAGACTCTGTCTCAGTTTCTTCCTCTTCCTCTTCTAGCCATTGATCGAGAGTCTTCTTCCCAGCTGGGTCCAAAGGCATAGCCGGACCGTTTCGGCCCCGGCTTGAGATAGAAGTGGTTTTGTGTTCACGAAGTGCTTTATCAAGGCGGTCACCTGCCGTCATGGAGGTGGTGTTGCTGGATGTGTCTGGTTTCACATCTTCGGTGCGAAGACTGGGGTCGGGTTCTTGGCCTAGCTCAACCCAATCTGGGAGATTCGTGTAGCCTCGAAGTCCGTGGTAGCCAGCGTCGGAGCCGACGACGAGAGTTGCGGAGCCGATGAGCAGGTCTTTGCGTGTCTCGGATGGGCTGGGGGCGTGAGGTACCGGCTTTGGTGCCAGGAGAAGGAGGTTGGCAAGTTGAGTGGAAGAAGGTGTTTCCAATAGGCTCTTGTAGAGACGTGCCCGATCACGTAGGTCATAGGATGTGTCATAGCGTGCAAGAAGGAGGATATACCTCCATAATAACGTAATACGGTCTTCGGTCGCTTCTTCTGTTTCCTTCGTTTCAGCGCCGTCATTTTCCCGGCGGCTCTCCTCTCCCTCCTCAGTTCGCTTGGCGTCTTGCGATTCCTCATTCCCGTTGTCAGACCATTCGTTCTGAAACTCTTGTTGGGGCTTGGCAGGGGCTTCGGGGAATGATAACGATGCAAGTTGTTCTGACTGTTGTTTTGGTGGATTCTGCAAGAGATGATGTAAATACACCTTAGCACCGAGAAGAACAATCTGCTGTTTGACAATCTCCATCTCATCGGCAAATCCTTTGATCAATATGCGGAGGACATCAGGCGCGATATTGTTCTCTGGGTCAATCCCAGCGAACTCGCCAACCAGCCAGATAATGGTGGCTCTAGCGTCTGGATGGGTTGTTGACCCCAGGTGCTTGACGAGCTGGAGAACAGTCTGTTTATGTGAGGATGGGTCTTGTTGGATCAAGTGACGAATGACAGTCAGTGACTCTGATACGAGGTTGCCATCTGGACTAGATATCTGGCCGAGAAGGATCCGTAGGCACATGCCTGCGGTACTCGTATCCCCTTGCGCGCAACGCCCAATGGCTCGTACACTCTCTCTTACCAACTCGGGATCTGTGCCTTTAGAGAAGTGCTCTAGCTCGCTGATGATGACCCCCTTCCAATGTTTTCCGCAATGCGGGAACAAGATGGTTAGGACTTCCAGTTTGAGGCGCCAGATATGCGGCGGGTCGTTGGCGTGGACAAGGAAATGGGCCGTGTATTTCGCAAAAGGCTTGGGAACCCTTAGAGCAACGGCAACAATGTTGTACAGAGCGATGAGTTGCATGTCCTGCGGGGTCCGTAAAAGAGCCACAAGGGGGCCAACTGCTGATGCTATATATTCTGATGGAGCAAGGTAAAGGAAGCAACGGACAACGCTGACGATGACAGCGGAGTTTCGGCTCTGCAGTAGAACCTTGCAGGCTCGGAGTAGAAGCTCAATATCAGGATCCATTACCGGTACTTCGTACTCTTCAGCATCATCCTGGGCCTCCTGTTGCTGCTTTTCATCGTCGTAGAATGCCTCCGGGGCTGCGCGCTTGACCTTCTGAGTTCGTTGAGGGAAACATTTTCGCGCATAAAACGTCAACAGGCGCAACGTTGCCAGCTGGCCCCATTCATCCATGTCAACCAGCTTCTTGACTAAGCTACGATAGTTCTTGTGGACTAGACCAATCTCATCCGGACACAGATCCAATAATGCCGCGACTGCAGGGCCGACGACGAAGTATTGAGAATCACCCAAGAGGGTCTCAAGATACCCCATCAGTTGTGGCAGCGTGTTCGGGTCTAGACGATAACACTTTGGAATAGCCAAAGCTGCCGCTTTGCGCACGTGTGGACTCATATCCCCACATCCTCTCTTGATGGCGAGCGACACAATCTGGCTGATCACCGGAACCCGGATTCCTGACATAGTCCGAAGCGCCATTGTTCGAACCTGTGGGCTTGAATCGGTCAGCGATTTCTGGATCGCGTTGATGGACAGTAGTGCCAGATCCGGCTCCGCCTCCGCATGATGAACCAAGTAGATGTAAACCAATTTCTTGACTTCAAGGTTGGCGCTGGCTACATTCTTGACAACTGCTGAAAAGAAAGTAAGGGAGGGTTCGGACCGGTACATCAACTATAACAGCAAATTAAGTCAGCCATTGCGTTTTCCATAGTCCTTGCTCACGGTCCCCGTACCGAGATGACCCTCCGCATTCCATCCAGGACCTCCCGCTCATGGCGACTGTCAAGGAGCTTCTTGATGTGCGCGGGGCTGTAAGTCCGCGAAGAATAGTCCGTTCCTGAAGTCCGATTGATAGCAGCGGACTGGGCAGCTTCTAATGTGAGCTCTCGAGCTATGCGCACAGTGACGTTGCTCGGTCAGTTCAGGCCAAATAGAGCAGATTGCAACCCAACCCGACATACCTGTTTCCAGCATCGAGGATATCCTGGAAATTGTTTCCATCTTTCCAGTCTCCGAGCGCCCAGTCCAAGGGCTTTGGGTGAGTCGAAGGAAATGGGTGAGAGGTGAGGGGAGGAAAGGCGGAGCAGCTCCGCGGAAGTGGATGATGTCGGAGTTCAGCTCTTCGCCCGCCTTCGATCTGCATCATCCAACGTTCTACTGTTTACATACCAACTGACCCAAGATCTACGACTACCATGGCTCTTTGTGCTTGATGGATTATGAGTTGATGACAAAATGATTCATTTCTCGTTGATGATCCGGGAGGGACAATAAGTGGGAGCTACAACACAGCTATCTCAAGCAATGGGTCCAACATGCACGATCGCTCACTGCGATCTGGTGTCCGATCTCCTGCAACAACTGCTTGAAGGCAATTCAGATACCCATCTTATTGTCTGTGCAACCAGAGCCGAGTTCTTGGTGCAACTCACAGCAGCCATTCGCTCACGCCGCACTGATCCAGACACTGCAGGGAGCCATGACCTGCTTACAAAAACCATCGGGCTACTTGCAAGATCCAGCAAAATTAGGCTGGCATTCTGTCCGACTTTAGAGTCTCTTCGGGCATACCTTGCCATTTTCGAACCTGCTGTTCGGGCGGCTACTGAGGACGAATCGCTTTCTCATGACCGACAACTCCTTGCTGTCCTTGATATGGTGGCTTTGCATGGTACGACTTCAGAATTCTCGGCACAAGGACTGTCAAGAACACTTGCTTCTGTTGTTGAAGCTTCCTCCAGGGCGGGGATGAATCTCCGACTTTATGAGTGCGTGGATGCTCTAGACCCTTCAAGTGCTGCCAGGGGAAGAAAGCTATGGGATGTGGATGTTCCCTTATTGAATGGGTCAGTTCGAATGCGATCGGACCAAAGTACCTTGGGTGGACGGGGCGTCACCGTGCGACGCGTTGCCGAACGCTGGTTTGAATTTGACCAGAACCATTGAACTGGGAAAGACTGGAATACGCTTAATGCTGAAATCAGACGTGATATTGAAACATAATAAAACTCCTGGGAATGAATTTGTACTGTCCGGGTATCCTATAGCTGACCGCTGAACTCCTGTTTCGCACATAAATGACAACTGATTCGTCATAGAGACTTCTCCATCTCTGTCATGTACAGCTTGATATGTGACTCTAGCTTTAGGTACTGGTCATGGGCTGACTGAATCTCGGTCTCAATGTTCTCCTTCAAGTCGACCATCTAGAAGAGCGCATTAGCAATGGTCCATGCCTTAGGTGGCACAGGGTAAAACATACCTTCTTTTCTGTCTGTTCAATGCGAATACGTCTCCGCTCCATATCGCGCTGCTTCTCCGCACGTTCCTCGCGGAGTTGTCTTTGGACATTGCGGAGTTCTTCCATGCGTTCCTGCGCAAGTTCGGCTTTCTCCTGTGCATTCTTCTGAAGTGCCTCGATACGTTCGACCCAACGGGCCAGTTGTCGCTGCAAAAGCTTCTCGGTCTGCTCGACCTCGCGGACGCTGTTCCCCCTGTCCGAAATAGCCTCTGTAGTTCTGGCAGCACGAGACTCCTCTTCATCCTCTTTCTGCAACTCAGCTGAAATATCATCGAGTAATTTAACACATCCCTGTACATCGTTGGAAACCACGGTGAACGTATCCGATGAGGTCTGCAGTGCGCGTGCCCGCCTCTCCATCGCATCTATGGAGGCTTTTTCGCGCATCAGATTCTCCGATAGTTCAGCCAGTGAGGACTGGAGGGTAGCCGGAGACTCGAGTACATAAGGGCGCAGTTTCTCCGCTTCTTGTCGAGAACGGACGGTTCGTTCAGTCTTCTCTTCCAATTGCTGCTGCCGCCGGGCTCTTTCCGTCTTAACGCGATCGAGTGTTTCTGCGACTCGCGACTGCTCCCGACCCAATTCCAATAGCCGCGCCTTGAGCGCGTCGTTTCTGGAAACTTTCTCCCTCACATGCGCTTCATTAGATTGCAGATCTTGTCGCATCTCTCTCAGCCTTAATTCCATTTCCTGGTTTTCCGCAAGAAGTTCGTCAATGCGCGATTTCGTTTTCTCTGTCTTGTTGAAGTGCTCGTCAATCACAGGTGTTTGCGATTCGCGGAATCGAACAAAGTTGATCAAGTACGAGAAGATCTTGACGAGTCGCTCATGCGTTGGTTTGGTCAGGTCTGTGAAGGTGAAGTCATTGACACCGCACTATTTCGGACAAGAAGCATTAGCATACTCTTCAGGGGTTTCGTAGACAGTGATGAGCACATACCTCCGCCAATAGCTTTCGGAGCATCATGAAGAAACCCATCAGGTTGCGGGTGTCATTGGGAACTATATCAGGGTAGTCGCCACATATATCTTCTGCAGCCGCATGCATCGCGGGCTCAACGGTCTCCCGGGTCGTGTTCATGAGCAGTTCTGCGAACCATTCGAATACCATCTGGATTTGCTGGGCGTTTGGTTTTGCCAGGTCGGCGAGGGTAAACGGTATACCGATATCGTTGATACATCCTGCAATCTCTTTGTCGGGCTATTTTATATTAGTACAAAACGCAAGCCCCGGCGAAAATCGAGCTCACCAGGCGCATGAGGGCGTCATTCTCATCCTCCTTCTTGCGACCTCGACCATGGTGCTGGTTGCCTTGGAATTGCTGGCTCATACGGCTGTTATATCCCATCGCAGTAGAATTGCGCGACATGATAGTTTGGGAGCCTGTCACCAGGCAAGGGGCTTATTGACAAAGTGGGTAGGCTAATTGCTTGTTGATCGAGCTTGATTGTTTACTTGGAGACAATCCCGCACACCGCCCGATCGAGGTTAGCGCCTGGAGGGGCATTATGCAAACCGGGCAAACTTACCTAGAATTCATGACTCTTCTCTTCCTTCGATATTGCTTTGTTCTCACTCTCGCATCCTCGACACTCATACAAATATGGCTTCTACCACCTCAGATGCGGCTATGGCCGATACTAAGCCCTTTGAGTAAGTAAAACACGCTCCTCTGAAGCCCTCGCACCTGCTCACCGTTCCTTCAGCATTGTCGCAACCTACAATGAACTCCTCCGCTCCGATGCCGATCTCACCATGCCTATCGCGGCCATTGAAGCTCTAGTCCTTCTTCTCAC
The DNA here is from genome assembly GCF_028828025.1 of Penicillium rubens. Taxonomy (NCBI): domain Eukaryota; kingdom Fungi; phylum Ascomycota; class Eurotiomycetes; order Eurotiales; family Aspergillaceae; genus Penicillium; species Penicillium rubens. The sequence continues at coordinate 2,321,687 of NW_026890601.1, read as the reverse complement.
ACATTCAGCCTCTTCGACGATATCAGAGACCTTGGATCTACTCGAAAAGTCTACCGCACACCTGAAACGATCTATTCCCAACCCTATCGGTCTCTCTGCCGGAACCGATCTTTTCCAGCGATACCTGATTACCACACTACAACGTCCTGGGCAGCTGGGCCCTGCAGGCGATTTCAAGGCCATCCGCACACATCTCTTGTCAAATGGACGGCTGTTTATCCGACGCGCCAAGGAAAGCCGAGACAAAATCGCAGCATTCGGCCGTGGCTTCATTCGCGATGGTAGCACTATTCTCACAAACGGTGGCTCCCGAGCTGTTGCCGCGCTATTGCAAAAAGCCGCAGATGAGGAAGGTGGCCCTTCCGCTGTGCGGTTCCGTGTTATCTACGTTCTGTCTTCGACTTCCCAGGAGAGCAAGCACCCGAACGAAGAACCAGAGGGTATGGAAACAGTCCGTGCTCTGAGAGCAAAGGGTGTGCCAGTTTCAACAATTCCCGAGTCCGCCGTGGCATATTCTCTCGGCAAGGCTGATATGGTTATTGTGGGTGCAGAGGGTGTGGTGGAGAATGGAGGCATTGTGTCGCGCATGGGAACCTACCAGATCGGTCTTCTTGCCAAGGCTATTGGAAAACCATTCTACGTGGTAGCAGAGAGCCACAAGTTCGTTCGCTTGTACCCTCTTGGTCAGTACGACCTGCCAATTGAGCAGCAAGTTGTTGAATTCAAGTCTGAGGAAGACCTTGCAGAGGAGCGCAAGCAGCAGTCCTCCGTTGACACAAACGGAGACACTCCAATCAAGCTACCCCTCTGTGACTCGGTTGATTTCACTCCCCCTCACTTGATCTCTGCGCTGATCACAGATAGTGGTGTCTTGACGCCCAGTGCTGTCAGTGAGGAATTGATCAAGATCTGGTTCTGAAGAAATCACATGTCATAGCAGAGCGTTTTCTGCTGTCTTTCCCAATTTCTCAAAAAGTTTCATCAAGATGATATGGCGGTGAATAATCCGCACCGCATTTCATGTGGCCCTACCATGTGGAAGGATCATCTCAAGCGAACAATACTGGATTGCGTCTCTCCCCGCGTCTAAATACAATGTGGATATCTGTCACATTATCTCCAGTATGCAGCACAAACATACGCTGCAGAGACGCAGGAAAATCGCACCCCTCTCTATTCCTATCATCGGCTACCCCGTTATGTATGGACATGGATATGGAATGATTTTCGATTGGGGGATTTCTTTTTTTCTTAACAAAAGACTTGATTGAACGCAAACAGTAATAACAAAACGTGAATTTCAAGTACTTTTAAACAAAGTCCAGAACTGTAGTCTGTTCTCCCATGGTATCAAACGCCTTCCCTCAAAGTCATGCAGTCATCATCATCAATAATCATAGAAGACTCTAGTTGCAGAGCCCCTTTGTCGTCTTGTTGAACATTATGCACGCAACCCAAAGAAGGGTTACCCTGTACAGGGATGATTTCTTTGTCCAGGCCTTTCATCCCCTTCATGTCTTCATATAAAAAATAAGTCGTAAGAATAGTCGTGGATCATGAATCGTGATTGGCCATTCAAGCCTCCCCAAAAGGAAACCGCACAATGCCAATCCGCAGCCGAGCATGAAAGAATTGTTCACAAGGCTACAACTCAGCCGAGGCAACCATTTCCAAACTCGCATATCACACTCATGGCGAAGAGCTCAATTGGCAATGCAGTTGACAGGAACACGCCATTCCTGTGATTGCATCGCAGCGAACGCATACAGCAGCAAGTAGCCAAGAGCCACAAATATCCACAACGCTGCCATGTTTGAATGATATCAATCAGAAAGTCGGTGAAGACGAATGAGATGTTTATGTGTGATGGGAAAGGAATTTAGATGTCAGGCGACCACGACGGGGTCAGAATAAATGATGCCAGCGTTTGGCCAGTGGAGTTATTCTCCAGTATGGATGCTTGTAGGAGGGAGGGTTGGGAATAATGTCAGGTACTCCGTTAGAATAGGAAATGGAAAGACAGAGTCTTTCAATGGGATCTCATGCTCTCCAGACATTTTAATCACAACCAGACCGACTCTTGACAAAACACGCTTTCTTCCGAGTTCTTCCATCCAATACGAATGCGAGCTCTATTCTGTCCATTCAGGACCCTTTGGGCATGGGACACAGATGCGGGGTTCTTACAAGGTTGGGAGAAGATTATTACTTCACACGGTGCTTCGCCAGATATAACTTGGAATAGTTCTAGATTTCTCTGTGTGTCACGCCGGGGATTTCCCGTTCGAGTCATAGATCGCCAGGTCCATCACGGAGGGTTTGAAGACGGGATGGATTTGGCTATTCCGCCAATTAGAATCCGGAGTATGATCAGTTTAAATTACCCAGAGAGTCAATCAATTCCATTAGTTGTGGGTCTCCATTTTTCAAGTACCTCATACATTATGCCATGTAGGTTTGCAAATATCAAGCAAGTGATAGAGAACTGCACTCAACACTATCACGCGAGCCTGGTATGCTTAATGGACTTTAATCAACCTCGGAATACGAAAGTATCAACCTTGGAAGGAACCCTGGGCCAAGTCACAGTACAATTTTCATTGCAATGTGACATACGATTTGGATATATATCGTTGCCCCATAAGTCGGCCACAGGTAAGACTATATATCCTGACCAAGGCCCTGGATCCTCAAACAGAAATGGATCACCGTCATTTGCATCACAATCGTGTCACTTGATATCGAGTGAAAGTAAGGTCTAAGCCGGCTTGACTGCCTCTAACTCCTGGAACAGAAGTTTCCACTGGCCACATCAGGTGTTGGATTATGCAGCTGCATATCCACCAAACACCCTGAACCCTGAATGCCCTACATGCGAGAAAGAGAATAGCGAGTCACTTGTCTACTCCAAGAGATCAAAGATCAACCAAGACGAAAGTATCTCGTCATGTCCCCACAAAATCCAACCCCGCTCTCCGGTCCCTAACCAAAGCATCAACCTCACCACCAACCTAAACGAGATACCCAAAAATAAACGCCAAAAGCAAGCCCATTCAAACAAAAACTACTGCACCCATACGCGAAACCCCAACGGCCGCCTGACAGATCCCAGCCACCCCCGCTCCACGCCTCAGCGCCATACCACACGTCGTACCAACCTTACCAACGCCCCCGAAGACAAAAATCATGGATGCCCAACCGCCAGCAGGCTCCCAATCCCACCACAAGCTCCACCTAGGACCTGAGACCCAGCGTTCCGGTCCGCGGTCTACATCCGATGCGCACTACCACAGCGGCTGGTCTATCAGACGCCTTCTGAGCCGACGGGGAAGCTGCAAGTACAGCGTGCTGGAGCGGGAGCCGAATCGACTGAGGAAGCGCATGAGCGACTGAGTTTCTTTCACGGCTAGAGGGACTATGTTGTATTAGTCGGCGGTGGTGATACTCATACCGGACCGTGCGAATGTGGCTAGTGTCAGGAGAGACATGGGAGAATATTCGTTTCAAGCTGACTTTGCTGTTGGATATATGTCCGGTGTCGCATGGAATGCGGGTCTGGATATTGTGATTTCGGCGTTTGGGTAGAATTGGCGGGTAGGGGCATTTTGGGAGGATTTTGTCTGTCTCGACTGTCTTTTTTTTCTGGATTGATCTAATTGGGTTATGTGAACTCCGTGTGTCAAGTGCAAAAGTCATTGGTTGTGAGTTGAGTTGTTCTGGTCGATTTCCGTATCTTGCGGTGGCGGTTGCCTTCGTGGCGAATTCTCAATGGCTTGAGTCGCCATCCTTCCAAGGTATTGACTCGGAATGGAATTTATTTTTGGTATGCAATGTTATTTCGAATTGAGAGTGCAATATGTAGAATCCTCTACATTTGCTGAAGAATGCGGGAATAAGGTCATCGGATCCATGGATGTTCCAAATTCTTATGAGCTTATGTTTTAGCGAAAACCAAAAATAAAATACATTTGATTCAATGTGGTGTCTGCTCCTTGCAGATTTAGTGGCTTGACAAACCCCTGCCAAACCCGATTCTGGATGTCTCTGAGATGTTCTTGGCATCGAACAGCGAGAGGAGAACGCGGTCGGATCAGATCAGGTCTATCGTTGCGAATCAAATGCAGGAACCATGGTGGAACAATCTGAGACCGGAAGTGGAGTATTATGGTGGAAAGCCACGTTATTGGAAAGATACGGAGTACGGAGTATCTATAGACGGGAGCTAAGGTGAAGACAGGAATACCATAAAATAAATATACATGTAGGTACTTTATAGAATATAGGAATAATAGAGGCAAGGAGAGGCCCTGGACAATACCCTGGATCTACAACATAGTATAATATGAACCTTGAATTGAAACCAAACAATAGCGCTGATACCTTGCAACCCGCTGGATTCTCAATGGGATATAATTAGAATCTCCGTATTTCCTACGTCGTACTATGCCCTTGAACATCAATATTGAATAGAACCGAGGTAAAAAAATGAAATGCGATATATATTGCCTAGTCAGGCATCAGGAATAGAATTAGTAATAAATTGCAATCCTTCAGGACTATAGAAGAAACTAAGACATCCACAGTGAAATTTGCCGATCATTTCTCTATTTAAGCGTGTGCAGTGTGCACGATATCCTTCCCCTTACAATACCAGACATATAGTCCCTGCAGGTTGTCACAATAGTTTGAGAACTGCAGAAACTTTTCCAAAAATTGACGATCCCATAGGTCCAAGTGTGTGAAAGTGCGTAAGATCGACTCCATTCCCGCGTGTCAAACCCAACGAAAGGCTCCCACCGTCAGGCTGGCCCCCACCGGGCGTTTAAACGGTGGCTTGGCATTAAGAGGGCACGAGGAACATGCATGGGACTGGGTTGTACAGGATCAATGTTACTTGATTATATTTTCATTTCCGAGATATATAATATTAGAATCCATTATATATATATCCTCATGGTGTACCCCAATATAATATCCAATATTATACCACATAGAGGATATCAATAGTATACAGGGATGTGTGTATATTTATCACACTGCGTCATTCGGGAGTCCACAGTGGATATCACTCTTCCCCCACAGGTCAACTGCCAATTTCCAGTGAAATCTAGACTCTCTTTCTGTGTGACGAGAGAGTTTTTAACGAGATTGTCAACGGATTTAGGATCAAGGTACCAGGTACCCGTGCAACTGTAATAGACAATAGAATGGTTATAGAAGAATACCTTATAGATATCTATATATCAACAATAGAAGTAAAAACTAAAATAATAAAAAAGCAAATGCCAAGTCTTCCACTTATTTTTCAGGCAAAAAACAAAAAACAAAAAAAGGGCTTTCTGATTGCCCTTTGGGCCTATTTTCTTTTTCTCTGCCTTTTCGATTTTCCTTTCTCCTTCCTTCCTCTCTTCTTCTCTTCCTCTTCCTCTCTCTCTCTCTTTCCCTCAGATAGAACTTCCAACTTTCATCTACCCACTCGATGACACCTGTGTCATCACCCTGACTACCAGTCACTTTCCTAAACTCTCCTTTCCATCCTCCATGAGTTCAGTCAAACTGTCGCGACACCGCACTGATAACGATAACTGATCCCACTTGTCCCTGGGCTCGTGCCCCCTCAAAACGCCATGGCGATATGGCCCTTTAATCGCAAGAGCAAGCGGCACACCATCCAGGTGACCGGTGCCGAAGCTGCTGATCTTCAATCCTCGTTTGCGGAACCAACGATCGAGCCTACATTGGGCCGCAAACCATCCAAACGCCAAAGCAACCGCACGTCACGGGCGGATGCTGCAGACAGCCGGCGCAGCTCCGCCCTCGTGCCGTCTAATCGACCTGTCTCATCTCTAGACCGCCCTGCTTCCATTGCCGATCACCCACGGAACCCCCCATCACGCGACCCTCCACTCACGAGAACAGGCTCGCTGCTGAGGCGGAAACCGAGCCAAAATGGAAATCCCCCGAATAAATTACGACGAAAGCTGAGCAAGCGCAAAGCAAACGAGATCATGCGTGAGCGTGAAATTCGTATGCTCTCGTCCACCCCTATTGATATCCCCCGTCGTCCGAACGCCGGCAGCGGGGATTATGTACTGGAACATCGTCGAAAGGCAAATGGTAGACGTGCCGACCGGTATATGTCTGACATCAGCCTGTCCATTCGTGACTCCGCCACGTCCTCCACGTCTGATATCTCCGACCCTTATACCTACAAGGTTAACGCTTTTGCTGCCTTGACCCCACGCCCCGTCGTTCGTTACGTCGAAGCCCCTCGCCTGCAGACCGCTAGAAGCAGCAACCCGCCTGCGTCCAGCCGCCAGGACAAAGAGAGGCTCCAGGCCCTGACCATGTCTGAAGATGATTTCTACTATTCTAAACGACGAGTAAACGAGCTCGCTGATTCATTAGATGCCGGGGCTTTGAGAGAGCTGCTGGATCGCGACCGTCGCCGCCGGGAGAAGAAGCAGGTCGACGACCAGGAAAGACTTCGGCGTAAGCTGCAGGAGAGGGCTGATGCTCAGCAAGCGCAAGAACAAAAAGTCCAAGTCGCCACCGAGCCCGAGCCCGCGCCCGCGCCCGAGCCGGAAACCGAGATTGCCCAACCAGAGCCGTCCATCGCCGAAGTCGCTGAACCCGAAGACGTCCCGAATGAAGAGACCACCGTCCCTCAAGTTGATGAACCGACGGCTATTGCACCGGAGAATGAATCGTGGTTGCTGGGAACTTCCAAGGGCAGTGAGAACCTTGGACGCGAATCGCGGGAAAGCTCTCGCATTGTTGGAAATATTGACGATAGTTCCATTCGTGAGCGGAGATTGGTTCAACGTCCTAGCTTCGCCCCATCACACGACATTTCCATGTCCCGGACTACTCTTTCGCCGTCTCATTCATCTCTTCGGCATGGGCTAAATAGCCCATCCCATTCACAAATCTGTGGACCCAGCTCCACGTCGGACATTTCCAGAGGAGTCGACTCAGAACGCCGACTTTCTGACACCAGCGGTCGCCGGGGAAACACTATTACTTCCCTGTTCAGACGTGGTTCGTCTCGTCTTAAGCGGACGTACAAAGAGCGATTCCACGACACTACCCCCGAAGTTTCCAACGCCTCGCATGAATCTTTCTACAAAATCCAGACTCAGTCATCACCTTCTCCGCCCTCGGTTATCCCTCAGAGAATTTTGATGCCCACTGGGACCATGAAGCGCTCCCAATCCAAGTTCACTGAACACTTTGGCGACGAACCTCTGTCGCCTCCTGATTCTCGCCTGCAGTCTCCAGATATCCCGGAGGAAGTTCTAGAGTCCTCTCTCGAGCGGGATGAGACTTTCCTGCGTGAACCAACACCTAGCCCCGGTGTGGACATCAAAAACCCCAACCGAAGCCATCATCGGTCGTGGGCTTCAGACAGTATGGACACCGAGGCCGATAACGTGCCACTTTCCCAGTCTCTGGCTTCGATCGATTCTGAGGGATCTTGGATGTCAGGCCAGTTTTTCCGTCGGATGTCACAAAAGCCTAGCAGCCCTGTTCGATCGAATTTGAACTCCTTTGGCCGAGACTCAGTGGATGGCCCAGCAGATGCCCCCGAAGAAGTGGAATCACTGGATGAATCCCGCCGTCTTAGCAACAACATCCTTGGCGAGCCCGAGATCGAACCGGAAGGAACAGAAAGCTCGGCAAGCAAGCCTGCTGAGAGATGGCACAATGAGGTCGGTCGCCGCGCTGTTGTGGTGAACCCGGCGGTCCGTCCAAAGTCTACACAAGCAATGCTCCGGGGATTTCCCTCATTGAGCCCCATCTCTGCAGAGGAAGATCACATTATGGAGGAGACAACTCCTTCAGAACTGCAGCGGATCCCCAGCGCGAAAGCTGAGATTGGTTATGCCGAATAGACCGAGTATTAGTGATTGCCATTTAACAGCAGTCCGGCCTGGATCTATCATTTATTGTTAGCCCATTTATCTCTGTCATGGTGTCGAACGGGCATCAATGGCCCATCGACCATTGCCATGACTAAGATACAATCTGCCACTGAGGTCTTTTGACCCTTTCCTTTGTCACCTTCCTTTTGTCACTTTCCTTTGTCAAAATATCCATCCGTGAGCCTTGGATTTACTCTCTGGCCACCTGTACGATTCTGATATCCCCATCGCCCTGTATCCCATTATTCCTCCTTGCGAGCTCATTCTCATTCGATCTGTTGATACCCCCTCATCGCCCCATGTTTTATCTTTACCATATGCATAAATTCTATTTCATTTTATTCCTGTTGTTGAATACATACATGACCAAGATGATAAATTCTTGTTTTCTTCCGGCGCTTTTCGTTGCATATAGTTGGCGGCTTCTTGCCGTTTTGATCTATCCTCCTTCCATTGCTGATATTGTTAAAACATTCTTCTGGAAATTTACTGATTCCAATTTCCCCAAGCAGTGCCGATCTTACATTGAGATCTAGTTATCAGGATGGCATTATCAAGATTCTCATTGAATGTATTTAGTGAAGCCTAGTAGCTATTGCTGGCAACCTACGCAGGCGGTTATTGTATTTCTAATCTTATACAGTATTCAGCGTCGATATCTTTCCTTGATTCTACCTGGGTACCTGCTCTATAACTTACATATTCTACTAGAGTGAAGGATGATTTGGGATGGCTGTGCCTAATTCATACATTACTGCCACTGACTTATGAGTTCCCTGCCTTGGACTGGGGCGCCTTGTGCAGGAAGGCACGCGCCTAACCTTACGATCCTCCAGCCCTGGAGGGCTGATCGGTGTCTGTCACTGTGGAATCCTCCAAACGCCGTCTGGCAGTATCCCGGGCTCGACGAGAATAGTCGGGGGAATTTCGTCCCGGAGCTTGATAAGATTAGCCTATTTATGTTTATGCCTATGCCCCTTATATCCGCTTCTATTTTAGCTTTATATAAGAAAGGTACAAAGGTAGTGAGAGTGAGTATCTCTGCGTTCTTCTTCTGAGGTCCTAGAACATATACTAGTAAGACTCACTTAGAAATGCCAAGACCGGGAAATGCTGACAGTCCAGACTCCGTCTAATTCGTAAGCGACCCGAGGTCAGTCCGGAGGTCGGGAGCACGTCATCCTGTAAGCTTCACCTCTCTTAGATCCCATTGATATCACTCTATCGGTAAAGAATACAAAAAGTACTAGTACTGACAAATCTCACCATGGTAAGTCCCAATTGAAATCTTCCCCTTGGAAGAATCCCGATCAAACCAGCAAAGCTCCAGAGACTTCTGGACCTTCAGACGGGGCCAGCTCCGACCCATTATTCAGCGCGTCTTACCTAATCCCCTCTGCTGGCCCCGGCGAACGTCATGGCCCTATAAAAACCTAACGCCCCTCACTCTACCCCTCCAATCGAAATACTCATATCCACTCCAGTTCAAGCCTTCAACTCTTCGTTCTACCCCCAGAACCATCTCCGGAGTTTCATCGCTACTCAATCGATCGACTTCCGTCCAGCGCGCCGCTTTCCGACCCTTTTCTTCCACACCTATCCCCCGCTTCACGCCTTCATCTCTCAAAATGGGTGTCACTCCTATCAAGTCGTAAGTCCGACCTTACTCTCATATTCCCGCTTTCGCTTCTGTATCTGGATCCCAGAAACATGCCCTACACACTCGTGATCATTTCGCAAGACATCGTTTTGTACAACATCACAGACAACCCAGCTAATACTCCTCACAGCGTCGCCGAGTACAAGGAAAAGGTCACCGACGCCACCGGCCCCGTCGTCGTCGACTTCCACGCCACCTGGTGCGGTCCCTGCAAGGCCATCGCCCCTGCCCTCGAGAAGCTCAGCGAGACCCACACCGGCATCCAGTTCTACAAGGTCGACGTCGATGAGCTCTCTGAGGTCGCTGCTTCCAACGGCGTCTCTGCTATGCCTACCTTCCACTTCTACAAGGGTGGTGAGCGCAAGCAGGAGGTTAAGGGTGCTAACCCTGCTGCCATCCAGGCTGGCGTCAAGGCTATCCTTGAATAGATTTGGAATTTGAGATTCGTGCTTGATCATACCATTCATCTATGTTTTTTTTTCTGAGGGATGGGCAATCTAATTGAATACTGAATACATACCATTCCACAAGTTTCTGTGATGTAAACTCTTCGCTTGCTTTTTCTTATATGTGGGTTGTTGGACCTGGAAGCCAGATGGGCTCGTTCTACGTACATGAAGAAAGAATGACCCAGGACTCCTGGTGAGTTACAAAAGGAAAAGTGCATTTATACAAGTTCTGTCCTATGTTGTACAGCTTGCATGCAGCCTGATCGACAGATCACATGCATCAGCCTGCAGTGGAATTCCCCACAGTCCTTTGTAGAACGGCCGTTGAACAGCTGTGATTGATGTCCAATTGCATAGCGCAATTGTGAAGTGTTGGGTTGTGTCCGCTAGACGACAAACAACTCAATAGCTGCTATATAAACTGTGAGTTGTTGTAGCTTGTCCATCATCTTTCTCTCCATCTACCATATCCTTCCACATCCCAGCCTATTTTAACATATCATCATTCACTTCAAGTATGGCTACTGATTCGGGCAATGACTATGGCGAAGAGGGCATCTTGGACGCGTTCCAAACTCTGAACCTGAAATTCATCAGTTACGATCCTGCAGAACATGATTTGTTCTTCAATTCTATCCAGCAGTTCTCATCTTCAATCATCAATTTCTGTGCATCCACCCCACGACCGATGGACATGAAATTCACCTCCAGCGTTGCCAAACATCTCCAGAGGAACTCAAAATTGTTTGTGATGATCTACACAAAGGACATGGATGGAGACATATACGAACGTGTCGGTACACTTTTCTTGGAGTCGTCTCATCGGGATATGGCCCACCACCGATGCTCCAAGCTTGGAATCAGTATCTTGATGGAATACCAAGGCCAAGAAGCCGAGGCAGTCGAGTGGGCCTTGAACTGGGCGTTCAACAGTGCCGGTCTACATCGGGTGGAGATGAACATTCCATCATGGAATATGCGATTGGGCAAGGTGTGCGAGGAGATGGGGTTTCAGACAGAGGGAACAAGGAAGGAATGTCTTTTCAAGGATGGCGAGTGGTGGGATGAAGTGAGCATGGCTATTTTGGAGAAGGACTGGAAGGAAGGCCACATCAAGATGGAGAAGTAGCCATCCTGGAAGAGTAGTTGAGACACGCAGGGCGCTTTCTATGCTTCAATGACAAGACCTGGATTTTGCTTTTGGCTTTTCCCATCAAGTATAGTAAATGTAAGCGAGAGAAAGGTAGAATGTTGAAGAGACAGAATTGATCTATACCAAACCTTGCACAAACGGCTTGATATTTGACTATCCCCGAAGCCACTATGAAGTCACTGTGCATATAACCCCGATTTAGCAAGAATTGCTTTTTCTATGTATCTTATTTCATGCATGATGACCACGCGATTGACAACTGACAGCGGCAGTTGGTGATTTCGCTCCATTTTTCTTATTTTTTTCTTTAAAGAGGGATCACATCCACCAAGTATATCTGGAGTACCAGCATTTAGGACCTATCCACTATATTCAAGGTGCCAGAAAGCCCTTCCTCGAAAGTGGGCATAGGGGCGTTCACCAAGTCGAAATAGTTTTTAACCAAGGCGATGCTACGATCTGAGTGGACTCGAAGACAAGACTGATCAGAACTTTCGTCTTTGGATGAACTTGCTTTTACTTTCCTGTGATTCATCGAGAAAAAAACGGAAAGCGAGGAAGCCCTTCGAGATACGGCTTTTATCCGGGCATTTAATGTACATGCACATCAACAATGTGGGACTTACATACATATGACCCACTATGATCTGTTTTCTCGCTTTTTGCCGAGAAATTTTTTATCTAATTGATTGGCTAATCGTCCTTAGATGCGCATGTCGTATATGAACTCCTAAGCCATGCAGCCTAGGGGCACATCCCTGTCTGTGGGTTGCTATTCTTTTGGCTTTCGGCGTTCGTGTTGGAATGTGATTAATCAATATCTTTCCAAGGTTAACATATCCGGAAGAACAGTTTATATTGTATGTCTTGTAGTATTATAATATACTTTATATACTCAATTGTACGAAGTAAGAGACCTAAATGGTCCATCCAAGTGGACCTGTGACTTTTTTTTCCCCTGACTGCAGCTGAGGTGCAGCTGAACTCGCTTGTTAGCTTGGTCCGAGGCTCCAGCAATTAATCTAAATAGAACAAACCACCACTCTTTACGGAGTATATTGTATGGAGTATTCCCTACAAGGAAAAGCTATCTCGGAGACTCCGTCTAGGGATCTACTTTCCATGGTTAATACAACCCCATTATCCGAGTTGTCTCAAAATCCAGACATAGAAAAGTATATCCCATAGGATTAATAAAGCATTGGCGTTGTATTAGGGCTCTGATACGCCTAAACAGCCATCCTGCCCCCACAGTTCATAATCCGCACCGATCCGATCTAGATCTCGCCGAGCGAATCAACATGGTATGTTGGCATCGGTTGCAATGCCACACCAAGCCCGAATGGGGTCTTGGGGCATTACAACCCCCCTGTTGATGCATACTATTGGATTCAACTAATTTGGTTGAACTTATTCTTGCAGGTCCGGGCCTCGGTACTCACTTTCTTGTTTTTTCTTTTTTTCTTTCCTTTTTTTGTGGTTTGTATGCCACGCGAGCTGTGGACACGGGATATCACTTGCAGCCCATTGCATGGCTCTTTCGGTGGATCTCGCGTCTGGATCGCACTAGGGCGCCAGCTTGATACACATCAGCTCATTTGTGAACTTAGAATCGGAGGATTTTGCTCTACCGTGGAGCTATAATATGCGGCTAGAGGGGCGCTTGGGCTGGCTGATGTACCCTGGTGTTATAAGATGTTTACATCTAGCCTTATCCCATTAATTTGGATTTTGTGATCTTTCATATCCTTTACTTTGCTCTCCATACTTATACTAGGAAGCAATCCTCTCCATGTCGTCGCCTTTATATTGATTAGAACAGTCGTCTTTGACTATCGTGCCCTCCAACTATACGTGGTACTCGCCAAATGTGCGAATAACCAAATACCCACACCTATTTTCTCTCTTTCCTTCACAGTGTCGACGACAGACCATGAACCGCTCGTCCGGGTCAGATACCTGGCGGGGTATATCATCCTATCCTATGTGATTAGCGCAATGGGATGCACAACCACATTGGAACTGCTCCACCGGCGGACATCGAGGTCAGGTCTATACAATTGGTACGCCCTAATCCTACCATTACCAACTCCAGAATTCAACGTAACTAATATAAGAATTAAAAGGTACCTTCTCCTAACCTCATCAATCACAATGGGCGGCATAGGAATTTGGTGTATGCACTTCATCGGCAACCGCGCCATCGTCCTGGGCGAAGGCGAGCCACACGTGCAAGTCATGTATAATGTCGCCTTCACGGGTACCTCCTTCGTGCTCCCCGTGGTAGTACTGCTCTTTGCCTTCTACGCCGTGGGCGTCGAGGAGAAGGCAGGCTATATCCGCATCCTCATCGGAGGCTTGCTCACTGGTAGCGCTGTCTGCGGTATGCACTACATCGGTCAACTCGGAATCTCGAACTATAGGTGCTCGTACCACGTCGCCAACGTCGTGGGCTCAGCAGTCATTGCCATCGTCTCCAGTACTGCTGCTTTGGGCATCTTCTTCCGCTGGAGAGCTACCTGGACGGATAGCTGGTGGAGGCGAGGAATCTGTGCTTGCTTATTGGCATGTGCTGTATCGGGCATGCATTGGACTGCGGCTGTTGGAACGATCTATAGGGATCACAACCGCATAAACATGCATGGGACTCAGTTGTCGAGGAGTCAGGTTGTTATTATCTGCACTGTTCTGGTATGTTTGGGATCTCTCCGAAGGGATGCGAGTTTGAAGACTGATAGCTGTCTAGGCCTGTGTTGCATGTCTCATTTTGTCGATGTGCGCTATTCTTGCTGGGCGAAATCGCAGAAAGTCGACGACTCGTGCTCATCAGCTCGTTCTCGCTTGTGCTTACTTTGATCCCACTGGACGAATCATGGTTACGCCGCAGGCTTTGCTTCCTACGAGGAAGATTGTCGATCATTATATCGGACGGGTATGTCTCTTAGCCAGATTATAGCAGGAGTTTCGAACTAACGAATTGTGAACCAGACGTTCAAAGATGACGACCTCACCCGCACCCACCCTACCTTCCTGTGGGCCTTTAGGGCAACTCGGAACTGGCCTGTTGTGAAAGACCTGGTTCCCTTCATGCGAAACCGCCTTGATTCCGAAGAAAGCGCCATTGAGAAACACATGCTATCCCGTGGAGTAATTATGGACAAGGATACGGAGTTGCAAACTGACTTTGATACCTTGTTCAAGCAACTCTTCTGTGTCACAGCCCAAGAGCTCTCAGATCAACTTTCTCTGCCTCTCCAAGATCTAGGTACACTCTACGACGATGTTCTCTCCACTGCTATCCCCATCTCCCGACTTTCTCGAGCTATGGGCCGTTCGTCCCTCCGCACTGGCAAAGGCCAAATGATGTTCACCGTCCGCCAGCTACAGAAGCATGAGGCAGCACGTCTGGGATCACAGGGATTCCGATTCGCAACCATTGAGCATGTCACAGCAATGCTTTCTCGACGCATCCACGTCCCCGAAGCAAACCTAATCACCTCCCTCCGCGACATGCGGGATTACGCAAGCTCAAACCGCGGCTTCGACGAGGGAGTGCACCTCGTCTCATTCATGATGCGCCCAACGGTACACGATCACTTCGAGATCCTCACCGCAAAGGGCGTCGGCAACCCCCTCCCATCCGCAACCCTCCCAATGAGACAACTCCATGTCCACCACCTAGAACTAATCTCCCACATGGATGGATGGTCCATGGACGCATGCATACTATACCTCCAGTCCGCCGACGCAGCACAAGCCTTCCCCAACCTAGTCGACTTCCGCACCAACCTCACCAAATCCATCATATCCCTCTCGAAAACCATTCCCGAAGACATGCGCGCAGCAGCAAAACTATCCTCCCGCCCATTAACAGCCCCCTGCCGCAGCAGCTCCTCGAACCCCGAAACAGCCATACAAAACAACTGCACCCTCCTAAGCTTCTGCGTCGTCGGCACACTAGACACCCAAATCACCAACCCAGATTACACCTTCACCCCCTTCCGTCTCTTCCGCGTCCAGCAACAAGTAAACGAAGCCCTCACAGACCGCGACGACTTCGCCCGCGAACTGGGGCAAGAACTCTTCTGCACAGATGTGCGCTCCGGCTCGACCGCCAGCGAGAGCGACCTCACCTCCACGGCTAAACTGGCCATCTTGCGTCTGTGGCCATCGCGCAAGAGCGCGCCAATTTTGAACTCGGGCTCCGCCTCGCGGTACTCCCAGGAGTCGTTTGTGGATCATAATGCGACTGCGTTGCGGGATATTACTGTTCGAAAGGAGGTGCGCGTTGATTACACACATCTTCACGAGAAGTCGAATCAGAATAATCTTGGTAACCGGGACACGAGGGCGGTTGTTGCTGGTGGTGAGGCTGCGCCTGCGACTTATGTCGATGAGTTGTATAGTCTTTGCTATGCGCCGGGTCTTCGATTGAGGCCTGATGCATCGTTGCAGAATATCTCGCGTGGATCAACTGTATGTTGATTACTTTTCGGTTGTTTTCTTTTTTTGTTTCTTGGATTGGTTTTCTTGCGTATTGTGACTGGCGTGAGGAATGCATGGGGAACTGGGCCTGGTGTTCTGAGGGATTTGTTATGACCATACTTCCAAGGTTTTATTTATGATACCTGGGAAGGAATAAGGTCCAGGATTGTATATATAAATTCTTATGACGAGTATATAGATGATATCAATACAAATGCGTGCGTGTTTTATGTTTTATACTTCAATGGGGATGGTAGTACACTTTCAGCTTTTCCAAGTCTTATTATCAATAAAGAATCAAAATAGAACCGAGCCTTTTTATACATACGATGAACTCCAGTAGGTCACAGAAAAGCAGAATACCGTCACACCTCAAGAAAGAGACTCGTTAACCAGTGCATGTAAGACATGTCATTTACTCCTTGCTGCAAACCCGCAGAGAGCGAGTCAAGACCAAATGCAATCCGAAAAGAAGCCCTGGCCAATCAACTAGAGATCAGCCTATCCAAAGTTCAAATGCTATAGAGCGCAGATCCCACGGATCACACATTAGTAGTTGGGTCTTCACGCTCCAAGAATGTAGGATCCGCCTCAATGCGACGCTCAAACTTCGCCCACCAATTATGGAAGCTCTTCAACGGCACAACATCCTGTCCCTTATCATTCTGCGCAAAGCTAGCGAGGAAATTAAACGCATTGCCAATAATGCGCTGCGCCAACACCTTCGTTGAGACCTGTCTCTGCGCCGCAGCCTGCGGAACCAGCGCCATAGACGTCTGACCCGAAGGACGCTCCGCTTCCAGCGCAGCAAGCTGCGGCGCGATATTCTGCGCATCTTCTATCGAAATGCCCAGTGTCATGACGCCCGCAGCACCGCCGCTGGCGCCGCCCTCGTCCAGCATGTCGTCTTCTTCCTCGGCTTCTGAGCGGCGCGCTGACGCGCCCGCTGGGCGCACGGTGAAGATACCCGAGGGCTTTTCATTTGCTAATGCGCCGATGAAGCGGAAGTCGGAGGGATGGCCGGTGTTTGGGTCTGGGAGTTGGGCGTAGATTGCGGCGCCGGTGTTTGGTGGGAGGGTTGTTCCTGGTAAGAAGAAGACGACTATTTCGCTGAGGGATGGACTGAGTGGGATTGTGAAGGCGAATTTGGTTGCTTGCCCGTTCGGTTGGCTGTCTATTGCGATGATGTCTGTTAGGCACGGGCGGCCTGGGACCACGACGGAGAACATGGTGTGGTGGTAGGGGTTGGACGAGCTGGAGACAGCTTGGGCAGCTGGTGGAGCGGGAATTGGCTAGGTGAGTTGCGTTCAAGATTCCTTGTCCAGTTCTTTAAGCTTCTTTAAGCTTCCTCTTTGTTCTGTTTTTCGATGATGAAATGACATAAGAGGGCTGCCCTTATCGGCGGTCGATAAGGGTTTGGCTTGGCTAAACAAAGGTCTGGTATATAGTTATCAACTCTTTGACTTCGACTTCACAATTGGGATCAGCTTCTGCCTTCAGAAGGCATCATGGGCAAATCCAATTTAGACCTGGTCGGCGAATGCGATAAGTAAAGCTATCCCAACTTGATTGCTCCCTTCGCTCGCGTTTTCGTCTTACACCTCCCAGCTTCCCCTACTACGAGGATGATCGCGCCGCATACACGGAGAACCTGAACAACTACCATGCATTCAAAGTATCCGGATACGACTGCACACTCGGCTACATTCTCAATGCAGTCGTCGAGAAATTCCCCTGGTCAGAAAAAAGCTGGGTCATCGATTCGACCGCGCAGACCGTGACACTAGTGACACCAGAGGGAGTCACCCCTGCCCACCGGAGCAAGCTCGTCGCCGCTGACATAGCCGAAGCTGTGAAGCAAGGTAAATTCGAAGTTTTACAAGGCTGGCGCAACGAGAACTATGCCGTCTACGGCCCGGGCGGAGAATTCCTCCTGGAGATGGAGCGCGCCGCAACCCCGCTCTTCGGCATTGTCTCCTACGGCGCCCATCTAACAGGCTACGTGCAGGATGAATCCGGAATTAAGATCTGGGTCCCGCGTCGCGCGAGAAACAAGCAAACCTACCCAAGCCTCCTCGATAACACCGTTGCCGGCGGCATGTGCACCGGCGAGATGCCATTTGAGTGTATCGTCCGCGAAGCTATGGAAGAGGCATCCCTGCCCGAGGCAGTGGTGCGGGCTGGAACTGTCTCCGTGGGCTGTGTTACGTACTCGCATGTGCGGGATGCGCGCGCGGGCGGCGAGACGGGCCTCATTCAGCCAGAGGTTGAATATGTATATGAGCTCAGGCTTGATCCTGGGATTATTCCGAAGCCTGGGGATAATGAGGTCGAGGAATTCAAGTTGTTGTCGATTCCGGAGGTGCAGGCGGCTTTGGCGCGTGGCGAGTTCAAGCCCAATTGTGCTAATATCATGATTGATTTCTTTGTGAGGCATGGGCTGCTGACGCCGGAGAATGAGCCGGATTTCTTGCCCATTGTTGCTAGATTGCATCGTCGCTTGGAATACCCGACTGCTTCGCATTGCGTGAGGTAGATTATTTGTTTCATAACCGGAGGCATATTAGATATGGTGAACATAAGATCTGTCAACTTAACTTCGCAATTAAAATCTGCATTTGTGTGGACTCCGTTCCCGTCCGCAAAATGAAGGCAGTATTTGTAGGACTTGCAGCCCCCATATAGCTAGTGAAGATATCGAGGCACGCCGTGCTGCTGCCATCAGCAATTACAGCTATACGCGGAGCCAACCCGCCCCGAGACGTACCGAACGGTCGAGGTTCATCTCATCGATCCCATGAAAATCATTTTTGTTATGATAATCTATTGGTATCCCCAAATCAAAATGCAAAGAACGCCTGCGCTGCACCCCATAACAACGATATGAACATCGGTCCGGCTTAAATACACCGATTTTTCCCCCATTCTGGCTTTGCCTCAAGATCAATACAAGATCCATCTCATCCCGTGCCAAGGTCGTAAGCAAAAAAAAAGATAATTCCAACAAAGGCAAGCTTATTTCTTGAGAAGCAAGTACACGTGATCGATCCTCAACGGAGCAAGCTTCTTGTAGGGGCCCTCCAGGTAGAGCAGCAGACCTCCGAAGGACACGAACACAGCCCTGGAAGTGTAAAGATTAGTGTCCGCAAGAACCTGGACATCAGTGACGAAACTCACATGGTATCCTTAGTGGCACCCTCCTCAAAGCGGTACACCTTGCCGTGACAAACGTAATCGTAGTCATCCGCCAGAGACTGCTCACCCATACTGACCTCCCTCCAGCTGGCACGGGTGTCCTCCTTGCCGTCAAGAGAGAGAGTCGAGGCCAGAGCGAGCGACAGCGACTCGCCAACCGCGCATGGGTACAGTTCAGTGTTCACGTCCAGAGTGAAAGTGAGGGAGGCATCGTTCGAGTTGCAAGTAAGACGGGAGACACGGTCATACTTCTGGGCGTTGACCGAGGTGATCGTGAAGGTGTCTTCGAAGAGGAGCGGGTCGGACATGATGAAGGTTGCGACCGCTGGCTTTTCGGTCTATGGATGGGGATTTGGGTGGAGTGGTTTATCCACAGGTTATCGTACTCAAGTTATTGTAGGTACAAAGGCGTGCAATGGCTGGTTGGTGGTCCAAGACTGGTGAAGAGAAGAGTTGGAGTAGGAGGTGGAGAGGTTGATCGGAGAATTGAAGCTTTTTTTTTCTGCCGCCTTTTTGGTCCCGCCGATAACGATTCCGTTGGTCTGACATCAACCGCTTGTTCATAGCTTTACTAGCTTTTTTTTTGTTCCTAACTTGATTTGAAATTTCCCGTCATGTCGTTTCGCAAGCGAAACATCGGTCTTTCTCCTGGAGTTGACCGCAACGCTGTTCCCAATGCTACCTCACAGCCCGCTGCGCCAGAAACCACGCCGGGCATCCGCCCCTCCCCCGACGATGGACGGCCAACAACCTCGACAGGGACTCGCTCTCTAGATAATCTTCTTGCAGGCCATGCGGGACTTCCAATGGGAAAAATTTTGTTGGTTGAAGAAAACGGAACTACGGATTTTGCAGGCGCATTGCTGCGTTACTATGCGGCGGAGGGCGTAATCCAAGAGCAGAAGGTCCATGTGGTTGGAGTGCCAGAGCAATGGGGCCGAAGTTTGCCTGGTCTGATTGGCTCGGCAGAGTCTCTAGATGAGAAGCGATCAGACAGGCGCAAGGATGATCGCATGAAAATTGCATGGAGATACGAGCGATTGGGCGAATTTGGGGCAGTGGCTGGTTCGCGGGGTGGTGAGTATTGAAACAAAACACTGCTTCTAGCTTCAATATGCTGATCAATATAGCCCCTACTAATCCTGGGGAACAGGATGCAGCAGCAAAAGAAGCGCCCGCTTTCTGTCATGCGTTCGATCTCACGAAACGTCTCACCCATCCGTCTATCACAAACATGTCCTTCATCCCAGTTATGCCCTCAAAAGAGTCACCATTCCCCGCTATCCTTAAACGACTCCAGACCGCAATCACATCCAGCGCCGCCAATACAATCCACCGCATCGTCATTCCTTCTCTGCTCAACCCCACAATTTACCCGCCCAACGCTTCCCAACCCGAACATGTGCTCCAGTTCTTCCACGCCCTTAAAGCATTAATGAGTGCACATAACACCCGTGTGACTGCAATGATCACTGTGCCTCTGTCTCTCTATCCCCGTTCGTCGGGGCTGGTTCGCTGGATAGAACTGCTCAGCGACGGCGTCATTGAGCTTTGTCCGTTCCCGCACTCTGCGGATGCCATGGCTACCTCGGGAGCAGCGACCTCACAAGAAGAACCACCGCAAGGTATGCTCAAGACGCATCGGCTTCCAGTTTTGCATGAGCGCGGGGGTGGAAGTGATCAGAATGTTGGACAAGATTGGGCGTTTGTTCTAAGTCGTCGGCGATTCGAGATCAAACCGTTCAGTCTGCCGCCCGCTGAAGGAGACACAGAAGCGCAAGAGGCGTCGGCTCCAGGCGGAATGCCTAAGAAATCAGATCTCGAGTTCTAAGGCAATCGGTGATTGGTGTGATTCCCTAGACTCAATCGTCCTCCTCAAAGTGCCGTTGGGTGCCTGGTTCTGATAGCATGTCTTCCATCTCGATCTGCTCGGACATAGCAGGACCTGAATTGGCCATTGTACGGAGGTAACTCGCTCCGTACCCATCCAGTCCTGGTCGTACAGCACGGAGGCGACCCCCCAGGCAAGATGAAGCTGCAAGCCATGCTGTTCGGTGTTAGTAATGCGGTCGGGACTACCTATCTAGACAGTTAAGAAAGGATGCGCAATACTGACCAACAAAGAGTAGCAGTGGAGCAAAGAATACCAGGAACAGCAGTAGTAGGAAACCCATGATGTCTCAGTATGATACTCAATGAATGCCAATGAAGATGATGATAAACAACATGCTGAGCAGCAGTTCGCTTGCCAAGATGACTATTCCTAAAGGGGCTAGCGCATAAGCTCAGCATTTCCTTTTCTTCGTTTTTTCTTTTTGCTCTTCTTTTCTTTTCTTCTCTCTTGTAATCCACCCTGGCTTTGCTGGTGAAAACCAAAGGCAATTCTGGGTGTTGGATTATATTCTCGACACTCTAATGCTTGTTTAATGGTAAGCTTCATTCTCATCTCTCTTACCCCCACTTCGCATGATTATTTAAATACAAATCTGTCAATCCCCTGAAGCTCTTTGATACGTCACTGAGCGCTTGCTGAGAAACGTACTGGAAAATGATTCGCGATACCCAAATTTACCTTGCCGCAACCTCAATCTCTGCGAATTGGACAAGCGCTAACTGTCCTTGCCACAGAATCATTGAAATAATATCCCACAAATCTCAATTCAGAAAGCAAAAAATATGGATTTCCAACCAGACCTTCCTATCCCGATCTCCTATGTATCCGGTAGATACCTGTTGTTCTCAATTGACGCCGTGACATACCTGCGACGTGAGCATCACATCTGCGGTGTGCTCATCGGGACGCTGCCCCAGATCCCTCAGCAAAATGTCTTCCTGGGTCTCCCATTGGAGCTGATGCCCGAGGAGGCACGTCTGTTAGTGGACAAGGGTGTAGCTTGCATCGTAGACGAAGCCAAGGCACACGATGGCATGAACACCCTCTTAGAAGAGGATCGCAGACGGTACCTCCGCGACCTCGAATCCCAAGGCCTGCATGTCTCGCGCATCCAGTCGGACCGCAAAGAGCGCAACCGGGAACAGACCTTGAAGAAATTAGAAGAAAAGAAAGCAAATGCCAAGGCTAAAGCCACCGCCAGTGCTGCCGCCGCCCAAACGCCTACGGTTCCTGAGGAGGCCACTTCCACCCCGTCGCCGAAGAACGCTGCCATCGTTGACCTCTTCAACGCAGAGGATCGCTCATCGTCTCCATCGACCGCCTTAGCGAGCACACCTCCTCAGGGTGCAGTGGCCATTACCCCCGCAACATCTTACCCGCCCCTTTCTACTCCTCCACCATCGAGCCACCTTTCAGCACCCGCGGTGCCACCCTCCTATCCTCTCTTCGCCCACCTTCACTCTAAAGGATACTTCCTCTCTCCCGGCCTTCGCTTCGGGTGTCAGTACATGGCCTACCCGGGTGATCCATTGCGTTTCCACTCACACTTCCTCGTGGTGTCCTACGACTGGGACCAAAATATTGATATCATGGATCTTGTTGTCGGCGGAAGACTGGGAACTGGCGTGAAGAAGGGTTTCTTGATCGGCGGAGCACAGAAGGGAATTGATGAGGCCAATTCGGAGGCTGATCGAGTGGATACTGTGCGTGCCTTCAGTCTTGAATGGGCTGGAATGTGAGGGATGAGGGGACGCGAAGGATTTCACGTCCTTCGTTTGTTTTAACCTCCCATCTATCAGGCTTGTGCCTTTGATTTGCCCTTGGAATGATTATGATTCCATGGTTCATGCACCTCCCCACCGGATCGTCCGTGCCTGCCTTCCGGTATCTCGAAACAGATGCACGACTCTCTACTGTGCTTGGTCTCATTGACACTAGGCAAGAAAGAAATACGTGGCTGGTGATTTGGATCATCCTCCATGAACAAACATGCAGATGATATCCCCTCCCCAAAGGTGATCTACCAGCACTTCGGCTTCTTGGGTAAGACATGCGCTCTTGCGCCCCGGCCGACTTTGTTGAAGCCCGTTTTAGTATTTTCTGCCTGTTCCCAATGATATCATTCCCGTGATTCGTTTTGATCTCGCTCGCTGTAGCTCACCAAACTGATGTGCGTACTGATTACAACTTTATACCGCATATCAGTACCCAACCCGAGTGGTGACGAGCGAGGTTAAAACAAATCAACAGAAAAATATGATTGGCAACAGGTATGAGAATACGACAACGGCCTTAGGCAAAGTCGGCCAGGGTGAAAGAGCGCACGCCTTACCCAGGCTGTTCTGGCAGAGATGGACCAGAAGATCTTGAAGCTCCTAGTTGGCTGGGGGGCTTTTGGCCTTACGGGTATTGGTGGTCTTCTTGCGACTCCAGTCAGAGATTTGCGAGGGCAAACGGCATGTGGTTAAAAAGGGTCGTTCTGTCTCCGGTCTACCCATGCATTGCCCCGATTCTAAAATAGCATATCGTATGACCGTGATGCCATTCGCCAAAAAGCTCTTCATCAAATGACATATACGCCTTACACTGATGGTCCTGGTAAATCTGTAGTATCACGTCGCAGCTGTAAATATGCTTCGCCTGTTAAAGAGATATGGCCAACCTATGGGTGATAAAGGGTAGAATTTCTTCATTAACATTATCATTTCAATTGACCGTCCTGGTCATTTCATGGGTTATCATAACTGCAACCTTGTGCTCTGTGCTCTTTTCTTCATCGTGTGTGGGATGTATACCTTCCCACCTTCGGGCGTCAGGCGGTGGGATTGGCGAGGACAAGAACGAGTCTTAACTTCATAGAACACAGGCGTGTCTCCCCAAAATGTGGCCATGAAGCTCGAATATTAAAGATTCTCGGCAGCAAGCTCTTATGGCAGGAGCGCACGTGCACCGCTCGAGGCCGCTTCACGGTTGAGCAGTCAATCCCATCTGTAGTAAATTGAGACGAACCATACAATGACCACGATCTCAAATGTAATCGATGTTCCTCCACTTGAACTTCTTATTAGCCCTGTCCACAGACCGATTCTCGAACTGGTTTCCGTGCAACTCGAAAACCAACGGCATGGGAACTTTTGCATCAGACTGAGTCTGCTGGTCCTGCACACCCTCGGACGGCACCGGCACCGGCACCGTAAACCGAAAGACAGTATGCTCCTTCGGTATAGCTGTACAAACGAACCGAGTCAGCATAATTCCTGTACCACATCTTCCACTCCATAATTCGAAACTCACTCTTCATCTCATCCTCCTCAGTAACAATGACAAACGTAAACTTGGTATCCCGAACCACAATCCCCTTGGCACCAACCCTCCCAGCACACCGACTCCTCACAACCTCGACCTCAGCCCCGTGGTAATCCGCACTGACAAGCTTACTTCCATGCGACGCCGGCGAAACATAGCTATGCACCCCGGCCTTCACATCCAGGATTTCTTGCATATACCCGACCCACAGCTCATGCAGGCCCTTGAAAATGTCGTATTTGCATTCTTCCTTGGGCAGGTCGTACAGCCCTGACTTGCGCTTTTCGCGCGCTGACAGCGGTCGCGGTTTCTGGTGTCGGAGGAAGTATTCTTTCTTGCGTAGACGGTGAAGGCGACGCCGGGAGCGGTTGTCGGATGCTGAGGGGGAGGTTGCGCGGAGGAAGAGTGGCTTTTGTTTGATGCGCTCGGTGAATTGTTGGGTTGCGCTGTCTGGGGAGTGGGCGCGTGAGAGAAGGGTATGTGCGATGTGGGCTTTTGGGGCCGGAGAGGAGGCCATTTTGTGTTTCTTGGATGCTGGTGTGCCTTTCTAGGGGATAGGAGACTGGGAGTTGGGCGTTCGTGGAGTGTTGGAGGTTGGAGAAAAATTATCTGATGTCACACGCCGATAAGATAGTCCGTGAAGCGCTCCTATCAACAATAAATCAACAATAAAACCCCTTCCTTAACGCCATTGAAATCCCCATGCAATGAATTCTAGCCAACCAGGTCGGTGATCCAGTCGCGTCTTTTATACGATAATATCGACCTCCAAGGAGTATTTAGGGAGGTACATTGATGAGTCGCGATTCTTGTCGAGATTTACCCCTTCCACCCCGTGTACCGGACAAACCTCCAGAATGGCTACCCTTTTGCCCCGCGGATATCGTTCCGCCACCGAACATTGTTTCGACGAAGAACAAGCCGACGCTATTGTTCGAACCACCGCCTACCACCGCAGAGACTACTGTCTATCCGTCATCTGGTTCTCGCCCCGTGAACACGTCGATATTCGCCCGTCAATAGCAACACCCTTTCAGCGGATATCAAATGTTGGAGTCGGCTCCCTCGACCGGCTACCCCTCGAGCTCTTATTTAACATATTATACCGTCTGGACATACATTCGCTATTCAAATTTCGACAAATAAACCTCCGATCAAGACAAAGAGTAGATTCTCTCCAGCAGTATCAGAGGGTAGTCTCTTATGGACTGAACCTCTTCTGTGCTTTGTTACGAACACGACTTGCCATCCACATTTCTCTATTCGACTTTTATAACGCATTATGTACTAAAGCATGCAATTTTTGCGGCGAATTCGGCGGGTTTATATCCCTCCTAATTTGGAAGAGGTGCTGTTTTAATTGCCTCCAGTGGTCTTCCGAAACCCAAGTACGGACTCTCGCCTCAGTCCGAAAGCAATTTCACATGACCAAAGCCGAATTAGACCAACTAAGATCATTCAAGGCCTTACCTGGAATATACTCAATGAATGAATCTGCACAAAATTCCCGCATTACGATCGTTTCTCTCTATCAGGCCACTTTGGCTTGTAGACGGCAACCGCAACCAGCGGGCTTAAACCGAAATCAAAAAATCAACTTCATGGGGTCGTGTGCACTCCCTTATTACGACAGACAGACTTGCAGAGTGGAACGCGGGATTTCGTGTGCTGGGTGTCAACTTGGTATTGAAAA
Organism: Penicillium rubens; assembly: GCF_028828025.1. Lineage (NCBI taxonomy): Eukaryota > Fungi > Ascomycota > Eurotiomycetes > Eurotiales > Aspergillaceae > Penicillium > Penicillium rubens. The sequence goes on along the minus strand of NW_026890601.1, from coordinate 2,295,927 downwards.
AGGTATTATCGGCACCAGGGACACGACATGGGGATACGAGGCTCGAGACAAAGTGTATGCGCAAGACAGCTTTTTAGAGCATTTTCAGTGGTGTGAACAGGCACAGCTCCTGTGGAGATCGAGTGATGAGGGTAAAAACCGGCCACCCGAGCTACCTGTGTCTGCTCGTACAGGAGGCTACTTTCGAAGAAGAGAATGACAATCATATGGAGTCCATTTGCTAATGTATTGCAGCCACACTACCTAAAATTGTCTTACCTAGACGTAAATAGTAAATGAGGTATGGCGTTCTTCCGCCGATTAAGCTGGACCAACGATGGCCCCTCCCACACAAGCGAGCTTGATCAGTAATGCTCATTCTTCTCTATGAGCTGCCAGACACCGTCATAGATCATCGGCTATGAGGTATCTGAACCTTTCACAAACTTAGTCTAAACTGATACCTATCTAGACGAGATTTATACGGTACAATACTATTTACTTCGGAAACCCAGAACGCCCTAGGAGTATCACACCTGAAAGGGAGAGTTTGCCCCTCCTATCACTAACGGGCACGATTCTATATGACTATTATCGACCATACCAAATCCTGTTCTCAAGACTTTTTACTCTTCAAATACCCCAAAGGCCCAATTAGCCACGGAAGAGAGCAGCTGGCAACAAGTACGTACCTACGCTGACCATCTGGGTCATCGCGTGGTGCTTGAGCAGTACGTCGTGCCAGACCCAGAACACGACCACCTGGTTCCTATCCAGGTTTATAGCCTTGCCCCCCTAGATTCTATAGATCAAAGGTATAACCACTTTTTATATTCATTATTTGAACATGACCCATGTCTAATTTTCTATTATCTACATTCAGATCTATTCTCCGACATGAAACTCTCTCAATTATTGCCTAGGTAGGTTTAGATTGTCCCTCGGCTCTTTGATACTTCCCCGCATAGATCATCTTCGAGGTAAAATATATTGCAGAGCTGCCATCCCTCCCACACGTAGAAAATGTGACAAATTACCTGAAAGACACTTCGAGATATCTACATATTTATCTGCGGTTAGTTCCATTGAACTTGCTTATACCAACATGCAGTCTCAGACCGACCAAAAGAATACCCCCAACAACTTCCCAGGGCTCGCACCCTTCCCAGATGACGTCTCTACAGCACCTCTTCTACGACTATCGTCGGAGAAGCTGTTAGCAGGTGACCCTACAGAGCATGAAAGACTGTTCCAAGCATCTACAAACATTGGATTCTTCTATCTGGATCTATCTGACTCGGAGCAAGGCTCGTCACTTCTCGGCGACGCAGATAACCTGTTCCAGCTCGGCGAGAGACTATTTGAGCTGAGCCTCGAGGAGAAACAACAGTATGATTTCAGTGGACAGAATTCGTACTTCGGATATAAAGCGCAGGGGGCTGCGGTGATTGACAAGCAGGGGAATCTAGATCGGAACGAGTTCTACAATGTACGCCAGCACACCTACCTGCATCTTCATAGCAGCTGACCCAACTATCTACAGGTTTCCAAAGATGATATTTTGAGTGTCAGTGATCCTCTGCCAGCACCAGAGGTCCTACATAAAAGCCGAGCCCGACTGGCATCCTTCATGCGGGGATCGCATGCAATCGTAACCCTAATTCTGGAAATCCTAAACGACCAACTTGCCCTACCGAGAGGCACGTTATCCAACCTGCACCGACAGCACGCTGTAAGCGGCGACCAGGTACGGTTCGTCAAAGCTCCACCACAGCCAGTAGATGATAGACGTACGGCGCTGGGTCAGCACACCGACTTCGGAAGCGTGACGGTTCTGTTCAACCGACTGGGCGGACTGCAAGTGCTACCGCCTGGTGCCGATGCCGAATGGGTCTATGTCAGACCACTTCCTGGTCATGCCATTATAAACCTTGGGGATGCAATGGTCAAGTTCACGAATGGACTGTTTCGGTCGAACATTCACCGGGTTGTGGCGCCACCCGGGCTCCAGGCTGAGTCGACGCGGTACAGTCTCGTGTACTTTGCACGACCCGAGGATAGTGTGATGTTGCATCGGTTGGAGGGATCTGATCGGATTCCTGTTATGGAGGATGGTCAGAGTGAAGAGGAAATCAATAGCAAGGACTGGATTATTCGGCGGGCTTTGGGGCGTCGGGTGGACCGCGTTAATGATGTTGATTTTGAGGAGTCTGCGGGGACTGAGCAACTAAGTCGGAGGATCAAGGCTCAGAATTGATCTGAGATTAATCTGTGAATAGTCATATGTGGCATCTTGGAATGGTTATGACCTGTAGTTCAACGGCTTTGCAAGTAACGTGTTAACGTAGCACCTCGTCACCGAGGTAGAAAGAATGGCCATCCCGTGTAACCGATAGCCGTGGCATGGACATATAGAATGGCCTGACTATTGGATGATCTTAGAGCTCATGCGGACAACCATGGAAGGCAACAGCAATAACTTCCATGTTTTCCAAATCGGGAAGGTACTGATCCTCTTGAGAATATTGTTTTAGTTGGGACTATTTGTATACGTGAAACTCCTAAATTTGATATAGTTAATCCTACTTCGCGCATTGATTGATCAAGCGTAGAGCATAGGCTTAACAAGGGGCGAAACTAGCAGAAACAACCAAACCCACCGAATCCACCAAGCCTAAGAGATGTACGGAGTACTCCGTAATCCGTAATACATACTACAATATGCACTCCCCTGGGTGGGTCTACTTTAGATCAGCCCCCTGAATCATGAAGACAAACTTTAAGTAGATTAAGGCATATCCTTCGAACGCACGGTTAGAATCCGCTAAGGATATGACAGCTCCGAATCCTTCAACCCGACGCTTTGGTAAAGACAGTTCGGTGGAGAAAACCTAGGCTCTTCCCAAAGAGCCCTGCTTCTGTATTCATTATTATAGATTTTGAGTCTCGGCGATAACTGTCCAGGGGTGGGAAGAGTTGTAAAAGTCGATGTCTCTGTTGAAATCGAAGATGTTGAAGAGGTTGCTAGGCTGTACACTAAGCAAATTTTCCCGAATATTGACGGCTTCAGATACCAAGGTTCGATCTACAGGTCCTGGTCTTCTCCATACACAACGGCGGGTAACGGGGCCGCCTTTCTTCGTGGCTTCATATTGTCACTTTTCTCATTGTATCCTTCACCCAAGCCAAGCTGGAATTTTTCCCGTCGAAACCTTTGAGATTGTCGGAATCGAACCCAGGCAACTTTTGTAGCTCTGTTATCCCATTGACCCTCACTACATTCGTGATCCTCGGCAATTCTGCTCAATACAATCTTATTTCGTTGACACTGTAATTCAACCCATCCACTCCTATTTTGCAGACTATAGCCACTAAGTACCATTGGACGAATACCTCACGGTACGCTCTAGAAGGAGCTATGTGCAGCTTCTGTCCGCTTATATATTCTCCCGCAATAATCGCTTCCTTGGCTTGCGTTTCCCGCGTTTTCCAATGACTACAACTCAGTTTTCGGATGCTTGGATTCCTCTTGAAAGCATACTCGAGGCTCAGGCGCTTCGATGAAGAGGTGGCAGGAGTGATAGATGAATGATGCGTGAGTCATGTTCAAAGTTATTCAAGCTTTGTTCGTAAGCCTACAGAGTCTCGAGGAAGGATGAATGCCACAAAAGTTGAGGGGACCTTTAGGGACAACCATACAGGGGCAAGAGCACGCTAAGCCCGACAAGGCACGACACACCGCATTCTCTAATTCACCATCATCACCACAGTACTCCGTAGAGAAATGGAGAACAAAAGGACCGAAATAACTTCTTGATTGGGTTAGTTGACCGTTGAGAATGGATTCCAGCCCCAGCCACTATTAAATAATAAAAAAAGAAAAGAAAAGAACGCCTTTTCTCCCAGCCGCTCAATTCCCAGCGCTTCGGACCCGGGTTGTCCACTCTCGCTCCGAGACGACCATTAACCCCCCTGACTTATTGGCGGCATAATGCTCCGTGCATATTCCAGGTACTTTTGACCGAACCTTCATATAAGTATCCCGCACTCCGTACTCCGTAGGCTGTGTCTAGACTTCGGGATTTGAGAAAATTGCAAACCCCGCGACCCAACAATCTGGATGTCCTGTGCGAGGATGCGTTGTGACAGCGGGTAACCCATTCTCCGGACTTCCGGGTTTATCTCCTGGCGAGTCATTTCCCTGCAGTATTTTCCATGCAGTAGATTCCATACTCGGCTACTCCGTGGTGGGTACGGAGTAAAACGGGGTGATCTCTAAATTACCTTGTAGGGACAGGTGACAGGGGTGAGTGACAGGGGTAAAGGGGTACTTTTGTTTAGCGGGAAAAAGCAAGTAAATATATTGTATAGATCTTGAACCGGGCCATTTCGAGAGATCAATGTATGAGCCACTCGCTACGCCGTATCTCGAAAGTAAATACGAAATCCCTTCAAACCTTCTATCCATCAAAACATACAGATCATACTACAATAGGAAATATCTGACTGAACTCAAAGGGCCAGAAATCGAGATATCAGCGGCTATGGGTGATTTCTCCAATCCAATAACCAGCGCTCATGCATTCCGTGCTATCTTTGCCCCACTATGCATTCTTATGCTCTGACTTGGCCTTTTTAATGCATTCCATTCTGGAATAACAATCCTTGCAACGAGGCTAGGTATATCGTAAACCGTTAACCGACCTCAATATGCAATATTTGGTAATTCCCGTCAATAGTCATGCACCACTCTCAACTGGGTTGAATCTATATATACCAAAGTAAAATAAAATAACCAAAAAAGGCTCGGACCGTACAAACGGAACCACACGGGCTGTGTTGCCCACATAACCCACCCTGTTCCAGGTTACTTTACAACGCTAAATCCTCTGACAGCTGGAAGGAGTATCTATGTTTCAAACGTGGTACGATGCATGTCCTATTCGGCCGAAAATCACTCTTCTATCTGCGATGCGTCTACGGAAGGATTCCGGTTTGTGCTTTCCGTGGCGCTGTGCCACCCCACATCATTTAACGGTAGATATCATACCCATGAGATAGGGTGGAATTTGGAATCATTGAAATGGACATCAAGTTAATAGAAGAGAAGGCAGATAGTCGGCACGATGCACGATGTACTTGGACGAGGCAATTGCACATGCATGTCTGCATGTCTCCATGTCTCCACTATGTGGCATGACGTAGAAAGTACTTAGGTATGTGGGCCAGACCGCGTGGTTTAGAATAAACGCCGTTGGGATTGTGGAGGGGTTCGATGCGCTCTTTTTCCTGGTCTAGAATGACGTTGCTATCCCAGGAAGCGGAAAGTGGGTGCAATAGTTTATTTGGGTGGCTAAGTGGAATTCCTGGTTTACGTCCCTGATTTGCATTGCCACCGGGTTCTGTATTCGGAAACTACGACTATTGCATGTGTACACCAAGCCGTATGTCCGTATGTCCGTATGTTTACAACGTAGCGGGTAATATACGATATGCGGCCGTCATGGAAATGTACACATCATCGGGTTCTGCGTCGGGGATGCAGGCGCAGGTATGTGTAACCTAGGCGTTGGGTTCAGTTCCGATGCAGAATCCTGGAGCACACCCCGGTTAGAGAAATGGGTTCGTTTCAAGGCGCAGATGTTAATGCCATCCTAACTATGTGTATGTTATGTCTGTTCTGTCTTGCTTGGTAGGCATATAAAGATGACAAAGCCATCATCGGATAGATCAACTTTGAGGCAGTATGAATAACGGGTGACAAAATCAGTGGCAAACGAGGGGATATCATAAAGGAGTGTTGGTCTTGGTCGGCTGTATAGATAAATCGGGCAATCGACGCTGTATGTTGCAAGCTCAAGCCGCCGCTTCAGCAGTGTCTGTTGGTTCAAGCGCCATAGCTGCTAGCTTTTCTTCAATGCTCTTGAGAACTTCAGGGTCTGTTTCTCGTTTCACCTTTTTAGGTCTGCAGAAAAAGATTGAAAGTTAGCAAGAAATCCCAAGCCACATAGATTGTAGGGTTGGTATCACGTACGGGATCCGTTTAGTCTTCTCACACTTCGCCTGACCACAATTCGAACAATTTTCCGCATCACCCTGGAACCAAGTCTCACAGACATGGCATACATAATGAACTCTCTGTCGAGGCTTCTTCCAGGTGCGCTCGGGTCTAGGCCTGGGCGGATCAGCATCACCCGGATAGCCATCAGGGTATTTGTCGAGTTTAGCCGGGTCCCGCGGACATATCTTGCAGCGCACATGGCTGCAACTGGGGCATTCCTTCGTGCCGGGGGTAAAGAGCGAGGCACAGAAGTGACAGTAACGGTGGACACGCTGGCGCACCGGTCGATGGACGAAATCCGCGCCGCCCGTGGGCGACGCCATCTTGATTGAAACCTCCTTGGTGGTGCTGAGTTTGAGATTCGTGGTCCTGGGGTACATATAGGGTTGGGGGACGTAGGTCTCTGAGTCCTTGGGCTTGCGGGTTGATGGTTCACCATCCTTGTTGCGGGCAGGTGGATGGCGAGGGCACTTTGTGCAGCGGGTGTGCTGGCAGTTGACGCATACTTTCTCTTTGCCGAAGGTTGTTTCGCAGCGGTGGCAGGTACGATGTACTCGCATGCGGATTGGTTTGGTTACGCGGGTGAGTTGGAGGTCCGGGGGTGTCTTCCAGTCGCTGGTGTCGACGGTCAGGCCGTATTTGGCGAAGAGGGCGCGAGCCTTTTCCTGTTGGGTCGTGCTGTAGTGGGTGATCATGACCGGACCTGAGCTAAACTCTTCGGCTGGTTCTGGTGCTGAGACTGGTTCTGATGCCGGTGCTGGTGTGGATGCTGTTGCTGTTGCTGGTCCCGATACTGGTGCCGGTGCCGGTGCCGGTGATGATGATGTTTCCTCTGCACTATATTTAGGCAATGCTAGTCAGCTTCGAGTGTTGAAGTAGAAGAATGTTGTATATCGTACGTAGTTTCGGCTGGAGCGGCTACCCCAGGCGTTATAGATTGTCGTTTGGATATTGACCGAGGACGGAGGACGGTCTTCACCCGCTTAAGGTATTTAGAGAAGCCCTCAGGCTTGTCTTCCCGACCATCTTGAGGCATTATTCGAACTGGAATGTAATGGATTTAGTTGATATCCAGAGTGTCGGGATTTATTCCACACGAGATATGTCAAGTGTGAAGAACATCAAAGTGGACCATGGAATTTCAGTGCAGAAGTTGACAGGAGGGAAGAATCCAATTATTATAGAGAAACAAGAAATCAGACGATAATACCGAAAGAGGTATTGTATAACAGTACGGAGTACATATAGAAAAAAAAAGGCCCAAAGCTCAGACGTGGGGATTCCGGGACAGTGGTTCTGTGGTTCTGTGGTTCTGTGGATTTATTCCGTATTGAATATTTCAATTTTATTTTATTTTTTTCACTTACGAGTATCCGTATTTATTTTTACATTTTAATTCCTTTTCTTTTCCACTGTACAAATGAGTACTAGTACCCTTCCTCATTAATACATAGGCAAAAGTATTTCTTCATACTAACCATTGTAGGGAGGTACCGACAATCAGGTACTCCGCACCGAGCATATGAAGACGTAAAGTCCTAACTCCGATTTAGTCTCTGATGTGCATCCCCACTCTTTCTCCTCCAACCCGGTGACACCTTTGGTAAAAAAAAATGGCTTTGGCCTCGAAACTCTGTGGCTTCAGGAGATTTCCTCCATAACTCATATCCGAGAATAGTGTGCCACTTAACTGGCTCCGTAAGACATCGGAGACCCCCTGTTTCTTGGCACGTCATTGGCTCTGCTTTCCCGTAGAGTCCCTTCACGGGGCAATGTCTGTGTTTCGTTACGCTCAGAACAAAAGTACAATCAACATTTATGTCGCCTTCCCCATTTATGGCGTGGCATAATGCTTCCCTATATCTGGCATATGAAGTTTGAGTCCCAAGGGTGGGCCGGGGAACCGGGAAGGAGTGACATCTGGCTGGTTTCCCTACGGCAGCACCCGCCATCCCGGCTCCCTTTCCAGAAACAGCTAAGTTTCCAGTCTATCAGTGGGAGCGGATCGGGGAAAGAATAAGTTGAGGGGCGCTTAGTGATGAGCCTTCAATTTACTCGTTATTGCGGTCGATCAGGAGGTTTGAGTCAGTTTCCTTTTCCCATGAAGGGCGGGATTTGAATTGCCGTGGAGATGCCGAAATGGGTTACGTATAGAGTTTGGCTTCTTCAAGGCCTTTGTGTCTAGTAATTGTATGGACAATCGTACCAAACTATGTAGATAAAGGGATTGTTATCTGGAGATAAGTACTCCGTATGTCCATGGCTATAATGTAACCCATTACTTTCGTTGATAGGGTATCTTTCCTTTTTCGTCTATACAGTGCCTAGGCAGTGTTATAGTGCTGACGGATTATTGGTTACTGGGATTGTGAAGAAGTTTACGCAGAATCCAGAAGCCCATGCAGAATCCCTCTTGCATCGAAGGGTGGCAAAAGCAAAGAACCTTTGACACACGGGCATCTCTCCGACGATTGGATCAAAACAGGCCATGCATGATGCATGACACGGGGATCCCAAAGCGCAAAGTACAAAAGTATAAACATGGGCAGTTCGTCTCACGATTTACGATTTACTCCGCAAATGATGAAATCCAAGAGATCGAAAGGAAAAGAGGGAAATAAAAATAAAATAAAATAAAATAAAACAGCTAGGGAGAATAATGGCAGTGACTACGACCCGTGGGGATGCACTACTGCAGTAGCTGCAGACGTAACCAGTAAACCGTTGATCATGCCATTTTGGAATTTTATCCCCCAACGGGCTCTTTAGCTTGCAAATGGGGTGCTTTAGCCTTCTGTCAGTTTTGACTTGCAATAAAAAGTGGACACGCTTAGAAATCGATTATAAGAAGGGAAGAGATAATATGTTTTTATAAAATTCAACAGAGCTGGCCCCCTTTGGAAAACAAGTAAAATTTCCCTTGTGGGACCCAAAGAGGTGGGACGGGTGAGAAGTGGATTGTTCTGGGTCGGGGGGTTGTAGTATGGGTAATACGGAGTACAATAACAATATACGGAGAGGATATTGATATCAATTGATACTTATGCTTCTTTTTTCCTTGTTAACAGTCTGCCAATCTACAATATACTTCGGGAGACTATACAATCACATATATTTAGAATAATTCCTATACTTGATTATCCCAGCAGGCCTTCTGCATGCAGTAAGCATGAATGACCCGTCCCATTCCCATGTGCACGGAAGTATAGACCTGCACAATTTAATATGAAGAAAGAAAGAATACATACCGAGTACATATACTGTACGCTGTAGTGTATCCTGTACACTGTAATCCGGAATCTTGCCTCTCATCTGCCATATGATCACACAAGAGTCATAGTATATGCTATGATGCTCTGAAACATTACATTGGGCCTATATTGTATATCTAGGTGTCTATATTGTAGATACTTCGCCCCCATTCAGATACATACGTATATGTACTGCGTATCACTCTTCCAAATACCCTGCATCATTACTCGACCCGGTGCAATGGCCCCTGGGTAAAGCCACCAACGGATGACACGCCCGCTTTGCCACCGCCATTCCAGACATCACATATTATCCTCGGAATTCGGACCCTTTGTACCATCCAATTGGTACCATAATGCATGAACTGTATTGATTTTAGTATCACTGTGCATTGAAATTGTTTGGGAAGACAAGTCGAGACCTAGTACGGAGTACGGAAGGTATGTATCTATTAGCCGAGCACATCAAGGATTTTGTCTTTTTCACGTGTAGTAGCACATTCAGACAAGATATCAGGCCATGGACTTCTAGACCATACCTGCACAGGCGAACCAACCGACCAACTTGGAAACAAGAAAATCAGAGTTCAGTGAACGGTGGAGAGCAAGGGCATCTCAGAGTGGGCGGTCACATTTGGAGGTGACCAATCAACCATTGCCATATATATTGCATGTCCACTCCAAATAACCCGTTGCACAAAAACAGGAACAAGCCGCCAGTTGTATCAATCAAATGACACGGAGTCTTTTTCAGCGACCATCTACATGGAGGGATGGGCGGAGTCCTACGAGCGTATGAACTACAACTACAAAGATGATCATCGGCCCCCAACAGTCTTGTGAGATTGAAAGGATTTTTTGCGCTCGATCGCTAGGCTGGTTCGCTGGTTCTCTGGCGAGCGCTAGCTTTAGTTGCATCGATCAGCCTGGCTGTTTGTCCGTGGCTGGGGGCGATCAATGGCTTAGCTGGAAGGTGCAGGGCACATCGCCCCTCTGGACAGGACGGCTTGCTATTCGTGAATGATGATGGTAACGATGACCAAAACCAGTACAACTGTTCTGTCATCACGCCCTAGGCCTACAGAGCCAATTGACTGCAACTTTGGCCGGTCGAGCCACGGTGAGTATCGGCATCCCCGAATGGCGGGCCTTGGCCACTCACTGTCTTTAAACAGGAACAGCACTACCCGAGAGCACCTAACTCGTGAGATCTACCACTAGCTCCGGTATACGAACTGCACCGTTGAAAATCTTCCGCGATAGATCACAAATTCGGTTGTTGGGAGTATGCTCCTGTGTGATCGACGCGAGCTTGAGATCCCGGCAATTAGGTTCTTCCAGGTAGCCAAGTGCATGTCAGATTTCGAATTCCAGAAGTACATTCGACACGGCCGGGTGTCTGTGTGTGTGCATGGGCGGCATTTACAAGCCAATAGGATTCAGTCAAACCGTGAAAAGAAGGAAAAAAAAAGAAAAAAACCAAAAACGCCCTGCCCTCTATACAAAACCCACGCCCTGCGTATATGCTCAATCCACTGACATGCCCTCCAACCAAGGGATGCATTGGCTAGCATAGTCGGCTTAATCCGAGCCGGTCAGCTTGGACTGGATGTTGATGATATCTTCATCGGCTTCCACCTCAATCACCCGGTTGACTTGGGCACTGGTGCGCATCAGCTCCACTGCATTGGCATACGACATGCGTTGCATCGGGTTGCAATTCTCGGGGAGCCAGTAGAGGAGAACGTATGGGACCGAGGGACGTCCGTCTTTCTGTGAGTGCATATCTCATTAGTACAACGTATGTCGTAGGACTGACCGAGTCTTTATTTTTAATAGACAACTTACGGTAGTCATTGGGTAGCTGAGGAGAATGAACCGCGGCGAAGATTCGGGGAGATCATCAGCCAGATCTTCCATTTTCGAGTAGACTTCGTCGTCTTGCGGCCGGATTTCCTGGGTCTTTGCATCGATAATATCTATCATACATGACTTGTCAGCTTCGGCCGCAGGCAAGAGCACCGGTGTGGTTATGTTTGGCACTATGTACGCGCTGTATAACTCGGCTTCTCTCGAAATGCATCGGAGATGTGGGAAAGCGCAGATTTAGGGGCCCATACAGATGATAGCTTGCGCATCCTTGGCTCTCGATGTGCCCAGGCGGAACTTGCGCAGCTTCTCCTTGGTCTCTGGCGAGAATGAATATAGTCGTGAATCAGACTACCATAAGTTAGCATCTGACGGGGAAATTCGTGAGCAGTTCGCATGGCCTATGCCAATGAACCTGGTGCGGGGAGACATCTCACCATTTTGGCCGTCAACTGTGGGACATGCAGGTAAGTCAGGTAAACGATAATCGTGAGTCCAGGGCTAATAATGCACTGAATAAAGATGATACTGGTATATCCGACCTGAAAAACGGAGAAAGGCTTTAGGAATGTGAGGCGAGACGATGAAAATGCGGGTGGAGTCTCCCTGTTCCCCCACCTTCACTTCCTCCACGCTTTGAACCTTGGAAACAGACCCAAATCACTCCCGACACCTCTATCTTCATGCTCAACCGACTCAATCTACTGACGCGACACTTCTCACGCCCATTCAGTCCCTATCGTCCTACCAGTCCTTCCTTCTCGACCCCGTCCCTGGCCCCTCGCCCAGGTCCATCCGCGATGACATCAGCCGCGCACCCCAAGCCCATCCACACGGCAGCATGCCTCATTATCGGCGATGAGGTTCTCGGCGGAAAGGTAATTTGATAAATCCATAGTCTCCTCATGGACAGAACAGGAAATTCTGACATTACCTTAACCCTCAGACCATCGACACCAACTCGCCGTACCTAGCCAAGTTCTGCTTCTCGCTCGGCATCGAATTGAAGCGAGTCGAGGTCATCCCCGACGATGAAGACGATATAATTGAAGCCGTACGACGCATGAGCTCCCGCTACGACTTCGTCGTCACCAGCGGCGGCATTGGGCCCACGTGCGTACAATCTGTCCCTAGTTCCTCCGTATAGAGAGGATACAACGCCGACAACGTCTCAATACCGCGGTGCTTTATACAAACCAACGTCTAACACATATTCCCCTTACAGACACGATGATATCACATACTCCGCAATCGCCAAGGCATTCAACCTGAAGCTGGAACTGCACAAGCCAGCCTTCGAGCGCATGAAGCGTCTCTCCAAGCCTCACCCCATGCAACTGAACTTCGACTGGGAAACACCCTCACCAGGCCTGACCGCCAAGCTGCGCATGGTCGAGCTGCCCTTCGACCCGAAGCTCCCCGCCGAGTCACAGGCCGTGTTTGTCGCTGACGACCTGTGGGTGCCGATCGCAGTCGTGAACGGCAATGTGCATATCCTGCCCGGCGTGCCGCGGCTCTTCGAGCGTCTTCTTATGAGTCTGAAACCATCTCTTATCCCCCGTTTGACCGATCCCGAGGGTAAGGGGACGCACCGCTTGATGTTCAGCACGCCGATGCCTGAGAGTGCGGTGGCGCCGTACCTGACTGAGCTGGCGGCTAAGGTCGAGCCCCGGGGGATCAAGGTTGGCAGCTATCCGCGCTGGGGTAAGAAGCGCAATACTGTTACCTTGGTCGGGGCGGATAAGGCGTACATGGAGTCATTGGCCAGTGAGGTTGAGAAGAATGTTCAGGGTAAGTTGGTTGCTAAGGAGGATGAGTTGGATCCTCCGTCCGACTCGGAGCATGTTTATAGCCAGTAGATTGTTATTATATCTTGGGATTAGACTGCGACGTTTGAAATACGCGCAGCACATAGAGCATGACGATTCGGAATGTCAATATTGAGCTGGACTATCACATGAAGCTACAAGCCGTACTCCTGCATTAAGGACGCCCCATGATCTAGTAACTGTCATAGCAGCCGTGTAATAAGGGCTCTAATAAGGGAGCCCTTGTCAACAGGTCATTACCAGAACGTTGATATATCAAAGCAGTAGCCGTAGGAATCAGACGGAATAGATTGCACCACCGGGGATAGACCGGCATATATATTCATACGCAGAGCACTCGACGGTAGATAGAACAATCAAGATACCAGGAGAACCTCAAGAAGAAAGGTACACGCCGCAATGATGAAACGCAAGGAATCCACCTTGCCATGAAAGAGCATATATTGACAGCCGTGTCGTCTCGGGGCGACAAGGAAAATGATAATAAGAGGCGATAGATAACAAACACCAGGGATCTTTTGCAAGGAGTTAAACAGTAAAAAAGACAATAAGAAAGGGACTAAAACAAAGACGCAATCGGACAACAAAAGGGGAATCAAAATGTTTCGTGAGACGAGGTTGGGCGTCAAGGTCGGCAGTCATCAAGAATGCGAGTCCATTGAAGAACCCACAAACATCCGTAACACAAACGACAATGCCACTTCTTTGGTATTTTTTTCTGGTTTGGTTGTTTTTTCTGTTCTGTCGAGGTTGCAATCTTTCGTGCAGTTTCCGTATGTTCCCATTTGTGATCTGAGTGGCGGGTTGCAGATTAAGGCCATTCAAAGATAAACAAGATATCCAACTTCCTCAAGGGTGTGCCACCCTCGGACATATAAATCCTTCCCCGTGACTCTTCCCGGTATTGTGCTGCGTATTTTCGGATTCCGGGAGTTTGTTTCGAGATTCAACGGGATCGCAGCGATTCGGATCATTTTTGTATGTTGGGGGTTTTTTTTTACATGATGACGCACTTCGAGCAGCAGCCAGCGTTCTCGGCCGGATCGCTCACGTCCATCTTGCCCTCTGGTGCGCGGGCGCCGAACGCGCCGGAGCCGGAGGGATACGAGGACATCTCCTTGTTGTAGCGGCGGATCTCGCGGACGAGGTCGTAGAAGGCATTCTCGACGTTGATGCGGGACTTGGCGGAAGTTTCGATGAACTTGCAGCCGAACTGACGGGCGAGCGCTTCGCCCTCTGTTGTACGGGGTGAGTTGTTAGCCACGGGATTCGGACTCGGAGTTGAATTTAGGTTTTGAGGGGAAAGGAGAGTTCAAGGGAGGTTGAACGTAGACGGAAACATACCCTGCTCGGAGACAACACGCTCCTTCTCCAAATCGCACTTGTTGGCAACAACAATGATGGGGAAGTAATCCTTGTCCTTGACGCGTAGGATTTGCTGTTGGAAGGTCATGATTTCTTCGAAGGATTGGCGCGACGTAATGGAGTATATGAGCAGGAATCCTTCGCCGGTTCGCATGTATTGTTCTCGCATAGCCGAGTATTCCTCCTGGCCGGCTGTATCCAGAACATCCAACAAAGCGACTTCATCATCGATCACACACTGCTTGCGGTAGGAATCTGTAGGCGGAAGAAGGTTCCGGATCAGCCATGTTCAACGGGGGCGGACACCCCTGGGAAAACGCGACACGATCCGCGCGGCTGATGAAACGGGGCTTCGAGGTGCTCACCTTCAATTGTTGGATCGTACTCGTCCACGAAGTGACTCTGGATCAGTTGGATGGTCAAGCAGGACTTTCCGACGCCACCACCGCCGACAACCACCAGCTTGTATTCTCTTAGGAACTGTTGATCAATACGGGGTTAGCCTTAAAGTCCAGAACACGGGAAAACCTCAATGCTCTCACCTTTGAGGCCATTATGAGTTTCAGGTAAAGAAGATGGGAAAGAGAGTATTAAGATCAAAAAGGAATCGCACAATTTAAGGCGAAATCCCAAGTCCGTTTAAGAAAACAAAGGGAGAATTAGGGGGAGAGTTCGGAGGTTGGAACGGGAAGAAATAAATGGAGAAAACCGAAAGCTTCCAAGGTTCTTCTTTTTCTTGGAGAATCTTCGAATCCCAAGGTCTGGGGTAAACAAAATGATTTTAAAATAATAAAAAAGAAAACAAAACGAAAGAGATGTTTCTTTTCTTTCTTTTCTCGAGAAAATAGCAAAAAGAAGAAGGGAGAGAAGGGGCGAAGGGAAATTCAGGAGATAGTGGGGAGAAAATGGTGATTGGGCCAGAAAAAGGGGACATGCGCGCCATTGAGAGGTGCTGGATGGCTTTTATATTTCCTTTGGTCTTTTATTATTTTTCATGAGCTTTCGGATACTCATTCTTTAGTTTCTTTGCTTTTTCTATTCCAGCCTGATCTATATAGCAGTGCTGGTCTTGCTATTCTCCCTACCAGCTCCTTTCTCGATTGGGATTCTGTGCTTAATATATTCATGGCTTTCCAAGGTTGGTACGCTACTAAATTGTATCTCTACCAGGACATTGATTGGCTTAAGTCTCGGCCCCATTAAGGAACGTGCAATTAACAACAATATATAGCGGACATTATCTTACGCCTTCTCCTTTTACTCGCAATCTTACACTGAACCCACAATTACCACATCACCATGTCTTGTCTATCGGCTACATATATATGTTGTACAGTTCGAACCAGTTGTCCAGAGGTCAAGCCCAGCTCCTCCAAAGTGGATCTGCCGTCCCGGTGGAGCTGGGTCCCTCTTTAGCGCTTTTAGGGCATTGGCCGACAATGTCCATACTGCACGGAGCTATGTTGTACTCCGTACAATAAGTTGGGCTCAGAAATAACATGCACGAAGCAATCATTCAGATAGTAATTCAAAAGCCGAGGTTGGGCACCAAACTAACAGTATGGTTGTATGGTTCCCTCGACACCGCATATTCATCTTGGCTTTCTTATACGCCTGGATGGCTTGCAGTAGACGCCCGCCTTGCATAATTGCATCATCCCGCCGCAACACAATCACCTCTGTCACTTTTGATCATTGGATACATCGGAAAAATTCTTATTCTGGTCAACGTTCCACTCTTGGAACCCCCATCATATAGAAACAGTCGGAGAGTTCGATGTCGATCAATTGATTTTTTTCACTATGATCGCCGTATGCCCTCCTAGACCCAAGTCACGCCGTTTTTTTGGCAGATGCCAAAGCTGCATATCGGAAATTTTGATCCGCGCACTTTCCCACGCTTCTCTTCAATGTTCCCTTAGGCCGGAATAAAGTTACTGCCTACGAACCGCTTATATTAGCTTTGACAGGTGGGAACCCCGCGATTTAGGACTTGGATGGGGGCCCCGAGGATATATGCAGAGTCACATTGGAGCGTGGATCACCTTGAGCTAGGTCATCGTTTAGAACATGCTTCACCATACTCTTACACTTTCTTTGGAATTTTACCTGTTATAGACTTCTAAGAGCGATATCAAAGCAAAAATAAAAAATAAACAGAGCGCCTTCCAAGGTTACGCAATATGTTCTGTCCATGGTTCTTTCCCGGGCGCGATGCCTGTCTTGACTTAGACGAGACTCTGTTCTTTCCTTTCCCATGGACGACCGGAACTCAATTCCTTGTGTACGACGACCCTGGACACTAGGTAGGTACGCATACGCATTTCTCGAATGTCTCAAGGTTGGAAAAGAGCCGTTGGGAAAAAAGCAGGAATCAAATTTCCATACATGTACTCAGTTGGTCAACATTCAAATTCGGTCTTGAATCCCATAGATTATTCATAGAAGATGATTTGATAATCAGCAAGGCTGCATCCGTCTGGTTTGCAATGTGGGCTGATCCTGATATGACCCGTCGAACGGACGCACGGTGATTGATCATGACTTTGGTGACCATGCATCTGTCAGCATCCGGCAAGTACCTAGGTAGTACGACTGTGTTTCGAGGCAGCGCTTAGAAGGAACTACGATGGGATAATGCCGACAAAACCGATAATGAGCCGCACAAAGCGATGTGATAGGGAATACCATTGGTGGGCATTGTCCAATATTTAGTGACAAATCTACTTGCCAAGTCACACAAACGTGATACATACCAAAGTAAGTCCCTAGAACTAACAAACCCGAGGCTTGCATAGCGTCCAACGGCCAAGTGCAATTTGAAATCAAGACGCGCGAGAACCACCTACATAGAATCCTTTTGCTTAGATGTCAGCTAGATCGATGGATATGAACTCTGAGTTGCAGCTGGCATCGGAGATAAAAAGAACCGGACAGATACCCCGGGACCATTCGTCAGCTAAGAAAAAGACCCGAATCACACTGGAATTGACTTGGAACCGAAGGCATCACCAATTGCGCGCGACGTGCAACAGGCCATGGGGGTACAAGTGTCTGGGCACATGAACAGAGACAACTAACACAACGTGTCCAATCTGTCGGAGATTCAAGTACCTGACCGACTCTGGTGAAATAACCATAATACGTCTCCATTGTGATAGAACGAGAGCTACCCAACTCGTACCTAACCCAACGTGCAAGCAGACTAAGCAAACTGCCAACACGCCAAAAGTTGAAGTTGCCGAGTGCCAGCCAATTATCTCCAAATGTCATTTGCAGATCTCAAAGTCGGCGGACTGTATGTCATTCTCCAAGCCCGTCAAGAACCACCCGAGCCCAACGAGTTCTACTGGGGTCTGTATCTCCACTCAGATTCCATTGGAGGGATGTCATACCACGTCGTAGACACAGGATCTGGTCTGAGACCTGAGCATGAGTACACTGGTCGAATCTTCGACACTCCGCTTCTGATGGGCCTATTCCGAATTGCCGATATCACTCGTCCCTTGCACCCGTTTGTCGACAGGGTAATAAGGTCCTACGACAGCAGTCTTAATTGCCCCGGAAGAAGTAGCAACAGCAAGTTCTGGGTTTTGAATGTCCTTGCACTACTGATCCAGCCTACGTCCACGGGATGGCTTCCAGTGAATTGTCATAACCTGCCGATCTTGGAGCAGGAAATCCGCGATTGGGGTAATCGAATGTCCCAAGGAAGGTGTATTTATCAACGACCCAAGCCAATTGGATCTTCCACAATCTGTGGGTTGCCAGAATGGAAAACACAGCGTGAGTTATCTATTCCCCTTGGACCTGTGTGGGGAATCATCGATTGACACAAAGCGATGGATATACAGCCGACCATCCAACCTATCCAAACAAATGATCCAATCGTTTTTAGTATGGTTTCTCGTGTCGAGCGTCAATTGACCGGTGTATTATTTCGTGTTATCGAATCGAGAAATTGCATATTATGACTGTCAGTGTCTCTGAGTCTAGCATAGAAAACTCCCAATCTGAAGCACGCCACGTTTAAGCGCTGCAATTCTCTCCGCGGTAATATCCCTGGCGGCTCAAGTCCCGTCCAGAATAGAAACTGGTCGAATGCTTGTGCGAGTAGTACATCCATACCCGTAACCCTGTCCCACCTCTGATTCCGCTGTGCTGCGGCGTCTGGCCCGGCTTGTACAACATATCAGTTGACTATTCAAGTCTGAGAAGTATATATATGATCGGAGTCTCTCGACAACGAATTTGGCCGTATGAGAAGGATAAGCTGTTGTCTGTGATCCTAGGAGGGAAATATGCAGGGAAAAAAAAAAACAATCTGAGCCTCTTCACCAGGATTTCATGCGAGAGACGAAGCAATCGAAAGCCAACCCACACCAATTGTTGCGACTTCAATCCCCTTAGTATCCTTTTGTGGGGGATAGCTGACGCGAGCCAACCTCGATAACTGGACCGCAAGCAAATGCTCTCTGAAATATATATCCAAACCACCGACCATGTGAATGCTATGATCAGCACCGTTTCCCCCCTTCTTCTCTCCCCAGCACAGCCTGGGACCAACAGTTTCATCTTCCATCTTGCCAGTTCTGCTTCCACCTTTAGCCCACACACGCTTGGTCTCGTACAAAGTCTCCCAAGAGAACCCAAAGCTCCCAAACATCCCACCCTCTTTCTTACCCTCAGCCGCTGCACTCTTCCAAACGAAATTGCGTCCTCCATACTCGAATCGTCGTGGCGACCAATCCTTTCTTTGCATCTCTCCGTCCGGAATCTCGGTTATTGCGCCCATGTCGGGGATTGTCCGTGTTATCATCCGAAAACTGCCTCCTTTGGTCTTCTGCAGTCTTACACTCGTCGCCCCGATTCCGGGCAGGAATTCCCCAGCGCGTCGGAGGACCGTATCGACAATGGGTTCCTCGTTGCTCCAGACAAATTGGAGGGCGTATAAAACGTGTGTGTTGGTCTGGTCTTTGACGAAAAACCAATATGAGCGCATACCCAGGTTGACAAGCTCCGAAGAATGCGTAATCCGGTAAGTGACAGTGGGCGCCGAGGGAGAAAGAGCCAGCGAGAAAAAAGGGCGTTGCGAGGTGTCGGTATTGAGGAATGGCTGAAGGTGGGCTGGAGCCGTGCTGATATCTTTTGTAGATTGACTGGGATTACCTCCACAGAAAGTGTTAAGACTCTTGCGGATCTGGCAGTTGACAAGAAATCAGTGATTTGGAAAGGTGTGCCGCGTCCTGGAGTTTGTTGCTTACCTGGGTCAATGACCACGTCTTTCCGTCCTCGCTTTCCACCTCTTCCATCGCATCCAAAATCGTCGGTGGCAATATTATACCATCGAAACTGCCCTTGCGCTTTAGGTCTTCAAGATAGGCCAGGCGCTCTCGATGAACTTGGACCTGTCTCTCGAACATCTTTCTGTGAATTTTGAGGGCATTCCCTTTCTTGTATATTTTGGCCGCTTCATCCAAAACAGTTATGGCGCTCTTGTATACTTTGATGGCTTCATCGTAGTCGCTCTTGCGTTCCAAGATGAAGGGCATTGCGGCGAGCTTGTAGACCCTATTGTCGGCATCGACTTTTCCTGCCATTGCATCGGTAGAAGAATAGTTGACTGATGCGAAGAATGGTTCCTAACTTGTTTTTCTCTCGAGGGGTTGGGTTATGAACCCTTGCGGAGATGGTTTCCATGACGCTCCTTTATAGAACCGAAAACGTCGGAGGTTTTCTTTGTAGTTTAAAGCCAAGGCAGAAATATACCTTGCCAAGGGGCTTCCATGCATAAAATTCCTATATAGGATATGGATTCGTGTAGCCGTTCTCGCGAGCGATTGTGCTCGAATCAGGTTGCATCGTGGGCATCCTTCGGGAAAGATAACTGGAAATTTCGGTGGGAAATGATCACCTGCAGCATCAGCCACAATGCTAGCTTGCCTCAGAGACCCTTATGAACTGCGGTTGGAATACACATGGTTGGCACTTGAAGAGAAGGATACTAACTAATCGCTTAGCATTACCCTCTTCGAAGCTTGGCAATTAGCTTCAGCCAACCACTCTGTCAGCTTAGTGCGGAGGCAGTGGATAGATAGCGCATGGCTACCAAACAAGCCACCCTGGATATGGCTACTCGGTGTCCGTGGAGTATTTTTAAGAGGCAGTGTTTTACGGAGCCTCGGGCTAAATCAGCATCTGCGAATAAATCGGGTTAGAGGGACTCATTTACGTTGACTCGGAGCTATCTATGGACATGGTATCTAATAGACTAGAAGAAGCAACAACAGCGACCGCCGTCTAAAATCGAACTATTCCCTGAGTTGAATGTCTGACTGTCTTGACAGCAAATCATGTATCCTGCGATAACATGAATCGAACATGCGCGTTCGGAGTAAAAAAGGAAAGGGAATAACCCCCCCCCCCCCCCCAATTCCTTGCAGCCTTGGAAATATGTACGGAGTATATTGTAATGTTGGACAAGCTAAAATGCCAAAATGGTTATCAACTACTCGAAAAAGAAGGAAAGAAGAATAGCCATTATCGACAAGAAATTCCAAAAAACGGGGAAGGTTGAGGCTGAGGGTCCCACGTCGCTGGACTCGCTTGAAATTTGCCCTGACATTCCCACTGCTCAATATGAGTTCATTTGGTGCAATTTATGTTAGGATATTTCAGCATTCTTTTCTATCTTTAGAGCTATTCGGAATTCTAAATTGGTCGAAACCCCGGAGTTCAAGAGATCCGTTTTCTTGCTGCATCTGGGCCCTTTAGGGCTACTCTGTAAGGGGTTTATGGCCTAATTGGGTATAGCGTTATAACTTTCACAGAGACTATCACCGAGCTAGCACCCAAACAGGCTAGACATCATCTCAGGATATAACAAAGCAGCCAATAGGAAGGCTCCGTTTCAACGCCTTCTATTCATTATCCTAAACGGTATTAGGCTGTTCTCCGTCTCTTGACTCCTGCTGACTGCATAAAACCTGAAATGTTTTCTCATCTTATATGAAGGCGAGCGCTCGATCTCTTCAGTCCATTCTCCTATCTTCTTTTCGTCATTTCAATCTTTGTCGCTCTTTGACTACCCTCACATTCGTTCATTAATTTAATACAACATGCGTATCCAATCTCTCGCTCTCCTGGCCGGCGCCACTACCGCCATCGCTGCCGAGACAGTCACTCTTTTCCTACCCGGGTTCGACGAGCAACGAATTGAGGGCAAGGTCATTGGCACTGTATGCGCAATCATCCCTTTTGATTTAGGACAGAAAATTGATTGATATTGTTTCAGAGCGGCTCCATGACCAAATATCTCATCAAGTGTGCTACCGACGTTGATGAAACCGAGTGCGGCATCCCCTACGATGGCATGACTGTGGCCCAAGGCTCTTCAACTGTCAGCCTGGGGTACAGCATGGACTCTATGTGAGTATCCAGCCCTACAAGTGAATCCACTTAGATCCCCACACTCATAGCTGATCCTTGCCTGAAATAGGACGATCGCTGAGAGCTGCAAGTACGATGCGACAAGCGTGAGCTGCGGCGCAACCTTCGACGAGAGTGGCACGATTTCCTCGTGGAACTCGAAGGTCGCTATCACGGAAATCCCCGGTGGCGCATTGATGCCTGTGACTATCACCGCAACTGGGTCTGATAGCTCTTCCGCCACCACTGGTGCCTCGGTCTCAGCTTCTACCGCTGCCTCGACTAGCGGTGCTACGTTGACCACCTCTGCTTCTACTTCAGATAGCACTGCTACTGGCACAAACACCGCTACTGGAACTGCCACTGCTAGCGATTCCTCGGATAGCAGCAGTGCTGCTGCCACCAGCCAGACTGAGACGGATAACGCTGCTATGCCCATGATTACTGGAAACGCGCGCTGGGCTGCCGGTGGTGTTGCAGCTGCTCTGGCCATCGCCGCTCTCTAATTGTCGGGTCATCCTTTTGAAATGAGCGTGGATGCCAATAGCCCTCGCTCGGCTAACACCCCTGCCTCATTGATAGATATGTACTTTCCTCATGTATACTATGCAATATACGAAGCGTGATACCTTTTCTGTACTTTGGCCTTATCGACCTAGTTTGAATCTGTATTGATGGGAGTCCAATAGGTATGTATTTCGTATTTTTACGCCGCATAACGTGAGGCCGCGGAACATGTACAATGAGCGCTATACAAACCTCCTCTAGATCTTCATTCAAATTCGTGGCGTGTAAGTTATGACCTGCGGTGCATCACACCAGCCGCAGCCTATAGAATAGTCAGAACATGTCCATGATAAATTCAACCGCAAAGCAAGCTTACTTGGTGGCTGGGGAAAACCAGGGTATCGGCGATCACAACGTTCTCACGACGACCAGCCGCAAAGACAACAACCTCGGCAATGTCATCACCAGTCAAAGGTTCGACGCCCCTATCGATGGTTAGTTATATTGTGTTTCTCGGCTTATTTCACATGACTTACTTGTACACAGCATCAGCCTTGGACTTATCCCCATAGAATCGCACAACGGAGAACTCCTAATCAAGGGTATTAGCTTCATACCAAAGACGACTACTGTATGCAGTAACCATACCGTCTCAACTTGACCAGGATCAATTTCAATAACACGGATTCTCGTGGCGATGAGCTCCTTTCTCATCGCATCGGTGAAGGAGCGGACAGCCGCCTTGGTGGCGCAGTAGATGCTACCGCCAGAGTAAGGCTCGCGACCCGCGATGCTACCAATGTTAATAATGTCACCACGGCCACCATCAGAGCGCTTCTTAAAGATGGGCAGGACGGCCTGGGTCATGTTAATGAGACCGGTGACATTGGTATCAAACATGACCTTGATATCCTCGGCAGCGATGTCGGGCGCCTGGGCGACACCCTTGACCAAGCCACTGCACCGCGAATGTCAGCACCGATCGTGCATATCAATCAGTTCTGCTTGATGTGTATGACTCACGCATTGTTGACAAGAACATCAATCTCCTTGAACTCCTCTGGCAGGGAGGAAACAAAGTTATTGACTTCCTCTGGATTGCTGACATTCAGCTTGACGGGAAGGACCTGGACACCATCGCCAACTTCATGCTTGATCTCCGCCGCGACCTCCTTCAATGTGTCGATGCGGCGCGCCGTGAGGATCAACTTCAGGTTCTTGGGCGACGTGCGGGCGAACTCCTTGGCAGTGCTCTTTCCGATGCCCGATGAGGCACCGGTAACGACGATAGTCTTGCCTTCGAGGCGCTTTGCCATTGCGGAAGCCATGGTGCGTCGGATAGAAGTTCGGTGGGCCGCGAATAGGAAGGAGGTGGGGTTTGCGGAGAGAGCTGGGGTTGTGAAGGGGTGTGAGAGTCGTTGAAAGCGTCCAATTGATCTGATGCAAGCTCCTAGATAGGTCATGGATCGAAGGCTCTGTTTTTCAAGGAGGAACGAGACGTATAACAAAAAATAAATAGAATAATCACGAGCGAGTGCGGGGACTCTGGCGTCATATCGTGATTATGTAATCTCATACAACGCGCCCGGGGATGGGGCCGGGCCAGCGGCGAGAAGGCCGATTTCCTTATCTCCGTATTAATTCATGGCCCTTCGCTATGTTGATTGGCCCTTGGGCGCACCACTACGACAATAAGGGTAATATTACTCGGTTTGCAGAAAATAGTAAGTCACCCATTACTACCTATATTGTAGGTAGGTAGATAGCCGTGGGGGTCATTCACCCACATATGTACATGTAGGTACCAAAGCTACTATTCATCCACCCATGTACCTCTAGCCCTTGAGGGCTAGGTACCTAGGTAGGTAGGTACCTATAATTATTAGTAATAGCTTCCTTGGTTTGACTACCGTTTACGGCAAGGTATGAATTTTAAATATGAGGTAAAGGGACAAGTTTTGCTTCGGTGCTGTTCATCAGTATATACCCGCGGATATTTGTAGATTGGGTAACTAACTGGGCAGTAAGTACCTAGGTAAGAAGTAAATCTTAGGAAAGGAAAGGACCTAGATAGTTTAATTAGTAACTAAAGCATAATTGTCGTCCATGTCGTTAGAATTAACTTCCCGTAAACATCATGACTAACTCGACTGCTATACCTAGGTAGGTAGGTATTGCATATTTAGAATCGGTCTAGCAGTACGCCGATTGAACTAGATGTATATTGTGGCTTTCCATTTTTGCTTTTCTAGTTCAAAAATTGAGATAAATTAATGTTATGCTTGTGTTGTGTAGACGTATATCTCCATGGAATCACGATATAAGATACTCAATCCTTTATACGGTGGGGCTGGTCAACATAGCGAGGGTGCCTTGAACGCTTAGGGGGATTGTTCGGAGGCAATGCACATAATGGAGTTTGTCTTTGCATGCATCCCCAGGTCTCATTATACTCATTATATGCGCGTGGGGCTGACTGAAAGAAGAAACAAAGCCTCATGCCTCATTGGAGTTGGTCAAAGAGATAGTTTATCTTTGAAGAAAGACGCCCTAATTAGGATGGGCATCTTCAACTAGACAAAGGAATAAGTGCACCTTTATGATCATAACACGAGACTCGTTGTCGCTGGACAAAGATCAAATGAATGCCATTGTGTATATTCTCTTGGAGGACATCGATTAATAGTTCTTAAGACCGGTCACTGCCCCCGATGCATCTAATAAATAGCGTTGATACCCACCCAGTTGTGTCCAGCAACCACAGTTTTGGCACTTTCCCTCGAGTGCTGCGATCCTTTCGTTCAGACAGAAAGAGCAAAGGAGCGCCTTCCTTCCCTAAGCAGCACAACACAAACACGGTAATCTACCTCTTCCGAGCTATAGCCTTGTTTACATTCTAACCTTTAGTTCACATACACATACCAATGCTAGAGCTAGTACTCTTTGAACACCTCCGTCGATTATTACTATTGCTCGCATAAGTTACTATCTATTTTGGTATTTCAATCAGCTCTATCAGATAATACAAGATATCTTATCAACATGCCTTCTCCGGCAAAGGTTTGCTATGCGGATCCTCCGAAAATAGTGTCAAAGCGTAACACAAACTTACATTTATCTTCTTCAATCCAGGACCCCTCCTTTGACGAGCTCCTTCGCCGGTGTGACTTTGACTGGGCGGAAGATGTCGAAGACGCTGATATCAGCTGTAATTTGCCGATCACCACAACAGCAAACCCTCTTGATTACTGCTTGTCAAAAGAAACTTTCTACGATGAAATCCATCACTCTCCTCGCCACTTCGCATATCGCAAATACAAGCCATCACTTCCAACTATCCACGAAGAAGTGTGGGATGAGCCATGGGGTTGGGTATATGACACCCCAAATGTAACCTCCAACCCTTCCCAGAGAATATTAGCAGAGTCCCACGATGATACTACACAGCACTCAACATACGAGGAGTCTCGAGGCAACAGCGAGTCAGACTCCCATCTGGTTGCCCAACAAGCGATCAACAACATCTTTGCTGATCGCCAAGCCTGGATTGAAGCAGATGAAGAGATTCATCACTTCAACTGGATGGGATTGCGTGTTTATACACACAGCTCGACCTCCCCATCTGAATCGCTGGCCATTATCTTTGCAAAACCCAAAAGCCTACAGGGAAGTGCGATGTGGAGAGTCCACTCAGTTCTGAACCGAGCTGTGTGTTTCATCGACCCGGTACTTGTGGTTTTGGATGACACAGACGAAAGCTTGCTCGAACTACGGGGCTCAGAGCTTGTGCGTGCATCTACCGGGTGTGTTTTCAAATTTTACTCACCGCACGGATCATGGTTGGAAGATCCCAACGATTCGAGTGAAGGAACGACTACTGACTTCGGAAATGCACGGACATATGAGGCTACAGATTTAGTCATTGGAAATGGATTTGTAGAATCTGCCGCTATCCCTTCAGTATGCCAGTGGGCAGAGGCTCGGCATAAAGCCTGTGATGTTCATGGGATTCAGCGTCCACGGAGGATGACTTGGGAGCGGAAACCCTCGCCGTTGCGGCATTGCGAAACATTTTCGCCAGAAATAATCCCCCAGGAATCACGGCCTACTACCATCACGAAGCCAAAGAAGCCGCCACGCAAGATTACCACTTGTGTTGCTGGAGCACCACCTGAGGAGTATTTCTCTTTCCCGACTCCTGTTTTTGGTCGTCGCAGGCCCATCAAGCAAGCATTTGCGAAGGCTAGGCAGAGACTGGCATCCATTTTCACATCATTGAAGACCAAGCTCAGTTAGACATTTACTAATTTTCTAACTGACCTCATTTACTGGGCTGGTCCTGGTTCCTTTGTTTTCTGAATCTCATTTCTTTTTCACTTTGGTTTCTGGTCACCGCACCTTTTGCGTGAGCTCAGACTGAGCTTACAATCTGGATGCCTTTGGGATAATCTCCTATTTCCTTTTGCCATATACAGACATCATAAACAGTTGGATTCTGCTGTTGGTGAAATTTCAAGTCATCTTTCATTTCTTTCATCTACAAACTTTCTTTTGTCTCAATTCCATACCTCGATAAAAGCTGAAAGTCCACCATTCCATCGCTTTATTATTCTTTGTACGAGTTCCCGAATGGTGAAGCGTTGTTTTTTATATGCGAGTGATGCCCTATTAAGCGGTATGTGCTTTTATCAAATAAGTTATCAATATCCCTACAATATCAAGCAGACAAGTATGAATCGAATATGCCTTGTAGCTTAGTTCTAGTAAGCAAGAAAATTATACACTTCATGAGAGGCCTTCCGCAGATCTTGCGTGGCAACCAACGTTCGTAGAGGAATGACAGTTCATCATCCAAGTCCCGTGTAAGGAATCGTGGGTATATGTATTTTTACCACATGCTTTGACAAATGCTGCTCCATATGAGACAAAGCTTCCGATTGCTGGCAAGTCATCTCCTTGATCTCCGGCTGTGTAGATCACGTCTTCGAAATCATCCCAATTGCGATTGTCTGCTGCGCCAGCTCCGAGTGCTGGTCCTGCGTTGTAGGTATTGGTCTCCGATAGACCCCACCCCCGTTGTTGTCTTCCATCCTTATATCTTCTAACTGTATTCCCGGATCTTTTGACGTCGTTTTTGTTGGGTTTTAATGTATGTATTGCTGTAACGTGATTCGTCGAATCAGAAAGGATAGAAGGGTCCGGAGTGTGGACCAAAAAGGTTGTTGTGTGGGGAAATCCCGGTGGAAGCTCTGATTCGTTGATCCGGTCCGGTCGAGGCCAGTGTGGGCCCCAAAAATGTATGGACCTCCCGCGACTCTCTTTGCACTGGATAGGTGAAAAATTGTAAAGAAATGCAATCTGCTAATTGTGGATGATAGCTTTGGGGTCATAACCTGTTGACTCCTACATAGTAGGAGCCAAGAACGCAAGCTCGCTAAGGGAACTTCCAGGGCCAGTTCTCGACAAGGCCTTCATGATTGCGTTGGGTGGTGTTGTAGGTCCCCCAGAATAAGCCGATCCACGAGATCAATGCGAGCAATTCGAACCTGTGCCCTTCTAAGCCAGCAGGGAGCTATAAAGAGAATATATGGTTAGTAAGATTGTAAATAATCCGTAGGTCAAACATTACCATCTGGCAATCTCGTCCCGATGTATGACAACCTTGGCAGTCATTTGTGTTAACCGTATCTTGAACATATATGATTTGGAAATGCGACCAGAAACCAGGTTCCGGAGTTCGAAGTAGCCAATCTTCAAGGCTTTGCTGAATACATGGGAGACAAACGAGGAGCTGTTGCACTGGGTTCGGGAGACGATTACGAGCAGGCCGTTGCGGGAAGATAGTTCCGTGGTGAATGATCTGGTTTTCTGCCATGACGGTTCGTAGTAATGGTGAATGCTTCGAAAAGGATAAAGGAGAATGTTAGCCTTTGAAGTGAGAAATATGATCCAAGCGAAGTGTGCGAAACAAAACTGAAGATATAAAAATAGGGCGAAGGTATGTAGGGGTAACTCACAATATAAGAAGTTGATAAAGTTGATATCCAGGAAGCTGATAGTAGTTGAAGCTGACAGTGGTGCATGGTAGGAGCCAAGAAAGCAGAGAGGAGAGAGTTGTATTGTGAGAAGAGGGAGCGAGCTCCCATACAGACTATCTACACGAGGGGTCGATACCTTGGAACCCAGGCATCACAATAACACAAAGAAAGCAAGAAAAGAAAAAAAAAAAAAGGGAAAGAACAAATCATTATCAGAAAGTGAATGAAATCTCACTTGAAAGTGAGCTCATTGTAAAAGCACTCAGTATCAAACCTCAGTATCAAACCTCAGTCCCGAACTTCCTCAACATTTCAACCTTCACTTCATCCCCAGAAAATAGCAGCATATTGACATATTAGATGTTAGACAAAAGAAAGCGAGTTACTAGAAAGATAACAACCACAAGAGAACGTCTGGTACAAGCCGGTGGGGGATGAAGACGGCTTTCTTGATCCCTGCCTTGACGTTCCCGAGTGAGAAACCAAAAGATTTCTGAAGGATGCAAGTGATGGTAGCCCAAGTCTTTTTGGCCAGGCCACCCATGATGCTAAGACGGGAAGAAGAGGTTGAATAAGAATCGGTCTTGGGGCGACACCAAGCCTTCTTAATCATAGTTTCCATGATGCCAGCGGGAAGGGAAATGGACATGCGAGAAATTCTCTTTGCGGCAAGCCAAGTCTTCTGGGTGAACTTGCTCGCGGTCTCAAGGATGCGGAGGTGGTTTGGTTGAGATGGGTTGTAGTCAGTGGTCAGCATGGATTGGATGTTGAGCTTCGACGGTGTGGCCTTCCATGTCAGCTTCCGGGGTAAGCAGACAGGTTCCTGGCTGGCAGCAACCAATTCACCTCGCCGCCACATCCAGAAAATCATCACGCCGCCTCGGCACGCCATCAACAGATTAAGCACTTGCCACACCGAAGTCGCACCGAAGATGCGCCTTTTAGCGCACTTGGCATGTCTTGGTTGAATTGTAAAATGAGTAACCTTTGTGGATCAATTACTTTGGCGATGTCATTATGTCATTCTCGCTGAGCTATTCTTCCTGCTTTGAAACTACAATATTTCTCATATACAACGTATAGGATTCCCCCGCGTATATAAACAAATGTGTGCATGCCTGCTTGGGGTTCGACAACGTTAGATAATCCCCTAGGGAGAGAAATGGCCTCGACACATTATTTGCAATGTAGTCTTGTTGTAAGGATATCAGTAGCGTAATAAGAAATGCTATACGCGGGTCGAATCCTGTGAGACATACCAAACAATACTGTAAACAACACGGCATTAAGCCCAAGTCTTGCTAAGGTGCATCAGCAAGCGTTCATAACTCAGCCGGCCATAATACCTAAGTTAGTAAGAAACAATATGGCTTTAGACTTACCATAAAACTTTTGCCGTATTCCATGTCGCAAGGAAGTTGTTGCCATTCTGGGTGGATCTATCGTCACCCTTGCATCCTGGCTTGGCATAAGACGCACGAGAATAAAAGGACCGGCTGCGAAAGGACATCAAACTCGGCTTCCCGTGTTTTTCTCTCACACCAACACCTTTCCTTTCTGCGCATCAGCTTGAAAGTATTTCAGCTATGGCGAATTCCAAAGAGCCTGCTAAAGATCCAAATATATCGCAGGCGCCGGCAGCAGATCTCGAATCCGAACATACTAGTCAGGATCCGGGAGAATGGCTGTACAAATTCGATAGAGCAGAGCTCACAGAGCTCACACCAGTTGAAGCCTTTAAATGGAATGTGGAGGGAGACCAGTCACCTTGTAGGTCGACAGTCGTCCCGTATATCCCAAGAGCAGATATTAATACTTCTTAGTTCCGGAGGTTGCGGCTTGTGTGTCCAACAAAGATGATCCCACTATCGCCTGCAATAGTACGTTATGGATGTTCCCGGTTATTAAGCCTGAATTAACTCTCCATAACAGCTGTTAGGGCGTGGATATTGATGTCAATCTTTGTTATACTTTTCTCCGGAGTCAACCAGTTCTTCGGCCTACGATATGTATGTTTCAATTCGCTTCGCGCTTGACATCTACTAACTTCTCCTAGCCGTCCCTCACAATAGGTTATGTTGTCGCTCAGATTCTCGTTTTTCCAATTGGCCGAGCATGGGAGAAGCTTCCAAGGTGGAGGGTTCCTCTAGGGAAACTTTCATTCGACGTCAACCCAGGGAGGTTTACTATCAAGGAACATGCCTTCATTGTTATTGTGAGCAAGAGCAAATTGTTACATTTATGAAAACTTACATAATTGGGAACTTCATCTAACATACCAAACCAGTGCGTCAATATCAGCGCTACCACTGCTTATGCGCAAGGTGCCTTGGTAGCAATCGTCAGTCCTGTATATTGGAACCGCGACCTCGGAGCTGGCTTCTCGTTCTTATACCTTTTGACAACCCAAATGATTGGGTATTTAAATTCTAATCTTTCCATTTTATTTATTCACTGACCTTTTCTAGATTCGGCCTGACAGGCCTTGCCCGGCGCTGGATTGTGTACCCTGCCGCTTTGGTCTGGCCTACTTCGTTGTCATCCACCGTTCTTTTCCGGGCACTACACGAGCCTGAAACCCGTACGCCAGCTAATGGTTGGATAATTACCCGGTACCGCTTCTTTGCCTACACTACGGCGTTTGCTTTTGTTCTGTTCTGGTTCCCGGACTACATATGGACAAGTTTGGGCACTTTCGCTTTTGTGACGTGGATTGCGCCTCAAAATCAGAAGGTCAACACAATATTTGGAGTAAGTTCACGGAAAGTCCATCAATACTTACCTGAAACTGACCTCATCCTTCCTAGATGAATTCCGGATTAGGCTTGATACCTATCAGCATTGACTGGACGCAAATCAACTACGCTGGTTACCCCCTCATGACCCCTTTCTACATCACATGCAATGCGTTCGCTGTTGTCGTGTTGTTTTACCTGTTCTTATCGCCGATTCTGTACTACTCTAATGTGTGGTATAGCGCATAGTAAGTTTCCAGTGTCAACGGGGAATTCTAATATACTGATATCCTAGCCTTCCTCTCTTGTCATCAGGCACCTTCGACAACACGGGAAGCACCTACAACGTATCCCGTGTGCTCGACTCGGCTTTGGACTTCAGCGAGAGCAAGTACAAGGAGTACTCTCCGATGTACATCTCAATGTCTTATTCTTTGACCTATGGACTTTCCTTCGCTGCGGTTACCGCAATCGTGGTGCACACCTACCTTTACAATGGCACTGAAATTTGGGCCAGGCTTAAGAATGCCCAACATGGAGGTGAGGACGTTCATCGTCGGCTTATGCGCCAATATAAAGAGGTCCCAGAATGGTGGTACGGGGTTCTCACGGTGGTGGTGCTGGGACTTGGTATCTTGACGACAAGATACTGGGACACAGAGCTGCCAGTTTGGGGCTTTATCGTGGTTTGCTTCGGATTGGCAGTGCTTCTGATTGTCCCCGAGGGTATTCTGCAAGGAACGACTAATCAACGCGTGTTCCTCAATATCATTACCGAGATGATCGCGGGATACGCCTGGCCGGGACAGCCTATCGCTAATCTGATGGTGAAGTGCTACGGCTATAATGCAGTCAAACATGGCATGGACTTCGCTCAGGATTTGAAGCTCGGGCAGTACATGGTACGGTCCATTTATCCTCGGCACTCGTATTTTGCTGATTATCTAGAAAATTCCTCCGCGTGTTTTGTTCTTTGGCCAGATTTATGCGAGTGTCCTAGCGACAGCCACTCAAACAGGAGGTACCATGTTTCATGAAATGTGCACATAATTTTGAGCTAACGAGGATAGTCTTACGATGGATGCTTGGACACATCTCTGACCTTTGCGAGCCGACGAACAAAGAACGCTTCACATGCAACGGTGCTAAAGTGATGTACAACGCTTCCTTAATTTGGGGTACAATTGGTCCGCAGCGGATGTTCCAGTCTGGACAGGTGTACAATGGCCTAGTCTATTTCTTCCTCATCGGGGTAAGATATCGAACACTTTCCTTTGATCTTCCTTTATTGACTCTCAAGCCCGTCGTTACTGTAATTGTGTACTTCATTTACCGCCGCTACCCAAACAGCTGGGTTCGCTATATCAACGTTCCAATTTTCTTTAATGCAGCGGGTAATATTCCTCCTGCAAACACCAGTATGTCTCTTGAAACTCTCGTCGTGGGGGTATCTGAATCTGACAAAACAGCACAATACTCCCTGTGGTTCATCGTTGGTTTTATCTTCAACTACCTGATCCGTAAGCGTGCATTTGACTGGTGGAAACGTTACAACTGTGAGATCCTACTTTTTCAAGTCTTCACTCCTGAGGATATGTCATTAATTCAACTCGTGCGTAGATTTGCTCCAGGCAGCCATGGATACCGGCACTGCTATTGCGACGATAATCATTTTCTTCGCGCTGGGCTACCACTCTATCACTTTCAACTGGTGGGGAAACACAGTAGGATCCGATACGGCTGACGCGAATTCGGTCCCTTGGTTGACTGTTCCCAAGGGGAGCTTTTTTGGAAAGGGACCCGGCGAATTTTGAAATATGTATACGATTGAATCCTATAAGGCAGACTTGGGTCAGAGGATCCCATTACTGGCCCCAAGAAATTGAAGTGCTGAGTATATATGAAGTCCCCCGGCCCCGGGAATTCCGCGGTTGAGCCTTGGAAGGTTCCCCTCCCCGGAAGATTGCTTTTTATCTCAACGTCCAAGATGTCTACCATGGTTATTCAATGGAATGAACGAGAGTCGCTAAGCCCTACCTTAGCAGACAAGTTCTCGAAGTTCCGACATAATATCTAACGGGGGTCGAGCGCGGCCGCCAAGCCAAATGTATATCCCTAGGATGCTGGAAGTCTCGCTCAGATTCCGCCGAAAACAAGATTTGAACCTCAACCGATGATATTGTCGGGTTTTCTATTTTTTCTTTTTTCCCCCTTCTGCGGACACGGAAAATCTCCGAGCGTCAAGCCAATTGTGACAGGATTTAGATGGAAGTTGCTCATATGGCCCAAGAAACGCGCAATTGCGGCGATGATGTCGTGATTCTCGGATAGCTCCACTCACGTCGTTTGAATCACCGACAGTTCTCAGGTACACCACGCCTACTAGAAACAGTGTACAATTTATTGAAGGTAGGTTTGAGCAAGGAAAGCAGTGTACGTTATGTGAGACACTCAGAATACCCAAGTCGCCTATGAAGGCACCCATCGACACTATATATTTCACTTGCACGCCTATAGAACCAAGCATTCTATAACATCGCGGAAATAACCTCGTTGGAGCTTAGCACGAATCTTATATCCCCACTTTCTCCATATAACCTTCCCTTTTAGGTTTCGTGGGTCGTGGCTTCCAGTATTATTGTGCATCTACCCACCTGGACCGTGCCGTCACGCGTATGGTTTTATAAAGCTATGCCTCTTCCTGTATTTACATTTATCTTTAAAACCAGCTAAGGTTGAGAAATTGAGCAAAATCAACAGAATGACCATGCAGAAAGAAGCAGAAGTAACGGTATCGCCTCCTACCTCATCAACCACATCAGAACCGGATGAGAACTATGAGTTTTATAAACAACACCGAGGCCTCGAATACACGACAGAGGAAGCAAAAAAGGTTCTGCGCAAGATTGATATACGTCTCATTCCATTGCTGTTTTTAATCTATATGCTGCAGGTGGGATTATCGCGTGTCTCGCTCACTGCAATCCAAGTACTAATGCCATTCAGTACCTGGACAAGAACAGCATCAACTTCGCGTCTGTATATGGCTTAAAGCAAGGAACACACTTAAAAGGACAACAATATTCATGGCTCAGTAAGTCTAATTTTGAGAACGTATAATGCAGGTCACTGACCATACCAGGCTCCATTTTCTACTTCGGATACCTCATTGCACAGTGGCCCGCGGGATTAGCAATGCAAAAGCTGCCTGTCGGCAAATTTCTCGCCATCACCACGTTAGGTAAGAGAGACCTCTATCAGAATTAGGAGTATTAAACCAATACTAGAATTATGCTAAGAGGAATAGTGTGGGGTGCTTTACTCATGACGACACCTGCATGCTACAACTTCGCTGGGATCGCAATCAACCGCTTCCTTCTAGGAATGGTCGAAGCAGTTGTAACTCCTGGATTTGTGCTTATGACCGGAATGTGGTACACATCCGAAGAACAACCCCTGCGGTTAGAGGCATGGTACTGCACTAATGGTATTGCGACAATGTTTGGAGGGTAAGTGACGAACAACTATCCACATCCACCCCTGCCCGGTTATATTGGAAGAAAACCGAAAACTAACCAAAGATAGTCTTATTGGCTATGCGGTTGGGCATATTACGACTGGCCTTCCACGATGGATGTACGTCTTCCTCATTTTTGGAGCCTTCTCCGTGGCAGTAGGGATTATTGCCCTGATCTTTCTCCCGGATCTTCCGTCTACTGCCAAATTTCTCAGCGAGCGCGAGAGAGCCATAGCTGTTGAGCGTGTCGCCATCAACCGGCAAGGTGTCAAAAGTAGCAAGTTCAAATGGTATCAGGTCCGACAAGCGGCCGAAGATCCGAAGACCTGGCTTTTGTTCGTCATGGCGATCGGTGCGCAAGTCCCGAACTCGGCGTTAACCAGTGTATGTATTCCTGTGGTTCTGTTATATGTGGTGGAAGCTAACAAGTGAAACAGTTTACTTCCATCATCGTTGGCACTTTCGGATTTGATACCCTTGGAACTCAATATCTTCAAATCCCGGGTGGTGCGGTTCAATTCATCACTCTCCTTCTAGGGGGTTATATTGCAACAAAGTTTAATGGCAAGTTCCATTCACGATTTGCATGCATGATCTTCGCCTGCACGGTCTGTATCATTGGATCGGGTCTTCTGGTCGGTCTACCGGACACCAACAAATGGGGCCGCCTTGTTGCACTTTGGCTATGCTATTTCCAAGGGTTGGGATTTAGCATGAGTCTGACCATTGTTAGCTCTAATATTGCTGGATATACCAAGAAGCAAGTTACCGGTGCCCTGTTATTCACTGGATACTGCGTGGGAAATATCATTGGACCTCAGACTTTCAAGTCAAGCGAGGCCCCTGGGTACAAGAGTGCTTATATTGCGTATGTTGCCATTCTCCTTTGGGGGAAACTTTCAACTTACTGAGAATTCCCACAGGATGCTCGCTGGCTATGCAGTTAAGCTGATCTGCATTGCCGCTTTGTATATTTATATGTACCTTGAGAACAAGCGTCGAGACCGCGAAGCAATCGATGGCCAGGAGGCTGAGGAAGAAGGTGTTGAAAATGGCATGTTGGTGAGTTTTGAGTTTCATGGAGCTTGATTGATATACGCTAACCCATATTTCCTAAGGACAAAACGGAGATCGACAACAAAGGGTTCAGATACGTTCTGTAAACAGAAACTTCATGTTTTTTAGTATGCTTTCGCTTTAAAATTATTATTTCTCTGTTCAAAGTATGACTATTGGACGTCTTGCATCGGGTGAAACGCCCGTTCTGAGGGCTTCAATAAAGATATACCGATTGCCAGGGCCCCAATGAAAGAGTGCTTTCGAGGAGAGTAAAATTTTTGCTTTCTCAAAACTGGAGAGGATCATGTAGAGCGTGGAATGTCCCATTGAACCATGCATCGAAATCGATATCTTCTGCAGTATCCCATGCCGGCTGCATTTCGTTGAAGTGGGCACCGATCACATCTTGGGCATCGGCATTCGAGAATTTGTTAACAGATGTCTCAGGGGTGTCAGGGCCTAGGTTCATTCTCGTAAAAGTTGAGAACTTGGCCAAAATTTGACCAAAATCAATCATCTTGTTGCCAAGCCCTGAGCCCGACGTCGTGTCGGCAGTAAAGATTGCATCGATTAACGCGACGCCGCGCTGAGCAAGGACGTCGTTAGTTCGATCAGCCAGGCGGGTACGAGCGGCGACTATTGCATCCTTGTGACTTTGTGCAATAGCGACCTGATTT
Source organism: Penicillium rubens (assembly GCF_028828025.1). Taxonomy (NCBI): domain Eukaryota; kingdom Fungi; phylum Ascomycota; class Eurotiomycetes; order Eurotiales; family Aspergillaceae; genus Penicillium; species Penicillium rubens. The sequence continues at coordinate 2,259,612 of NW_026890601.1, read as the reverse complement.
TCTGCAGTTGCATTAACTTCAAAGCACATGATGACTGCAGCGGTAATTGCAAAAGCCGTATGTGTCCATATCGAGATATCCCCTTCTCCTACGATTACCTCGTGCTCACGCAAGATTGTCATTGCGGCGGCAACACAGGTACGTCTTGAGTAGATATATGTTTGGTCATTGAAAGAGCGGAATAGAAACGGCCGATGGATCATGATAATCTTCTCAGCTGCAGTGATAGCGAGACTGCGTCGAGCGATAGCAAGCCATGGGATTTGTGCTTCTTTTGTTTTATCCGCACGCAGAAGGAAAGGGGGTATGGCTTTCACAATGCCTCTCATTTTCTGGTCTATATGCAGAATATGTTCGTATTGCTCTCGCATAGGCTTTCTGGATTTCATTGGGCCGAGTCCGTCCACTAGACCGGGCATCAATTGTGCCAAATTCACGAGCACACGGATATAAGTGCTTATGGTGGGAGATGTGATAGGCATATCCGTCAAGTCATAGTCATCTGCGTTCATGGGAAGGGCTGTCGAGAAATGCATCGGCGAGATACTGTAGCTGTCTGTAAAAGGGATGGCGAAATGGTCTTGAATAATCATTTGGCACCATATCCTCTTTCCCACTTCCGATTCCACCTTCTCTTCCCATTCCTCTTTGTTTTGAGTAAGCTTCGTTGATTGATCTTGAATCTTGTGGATTCCAAGGCACTCGGCAATGCGTACCGCAGCATTGAATAAAGTCGCATTCAGCTGACTCAAGCCAAGATTGTGAGCAACCTCGGTCGATATGACGATTGCTTGGACAGAGTATACGGAGAGGTTGCTGAGAAAATGTGAGTTGTAGAGGGTCTGCACCATAGCAGAGAACAGTTGCTGTGCAGATTGCATTGCTTGTAGGTCGACATCAACAAGCTCTCTTACTTTTTTACTATCCTGGATTGAGCTGACGGTGGAACTCAAGACAGAAAAGTAGAGCGCTGGCCAGAGAGGGTCATCGAATTTCCCAGTCTCCCAGAATAACTCGCACTGTTCGAGAAATGTTGGACCATGAATGCAATTATGATGCCAGGCCACATGGCATAAATGAAACTTGATCAGCTTCTCGGCATCCGCAGGACTGGGGAAAGAAGAGTTCAGCTCCGGACTAGGTCCATAGACTAGAAGAGGGCTCGTCCTTGATAATGATTGAAGTCCATCTTTGCGATACTGGCAGGAGCACGTCCTGTGAGGGAAGCATCCAGCAGAATTACGACCCCAGGCAAGATGCTCAATAGCAGTGAGAAGCGATGAGTCAACTTGATGTGTGTTTTCGGTAGAACCGAGTGATACTTTGCCGGGCGTACGTTCCTCAAGTGTACTTGATTCCTGTGGTGCCGAGGCGGTGTTGGATACATCCGATTCTTCGGGATCCTGGCCGGTCTCCAGCCGGAATATTTGAGTCTTAATCTTTTGGACAACAAGAGGCACCGGATCAGATATTGATGATTCGAGGTCTGCCAAGAGCGAATGCAAAAACTGAATCTCTGACCCATGTTGCACAGCATTGCGTCTAAGCTGTACGATTTCTATCGAGCACTTGAGATTTAAGCGTTTACATCTCGAGCAGGGATTTTGTTTGTCGCATTTTCGTTTGCGCTTCGTGCATTCTGCATCGTGTCAGTCGTCTACTGGACCTGTGTGGCAGCAGAGGATCTTTACCTCGGCAGGCCTGTGGCTGACGCTGCGATACACGGACCCTAGCCGCTTGGTTTGACGCAGTAGCGTTCATTGTGCGTCAGCATTGCATTGAAAGACCGTTTCCCCCTTAATGTGAGGAGTCGATAACCCAGGCCTGGATTTTCCATGCCAGGAGAAGTGGAATTTGTGGAGGTCGGGGGCGGGAGCGAGTCAGCGGCTTGGCATTGATAAGCACTTCGGCAACTACCGACATCCCATAGATGTAACGAGATTATAATATCGGCATTAGCCAGTTTATATTGTGAGTAACCTGTGTATTCTATCCATTCGTCGCTTGTGTTATTGCCTGGAAAATTTCGACTTGAGCTTTCTATGACATCCCTCAGTAACGGACGCCCCGATGTTCTACCCTTCGACAACACCACATCATCGCCAGATATCACAGTAACTTCTGTCAGACTGGGATGGGGTCCCTAGGCCCTAGGCAGGAAACGAGGTTTTTGTTTGGTGTATTGGTGAAATGTGCCGTATTTTCCCCACAACTTCAGTCAGATTTCTTCAACTCCCGTGATCCGACCAGCGGACTTCCTTCAATTTTGGAAAAGTCATGAGCGTCGAGGCATGCCTGTCTAGAGTTGAGGAAGCTAGGCTCGGCTCGTGTGAAGACATCGTTCTCGTATGCTGCGAGGGAGGATAGCAAGGCACCCGAATCGAAGGAACTGGTATCGCAAAACCGATCATTAGCATACGCCGAAGCAAAAACAGTTGGGAGCGCTCAGATAGCCATACCTTGGCTGGCACATATCGACACGCGTGCCGAGATCCAGCACATCGACGATCGCGTTGTTGGCACCTTCTCCGCGGACTAGTTGAGGTTAGAAATGCACATTCTACCACGGTCGCATAGTCATGAGACACTGGAGGAGTCACATACACATGGTCATTGTATGAGCTGAATCACCCATCAACACCGCCCGGGGATGCGCATGTTCCCTGCCCAAGCGGAACATCCAGTCTTCGATGCGAATCGAGCGCACTTCCACATCGCCAGGAAGCTTGTGTACCAGCGAGCGGAACGGTTCCGACCAATTATCAGTCAACTTCTTCATCAGCGCGATGCGCTCGGAGTTCGCGTCCGGGACGGGGATTTCCTTCAAATCGGCCCACGAGATGATGATTTGGCAGTGGTAACGGTCTTTGCTACTATTCTCGAAGTTGTTCGGGGTATCCAAAACTATGAAGACATCAGTATCCCGCAGAAGAGACTGGGGTCCGGTAGACTTACAACTGAAAAACAGGAATACGTTTGACTCAGGATGCGAGCCTTGGAATATAAAAGGGTCGATTGACTCGACGCCGCCCAGTTCCTCTGCGCTGTACAGTGTCGACGCACCTAGAAGCTGCACTGGTAGCTGGTTCATCTGTACATCTGGATATAGGATCTCGCGTGTGCGCGACCGTGCACCATCGCACGCGACAAGTAGTCGCCCGGTGGAGGATGTGCCATCCTGAAAGTGCGCGGTGATTTTGTCTGCTGTGGACTCTATATTTTGAAGGGTTTTGTTCCACTAAAAGCACGACGTTAGCACCTATCGAGAGTCACGAAGAATGGAACTTCGTCAAAGACGACGATATCCCGGCTTACTTGAACATCAATGTCGGTAGTCAGTAACTGTCGCAAGCGAGCGCGACTGACGCGAATGCGCTCCGCGGCGGGAATATTGTATAATGCATCTCCCGACCTGAGGTCAAAAAATTGGAAGCGACCGGTGTCGCCCCGGGCGGAAGCTTCTTTGTTGACGAAGGTTTCAGGGAACCGTGTAACGAGATGCTCTGGTAATAATTCACGCAGGGCAGGAAGTGACCAATGTAGCGTCAGACCCCATCCGCCACTACGGGCATCGATTGCGGAGTCGCGATCGAAGATCTTGAACGCAACATTATGGCGCTGGAGGTACTGGGCCAGTACGAGGCCACTGATGCCAGCGCCGATAATCAAAATGGGAGAATCAGACATGGTGAACAAGATATAGTAAGTGATTCTAGTAACAATGCCCAGTTTGATTGCCTCAATCTATACACTCACGTCTTACCCCTCTTGTGGTTTGCTCTGTACGGAGTACTAAGTCAATAAGTCGTGCCACCAGGATCTGGTGGGACAAGCTCTATGGAGAGTTTATGTGGGGTCTTGAATACGAAATGCAAATCCTTCGATGGGCCAACGAACCCGAAAGGACTAGATTAAGATTTGATGCTCCATTGACTTTTATTTAGGACGGCTCGGGTTCTATCTAGGTACGGAATAGTTTGGTGTGACTTCCAAGGTTATAAGAAAAATTAAGTTATCTAATTCCAAGGTTCTAATTCCAAGGTTCCTTAGTTAGCAACCTTCGAAGACCCTTGGGCTTAATAAAGAACCTTGCCCAGGTGGGAAGACGCCTATTATAATCACCCCGTGCTATACTCCCTATTGAGGTCCCCCATTCTAAGACACCGTCATTAGAATCCTTCACTTTGAGACATATGGATTAATGCCCCATTCCGATTAGACATTGAGGAAATTTAAGGATTCTAATGTCACGCTTCAAAAAAGTCAGGTCCATGAGATCAAATTCTCGGCTCTCCCCGAGCTGGCCGACGGTTTGCGCCATAAAACAACGGAATGATGTGGATTGGGGCGGGGGATTGTCCAGTAATGATAACGATTCATTATTGGATGAGAAATACATCCAGTGCCAAAGTGCATACGGAGTACGGAGTAATATAGGTCCCGCCCATGACCCCTTCCATATCTGAAGCATTCGGGAGTTACCCTAAAATTGTCGCTAGCCGATTTTAGTTAGTTGGCTAATCAAGGGTTGACTGTGTTACATTTTGATTATCCCGACCTAACCCTATCTCAGGCGCATTTGCCGTATTGGCTCGGTGCTCCGTACGGAGAACAGATGTACTGGTACACGCGGATCGTAGGGGCCGAAGCGTGTTGATCCTGTGGACCCCGGCCCGTTTGGGCATTATTCGGACAACAATTTCAAATCAGAATGTCTTCGAGAGCGAAGTTTTCACGCGGAAACTCACGACGGCAGGTTTCTCAGGTCGATCATTTTCGCTATCAGGAGAGTGTGAACCTTGGGTCTCGGAGGTTGCAATCACAATCTATCTTATTGCCACGAAGTCAAACGCCACAAAAGGCAAGGGGTGCAGGGGGTGTGAACAAGGATGAGAAAAATGAAAAGTCTAAAAAATAATTATTAATACAATTTGTAATTAGTCAAGAACTGTCCAGGTGGAAAGAGCGCAAGTTCGTTGGCCATCCAGCTTCCTAGTTGGTCGCCCTGCCTTCCGAAGACACTCGATACTCTATCGTCTTCTCAATACCTCCATGCTCAGGCTCCCGGCTCGACAAAATGAGCTCCTCGCTTGGCGTGCGTTTTGGCTGTGTACGCGCGGAAGCAGTTGACTGCATGTGCGACCGATCTTTCGACCAAGTATCCATCATGTAGCTTCTGCCCTGACTGTCATAGTAATAATTCTTTCTGTCGCTCGTCGAGCCGAGTCCTCGCACGAAGCCCTTGAATAAAGGCGCCAAATATGGAATGCAAGTGACAATGTTCTAATAAACGCAAGTCAGCCATTTAGCTCGCACGGAACTGGTCATTTTCACTTACGCCCACGTTGAACTCAATCGTTCCCCACAACACGAGCATTGTCGAGTTTCCATCTCCGAATGCCACTCGTTGGATCTGGGTTAGCCGCATGATAGAGCAGATTGTGGTGAAGAGGCCGAGCAGGAAAAGGCATACAACACCAGCCTTCTGTGCGGTTTTTATATTCAGACCAAGGAGCAATGGAATGGGAAGCACGATAATGGTCACGTCGGTGATGATGGTATAAATCGCGAGACCGTAGAACAGTCCTCCCACGGGAAGACATGTGCCTGGTACATGGGGGTTCCATGATCGTCGAACCTGTTGCGACCGAATGGTAATCAGCTTGTGGTCGGGTGTGCTTGGGAAGAGGCTCTACATACCGGTGTGCAATTGAAGAGTAGGCTCAAAGCACCAGCTATATGACCCAACGTAGACGCGGCAATCACAACCCAGATCACAACTCGATAAAGACGCTTCGAGGTTCCAGAAATCAGTCGCAGGTAGCTAAGACAGAGCGAAGCCTTGAACCCTGCGATGCCAATCTGGTAGAAAGGTCGTCCTGCATAGTTGATCTATTTGGGCTTTTGTCAGTTCTCCAGTAAAATGTGATAAACACAGAGAATCAAACTGAAATGTACAAGAAAGATATTGACCTTAGTATATGTGGAATAATTCGGTGGGGGTCGTAGCTTTAATGGCAGTCCTAATCCATATCGACTTTCTGCGACTGTGAGTAAGTTCCATACGGCGACAAAGAGCATGCGGTGCCTACGAGAAATGCAGAGTGCACTGTATATAACACTAAATATCTGCTCGAGAGTCAGTTGTATTACCCTTTGTGTCACACTTGGGTCAGCTTACCATACTAGCCACCATCACATAGTCTGCCGCTGCCCATCGACTGGCTCGCGCTCGGAGGAAAAGCCGCATGGAAACTGTGATAACCATTAAGACAGTAAGACTCAAACATACGCCCAGGATAAGGCGGTACTGCGATGCAGCTTCCACCTCGGGCGAGGCATTGTGTACCCAGCCCATCGTTGAGGAGAAAAGCGTGCGAAGGGGTATGGAAGAGAGAGTATGAACGAGAACATAACCTTGGACTCAACCTTCGAAGCGCTTTACCTGTCTGTGTAAGCAGATTGAACAGCCATGGAGGCTTATGCGTAATTCTAAAAATTCTAAAAATGTTCTCACTGAACCTTCTGGGCTTTCCTTTTCGGAAATAGACCGATAATGGTCATTTATTCGCTGCGTCCTCCGTACTCGCCCGGTCTTGCAAGGTTGTTCTTCCAATGCATATTATTGGCATTTAGCTCCCCCCTTCATATATATGAAGTTTAATCCCAAGAAAAAGTTCTAGTGCCTTGGGCCATTGATTTATCAATTCTTATTCGTTGCTAAGTGTGAAACGTGTTTCCACGCGAACTCCACGGTGCTTGCGACGTTATTTATGCTTTTGTCGCGTGAACCCATTGTGTTTCCCACCTTTTCCCACTAACATTGTCGCTCATTTTCTTTTCTTTTTCTTCCCCCAACTTCCCTATTATCTATCTTGTCTCTTGCTTTTCACCCTATTGTTCCTAGCTGCAATGGGTGAAATTCAACCACAGGTAGTACCACAACCTCTCCAGAGTCAAGTTGATGACGCTGTGGTATATCTCAAGGGCCACTCAAATGGGGCAGTTGACTCCCAAGTCGATCTGCGGGCTTTGCGCCGTAAGATTGATCGACGCTTGATACCCTATATGTTCTGCTGCTATATATTGCAGTTTTTGGACAAGGTCATGCTGAACGTGAGTGTGACTTTCAATCCAATCGTATAGGCCATGTGACTAACGCAAGGATAATTCATGCATATAGTATGCAGCCGTTATGGGAATCAAAAAAGACTTGGGACTCGTCGGCAATGATTTCTCCAACGTCGCTACCTGGTTCTTCATCGCTTATTTGATTGCGGAGGTACCAAACGGTGAGTGTGTAGATTTATTCTGAGGGAATTGTTTGATTGACATCGCTGATCCTTGATTTTCAGTATATTGTTTACAAAAAGTACCCCCTGCCAAATGGCTTGGAGGAAATGTTTTCCTCTGGGGACTCGCAGCTGCCGCCTCTGCTGGTGCGCGAGGATATCGCACCCTGCTAGTAGCACGAATTTTCCTGGGTATTTTCGAAGCGACGGTGGGACCATCCTTGATGCTCATTAGCAGCCAGTACTACACGAGAAGCGAACAAGCTCCTCGGTTCACTGTGTGGTATATGGGTCTTGGCGTGGCCCAGATTCTTGGAGGTATTATATCTTTCGGATTCCAGCATGTGCACAATGCCTCACTAGAGGGTTGGCAGGTTATGTTCCTCGTTCTCGGGTTGGTGACAATGGTTGTCGGAGCTTTGACATTTTTCTTCATTCCTGATACACCAATGAAGGCAACTTGGCTGTCTGATAGCGAGAAGGTGGCCCTCCTTCAGCACGTCAGCGAAAACCAAACTGGAGTATGGAGCACAAAGTTGAACCTGAAGCAAATCTTGGAGGCTCTCGGCGATGTTCAGCTGTGGCTCCTGACTGTCACAACAATCTTGGTACGTCTCACATTCCATCTTTCACCCCTTGCTTCAACCATCCCCCGCAGTTCCATTAACCAATATTGCATAGATCTCCGTGTCAAGTGGTGTGGTGACGACATATTCCTCGACTCTTATTGCCGGGTTTGGTTTCTCGGGTCCCATCTCAGCGCTACTCAATACCCCATCAGGCATTGTTAGCATTTTCTTCACACTTCTCGTGGGCTTTGGCATCCGAAAGACTTCCAATCGCTGGGCATGGAATGTGCTCTGTACCATCCCTGGAATTATCGGCGGCGGATTACTATCCTTCCTGCCCAAAAACAACAAAGCTGGTGTCTTGATCGGTATTTATCTTGTCAACGCAATCGTCGCTACTCTTCCGATTCTATACCAATGGACCATGGCCAACTGCGCTGGGCATACCAAGCGCGCGTTCGCTAGTGCACTGGTCGCCGGGTCTTTCTCGGTCGGAAACATTATTGGTCCTCAGACATTCCAGTCACGCGATGCGCCGGAATACCGACCAGCTAAGATTGCTGTTCTTGCAACCCAGGCTTCGGCGGCTGTATTATCCGTCGTGCTCTTCTTATATTACAAGTGGCAGAACCGCCGCAGAGATCAGACTGAAGGCCAAGTTGATGAGAACAAGATTGACGAGACGAGGTGGGCTGGACTCACTGATAGACAGAATCCTTCTTTCCGTTACGTCTACTGAGCGCGGTCCACGCTACACATCTGGATACTCAGCCAACTGGCATTTTTGCTAGAAAATTGTTCGATTTGCCTTCTGGGAGGAAATTTATGTACATTAGAGATTTCAGCTGTAGCTCGGCACATCCCCATACCTCATGGGAAGTACCTAGGTAGCAGGCACACGGCCCGCACCTGCGCATCGCCGGACGTTAATTAATGCATACATGCGTACGTACATACTGAAACTCTCATGGATCATGGCTTGATAATGTGCGCAGTAGTATATATCACCATGGCATTTACTTTTACTCCTTGGCCCGAAAAGGTCCACTCGCTTGACCTTCCACGCGTTCGTTGAATGTTTATTCCCATTGTTCGGGATGAAATTCCTATCTTGTCCATTAAAGCCACGGCGAATTGGCCAATACATTAGTTCACGTCTCTACCAAGCGTTGCCTCCGTGTAAAAATGCAGTCCTTCGGGGAATCCAAAAAATCAAAGCAATTCATCCAGTTGTAAATGCAAAATGTCAATCCGCGAGTAGCACAAAATACTTCCTTGTTATCAATGACGTCCATGGGTGTGACACGCAGTAAGACGACGGAGGCACTTTGCCTGTGATGGAATACAATCCATAGAAAACCTGATAACGCCGAGTGTTTCAAGACGGAAGACTGTAGTTGCTTAACCAATTTATCGGCCACCTAGATGTCACTATCCTCTGCGCTAATCCAACCTCTGTGTCGTCCACGCAGTGGAATCCGAGCCGGGTGACAGTTGGTATAACTCAGAATTCCGTCCGGTAAGCTAGGGCTAATGTCGATTGTATACTTCCCACGTGGAACCGACTTTCGGCTTCGGATTGTTGACATAACATCGAATATGCTCGTCAACATGCCCTCCGATCAAAACTTCATGTTTCCGGCTGTTGAATACGACATCGAGTACTCCACGTCCATGGTATTGGGTCAGCCCCTAAAATATAAGCAGATTATCAGCCACGGATGGAACGTATAATTTTCAACATTTGTGTTGCAGCAGCCAGACCCCGATAACCGAACTTTCGTAGCCTGTCGACGTTCAGTGCACCTGAGTGACTTTCGCATTCTGCCGATGGTCATGCAGACGTTCAAACTCGTTGAAATTGCGAAAGCCTTCGGCTATGCTGGCATTGCACTGTATGCGTCTGTAAATTGTCCCCCAAGTAAGATTGCGCACATCGCGGTCGAGCGTGGGAATGGTTTCCTCTGTCCACACCTCGGCCAGGACTGGTCCCAAAGCTCAATTCTCACAGATGGCACTGCTCTCCGCGGTCAAAGTGCTGACTGGGGTGGAACCCTAGTATATAGACCAGCCAAGATATCGTCGAGTCCGTCCTGGGCATCGTTTTGCCACCATCGATGGCGAGATATTGAAGTGGCTCACGAGCTTGATTGAAGAAGCAGCCATAAAGTCGACTTGAAGCGGGCTGCATCTGTCCCTTGTTCTACCTGGATCTTCGACTGCTGCGCGGTCATTCATTCAAGCAGTCTCGTTGTGTATACCAGGGTTGTGGTCGGTTGAGGGCAAGCGGTACAGAACGACGAAGCTTCAAATGATGTCGCGTACGCTTTGCTCCAGAGATCGGTATCATGCAATGGGACCGGGAAGCGTTGATACTGGTTGGATAGGACCCTGGACGGGAAATGGAGACAAGAGTGAATACCCAGGAATACAGCGTCAGCATGCAAAGAGAATATGAGCAAAGTTGGAAACTCACCTATTTAACCTTGATTGGTACAGTAAGCGTCTATCCACGATAGAACGAAAAAATAAATGTAGGAAGGCAAAAGAACCTGAAGTTGAGTGTGGAAAAGATGGCTTAGCATCAATATAGGGAGGATGTTAGGAATGAAAGGAAAGCAGTGGGAAGATATGATAATAGAGAAGAAGGAAGTGAATAGGAGAGGAGACGAAAGCAACCTTGGAATATGCTGGGGATAGCATCAAGAAGAAGGAAAGAGATGTGACAAAATAAAATGTGAATGGCATCAAAAAAATCCCCATTAATCCAGACCGTTCCTGGACCTCAGGACAGGACAGCAGCTACCAGAGTCCTCAGAGAGAAGCCTGGCACCTCTGTCCCCTCCTCCGGCCATTCCTTATGAGGGACCTCCACTAGATGGGGGTGCTACAACCCCCAGAAGCTTCCTGGGTTTGATAAGGTCCGAACCGGTAGTGGGCTAGGAGCTATTCCCCTAGGCCACTCAAGGGGGGCTGGTTAAAATACTGGTCTTTATCTTCTTCATATAGAACTAAATCCTTAAACGATATGTCACTAGAGAATCCTAAACTACATTTTGCCTACACTCTCGGTGTCATGATAGCCCCAGATTTGAAAGAAAGGACTTATATAGGGTCAGCCTACTATCTACCAAGTTTAAAACAAATCGGAACACTCGATGGCGGTGGTTGATGAAGTCTTCAAGTGTAGGGTACATGTATGTAGAGCCAGAACATGAAGCTATCCAGACACCCATTTTAGGAAGGATCGATGACATTAAGCCCAAATAGTACAGTCAGGCGTTCAATTCCTGGCCTCGTCAAATTAATTATTAGGTGCACCTTTTTTATTTTCTGGCTTTTCCCCAGAAAATTGTGAGCCGTCAATATAATATCAAAGCAACCTCCCATCCACGCCGATCACTCGACATCGACCATAAAAAACCGATCCCACCCAGGAGTAGAGCATAACTCACGTGCCCTATATCCCATACCCAAGCAGAAAGGCCGAACCAAGTTGAAACCGCCGAAAGCCCTCACGCTTCGTACCCAACGATACGATTCGGCAGGCTTTCGCCCGGCAGAACCATCTGGCTCTTCATTCACCCCCTCCTCCGTCATTCTCCATCCATCTTTTTTGACAATGCGGGAGCGGCTGTGGATACTCTGTTTGTTATATATGGGTGCGACTTCAGAGACTCGACGTCTTGAAACGGTTGCGAGAAAGGCTGCTCGAATTGTGCGTGACACAAGGCATGCATTGCTATCTATCTCCGCCATTCATCCGGCGTCTCATAAACTGCCGCAATCATGGCAGCTACTGGCAGACAAAGATGGGATTTGCTGTCGCGTTACTGGAGAAATACATCTTGGTTAGCTCAAAGCACTTCATATCGCCGAGGCCGGTCTAGGCCCGGTGTCATTGGTGTACGTCTCCAACCTGTCCTACAATATAGGTGTATTATGCTCCTTTATGTGTCAGCAAAACACTGTACATATGTATACCCAGCCTAATCGTAAAATTACATTCGCAGACACGATACGATGACAGCGTATGCCGCCCGTTCGTGGATCTACATCGGTTCCGAGTTCGTACTGCGCCCACGATCCATCATTTTAGCGAGGCTCGGCACGACACGATCAACATAGTAGATTACCATAAATAGGCAATTTATGGCAGGGGTTAGAATAAACACGGGATGTGGAGTCATTGCAGGGTTATCCAATTCACAGTGGCAGGCTTCGGCTAAAACGTGGTTAGGGGATGCATTAATGTAGAGCTCACGAGGTGGATATTGTATATCGTACAACCCCAACGAAATAACCACGAACTAGCCAAGTTCACTCCAAGATCTTGTTTCTTTGGTCCCTTCTTCACTGGGCCACAGCGCTGATCTTAAACCCACCAGGCACCTGGTTTTGGAAAACACAGGTTTGGTCGTACTTCCTAGCAACAGTCCGAATATACTCCAGATTCTCGGGGCCATAGGAAGACAGAGGACTTTGGTTAATGTTGGCGTAGTTCAGGTAAATGAACTCATTGTCGGCTCCAATTGACTTCGAGTAGGTGGTCAACTCCTCGAGGGCACTGTTGGCCAGTTGGTTGAACAAGACATCGTCGGCTTGATCTTTCCACGAGTAGTCGAAGAGGACCTCTGTGCAAGAGAGTGTTAGACATCGGGAATGAAGTTTATTATAGGCGGACTTACGGAACAGGTTCTCGTTGAAACGGTCGAGGCCCAGCACGTTGCCACCCTGCTCAGTGCTGTGATCAGTGAACAGTTTGGGCCAAGGCTGGATCATCGTGAACATAGTGTAGTCATCCCCCTTGGCACCAGCCTTAGCCTCCTCAATCATTCTGTTGTGAATATCGATGGTGCGCTTCATCAAATCGAGGTTGTTCACAAATGAGGCAGTGACGAAGACGTCCCTGGACCAGGTCAGTAATTCATCTTAGAACCAAACAGTTCAGGAGCCACACACCGGTATCCGGATGCCTGACCAAGCTCCTGGGTAAGGTTCCAAACGTTGGCAACACGCATCGAGCTGCTAGTATTGGCAATGGCGGTGAAGTCGTCGAAAGCCGAGGGGTAAGCCACGGGAGCGGTATACTCCAGAGCATTGGCAATGATATTTTGGTCGGACAAAGAAAGGTACTCCCACATACCAATCCACGAAGCGTATGGATCATTTTCAAGGTTGTTGATGAACCTGTTCCCAGCCTCAAGGTGCTGCAAGGTAGTGCTATTGTCGTACGTGACAATTCCACCCCAAAGCTTGTCGTCGTCGATGGTCTTCATATCATACTTGGTGACAATTCCGAAGTTCCCAGTTCCACCCTTTAGAGCTTTGAAGAGATCCGCGTGGGACTCCTTATTAGCGTCAATGATCTCTCCGTTAGCCAAAACAACCTCGTAGTTTACGACGTTGTCACAAGCAAATCCAACACGTGCAGTGTGGAAGGTATTGCCACCTGTATAAACAGTTCTATCAGTCACCATTCAATAAGTCAACATGTTTGATCGTGTCTTACCGCCGAGCAAAAATCCACCAACACCCACAACACCAGAGCGGCCACCGGGCACTGTCACATTGTACTTCGCGAGAGTCTCGTAAACACCTTCCCAGCGAGATCCAGGAAGAATAGACGCAGTGCCTGCTTTCTCGTTGTAAGTGGTGGTGTTCATCAATGACAAATCGATTGTCACGCCATCAACGATATTGTTCGCTCCCGCCCAGGTGGTGTGGCCACCACCGCGAACAGCAAATTTGCAAGCTCCGTCAGCAGCAACGAGCGTATAAACGGCGAGAGAAACCTCCTGCGCTGTGCGTGGCTGCAAAATACACGTCGGCTCGAGCTGAACGTTCTCAGCCCAGTAAGAACCGATCGATCTCTTGTAAGCAACGCTGTCGGGGTAAACTACCTGGCTCCTCAGAGCAGTGGTTTCCAAAGCTGAGCACTGTTTATACCTGGTCAGCTGGCTTGCTTGTATTCTTTAGAATCATTTGGGATGCCTGACGCAAGTCTCAGGTGTAGTCGCATGGACAGCTCTCAGCAAGGTACCCATGCACAGGGCTGCAACAGCTGCAGTGATACGCATGGTAGAGAAATGTATGGATATTCACTCTGACTTTCTACTACATCTGTCAGGCGTAGTATTTCCGGGGCATTTGCCGCTATTATAGTTCCAACAATTGGGCTAAATGCCAGCTTTTGGTATCGTAACCAAGTCCTACATTGTTGCATTGTCGATCAGGAAATAGACTCCACTATTGACACACTAAACGATGAAATCCAGGTTTCAGCGAACGTATATATACCGGCACGCATTGTCTTTTGGCCCCCATAGTGGGGGCGGACCGAGAATGCCTTAAACCGCCACTTAAAATGCAGCTTGCCAGATGTGGCAATTCATTTAGCTGAACTCTGAACTCATTCAAATATGAATGGCACCAATCTCAAGGTGAAACGAGTACTCGAATGTGTAATAGACCCCCGCTGGCGAGATCTCTCTGTAACCCGTTATTGTTAAAAATACCAGTTAATTTTCATTAATGCTGGCCCCTCTCATATTACAACACTAACCCTAATTCGTGGGGTATCCTGCAGATCTTCGTTATGCAGGATTTACACCCTGGCTCCTACCAAAAGAAGCCTGGATTCCTTGGCTGTATGCAGGTTGATCATGACATTGCTGTTCCCAGCATACAGGTCATTATCTCACTGCATCGATTGAGACTGCTTTCAGTCATGTCTTTACTTATTCCTGCGTTGTTGTTCTCACCGAGTCTTTCTGATCTGCCATAATGGAGTATACGAAGAAGAAGCATAAATAGATGCTTCTTTCCATGTATGAAGAAGATTAGACAAAACACTCATTTTACTCTCTGCAGTATACAAAATTGGAATTTTCATATTCATAGTACTTTTCACATACTATTTTTGTTCTCACACATACATGCTGTATAGAACGCTGTTTCTATAATCAACATTTATTACAGGGCGAGCTCGGATATATAATCGTAACATGAAACCCATTTGGCATCCTATCATTTATTTTCAACATCAACATCAGTTCCCATAACCTTTCCGAGACTTTTCTCCGCTGTCTCCCACTCTTTATTAATAACATCGACTACCCAGTCACCCCTGGGCCGGAGTTTGAATTTGACCTCCCTCGGCATTGTCATGAACCCTGCCACGGCCATCGCCCATGGATCCACCTCTTCCCCATCAGCAGGCTCGATATCAAACGCCCACAGCAGACAAGCAACATGCATAAAAGATCCATCTGTAGCGACCCTCTTTCCTTGGCAGATGCGACGGCCCTGCCCAAAGACCGGCAACGGAAGATCCGTCCGCAGTCTTTCCTCTCCGTCATCATCTCGCCGGAGCCACCGCTCAGGCACGAAGTCCTGAGTGTCTCCAAGCGCGGGATCAAAGACCTTCTCGTCCCGACCAATGGCCCACGCGTTGGCCATGAGAGTGACACCCTTTTTGATCTTGACACCATTGAACTCGTCGTCCCGGTCCGCCCTACGGGGAATTGAACCCGGCGAAATAGGCCGCCAACGGAAAAGTTCATGCATAATAGCATCAATGAAAGCAAGTCCCGAACGGTCCGAGAACCGGGGGAGGCGATCACGCCCGACGACCTCGTCGAGCAAGGCGTGCGCCCGCGCCATGAAGGACGGTTGGTGTAGCGCGGCAATGAACAACCACAGCAGCTGCCGCGGTGAAGTCTCCATACCACCCTGGATGGATGTTGCAAGAGTGAAAGCGAGGTCGAGATCGGGGACATCGTTTTCAGAATACTTCTCCGCTGTGGCAATGGCCTGCTTGGTGGAGTTCCAGCCTGGCGAGTTCCTCCCATGCTGGAAGAGGCGCATATAGAGGTCCACCTGTGTGGCGTAGAGCTTGTCGGCCGCTCGCTTCCATGGTGACAAGAATGCCGGCAGGTGGCGCAGAGGCGGGATAATATCTGGAATACCGGGGTTCGCTGCGAGATGGGTTACTTGGGTTTGGATGTCGATGATCTCGTGCAGGATATGCTCTTCGAAGCTGGGGATGCGCATGCCATAATGCAGAGCAAGTATGACACTCGATTGAGTGCGCTCAAGCAGTGGATAGATGGTCTCTGTGCTGATACCTTGGGGAAACTTTCGTGTAGCATTTGAAAGATCAAATAGTAGCTGCTTGGACTCAAGCTCCATCAAGGGATGGTACTGTGGGGCGGCAAGAGCACCGAGACTGGGCGCCAGGATGCGATGGTGGAACTTGAGGTGATCATCGTAGTCATGCATCAGAGTGAATTTTGACTGCCCAGGCTTAGCCCCCGTGATCATCTCCATGCTGACGGAGGGCGGACGGTTGCTGTACCATTGGCTGCGGCGGCTGAACAACTCAGTTACAGCCTCATAGGAATTCAAGACCACAATTGGTATGATCCCAAAGAGCTTCGGTACTGCAATCGGTCCATTTTCTTTCGTCCATGAGTCCCAGTTTGAAAGTGGCTTGTCAATGGGGGAGCTATGGAGGTCGCCGATTAGGGGAAGCTTAAGGAGGGGCTTGTTTTCTCCTTTCTTTTTTCCTGTAACAATGTAGAGCAATGTCAACAGACCGAACGCTACCGCGACCGCGATAGGTGTTGCAGTCATATTGGTTACAGAAATGCAGGGGCTGAGGAGACCACGTTTGACATATCAGACGCATTGCGGAGAAGAGGGAGACGCAGTTTTACATAGCGTAAAACATCTGCATGACTCGGTATTATGCCAAGCTCTATTATTCCTCCTATTCATTGGTTTGAGAGTAAAACGCGCTAAAAAGCGACGGACTCGTTGTTAGTACAAGCGGGACTTGGCCGACCAATAAGTGTCCTCCTATTGAGGACCCAGGGGGAGACGCTAAAGCCGTCATAATGCCGAAGAATGGAATTGTCTTCTCATCATCAATCGCGATAATGTCGTTGCTAATTTCGATATGGTGTGTCACTCAGCCTCCACCTTTAATGAACTGCTAGTCTTTGCAGGAGGATTTGCCATATTACTAGGTAGTTCTTACTTATTCATAATTTATTCCACAAAATGTGAATTATCTGACGCATAAGTGCCGAAGCTAAACCGCGTATAACCCCTGGCCAGTCTAGGATTTTGGCCCCCTGGGCTATCTTCGACATCCCTGCTAGCTGCAGATGAGCTGGTTTCGGATTATCTATTTAATAACGTTCCCCAGGTTTACCACCCGCCTTAACAAATCTGCGAGAATGGGAGATGGTTGTTACTTTTCCTATAGAAACGCCAGCCCAAAGGCAGGTCTTGGGCGTGGCCATCGCTTTCTCCGTTCTAGCCGTAGTAGCAGTATGTCTGCGACTGCTAGCTCACCATCTTGCGCGTAAGCGATGGATCTTGAGTGACTATTTCATAATTGCCGGCAGTGTAAGTATTTGTCCAGTGGATTTATCAAAACTATGCTTACCAATACAGATCTTTGCCGTTGGCCTCCAGTCCATCAGCATCACCGGCGTGATACAAGCGGGCATCGGTTATGATCATGTCCCTGCAATTGCAATCAAATTTGGCACCCAGCCTATCACCAAACTCCTTCAGTTAATTATCCCGTTACAATTTCTCTGGGTCCTGAGTCTTAGCTGTACAAAGATCTCGATCTTGTTCCTATACCTTAGCATCTTCCCTGTCACTTGGGTCGTGCGAGTATCCTGGGCAACGATAGGTGTGATTGTCGCCTGGACAATTGGAACAATACTGGCAGGATGTCTGATCTGTCGGCCCTTTGCTTTTAACTGGGACCAGACTATTCCTGGGGGATCATGCGGTAACCAGGTCACCTCATTCACGGCGACAGGGGTTATAAACCTTGTTACCGACGTTGTTGTGCTGGTGACACCGATGCCGCTGCTATATAAGCTGCAAATGGCCAGATATAAAAAAGTGACATTCATCACTATCTTCGGGCTGGGAGCAGTGTAAGATTTGCACGGCCAGTGAAGGAAACGCAAGGAAGAATTTGCTAACCTAGAATATAGCACATGTATCATCAGCATTCTTCGTATCTCCATACTCTCCACAATGGATTTCACCGACATCACCTACTCGATTCCACGTGCCAACATCTTCAGTGGCCTAGAACCATGTCTCGCTGTAATCCTCGCGTCGGTCCCTATGATGCGCCCCCTCCTAGGGCGTTCAGCGTACACACCTGAGGTGACGGCTCGCCCATCGAATAAATGTTCGTCTCCGTCTGGAAGATCCGGGTCTACTGGCGATGGCGAGTTCCAGCCGCTGCAGGATGACTCGAGTGAGCTGTGTTTACGGCCAATCGGGCCAAAGCATGAGGTTGGCGTCGCAGTTCAGAACCCCGCAGAGACGGGAGAGACATCCCGTAGGAGCGAAGAGTCTCTTAAAGTTGGAGAGAGCAGGGATATGGATCAGAGGGAGCAAGGAGGCTTGGGGATCTCAGTGAAGCAGGAATGGGCTGTGTCTCACGGACAGAAGTGATATCAAGACCTCTTTCCTAAAACCTTTCATGTACTAAACTAGGAAATAAAGGCCTTACTGGCCAGGCATCGAATTGTGATTCGCTCTTTCCAATCGTTTGGTCGATTGTTTTCCCCATTCACATTGATCGATTGTTTATGCTACATTGTTTTGGACCTACATGGCCTTTCATTTCAAGACCTCGCCCGCCAAAATATTTCTTCTGCTGAAAATTATCTGCTCCAGAAACCGCTTCTCAAGGTCTCGTCAATAATCTACAGAATGTTATTCAGATATCTTCTCGCGTTGGGTATCCAACTATGCTGGGTTGCTCTCGGGTCTGCCCAAGACGCGACAATTGTTTGTTTACCTGCAAAGTCACCAAGATAATGAGGAAACTAACAACATACAGACAATTCCATGGGTCACAAATGCACCTGATTACTTCCAGGGCTATGGAGCTAAGGCCATAGGTGCCGTATGTATCTTGTCTGCTTCTGCTGTTATTCATTGCTAACAACCAATGCAGCAAGACGCAACCACAACCTACGGGATCAACTGTCTCTCGGACCAAACGGCCTGCCACAGATTCACTCCAGATCTGACCGTTATCTACGGACCAAGCAGTAAGAATATCGCGGGCCCCCAAACACGGCTTTGCACTGACTTGTACACATAGCATATGACATGATTGCCAACGGCTACAAATTTGACTTCACCTCAGGTTGCACGCTCATGGGTTCTCCAACACCCACAGGCGCATCTTGCACAGAAACGAAGTCCTTACATCTAATGAGTGCTGTCACCTCGGCTACAGTGCTTGTTCCAGCTACAGGCGACGCTTCTACCCTGGGGATTTTCCCGGCAACCTTGATCGTGACAGATACCGGAGACTTCCCCGCGCCTGCTACCGCGACCGAAACCAAAGCTTCTGCCGATTCTCATGTTTCAACTACTGACGCAAAATTGACTGCGCCTGCGACCGCGAGCACCGATCCTGTTAGCTTAGGCTCGGTTGGATTCCTGAATTCGACCGCCATGACAACTGATGGGCCAACATATTTCGGCAATGGAACTTCACCGGGTTACAAGAATGGCACTACGGTGACGGTGACTGTTCTTGCTAGCTCTATCCCGTGCCACTGTGAATGTGACTGCGGACAGAATCAGGCCCCTAGGGCCACTGTCACTGTGCCAATGGCGATGAAAAACCACGGAGTCAAGACGGCTGCGCCTGTGACATTGATATGTGGGATCGTAGCTGGCGCTATGTTCTGGGTTTGAACTTGAGGTGTGAATTAGGGGCTGGTTTGTTTATTTTGACCGAAATGTCATGGTGATATCGACCATATCAAAATTTGGACCTATGGTGAGATAGGTTGGATTTCAGGAACAGAATAACTACAATATTGTAGTTCGAATCTGAAGATTTGATTGGCTTACTCCGTACAATTATTCGCTCCACATCGAGGAATAGATTCCGCACCGGTTTTGGCGTAAAAATAGAAAAATAGCGCCCTCGGGAAAATCCCGCGGTCCGACGCCGCTTATATAATCATCGCATTGTTGCCCACGGAGGTCTAATGTACCTAGAATGGCCTCCGAAATCCCTAAATTCCATAGACTAATAGAGATATCTTCAATGAAGGGCCCTAATAATAGAAAATATAGTCTTATAGAAGTGATAATGATTGGAACATTGTTATCGGAACCCGGAACCTTTCCAGTAAACATCTCCGGACTTGGAAAATTGCTTAACTAACGCATTGATAATAATGCGCTGATTAATTTGCACTTTTCACTTAGTTAAGATGTGCCCAGGTGCTGACATTTGCTTACCTACAGGCCGCTCGGGGTCGGAGACTGTCAAATCCGTTCGATCTGCAGTTGTATTGCACTGTGATTGGCTGTGAGTGGCCATTTTTACTCCGAGATGGGCCCAGAATATGGCGGGAGAAAGCGATAGAAAAAAAAGACAGTTTGGAGATCTCATCCATAAATCCACATGTATAAAAGCCCCATCCCAGTTCACCTGTTATTTCTCCTTGGAATCATTCTATACCACTTCACTCCACTAATCATCCACCTGTCTCCCTTCAACACCTTCACAATGGGCTCCATTCAACCCGAATTCAAGAACCCGGCTACTGCCTCTCTTTTGGAGTTGGCCAAGTCGCGCCGCACCTACTACGGCCTCAAGGCCGAGAGTCCCGTCTCTGACGACGTCATTGAGCGCATTGTTCAGGACTCTGTTCTCCACGTCCCCAGCTCCTTCAACACCCAGACCTCCCGTGTTGTCCTCCTGCTGAAGGAGGAGCACAAGAAGGTGTGGGATATTGCCATTAATGTCATGGAGGGTCTGGTCGCCGCTGGCCACGTCCCCAAGGAAATGTTCGAGACTTCCACCAAGCCCAAGTTGGAGGCTTTCCGCGCTGCCTATGGAACCGTGCGTTTCCCCTCCCCAATATGACTCCATTTGGTGTCAAAATGGCGAATCATCAGCTTACACATTGATCCAGGTCCTTTTCTTTGTGGACTATGAGTCACTGGCTCCTATCAAGGAGAAGTTCGCGATCTACGCCGACAAGTTCGACCCTTTTGCCCAGGAGTCGAATGCTATGTCTCAATACCTTGGTATGTACTTTTCTTCACGCCTTTGGTCAGAAACAAGTAACTTCAAACTAACTATCACAAAGTCTGGACTGCTCTTGAGTCCGAGGGCTTCGGCGCCAACCTTCAGCACTACAGCCCCCTCATCGATGAGCCGATTACCAAGACTTGGGACCTCCCCGCTTCCTGGAAGTTGGATGCCCAGCTGGTCTTTGGTGTTCCCACTTCTGAGCCTGGTGAGAAGGTGTTCGCTCCTATTGAAGGTCGCTACAAGGTGTTCGGCAAATAAGCATATAACGACGCATGCATATAAATTTAGCACTCACGAATGAAAGAGCAATGACTTGGATTTTCCGTTTCGGCCCAATTTTGCAAACCTCAAAATTAGTAGGCTGGACTGCAGGGTCCAGACTCATCTCAGAAAGGGGAGGAGGGTACCTAGGTATGCACGATATGACGTTGGATGCATGTAGGGAGATCCTGATCTACAGAGCTTAGTCGAACATCCAAGTTCAGACTCCATAGGATCTAAGACCCTAAAGATTAGTAGATCAGAAGGATCCCCAATGATCATCACGGAATAGCGGTCTGATAATAACCGAAGATCAGCCTGATGCAAGGTCCCGTTGACTCCCTTCGGCCTCGGAAATCGGATTCCGCCATGCCGTGCATCCGATTGGATAAAAGCCTCGTAGGAAGAGCTTGGGCATCAAATTATCATGTCAATCACTGACGATCAAGGCTGGCGACATTGATTTACAATGGATTCGCAATTCATTCTCTAGTGGAATTTGACATTCCAGACATGGTCTCGGGAGTAGATCTACTGCTCCCACGTACTTTGGAAGTAATTGCCACGTTCCTCGTCATATTTTTTTTTCTAGCTGAACAGAAGCGAAGTGAAAGATCTCGAGTGTCAATATGAGAATGAACTATTCAGAGATCTTCACGCTAGAACGAAATTTCTAGACATGACGATACACATACCTGTCGTTCTCGAAACAAGAACTAGATCCACTATTTAAGAGTGTACGCAAGCTTCCGCAAGGGATTCCGATGCCCATGATGATTTGAATCATTGATATGCAGGAGGTACGTTTGTATGTTGTACGTTATAGGTCGTAGATGTTATACATCGTTGTACATCGTATCTAGGTACGTACTTTGTAGTTGAAAGTAGAAGCCTGACCTTATTTTGGATAAAAAAAAACTCCACCAACTCCACTCCATGTTATCATCAATTTAGCCGTTTTTCGCCATCCTCTACTTTTTTTTTTTTTACTTTCCCTCTCTCCCTCTTCTTCAACCCCTAAACTGCTCTCATAGCACCATTAGGACTGTCAGATTTCTGGTAAATTGACAATGTCATTTGAACCGCACGCGGGTGCAGACTCTCGTTCGAATGAGCCCCACCATCTAGATCAGACCCGTCCAGAAGGTCAAGATGGGGATTCAGCACCAGTATCCAGTCGCTCTTCAATGTCCTACACAAGGACATACTCAACACCAGCGACCGGGGCACAAACCCCGGATCCATTGATGGGCAACACCAAGATTGTGGACAAAATCGCCCTTCAAGACCTTTCTATCAATGGCCTGGGCCATGAAAACAACGAGAGCTACGCCCTCGACACAACAAGCAAAATGAAGAACAGAAAACATGCAGACTCAGTATCCCGCTCTCATCCGGATAGCTCTGACGAAGAATCGGGATCTCCGACCCGCACCAAGCAAGGCATCCCGCCCGAGCTCTCGAGCTTCACAGCCGAGCTAATCCTCATCTTCGTCTGCTCAGCAGGCCTAATGCTCTTCTCTTTCCTGCTAGGCGACATGCTCGCCCCGCAAGAACAAATCAAAACAGCCCTCGGCATCACGAACACCGAGCTTCCCTGGGTCGTCGGCGCCTTCAACACAGCCAACGGCCTATCGGTCATCATCTCCGGCTCGCTAACAGACTTAATGCCACCAAAGCTCCTCATGGTCGGAGCCTTTGCCTGGCTCGCCGCATGGAACCTAGTCGGCGCATTCACCCTTCACCCATCCCGCTATGTCCTATTCTTCGTCATGCGCGCCATGCAGGGTCTCGCCATCGGCGTCCTCGTCTCAGGAAGCATGAGCATCCTCGGCCGCGTCTACACACCCGGTGTTCGCAAGAACCGCGTGTTCTCAGCAATGGCCGCTACCGCCCCGTTCGGGTTCTCTCTCGGCGCAATCCAAGGCGGAGCCTTGTACCAACACCTCCCGTGGATCTTCGGCTCAAACGCCATTATCTGCCTGTTGTTGTGTGCGGCAGCTTGGTTCGCTATCCCACCCCTCCGACCTATGGCCGATGCCTCCGGCAAGGAAGCCCCGTCCATCAAGCAATTCGACTATATCGGCGGCTTCTGCGCGGCCGGTGGTTGCGTGTGTCTCCTGTTTGGGCTAACTCAGGGCCCCGTCGCCTCGTGGTCTCCTTACACCTACGTTTTAATCATCGTGAGCTTCCTGCTCTTCGTCGGACTCTTCTTCGCGGAGCGCAATGCAACTCGCCCTCTCATCCCTAATCGTCTCTGGCGCACACCGGGCTTCACTCCGTTGATGATCGCGTACTTCCTTGGCTTCGGGTCCTTCTTCGGCTGCTGGCAGTTCTACGCCATTCAGTTCTGGCTGCGTATTCAACACGCTAGTCCCATTGCTGTCGCGTTGTATCATATCCCTAACGCACTTGTCGGTGTCCTGGCGACGTTGATCGTTGCCCGCACTTTGCACCTCGTCCCCGGTCACTATATTTACGCGGTATCCATGCTAGCCTTCACGCTTGGACCGGCGTTTTTCCTGCCGCAGACTGCCAACACCATTTACTGGGCGCTTTCGTTCCCGGGTATTTCGCTGGTGACCTTTGGGCCTGACCTTGCTTTTGCGGCAGCTTCGATCTTCATTACTAGTAATGTTGAGCGGTCGTATCAGGGGAGTGCGGGCGCTTTGTTGGTTACGAATCAGAATCTTTCATCGGCGATTATGACGAGTGTTGCTGATGCTATTGGGACCCGTGTTGATCGAGGCCCGTCGGGGGAAATTGGTCTTGATGGGCTGCGCGCTATTTGGTGGTTTGCTCTTGCGGCACAGTTGCTTGCTGCGTTGGTCACGGTTGTTTGGGTAAGAATTCCGAAGGAGGAAGAGAAGGAACACGTTACTTGATTTGGATCAACTCGGTTGTTTTATTTTAATTTTAATATTTTTAGAGATAGATTTCTTAGATCAAGCCCTGAATATTACCCTCATTTGATACACATCTTACCATCGCTAAAGCTAATAACAGAGTGTAGGCATGTATCTAACTGAATTTGCAGTGACCGGCATACTTTTATCACACTACTACAGCCCAATTATATGCAGATATGTATAGTAAAAAGGGCATAGCCACTGGACGGGCCCACTAGCGGTATCGTCCACAGTATCCAGCATCCTTTGCGTTTTCATTCTTACGGCATCTTACTTTGGCGACGTCTTTTGATTGAGGAATGACCTACCTAGGTATGCAAATCCTATGTATGACATTATTAAAGAAAGATCGGAAATGACAGAATTATCAGTTGGCCACCCAACCCCCAAATATATACATCAAAGTACCGAACCCAAGCCCATACGTAAAAAAGAAAGAGAAGTTGCCCCAAAGAATATCGCCCCAACGCAATCATAGAGAATAAACAACAAAAGGTCGGGCGTATATCCGAACAAATATATGTACAACGAAGAGAAGGGATAAACAAAAGTCATCAAGCATCCATAACAAGGGTACGCTCGCTGCTCTTCTTCGAAGTTGTCTCCTGCATAACACTCATCTCGGTGGTAACCTCGATACCGCCAAGCGAACTGTGGCTGGAGTGGTCACCAGGCTTGACATTGATCGAATACATGTCATAGTCCTTATCCTGGTTCTGGCTATACAGCTGAGTATGGCGTGTTAGATTGCGAGTTCCGGTGAGGTTCGTGACTGTGGTTTTGTTGGCAGCATAGCGATTCGAGCTTCCTGCGGAGAGAAGCCTGGGGAAGATGCGGCTGATAATTGGTCGCAAGAATGGGAGACAGGAGCACATGATGGCGACGTTGCATTCTGCGGCTGTCCAGTAGGCGGCTCCGACATTGCTATCTATTTGGTGGATTAGCTTTTGGATCCATGGCTCGGGAGACACGAAAGTGACGCACAGGAAGTGTCGGGGCTTTTTGCTACTTCGCGTAGACTAGATAGCCGGAGGACGCTGGTGACCACAACTAAAATACCCATCGCGAAGACGCCCATTAGGGCGATCTTCTGCGTGCGGGGCAGCTGTAGCTTGGAAAGGAGCGGCATGGGCAATACCAGTAGCGCTATATCGGTAATAATGTTCATTGAAGCATTGAAGAACCAGAGAGCCTCGAAGCTGAGACAGTTGCCGGGCAAGTCCTTGTTCCAAAATTTGGCCACGGGGACACAGTTCACAAAGCCGCTCACGAAGGCCCATGACGAGTAGGTAGCCACGATTGCCATCATGGCATAACAGGCGAGGCGGAAAGGTTTGCCGGGAAAGATGCGCAGATATTGAAAAAGAATGGAGAATTTCGTGAATGCCAAGCTGGCGTTGTACATGGGAATTGCAGCCCACAAACACTGAGAAGAAGTCAGGTTAGTTTGTCAACAAAGAAAATATGCCAAGAATAAAGGGTACCTTAAGTTGTTGCTGCAAAACATGACTGGAAATAAGTGCTGAGTGGACACCCATCTTATAATGTAATTCTGTCGTCCATATTAGTGGGGTGGTTCTTTACTTCTCCGACGCATCGTGAACTTACGGGCAGCAACGAGTGCGAGGTAGATAATGGAAAATATCTGCAGTTTCGGTTTATTAGTGAGCTGCTCATCTAGCACTAGATGTGGTTCTTTGAGGGCATACCAACGAGATCAGAATAGCCCAATCTTCACGACCGGTGATTTTCATCAATCCAAGTCGTGCATAAAACCGCATTGCGACAATGACGATTGAGATGGTGGTTAGCACCGCGGTCACCACCAATGCCCGTCGGCCGTGAGAGGCCCCATTATCATCATCCCGAGGAAGCAATGCGTAAATCGAATCGTGCATATTGAATATCGAAGTCAAGGGGCGAATGTAGCGAGGGTAATTGTAAAACGAGCGTCTAGGCTATGTGTAGATGTTTAAATCGATCATGCCTAATGTAGCGGTAGCACAGTGGCCTCGGATCGATGCAGCTCACTGCATTGAACTTGGGGTCGAGGGTACCGGGAAAGTGAATCTGATACCAGGACAGGAAAATCCTTGTCGGAGACAGGGAGCGGGGACAAATTCATTTGAATACGGTCTCAATGTCCGCACAAACTGCGGAGAACAATTTCACGCGTGGCAAAACCCAGCCTGGGTAGGTGATTCATGCGAAATCCCCACAAGGTTCGAATAGTTTGCTCAATAGCGCGCACGAGCTGGTGATCCCATGTTCCTACCCAGGTCACTGGGAAGCCTTGACTCGCTTAACCGATGACTCCAGTATGTGCCATGTGGTTTGGGGCCCACCCTCCAGACCATCGGATCATTTAGCGCAGGAATCTATTCACCGAATCTCCACCGTGGCTGAACAATGTTGCGAGGGGCTCACAGAACGGGGCAAAGATTGACATATGGCTGCCAAGTCACCTAAGGAAAACAGAAGCTATC
Organism: Penicillium rubens; assembly: GCF_028828025.1. Classification (NCBI taxonomy): domain Eukaryota; kingdom Fungi; phylum Ascomycota; class Eurotiomycetes; order Eurotiales; family Aspergillaceae; genus Penicillium; species Penicillium rubens. The sequence goes on along the minus strand of NW_026890601.1, from coordinate 2,232,978 downwards.
TTTCCAAGTTTCCTCGTTGGGCATGGGCCTGTCTATGGGACCCACTTTAGTGGACAGTATGCGATGGTTTCACTGGCTGGAGATGTATTTTTCATGAATAAAATTAGTGCAGGGTGGGGTGGCATCTGTCAGCCTCGTGCTGTCATTCTGATAATATTCATGTGGCATGCCGGACCTTAGGACCAGTACATATCTTGTAAGTGACACGGCAGAACCTGTGTGTTAAAACCAATTCATGTTAGACATTTGACAAAGGACATTGGTGGAAAGCAAAGGGAGAGAATGACTGGACCGACAGAGTGGTCACATCATTTCCTAATCGGGTTAATTATGTCGCCCCTTATTGCTCCTGTAGTATTTTGATCTCCCGAGCTATTCAACCTACTCCTGCATACGGAGTAGATAGCACCGCTTGTCCCTCCGCTCTTCGCCATCCTGGACCATCCATTTACAATATCACCTCTTGCCGCTTTTTGATCTCAGAGTAAAATTGAGCAGGGCCCTGAATAGTCCGACGTCGGGGGCTCGGCGCGTCGTCGCGATTACTCATCTGGCCGATGCGTCCACTGACCTGGGCAGCCCTAGCTAGAGGGCTCCATGAAATCCTGCTTGGTTCATTTACCTACCTACTATATAATGATTGAGACTTCTAACCAACGATACTAACTCTGCAGGGCTGCGCGAGTTCAAATCTTGGGAAATTGTCATGAATTCTCGTGGTTGACTAGACCCTGGCATGAAATAAAACGGTAATTATTATGTAGCCGTGTGCCATCCGAAAATCCGCTATTTACTAATTTCGGAATGTTGAGTTATCAAAAAGAGGCAGAAACGTTACATAGCACGATGGGATGCTGCGTCTTTATAGAGAAGTTGTTTACTTGTAAAAGACCGGATCTCGTCTACCAAAATCAGACAAACCGTCAGCATTTGATCGCAAATCCTGGTTTTTTTGGTTTTTTTTTCCTCTTTCCTTTCCATCGCGTCCCTTGAGTCTATCCTCAGCCATTCTCAATTACAATCAGAATGCCACTTTGGCTCATTTTCCACCCTCCCGGCACTTTTGAGGATGCCAGCTCAAAGCAAGCCCTGGCCAAGGACGTGATGAAGATATACACTGGGATCGGTCTTCCTCCTTTTTACGTGGTTGTCAACTTTATCAAACTCTCGACTGAAGATATCTGGGTTGGCGGAGAAAGAAGAACCGAGAACCCGTTTATTCGAATCGCAATCGAACACATTGCTGTCCGAATTGAAAATGAGGACCACGCTTATAAGCGCACCACCGACGCGATTGAAAAGGTTTTGAAGCCCCATGTTGCCGACAAGGGTTATGACTGGGAGTTCCACATCGACGAGACCGAAAGGAGACTCTGGAGGATCAATGGAATGATCCCTCCTCCGTTTGGGAGTGAGATAGGGCAACTGTGGGCGACGGAAAATAGACCGAGTCTATATGACGGCGCCTACTGACTTCTCAAAGCCAACTTTGGGTGTGGATTCCCACTACGTGGGTGTTGTATGTGTTCTCGGTGATTATCTGGCGCAAGGCAGGTATGCGGATCTGGATGTTCACCAGATTATTCACCCCGTACGTACCTACGCCCTATTTAGATAGTCAGCTTATGTCTCAAGTACCAATATACTTTGACTTTCCGTGTTAACTTCAAATTCACCAATTCCAAAATATATCACGCCTCAATGAACTGGACTGGCCTAGTCGGTACCTGTAAATCCAGGCCTACCTCCTTTCGGTAACGAGTTAACTAATGCAGAATCCTAAAGATTAGGTTTTGAACAGATTAGACCAGCATCTGAAGTGGATGTTGACGATCCATTTAGGCCGATACCAACAAGCCTGGGTACTGCTCGATACCTAGGTGGCATTCGGCGTGATCAATAATCCCCCCGAAAAGATGTTCGAGTCTTGGCTTCCTGTCACTCGGAAGTTCGAGAATTGAAAAGAGATGGCAATCCTACTGTGGAGGGATATTTTCAAAGCGAGCTGGGGGATGCATGTTTCCCAACTGAGCTCTCTCTACACGATGGCATTGAACATTCCCTGGTATCGTGTGGCTCGTATCGTCCAAACAACTTTGGCAATCGCCGTTTGTGGTACTTCAGTATACAGTTTGTCAACCCCCTTACCTCTACTACTGGGAAAAAAAGGTACTCACTCTTAACAGTGTTATGCACATTATTGTTCACCATTCCCACTCTGTATGCCTTTGCTGTCGCAATATGCACCTTCAGTCTTGCCGCTCCTTACCTTGCCCTGGCCCCAGTTTACATTCCTCAATTTGAGCGTCAATTTGTGATTCCAACAGTAGAGATACTTTGGACTTCTCTTTGGCTCACAGTACTTGCCGCACAAGCTGATGCTTTCTCTTCGCCGCTCGAATATACTCCAAGTCTAGGTTCATCTCAGTGTATCATTACATTGGCAGCAATTGAATGGTACGTATTAGAAGCTAGTATCATGATCGACGTCCATTCACTTTCCACTTGCAGAACCGTTCCATTGGGATATCAGTTACTTACATCGAGTCATATGTAGCGCGCTATTCTTTCTTACGGCTTGTAACTCACTCGTCGTGGCTGTACGGAGAAAACATATCGTCGATTATTTCGCCTTGTCGCCTTAATATTAAAAGGCTGGCGTGATCAGATATCAGTGGAATTGGTCGTCTTTGATGCAATTCAACTCGCTTGCCAGCGTCGGCACACTGGGACTATTGTGGGCAAGAACATGGAGGCATAATGGAAAATCACTTTATTGACATCATCGCGGAATTGCGTATCATAGGGACAAGACATTGCCTTATTATTAATTTATTTGCTAATTATCCCGTCTTTACAATTGCTGTCTCCGCGCCATCTTTGTATTCATTGCCTCAGTATCACGTATAGGCTGGTAAACTACAGGATTATCTTTTGAGCAAAATTGCTCGATAGTGTACAGCTTGTGACATTCCAAGGTTCATCGGAAGTGTTGATTATTCATCCCAAATGATAGCCCATGGACCACGAAGGGAGTAATGTATGATGTTCAGTAATCAAGGCCGACAAGCTTCGGAGTTTCAGTGGCGAACTGATTACCGTAACATGCCGATATACACAACGCGCCAAATCGCTTAGCTTGAAGAAAGTATTTTCAAGATGGATACATATATATCAGTAACTACCAGTATTTTAATTGTTAGAGTGATCTAGCATATTAGTTCACTTGGACTTCCATACCCCAGCCTCACTTCGTGCCAAGGCCCACACAGTATGGCATCTTCATCTAAACGCTCCATTCTGATCACTGGGTTCGTTGCAGAAAGGGGATCTCCTCTATCTTTCCCTCCCCAAAGCATCATAGGCTGACAATGCTGATCTGTGCAGTTGCTCCCCAGGTGGGGTTGGTCATGCTCTCGCCCTTGAATTTCACTCTCATGGCATGCAAGTCTTTGCAACTGCTCGATCCACCAATTCTCTATCCGAGTTAGCGCAAAAAGGCATTGAAACATATGTCCTAGACGTGACAAGCTCGGAGAGCATCGCAGCATTGAGGGATGAGATCTCCAAGCGGACTGACGGCAAACTAGATATGCTGTTTAACAATGCTGGCTCAAGTATGTCATGTTCCGTTCTTCCCCATACCCTGCGACACTCTGTCACTTTCACCGTTTCGCCTATGTTGACCGCATTTTTCTGTCAGTGTATGAAGCTCCGGCAATCGAAGCCGATCCTGCCCGTATACGTGGAATGTTCGATACCAACGTATTTGGCCTGTTCGATATGGTCTCAGCGTTTACTCCTCTTCTCCTAGCCTCAGCTAGCAATTCATCTACGCCGCCAGTAATCATCAATACTTCATCAGTTCTTGCACGGCTTCCATTTGCTTTTTCGGCCGCATACAATGCCTCGAAAGCAGCCGTGGCTTCTTACAGCGACACACTCCGGGTCGAACTTAGCCCACTTGGTATCAAGGTTGTTACCCTATTTATGGGTGAAGTTTCAACCAATCTCATTTCTCCCGACAGTATCTCTTTTGGCCCCGAGAGTATCTACACTGCTGCGTTAGAGGGTATCAGGGAGTGGAGTCGAAACCATGCCAGAAATAGCATGAAGCCGGAAGTGTTTGCCAAACAGGTTGTTCAAGCTATATTGGCTAAGAGTCCTAGATATGGGAAAGGGCAGGTCCTGTGGAAAGGGACCAATGCCTGGGTGATTTGGCTTTTGAACCTCGTTGGATGGAGATATATGCTGGAGAACGTCTCCAAAAAGATGGTCGGCCTCGAGAAAAAAGAAGTCCGGAAGTCTATTCTTGACAAAGCGAGAAAGATGTGGTCAAAGGAAATAGTGCAGGAAAGCAAATAGGTAATGTAGTATCGTCTGTGGCCACTTAGTCTGATCCTCTTGCTTTGCTTGTTTGGTTATTTAGAGTACGCAGTCAAAGAGCGGGAAATAATTGACATCAAAGTATCAAAGTGAAACATTCCCACTTGATGCTAGAACGTGTCTACCAACGTAATGAGCCTAACTCTCTGGCACGCTTAGTGAACAAAAGGTTGAATAGTATTCTCGAATTTACCAGCCGAATGCTAGTCTCGCGATGAATTTCATTATCAATAACATAAACGGTTTCTACAGCCGAACTCCAAAACAAACCATTATAAAATTCACGCAGAGGGTATAAGAAAACTTCATAGTTTTCCTGCAAGGCGCAATGCAGTCTCAACAGTCTGGCGTCGAAATGCAGGACCATGTCCGAAGCAAATGCACTCAGTAGCGAGGTCTATATTCATTAGCTTTTCGAATCCAGTTCATCTCTCAACAGATACTCACACTGAACAAGGGCCGTAACATGAAGCGACGAAACAAGACTTGAGTGAGAAAATGGGCGGCTATTCTCCTGGTCGCAAAATCCCCTCTCGCTGAGGAATTTCTGTACACCACTGGCATCTAACCATTCACCGGCCTCGGATACGACGGTCGATTCCAATTCTTCAGTCTGAGTCGCAAGCTCTCCCAGGGCATAATTATCTCTCGTAAAATGCAACGGGGCAAGTGCAGTGGCCATGAGATCAATGAGACTTCCAGTCTTGTCATGTATTCCAGCATGAAAACAGGAGATGAAATTATCGCGCTCAGTTGAACCCATTGATGTCCCGAAAACTTCTTGAATCTTCGCCAGGTCATTTGGGGTGTTGACAAGGAGCTTATACCCATTCTGACAGCACACTTTTACTAGATACTGTGAGAAAGTCAACTGCTCTTCCTTCATAGAGCTAGCGAGAGCAATGGCTGGGGAGCGACCTGATGGTGATGATAGCGGAATGGGTGGCTCATTAGTGAGCGGAGCCATGAAAAAACTGAACTGGGGCGTCAGTTGGCCTTGGTAGAGGGACGCTTGTGTATACAAGGGCGGCAGCTCAGCCCGTCCTATCGGGTTTGATGAGAGTGCGGTAGGAGCACTTTCATTTGACGGCACCCTTGTGGGACTGTCACTGCGTCGTTCATCCTTGTCAATGGCAGTGGGTGAAGTGGCGCCAACAGCCTTGTTGAGAGCCCCTTCATCAGGGCTCGCACATCCAGTCTCAGCAAGCGAAAGGTGTTGCTGGGTTATTTTTCGGAGGGCTGACGTGACATGTGAATGCTTTCCAAGGAGACCAGTTTCCAAAAGGAGATCACTGAATTTGAGGAAGGACTGGCTAAGCTGCTCTATGCCAGTCTCAAGCTCGTGGACACGATCCTGCAGGTCGCCAATGGTGTTCTCTTTTCGCGCACGATAAGCCTGCTGTGCCACGCGTAGCTGTTCGCGGCGCCTCTGAGAAGAATCAGTCATCAAATTCATCTGTTCTTTAGATTTCACTCACATCTAGTGCTTGTTGGCTTTCAAATTTGCGGGGGCGCCCTTTCTTCCGCACGCCTGCCTTGTGTTTTTCTTCCATGGGATTTGCGCCTATGATGACACGAAAGGAATCCAGTGGGTAAAATTAATTAAAGGCCCCAGCATGCACATGAAGATCTCCAGGGCTATCAATATAGATTATTCATCATGGGACCTTAAATGCGCCCAGGTGGCGATGCGGCAATGTTGAATAATCGGAAATACGCCTACGGCAAGTGTATATAGCCACCAGTCGTCATATCGTATTTTGCTAGCAGAACATTGCATCAAACTATATACATGTATTATTAACCATGGAAATTGATAGAGATTGGCGTTATAGAAGTTTAGATATTGTGGAGGTTGCGATATCAAAGGCTGTACATAGGAAAGTTCCCTTTTCTAAATTAAGCCTTGCTTCAGCCCTTTTCTACTATGTACGAAAGGAACTAAGGAGAAAATATTTATATAACTAGATATCTAGAGAGACGGCCTAAGGAGATCACCAAAAAAGACCACTAAAAAGACATATAAAAGGCTATCGAAGAAGACCACTAAGAAGACCACTAAGAATAAGCGGCCAATTATTCTTACTATAGGACTTGAGATATTGTAGAAATGGACCCTGTAGAAGTTGATACCGGAGTTCAACTTACGAGTTAACTTGAGCTGGTTGAGTAATCGCCAGTCCTTGGGTAAAGGAAGACTCGCGTCCTCATTCTTATGGTTTATTCATCATCCTCTGCCGCACAACTACTTTTGAATACCCTATCACTGATTTTTGGGTGATCATTAAAGGATTTTCAGAGGCGGAATGATTACGGTGGATCTACTCAAGCTCAAATTTGTACCTGCATGGAGTGGCCAGACGCGCCAGAACAATGTTATTTGAACAGCTTTGCCCCAGCCTCTATTTGTCTATCTCTTCTATTTATCCTGCTACATTTTGTTTGTAGGTTACTTCCTTCATACAGCTGCCGGCCTTCTGACTCACTCCATATAGATCTTCCTGAACCTCTCCCCCTACTGCTGCAGTGACAAGACTGCAAGGGTCTGCAGATGGCTCTCTCCACATCAAGTACCGACAGCAACATCGAAGATATTTCCAACCTGGAGAAATTACCAGATGAAACACGAGAAATCGAGGCCCAATATCCGACAGGAGATGTGTTTCCCGGGACCCAGGCAACATGGCATATGGCCGACGAACTGCAAGCCTTGAAAGAGCGAGACGAACAAAATGGCGAGAAAGCCCGCAAACTTGGAGTCACTTGGCAGAACCTCACTGTCAAAGGCGTCAGCAGTGACGCTACGTTCAACGAGAATGTCCTCTCGCAATTCAATCTCTTCGGAAATCACGGTAGCAAATCTCCCATGAAAACAATCCTCCACAACTCTCATGGCTGCGTTAAACCGGGAGAGATGCTGCTTGTCCTCGGCCGCCCGGGATCAGGGTGCACAACGTTGCTCAACATGCTCTCGAACAACCGTCGTGGCTATGCTGAGGTTAGCGGCGATATTGCCTTCGGAAACATGTCTGCCGAAGAGGCCAAGCAATACCGTGGTCAGATTATCATGAACTCGGAGGAGGAAATTTTCTTTCCGACATTGACTGTCGGCGAGACCATCGATTTCGCCGCCCGTATGAAGGTCCCATCGCAGCTACCGCCAGGAATAAAGTCAGCGGAGGAATACGCTGAACTCAACAAGAAATTTCTTCTGCGGTCAGTGGGAATCTCACACACTGAATCTACCAAAGTGGGAGACGCATTCACCCGGGGAGTCTCTGGAGGAGAGAGAAAACGCGTTTCCATCCTTGAGTGCTTGACAACTCGAGCAAGCGTCTTTTGTTGGGACAACCCCACGCGCGGTCTCGACGCTAGCACGGCTCTAGAGTGGACCAAGGCAATGAGAACGATGACTGACGTCTTTGGACTCACCACTATCGTCACCCTATATCAGGCAGGAAATGGCATCTACGAGAATTTTGACAAGGTGCTCGTCCTAGACGAGGGCAAGCAGATCTTCTACGGTCCACAACGGAATGCAGTGCCTTTTATGGAAAACCTTGGGTTTAGGCGTGACTCTGGTTCCAACCGGGCAGATTTCTTGACTGGCGTGACCGTTCCTACGGAGCGCATCATTGCACCAGGCTATGAAAGCACATTCCCGCGGACTTCTGATGCAATCCGTTCTGCCTACGAGTCATCCTCTTCCAAATCTGAAATTCAGGCCGAATGCTCCTATGCACAAAGCAAAGAGGCGGCGGAGAACACGGCTATCTTCAAAGAGATGGTGGCTCGGGAGAAACATCATGGAGTGCGCGAGAAGTCGCCGGTCACCACAGACTTCCTTTCTCAGGTCAAAGCCTCGGTCACCCGGCAATACCAAATCATGTGGGGTGATAAAGCAACTTTGGCCATGAAGCAAGGTGCTACAGTCATCCAGGCCCTGCTAGGCGGATCTCTCTTTTACAACGCCCCAGATAACTCCATTGGTCTGTTCCTCAAGGGTGGTGCTCTGTTCTTCTCCATCCTGTATAACGCCCTCATCGCTCTCTCGGAAGTCACAGACTCGTTTACTGGCAGACCTATTCTAGCCAAGCACCGTTCATTTGCTCTATATCATCCTGCGGCCATCTGCATTTCTCAGATCGTGGCAGACTTTCCCATCCTATTGTTCCAAGTGTCGCACTTCGGCCTCGTTCTCTATTTCATGGTTGGCTTGAACCGCACTGCCGAAGCCTTTTTCACCTACTGGATCACCAATTTCATGACAGCCATGTCCATGACAGCCCTCTTTCGACTGATTGGTGCCGCCTTCCCCACCTTTGACGCCGCAACCAAGGTCTCCGGTCTGACGATTGTCTCATGTTTCGTCTACACGGGCTATATGATCATCAAGCCTGAGATGCATCCCTGGTTTGTGTGGCTATTTTGGATCAACCCCATGGCATATGGATTTGAAGCTCTTCTTGGTAACGAGTTTCATTCGTCGATTATCCCCTGTGTTGGACCAAATCTCATACCAAACGGGCCCGGTTATACCAATGGTGAAGGTGGTCAATCATGTGCTGGTGTTGGCGGTGCTTCACCTGGTGCAACAAGTGTCACCGGCCGTGAGTATCTCGCATCCATGTCATTCAGCCATAGCCATGTCTGGCGCAACTTTGGCATCATCTGCGCGTGGTGGGTGCTATTCGTTGCCCTTACCATCTTCTTCACCTCCCGGTGGAAATTACCCGGGGAGGGTGCTCGCAGCCTACTTGTTCCCCGAGAGCAGCAATATAAGTCGAAGCATCTGCTTCTCGGTGATGAGGAATCACAGTCCATGAAGACTCTGCCAAACTCTGAAGCAAACACCTCGCAGGAGACTATCGGAAAGGAACTCAACGGCAACCGAAGCATCTTCACCTGGAAGAACCTTACTTATACTGTCAAAACATCTTCCGGAGATCGGGTTCTCCTTGATAATGTGCAAGGATACGTGAAGCCAGGCATGCTCGGTGCGCTTATGGGATCTTCAGGTGCTGGCAAGACCACTCTGCTCGACGTTCTTGCCCAGCGTAAGACTGATGGAACCATCCATGGATCGGTGTTGGTTGATGGTCGACCTATTCCTATATCTTTTCAACGCTCCGCTGGGTACGTCGAACAGTTAGACGTGCACGAGTCTTTAGCAACCGTCCGCGAAGCCCTCGAGTTCTCCGCCCTTCTACGCCAGCCCCGCGACACACCTATTGATGAGAAACTACGCTACGTGGACACTATCATTGACCTCCTTGAGCTACGAGATCTCGAGTTTACGCTGGTTGGTCGTCCGGGTGCTGGCTTGTCCGTTGAGCAGCGCAAACGTCTTACTATTGCAGTCGAGCTAGTCGCAAAGCCTAGTATTCTCATCTTCCTAGATGAACCTACGTCCGGCCTCGACGGCCAGGCTGCATTCAATATCGTCCGCTTTCTACGGAAACTCGCCGAGGCCGGACAGGCCGTTTTGGTTACCATCCACCAGCCGTCGGCTCAGCTTTTTGCGCAATTCAATACACTCCTATTGCTCGCCAAGGGTGGGAAAACGGTTTACTTCGGCGATATTGGTGATAACGCTAGCACTGTCAAGGCCTATTTTGCCCGGCATGGAGCACCCTGTCCGCCCGAAGCCAACCCTGCTGAGCATATGATTGACGTGGTATCGGGTGCTGCCTCTGAAAATGCGGACTGGAATAAGATCTGGCTGGAGTCACCGGAGCACGACCAGCTCACAACTGAGCTTGATGCTATGGCTACGGAAGCGGCCGCTAGGCCATCAGGAACCGTTGACGACGGGCACGAGTTTGCAGCTTCGATGTGGACTCAGGTCAAGCTCGTAACCCACCGCATGAACGTCTCGCTGTTCCGAAATACCGAATATATCGACAACAAGTTCGCCCTACATATAAGCCTTGCGCTACTCAATGGCTTCTCATTCTGGATGATCGGGGATCGCCTCACAGACTTACAGAAAAACCTCTTCACTGTCTTCAATTTCATTTTTGTTGCGCCTGGAGTGATCTCCCAACTGCAGCCTCTTTTCATCGACCGTCGTGACTTATACGAGACGCGTGAGAAGAAAAGCAAAATGTATCACTGGGCTCCGTTCGTTGCGGGTTTGATCATTTCGGAGATCCCATACCTAATTGTCTGCGCCTTGCTTTATTACTTTTGTTGGTACTTTACTTGCGGGCTGCCTACTGCGCCCGGAAATGCCGGCAGTGTCTTCTTTGTAGTGGTAAGTCTATCTCTGTGTTGCTGAGTGCGGTGTTTGAACGAGACGACTGACAAGAACTCCAGGTAATGTACGAGTGCCTTTACACCGGTATCGGCCAGATGATTGCCGCCTACGCTCCTAATGCGGTCTTCGCATCGCTTGTCAACCCGCTCGTCATCACGACACTTGTCTCGTTTTGTGGTGTCATGGTGCCATATAGCCAGATTGAACCGTTTTGGAAATATTGGTAAGCATTACTTGCTCATGGGCATCTGGGAGTATCATTCCTGTTTCTAACCGGAGCCACTCCAGGATGTACTATATCGACCCTTTCAACTATCTCATGAGCTCCCTGCTTGTTTTTACCACATGGTCCAAGCCCGTCACTTGTACTCCTGATGAGGTCGCCTTGTTTAACCCACCAGTCAATCAAACCTGTGGTGAATACCTTGCCACCTACCAGCAAGGCATGGGGGTAGGAACGAACCTCCTCAACCCGAGCGCGAATGCCGATTGCCAGGTTTGCCAGTACACCACTGGTGGAGACTACCTAAAGTCTCTGAACCTCGCAGAGGAGTACTTTGGGTGGAGAAATGCTGGCCTCGTTGCGTTGTTCGTGCTTGGTATCTACGGGTTGGTGTTCTTGATGATGAAGTTGAGAACGAAGGCTACCAAGAAAGCCGAGAACTAGGTTGCTACACTGCTGGGGCGCCAAATACGTGGCAGTGTAGTCCGGCTGCTCGTCTACTCTCCCGCCCATGATACTCTGCCCTGGCGTGGACTTTTCTTTTTCTTTCCCTTCCGCTTTTCCATTTGATTTTCGCCAGAAATGAGGAAGATCACATTAATTATCTGGTCTTATACCAGGAAATCATGTGACTATGGTGACCCTAGTCACCATACAATTGTCATTTCACACCACTTTGTCATTTTTAGTTACTTAGAGATTTACTTAGTTAGAGATTAATGACATGTGATTCCATACTGAAGTTATTGCTGAGATCTACCTTATACATTGATTGCATCACGATTGCTTCCACAGATATCTGGAAAAGTCCTTGATGAAAAATCTCTTGGCCATATATATCATGACCAGTGTGTTTTTCCATAGACACTTCAAGCATGATATCGGATTCCATCGCTGCTTTCGAGATCTACTCTCCAAGCAACTCAACAATTACCTCCCCTTCCTGCCCAAGCCCCTCCTTCACAGTTGTTCCCAGCTCCCCACTGAGCTCACGGATCTTTCGACTCAGCCACACATGATCCGCATCTCCAGAATCCAACAAAACAGCCCTGAACCGCTCAACTCGCGTAGGGAAGATCTCCAATCTCTCCAAGCCAAGCCCACCACCACCCTTCTCCCGAACAACAACCCTCCACAAAGCCCCAAGATCATTCCTATACTCTTCATTCAGGGCATAATCATCCACAAAGTCCCCACAGCCATAGATAATAAGCTTCCCATGATAAACCTCCACACCTTGCACATGATGTGACGAATGCCCATGGACGATATCGACTCCACACTCATCGATCAAGAAATGCGCGAGAGACGTAATCCGCCCATCGGCCTGCCAAGCATAATTCGGGCCCCAGTGAACCGAAAAGATCTTCAACGCAGGTTGGCTCTCCTGCACATCAACAAGCATTTTCCGCAGCCAATCGCGTGTTTCACGCGAGTAATCAAACAGATTGAATCCCGGCACATTGACCCATGCGCGAGGGTGGTCAGAGGCCGAGTATATATGCACTGTGTGGCGCTGTTGGCCTTCGTCAATGGGTTGTGAAGCCCTGGGCAAATGTAGCACAGCCGGCTTGCGCGCATCAATGGATGTTTCACCTACGCCTGCGTATGCGATGTTCGCTGCTCGCAGTGTTTGCACGGTCTCTGTGAGACCCTCTGTGTCGAAGTCCAGGGTGTGGTTGTTGGCGAGACTGGCGTAGTCGATCCCGCCGGCGTGTAGAATTGGGCCTAGGTTTGCTGGGTGCATGCGATAGTTGAAGACCTTGTTGGGCCACGGGATTGGGGCTGTTGTCACGGCGGTTTCGAGGTTGATGCATGCTAGGGTGGAGGAATGGAGTATGGGGAGGGTTGTGCCCCATGGCGAGGAGGGTGTGTAGTTTCCTTTTGAGAGGAGAGTTGGATGGGCTTTTATGAAGGTTGCGGCGATGCGTTCGTCGTGCTGGTTGGGGACGTGCTCCGGCATTAGTTGGTCGATCAGGCGCCCGAGCATTACGTCGCCTGTGAAGGTAAGAGTGAAGGCTTTTGAGGTTGACATTGTAGAGAATTGTCAGTTTGAAGAATTAGAATCGGAATTGGAATCGGTTGCTCAGAACGGATTTGATCTGGTTCCAATTGAGTTGATCGAGGTCGCATTCGGGGATTTCGACGTTGGAAGTCATTATGACATCGGTCCGCATCAAGTACAAGATATACCTACCTGCATGGGAATTGAGGAACACATTAAGGGTAATAGGTCGCGATTGCACATTATAGAATACAATTCATTTGACACACTTTTTTTTGAACAGAATAATAATAACACAGCCAGGGACAAGATATCCTAGTAACGTGAGTGGTATCTTTGTACGCCGTTCATCTCACGAGAAACACCGATTTGCAAAACATTATCCGAATATCATTATTTTCGTCACTGCTCGGGCGGACGTCGAATCTATCGTCTCATCTCTGCCAGCTCGCGCTCCTTTGCTCTGAGCATCTCGCGCATCTGCTCCGCTTCGCGTTCAAGTCGGGCACGGCGATCAACCGAGTCTCCAAGAGATGCAAGACCAGGCAAAGGCTGCGGCGGGTGAGGCGAAGGGGAGACAGAGTGGTGGATGGGAGGTGGACGTCCCAGATTATTATCCGAGCGAGGCTCGCCCCGAACATCTGATTGGTTTAAGATGGACGAGATTGAGCTGAGACGCCCAGGTGGAGTAGGATTGGCCGAAGACATAATCGGAGGCAGTTGATTTGAGCCTGCCTCCAACGTAGATGGGGCTGGTAGAGCCTCTGTTGCAGCCTCGGCCAATGTTCGTTTCTTGGGAACGTTGAGAGTGTTTGGAGAAACGGACCGGCGCCCGTACTGAGACACGGGCGAATGTCCCAGCCGCTCCACTTCCAAAAGTTTTGGTAGGCCGTGGGGGATGGAGGGACCATGTGCAAGGGGCACAGATGAAACATTGTAACCGGTGAAATCAACCGGCGGTGGCGCAAAAGGCAGGGCTCGAGGTGCGTCTTCAGTTTTCCCAGGCATCATCTGGTAGTGATCCCCAGGCTCGCTGCTCATATACCGATAGTGATCATCATGGCCATGCGCCAGGGCGGCAGGTGATGCTTCCGGGGATGTCGATGAGCCATTGGAAGAAAGGGTACCAGCGGTGGGAGACTGATCTCGTAGGGCAGGAACCACGCGCTTGCGACGTTTTATAATAGACTTTTTCATGTTGGTGGGGCGATAGCATCCGTGGAGCTTATAGTACAATCCTGCGTTGTGTTAGAGCAATCAGACCGTTAAGCTATGCGAAATCCAACTTACCACAAGCATTGCAAATGGGGTGGCCTTGTTCATCGCGCCGCCAAAGAGGAGTCACGGTTGTGCCGCAATTTTGACAAGCAACCAAGGTGTTAGAGGCATCGGCAGGAGCAGGGGCCTTCACCGGTGTCTCCTCTTGCGTCGCAGGCTCAGGTTCGTGCGCTTGGTGACGACCCCAGGAAGATTGGATGGCAGCCGCACCTCGGGTAGCAGACTTGTATATCCGGTTGTTGTATGCCGGACACCCATCGCATCCTTCTGCACCACCAGTGCCGTTACAACTTCCACCACCAGGGCATGACCCCTTGCAACCACCACCTTCCGAGGAACCGCCGCAATGAGAGCTCGCAGGTGGTGGCGGCTTCTCAGCACCCTCTGATTGCATCCGATTCCGTTTCGTGGGGCGAGCGACGTTGCGAGCTTTGAGATAAAGACCGCAGGCGTTGCAGATCATCGCTCCGGTAGGAGAACGACGCCAGAGAGGAGTGCTTTTTGTGCCGCAATTGCTGAACAAAAGAGATGGGGTCAGCCTTTATAACCTAATTATCCGTCGAGGCCCATCCGGTCAAGACTCACCTGCATGAATGCCCTAGGAAGGTTGTGTCCTTTTGGCTACTAGGAGATGTTTTCTCACTCGGGGTTTCATTGTGTCCATTCCATTGATTTGATCCGGGTTGACCAGATCTTTGTACCATGCCATCCTCTCGGTAGTGATCTGCTAAATGTTCACGACCTGCCTGTGCTGAGGAGATCAACTGCTGCGCAGCATCCAAATCTTCCGCTGACGGTTGTCGCATTGGAACGACTTGATTCCGAGGTAAAGAGTGAAGCGCTTCCATTTGTGGGAGAGACGCTAACATTACAGCAGTGATCCCGCGGCGAGGAATCCTTCCGCCGTTTCAAGGTGGGAGATCGAATATGAATGAGCCGACGGAAGCGAAGGGAGAGTGGAAATTCTAGGATGTGAGGGCGATGTCGCACCACAGTCGAGAGCAGAATGCACCGTCTCACAAAAACCAAATGTCGGTCAAGCTGACGGTTGGAGAAAGATGGGAAAGTCAGTCCAGCAGGAATATATGCAGCCACGATGATGCAGGCTCGGGGCAATCGCAGGGAGGGCGATGACCCGGGATCGCGGTCAAAAAGAAGTGAATTCGGATTTGTCGTCACACAGGAATCAAGAAACGAAGTGTCGAGTAGATTAGAAGAGTCGACCCACCACCAAAGGTATTGATCGGCTGGTATGGAATAGTGGCGACCCGACGGGGTGGAACAGTCAGGTGATAGTGATTGCGACAATTGACAGCACACCACAGGGTCTGGTCTGACTAGCAGGCGATCGTGGGGGACAGTTTCGTTCGGGGACAGTGGCCCGATGCAAAAGGACGATTACCAAGGCAGGGATTGGTTGAGAGGTTAGGGAGCTGCAAGATGGTGATCACTCCGCGTCAGGACTGGGCAAAGTGGGCACACAAGATGTGACGGAGGCGATAAGGGAGAGAAAAGTATTCGAGAAATGATGGAAAGACAGATTAAAGACACAAAGTGTGAAACCGAGAAGGATGAAAAGATGAAAAGGAGAGAAATTGAGACAAAGAGGCGAGACCGAATTGCTTATCGCCCAAGAAAGGGATTGGGGTTTATCGATCTAAGTGGAAGGGGGGATCGACGGCATATCAATCTATCACACTTTATCTACCGTCTGCCGAGAATCACATCAATCTCATCTAATCAGTGTCTTTTTTCTACTTCCTTTTGTTTTCGTTATATTCCTTGTACAACAAGCTGAAATCTCTAATTCTGCATGATTCTATGTCCCCCAGGATCTCATGCAGACTCCACCTATGACCTGATGAAGTTTAGTTGGAAAGTGAAAAAAACAGTGGAAAAGGTGGAAAAATGGAAAAAGAGTGGGAAGAGTGGGAATCACACCTTCCCTAAGTGAGGTTAGGGTGGGGCGATGGTAGGCAATCAAATATATCGTCGATGTGATTGGTCCAAAGTCTATTACTAATACTGTCATCAACTCTCTGGATATTCCGATTGGTTCCTCGGAGATGGAACAAGCCGAAGCGATATGGCCACGCTGTACTTTTGGACGGTAATTTAGTACCTAGGTACCCGTTTTGTATGTTGTACAGTGACCAAAAGTACAGCCTACTACTGGTCACGGAGTTGGATACAGTCCTCCGTACGTATATAGTACATAGTATATTACATGGGAGTCTTGGCGAGACCCCTAGTTTGACTATCAGATGATCTCTCACCGGATTACTGCAATAAGAAAATCAATAAATCATTAGAGCATGCCAAATGCTGCCAGACTATGCTAGCCCACCAAATATAGTACAGGTGTCTCTCTGTCCCTTTACGCTGGTATCAACAAAAATATCGGAGACCCAGCAAAATCATCCATTCTCTTCAAATCCCCCTTCTCTATAACATCCTTCATCAACTTCACTCAAAGACGTCCAAGGTCATTGCGCTCATCGAACATCACACACCGCACGTTGACAGAAACTGCCTGAACAGACAGTATCTATCACAAGTGCCAACATGACAGGATATTGTCATCGCCACCTACTCAGGGGGCAACTTAGATCTGCTCGGCACCCCAGCCCTGGTCAGATTCGCGCATGTTCGAAGGAGGCTCAATAGAGGGGATGAACTCGAGGGCGATGTATGCAAGACCGATGAAGGCGATCAGCGAACCGTCAATGATGCGCAGCACGTGGTCGTGCAGCAGAATGGAACCGATGAAGATGTAGACTGTTGACGGAACTGATTAGCGACCGAATTCCCCCTCCGATCTAGAGGCGTGCAAAAAGAAAACATCAAAAACTTACAGACACCACGGCCGAGGAAGGAAAAGAGGAACGACGCATAACGGTACGCGTAGTCCGGGACGTGGGGGAGGAACTCCAGTCCGCCAACGACTAGGATAATGTTAACACTATGGACGTTGTGAGTTTGGAATATGGGAGGGACCTACCGAGACCGAAAACAACTGCATATGCACCCAGGATGAATGAACTCCAGGTGCCGGTGAAGAAGTTACTGATGCCACCCAGCACCATAAACACACCCACGGCGATGTTGACAAGACGGCTGCTTGGAATCAGTTCTGGCACAAATTATCCTGCAGAGAGCCAACATACAAGATGTTTGTGAAATCCATTGCGATAGCTTCGTTGAAGAGCTTAGGAGATGAAAGTGATCTTCTGCTTCTTCTGCTTCTTCTGTTTCTTCTGCTCACGATCAATGATCCAGACGGCGAGTCGTTAGGCTGCAAAGCTTCGACAAAGGAGGAATTGGTGTCGAGTGACTGAATCGGGCCTTCAAAGGTGCTAAGTTAGCTTATAATACGAATACGATGCTGCTGGGTCTCGCCAATCGCTCAAGTGATGATGCAAGACAGGTTCGCCGGAGTTCACCTGGTCGGACCCAGTTTTGTGGTTTTATGACAAAGGAAAACGCACCTTTGAGATGAAACGGTAGGTCTGAGGGGAGCTATAATGAGCAACACAGGTTTGATCAAAAAGCTTGCCAGGGTTTGAATGGAGCAGAACAGGGGGAGAGTGGAAATGAGGGCGTCGACAGCTGCTGCGCTGTCGCAAGCAGCGGGTCTGCCAAGGGAACTGGTAGCTCACGTGATTTCCATAGGCCAGTGCGGGCGCTATACTGTATTCGGCATGGTGTTTCCTTCCAAGGTTGACGTAGGGCTACCAGTGTTCACTTAGATATCACTGCTCCCTCGAATGTGGATGTGAGGTTATGGTAAAGACTAAGATTGAAGGTGGTACCTGCTGTACTGTGAGCGTGAGGCGGAACATTGATTTCGACAGCCTCAGTATAATAGCGGAGATCCAGATATATAAATATGTGCAGAAAGGAAGAGAGAAGAGAGGGATGCTTGAAAATTGAAACATCATATCTTACCTAGATGTGTACTATATGTACCAAGTTTGATGAAAGAGATTTTGATTTACAATGTGAAAATTCAGGAATAGCACGCAAAGATACTGTGCGAGAATGTTCGACAGATGAGCCTTTCGAAACCATGCATAGGTAGTGCTCTTTCTGCCTCCGTAAACTAATCAAGGTCATGTCCCTGGAGTAAGCATAGACACAACGCCTCCATGGGTCAGTTCGCATCAAAGATTAACTATGACTGGAGCCTTGAAATTCATGACTCATCTTGATCATCTCCGCCAATCATAGAGCAAGCATAAAATGGCATACTGTGGCTCTTCTGTCTTTATGTCACTTCGACTTAAAATTGATAATTTGAGTTGTTTGGTTGCTCAGTTGGTCTTGTTCTTTCATTTTACTAATTTTATATGTCGAACGTGGTAGATATATAGCGGCTCACAATTGAGCCAGATGGCTTGCAATCGAATCGTATTTGTTGAACGAAGGGAGACTGTGAAAGATGATTGAAAAAGCTTACTATGGAGATTCAGGGCAAAAGCAAAATCGAACATGAAAAAGCAATGGGATTCAGCAATAAAAAGAAACATGGCCCGAACCCTATAGTAAATACGACGATACCACCGTAGCTAGATGCGATTCGATAACTACTGTATTAAATCATGAGTGTTGTAAGCAGCGTATTCCCACCAAGCCCCCACGAATCTACTTCGAAAGACCCTCCCTGCTCTACATACCCAGCTGCCCCACAGGACATCATTCAGCTGGTGCATTATGTGATTCTAGGGAAGAACCTGACCCAGGCATCATCATTGGCCCATAGGTTGTGGTGATCGTCAATAAATCATGCAGATACCGTGCATGTATCATCCCTCCATATTGCGAACTAGGGAGGTAGACAGAGAATGACTGGCTGATTCTTGAACTGAGTTACCACATGCTAGGAGACCAAGACAGCTCATTGCTGTACTGCTTAATTTATAATTTACATATAGTTATATATCCTCGGTGCGAAAATACATGCTTCAAATTCTGTCTTGACTGCACCTTACCCCTTACATCTTCACCTTGAACTTGGCTTTTAAAACGCAAGTATTTTTCTATTAAGCAATTATTGTTCACTTAGGACCTCAAAACCAAATCGATCTTCAGTCCACCCGTGTACGGGTGTGACTCTTAACTTGCCATCTCCAAGCTATCATGGAGGATATTTCACCAAGCCAACCATGGCTCTTCAATCTACGCTCATCTAAGCAACTTGTCGGCCTTGCCATCTTCTCAACCACCTTTACTGATGGATTCCTTTACGGGATCGTAGGTGCTTCTACTCTTAGACGTCGAATTGCAGTACTGACAACGCGAGCTCTTTCGTAGATCGTATCCGTGCTTCCTTTCTCTCTAACGTTTCGGTTCGGGGTACCAGAGGCTGACGTGCCATTCTGGATATCAATCTCTTTGGCCGTATTCGGACTCACAATGATACTTGGTGCCCTCATAGCAGGCTGGATTATTGGGAAATGCGAGAGACGCAAAATGCCGTTTCTGGGAGGCCTCTCTTGTGCGTTCGGTGCCACCCTCTTGTTCATGCTTGGAGTCAAGCCATGGGTGATCATCGTGGCAAGAATCTTGCAGGGTCTATCTGCGGGTGTTTCTTATACTGCTGGCTTAACGCTGTTGGTGGACTCGATCGAGTCGCACGGGCTGGGGCCCTGGATTGGCTTCGGTCTCTCAGGCATGAGTTTTGGCGTGCTTGTATCACCGACTCTTGGGGGAATTGTATATGAGCATGCAGGGTTCTATTCTGTCTTCATCATGGGTCTTTGCGTCGTCCTCGTCAACTTGGTCCTCATTCTCCTCATGATTGACAGAAAGACTGCTGCAAATTATGTAGGGCAGAATGATCCAACGAACTATTCTCCTCTTCGGAATGGAAAATCCACCAAAAGTGCCATTGCAAATGGAAAACGGCGACTGCCAACTGTTGAAGATGGCGATCCGACTACCACAACACCGCTCCTGTCACAATGCCGCGAGACCTGTTCTGTGGTTGAAAAAGATCCTTCTTGGTGGACTATTGTGGGAGGCTTCCTTGGAAATCAACGCATATCTGCTGCTTTATATGGATGCCTCATCAACACGGTCTTGGTGAGCGCCATGGACGCCGTTCTCCCAATATTTATTAAGCAGACCTTCCATTGGTTTTCCGGTGCTACCGGGGCCATGTTTTTAAATTTAACCATTCCGTCGTTGATTGGTCCAGCTGTTGGAATGATATCAGAAAAATACGGTGCCCGGTTAATCTCCGGTGTCGGTTTTACGTTGGCAGCTGTAGCAGTTGCTGGACTCGCTCTGGTACAACATGACGATACTTCAAGTAAGGTCATGGCATGTGTACTATTATCTTTTGTCGGTAAGCTCCGACCTGAGCCCCATGAACGCCAAAGTCATCTGCAGATTTGCTCACAATAAACAGGGATAGGGCTCAGTACATCGCTGACCCCATTAGTTGCGGAGATACCTCGAATTGTAAATGCTGTACAAGAGGAACGACCTGATACATATGGCAATAAAAGTGCAGTCACTGAGGCTCACATGCTTCTTGCCGTGGCATTTGGTGCTGGCACTGTGCTTGGCCCATTGCTTTCAGGGCTTGCATTTGAGAATTTGGGATGGACTGGATGCACTGCCATGCTAGGGCTTTTGAGCGTGTCGGCCATAGTTCCAGTGGTAAGTGCCTGTGTGTTTATTCAATATCTGTTGAACATAGTTGCTAACTTCAAATAGGTGATCCATTTGGCCCCAAATCCGAAAGGCCTGTAAATCATCTCTCGGTGATCCCTGTTCATAATTTGAACATGCCTGGTTGAGACATTGTCGATGTTGTGGGGACAAGAGAGTCGAACTCACATTTCCCCTTCATTGTGAGGTCTTGACCTCCTTGACAAGGCCTGAAACACTTGTATATGAGGGAAGGAAGTCGACCATTCTGATATTTTTGTTAAGACACATTCATAGAGCTGCTATACAGTTTCAAAGTTCCTCGATTACATCCTGCCTTCTCTCCAGTCGGACCTCAGAGAGGCCATTAGCGAACCAACTCATGCGCATGGGATCCTGCTCTAGCGCATTGTATATTTCGTCCACATCAGTTCCAATCCCGATTTCATCTGCGGTCTTCAAGCTCCGAGAGTCGATAGAAGGAGCAAAGCTTGGCCATATGCTTTGAACATTGTTGAAAAATACCTCCACTGCCAAGTCACCCATCCCCCTGATCTCCTTCAGTAATATTCTAGCTTTGTGGGGTTTCCCGTCTGCCAGCTTGAGGAGATTGTTCAAATCGCCATCTGTACTCATGCTACGTCAGATTCCTTCCACATGCAGCATAACATCGCAGATCCAAATCCGCAAATAGAAGTGAGGGCGTACCGTATCTCTCAACAACTAGCTTCGCGAGCTCACCAAGGTTGGTAGCACCCTGCTCTCGATACCGGTTGTAACCTCCGTCTTGCAAAACCATTGTTCGATCTTCCCACGTAGTTTCGGAAAGTACGTTGATGTCATGGTAGCTGGCCTCGATTAGGACTTTGATCGTTTTCTGCGTCAACTCGTGAGATATTGGCCTTGCTTTGATCAGGGCGTCAAGCGCCATCGCCAACACTATCTCAGGGCTAGCCTTTAGCGACCGTGGATCGGCGAGTTCTGTGCCATGTAGAGGAGATCTACCGAACTCATTTAGGACTTTGTTGATTTTTAGGGCTGCGTCTTTGGGTGTATGTGCTGGCATCATGGAGCAATCAATGAAACGATTATAGATCGTATTAAACAATTCTCTTGGTTGGTGTTCTCAACTTGAGTGTTCGGACAATTATCGATTGACGTCACAATGGCATATACGGGCCAACCAAACTTCGCAGGTATATACATGCCAAGGCTAGATTCTGAAACTGGCTGATATATAACGATTGATCTGTACACGCCGTTCCTCATAGCTTAGCGCGAGATTTGTTCTGCAAGACCTCCTTGACCAAAGAGACAGCGGTATATGCACAGCCGAAGGAGGCCTGGTAGCCAAATCCTCCATGACCGTAGTTGTGAACGATTGCCACGCCGTCCACCTTGTCTTTTTCAATGCGAGTGCCACCCTCTCTCAGTGGTCGGAGACCAACGCCATGGCGAATGATATCCAGTCCCTCTATTCCCTGTCCCTTCGTAACGAGACTGGGGCAGATATCGATGCAACGCTTCATGATGCGATTCGCAAGGTTCATATCTGGGATTCCATTCCAGTTGTGCTTTTGATAAGAGCCACCGAGGATCGTGCCACCACCTAAAAGCAATAAGCCAACGATCTAACAGTACAATCAACTTATCTTACCTGCAGCACGAGTCATAATGTACAACGCCTCATCTTCTCCGTCGTCAGTTCCGGATGTCGACATCATGGGACCGGGGTCGTTGCGGACCACGACGATCTGGCCACGGGCGGGATACATCTTGTCATCAAGAACACCACCGAGGGTCTTGGAGGATAGGCCGGTGCAGTTGATCACCACATCGGCTTTCTGTCCCGTGTGGTGAGCATTGGCCGCGTCGGCGATATGCTTAAACACAGCTCGCTTGAAGACGGCACCGTTCTTGATGCACTGACCCACCAACCATGGCAGGTAGACTGCGGTGTTGATGCAGACAGATGTGAACTCCTGGGCGTTGTCCACTCCAGGGGCTAATTGATCGGAGGGAACATTTTTGAACTAGAACCACCACGTCAGTCTGCAGACCGTCTATGGGACCACCTCACCGAAAGCATACATCGGGCACGACATCTTTATACCACGGGTTTGGCTGGGTCAATTCCGAGAACCACTTTCCGGTATCTGTTTCTTGATCCTTCTTTCTGTTGTAGATCAATGTTCCTACGTTTTCGTTAGAGGGGTTTGGGATGCTAATCAGGTTCGGTGAAGCGATCATACCTCGGAAGTGGATACCGGCCTCTGGGTATTTCTCTGTGATTTCTTTCAATGCTGGCCAGGTATCGCGCTCCCATTTATGGTGAGCACTTCCCTCCTTTCCCACCCTATAGAAGACCCACTTGATCAGAACTTTATCGAGCAGCCGGTTTCAGTCCATCATACGGCATATAGTTGGCACCGGCCCATGGGGACGCATATTCAATATCATAGTCCCCAGGCATGTGTTTTGCCAGCACGGTGATCTTGTTGGCGGGGTCTTGCGACAGCAGCCATGCGGTGGTCAAACCAGACACACCAGCGCTATTACATATGTTAGTGGGACCAAGTTCCTGCAGGGTGAAGCTAGAGAAGCTTGGAGCTCGGAGATCTTACCCCAGAACTACGATGTTATTTGCCATAATGGTGGACACTTTGACTTCCTTGAAGTACCAAGTAACAGATATGAGGCACAATTGGCACAAAAGGGGTTGCTGTCCTTATATGTTGTATGCTCGAAGCGAGGAGGAGCGGGGTGAGGAGACTAGCTATCCCGCTCATCTAACCGATAAGGGTCTGGTATATTAAGAGGTCTCCAGGGCTGGTAAGATGTGGTAAGGGTCTTTTTTTACCCCACTTTGTGACTTGGCCTATTGCGGGAACCCTACCGCGGCGGTGTAAGCTTCAGGCCAATCAAATACCACCGAAAAAGAAAATAAACGCGCTAGAGACTTTTAGTGGAGACATGGGTGGATACTCCGTACTCGGTCAAAGATTTAAAAATACAACTCCGCACTTATGCGGAGGTGATGCGTACTTCGAGAGGATTGAAAAGCATCGTAGTTACAGATATATAAAGCCTTTGCGATATGTCTCAATGCTTTTGTTTCTGAAGTCTCCTCAGACCCTTGATTCAATCTTCAATTATCCAGTGATTTCGCTTGGATCCCCAGCAAGGAGCTCCGTAAAATCCCGTTCCATCACTCCGGACTCCACTCCGAATTGGACGTTATCGATCACATTTGATCTCACTAGGGCTCTTCAATTGCCTCAATTCAGGCTCACTTTCCTCGTAAATCACAGTTCTTTTATAAGATATATTCGAGTCGGGAAACCAAGCAGAAGCTTTGGTCTACTAAATATAGAATTGAATGGTCTGAAGGCTTTCTATACAAAGAAAATTGGGCGATGTCATAGTGGGCAAACGCCTGCGTTGTGGCCAATCACCAAACACCGCGGCTCACCGCCTCGCTGCGGCACTCAAATGGGCGTCGGAGGGCCGAACAATTTCCTTTTTCAAACCACCCGCAGGGCCCGAATTTACTCTGCGGGTTCCTTTTGTTTGCCATTCTTAGATCAATAACTTCAATTTCTCTATTTTCTCAATTTTTCCTCACTTTCTATCTATTTGTTTGTCTATTGGTCTACACTCCCATAAATGCCGACTCTTATTCGAGTCTTTCTTTCAATATGTCACTCCTCACTAATGGTGGCAGAATCGTGCCCATACTTACGGGCTCTGGTTCTCATCCCACCGAGAAGGCTGCGTTGTTAGACGCATCTCCTTCTCCAATACCTCCTTCTTCAATCTCTGACCCACAAACCATGCCCCTGTTGCAGGACCAGCAAGTCAAGCCCATGCACCACGCGAGCTTAGAGATGGCCTCTCTTCAAGAGAGAGGCCTCTATGCACTCCCCACCGAGGGAGACGGTAAGCCATTTACTCCTGTTGCATGCTTTTTGAGCTCCATTGCGGTCTTCAGAAGCTGTATCACCTTGTTTTACCTATTCTGACGCGTCCAATTGCAGGTAATTGTCTCTACTACTCACTCTCCGACCAACTGTATGGCGACACCCACCATGCAGACGAAATCCGCCAGCTTCTAGCCAATCACATGGCTTCCAATAAAGATTACTTCATGCAATTCGTCGTTGCTGAAGGTGGGGAGCGCCGCCGCCCTAAGCGTGCGGCCGCATCAGCATATGCTACTCGCTCTGCTGATGTCTCCGCTCCGTCCCAGCAGGATATGGAACGGCGGTTCCAGGAAATGATTGCTACTACCCGCAAAAACGGGGAATGGGGCAGCTCTGAGCATCTGCAGGCATTCTGCCAGGCCTTCAAGGTCGACTTGAATGTATACACAATGGATGGTGTTTCGGTGTTCCAGGATGTCAATGCCCTCCCAACCCAACCTAGGGATGTTCTGCATGTAGCCTTCCACGTAAGTGTCTTGCTGCCATGCATATCATGGAGCCTCACTAACGACCACAGGATTTTAAACACTACTCTTCAGTGCGGAATATCGAGGGCAAGCATGAAGGACTACTTACCAAGCTCGCGCCTTTTCAACCTATCAAGGAGGAGGAGAGGATGAAGTCTGAAGTCGTTCCAGACTCCAAATCCGACATAGATAGTGACCAACTCATCTCACCGGAAGAGAAAACTGGTAACGGTTATCTAGCCGACGATGCTGGCCTTGCTGTTGACCTATATCCCCCTTGGGATATCAAATCCATCCAAGAGGGGTTGGGGGGCCGATATGACCGGGAGACCATTGTGGACATGCTCCAGCGATGCCGTGGCGACATTGACCGCGCCTTTGCCGCGCTCTTGGACGAGAAAACCGACATCCCATTTGAGAAGAAAGCTGCTCCCGGAATTCCTGTAAAACCAAGCTTGCAGGCCTCGCGCTCTTCTTCTCCATTCAGTACGGGTAGCAAGCGTTCCGCGGAGGACAGTGACGATTCCGAAGATCCTCGTCCCGCACGACGCACCCGTCCTAAGAAACGCCTCGTCTCAAATCTTACCTTGGGCGTTGGTATCTCATTCAGGGATGAACATGATGAGGTTGTCTCCTTGAATCTTCGAGTGAGCTCTCCAACTGAAAGTCTCCTCAGGTGGCATATTTGCTAACATTTCGTTCAATAGATGAACTCCGACGCGGAAGATGGTCAGGCCACAGACCCTCTCCCGGGTAACACTAACCCGGAACAATCGGACACTGACGGAAAGAAATGTCGTCGCAGTAGGCGACTTTCCCGCCAGCGCCCGAACTGATTTATTTGTTTCTTCCTTGTCTCCCGTCTGCGGCTAGACCTTTGAGCATCTTTAGCGCTTTCTCTTGCATAAAAAGGCGTTAGTGATGGAGCGATTGGTTTCTTACTTGGGTTTGCATGTGCATCGCCCTGCGGGGCTCGCGGCCTATGGGCTTGCGGAAGGGGGCGTTTTGTCTGATTATGAACTCGCATGAGGATATTGCCTGGGGCAGTCCTCAATCACTGTGCTTACAACGATACCAGGGTTGCTTTCCCCCACTGTTTTCTAGAGTCTTTAGCTTTGACTCTTCTTTTTGCTCTCTTGTTTCTAGTCCAGGCCTTGACCCATGATCCGGTATTACTGGCGAGCTGGTGTCACGGTGCTGTTTGGTGGCTTAGATTCTATTCTAGATATTTAATGTCACACCCACTTTCTGGCTGGGTCATCTCTAGATCATATACGTTTCCTACCACCCCAGATGGTCCAGATCTGCTCACGCCTAGAGTTCCGACTTCAGCTGAATCGGCTAGTGGATCCTCACCGCTCGTGCGGAACATAAAGTCTTCTGTCTCCGATACAGTCATCATACGGGACCCAACCCCGTTCTCCGGTCGACCTGGTGAAAACGTTAGGCATTATGTCAAGCAATGCAAGTACGCTTGGATCGGCATGTCTGGGATGAAAGAGGAAGAGCGTCAAGAAGCTCAGGCAATGACCTTGATGTCGGGCTTGCGTGGCCCCGCTCTCGAGTTCGCACATACACCGTCACAAGACATCCAGGGCAGTTTCGAACTTTTCTCCCAGAAACTGATCGATCAGTTCCCGTTCGAAAAGAAAGTGGTGAATAAATTTGACGTGTGGATGCAAGCCTGCCCTCAGAAACAAGGAAATCGGTCTTTCGAAGAGTATGCGGAATCCGTCCGACGTTGGCCCAAGCATGGGTTGCGGGCCTGAACAACCAGTTTATCAGCGCCGCAGTCCGGACAACTATGTTATGGTACTCATCCGTAGGTTTCCCCTTCATAGTGAACAGGGGCAGGGCTCGTGCTTTGAGCGGGTTGAACTCTAGGACCTATATATAGGTAACAGCATGGACCTCCGTATATAACGACAAGTCAAATATTGCATTGCGTCTTATGCACATAAAGATGGATCTATTTGATGGTAATTAAATGAGCACCGAGCAGTACTCCCCAGAGAGCCAGGTAGAAGTGACCAAATCTAATGCTGTTCGCTTGTGTTGCTTGAAATATTTGCTCTTCCTTTTATTCCTCCAGTAGGAACTTCAGGAACGCCACACCAATGGCGACACCATCATGTTCAATATTAGCTCTGCTCAAAGCATCCTGAGCTTGGTCCTCGTTAAAAATACCGGCCTCGGCCCGTCTCTCAATAGTCTCTGTGGCAATGTCTCCCGTGAATTCAGGATGGCCCTGAACGGTGACAAAGCGGCGCGGTGCATACATACCCTGCACAGCGCAGCGCGGGGATGAGCCGAGAGGAACCACGTTCGGAGGATAATTAAAGACAATATCCCGGTGCATTTGCTGGATGCGCTATTTGCGGTGAAGAAGATTAGGTCAGCTGGCTGCACATGTACTCGGGGTGCATGAGTAGCTCTTGTGAAACAAGGCGCAGGCGCAGGGAACTTACAATCTTATCCCGACCAAAGAACTCCTTCCCCTTATCGGTCAAATCCATATCACAGACGGCAATCTCCCAACCTTGGTCGCTTCGTCCGACCTTGCTGCCTAATGCGCGGCCAACGATTTGGTGTCCGAAGCAGATACCGAGTAGGCGGACTCGATTCTGGGCGAGGACTAGTTGAGTGAATTCGACGAGGCGGTTGATCCAGGGGATGTCTTCGAAGGAGTTGTGTTCTGGTTCAAGGTCATTGTGGTCAATATATGCCTCCAAATGCTTTGAGTCACCGAGTTGATACGTACTTGATCCTGTTAGAAGCACGGCATCGACATCTTCTAGCTTCGGGTATTTGTCATCATTGACTATATCCCAAGCTGTTATTTCCATGCCCGTTTCTGGATCGAGTCTCTCCGGCTGGTTCAATGCATTCGCGCTAGCTTTGAGGAGCATGCGGAATACCCCGCCATATCCATTATAGCGGCGGTTGACTTTGTCAATAGGGGTGTCGCATTCTAACACGGCTATGCGGAGAGGGGAATGCATTATGCAGGATGACGCGAAGCTGCGGACAACGTAATAGATATGAGACAAGAATATATAGCAATCAGAAAGAGGCCCCCTCCCGGGCAGGGCCCATACAATAATATTCCTTATCTCTTATCGAGACCGGGATCCGCTGACAAACCACGCTATACCCGATGCGTCAATATTAGAAACATCTATGGACTTTTCATCCCTCGGCAATTGATGCTGTGCTGCAGCAAATAGAGATCTTGCAGCCCTAGCGTTGAGATAAAGATCTTATTTTCCTAGGCTGCGATTTTTCTTCCTTTCTTTTTTTTTTGGTGCCACTACTGCTTTCAAAGCCCATGAGCCCTTGTTGATGGCGTTCGCTGTACTTACATTGCGTGCTTGCAGAATCCTCGTCCTCATGAAGTAACATATTTTCATACATTTGTTTTTATGCATTTTTTTTTCTTTTTAAAAAAATGCCCATTGACGAGAACGAGGGGCAATCAGCTAATTTTTGCCCCTCCGAGGCCACCCCACTCCTGCGCAATAATTCCGTTCATCAGAAGACGAGTCACCACAATGTCTCGTATTCCGCAACGGATGTTGAATCAGCCAGCTCCTATAGAGCTACGGAAGAAGAAGCCCACTATAGCTGTCATTCCAGTGCAAGCTCTCCCACCCAAGAGCCAAGCACCTCAACCAAAGATGAAACGGATTACGCCTCGAGGTTCATCGATGTCTCGCCGACCAGGTTCTGGGTCATTTTTAGTGGCATCATGATGGGCTACATGATCGGCTTCTTTGATTCGACCCTCATGGCCTCCAGCCATCCAGTTATCACCTCCTACTTCAAAGCAGCCAACTCAGCCTCCTGGCTATCAACGGCCTTCTTGTTGACCTCGACCGCGTTTATGCCCCTCTTTGGACGTATCTCGGACACATTTGGCCGGAAACCTGTCTATCTCTTCTCTATCAGCATGTTCTTCCTTACGACAGCAGGTTGTGGCTTGGCGCAAAGTATCGGCGGTTTTATCGCTGCTCGCGCGCTTTGCGGGCTTGGTGCCGGCGGTATCTTCTCCATCGGTCAGATCATCTCCAGTGACTTGGTACATCTCGAGTATCGCGGGGTCTACCAATCATACATTAACCTGTGTCTTGGCACCGGCAGTAGTCTCGGCCTTGCCTTTGGGGGTTACCTGTGTGATCATATCGGCTGGCGGGGTGCGTTTCTCATCCAACTGCCTTTCATTTTCGTTTATTTTATCGCAGCCGCTTGGACAGTCCCGGCGGATCTCGGCGTTAAACAAACTGGAATGGAGCGCATGAAAGTCTGGCAGTTGGTCCGGAGTATCGATATAACGGGATCAATCATTTTGATTATGTGCGTGACTCTGTTGATTATGGGTCTGAACTTTGGAGGGAATGTCTATCCTTGGGGCCATCCGCTCATTATCATCTCCCTAGTGGCATCATTAGTCCTAGCTGTTATCTTGGTGCGTTACGAGAAGCGCGTCCCACGACCCGTGCTACCAATTGAGCTCATGGCAAAGGATCCTCGAGCCAGTATTATCTTTGGCAATTTCTTTGCCGCGATGTCTGTACACACCATGCTGTTCAACGCTCCGCTGTATTTCCAGGCTGTGAAGCTGACCAGTCCAACTGCTTCTGGTCTACGCCTTGTGGCTTCCTCCATAGCTGTCACTATCTCTAGTGTGAGCACCGGGTTCATGATTAACTGGACCAGACGTCTCAAACCCTTTGTCATGGTTGGTGTATGCTGCATGGTGATAGGTGGGTGTGCAGCTGCGTCCATGGGAATTGACACCTCTCAACCACTCTCCATGGTCTGCATCTCATTCTCCAGTCTAGGTCAGGGGTTTTCGTTTCCCACCCTCATGGTATCCATTCTCGCAACCAGTGAGAAGCAAGATCAGGCTGTCGCAACGACTACTCTGGGGCTGTGGAGAAGCCTTGGTGCCGTGATGGGAGTGGCTGTCAGCAGCTGGATCTTTCAGAATAGTCTCATATACCACCTTAACAGAAACGTCACTGGTATTGAGAAGAACCATATCATCGCACTTGTCCGGAAATCCGTTGATACCATTGCCCACTTGGATCCAATCCATCGGCGAGAAGGTATGTTCTATTTCTTTCGTGTGCCACTCACTTTGACCTTGCTAATAACCACTCAGTCACTACATCATATTCCGCGGCTCTTCAGCTGACCTTCATTTCTGCCGCCTTCTGGGGAGTCATTGTGTTAATATTGCTGGGCCGAGTCCCACTACCTCGATTGGGGAGGAAGGCCTAGCCAGTCTCTTTCACAGTTCGGTGTTCTGATACCGGAGAATGGATATTGGCTGCGATGTTAGCCTTCTTGGCTGTATCTATTCAACTAGATGTAAATACATTATGTATGCGCATACTATACCCGTGGGCATCTCGTACTCCGTATACCGGCGATCTTGGCAAGGTGACCCACCTTTCTTTTTTGACTCGGTCTTTTAACTTAACATCCACCCACTTCTCCGCAACTTCGAGACGTCTGTGTGGCTAAGCAAGGGGCTAGTGAGTGTATTCATGCGATGCTTTCGCGTTCGGGTGATAATTATCAGCTGACCCCCTTTTTGCTCCAGACTTATTCGCCGATCCCTTCTTTCCTGCCCCTCCTGTGCCGCCGCCTGGTAGTTGGATTCAGAGCTACACTTGAATACCAATCCCAAAGGCGGTCGGAATCTTCTTTTCTCTAGCTGGGTATAATTCTGAAACTGTGAACAACGAACATGGCCATCTGGGTAGAACCTACAACGGCATCTTGTGAATTCGGGAAACCTCTATCGGTTGGGACTCGAGTTGGCGCCGGGGACTAGGAACATAGTTGCGTTGTAACGCAAAAGGCTCTCACGCGTTCGCAGTTTACGGGCAACATGAATCTTCGAAAAGTAACGAAGGCCCAGCCGCAGTCGCCCAGCGTCAGCACGAGGACATCCACCCCAAAAAGCCAGGCAAGCGATTCACAAAGCACATCCCGCCTCCGCAACAGTCGCAAGAAATCCACAGATACACCAGATACCAAAGCTAGGAGGGTACGCACAGGCTGTCTCACTTGTCGCCAAAGACATTTGAAATGCGATGAAGCCGTGGGAAGATGTCTCAATTGTCGCAAATCGAATCGCATCTGTCGACGTGGTGTTCGTCTCAATTTCATTGACACTCAAACTGTGGCGCCCCCACACATTATCGCTCGGCCTCACGGATCGAAGGTGACATTTCGGGATGACTCGCGGATGATTGCGTCTCTGTATGTGGGAGGGTTCGAGATATACCCACCTGTCCAAGCGGACAGTCCTGTTCAGGAGGACCCACAATCACACAATGATTTTGACTTTATGGGGGATGATGATTTGACAAGTCTCTTTCAATCAGTGGCGCATTCGTTTGACCCGCTGGGCTTAAACGTCGCGCACCCGAATGCACCGGACTTCGTTGGATCAGATGCCTGGCACCAGCCTCACTTGGTACCTGGAGATGAACTTCTTCCGCACGGGACGTCTCATTTCGCGCGGAAACTGGCTGGGAAACACGAGTACCATGCTTTTCTCACTGACCCAGAGCAAGTATCTTTGCTCAGAATCTTCGTGGAAGAAGTCGGTCCCTGGATGGATATAATGGACGAAATGAACCATGTAGGTAAACCTCCGCGCACTCTATTCTTCCAGTCTGCTCACAAACGCAGTTTTCCCAGGTTCTTCCAGGTTTTGCCATTGGCGAGCCCGTATTGCTAAAGGCATTCCTCGCGTGTGGTGCTAGACATCTTTCTTCTGTAGACCCTTCTTATGGTGAAGAAAAGGCGGCACATTATTACGACGCGGCTACTCGGGATCTTCTGGATGCAGTCCGCGATCCTAACCGTGACTCTGTACTATGCGCGACAGCAGCCATTGCTCTCGGTTTCTCCGAGACCATGCCGAGCCAACCAAGGCACACTGGAGATCACAGCGCAGGCTCCCGAGCACTGATCCGAGAATGTGGCTGGACTGCCAAAACCCCCGGGCTAGGTGGAGCATGTTTCAGGATCAGCATCAGTGCAGAGCTCCTGAAATGTATGCGATACAATTGGACATTGTCTTGGGATCCAGACACTTGGGGGGTCAACATGGACATGGATCATCCAGATGCCACCAATTGGGGGAATCAAGATCTATGGCATCATCGGATACTTTATATTTTCGCGAAAGTGATGTCCTTACCAGCATCTTCGGGTCCATCTCACAGTTTAGATGACGACTCGGCCAGAGCCATTCAGCTCAACGATCATGAATGGATTACTCACGACAGATGGTGTGAGCAATGGGCAAAATCTATTCCCAGACCCCTTGCACCCCTTGGTCATTTGCAGCCATGGCAAACGACTTCCAAATCGGTCTTTCCTGAAGTTTGGTATGTACTCAACTATCTCACATCCAGCCCGTTCGCCAGCTCATAGTTGCAGGCTTGCCAACCGATCTGCCGTTGTCACTCGGTTATTCTACCACGCCAGTCGTATTCTACTGGCCAAAACACACCCGTTCCAGTCAGAGTTTGATGAGGATATGCGGAAAATGCAACGAAACCATGCACACGAAATGTGCGGCCTTATTGCCCGTACCACAGACCGGTTAGTACAAATCATGACTAAGATCCCAGAAATGTCTGTTTCTAACCAGGCGAACAGAGGCGTGGCCCATATATCCATGTACTTTCTAGTACTCGCTGCGGAGTGTTTAGAAACACGCGAAGCCCAAGAGGAGGTACTCGGAATCTTTGACACTCTCAGCAAAGTGACTGGCAGCAGTGCTGAAATAATCAAAAACGATCTCAAACAAATTTGGAGCTGGGTCGATGCTCACCCGCACACTGTGACGCCAGCCCAGATGCACAATGACTTCTATGAATTAGACCCATCTCTACCAATCTCCCCCCACCCGGGCTCATCTCCAAGCCTACACAATCCCTTGTTGACTACGGGTGACTTCTCATTGGAAAATCACCCGTATCAAGGATACTATGTGCCACCACATCACCACCATGCACTCAATCAGTATCACTATGGGTCATTTGATTTGATTTGACGCTTTGACGAATCATGAATTTCATTGCCTATCTTCACTTGGGCGCTTTTATACCCTATAAATATCCTTGGTTTATTCTCAACTGATCAATGCTGAGAGAATCACCCATTGTGGTTAAAAATAAAGACTACCAAACTATTGCTTCATTCATCT
The DNA here is from genome assembly GCF_028828025.1 of Penicillium rubens. Lineage (NCBI taxonomy): Eukaryota > Fungi > Ascomycota > Eurotiomycetes > Eurotiales > Aspergillaceae > Penicillium > Penicillium rubens. Next base: position 2,199,484 of record NW_026890601.1, on the reverse strand, counting down.
TTCCCCATATTCATCCTCGCATGTAGCATCCCATGTTTCCGGCTACCAATAACTCATAAACGTCGACTCTCCTGCTCCTGGTTTCAATGGAAGCTCTTATCGCAAACAGGAACGAGGATTTTCTTCCGAAAAAGATCTGGCTTCGCCGAAGTACACGGGAGGGTACTGATTATGATATCTCGTATATCGCGCTCATGAATTCGACGTTCTGTATAGCAATAGAACATGTTCCTGTATTCTCGATTGTACCTTATGTAGTACATAACTCCAGTCAGATCAGTCTCCTCATTGATCACATTTATTTCACACAGGAGCTTCCACGCTTGCAAAGATGTTCGAATAACTCCACAGCACCTGTCCTTCTACAGGGATCAGAGATTAAAAAGCGGCAAGAGGCGAGCACCATATAAGAATATGCATGGATCCTCGGCCCCCGACTTATTGCCTGGAGCCATAACTAAATGTACCTAGGTACCATTCCAACCGAACTGTCCTCACTTTGGCTTATCCAGTGCCTTCCTGCGCTGATTGGGCTGGATTTAGGCGCCGCATGACACCTGCATCTCGTACTCGAATCTGCCCCTCCCAGTATTTGGATTTCCCAACTCAGGTCGGTTCATCTACCATACTCATCTTTCTATTTATTTTCAAGTTCATTGTCGAGGTCATCATCTAGTCGAATCTGCCCGCCTCAATCCGTGGCATCATTTTATCATCCTACGATGGACACCTTCCCTGCAGCCGACATTATCTGGTGGAATGCGAACAATTACTACATCCAATGTCCATTCTGCAACAGGGTTCATCACCACGGCATAAATTGGAAGAAAGACAAGGAAGACAAGTGGATATTTCACCAGTTAAGACATTCACATTGCGAGAGGATGGAAAGTTATCGTTCATGCTTCCCCATGAATCATCAAGGTGAGGTGGCGTATGAAATCGACAAGAGACAAGGGCGATATACGAATGTTTGTGTATCGCACGGTAGCGACAGCCAGGGTGACGATGATGTCGATCGTCTCGCAACCGAGTTAGCTCAAAAGGCTATGGTCGCTGCACAGAGAGAAGAAACATATGCGAGTATCGACAAAGACTCGAAGGAGGAGGTCACCAAGGATCCAGGATATGGCATAGAGAAATTCAAACAGAAGAGGATTCTTACACCAATCAGCGACTGTGCCATCCGGGATGTAAAAGCGGTGCAGAAATATCTGGACAGTTCTAGCGAAGCCCAGCTGTTTGTCCGAGGGCGACATTCCGATGGTCAAACAACCCTTATCATTGCAGCACGTGGGCAGAGCCCGGCGATGGTGTCACTCCTGATCAAGCACGGGGCTGACGTGAATGCTGTCGACAATAATGGAAGGACCGCCCTGATGGAGGCAGCGCTCTTCGGTTGGGTCGACAATGTAAAGGTCCTCCTTAAACACAATGCAGACAAAACTATTCGAGATGGCGAAAACCGACTGGCCATTGAACTTGCTCGAGACCATTACAAAAACCGAGAAGAGAGATACGTTCGTGCTGGAGGTGACTTGACATCTTCATCTAATCGACGACCAGCTTATGTCGAGGACACGTTCAGACGGGACATTGACCGTAATGAAATAGTAATCCTCCTTGGTGGGGAGAAGCAGAAGTCAAACATTGCTTTTGGGAGGCCTCCCACGTTATCGCTGTCAAAGTACTCTTTCAAACGTTCGCAGGATTCGTTTGTACTTTACGGACCGATCGAAGAATATCCGATCACCAGCAAGCGGAAGACGGTCGCACGACTGGAACGAGGTGGGAGTTTCCTTTCCGTTGGCGCTATGAGCGGATGGTCACATTGTTCGGCTCAAGAGCTCAGGGTCGACGGTCGACAGTGGACAGATGATGTTTTTTATATCTCGGAAGTAGTGGATCATCGTTTGCCTTCCGACGGAAAGGATCAGGGTAAAGACGGTCAATACAATGCATGTCACGCAGAAAAGCAATTGATAGCATACTTCATCGATCGCCATGTTTTCCTCCCACGCGATGGCCTCCCGTGCTCGGAACTGGAGGAAAAGATCAAGTTGAAAGAGGATGAGATTCAAGAAATCTCTCTGAGAACTGAGATAGGACGCAGGGTGACGTCTCTCAGAAACAGAAAGGAGGATCTAAAAGAAGAGTTTTTGGATTGGGACGAAAAGCTCGTCGGGAAATATGATGAAATCAGAGCATTGGAGTTGAAGCTCGACTCTGCTAAATCAGCCCTAAACCGGCTAATTGGTAGCCCCGAAGCCAGACCATTCTTGGAGCTAGAAAGCCAACTGGATGTTCTAAATCAGCAACAACGGAGACATAATGACCTGATCAAAATGGCTAATGCACCACTACCGGTTTCATTAACCGAGGCGGTCATATTGGTCAGCTCCCCTCCTTGTCGGGACTGCAAGATGTTCAAGGACAAAGTCAACAAGTTCTTCGGGTTGTCTATACAATTATTTGCGGCACATTGACTTGTGTTAGAGCTATTGGCCGGTTATTCCAAACAAAGAACCACACTCGTGGAAGTTATATATCAAGCCACCCCCGTGTGGTTTCCTATGGGTTTAACCGCAATCCCGCTGTCATATCCGATTGGGCAAAAAGCGGCAAGAGCTGAGCACCAAGGGGGAAAGAAAAATTGTATGTTGTTGGTCGCCTCAGGCGATGATTTCAAGACTTGTTGATTATTAGTCCATTTTTGGCTTCCATTCTTGAAACTTGAACCGTTCTTGTTTTCGTGTTGTACCATTGACAGTGCATATCTTAAAGCTACGCTCAAATATATCACCATATAACTTTAGGTGAGGCTCAAGTGTGGCGGTGTAAGCTGGCAATTCCACATGGCTGTGGTCCTCGTCTAAGACAGAAGATATATCAACAAGCAACAACCACAAGGCATTTGGGATGGACACCAAATCAGTTCAAGTTCAATCTCCAGCTACCCCTGTATACATCCTGCGTGGACATGCTTCTCCAGTCCATGCCCTGCACATCTACAGCCAGAATTTACGGCTTGTATCCGGTGATGCCAATGGCTGGATCGTTGTTTGGGACCTGGTCACCAAACGCCCTGTGACGGCATGGAAGGCCCACGAGGGAGCTGTTCTGGAGGCCAGGGGATTTGATGTTGGCTCGGGTGCTACCGAGATTTACACGTATGATGCTTCATTTATCCCTACCTAGCCATGGAAGGTACTGGCCATCCTGCTGACATCTGCAATAGACATGGCCGCGACCACAAACTATGTGTGTGGAAGCTTCGTCCAGAGGATGAGACTTTCCTCAATAAGACGCTTCCTGTGGATGCGACCGAGTCCGCACAGCCAGGAAGTAAAACCCAGCCGTGGTTACTCCATTCCTTGCCCGTGAATGCGCTTAATTTCTGTGCGTTCTCAATGGCCTTTGTGAATCCAGACGGGCTTCCTGCATTTCCGTCCCAATCCGGAAGACCAGAGAACACTCTCTTTGCAGTACCCAATGCCTTGGACTCTGGTGGAGTCGATATCTTCCACCTACCGTCCGAGCGCAGGATCAGTACTATTCCTTCTGAACAATCCCCTAAAACTGGAATGCTGATGGCTGTAAATCTCTTCATCTCACCTTCTGGGGATCTCTACGTCGCCTCTGCATACGAAGATGGCCATGTGATGGTCTTCGTTCATCGTGGAGCCCTCAAGTCGGCCAGCTTTGAGCGCGAATACATAAGCAACAACCCTTTGAAATGGGACAAGCTTTATGCTGGCCGCCCTCATTCCCAGCCGGTCCTTTCATTAGATGTCGCCCCCTCCCATGGATACTTCATCTCTTCTTCTGCGGATGCTCTGATTGTCAAGCATCCCATCCCCAACACGGGATCTGCGGGTTATATCCCTACCGCTGGCTACAAAGAAGAATCCCCCTTGAAGATTGTCAACACAAAGCACTCGGGTCAGCAGGGTCTGCGGATCCGATCGGATGAGAAAGTATTTGCTACTGCTGGGTGGGACAGCAGGATCCGGGTGTACTCTGGCAAAACCATGAAAGAGCTGGCTGTGCTGAAGTGGCATAAGGATGGTTGTTATTCCATAGCGTTCGGCGATACTGAAAGCATGTCGTCGTTGGTGTCTCCATCGTCCGAGTCTGCAAAACAAGAACCCCGAGACGCAGACCAGGGCGCAGCAGGACAGACGACTGTCGATGGACGCAACTACTCTCTTGCAACAGTGCAGCAACAACGGAATCAAAAGGTACAACAAACCCATTGGCTAGCGGCTGGGTCCAAGGACGGGAAGATTTCATTATGGGATATCTACTGAGATAAATGCTAATGCTACAAAACAACCATGCGACCATGCTTTTTTTTCTTTTGAAAGAGTCCACAGAGCAAAAAATCAAGCCAAGTTGAACTCGTTCGCTCCAGACATATGCTCCCTCATCTTGGCTCTCATCTTGCGAGCAGCCTCATCCGCAACATTTGTGGAAGATGGAGCATCCTCGGCCTTTCTCTTATTTCCTGCAACACCGTTTCGCGCTGCCTTGAAGTCCTTCTTGGTGTCTTCTTGTCCAGGTCGCAGACCAGGGACGTTGATTTTACCCGGTCGGTCACGCAGGGCGAAGCTCTTCGCAAGATGGCCGAGGTGGAGTTCCTTGATGTTGAACATGCTCCTTTCAGCTGCGGTGTGGGTCGCGTAAGCCCGGACATGAGATTGGAACGCCCGCCGAGCCATTTCCAAATAGTCTGGGTTATCAAGTGCCCAACGCTCCACGTCCATCTGCCAATCGGTCGTCCTCTCCTCCCAGTTCTTCTTTTTGTTGTCGTTGCCGCCAAAGCCACGCTTGAGAATCTCGTTTGCATCAGTGCGGGTGAGTGCCTTGCCTCCATCGCGGTAGCCGCGCTTCAGAACTTCGACATAGTTCTCCTCGCAGCCAGGCTGGAGGAAAATGAGGGCACGGCCGTCTCGTCCCACACGAGCAGTACGACCAATACGATGAGTGTGGTCATCAGAGCTGAAGGCCGGGTCGTATTCGACAACCAAGTCCACGTTGGGCAAATCCAATCCACGCGAAGCCACATCAGTACAGATCATGACACAAGCCTCAGTACTGCGAGAGAAAGAGCCGAGGGTAGCAGTTCGAACATTCTGGGGAAGCGAGCCGTGCAGTCGGTGTAAGATTACTGGATTCGTCGGGGTCGAAAACGCTCTACCGGGAGCAATGGTGCCGTGGGGTGACAGTTTCTCCTTTTCTTCGTCTTTTTCGTCTTTCTCATCTTTCTCGTCGTTTTCGTCCTTTTTGTTTTCTTCATCGCTCTTCCTTTGTTGCTCGCGATCCTGATTCCTTGAGAATAGCTCGAAATGGAAATCGACTACGTCGGCGCAAGACATGAAAACAATCGCCTTCATCACTGATCCCTTCCGCATGAACGTCCTCTTCAAGTAGGCTGTTAATGAGACCAGACGTAGCTTAGCTGGAACAATCGCGTACGATTGCTTGAGCTGAGCCGGGACGCGGAATGACTCTTCCTCATCCTTGTTTGTCTTCTCCTCGTCCTCATCGGACGGGTCGGCCTTGATGTGTACCGCGTCCTTCAAACTGATTTCTCCCAGCTTTTGGACATTCATCTTCAGAGTAGCAGAGCACAGAATCGTTGTCCTGCGAGTAGGGACGCCGGGAACGCGACTCGGGCGTTGTCTAGCGTCAAGTTTCTTGACAATGCCTTGCAATTCCTCCTCGAAGCCCATATCCATCAAGCGATCACCCTCGTCAAGTACGAGCCACCGCACATTGCCGACCTGCAACGCTTCCGTATTGTCGAGGTGGTCTACCAAACGACCAGGTGTTGCGACAAGAATGTTCAACCCTTTTCTCAACCGTGCCTTCTCTGATTTCTTCTTTTCTCCACCAATTACCGTTCCACATACAATCCAGTTCGCGCAGCGCAGAATGTTCTCCAACACGACGGAGATCTGCTTGCACAGTTCACGGGTGGGTGCCAAAATAATAGCGAACAATCCACTATCTCTGTGGACTTGGGTATCGTTATGTTCGTTCGTCGCTTTTGAGAGATCCATAATCCGCTGCACCAGCGGCAGAAGGTAGGCCAGAGTCTTTCCGGAACCAGTTTCGGCCTGGATGAAAGCATCACTTTCCTCCTTCAGCAACTGTGTAATTGAGCTTCTTTGTATAGCCGTCGGCGCCTTGAGCTCCAGCTTTGTGAGCAGATGCGCCGCAAGATTAGGGGACAAGCCCAGATTCGTGAAGGTATCCAGTCCGTCGATCAGCGGCGCATTAGTCGGTTTCGCATCTTCTGCCTCTCTATCCTCCTTGGGTTCTTCGGGATTGCGCGCTTCGGGGTTACTAGTAAAGAGCGAGGAAACGAAATGTTTAGGGTCTCGTGGATGTTGCTGCGGTCGTCGGTCACCACCAGAGCGCGGGGCGCTCGGGCGGTTGAACGAGTCTGAGTCTTCGGTCCTTTGTCTTTTCACGGGTCGCGTACCGAGTTGGACCTGGTTCGGGTTCTTGGATGCTGCATTGCGCGCAGCTGCATCTCCGGGTGCTTTCTCGGATCCTCGGTGGGCTGAGCGCTTCTTTGCAGTCAGTCGGTCTCGCCATGTTCCTCCTTTAAACTTGGCTTCAGGCTTGATGACACTGTCGCCAATGGTAAAGTTCATAAGCATTCCATCGTCAGCCATTTTGAAATAAGGCGATCCCCGGTGAAAATGTAGGGGAGTTGTAAAGGTTTTTGTTGGACCGGCGATCCAAAAGCTTTCGAGACTTTTTTTCGGCGCCAAGACTTCCAGGCTCTCAGGCAAATTTTCTCCACCATGAGGACTTGCCCTACTTTGTTTACATTGAACTGCAGATAAATGGAGAGATATAAGAGATATATTTGAATATTTTGTACTCTATCTTGCTTTTAAAGAACGTATGTAGGTGGTCGGCTTGCAAACCGTGCTATGCTAAAGTGTCAGATGTTCATTACTGAAATGTTCGATATGGTATCAAGCACGAGGAGCCAAAATGAGATTGTCGATCAGTCGCACAGGGACCTTGCCATCGCCCAATCCACAGACTTCGCCTGCTTTGGACTCTTCCAGCGGCGCCATCTTGAATGCGGTACTCAAAACCGCGCCCTTAGCCGGATCAACGACTTCCAACTCGTCAAGTGTGACAGGATCGGCGAGAGAAATGTAGTCTACTTCGTAAAGAGCTCTCTCGGATGGGGAAAGGGATTGTTGTCTGGAAAGGACAGTTTCCGCCACATTACGAGCGGCCCCAAGAATATCTGCCCGACTGGTCTTGCCAGCGAGGTATTCATCTTCGGCGGCTTTCAACGCCTTGTAGATGGTGAGCCCCACGGCTCGTCGCCGGTCACCCAGGTAGACGTTCCGCGAGCTCAGCGCCAGGCCGTCATGTTCACGCGTAGTTTCAATGATTCGCACTTCGGTGCCAACATGGAAATCCTCCACCATGCGCTTGATGACCACTGTTTGTTGCACATCCTTCTGGCCAAAGTAGACACGGTCGGGGGTTGTGATGTTGAAGAGCTTCATGCAGACTGTCGCCACGCCCCGGAAGAATACCGGACGAGAACCGCCCTCCAGTTTAGTGGACAACGGGGTAATCGTGACAAACGAGCCGTGTCCATCAACCTCTGACGAAGGGGGCAGACCGGGGTACATGACCTTGGAAGTGGGTGCGAAAAGGGCAGTGATGCGCCCGGCACTTGCACTGTTTTCTCCCAACCGTTTGAGCTCCTCATTCAGCTTTTCCAATTTCTCAACGTCTGTATCCCAGGTGCGGGGATAGCTGGACAAATCTTCAGTGACTCCGAATTGTGTGGGATTGACGTAGATGCTGACGAAGATGTCTGTATTCTCGCGAGCAGCATGTCGAATTAGGGAGAGGTGACCCTCATGAAGTGCGCCCATGGTAGGAACGAAGCCTACACTCCGGTCATTCTGCAACAATTGCCGCCGAAGACCTCGAATGGAGGGAACATCGCGGAAGACTTGAAAGCTGGATGGTTGGCGAACAGATTGTGAAGCCACGGTCGCATCGGCAAGGAGGGATGAAGCCGTCGCTGGGATAGAGTGAGCTTATCTGCAGCTAGAATTTCCACAAAAGAGACATACTCGAAAACGATCTCGCTCCGTTGACCAAGCGAGACATACTATGTGAGGATAATAAATAAGCTCAATGCAAGATGTACAACATGAACGTTAGCAACTGTGGGATGAGAGCTGCACAGCTCAGGCCACACGTGACCTGCCTCGGCTCGTTTCTGGGGAAATCCGAGACAACATCCGGGGGCGATCAGCCGGTTTGTTGCCGCTTGAGAGCTCGGGGGTTCAAGCTATGATTTGGTCCCGCACCTCTTCTCTTTCGAGCTTCCGTTTTGACTCCTCTTCCTCTCTTCTTTCCTTCCATGGACCTAACCGCGTGCTAGTGAGCTGACCTGAAGTATAACCATTCTCGCCCTGCCCCCTTGTACAATGCCGTCTCCTAAGTCGGCTATTGCCGATGACCACTCGGCGCCAGATCTGGAAATCGTCAACTCACAGTTGACAATCCATCCGTCAGGCTTCACTGGAGGTCCCGAAACCAAAGATGAAAAAATCACGGAACGCAACCTTGTCCGCCACATGGTGCGATTTCGGGAGAACCCATTCGACTTTCTCCGGGAAGTGAGCCTGTACATGTCCGGCACGGGCTGGCGTGCATATGACGAACCTATCGGTCAACCGATCTTCTATTCGGGCTTCTCCGAAAGGATGAAGACATCCATATTGGGCAGCCTGCTCCTGCAAAACAAGATCACTGAATTGGCCAATCGTCGACTCGTGGTCGAAGAGAAGGAAGGATTGCTGGCAATCAGTGAAGGTAGAACAATGGACGACAAACGGGCTCGTCGCCGGAGTGAGATCGAAGATAATCTACGGGAAGTAGTGGATACAATGATGGAAAACATGATTTGCAAGATGGAAAGCAAGACGTTCATTCGGGGTGCTTATTATATGTGCACACAGCTCTTGACTCGTGCTTACCATCAAGGTAAATTCCAATGCTATACTCCTTGTCTCGCAAGTCAATGCTAAACGAAACACACTTAGGAATCCATGTATCCAGCGAAGAAGTCTTACGTCTAAGATCTGTAGCCGAAACTGCTGCCAAAAAGAAGCAGTCGATTGTTTTCCTTCCTTGTCACAAGTCCCATGTGGATTATGTCTCCCTACAACTTATCTGTTACCGTCTCGGTATTTCTCTACCTGTCATCGTCGCGGGTGACAATCTGAACATCCCTTTGCTGGGCGCTTTCCTACAACACGCAGGTCGGTCGCACGACAATCTTCTATTAGCTTAAAGCCAGTACTAACCTAATGTAGGCGCTATGTGGATTCGACGCAGCTTCGGAAATGATCCCTTGTACAATACTGTCGTACAAGCTTATATTGATACCCTCCTTCAACAAGGCTTCAACTTCCAGTGCTTCATTGAAGGTGGTCGCTCCAGAACTGGAAAACTGCTTTCACCCAAGTTTGGAATATTGAGTTTCATCATGGACAGTCTACTATCAGGTCGGGTTGACGACCTCATCATCTGTCCCGTCAGCACTCAGTACGACAAGGTCATTGAGACTGAGTATGTCACCCACCCCCCTCCCTGCCGGGCACATTAACCTTTTCGGTGTGAGCGTTGTAATTGACAAGTTATTTAGGTCGTACATTAGCGAGCTTCTTGGCCAACCAAAGGCAAAGGAGAACCTGGCTGATTTCATTTCTTCGTCCTCAGTTTTATCCCTAAAGCTAGGCCGAGTTGATGTTCGTTTCCACGAGCCATGGAGTCTCCGAGACTTCATTGGCCAGCAGCTTACGCGACTAGACCGCCCCAGCACTGACATCAATAACAAACTTAGCTATACTGATCGAGGTCGCATTCTAAGAACATTCGGTTATCGGGTTCTGTCCGATATCAACGACGTGTCTGTGATGATGCCAACCGCCCTCGTGGGAACCGTCCTCTTGACATTACGCGGCCGCGGAGTCGGAAAGGCTGAATTAGTACGCCGACTGGACTGGCTCTGCGATCGGGTGCGAGCCAAAGGTGGCAGAGTCGCACACTTCTATCACTCGCCAACGGAGACCGTGGTTGACCGTGCGCTAGAAGTTCTAGGACCCAAACTCGTTGGTCTAATTTCAGGTCTAGTCGAGCCAACGTACTATGCGGTGGATCGTTTCCAACTTTCCTTTTACCGGAACATGCTCATCCACCTGTTCATCACTGAAGCACTGGTTTCCGTGGCTATGTACACAAAGATCAAGCAAGGTGGTGGGCCTGCCAATCAAAGAATCACCCACGAGGATTTGAAGAAACAGGTTTCATTCCTGTCGCAGCTTTTCCGCGGTGAATTCATTTTCCCGCCTGAGGGCTTATCTCACAATTTCGATAAGACTTTGCGTGGGCTGGAGAAGGATGATGTGATCAAAATCACCCGTGATGAGTCCAGCACGCCACTGTACGTTGAATTGAGCGAGTCTGAGCGATTATGTGGTCGCGAGAACTATGACTTCTACTGCTTCCTGATCTGGCCTTTCATCGAGGCCTCTTGGCTTGGCGCCGTGTCCCTTCTTGGATTGACACCGCCTCTCGATGGTCCGAAGGAAGTTTGGATCGATTCAAAGAAAGCACAAGATAGTGCTCAAGTCGTGAGTTTTCTTTCCCATGCTATACCGACTAGTCTATTAATATTCACATCCGCAGCTCGGTAAAACGTTATATCACCAAGGTGATCTCTCCTACTTCGAGGCAGTCAACAAGGAGACCCTCAAGAATTCTTATCAACGATTTGAAGAAGAGGGTATTATCTTGGTTGCGAAGAACAAAGAATCGCGTGCCGGTCCGTCTCTCAGGCTGGCTCCTGAATGGGTCCCTCGGCGTGACGAGGGTACTGGGAAGGTTCTGGACGGCGGTCGACTGTGGGAATTTGTTGAATTGATCGCACAGTCCCGTCGCGAGGGGTGAGTCAATTCTGCTCACATTATCTCTGCCAGCATACTAACATTTCACAGCAAAAACCGTCGGGATGGTGCAACTGTCTCCTCGCGCGTTCTTGCCATGTCTGATATGGTTGGGCGGAAGCTGTTCCAAAATGCCGCGGCTCCGGTGCCTGCCGATGTAACTTCACGGCAGATGCGCCGGAATGCAATTGGAACTGAGGCAAAGCTCTAGTCATTCCTTTTTGATACCCATGCATGTACATTGTACACGCTGCTTCTATATCTACCTCATATTACAGTGTCAGATTTATAGTTCTAATGCACATATTCTTCTATTTTTCCTGCATTTGGCTCGCCTAGGCGGAGGTGCTATGTCACCATCCCTCTGATACAATGAACAAAAGGATATACAGCAAGCATACTGAGTACGGGTTCTCATACTTATAGATATAGTGTTCATATAAGGATACGAGAACACTGATCCTCTCAAGAACTTTTTGAGCAGAGACCATGTCGGATTTCAACTTGGAGTTCACTACTAAGGCCAGAAATTGTTAACTATATATTAACTCTTCCTCCATTATATCCCTTTCTTTCATTATGGTTCGTCCTATCTCCTTGTCTGCCTTCCTTTATTCATTCACCTGTCAAGGGATTTTTTTACCACATTGTCAATGACTCTGCTCATGTGAATAATGTTGTCAAATGGAAAATACCAGGCAATGAGATACGAGAGCGGACAATTATGTGTCCAATAGCGGAAAGGCTCACTTATATTATCGATAACTACATAGGGGTTTAGTCCATACACTCAAAGTAAGCTATTCTCTGCCCCAATTCACTGTCACCTTAGCGCTGTGGTGTTGTTCAATCGCCACGAAAGAGCTAGGTAATGGCTATATTGCTTAGAACTTTTCGGTCTCCCGTAGATTGAATCGAAAAGTGCCCAGCCGGGGGTATAAGGCCTCACGTTGCCTAGATAGCAACAACCTCAACATAGAAGCGGGTATCATCAGTCTTGTACGCAGGGTTGCTGTCAATCTGCTGCTGAATCCACTCGACGGAGGCCTTGTAGTCTGGGAAAGGTCAACGTCACCATCACAAGCGTAGCCATATCTTCAAGACTTACTGAGAATGTCCTGGGTATAGGGATCCTCAAGACCGCTAGCGCCGTTACGGTGGCCAGCAAACCACTTATCGTACCCGTAGTAGCGCTGGCAGTCCCAGCGGGAGGCGATGTCCGCCTTCACGTTGGAGCTTTCGAAAGGTAAGCTATCATTCGAAATATGATATCATCGAGGGTTTCCTTACTTGAGAATGGCACCGTTGTTCCAGTTCGCCTCAGGCTGGCCAACAAAGCCATAGCGCGAGGCACAGACGCGGAGCTGGCCCCAGTTCTGCTTGAACAGACCGAAGTTGGCTGCATCCTGGGTCTTGGCGTCGCCATAGGGATAGTGGGCAGTGTTCATGTCCTCACTATGATTGACTAGTTATCAGCATTATATAGAGGTATGTCACGGTAGAGATCCTACATCTCTAGCATGGCAATGGCAATATCGAGAGTGTTACCACCGGCATTGAGAATTGACTGCTTGCGCGCTCCGAGGCCAGAGACGGTGTAGTGGCCACGAACGTCCCGCTTCTCGAGGACATCATTGGATACTGGAGTGGCCAGCGCCGTAGCGGCGAAGAGTGCAGCAACACATGGAAGGGAGAACTTCATCTTGAACTGGGAGATGAGAATCTGGAAGAGAGAAGTATAGAGTGAGAGTTGGAATCCTGGGGCTTGTTGAATGAAGTGCCCAAGAATGAGGCCAGGTCGAGAGGTTTTATACTCGCGAAGCTCGACATACTTCTAAGATTAGCCGTATATGAGTATATTGCTAAGCTCCGAATGTGAGACTTTTTTGGATTATCCAATTTCCACCTTGTTGCTGCTCGTCTCATCAGAATGGTGGCGTTTTTCCACGTTGTTGATGTCGACGTTTGTTATGCGCGTCTCTTCCAAGGTCCGGCATTGTGGCGTTTCAGCGTTGAGGAGTTTCTTCGGCATTACTAGAAAGGCCATTTCGCTCCTTATCGGCGACAAAATTGAATTATGGAATCGTGACTTTCTTGAGTAGGCCTGTGTGTATTGAATCTGGAATATGAGTCTCTACTTAGGTCGGTACCTTGTATCCGACAGAATCCGATAAGTTGATGAATACGCCGTCTGATGCTGGAACTAAATTGGAAACAGCTAGTGGGGTTTGGCATGAGGTTCCGAGGCGTTGGATGTTTGATTTCACGAGGATGTCTCAAATGTCTCAAACCCTATGTCCCCAAGCCATTGGCGGGATCAAATTCCCAACTGAGATCGATAAGATTGTTTCTTTGCAGTGCTAGAAAATATATTGCTCCTCAAAAGTAATGGATATCTTCAGAAATACGCACCCCGGATTCCACAACGACTCAAGCGGGAATCCAGGGAGTTACTCGCCGTACGGAGTGTCCGCATCTGCGCCTTTTCATGCATTGACAGAGGCACATAGAGCCAGAAATTCAATCGACTAACGGGATGGAGGATTAGCTTGGTTTTACACGTGGGATTCTCAGTCTGAGTCACCGTTAACCTTCGGACCCATTTCGATGTACGGCCCGTTTAGACGGAAATTACCCGAACTGGCACGGGAGAGTGCTCAGGAGTTCCGCCATGATAGACCCGAATAGGGTTAAAACATACTGATCGCCCGAGATAATCTCCGTGAAAGACCTACACTACCATTGGTTCCCGAGTCCAGGCACAGTACGGGGTAGAATCAGCCCATCTGCAATGTGGCGCATTTGTGCAAAAGCAACGTTAACTGGTGAAAGGAAAACCCGGGGTTCCTGTCGATCTTCATGTGCATATCCATACTCCGTATCCTTTTGACAAGTTATCGCAAATCGCGGTGATTGTTGTTCGGAGAGTCTTGACTAGGGTTTCAAGGGGGTGTTGTGCAAAATCCGGATAACTAGACTGTCAGGACATATAAAGTAGCTCGCAATACCCTCACTTCCAATAGCATCCAGATCAACAGCACTCTATACAACCTTCCTGCTTATCATTTATCCATAACACAAGATGCGTTCATTCTCTTCCGTTGCTGTCCTGTCCGCCATAGGAGCAGCCTCCGCTCAAGTTGCGACTAGCCCGGCGCCGTCGTCAACTTTCTCGACTGCCATTTCTTCGACCGGACACCCTTCATCGACAGTGTCTGTGACTTTGTCCACCCCTTTGGGCACTTCTCAGCCCACTGGCAGCAGCTCTTTTGCCAAGGTCGACGGACTCAAGTTCAATATTGACGGCGAATCCAAGTACTTTGCTGGCACAAACTCTTATTGGCTGCCATTCCAGACCAACAATGCCGATGTTGACTCTGTCCTCAAGAATCTGAAAAAATCTGGTCTCAAAATCCTCCGAGTTTGGGGTTTCAATGACGTTAACACCGTCCCGGAGGATGGAAAAGTCTACTTCCAGCTCCACGACAAAGCCACGGGTAAAACTACCATCAACACTGGCGCTGATGGTCTGAAGCGCCTTGATTATGTTGTTTCTGCTGCTGAGAAGTACGGCATCAAGCTTATCATTCCCTTTGTAAACTTCTGGGATGATTATGGTGGCATGAACGCCTACGTTACTGCCTATGGAGGCAGCAAGACGGATTGGTACACGGATAAGAAGATGCAGAGCGTGTATCAGGCTTACATTAAGGCCGTTGTCTCTCGCTACAAGACTTCCTCTGCCATCTTCGCGTGGGAGTTGGGTAATGAGCCTCGCTGCCCGGGCTGCGAAACCGATGTCATCGCCAACTGGGTAGCCAAAACTTCTGCCTACATCAAGTCTCTCGATTCCAACCACATGGTCACCACCGGTGAAGGTTTGTGTCCTTGAGACAGCCAAAACTGTTAATCCATTCTAACCCGTGATATAGAGGGCATGGGCCTAACCCCCGGATCGGATGGATCTTACCCTTACACTCACACAGAAGGCAGCGACTTCGCCAAGAACCTTGCGGCCCCTGATATTGACTTTGGAGTGTTCCACCTCTACGTGGCCGACTGTAAGAATACTCCCCAAGCATCCCAAAGATGCAGCACACTAACCCATCCTAGGGGGCATCAAAGATAATGAGTTTGGCAACCAATGGATCGAGTCCCACGCCAAGATCTGCGACGAAGCTGGAAAGCCTTGCATGTTCGAGGAATATGGCATCAAGAATGACCACTGCTCCGACTCGCTGAAGTGGCAGAAGACCGCCCTGTCCACCCCCGGCAACGCTGCTGATCTCTTCTGGCAGTATGGCCAGAAGCTGTCCACCGGTCCCTCGCCAAATGATGACTACACCATCTACTATGGCACTGATGACTGGAAGTGCACTGTCACTGACCATGTCAGTAAGATCTAAGAGTGGGAATGTCTGAATACTGTGCTGAGGACTGGATCTAAACCGGTATTCTTCGGACTCTTAAATATCTTGTTTGGTCCATGGCTCAATTCAAGTCATTTAGGTGATGTATCGCCAGGGGCATGCATTTTTCATCTTTGTGATATAGCTTATCAAGAATGAGTACACATCGAATTTTAAAGCATCGGAAATATCAGGCTGGTTTTACTGATCACCAGGGTTGCCTGTAAGTCGGCCTTTTAGTTTATAGCAAGTCCTATATATAAGAGAGCAAAGCCTAGGCTCCCTTGATGTATTTGTAGTTATCCATGTATTTTGTCGGTCTAGCTAGCTTCTGCATATGCCGTACGACGTGCAATATATATTTGGACTGGTGAGTGATGCAGGTACAAAGTGGTTTCTCTAACTCGCTAACATTGTTGCTGTTTACATGCAATCTTCAACCAAAGCTATAAATACTCAAATATAAACACAACATAAGAAGAATCAAATCCAAATCCGCTGAAACGTTCCAATAAAATCTCAAAACAGATATGCGGTAGAACAAAAGATGAAAACACAAACAAAAGGGAAAGACAAAAGAAAAAACATAAGAAAAAACAAAAGAAAAATGGCTCAGACGCTATAGAAACAATATATCGAAGGCACCGAAATCAAAATCAAGTCCTCATAAACTGGCCCTTCGCACCCGGACTCGTAGGAGCCGACCGAACAGTCATCACCTTCGGAGAGGAAACATCAATCGGCGCCAACTTCTCAATACCCTTGGCGCCCAAGGGCGTCTTAGGAGGTGAGTCAGTGACCACAGCATCGGCAGAATTCTTCGCAAACTCCTGAAGCCGACCCATAATGACCGGCGAATCGGAGTACAACACAACACCCTGCGAGTAGGTACATCCGGTAGCTTTCCCTTCATCGCTAGCAAAGTCCTCGTGAGCAGCCTCGCGCGTAATACGCGGGAAGGTGCGCAGCACGACATGGCGCGTGGGCTCGTTCGAGGGGGTGTTTTTCTGATCTTTGTTTGCAGCGTACTCCAACCAGCCCTCGTTCGAGACACTCTCAGCGTCCGGGGCTGGGAAGCTAGCGAGGACGAGCTCGCGCTCGACGCGCGCGTGTCTCCATGTCTCAGCGGCGAGCTTGACGATCTTTCGGACGCCGATTAGGAGCGAGTCAAGGTGTTTGGGGTCGGCGAAGTGCTTGATGTGGTCGATGATTTCGTCGACGATGACTGCTGCGGCTACGTTGATTGATTGTTTTGCGTCTGAGGTCGTGTAGGCTGCTTTCAGGGTCTGCTGACGCCAGAATGCCTCGCGGCGGACGGACTTGCGTCGGATGTCCATGGATAGCATCTGGAAGAAGGTGTCGGCTTTGTCGTATCGCCGGCCCAGGGTGAAGAGGAAGGGTTGGAAGACTCGGAAGGTTAGGGTTTTTGAGATGATGTGTTGGATGTAGGCACATCGGAGTTCGCGGGAGGCTGGGGTGTTGTCAAGGAAAGGAGGAAGTTCGGATGGAATCTTGGAAAGGATGTCTTTTGGGGGATCGATGGGAAGATATCCGAAGTGCTCTTTGGATAGATTGTGGATGAGCTGCGAGAGCTCTGTGAAGCAGTCCAAGCTAAAGATGAGAGAGTTTATTAGATCGTGTCCATTTATCGTTATCAACATGAGTCTATAAGAGAATGTATGTCCGCTGTGCGCTGATGCAGTTCAAACAAAGGAAATATAGAGAATGAATGACTTGTCTTCAAGAAGACGAAAAGCAGAAGAAGGAGAAGGCGAAAAAGAAGATGAAGATGAAGAAAGAATGAATGAAAAATAAGCAAATCCATAGGGCTTTAAAGGCTCACTTACAAGAATTGGTCGCCCTTGGTGTTTCTGAGGTCAGTGGCCTCTCCCAGGCTGAGCAGTGTCTTTCTCAGCCTGTCGCAATCCGAGCCTAAGTTGTCGATGGTCATTCGCATGCCATCCACCGCACGCTGAAGGTGTTGCTCCTTGACAATTCCGTCTCCTTCCAACCTTTCCTTCTCTCGCTCGGCACTAGCAAGCTCGCTATCTTTCTCGGAGAGTTGTTGCTCCATGGCAGCGCGCTCCGTTGTCCAAAGTTTCTCTTTCTCATTGAAGTGAGCTTCCAGAGCCGCAATCTTCTCATCCAATTCCTTGGCAGCGGCAGCAAGTTGTTCGTCATGGGATTGTCGCATGGAGTCCAATTCACCAGCATGGCCTTGTCGAAGTTCTTCCGATTCTTGGGCGTGCTTCTGGCGGGTTTCTTCCAGTTCTGCTAGCTTGGCTGCTAGTTCCTCACGTGTCGATGTGAGTTCGGCTAGTCGGGTTTGCAGCTCGGTCTCCTTGGACTCCAAAGCAGCGATCTGGGATGTCACTTCTGTCTTGGTGGCTTCCAGCTCGGTGCGCTGGGTTTCGAAGGATTCCTGCAATTGGGCCTTCTCCTTCTCCCATTCGTTTTTATTGGCTTCGTGTTCACTGCGGAGTTCACGCTCACGAGTCTCCAGATTCTCGGCTGCCGTTTTCTCGTCCTCGGCCTTAATCTCCTCAAACAACTCAGTGAGCTCCTCCTTCTGTGCCACAAGAGCCTTCTCCTGTTCCTCCCTCTGAGCCTCCAAGGCTTTCTCGTGGGCTTCCTTTGATTCCTTGATGCTTTCATTGAGCTGGTTGATCTGTCCCTCGAGTTGGGCCTTGGTTTCAGTAAGCTCCTCGTTGGATTTCTGATGGACAGCTAAGCCATCTTCAAGGTCCTTCTGCTTCTCTTGCAGATCGCCGAGTTCTAGACGCAGCTCACTGATGGTGTGCTTCAACTTGGCGTCTTCTTCGGCACTTTCGTTGGCAGTCTTCTTCATTTGAGCTTGCAAAGCTTCAATGTAGTAGTCCTTGTGCATCAGAGCTTGGTCGTGCTGGCTTCCAATGTGCTTCATCTCAGCCTCCCGAGTCGAGAGCTTGTTGTGGGTGCTGCGGAACCCATGAAGAAGACGGTTGATGTCGGGAATAGCCGACTGGATGCGTTGAAGAAGCTCAATGTGCTCACTGTCATTCTCTGGGGGAGATCCATTCTCAAGGGAATGGCCATTGGCCATGGACAGATTTTGAAGGGCTTGGTATGATGCTGAATATGATGGGTCTGGGATGCTGTAGCTCCGATGCATGTTATGCATGTAATGGGCCTCCGATTGATGATGAGGAGAATAATGCCCATAAGGAGGTACCATACCAGCAGAGCTCATGACAGGAGATTGGAGAGCATATGGTCCACTTTGGGCCACAGAAGGCGCCTCTGAGGGAGCCATCGGTGCGGCTGGTGGATTCTGAGGTGGGGGAGTTGCCGTTGGTGATATAGTTGGAGACATTTGAGGGTAGTGGGAACGTGCAAGTGGGCTGCTGACTTTGGGCACCGGTGAGGCAGTTTGAGCTACTGGCGAGGCGTAAGCCGCGGGAGAGCCAGCGTAGGGTCCGGGTAAGCTGTAAGGCACTGGGGAGCCAGCGTAAGGTGTGGAAGTGTAAGGCACAGGGGAACCAGCGTACGGCACTGGAGCGTGAAGCGCAGGTGAGGTGTAGGGTACTGGAGAAGAGTAGGCGTTTGGCGAGGCGTACGGCACTGGTGAGGCAGCGTACGGCACTGGCGAAGCGTAGGCGTTTGGTGACGCGTAAGGTGCTGGTGCAGAGTAGGGGACGGGTGAAGCGTAAGGAGAATAAGCTGATGGTCCAGGATAATATAGTTGGTTATCCTGGGAAGGACTTGACATATACCGTGCTTCGGTCAAAGATGGTGAAGGTAAAGGAACACAGGCAGCCACGGGGGAGAATGGGTCAGCCGGTGGTGATGAGACTACAGTTGTCTCTTCAGACCGCTCGGCTTGCTTGGGCTGGTCTTGCTTGGTCTGGTCTTCCAAAGGCTCCTTTGCTTCGGTGTCCTCGAGGGGAGGCTTAACAAAACTTGCTTCTTCCGCGGGCGGCTCTTTAGTCTCAGTGTCCTCAAGCGGAGGCTCAGTTGAGCTTGGCTCGTCCACGGGCGGCTGCTTGACCTCAGTGCCCTTGTCCTCGAAGGTGGGCTCGGTCGAGCTTGGCTCGTCCACGGGCGGCTGCTTGACCTCAGTGTCCTCGATGGGAGGTTCAGTCGAGCTTGGCTCGTCCACGGGTTGCTTGACCTCAGTGTCCTTGTCCTCGAAGGTGGGCTCGGTCGAGCTTGGCTCGTCCACGGGCGGCTGCTTGACCTCAGTGTCCTCGATGGGAGGCTGAGTCAATCTTGGCTCGTCCAAGGGTGATGCTTCGTCAACAGGCTTGTCGACTACAGGCGATGATTGATCCACGACAGGGTCGAGGATGTCTTGGGGTGCAGTTTCGTCGTCGAACACCTGGTATGCCGATACGGGCTTGTCGAGTACAGGTGATTGTGGACCCGCGACAGGGTCGGAGGTGTGTTGGGGTGTAGCCTTGTCGTCAAGTACCTCGTATGTTGATACGGGATTGTCGTGTACAGGTGTTTCTTGGTCTGCGACAGGGTTGGAGCTGTCTTGAGGTGTAGTCTCGTCGTCGAATACCTCGTATGCTGACACAGGAAGCGGTGACTTTACTTCGACGTCTGTATTGTCAACAGCAGGCTCTTGCTCTTTTACTTGCTCTGGTTCCTGTGCCGTAAGTTCAGGGCTGCCAGGAGCAGGTGTAGTTGTAGTTGTCTGAGTCTCTGTGACCTCTGGGCTCTTCCCCTTCTTAACCTTCTTGGTGGCAGCCTTGCTATTCTTGTCTTTGGCCTTAGCCTTCTTGTTGCCCGCCATTGCGGAAGAGTGATGCGTGCCCAAGACTTCTTGCCCTGGACAGACGTGTTACCAATAGGATCAATGTACTAAATGGAGCATGAGTTGATAGTTCCGATCATATGGGATGACTGCACTGTACATTTGCAACCAGTCCTGTGGCGATGCCTCAAGATATAGCCCAAAAGTTGACTATAATTTGGGAAGTATCAAGACTTTGGAATATTTAGAGACGTAAGCCAAGTGACTTCGGTTGATCGGGCAGAGACCTGAAACCTCTCTTTGACTGGGCGCGAATGAAGATGCACGAAACAGTGTAGATATTTTTGGGTGTAAGACCATAAGAAAATTAAAAAAAGGAAAGGAAAAGACGAACACCAAAGAATTCCAAAAAATATCTCGAAAAATTAGCATCCCAACGTTGTCGGGGCACAATAGCGGACCGACCCTTAGCGTGTTGATACCCATCCCCCCAATGTGCGAGAGGGCCATCAATTAGACGCGAGAACCGGGTTTAATGAGGGCACAAAGAAGATCGAAATCCACCCAGATTCCATTCTGAACCGAAGCGAGACCAGTTGGGAGACGCCATGACATTGGGCATCAAACTGTGGGTTCGGGCCATTCGAGGCATTAGTGGGGGGAACTTGACACCGACAAGCTGACATGTTCAACTGATAGCCCGACACTAATGTGTGGGAATTAAAAATGAGGCGATATATCAAAAGGACTTATCCCGCCCAATTGGCATGGTTAACCCTGGGAAATAGTGAGGCTGTCATCGGACAACACATCCAGGGATGTTACTAGATGAGATTTCGAACATAGCAGCGTAGCAGCATAGCAGCATATTGGACATAATATGATTGTATGATTTTCTACTTCGTATGCCAAGTAGTTCGGGCTGCAGTTTAATTTTGGATTTTATTTTTATCTGTACATGATACATTGTATAGATGCAGTACTACTGTCTCTATTAAGGATAGGAGTGCAATGTGATACTAAATATGCATTGGTCCTCCACTCTCTAAGATCAAGATTTACGAGAGAACAGAAATACCAAATTTTAGTTCAAGTATCCTTGGATGATCCCGATAATATCTAATAATCAAACGATAGAGTAAAATAATAGACTAATAATCAATAAACTACTCCGTATGTTGTAAACAATAAATCGAGATGATGTTGTCCAACACAGAATAGAGGATGACACTAAGCCCAATACGGAAATCACGTGCCATCGACATTCGCTTTCCACCTCGCCCTATCATCGTTCCGCAAAGGGTCATCGATCATCACCAATTGCTTCCCTCCACACAATGTTCGCTGCCAGACGATCTGCTCCCTCGACGCGGCAGCTGCTGCGCACCCAGCGCCGCTGGGGTTCTCACGCCGCCCACGAGCCCGTGAACGAAGGCTTCGGCGTAAGCTCCTCTCCCCCGCCCATCGCGACCAGACCCGAGTCTGGAAGCAGAGCAAGAAATGCCTCAATGACCCACGACCACCTGGCTAACTCTTCCATGTCCACTTAACAGCGCAGCTTCTACGTCACCTGCGGCTCCATCGCCTCCGCCTACCTCCTCTACCGCGTCTCCCAGTCCAACGAGAAATCCAGCGAGCCCTCTTGGATCTCCGGCCTCATTAGCAAGTGGACTCCTTCCCAGGAGGTCTTCGAGCAGCGCAATGCTATTCACACCGCTATGATGGAGAAGGCTGCTACTGACCGCCACTTGCTCGGCAGTCAGGGCCCCCCCGAGGCTTTTGCCCTTCGACAGCCCGAGTATGTGATCTTGTTGCCCCGGAAAGGCTTTTCTTTCTTGTTTGCTAATCGGTTTCCCATTGTCTAGTATGATGAACGCCGGCTCTCCATACAACGTTTCTCCCGGTTCGCAGGCTGACCTGAGCCACGTTGTGGCTCACTACCAGCGCAAGAACCAGGAGATTGAGGAGTCTCGGGTTGCGCGGATGAAGGACGGCAAGGTTGTGTCGATCTACGAGTAGATGGGGGTATCTTTTTTCTTGGTCGGCTGTCTGAAATAGACATGTGTGGAGGAAAAATCATGTACATATACGTTGGGACTTGACGTTCAATCCAGCACCTGATAATTGGATTTTCTTTTGTTTTTGAACCTAACCCCTAGATCCCCGTTGAATATTCGTTGAATGTTGAAATTGAGATATTCCATTTTATTATCGAACTCGCTCTATGACGCGGTTGACGGCACAACCTCCAGAACTACTCTCCCCACACCCTCGGATTGAACATTCAATTTCTGCTGCACGTCCAGCTCATTAGCACAGACATTACCCAACACAGCAAGGAACTCATCAACGCCGCCACCAACTCCGAAATAAACCTTCTTGGCCGCGACGAGAGCCCGACTTTTCACCGATGCTGTGTTGGAGCGGCGCAGCAGCGCCAAAAGCGTCTCGGAAAACGCCGCCAGCGATGCGGGCGAGTAAATAGTCTCACTAGCAAGAACTAGAGTCTTGCGAGCGCCATCACCGGACGAGAAGACCAGATCCACAAACTCGGGCGACCAAGCGCCCGAAACGAAATCAACCAAGATCCCACGCTGAGCAAGATCATCTTTGAATTCCTGAACCAGCTCAGGCGTGATATCCAGCTCTTCGTCCTGGTCTGGCGCAGTTGAACCGGCCGAAACAGCCATTTGGGAGCGGCTATTGTGCCATGTCAGAAGGAGATTCGGGAGCGTGACAAGACGGAGCACGTCTGAGTTGTAGTCTGCAAAAGTAAAGAGGGTCTTTCTTTGGCTCTGGCCGGGCTGGGCTTGGCCGAGGAGACGGGCGAACAGCGTCAATGATGGGACTGCTGTGCCTGCGCCGAGCTGTTTATTCATATTAGCCTTCTTATTCCTAGGTAGATGGTGCCCACAAGAAGGATGATTACAAACCTCAACTATATGGATATCCGCCGGGCTATCGGGTGATTCATTAAGAATGTCCTCGTTGAGGGAGAGCTTAGCTAGATCCAATGCACATTCCCAGGTCTTGAAGCCACCTTCATAGAAATTGGGTGTGATATCGCCTTTTTCAATACCGGCAATAAGCTTTTCATTATCGTGGCCTGCGCTGTCTTCGGCCATGAGCTGGGTGCGGATGTCAAAGATCTCTCGTCGAGCAACGGCCAAAGGCGAATGGCCGATTGCGAGCTTATTGTAGAAGATTTGAGAGGGAAGAATTGAAAGCTATGACCCTGATTAGATTTCGATTCTGTTGGAAAGGTATAATGCATTTCAAAGTAATGAACTCATGCTTATTCGTGCTCTTGTCAATGATAGAGGACAGCATCCCATTGGCCCAAATTGGGATGTAGAATATACTTGCCAGCCCAAAGCATCGATGACAAAAGAAGTAGCATAAGATGCATAATTGAGATTGAAACATCTTGCTTTATCACTTACCCATTCATTCGTATCATGCTTAATCGGTTTCACGAGCTCAGGAAGAGAATTGCCCACAGTTTGCTGGGAGGGCACATCGGAGAAATCATTATTGATCTCCGAATCGTCAATGTCGATATCATCTCCGGAAAATCCGAAGCTGAAGGCCATTTTCACTTAAGATGGCCCTCTGCTCTTCCAAGACCTAGTATTGTGTAGGTGGGTTGTCTGAAGTGGCCCCGATGTTGCAGATGATGAGAATCTGTCGGAATCGCAGGTTCGACAAACTTGAACTAGTTCTGGCAAAAATAGTGTTTTCGAGGGCAGGCTGATTATATAGTATTTCAGTTCCAACGCTATCTTCTCACAGACACTTTCACCTGATCTCCATACAAAAAATTCCAGTGGGTGGAAAATGACTAAGCGAATACGTGGCTGCCTCAGGCAACATGCCTAATTAGGATATTACTTTAAGAGATGATTGGAGCTTTTGAAGTTTAGGGGCGAGCTGCAATAATTGTAAATATATGATTTGGGAATTGTGTAACTCATAATGTCATATCCAAGTGATTAGAAACTGATGCTGTCTATTCTAATATTTATATGCAAACCAAAGACGTGAGCTGCAAACTAAGAGCTGCGTTTAAGCCTTCTTGCCCACAGCAGCCAAGCTGAGAGCCTGCATCACATCAGCGTGCAGATCCACAGAGTCCTCAATACCACAGCTCATGCGGACAAGGTCATCAAAGACTCCGGCGGCCTCGCGCTGTTCCTTGGGGATACCAGCATGGGTCATGCTGGAGGGCACCTCGCACAGACTCTCAACACCTCCCAGACTCTCGGCGAGGGTGAATACCTTAGTGTGCTTGCAGAAATCGTGAGCAGCCTGCTGTCCACCCTTAATACGGAAGCTGAGCATACCACCACCCATGCCGTCACGGTGCTGCTTGAGGGCAATAGCGCGGTGGGGGTGGGAGTCAATGCCGGGGTAGTTGACGGAGATGACGTGGGGAGAGGACTCAAGGGCCTTGGCGATGACAGTGGCGTTCTTGGTCGCCTCGCGAGCACGCAGGTGCAGGGTCTTCAGACCGCGGTGAGCGAGCCAGCAGTCGAATGCAGAGGGGACAGCGCCGATGGCGTTCTGGAGGAAGCCGAGGCGCTCCTTGAGGGCCTCTGAGTTGAAGGCAGCCACGCCCATCAGGACATCCTAGTTCCAAGTTAGAAATTGATACTGGCAAAGTCTAGGTTGGAAGTAAGAACTCACGGAGTGGCCATTAATATACTTGGTCACGGAGTGAACAACGAGATCGGCACCGTGGTCCAATGGGTTCTGGACGTAGGGGCTCATAAAAGTGTTATCGACAACGACCTGAATACCGTGCTGGTGGGCAATGTTGGAAACAGCCCGGATATCCACCAAGCCGAGAGTCGGGTTGGAGGGGGTCTCGATCCAGATGAGCTTGGTCTCGGGGCGGATCAATTGCTCCACGTCCAACTCAATGGAGGGGGTGAAGGTGACCTGGACACCGTGCGCCGAAGCAACCTTGGTGAAGTATCGGTGGGTACCGCCGTAAACATCGGAGACCGAAACGACATGGGAGCCAGCAGCAAGGGACTGGAGAATGTTGGCCGTAGCGGCGGAGCCGGAGGAGAAGGCCAGAGCGTACTTGGCATGCTCGAGAGCTGCAACGGCTTGCTCAAAGCTATCACTGCGAGGGGTATTAGTCCGCCTGATCGATGTGTCAAACTTCGGGACTAGTAAACTGACCGGTTGGGGTTAGAGCTCCGTGTGTACTCGTACAGACCAACGGGGTTTCCGACACTGGTCTGAGCATATGTGGTAGAGAGAGAGATCTATTCAAGGCATTGTTAATACCGTCTTTCTTTGCGTTCTCCCCGGGTCCATAAGCTTACCGGAGCAATGACAGCCCCGGTCACCGGGTCATGAGGGGAGCCGGCGTGGACAGCCAGTGTCCCAAAGCCGCGGTCAGTAGTACCATTTTCCGTGGAGCCCATTGTGTATAGAGAAGATGATTTTTAAGGCAATTGAGAGAGAGGCGATGGGTAGGTTATATGTTTATCGATAAGATGAGATCACCGCTTCTTTGTATGACTTGACTTTCTTAAAACGGAATGGAACTCGGATTGCGAATCTGATTGATAATCAAGGACGATGGCGAAAAACAAATCCAATGTCTGCTTTCGGATGTTTTTATGCTGGAAAATTCAACCGAAAAAAAAAATTTCATCCAGAGAATTCTTTTACATACAATCAACCTCTGGGGCGCAGATGACGATGGATCGCGCGGTTGCGACTGGACGAGAGACCGGCGGAGCTCCACCGGCGGCCGGCAATACTGCTCAGAGAATCATTTGGACTCTCCGATGACTCGGAGAGTCGGAGTACTCGGCACTTGCCGCATTGCAGATCTCATTGGCATACGGAGTACTATATATACATTTTGCTTTGAATGTCATGTTTTGTATATATCATCTCCATGAAGTTTAGGAGAAAGGGTAAATACGGGAGCTTGCTTACATTACATTCAGATCAGCTAGTTTGCCCGGGTGTGCACCCCCGGGGCCTATAGCTTTACACTGTCAGCTAGGCGTAACTACCTAGGTATTATGTATGGCTACATATGTACTCAAGTGTTTATATATTCTTGGCATTTATTCGTATGGGTATCTGATCTGACTCTAAAGAAATTTTATGGGCGCTGAGAACGGGCCACGATAGGCGAACAAGAAGACAGTCTAATAGAACATCAAATGGTAGCAGCAGCAGCAGCCTACCACCAAGTGATGGGGCCCGTTCCACCCATTTGCATCGAGCCCTAGAAGATGGTCAGTGAGAGCTAGAGAATGGATATGGAGAAGACCAACAAGAATGGAATATGGAGGGCGTCTATCCTGTGGGGTTTCATCCGCAACATCTGGGGCATTGGGAATTTGGTCATGCCACTCTTCTGATTCAACTCGGAATCGTACAACTTCTCCCACATCGAAGAAGAATTCTGTTCCGCCTTCACTCTCCCAGATCCATACCTGCTCGGCATAGTCACTGCAACACACATTAGCATTTAGCTTTGTTACGAGGTGAGAATCAGCTCACAATCGGGACTTCTCCATAAGCATTTGTGGCGGGATCAGAATGTCATTGAAAAATTCAAGACCAACTGGAATCTGTCAGCATTTGATGCGCACTGAATTTTGGTGTTTGGAACGCACTTTTGATTCCATGTTCTGTGCCACTGGAAATCTTTCCCAACATGATCTCTCCTTTGAAGGGTCGGAAAACAATCATGCGGAATTTGACTGTGTGATAGTCAGTAAGGATCTCAGACTTGAGAAAGTGCTGGCATAATCTACCGTTAACATTCACCAACCCAGTCCCATGGCCAATCAGACCATCGGAAGACTCAAGTAGGTCATAGAAGCTAATGCAAAGGCCGATTTTTTGAATGACCTGGCCGAAATAAGCATTAAGAAGCTGGAAGGAAGAAGCTTGAATAGCGCACTTTATTGGCGTATTTGGCATTGATGTTGTCTTCAAGTGCAACTGCACTGAACTTTGAGAAATCCTCAGGCGAAATCTGAATCAAGTCCGATATGGTGGTCTGCTAGTGTTAGAAAAAGTTTTATATATGACCGTCAAACTTACTAGGATAAACATGGCGACGGTAGGGGAAGGCACGACCAGGAGATTTGTCTGATTAGGAAGTGACAAAGTGAGAACCTTCCAAGGTTGGAAGGTGTAGAATGTCTTTTTCCTTTACAATTGTCATTGAGGCAATCAAAACTGAGATTATTCGTGCTCCGCCTAGAATCCCGCCGGCACGTGACCACGGAACGGAAGCTTTCAATCTTAACCTCGACTCCGCTAATACGTTAAATTTACGAGATTATTCCTTTGTTTGTGCTGGAATCTCCGGCAAAACAAAAGGCTCTTGTCATGAGCTCCCAGGGATTTTCTTTCCCACCTCCGCCGCCCCCGCCGCCGGCAACTAACCAGGCGCCGGCTCACCACCCGACCCAGCATGGACAGAATTGGGGTGGACGCGGCGGACATGGCGGAGGCCAGAGGGGACGTGGAAGAGGACAAGGCAACCGTGGCCGAGGAGGGAATCATGCAGAAAGTGGACGAGCGCCATCATATCTTCCCCCTACAGGTTTCAACTACGCGCAACCAACGTATGGTGGATATCCTCAACCTCTTCCCACAGCACCTTATATGCCTCCCCAGCCCTACCATCCTGGACAAACCTCGGCTTTTCAGAATCCTCAAAACCCGCCTCCATATCCATCTCAGCAATATGCCCAGTCGATAGCTCCGGGGAACTATCAACACTACAATACGCCCAACCTTCCTACACCTTACCCTCCCACAACTCCGGCATACATGCAAGGCTTACCAGCACCTCCCCATGGCCATCAGCCAAACAATCAAGCAATGATGCCCCCCATCTCATGGCGTAATGATATGCAAGGTGCGGCGCCATACATGGGCGCTCAACCGGGGCAAGCACGAGGGCCACGACCTCCTCATGCGCATGGCAATCAGGGTCCGAAACCCAAGCCTGCCCAAAAGCGGGATCACTCCTCTGCATTCAACAAACCTCAATCAACTGCGCCTCGGACTCCCGCTGCGCCTGCCGTCCCGAGCTTCGGCAACCCTCTGCCCTTGAAGCCACCACCCGTCGCAGACTCTACAGCCAACAGAAAGTCAAAGAAAAGGAAAAGGAAGCACAACCAACTTGGGCTGACCCCTAATACGGAGGACCACGAGTCAAGCGAAGAAGAGGCTGATGAAGACGAGGAATCGAAACTGGCACAAAGTGGATCTGACGCCGCACCGCTTCAGGTCTCATACAAAGGAAAGACGTCTGTGTTGCAGACACCGACCGATATTGCTGCTTGGATTGCAGAGCGGAAAAAGAAGTTCCCCACGCACGCTCGGGTCGAGGAAAAGAAGAAGTTAATGGAGGAGGCAAAGGCAGCCCGCGAGGCAGCCCGTCAACAAAAGCAAAAGGAGCAGCAGGAAAAGCGAAAAGAGCACATGCAAAAGCAAAGCGAAAGCAAAACAGATTCCACTGCGGATGCAACGACAAACGCGCAGCGCAGAGAGAAGATTCGTCGCAACCTTGAACGAGAAGAGAAACGAATCCAAAAAGCCATGGCCGAGACCGAAGCTGCTCGTCTCCGAATGGAAGCTCTACAGAAGGAGGCGTTGAGCCTAAATGCAGACCTTTCCCCAGACGAAGGTACGGGTATCGCACCTGTCCCGGCCCCGGTTATCAAAACTGAACCTGCAGACCCGGTGCAAGACTCAGAGCCAGCCCTCAAGACCGACCCCGAAGACATGGTACCGGAGCCAGCCACTAAGATTGAACTTGAAACTACGTTGCCAGAGGCAACCATGAAAGCTGGGCCTCATGACCCAATTGCGGAGCCCGCTCAACCAGCCGTCCCCGCTTCCCACGCGACAGAGCTGCAGGGAGATCCAGGGGTGGCCGAGTCCGATAATCTCGAGCACACAATCAAGACTGGGCACCCCACCGACCATGACGTTGATGACATGGAGCTCGCATCCGATCCCGGGGCCAGCGATTGGACCTCCTCGAGTGCTTCTAGCTCAGATTCCGACTCCGACTCTGACAGCGAGGACTCCGCGCCAGAGCAGGCAACTTCACGTCGCACGGGACCAGAGCGAGTGCCACCCCCACCTCGCGAAGGCAAAAGGACCGTCTGTCGTTATTTTGCACGCAGTGGGCACTGTAACCGTGGCGACCAGTGTAAATTCCTGCATGAGAATGACCCTGAACGAAGCTCGAAGGCCAAGGCCAAGCCTGAAAAGAAGGAGAAGGAGTCGAAACGCAAGGGACTTTATCAAGCTGTGAGTGCCCCATTTACTGATTTTGCCGCTCCTATTGAAATTGTACTGACACGGATTAGTTGCTGGACCGACAGAAACAAGACGACGACCGCCGGGCAATGGAAGTGATCTGCTGGCTAGGTCAGAACAATATGTTTGACGCCCCACACGATACCCCAATGAATTAGCGTCAGAACTGGAGGAACGAAACGTACAGGAAAAAAAAGGTCATAGCTTGGAGGCGTAGGGGCTTTGGTTGGATTTTCAACTTGGATGGATAACCGAAGCTCAGTCGCGTGGCTCCGATATAGTACAAAGAATTAAAATGAGGAAGGAAAAAATAATAGTAAATAGGTTAAATCACACCTAATTCGAATTCTTTCATGAATTGTCCTTTTTTAACCAATCTGTTGAACCAATAATGATATCTAAAATTCTCTTAAAATAAGACGATAAAAGGTTACTAAAATAGCAAGGCAAAGACCGAAGTAACTAAAGCCGACCAGAGTGGAGAGAGTCATTTAAGGTCACGTCGAGTTCAAGCCAGTCAACGGAGGAGATTCCCTGCCAAGCGAAGAAAAGATGGCCGTCAGTGGTCCAAAAGACTCGTGGATCACCGCCACGCTCTCTTTTCGTGTCTTTTCTTTCTCTTTTCCTCTTTTTCTCGCTCTTCTCTTTCTCTCGGGCCCTCGCGGGTCCTCTCCGGGATGGACAATGGCCAATCACTTGCCTTGCTTCCTTTTTCGGTATTTGTTTTTCCTCCCTTTGACTCTAGGCTGTGCTTAGCTCCTTATCCATGGGGCTACCCATGGGGCACATGCCCTCTTTTATAAGACTACTCTGTCGTTCGGCCTTTTCTTCCATATTCGCCTCTTTACACTGCCTTCCACTCCTTTGAGGCCCTTTGTGATTTCTCTCTTTTTATCTATATCTATCACTTGAACATTCTATCGTTATTTTTCAACCTTATATACATATATACAGTCATAATGCGCTTCTTTATGTCCCTCGCTGTCGCGGCCATGGCCGCCGTCGCCTCGGCGAACAACATGGCCAACCCCTTCAGCATCCCCACTGAAGGTTACACCTTCAAGGTCGGCGAACCTACCGCCCTGACATGGAAGCCTACCACCGGCGGCACTGTCAGCCTGATCCTGCAGTGGGGAGCCGTGATGACCGGTAACTCCGGCACTGTCATTGCCTGTAAGTGATACATCAGAATGACTCACTAATTCCCCGATAAGATACTAACCATCACCAGCGAGCATCGCGAACGATGGCAGCTACACCTGGGATGTGCCCTCCAACCTGGCCGCCCAGCCAGACTACACCATCCGGATCGTCTCGGACGATGATAGCAACGACTACAACTACATCGGCCGTTTCACCGTCGAGGGCTCCACGGTCTCTGTCTCGTCTTCCAGCGCCAGCTCAACCGCTGCCTCCACTTCCACTGAGTCTTCCACTGAGTCTTCCACCTCGGCCACTAGCACCACTACCTCGGAGAAGTCGACCTCGAGCTCTTCGGACATCACCAGCTCTGCCACCACCATGACCACCGCTTCCAGCACTGTCGCCAGCACCTCCGCCTCCGCTACCGAGACCTCGGAGAGCTCCAGCGCTGCCGCCTCCACCTCGGCCAGTGCCAGCGCCAGCGCCAGCTCCTCCGCATCCCAGAGCGCCGTGCCCACCACTAACGCCGGTATCACCAACCGTGTCTCCGGTGGAATGCTGGCTCTCGTTGCCGGTGCTCTGATGCTGTAAATTATCATACAGATTTTGTCAACGAGACCTTGTTCGACATGTTTTATTGATATATACATATTCTTTTCTCTTCGCTTCTCCGATTGGTTATATCTTGAAACCAATTAACTAATTTGTGTTATTGCCTCCCTTTTTCTGGGATGCAGCTGTACAAAACATCCCGTCCTTTTGATTACGGTCGGGATGGTGGATTTATTATTTGATTCTTATCCTATTTATGTATCCCCCAGCGTTAATGACTGTATACTCCCCTACAATCTACTTTCTATACATGTAATCTTGTATATTCCAAGGTTGTATCCTCTTTCCAAGGTTATCTGATTTATATCAGACAGTGGGGGAAAGATTTAATTTGGATAGTCCCGCGTCCACTTTTTTAAATTGTAGTCTAATCTCGCTAAATATTTGTGTTCGATAGTGCGTTAAATACGGTTAAATGTTTTGCCTACGTTCAAGTAAGTACAAGTGACATCTAGTTATGTTGTCTATATTGTAGGCCTATTACTCCATACCTTTCTTGAATTCAATGCTACCTATTCTCACTAAACACCAAGGTATCATCCCAGTAAGGGGGGTCTCTCACTGAAAGGAGATAAATAATGATCGACCATTGGTGGAGTCAAGCAAATTTCCCGAGGGAGTAGGGATTTCCCCTTCTCCACAAGATTGAATTGGAGGGGAATCGATGTTGATAAGCACATGGGCACTGCTTTGGGTTACATTTTACTTCTATTTTTTGACTAGTCTTGGCTAGTAACTGTGAGGTGAGGAGAATTGTATTGTACTTTTTCCTAATTAGTCCCGGTTCAATCTCCGTGGGGAGTTCGTATAGTACGTGCAAGGTGCACTACATAGCATGAACACCATACATATATATGTATATATGTACCTGGCTACATAAAACTATATACTCAGACACAGTCATCACAGTCGTCTCGACCAAGTCCCTTGTCCGACTTGGCCCTGTGCCTAACTCGTGATCACACCCACATGCACCAGGTACCAGGTCCCCTCTGCGATGAAATCTCAATCTGCTGAACTCGACGTTTCAGGTCTCCGCCAACGATGTCATTGCCATCTGGACTACCACATCATGTGTTTCGAAGATGTCGAGTGTATTCCTTAAGGTTGCCCTAAAAGTTCCAAAGCGTTCGGGCTATGCTAGGCACCCGCGCTATGGAAAACCCCAACCCTGGCATAAAAGAGACCTCAATTCAATGCATGTCTCTCGACACACCGCATGAGCAACATGGGAACCCCAAGCAAAATCACTATATCATTCATGTCTAGCCTTGGTAATAGCGCCCTATCGTCATCGAAAGCTCGGCTCTAAGCAAGGGTCTTCACAAATATACAGGAACAGTCCACACCACCTCGTGTCTGCAGAGGAAGCAAGGCTCTTACCACTATGCAGGACGTTTGCTGGAGATCCCGAGACATTTTGTCCATCCAGTTACTTCATAGGGCGGATTCTGGATCTAGTCTCTGATCTATCAATCGAACATGCCCTTCGAAGAAAATGTGATTGCCTATATGCAATAGATGCAGCAGACATGCAGAAACTGGGGTGGTCATCATCCACTTTCTTTTGAAATATGAATGGATGAATGGCTCAGCTTCTTCTTTCGTGTCACGTTGCTACGCTATGACATTGGTTATTGGTTCGTTGCTGTGAACGATGACATGACAGCTGGGTTTGCAATGATCGAACCCCTAGCTTGCAGCAGGGCCCATTGATGGGCCCGGGATCCGAGATCCATAATGGGATTTCGTTTCGGTCGAATCCGGCTGTGCTGCATAATTTGCTTCTTATAAAGGTGCTGCTGCATCCTCTCAAGGGATTGGGGTTTATTGCTTGTTCAGTAGTGCCATTGAACGCTCAACCCGAACCAGAGCAGCTTTTTTCCTTCAGACATATACACGTTTTCATTAAGTTCTCCAACCAGAACAGGATACACTATGTTATCCAAATTCCTTTTTGCGTCGGCTGCGACCGTCGCGGCTCTCTCTGGCCTGGCCAATGCCCAGACAAACATCACCGATAACGACTGTGCCTCCTCATCCGAGTACTCAAGGTGCAACAGGGATGTTGCGGACAAGTGGAGCTCCTGCGTCCGAAACTGCAACGGCAATGGTAACTGTGTCGTGAACTGTGGCTGCGAGTCCCACCAGAAGTATATCAACTGCATGGCGGAGTCATGCTGGAACCAGGTATGGCTTTAATATACCCTTCGATACCAATGAACCATGTTCATGAGTACCATACTAACAATATCTTCTCCAGGTCTACTCCTGCAAATACCAACTCTTCGTGCAGCAGTACTTCGCCATCTGCCCCAGCGCCCAAGAGCCAATCCCCTTCTGGCCCCCACCAGACAACGCGCCGAACCGCTGCTCCTGCGATCTAGGCAAGGTCACGCAAATGACCCTCTCATCGCGCAACCAGCAAGTCAAATGCATGCGCGCCGTCACCGACAAACTCACCGCAGACATCGGCAACATCCCAGACCTGTCTAAACTAAACGACGGTCTCGACATCGCCAACCGCGCCTCGGACTGTGCCTGCTGCGGAGCCAGCGCTAGTATCTCCGCGTAAGTGAAGCATACTACCTGCGACCAGCATACCTTCCTTCCAAACCCCCAACTAACCCCAAACTACAGATCCTGGGATGTCTGCCCACACACCGAACCCACCCTCGCCGGCGCAGATATGTGGGGACTCTTCTTCCCCTCCGATCTACCCAATCTATACACGTCCCTGCCGAACTGGGCATGGTCATCTTGCGACGCGACTCTCCGCGACACGAACTGCAAGGACCTTGGTTTCACTGATACAGACAAGTTCTACAAGCCCGGCGATTTCCCTAATAACGGCACCTCGACCCTGTACGAAGTTGGCGGTACGCTTTCCGCCCCTCCGAGCGGTACTGTTCTCACTTGGTCGCAGGCTTCGGCTACCTATACCGTTAGCGCGACTGGGTATGACCGCGAAGCTGTTGCTAGCCAGAGTGAGTACCGTGCCACGGCTACCGGGAGCGATGAGGCGTTCCCGATGCAGACTGACAGTGGTGCTGCGGCTGTGAGGACTGGTGGTCTTGGAGCTGTGGTGGCTGGTATCTTGGCGGTTGCTATGTTGTAGCTTGGTTGAAAGTATGCATAGACTGTGCTGCTAGGTGGAGGGAGGAGGAATTGATGTTTATGGTATTTCATGATGTGATATGACCGGGTTATGGGATGGTATGTGGCGTTGACGATTTAATGCTACCTTGGGCTGCTGTTGTGTTAGGAAAGGACTGGATATACTTACTACTCGAACCGCGAACAATCCGATACTTAAGTTGCTCTATTCTATCAAAAAGCTTGTAGAGTACCAACCTTAGACCTCCATAGTGTGGAACAACCAAAACTATATGAGGTGCCCACTTACTGGCTATCCGTTGCCTTCACACTTCGGGTCTAGAAGTCTAGATACGCGGATGTTCAATTCAGATTCATAGCCCCAGAGTTGTTGGTACTTCCGAAAGTGCTTGGATTGTGGTAGTGGCCGATTAGTGATGAATGACCAGGGCATTTTCTGGATGCTATCATTTTGAATGGGAAGAGAACGATGCTGTTCTTGATTGTAACCCGCAGAGCAGCTATAAAATTATATAAAAAGGCCCGGAAGCCGCCCAGAACGCCAGTTACTCCACAGAAATCGGTATCAAACGTCATAGCCCCGCTAGACAATGCACGAGCACCGTGGTCGGTGTCCTGTAGGAACGACAAGCATAAAATCCACAAAATCAAAGCAAAAGACAAAACATCACGCAAGCCACGACGGAACAACCCGCTTCAGGAACTTCATGAACTTCCAAAACCCAACCGCGTACTCCTCATTACCATGCGGGTCCACGACCCGCTCAGGGAACGCAATACCAGCACCAAACAGCCCCGGGATATCAGACGAACGACCAGGCTCGTGGAACATACCAGTATCATGATCAAAGCTCATAAGAAGAGGCGCGCCATTCTTCGAGAGAGCAGGGAGCGAGGTACGGGTATACCCAACGGCCTGGACAAGATAGTCACACGCCGGCAGATATTTGTGGTACTGGGCAGACTCAATCTCCGGGCCACCAGCGCAGTCGATCTTAGCTAGAACCTGGCCAGCAGGCGAAGTGGGAAGTTTGTCGTCTTCAAGCTCGGAGCGAGCAAAGTCCGCGGCCAGACCCTTGAGACCGGTGTTGTCGCGCAAGATCCAGCCATCCTTGTACTCTGCGTAGCGGAGGGCGTGGCGGGTGAACCAGCTAATGCGCAACAGAGGGTGGGAGGTTTGGGCGAGCCTGGTGAGGTTCAGGATGGCGAGGATGGCGCTGTGGGATGCGCCGACGATGGCGATGGATATAGGTTTGTCTGAGGGGAGTGTATTTGCTAGCTCGCTGGGCTTGAGGACTAGGTCGAGGCCCAAGCGCTGGATGTCCAGTCCCGGAACGGGAATGGCGGCTGTTGTGGGGAAGGAGCCTGTGCAGAGGATCAGGCGGGTGGTCTCTATGGTCTCAAGAACTTCAGATGAATTCTGTTTGATGGAAATAGTCCAGTTGGAGGTCTGGAGTGTGCCATTATTAGTCTCTTAATTATAGAGAAGTAGATGTGCAATAAAATTACGCACCGTTTCGTTCAGGTTGGCTGATTTGACAGAGCCGTGGCATGCATATACTTGCTCCATCTTCAGTAGACCGGCCGTGAGGTCACGAACCATATCCGCTGCGAAACCAAGGGTGCAGGTTGATTCTTGGTCGAGCTTGGCCAGTTTGGTGAATGCATTAGGTGATTTGGTGTTATCGATCACTTTCTGAAAAGGCTGAGTGGCTCTTGCGTATGCTTGGAATAATGAAACCTTGGTGTTGCTGAATAGTACTTTGTTAGTATCTTTTGGCCTGTGTTTACGTTTCAGGAACCTGGTACAAACCTAGGAACTTCGCGATACTTGCTATGGACTCTCCCAGCTTCAAAAGAAGGATCAATCCATGCGATTGTGCCCAGCTGGCGCTCCAACAAGTTTCCCATAACGGCAACTCCGGCCGGACCGGCTCCTACGACGACCGCTGCGCATTTCCGAGTAGCCATGTTGGGGTTGTAGTGATTGGAAACTGGGAGTAAGAATAGGAAAGCGAGTTTAGGACTGACTCAAGGGATACAAAAATGGGAATGAGAAGGAGTTGCAAAAATGGCGTTTATTTGAGTAACTAAATAAACAGAATCGCAATAGATAGCACGACGGGGTTCGCGACGGGGTTTAAAAAGGGGGGATCAGTCGGCTAACACCCAGGGGACAACATCATCGGCGACGGGAATGCGTGGTATTTTCATGCAATAACGCAACCAGCGTCCAGTCAGGGCATCGCTATAGAGCGGGAACGCTCATTACTTCTCCAAGCGAGGGTCCCCGACATCCCATGACACATGTGTAGCTCTCGGTCGAGATGGGTCGCCGTTCTATCGACATGTATTGGCCAATCCATGTTGTCGCGGGGACCTTTCAACCTAAAATTGGCTGCTTCACATTTGGCGGTGATGGCTCGGGAATCTCAAACGGCGACTCATTCGGTGACTCGTTCGTTCAATCGGCGACCGACCCCACCGCTTCCCGTCGGGCTGTCGGCCTGTCGGCAGGGTCGATCCGCGCTCAGTATAGGAAGAGGTGCTGGGAATAGACACCATTTTCATAGCATGGGTGGGAAATGTTGCGAGTCCATATTTGGACACGGTTAGCATCAACGAGGAATAAAAAAGGAGTAAAGCAGGTCGAGGAGGCTGTTGGCTTTATATTGTGTTGTTTTGGCGTCGATCAAACAGTCTTGGCAGAATGGCGTGATCGATTTTTGGGCTTCTGAGGCCAATCATCGCTGAGGAAGTATACGTCGATATAGGGCTGAGGTATGGACTCTAATGATCCGGGGCTAATATGTGGTATAAAATATTCTTTTGACAGGTCATCTAGCACTTTTGTAAACGAAAACAAAACCCATATCTACACGTCCGACAGTTGTTTTTGATATAACCTTCCCTCACACAGCCCAGTATATCCTCACGCTCGCGTGATAAACGTGGTTTGACCAGCCCGGAAATCTCGCCCGGGCCCAAATGGCAATCGAATCTCCAATCTCCATTTCGCGAACCCCATGTCCATCAAGAGTAAGCCGGCCACGACCCTGAGTCTTTTCAATCTCAAATGCCTCGGGCGAGTCTGCTTGGATATCGTCTCGATAGTCCCAAACAATTCTATTGTGCTGCATATCGCTCACGTGGGCCCCATTGACTTGCAATTTGTTGTCACGCGGCAACAGCAGCGCATCTGCCTCGGTATAGTGTTTCCGGACTTGCCCACGCTCATTGTCGAGGATCTCTTGCTCGATTCCGTCGGCATACATGTTCCTCATATGGGCGCCGTGAATCACTTCGGTGTCAAACCAAGTCCATGAATACTCATACATATTCTCGCGGAGTCTCCCGCCGCCTTGGTCGTGAGATGAGATATTGAAGACAATCTTGCGGCAAGGGTGTGCTCCGCGATGCGGCAACGGTGCAGGATTCGATTCCTGTTCCAAGCTCTGAAAAAGAAACAGACCATCAGTACGAGACCATTAGCTAACTTAAGAACAGATATACATACATTCCGATCATAGCAGAAGGGAACTGTCTTCAACAAAACTTGATCACAGTCTTTATGAATGATCCGCTGGTCTTGCATTTTCTGCTCTACCGAAGGCCAATATTCCGCAGCATCCACGATCATATCAATGAGCTCCTCGGGCAGACCATGTGGGACCTTCCATTGCAACCAATGCCGAACATTGAGTACATCCACTAAGGTGGGATTGAACACTTGAGGTCCCGGATCTGGGATACACTTATCCGACCCATCAGAGCCTGTGTTGCTCGGATCTGGAGAGGGTTGACCATGAGACCAGAACTGGTTGCCCGGGCGAACTCCAAAAGGCAACATGGTAGTAACTAGAACTTTTAGATGCTGACTTCAAAAGCTTTGGTGACACCCGCACACGGATTGACGCCACCGTGGGACTTTGCAGTGAAGTTGATTCCGCTCAGACACGGCGCCACCACACGTACAACTGGTTAGGTACGACCTGTATGGACGTTTTCTTTTCCTTTCTGTGTACTACCTCAACTAAGGGGTTGGTTAGCTTTGGCCATTGCGAAGTTTTGGTCGAGTCGTGCGCACCCATAACCCCCCGCATACCACGACGAGGAGGTTGGAACCCAGTTTTGACCGTTGGAGCTATTGAATTTGCCGGAAGAAACTCGAAGTAAAGCGACATCCAAAGGAACTAAATACTCCATGGCGGAAAGACATGTACATATGATTGACCAGTCGATCGTCCAAGATCTACGTTACTTGTTGACAATGACGTCAATGGCTCCAGTTAGATCTTCAGCTACGTCAATGGCTCTACTTATAGCCTCATCGTACATATGTACAACAAATTAAATTCTGTTCCTGGTACGTGGGGTATATCTCCAGAACTTTCCATGGAAATTACTATGTAGATGCCCAATGCATGTCTATGTCTGGTCTCGAATTTTGTGTTCTTCATACAATATATTCAAATGCCCTTCCTAACGCCCATAAGAGATACGATATGGCTCACTTTATTTTCAGCCACGTCTACCACCCGCAGCTTTGTACGCAGCAGCCCGCTTGCTGCTTCTGCTTTCTCGCTTAGCCTTTGAGCCACGGCTCTTTTGCTTCATCTTAATGGTTGATGATCCCTCAGTAGCGCGGTGGCCCTCAAACACGAAAGAGTTGCCGGCAATGGTACTGCTAGCATCGGCCTTCACCTTAGCCGCACCCGCTCGGCCCAGTAGCCTGTTGGCACGTCCTTGCATCGTCTTCTGGGCCTCGTCCACACGAGACTTCTTGGTGTCAGGACCAGAGGGTTCGCGCTTCTTAGCGATCTTGCGGGCCCGAGTGACACGCAGCTTGCGGGGGAGCATGGGCGGGAAGTTCTTTCCATTGAGCGGAAGCGACTCCTCAACACCATTGCCATCGTAGAACTGGACATAGGCAAATCCTTTGCCAACACGAGTGGTGCTGTCACGGATCACGCGCACGAACTCAACATTCTTCTTGACGGCCTTCTTGTCCTTGCCTCCGGTGTGGGCGTTGAAAATCCGCCAGAGACCCTCCTCAATATCGGCCGGAGCGCGAACCTTCTTCTTCTTGCCGGTCTTCTCGTCCTCTTCGGGTGTCTCGCTGTCAATGAAAGACAGGTTTCCGACAAAGACACAGCGCTTGTGGTCAATTTCTGCGGGATGAGCAAGGCTGTCAACTCGCAAATGACGGTCCAAGACGATGGTGCCGTTCAAGGCGGCGGGGGCTTTGCGTGCGGCCTGGAGGGAGGTGTAGACAGCGTATGCGTTGGTGCTAGGTGTGGTCTCATCGAGAATCTCGCGCTTCGCGAAGGAAGCGCGCTTGGGGATACCCCCACCACTGGCGAATGCAACAGAGCGGAAACGGATCGACTCGATCTTGTGCGGGCCGGTGGATTCAGGAAGCGTAGAGCAGAAAGAGGTCAGGTGTCTAAGGAGTGTCTTCTTGGCAGTCTTGGATTTGATAGCCTCAGTAGAGACGTTGCCCAGGAAGACAGTGCGGTTGGACTTCTCGACCTCATCGGACTTGGCGGAACCGGTCAAGCTCTCGTGCACAGGTACAGGAGCGATCTCCTCTTCATCGCTGTCTTCTGATGCTGATTCTTTGTCGGAATCCTCGTCTTCGTCATCTCCGCTATCTTCTTGTTCGGTCTTCTTTTGGCGCTTTGCTTGCTCGGACTTCCTCTTTTCCTCGTCCTTCTCCTCCTCCTTTGCAATGCGACGCATATATGTCTCCTCGACATCCTCGCCGGCACTGCCACGCTTGCGTTTCCGGTTTTGTGTGTCGGTAGGTTGTTCTTCTTCCTCCGCAGCCTCAGAATCGCTTTCTTCGGCGTCCTCCATTACTTCATCGCCTGACGCAGATGATTCGTCCTCAGCAACATCATCGTCGTCCTTTTTCGCCCGTTGGATGGGCTCGACGTACTTGATCACCGGGGCTTGCACGGGACCAGCCTAGATATTGTCAGCTCAAAGTTCATTAATTGCACATCAAAATAGACGTACACTTTGCGCAAAAAGCGAGGACAATGTTGGGTCCAGAGATGCACCACCGAAGGGAAGAGTGGTAGCGGAGTTGGTGGTTCCCTCCGTCTTAGACGAAGACTTTGACTTTTTACCCATTTTGATATATTGGGCTGTATTACTGTCTGAAAATGAGTGACCAAGACGTGGGCTTGTTGCGATTAACGTTGGCGCCGATGATAGCTCCGACTTTTTTTTTTCCTTTAGTTTCTGCTTATCGGGTCTTGGCGCGGAAAGCTGCTTATCACATGACTAGGAGTACATTTACGAGTATGTAGGAACATGCCCAGGTGGTGTTCTTACTATGTAAGGTACATCGTACATTGTATATGATAGATATGCATGAATATTACCTACACAGGCTTTCTGTATTACATATTCTTGTCGATAAGTACTTCCCTCTCTTATTCTAGACTGGGAGGTCCTTGTTCGTGATTAGGCGGTAAGCTGTGGGTGTATGATGCACTTATACACCATCTAACATATTGAGACTGGTGAACATATCCTTCGTTCTATATTTCATCGGTGTTTCTTCTGGCCAAAAAAAAGTGCAAGATCAACATATTATTCTGCAAGATGGCCTACCTAGGTACCTATCTCATTCCAACTACGTCAGATACCATCTCACGTGATTTCCCTTTTTTCTTCGGGCGGTGAGTCTTGCCCTCGCCCGAACGCAACGCGGCAGAATCAGCGGTCACTCGCTTCTGTTGCTGCACCCCATCATAGCGATCTGCTGCTTTTGTCTGCTGAAACCCCCTCTTTCGGTTGTGATTTCCCATCCTTGATCATTGGTTTGATCTTGATTACGATCCCTGGCCACTTCTTCATGCCGTCAACCTCCCTGCGACTCGGTACCCTCATCTTGTCCGCTTCCTAGCCATCGTCCCCTCGTCCTCCACAGTCGGTCTGCGCAGGATTCGTCGGACCGAAAGCTTTTACGGGCTACAACAGTATTGACACGCGTGGGCTTGGACTTAAGCCATAACTCGCGTCTCAGGAACGCGGTGGTTTTGGGAATCGTGCTCGGTCGCGAGCAGCTGTGCTCATTACCGGCGTCGCTCCCGGCGCATTGTTGAAACGGTACGTCGCTTGAGGTTCTACATCAACCCCAGAGTTTCATCTGGTCATTTTTGCAAGGAGGGAGCGTCTCTATGTTTCCTGGAACTACTGTGATCGGTATCTTGCTTCGCGCGACCTCTAGTACCCTATGCTGGGCGATTGTTGCCGACTCTGGGGGCGTCCGATGATCAATCTCCGCACCACCGCCTTCTGGAGGCGCTGACCTATCTCTCGCACCCACCAACCACTTTTTGCCCACCAACTCCGTCCTCCATTGATTTTGCCGAGTTGACATGGCAATTGAGCTAATTCAATCTGTGGTTTCTCCAGATTCTCGATCGAAACACCATCTGCCGGATTGGTGACCTTCCTCCCTCTCACGCCTGCGGCGAAACTCGACCTCGCTGCAAGCAATCGACCGCTCAATACCCTCCACCCCAACTCTTCTTTCCTTCACTCACGTTGTGCTGCGCCAGCTCCATTAGCTGTATAATTGTCCATGGAGGTAGCCGAGAGCAGAGAACAGGCCTCCGTTGGTCCAACAACGGGGGCAGAGTCCACATTCCCCAATGGCGACCGAAACCCTTTCCTAGATGACCCGCTCATTGACGATGATGGACGCTCAAGTAGTTTGAGTGAGATCGATGACGTCTCGGACAACGAGCCGTCCGACTTCGAAGATCCCATCAAGTCAGACAAGCCAGTTGAGAACGATTCGGAGGCGGAAACCGAACGCATCGAGGACTCTCCACATAACATCCGGAAACATGACATTGTGTTGAGTGCCGCTAGTGCCGGGCCAAGCCCTAGCAAGCTTCACCAATCTACGACACTCGATGATGTCGACGATGAAGCACTCGTGGCGGACGATTCTCCTAGCAAACCGCGGCGATCTTCAAAGAACAATGGCTTGACCGAGGATATCCCAGACCTGGGCGACCTAGGCGATTCTGGGCTTCCGAATAGTCTCAACAAGAAACGAAAACATGAAACTGTTCCCGAGTCGGGCGACGAAGAGCCCACGAAGAAACGACGGAGCTCAATCAGGAGTGACTTGAGTGACCCGATCGATGATGATACCCCCCTCTCGCCTGAGCCGCTCGGTAATCCCATGGATATCAATGATGATGACATACCGGTTGACGAAGTTCCTGAGTCGGAGCTCCCAGCCCCGCCTTCGAAAGGCAAAAAGGGCAAAAAGGGTAAGCGGAAAGGAAGAAGGACCCAAGACGCCGATGAGGAGGTGGAAGGCGGGGTCGAGACCACAGTAGAGTATGTTGCTGATGAGATTCTCGGAGAAGACGAGGAGCCTACAGAACGAGGAGATGAGCCCGATGACGCGGAAGCTGTTCTTCGAGCCGAAGAGTGTAAGTCATCCCCTTCATGGACTCTTTAGGCACCGCAGATATTAATGCCATGTACAGCTGTGAAAAAGATGTCTGCTATGGATTCACTAGCGACACTGGAGAAAGAATTTGCGACGTTACGTGACAAGTAAGAGATTGCCCCGTCTCACAAGTTTCGTTGCTCACAATCATAGGATTTATGATGAACGGATATCCAAACTGAACCGCGAGTTGGAGATGCTTACCGGTCCGAACCCGACGCATCCTGAGTACTTGCGGCAGATTGAGTGTGTGCAACGTTACCGGGACGCCAAGATCAAATACGAGCAAAACTTGTATCGATACCGCATGAAGTCACTCATGCACAAGGGTCTGGCCGAGCGATCACAGGCCCATAGCACATACTACCAACGGATCCGGGATGCGCGCGAGTGGCATTCAAGTGCAGTCAGCAAGCAGTTCTACGCCATTCAGCATGATCGCTTCAAGACAGACGAGCTTAGCCCGCACCATATCATCCCATTCCCCACCCGTCGCTCGCAGCAAATCGCACATCAGACTGCATACAACCAGGAGGTTTCAATCATGGCCGGTGTCGCCAAGTATGTCGGCTTCCCGGCTGCCCCATCCTTGATGGGTGCACGGCCCACGGAACTGGATGACGATCTTGAAAAGATGGGGGTAAGTCATATTCACATTCCCCAAGTTTGAACAGTTGCTGACAGCAAGGCATAGATTCCTAT
This sequence comes from Penicillium rubens, assembly GCF_028828025.1. Taxonomy (NCBI): domain Eukaryota; kingdom Fungi; phylum Ascomycota; class Eurotiomycetes; order Eurotiales; family Aspergillaceae; genus Penicillium; species Penicillium rubens. The sequence goes on along the minus strand of NW_026890601.1, from coordinate 2,155,936 downwards.
CGAGAATCGCGCTTCGGCACCACGGCATTCATCCACAATACCACGGACGACCATGTCTACCATGTCTTCTAACGCCTTCCGTTCTGCCGCTGAAGAAGCATTCCTAGAGCAAACACCCTGGGCAAACCCACAGCATCCCATTCATCAACAGCAGCATCAGCAACAACAACAACAACAACAGCACTCGCAGCCACCTCGACCACAAGGCCGTACATTTGAGCATCCGCAGCCGTCATCATATGCAACACCAGCCGCTCAAAAGCGGATGGTCGACATCAACGCACCCAATGGATCTGCATCCACCATTCCCGAGAATGCCTCTGCTGCCAACTCATCAGCTAACAACACCCCGTACGGCATGGAGCACGATCCAAGACATCAAGCGCAAGGGCCCTTCCGCAACCCAGATTATGATGTCGATCATCGCAAATCCGGGTTCCGGTCACTAAGTTCGTCCCCATTGGATGTGCGGAAAGCACAGCCGCATCTTAGCCATGCCCTTGAACACCGCTCTCCTATTACTGACGCCCCGTCACACAATCACATCTTCTCTCCGCCTTCAGCACGACAAGGCTTGTTTCAACCTTCAGCCGCTCTCCAACGGGAGACCTCGCCATCCCTCCCGCCTAAGCCTGCTGATGTGGTACATTACCGCGCTCATCAGGCAGGGATTTCCACAGGGACTGGTTCAAATCACATGCCTAATCGATGATCGATTACCCTTGCGATTCTTTCTAAAACGACTGGTCAACAACCCCCCCCCTAATACCCCGGGAGTCTCCTACCTCCTCTTTCATGCATTGCACTTCTCTTCTCCTGTGATAAATCCTATGTTTTTCTACTCTCCAGCTCTTTCTCCAGCAGCAAATGTATCTTGACTGTCATTTTCGCTTGTGCTGCATGGATAGAATACCAATCTGGGGTCTTGTCTTTGAGTTTTAACAGCGTTCACATGTGGGATACTCCCGTTGTCATTACTTCTAACTTTGGATTCGAAGATTTTATTTGAATGGAACGGAATCTTGTCAAAGATGTTATAGTTTCTTTTTTATGTTTAACGGGGTGTATGGGTCTGGGCTTGTTTCTTCGTGCAGACAGTAGAGAGACATCTTTTGCCTTGGAGTTTTTCTTTTCTCCTAGTGTCAGCTTTTTCTGGTGCTGTAGTACTTATTGGTGTACATACCACGCCTTTATTTCATATGAGGCCTCCAAACCCTTTCTCTTATTCAATTTTCCCTGTGTTATGATCTTCACTACTGTTTCAAGACAGTCACAACCACACTCACTCTCCGTCGGATCGTTAATTATCTTACTGAGACATTTCGGTAACTCCCGCCTTCCCATGATTGGCAGGTTCACTAAGCCATCTTCAATGAGCCTCAAGAGAAAATCCGCATAGCGGGGCAGAGCGTTGGAACCATGGCGGCGCCACACCTTAGCCTTATCCCAAGTGGAGCTCATCTGACGTTAAGATTCACCTGTGGACTTCACCATCCAGGAAGATTAACAAAAATGGTTAACCGGACAATGTTTACATATAAAGGCCAGGATTCAGGAAATGTGATGAAGCACAGATTTGATGACGATGCTGGATCGAGGGTTGACCCAACCTGGGCGACATTTAATCCTCCCTGGTGGTGGTGGTTCTTGTGCTGTGAGATTGACTATTGATTTCAAGACGATTCTAATGTAATTTGCATATTGCACAGCTCAGTTCTTCTGTGTTCTCTCACACCAGCTGGTTTCGCAGATGCATTGTCATTCAATTTGACGTTTATATCTGCTTATATATTTGTAGAAATCTAAGTCTGCATATTGTTAAGGGACTCCCAAAAATTGAAAATCGACACCTCATCCATCAGCGCATCAATGGCATCTTCGCCAATTGTTATCCCTGCCATAGGATCATCCGCTGGAACTTCCTGCAGTGGAGACGACTCAGACGCCAACTCGGGGGGAACTCTTTGAGCCACATAGTTTGGGAAAATATACCGAATGGCTCCGAGAAAGATACCTCGGAAGACTGAAGAGCAGGGGTGGGTGTGTTGCATCTGTTCCAAGACTATCATACACACCTCAATCTTGTTCAGACCGAGACGACGGGAAACGGGATCAGAAGATTTGCAGTTGAGGAGGTGGACGTGCATTGCTGGGACTAACAGCGGCGGCCTGAAGTGATTGTCAGATAAAATATTAATTGCGGAGACTTGCGCACTCACGTCATTGGACCCGAGAATGCCAACAGCTTCTCGTTTGCCAGATTATCAACGATGGCATTGGTCTGTAGCGCAGCCGTGTTGATCTGATTTCGGACGTGACTGTTCCATGTGTCCTGGCGAGATGCAGGCAGCCCTTCCGGGTCCTTTGTGATGAACGGACGGTAAAAGGTGATTATGAATGCTCTTTTTGCTGTTAGCAGCAGGTATAGATAGATATGGTGTGGACACTCACTGGTAATGAAGCTGCAGGTGATACAAGTAAAAGGTTGCCAGTGGACTTTGTCCCGTCCCCTGATTTTCGGGAAGTGGAAAGTGCAAAATCTTTTGCTCAAGGGCTTCAACCTGTTCGATGGACGAACTGGCTCCAAAGGGCTGGTAGCACAAAGTGAGTGTGTCCCCCAAGAGCTGAGTGAGTTGAATAAGTATCACCCAGTAGTCTGCTAGCTGTGCCAGGTCCTTCGGAACATATGCTGCCGATATAGATTCGGGTAATCCGGCAAAATCACTCAGCATATCACCTGCAGATGGTGGTATAGTGTTACAGTCATTCATGTTGATTCTCAATGGACGGCCCATGGTGAGACTTAGCCAACGGTCTCGAAAGAAGCAGGTCCACCAAAGGCGGCGCCAAAGACGCTGTTGTGGTATACTGATAGGTGAATTGGCGCAGACCGCAGCGGAGAAACGATGCAGGCCCATTGTTTGGCAAAGGCTAATGGCAATACCCAGCCAAAACCACGGCTGGGTATATGTATCAGCTTCAGAATGGTAAAATCCTAAGAGAAGTGCCGATTGAAGGAGAACTGTGTTGTCTGTCTCACCCCCATTATGATGCAGACACTAAGAGCAGGGCATTAGCAAGGCGTAATTCTGGAATAGATCATACGCTAGATTGCTTACCTTTGCACGAGAGTACATGGATTCCTTCATCTCTTTCCTGGAGGAAAATCCTTCTGATTTCCAGGTCTCAGCCGGAAGATGCTATATCAGCGTTAGTTAGACCGCAGTTCCACTCAGAGGAGGTAAGCTTTACATTTGCAGCAGCATAGAAAATGCTCCATAGTAATATCAGATTGTATGGTTGACCATCTCCACTGGGATAGAGGTGTGGAAGCGTTGTAGCGTCAATCACCGGCATAATGGGATGCACATGATGAAAGTATGCCCGTAGAAGTTCATCGCAGGTCTCTTTTCGGGGCATATTGAAGACTCCTTTGTACTGCAAGTATGCTTTGTCCTCGGGAGATAGCGAAACGGATGTTTTAGAAGTGAGCAGGATATGCCGTTGTGCAGGCTCGTGTGAAGGCGAGCATATATCAAAGACGGCACCAAACCCAGGCGAATCACCTTCGGTTTTGGATCAGCTTCAGGTTCTTTTTAAAACGAAGAAACTCGTGCGGTGACTACAGACCAGTGTAGAATGGCGCTTGGCCAGTTTTGTTGCTTTTCCCGAGGACTTTGGTTGCGATTTCAACGCCAGTCTGCTCTTCATCCTGGCGCCGAGAATAGTCCGAGGGATTAGAGACACTCCGCATGGTAGAGAGCTCAGGACGATCTAAATTATGCGAAGGCGGTGCATTTGGAAATGAATCAAGTGGAAGTGAAGCCTGTGGTACCAATCTATTCGAATCGCCATTAGGGGGGCTGCTAATAATAGACGCAGGTCGGCGTGTACGTCTCTCCCGTATGCTATATCTGTCAGTGATGAGCTTCTAGTTCGGAAGAAAACCCTCACGTTTGGGTTTTTGTCGGCGGAACGGTACATTCTCTGCCATCTTGCGTACAGCCTATACAAGGGATACCTGTCACCGTCACGCTACAGCGAACCTTGCGCTGCCGGCAATTTTGACAAGCAGCAGCTGATCGATAGCGTCGTGTAGACATGGTTAGTCTGCCAAGTATTGACAAGGATGCATCTGCCGAGAGAAGAATGTCAAGTAGAAGTTCTCCGAGGTAGCCGAAACTGGAAACTGCCCAGGTGGGTCCCGACAGTCCCGAGGTAACATATTTTTATACGGGATATCTGGGACTGGACGGAAAATAGAAATATAAAGACGGATTTATAAGGTTTTAAGGTCGTTACACATGATGTAGGCGGTTGCACAGATCGTTACACGCGATGCTACACATGTGACTCTACCTACCGGATATTCCCTGGCGTATGGGGCTTTCCTATTTGAGCTGCCGCCGCTTTTATGAGGGTGCTTAGGCTTAGGCTCACTGAGTAGATGTTAGCACGGACTTACCTAGGTAGATCAGTGATTATGCTTAGTTCAGTCACGTGTAGAATGACTGATGCTTAACGTTAGTGAGTGCTTAGTTAGTGAGTGCTTATTGGATACTCCCGAGGTCCCTCATTACTTAGTGATGCTTAGTGTCCAATCAGTGAGCAATACTACCAAGGTAATGCACTTAGCCTACCGTAGACTATACCTAGAAGGGATTAGCCCCTATATGGTCGTTTATACTATAATAGTTAGTTTGTTGATAGCATTGTTACAAACCTCAATTTTTGGAGCACTATAACTTATTAAGGAAATACGTTATGACGAAAGGGCGTAGGATAGAGTGGAGAGCCCTATCCGTTTTATAATGTTACTTCTATCTTCCTTTTCTAGAGCGGCTCGAGCTTAAGATCCTAGATATAAAAGCAAACTAAGTGGTACTGATAAATCCATTCAGCTCCGAATCCGCCAGGTACCTAGGTAATCTGGATTGGATATCTTTCTCTAAGTGCGGTACCGAATTTATAGATCAAAAAGGGCCCCGGCATCAGGCCCAGAGCAATGAACCCTAGCAGAGAGTTTCCCCACCCAAGCCCCAAAGCTGAATACATACTAGGGCCCGCAAGAGGCAGGAATGCACCAAACAAGCACCTCATTGCCGTCAGCCCAGCGACAGCAGATGCAGCGTATGCCCCAGACGCATCAATGAAGTATGTCTGAATTGATGCAAATATGCCAACTCCACCGAACCCAAAGGGAAGCAAGCCAATGATAGGAACAATCCAATGCACATGCTTGTCTGCAGTCCATCCGTACCAGAAGAAGCTGATGGGGATGAACGGAGCGAAGAAGAGGCAGGGCGCAAGCCGCATTTCGGGGTGATAAACCCCATTATTTGCTTTCGTTAAACGAACCACGGTGGGATCCGAGATTTTCGCCACGGTAAAGTTTCCGGCGCAAAATCCAATTCCTATTCCCAGGTAGGCGAGCCCAGTCAGCTCAAGTGACCAGCCGTAGCTGCCCGTAAATAGCGTGGTTGTGGTCGTGAAAATGAGATAAAGTAGACCAAAAACGAAGGACATGTACAGGGCGAGTAGGAATAACATCGGAGAAGACATAATCCTCAGCGGCCGCATGATGCTTTGTACCACAAGTGCTGGCGTTTTAGCAGGATAAAGACTTTGGAAATGTTCCTGGCCAGGCTCCTTGCGTAGAGCCTTCATTTTCCGATGGATCAACACAGAAGGGTTTGTTTCCTGCCCGACAACAAAATTGACGCAGGTCATCACTCCACAGGTGATAAGAAGAAACCAGTATACCCACCTCCAGCCCGCGCGCTGAGAGATAAAACCACCAAGGAGGGGACCAAGTACTGGGCCAATGAGTGGCCCGATTGTGAACATCGCGTTTGCTTTTCCACGCTGGTGGATGGGAAAGAGATCGGCAATGACACCGCCGCCCACACTCAGGCATGCTGAGCCGCCCACTCCAGCTAGGAATCGGAAGACGATCAAACTAGCAATATTGGGTGCTAAGGCACACCCAATTTGCCATAACGTGAAGAAGACGTCCATGACGTTCAAGACTGGTTGACGTCCATAGATCTCGCTCAGTGGGGACAAAATTAAGGGACCGACCTTTGTGAACAATTAGTTTGGGAAAAAAAAAAAAAAAAAAAAGCTATTTGCAACCAATGTTGTTTGCTATTGGCATCGAGATGGAACTCACTGTGAATCCAAGGACGAACACGCTAACAGAAAATGAGGCAAGAATGGTCGAAGTCACGCCAAATTCGGAATCCATCAACGATGTACCAGGGGCAGGAATGGAGGAAGCCAATGGACTAGACAAACGGTTAAGACTTCAGCAATATGGTGCTTATTGAACCAGAAACCATACCTCAAAAATGTGATGACGCTAACCATTCCCAATATCATCCATTTGCGCTTATCTGGAAAGTTCCTATAGAAAGTGAGAATTAGATTCAATACTCCGCGCCGCGTGCTAGAAGTCCACATACTGTGGATTGTGGGGATCTTCTTCAGAGTCCCAGCCCACGAGGCCTTTTTCATAGTCGGATATTTTTCCATTTTGTTGCACCGGAGGTTTGAGTTCCTCCGCGCTCGAGGATTCGAGATCTTTATTCATGGCCGGGAATTCGAAGGTGGCGCCGCTCTAGAACCTGAATATGAAGAAGGAGCAGGCGAAGCAACCATCTTCTTATAAGCTTCTTATAAGCTACGCGGGTATGTTTGCAGGGATCGCTCGGACTTTCGCAGTACATTACCTCCGTCGATGTACTCTCTCGGCGCCCGATATAGAGTGACTAAAACAAATATCCGGAGATGTATCCGGAGATGTATTCGGAGATGTAATATTACCCCGGTAATAATGCTTTACTAGGAGGGACTCGGTATGAACACTTTTTGATGCAAGGCCCCGTCGGTGATACCCCCATTTTGGCCGAGAATCACAGTGTGCAGCCTGACTATACGTACGTACATGGTAGAATGCTTACATGTACTACGCAGAATCCATGAGGTCCATGCAGATGTTGTGATCAAATCTTGGAATGTCATTTTTCATGATAGGGCCTACCCTTTTCCTCCGGCAACCGCCTTACCGGCCTTTCAAATCACTTCGAAACTTACGCCCATAGTCATAAATTCACTGAAACGGAAGAGCAATCGCTTCTATAAATGTTAGTTGGTGAACCACATTTGACTATTCGCTTGCGAATGGGGATTAATGCCCTGTTGCTGCATTTGATTGTCCCATTGGGTCTGTTCATAAGTCAAAATCCACAAGTCCACATCAAAAATATACACGGGGTATTCTGATCATAAAAGAAAAACTCACCCAATCTATTCCACCATTGAGATCGATTATATCGGCAAAGATATCCGTCGATAACGGCGAGAAGTTCTCCATATCTATAGCGGTGTCAAGTGGGAGGTCATTGTTTGCGGCGGCAGAGGAATTAGATAGACATGTGGTGCCGACCGTTTTATCTGTGTTAGGAGGTTCAGTTTCTGCGATCCCTAGTGAGCACTACTACACTAATAATTGACCAGAAACGGGAAACGGGGAAGAAAACCAGAGGGGAAAGAAGACGAATAGTGGGAATATGGGACCCACGAGATGATTTGCCTAATCCTGACTTACCATTGTTATCAAAAGGCACCATGGTGGGCTGCCCTTTCACCCTCTTGAGCACAGATTTCACAATATCAGAGACAACGCGGGCTTCATGTATTTCGCTGCTCCACTCAGTCCAAATCATATAAGACTCCTCCAAGGCCTTCAGCAATTTCCCCGGACCACCGTATGAATCTGGATCGACACACGGAGGTAAATTTTGCCCTGATCCATTTTGCGGGTTGACCCCAAGACAGATTATAATGGCCGCGAGAAGAAAGTCGTATGATGCAGCGCATATCACTTTCCACTTGTACCCCCATAGGAATCCGCCGGGTCGGCATTCGTGATAAATATATGACTGGTGATGAATGATTCTCAATGATGCGTCAATACATTTTCTATGCGATTTAGGTTGCGAATGAATGAACCGTCGGTGTAATGAGCAACGGGCCTTTTGGAAAAGCAAATCAATCATCAGGCGTTGTAAGAGCGATGTTGGAGTTTCCGTAATTGCGTATCTATGGTGAGCTTTCAAGGAAGGTGGAACCGAGTCATATTGCTCATCCAGAGATTGGTCGATTTGGATGACGATGTCGTAAGAAAGTGGATGGATGGATACAGCTCGATCTTGGATTTTGCCTAGGACTCTTAATATGCCCACTCTCACGATCATATGACACAAAATGCTATCATCTTCAGGTCGCGACGGAGGGAGTTGGCTCATTTCTGGGGTCAAATCACCATCGCGCAGAATACGAGGAAGCTCGGTATCTGTTTCGACCTCGTTGATCGTCCGCGGTAGTCCCACTTCGAAAGACATGAGAATATCAAACTGGAGAAGCACAAGCCATACGCGCCGTCTGTATTCACCCGTGAAGGTGGAAATTCCCTGGAAATGCAAAGAGTCCCGATGATAGCCTGCTCTCATAGCAACACGAACGACTGTCGTGAATACCAGGTAGTTTGCGAATTGGTTCTTCTGGCGTTCGATATGTTGACCAAAGAAGTATAGAAGTAGCGCTTCAACTGTGTTGACGGTTGGCTTGGTATAGTCGGATAGAACGAGACACTGGGCGCTCCTGTGGCGGAAGAAAGAGATATCTTCCCGTGACTGGGAAGTGCCATCCTTTGGGTCACTGGAAAAAGACGAATGACATGAGGCAATAGACATCATACTGTACAGAATGCTGAGCCAGTTGAGTGAGACACTGGATGGATCCTCCCAAAAGCAATTATACTGGACTTCGGGTAAGTGCATGGTCATCTTGGGCGGGTATTATCACTTACTTCTTTTTCAAACGTGGGCGCATGAGTGATCACTGCTCTTGTCAGCCAAATGCCGCTTCAATGCCTTGTAGGCAAAGGCCATACATACATGCGAAGAAGTCCATGGCGTTAAAGTAGCGAGAAATAAGACGATCGACGACAGTCCTTGGTGGCACAGCATGCAAAAGTTCCTCAAGAGTCACAGCGCTGCGCGTTCCCATCAACAGGTCAGGCGACCTGTCATTCTGGGGTTGCTGTAGCGTTGGCCGTCTAATTTCCTGCGCACAACCGATCTTGAGTCCGGAAAACAGGCGTCAGGATGTGAACACCATAGTGAATATCAAAGTAAAATGAAAACTCACATCACCCGCGATGGCAGCCCAATGCTCGGCTCCAACGTAGTTAGTTTCGCCCTGTTGGGTTCGAATACGCCCGACGGAGCCTTCGGTGGACTGAAATTCTCCATCCGGCGAGGAAGTGCAGGGCGGCTGCGCCATTTCTTGCCTTTCAGCAAGAGAGCCGATGGCACTATCCAGGTACCTGGCCCGGTCCCGCACAGGGCGGAAGCGATGTTGTCCGGGTCGTTTAGTTATCTTTGGGGTGTATGCGCAGTCGGAAGATCGGCCCTTTAGCACGCACATCTCACATGGTTGATTCCGATCACATTTCACTCTATCCCGGTGGTTAGAAGAGGGTTCCTTTTGTTCCAGGCCGTGTCAGCCACATGGGGGAAAGGAGGCTGACTTTCGTTGCCGGCACGGAACACATGACAATGGATGTCTTTTGGTTCGCTCCACTGGCCCCAGCCCTTCGGTCATGACGGCTATATGCGAATATTACCAGGTTAGGGATGGTGATGCCAAACAATATACGGTACCTAGATAATAACACCTGGACAGGACGTCGCGGTAGGCGGTGTAAGGGCCGTAATTTACTGCCATTGATGTATGAAATCGAATACAGCTCTCTTTTGGCTGTAGATAATTCCTGTGTGTTCAAAACCACCAGCGATGTTTATTAGGTATGATCAGTAATTTCTCGCTTGGAGAGCTTGACAAGTTTGACTTCTTTCCTCTGACTCTGGATCATGAGACGTAGCTACAGGTACCTGGAAGACGGTCAACCAGGTATGGTACTGAACGGCGCATGATTTGCAATCTGCTCGTAATTATTCATGTAGCGACTAGAGGGTATGATAAATTGATCATCTGCATCAAAAGATGGCATTGAACAGGTATGTACGTGCTGGGCCTATACATACCTAGCCTAGGTACAGGTTACACAGAAATCTTTCTAACCTCGGGCATCACAATTCTTATATGACATGTAGTTTTATGCTCCATATAGATTCAGGTTAAATATGCTAAATACATGGATCTCTATAGTACTTCGGGGCTATAGGAGAGTAATCCCAGTAAAGGCCCGGTGCTCCTCGGAGTAAACCTTCTCCTTGTGGTTGCCATCCAGGTCGCACCGGTAGATAGATCCACCTAGATCAGTGAGATAGATATAAGAATTGATGGAATCCAACTTCAGACCAATTGCCTCGTTCAGACCCCTGGTAAGAATCTCATATCCTCTCGGGGAACTGGTTGATAGAGGGAGACCATCCTTCCCCAACCTGGCTCTGTTTAGTGAGTTGCCCCATGGGATTTCGCCACGATCGGTCCAATAAAGTATACGAGAGGTTTCGTCTACCTCAAGATCAATTGGTTCGGGAAGACCAGACAGAATGCACTGGATATCACCTCGAGCAGCTGTTGACTGACCCTTAGGAGTTGCGATATCCGCGCAGAGGATCCGGCCTTCACCACCCTTGGAGGGTCCTTTCTGGGTCCAGTAGAATTTACCTTGACGTGGGCTCACAGCGACTCCCACGCACCATTTGGAAACACGCTTTGCAGGGGTCAAATCACGGCCAGTGTTATCAATCAAAACCTCCAGATTGGAGCCGTCGAAGGCACAGCGATAGACTCGGCATCCTTCACGGTCACTGAAGTAGACGGATTGCGCAGTGGAATCAAGGGCTAGCTGTTTTGGTGTATTCACAGTTCCTGGGGCGACCAGAGTTTTGATGTCTGTCCCATCCACGTTGGCGGAGAAGACGGCGCCGTCGGTCTTTCCGGGAACGCCCATGCAAGTCCAGAACATGCGGCCAGAGGTTGTGTCTACAGCGAGTCCATCAGGCAATGGTTGGCCTTTAAGAATCGGTTTCTGTAGTTTGCCATCTGCGGAAACCCGGAGGATCTCTCCTGCTGTCATACTGGGTGGGTTTGCTGAGAGTCCGATATCCAACACCAAAATGTCCTGCTCCTTTGAGTCGGCCTTGATAGGAGTTGAGTGGCTAATTGCATAGAGGCCACCCTTTGAACACTTTGTTCCCAGCTTTCCATGGTCCAGGTAGTTGCTCTTCAGAAAGTCGACCGTCTTCTCCGGGGAGAGTCCACGTTCATCCACGTAATGACCCTCAATGAAGGCAACGGTGTCTAGGCCAACATCTAGGCAATGTTCTGTCAGCGAACAGATTCTCATAAAATTAGTGAGGATGAGCAAACATCTTACCGTCCATTGTCCGGCAGGGAAGACTCTTTCCTTTGAGAAACAGTTCAGTCCACATCGAATCAATTTCCTCCGGAACCGAAACACCTTCAGCTAAGATAGTCAAGACCTCCCGCTTCACAGCAGCCCACAGCCGATTGAAGATGAATCCAGTGGACTCCTTTCTTGCGACATATGGACTTGTGGCAGCTTCTTTGCAGCGCTCAACCATGAAAGGGAATATCTCTGGGGAAGTGTATCCATCTGTCATAAGTTCCACGATCATACACGCCGGCGGCATATAATAATGCATGTTCAAGACGCGCGTCTTTGTGGAATCCGAGATCTGAGAGATCATCTCCGAAGTCTTGTATGAAGATGAATTGGAAGCCAGGATGCAGTCATCGGGAACGAGGGCCTCCAATTCAGCGAAAGTGGCGATCTTGAGCTCGAGCTTCTCGGGAACAGCTTCAATGACAAGCCAGGCATTTCGAACCGCTTGTTTCATATCTTCGACGGCTTCGAATGATCCGGGGACTTGGTTGGTCTTGGCGGAGTATGATTGAACATTTTTCTCAATATATGCTACACCGTCTGCTCGCTGTTGCGCGTTGGGGTCTCGAATATTGACGTCGAAGCCGGCTGAAGCCCAGATACATCCTAAAGCAAGAATTTTGTCAGCTCAATCCATGAATGACACGCTGGATGGAATACAGACCTACTCGGCGGCCAAGTACACCTGCGCCAAGAATGGCCACAGGGCGGCTGCGGTAGTTTCGCGGAGGTACCCAGTGTGATGACATGTTGTAAAGCAAGTGGCTTGCAGTTTAAGTGTAAAAAAGGGTCTAGCTGGTGTAATGGTTCAATCACAGTGGCAGATAAGTTCCTTTTATATCCCATTGTTCCCATTGCCATTGCCATTGCCATTGGCATCGTCATTGCTATTCCGTACTACCCTCGGAAGTCCATTATCCACCACTCAGACCAGAATATCAAGGAGATCGTTAGCCACGTCAATAAACTCTATACCGATGATCATCTATCTGGTTCACTCCTCGGAAACTCCAGTCCCGGGGCCGTGGAAGCGAGACCAACGAGGAAAATTTTCATCAAACAGGTTAGGATTGGCAGATCCGACTATTTCGGCAGATGTGGGAATATAATTGAAAGGTGTCATTAGGGCATTAGATGCAGAATGCTTAACATGGGCTGATCTCCCGAGGTCGTCTTTGGGCCCATTATACTATGGATAACAATGTGGAGCACCATGCCGAGGTAGTTATACCTCGGAAAGCCCCCTGTTTGGAGCTGAATATTAAATAGAAAATCTTAATAAGATATATAAAAAGTAAATAGCGCATTTGGTTCTTAAAACTATAAAGCATTTGTCTCGGGTTCAGTGCCGCGCTAAAATTGATATTACATCTTCCATACACAATGGCATCTTTGAAAGAATTCGACGCGAGTGAAGTGGCAGCTCACAATACTAAAAACGATCTTTTTGTTATCATTCACGGAAAAGGTAATCGTTCCCTCCCAAAACTGTCTTGTTCAATCTTCTGACATACCCAGTATACGACATTACAAACTACGTGCGAGACCATCCAGGTGGTGCGGATGTGTTGATAGACGTCGCCGGCACAGATGCAACAGCTGCATATGAGGATGTCGGTCACTCAGAGGATGCCTCTGAAATTCTCGAGACATATTTGATCGGTACTGTGAAGGATGCACACGAATTTGTCCAACCCAAGGTTGTTCGTGTAATCAAGCCACCCTCTTCCGGAACAGAGACGTCCAAGAAGTCATCAATGGCCCTCAAAGCTACGACTACAATTACTGCCACGCTTGCTGCTACTGCCCTGGTTTATGTTTCTTCCAAGAATCACCGAGCCCTGACCGAGTTCTTCGCAAAGCACTCCCCAGTTTCCCTACAAATCCTCGAGGCTCGCATTCCATTCGCGAGCCTTCTGCAAGGTGGCTTTTTGAGTGGTGTCACTGCTGCTACTCTGGGTTGCGCGACGATTGGCGGTGTCATCGGATCCAAGATTTCAAAGTTCACCGAAGTCGAGTCTGATTTCACAAAGTACCGCCCATACATCAAAGCCTCGACACTGAAGAAGCAGGATCCACATCTTGTGAAAGGCTTCCTCGAGCCCAAAAACTACAAAAAGCTCCCCCTCATCGAGAAAGACCAATTATCGCCCAATGTATACCGCTTTGTCTTTAAACTGCCCGATCCAAAGGGCATGATTGGACTCCCAATCGGCCAGCATGTTGCTATCAAAGCCATGGTTAACGGTGCCTCTGTCTCGAGGTCCTATACCCCGACATCCAATAATCTGGATCTTGGAAAACTGGAGCTAGTCATCAAATGCTACCCAGATGGTATTCTCACCGGACAATACCTCGAGTCTCTGGAAATTGGTGACAAGGTGGAATTCCGAGGCCCGAAAGGCGGCATGAAATATCACAGCGGCCTTTGCAAGAAAATCGGTATGATCGCCGGTGGAACCGGAATCACCCCGATGTACCAACTTATCCGGGCGATTTGCGAGGATGATCGGGATACGACTGAAATCAGCCTGATCTACGCCAACCGAACTGAAGAGGATATTCTTCTTCGCCGCGAATTGGAGGCTTTTGCACGAAGATATCCAAGGAACTTTAAGCTCTGGTATATGCTTGATCATCCTTCCGACGATTGGGCTTATGGTAAGGGATACGTTACGCCAGAGGTTATGGCTGCAAGATTGCCTGGACCAGCGCCTGATACGAAGATTATGCTTTGTGGACCACCAGGTATGGTGAATGCTTCGAAGAAGGGGTTGGTAGCCGCGGGCTTTGAAGCTCCTGGCGCTGTTGGAAAGATGACCGACCAGATCTTCTGCTTCTAGAGTGTTTCCGATTATATACTCTCTGGTTACTCTGTGTTTATAGATTGAGCTGTATATTAGAGCTGTTTGTGAATTCAATGTGTTTATACTTTGATATGTTTAAGGAATGTTGATCCAAAAAGGTCTATAAAAAGAACATGCAAAAATGACATTGAAGGGCTATCTTACATATGACCTTGCTTGATTGCATTAGCACTTTACTTTAATAAAACTACAGGTTCAGTTATACACACTGTAGCTAATAACCAGGGATTTATGTGATATGTTGTTCAAGGCAGTTTCTATCTTTAACATGTTCACGTAAGTTAACGGCTTCAAAAAGCTTAGTGGCTGTACCTTTCGTGACAAATATTGTATACCCGAATCTTCTTATGGCCGAGAAGTTAGAACTGAGAAATTCTTTTCAGCAGCACGTCTTCTATATCGAATATTCTGTGGGATCCTGTGCCTTCCGCAAGTGGATTTCAATATCGTAGGGAAACAGTAAATACGCCAATGAGATGGGATGTTTTCAAATCCTGCTGGATTCGGATATTATACTTGGATCCAGAGTGGATATATACTTAAGTACCGACATAGTCCCGAAGGTAAATAATGTAAATAATGTCTCATCTATTGAAAATTCTACTATGTTGAATATCACCGAGGAAACATTGCCTTTCCGAGGTATCCTGCCCAGGTGGGGACATCCGAGTTAATGGGAAGCCAATCGGAAAAGTCCATACTGTCCCACAACCCGGGGGCGCGGGATCCCGAACTAGGAAATGGCCGGGATCTGTCTTGATGGCCATTACACAGTCGATATATAAGTTTGGGTTCCTGGATCGAGCTGGTCAGGTTCACAAACATTCAAGCATAATGCCTGCAAAGCAATTTTATCTCCTTGGAGAGCCCGTCTCCTCCGCCAGGAACATCGATGTCGACCCAACAAGTGATTTAGATGGACTCAAGGATTTGATTGCTGCTCACTTTGCAATCGTTGAGTCAAGTGGTAAGCTTGAGGGGAATTTCTTTTTCATAATTTTAGGTCTTAATGATTGACGCGTATGATAGGTATTGATTTCCATGCTCAAGACCTTCACCTGAACGAGACCGCCGAAATCACTTCGGCCGACACTCCCATCGCTATCACCATCGACGGGAACGCGGTCCGTGATCCTCCAGGGCCGAAGGGTCTCCCCTATGTCGGGAATTTCTTTGAAGTCTACCCAGACCACCTCGGCAACCACCAGCGTCTCTTTGAACAATATGGACCGGTCATCAAGACAACTAATCTAGGCCGCACGACCTATCAAACGAATGACCCAGCTATCTCCGCAATCGTCTTTGCTGAATCCGACTTTTTTACAAAGAAGATAAACGAGGCTCATCCTCTCTATCCTTTGAAGCAGCCTGAGGCTGGTGTTTTCCTTGGTGATACGGATACTCCCGAGTGGAAGGTTGCCCATAAGTTTTTGCCGCCAGCTCTCGGTCCTAAGGCTGTCCGTCACTATGCGCCGACGATGCAGAAGGCAGTGGAGGATTCCTTTAAGGTCTTTGACGACTTTGACAAGCAGGGTGAAGCATGGAACGTTTATCAGTATATGCTGAAGCTCGGGTCTCAGGCAGTTGGCAAGCTTACACTTGGCTTGGACTTCCAACATTTTTCGACTCGGGACGCACAGTTGCATGAGATGGTTCATTTGATTGCTGGCGTTCTTTCTCTCAATAAGAAAATTTCGTCCAAGGGGGATTGGTATGGTAAACTGCCATTTGGTGATCCAAAGCGGCTCAAAGACATGAAAGTCAGAGTTGAGGAGATTGTGGGAGAAACAATTAAACAGGCTGAACGTGGTGGTATTGAAGACCTACCACTGCAAGATGCAGCGCTGAAAGCGTCTAACATGGTCGGTAAGTGGCTATCACACATCAACCAATGCGCTTCTTATATCAATGGATGCTAACCAGCGTTGCAGACTATGCCATCCGTGCAACCGACAACAAAGGCGAGAAACTACCCCAAGGAAGCCTGATTTGGGCTCTCGTCGTCGCGACCGGAGCCGGCTTCACAACCACCAGTTCCCTCCTATCCTGGCTCATCTACGGTCTCGTCACCTACCCGGGTATGCAAGAAAAGCTATTGCAGGAGCTCATCGATAACGACATCGACGAGAACACTACCATCACGGCGGATGTCACCGACCGACTCGTCTTTCTAGACAAGTATATAAAAGAGACTCAGCGCCGACATAATCCAAGTTTTCAACCGGGACGAACTGCCAAGGTTGACCTCGTGCTTCCGGGAGGGTACAAGATCCCCAAGGACTCGGTCATTCTCCCGGCGCTACACCACATCCACAACAACCCTGATCTATGGGATAATCCTAATCAGTTTGACCCCGACCGCTGGGACACTGATGAGGTCAAGGGCAGACACAAGGCTGCCTATATCCCATTCGCTATGGGCCCACGTATGTGCATTGGGTTCAACTTTGCCTTGCAGGAAATCAAGGTTTTCCTTCCGAAGCTTATCTTCCGGTATAAGTTCACTCGGGAGGGCAATGAACCCATCGAGTACGATCCCATGTTCCAGTTGATTCGGCCTAATAACCTCTATGTTCGAGCGGAGAAGAGGGTGAAATGGCCAGCGAAGTCGGAGACCTCAGGAACGGAGAATGTCTGAGAGCATTCCAGCATATAGCTGACAGATGTTTAAGTAACAGGCTTAAGCAGCGGCAGTCTTGTGTATAATAGAGGAATGTATATCACTTCGTTTGTAAAAAAGAACTTCCAATCTAGCAAGCTAGAGAGAGGCTTTTCCTAAGGGGTAAAAGAGCACTTCTATTACGCAGACGTATAGATGCCAGGAACCAAAACCGCATTTAAGTCTATGCTATGCCTAAATGCCTGATTTTGGCCTGTTTCTTGCTGGCCCCTGGTGTCTATACATCCGCGTAGGTTCCATTCAGCATTTGCATGTCTAAATTCTATAGTATTTGTCCTGCATTACAGACGGGCCTTGCAAGATCAAGCCAACGTGCTGGGCATGTACAGTAATTACCAGTGACTAAACCTAAATGTCTTGATAAAAGCTTCGGGACTAGAAACGAACATACTACATCCTCTCAAAAGACAAAGCGAGCGACATGGAGGCTCCATAAATGGCACATGTTCAAAGATTGAGACCATAAGATGAATGCACTAGAAGAGAGCGGTATAATGAAACCGGGGCTGAAAGGCACCAAACCAAAAGACATGTGCAATAATAATAAAGATAAATGCCCGAAGAATGAAGCTGATAACCCCTAGAACTCAAAATTGCGGAAAATTGAAGCATCTCGTCTCATGTCATCATCTTCTTTTCATCGAATAGTGCAAATAGCAAGATTATGGCTCTGAAGTAACGGGCTTTGCCTCTGATGGTTCCGGTGCGGCATTTGCAGCTGTCTCCAGAACTGTGCTTTGCGGACGCCACTTGGTGAGAACTTTGCCTGCAGCAGGTCGGGATTCCTCGTCTTTTCGTCGCATGTTAGATACATGACACAGATGGATATTAACAGGGAGAGTAAACTTACAAGTCTGGTAGACATCCTCTACGGTGTTCAAGCACATCTCTCGTGCTGGAGGTCGGAACATGATCAGGTACCTAAAAAAAGGTCAGCAAGGCGGTTCTTGACGGTGGAAAGGACGGACGATGACATACATCAATGATTGAACACAAAGGTTCACACGCTCAGGATCTTTGGCCAAACTGGCCACCCGCTGGGTAATGGGTATCGTGATCTCAGGGACCTCACTGAGAAAGCGGACCAGCACCTTGATATCTCGAGAGTCCAGGTAAGCTAGGAAGCCATCCAAAAGCCGGGTGGCCCAGGTATCGTAATTAAGAGCCACAGTCGGTTCCGAGTCTTCCTCGCTGTCGTCACGCTGATTGGCAGCACTCTTCATTCGGATCCGATCATTATACCACTCTTCGTTGAGCCAGATAATGGCTATGTTAAGTCGTCCTCGGAAATCTTCCAAGATGAACCGATAGAGCGTCTCACGGATCGACTCAGCAATAGTTGTTTGCTTACGTACGTCTCCTTTGGTTTGCTGGTCGTTTTCGAGGCCGGCAGGAGCCCGCGTAGCCAGCCGAGCAAGAAGAACAGACCATGCGTCCCGGTCAAATGTACTGCCTGCTAACCTAGCGAACCCGAGCTTTTGTTGGCTTTGACTCTTGGCAGGCGCAGGTGATGTTTCAGCTGCGTTCAGCATGCCGAACACGCGGGCAACAGCACTCCGTCCGATTTCTCCGGCCTCTTCTTCGCTCAATGGAGGTGGCTGTGGCAGGACAAAAGGACCCAAAGAGACCAGTTCTGGTTGTAGATCTGCTACCTCCGCCGCGACAGCACTGGCCTCTTCTGAAACAACGGATGCTACATCCATCGGCTGGTATTCGGGCTCATAGTCATCATCCTCATCTTGGGAAGCTGTTTTCTGTTGCTGCTGCCGTTGCAAATTTTGTTCCTTGGTGATTGTCTGATATCGAGTACGAACGGCCTAGGGCCATGTCAGCAAAGAAAAAAGCTTCAATCTCATGGCAGTACTCACATCGACAGCTTGTGAAAGAGTTGAATCATTTACCTGCGACAAGAGAGGTACAACAATCTTGAGGACTAGGTCGATTGGCAGCTGTTTTACGTCGAAAGAGGAGAGTCCGGTGTCCTCGGTCAAGGTGAATAGTCGGTCGAAGCTTGCAGGCCCGGGTGCCATTGGGGGAATCTTAAGCATTGGAGGGGGTAAAGCATTGAGACGTGCCCGCTTAGCGTTGTCAAGCCCGTCGGTAGGTTCATTTGGCAATCCACGTTTCCGTGAAGCGTCGTCGGTGGCCTCAAGTCGCGATTGCATTAGACGTTCAATGTACATTTGCATCCGACCCGCGAGGGGGTGGTTCGGATTCCTATAAAGGTTAGGCCAAACTACATTTTTTACAATTAGGATGACAACGTACTTTTTCAAGATGTTGATAAGCAGGGCTCGAGCTGTGCGCTCCATGGACTTGACGCTGACGCGGATTGTCGGAGTAAACGGCGGGCGGACGTGTTTGGCGGGATAAAACTCCAAAACCGCATTAATGATCTTGTTTGCTACAGACTGTCGCGTCCGGATGAGAGGCGCAAGGCAATTTAAGGTCGCGTTCACAAGAAGAGCATCACTGGCTTGTGTTAGCGTCACCATTAACTCGCACAGGTTGTTTAATCCTCATACCTAGTCTCTTCTTGGAAAACACCGAGGAGTCGATCGAGGAGACCTGAGGATTCCGCTTCCAGGTTTGGTATTGACAAAAGGGCATGGTTTCGGGGAACAACAGCTAGAGACGTCTCATTTTGGTCCGGTCGCTTATCAAAGTTAGTGGTATATTCAAGCCTCGATAGCTCGCAAAACATACTCTGGGGTCCGAGATCAACCCAGGCGTCTGAACCTGGACCACACGCTGGATGAATTTGGAACAGCAAAGCTTAACCGGGCATGGGAACGAGTCCATCCTCCTAAGTATATCCTGTTTAATTGCACTCATCGTCTCCCATGACTTGCCATCCTGTGGATTGTTCACTCTGTCGGGATTGTTAGCTCTGCGCCAAGTTTGCTTTTGGAGCACGCTTCTGCGTTGCAGCCCCGAAAGCTTGAGAATAACCTACACATGTCTGAAGACAAGGGGATACAAACTAGCCGAAGTCTGCACTAAGCTCTGCAGAACTGTCGTGTCTGTCTCCGGCAACTCTAGAATCTCACGAATCGTCTGCAGGACATTCGGTGCCAGCTGCTCCTTCTGCGCAACAGCTAACATTGGGCTAGCAAAGGTCTCTGCCAGAAAATTCGCACCCCATCTTCGTAGTTCCAGCCGTGTACTAGCTCCAACGATGGGAAGGATGCCGTTGACGATCTGCGGGTAGAAGGCGGCATCACCGAGGACGAGGCTGCGGGCAGCGTTGAGTTGGGCGACCTGGTCGACGACATTGTCCATCGGCTGAGCCATTGTAGCTCTAATGGAAATATATCCGGTACGCGACGGACGTGTCAGATTCAAGTTGGGCTAGGTATTGGAGGAAGGGAGGACGTTGGTGGGTGGACGGGAAACACGGATGCAGTTGCAAAAGCAACGCGCATAAGCTTAGGATCGCGGTCGCAGAACTAGGAGATAGTGACAAATCAACTCCAAGGTTGGGGAGGGTGCGTGGTTATGCGATGGGTGGTGAAGGAAATGCGATTGAGAAGTGAGATCGACGGCTGTCGAGGATGCGACAAAAGCTGCGAAGCCTGAAAGGGCGGCCGACCAAAGACTCCGATATATGTGAGCTGCGTATCTCTATACAACACTCGATTCATCAAGCTAAAAGACTCTATATGCTCCGACGATTCGGGATTGAATCCAACCAGTGTCTCAATCACAATAAAAGGTCGTGATCTAATCTTAATACAAACATCTAAACCCGCATCACGTTGTCTGGGCCTCTAACGCCAAGACTTTTCCTCCTGGTCCGCCTGTACGGCCTCAACTTCCTTGTCTCACGTTTCTGTCAACAAAGCACTCTCACCATGGCTACCGGAATGTAAGTATAGTCTCTTTGGACTCAGAGAGTTCTTATCTTGCTGACATCATGCCTCTGTGATAGTTTCAACTCCACCTACTACGGCAAGGACTACCGCGCCGGTGCCGCTCTCCTCCGCGCCCGCCGCCCATATCTGTTCAAGAATACCATTACAGGCTTCGGACTGTTCGCATTTACAATTGCAGTCTGTGAGTAGACTCTGTGACGCATATCGCTGTTCCGCTTCAATCCTGTCCCTATCTCCGAACTGCAGACGATCACGCCGCCACGAATTGCCGGATGAGAAGTCTCCATGCGAGCTCGATATCCACAAGAGATAGGACCTCATGCTGATATGGCTTCATTTTCTAGATACCTACACCCTCAAGGCTGTCGGCCAAGAAGAATTTGCCGACGTCAAGGTCCCCGAGGCCCCCGCGGACAAGAAATGAAGCACACTTAACTCCCACCGGACCGGTACTTTGTGATGGGTAGACGCTGCAATTGGGGTTTTGGAGTCTTCAGGAAGACCTTGTTTTTCAGATCTGTAGGATTAGCGATAATATCAGCATTTGTGCTGCCATGCACAAAAGGAATTGGCTTGGAAGATAGGCTGTACAATGAATTTGGGCTACGGATGTCTATCAATTCTTCGCAGGGTGCAGCTCTGCTCTGCTTCTATGTGCCCTACTAACTTCAAGAAGAAACCCCGCCATCTCCCGGTACCCCAACATCGAATCGCTAGTATTACGTAGGTGAATGTGACAGGCAGAGTCATATAAGCCTTCCGAGAAGAAAGGCACTGATATATTTCTAGGCAACTAGACCGAGAATATATTCGGCATGGTTTTAAGGCACAAAACAAATGGCCTGCTATGCCGGAGCGAGTCATAACAGCCAACAAAACAAGGAAATGCAATATGAATCTAGAAAAAAAATCCCTACTCGGTTCGCAGAACACGAGGGCCCTTGCGCTTCGTGGCACGCTTGCGCTTGAGGCCCTTGTCAAAGGCAACTGCGTTGCTGTGATCACGGCCGAGGTTATCCAAGTCCTTGACCTTGTAGAGACGAACGATCCAGTTCTCGCTGGTGAAAGCCTCTTCCAGTGTGTTGAGCTGGGGACTTTCCTTGGGAAGTCTTGTGCCACGCACACGGTCCATGGCCTGACCGGCCGGGAACAGCGACTGGTAGTTGTGATAAGACATCTTGTACCTGTTGGTGGGGTTAGCAGCGGCTTGGATAATCAAAACATGGGGTTCTTACATCAAGCTGTTCTTCATGGCGGGAGTGGCCTCTTCGTCGACACGGTACTCGCCACGCGCAGTGAAGAAGTCACGCTCCTTCACCTCGTCTGGCCAGATACCTTCGGCAATACGAACCATCCAGAGGAACTTGTTCAAATCATCACCCGAGTAGCCGAGTAGTCCACCAAACACGACCAGGACGTAGTCGACATCGTGCTGTCGCAGAATGGGGTAGCTGACTTCCTCGCGCGAGCTCATTGCCTTACCGACAGTGGCAATATGGGTGTTGTTCCAGGTGTTGTTGTCGACCAGAGTAGGGCGGTCAGCCATACCACCAATTTGGTATCCATAATCCCACCACGACATGATCTTGGCATTGTCCGGGGTGTTCTGGCGGAGCCAATAGTAGGCCTCGCGGTAATCATCGATGATGAACTGGCTTCCATCAGGAAGCTTGCTAGCCAAAACCACAGAGGGAGAGGAGTATGCGTTGGAAGTAACCCAGGTACAGTGTGCAACAAACATAAGCAAGTAAAGAGTGACGGAGGCCACCACGACAGACTTGGAGAACCAGGAGTAGATACCGACAACTGGGTTTCGGGCTGATCGAAGTGACTTATCTTCCGTAGTTGCCTTAGCCTTGGTTTCAGTACTCGGTGTCGACGCAACCAGGAAATTATCGAGGATGCACGACAGGGCCAGAGCAGCCGCAACACACACAATAGGGGTCAATGTTAGCATCAGACGGACCATAACGCCGGCAAAGTAGCTAGCAAGGACCGAGTAGATCACAACAAAGACATGCTCATCTTTGAGCTTTTGGAAGCACATAAACACTCCGGCCGGGAACAGCCAGATAAGGAAGTTCAGGTCAAAGAAGAAGGCAGGCCAGGCGGTCGGCTGGTGCTCAGAGACGGAAGCAATAATTGGGATGTGAATCTTGGCGTATCCCGTATCCCACAGAGAGTAGAAGCGACCACTCCAGGGAGCAATGACCCCAGAGACTGACAGCAGGACAAGACCACCAAATCCAAGGCCGAACGTAAGCAAGACCATAGAAGTGAGGAGCTTTTGAAACTGCTTTCCGGGCAGGTAGCCTCGGATAAACTCGGCAAACGCGACCAATTGAATCAATCCAAAGACACCTATGAAATAATCAGAATGAGACAACGGGATGGCTCAGAATCCAAGGGTCTTACCAAGTGCAGACATGTGGTCACTGTTGCGAATAGGCAGGAAACCGACGAAGGGGATCTGCATGCTTCCTAATGTTCCTAGGGCATACCAGGTGGTGTAGCTGATATAGACGCGAGTGCTATATCGGCCCATGCAGAGGAGAACAAAGACATGGAGAGGGATCAGGTTGGTAATGAAGACATATCCACCCCAAGCAGAAACCATGTATCCATAGAACAATGCAGTCAAGGCTCCCCACATGATCGAGCCGTTCTTCACGGCCTTGATCCAAAGATAGAATGTAAACACTAACAGGAAAATGGCAATGGCTTCATTATCATAGCTGCCTGCCACAGACCGAGAGATGTAACCAGGTGTAATTCCCATGAAAGCAGCGGCGAGGAGACCTGCAGAGGGAGAGTCGGACATCTCAGAGGTGAGCAAATACATCGCCAGGGCTGTTAGTCCAGAGAATCCGGGGGCGAGCAAGACACAGATATTTCGGATGTCGACGGGGATGGTAAGGAGTCGAAGGATGTGGTAGATCACGCCGCTGGTCACCATCAGGCCAGGGTACAATGTACCACCAGTAACACGACCAAGAGGGTGCCATGTTCCTATAGCACAAGCATTTCCATCAGCATAATGCTATTTATACTATCATGCGGAGGACGTGCAATCATGGGGAAGGGGCCTTACGGTCATCAAACCAATCCCAGAAGCTATAAAAGCCATTTTCGACCAAGTATTTTGTCGCGCGGAAGTTAAACCACGGATCGACTAGAATAAGACGGTATCAATATCACGTTTGTATGCTCGGGGGACTGTTCGAGGTGGCCTCCGCATCTAGTGGCAGCAGCGCAAGGGAATCATACATTCGTGGATGATACTTTCAAATCCTAGGAAATAGTTAGCATATTGATCATAAAGGATGTCAATTGACACATACTAATAACACTGAACAGGCGGCTGGACACTGCGGCGGCGGCAATGGTACAGAGAATGATAACCCGCAATAGACCGCGCGTGTTCCGGCCGGAGCTGCCTTTCAGGACAACATCAAGCGAAGACGGGGCCATGATGGCCTTGAAAACGGAGCAAAGTCCAGAGTCAGAAATCAAATTAGAAACATGAAATCAAGGAATGAATTGGGCTGAGATGCCAGTGGTGAGGGCCGTGGTGGAAGATGGGAAGAGCAAGAGCTGCGCAAGGTGGTCACTTCTGAAGGTCTTGGCACCCGCCAGAGGTGCCACCTCCGATTGCTCCCCGCAATACTACGACCCATCAATAATCTTTGCTTAGAGCTCTTTTCACTAACTTCCGACTCAGTATACTTACCACTATTGAGTACTTCAGTATTCCTACAGCACAACAGACCATTTGCGATTTATCTACACCTCACGTACCCATATGGAGCTGCCTCCACTGACCATGGAGCAGCTCTCACAGCTGGTGGCCTCCAACGCTCCACCGTCACAGCTCTTCGAAGCTCTATCACGATATGAGCTTCAAGCATGCCTTATTGCTACCGGGAGTAATGGTCTTACCGCAGGCGCCGATGACTCCACACTATTGAGCATGTTCTACTCGAGCTTTTTTCTCGTCCATCTTCTTACCGACCAAGTGTTAGTTGCTTAGTGAGAGTGCTATTGACGGTTTCTACACTGCTAATAAATGTTGGGTGCCAGATCTGAAGCTCGCGCCTTAACGAAACGAATTCCCGAAGCCCTGCTACAATATGACCCTTCCTTACAGAACTGCTTGACTTTGCTGCGAGCGGTGTGGCAGACTCAACACGCCCAAGTCTACCAGGTACTCCGAGGGCTACCATGGCCAGACGCTTTACAGCCGCTAATTCGGAGATATGAGAGTATGTTTCCTATGGCAAATGAGCTTCTTTTTTTCAGCAGGATCTTAAAACTGACAAATTATTCTACGATTAGGTTTCTTCCAAGACAAGACCTTGATCGCAGTGAGCAGGTCTTACGAAGCTATACGACTAGCTACAGCGGCGGTCCACCTCGGTCTTGATGAACAGCTTGCCGAGAAGGAAGATCCAAACGTAATATCGAATTTCACGAAATGTGGGTGGGCATGGGATTCGGAATCAAAGCTACTGTATCCCAAACCTATTGTGGTGTCGCCCACGGAACCTCAGTCTTCCAACGGGATTCGCAAGGCAATGGCAATGTTGGGAACGCGGGCATGTTAAACTTGCTTGAAACCTCAAGAACTACAAGTCTGCTTAATAGATCAAATCCTCTTCCGAGGACTACGTTGCACACGGCTACATCTTCTGTACGGGGTGTGGAGATGCGAGGACCGAGGATGCCAAAAATAAACTTGGCCTGGTACGTACTAGGACCATTGATAACGCCGGAATGCATAACACGATCTTTTGCTCTTGCTTGTGGTCCAACTGTAGTGTACAGGCGCACGGCAGCCCAGGGTATGTACAGGACCCAGATAAAACTTCTAAAAATGAGAAACAAAAATCATTCCATCTTGCGCTCGCAATGCCACAGCTCGGGGGCAGATTAAACCCAAACAATCGTACAATAAAATGGAGCGGAGTTGAGCAAAACACGTCTAATACCCTGGGGGAGGTGCGATTCCCGCAAAGAGATCATTGCATAGCATTCCTCCTCTATATCATGCATCACCTTTACTCTCCAGCCTTAGCCTTCAAGAATGCCTCCAGGTCGAACTTGGGATCCTCGAAATTCGTGATAACTATGGGATTGTGGTCAGCACTTTAGGTCTTGAAGATATGCGGCGGCTCGGGATGCCGTCTGGTATGTCTGGGCTGTATCATCGGAGGGGATTAAACGTACGTCCGCTGGTCTGTGTCTTGGTCTCTTGGGGCTGGGTCTTCTTCTTGTATTCCGCCTTGGCCTGCTCGATCAATCGCTCCTTGCGAGCATACTCGTGCTCGATCTCTGCGCGCTTGGTCACGGAGTTGAGGGAGGACTGGTGGTAGACACCGTAGACGAGACCGGCAACGAGAGCCGAGTAACGGAGGACCTATAGGTTGGGAGATGTGGTCAACAGACGTTCGGGGGAAGGGTAACCCTTAGCCGGTACTCACATTGACACCCTGGCTAGCCATTTCTGCGAGGGTTCCGGAAGACGGGAATTAAATGAGGGAATAGACTGTGTAGGAAGAAGGGACCGTGCAACAGGTGTCAACCGTCAATGGCAATAAATCTCCAGGTTGGTCAAATGGCGAGGTTCAGTTCATGTTCTGCGCGCGCGAGTTTTTCCGGACCGCTCCAGAGATCCCGAAGGCGGAGCTTAGTCATCCCCGTAAATAAACCCGCAGTGGAGGTACTACACTTGAACGCGGATGCATCTGGTCTAACCTTTTATGATTGTGCAAGATGTCGATGCAGCAGCGCAAGGATGAGATCCTCGCAAAGCGGGCCAAGCTTGCGGAGCTCAAAAAGCAGCGCGAGCTGCGCCAGAAAGAGTTCACATCCCGAACCAGTGTCGGCGATACTTCAGAGGTAAACGCGGCATGTGAATGAATTGCGGAGCTCGTCCAAGTCTAACAACCTTGCTAGATTATCTCACCAGTTCCAAGCCGTACAGATAGTAGACACGACCTCGATGACTTGATCTCTCGCTTGGTCGACCGCCCAGGGTCGGCCTCCCTCAGCCACGGCGCCGATGGCCAGTCGCGGAGAGGAAGTCGACCAACCTCCGTGTTGAGTGCGAGCCAACTAAGCGGGGAGAATCCAGATACATATGCAGCTCCATCACGACCCCAATCCCAGTCCATTGCCGTCCAGACAACAGATGAGCCTTGGATTTCCTCCGCAACGGAAGCCCCGCAGCCCCCTGATCTTGAACCCGAATACCAATCCATACCAAAACCAGAAGTTGTCACCTATAGCAAGGCCGTGCAAACGGACGGACTAGATTTCCAGCCCGAGACACCTGAAGGGTCTGTCGCTTCGGACGGTGAGGAGTCACCTGGTACCACGCGGTCGAGCAAACGTCTCAGTCGACGAGACCGTGAGAGAGACGAGGAAATTCGACAGAAGCTTCGTAAGGAAATTGAGGACGAGCTTCAAGCTACCAATCAGGTCGATGGTAATGAAAACACAGCTGCACAATCCGCAAAGCTGCGGTATCCTCTACGCAAACTCGACGATGACGAGCTGAAGGCAGTCACATCGTCGGATGATTTCCTGGACTTCGTGGAGCGCTCTTCCAAGGTCATCGAGCGAGCTTTGGATGAAGACTACGATGTCCTGGCAGACTATGAGCTGGGTGGAACTGATGGGCATCTGCAAGAAGACGAGGAGACTGGAAAAAAAAGGAGAGGAGTGCAAGAAGTGTGCCATTTCTGGGATGAACGATGGAGCAAGAATCGCATTATCAGTGATATAAGTTTCTCTCCCAAGGCAAGCTTCCCGCTTACAATAAAATGTGCTTTGGCTCATGCTAACCTTGGCTCCAGTTCCCTGAATTGTTGCTTGCATCATACACCAAGAATACTTCAGCTCCTCACGAACCCGATGGCCTTGTTCAGATCTGGAATCAGCACTTGCAAACTCGTCCGGAATATGTCTTCCACTCGACATCCGATATCCTTACCGCAAAATTCTCTCCTTACCATCCGAACCTTGTTGTTGGAGGCTCCTATTCGGGACAGGTGCTCGTATGGGACACCCGTTCCTCGCGTGCCGGTGGAGGCTCTCCAGTACAAAAGACCCCCTATCAGGCGGCGGACACGCCCATCCCGTTTACAGCATTTCGATTGTTGGCACACAGAATGCACACAATATCATGACCGCTTCCACGGACGGTGTGGTCTGCGGTTGGACGATGGATATGCTCTCTTACCCACAAGACCGAGTGGAATTGATTACACCTCCCCCATCTAAGACCGAGGATCTCGCTCCAACCACCATGTCGTTCCCTCACACTGATCCTACGTTCTTCATCGTCGGCACTGAAGAAGGAGTCATCTACCCGTGCCACCGGTACGACCGGGCCGGAGCCAAGTCTGGCACAGACCACCGCCTAGCCTACAAGGGGCATACGGCATCAATCATGTCTACCGCATTCCATCCCGGTCGTGGACCAGTAGACCTTGGCGATCTTATGCTGAGCTCTAGTTTGGACTGGAGCGTGAAGCTCTGGCGTGTGCGGCCACCTGCGACGACCGCCTCTGCCACGTCTGGCCTGGCCCAATCTCAAGTCGTTTCACCCATTCTCGACATTACCCGTGACGATGTTGTCTACGATGCCCGCTGGCACCCGACCCGGCCTGGTGTATTCTCGCTCGTCGATGGTGCTGGCAACGTCGAAGTCTGGGACCTCGCTTCAGATACTGAAGTGCCAGTCGCGCGTGAAGTTGTCGACAATACCCATGGCAACATCATGTCCCGAAGCCTTAACAAGGTTGCGTGGGACGAGCGTGAAGGACGCCGCCTGGCAACTGGTGGCCTCAATGGTGTCGTTACAGTCTTTGAAGTTGGCAAGGGTCTCTGTGGGCTGCCAGAGGAAGTGCCGGCGGACGAATGGACGGGTATGAAGCGGCTTGTTGGAAAGCTGGAACAGAAAGACAAGGATCGGGTGGCTTAGGGTTATCACTGCAAGGGCTGTGTCTTTTCCAACGATTGTCGATGTAGTTTTCTTCTGCGGGCCGACCTTCCCCGTCTACCTTTTTTCCCTGTGAGGTCTCCCGTCTTGCTTGCCATATACCCCCTTCCCTTCGATCACATAATTTGTGCATGTGTATGTATCTCATCGCCGTTGCAATAGAAAATCGTCATTATGTCCCTAGATTCTTGTTCCCTCTTCATCTCCGACCAAATCATCTCCGACTAAATTACAAAACTATACTATGAGGATCCTGAGGACCAACGATAATGAAAAGACGTGGGAAATGGGCCTCTGGCCAGACCTCAAAATCAGACTCGACTTTCGGCCGCGGGATGTTGCCGGCCACCGCCGCGGATGTCTCCCGGGGATACCGAAAGCTCTTTGTAGCCAGCCAAGTCTACAGGCTTGGCGTCTGACAGTCAAGCCCTCATATGTCTCGTCATTGGCTACCCCTACCCCTATACTTTGATACAGACATGATCACAACTTATTGCGTGTGCCTTAAAGGTCTCGACCGACAAGAGCAAGCCAACAAGCCAACGAACAATACACATAAATTATTGTCCGCATCGGCTCCCTTCTATCCGAGATTTGGAAAAACGTCGGTGTTCTAGAAAGGGCGAGCTCTTCTTGTCCCCGATATGAGAACCCATGGGTATGGAATGCCGAGATCAGCGCGAGGTTGTATTTATAACACCGAAACCTCTGAGGCAGAAGCCCGAAAGATGGGGGCCAAGCCAAGCACACGACCAGATGGCAGCCAGTTTCCTAAACCGGAGGGCAAGCAAATAAGCTTCTGTAAACCGATGTATCCGATACGTATGGACTACATTGTTATCGTGAGTCAAGAGCCATCGACTTCGACGATTCCCCGAGATGCTCCCGCAGCAGTGTGTCATGATGTCACTCATCTGACTTCGAGAGCTGATGGTTCAAAAGGTCTTTGAAGATCTGTCCCAAACCCATGGAATCATTGCTTGGATTCCACGGAAGACATCAACTTCAAAATAACAGACTCGCAACGGGCCTGCGCCTCACAATGTTATTTAGAGAAACGCTAACCTTGGTAGGTGATGAGTTATTCTCCCTTTTAAACGACGGCTTTGTCCCGATGGTTGACTCGGCCCTTGCCTCATCATATCCCCGTAAATGCCACGGATGTCTCCGCGGTCCGATATGCTTTCGGGGATTCAAGGGTTTCATTGTTAGATGTTTTCTTATTTAATATATCATGCCATCAATGGGCCCATCTCTACTCACTTGTTATAGCACGGACGAATTGCTACAGATGAGGTTTACAATTTTCCCTTACTCGTTCTCATGGGTGCCGACTGGAACCAGGGACACCAACAACCATACAGTGGCAATGGCCTAGTGGGACCTATTGCTGCCATTGCTGCTGTGCAAACTGTATTCGTTGCAGCGAAGTTCTATACTCGGTTTATGCAGCGGGTGAAGTTTGGTCTCGATGACTATCTGATCCTACTTGCCCTAGTACGTATCCCGTTCAGATATAGCTATTTGAACACACTATACTAACATCCCGATGTCTAGGTTGCAAGTTTGGCATGCTCAATTATCTTTATTGTCTGTATGTGAACGATCTCAGCAACCAATCCAAAGAACAACGATGCTAACATATCATGCAGTGGCCGAAATCGGCGTAATTGGGTACCACTTCGACTACGTTTCTGAGATGCCTGATAAAGTGATTCTCGCGAGAAAGGTATTTTCTCTACTCACTTGAGCCCTAGGTAGCAGACTGACAACGTCCAGTGCACCCTTGCCCTTGAAATTCTCGATTATCCCTTCACTATCACCCCGGCCAAATTGGCCGTGCTATTATTCTATCTACGTATCTTCACAACCCGAAAGTTCCAGATCCTTGTCTACATAATAGGATCACTGGTTCTTGCGCTGGGAGTCAGCGTTCTTCTGGAGAACTTCCTCCAATGTCGACCATTCCCGTACATATGGGATCGAAGCATCCCAGGCGGAACGTGCATTCATCCAGTCGACGCCTATCGAGTTTTTGCTCCAGTTAATGTCCTTACGGGTGTGTTGATCCTTGTGATTCCCATTCCGGCTGTGTGGAACTTGCATGTACCTAAAGCACATAAAGTGGCCGTGACAGGTGTTTTTCTGTTGGGTGGACTGTGAGTTATCCAAACTTTGCCATCATCTGCGCTTGGAATAATGACAAAATACTGACGGGACATCTCAGAGGAAACGTGGCAAGCATCTCGAAAATGGTCATAAACTTCGCCGAATCAGATTTTGCTAGGGACGACCCAACGTGTAAGAGCCAATGCCAGATATGTATCGAAATAATTACTGATTTATATCAAACCAGGGTTCGCGGCCAAATATGGTGTCCTAACAATCCTCGAAGGCAGCTTGATTATCATCGCTGCTTGCATTATCAGCATTTGGCCTCTTTTCACCCAGTTCATGCCCCGGCGTTTTCGAACAACGTTCGCTAGGTCCACGCCTCGCAGGAGTCAACACCGGTCCTGGTATTCGAGGGAAACACCCGCAAAAGTTGAAAGTGTGGACGACATTACACGTCCCAGGGAGGCTCATTTACTAAGAGAGAAAGACAGAAATAGCTCGCAGTCGTCGCCTTCTTCGTTGGCGGATTTGGAGGATCAGAGATGGTCGATCCTTATGGATGACGAGGTGTGTGGCTCTCATCAAAATGTTGGGGAGTCATGAATAGAAGTGCTTTATATCTATTAATATATAATCAACGGGTCAGCAATAAAATGTGACGCCAACTAATTGCTGGATGACAGTCAATGCCTAGAAACCCCGAAAAATGTACTTTGGCTAGTAAACCAAAATGTATCTACATATCACAATATTTGAAGACTCTGAAAGCGATATCTGTGTTCAGTCAACACGACTTGGCGAGTTTTCGTACGTGCATTCTGTCAATAAGTGTATCTGAACCCAGACTTTTTTGGGTTTCATTCGTTAGCAAGATCATACAATTGACCAACCGTTGATAAAAGGCACTCACCACACCCTCAAGTACTTTTGATCCTCGCCCTTGTTTCTGATTGGCGAAGTAAAAGTACACCGTAAATGCGCCCACGATAGCAATGAGAAGAATATGGGAACTAGTAATGCTGTCAGCGAGAGCCCAGTGTCCAATAGGTTCTGAGACTTACCCAATTGACACCCAAACTGCGGTCAGATATTGCGGTGCTTCTTGCTGCCGGACAATAAAGCTGCCTGCCACACCTCCAAGCCCGTTACATGCAGTGACCGCCGCCGCAGTGGCCACTCGTTTCCACTGGCCCACAATATTGTTGGCCTGGAAGGCATTGAGGGCGGCCCAGTTCGAGATATAAGCACCGGTCGCCAAGAAGGTCCCGATGTAACGCACTGTCACTAGAGAAGATCCGGGAAGACCGAACATCAGGAAACCAGCTATGAGGACAAGGGCATTGAAGACGATCAAAGGCCCACGGACGCCGTAAAAATCTCCGATCAATGACGTGAGAATAACCGGGATTACAGCATAATAGTAGGGCTAGTGAAGGGGTCAGAAAGTGCGACATTTTATACTTTGGGTCAACTTACCGGCGTGGAAAGCAGGATGGATTTATTTGTGCTGAAACCCATACCGGATTGTAAAATGATGGGTAGAAAATACGACAAGGCAGTTGATATAAGATTGAGCAAGAAGAACATGACCGCAAAGCCGTAGATCTTCGGATCCTTGAAATTAGCAAGAAGCGTGCCCCAGGAAAACGGCTCGGGGAGAACATCAGCTCGATCATCTTGAATTCGGCGCGTTGCTAGACGCGCTTCTTGATCAGAAAGAAAGTAAAAGCTGCGCTGGGCATTCTCGGGGAAGTCGACCATCCACCAGTAGGTAACGATACCAAGGACACAAGTAATGAGACCCTGGACAACGTACATCCAACGCCAACCCGCTAGCCCGGCCACACCGTTTAGATGATTGAGACCGAAATTGACGATATTGCCAGTCGCCAGAATAACAACTTCCCCGGACTGCAAGAATGCAAATCGGAGCTGTTGTTCTCGTCGCGGGTACCAGGCGCTAACCAGGTAGGTCAGACCAGGGTAAATACCGGACATGGAAATACCGAGCAAAACACGCAGGACAATCATCTGCTGCCAGTTGCGAACAAAAGCAGTGCACAGTGTCAACAGCCCAAATGTGAATGTGATTGTTGAAAACCAGATGCGTGGACCGGCGAAGCGAACTGCCACTGTGCATGGCAGCTGAAAGACCACACTGGCGATTGTGAAAATAAATATGGAGACGGAGTACCGATTCCCCTGGTTCAAATCAAGGTCATCGAGCATAGTCGTCACCGATGCCGAGGATAGAATGCCTGAGTCAAGCAAATTGAGACTACATAAGAGCCCGCCGATGCTACAAAGACGGAGATCGACTTTCCATCGTACCCGCTTCTCTAGAGCAGCCCACTCACCCCCGCGCTCTGGGTTGAGATTGCTTTGGCCATCTTCAAGAGGAGCACTATCGGATACCACACTGTCGAACTGCGCATTGGTCTCATCTGCCACTGGCTCCGGGGTAGGGGCTTTTTGGGCCGTTGGTCTCAAAGTGAACGAGAATTGGCCCTTCTCTGAGTCGACCATCTTGACTTATTGTCTGAGCGATCAGGCCAATTCCCGATTTCTGTAATCAGATATATCACAGGTTAACTGGCTGGTGCAATCTTTCTTTTGTTTTCCCAGGCATTCCAGGATAAGAACGTGATAGAAGCCGGCGGAGTAGTGCGTCTCTTAGCGCGCGTATGTCAGACCTCGGATTAGCAATCCAGATATTTCGGGATTATCTTTTTATGATGTGTAAGATTATAGGGCTGAAACAAGCCAGTCTATGGGTCAATTCGTCAATTCCTCAAACTCGTATGGAGTAGACGCGTAGGAAATTTGAAGAATTCCCACTGAGGGCATGTGACCGGGCACATTCCAAATTGAACCCCGCGACATAGCTGAACGAAAACAACTTGGAATACAACAGCGTCTACAGCATACATACTCAGACTCCTCGCTTTCATGTTTAGGGGAATAATTAAGCGTCATGCATATTAGCAAGCTCCTACCACAGCTACGCGATCTCACTACCCTCCCCGTTACCCTTACCCACTAGGATCTCGGGCCAATTAATTACCTTATTAACGAATATACGGGCGGGTTTTAAGATATATTAGATAGAGATTGTGCTTTATACCTCCTAGTTAGATCAAATTTTCATTTTATGGATAGTCTTTTTGGGGTTCAAGACCCTAAGTGGTTGGTAAGACACTGAGGATCGTTAGGAGCTCGAGACAGCCTTTTACGATTAGGCTTTGGCTAATCTTGCTGCCGAGGGATTTGGGGAAATAACGAAGGAGCAACTGCAGTTGCATAAAGCGATCGGGATGTTGCTATGTGGTACAAAGACGAATGATCCGAGCACTATCTAGATGGATATCTTCGGAGGTTATCTATATAGGCAGATACCAAGGTATTGTTGCAGGGCCAATGCGTTTTGACAGATCATACTGGGATTTCTGGGGCTAGTTTTATGCTTAAGGAATTAATTCCGCTTTGAATCCTTGCATTGCCCATAGTTAAGTACCAACTAGTTGGTAGTGCTTGGCACGGTATTAGCCCCCACACACGGGCAATCTTGGAAAGAACCCCGTGGACATCAGCCAGTAAGAGATTGTCATTCCAGGTCTTATTGATATCCCGACAAGTGACCATGAAAAGTTGCCATTTGCGTGAACTTCTCAGGCATGCGAAGGGTTCGATAGGCCACTGGGAGAACCAGAACCAACGTGCACCTAAATATCTGAAGTATACATACAGTATAGCATGTGCTTATAATGTATATTGTTGTATATTGTGATCATATCTTCCTCTCCTTTTTACAAGGGACCCAAGGCATGTGGGTTTGTATAATTTTTTAGTACTCCGTACTCTCGTAGTACCGAAATGATCTTAAATTGGCCGGTGGCAGATTCTACTCCGAATGTGTCCCGGGCTGACAGCTGATATCTGGGGTGTGGAATGTGGAATGTGGGACTTCCAAGGTTGGAATAAAAGCATTGATTCATTTCATTACATGTGTAGATATTCACGTTCAGGTTGATGTCCAACTGGGCTCCAGGGCGATGGATAAGATCCGAAAGAGCCAATAGGAAGAAAAGGTCCAAATTAGAGCCTCTGCCGTGTAGGTCTAAAATAGGAAAAATCAAATCAAATCGAAGTATATAAGCATAGGCTATAGCAAAATGTACATAGAGAATATTCAAATATCCAAAATGTCACAAAATGTCCAGGTACAAAAGAAGATCCGATTGAACCATGGACCCAGTAAGCTTTGCGGCCCGCTGATTGCTCTGTTTGTCGCCCCACGTTCGGTCGAATGGAGAGAGCTTGCAAAACACTGCTTTGCCCCCCCACGATTTCTACTTTCTCCCTCTCCGCATTTCATACATCCCCATACCTACACTACATATCCATTATGGTCGAACTCATCAACCCACCCGAAACTCGCGAGCTACTCCCTCCCCTCCTCGCCTGCCTCCCACTCGCCTTTGTCTCGCCCCGCGCTCCCCCAGCTCTGTTACCACTTCTTTCTCCTATTCTCCGCCAACGGGTCGGGGTTCTTAGTTCGCTATCCACTTCGTCCACCGATTCATGGCTCCAGCTACTGTGCTGGGATTCTGGGAAAGCAGAGCGTCTGCAGAGGGTCATTGACGGTGCCACCTTCGAACCACACCCCGTATCGGGCGAGATCGAGCTTCCGGATGAACTTCCGGTGACATACAAGCGTATCGACGATGAGACTCTCAAAGCACAGGTTCCACTCGCTGAATACAGCTTGACGGTGGTCTATCTGTGGTGTCCGACGGACGAGGAGGGAGGTGGCCGTGGCTGGCGAGTCGCGGAGCTTTTGCCGCGGGAGGGAGCTACGGAGGATGACAATACCTGGGCTTCTTCCATCGGGGAGGCCAATATTCAGGCAAAGGACCAGCTCCTGGCCGATACATTAAAGGCTGCCGAGGAAGAGAAGGCCCAGGACAACGGCATGGAGAATGACGACGACGACGACGATGACTACTGGGCTCAGTACGACTCCACTCCCGGAGCCAAGACCCCCGCGCCGCGTGCTGCTTCATCAAAGCCGGGTCCATCTGGTTTATCTGAGCAGTCGTATTTCTCGCAGTACGGCGACGTGCAGCCGGCCATGGATAATCATGATCCCACGGAGGAACAACCGGAGGTCGGTCCGTCATCGCTCAACGGGGATATGCTGGCCAGTCTCCTGCGACGACAGGTGAACGGAGGCGATTCAGAGGAGGAGCCGCGCACCAACGGATATTCTCCAGACCATATCCCCAGTGATAAGGCCGCACAAGATTTAAACCACCCACGGCCGGCCTCTACATCTTCCGGTGGTTCTGATGCTATCGCCAAGCTGGAACAGGAGGCAGAGAGCCAGTCCACCTACGAGGTGGGGGTGAAACAACATATTGGCACGAGCATCAAAAGTTTGTTCCGCTTGGCAAAGGCCACTGGAATGCCCCGGGCAGAGTTCCAGGCATTGGTCTCGACGGAATTGGAGCTTTTGAATATTACGGATGATGATTAAGGCCCTAAAATTGTACTTGAGTGATACCCATGGACCATAATGTTTATTTGAGATTTTGGGTTCATCTTCGGCCAATCCGTTTTGCATATGTTGACAGCATTGTTGGGAGTGATGGTTTGCTTTGAGCATTTGATCTTGTTCTATGTCGAACACCTGACCAATAAAAACTCAAATTAAAAAAAGAAAAAAAATATCATACTACCTTGTTTGCGCCATAAGTAACTGGCATATAATTTGAGGCTGTGGAATCAATACTACATGGGTGCATCTCGCACAGCATACCCGATAAGGCGTAGTGTAGCCCAAAATCAACCTTTGAAAGGCCATGAAAGCTGCCTAGGCACCCAGGTGTGGCTAAGCCAAGGCTTATTTTATAATCGATGTATTGTTCTAACCAATTCAAGCAACTAGAATAATCTGAGGGCTGAGGGAGGCCACCCCACTTTTACACTTAAAAGGATGTTGGCCCCCATGCGACGCTTACGAGTAGAAGCTTCTTTTCTTTTCGTTCACACACCATGGCCGACGAAAAGAGACCAAATCCCTTTGAGGAAATGGGACGCTCTGATGAGGGAGAGGCAGCAGATCACCCTCCAGCATACACAGCCGGACCCTCAACACAAACAAGCCGATCAACAGTACAGCAGTCCCCTTCTCAATCAAGCCACAAACCAATCGCAATCCCAGCCATCACCTCCTCCTCTGATTCTCCTTTCATCCGTGCATATCCACCCGTCCTAAGAAACCACCAACTCCCCAAGGAATCCTTCCTCACCTTCCTTGACCAACTGAACAAAGACATAGTGGCCAGTCCGCCCCTGCAAGTCCTAGACGCAACAGGTGGAATCCTGAAGTCCGTCCCCATCCTATTCCCACTGCACTGGATTGGAACAGCTGTCAGCGGACTCGCAAGCCTGGGTAGCCAAGGAATGTCCAAAAGCCGTACGGACTCCTCCATCAAACAAGCTAATAAGGACATCTTCGGTCCGCGTGGCTTGAGAGTTGAAATTGGGAAGCTGGACGCGCTGGCACATGTAGCAAAACTTCCTATATTGGATTCTCAGGGCAAGATCAATCGACAAGCGCCTCTGTTTCTACAACTTCAGAATGAGGCGTCCATGGCAAACGCTGAGATTGATGAAAGGCAGCAGCAGGAGCTTAATTTGCAGCGGAGGATTGCAACTCTGCAACCCTGGATTGCTGAGCTCGAATTTGAAATTTTGCCTTGGTCTTCCAAGTCTAAGTTGACGCGGTTCAACGCTTCGTTGAAGAAGTATAATGAGCCAAGAGATCAGGAGATAAGAGACAGGGGTAGGCGAGGTGTTGTTTGCAACCAGGAGATCAAGCAGGAAGAAGATCCTTTCAGGAAGGCTTTGTGGCTTGTTATTCGGGGGGTTGAGGATGAAAGGCGTTAGTTAATCCGTGAATATATATCCCACTTCGGCACTTCTACATATCTACACTAGACAACAGCCAGCTAGAGAGACTCTTTATCAACCAGCAAGACTCCAGACCAGAAATATCTTAAAGCGAACATATGAGAACTTCGTGAGTAAGTATTTGTCCAATTAAAAGCCAGAAAATCCAACAGAAGGCGATCAAAGAAGAGATCAGACCAGATCACATGTCCCAAGCCATTGCATGAATCTGCATGGAAAGATTCCAAGGTTGCAATCATAGGACGCTATACATGTAGACCAACAATAAAGCGAAACTTTCAAGGTTCAATTTCTTTGAATACTCGACTCGACCAATGAAACAAGGAGGTGTTCAAAGTACATCTCACCCTTTTTGTTGATTGTATACGTACCCAGGTAGATCCGCCTGGGGCCACCGCCCTGCCCGGAAACCAAAAGACACGCAACGTTCTACTGTCATCCCCCTCCACATCTCCTTTCCTTTCTCATAGTTCTCTTGGCCTCAATTGTTGGGTGCCATGCTTATTTGGTGATTCTGGTAAGTTTTCTCTTTCCCTATATTACCCTGTTTTTCTGCTTTGTTGATCATTACTGACACCCCCCGGAAGTCTATTTAGCTATAGGTAGTTTCTCGGTCGCTCTCTACATTTCTTATTTTCAACATGTCGTCCCCTTCGCCCTCTCTGCGGAAGAGAGGCGGAAAGAAGGATGTTTACACCGCATTGCCCTCTGACGATACCTCGACACCCGTGTCGGTGCCGGTCAAACAGAAGTCGGAATGGGACTATTGGCTGGCCATAGTGATTCTCACCCTTCTGGCTTTCGCGACACGGTTCTACCGCCTCGATTACCCCAATGAGGTTGTATTCGATGAGGTTCATTTCGGCAAGGTAGGAGGTCCAATGCCTCCTGTGGTGACACAATCTCTACGGAAAAGGGGGGCCCTTTGACTAACATTGATATGACTTGTCTAGTTCGCTTCTTACTACCTTCAACGTACCTATTTCTTCGATGTGCACCCGCCTTTTGGAAAGCTGTTGTTTGCCCTCATGGGTTGGCTCGTGGGCTTCGATGGGAGCTTCCTGTTTGAGAACATCGGCGACTCTTACATCGAAAACAATGTGCCCTACCTCTCCCTCCGTGCCATGCCGGCTACTCTCGGTGCCTTGACAATTCCCGTGGTGTTCCTCATCATGTGGGAGTCTGGCTACTCCCTGCCAGCGTGTGTGCTGTCTGCCGGTCTGATGGTGTTTGATAACGCACACGTGGGTGAGGACCGCCTGATCCTTTTGGACGCGACCCTCGTTCTGTCAATGGCACTCAGTATCTTGTGCTACGTCCGTTTCTACAAGTTGCGTCACCAACCGTTCGGCCGGAAGTGGTGGAAATGGCTTCTCCTGACCGGCTTCTGCATGAGTTGTGTCATCTCCACCAAATACGTCGGTTTCTTCACTTTCGTGACCATCGGCGCGGCGGTCCTCATTGACCTGTGGAACCTCCTGGATATCAACCGCGAGCAGGGAGCGCTAAGCATGATCAGCTGGGGCAAGCATTTTATTGCTCGCGCTGTTGGATTGGTCATCATCCCCTTCATGTTCTACTTGTTCTGGTTCCAGGTCCACTTCGCTATTCTCAACCGGTCTGGCCCCGGTGACGACTTCATGACCCCTGAGTTCCAGGAGACTCTGAGTGACAACCAGATGACCGCTCAGTCCGTTGGCATTCAATACTTCGACACCATTACCATGCGCCACAAGGACACTAAGGTCTTCCTCCACAGCCACTGGGATAAGTACCCCCTGCGTTATGACGATGGCCGTATTTCCAGCCAGGGCCAGCAGGTCACTGGCTATCCCCACAACGACACCAACAACCAGTGGCAGATCCTGCCGGCCGAACCTCTGGCTGATTCGTCTGAGCCCAAGAGCGTGCGCAATGGCGACATCATCCAGCTCCGTCACATTGGAACCGAGAGTTATCTCCTGACTCACGATGTTGCATCTCCCTTCTTCCCCACCAACCAGGAGTTCACTACAGTCTCCCAGGAATTGGCTGATGGTGAGCGCCACAATGACACCCTGTTCGAGCTCAAGATCGAGTCGGGCAAGACTGCCCAGGAGTTCCGTACTCTTGCTAGCTTGTTCAAGCTGGTCCACGTCCCAACCAGGGTCGCTTTGTGGACACACACAACCCCTCTGCCCGAGTGGGGTTACAAGCAGGCTGAAATTAACGGTAACAAGAATATCCTCCAGTCCAGCAACATGTGGTACGTTGAGAACATCGAGAACTTGGCGGAGGATAGTCCTCGCCTGGTCAAGGAGGAGCGTAAGGTCAAGACCCTGCCTTTCCTGCGCAAGTACTTCGAGCTGCAGGGTGCCATGTTCCACCACAACAACGCTCTCACCAGCAGCCACCCCTATGCCACCGAGCCCTTCCAGTGGCCTTTCCTGTTGCGGGGTGTGAGCTTCTGGACTAAGAACGATACTCGTGAGCAGATCTACTTTTTGGGTAACCCTATTGGATGGTGGATTGCCAGTAGTATTCTGGCCGTGTTTGCCGGCGTTGTTGGTGCTGATCAGCTTTCGCTTCGCCGTGGTGTTGATGTGTTGGAAGAAAGTAAGTCGAAAAACCAAACATCCTACTCTTTTTTTTCCCTTTTTTTTTTAGGTTCCAATAATTAACACATGTTCATCAGTTTGGGGCCCCGGTACGCGTTCGCGTCTGTACAACAGCACCGGTTTCTTGTTCCTGTGCTGGGCTGCGCACTACTTCCCCTTCTGGCTGATGGGTCGCCAGCGCTTCCTGCATCACTACCTGCCCTCGCACCTGGCGTCCACCATGGTGTGTGGTGCACTGATTGAATTCATTTTCAACCTGCAGCCGCTCGATCCCCGCACTGCACTTCCCCCTGTGGATGATCCCTCGGGCAAGTCTAAGGCGCGGTCTCTCAGCAGTCTGCGCCGGTTCATCACAGCCAAGGAACGCATGGGCTGCAGGTCGCTCATCGCAGGCTGGATTGCCACACTTATCATTCTAGCTGCAACCATCTGGGGCTTCATTTTCTATGCGCCCTTGACTTATGGTACCCCCGGCCTCGATGTGGCGGGCGTCAATGCGCGCAAGTGGCTGAACTACGACCTGCACTTTGCCAAATAAGCTCCTCGTAGACCTTGTTGGTCCAATGCGAGAGAACAGCTCCATTCGAGACGATGGGCTGAACTGAAATTGCAAAGTCGCAATTTTTGTAAGATAACTTATAATCCGTGATAAAAGGCGGGGGAGAAGGTGTTTTTTTCTTTGCGCGATTGAAAACATGATGCGGGATGGATATCGGCCTTTGGTATCATTTTGAAACCATTATGTATGTGCATGCATGTGTGGCCATTTGAGTTCCCTTTTTTTTCTCGGTCCCGATGTAGGACATCTTCCGTGTCTATTAGAATATCTCTCAGTCGAGTCCTGTGTCACTATTGGTGGTACAGGATCATCAGCCGACCGTGTAAGCTCTCCAATACACTGATCCAGGTTGTATTGTGCTGGAGATGCAGATGCATGTATGTGGATCTGTCGATAGGAGATAGTGCCAGAAGAATGTGCTGTCGATCGTGATCGACTTGACACGTGACGACGATCAGTTGACATGTGCGCATCGCATTGGAGCAGACGAAAATCTCATGTTTCGTGTATACCGTCCTCAAAGTATAAGTTAAAGTACTTTTTATTAAGGTGTTTAAGGTGTCTTTTTCTCTAGATTAGTATTCTAGACTGTGTGCATATTGCCTCGGATCCCTTTGCCTTCTGACATTCTTTGGCTTTGCCTTTTCATAAATTCTGGGTTTATTTTTAGACAAAGAAACAGCCCACTGTTGATTGTACAAAGACACTTCCCACTTACTATGTATAGTAAAACGGTTTCACATTGAAGTGCTATGAGATCATGGACTTGGGCCCAATCTTTAATAAATAAAAGCACATAATACTCCGTACGGAGTAGTATTAGTTATTAGTATTATTAGTATTACTAGTCTACGAAGGTACAAATAATCCTCTAGAATGCCAATATAGTCAAAATACTCAGACCACGTCTGGACCGATAAGGGACTAGACTCAGTAGCGTCTTCTCTTTTTTTTGCCTCTTCTACTACGTACACATTCTCTCTTTTGCTCTCTTTTTTCTCTCTTTTTCATTCTTTACTCCCCTTTGGTGGTTTTTAGGGTCTCTCCACTCCCATCTTCAGCTCTTATTGGTGTGTTCTTTTGACAGAACTGAAACGGACATTTCCGCGTCTCACCCGATACTTGTACTTATGGTGGGTTCAAATTCTTTTTCAAGAGGGAAAAAAAGGAAAGAAAAAGAAGAAAAAAAAAAAAAAAGAAAACACATATTCGAGGCCCTGCAAGGAATCTGAGAATAATTATCCAATTTGTTCCAAAGGTTGTGAGATGCCATCGGATCGGACACATGCAAGACAACCCACTCTGTGGATTCCTGCCGGGCCTTTCATCGCTACTCCGTTGACAAACCCATGTTGTGCTTCGTCTATTTCTGAAAGTTTCTGACTGACTTCAATTCTTTCTTAGCTTATCCCCTAATCTTTGCTTTGTTTACCCTCGATCGTTATAATCTATTTGGACTGATCGCTTCTTCGGGCATCGCTTGCATTCGACACATCACCCTCAGAGGACACACAAGGATCGTCAAACCTTAATGAGATAGCTGCCCCCTAACGCACTGGCCGGTTATTCAAACACCAGCCCGATCTATCAGAACATTGAAGTCGCTCCCATGCCTATGAAGCTGCCCAAAAGCTTTACGAGGCGGAAATCGTCCGGCAACGTTTTAGACGACGTGGAAACCCCTCACCAACCCTCCTTTCGAGTCTTCGAGCGCCCAGGGCCTCATCGATCCATGACAGATGGAGCGGCGTTGACCAAGCCGCTGAGTGAGGGCCATATGGTACCGTCGATGATGGAGGATCCCGATAACATTTTTGCGGAGAGAGAACGACCCCTGGACAAGAGCCGGTACGATCGCCCTTCGACCATGGATTCTCTCAGGAGACGACTGACTGGGAACCGTGATAGCGGTAACTACGAAAGTTCTACGTCAACCAGGCTAAGCTCGTCATCCACCCTCCCATCATCGACCGAAGTCCCGCCGCCCGACGAGACCCAATCCCCGCATTCCAGGATCCATGATGTACCAGCTCCGCCACCGCTCACAAGTGCACTGCGCGCCGCAGGACGAACTTTCTCGTTCGGTGGTCGATTCAGCAAGTCAGGACCCCAGGTACCTCGGCAACAAACACCAGATGCCGCGAAGAATCGCCCGGTAACGGGCAGCACCGACAGCACGGCCACTCCACCCAAGCTGCCCGATACAGACTTCGCTCTCAGCTCGCAAGACGATTTTAACAAGATGTTTGAGAATATGGATGCGCGAGAGGGTTCAGCAATACGGGAGTCATCCCCTAAACCGGGCAAGGTAAGACCTATTATCGTTCGTCCAGGTAAGGATGCAGTGCTGATAGTATCGCAGTACTCCTCGTCTCCGCCGACGCATGTTCTGCCCGAGTTCCAAAAAAGCAGAGCTGCCGCACCCGCCGCGGTTAACACAGATCGATCGACTGCTGTCGAGTCACCCCCTTACTCCTGGGATCGTCGCCCGTCCGAAGAGGGCTTGCTACGTGACCCG
Source organism: Penicillium rubens (assembly GCF_028828025.1). Taxonomy (NCBI): domain Eukaryota; kingdom Fungi; phylum Ascomycota; class Eurotiomycetes; order Eurotiales; family Aspergillaceae; genus Penicillium; species Penicillium rubens. The sequence goes on along the minus strand of NW_026890601.1, from coordinate 2,112,302 downwards.
CATTCTCCGCCCCTTAACCAGAGCCAGTCTACCCTCGATACCGTTGTTGGTTTCCGGAAGCTTTCGCCGTCTCCCAACCAGTTCGCTGAGGCCACTACTTCACATCGTTCCTTGGAGCGCCCGCGGGGAACTGAGAGAGGAGGACTGCGCAGGAGTGGGATATATTCGGCCAAGGGGGAATCTGCACTCTTTGACGACGAAGATGCCAAAATGGTCCGACAATCTATCCTGTGGAGCAAAGAAGGCGCTTCGCCGTGGGCTGAGGATAGCTCCTCTGGTGGAGCCCCCTTGATTGATAAGGGCAAAGCACCCAATTACTCTGGCCAAGTAAACCCAGAAACTGATAATATGTTCCAATCCCGCGGTTCGCCCGCTCTGGCCGACAGATTGGATCCCTCTATTGCGGATCATGCGCGGTTGGCTGTGCAGTACGCAGATACTCTCCCCAAGTCAACTTCTCCGGGTAACAAGGTGATGACTCCATCTCAGTTCGAGCACTATCGCCAGCAACAGGAGCTTCGACGTTCCAATAGCGATGCGACGAAGAGCGATGAAGAGTCTGACCATGAGGAGTTTGACGACGAAGAAGATGCGGTGGAGAAGCAACGTGAGACGGAACGCCAACGACGAAAGCAGGAGGCTCATCTCTCTGTGTATCGCCAGCAGATGATGAAGATCACTGGCCAGCAAGCACCTGTGCAATCGCTACGTCCGGTCATGAGTGGAGCTAGCAATAGCACGCCCAATTTGCACCCCAGCCGCCAGTCTGTACTAGGCGAGAAGTCCACCAGTGGAAAGAGTAGCGAGGAAGAGGATGACGATGTACCGCTTGGGATTCTGGCCGCACACGGCTTCCCCAGTCAGAACCGCCCACCAACCCGCCTGAACAATGTCAGCTCCAATCCTAACCTTCGCGCATCCATGCAACCGCCGTATATATCATCTTCCAGCTCTGTTTCGGGGGCCGACCCCAACGGCAGCCGAGGCGGTCTGCCCCCTTTCGCGAGGAACTTGCCGCGAGATCCTTACTTCGGTGCAGGTCTGGTTAACAACTCCAACCGTGAATCGTTGGCGTTCGGAGGCGGTTCGGTATATGGAGGATCTTCTTCCCCAGCACCTCCTTCTGGGGGTCTTGTTGGTGTTATAGCAAATGAGGAGCGGGCGCGAGCGATGCGCAGAGGAAGCCCGAACACACAAGCCATGCATGAAATGGGAGGAGTGCCTCGGCCATACTCCATGATGCCGCCGCCGCCGCAGCAAAACGTTACCGCTGGGGAACAAGCTTCTATCCAGCTCTCACAGCAGATGGCCACCATGATGCAGATGCAAATGCAGTGGATGCAGCAAATGATGCAAATGCAAGGTGGGCAGGGTCAACCTATGATGCAGAGCATGCCAATGCCTCCTATGATGATGCCTGGTGGAGGCATGGCCATGCCTCCCATGGGCCCTCCTTCTATAGCAGGACCCCAATCCATGACTGGCAATCCAAACTTGCGGCCTATGTCCATGCCTGCATCATCCGTTCTGAATGTTCCGCCCTCGCTTCCACCCCACATCGACCAGCGTACGATGAGCATGCTTGACCCCAACATTTCTCGAGGGACTGGCTCGCCCATGCCGAATCTCTCCGGCAACCCATTCCGTCCCAGTACCGGATATGCCCCGTCAATCGCTCCGTCGGAGCGCAGCACCGCGGGCATGGCGTCTCGTTACCGGCCAGTGTCAGTCATGCAGCCCGAATCGAATTACGCAGTGGCATCCTCGACAAACAAGCCCTTCGGTGACGAAAACCACAACCCGATCGCTCAGTCGCACATTCCGAAATCGCATCTCGCCACTGTGACCGTCCGCCCTGTTTCACGGAGCACCGGCACTGAAAATCGAAAGCCCGGCTCCGACGAAGAAGAGGACGACGACGAGGCCTGGGCTGACATGGCGAAGAAACGCGAGAAGAAGAAGAGCAGCTGGAAGATGAAGCGAGGGACGTCTTCTTTCGGGGATCTGCTGAGCGCTGTGCACTAAGTCCCTGCTTCTGTCTTCCATCCTTTATTCCTTTAATCTTTCCACAACTCGATCATGAAAGCGTGCTTACATTGCATCTGAAAAGAAATCTGTCCGCGTTACGCTGTATAGCCTGCCTCTTTCTTTGCATTTCCATTTCCGCTTCCGTCTCCTAATATCCCCCGCTCTCTCTACGACATGACATATGACGCACATACCATCAACTGAGAGAAGGGCTTGCCGTGCCATTTGGATATGGGCTCGATAATGCATCCCTAGCCCTCATCTCGCATCTTGTATGTCACTCCTCGTTCCCTGCCCCGGGATTTCTTACCATCGTGTCATGGTAATTCCGGCCTGGGCACAGGGATCAGACATTTACAAGTATGAACATATGCTTTCCTTGTCCTTTAGTCTATTTTTGATTTTTGAGTTCGGAGCTCTCCTCTTTGCTTTTTTTTCTGCTTTCTTATGATATCGGTGCGGGAAGAGACATGGCGTTATTTATCTGATAAGTTTCTACCTCTTTGTTTTTTCTTTTCCAGCTTTTAGTGTGTTTTGCATTGTCTTCTCGACAGAGCGCTCTGCATTTACTTGACTCCCTTAATACATTTCGGGCCTTGTGGCCGTTATACCTGGTCTTTCCATTGTTATTTCTTTCTTTTCTTTTCCTCAGGCTTCGTGTCTGCTGCTTCAGTGGGTTGTATATCTTACCATAGCGTAGATCTGGGTCAAGATGGGTTCTCCATATAGTACCGCTAATATATGTCATGTCATATCAAGCTCGATCGCGTGCGCATAACTTAGAAAGCTACGTGCTGTGAGCGAGTGCAATCGTGAATTTGGCTTGGTTTACTAGGTGGAACTATGTATAAGTTGGTTGTATGCTCGATTTCAGCAAACCCCTCTGAAATGTTGGGCCAAACCTTTGTAACCAGATATACCGCCCTCCAAATTCTGCCGGTTCTGCCATTCTAAAATCCTAATATAGTTAGCGTGTAGACACATGATCCAGCACTAAGGTATGTACCTAAGGAGACTACCAAAAGGACGACTAAAATGACGTATAAAAAGACTATTGGAGAAGACTACGGCCGTATTAGAGGCCGACTACATATTACAGCTGTATGTTTTATGTTTGAAAGGGAGGCGGCATGTAGGGCGGTATATGTAGGTACAAAGCGTAGCCCAATATTTCAGAGGCCACACTGTACTTATGTCAACACATGTACCTTCTGCATTCCATTGACGAACATACACATGCTATAGCGGTGTAGGTGTGGGCAAATAGATTTCGAAGCACCGGCACTGTGTTATCTCGAAGTGAGATGAAGATAACCGCCGGGATGTATACGGTCACGTGATAGCATACATCAGAGGGATCACATGATCGATATCGATATCGATATCGATATGTACCACGATATCTTCATCACTCAACGTCAACATCGAAGAAACAGACAGGTACGAAGTCAAGGTTTAAATAACGACCTCAAGTGTAACCTCTCGCTGGGTTCCTTTGTCTGAAGTTATTTGCTATCGATAAGCACCCTCAAAAGTGTATTACGAAATCCCGCGCGTTTTGATCGCTCTTGTCTTTACAAGTCAAAACGCAGTGGACTGGCCATCTATAAATAGGGCTTGAAACTACGTCGAGCTTCTCGTTCCTCGTCAACTCTCACTTCCGCAACCCTTGGGTCCACATATAGAAGCATATCATCTATACCGATACAGCTATCTTCCAACATTGCCCTCAAACCCTTTGGCCTTTATTTTTAAAGCTTTCTTGCCACTATGAATGCTCCAGACCGGTGAGTCCATGCCAGCGTTTCTGAAAATTCTGAGGTTTTGTTCATTTTGAGCTCCTCCGGCGAAGTTTGTTGTACGTTGAATACTCGATCTTCGATTTCGGTTGGATATCAACCTTGGAAATGTACTGCAGAACATCTTCCCCGGATTCCGGGGTAAACCGCGCGTTGGCTCTTCAATTTCTCATCAATTTGGGAAGGAAGGAAGGACATCGACGGCGAGGATGGCACCTTCTTCGCAACGTTGCTCCTGCCCTGGCGCGCGCTGCATGTTCATTTATCCTCTGCCCAGCACAATGTCTTTTCCCTCTGTCATCCTCTTTTCCATCGTGGACTTTCATCCCGTTGTGTACTGCCATCCTCTTGCTTGCTCTTACTTCTTTATTTCATCATCTCTGTTTGTGCAATCATGCCTCAGAGCCCTGCCATTGTCACGGCCACTGCGGCTATTGCCAGAGAGCGTGCTGGTCGCATTGGCCCGGGTCGCCATCCGCGCCATCTTCGCCCTGTGCTCCCTGATGACGCTCCGGACGTGTCAGTTGAATCGACTCACGGATTACCACTTTTGTTTCCCTCTTTTTGTCCCTTTTTTGCGTTCTTGTGTCTCGTTTTTCATCCGTGGGCCATAAGCTGACCAAGGTCATGAATATAGTTATGAAGCCATCCTGCTTGCTCCCGGCGAAAACAAAATTGATGTTGAGGTCGATACCCGTAAGTCATCCTGGCCAATGTAGATGGCGTATTCCCACTGACTGTATTTCCCTAGGCCTTCCTTCCGCCGCCATCTTTACTTTCCACAAGGAAGACCACACGCTTGGCAACATGCTGCGCCAGCGTCTCCTGAAGACTGCCCATGTGATCTTTGCTGCTTACCGCGTAAGCAACCTGCTATATGCACATGGTGTTGGAAAGATACTAACAACAATCCATTAGGTTCCTCACCCGCTGACCCCCGAGTTCCAGCTGCGTGTCCAGACTGACGGCGAGATCACCCCTCGTCAGGCCGTCATCAATGCCTCCCAGGCTCTGATCAAGGACTTAGGTATCTTATCTCGAGAATTTACCAAGGAGTACGAGCTTCGCAAGGCTGCCAACGCCGCCAATCAGCAACAGCAGCAGAACACCGTTGAGTAAATGGTCAAGGGTGATACCCAGTCACCATCCGTCTTCTTTTCTGAGGTCTGAAAATCTGGCGCATGGAGCAGTTATGGTTTTTTATGCCTTGCATTTCTTTTCTTTTTCGTTTTCGATCTGGGGAATCATGGGCGCCCCTTTTTTTTTTTTACGGGCGCGTTTTCTTTTCTTTTTGCTTTTTGCAGTTTCTGAGAGGCTCAGTTATCCCCATCGTTCAGCGGATGCCGACAAATTTACAAGTATAAAGCTTTAAATCATCATCACTTGTATCCACAACCCAGTATTCCAGACGTAGATCCAAAAATATCCCGAGCACATGACTAAGCGCCCGATGAGGTTAGCGCAGGTGCGTCCCCGTCCAGCAACGGCGTCATTCGCATCCTCCTGAGACTCAACTCACTTACTACTTTGCATTCGTTTTTCTTGTCAATTTCTTGTTGGCTTTACTGCATCCTTTTGCTCATGCAAGCGCGGTGTCTCTGATGTTTTCCTCGTCGAATAATTTCCTCGGGGGTGGTGCCACTGGCCGTCCCGGCCAGGCACCATTCATGCAACAGCAACAACAACCCCCCTATTCGCAATTCCCCCAAGGCCAGCAGCCGCCATCAATCCAACAACCTCAACCGACTGGATTTGCTCCGCAGCCCACTGGTATTGCTCCACAGCCGACCGGATTTGCCGGCCAGCCCTCCCCGTTCGGTAGCTCGCAGCTACAGCCTCAAGCCACCGGATTCCCCGCAGGACAGCTTCAGCCGCAATTCACTGGCTTCCCCGGTGCCGCGCCCCAGCAACCTCAGCAGCCGCAAGCTCAAAGCTTCCAGCAACAATACACTGGATACCCTCCTCTAAACCAAGCACAGCAGCCTCCTCCGGTGCCGCAGATACCAACTCGATTCAAGACCTCTAGCGATATCGCAAACTCCTTCCAAGATGCTGCTGGATCTGGGGCGCCTCCTCAGGTGCCGCCAAAGACAGGATCAAAGATCCCGAGCATTCGGCTTTCTTTTATCACGGCGCAGGATCAGGCGAGGTTCGAGCAGCTCTTCAAGTCTGCGGTTGGCGATAGCAAGACAATGGATGGTAGGTTTCCGTACACCCAGTGGGCCCCATGTTATGGCTTGGATGGTAGTACTGACTGGTCACAATAGGCGACAAAGCAAGAGATCTTTTGTTGCGCTCCAAGTTGTCGGGCGCTGATCTTTCTAAGATCTGGGTCTTGTCTGATACCACTAAATCCGGACAGTTGCTATTCCCCGAATTCGCATTGGCTATGTACCTCTGCAACATTCGTCTGACCGGACGCGATCTTCCTTCTTCCCTACCCGAGACGATCAAGAACGAGGTTTCTAGTATGGTTGACATCATCTCATTCGATGTTCCCGATACACAGCCGCCGCCGGTCCAACAACGAACAAACGTCCCCAACTTCGATGCGCCACTCATAGAGAACAAGTCGACACCCCCAGTTGTTCAGCAACCCGTTCCGCAGCAACCTAACAATGCCACGCTCCTGTCGCAGCTGACCGCACAGCCTACTGGGTTCTTCCCCCAGCAGACTGGTATCCAGCAGCCCAACCAGACGGGCTTCCCGGGCCAGAACCAGTCTCAATTCCTGCAGCCTCAGCAGACAGGTTTCATGACTAACCCGCAGGCTACTGGATATACCGGCCCTCGGCCTCCGATGCCGCCTATGCCTACTGGTTACGGGTCGAACCTCAGCCCCGCCCAGACCGGTGGAATGCAAGGCCTGAGTGTGCAGCCTACAGGTCTGGCAGCGCAACCTACGGGCATGCCAGGTCAATGGGGATTCATCAACACCCCAGCGCAGGGTCTGCCCAACATCGATGCTATGAAGCAGCAGCTCATGCCGCAGCCTGGGCGTGAAGGCGGGTTCAGTGCTGTTGGCCTTTCAGGAAATGCCACAGTTGCCTGGGCAATTACGAAGGAGGAGAAGAAGATTTACGATGAACTTTTCCGCGCATGGGACGGTTTCCGCAAGGGCTTCATCAGTGGCGAGACTGCCATCGAGATCATGGGCCAAAGTGGTCTGAATAGAAAAGATCTGGAACGGATCTGGACCCTGGCTGATCCCCATAACCGCGGCCGACTAAACATGGATGAGTTCGCCGTGGCTATGCACTTGATCTACCGTGCTCTGAATGGGTACCCAGTTCCCAGCCGTCTACCACCCGAGCTTGTCCCTCCTTCTACGAGACACTTAAATGACTCTATCGGTACCGTCAAGTCTCTGCTCTCTCAGGATGCTGAAACTCGCAAGGCTACCGGGGCGTTCCTGCAGCCCCAGAAGACTGGTGTCAGCTACCTTAAAGATCACTCATTCCGTGGTGGTGCAGCAGGCGCTTCTGGGGCTGGCCGCAAGGATGCAACGATGTTCAAGAACAATGACTCCGCCGGTGGATACCGCTCTAGTGCACGTCGTCGCGTTGGTAACGAGGCTCGTACCCCGTCACCAGCCGCCTCCGGCGCGTCAGATGAGGAGTATTCTGTGGAACAGCTGCACAAGAAGATCCGCGAAGCCAAAGTTATGATTGACGCTGCCGACTTCGAGGACGAGAACCGAGCCGAGGATGATGATGCTCTAGACCGCCAGGATCGCCGTGAGGCAGAGAGTCTCATGGACCGTATCCGGCGTGTGCAGGACGATCTCGATACCCACCCCAATGCTGCCTTCCGCCAAGTGGACAGTGGAGCAGATCGCAGGGCTCTTCGTCGCCAATTGCAGTCTTTTGAAGATCAAGTTCCCCAGGTTGCATCTGATGTGCGTCGTCTTGAGCGTGAAATCGCCGATGCGAAGCTCGAACTCTTCCGTCTCAAGGATGCCAAGGCACACCCCGGTGGTGCCTCTAACATCATTGGCACTGGCCCTGGCGGTACTGTGACTGAATCAGATCGAATCAAGGCTCGCGCGCGTGCACGTATGCAAGCCCGGGCTGCCGAGCTTGCTGGGCGCCCTGCACCCGCGACGGAAGATGACGATGGCCAAGCAGCTCGTCGTCTGGAGTCTGAGAGCACTAACGTGAAGATGGAGCGGGAGCGCAATGACACCATGACCCGCGACGTTGAGGAAAGTGTCCGTGACTTCGCTCGCAGTTTGGAGGACAGTCTCCGGGAAGAAGGCCAGAACTCCACACGTGAGCATGAGAAGCGTCGTTGGGAAGAGGCATTGGGAGTTGAGGACGTCATCCGCGACTTCATCTACGACCTGAGCCGCAATGCGCGAACAGCGAATATTCGCAAAGAAGAGTATGTTATTCTCGCCAATCAAAAAGAGTGTCCATTACTGACAATCCATAGGCGAGAGAGACCTTCCCCGGATGTGCAATCTCGAGCATCTCCAGCGGCTGAATCTGCCGCTGCGCGCCCTTCGATGCCCCCGTCCGTGGACTCCTCAAGCTCTCTTCCGGGTAGCACGCATGAAGATCGTGTGGCAGCTGCTCGAGAGCGTGCACAGAAGCGTATTGCTGAGCGCATGGCTGCTGCTGGTCTGAAGCCCAATGACGCTACTGAGACCCTTGCGCAACGCCAGGAGCGTGAGAAGAAGGAGCGCGAAGATCGTGTCAAACGCGCCGAGGAAGAGGATGCTAAGCGGGAACAGGAGAGACAGCGTCGCCTCGCCGAGGAACGGGGCGGTCCTAGTGAGGCAGCTCCCAAGGCTGCAGGCAAGAAACCACCACCGGCGCCGCCCACTCGCAGGGCTCGGACGGACAGTGCCGGCCAAGCCGATGCCAAGAAGGAAGAGGAATCCAAAGCGGACCAGGCTGCCCGTGAGCAGGCTATCAAGGAAGAGCAAGAGGTGCAGGAGGCAGAGACTAAGCGTCTAGAGTGAGTAATCCACAGCGGATAAAGACAAAAGTAGTGGGCTTGGCTAATACATTTACAGGGGTGAGGCAAGCCAACGGGAGCTGGAATTCCAACGGGAGAAGGATGCCCAAGCCGAGCGACTTCGTGCTCTTGAGGAACAAGTCCGCCAGGGCAAGATTAAGAAGCAGGAAGAGAAGCGCCGCAGGGAAGAGGCTAGCCGACAGGCCAAAGAGCAGGAAGCTATGCTTGAAGCCCAACGCGTTGAACTGGAGGCGGCTAAGGAACGTGAGCGACAGCTGCAGCGTGAACTCGAGGGCCTTGACGAGTCATCGTCCGATGACGAAGGGCCTGCCGACATTACGCCCCAGTACAGCACACCGACGCAGAGCCAGATTCTCCCTACCCCGCCTCCCGTGCCCACGATAGCTATTCCTGAACCTGCCGCCCCCGAAAGTGTGCCGAGCGAAGTGAGCTCCCCCGAAAGCAGCCGTGGTGTTCCTGCGGTCGCGCCCGATGCTGAGTCCAAGAACCCATACTTCAAGCACAAGGCTCAGCCTTCCGAACCCACCCAAGCGACCTCGCCGCCAACCACAGCTCAGTCTACGAACCCCTTCCACCGTTTGACCCAGCCAGAACCTATCAAGCCCACCTTCACCGGTGCAGCCCCCCTGGAACGCAAGACTCGTGCTCGCCCCGAGGAAGACGATGACTGGTCCGCTGCTGGATCCGAGGTTGATTCGTCTGATGATGAGGACGACCGTCCAACTGGTGGCAGCGCCAAACAACTTGCCAGCATCCTGTTCGGCACTATGGCGCCTCCACGTCCTCTGAGTGCTATGGACGAAGACGTGTCTCCCTCGAAATACACTACCCCGGTACAGGAAAGCCCTGTTGCACCTCCGCCCCCACCCCCAGCGACTCTGCCTCCTGTTCCTGCTATACCAAGCCCTAGCGACTCCGCCTCCCCACCAGCCGCTCCATCTGCAGTACCTCCCCCTCCCCCCCCCTCCGCCTCCCCCACCAGGGGGAGCTGGTGCTCCTGCTATGCCTCCGCCCCCGCCCCCTGGCGGAGCCCCCTCTGCTCCCCCGCCACCCCCTCCAGCTGGCATCCCGCCTCCACCTGCTCCCCCAGCTGCTGCCGGTGGCGCTGGCCGAGGCGCCCTCCTTGCGTCTATCCAGCAAGGCAAGTCCCTGAGGAAGACTCAAGTGAATGACCGTAGCACCAGCTCATCGGCTGGACGCGTGCTGTGAAGATGGAATTGGGCACTCTTTTGATTTTCGTTTTGAGACTACATACTGTACAGATGCAGAGTTGACGGGAAAGACATGACCGTACCTACATGATTGGAGGGTAAGGTGACGAGGTCAGCGGATAATGGGAGGGTAGTTAGCGAGTAGTTAGCTGTTTCCGTACTTTTCTTGGAATACTCATCGGTTTTGTTTATTTTCATCATACCCTAACCTCTGCCCAAATCTTCCAATGCTTCATTCCAGGGGCTGTTTCAACCCCCTGGAGCCTTAAACACGTCTGATTCATTGACTACTGCAAAGATACTGCTGGGGCTACTCCAGTCTGGTCGAACTAACATTACTATCTACCTACGTAGCTTAGGTACATATACACCTGCCAGGGCTCATGGACTACCCGAAACAACTGCATAAGTTACCTACAGAATCCCTATGTCGGATATTTTTGTCACAAACCAAATTGTCAAACGGGGATATGGTCTCCGTTAGGCCATGTACAGTAACCTTGGTTTTTTTGTTGGTCGAATGGAATAATGCCGTGATTTTATTCCATTACAAATTCTTGTGTGTTGGCTGTTATACTCCATAGTATATTGTGATTTCTGCCCAATGAGTACAAATGGCGTTCAATTGTGCACGATCAACGACAATCTTAAGACTAACAGAAATCCGGCACCGACAGACTAGGACAGAGGTGGGATACTCTGCTGGTTATGGAAAACATCATTCGGGTCTACCGCAGACTTGATCTGCTGCAGGCGATGCAGATTCTTGCCATAATACCCCGTCAATGCCTTGTCAGTTGATTGTCTGGGATCGACATTCCCCACGTACTGGCCGTAGTAGGCATCGGGTTGCCCACTAGTCAGAACTTCGCTCAGCCCATCCAGGAACTGCACCGTCGTGTCAGTCAGGTCTCCACTAGTCCTTCCAAAGGAGAACATAAAGTATGAAGCATCACGGTGATAGAAAGCTGTTTCTGATGCCGAGACGTCCCTCACCGCACCACCCAATGCGGCGAAAGTGACCGCGTACAAATCAGTACCATTCTTGGTCGTGGCCAAGTACTTGAAGACCTCCTCAGCAGCATCATCAGGTATGAGAGTCTGTTGATTGAAGACGAGAGATTTGGCATAGAAATGCGACGGGGAAGCAATCCCAGCTGCTTTAGTCTGAGCGCTTGCGGCGGCGGAGAAGTCGAAGAAGTTGGTATATGTTTTTATATGTGCGACGTCTGGCGCTACTTTGAAGTGGCTGCTGAGGTTAAAGGCCTCGAAGTCCTCCTGACTGCCAAAGTAAGCCCCACCCAGTATCATGCTATTCGCCGTCGCAACCAGATCGTAGGCCATGTGTTGGGGCAAAGAGCCACCGGCGAGCAATGACTGCCAAGTCAAGAATACTTCTGCGCGGGCTGCTGGATCTGTCCCCTCCCAGATATAAGAGTAAGTGACGCTGGATACGGGAACGGGCTCGGTGCGTATAGAAAAGTCGGTCACAATGCCAACGCTTGAAGCGGCACCACGCACGGCGAAGAAAAGATCCTCGTTGTGAGACTTGGATGCTCGGACGATGGATGAGTTGGCCAGAACAACCTCTACCTCCTCCACATAGTCGAGCAACAGTCCGTGCATTCGTGATGCCGCTCCGGCACCTCCAACAGTTGCGTGTCCACCGAGTCCCACCGTGAAGGTCGTCCCATGTGGAACATGTCGACCACCGTTGTTATACATGAGCTCGGTGACTCGGCCTAGGCGGTTACCTGGTCCCAATCTGGCAGTCCAGCTGGTTTCATCCATGCTGAAGTGCTGCAGATTGTCCAGATTCACAGACAGCTCGCCGGTGGTTGATCCATAGTTGCCATAGTTGTGTCCGCCGCTTTTCGGTTGAACTTTGATGTCTGAATCCACGGCACATTTGACGGCGGCTGCTACCTGCTGTGTATCCTGGGGCCAGACAATGGCGGAAGGGGTGGTGAGAAGATCGAAATTGTACGGCGCGACAAGAGTAGAATAGTTGGCTTGGTTTGGAAAGGCGACGGCGCTGCTGTTGCCACCCACTGAAGCCAAGAGACAGGTCGCAAATGCACTGGCGGCCTGCATTTTGAGATTGTAATTCTATAAAGCTAGGATTATTTCGTCATTGAACTCGTTGGGTTATATATGAGGCTCTTGTGCGCGGGAGAGTTCCGAGACCATTGTATAGCTACTTATAACTCCGAACTCCGTGGTCTTGCCTTGGGACAACTCCGAGGTCGAACGGGGACCAAAAAATATCCAGACAGTTGATCTACTCTTCTCCGCTGCAAGGAACAAGTTCGACGATTCTCATTGGCACGCACATTCCGGAACTATAAAACAGCCTCACTACGGAGTATTCTCAACTCCGGACACGAGATGAATCAATAATATGTCCACGGATATTTACAGACTAACCCGAAAGTGCAATCTTAAGCAAGTTCGACATACAGGATTCCTTTACCCTATCACACCTTGGCTTGATACCCCAATATCAACTATGTACACAGATACTGTATCTCAAAGACTAGAGCCGGGAAACTACTAGAAACACTTTGATAGACATAAATATTATTGCTAGTCTGTAAGGAGAACATGCACATTAGAGAGGTGATAATCAACTTCTAGGGACTCCGATGAGTTGAGTTGATTTAACAGTTAATTAACTATTTTCTAGGGCAGATATTGATATTTATATGCGGCGATCCTCCAATGATAGACCCCCAAGCCTTGGCCCTCCATTGATGCCGGACTAAGGGGCCCATTTCTAACAGCTCTCACTCAGAGGAAGAGTCCTTGTCCTTCTCTGTAGTAGTAGCAGCAGCTGTTTGCTGCAATTGCATCTTCCTCATCATCTCTGCCGCTTCGAATGAGTACTTGCACTTCATCCGGACCGCTTCACCGTAGCGATACATGATCAACGGGAATGGCATGCACAGAAGAGTCAAAAATGCTGGGATAGAGGAAGCCCAGTGAATTCCTAAATTGTGGTACATCTGTGTCGTGAAAAGAGGAAACACAGCGCCCACGACTGAGCGGAAGATGGCAGCTGCAGCCAGGACAGAGGCCGCATAGATGGTGTAAGTGTCGATCAAATAGTTCATGATAGGCAGGATGACCAGCACGCAGCCGAATCCAAACGGTGCAGACAGTATTATACTGACAGACCAGTGTATGCTGGGGTAGTTGGTCCAGGCAAAGGCGAACATGCCAATGGGGAGGGCAACACCTCCAACAATTGCAGGTGGAAGGCGAGATTCGGGGTTTGCAGATTTTGCCGCAAAAAGCTTCATGTAGCGGACGTTGTTGTCCCAGATGGCATAAACTAGGCCAAAGATGATGCCAACAGCAATTCCCAAGAACGCCAGTCCGCCGATGCCCACGCTCCAACCACGGTCCTCGTTGTACACGATGGGCATGGCACCCATGAACATATAGACCGTGCCGTAAATGATAGCCATGTAAACTGACGCTATCAAGACAATGGGCTCAAGGAACAAGAAGATCCAGGGACGGAACAAAGCACGCTTGAAGACTTCCGATGGCAGCTTCTTTCCCTGGTTCTTCTCCAAAACGCTCACGTAGATCTTGCCATCAGCTTTGGCCAGTTGATGTGTCCGTCGCTGAAGCAATACCGGGCCATATGTCTCAGGAATGAAGACGATTCCCAGAATGCCGACCACGCCAATGAAGATCACGCAGACACCCTGGACCCATCTCCACCCGACGCTCTCAGACACGAATCCGCCCACGATTGGCCCCAAGATGGGGCCGAGGAAGGGCGCAACGCAATAGATGGTCAATGCCAGACCACGCTGAGCAGGTGGGAAGAGATCAGCAATTGTTCCGCCAGAGTTGACGAGTGGAGAGCCGCCAAATGTGCCGGCAAAGAATCTCAGGATGAGGAGCGTGGCCACGTTTTGGCTGCCTGCGGACCCTCCTAGAAAGGCGACCATGGCGATGTGAGTGATAATCCACAGTATCTGTCTTCCGTACAGTTCGGACCTTAAGCCAATGTTAGCTGAATGTGTATAGTATGTGAATAGGATGGCACCATCGAAACGTACTGTGAAGCAACGTATGGTTAGCTGGGCTCCATGAAAATGCAAAATGGTTTAATGGCTTACCAAAGGACCCCATACGGCAGGACCAATCGCAAATCCGAGCACAAAGAGAGAAAGCCCGACAATGAAGACCTCGGTGCTGATGTCAAAGTCCTTGAAGACTTCATTTGCCGATACCGAGTATGCAGAGGAGGTAAAAGTAACGGCAAAGACCGAGAGGGTCGCAATGGCTGCAATGAACCACTTACGGGACTGACCCCAGTTCATCGGATTGCCGGGGTCGTCTTTTTGGAACTCCACGATGAATGGGTCATCTTCGGTGCCGGAGCCATCGTATAAGTGACCATTTTCAACCTCGCCTGTGTTGACAGGAGCCTTTGGCTCTGTATGAGACATGGATTTGTCTTAGCGGTGCAAGTGAGGAAGGGGAGAGATCAATACCACTGTATTGACTATGGACAAGGCTGAAAAAGAAGAGGGGAAGGGAGGAAGCTCCGTCTAAAAAATTGGAGAATATTAAGTGCATAGACTTAAATTCTAGGCTGTGTAGCAGGAGACTCTTCTTTTTTTCTCAAAGCGTTCGATCTATATAACGGCTTACCGGACGGCGGAGTTATTTACTGCGGAAGCCATCAAAGACGGACTGCTATTTCATTGGTTGACACATGGAAAATGGATGCACTTCTCATTGGCTGCTTTCGAGAATTGCGGGAAGTGAAAGCAGACTAGCGAATAACAGAGCTTTCCGCTGCGGGTCTATTGAAAAAGCGGCGAGTTATCTGATTGGCGAACTGCTGATTATCAATCAGGTAGATCCGGGGCCCTGATTGACGGGGCACTCCACTCTCCATCCCCAACTGTTCGATAAAGACGTGATGAATGAAGTGATAATTGATCAGCATACGCACTCGAAGCCTTTACGCAGGCAGAGGCTAAGAGTAACAAGCGCTTGCCAAGTATGTCGCTCGAGGAAGATCAAATGTGATGGTGCTCGGCCAGGTATCTCTCCCTTCATTGTTTCATTGACCTGCAGAGTTCGTGCATAAGGCTGACACATACCATAAAGCATGCGCCAGATGCAAGGCTAGAGGCAAGACGTGTGCCTATGGCCAAGGTGCCGTCGAGAAGCAGACAGTGCATAAACCTCGTGGGCAAGCATCATCAGTTCACATGCCTGTTCCTATGCTGGTGCCTCCCATATCTTCGGCACCTTCATTGGAGACTCCGCCAGAATCAGTGGCTGCGTCACCTCCCACGGTCGATTCAATACCTGTGTCTCACCATGTGAATGAAGATCCAGAGGCAGAGCCTGACCTGGAGAAAAACCGGGCATACTATACCGCACATGGGCGGTTTGCCGGCCAGGTCGCCGCTGCCATAAACGAAAGGGCAGGTCTCATTCCGGCCACCTGTAATCAGGTCCCACTGGTAGATGCGCCGCTATTTGGAGACCTCAACCTGCCTTCTCAATCTTGTGCCTTGTCTTCGTCGACCGAATTGCCTCCCCGGGCATATGCCGATCAGTTAATTGACATATACTGGCAACACGTTGACCCTATGGAGCCAGTTCTAGATCGCCAGCGTTTTCTTGAAAACTATGAAAAAGCATATTCAACACCCATAACACCACTCTGTGCAGACTACGACCTCTGGCTTGGTATCCTCAATGTAGTATTTGCTCTGGCAGTTCAAAGACAGGAACTCAATCCGCTGCACCAAAGAAACGAGGAAGCAAATCGATTTTTTCAGCGCGCATGGGTCCTGCTTCCAGCTGAGTCTATGCTATGGAAACCTGGATCACTCGAGCTCGTACAGTGTCTGATGCTGATGAATCGATACCTCCACTGCACCAATAACCAGCAGAAGACATGGACGACAGCAGGTCTGGCGATGCGAATTGCGCAAAGCATGTGCTGCCATCTCACCGAGACGCCCTTGTTGAAAGGCTCCAGTGACGACAAAGCCTTGAAACAGAAAGTATGGGCTAGCTGTGTTGCGCTCGATCGGTATGTCATCGAGTGATCGCTCTTCTATAGTATTCTCCAGCTGACCTCAGGTAGATGCATCTCCTGGTCATTGGGTAAGACGTCGGCATTGGTGCTAATTCCGTCCCCACCACCGAGTAGCCCCCAACAACTAGGTGAAAACGCGATGCATGATACCTTGGGATTAAGACTCCACGAAATCGGGAACCAAATTCAACTGGCACAGATACAGAATCGAACTAGTCTCGCAGCCAGATTCCGCCCTCCACTCCTATCTCAACAAGACGAGTACCATAACGCGGCATTGCAACTAGATGCATGTCTTCAAGATTGGGAAAATAGTATCCCCAGCGATTGGCAACCTCGGAACCTCAGAATGGTGACCGACAGGTCGTCTAGAGCTGAGAGATACTTGCTTCATCTCCGGTAAGCCAACAATCCCTTTATCCTCACCAAAATCGATTTTTATCGTTCTATGTAGCTACCTCCACCACCGGATCTTTCTATACAGACCCATGCTCGCCCGATTTTACGCGATGAAACCAGACACCCAGCCTTTACACAAATCACCCAGCCTAAGCCACCGACTCCTCCGTGAAAGCGCCAGCATGTGCATCGAAGCCGCGCAACAGGTGGCGTCATTAGTTAACGAGACGCTTGAGCCGGATGAGCCGATTGGACTCCTTCCGTGGTGGTACAGAATATACTACCTTCACATCGCGGGTGCCAACTTCCTCGCAGCTATGTTTCGATCGGAGCTATTCACAGATTCTGTTTCCCAGTCTTGGGAAAGTGTTATGCTGGCGCTCCGCGCTCATGAGCACTTGAGTCCTTATGTCCAGCAGTGCCTGTGGACGTTTGAGACCCTCGCAGCCAGGATCACGGGCAAGCCTTACCCCAGTATGGATGGCGGTGGGTGTGGTTTGATGGTAGACGGGTCTTCGGGAGTTTCATTCGACGACATTTTCAAGGATATCAATTTCGACTTTGACAATTTTATATTTGGGCCTGAGGACTTTGGAGAAGGGTTGGTTTAGTGGCAACTGACATTTGCCCTATTGTCGAGACTGGTACAAGCCGTAATGTGTAGAAATTCAAAGCAAATGTAAATCTACCTGTCCTAGAAGTGCTATCCACTTCATTCCATGAAGTTGTACGAATTTATTCATATAAAAGCTCCAGAGGAGACTTGAGAAAGATGCCCACGAAATGTTGAGAATCCCAATCAATCCTCAGTATGTAGTCAATATAAACCCCAACTCCGGCTCTCCAATAATATTGATCACCCATAGAAGCAAGACTAGCGCTGCCGATGCAGCCTGACATCGCTCCCGTGGTCTATACAAAAATTGACAGCTTCTCGGACATGACCAATAATATGATCAACCGGCAAGCTTGACGTGCGCACTGCGATCCACAACATCAATCGCTAGTTGCGTCAGGCTGGGGCTTTGCATGATATTGAAGATGGAAACTTCAGCACCGGCCTGGCTGAAAAGCATGTTCCGGACCTCAACTGCTACAAGAGAGTCAACTCCTTGCTGCGAGGGGGACTGGCCTAGATCGACATCCTCAATAGGAACAAGGAACATTTCAGCCAGCATTTCTGCGATGGCAGTCCCAACAACACGAACGGCATCGCCCTGTGACTCGCAGGCGATCATTTTTGCGGCGAGAGAGTCGCTGCTAGAATCATCGTCCTGACTCTGTCCGGTTACAGCCGGAGGGCGATACTTGAGTGGCAAGACACGCATGTCACGGCCTAGATCGCCGTCAAGATCCCAATGGGGACCTGGCCCGGAGTTTATACCACCGACCACGAATTGTGGGTCGAAGGGCGATAGAATGGCAGACTCTAGCGAGCCAAGAACATGATCTTCATCGATGACTCTGCGGCCAGCTCTGAGGAGAGACCGGCGTAGTGTTTCGGATGCGTTTGCCTCGGCAACGTAGCCGACCGCGTTGACGACGGAGAGGTCAATTGACACAGCGGGAAGGCCACAATGCTTGACTCGCCAGTGGGCGAGGGCGTCTTCGTATGCACCAGCTGCGGAATATGCAGACTGGCTGGCATATCCAAGAATTCCATTGATAGAAGAGAACAAGACGAAGAAGTCGAGGTCGCCGGGCAAATTAAACTGGTTGTGCAGGTTCCAGGTGCCGGCGACCTTGCTCTGAATAGTGTATGTCCAGTCATCAAGGGTCATTTTCTCCACGAAGGCATCCTGTTAGATACGCGGTTAGTTGTTTTATTTCAGGATTACGGTTGGAGTTTTCGACACTTACACGAAGAACAAACGCAGCATGAATGATACCTCTGATGGGGGGTAAGCCCTCTTGAGCACATTGATTGATGGCGTCGCCCAAACTTTCCTCATTGGCAACATCGCAGCTGATGGGCAAAACTCGACGACATCCTGCCTGGCGGAGATCCTCGGCAAATGCAGCGGTCTTCTCGCTCGTCCCAGCACTCCGAGATAGAAGGACCAGATTTCTTGCTCCACGGTTGACCATCCAGTGCGCCACAGACTGGGCTAAGCCGCCACTGCCACCGACGATCAAGTACGAGACCTCGGAAGAGAGCTTTGCAGCCGGCTTGGATGGCACGGCAGTAACCGTTGAATGCTCATCGACCGACAAGACCACTTTGCCAATCTGGTCTCCCGCTTTTAAGAGACGAGATGCCTCCGCGATCTCTCCTATGGCATGGAAGGTGATTGGGTGGACAGGTGTCACGGCTTTTAACTCGATGAGACGTGTCAACTCAGCGAGGCAACGGTGAACATCCATCGCCCGATACTCCAGCAAGCTAGGTATATCAAGGGTCGCGAATGAAATGCCACGATCGAATGGCCGCATGTGCATATAGCCATTTGTCTGGGTATTGCGCCTGCCAATCTCCACAAAGTGGCCAAGCGGGGCCACAAGGTTAAGACTTTCTTGAAAGAGCGGGCCAGTCAGTGAGTTGAGAACCACGTCAACTCCACGGCCTTGTGTCGCAGCTACTACCGCATTTGCAAGTGACAAGTCTGTACAACTGAAGATATGATCCGCCGGCAGACCATATTTCAGTATGAGCAGGCCACGCTCTGCAGGGCTACCAACTGTCACATATACCTCCGCCCCGAGATGCTGGGCAACCATGATTGCAGCTTGCCCAACATCTCCAGCACCAGCGTGAATCAAGACTGACCGAGAACGCTGCAGTCGCGCGATTTCGACCAGGGCAAAGTATGCACTGAGGAAAGACAACGGAAGTGATGCTCCTTCCTGGAAGGTCATGTCAGTTGGCATGCGCGTCGTCAGTTTCCAGTCGACGACAGCCCGGCTCGGAAAAGATGAATGTCGCAAGACTGAGAGAACGCGATCACCGACTGCATAGCCTTGGGCTGCTGCTTCTTCCCCAACTTGCGTAATTATTCCGGCACACTCAAAGCCAGCGATATGATCACCGACACTGTTCAGTGTAGCACCATACGCCTTAGGTTGCACTTCCAGGGATGCCGGTGGGAGATGTTCAAGATAATCGGCAGAGAAGTCATCGTCACCGAAGACTAGCAAATCCGGTTTTAAACACAAAGGGCGGGTTGGTTGGTAGAAATTCTCAATTGAGATTTTCTCCATGGCGGCATCTGATGCATCGGGGGAAAGCATTCGGTTTCTCGTCACATCATGGTAGATTCGCGGGATCAAGATAACGCCATCTCGTTCGGCGTACTCGAGCTCCACGGCACCTTTCTCTACCATAGAGCCACCGGCGGAATTCCCAATGACCGTACCCAGAATCTTGGCAATTGCAGCCATACTAACGTCAGACCACGGTGTTCCCTTGGGATCCAGGTCGAGGGTCAGCAGCTTGCGACCGACATATTCATTGCGCAGGGAACGAATGAACCCGGTCGCCAAACTCATTTCTGGCCTTTCACAGTCCACAGCACCACCACGCGTCACCCAGATCAATCCTTTAGAGTTGGTGCTCATTGAACGAATTCCCTCCAATAATGTCGAATTCAAGTTGTATAGGATGCCTTCATCCACCTCGCCAAGGAAGATACAGATCTTGTCCGCATAAGACGCAGCTGTTGCAGCTAAGGATTCTAAATCCTGAACAATGGGACCTAGTTTCCCTTCACTGACGGTGTAGGCAGCGATGGCATCCTTGAGGCCCTTCACCCAAGCAGCTGGAGGACATCCGTTTCGACTTGTGACAATGACCACTTGGTCCGCATCCACATTTGATTTTGGTGGCTGTGGTAATTGCACAGTGGACATGAAAGTCACCAAAGCGGCTTCTTGGGGGTCTTCACGATCCAGCAACTCGAGTTCAACACCTGTGAAACCGGCGCTTAGGAGTTGATTTTCCCAGGATGGCATATCCAGACATAGGTTTGCCTTCAGCTCTGTGCTATCGTCCCACCACCGGCCAGGAAGTAGCCGACGGACAAAGTGAACATCGACCTCGTATTTCAAAGGTTCCACCAGCAAGAGGGTGCCGCCGGGCTTTAGCAGGGAGCTGATGTTGCTCAGCGCTTGCGATGTGGACTCAGAGATAGATCGGATATTTGAGGCGATCACTATATCGTAGGTCCCGGGTGTATACCCCTGCGATGCTGGATCATGCTCAATGTCGAGTTCATCGAAGGACAGCAGATCAGCCCAGGGCTGCAGGCTTTCTCTCGCTGTCTCGAACAAAGCCGTAGAAGTGTCCGTAAAGTGGTACATGGAGGCATTGGGACCACCCGAGTCAGACGTGCCTAGGGCTCCAAGGGCATGGAGTGCAATGGCGCCTGTGGCCGCACCCACCTCCAAAATGCGAGCACGGGGATTCTTGTGGGAGAGATGGCGAAGAAGTCCTGCGATCTGCGTCCCCGCCCGTTTCCACCGTGGAGCATAGCTGTAGAAACGAGATAGCAGATTGTCTTGCATGACCAGGTCGAGTGCTCCGGTATGTCCGCGCAATATGTCTACCAGCTGAGTTCCCAGCCGACACACGATCTCCCCATCCAATCTGGTCTGAACCTGTTCAATATGAAGCTGCCTCTCATTCTCTGAATGGTATAACCATTCGGCGCTACCTTCGAACAGTTTTCCCGAGCTGGCCAGCTCGACAGTGTCCTTCATCCATGTATAGTATGACGCATTATGTTGCTCCATCTCAGCTATGTCGTGCGAGTCCAGAGCGACGAGAGCCAGTTGCATAAAGTAGATACACGCACGCAATGTAGCTTTTGTAGTGTCACATTCAGCAGATTGGACGGTACAGGCCAATTCATTTCTCACTGCAGCCAAGGTAGCAGGCAAAGGCGTGGAAATATCGAGCGACCAAACTACCTTGTTGCACAGCTCATTCGGCCAAGATTCGGATTTCTGTAGTGACGTGCTCCGTCCCAAAGACTGGTAAGAAAAGCCATTCATTTCGAGCATAATATTTCCGGTGTCATGATCAGAAACCAGCACATCTGCCGCCATTCCTTGATCATCATCGCGGATGAGCGTCGTGTCTGCCTCCAACGAATGTCCCGCATCGTGGCTTATCTTGCTGGATACCCAGAATCTCTCAACAGACCTGGGCACCTTGGCAGTAATTTCACGGGCAGCAGCTCCAGGGACTGCTGAGTAAGGGGCCGTGATTACCGAGTCCAACGTGACGGGATGCAGAATGTGGTTTCGGGGAAGGTCATTGGGAACAGAGACGTCGGGCAAAGTCATGCTCACCACACTTCGCATTTCAGAACCAGACTGGATGATGCTGTCCATATTCTGGAAAACCGGCCCGTGTGTAATCCCCAGATTCCTCAAGTTGGCAAATAGATCAGCAGGAAGAATTCGCCGCGTGTAGCCAGTAATGTTCTTCCTAGCTGGTCGGGACATCCGGACAGAAGACTCTCCAAGTTCAACAGAGACCAACCCTTTTGCGTGTTGGGTCCAGCGGTTGTCTGTTGTAACGGACCAGACCTCGAAATGCCTCCATCCTTGCGAGGCAATGTCCTTCTCGCTGACTGGACGTATCGTCGTTTGAATCTCGATGCCGTCTGAGCTATCCGGAATCATGAGGGCCTGTAAGAAATCAACGTCGCGAAGCCGGTATCCACCAATCTCTCCGGCCGTTTGATTGAGCACATGAAGCTGACGGCTTGCCTCGATAGCCAGGCAAATGTACCCAGCGGCTGGATAGATGACGTTGGATTGAATAGCGTGATCTCTGGTCCACGGTGACTCGGACATTCGAAGGATGTGTCGCCAAGACGGTGCATTTGGATTTGAGCCTTCGACGATGGATCCGAGCAAGTCATGAGGAGGCTGGGATCGTTCACGTATGGCCCGATTTAGCCGTGGCTCAGCCCAGTGCTTTGCCTGGTGGTTCCAGGGGTACGATGGTAGGTTGGTCAGTACTTTGACGTACTGTCCCCGCCCATGTGCAAAATTCACTGCTCCCATATTAACAGGATAGCCTTCTCGTAGAAGACTAGAAGCAAGTGCATGCATGCTGTCCCGGGCGTCTAATTTGCGAACGAGAGTTCCATAATATGGAATGTTCAAATCTTTGAACTCGGGCAGTCCAAGGATCTCCTGGATCGGGCCTCCCAGCGCTGTATGCGGGCCCACCTCAACGACCACATCCACGTTAGAGCCAACAGATCCCGAGCCGCCGAGTACCATATCGGTGAAAGCGGCGACAAACTGCACAGGCTGTACCAAGCTTTCAACCCAGTGCTCCGGGCGCGCGATCTGTTGAGCATCTGTAATACGACCTCCAGTTACTGGAGATGAGAATGCAACGGTGGTCAGAGCATCTCGGTCAATCTTTTCAGCTCGTGTATTCTCCAAGGCTTCGCAATAGACATTCGCAATTGGAGTCATATGATGCGAGTGCCAGGCCGTGTCCACCTTCAGACGACGAGCAAATACACCATCTGCATTGGCCAGATCCTCCAGCTCTACCACTGCCGAAAGGTCACCGGAGACCGTTATGCTAGACGGGCTGTTGATGCAAGCTATGGCAGCTTGGCCCTCTGAGCTCAGCCGGCGAAGATAGGATTCCGTCTCTTCTAATCCAAGTCCGACGGCAATCATGCCGCCCTTGACTGGCCCGCGTAGGCTCTTGTCTGCCGCCAGCACCGCACGGTAGTAGGAAAAGGCCATAGCTGTTTTGTAACTTACGGCACCCGCACTGTAAGCGGCGGCAATCTCTCCACTCGAATGGCTGGTAACAGCGACAGGAACGATTCCCCAAGCCCGTAACAAGCGCACAAGCGAGATCTGTACTGCCACGCAGATCGGAGTACTCAAGCCGACTTCATTGATGCGGCTTTTTTCGGCATCTCGCATTAACTCATCCATCAATGACCATTCGGCGCCAAACTGTTCAAGATATCCTGCGGCCTCTTGAAGAGATGCTTTGAATACGGGATAGGCCTCGATGAGCTCCCTTCCCATGGCATTCCACTGTGCCCCCTGGCCTGTAAACACCATACCGATCCGAGGTCGACGCGAAGTGCGTGTTGGTTTGAATTTGGGCGACTGGAGAGTCTGAACTACGGTTTCATACCCCTCCGTAACTGGTATTGGATGTGCTACTACCCATGGGAAGCGGCTGCGCCGTTGACCTAGCGTATAGATCAAACTGTCGAGGAGCTCTCGTGGATTGGAGTTTGTTGACTGGGTTTGTCTCAGGTAGTCCGCAAGGTTCGCTGTCATTTTCTCGCACGCCTGCTTGTCCTTCCCACTCAATACAAGGACCTTTGAGATAACTTGGCTTTCTTGCACATGTGGGTCCAGCGTGGAGTGGTGACCATTTGCGTTTGGTCCGTTCGAATGTCCATCCGCGAACCCATTGGTACGTCCATTCTGGCCACCAATAGCCTTGACCCACGAAGCGCTATCTTCTAAGATTATGTGCGCATTGCTTCCTCCATATCCGAAGTTGTTGATTGATGCGCGTCTGATGGGGCCCGCTGGCCATGTTTCCACTTCCCGAACAAGCTTCAGATTCCAATCATCCAAGCTGATCTTCGGGTTAGGCTTCTCGAAGTTGATAGAAGGCGGGATGACTCCATTTTCCATGGCTAGTGCAGTTTTGATGATGCTTGCAAGTCCGCTTGCGGCCTCTGTGTGGCCAACGTTTGTCTTGATCGATCCGATGAGCAATGGTTCTTGACGTGATGCGAAAACAGTTGCAATGCCCTGTGCCTCAATAGTATCCCCGGCCTGCGTACCAGTGCCATGTGCCTCAAAATATTGCGTTTCTCGAGGGTCGAGACCTGCTTTTTGATAGCATCCGCGCACCAAGGCTTCTTGTGCCTCTAGACTCGGGGACGTAATTGTTTCAGTTTTGCCATCTTGGTTGAGCATCGATTCTCGAATCACAGCCCTAATCGGATCTCCTGCGGCAAGGGCGTCTGACAAGCGCTTCACGACTAGTGTTCCAACACCTTCGCCGCGGCCATATCCACTGGCGCGGGAATCAAATGCATAGGACTTGCCGTCGGCAGAAAGAAACCTTTCATAAACAATTCAGCCATTCGTTCTATTACGGTAGTTAGGGTACTTGACTTACCCAGCAGAACCTAGCGCCTTGAACATATCTGGGTTGAGCGTCAGGTTGGCACCGCCAACAATGGACATATCCGCCTCTCCAGTCCTCAAGCTTTGAACGGCTTGATGCACTGCCACCATTCCCGAGGAGCACGCCGTCTCTATTGTCATACTGGCGCCGCGCAGGTCAAAGAAATGTGATACACGGTTCGCCATCATGGGAACACCCGTGCCAGTGGCCATCAACCGGGGTAAGTTGTCGGCATCGCGGAGTAAGCCATCTCTATAATCGTGTACAAACACTCCTGTGAACACCGAGGTGTTGGAACCAGCGATCTTCGTCAATGGCAGACCGGCTGTGATGCTTGGTTAAAGACTTTTCAAAGAAAAAGGCTGTGAAGGGAACGTTTCTCTCACCATTTTCCAATGCCTCGTAGACGGACTCGAGCTGGAGTCTGTACTGCGGGTCCATTGACTTAAAGTCATGGTCAGTAGGCGTCAAGTCCAAGAAGCTGACCCAGCAAAGCACTCACTGCCGCTGTTTCACCCGAGTAACCAAAAAATGCCGCGTCGAACAGTCCGACATCCTCTGCGAGAAAATGTGCACCCTTCACATGTGTCTAGGCAATGACTTTTGTTAAGACTTCTTTCTGTAGGAGTGCGGGGTGAGGCCTCACACTATTGAGTCGTTCATTATTTGGATGGTAGACGCCTTCTGATCGAAATCTAGAGTCGGGGAAGGGCGACCAACCGCTTCTTCCCTCAATTAACATGCGCCAGAGATTGTCGGTGTTGGTTGCGTCGCCAGCAAATTTGGCGCTCATGCCAATGATGGCGATCGGCTCGCTGGCGGATGACCCGCGTGCCGTGTTATCGATGCTTCCCATATTGTGTTGTTTAGATGTCGACAACTAGGTTGAAAGGATAGGCCTTCGTGCCGTGGGATAGATACCATGGGATTTGGGCGAACCTGCAGTGGGAATCCAGATCTATGCCCCTGCCTCTTAGATACCCAGGGCTTCGTTGGGTAAATTAGAGGGCATGCGGATGGCTCAGTATTCATTATCTCGTTCCCGGACAATGGACATTGGGGATCGGAGTAATCAGTGGTGTCGGGGTACATGCTGTGATTCTGTGAGGCGGAGTTGGAGTTATTCCAAGTCCTGCGGAGAAACCACAACAATGAGGCCACATCACGACATGTCCTGGATGAAAGCCCATGCAGGCAGATTAGTTCCCGTATTCGGCCCAAGTCTCTGGATTATCCTGTGGTGTGGAAACGACTACTCAATCTGAGTGGGGTGAAACCAGACTTATTTTGAAGATATTCACCAGATATATATATTTTCCTATCCAAGTGAACCACTCAACGCGCCAGGTTAGTGACCTGGAAGCTATTTGCCGTACACATAGTCGAGCAATCAATTTCATTGTAAAATCTCTCTATCATGTCTCCTTGGACGATGTGCCGTATGTGGGACCTCCGAAAGATGTACCTAGATATACCGCTCTCCAAATTCTGCCGCTTCTGCCGGACTAAAACTCTAGTTAAGTGTTCGCAGTTAGTATGTACCTAGCCACATGATCTAGCAACACTAAGCAGTCAAAGGTATGTAAAAAGGGAGACTGCTACAAAAAGACCACTAAAAATATACATAAAAAGACTATGGGAGAATACTACCGGAGAAGTACACGGTCGCATAAGCGGCTTACTGTTTATTTTCATAGCAGTATATTAAAAGCGAGGCGGTATATAAGGCGGTACACCTAGCTAGGTACAAGGGTTAACTACCTAGGTAGTTAGCCCAATACTTCGATCCCACTGTATCTAGTTAACAGTTTTGCCTCTCCCGTTGGTCATCTCCGATGGTCAGCCCCAGAATATCATCATTTTACATCCATGGCTATCTCCAGGACGATGGACCCCGGATATGGCCGAAAACTCCGGCCGAGGGTATCAAACTCCGGTTCACAGGGACGTGTTTTTCTCCAAGTCCGCGCCGCAGTCTGGCAATACGGCCGACGATATTCCTAATGCAGGTTAGTTGTCTGAGTCTGTCATGGCGGCCACAGAAAGGAGATGGTTTCTCCGGGCTTCTATATGGTTACTTCTAAACCCTCATCCCATGGCACTCTTGACCTGAGTAGTCGAAATACATCTTGAAGTAAGACTTGTGGTACTCAACACTGCCACTTGATCGTCAGTCCAGCTTCCCAACCTGATACCACATCAACTATGGCAATGCCGAGTGCTAAGACATTGCTTTTGTTTGGGCCTGGGGCCATGAGCCTTGACCAGACGTATTTCAGTCGGATTCTGTCATTCGTCAAAGATGATGCTGCCAGCCAATGGGCTGTCCGCGCTATCGAGGACATCGAGAGTGGCTGGGATGCTCTGTCTGAATCAATTCCCAAACTACAACAGACTCCCGGCGCAGACCACGCCCGTAGGCTAGCAGAATGGCTTCGAACAGGAGTCATTACTCCTCGAACTACGGTTGCAAATTTGCCCAACGCCATTCTTGGGCCACTTGTCATCATCGCACAACTTGTGGAATACCTACAATATGTCGAGTCATCACAGTCAGCGAATGGAGATGGCAAGCTGTTTCAATTACCTTCTACCGCCCAAACAGAGACAGTGGGCTGCTGCCTAGGCGTTTTCAGTGCCCTGGTGGTATCGAGCAGCTCATCCTGGGCAAAGTTCCACCACAATGCCGCGGCGGTGCTTCGCAAAGTCTTTGTATTAGGAGCTCTCTCTGACGCACAAGACATCTCTGATGTGACTGGATCATCAGTGTCATTGATCGCTTTCTGGAGAGGTGGGCAATCTTTGTCCGACTTAAAGAAAGTGCTGGAAATTTGTCCGGGCGTGAGTCTCCATTTCTCGCTTTTCTGATTCAGTCTAACAAGCCACACGCACAGGCTTACATATCTGTCCTATATGACGATAATCGAGCTACGGTGACAACGCCTTCCCGAATTGCCTCCGACTTGAAGGGACATCTTTCACGAGCAGGGTTTACAGCTAGCGAAACCGAGTTTCATGGACGCTTTCATGCAGGCGAGCTCTACAATAACGATCTTGAAGCCCTGTTTAGCTTCTGTAGAAAAGATCCCCTTTTCCAATTGCCCGATGCTTCTTCTCTCATTCTTCGCACACGGGTCAACTCCGAGAAGATCCTAGCAGACAATGACAGTCTACTAGAAGTTGCTTCGCGTGCGTTCCTGGTGGAACAATTTAACTGGGTGAAGACCTTCCGTTCCGCAGTGTCCAGTTCATTGCAAGATAGGACTTCTAAGGTCATTGAATTTGGCCCAGAGCGATGTGTCCCGCCCACCCTCCTGCGAAGACTAAACAGCCAAGTCACCCACTACGAATTTCAGAGTACTGGCCAACGCCATTCAAATCCAGATATGCCGTCAGGATGTATCGACAACGATATCGCTGTAATTGGCATGTCATGCCAGGTCGCCGGGGCACAGGATTTGGAGCAGTACTGGAATATCCTGTTGGAAGGCCGATCGCAGCACAAGAACCTTGTCCCTAACGAGCGTTTTGCAATGGAGACTGTATTCCGACCTGGCCAGGACGGCGAGGACAGGAAATGGTACGGAAACTTCATCGATGACTACGACGCTTTCGACTACAAGTTTTTCAGGAAGTCTCCTCGCGAGGTCCTCCACATGGATCCACAGCAACGACTGATTTTGCAGACTGCCTATCAGGCCGTGGCACAGTCGGGCTACTATCACAGGCCTGGTGCAGATCGCCGAATTGGATGCTATATTGGCTGCGTCGCCAATGACTATGAAAACAATATCTCTCATACTTCCCCGACGGCCTTTTCCGCCACAGGTGCCCTTCGAAGCTACATCGCTGGGAAGGTTAGTCATTACTTTGGTTGGACGGGCCCAGGAATGATGCTCGATACCGCGTGCTCAGCATCAACTGTCGCCATAGATCTAGCCTGCCGGGCTATCCTGAGCGGTGATTGTTCTGCTGCCTTGGCGGGTGGCACGAACTTTTATAGCACCCCGATGTTCTTCCAGAACCTGGCTGCAGGATCGTTCCTCAGTCCTACTGGGCAATGCAAGCCGTTTGATGCAAAGGCTGATGGATATTGTCGAGGTGAGGCTATTGGCGCCGTGTTCTTGAAGAAATTATCCAATGCTATTGCCGACGGCGATCAGATACTGGGTGTGATTTCGGCAACCGCCATCAACCAGAATCAAAACGATACTCCGATCTTTGTTCCCAACCCGTCTTCCCTGACCAACGTGTTCCAGAACGTTGTCGGCAAGGCCGGGTTGGAAGTTAATGATATCTCGGTCGTCGAGGCTCATGGGACAGGAACTCCGGTTGGTGACCCAGCAGAGTACGACAGCATTCGCCAGGTCTTTGGTGGCTCCGTCCGCGCGGGGCTAAAGCCTCTTCAACTCGGCTCTGTGAAGGGGCTGATTGGTCATACTGAGGGTGCCTCTGGGGTTGTAGCACTGATCAAGATGTTGTTGATGATGCAAGAAAGTCGCATACCCCCACAGGCCAGCTTTACCTCCATGAGCGCGTCTATCAAGGCTTCACCTGCGGATAATATGGAGATCACGAAAGCAGCCCTCCCTTGGGAAGACGAGTCCAAGGTAGCACTCATCAACAATTATGGCGCAGCTGGCTCAAATGCTTCCATGGTGATTAAGCAGGCACCGAAATACCCCTCAGGAAGTGAAGCAGTCGGTCACGGAAGCGCGGATCTAACATCGCCGACTTCCACTTTCAGATGTCCATTTTATATTTCTGGGCTCGACGACAAAGCCATTCGGGCCTATGCCACACGACTGCGCCAATTCATCAAGAACAAGGTCATCTCGAGAGACGTACTAGGAATTGAGAACTTGTCATTCAACGTCAATCGGCAATCTAACTGGTCGCTTAGCCGGGGCTTCGTGTTCGGCGCCGAGTCCATCACTGAACTCGAAGAAAAGCTGGCGTCTTTCGAAACATTTGCGGTGCCTTCCGTACGACCTGTTATCTTGTGCTTCGGGGGCCAGGTGTCCAAATCCGTTGGCCTCGACCGAGGAGTCTTTGACAAAGCCACAGTGCTACGTAAATACCTCGATCGATGCGACAGTGTCTGCAAGTCGATCGGGGCGGGTAGTATCTACCCGGGAATATTCCAAAGCGAGCCGATCCTTGACCCGGCCGTACTCCAGCCGCTGCTCCTTTCCATGCAGTATTCATGTGCGTTGAGCTGGATCGATTGCGGCGTTGAACCAGCAGCCTTGGTTGGCCACTCATTCGGAGAACTCACCGCACTTTGCGTATCAGGCATCCTCAGCCTGGAGGATGCGCTCAAGCTCGTCCATGGCCGGTCGAAGATTATCAAAGAGAGCTGGGGCCCGGAGAAGGGGTCCATGATTGCAGTTGAAGCGGACCGAAACGATGTGGAAAAGCTCTTGGTTGCTTCAAATGCGCGTCTTGGTGAAACTGAACGGGCTGGACATGCGACAATTGCCTGTTTCAATGGCCCGAAGAGCTTCACCATCGCTGGTTCAGCCGCTGCAATTGATGCTGTGCAGCAGACAGTTTCAACCCTTGATATCCCAATTAAACACAAGAGGCTAGACGTGACTAATGCATTCCATTCGACCCTAGTTGAGCACTTGAGGCCACAACTGGAGGCCCTGGGCCGCAGTCTGAGCTTTGGAAATGCCCACATACCTCTCGAAAGGGCAACCGAGCAGCGGGAGACCGGTCCGATCTCACCTGCTTACGTTGCTGAGCACATGAGGAATCCTGTCTACTTCGACCATGCCGTCCAAAGACTTGCGAGTCAGTATCCGGAGGCCATCTGGTTGGAGGCTGGCTCTAATTCCACCATAACGACAATGACAGGCAGGGCGTTGGGGATGCCGAAGGGTTCCACCTTCCAGCCAGTCAGTGTCACTGGCACCACTCAGGGGACCCGACAACTCGCCGACGTGACCATGAGTCTGTGGAATGCTGGGTTGCCCTGCTCGTTCTGGCCACACTCCCGGGCGCAAACCTATGGATATGCACCCATCATGCTCCCACCGTACCAATTCGAGAAGTATCGCCATTGGCTCGAGTTTAAGCCGCCCCCAAAGCCGGTGGTAATCGAGCGACTGGTGTATGAAAACGGTGGTGTGGACCAAGAAGCTCCGGCACCAGGCCTCTACACTTTCATGGGATACGGCGACAAGACTGAGACCGATTGTCGGTTCCGCATCAATACAACCACGAAATCATATGTCGATATTGTCTCAGGATACACATTGGGAAAAACTGTCCAGGCCTGTCCGCCCATATTCGGGATTGACACCGCAATCCAGGCAATCACAAGCGTTCGACTGGAAGTCATTGCGGCCAATGAGCTGCATCCCCACATTTATAACGTCTTGAATCACCTCCCGCTTGTGATGGATCCAACAAGGGCAGTATTTCTTGAATTCGAACGTTCTGGACATGCCCCTGAAGGTTGGAAGTTCAAGTTGACCAGTGAAGCCGACGACTCTAGCAAGACTGTGCATCTGAGCGGACAGCTTGAGTTCCACCGTGCCGATGACGCCCGCTCAAACTTCGAGTTTAGTAGGCTGGAGCGGCTTGTAACGCATGAACGATGCCTGCGGGCGTTGGAGTCTGCTGACGATGCTGACGAAGTGATTCAAGGGCAGAGCATATATAAAGTTTACTCGGACCTCGTGAGCTACGCCCCCAAATTCCGCGGCCTGCAAAGGCTGGTTGGGCGACCGAGCGAGTCAGCTGGCCGAGCTGTGAAGCGACGGTCTCGGGACTCCTGGCTTGACTTCGCCCTCGGGGAGACTTTTTCCCAGGTTGGCAGCATTTGGGTGAACTGTCTTGCTCCGGGCCGGAACACCGCAGATGACACCGTCTATATTGCCGATGGCATTGAGCAATGGATGAGGTCACCGAGTCTCCTGCGGAAAATCAGCGAAGGATCTTACGCCGACCATCAAAGCGAATGGCAAATCCTTGCGACACACAAGCGCACAGAAGGAGACACCTTTATAACAGACATTTTTGTGTTCGATTCGGCATCTAGGCTACTTGACGAGGCCCTACTTGGCGTCAAATTCAGTGCTAGATCCATGTGAGTATTTTATTCCGCCTACGAATCACGATTCTGATATAGCTTAAAGGAGTGAACTTTTCACGAACGTTGTTATTGCCGCACCGCCTGTACCGTTCCCCGCTACAATTGCTCCCATCAGTTCTGCGCCAACTGAGAACCAGTATTCATCTATGACGACATCACCGCCCGCTCGTGCTCAGGTTCAAAAGAGGAACACCAAGACTGAGCTATGGGCGAAGCTTCTTCCCGTCCTGGCAGATATCTCTGGACTCGAGCCTGAGGAAATCAATGAAACCGATGCACTGGCAGACATTGGGATTGATTCTCTGATGGGAATGGAGATGGCCCGCGAGGTCGAAACCACCTTTAATTGCACCTTGGAACAGTCTGAACTCATGAGTATCTTTGACGTACCAGGCATTCTCGCTTTCCTTCAGTCTACACTTGGGCTTGAGGGTGAGGATGATGCCTCGCAGTCTTCGGATGCAGCTTCTTCGTCCCGAAACACTCCTCCATCCAGCAACGACGGGATTCTTGCCACGCCAAGCCCCAAGCTGGAAGAAGAGGACATTTCTAGATCTTATATCGACCTTGGCAACGAGGTGGGCCTGCCGGCATTTGCCGTTATCGAGGCCTTCCGCGCAGCTAATGAGCAGACCGATGCCTACTTGAAGAAATGGAAATGCGCCGGCTATCTTGATGGTGCCTCCCAGAAGCAAACCAGACTGTGCCTCGTGCTTACAAGCGATGCCTTCAAGCAGCTGGGCTGCGACCTGGTGGCCGCCAAGCCGGGGGAAGTGCTGCAGCCCGTACCCTTTGTTCCTCGCCATCACCGCTTCCATGAATACTTGTACAAGATGCTCGAAGAGACGAGAATCATAGACGTGGACGAAGGCATCATTACTCGCACCGCCCTTCCTCTCCCTACACAGTCCTCCCAAGCCATATTGGACGACCTCATGTCCCACCACCCGGACGATGGCCCTTCCCACCAGCTTACGTACAATATAGGTTCTCGGATGGCAGACGTTTTGTCGGGAAAGGCCGATGGTCCCCAACTCATTTTTGGAGATGCCAAAAATCGTGAACTAGTTGCCGCTTTCTATGGCGAGCTGCCGTTCAACAAGCTGTATTTCCAGCTGATGGCTGATTTCCTCTCCCGTATTGCAGAAAGCTTGAGACTTTGCGCTCAGAATCGTGGTCCCTTGAAGATCCTTGAGATGGGTGCTGGGACTGGCGGGACAACCAAAGTTCTCGTTCCCGCGCTGGCCAAGCTTGGAATCCCCGTCGAGTACACCTTTACCGACCTTTCGCCGTCTCTTGTGGCGCAAGCCAAGAAGAAGTTCAAACAGTACCCCTTCATGAAGTTCGCTGTGCACGACATTGAACAACCTCCGTCCGACCCGCTACTGATCGGCTCGCAAAACATTGTGATTGCTAGTAACGCTGTGCATGCTACACACTCACTCCAAGTCTCGACGCAAAATATCCGCAAATTCCTGCGCCCAGATGGCTTTCTGATGTTGCTGGAAATGAACAGCACGCTGCATTGGGTGGACGTCGTTTGGGGTACTCTGGAAGGCTGGTGGCTCTTTGAAGACGGACGCACGCACGCCGTTGTAGACGAACGCCAATGGGAAAAGGAGCTACTCGATGCAGGCTACAAACATGTTGAGTGGACCGATGGGAAGCTACCCGAAGTGCGTGTCCAACGGGTCATAATCGCTCTGGCCGACGATGTCGAGCAGAACGTTGGTCGTCTTCCCCCTGTCGCCAAGCAACAAGTTGACGACCATGACCTATCCGAGGAGGAATTGAACGAGAAAAAGCAGGTTGCTGATGACTATGTCAAAGAAACTATCCGAGGCTTCACAATCCCTGCCTACTCCGGAGATCTCACTGACTCTTCTGAGTACGGCAAGGCTGTCCTCGTCACAGGGACGACCGGGAGTCTTGGAAGCCACATTATTGCCCATTTAGTCTCTCTTCCTTCGGTCGACCGGGTCTACTGCCTGAATCGACCGGCGATCGGAGGTGCGAGAGCTAAGGACGCTACCCCTCGTGACCCATTGCACCGCCAGCTTCAATCGCTGGAGTCAAAGTCCATTGCCCTAGATGCCTCACAACTCGCCAAATTGAAAGTAATCGAGACTGACTCCTCCAAAGCACAGTTGGGTCTAGACACAGAGGAGTACAAACATTTACTTTGCCACGTCACTCACATTATCCACAATGCCTTCCCTGTCAACGGCCTGCGCTCTCTCAAGCAAAATGAGGCCCAGTTCACGATCATGCGCAATCTTGTGGACCTTGCAGCAGAGATCTCAGCTCGCCGCAAGGCCACCGACTTCAAGTTCGCCTTCCAATTCATCTCTTCCCTGTCGGCGGTGGGTAAATACCCATCCGTCCACGCCGGCGAGATTCAAGTTCCGGAAGAACATCTGAATATCGACAGTGCTCTTCCGAACGGCTACGGCGGGGCGAAAGTCATATGTGAGCGGATCCTCCACGAGACATTGGGTCAGTACCCGGAGCGTTTCCGCGCAATGACAGTCCGATTGGGTCAGCTATCAGGATCCATGGAGACTGGGTACTGGAACCACATGGAAGTTCTCGGGTTCCTGTTCAAGTCCGCTCAGACCCTGCGTTCTTTCCCAGCGGTGGAAGGCATCTTAACCTGGCTGCCCCTCGAGCAAGCCTCGGCTACGCTAGCAGACCTACTACTACGTGATGCGCCGGACTGCCATCCCGTTTACCATGTGGATAACCCGGTGCGGAAGCCTTGGGCAGAGATCGTCCCTGTACTAGCTCAGGCTCTAGGCATCCCAGAGAAAGGGATTGTCCCACTAGATGACTGGCTGAGACGGGTGAAGGCATTCCCTGGTGAGGACCCCTGGGATAACCCCGCGGGCAAGGCGATCGATTTCTTTGAGCACAAGTTCCAGCACATGTCTTGCGGTGGGGTCACCATGGCCACGAATAATGCCGTGGAGCATTCGCCGACACTGAGAGGCGTGCAGCCGGTGGCTGACGCGGTAGTTATGAAATACTTCCAGGTTTGGAAGGACACTGGGTTCCTGCGTTGATGGTTTTCTTTTTTTTAATCCTAGTTGCACATTTGTCTACCTCCATGGATTATATAGAATGATAGCTCTACTCTAGATATATTTCTCGCCTACAATCTGTATTTTCCAAGCTTCATTCGTTTGATCTTTGTAAAACTGCTCTGATGTATTCCTCGGTAACTTCCACCTGATTTGGGCTGTGAAAAGGCTGACTTATTTACCAGACAGGCTGATGAAGAATAGAAGAATGATGCGATCCCATTTCTTGCAGCATATCTAACTCATCACCCTAGAAATCTACCTGACCTCGGTGGTTAATTATCAACCAGGCAGGCGCTCAGTCAAAATACCTTAGAAAATGTGCAATTTTGCCTATATTCTCGACCATAGTCCACACTGGTTTATCACGTGGCACTGGGCAGCCCTGACTTTGAGCTCACAGTGGTGACTGAGATAGGAAAGCTCCGGCAGAGGAGATCTGTTATGTAGAGGTTATACTGTTCCAATAACTCAGACCCACCGTACACGAGGTTGACCTGACGCCATCTCGAAACGCATATCAGCTGTGTTCTTTGTTCTATGGCCCCGCGCCAAGTTTCAAACAACGTACTTCGGAGTAGATGTGGCTCCGGTTTGTTCGACAAAAACTCCGGAGTCCGCCGATACAAAGCCAACCACGTCATTGAAGCGGCAGAAACTCCGTCTAGAAGATTATTGATGTGGACAATATCGAGGATGATAAGACTCATCTAGCCCAGGTCGTTATTCCTCAAATCCACCCATCGGTTTATCGCGCGACCCGACCTCAATATGACTCGATCCGCCAACAGCCCATTCGAGGTTGCCATCGTCGGCGGCGGCATCACTGGCCTAGCCCTCGCTGTCGGGCTGTTGAAGCGGAATGTTAGCTTCACCATTTATGAACGAGCCGAGAATTTTGGTGAGTTGGGCGTCGGCATCACCTTCACACCCAACGCGCAGCGCGCCATGGAGGCGCTGGATCCATGCGTCCTTCAAAGCTTTACCAATGTGGCGAGTGCGCCGTCAGGTGGAACGATCAATTTTGTGGACGGTGTTCGAGAACAAGGCAGCGAAGATCCTCGCACATCAACCGCAGCATTGTTGTTTCAACTTCACGTAAAGGGAGGCTACAAGGCGTGTCGGCGGTGCGACTTCGTCGACCAAATTGTCCAACATATCCCGAAAGACTGCGTTCAATACCGGAAATGGCTAGATTCGATTGAGACAGATCATGAATCCGGGAGGGCAGTGCTAAAGTTCAGGGATGGCGAAATTGCCCATGCTGATGTTGGTGAGTTAATGGATCAGGCGCTGCCGGTTGTTGAATAACATGGCGGTACTAATAATAGCAATAGTCATTGGCTGTGATGGGATTAGATCTCAAGTCCGCGCGTCCATGTTCGGAACCGATGAACTTTGTCCTCGGGCCCAGTACTCACACCAACTAGGATACCGTGGTATGGTGCCTTTAGCGCAAGCAACCGCTGTGCTCGGCCCAGAAAAGACATCCAGTGCGGTACTTCATACTGGTCCAGGCGCATTTGTACTCACTATCCCCCTCGCCGAGGTGCATGCAATGCACATCGAGGCTTTCATCATGGACAAGGAAGAATGGCCTGAGGTTCAAACAAGTAGCGATAGCAAGAGATATGTACTCCCGGCAACGCGGAACGAGGCAACCAAAGCATTTGCCGAATTTGGTCCAACTGTCCGGTCAGCTGTGTCGATGTTCCCGGAGAAGCTAGAAAAATGGGCCGTGTTTGATATGCTAGAAGCACCGGTACCGACGTTTGCCAAGGGCCGTGTTTGCTTAGCTGGGGATGCGGCACATGCCTCAACGCCAAACCAGGGAGGCGGAGCTGGATTTGGGATAGAAGACGCTCTGGTTCTCGCGGAGGTATTGGCTGTGTTGGCGGAAGCACCGAATGTCTCAGGTATTGTGGCATCGGAAGCATTGGCCGTGTACAGTGAGGTACGGTACGAGAGGTCACAGTGGCTGGTTCGGAGTAGCAGGCGAACAGGTGAACTGTGTACTTGGAAGGATCGTGACTGGGGGCTGGCAGCTGAAGAGCTGAGTCGTGATATAATTAGCCGTAGTCATCAATTATGGGATCACGATACTGCTGGTATGGTAAGCGACGCTTTGGCTATCTTGGGAGAGCGAGTTAGGGGCGCAGACACTGCATTCTGAGCCTCTGGGGGATTTATCGGAGACGCGGCTGTCATCCTATCGTCGATTTGGATCTGCAGGTGAAGGGCCTTCATTGTCGGTTCGGTGTTATTTCGCACCTCTTGAATCCCGAAAGCACGTTCAGATAACTGCATCTAGATCTATACCTGCCAGGGAAGCGGACAAAGCACGATGATAACGTATATATTATAATTTCACATCTACCTCAGACAAATGAAAGGCAGCTTTGGCGACCGGGAGACATAACGCCGGTAATGGCTTTGAGTTTATTTGGATTTTACACTGATATAGATGTTTCCATCATGCCTATATGTCTAGATGTATCGCCCATTAACGCATCCCAATTTGACCCCGTCACTTCAGTTGCTATCCGTGCACTTTTCCCAACGTCTGCTTCGGCTTTGACCAGCAGGTCTCGGGCCAGATTATTGACACTGCTAAGATAACCCAGGGCGACGAGTAGATGGTGAATGCTGTTGTGGTCATGTTCTGCTGGAGTCGCGAAGTGTGGCGTCGTAGTTCTGAGAAACCTGGCAGCCAAGTATATTGCATTAGGAAGGACAGGATGCATCTTAAAGAAAGCTATCCGAGGCGCCTTTTGAATAAGTAGAGCGATTTCGTATGCGGCTTGGCTGGCTACCTGTCTATATGACAAAGCCAGCGTGTGATCGTCGAGGGTCTCCCATGCCCTTGCTTCGGCCGTCTCGCTAAGGGATATGCATGCACTGTAGGCGAGGATACGATTGAAAGCAGCCAATGGATCACACTTTGTGGTCTCAGATTTACACTCATTGGGGGCTTGTGTCGGTGGCATCGTCCTTGTTGCATGGGCGGCTGCCGCGGCCAGCCATTCGTGCCTCATCCAAAACTGCCGCGATTTTGACTCGGAGCCAGACTCCGGAAAGGATACTGACTGTGCGAGCCGCCGGTGTGCTATGCAACGCCCGAAAAGGTTTGCGAGCACAACGCACTGGGCAAAAGAGGACAGTGTCTCGCAGTCACCGGTCTTGCCCATTGTTTCGGGTAGGAAGCCCATAGGGGTTGGTCGCTGGCCACCTTGAAAATCCCTCTCGGGCATCGGAAGACGTGTGTTTATCTGTAGGGTCAATCTTGTTAGCTGAACTGTCTATTGTCACAAGGAAAGGAGAGGAGCAGTTCACCGACCATCTCTTCGTGCAACATTGACGGTCGATCGCTAAGCATACTGGATAAACAGTCAAGGACAAAGGCTGTCCACAGCGTTCGCCGCTTCTCTTCGGTCTCTATCCACGCTTCATCTGGGAGATTCTGCGTCGTGGAAGGAGAAACTGACGGACAGGACCCTGAGTTCTCATTCGGCGAGGTCTCATCATCGTGCATGTCAATATCAAATAGCCGAGAGAGCTGGAGAAGCCTAACCGCCCTGGTTGAGGCAAGGAGGGCGTCCTGCTCAGGCTTGCGTAAGAACTCGCAATGGGCAAGTAAGAGCCATGCCTGAATCATCTCGTGTTCAATCCGGCGGCGAGACGCTCTCGTGGTTGTCATCCATGGCAAACCGTTCTCGCCCTGTACGTCTTGCATCTCCAGCATACTTCGGGTACAGGCATAGAGTTTATCGGAAAACGCGCAGAACTGAGCGGACATGGCGGCAGCGATGGTGCGCATGGCTGAGCGCAAGCAAGCTCGGGCAGGTGAGACCGTTTTCTCGTTGGCCCATGAAAGATAGCGTCGTTTGTGTATCATCGGGACAATTGGATGGACTCGCTCAAAATATAGTAGATCCCTATAAAGATGCAGTAATATCAGCTTTCAGACCCTGTGTTTTAGGGACCATAACCTCCATACAGATCAGCTTGCATGAGGTCGGACATATCCAGCTCCCCCTTGGGCGTCATCTCGCTTGCAGAAGTTTGAATGGGCGAAATAGGAGTGATGATACATGGGCGAGGGTTGCTTATATCGAGATGATTCCAAGTACCCGATCTCTCTTCCCGACAATCATACGCCAACGTCCAGTCAATTGCCTCCTGCCCGTCAGACGCGGAGATACTTTCAGATGAAGCAAAGTTCAACATTTGCAACTCATCCATGTCGCATCCTATCGTGCCATCTTCACAGTGAAGTTCATTTGACGCTTCTCGTTCCAGGCTTCCTCTATTTGAGTCTGGTAATATGTGACTACTGTCAAGGGACTGGTTCTGATTGATCAGTTGTTGTTCGATCACCGCTGTGGTAGCCCGTCTAGGTCAGTGGACACTATTGCCAGAGCTCTTCAACTAGACCCGACTCACCTAACCGATATCGCAAATCCTTTAATTGTCCCTTCTTGGGGCCTCGTGGAGATCTTTTATCAACGACGATGCAAGTACGGCCTGCATCGGCGCATATACCGCACTGAGGACGCACACGATCGCATCGTGCTTTCCGTCGACGACATTCCTCGCAAGCCAGCCCAGACTGTTGCCTTCTCATCTTTCTTTTTCTTTTTTTCTCGAAGTGTGCGAGGGTTAGTCGATTGCTGACGGTTATATCAAGTCTCTGGCTACCTGATATGCAGATGGGGATCTGCAGGCTCGAGCGGGAGATTTTATAGTAATCAAACTACAATCGCGAAACCCCAGTCTCGTATTGGACGCTCAGGCCAAAAAGAAAAAAAAGAAAAAACAACCAAACCTTCGAATGGATCGAGGATCGCGACCCCTTATGGACCCTGAAGACCTCGTGTGTTGTTGTTATCCTAGCCCTTTGCGGCGCCAGGTGTTCGGACAATACGCATCGGCCCCATCTTGGTCATCGCCAGGTCCCTTGGCATCCAATGGACAACCTTGGAGACCCTCCTCATGGGTCCATTGTTTCCTCGGTGGGCTGTTCTGCCTCCGGAACAAAAATCCCCTCAATGCCTCGTATTGCCAAAGGTATATTTTTAGCCACTTGGCTTGCGCAACCAAGCAATTACGATGTTGCATCCTTTATCTTGAAGACTTGGCAACGGAGCGAAGCGAGAGCATGTTCCAATAGTTATACCATCAATTAACATGTGAATTGCTCTCTTCAAGCTTCAAGCGTAAGTTGAATCCTCCTCAGCGGCTGTCGACGGCCCCAGTTTGGGAGGTCCGTGGGGAAGGACCCTGGCAGACAGGGATATATCTGGACGCCCTATTCCTGTGCATGATTCTCGGCGCTCCGCCAGGGCCGAATCAATGGCAAACTGGCTCACAGGGATGATAATGTGTTCCAACGATGCCAGTCCCCTATTCTCTATTAGCTGGAACAGGCAAAAGGTAGACGATGGTATGGTTCTTAGACACTCTAGATATGCTCGCTATGCAGGGAGGCGGAACCCCTTTGGCATAGCCGAGGGCATGGAGCCACTTATTTCCACGTGTTCTGTACTCCGGAGGTTGCGATTGATTCAACGGAGGAAGTCACCAACATTCGATCGCCACTATCGATTGCCGTGCTTTCTCCGAAATAAGTGAAGCTCCAGACCCTACATATGCAGTGGCCACTAACTTGCCAAGACCACACCTAGTATCAAACTGTTACAACATTGGAAGCCACAGTGGTTGGACACGAGCACCGGGAAATCTTCCCGTAATCCCAGAAAGTGAGTGCAACGATCATCCTCTCGTTAGGGTTTGGCTTCTTGGCTGACGAAAAATGCCACCCAAGTGGTGGCTTGTAGATTTTCCTAAACAAGCGGACGGCAAGACTCAAGGCGCCTCCGCTCGAGCCTTCACGGTTTGGAGATTGACGTGATCTGACACTATACAAGACCTGTACCTGTCTTGGCTGCCCGTGGATTGGCGGCTACACCCTATGATCCTCTCAGCGCCCCTTCTTGGCACCTTATTTTTCGCCATCCCGGTACCCGCGGCAAAGGGCTACACTTATACGGCCTTCAAGTGTAATACCCCATGGGGAGGATGGGATAATCCCAAGTCTTAGAGGCCAAACTTGGGAAACTAAGCTCTTCCGAGAAAGAGTCACATTTGGGGCATAACGTGACCCGCTATGTGGTCTCTCTGGTCTCTCTGACTCTCTGGCTATCCGACTCCGAGCGGGGTTCAGCAGTCACTGCATGTCAGCAATTTCAGGAATCAGGAATACGCTAAAATCTCACGTTTAATCTTATCTTACACGGCTTCCGTCCCGCCCATCTCTTAACTTCCCGCTCTCAGGAATTCCATCCCATTGATACGATAGCATTTCACTCACGGCTGTTCTGGTTGAGTCGATCGACAAGCAACATGTACGAACTACCAGGAGTTTGTACGGCTCCTGGGGTCACCATCTTGACTATTGGCCCCCAGGAGTGAACGGGAAGTGAATCGACATATTCGGAGACGAACAGAAAGCGAGGTTTGGGAAATGAAAGAGACCCACGGAGTAAATAGGCGTGAGATGCTTTAAAGGGGGCCTATCAGACTCAATAGTTTCAGTGCACTCTTACTGCAGGCCCATGTATGTGTTAATCTCCAGTCACCCGCATCACAGTTGCGAGGACCCTAAATGTGATCCGCTCTGGCATAAAGATATTTACCAATTGGGCAGAATCAGCATCCCTCAAGCCATCCATCCATCCATCCATCCACATGCTACCCCAATATTTGGGGAGTAGAAGGCTGATTTAATGTCGTATACGAAAACTTCCCAAACAGGTTCGAGGCGCATATGGACCGATGTAAATACCATAACGTAATTCACATGCGATATATCACACCATGATATCGCAGCAACGGTTGCCTATAGGAACTGTTCCTTACAGCCTAATGGTCTTCACGCAAAATCTAACCTCCTTGGGAAATTTAAAGATGTTCTTTTCTTTTCTAATTTGGAGATTAAGATATATATTTCTAGCTGGTATCGTGGCAATATAGCTTCCAGGTCCCAAACTAACATATAGTGCTGAACTATCGACAAACAATGAAACAAGATAAGAACCTTCTAAGATTTAAGCGTAGAATATGTCGCTTATTACGGTGTTTTGGGGTGGTCAGCTCCCACATGGATTACGCCATAACTGCTTAAGATCCCTAATGGAGATCGGGGGCCTGATATACACACCGTTACAGCGATAATCGGGCGTTCCGATTGTTGCTATGGTCTTTTGGTCCTAAGTGTGAGAATTACACTTCCCTGCCCTTAGGCAATAACTAGTGGATAGAGGTTACATAAACTAAATTTCCTTTATAAGGAGATATATAGACCAATGAATTTCTCTATCTATATACGGGTTAAAAAAAATAGACATTCTAGATCCGGTATCCTTTATATGAACGTATTCTGTTTGGGTATATCGGAGACGGTAGGGTTTCCCCAAGATCGGGATACCAAGGAAGAGAAAAGGCCGAGATAGACTGCATGCTAATGATGATTGGCTTACGCAGCTTAAGAGGGACGAATGCCCAAGTGACCGATGTAGCTTCTGGAGAAGGCAAGTGGCTAGATTTTGACAAGTGGTGGACGATGAATTGCTAAGGCTACTGAAACTGCAAGGAAAGGAGAAACGAAGAAACTACAGAGAGGAAGGAACTGGACTAAAACCACTGAGGCTGATGACTGACGACAAGACAACGACAACGACAATGACGGTGAGCTACGGGTCCATCCCTATAACCTTCAATGGCCTTACAAGGCAATATTGCTATGTTCAGTAGTGGTGATCACAATTACTTCATATGCAGAAATACTGTACTAGCAGTATGCGATGAGCTATACATTGAAACAGGAAAAACGAACATCCCCATAATGCCTAACACCGACACCAAACTAAACCAAAAGAAAGACCAACCCAATACTCGTCATTTGAGATTTGTGTCGTTCATCCTCCGACACCAATTCACATTCACAAGACAACTTCTGCAATCACATTTCCCAGGGTACCCACACACCAAACAGCGATAAGACCCCAACCAATCCTGCGATCCATCCTCCAATTGTTCATAGGGACAACAATCAAAAGCCCAACTAGGATAACCAAAAGCGTCGCGCCGCTGATAACAAGCACCTTGGAGATGACGATCTCATAGGGCACTTGCACAGGGTCAACATCCTGCGATGCCTCATTGTGTCTCTGGTTCCTGCCGTTGAGGGTCATATACAGGCCACCAAGCCCGATACCAAGGAGGATATTCAGCATGGGACCGCCGAAGCAGGCACTCAGAGCCATGACCGGATACCCGAGTCGGGCAACAGTGATGTCAGCGACCAGATCGCCTAGCGAGTTTCCAACGGCGAAGATGGTCAACCCGAGTAGGGAATCGGAGATGTTAAGGATAACGCCGATAGTCTTGAGAAGAGAGACAACTTCTGTGGCGATCGTTGCGATCCAGGATATGGCGACAAAAAAGCCAAGTAGGGAGAGGAAAGGCCGCCATTGCGGTGGGAGGGTGTAGGTGTGAGGTTGGGATTCGTCGGGAAGGAGCGGGAGGGAAAGGTCTGCACTGGGACGTCGGTGCTTTCGTCGGTGACGGGTGCTTATTAGCAGGGCTGTGAGACAGATGGATGAGAATAAGAGGGAAACGAGGGAGGGAAGAATGAGGTTGCGTGGCTGACGATCCTCGTCCACGGTCGTCCAGGCGATGAGCACGGCGAAGAACGGACCTGTGAAAAGCTGGATGGAAACCAACCAGCGATTCCAGTCCTTTGTTGGCGCAGGATGCGCAGGAGCTGAACCTGGCATCGGCACTGCCGGGAGTTCCGAGTCCCATCGCGGGCGACCAGTGTGTTCAAACGAGGATTTTCGATGAGGGTGCGTTGGCGGCGCATTAGAAGCTGGCCCGGCATAGTCATGTCCCTGAGCCATAATCACTGGACTATCGGCTGGAAGTCGAACCCTTGGAGAGGGATTATCTCCATCGCCGACATCCTGAACAATCAACGAGGGTATGGGGTCCGCTTCCACAGGCTCTGGTGCCTCTGGCTCAACGACTGGGACGGTTATAGTAAGAAGCAGCACACTGGGAGCTGCGACAATACCAAGCAGTCGTTCCCAGACACCTTTAGACTTCCAGCCCGCCAAGGTCGGGAAGAGCGTGCAACCAATCTGCTGAGGAGGGGGGATCGAGTCAGGCCACCAGCTCCTTAGGTATTTGCGGAAAGGGAGGCCTACATGAGCGAAATCATCATACCCATCGTGGACTTGCAGCCGTTCTAATTGACTGGATGAATTTGGAAGTCGAATGCTGGGCGCTCGTGATGATGCCACGGAGGGTAAATCAGTATACGATGGGAATGGCACCGAAGGGCTTTCTAACCCGAAGCCCGAGTGACGGCGGATTGTAGTGCCCCTAGGAGATACTGACATAGGGGACCGTTCGTTTGCC
Organism: Penicillium rubens; assembly: GCF_028828025.1. Taxonomy (NCBI): domain Eukaryota; kingdom Fungi; phylum Ascomycota; class Eurotiomycetes; order Eurotiales; family Aspergillaceae; genus Penicillium; species Penicillium rubens. The sequence goes on along the minus strand of NW_026890601.1, from coordinate 2,067,992 downwards.
CCTCCGTCGTTGTAGTTGGGGGAGTTAAAAGCGTCTGATGGAGCCAGCCGGTCAGGAGTTTGAGGACGAGTTTGAGGACCTGTGGTAACTGGGCTCAGATTCGGCGACCGATTCGGAGGAGACACATCCAACGCTGTCCCGGTATCAATTCGAGGTAGCTGGCGAGACCGCATGGCTTCTTGTCCTGAAGTGTCCTCAAAAGAAGGTCTGCTCACTGTAAGCAGTGGGCCTTGTGTTGGCCGGGGCTCCAAAACACTGGAGTCAAATTTCAAACCCATGGCATCGTTCGCCGAGACAGCTCGAACTCGAGAGGAACCTGCTGCACTGGACGGCGATAGGCGGTCGTTAGTAGCGGATGGTCGATTAGCGCGAGGATGCGATGCCACCGACCGAGTGTCAAAATCGGCCTCGCCATCGTCTGAATAACTGTTTAGGCTTATTGTCGGATTGCGATGGGTGTTCCTTGATTTCTGCAGCGAGTGAAGAACGGATTGAAACTCCAATGCACCAACAAGACTTGGCCGAATGGGGTTCATCGTATTGCGCCTCGATTGCACAGGTCGATAGACGTGCATGTTATCACGGATCTCGGCCAAGTACCGGTTGCGTGTCTCGTCGTCCTCGTCATCCTCTTCTTTCCATAGAGGAACGGCCTCAGCGCGTTCCAGAAGATCAAAATCTTCAGTTGAGGCTCCACGGAGCAGACTTCGTGACTCGGACGCTACGCCTGGATCATCGTCCTCGGCGGCCTCTTCGATGTCCAGCTCTTGATTCTCCGGTATATGAAAGTGAGCCCGAGCTGCAAGGTCTCTCTCATTCTTTCGGCGTCGCCGTACCATGTACCAGTGCCAGGTCACCACCATTACGACATAGAAGGCGTACAAGCCTACCATCGTAGCTGACTCCCATACATGAAGTCTCCCATCGGCCAACAAAAACATACTGAAAACGACGGCCACTATGAAGTAACCAACGTCTCGGACAAAACTTCTTCGCGCGACCTTGAATGGCCGGACCAATGCCATGGAGCCCGCAACAACAGACGTGATAAAAGTCGCCGCGCCCATCAACTCACCAATGGCCAAGCTCCCACTATTCGACCGCATGGCGGCAAAAGTGGAGAAAACATCAGGGCTTCCATTGCCGAATGCAAGGAATGTCACCCCTGTGAGACTCTCGCTCAGTCCTAGAATGCTAGCCAAAGTACTCAGATCAATACACAGGAAATCGCTTGCCGCGATGCCGATGGTACTGAAGAGTAGTGATAACCAGAGGATCAATATCACGAATGCTACCGGTTTTGCATCCGCCAGCCCGCAATAGTAGAATTGGAGATAGGAGATTAGGCCGTCCTCGTGGTCGGGGCAGTTGGCGCGGACATATTCACACTGATTTTTGACGTTGCGGACCAAGCGGCACTATATCATCGTGTAACAGAACAATATTTAGCCTTCGGCGCCATCTCACAGGAAAGTATTTGGGAAGGGAAAGATACCTCTAGTTCGCTCTCTCGTTTGAACAGGTCTATATGCGGCCCTGTGCCCGGTTGCGCAAACTGCCCATGTTCATTTGTAGTACCAGTGAGGAACCAACTCGCTGTGGCAATGACTGTAAACACCAACAATGTGGTGTAAAATGGTCGGATCGAATATCGTGGCTTCCGGACGGCAGGCTGCAGGAAGGACGGCAGCTGGCTCATCATGACGAGAATTGTGGCATCCTGGGCCGAAGCTGTAGATGTTGTAAACCAGCTTATACCGGAAAGCTCAACATTAAGGACTCAATGCATGTACAATATATACCCCACGCGTCTAACAGAAGTTGGTTTGTATATGCCAGCGCGAGTGCGGTGAGGAATGCGGTGATGTCAGCTAGGGACGAGGAGGAGCTGCCCAGATGTGGCGGAGCTCGGGAGTGGGCCAATGCGTTTAGTCCGCCGATCGTTGTTGCACTGAAGAAACAGGTTAGAGGGGTCGATCTCAGCGAGAATAATTGTAATTGATACAGATAATATGGCCAAAAAGTAGGAGTTAAAATTGAAAATTGGAGGGCGGTTGAAGGTTCAAAAAGGATGGACCAAAGGTTAGCCCAGCTTGGGTACAATATTGATACCTTATATTACAGGCATCGAACATATATTGCATCACTGGTGCGGCTGGACCGCCGTATGTTTGTTGACTTCCCCATTTGTTTTGCTTCGTCGACATCAACCCCTCCCCCATAGAACTTTCCGTTTTAACGCTGTTATTGCCATCCCCTATCGGGGGCAACCGCAACCATGCCGCGTGTCGCAAACAAGGTACATCGTCGTTCTAACGGCACCTCGACCCCGCACAGAAACTCTCCGGTCAAGTACGTATCTGGATATCTCCTAGTTATGACATTTAGTTAATCATATCAGGATACCCCTCAACGACGATGAGGGCGAAAAGGCAGCGCGTATGGAGGCTCGCCAAGCGCTTCATGATCGCCAAATGAGTCAGATTAAAGCCGCAGTCAAGACGCCTATGCCACCCCGTCGATACACCTACGATCGTGAAGGGAGCGACAGTCCCGCAACTCCTCGAGGCTCAGGTCATCGCAGTCGCACTAGCGATGTCAATGGCCGTGCGGTGACGCCGATGAAGCGCGTACCTATCCTGGCCAATTTTGAGGAGTGGATGAAGATGGCGACGGATAACAAAATCAACGCGAATAACTCCTGGAACTTTGCGTTGATCGACTATTTCCACGATATGTCATTGTTAAAGGAAGGAGACGGTGTAAACTTTCAAAAGGCCAGTTGCACCCTTGACGGCTGTGTTAAAATCTACACCAGCCGTGTGGACAGTGTCGCAACTGAGACAGGGAAACTTCTGAGTGGACTGGCTGATAGCCGTGATAAGAGAGGGCGCGGAGAGGAGGAGGCGGAAGATGGCGACGAGGACGAGGAAGGGGAGGACGGTCAGGCTCGCAAGTCGCGGAAAAAGGTATGATCTATACGGTGTCAGGGTCTGGGATTTGACTAACTGAATGGTATTTAGACACGTTCCCATGAGGCTACCCTCGCGCCATCGTTCTCGTCGTTGCAATTGAAGAAGTTCGAGCTAGAGTTTGCCGTGGATCCGCTATTCAAGAAAGCATCAGCAGACTTCGATGAAGGCGGCGCCAAGGGCTTGCTCCTAAACCACCTTGCTATTGATAGCCACGGAAGAATCGTGTTCGACAGCAGTGACGACGCTGTGGATGATAGTGCCAAAACCGCCGAAGATGACCGTCAAGAGTCCACGGATCCTGACCAGGAGACCGAGGAGCAAACAAAACCAACCCAGAAATCTGCAAGCGACACGTTTGAAGATAACACAGAAATCGACCTTGCCGCGCTAGCGAGCCAATTCTTCCCAGATTTGGATCGTCTCGAAGAACAAGATATTTGTCCGTCGCTCAAAAACCTTGACTTGGGCGATCCCAGCGGGTCGTTGGATCTTCCTCTGCTCAAAGCGCCAGAGGAATGGCGGCAAGACAAGATGGACGAAGACGGACGAGCACCGGATGACCCATCTGGTATTATGCTCGATGACGACAACGCTGTCGGGTTTGATGACGATGATGCTACCCTAGCCGGCTTTGATCTCAGTGGCGACACTGGGTTTGGCGACGGAGGAGAGGTATGGGCTCGAGAAGCCGCCTTGGAACCAATGTTGAATGTTCACCGGGTCGCTCACGATAGAGATAATGATGCCGAGGGTGAGGATGGCGATGAAGACGCATACGCCATCTCTATGTCTCATCAGACTAATAGTCACGACCACGAAAACATTCTGAGCTACTTTGACAATGCGCTACAGAAAAATTGGGCTGGCCCAGAACACTGGAAGATTCGAAGAATCAAAGAGCATGCAACGCCCGCTACATCGGCACCCAAGCAGCGCAAAGAGAAGGAGCCCTTTGAGATTGATTTTGCTGCCCCTCTGGATCCTGCTGTTGCAGAATTGATCTACACCCCGGCCAGCTCCAACTCTGCCGTCTCATTACCCAAGACGCAGTGGAAGACCAAGGGTCGCAACCTCCTTCCCGACGACAAGCATTTTAACTCCCGCAACCTACTCACGTTGTTCCTCAAGCCAAAGGCAAAGATGGGTTCAAAGAAGATCTTGGGCAAACGCCGTCGGCAGGACTTGACGGCTGGTAATGGAGACATGGATGAGGCATTCTGGGCAAATCACAAGCCGGAAGAAAACGCCGGCGAGGAAGGTGCTGCGGGTGCTTATGATGCCAACTTCTTTGCTGATGACGATGGTCTTGCTTTCCCGAACGGCATGGATCTCGATGACGACGACAATCTGCCATTCGCAGATGCTCGGGAGATGCTTTCTCCGCCAGTAGACGGGCCTCCAGGCACATCGGCTGGAGAAGCAGGTGGAGCAACCGGACTCAGCGCACTCTTGAACATGGTAGGCGCTACGCCTGGCCGACCAGGAGCTGGCGGCTACGGCTCACAATTAGTGACCCAAGGTGGTCGTCGTGCACGACCAGACTACGTGGCATATGCACGAGTTGCAAAGAAGGTTGACGTCCGGCGCCTCAAAACGGAGATGTGGAAGGGCATGGGCGCGCGCCTGGTTGATGCCGTGGACTTCGCCTCGGCTTCACAGCCAGGAGCTGTGTCCAGTGAGCCGCCAACCGAACCTGAGAGTGAAGCGGATGCCCCCGTCCCACCCACACCCAAGACGGAGAGCCCGGAACAACCAGTCGCTAATAAGGACACCACTGGGCGGCTACGGTTCACGCAAATCATGAACTCCCTCAAGGCAGTCTACCCGGCTGAGACCCTACGCGATATCAGCACGTCATTCGGGTTTATTTGTCTTCTGCATCTTGCCAACGAACAGGGCCTCGTGCTCGAGAGTGATCTTAGCAAGATGGGTGCTGATGCGGCTACCCTGGAAGAGATCTTCGTAAGTAGGGATACGCACGCCATCATCGAAGAGGGGGAGGAATGTGATAGCCTTGTTTTATTTTAGTTGCATGTACAGTTGACCCGGGTAGGAGCACCACGATATGCATGTTGGTCACGATTGATGGACAGGACGGTGTGACTTGTAGATCCTTGCGGCGTTGTGGTTTTGCTTTTTCCTGTTCGCAGTGAATGGCGCTCTTGGTTATTTTGCCTCTTCGGATTACATCTTTTGTTTTGATGATCACAAACGATTTCACATACTTCTAATTCTCGTGCAATATCCCAGTAATGTAAGTCAGGTAGGATCAGTTTGCTACCTTGGTGTCGAACGCTGCTTGCCAATTTGTATGTATCTACGGTGCTGGGATGAAAATCGGTAAGGGGTTCATTTATACATGTATGTATGATTGCTGTATATTCATTTAACAAATATCAAGAGAGTAAATACACCAACAGTGTACCAAAGTCCAAATAGGTATCTGTATCTCACGCCAAAACTCCGCGTGTCCCAGGGTGTACATTAAGCTCCACGAGGAGAGGATAAACAAAAGAAGGTCGAACAAGTGTCTGATTTTAAAGCAGATGAATCGAAAGCGATGGCCTGAATTGGAATTTCCAGATTTTCAACTTTTTTTTGTGTTTTCATTGTTTTCAAGCACTTTCATTCAAATGTTTCCCACAAGGGAAAACGGGATCGAGCCAAAACACCCCAAGTCACAAATGAAAGTAAAAGAAGAGCTTGGACTCGTTCCCATTTATTTGCGTACAGGGGCTGGGAACACCGGCACCATGGGACTCTGATAAGCGCCAGGAATCGGGACAGCATCGTAAGTGCGCTCACCGGGAGCACTACCCCTGTTCATAGGCGGACTCTCGCGCTGGCTTTGAGGGGGCGGTGACTGCGAGTGATGAGAAGGAGGAGCGAACTCCTCTTGGGCAGTCTGTGGGGTTGGCTGCTGAACCTTGATCGGAGGCGGCTGGAGCTGGAAGGACGGGGTAGGGCGGGTGGGAGAGCGCGGCGAGGCATACTGAGTAGTTTGCGGCTGAGCCATGCCCTTCTCGGCGGCCGAGTGGGGGTCCACGGGGCCTGCGGCGTAAAATGGGGACTTTGGAGGGTAGGAAGTGAAGCCTGCGAAGCCGGGGGTGTTCGGGGCGGATTGCAGGCGCAGCTGGGCGAGGTATAGATCTGAACGGGCGTTGTCGCGGGTGTCCATGGACTTCATCAGCTTGCGCTTACTCCAGACGCGGTAGAAGACTACCGCGTAGATCAGAATAACTAGCACTTCGATGACGATTTCGATGATGGCGCAGACGAGGCCCCAGTCTTGTAGACGGCAAAGGAGAGCATAGTCGACGGTGTTGTGGTAGAGCTGCTCGCGGGTATTCTTCGCGCAGGACCATCCCCACATGTCCTTGCCGTTTCCGGTGGCTTTGGAGTGCTGGTAAACGGCTGCGCCGACGATCCACATAATTAGGTTTAAGCCGAAGAAGACGAGCGAGAAGCTGGTGTAGTAGACGGCGGCCTTCTCGGCGCGTCCGTGGCCGCCCTTTCGGTAGGCCCAGAAAACGAATAGGCAGGCGACTAAGGAGACGCAAGCCATGGACAGGAGGAGGTACTGGGCCCATGGGTTGGTGCCCCCTGCCCAGGCAGGAAGGTTGTTACGAGTGGGCAGGTGCCTGGTTGCGTTGAAGACAGTCAATGTCACGGCGATCAGAGACAACACGATCAGACTGCAGCCGAAGTTGACGAAACGCAGGAAGACCTTGGCGATTCGAACGCGGAGTTTGATTTTCTAGTGACAATTAGTAGATTGCATTGATTGGCGTGGTGGGACGACGTTCTTACCAGGTCTCGGGCATTCTCGACTTCAGCCTTCTTTTCTTGCTTCTCAAGCATGTACTCCTCGCGGAAAGTTGGACTGAGCGGGTTCAATGACTTGGCTGTCTGCGGCACCTTCAGGTCAGGTCTGAAAGGTGACATTGGCACCTGGTCATTCGCATGTTCATTGTTCGCTGCCACGTAGCCGAATCCCACATCTCCAACATCTCCCCTTGCCTGAGGATTGGGAGGGTCGGCGAAGGGTGATCGTCCAGCTTCTGTGCAACCGATGGGAGAGTGAATTGATGTGGCTTCGGCGAAACGAGCAGTGCGCGGACTCTTGAGAGAGGCATTGCTCGTATCGGAGTCGCTGCGATTCTCTCGCACGGTGTGCTGTGGTGGAGGACCCATTGCACTGTGATAAGAGGCACGGGTGAGATCTGTGGGAACAACGGGCTCGTAGGTCAGAGGAGAGTGGTCTCGGCTATTGTCTGATACTGCCATTGAATCGATGAGCAATGCAGGCAAATAAATCAAACAATTAGGTCAAGAGAGCCAGCTCTTGACTTGACGGCCACAAGTTTGGTTGCTGGGAGAAAGACGACCCTCAATCGAGTCGAATGTACACCAAAGACCACAAGTGTGGTAGGACAACGGCTGAACTATATCAGGTTTGCAGTAAATCACCGATACCGTGTGCGAAGCCTGCGTACACGGGTATTAAGCAGCAGATGGTGATCTGGAGGGAAAACAAAAATGAAGATAACCAGAGAGTGCAGGAACCGGCCTGGGCACCTTGAATATCAATAATATTTGAGTGCTGGCATGGTCCGAGAGGCGGGGGGGACCAAAATGCAGGCTTTGGATTCTCGTCACTTGAGTCGGGCCAGAGTAAGCGCCGAGGGGGAATTTGCAGCAGCGACCAGGGTCATGATTGGAAGACCCAAAGCCAGTCAAGCCCTCTGGCTGCAAGTGCACTGTACCTCGAGGCATTGAGAGGGGAGTGTGACTGGCCGGCGGGAGTGATCAGCCAAGCTTGTCACAGTGGAGTAACGGGCCAGTGAAATCAAGTAGCCGTGTTGGTCCTCACGATGCACCTCCATCACCCCCAGCCCGGCGCTAATCCGCCGATCGTCCAACCACACAGAATGCAGAACCGCTCGAGTGTGTGAGATGAATGAGCGGTCCGAGGGAAACAGGGGAGATGCTAAATGGATGAAAGTACTCCGTACCTCAACCCAAAGTCGAGGCCCAGTCACATCACTCGATTAAGCACCCTGAGGGGGGAGAAGCTGACGGTCTGTGCACCGGGCTATTTTTGCCTTCACAGTCACAGTGATAAGTGCCTGGCTCACGCATATTAACACTAGCTTGTCTAGGAGATGATCTCTTCTTATTTTCATCGAATGTCGTCCCCTGTTGTACTTACCTTCTCATCATCGATTCTAATCTCGAGATTTTGATTCTATGGTATAGTAGACTATGCCCTGGATATAATAATGAGTGCGAGATTTTCTATACTGTATGAGTGGACATTGAGATTCGTAGCCGCCCAGCTAGGAACGCCACTTAGCCTGCAGATACATGTGTGCATAGCATGTCTTTGGAGAAGTACCTCATGGATATCCCTCACTCCACACCACTTCTCTTATTATCTCCAGCTTCTCCATAGCCATACATCGGATCTACCAATAGGATGGGATACTCGATAAAGGAACACTTTAACCGCTGATGAAAAAGGCGCTAAGCCCGAAAGGAACTGCTGTCATCACCTTCGTCACTCGACTATTTACTCGCTATCACCGGGGGAGGGATTTGTACATATGATAACTGTTTCACAAAAAGTAGCCATGGTTGAAAAGATCTCGGTATAGAAATGTAGAAGCGGCGCACATATCATGACTGGGCAAACAATACATCCAGGATGTTTATCACAAGACCATCGTGGAAAGTATGGCTCGTTTCATGTTTATGGGTAGCACTTGCGCATTCCAGGGCTTATTTGGTACAGTATTTCCCGACTTCCACCCGACTTCTAATATCCCGTCCTCATTGACACAGGTGGGCACACTAGTGGCACAAGGGACCATGGTACCGTATCTAGCTAAATCTGGATATATTCACTTTAATCGATTTCTATAGATCTGTATCAGATCGAGGCAAATCTCGAGGGTCCCGAGATATGATGCAATGCCTATTTTTGGATGCCTCTGTCTGTCACCATATGGACCAATGATGCTTCATTTCTGCGATATCAATCGAGACGTTTGTCGAGGACGTGAAATTCTTCTCTAAACTGCTAGTCTTGTTCAAGAAGCCCTTAACGTCGTCGGGGACGAAATGAATGTGCATTCTTTGTTGCGCTAAGCAAGCATAACAAACCGACAGACCTCCAGCTGCTAAGGTGAGTACAAATGCTGCTTCTGCAGTCCACCTATAGAGCTGTTCCAGTGCTAAGGCTGTAATGGCAACCTGCGCCACACTACCTGCCTATGAATACCTTAAGACCCTCTTCGGGATTGACTGGTTGATATTCTAAACATACATCAACAGCCAGCATTATGCAATCTTCCGGTGTTGATTTTCGTAAGACCATTACCACGTCTGTTTTGGTACCGAGCACATGCTTTTCAACTCGATCCAAGATTTGCTCGGCGTCCGGAAATATTGTTATAAGTACTAATGACTGTAACCTTCCGAACTTCGGGCGCAGGCTGCCATAGTTCTGGCGGAGGTGATGGAGAGTGAGAACTTCCCAAGCAGGGTAAGTGAGCCTCGCTGTCACGGCGTACCTATATACGTGGCCAATGGACGAGAGAATAACAATTGGGTCCATTGATGGACACAAGGACAACAACGTTGGCGCTTGGAGAACTAAAGACAGGATGTCAACTGTAGAGATCCGAGGGCGGACGGGAGGGACGAAGCTGGAGGGGTGTGTTGCCCGAGGAGGTCGTGGCCATGCAGCAACCGTGTTTCCATTGGTGAGTTTGACCTGCACTGCGAGGTCATGTAGCTGTGCCTTGGGCATACGTAATATGACATGAAGGGTGTTGATTGGGACATATTCCAAATTTGCAGGGAAATTACTCTTCTGGAACTATCATTCATAAAGCATAGTCGATATTGGCCTTGGAGTGTAGATGGTGAGACTGATTTCCGGAAGTATTGTAATAGTAGGATGCTGAGCTTTCATAGGATCAGAAGATATTGTCCGTTGCTAATTTTGGCAGTCTCCGCGCCCCGTTTGTAACGTATCGATGGATATTCTAATAAAATTGCTGGCTCAAAAAGCACATAATATCAAAGAATGCCTCCTGGTATTATGGTCTACATTGACAGTCATAGAGCTCTCAGCGGAGAGACTTTTGCGAGTGCATGATGAACATCTATTCCACAAAGGGAACACTCATAATGTGTGTGAGGACATATTTTCAATGCAGTTGCTATAGAAGATGCCTGATTGAGATTCCGACATAGCCCATTCATTATGGAGAGTGTCAACGCCACCAGTGGGGGGAATATCAATCTCCAGTACGTGGGTCACACAAACATTCCAATTTATCTGCGAGAGTTGGCTATGAAAGTTTGCATTTCATGCAGGCGTCTAGAGTAATATACAGGGAGTTATGAGTATCAGCCACAGGCTATTTTTGGGAGTGGAGTAAGCAACTGTAGAGGGTTGGACAGCCTTGGAGGGCCCCGAGGCACTCCATGACGTTCCTTCGCGAATGTAGTGTTGTATGATTTGGAAATCTACCTTATAATAATTGCTCAAAAGAAATTATGTGCTGTGAACGTCTATAGAGGTATATAGATAGTATGGTATTCAGCACCAGCATGGATGGTACCGTTGGTGGTGCCGTTGGGGCTCTGCGCGGAGGTCGATCCCCCGAGCCACGCCTAAAACGTACAACTTTATAAGTACGCAGTATAACACATTGCGCAGCAAATTTCTTGCGCCTTGTATTAGTTCACTTGGACAATGAGGCATGTTAGTAAAGTAATTAAGGACTACCAAGGGTAAATTTCCATCCAATGAGTCAGTATATTACATCCATGGATGTAATAGAGTCCGCGTGTATGTACTACCTAGCAGGTACGGAGTACATCGGATGGCAAAGAACATCCGTAGAAATCCCTCAATACCGTCTCCACTCGATCTAGTACAGATCTCCAAGGATCGGGCGTTCTAGTAAATCGAAATTGAAATTGGAATGTATTGTATACAATATATTATGCGCGGGTCCCCGGGGTGACATCACTCCTATTGACTCTATATCAAGGCCACGGTAACGAAAAAACAGTCTGAACATCTCATATTGTTTATAGTCCGTAAGCCTCATCAAGATGTATATAGGTAGATCATTCGTAGGGCGTTTGTAAGTGAAATGTAAAATCTCAGGCAACGTGTACTCTTGAAGAGAAGGTCAGCCGCAGGAAGTGCCCCACGAGCCAGCCACAAAAGTGTTAGCGGTCTACACAGCCTCAATCCTAATCAGGTACTGTGTACTTGTTAACACATAGTATTTGTAGTTGAATACAAAGTACTCAGTACCTGTCTGCCTCAGGGTTCATTTCTCCAGAGCCTCGACTCTCCAAGTCCCCACCAAACATATCATCCCCTGCCCGGTTTCCGCTCACATTCTACTCTCGTTGTGGTTTTTTTATTTTTTGCCTTCAATTTTAACGGTAAATGGTGGGAAATGGTATGAAACTAGTTCATTACCATCCACTTTCCTGTCTTCACCACTCAGATTCTTCCATCTCTTTGTCTTATTTTGTTCCTGCAACCGTTCCAAACTTCAGACGACCATTGAATCTCATCCACTCATTCCCCCGGTCGCTATCTTAAAAGCCTGAGCCCCTGGGTTCATTCAGGTGGATCTTGACAGGTTTGAAGCTGAAACCACTCGTCAGCTTGCGCCACACTCGTGAGAAACGCCCCACACGCCCTGGTCTTCGCTCTCTTTCCCCCCAACCTCGTCTGCTTGACATCTTTGATATATCCCGGTGGATGAAAGTTAGTCAGGTTCCATTCCCCTCGTCCTCCTTACATTGTTCTAACATGACGTCCAAAGTAGCTGTCGCCTTTGCTCGTCCACCCTTCGAGGCTGGCGCGAAACCTTCCTTCTCCATGGCGACATTGATGTCGAACAACGAGCCCATCGCCGTATCCAACTCCATATCTGGAAACTCTATCACTACCTCTGAACCCCTCTCTTTGTTTAAATCCTCCAAACCCGAAAGCCTGAGCTCGATTGCCAGCGCCGGCCTACACGTCTCGCGATCGAGAGATCAACTTCCTCCGATGACGGATCAGCTTCCTCCGATGACCAGCCCAACATCAGTACCGGCGGATCGGCCGGAGCATGAAAAGGACGCGGAACGAAACAGTTCGCAGGTGGCCCGGGAGGCCCTGGGTGCAAGCGAAAAGTCGCCAGGTGCCCCGATTCATGACCCTTCAGTCCATGCATCCCCCGAGAATATGCAAATCGACTCGCACGCGACCGAATCGCCGTCGGACCCGTACGGATCAAACGATCATCACCACAACTCACTAATGCATACCTCGACGGTAGCTAGCCCTGGTCCCATCGAGGAATCCAATTCTCAGGATGGGGATCAACGGTCGCGCGATGACTCCGAGATCGACCACGATGGCAAATCATTCTCATATCCAATGCCCACAGGCAACATTAACGATCCACGTCGCGGACTGAGCCTACCGCATGCAGGCTACAATCGAGGCAGTCCCCGTTCTCCATCTGCGAAGAAACACCGCTGCCCATACTGCGCGACAGAATTTACGCGGCAACATAATCTCAAGAGTCATCTTCTCACACACAGTCAGGAAAAGCCTTTCGTTTGTCAAACCTGCCAGTCACGTTTCCGAAGACTACACGATTTAAAGCGCCACGCAAAGCTGCATACTGGCGAGCGACCACACATCTGCCCTAAATGTGGGCGTCGCTTTGCCCGAGGTGATGCGCTCGCTCGGCATAATAAAGGACAGGGAGGCTGCGCGGGTCGACGCTCGAGTATGGGCAGCTTTGCGGCAGACGACGAGTATGGGGATGGTACGACCGGGGGACCCGACGACATGGATGGGTTGATGTACACAGCAGAACCTGAGCGCATGGATGAAGAAGACGAGCGACGGATGACCATGCCGAGCATCCGCAAACACGAGGCAGATACAGTTGCTCGGTCTGATTCAATTCACTCACGCCAGTCAAACACCTACCCGCCCATTGCCGCCGGCCGTCCCGGCCATCTTTTCCCACCCCCTGCCAATCATGGTGGATCAGGCGCGTCAACATCAGCTTCGCAGCCTACACACATGACTTTCCCCCCTGCGGGACTTACCTCGAGCTCGTCTATCTTCCCTTCCAACAATATTAGTGACAGCCCTAAGCCCCTGTCCCCGAACGCTCTTTCATCGCAACATGATAGTGCACCGCCACATCGCGCACACTCCCCCGGTATGGGACAGTCCTTGCCACACCCGCAGTCCTCTTTCGGGCGAGCGAACCAATCTTCGAACCACGCACCGCCTACACTAGGTTTGCCCCTGCCACAGCCAGGTGCGCCCCAGCTGCCTCCCCCGCCCGGTATGACCTCCCCGGATGCTCGATTTGGCATGCAAGCCGCAACCAAGCACACTCCTTCACACAGCCACTCCAGTACCCACAGTCTATCTCATCACAAAGGATTCGATGGGCCAGATGCCAATTCCAGTGAGGCTAGCCAAGTCGATAAGCTTTGGGCGTACGTGCGCACAATGCACGAAGAGTTGACAGGATTGCGCACTGAAGTTGCCGCTTTGCGGGCGCACATTGCGTCGTCCAACTCAGTACCCCCGGCTCCGATGGAAGTAAACTTGAATAATTCCGGACCACCGCGGTAATTCGTTATTGGGTGTGGTTCTGCCTAGCGTGTACGATATGGCTGACCGTCAGCCACGTGAACTGATCTTTATGCCCTCCCCTCCTTCTCCTTTGTCCATACGTCTTGTTTATCCCATCCTCCTTCGAGCGTCAACCTTGATGCCCTCATGATCACCACACCGACAGCCGCCGGCATTGGTGTTTTCTATGCCCATTATTCTTTTCCTTTCTTTTTTTTTTAACCCCCTTTACCCCCGGGATCATACCAGCCGGGGAACTTTTCCGTTCTAGCCTACTTTATTCATACCTGGAGTGCGCTGCAAAGTGTCCTTTTCTCACCCTTCTTTTTTTTTTGGACAGCCAACAGAGTTTGGCGTGTCAAACAAAAATGGTCCGACCTGGACACTTTGTGTCCTGTTGTCGATTCCATACCAAAGATGGAATCATGTGATTGTGTTTGGATATGTGCATGTTACGCTGGATTTGGAGTTCTTATTCGTAATGCTGCTATTCCCGACTTAGTGATAATATACTCTCGAACTTGTCAAATGAATTGGTACGATCGTTGATATGTAGGTGCTTCCTCGTGGGGACACTACCCTTATGATCCATGGATGTGCAATGTACGGAGTAGACGACCTTGTTAGTCGCGAACAAGGACACCGGAAGAAGAACGCATTGACTCCCCTTCAGAATTTCTACCAGAGCTAACCATCACTCCTGGTCTTAATCATATTCAGAACCGTCCGATCGTGACGTAGAAGCGTTTGTAGTCGTTGAGCAAGTAGCAAAACGACACTAAAAAGGACACCGAAAAGAACGCCCGAAAAGACGCTCAGTAAGACACTCAAAAAGACGCGACAACTATAGGAGGTTGGTTATACCCTCTAAAATAGGAATGAAGAAGCTATTCCGACTATATAAATCTCGATATTCTCCAGCAAAGTTGCTATATCCTCGACGTCTACGTCGGCCAGAAAGACGTCAAGGTGGCTATCTGTTGGCTAAGAGCATGAATCGGGAAGAGCCAGGACATACACACCTGGGTATCTACCTAGGTAGGTCACTACATATGTAAAGGTACACACATACCATGCATCGGGAGCCCTAGTTCTCCTATTAGATATTACGCTTATTCTAAACATCCATGGATATATACTAATGGGCTCTAAAATGTCACGTCCAAATTGAATTCTAGCTGGACCCTACATGGATGGAATCAGTATATGGTAGAAGCAACTTCCTTCCCTTCCCTTCCTTCCCACCCTTCCATCTCCCACTTCTGTCTTGGTTCCACATATGGCTCAACTTACTACACACGAGGTAGTTCTCATCCTGCCAAAGTCGATCCTAACGGATTCCTCGGCTTCCAAACGAGAGACAAACCCCATAATCCATCCTTTCTAAGGACCTTGTGTTGTTCTCGCCCCGAGGTTCTCAATCACTGCCCATATTTGCTCCACCTGGGTTTCTTCCCAGAGTCGTCCGTAAGTGATACCGACACTTCCAGATTTACCAAGCGAATTGAAAGCTAATGTCACTCTAGATTTGGAACCTCCTCCTTCATCCCCTCCAGCCATCGCTCTCTGGCGCCGTCCTTCACCACACGGACATCCTGAACCTGACTTACCTTTCTCTCGTCAGATCGTTTTCCCTTTTGACCTTCGCGAATCTCCGCAAAAGATCTCTTTCGATGGAAACGTCTACCACCCTAGTACCGGTGGTTGATGATTGGGAAATTTATTACGGAACTCACCCATAGAGACGTTGCGTTGGGGTTGAGCTCCAAGGAGAGGAATTTGTCAATGAATTATTCAAGAATACCCTGACGCCACCCAGCACGCTCAAACTCCAAGATTCCGTTCGGATTGGACAGATGAAAGAGAGTGGTCTGGTTTTCTTTGGCAGTCCATTCTCCGGTCTTGCCGAAGGCCAGCGATTGTGTTCGAATCTCATGCGTGTCCCACCCGACGACCCTCAAATACCATCAGCTAAGGTTCAAGATCCTACTGCTGTTCTTGCTGATGGTGTTTGTGGTTCCGCCACTTGGGGAGAGGGCCACAGAGTCCTCGGGGTTTTCCGCTACGCTCCTGCAACGGGGCGGTACAAAGACTATTGCTTTGAGTGTCGCTGTTTCCTCCATCTATGTCAGTAAGCCTCACACGGGAAGTGTCACCATAGGGAACCAGGACCGTCATTCCGGGTGTCCGACACAGGCTGCCGCAAGGTACCATATAAGAGTCCTACTCGGTGTTAACATTGGCGACATCAATGACCCGCGCGCCGCTGATGATCTCATCGACGCAGGATACAGTGTTGTAGTCTGGTATCCTTCTTCCTTTTCCCCCCTCTTGTCCTCAGAACGTCTGAGATGGATGCAGTTTGGAATGTTCTTACTGGCTTTTCGTGGGTTTCGGTTGGTGTTTTTTGCTACCGCCAGTGGGGCTTGCTTTTTCCTTCACATATTTATTCAGAAAGCCCGTCAATGACACCGGGCTTATGCCTCGCTACCTCAGATTCTACATAGATATGAAGACTTTGTCTTTGAGAACCATATAGTTGAATGAAGTAGGATAAAATACAATAAAATGTTACGTGGATCGTAGCCCCTTCGCGTCATAAGGGGCATCTTCACATTGAGCCGAGGCACAAGATCACCAAGGTACAAAGTACACCTCGAACTGAAGAACCCTTCAAAGTTCTATCCTTCAACACGATACGGAGTACAGTTTTGACAATGTCTCCAACACTTCTGCAGGCTTCCGCTGCATCCTTTGTGTTGCTTTCCATTGGACACACGGTATTATTCCGAACTCAGAAACCCCTTAAACCCCCATATTGATTGTTGCGTAGATTATGGGCAGGCAATGGACAGCCGACCCTAGGTTCAAAGCTATCAAAGGCACGAATTCATGGGCGTGCGGGACTCTAGGGTGGTACCAGGTACGTTCAACTTTGGCCTTGGTGTCTTGTCTCGATGTCGACCACGCCTGTTTTGCAGTATACTGACTATCCAATTCGGGCCTTCATTAACAGGGGAGTGGTTTCCTTCTACTGACTGGTAGGTTTGTGGTGTCATTTTTCCTAGTAAGGTCCTAACCATAATCATCAACAGGTCTTCTTCACTGGCAATGGTCACGAGATCCTACTCTCCTCCAGGACCCAGTGAACAAAGCCATGGCCGGAATCGCGAATTTGTTGCTCTGGGCTAGCTCTGCCTGGTATGCCAAGTATGGTATCAAGGATACTTCCATTGTCCTTGGTATATCTGCTGCGTTGCAGGCTTTCGGTGTTGGCAAGGCTTGCTTGTGAAATCATCGCTGAGAGTATATGCTACGGTGCAATTCAATGAGCTGGGGTGTTTTACAAAGAAACATATCCTGATTTTGTACCTGTCTGCTTTTTGACTTTTGAGGTTTTGTATGTTGATAATAATCCACAGCCATTGAAATTACCCCAGATGACACAGTAGAGTGATGTCGAGAAACACACTCAACGGACCAACAACAAGTTGACCCTCACCCCATTTGAGAATCCTGCTCCAATCTCCTCTCTTCCCTCCGCTTGATAGTCCACCGAATGAACAATCCCACATCAGAAACAACAGCCCGCGGAACTCCGCACAGCGTCCAGCTCCGCTGAACCCACTTAGGAATCCTTCCACCAGCCTCAGACGTCGTCAGCATAGTCCAGCGAAGGTAACGCTCGGGAGGCGTGCTCAAGTCCGGCGCAGACGACTGACTCGAAGCCGGGGAGCTAGGAGGCGGCACGCGCTGAACCCGCTCGATACTGGCATAGTAAGCGAAGACCGCCCGGTGCGGGACGATGTCCATAATCTGTGCGTAGAGTCCGGCGTATGGCGAGCCAGGGACCATTGGCTTAGTCAAATAGAAAGGAATTTGCACGGTGATAAAGCCATGGCCTGGATTGGATAGGCTTGCTGGGTATGCGGTGGCGAAGGTCGCCGACATAGTCCAGGATATGAAGGCCCGGGGCCGGATTAGTGCGCTTGGATGGAAGGTGTGCACAATAAGATTTACTGGCCTTGGGTTTCAGTGCGCTGTCCTTGTGTGTGATAGTTGTGTTCGGGGATTTTTATACATACGTTCAACTTCGAAATGCTTGTAGTTCAAGTTTCCAACAATAATTGGTTGGTTGAGATCCCATTGTCTCGGCTCGTTCCACTTCAGCAGTTGATTTACGCTCGTCACACTGGGTGTGTACTCCTTCTCGTGCTCGGCATGGTTGTATCGCAACCCGTCGTGGAATTCCCATAGGGAAACTGTCCCAGGCAGACGGTCAGAGTCTTGGTGGTCGCTTTGGCGACATACCCAGAATTCGCTTTTGGGGTTTGAGCCCTCCTGGGGGGATTGCAGTGTTCGCCATCCCCGTGAAAGTTTCACCTTTGCCTTTGAAGGTGGAGAGGAGCGCAACCTGCAGTCTGGCTTCAATGTGGACGGGAACTGGTTTAGAAGAGGCTGGGCTTCCACAAGGGTGTTGTGGATGAACTCCCGCAGATCTGGAGTATTGGCATCCCCTTGAAGATCTGGGTGACGAGGGAGGCTGGTGAACAGATGTGGCTCTAATTGGATTAGCGGCATGGTTGGTGGATGGATGAAGGAAAGAAGGCGTGGCGACGAAGAAAGCAGATGCGTAAGATGGAGAGATGGAGGGTAAAGAAAATGGAAGAAGTCAGGAAGCAAAATAAAATTTGACGAGTTTATGCCTTTCTTAACTAATTGTTTGCACAGGGTTAGATTATGTGAGAAATAGAGGGTTCCAAGGTTGCTTCTTTAGACGGCTTCATGAACACAACTATCTTCTCGACTTGATCAATTTATCTGTCAAATAGGTCTATGATCTTATTGATAGATTTATACCGGCGCCAGAATTTAGGCAAAGGATATAGGGACTATAGACAGCGGATCCCAGGTCCAACGCTGCCAGTCTCGAACATCTCCACCAGTCCCGCGCCTAGTGCTTCCTCAAGCACCCATCGAAAGCGCATACCGTATAGCTCTTTCCATTTCTTAGTCTTACCCGGTAGAACTCCTGCAAACTCGCCGCGGACTCGCTTGGCTACATGGAAACTCTTGTCAGTCTCAACAGCACCATCCCAGCGATCTTTCATCAGACCCAGAGGGGCTTCACCAGAGGCGGATCGACGGAGAAGAGCGAGCAGATGCGCGCGACCTGAACCTAACAAGCGGAGATATGTTCCCGTGTTAGGAAGAGACAAGAACAGAGTTGCGGCACGAGCCTGGGCGGCTGACTGTACGGGGCGCTCAGAATGCGAGATAGACTCGCTTCGACTCGCTGATGAAGTCGCCATTGGAGGTAGATTAGGAAGTGATGCAATACTTAATGTGCCCTGTGTGTAAGATGAAGACGAGACAATAAAGCCAGCACGGAGCAAGGCCCTGTACTCGTCCGTCGTGAAGACCCCCTGCGAGATCGCCGAGGAGGTCCCAACACGTTTCAGGATATCAAGGAATTTCTCTACAATCCCGTCAGTCCATGATTCTCAGAGAAATGCGGACTCGAAAACTCACCCTTGAGTGGTGGTTCCAATGCACGGCTTTCCTGCACCAGCTTATCCCAGTCCTCTGCTAGCACCAAACAATCGCCCAGCCCTGCCGCATCATTGCCTCGACCCGGTATAATTAACCGCCGAATCCGACCCGCCTGAATTTGTTCAACGATTTCCCTTTCCACCTGTGTCGGTGCCTCTAAAATGGTATGGACATGGGCCACGGAAGCGAGTGGAGGCAAAGATCGGCGTAGATTGAGGACTTCTGCGATGCGTGTGCTGTTCATCCCCGCCCGTGTCGGAAGTTCTTCGAACATGCCATCGCGAATATATTGAATGGCTTGCAGCACATTCTGAACCGGTGCGGTCTCCGATATGAAATGAGACCCGCCTACATCTGGAAGTGGATCATCGGAATCTAGATCTGCAGTCGGTTTTAGGCCACCAGATGTAGGTTTGCGGCGCGCATGGGCGGCAAAGGGCGAGACGCGGGGTTTGGGAGCAGAGGCTTTGCGTTTCTTGATACCTGATACCGGGGCGGAGGTAAGACGCAAGGTCATGGCATGAGTGAATGAACTTCCGAATTCCAGAATGGAGGAGAAACCTTGGAATATTACCTGATATCAGGTGACCGGATATTCCACCAATAAAAGTGGACCATTATAGTTCTGTAACATCTGTAACTAAAATACCATACGGGAACATCCCGACCCTCCAGTGGGGTAAAACCGGTACAAGGCCGTAAGCTCATGTCAGGCGATGGATAAGTTGGGTGTCTTTCCTTGGTTCCGTGATATCTTGCTGGTCTGCAAGGATATTCCAAGTTATCTCCATGTCATCTCTGAATGGATCTAGACTCTTGCCTGTCTCTTCTTATTTGTCCTGCCAATCCACGGCCAAACTTGCTTCCTCCCCCCACTTGGCATCTTCACATGACGTAGTCATGAGAAACACATCGTGTAACTAACATTTTTTTCCCTTCAGCTTGCCTCCGGTTGTTAGGACTCCAGCCGCTCACTTGATTGTCGCATATATCTACTTATTTCTATCGTCAGAGCTTGAAGATCTCTCTCTCATTGTGCTTTAATATTCTTCTGCCCATCCGCTTAGGCCGGGCTCAGTCACCATGACTGTCTTCATAGCATCTCTGTACGTGGCGCTAACTGGACCTTGAAGTACATATGGCTTACTGATGAATTTTTTATGTAGATTCTTACCCTACACTGTCGATTTCCATATCAACAACTCGCGCGCTCGCTCTCCCTCCCCAGCTCCTCCATCTGCGAACCCCACCATCGAAGGCATCACACCCATCCCCAATTCTGCGGCTAGCTTGTTTGAGAAGGGCGTCCCAGGGAAAGTGCCGGGTCTTACACCAGGGGCTACAACAGATCATGAGCGCATCTTTGCTGCCCAGATAGCAGAGCAAGAAAAAGACGGGTACCCGTTCCCTTTGGCCGCGGAGCAGGATAACCGGCTCCTCACGGAGAGTGAGGGTCATTCCCCGGTATGGGGTGCCACAACTTCGCTCAATCAGCCAAAGCCATTGGCGGTCTTGTCGCCATCCCCATCCATTCTCAAGCACCAAGATCTTCGTCCCACCAAGGAGCCTGTGCCTCACCGGCCTCCTGCGGTCGAGACCATTGCTTCCCATGCGCGACTAAGAAAGGCCAGCACAGCCAGCCGAAAACTTTCCTTTTCGAAAGCTGAATGGACCATCGAGACCGCGGAGCAGGGCAACGGTGGCCTGCGCAATGCAGTGCGATCCGCAAAAGACGCCGGGGGCTTGGATAACATGATGTGGGTGGGCACCATGGGTATGCCCACTGACGCCTTGGCAAAATTCACCCGGCGAGACATCGCGGAGAAATTGGAAGATGAGTATGGGTCTTTGACGGTGTTCGTAAACGACGGCGACTTCGACGGGCACTACACACATTTCTGCAAGACCATTCTTTGGCCAGTATTCCATTATCAAATCCCAGATAACCCGAAAAGCAAAGCTTACGAGGACCATTCGTGGATCTACTATGTCAAGGTGAATCAGGCTTTTGCAAATCGCATTGCTAAGAATTGGAAACGGGGTGATGCGATCTGGGTCCAGGATTATCATCTGTTACTGGTTCCAGCTATGCTTCGCAAATTGCTGCCAGATGCACAAATCGGGTTTTTCCTGCATATCGCTTTCCCATCGTCGGAGGTCTTCAAATGCTTGGCGCAACGGAAGGAGCTCCTGCAGGGCATTCTTGGTGCCAACCTTATTGGTTTCCAGACGGATGAATACTGCCGGCACTTCTTGCAGACATGCAGTCGGATTCTGTGTGTGGAAGCAACACCCGAAGGGATCCAGTTAGAAGACGGTTTTGTTAACGTCGGTACATTCCCTATCGGCATTGACCCAACTTCTTGGGATAAGCGCCGCCAGGCAACGGACGTGGAGCGATGGGTCGGTACAATCTCGGAGCGCTATCAAGGAAAGCGCCTGATCGTCTCGCGCGATAAGATTGATTCCGTTCGGGGTATTCGCCAAAAACTTCTTAGCTATGAGCTTTTCCTCAACACCTATCCAGAATGGGCCGACAAGGTCGTCTTGATCCAAGTCGCCACTAGCACTACGGAACAGCCAGAGCTGGAGGCGACTATCTCCGATATTGCCATGCGGATCAACTCCACACACTCGACACTCGCTCATCAGCCTTTGGTATTCCTCAAACAAGACTTAGCCTTCCCGCAGTACCTTGCTCTTATCACTGTGGCAGATGCTTTAATGATCACCAGCCTACGCGAGGGAATGAATCTGACTAGTCATGAGTTTGTCTACTGCCAGGATGGTCGATGGGGCGACAAAGCCTACGGTTCATTAATTCTTAGCGAGTTCACTGGCAGCGCGTCTGTCTTTGGAACCCATGCGCTTTTAGTCAATCCTTGGGATTACCGCCAGTGTTGCGAAGCAATTCACACAGCACTGACTCGCGGTGAAGAGGAACGGAAGGAGGTTTGGAAGGAACTGCACCGTGCAGTCCTGAAGAACTCGACTGCCAACTGGGTGAAATCATTCAACGAAACCCTCACCCGTGTTTGGAACGAGCAATCTTCGCGAGAAATCATGGCAGTGCCCCGACTATCCGTATCCCGGCTCACCGAGCGGTATCGCCAGTCCAAGCAACGACTCATGATCATCGATTACGAAGACACCCTAGCCTCCTGGGGATCACCGCGCAGCATCATTCTGACCACGCCGCAGCGCGCAATCACAACTCTAAACGATTTGACCGAAGACCCCGCCAATGTTGTCTACGTAATGAGCGCTCGCATGCCGGAGGAAATGGAACGGCTATTCCGACAAGTCAACAATCTGGGACTAATTGCCGAGAACGGGTCCTTCGTGCGCGAGCCGCACGCCGATTCCTGGACCCAACTTGCAGACAAGATGCATGTCAAGTCATGGAAGGCATCTGTGTCTAATATCCTGGCATACTTCCAGGCTCGTGTCGAGGGTAGCTGGATTGAGGAGCGACATTGCTCGCTCGTCTTCCACCACGGATCCGCCGAAGACCGCCAAGCCGCCGCTAGGTCTTCTGCTGAATGTGCAGGCAATATCAACGATGCATGTGCTAACCTGGATGTGCATGCGATTCCCGTTGAGGGTGCTTTGATTGTGGAGACCACTCACACGAACAAGGCATCTGCAGCCGCACTGGTCTGGAAGTGGTTCATGGCAAATGCCGACAAAAACGAAGACGTCATCAGACCCGATTTCTTGCTGGTTATCGGTGATAACCGTGACGACGAGCCGGTCTTCCGGTGGGCTAATAAGCTGCACAGCGCAAAGGCCGTCGACTATGCTATGACTGTCACATTGGGCTCGCGTAGCACAGAGGCTAAGGCTACCCTGACCCAGGGAGTTACTGGTAAGTTCGGGATGATATTCTATGTTATTTCAAATGTTCAGTTGGCTAATTCCTTACAGGCGTTCTTTCTTGTCTGCAACAATTGGCAGCGCAACAGAGCCAAACTAAATTGCCGTTGCGAGATTGATCTATTGAGCAATTTGATCTACTTCGAATTTCCAGAACATGAACATGCGAAGACGAATACATGAAGATAGCAAAACGGACCGGAGTTTCCATTTTCTTTAGTAACCATGATTTGATGCTGACATACATCTACTGCGCATTTTCGATCAAGCTGAGATGGTACATACATGGAGGCTCTACACGAAGACATATTTGCATTACATCTTCTAATAATGTCCGGTTAAATTCAGAAAAGAACAAAAAAAAAGACTCGAACAACAAGGGCAGTTACCTGGTGCTTCTTTGTGAACAGCTGTATCCCAAGTCACTTCGTAGTCATATTGGAAAAAGATCCTATTGTACTGTAAGAGACCATATAGGCAAAATGTTCTGAAAAATGTCGTTTTAGAAATTGGATGTCAAGCATCTACGGAACTGCCGGTGTTCGGTCAGATACGCCCAGGTGCGACTCATTCAGGGACAAAAACATTATATTTGCTCCCATGTCAAAAGCTATGACTTATCATTAACCCGTACCGCTGCGCCTACGCAGCGGCCAGGATACCAGATAGCAAAGAGAAGAACCACTAGCGCAATAGGCGCAAATTCAAGACATGCGAAATAGACCTCCTTGGTCTGCAGCTCTCCCATGAGACCTTGGGCAGTTTCTGCAAGACGGAAGATAGTTCTCAAATACACCATGAGGGTCGAAATGGAAAACGCAAAGCAGAAGAGCCCAAGCTCGTTTGCTCTGATAGCATGTCGAGCTCGGAACTGGAAACTCGCCGCCAAGATGACGAAGATAGTCATGACAAAGACCTGGTACGCGAGGCCGCCCAGGAGGATGTTGTTCGCCGTTGTGGGATCTTGCCGACGGGACTCTTTAACGCCAATGAGACACGCACCGGCGACTTGGACGATTGTTGAGATAACATCCGAAGTAATGAAGAAGGCCAGGATGACTTTCGGCGGTAAGAATGAATACCGGCTCCCTACTCGTGGGATCAGTGCTGATAGAATGGTGTAGATACCAGCGGCAAGCAACACAGGCGCCACAACGATGAAAAAGTAGTTGAGGATGAAGTAGATGAGGTGATAAGGGTTTTTTTTAGCGGAGAGGGATCGTGCAATGTACCCTATCACCTCGAAAATCAGACCAGCGGAAAAGGTCATCCACCACCAGCTGCGGTTCTTGATGGTTTGCGCCGTGTGGTAGACGAAGTGAAGAAAAAACCACGCGGCTGCGAAGGCAGCTAGGGCGATGGAAGGCGTGTAGCCATAAATGATCACGGGGGTGTCCCTTTCGCCGCCCGGGTTCGGAAAGTTGGGGTCAACGTAGCCATACGATTGTGCTATATTCTTTTCCATTAGCGATTGAGCGATCTAAGGTGATAGCCTAGGAGCTGCATTGTAGTGTAGTACCTGTGGTATGATGATCCATGTTAGATTTGCCCTCAAGCTCATTGCAGAACGGGGTCAGTTGTTTTATATGTAGGTAGTAGCGAACAAGCTAATAATGAACTTTTGGTCGTTTTCGTATTCTGCATATTAAATGGAAATTTGATTAGCCCAGGTCCCCTTTACGCGAGCTGCCAAGTAATGTCGCGTAGCGGAATCCATGAATATCTTCTCGATCGTTACCCGATCGGACCTATGGCAGGGTCTCATCAATAGGAACCTGCCAACTTCCAGCTCTTTTTGTTCAGCCCTCTTACGTCACAAACCTAGGTGCATTTCCACGGTTAGGAGGATTATTTCTGGGCTTCAAACTGTTGGAACCTTGGAAAAAACCACGTGCCACCTGGGCAGGCTAGGTAGGTAATAGCCAGCTGACTCAGCTTCTCGGCTGTCCACGGTCTGGGGAAAATGCCGAGGTTCACCAAGTAAACTTCGTATGTGGGGAAGGGTTCTATAAAAGATGAATGACCTTCTGTAGACCTTTTGTACCTGTACATATCAAACACCACCGCACCATGTCCACTATCAACCCATCCTTCCAGGAGGCCATCAAGGTCACTCCGGAAGGCCCCAACAAATACAGCGCCTTCCTCCGCCCCGAATGGTGCATTGGAACTGGTATAGCAAAACCCATGTAAAACCAACCTCCCATTAACCAAAAGCTAACATCCCACTAGTCCCGCACGGCGGCTATACAACAGCCGTAATCTACCAACTAACCCTAACACATTTCGCGCACGCCCACCCAAAGCAATACAAGAGCGCCGCGTCCCCGATCTCCATTCAACTCTCCTTCCTCCGGCGCACAGCGTCAGGCCCAGTAACCTTCGAAGTCGAAGACGTCAAGATCGGCGCTCGCACAAGCACAATCCACATCAAGCTGCTTCAGCCCTCTGAAAAGAAACCCGGCCAGCTGGAAATCATGGTCGCCGGCTATGTCACCGTCAGTCCGCCGGACGCCGAGATCGGCATTAGCGCGAACACGGGGTGGAAGCCTTACCCTGCCCCGGTGCCGGGTTCGCGCGCAGATGGGTCCGTTAATCTAGAAATGCTGGGCCGCAGGGGCAGTGACGGCGCTTGGACGAAGCTCGACGCGCCTTTCGCGGAGTTCCGTAAGGCCGCAGCGCAGATCGAGCTGTTCGGTCCTGGTGCTGGTGATGCGCAGCAGAAGCGCTCTGGGAATATGGGGATCGATCAGTGGGCTAGGTTCCGGCCCGGAGGTGATGTGAATGGTCGCTGGACGGACGCTGCTGTGGCGTATCTTATTGATATGTTTCCCATGGCGTTGGATGGATTTGACACTATGTCTGCCACTGCTACGGCGAAGGAGAGTGGGACTTCGCTTGCGGAAGAGAAGGCGAAGTTTTGGTATCCGACTGTTACACTCAATGTGGATATGAAGAAGCACCTTCCGGCCGAGGGGGTGGAGTGGCTTTATAGTCGGGTTGTTACTAAGGTTGTTAGGGATGGGCGGACGGATTTGGAGGTTACGGTGCTTGACGAGGCTGGGGAGGTTATTGCGTTGAGTACGCAGGTTGGGTTGGTTGTGAGTGCTAGTCGAAATATTGGAACCAGGAAGATGGAGAAGTTGTAGACAGTCGTTTCATAGATGTATATACACTTGAAGAATAGATCCTGTATGTTCTGTCCAGGCTTAGCTATATGCTCTATATATGTATGACTTTGCTGGTTACTCCTGTATGTGCAAAATCGGGTGTCGTATGTACAGGATCAAAATCCCTATCTATGCACTAGTGGAATTGATGTCCTAGTCTATTCTCCAAAATTTGAGAGCCAGAAAAGAAGAGGCTCACAATTTCGAGTCAGACGTCACAATCCAGAATGCCATAGCATCAGCCTTGACAACCTTCCTCTTAGCCCACTCCAAGTGTCCCCTAGCACCCTCCTCATCCTCCTGCAACGCCTGCGCCCGTACCCAAAATTTCTTCCCGACCCTCCCAACAACTCGCGCCTTGATGACTAGCAAAGCAGGCGTAGCCACCCGCTTCTTATACCTGACATCCAGTTGTGCCGTAAAGATCTCCCCGCGCGGGTTATCCTCAGCCGTGCTCAGTGCACTGGGCGCATTGGTATGCGCCGCGACAGCGAGGGACATGGCCTCGTCAATCAGTGTCGCGACAATGCCACCGTGCACGGTTGACGGGTGGCCGGACAGACCAGGGCTGCTGAGTTCGAAGATCATAATGATATCCGCAGGATTCAAGCCCGGGGTGGGCTTTACAGCAGATGCGGCATCTTGTTTTGTTGCGGGGAGCCAGGTGGGGGCTTCTGCAGGTGCGGGTGTGATGTTGCACCGTTGCAGGGTTAGGCAGTGAGGGATTGTGGTGGGGGTATTAAGGGTTTGTGCAAAGTAGCCATCCTCCCCGGTTGTGGGCTTTAAGCGCCGTGAGTCGGTTTGAATTGGTGTGTAGTCGGCTGAGGAGATGAGGTTATTTGCCCATGAGTTGTTGCGGAGGTGCGCGATAGCGGGAGCCGGATCGGCCATGTCTTTTTTTCTTCTTTTCCGGCTGTTGTTTTGGTCCTTTGGGTTATGTTGCAGTCAATTGTCAGAAGTGGTATGTAGTTAAATGACCTGGCATGAAGATGTTTCAGCAGTTTGTTGTATATTAGGGCGCCAACGGTGTCAACGCCATGATTTAACCTCGGCTCCGGCTATCACCGATCAGGGCATGATAAACAGTCACGTGGATATATTGGGTCAAATTCACTTAGCACGGTCCAATGGACTTGCCGAAAAAAATTGATTTGCGGTGGAGCGAGCAGAAGAAGCTTTGAAGTAGATATTCCTTCCTCGAATTGAAGAACCAATCATGCTAGTCTCAAGCACGGACAATGCATTGTCTCACCCCCGGCATGTAACCGGTGACAGGGGACATAATAGGGGAATTTGGGAATTCAGGCAAGAATGCGAGGGTCCTCCGTAAACAGACGAACCAGAACCGACTTATCTAAGGGTCCTGTATCACTGTAGCGCACCATAGTGCACCGTAGTGCATTCAACAATCTCCGTTCAGAGGCCTATGATTCGTACGGGTTCTATCGGCAGGGGCAACTTGGCCTGACTAGGCTTAGTTGCATGCAGCCAAGGACCCTCCAATTTAGCCCTTTGGCAGACTCTTTTCGGATAACCAAATATAGAGAAAACAGGGCCTGTGCAACTTGAATAATACTACTTATCTAGTCCTATCTAGCATAAAACAAGAAAAAACAATACTAGTGAATAGAACTCTCCACCTGGTATGCCAAATAAGGGGTTACCCTGGCAAATAGTCTCCAGCCTGGGCAGGGCCTAACCTGGTTCTTTCCAGTTTGGTTTCAAAAACCAAAATAAACCTTGGAATACCTCTGGGATACAAAGCACCTGCTCATTCTTTGTTTTTTCCTCTTCTCTCTTCTCTCTTCTCTCTTCTCCCTTCTCCATTCTCCAAACTTCTCTTCTCCTCTCTTCCTGTACACTGCATCTCTAATTTATTCATCATGCGTTCCTCTATTATCTTCCTTTCGGCTCTGGCTACCTCCGTCATGGGTGCCAATAACACGGGCCCTTACACCCTCCCCACCGATTTCAATATTGGTTTGGTGGAAAGCAGCGAACTGAGTATGTACCCCCACAACTTCTTCTTCCACAGCAACTTCTTCCACAACAGATTGCTAATAAAGTAGGCGTCTGGTGCTCTGCCCAGCGTAACACTTGCCCCGATATTTGCCAGAAAGGCACCAAGCTCAACTCTTGCGACCCGGTATGTTGCTATGTGTCACGTCTGTACGACCAGGTAATTAACGGCTCGAACAGAACACCCTGAAGTTCGACTGTGTCTGTAGCGATGGTTCCATCCCCGATGTGGCCCCCTACCAGCAGACTGTTCCTTTCTTCGTCTGCCATGCCACTTTCGGCCAGTGCATCAAGTCGCACCCTGACGATATCGAGGGTCAGCGCGCCTGCAAGAAGGCCGTCGCCAACTGTGGCTCCAAGAACGCGAGTGAGGTGACCACCACTTCTTCTTCCAGTCCTTCGAGCACTCTGGCCATGGCCACTGCGACCGAGTCTTCCAGCACCGAAACTTCCTCCGTGGCTGCTGCCAGCAGCACTACCACCAATGCCGCCGTCGCTCTCGACCTGACTCAGTACTCCACGGGTCTGATGGCTGGTATCATGTTCATTGCTGCGCGCATGGTCCTGTAAAGGAACGATTTCCACTCGGTCTTTGGGTTAACCGCCCTTTGATGGATGGGTCGCATAGCGTCCTCCTTGTTGTATTCCCTTAACTCATCGCGATGCCATTTGCCTTTTTCTTTAACTTCGAGACATCCAATTCCCCCTGAAGTCTTGACTTATTATGATTGTCCACATGTCTATGAACGTGGCGCCTGTCCTTCTTTGTTTTGCTTTGGATTGGAGTTCCTTTCGTGCCTGCGCAGGTGACGATTTCGCGCATGAACTATTCGATTAAAAAGTAATATCACCAATTAATTCCGACCCATTGGACAGAAAAATCAGCGTAGTGAGGATTGCAGTGTAAAATTAAATATCCCACCTAAATAAAAGATCCAATCTGAAGTCAAAGAACTGTAACAGTTAAAAGGCGAAGACCAGTCAGTCGAGATGTTTCAACTGATGTTCCTTTCGCCAAGACTTTTTTGGCACACACTGAAATTTCTCAACTTATCGATAGACTCCACCATCAAGAACTTCACGTTCTCTCTTCCTCTCCTTTTCCCACATCCAACATCATGCCCGCTCCTACCAATACCCTCCTCATCGAGGGTTCCTTCACCGAGCTCGCCGACGAGTTTGCCCAGTACATCGATGCCCTCCGCAAAGAGGGTAGCCTCCAGTCCGAGATCGCCCCGCTCCTCGAACCTCTCCGCCAGCAGGAACAGTCTGAAGGCGAGGCCGACCTTAAGCAGCGCGATGAAGTCCTGAAGAAGCTCGTGTCCTCTGCGACCGCTCTGAACAGTGCCCCCGAGAAGGGTAAGTTGGCGAAAAGTGTCGATGATCCGCAGAGAGTCGGAGTCTGGCTGCACTTTTGTCTTTGATGGACCAAAACTGACATAGATTAAAAAAATTGCAGAGATCACCTCCGCCTACAACCTCCTGGTCCACCTTGTTCACCAGTCTTCCGACGCCGACGTGTTCCTTCCTCGCATCTGCACTTATCTCGCTAAGCCTATCACCACCTCGCCTCAGTTCGGTCCTACCCTCGCCATCTCTATTCTCACCACCATTTTCAACACTCTGTCTTCCAACGATTCGAGCCGTTACCACGTCCTCCTCGCTGTTGTGGCAGTGATCCGCCAGTCTGGATCTGGAATTGCCTTCGAAGCCCTCAAGCCCCAGCTTGCTTCGCAGCTCCCCACATGGCTCTCAGCGTGGGAGTTGGAAAGCGATGATACCCGGAAGTTGCACATCGCCATTGCCGAAGCCGCCACCGCTGCCGGTGATGAGGATTTGGCCCAGACTCACGTCGTGCAAGCGCTCCAGACCATCGACCCTGCCGACGTCAGCAAGCCCGAGAGCCGCGAGTTGGCTGTGCGCGCACTCGCTACCGCTCTGCGTCGCTCCACCGTCTTCGACTTCACTCCCTTGACCGCATCAGACGCCGTGCAGGCCCTGCGCTCTAGCGACAGCACCCTCTTCGAGCTGCTCGAGATCTTCACCTCGGACACCCTTGACGCCTATGAGACCTTCGTCGCTGCCAACCCGCTCGCTTCCATCTCTGGCGGCGTGCTCGCCGAGTCCGCCGATGCCCTGCAGACCAAGATGCGTCTGCTTACTCTCGCCTCGCTGGCATCCTCCACCCCTTCGCGCTCACTCCCCTACGACACTATCGCCTCCGCTCTGCGCGTCCCCGCCTCCGATGTCGAGATGTGGGTCATTGACACCATTCGTGCCGGCCTCGTCGAGGGCAGACTGTCCCAGCTGAAGTCCGAGTTCCTTGTGCACCGCGCCACCTACCGCGTCTTTGGCGAGAAGCAGTGGTCCGAGGTCCAAGGCCGCCTGATGGTCTGGCGCCGTTCCCTCGTGAACGTTCTGAGCGTGATCCGCTCCGAGCGTGAGCGTTTCGCCCGCGAGGGTATCCAGGCCGCCGCTGACCAAGAAGCCAACGCCAGCCGCAACGGTAACGGTGACCGTCGACGCATTCAACCCGCGCGTGAGGTTGAGGCTAGTGCCGAATAGATGTGTTCTTTTTTTTTATAAATGGAAAAGTTCACGAAGCACAAAAATCTTTCAGTTAATAGAGGGGAAATCTCGCTGTCTTTTCCTCATGCATTTCTTTTTCCCTGACCAATTTGTAGGGTTGGGTTTTTACTGCCCCCGTTGGATGTTTGGGACCCCACGAGTCATGTCATGTCAATCTTAGTCGTTTATGTTTTCCGGAGGGATGACTTTTCTTTTGTTCATTTTTTTTTACTCCGGCTTAAAGAATATTATATTTCTTTAGACTGGTCATGGCCCAAATCCGTAATCAACTGACGACTTCATTGGTTTCAGGGGAGCCAAGCATCCTCCTAAACAAAAGGCTCAAGTTTAAAAATGCTTAAATTCTTCTATACTCTATTCTCAAGTCGAGCAAGGAAATCACACAACTCTCTTCCCCCCCAAGATCGTCCCCCAACACTATATACATACAAACACAAGAACCCCGTTTAGCGAGGGTGCAAACCACGAGCCTCGATGCCGGCCTTAACCTGCCCATAGACCTCCTCAACGGAGCTATCAGCCTTCACCGAAACGACCTTATCCTTCTTCTGGAAGTCATCGACAACAGGCATAGAAGTCTCAACAAAAGTATGGAAACGCTTGCGAATCGAAGCCGCATTATCATCATCGCGGCCACTAGTCTCACCACGCTTCAGCAATCTAGCCTCCATGACATCCTCGGGGCAATCGAGGAACAACACAAGCTCGGAGGGACAAACAGTCTCCTCGAAGAAA
Source organism: Penicillium rubens (assembly GCF_028828025.1). Lineage (NCBI taxonomy): Eukaryota > Fungi > Ascomycota > Eurotiomycetes > Eurotiales > Aspergillaceae > Penicillium > Penicillium rubens. Next base: position 2,036,382 of record NW_026890601.1, on the reverse strand, counting down.
ACAGCCTGGTCGAGCTTGCGCGGGAACCCGTCAATCAAGAAGCGGGCCTTGTTGCCAGCCGGAGGCGGCGAAGTCGCCAGCGAGTCGGCCATGGCATTCGACAGCAACGCAACGGTCACTTCCATAGGCACGATCTTGCCTTCGCGGATGTATTCGCGGATCAGCTCGCCGTACTGGCTGCCTTCGCGGACTTGTTCCGCGCGCAGGAGGTCGCCGGCGGAGAGGTGCACGAAGCCGTAGTCCTTGACGAGGTTCGCGGATTGGGTGCCCTTTCCGCTGCCGGGGCCGCCGAGGAAGAAGACGACTGTTACGTCGTTTGTGGAGAAGCGGGGGGTGGCCATTGTGGGTGGTTGGTGGTGGTGGTGGGAGGTTGAGGGAGGTGAGGTGAGTTAAAGGGGGTTTAGGGATTGAGTTTAGGGTCGAGGTTGTCTGTGGGGGTGTCGGTGTGCGTGTGGAGGGGCAGCACTTGACTTGAAACGGACGTTAGTTGGCTTTTTCTTTTTGTATGGGCTAGGCCTTCCATGCTTACTTCAAGCTAGTTTTGGCGTGAGGTAGGGACGCCAGTGCGGGACTTGACGAGGTAGACGTAGGCGCCGGAGCTGATGACGGTTATGAGGATGATGGGGATGATTGGGAAATTGGAGCGGCTGGATTGAGGGGCGGAGGGTGCGCGTGGCGGCGAAGATCTCGGAGGGTTCGAGTACAGGCGGTGGGGTACCTGGGTCGATCGGGTGAATTTCTGGCTGAAGGCTAGAGGCTTGGAGCGGACTCCGGAGAATTGACGGGCTAGAGAGAACATAGAGAAAGAGGGAGACTTGATGTTGTTGAAGAGGAAAAAGAGAAAAAGGAGTTGGGATGACCGAAACGGGATTAGCTGCTGATCTGTATACCTCGATGCGGTTGTGTACAAATTGTGTACGTCTTCGGCTTCGGCTTCGACATTAGGTAAGACTGCAATACTTCCACGCTTATATCCAGTCATGGCCAATAGAAATGCTGGAATTGTATATTATTGTATATTAAGATTGACCACAGCTTTTTCCACGGCCAATGGCGTAATCCTTCACGCACCTTGCATACTAAAAGAGCCTCCATGGACGCACCTTCATAACTCTATGTTGCCTTGCTATAACAATACAGGGTCCCACTGTTTACAACCTCAGTTCCGAAAATCCCCCTACACCAGCCTAAAGAGCTTCACCCGTAAAAAAGATATGTCAACCGATGTTATATATATTCGAACTTATACATGATCTATTACATGTCACGCAGCGAAGGCCGCCTTGCTAAGTTTCAAATATAGATCAACCCCTTTTGTGAGGAGATATAGGCCAAATGAAAACCAAGCTTAGGATTCCGAGACTGAGGAATTATTGTACGTCTATTAATGGGTAATACATACGAGACTGGAGAAGTTTCAGAATTGAACTAGATGCAGGTCCAAATACCTATTTAGGAAGCCTCCTAAACACAAGCCTGTTGCACAATGGAGGAACAAGGTGAATTCAGATCAAGTTGGCTCAGAACAGATCAAGGCTATGGAACTTGGACCCGAAATAAGCATATATGTGACACCAAACCTTGGGCTTTTAGAATAATAATTGGACTATAATTCAACTCCTTAGGTACTCCGTAGGGGGACCTCGGGATTTATGTCTCAAAAACAAACACAGAATGACTTAGTTCCAACCTTTAGTAGAACTCAGGAGTTGGTACGGAGTAGTACTCACCTATGCCCAAGTTTGCAATTACCCATATTCTATGGCAAGCCAGGAATGTAAATCTCATCACCATATGCAATCGCAGCTATACTGGATATTTGATCAGATTGTGTTTTCTGACATGTGCCTCGAAATCACGTACTAGTGTAGTTGTAGAATCGCGCGAGGGGGACGACGAAGAAAAGCCCAGGCTCACGGGTTCCGCACAGAGAATCCATCATGAACACTGCTCTCTAGGTGATAATGAGGCTTAGCATTTTGCTTGGTTGACTGCACAAGTGCTGCATCGAAACCACACGACGGTGAATCGCATGAAGTTTGTCATTGTCGGTTAAGGATGTTTCCGTGATCATAGGGTAAGCCTAAGGTTGTCGAGCCAGGGACCTGCTTTGACTTTGTTGAATGTTGCTTTATTAACCCCCCGAGTCTACGTAGTACCGGTACGTCGGAGGCTGGCTAGTTCCCGGTCTGATGTCGTATTCATATGCGATTGAGATTGTTTTGAATTCTAATTGTAGATGATAATATGAATGACATTCTAGGCCCTTTCTCGTACATATTCGGGTTAGAATATGGTGAGATACATGATATCAAACGTCGAAGTGTGTAGCCAGACATTCTGAGATTGCGATCTACGACCTTGGCCTGTCATATCTCATATCTCGGCTTAGTTGTGCTTGCTTTAAGCTTATCATTTCGGTTGAACATTAGTTCGGGGTTTGACCTGGAGCTCTATCAGCAAGAGTTTCCAGAATTTCGAGAACGGTAGTACACCCGAATCATACCGCGGGTTGGGAGGGTGAAATCGCAGTGGTAAGTATCCAATTGCGACGTGAGCTGTTCCGAAGAGAATGTTATCACCCGGGGAAGCTACAATAACAGCTAGTGGGTAGCACACTATCCCAATTGGGCGATACTCAGGTTGGGCTTCACTCAATCAACGCAAGAGGCAACGCTAGATAACATTGGGATAAACAACTATATATATCAACCTTGAAGAACGTTCAGAATCTAACTATCTTGCAGAATATGACTTTTGAAAATCTGGAACATATCAGGCCCGAGTTTGTGTATTGTTCAACGGGCTTCATGATGTTACACCGCGCACAGAACGGCTTTGTGCTTCCCATGAACAACCGCCATTGACTACGCTTGATACGCTCTGTCGACTAAGTCTCGCACGGCATTGCCCAACTCAGTGATGACCGGACCGGACCGAGGAATGATGTGACCCCGTCCAGTGTCGAACATCGCTGCGGTATCAGGGTCACAAATGTTGAACAAAGCTAGTGCGCCGTATCGGTAGGGGTCTTCGCCAGAAATACACAGTCAGTATATCACTTGAACAGGGGTGATAGATGTCAAGGTTACCATCTGCACCAACCACATGAAGCGTCGGAATGTCCAGAGTATAGTCACTCTCATCTGCCAGGACCACGTCCTCCTCAGGGGACAGAGGAGGCCAGCCGGTGAAGAAAACCGCGCATTTTATGCGACGAGGACGGCCAATCTCCTGGGCCTTTCTATCCTCATCCAGGATCAGACTCGCAGCCATCGTAGCACCCTCACTATATCCGACAATGCCTTCGATATCGGGGTTCTTATCCAGTGTATCATAGAGGTACTTCATGACTTGATGGTGATTATTCCAATGGCCATCCCAGCCCTTCCCCAAATCTCTTATTGCGTCTTCTGGACACGAACCATGTGGTGACTTTCGAACACGAGAGATCATTGAGCCCTCCGCTACTCCTCCATCCTCCAACCACCGGTAATGTGGCCCGATACCAAAATACTCCGCGAATCCTAGGAGAGGGCAAAAATTAGATAGTGGGTTTTATTAGCATTTGGGCTCGAGGGGATCTTACCTGCCGGTGGAGACACAGGAACAGGACCGTTGATATAGTGGAACGAAGCGAAACCGTCCATGGCCATCTGCTTCGCCAGCGGATCTGCAATAGTGTCAGTGAGTCTTCATCTCGAGTGCTCAAATCCAGATGATACTTGCCAAGCTGGATGTTAATATTCTGGGATAAAGAAGTCAGTTATGGATGTCCACGATGGTATCTCCTACCACTCACCTCGATGTTGCCAATGGCGCCATGAAGACATAAGAACCTCATCTTGTATCGACCTGCAACTATCTATGGAGGAATGTATAATCTGAGCCTATACACTTGAAGAAAAGGGGGATTGGCAAAGAAATATAAAAGAAATATACAAACATTGAATCAAGATATACTAGGGAACATTTGAATAAATTACCGCTCGGGCTGTACAACTTGTGTAAAGCAAATGAAACGCTTGAGACATTTCGAAAAGCACGGGATTTCCGCCGAGCATCAACTTCCCAACTACCAACATTTGAACACTTGCTACCCTTGCTATATCGAATAACGTGGGACGGTACAACATCTCAGTCCAAAGTCGCCAATTCGGGAATAACCACCGATCACCCAATACTAGCGGAGCATCCATAGCCCGGAGAAGAGACAGCTTTATTGAGCTGTACGCCCCCAAAATGACCGGCATCAGGAGAGCTGGGGTGGGGTCCAATTTGCAACGCTATATAACCCACCATAGCCAACTAGGCAGTCGTTTCCCCCAATTTACCCGATGGCTATGTGGCCCCCAGAAATCCTTTAGGCTCGCGTTACAATTGCACCTTCTCCACCTTTTACCATGACAAATATGAACGGTGCTGGTGAAGGTGCGTCCCATGGCGAGCAGGGCGCGCCGCAGCCTATCGCCATCGTTGGGTATGCCTGCCGGCTGCCGGGGCAAGTTACATCTCCTAGTGACCTATGGGAACTATGCACCCGAGCTCGAAGTGGTTGGTCGCCCATCCCTAAGGACCGTTTCTCCGTCGAAGCCTTCCACCACCCTAACCCGTCCAAGGTTGGTTCCTTCAACCCAAAAGGAGGCTATTTCCTCGACGAGGACATTGCACACTTTGATGCTCCATTCTTCAACCTCACCGTCCAAGAAGCTACATCTATGGACCCCCAACAGCGATTGCTGTTAGAGTGCGCGTATGAAGCTTTAGAGAGCGCTGGCATCCCCAAAGAGAGCATTGCTCGCCGGAACGTGGGCGTCTTTGCCGGTGGTAATTTCTCTGACTATGAGCTTAATAATGTCCGCGATGTGGAGACCATCCCCATGCACCAAGCCACCGGCTGCGCGGCCTCACTGCAATCCAACCGGATTTCATACTTCTTCGATCTACGAGGGCCAAGCATAACAGTGGACACGGCTTGTTCTTCTTCGCTTGTTGCACTTCACTATGCAGTACAGAGCTTGCGAAGCGGGGAGTCCACCGAAGCCCTCGTTGCTGGTTGTCGTCTTAGCCTTGTACCGGATATTTGGGTTTCTATGTCCATGTCGCAGTGAGTATTTCCGTGCTCTTCAAGTCAAGCTCGGAACCATATGATCTGAATGTCTGGAGTTATATAGGTTGTTTAATGATGAAGGTAAAACCTTCCCGTTCGACGAGAGAGCCACATCCGGTTTCGCGCGAGGCGAGGGCTCTGGCGTGGTAATTCTGAAACCTCTCGACGCCGCATTGCGCGACAAAGATCCTGTCCGAGCTGTCATTGTACATTCAGGAGTCAACCAAGATGGGCGAACACAAGGGATTACGCTGCCAAATGAGCAGGCCCAGGAAGAGCTAATCCGGCGGGTTTACAGGGAGGCCAAAATCAACCCGGAGGAATGCGGGTTTGTAGAAATGCATGGAACTGGAACAAAGGCCGGCGATCCTATCGAAGCTGCAGCAGTCCATGCGGCACTTGGAAAGAATCGGGCTCCGAGGAACCCGCTCTACATCGGATCAGTCAAATCCAATATTGGGCACCTGGAGGGCGCCAGTGGCATAATTGCCATTATTAAAGCAGCCATGATGCTTGATCGAGACTTGATGCTTCCGAACGCCGAGTTCAAAATGCCGAATCCTGGTATTCCTATGAGCGATTGGAATATGAAAGTTCTAACGACGACGCGGCCCTGGCCTTCCCGCAAGAAATACCTTAGCGTGTCCAATTACGGGTTTGGAGGAACCAATGCACATGCCGTTCTTGAAAAAGCACCGCTATCATACAAAGCCCCAGATGAAGCTCTTGAAGATGTTGAGGTGGACCCCAAACGCAAGCTGTTCTTGATTTCTGCCAACGACAAGGAGTCTCTGCGCACTAGGATTAAAGACTTCGGTATCTACTTCGAACAACACCCTGAAGTTTTCGAGAAGACTCTATTCGGCAACTTTGCTTACACTCTAGGCAATAAGATGTCCCAGCTCTCGTATCGTGTTGGCGTGTCAGCTACCTCGCTAGATGACCTTGGAACCCGTCTTGCTCAACTGAAGATCAACCCATCCCGTGTTCTAGGCGCTCCAATTGTTTCGTTTGTCTTCACTGGTCAAGGGGCTCAGTGGGCGCAGATGGGTGTTTCCCTTATGCATGAATATCCTGTCTACGAGTCGGCTATCAAACGAGCCGATCAATGCCTACGAGATCTCGGCGCTGAGTTCTCCCTCATCGAAGAGCTGAAAAAGGACGCCACCACCTCTGAGATTCACTCCTCTCATCTGAGTCAACCGGCCTGTACAGCGCTTCAGATTGCACTAGTCAATCTCATGGAATCTTGGGGGATCCATCCTTCTTCAGTCGTGGGCCACAGCTCTGGGGAAATTAGTGCAGCCTACGCTGCAGGGATTTATAACTTGGAGGGAGCTATGGCTCTGGCTTACTGGCGTGGGCAGATGACCTCCGTGCTCAAGTCGTCGTTCTCGTCCCTCAAGGGCACCATGATTGCCATTGGCACTAGTCGCGAGGCTATCCAGCCTATGTTGAAGACCCTCTCTGGATACGCCACCGTCGCTTGCGTGAACAGTCCTTCCAGTGTGACGGTGTCGGGAGACGCGTCCGCGATTGATGAACTCGAAAAGGTTCTCCGAGACAGGCAACTTTTCAACCGAAAATTGAAGATTGATGTTGCCTACCATTCCGACCACATGAAGAAGGTTGCTGAGGTTTACCTGGCTGCGATTAAAACTATTCAGCATTTCCCATCGGCAAAGGTCTCATTCTTTTCTTCTGTATTTGGGCGCTTCGCGAAACCTTCTGAGCTTGGTCCAGAATACTGGATTGCGAACTTGACATCACCGGTGTTGTTCTCTGACGCCCTTGTCAAGATTGTGTCGGAGGATAACACGCGGCCTAACCTTCTTGTTGAGATTGGTCCACATTCTACAATGAAGGGCCCCATCATGGATACTCTAAAGAGCTTGGGTCCCACCGTCTCCAAAATTGCATATACGCCAACCATTATTCGTAAAGTTGACTCAGCTGAGTCGATCTTAGATACCGCTGCTGCTGCCTATGTGCGAGGCGCTACACTCAACATGACAGCAATAAATTTTCCGAAGACCGGGGTGGAAAACCGTTGGTTCTTGACTAACTTGCCTCGCTACCCTTGGCAACATGGAACTCGGTACTGGCATGTTGCCCGTATTTCTCAGAAGCATACGGCTAGAGATCGTGCCAGGAACGATGTCCTGGGAGTATTGGCAAATTATTCAAATGATCTGGAACCAACGTGGCGGAACATCGTCCGCCTAGATGAGACCCCATATCTCCGGGACCACAAGATGCAGGGGGTGATCGTCTACCCCCTAGCAGGCTATGTAAGTTTAACGAATGATTAAGTATCTCGATTATGCTTACCGACTGTCCAATAGTTGGTGATGGCCATTGAAGCCTCTCGACGACGGGCGGAGCAAGCTGACATCCAAATATCCCAATTTGAACTGAGAGAGATCATTGTAGGCTCGGCGCTTGTGCTCAGTGATGACACAGATACAGAGACCACTATTACTCTCCGCCCCTACACTGAAGGTACCCGTGGATCATCCGATCTTTGGGATGAGTTCCGTATCTGCTCATGGACATCAAAACGAGGATGGACAGAGCACTGTACTGGGCAGGTGCGGGTCTGCTCCAACCAGAAACAACAGGAAGCTGCGATCTCGAGCCCGTTCGAGACTGAAACCACGTACACGAAAGCTCGAATTACCCGAATTCAGGAATCGGCTACTAATTACCTCGACATGTCCCACATGTACCAGGTCCTCAGTGATCTAGGAGCCGGCTATGGTCCTATCTTCCAGGGTATTGATAACTGCTATTCTAGCCCTAACCACTCGTTTGGCGATCTGCAAGTTAGAGATACCCGCAGTATCATGCCGAAGGGGTTTGAACCTCCTTTGACTATCCACCCATCCTTCCTCGACGGACTGTTACATTTTGCTTGGCCGCTCCTTGGCCAGGGATTGGGCCGAATGGACCTGGACACGCTTTACATGCCGACAATGATCAAGCGTATGACAGTCGGTCTCAAAGTTCCAGTCAAACCCAGTGAATACCTTAAAGCTTACTGCAGTGGCAGTCCCAGCTTGCCTTCCCCCGAACCTACCAAATTTGACCTTTTCGCCACCCAGGATGGCTCTACAGAGCCCATAATCACAATAGATGGCCTGGTAATGACTCCCCTCAGAAATCCAGGCTTTCACCGCGAAGACACTCGCAAACTGTGCTATAAGGTTAATTGGCATCCCTTGACCAATATTGAAGATGCCATTGAAGGAGATATTCAAGATTGCAATGGCCTCGCAGAATCTCGTGGCCATACTCACACACCCGGGGACGCAAAAGCGAACGGGAATACAGAGCAGAACGGCAACCTGCATGCGAATGGAAATCCCATCAAACCAAAACACGATCTATTCATCACCCACTTTGGCAAATCCGATGGTATTGCTGATAAATTGAGCATTACACTGTCCGACGCATCTGGATGTCAGGTTTCCGTCGGAACGTTTGGTGGAACGGACTTCTCTCGGAAACATATTGTTCTACTTCAGACTGGAGCTAGCTCTCTGCGATACCTCACCGAGGATGTATTCGAGGAGCTCAAGAAGGTGCTACTCAATGCTCAAGCTGTGCTCTGGATCTATCGGACTGATTCTCCCGATGCTCAAATGACAGTCGGCCTGACTCGCACCTTGCGCTCGGAAACATTGGCCAGGATAGCTACTCTTGGGTTGGCTCCCGGGGACATGGAGTATCCTGAAAGGCCTATTCAGGCAGCCATTAGTGCTCTATGGCCCGCTGATGGGACACAGCCCTCAAAGGATCTCGAGTTCAAGTCCGAAAGTTCTGAGCTCTTTGTCCAACGCGTACTGGAAGACGATGCAGCTAATAATTTTGTCCACAATGAGACTCATGACATGACAATCTCAACCCAACAATTCAGTCAGCCGGGGCGACGCTTCAAAATCCGGATCGGCAATCCCGGTTCTCTCGATTCCCTCTACTTTGCTGACGACAATCCTTTACCACTAGGCGAGGACCAGATCGAGCTTCAGGTCAAAGCAAGCGGTCTCAACTTCAAAGATATTGTGGTCTCCATGGGCCAGCTTACACAGCCGTATATTGGGATTGAATGCAGTGGCATTGTTTCCAGCGTAGGATCAAAGGTGAGACATTTCCAGGTTGGTCAAAGAGTCATGGCCATGCCAGAAGGCTGCTTCTCGACCTACGCACGATGCTCTGAAACCAGCGCCGCGGAAATACCAGGCGACATGTCATTCGAGGTGACAGCCACGGTGCCCGTTGTATTCTGTACTGCCTATTACTCCCTGTTTGACATTGGTCAGCTGCAAGCCGGCGAGCGGGTCTTAATCCACGCCGGTGCTGGTGGTGTTGGTCAAGCAGCTATAATGCTAGCGCATATGATCGGTGCAGATATCTTTGTTACAGTCGGAAGCCCCGATAAAAAACAGTTCTTAATGAGCCAGTACGGTATTCCTGAAGACCGCATCTTCTATAGCCGTGATACATCCTTTGCTCGCGGCATCCGCAGAGCCACCGGTGAGGTCGGCGTGGACGTCATCGTCAATTCCCTAGCAGGCGATCTTTTGCGCGAGACTTGGGAGTGCCTTGCGCCATTCGGACGATTTGTCGAGATTGGCAAAGCTGATATCACGAAGAATACTCGCCTTGAAATGCAGCCTTTTGAGCGCAACGTCACATTCTCATCGGTTGATCTCACCAAGGTTGGGAAGTTCAAGCCACAGCTGATGAAGCGCCTCCTGAGTGACGTTTGTCGGTTGATTGGCGAGGGATCGGTGCATCCCATTCTACCACTTTCAACTTACCGAATTTCTGATATCGAGAGGGCATTCCGTACTCTACAGACTGGCAAGAGTATGGGTAAGATCGTGGTGGTTCCTAATGAAGGTGACCAGGTCAAAGTAACCAAAAACACATTATCCGCAATTACATACTCAGGTCTAATCGTTTATTCCTCAGGCTGTTACTCCCAAGACCAGCTCCACTCTCCTGCGACCTGATGCATCCTACATCTTGATTGGCGGTACTGGTGGTCTAGGCCGAAGCATAGCCAAGTGGATGTCCTCGAAGGGTGCGAAGAACATTGTGCTTGTATCTCGCCGAGCCGCAATTGATGACAAGGTTCGGGCTTTGATTGATACTTTAGCTCCCCTCGGAGTGCGGATATTCGTCAAGGCGTGCGATGTCACCAGACAGGAGTCTGTCGAGGCTCTGGTTAACGAAGAGATGAAAGACCTTCCCCCTATACGTGGTGTTATCCACGGTGCGATGGTGCTTCGTGTAAGTTTCCTACTTTCAGGACTTATTCACGTTATCTATCTTCAAATACTAACCCACTTAGGACATGCTCTTCGAAAACATGTCTCTTGAAGACTTCATGGCCGTAGCATGCAGCAAGGTAGAAGGAGCTTGGAATCTGCATAACACGCTGATAAATTCCCCACTAGATTTCTTCATCACCCTTTCATCGGTGGCCGGCGTCATCGGCAATCGCGGACAGGCAGCATACTCCGCAGCAAATGCATTCCTGGATGGATTCATAGAATACCGCAAATCCCTTGATCTTCCAGGAACATCAATTGACCTAGCTGCAGTCAGCGACGTCGGCTACCTAGCCGACACCGACTTCCAGCGGCGCCAGGAAGTAATGAAGAATATCGGCGGCCAAACCATCGACGAGTCGGAAGTCCTGGCGTTGATAGCAGCCGCTTTGACCGGTGATCTCGACCAATCTTGCTCTGGGCATTGCATCACAGGACTGCGACTGGGTTCACTCGAGAACAACTTCTGGGCCCAGGATGCAAGGTTCAGCGTGTTATACCAGGCCGCCAAGGGCACACTAGGAAGTAGCTCACAGCACGACGGCCCGTCTGTGCCGCTGCATGTCACTTTGTCGGCTGCCTCATCCAAAGAGGAGGCTTTGAGAGTGTGCTACGACGCGCTGGCCGCGAAGTTAGCACAGGTGCTTGTTCTCTCCTTGGAGGATATGGATCCCTCGATTCCAGTGGTTTCGTTGGGTCTTGACTCGCTAGTGGCTATTGAGATCCGTAACTGGATTGCCCGTGAGGCTAATGCCAATGTGCAAGTTCTTGAGTTGTTGTCTGGTGGCAGTTTGATGGCCTTGGCTGAGATTATCCTCAACAAATCTCCGGCCTATATGCGCGCTGAGTAAGAGGATGATAATATAGGTGGTGCGGCAGTATACGAGCCGTTAGATTTTATGTATACTCCATATGTTGTGCCCTAACTATCTGCATATTGTTTTCATTTTGAGATTTCTAGCCCGCCATTTGTCTGTATGTTGCACTACTCAGTCCGGATGCACTCGTACGACAGTAACTATTTCAAGGTACAATATAGGTCATTTCTTCGCAGCTGCTTGTTCCCACTGCCAATGCTAGGGATATTGTTTTTCGATCAGCGTTCCGTTCTCTCGGCTGTTCCTATCAACGACATGTCACCAAGGGCACCTGCGATTGGGTATACTACTATTGACAAAGTAAGGATCTGCCTCCTTCTGGGATAGCCCTGCAGCATTACATGCACGAAGACCTCAAGGAGACCGAAATGGCAAGAGTATAATGGACTCAGTTCATGCCATATTCTAAGCCTGCTTCCGCATAGAGGTAAAGGAAAATGCACTAGGCCGGGAATAAACGAGGAGAATAGACAAATCAAATGTGCCTTTTGAATTCGAGGAACCGTGAAACCCGTTAATAATGATGAGAAGAACGAAATCGAACTCCAGGATCAAAGATCCCAACAGAAAACCATATTGAGAGGCCCATGTGGATTCCAACCAGAAACTCCCTGTTGATGCTAAACAATTCGACAGTTGAAAGGCGAACAAAGAAAAACGCTCTCTCCACAACTCCCATCCGGGAATGCCCATGCAGATGAGAAAACAAAAAGGCCCAGACGGAAACCCATCACATATCATGCGGCGATGGACCGATGGACATGGTAAAAAGAAAATCACAACGAAAGAGACAGCCAGAGATCTATGCTCCGCGTAGGGTTCATGCATCACTCATGTTAACTAGCAGATTTACAGCTGAGTAGGGTTCTCAGCAACAGACACAGCCACTGCGACTGCCGCGCCGAGAATGGCGCTTTCAGGCGCTGGGTTAAGACGGATGGAGCATCCGGCGCCCGGATATGTTTCCTCGGTCAACTGATCGAGATAGTTCTGGCAGGCAGCACGGAAGCCAGGATACTTGTTGATGACGGCACCGTCGCAGGCGATGGAAAGGCTCTTATCGGAGTCTCCGCTCTCGATGACGGTGACTTCGGGTGATTCCTTAACGAGGGAGTCGGCGGTGGATCGAGTTGCAGGGAATTCCACCTCGTTACGGAGGCACCACATGCTGTGGATGGCTGTCGCCAGGTATCCAGCGGCACGGCGGGAGACTGTCTGAGAGATGCGGCGCAGGAATCGCAGGTCTTCGACGGAGGGTTGGGTGTGGAAGGTATGGTGCTTTTGTAGGAGGGCGGCGGAGGTAGAAAGGGAGGCAGAGGAGTCATCCTCGAGGCAGGCGACGATGCTTGTGTCGAAGGTATAGGGTCCACGCATGGAGTGTGGTAGCTCGCCACCGAAGAGGCGCGTGGTCTCGGTTGCCTCGACGATGATAAGACGCACAATCTCGCCCAAGTAACGACCTGTGATCATGTACTCGAGCGGCTGATAGTCTGGGCGCAGATGTGCGCGGTTCAGTATGTCATCCCACCGTGTCATAGGCAGTACGCCTCCACCGAACATACTCATTTCGGTGTTGATAAGAACATGCTTAGCATGGTCGAACCAGCCTTCCGGACGGACACCGAACTTGGACATACCAATCTCGTGCACCGGGAAGTGGATCGCCATGTTGGTACCGGTACCCAAAATGAGAGACATGCGGGTCTTGGGGTCGACGTAGGCACGCGACAGTAGAGCCGCTGAGCTGTCATTCACGATAGCAGCAACCTCTACGTTCAAATTGCGCTTGCGGCATGATTGGATAAGGAGATCACCCAGTTCCAGGCCTACCGTACCATTGGAGGCCTTGAATCCTTTACCCATGTGGATCACCAACCCGCTGCTGTGTGACGTCTGTTCAATGGGGAAAGACCAGGACAACCCCATCGCCAGCGGTACATCGCCACGCCCGTAGTCTGACCCAACTTCCCCCAGCATGGTCTCGATCTGGCCTGCCATCCAATCGAAAAATTGTGTTCCTTCCAGCATCTTGAGTTGTTCGTCGATGTGTACAGATGATACTTTCAAGATGCGCACTTCCTCATCCCGGCCATTCAATTCAATCAAAGCTACGCGAAACGTCGACCCGCCCACGTCCAATGCTAGATATGTGCCCTTTTCCGAGCCAGCCGGAAGCGCGGTATCGTAGGATGGAAGCATGCAGCATGGGCTGTTCTGTAAACAATCCCGGAACTGTGCGCGTATCTTCTCGGACATATCGACCATGTTGTGCGTTGACAGCGGCGTCGAACACGAGGTCTCCACTTCCTCGGCGAAGTCATCGAGGCTGCGTCGTTTCCAATGGGCACCGAGGAAAGTCTTTTGACGGCGTCGCGAGAGGCCGCGGAACAGCGAGGGGAATAGGATCATGGTTTCGAGGGCGGCGACCACGTTATGGAATAACTGTTGCAATCGGTGTAGCACCTTGACCAGTGGTGCCGACATAGTCGAGGAAGGGAGGAGAGGGGAGGTCGCGAACCGGGATCGAAGTTCACTATGTTGAAATATGATTGATCATGGAGCAGATGAGATAAAAGAAGAACAATCTGAAGTTATAAGCTAAGGTTTGGGGGGGGGGGGGGGGGGTGCAAGCCGATGTGACACTCCCACTGGAGTTGTGTTTTGAGTGGATCGGTGGGAGTGAAGCAGTAATTCCCCACCCGGAGAAAGTGAAAAGGAGAGAGAAGAAGAGAAGAGAAGGAAAAGAAGGGTGTTGACCCTAAGCATGGATCAACATTGGCCCATTCTTGAGTTGACAGTGTCACCGCGGGTGCAACTGGGGGAAAAGCCCTTGCGATGTCGCAATGTGCATGGGTATGGTACTGTAACGGTAATTTATGTCTATGTTGTGCAGGTGACAGGAAATAAATCTACGGAGGTTATTGCTTTTGGCTATTGTACAGTCACTTTAGAAGAGTCATTAACAGTTCATAAAAAGGCCATTCTCATACCATACCATTCATATACAGTTTATATCCCATATACAACATACACCACACCTGTAGTAATGGGTGGAGTGGAGTTACATGTGCTGTTGTATATGTATTACTTTACTTTATAGAACCTACGTAGGTTAATAGTGTATGTAATAGTGTTAATAGTTGATAGTCATACAGTCCAGATCTAATATATTCCTTAGATAGAATAATACTCCAAATCATTTAGAATATAAGAACACAAGAATATAATACCGAGCACATTCCCAATGTACCCATACATACTCAATGACCCCCTTGAGTGCAACGGTGGTAGTCGGCCCAACTGGGGGGACGGTTACATGTGGAACTAAATCTTCTACTTAACTCACCTCTCTTTTATTTCCCCTTAGAAAAACATCTTTCTTTTCTTTTCTTGTCTTGGCTGAATCTGAAACATCTTCTCCGATCTAATGTACTAAGGGCATTCTATTCTGTGTTGCAACTTATGTCTCGGATATACTTCTCCTTTTAGCTCTATAGCTCTATATTGCTATAGAACTGTAGAATCATAGTCTGATACTTTGGTGTATCCACATAGACTTTGCCCCTGTCACCCTGTGCAGGTAACAGGGTCCTCCCTTTGAGCCTCATCAACCGCGTAGCGTTGAACATGCTGTCCAACCCGGTGTCAACCACCTGCCATTATCGATCACGATGATACCCTTCAAATGGATCAACATTCCCTCTCGTTTCAAATCTCTATAATCCCACTTTGCTGGCGATGTTCCAGTAAACTAAAATGACGTCACCTATGTTGCAAATATCACATCATACCTATCTAGGTAAATCAAAAAGACAAGAGGCGACCCGGCGATGGACAAGTTCGATAGGTCTTCTTACCGTTATTGGGTCTAAACGAGATCGGGATCATGTCTGTCGAGGAGATACAGGACAAGCAAGGCAACAATATCAATGAAGGTGACTTTGTCAACACCACGTTTAGAGGCGGGTCACATGAGGGCAAGGTAGGATTCCTGCATCCATAAACTTTCATCTTTGCTAGAGTCCGGCATGGATTGACCACTCAGCAGGTCCAAACAATCGTCAAGGATGAAGCCGGTGCCCAACGTGAGGGTGTGCCCAGCTACCCCAAGGCAAGTCCGACATCAGCGAGACAATCCTTTTCGTTATTCATGATCGTCATTCCCATGGTTCTCTAGATCGCTGTCCTCGATCTTCTTAACTAATGTATCTTGTAGGTCATCTACGCCGATCAACATGGCCACCGAGTCGCTCACTATCCGAACACTGTAACAAAGCAAAACGAAAGGGCATTCTTGAGTGAATAGGAATATGTGGTTCGCATAAAAAGAATAACCCTTGCACCGTTGATGCACTGCTCGTAGAAATTATAGGATACATGCTCCTAGAACAACAATGAGCCACGATATCTTACCATCCATAGGTGTTGATATTCAATGCTCAATAGACTATATACCGATCTTATACCGTCCATTCTCCTTTGTCCGCATCTTTGACTCGGCGAATTATCGCACATCCGAGATACCTTTATGTCTGAAGACAATGTTGCCTACCTTGTCTCGCCGTTCTTTGAGTGTCTTTCAGCTCCCACTAGTGACGTCTAATTCCCATTGTTCTATCCGTTTCTTTTCTGGCCAGCCTTCATAGTTGGCATGTGTTTGTCTTAGCTATAGGACGAAAAAAAAAGTATATCAACGATGCATCAGTCCGCCATTCCCTCTTCCATCCCATCCCATCCCACGTTCAGCGGCAGATGCCAATTCCAAACCCCTAGAAGTGCAGTTCCCAATCAAACTCTCTAATCTCTGGTCATGTCCGACACTACCACTCTCCGACCAACAGAACACGCCCCACCATTGAAGTATGGCAGCCTCCAAAAAACAGGGGCCCTGAGAGTTTCATGGATAAGGGACCCCAGCCAAAACTGTCCAGTCACCCCCTCACAGCTCACAATGCAAAATATGACAGAATCCAGATGGGGAATCCGACACCAAAAACGACACTTCCCACCTGACCAAATCTATGAAGAAACCGTCGAACTGGGGCTTTCGGGAGAAAAGCTCTACCGCAAGATCGTACTATGGAAGGCGGGAATATCGCGCGGACAGTACTGGGTGAATGACTACACGTTACAAACAGGGCCAGGCGTAATTTTCGCCATGGATAGCTTCCGGCCTGACTCGGCATATTGGGCGCAAATAGCGCAGGCCGTTTACCAAGATGAGCACCCGATCGAGGACCTGAAGTATGTCTTCCAGTGTAATATTATTAACCCGGAGACTATGCTGTTTGTGCAGAAGAGTCTCTATGTGGCAGCGAATGGTCTTGGTTGGCCAGATGATAGGCTGCGTGTCTGGGAGGAGAATACCGCTGAGTACCAGGCTCTGCTAGGTACGAGGCTTGCGAAAGGTGTGGTATATTTGGTTCTGGGGGCTTACCCGCGAGGAACGAGACGCATTGCGAGAGTTGTGACTTGGGAAGGTCGTTATATTCCGTACATACAGATGCGGTCTGATATTGAGAAGGTTTGATTTGGGTGGGGTTGAAGATTAACAGTCTTCGGTTTGTTGCGACAGGTTTCGTGCTTGTGGCAGGGGTAGCTCGACGTGGACAAGGCCATATTAATGGAAATATAGTATTTGCCCTAAATTCCAACGGTTCAATTCTTTCCATAAGAAACCCATCCATGAATGGCCGCTCAAGTTTACTGTAAACGATTGCGCCAAGTTTGGGAAGTCACGAGAAGAGGGTGCGACAATTGAAAATCACTTGGTTTCTTTTTCCTTATGTATAACCGTCGAAGATGCCGAAATACCGTAGTATACTGACATTCTTGATTTCTCTTTCCGGCATCGCGCATTGGGCCCAGATAAGAGGCGATTCCACCTACGTGCCCACAACGGCCGAATCGGCCTTCGGCGAAATCGTTCAGCCCATTAATAGCTCAACTTTTCGGCTGTATTGGGTGATATGTGCGGCGTCCGCGTCAGTAATGTCCAGCTCCAACACTGCGAAACCCGCTGGCCGAGTTCATACTCATGAGAGCGCCTTGTACAACCCCCTTGCGCGGGTGCTGGCCATTGACGTAAGCACGCATGATGGGCATGACGGATCTATCCTGGCTCGATCTTGAGCATGTCCGGCAGGCACTGCCGCCGGCCCTACAGATAAGAGAATCTGTTTGGAACTGAGAACTTGTTGCGTATCGCGGGTGCGGAAGTGCTTGCCTCATGCCCTGGCCGAGCCACTCGAACCAATCGAGGAAGGAGTACGCGTCTTCGGAATTAACATAGAAGGCAGAGAACAAAGCACAGCATTAACTTTTTTTTCCGTGAAGAAAAATTTTAAAAAACGGTTCTTGCGGTTAAAGTATACTTCACGGCTTAAAGTCAAAGGTGAACTGGAAGACGGTAAATATTCGAATAGAGTCTCTGATATAAGGATCTGCCGATCATCAACTCTGATGGAGCGGAAATAGGAGAAACCCCTGACAACTCGACGTATCCTTGACCAAGTTGGGATAGAATGCCAAGCCCCCTGGACGATCCCCTGTCAGTCCAATCGGTTAAAACGGAGAAAATTCCTCATGGCATTTAAGGCAAAGTACGCAAAGTACTCCGTAGACCGACTACGACATGCAGGCCACGCCATCAGTGATATTTTCCTGGACAGAGATTAAATGGATACTCCATGCGGAGTACTGAAGTACTCCGTGTATATTTCCCCGTCGGAAAAAGAATATACGAGAGGAGAACAAACTCCGCTGTGGGAACGAGATGCAGCCCTGTGACTTTATAGGGCCAACGACGAATGACTTCTCCACTCGAAGCAAATGCCAAGACATTTCATTACGTTGCTCGGCTCCAGCGACTTTCTCTTCCTCTTTGGCTTCTTGCTTCTTCTTGCGCTCTGGCTTCTTTTTTCTTCTAATCTTAATTTTAATTTCGGAGTAGATGGATTTTATATCCTCTTAATTGCCTAGCGTCGTCTCCACCTTCTTTACTCCGTACTCGTGCCACTGACGACCGTTTGAATGTTTTGTGTTTAGCGTCGGCTCTTATGTAGCGATCTTCTTCGCTCCCCATTCATTTCCTTTTTACCTTTGTTTTATTATATTCCAGGAAGATTGACTCTTCCTAGCCATTCTTTAAGAGTCAACCCGTCATGTTTTGGGCTGCATTACTCCTGTTCTCGGGTAATGCCGTTGCAGAGCGTCATGACTCGGACTTGATGTCTTTTGTGACGGTGGGTTGAACTTGTGACTTTTTTTTGGGGGAATATTGTCCTAATAGTCAGCCAGCTACCTGAGGTCCGAGCATTAAAATGGGAGGTTGAACACTACGACCGCGAGCGGCTGGCCCCCGGATACTGGTTCGTTGCACCATATGGGAGAATCTCCCCAGATGAACCCACCCTGAAATATCAACAATACCAAGTCGGACCCTACATTTACGACGACAATGGCGTACGTCGTGGCCCCAAAACCCGGTCAAAAAGGACCAGCTGACTGGCTTCTGGCGTAACAGGTCCTTATCTGGGCTGGAGCACCCTTGTACGACAATCATAATGTCTTCGATTTCAAGCCAGTGTACAACATCGACGATGACCCTTATCTGTCCTTCATTGTGGGATGGGAATACGACGATTCCAAAAAGGGCCATGGTGCCATTGTAAACAGCCATTACGAAGTGGAAAAAGAGGTCCAGGCTCCTAGCGATGTTCACGATTTCAACATGCACGAATTCAACATTATGGACGGCGGAAAGACCGCCTTGGCCTGCACATATCGTTCCCAGCCCATCAACTTAGCCGAATTCGGACGCCCAACGGAAGAGAGTTGGGTCACGGTTGGTGGGTTTGTCGAGGTGGATGTCGAAACCAGCGAGGTTCTGGTCCAGTGGGATTCACTCGGTAATATTGCTCTTCCCGAGTCGAACATGTTCCACGCCTCGGACGGCCCAGCTGGATCACCCGGTTGGGATTACGTGCATATCAATGCAGTCGACAAGAATGAGGCCGGCGACTACCTGATCTCAATGCGGTTCACCAATACCATTTACTTGATTTCTGGCCGGGATGGAAACATCGCGTGGCGCTTGGGTGGAACGGAGAGCGACTTTGAGCAGGACTTCACCTTCTCCAAGCAACACGATGTCAAGTTTGTCTCGTCAAACGGCACTCACCACGTTCTCTCGTTCCTAAACAATGCGTCCGACGAGCGTGGCAATGACGAGAATATCTCCTCCGTTTTGTTCGTTGAGCTAGACACGGGTGTTGTCCCTATGACCGCTAAGGTGATTAAGCGAATTAATCGCCCCGATAGTGGTCTCACCCGACTCCGCGGTAGCGCTCAAGCCCTTCCTAACGGAAACGTCTTTATCGGATGGAGCGAACGCGGTTACTCCAGCGAGCATGCGTCGAACGGCGATCTTCTAATGACTGCCCAGTTTTCGTCAGATCGGTACTCAACCTACCGCTCTTATAAGGGCGAGTTCACTGGTCGCCCCACTGCGCCTCCAGACCTGGTCGCATCCGTCTACGGCACCCGCGACGAGGACATGACGACTATCATCCATGTCAGCTGGAACGGCGCGACCGATGTCGTCCAGTGGAAGTTCTACGCGAAGGCCTACGACTACGGTGATTCCGTACTCATCGGCACCACCAAAAAAACCGACTTCGAGACCATGTTCATCGCCGATGGCTTTATGGACTTTGTTTCTGCAGAGGCCATCGATGCCGAGGGCAATGTCATGCACACTTCTGGAATCATGCGCACTAGCACCCCACCGGACTGGAAAGCGGCCGGCTGGGCCGGTTATGGCTCCGGTCCTAGTCCTGATGACCCTTCCATCATCGTCGCTGCCAACGATAACGCGGATTCGACGTCTGCTGCTGACAGCACCAACGGCGAAGCGGCCGAATTGGTCAGCGGCAGTACCTCCACTGGCTCCGGCAATCGCTCAGGCGCCCAATACGCCGACGCGAAAGAGGTCGCCAAGGCCGTCTACAAGGCCTACGATGTCGTCCGCGGAGTTAGCGCTCTCCTCATATTCATCCTTTTAACCGGTACTTTGGGCGGAGCTGGATACGCCCTCTGGCGGTACCTCCGTGCCCGCCGTATCAGCCGCTATCAACACGTCCCCTCTGAAGAGGGTCTCCCCGTGGAAGAAATCCACCTGACTTCCAACCAGCGGCCTTGAATGTTTTGACATATTTTGTCGCTTCTAATCTTGCATGATTAGCACTAGATCTTGTCCCATTTCGCATTTGCATTGTTTCGAATCTTTACCTGCGAACATTACTAGACCGGGCTTGTGCTTTGCACGCCCAAAGACCGCGAAAGGAACGAAAAGAAATAGAGAGGGTTAGCTGAAGCCATTTGGTACATACCATTCTGGTCATGATCGTTCCATGCATATCATACCCCCCCCCCCAATCCGGCGTTATTTCATTCCGTTCTTGACATGTACATATTCTCAGGCTGCGCTCGAGTAACGTCTCTGCGTTTTTACGGGTTATTTTACATACTGTTTTCGTTTCCCCTTGGTACTCGAGCTGACCTCTGTACATTTCTCTTCAATGTTTCATTCTGTGTAATATCACAGATAGGAATATCAGTTCGTTATCATCGACTATTCCAAGCCCATGACAAATGCGATCATTGCGATGACACCTAATCAGCACAGGGTTTTTTCTTTCTTCTGTTTATTGATTTGCCTTGGGCAGCTGTAGGCAATCATCGAGCCTAGGCAGGACAGTTGGCCTTTAAGCTAATCGACGGGAGAGAATTTCCGATGTCAGCCGTAGCCGTACCCCACGGCGGCTCTCGGGAAACGATCATTCCATCTCCCTTATTAGCAGCCCTATCCTAAGACCCTTGCTATCAAGTCCCTTTCCCTTCAATGAGAATAACTTATACCATGCTCAAACATGTAGTGACTGAAGCGCCACTCTTCTTCCCTACCCATAGAGCTAGCATCTCTTGGCTCTCCACTTTGGATGGTTTATCGGCGAAAGGTCACCTACATATGACCAGTCCAGAATGCAGATGGGGCATGATAGCTAAGGGAAACTTGGACCATTGGTTGGACACTATGACTGAGAGCATGCGGAGCATGTGGCTCGTACAATATGCACAGCAGCACAATGAGACATGTCGCTGCAAAAGTGCTCTGCGGTCTGCAAGCGTACCATATTGACTCCATGTGACGAAGGTGCATATTCTCACGCAGCTGAGCAGTTGGCAGGGTGGACCCATAGTGTGATAGAATACGCAGTAGTAACAAATGGTTAGCACGCACTGGTTGCTTTTATGCGGAGGGTTCTTCAAGTGCTGGCCAGAGTTAGCTCCTCAATAGTGTCGGGTCTCAGATAAAGATAAACTAGACCTCGGCACCGCCCGTCTAGCCGTTTGAGTCCAGAGGGCGGTCACTGAGCGCCCGCGCCCACCCAGGGTGCTTCAGCTAACAAGATAGTCTTACTTTAGACTATAACTACCTAGGTAACTATCGAATAACTATCCATGGATACTATATATCTGCCTAATTATCCTAAGATAAGCACCTATAGATATTCCTATATTATTAAGAACAAGGACTCTTTAGATAGAAATAAGAGTATTATTTATTTATATTACCTCCTTTATCTTTATTAATAGTATTGTTACAAAGAGCCGTGACGATTGGGAGTAAACTTACGAGAGTAACTTTTCTAATCGCTCTCGGAGTATTTCAAAAGTAGCTCTGTGGTCTTCCCACCTGCTCATGGCCTCCTTATATTCCTCATGTGAGACCCAACCATCCTTACCCATCACTTGCGTTCGCAGGCTGTCAAACTCCGCATATGCGTCCGCCCACGCAGCCACCTGTTGACGGCTCTCGACAATTTCTTCTTTCGAAAATGAAATTGGGCATGGTATCCCCAAGCCTCCCCTTTCCGCTACTTGGTCCCACTTTTCATATATCTGTATAAGAAGTTCTTTGAGCGGGATCGGACCATCTAGGGAAGACTGTCCGACGATATGGAATATGAAAGTTGCGGGGTCATCGTCATTCCTCATGGCATCCATGGCCTTCACAAGAAGCGGATTAAACTTCCTCGATGCCAATTCATAGAATTTCTTCAATCTGACCCTGTCAAGTCTATCTCTGGCCAGGTCTTTTTCTGGTTGTGAAAAGGTATCGAAATCTTCTGGTAATTCAGGTTGAACAGCACCCCATGGATACGGGTCATCGCAATTAAAAATCGAGGGAAATCTTGCCTGCATGAAGAGCGTAGAGGAGTATACTGCCTGGGAATCAATTATGCTTGATATCTTTGTTGGATCATTGCTGTCCACAAATATATTATCTGAATGGAGGTCGTGATGCAGCAGTACAGGACGAGATAATTCTTTCGGTGGTAATATGCAAGGGAGCACAGATTGGAACTGTTCGAGAAGCCGAACATGATTTTCACATGCTGTCCTTGTCTTTGCTGAAAGGGACGAGAAATCTTCAGGATTCTTAGGGCCATTCCGGATTAAGGCAATCTCACGTTTTACGACGGCTGAAAGGTATTGCTGGGCAGTTTCCCCTTTAAAATAAGGTCATTAGTCAAACACACACCTGAAGAAATAGAGCTTAGTATGCTTGATCAGATGCACTTACATGGGCCCCGATCAATATCTAGTTCTCGCTTTTCGTTTTCCCAAAATGATCGCTCGGTTGTTGGTCCTATTACGAATTTCGCCGTAGCCCCTTGTTTCGAGCTAGGCAATTCACCTGGATCGATATTCCCGCCACGCAGGTATGTGCCCTTGTAGTATAGGCTGCCGTGTTTTGTAAACTCCATTTTTGCCAATTTCGTCTCAATCTCCACGAGATTTTTAACCAGACCAAAGCGTTGAGCTTCAGACATGGTATCCCAAACTTCGCTCAATTGGTATCCTTTCACCCGCTCCATGAGCATATACTCGGTACCAACAGTGTTCGGATGCAAAGACGGAGAGCTCCAAGCCAGAACTCTGGGAACAGGAATACCTAGGATGTTGCGAAGCTAGAGTGTCATTTATTGCGATTAGCCAACTCAGCATATAAGTTGCGGATACTGGATTGCACTCACAAAATCAAGCGTGGCGACTTCACTGGCCACGCAATATTGAGGATGACCAGCATTTGGATTCGGAATTCTCGCCAAGACCTCCTCTCCATTTTCCATTTTCAAAGAAAACACCTTGTTGTATAGCCCCTCAGGCAGTTTGGTCATCTGGACACACTGAGCGCCAAGTACTTTACTGGCAACCTGCTGAAGGGCTTGGACGTCGAATTTGACAAACCGTCGTTCAAATTGTAGGTGTTCATCGTATAGCCAACGACCAGAGGTGTAGCGGAAAAAAAGTGTTAGTTGTTTCGGTTTGTCTGTGATTCGTACAGCGAGGCCGGGCTTGAAGTAATCGCTGATCTCCTCTGAAAGCCATAGATAATCTGAGATGTCCACTGAACAGCTTGAAAGCCTTGCGTGGCCCTTGCATCATGAGGTTTTCAAAATGCGGAGGGAAAAACCAAGTTGGAGGTTATATTAACGGTGATCACATGATGCCAGGTACAACCTTCCAAGGTTGTACAAAATCCATGTCGACCTCAAATTTAGTTACATATTATTCTGATACCTTGTTCTTTGTCCAATGTCCACATCGCTAGTACATGATCGCCCTCCGTGCGAACTAGAAACGCGGCGGAGCAGGCGAGGAAAATAAATTTGGATAGACGCGTACGGAGTACACCTGCGCATACATAAATCAGAAACAAGAGCTAATAAAGTGAAACAGGTGGTGCGGCGTGAGGGTGACGACGAGTGGTCCTAAATCTGGAGGCCGCGTCATTATTCGCACTGGTGCGGATCCAGAACGGATCTAAGCGTTGGGCTTAATTCTAGATATGTGCGGAATACGCCCGAACCTTTATTGCCTTCTATGTCTGGGTTATGGAGACGCTATTTCAAACATAATAACGTGCTTCTCTAAAGCAAACTTTGATCAGGCATGAATTAACTATACGATTTGCGTGTGAGAGCCTATCGCTGTCCTGCACATCCACCTTGGAAGATAGCCAGGGTCTTAAGGAAGTCTCGACATTGTCCACGGGTTTCTCTTTCCAACAAACCCCAACGCAGCTTTCAGTCTTATCGAGGTATGTTTAATCAGAACCAGCCCCGGGGCTGTTCATGTACATATCAGCTTCGGCCTGGACTATATCCATATACTCTTCACTGAATGTAGGACTCGGCGGGATTATATCATCGCTGTCGGAAGCTGAGCCCCACGCCTCACGTCTTCTGGCTCTTCGTTCAGCCTGTTCAGCTCGCAGTCTGGCCCTTTCCCGCCGTGCTCTGTCAGCCTCCGCACGTTCCTCGATTGCCCTTGTAAATCGCCGACAACCTTGGCACACAGCTAACGGTTTCCCGTTTTCTGAAGCTGCCTCTCTGAAGTTTCGACATTCTAAGCAGATAACATATGGTTTCTCCAAAATGGTGATGATATTGCCGGCGGTGTATCTATTGGTGCCTGGGCGCGGGTTGAGACCACAGTCAACACACCACCTTTCTGTCGCATTGTCTCTCAGCTTGGCCTTTTTCCTTTTCACCATGTTATCCGCAAATTTTGCTCTGGGTCGCAATCGAAGACAATCCCGACAGGCGTATAAATCGTTCTGGAACCCGAATCGAGTAATTTCCGCATCAATCAACTCGAGGTGAGTAGGGGAGGGTATTGTTCCACGAAAGAGCTGGCAGGAACGTTGCAGCCAGATGAGACTGAACGCATCAAGATGATGAGCTATTATGAGTAAGATTTCGGTTGGGAGATCACATATGGTCGAGGCCTGCGACATTATAGCGGTGCTTATTGTATGTATGTCCCTTTCGAGGGCCAAGAGCCGCAAATACAAGTGGATCTGGGATATTCCAAGGTTTGTGAGTTTGGGCAGGATACTTGGGGTTGATGCCATCTCGAGCGGGGTAGTACTTTGGGCCTGTGACAATATATGGCGGTACAAAACGCCCTGGTCCCATTCGTAATATCGCAGAGCATTTCTACAGACTAACCAGCTTGGAGTTAGCTCGGCATATAACTGGTGCTTACAAGAGCACATGTTGTTCCAACATGGAACGCAATAGGCACCAGGTCTAAATGGATTAAAGATAAGTATCAGTTCTCTCGAAGTAGAAGAGGGACTGGGGCTTGGGACCTATTCTCTTGTTCAAGAGCTATTTATCTCAGACGGATCCCAAATCACCAATTATTTAAGTGGAATGATCACTATCTGATAAATATCTTCCTTTATTTTATTCTGGGATCTACCTCCAGTTTCTTATCATATGCTAACCGTCAAGAGCAAAGCATTAACCCCTAGGCCAATATGGAGTATAATACATGAGATACATAAACACGAAGACCCACGAACTAAAATCTGAAAATCTGATCCTTTGCAAACCCAAGTCGAGCCAAAATACCCGTTTGGGATCTCGATCCAACCAACGAATCCTCCATAGCAGGAGGCCCACAAACAAAGACCTTCGCATCGCCATCGGCTCTCACAACACCCCGCAACAGCTCCTCAGTAACATATCCCTTCTTGAACCCATCATGCTGTCCCTGTGGATGACTAACTGTGTAGACATAGTCAAAGCGATCCGGGAAGCGCGTCTTAAAGCTCTCCAGCTCTTCTCGTAGAAGCAGGTCCTGCTCGGTATTGACGCCGAAAACGAGGTTGATTTTAGTTTTGTCGGCTGGATTATTGAGAATACCCTGCGCCAACTGGTAGACTGGTGTGATACCGGCACCGCCTGCTATGAGGTAGATCTGCGGGGATTGGTTCGGCGTCCAGGCGTGACCTTTGATTGCCGCTGCGAATGTGAGGGTGTCTCCTGGGACGAGGGAGTGGATGTGGGAGCTCGCTTTGCCATTGGGGTATTTCTTGACCATGAGCTCGATCTGGCCCTCTTGGTCTGGTGTTTTTTGTTAGTTTATCGTTATGTCCAGGCTTGGGTTACTGCTCATACTTAGATCGCTGATGGGTGTGTATGGGCGTAGTACGGGGAACCAGCGCCCTTCTGGACGGGATATAGTGAGGAGCGCCGCTGCAGCATGTTAGTATATATGCTTTAATAGCAAGTTAGCAACTTGGTGTGTAATTCGGGTCCGTACAAGTTAATGACAATCCGCTTGTGGCGTTCTGGTCTGGAAACTCGAAGACGAGGCGTTTCGTGTTGTTGTTTACATCTTTCGTGCTTTGCAGACGCAAGGTGGTAAATCCAAATCCTGAGAAGACCTTGGGAGGCTCATTTGACTCTGCATTGGCGGTTGATATAAGACGCGATTGGGCAAAATAAGATCCAACACCTAGTAAAGTAACGGCCGCAGCTGACCTTCCTGTGATGGACTGGGGGAGACGAGTTCTGGACATGGCGAACATGTTGAAAAGCAAATCTCTGGATTATTGCATTATTCCTACAGGTTAATATAGTCTCCAATTTAGTTACGCCGTTCACTGTTCGCCAGAGTCCGAACCCCGGGGCCTGTCCAAAGCCCGCAAAACCCGTAGAAATCACGGAGGATGAGCCCCCGACCCCCGACATGAGACATTCTATGATTCAACACCATAAGATGTTGCGCCCAACCAGATAGCTTTTAAGATCGATAAAGAAGATATATTTTGTATGACTTACCCATACAAAGGATACTTGGGTATATGAATTGTCTCAACGGGGTGCACCCATTCCTATCGGGATCCGGAAACAGCTTTTATAAGAGTGGATCATATGATCCCAGGTCTGTAGTTCAGATGATGAAAAGACTATCAATTCAGTAACTTGACCATCTATTGGGCTTTTGGTCAATTTGTTTTGAAATGCCAAATGACTTCGTAACTTCATAATCTCGAGTAAATCGACAAACACGTCAGCGCCAGCGCCGAGCAAAATGGAATGACCATGATATCTGACAGGCTAACGGCGCATTCAAAAAAAAAAAAAAAAAAAGGGGGGGAGGAAATTGATAGCAAATCAAGCCAGGTCATCAGCTTGCTTCCTCTCTGACATCCTCATTCTTTCTGGGGAACGGCTTGAGCTTGTGGTACAAAGCTCGCCTTGCCCGTGACCTCGTTGTAAATATTATATCCATAGTCGGCAGCATTAGGTGGGGTATATACTAGAAATAAAACACATTAATACTCAAATCCAGTTCCAATCTTGTGATCAGCACTTACAGTGAAGAGAGACAGCAACTTGGTCACTGCTCGGGTTATAAACGCGATGTAGCCCTATATCATCCGAGATATAGGCGACGTCGTTCATGGTATGCCTCGTGTCAGACTTAATTTCCAACGGACCAGCAAGATCAGAATCTTGATCGGGGACGTTGTAGATAGTCTCTTGTAGCGTTCCAGCTAAGATCTTCATAATGCAGTGTGCATTTGCGTGGTCGTGGACGGGGGAACCTTTCCCGGGGTTCCATACGAGGAGGAGCTGGGATGGATTAGTTTCTAATTCTTGAGCTCCAATGTTGACAGGAACTAGCTAGTATTGGAATAGGACTCACGATATTTGCTTTCTGGTTAATGTTTTCAATAGCATTACGGGTGTAATTCTTGCTGGTGTCGTTATAGAAAAAGCGGGCCCAGTCGTTCGGATCAGAGATATACTTCTGTGCTAGCGAGATCAGGTATTCGTTGTCCACATCTGCGGAGGAAATACCGCCGCTCTCGCCTAGATAGATCTTGATATCTTGTACGAGATCGTCTAGGCTGTACTGGGGTTTGTAGTTCTTGTTGCCTAGTGATAGGCTAGTGCCAAGCGGGAGTAAGGGAACGACAGCGGGCATTGTTGTAGAGGTTTTGATGTTGAAAGGAGATATTCTTGGAAGGTGATGAGGAGTTAGAAAGAAGATCCATGGATGAGTTATATCTTCGGAATCAATTCGTATTTGTTTCCCCTGGATTCTCGCTCATGCGATGTCAATCACAAAAACGGGGATCTCAATCGCCGATTGATCCATCGCCTTGCATTCCAACACCCCAGACTGATTAGAGTCTCGTCTGAGAATACTCAGAGGCCTGAACATATACGTCTTGACGAATAATCCATGTTGAACAAAAAGGGAGAAGGTGTTGAGAATGCTAGGATGTTTTAAATTCTTTAAAATCCGGCTCTATTACACATTATACAGCCTTGGGTATTCCCCGACAGGAATTGAATTGGAACAATCTAGAGATCTCCAGGCTCGTTTTTGGTCCTTGAGTAGATTTCTTTAATATCTCTCAAGTCCAGAAATTCCAATCAAAAAGACCGCCGCGAGTTGAAATTAACACATATAACACCATAACGAGAACATCCAACGTAATAGACATGCAGCTGCAGTTCAACCACCGGGTACTCTCGCGTGATTCATGATGTCAGAGCCGTAGCCTAGCAGACGTACATACTATTGTGACTTTGGAGATCAATTCATCGGCGAACAACTTAAGGGTGAAGCAAATCCCTATGTCATTAACTGCGAATGTGAACACATAGACGGTTATCACGGTTATCACCGGATATTCGAGCAAGGCAGACCCGACGAAGGAATAGTCGGTGAGTTATTCTGTCCTTATCTCCCGATGTATCATTGTGTGAGTGCAAAGCGAATGAGATTATACATACTATGGGACTTTTACGGTAGAACACGAACTTCTTTCGGGTAGAACACCGGACAGAACATGTACTACGTTCGATTGATACTATTTGCGACACCAATGTTACTTCGGGAAGCCAGTCTTTATCCATGATCAGACATATTTATTCTAGACACAAGAAATGCCCGTTGTCGCACATGGTCTTGATGGCTCCCGAATGGAACACCGGAGTTCAACGGACCAATCAAATATCGAATTGATAGGTCGGCGACCCAACCAGCAGTCAATCGGCGTTTGACATGTCCTCGAAACTATGGTTGAACCCCTATCATTATTGCGTATCTTTAGCATTTAGTTAATCGAAGCCCGAGACCTAATGCGCATATTTCTGCAAGGCGAGTCCAGCTGATATTTACCCCAGAAACTGTTAGGTAAAAATGACATCAAGCGTAATAGTCCTTTCTCGCATAATATCCTGCCTCCCGGGTATAACCGATCTAATTAATATCAAACTCAGGAATAGCGCTGAAAAACGAAGCATTGTAACAGGTCGGATCGATGAATCCCAGGGAGAACTCCGGCGGCATGAAATCATGTCCGTCTGGCATAACTGGGGCGGGATTGGTATTGGAGCTGGGTCCTTCTTGGTCATTAGGCGTTGTGGCTGCCGGGATCAAGCGATGTAGCGGTTCTGCATTCCATTTTTCCATGGAATCCGATAAGACTTCCGCTGCAGAAGATCGAAGAGCATGATATAGGGACTCGGCCAGTTTCCATGTCCGCTGGGTGCTCTTGAGACAGCCTAGAATGAGTGTGACACGGTTGCAGTGGTGGTCGAAACACTCCTCGGAATGGCTGGTGGACGTGGCGAGCTGGATGAGTCCGCAGAGGGTCAAGGCTGGGATGATGAAGGGTGTGTGCTTCGAGACGTTTGGACAAACAGATATGGAATCTGAGATCCGCCTGGAGGCCTCTGTTGCTTTGATGCTATGGACTAGACGGCTGAATGTTGGTGAGAGCTGGCCTGTCAGACGAGGCCAGAAACGATCATCTGGTTGGGACCTGGACAATACAGATGGAAGGTCGCTTCGGGGGAGGTGTAGGAGCATGGCGGCGTAGGATATTGTCAAATGCGCTTGAAACATCATTTCGTCAACGTTGCCGTATGAATCAACAATGTCGAGCTTTTTGGGCGGTAGGTGGTTGATCCAGCTCACTAGTGCATTTTCAACCGCTTGGAGATGATCGCGGTGACAGTCGCGTAGTCGGTTCAGGACAAGAACCCGGCATAATATTGTTGTGGCCTCGATGCGGTAGCTGAAGGATGAAAAGACAGTATCCTCTGCCGCGAGTATCCTCCGCTTGAACTCGATCATCATACGTGGTTTTGGGATATCACCCGCACAATTATATGCTGACTCTTCGCAGGGCAAGGCCACCTCCGGGGCCACAGCGCTACATCGAAATGTCGTGATTTTGAGCGGGACCGCCATAAAGATATCGGTGACGTATAGTTCCCACCATGTTCGTCGCAAGCTTTCGGCTTCAGGGGATTTTTCGGGGTTGGCGGATGAAGCGAATGACAAACGGTTCATGCCAATTTCCAAAGCAATATCAATGCTATGAGAGAGGGCATCTTGTGCCTCTGTCCATTCATCGCGGGCGTACAGTGCAAGGGAATATAGTAGCCAAGCCTGGACCATGGAAGCCGAGCGATCAGGGTTTGTCTTCAGCTCAGCAACAACTTGTTCCTTGTATGGCTGGCTTGGAACAGATGCAATATAATGAGAGCCCACAAAATGCACAGCTAGCTGTAAAAAGTGAGGGTAGTTGCGATCAGGATACAATGAGATGGGAACCAAAATTGGATGGGCGACATGGAAATTCTCATAGTACAACCGGGGCAGGCGCTCATCATGAAGCGAAAGTTTGCTTGCTGGTTCCACAGTTTGCTGAACAGGAGCATTTCCCGAAAGTAACGCTGGCCATGAGACTGGCTCAGTGGGGATATCGAGTCCTGTCTGCGTGCCTGCCTGCGCCGAGGGATTTTCTGGTGTGGTCTGCACAGGGGCTATTGGCAAAACAGGGACTGCAGACTGATATCGGGTCTAGAATTGATTTAGTTAAAAATTAAGAAGATGAATAGGGAGAACTGACAGTGACAAGGGTTTGCGGGTGGCGTTGATATGGACTCTCAAGTCTTGATTTCCTGCGTCCGCCCCGTCGGGAGGGTAGATATTGACAGAGCAATCCATTTTGGACACACCGCGAACATGAAGGTTTACTAGCGTCACATTTGAGATGCTGCTTTCTGCACTCGGTACAGGCCAACGAGGCCAGACCGCTTGTTTTTGTTGACCTTGTTGGAGTCATGCTAAGAAATGATAGAATGAAGGGTTGACGTTTCAATCCCCGGGCCTATCGGCGTTTGGCGGGCGGTCGGCCGAGGCATTCCGACGAGTTCCAGGTCAAAGAAAAATCGATATAAATTTATTAATTATTCGGAGTGTCTATTTTATGTACTAAGACTATTCTAGCATAGGTAATATAGGACACATGGAAAGATAGGCCCATTACTCTTGCTCTACAACGTTGTATATGGCCCGGCGCTAAAGAAACCTACACTTCTCCATGTATAAGCTAACAAATAGTACAATGTATACTCGCTTAACTTCTAACCTGAAATTAGCTGTAAGGCAGTCCTGGGGTCCCGCTTTGCCTCCAGTATAGCCCACCTAAATATCAGTACACACAGCAGTAGGAAACAACGGCAGCAGCATATCCCAGGGTTTTAAGGCACCTTAAGTCTCACATTAATATCTAGGCTCGGGTTCCATCACCTTCCAGTTTAGAGTACTTCTCAATATATATGTACATGGGCCGCGATGCGACAGTCGGTAACATCGCCTCGGCGCAGCTGTTCGGTTTTGAGGATGGATAGAGGTGCCGGGAGTTATGTGCCAAAGAGGGAGAGTGAGACTTTGAATATTTTTGCTGCTTGCGATTCAGAGGATCCTTCAGTTACGGGTCATGGTCATGTTCTACTCGATGATATTAGCTTCGTTGGGGGTGAACTGTGCGTATGGTTTGACTTAGAAATATCAGCAGCAGTTCATAAGATCAAGATCGTCAGATTATTGTGCCCTCATTGCTACTAGAACAAAGCGACAACAACATCATAATTTGCAACGGCCCACGACGTGAATGGAAGTGGAACCTTGACGAAACAAAGTGCCCTCAGAAAAAGAATCTTCGGACAACAGAGAGCTATCTCTGTAAGACAAGTTCCAAAAATTGGCTCAAAGAGCACGGTGTTCAGCTCCCTCAGGTCAATGGAGACCCCAGGAAAGTACGGTCTGTATCCACAGAGGTCTCAGGGTGGAATATGGTCCTACCAGGCTGCGACATGCTTCGTGCCATTAGACAGGACCGGAGTCCCATCTAGTTTCAGACTGACCTGGACCGCAGCAGAGATCCAACAGGAGACTGAACTTCCAGGACCACGATGTGCAATGTGGACCTGGGGAGTTGAAGAGGGAAGAAAAAAAGAAGGAGGAAAGTGGGCGGGGCAGGTATTTATACCCAAGGCGAGGAAGGAACTGGACGAGTTTTGATCCGTGGACTAAAAGGGAAGGAGCCCAGAACCTTGGAACCTTTCCGATCCTGGTTATATGTAGACTTCCAAGGTTAGTATCTTAAGGAAGGACTTTTGTAGTATATATTCCCAAAGAAATTCCGTAGCCATCAAATCATTCTCGGCCATCTTCACGAACCCGCTGTTTCTCAATGAGGATAGAAATTGAATATATATCGCCGATGCTGAGGACTACCTAGGTGTCTCACTACCTACACAGATCCTCCAGCAATTCCAACATGCGTTGCTGCAACTTCACAAGCTCAGACTTAGAAATTGGCGATGAGACGGTTCCAGTGGATTCGGTCTGGCTCCTTGGCTGCGGACCTTCTGTGCTGGATGGGGTATCTTGAACCAAGTCCTTCCGAAGAGTAAAGAATGGAATACCCAGACCGCGCAACTCGGCAACGACAGCATCTGCCATTTGCACGGCTGCCCTATGAACCTTTGCATCATAGGCAGCAATCTCTGCGGCAAACTCTTTTTCTGTCTAACGACAATCAGTCAGAGGTAATAACTAGAAGAGGCATTAGGAACGTACCGAGCCATCTTCCTCTTTTACAGGGGCACCGATCGACCTCCTTTTTTTATTCAGCGTTAGTGTCAGTCAACAGCAAAGCACTGCAGAGCAGTAGCATAGAGATATACCCACAGGACTGCATCTAGCTCCCTCTGTTTCTCAGGCCGGCCCTGCTGCTGCTTCAGTAATGCCTCACGGGCGTCGAACCATTGTTGTTCATGATGGTGTTGACTTCGGATCACACCGCGGATGCGCGCTTGAGTCTCTTCATTTTGACCCACGGTGCGCATCACATGTTTTAGTGCCGCAGGCCAAGTTGTGATAGTTGACGAGTCAGATGTAGAAGTAGAAGTGGTGGATGGTCTCGTTATCCTTGGCTGCGGCGGTCGTGGATCCTTCGAGGGCTTTGATTGAGACGATGTGGTTCTTGGCGGACGGTTATGCGTGGATATATGCTGGTTAGAGCTGCCCTGACCCTGAGAAGCTAGACTAGACAAGGTGCTGAGGACTGAGTTCAGGTCCGAGGGATTGTAGGCGCCGTCTCCCATATTGAAATTATAGTACCTTCCGATGGAATCTCGGGAGATGTGAATATTGTTCCAAAAGTCGCTAATCAATATGCTGGCCCTCGGAGTCTTAATTCATAAATAAAGATTGAGAGTGACAAGTGAAGATCGATGTAGATGTCAAGTATTCCAGAGACGGTCGACGAAGGATACATATGCAGAGCAACGACAGGGAAGGGGTGTAATTAGCAAGAAAATCAATTCTTGCAAAGAATAAGCGGTATAACTTATTGATCGCATATAAATTACAAATTCTCTCAGAAATGAGAGGGCAGAAAAGACTAAAAGAAGATGAAAATGATATCAGTTGAAGCTGTTTGAATGTCTTGGCACATCTCCCGCGCTGAAAATTTACCTTCAACCTGCAAATCCCCCGGTTAATCAACTGCCTCCAGCTCCATCACCCCACCACGGCCCTCCAATTGCCTTCGGCCAATCTCCAGTAATATTAGTTTGATTCTCAATCCCTATCTTGAGGTCTCCCTCCGAAACCGGGAACTCCCACCATGTCCCGATCCGCCGCAGACGCAACGCGGTTCACGGCCACCGGGCCCTACGCCAACTCAAAGACCGCAGGCGCGTACCAGGCCCCAGACTTTGGGAAGAAGAAGTCTAGCACGAAGTCATCACCACAGCAACTTGGCCCGAATGGCCAACCGGAAACACCCAAGGAGAAGGTGGAACGACTGCGAGCACAGGCACGGGCTGCTCGGCAGGCACAGGCAGCTGGAAGCGGTGCGGATCGATGGATTGAGACTGGGCGGAAATTTGCCAATAAAGCGCACAAGGGAATGGTTTATTCATTGATTGCCGCGTCCGGTATGTTTCCTGTCTCATGAAATATGGACAAAACACCAGCAACACAACATACGATCGAAGTCCGAGTCTGCGATGACAACCAACGGACCTCCCGCCCCCCAAATTAACCCCTACCGGACTTATACTAATTCTTCTGGATTATACTAGGTGTCTGCGGTGTTCTTACAGTCTACTCAATGATCTCGCTTACGCTCTATAACCGCCGCCAACGCACGCTTTGGGTCGAAAAGGAACTCGCGACTCTCAAGGAGGCTGAGATCGCCTGCGCCAACGGTACCGCAACTACTGAGCAGGAAGAGCTCCTGAAGAAGGAGAAGATCGGTGCCATTATAAAGCAGAAGCGTGAGGAGGAAAAGGCACAGAGGCCCTGGGCTAAGGCAAAGCGATTCCTCTTCGAGAAGCTGAACATGGAAGACACCGGTGCCAATACTGCACCAGCATCTGCATCAGTCGTGGAGGATGCCGACAAGCCCCGAGGCAGTGTTATGGAAGAGGTGCAGGCTAAGCAAGCTTTGGATACTGCCGCGGCGAAAACCAGCGCTCCTTTGCCCGGTCAGTTGGATGTGCTGGCTGAGAATGTGGAACAAGCTGCGAAGACCAAGACATCGAGCTGGACTAGCTGGTTGACGGGGCGGTAGATGCGTGTCATTTTGGGTCCTCGAAGCAAACAAAAAGAAAGAAAGACGGATTAGATGGGTTGGAATAATGCCTAACCTATCGTCGGATGCAATGCTGATCTGGTTTCATCATCTACCAGCGGACATAACCTGGACCCATCTCTCCGTCGATCATCACTTCTCGCCATCTGCAATACTTTTTTTTCTCTTGCATAGCAAGCCGCGATCTTTTCTCGTGGCCTGCTTCCATTCTCCCAGGGGGTTTACGGCGTTTTCTTCTTCTATCTTTCTGGAATGTGTTCCTAGTCAGTATAGTCTTCCCTGGCACTCCGAAGGGAGTGGACGGGGTGGGCTTCCATGTATATCGTGTACAGTACATAGATCTGCTTCTATCTCATTTCTATTCCATCTTCAGACCTAGGGATCTTATCTCCAATGTAACCTACTATGATGTATACTACGGAGTACATGTAGGGTATTTCATATCACCTCACCATCTCGTAGATCACTTAGCAACGATTTTCACCGAAACTGACTCTTGTAACCTAAGTTTGCGCACTAATCCCCAAAGAGGGAGGGACCCGTCCCCAACACCGGAGAAGCGCTTTGCCGCGGCTTTCAAACCACACACGGCCCATGCATGCAGTGGAGCAGAAAATAATAAAGGATTCTTATAAGGAGAGGGTAGACCCTGAAAAAATATAAAAAGCAGATTCATCCTTGAATCATATTCCTAAACTTTTTGGCCACTCATACTAATTAAATCCTCAACAGTCCCAGCGAAACACAAAACCCTCATAAATGTTTTTTTTTGACATCAACTACACATTCACACATGAATCCCAAGGGTGCTCCCCAAGGAACAAGCAGGTTAAAAAAGTTACAAAGGAAACCGCTGAAAACCCGAGAAAAATAAACAACAGGCACCGAAACGATATATCTATGCCAGACCCGTTCTCTCTCCCCTCCGCAGAAGAAGGTTGTGAAAATCAGACACTAGAAGGGCATGATCTAGAGAAAGAAGAATCCTCTACTGCTGCGCTTTCCGGGCAGCACGACGAGCACGAACACCATCCGCGAGATCCTCGAGCACCTCGACCGTCATCTCCCAGTTGATGCAAGCATCAGTGATGCTGACACCGCGGAGGAGAGCCTCAGGTCCCTCGGGGGGAACCTTCTGGTTACCCTCGTAGATGTTGGACTCGATCATAACACCGATGATACCAGTCTCACCCTCACGGAGCTGATCAGAGACCGTCTTGGCGACAAGGGGCTGGTTAAGGTGGTTCTTGTTGGAGTTACCGTGCGAGCAATCGACCATGAGGACCTCACGCTGCTTCTTGGAGCGGAGAGCCTCGCGGGCAGTCCGGATGCTGTCGCGGTCATAGTTGGTGCCTCGGTTACCACCGCGCAGGATGACGAAGCCGTGCTCGTTGCCGGAGGTCTTGGTGATGGCAGCCAGACCCTGCTTGGTGACACCGAGGAAACGATGGGGGTGCGAGGCGGCGCCGATAGCGTCCACGGCGACGGTCAGGTTGCCGTCGGTGCCGTTCTTGTAGCCGATGGGGAAGGACAGACCTGAGGCGAGCTCGCGGTGCAGCTGAGACTCGGTGGTGCGGGCGCCGATCGCGCCTAGTGAGATCAGATCGGCCAGGTACTGCGGGGAGATGGTGTCCAGCATCTCTGAGGCGATGGGCAGTCCAGTGCTGGTCAGGTCGGTGTACAGCTTACGGGACACGCGCAGACCCTTGTTGATGTTGAAGGTCTCGTCGATATCGGGATCGTTGATCAATCCCTTCCAGCCGACCGTTGTGCGGGGCTTCTCCAGGTAGGCGCGCATGATCACACAGATGTCCTTCTCCAGTTTTACGGAAAGCTCCTTGAGCCGGCGGGCGTACTCGAGTGCGGTGTCGGGGTCGTGGATGGAGCATGGTCCGACAACGACTAGCAGGCGGTCATCGCGCTGCTCGATGATCTCAA
This sequence comes from Penicillium rubens, assembly GCF_028828025.1. Taxonomy (NCBI): domain Eukaryota; kingdom Fungi; phylum Ascomycota; class Eurotiomycetes; order Eurotiales; family Aspergillaceae; genus Penicillium; species Penicillium rubens. The sequence goes on along the minus strand of NW_026890601.1, from coordinate 1,999,269 downwards.
CTGCTTGATTCCGGCCGGAGCGGACTGTTTCAATGGCACGAGCAGGCTATACAGAGAATTACTGTCAGTTAGTGCCCTTGGAAGTTTTACCATGTCCCCGCAAAGAGCGGGGTGAGGAAGGGGGAAAAAATGTTGACTCACAGCGGGGATCTCATTCTGCAAGAAATTGGGCGACAGCAATGGGTCGTATCCAAGGACTAATACCAAAGATCGTCAGTATCACGCGCAATTGGCTCTGGGCACAATGTCACATACCACGAGTGTCCTCGTTGACTTCAGTAGTGTTGATGAGAGGCATGATGTTCAAGGAACACTTGTGGTGATTAGTATGAATTATATAGAAGATTATAGAAGAAGATTCCCCTGGACCATAATCCCACAGGTTAAATCGGACAGGAATGACTCACAGACTTGGAGGTGTCAAGGGGAAAAGTAGGGACAAAAATTAAGAGGCAAAAGTGGGCCGAGAGATTTCTCGGGACAAGGGATGCTTTATATACTGAGTACTATTTATGGACTTTTTATCATTTTTTTCAGTTATTATGCTTATTATTGATTTTAAACATTAAACTAAACTGCATTCTGTATATTTCAGCTGTGCTTACGTACGGAGGAATTAGGTCTAGTTGTCTTGGCTCTGCATATTATGAGAGATCCAATCACTAGACCGGGGATGACCACACACAAAATGTTATACGGAGTACACGTCCCACTGCTTTTTCACCGACAGGACCAGCCTCTCTCTGCTGACCTGCATATCATGTCATGTACTTCCAAAATCATACTGGCCAATCCCCTTTTCTTTGTGTACTTATGTGATTGGACGAGTCAAATGTTAGATGTGTTGCATGTCAATATGGATGTATCATATAGAGGTGATCGAATCGGGTAATGATCAATAGAAGCAGAACAATAGAACAATAGAACCTCAATGACGCCTAAATGACGACTAATTTTAAGCTCATTTACATTTATATTGTAGATAATTCTCTGAATGAAACAATTCAATTAAGCTAATTCTTATTGTTCTCCTCATAATGGTAGAATAGAGCACCCATACATGTAGCCCTGGAGGTATTTCTCTAGGACTATATAATCTACTTGTGTACTCCAACGCTCCTTCTCTTCTGACACGTTCTTTCCACAAACAATTCCCTTGCATTCCATGGCTACCTGGAACTCTACCAGGTACTCTACCAAGGAAATAATGTCTACTTCCAAGCGAACCCTTGAGGGCCTGGAGCACCCAAAGGAAAAGGTAACATGAACTATCATCCATCCCGAGGTCTACATTCCAGTCACTAATTGAAGACAGAGGGTCTGTCGCCCTGCCCCCCTCAAGCTCAAATGTTCCTCCGATATGCCGGCTCATCTGGCCAATGGAGATAACCTGTCTCCATTTGTGACTGGCCAGCCCTCTCCAATTCCTGGAAAGATGTTTAGCAACGTGTTGGAGATCAATGAATCATCCAAGACCGCATCCACCGAATTGGTCAATGGCGATAACCTGTCTCCTCGCCTGGTCCAAGAGCTTGGCCAACCATCGCCAATCCCCCACGCCCAGCTCAACAAGTCACTGAACATCAATGAACCATCCGAGGCCACTTCCACTCAGGGACCATTCCTCTTTTCTGGCACCCAAGAAAAAGCTCAGCCCATTGCCAAGTTTAACCCTCGTCTTTCCACCCCCAAGAATGAGGCATCGACCACCGTGAACGTGAACTGGCCACTGCCATACACTCGTACCGTCGGTCCAGTCAACGAGGATGGCTTCGCTGTGGTTACCCAGACCTGGTATGACTACAGTTCTATGACCGATTCAGACTCGCAGTCCTCGGGATCTCCTCTTTCGTTCCACTTCGACCCCCGATCTTTCCCCCCTCCTCGAACACGCACTCGAGTCCAGTACTTCGGCCGGTCCGATGGAACAGCTCGCAAGAAGCCGCGCTTTGTTATGGGATTTCGCCGTGGTTGCCCTCAGTGTCACAACAGGGTTCCAGGTCATCGCAACCATATTATCTTTAGTTGATTGGCCCAACTCACAATTGAACGAAACGACTTTGACTTGATGCCTGTGAATGACATGAATGATGCTCAAGGTCTCGTGTTCAGTTTCCATTGTCTCTGCTTTAGGATTTAGCTCCTTGAGCCACTGAATCCATTCTCTATTGCACCATGCACCTTGGTATCTCCATTTGTAGTCCTATCTGTCGACAAGTTATACGCCCTCGGTACCTAGGTAGTTCTATCATAGTGTCTAGCTTCCAAGGTACGACATCCACTTCTATATAAGAATCTTTTTCTTGGGCTTGCATTCACTACAGCGCTGATTAGCTGATGACAGGATTGCTTTCCAACCTAAAAGTGGGACAAACCATAGCTCTTTGTTCTGCTTCAATGAAATATAGAACCTATAAAGACAGTCATTGATTCTTATTTTGATGTGTTCGGGACCCTTAAGTTCTGTAGTCCTCGTAGGTGGGTTAATATCCATGGATCCTATAATTTTGCTGAGATATACAGAAGTGTTGAACAAAAAGCAGGTACCCTCTCTTTCACGTTCAATGTTTGCTTCTACATCCTGCTTTGACTGTGATTCTCCTCTTTCTTTCCATCTCCTATTTACCTTTGTTTTCAACTCTTGATTTTTATCTCCCCTTTTTTTCTTTCTTTCTTTCTTTCCTTCTTTCTTCCTCACTTCAACTCTCCAGCTGACCACTGTTTTCACCTCTCTTCAAAAAGCATCTCCAGTCATGCCTTCCACAGCTGGAGTCGTTGTTCCCGTTCGCATCAACACGAAGAAAAAGAAGTCCAAGGATTTTGAAGACGAGGCGCCCGAATTGGCTTGCGTGCCTCGAGTCTCACGCATACCCCGGAAAGAGAAAGCCCACCATGAATTTCAGGTAAGCACTGGCCCTGAGCTCGAGATCACACTGGCATACCCCCTCCCCCTCCCCATTCTCACTGCACAAGACCATCTTCCACATACTGATAATTATGGCTAGGGGAAGGAGGGATGCGTGCACAGCTCCACTGCTCACGGTCCGAGCCCCAAGGGAAACGGCCACCACGTAGCTGGCTCTCCCGAGAAAAAGGGCGGAGAGATAGCCCATGCGGACCGCCGCTTCCGTGCCGAGAACGAATATCCCACCCGCTTCAGCTTGCAGGAAATGGAAATCGACATCGGCTCGTGGGTCTGTCTCGCATGTCCCACTTCAACCCGCAAATGCCGGGACTGCAAACAATACGAAGGCCATCAAGACTCCCTCGTCATGGCCATTCATGGAGAGTGTCTCACCGAAAAGACTGGAAAACGGTCGGCAATCGGAGTATTCTACGGTCTCGGCAACACTCGCAATATCTCCCGGCCCATTCCAGGCAAGGACGACCACAGTCACACGGCCCAGATCGCCGAGTTGACCGCCTGCCTGCGGGCTTTGCGCAATGCAACCTTCATCCTCGAGAGACGCCGCAACATGATGCGCAAGGGCATGAGCCTCATGCCGCTGAATACCTTCGTTATCAAAACACATTCCGAGTACCTCGTGCGCGGCTTGACGGAGTGGCTGCCCAAGTGGAAGGAGAATGGATGGAAGACTTGCAAGGGTGTTCCGGTCGCTAACGCTGATATGTTCAAGCTGATCGAATCTGGTATCCTCATGGTTGAGATGGTCGTCCAGGTGAAGTTCTGGCTCGTGCCCAAGGCGAACAACCTGGAGGCTACTTGCCTGGCAAAGGTGGCCCTCACGGAGAAGTGAGCAAGGGGAACCATTCATATGTCCCTCATCATGGATGAAAATCAGTCTATCCCAGAATCTCTAATTTAATCCCAAGATAACAAATTCGGGAATGTCTCCATCTATCCTCGGCTTGGCTTCCGGTTCTAAAGTGCCGAACCGAAATGGCTGACATAAGCATCCGATGAGCTCCCGATGTCCAGCTAGGAGGTGCATAGCTGTCATTAGGATTATTCGGTATTGTAGAATTCAAGGATATGTTGTAGAGGCCGTAATAATAGACTCAGAAGACTAGGATATTCAACTAGTACTTGGAGCATCCAACAATCTCGCTCTCCCCACATTTCGCGGGAAACCGCTTAGCCGATCTTCAGTGCCGCGGCCACTCAGCAACGGTACTGGTCCCAAACTACTTCCGACCCCGGAATTTTGCCCGGCATTTGCCTATAAGTAATTCTGGTGCCCGGGGGAAGTTTGGATGGAGTTCTTGCCGATTTCTCTCTTTTCTCTTTCTTGCATACTTTAGCCATTGCACATATGTGAGTAACTATCCGAGCTGGTATTCAAGGTGAGACTGACAGCGCCGAGCAAGACCGGAAATAGCCTTGACCCTCGGTATACATCCAAACAATCCAACCGACCTACACAACCTACACAACCATGGCTTCTCCAATTCCCCGCGGACTCCGCCAAGTGCTCCAGAAGTCCTCCAATGACATTGTCATCCTGTCCTCTCTGCGCACGCCCGTCACCCGCGCCAAGAAGGGCGGTTTCAAGGATGCCTACCCAGAAGAGCTACTCGCCAGCGTGTTGCAGGCAACACTGAAGGCAAACCCGAACTTAGACCCGGCCCAGATCGACGATGTGCTGATCGGCTCCGTCCTACAAGAACTAGGCGGCGCCAAAGCGGGTCGCATGGGCCAGATCCACGCCGGCTTCCCTCACTCTGTGCCCTTCAACACGATCAACCGTCAGTGCTCATCCGGCCTGGCAGCGATCACAACCATTGCCAACGGCATTCGGGCCGGCGCCATCAACGTCGGCGTCGGTGGCGGCATGGAATCCATGACCCGCAACTACGGCTCCCGCGCCATCCCCACAGTCCTCTGGCCCGAGCTGAAGGAGTCCTATTCCCAGGACGCCCGCGACTGCATCATGCCCATGGGCATTACCTCGGAGAATGTCGCATCGCGATACGGCGTCTCCCGCGCAGACCAGGATGCCTTCGCCGTCGAGTCCCACGCAAAGGCGTCTGCCGCCCAGAAGGCAGGCCGCTTCGACTCCGAGATCGTCTCGGTCACTACCAAGACCCTTGACCCCGAGAACCCCGATGCCCCCGCCAGGGACGTGACAGTCTCTCAGGACGACGGTATCCGCCACGGCCTGTCCATCGAGAAGGTGGGCGCGCTGAAGCCCGCTTTCTCGCCTACTGGCGCCAGCACCGCCGGTAACAGTTCGCAAGTTAGCGACGGTGCTGCCGCTACTTTGTTGATGCGTCGCTCCACCGCCGAGGAGCTTGGTCTGTCTGGTTCAATTAAGGCGCGCTGGGTCGCGTCTGCCGTCGCCGGCTGTGCCCCCGACGAGATGGGCGTTGGCCCTGCTGTTGCCATCCCTAAGCTCCTACAGACTGTTGGTGTCGAGGTTCCCGAGGTCGGTGTTTGGGAGATCAATGAGGCTTTCGCCTCGCAGGCTCTCTACAGCGTTCGCAAGCTTGGCATCGACCAGGCTAAGGTTAACCCTAATGGTGGTGCTATTGCTATCGGTCATCCTCTCGGTGCTACTGGTGCTCGCCAATTGGCTACACTGCTGCCTGAGTTGGAGCGCAGTGGTCAGGAGATCGGTGTTATTAGCATGTGCATTGGTACGGGTATGGGTATGGCGGGCATGTTTGTCCGCGAGTAAATCATTTTACTGGATTTACACAAAATGTTCTTTTTGCCTCTTTTGCAGTAGTATGATACCAGCGGTGCATGTGTATATACAGTTCGCATACTATGAATGATTCTTTTCCTCTTTTGTATAGACATGGAATAAACCATCGAAGAATCTTTCTCACATCGAGCATGGACTTTGAATCTAGATAGAATAGACTAATGCAATTTATTCCCATAAATAATTGATCTACAATGTCAAAGTCCTGGCCTTCAGGATGTGAACATCGAAATGCCAAGCATCAATATCACCGTCACGTGATCCGCGCCTTTCTTGAATTTGTTTCTCCGTCCAAGCCAACTCCGCCAGCTCGACGCTCTCAAACAGCATTCGCGCCCACCTCAACAATGCGGCCCTCAATGCGCCTCCCTGTGCGGGAGGCAAACTTTATCTGTTCCAGCTGCAGAATTCACGCCACTCCCCGTATCTCGCCGGTCGGTCAAGTTCGCCGCTATGCCTCCGACTCCTCTCCTGGAGTCCTCGAGCGCGCTCGGCGCAAGATTTGGGGCACCGACAAGCCCCCAGGTCCAGCAGACCCCTATACTGGAAGTCAGATCATGCCTGGAGCTGGTATGAGTCCCGGAGAGCCGGAGCCAGAGGAAGGATTCAGTCTTGAAGAGGGTCAAGCATCTAAAGAAATTGATGGGAACCTGACCTGGGATGGGATGCCCAAGATCGGTTTCCTCCAGGAGGAAGAGTGGCGTCTTCAGGGTCCGAAAGGGGAAGCCGATAGAGTTGAACCGTACGTCCGATCCAAGTCTCCAATTCCACGTCTCTGCATCATGGTTTGATTTCTCAACAGCTTTGCTGACAATGACCTTGATTGAATGAACAGGTGGTACCACAACCCACGACCTTTACCGTATATGCAGGCTGCGCATCAAGCTGCCGTGGAAATTGGTTTGATGCAAATGTTAGGGGAAAAGGTCACCGTTGCTAGCAAACCCCACACCAGTCAAGCGCTCCAAGCCCAGCTCGAGTCGGTTAAGATCGAAGGTCAGTCTGGCAACTGGGGCGAACGCCTCCGTTTCCCCGACATTGAAACAATGGAATCCCTTCTACGCGATGCGGCAGGGCCTATGGACGGCGAAGCCGGTGAAATCGCTTTCCAGGAGAAATTGAAGAAGGTTGCTAGCGAGCAGGAAAGTCGCCTGTATAGCGCAGAGTCCAAGGGTCAGATGCAGAAACGCCTCGGTTCCCTGTCGCTGGCTGATGGAAACGTCAAGTTTGTTGTTCGTATTCCCCCCTGGACCTTTTCATGGCCAACATCACTAACAGCCACCTCTCAGTTCTTCGCCCGCCTCTCAAAATTGATGTCTCAGCACATTCCTGACTACATCATCACCTCTTCCGCTACCACCGGAGATGTCTTCCGCGCACAGGAGGCACTTCGCAAAAAGACTACCAGATTGACGCCTGTGCTTCTCCATAAGATTATGGACAAGAACGGTGCCACTGAGCTGTCTAACGTCAAGATTCTTGACGTCCGCCAGACTCGCCGCGACAACGATGAAGATCTTGGCCGCAAGAAGGCTATTGTTTCTGCCCTGTACAAGGATGGTTTGATCACCAAGAGCCTGGGTCAGAAACGCCCGCCCTGGAAGCAGGCTAAGGAGACCGAGTTGAATGCCTAGGCCTCTCTTCATATTCTGTAGAATTTTGGGGGCATCCTTTTTCCTTTATATGAGAGCAATCTTTTGTATATTAGAATTGTTTATTGAATTGCTTTTTCTTTGTTATCGAGTTCAAATAATTGTACATGTTAATTTGGAATGTACAGTATGTCTGCTACCAGTTTACCCGCCCAATATAAAACGCTGTAGTTATCCATCATTGAAGAACATGAAAAGCCTTGTGAACTCCGGAAATAAAACTCCACCCACGACTGTGTGTCCAATTGGAAAGCAAAGACACTTCGTTCAGGTCCAATGTCTACTGCGCAGCAGAAAGATAGCACACCCTCAGATCATGATATAGAAAATCCTCTGGTCATGAAATCACTATTCTTGGACCCGCCGGTCTTCTTGGAGAAAAGACTGTCGAGATTCTCATTGCCGCCCATCATCTTCCGGCGCTTCTTCTTCTCATTCTCCTCCGCCAACACACGAGCAGTGAGCGAAGAAGTAGCAGCGTTCTTAATTCCATTGCCAGAACCAGTATTAGGCACTGGTGTGGAAGTGTTGCTTCGGCTTTTGGAATCTGATGACTGTTTAGGTACTACCAAGTCAGCGGGCTCTATAGTACCGGGCGCATCAGTCACGCCCTCGGCGGTGGCGTTCTTCTTGCGCTTCTTTGAGCCGGGGGCTTTTTTGAGTGAGTGTGTGAGGCCTTGTTCAGCAAGTTTCTGGCCTCGTGCCATCAGACGTTGCTTGTCTTCTTTTTTGGTGGTAAGGATGTTAATGATGTTCTCTTCGGTGTAGGATTCGTCGCACTAGCACACATAGATTAGCCACTATTCTCACTTTGTATTCAAGGCGTGATTCTTACCTGCAAGCACTTGTCACCTTTAAGCTGTCGGACAGCCTCCTCCGAAAATACATGCCCACACGGCACCAGGTACACAGACTTCACACTCGGGCCCAGCGGCTTCGCGGTGATCGGGCAGATCCAGCCCTCGCGGCGCTCACGGGGCGCATGAGCACGGCCTGAAGGGTGCTCCGTAAGTTCGGTATCAACTTCAAACTTCAACTCTACCACATCCCGGAGCGACTTCACTCGCCCGCACAGTATCTCTTCGCAGTCGGCCTTGGAGCTGATGCCCTCGACATCGTCGCCGGGGAGCAGGAACTGGAGTATAGCATCTTTGTTGTAAAGATTCCCCACAGAGTCTGAGACAATCGGCCGGGATAGCGACTTGTGCGAGATAGGACAGGTAGTCCAGGAGTGTTCTTGTTGTTCGCGCTGGGTTTCTTTTACTTGCGCCGTGCTTGGGGCACGGGCTGCTTCGCGGACGAGCTCTCGGCGAGTTGGAATACTAAAAAGCTTCATGTTAGAAGACTTGAGTCTGTAGCACATTTATAACAGAGCCACTCACCTGCCACCGTCATTACCCATGTTTGCGATGAGGCTAATGAAAGATTCTCCCACTTCGCCACGATAAAGTTGGAAAGATAGCGTGCTGACTCAGCGGCGATTAGATTGATGGATCCAGCCCGGGCCCGCTATCAACAGCTGGCCAGAAGCTCTCTCCGCACCTCCACAAACAAAGCTCAATGCCTCAAGCATGAGACTCCCTCAGTCGTTATTGTTGCTAGCTGCCGCTGGGTCGGCGGCTCAGGCTAGTAGTGACAAGCCTGTCCGTCCCCGTGGCTTGGACCCAGAATGTGAGTATCTGAGCCCTGACTTAGATCTCCACTAGTGTTACTGCAGCGTGTTCACCTAGCAGTGGTCTATGATAGACAATTGATCCTTTTTCTGTCGGCTCTTGGAGATTATACTAATGTAATATCCTTAGTTGCCAAATTCTACCAGGACTCGACGACATTCACCTGTATCTCGAATCCCTCGGTCAAAATCCCCTTCTCGGCCGTCAACGATGACTACTGTGACTGTCCCGACGGAAGCGACGAGCCCGGCACGTCTGCCTGCGCACATATCTCGCGCAATTCGCCGCTAACTGTGGCCGACCGGCCTGGGAATAGCGATTTGGACACTGCACTCGCCCTCCCCGGGTTCTACTGCAAAAACAAGGGCCACCGGCCATCATACGTTCCATTCCAGCGTGTCAACGATGGCATCTGTGATTATGAGGAGTGCTGTGATGGTAGCGACGAGTGGGCTCGCGTTGGGGGCATAAAGTGTGAAGACCGATGCAAGGAGATTGGCAAGCAATGGAGGAAGCAGGAGGAGCAGAACCAAAAGTCGATGACTGCTGCCCTGAGGAAGAAGAAGGATCTTCTTATCGATGCTGGTCGCCAGCAGCAGGAAATTGAGGACCATATCGCTGCGCTAGAGGCAGAGGTTCATGGCGCTGAGCTCAAGGAACAGAACCTCGAGGCTGATCTGAAGCTCGCCCAGGAGCAGGACCGTAAGGTGGTCCGTACTGGAAAGGGCAAGGGTAAAGGCAAGGTCAGTGCCCTTGCCAACTTGGCCAAGGGCCGTGTTGATGAGCTACGCAATGCGTTGGTCGATGTGCGTCGCCAGCGGGATGAAGCCCGCGAGCGGGTGAAGGAGCTCGAGGATATTCTGGCTAAGGTCAAGGTGGAATATAACCCCAACTTCAATGACGAGGGTGTCAAACGTGCGGTCCGTAGCTATGAGGACTATGCTGCTCGTGAGCAAGGCACCGAGGATGCGAACGGTGCCGTCGACCGCGACTTAGACGAGATTGCCAAGGCCGACAGCGAGGAAAATGGTATTAACTGGGAGCATTGGGAAAACGAGGAGGATGGATGCAATGACTTGGATCTAGGTGAGTTCTTCTTTGGTTTCTTGTGCAACCTACTGTAGCTTACTAACTGCCAAATGTAGTGTACAAGTTCGCTGCTTATCTCCCACCATCCCTGGTCAGCTTCATTGAAGACAGGGTGATCTCTGTCAAAAGCTATCTTGAAGAAAAGGGCATTCTGCCGAAGGCCGATGAAGACTCTTCATCGGAATCTAAGGCTGTGACCCAGGCACGCGACGCCCTGAAGACCGCACAAGATTCTGTTACAAGCCTCAAGAACAAGCTACGCGACCAGCGTGCGGACCTTGAGCAGGACTATGGCCCGGGCTCGATCTTCCGCGCACTCAAGGGGGTATGTATCACCCAGGATGCGGGCGAGTACACGTACGAGCATTGCTTCCTTGAGTCGACCAAGCAGAACCAGAGGAAGGGAAGCAATTCTGTGTCCATGGGCAAGTTCTCGAATGTTGGCACCACAACCGTGGAAGAAGTCAACACGGCTGGCGAGGTCGTCAATGTCGAGAAGATGACGATTGAGTACAATCGCGGCCAGTCTTGCTGGAATGGACCTAATCGGTCGACCAAGGTCATTTTGGAGTGCGGTGAGGAGAACAAGATCTTGAAGACAGCGGAAGAGGAGAAGTGCGTTTACTCCATGCTTGTCACATCGCCAGCTGCATGTGCAGGTGGTGAGGCAGGTAATGATGCACCACGGTCGAAAGATGAGCTGTGATGGCCACGATAAATCCAGAGATCAGCTGTTACATATGTATTGAATGTTTATTTCATATGCATCCCTATAGTTGGAATGAGTTGCAATTTGAGCGCTTTGTACTTCTTTCTTGTTCCTTAGCATTGAAGTCAAAATTTTGTTTCTCCCGGGGTCAGTGACCTAGGTTCAGGCCTGCCCAAAGCGATTATAACAACCCGGCTGGCGCAATGGCATGAATCCCGAGGCTGCGTGTTGGGTCGAGGCCAACACCGATTACATGAACAGAATCAAATCACACTTACCGGAGCATACAGATACTATAAAAGATCACAAATAGCATGCTATACAACCGCATTTGTACTTGGCTGGAGACTAAATCACAAAAACATACACAAGGTCAGATCAGAACCTATAAAAAAGTAACACCCCATCCACAAGGCTCCAGGCCCTATTATCCCCAATCCAGTATACAATCATCTCGATCATGACCACAATGGAATTATATCATAACTTTGACGATGAGGCACCCGCACCCAGGCTAGTTCGACAGCAGTGGGAGTCCGGGTCTGGTATGAGTAGTATTGGAGGAGGATGGCGGTGATGAAGGCGTGTGGGCCGGCTTAGTGCTAGAAGGGTAGTTAGTATATCTTTCGCCCCGGGGCCGCATCCCACACTGAGTGACGTGTGTAAGACACGGAATGAGCAAGCAATAACATACCTTGCAGCTGGAGCAAGAGCAGGAGTTGCACTCGCCGGAGCAGCAGTTGCAGGTGCAGGGAGACATGATGGATATAGATGTGGTAGGTAAAGAACCTTGGAAAGAAGCTTGATAGTAGTGTTTGCTTTGGATATAGATGGCTTGGATAGAGAATAAAAAAGTCCAAGGGAAGGATAGGAGGCCTACTTTATACCTCTGAAATCCACGACTGCTACTTTATCCCGATCAATAATAGCGCGCCGCATAATTCTATTTTCCCATTCATCCTGCGCCTTCATCCAATCCAAGACGTAGCAACGTCGCCGCGGCGCCCCGATCACACTCCATCGTATCGCGTGGTCGAGTCAAATGAGCCCAGTCCTGCATCCCACCCGGCGCCCCTCACTAACCCCAATCAACATACCACCTATCATGATTCTCGGTATATTCTCACGCGCTATGCGCTGTAAAAAGTACTATAAGCAGATTGCTCTAGCGCTCGCCAATAAAGCGGAGCCCATCGGGTTCTGCCTATGATGTAAGTTCCTAAAGTCTGAAGCTCCCCTCGGGCGAATATGGCGCAAAGACCGCTGAAAGGATTCGTCTCCGGTGTATTTTCTTACGAATTCTAACTGTTATCTCCCTCGGTGTTTGCTCGGTATGGTAGGGACAACATGATCAGGTCAATCAGGCTATGTATGGAGTGTATCAGATTGCGTTGTGCTCGGGCCTGGTTCCTGCAAAAAAAAAAAAAAAAAAAAAAAAAAAAGGCCTATTGGCTTAGGATGAAGAGGAACCTTGGAAGAATCTAGCAGGGTTCATTTTGTGGAGCAATGACATGCTGTTCCAAGGTCGTTTACGCTTTGCTCGATATGGTCATCTTTGCCTATACTATATGTGTAAATTGTTGCCTTTAGATCTGGACTGGACATGGATATTTCATCATATGATGTATACTACTCCGTATATGGAAAGCTATTATGTGGATGTGTGTAAAACCTCGAATATAGTAAATATATGGTAGCAGCGACCTTCCCTATTCGTGTCTCAATGAAAATTAAGGCCTCATCATGCCATGATGACGGCCACGTTTCGGGTACGACGTATGTTGTAGATCTGCAGCTATGTTTGATCCACTGGTTTCGGGACGGGCCTCTTATTATCTCATAGGTACAGTCATATGTAAAACATACATACGAGATGTGGACTGTCAGTACCAGAACGTACTAGGATAACGTCGTATTCAGTGGAAAGATGGATAGTCCCCAGCAAGTAAGGTCCAAGTATGCAATTTCCGGCGCCTGCAGCGGTTTCGGGTTGGACTATCATCGTGGCAGCCTATGAGGCGATGTTTGCACGGATTGGGGACCTTGGAGGAGGGGTGCTATCCGACCTCATTGGTAGCCCTGGATTACCTGAATGCATGTTCATACCCACCCGGTGGAGCCGTGCCAGGTTGTTTCGGCTTTGTTTTTCTTTGCTTTGGGGGTATTTGTGTACTAAAAGTGTATGACGGGCGAGACGCTGGAGTTGCACCTGCATTGTTGGGGTTTGGATTAGCTCCCGAGGTCAGTTTGAGACCGGCATTAGATCATTCCCCTACATATTGCATTTGCTAATGTCTATTCAAAAAATTGGAAAACTGATTTGCACTGTATACCAAGAGGCGAGATCTAATAACACAGCCTTTGAGAGGCATACCACTCTGTACAATGTACGTGACATAGTAACGCCTACAATATACATCGTGCGTTTGGGCCTCATATCTTATACGCGCACAGACTCCTTGGGATCTAACTGAGAGCTAGAATCAAAAGCCAGGCACCGAAAAGGTGGAGAGGCTGCACACTTGCAAGCTCCAAGAGCATGTCACAGACCTCTCCGAGGTGCATCATGCATGATTATGATTGGCTCCGATTAGATACTACTCTTCTCGGACTCGTGCAGCATCAAGTCCCGCTTTTTATCTCTTTTTACAATCGACACTGAGCGGCACCGGGTGTTTCGAAGAACGTTTGACGTTGGAAATGGCCAAAAATGCCGCATCGGCAAAACGCAGCCGCAGGAGCCGTACGTGAAAGGGTGGGAAGGTTATTTCCATCCCTGGTCACTGTGACGATGGGATGATCACTTAGTGGAGTGTGGTTGGGTTGACAAGAATGCCTGAAATCGTATCAGACAAGATTCTCGGTGACTCGCCTTCCTGGGGTATGCCTACTCAGCCAGATTGTGTTTTTGCATTGATATGGGGTTTTTACCTATATTGTATTTACTGAGGTGCTCCGTAGATGCTATGTACGTTGTAGATATATGTTATGTGTCTCTGCTACATGTATTCTCCACTCAGGAGGTCGGGTATCCAAGTACCTAAGTATGTTGGACATGTTATTAAGCTCACAAGGTTGACCCATACCGATCTGAAGACCCAAGATTTGGATCTGATGCCCACAAGGTACTTGTTTTAGAAAGAATAAAAGTGGCCGGACAGCCGCATGTCATTCACTATAGCAAGTGCTCCTATTTTATGACATGACATGCTTCCCCGAGTAACACAACCGGGAGCTACCAAACTCAGATATCCTCCGCCTCACTTCATGCTCTTATTCCTTGAAAGGTTCGAACCATCGTGCCCATATGGGTGATTTATTTCTTCTAAGAAGATGGAGGAGTCGGGTCAGCCAGGCGTCACCCAAGAAGAGGGGATAACACGTACAGGGCAGTTGCAGGAGCCGGCAGGGCACTGGCAAGAGGAGCCGCAGCTGCATCCGTGATCGCCTATCGTAGTGGTCAGCATTGAAAGGAATGGGTGAAATACGATGGGTGACAACCCCGCTATGACCCCGCCATTTCGGAAATCAGGCCAAGGCAAAGCGCGGATCTTCAAGATTGTGAAGTCACATATATCATGAAAGATGGAACGTTGGAAGATAGAAGTGCTTACTCATTTTGTATGGTTGGTGTGGTAAAAACTGGTGAAGCTTTTGGAGTTGTGTTGGTTGTGAGAGGGCGAGGTGGTGGGGGAGAGAGAGAGAGAGGAGAGGGGTCGGGACTTTATATACTCGTGACTTTCCGGAATACGTCGACTCTGAGGGTCAGACAACTTGAGTGAATTCTCATTGCTTGCATCTCGTTCCACCGTTACACTTGCGAGCATATTTCTGTCCCCGCTCACACACATAGACAACGCATGCTTCGAGAGCCGTGTCTGCCATCTCGAAAATTATTTGCGTCCTCAAATGACTACTTCTATAGCTTGCATATGCAGAAGCGTAGCTTTACCTATCCAGTTGGACTCTGTTACCGACCAATCTAATCTTCAATTATGTCATTGCAACAGCTGTCGAATGGTGACTGGGCAATTATTCTCATCGTATTATCTCCTTCAGCATGAACCACCGAACCTGAATGGGCTCCAGAAATACCAACAGTCCAAACACGTGAGTCGCTTTTTCTGTAGGACATGTGGTGCCCACGTCTTCGCTCGCTTGCAGCCCGGGGGACAGTTTCTAGTTGCCTCAGGGTTGTTGGCAGCAAAGAACGTTCCCTCGGTACGAGCGGTTGAGCACTGGAAAAGCAGCGATACTGGTGACGGTGGGCTCAGTGCACTGCTTCCTGGAACTGAGTCCACTGTCACAGGTTGCAGATTAAGTCCTTCAACCAGCATTGAGAGCCGAGAATCAACAAACCCGGTAAAATATACATCAACAAGCCAGCATTTGCATGCACGTTGCCTCTGTGGGGGAGTTGAGTTTTATATCACCAAGCCGGATGCGTCGTCCTTGCAAGCATCCTCGCCATGGCCAGATCTCCTGGTTCCATACCACACCGGCTCTGGGGCGAATCCTAACAATATCAAATGGTGGTTGCGAGATGGTGATACGAAATATATCGCAGGAACCTGTGTCTGCAACAGCTGTCGATTGAGCAGTGGATTTCCTATCCAGACATGGGCATTCGTGCCGAAGTCCAACATCTTTAACGCAGACGGATCACCCCTTGTGTTCAATGCAGGGACCATGCAGCAACATAGGAGTTCACCCGGGGTATATAGGGAATTCTGCAGCTGCTGTGGGGCTACTGCCTTTTGGCATTGCGATGAACGACCAATGCTAATTGATGTGAGTGCGGGTTTGCTTCAGGCAACTGGTGCTAGAGCTGAGGACTGGTTGGAATGGGCCACAGATCGTATCAGCTTTGCCGAAATGGCAGTGCAACATGATTTGATCCATATTCTGGAGGAGGGCCTCAAGATATATTCAAAGAGGAACTAGGAATTGACACCTGAAAGATACTACAATCCAAAATGTCATCCCACATACATATATAACTAGGTGTAGTTAGTCTATGTATGTAATGATAGTACCCGTCGACACCCACATGGAAGGTGCGACTCAAGTCCAGTCACCGCCTTCCCTCCGCCTGACTTTTTCGGAGATCTTTTTTTTTTTTTTCGCGTCTCGAAACTGGAAACTCTTGATTCTCTCCTCCACGCGTCTGCATTGTTGCTGCTTAACTGCAGCTGTTCAAAATGCCACCTCCATTCCAGTTCAGAGGAAATTCTAACCACCGTGGCTCGCGTCCTAATCCACGACATGAGTTCACTTTCCGGTATCAGAAACCTGCCACGTCGGAACGACCTTTGTTGTCCTCGAAGAGGGAAAGCCCACCCGAGCGGCTTGACGGTGAGTCTAAGCCTGAATTCAGGTTTGCTCCGCTTTCTGCTTTGAGCGACAGTGAGGAGGCAGAGATGGACATGTCTGATGAATCCGATGCCGAGCGACCACGTAAAAGACGTGCGCTAGCCCTCGACGGGCCTCAAGAGACTGCTCCAGCCCCTCCTCCTGTTCCGAAATGGTCGAACCCCGATCCTTACACTGCACTACCTCCCCCGGCCGAAACTACAAACAAAAGGGTGGATGTTGTCAAGTTGATTCGCAAGGCGAGACTTGACGTTGCCCCAAAGACAGACGAGACGGATGCAGTCAAGCAAAACTCAGACTTCATTTCTCTTGGCATGGGCTTCGAAACAGAAGTTTCTGAGAGTAACGCTCCTGAAAACGCCCCTAAAGGGCCGAAGGCCCAGGAAGCTCTAGATCCCGCCATTGCGAGTCGAAAGCGGACCCGTGGCGATGAGCTCAAAGGGTACTCCCGAAAGACCGGAAAGCCTGCCAGCAGGTTCAACTACGATGGCTCCGTTATCGATCAATGGAAACCACTTTCCCCAGAGACAGGCACGCCCTGGTTCGAGGGCACCCCAGTTTCCTTGCACGTGGGAACCCAGTCAGTACTATCCTTCGCGCTCTTTCTGTTTTCTCTCTAACATTTGAACCAGGCTGCATAATGAGATTCTCAGCTTCTATCATTGGGCCAAGCCACAGGAATTCGAACACATCGTCCGCGCCGATCTCGTCAATCGATTGGAGACTGTATTCAAACAACGATACCATAACGTTTCAATCCGGGCCTTTGGTTCTTTTGCCTCGGGTCTCTATCTACCTACGGCCGATATTGATCTGGTGCTGCTTTCCAACACATTTTTACGCACGGGTGTTCGAACATTCGGAGAGAGGAAGGGCCAGATCTATGCGTTTTCGAATTTTCTCCAGAGCACAAATCTTGCGGTTCCAAACTCGATCGAATGCATTGCCTCTGCGCGGGTACCAATTCTCAAGTACGTGGACAAGCTGACTGGGTTGCGAGTGGATTTGTCTTTCGACAATGACAGTGGCTTGATCGCCAATGACACATTCCAGAAATGGAAAACCCAGTATCCGATGATGCCAGTTATCCTAGCCGTGATTAAACAGTTCTTGTTGATCCGCGGTCTCAACGAAGTGCCAACCGGTGGACTAGGAGGTTTCTCCATCACTTGCTTGGTAACAAGTCTTCTCCAGCATCTGCCCCAGGGCCATATGCAGCCGAACCTTGCAACAATCTTGCTTGATTTCTTCAATTTCTACGGGAAGCAATTCTCCTATGATAGGCTGGCAATCCGGATGGACCCTCCAGGCTATTTCAACAAGGTGAGTGGATTTTACTTCGCATTACTTATCAACTAGCCGGCTAATCATGCCAAACAGGGCTATTACTTCGGCAATCCTGATCGTCTCACAATCGAAGATCCCAATAACCGAGACAACGATATTTCAGGTGGCACGAAGGAAATTGGGTTGATCTTCCGAGCCTTTTCTAATGCCCATACCGCCTTGAGGAATCGCATGGAATATCTCGCACTTGTCCAAGGATCGAACAAGAGCATTCTTGAACCCATCATTGCGGCTAACTTTGATGAATACATCGAGCAACGCTTCCAACTCCGTCAGGTGTTCATGACAGAGGATAGATTTGCTCGTTACAGGGAGTCTCCGCCTCCGCCGCCGCCGGGGTCCCCTCCTGCTAACGGAGCCTCCCCTCCACCTCCCCCTCCTACCGACGGAGCTCGCTCTCCCTTGCTAGCACCCCCAGCTCGCAAGCCTGCCAAAAAGCCCAAGTCGAAGTTGAAGGGCACGAAATCGGAGCCAGAAGATATTTCCTCTGATGAAGCACCCGGACCCGAAGCAAAGTCTGCCAAAACTCGGAAGGGAGAGACAAGACGTCAGTTGTGTCAGGAGCGCGCAGCTAGACTCAAACGCTTGAGGCCCGACCTCAAGAAACTCCCCAATACACTCAGCCTCCGCCAAGCTCGCCGCCATGCAGGTTACGAGACCGATGAGCAGATGAATGCGGACTTGGACAGGAGAGAGAAACTTCTCGCCTCGGACTAAATTTGAGCCTCCACTTCCACGCCCGCAACGACTTTCATTTGGTTTCAGTTTGTATGCTTTTATTTTGTATGATGATACCCCTTACTTCGAATGGTTTGGTGATTTGCACGGGGAAGAGAGGAGGGATGTTTGCGACGGCGGGATGGTGTAGTTGGTGATACCTTCGCGTATGCTTCTGCTTCTCGATGGCGAGAAGTGCAGCGAATGATTGGTGGAAATCGAGAATGAGCATTCTTCTTTGAGCCTGAGACGAAAGACAGTGACTTACTATTTAGGATTCTCTCCCGGATTCCGACTTCGCCAGAATCTGTTGACTTGTCCCTTGGTTACGATTGATTAGGGTTGTTCGGATGTTGAAAATCTGTCTTCGATCATATTTGATTGAGAGGCAGGTTCAATGTTGGATAGGCCTCGACAATCTCAAACCCTGGATGACCTTGTTTTCAAGATCTGTTCGGGTCGATCCGGCACCTCAACGTCTAATGCCTTCCCGGTACACCCTCGGCAAGCACCTAGTTCTTGCAGTTCTTCGTCCCTACATGGGATGCTGTTAGTGATTTCAATGAAACTCCCCGATGATCATGGATCCGCGCCCAACGTGTGTCTATGTTTGTTGGCGTTTATTTTTCTTCTTTTTCCCTTCGCCCTCTCCTTCCCATGCCTTCCTTCTCACTCAGAGAGCGCTACATGCGACTTCTGGGAGAGGACTGGAGCATCAGGAGCCTGGGCTTGGGACTAGACGCCGAACTCGCCTTTCTGCTATCGGACGGTGGGCCCATTTCCACGTGTTGCTGAGTCCCTTCCTGCCTGCCCAGTACAAATATTCGTCTAACCCAGATCGATGGAAATACATATAGGAGTTACGAGAAAAAGCTAGGAGACGCCATAAGGATGTATCCCAATGGATTTATGAAGTTCTGTTTCGGTTTCTATGCAAGCTGCTTTTCCACATCGGACGGTGGCGTCAGCATAGGATCCTCCTTAATAGCCATATCAGATATAGAAAGAGATGGCCTCCGTCCTGTTCTCTCCTCGGCCTGAATCCTCCGCACAGCAGCGATATGCTCCTCGGGTAACGAATTCACAAAGTCTGGCCCTGGACTGGCCCAGGCATAATCAACCCACTCTGTACCTAGTATACCCCGAATTTCTCGTGCCAGCTGCAAGATATGAACTCCGCGCGCATGAGACCAGGCACGGTCTGTGATAAGGCCCTCCTGGGGCGTGAGAATATTCGACGCCGCGGGAACATCACCCGTCGGAACATCCAGGCTAGGAGTCGACAGTCCAGGTGATTTCAACTTAGTATCGAAGTACGAGGCATCGTCGTCCTCATTCCAATTTTCCAGCCCATCGACAATACTGTGCCACACGCGCAAAGTCTCGTCAAGCTCAGAGATATTGCTAACGCCCATAACGCTGACACCCAGTCTCCTGCCGGTGCCCATACTGGCCACAGACAAGAAGCCAGGATCAGCATCCGCAGAACGAGCAAGCGGTGCGCCGAGACCACCAGCCCGCGCACCAACACGCAGCCACGCCTCCAGCGCAAACCGAATCGCAACAACCTCAAGCTTCTCTCCATGTCCCGAAGCAAAATCCGCAGCTCTACGAATAGCACTCCGCAGGGCATTAGGAGCAGGATGGAAATCACCCATCGAGCCAATAGGCACGCCGTCACGACGAAGCAATCCCATGCCCAGCGGCGATGCGTTCGGAACGACATCAACGCCAGCAGCAAGCAGCCTGGATAGGGCGTGCGAGTGTAGCCGCGTATTCTGCAAAGTGAAGTTGGCATACGACATAACGATATCAAGCGGCTCGCCCGTCTCGCGGAGAACCGTCTCCGCCAGCTCACTGAGCGTGTCGACCGGGTAGCCAGAGATACCGACGTAGCGTAGCACGCCCTCTTCATCGCGGAGACGGCGCAGCTCCCGCACTGCTGTGACCACTTCTGCCGCCGTCACGAACTCTACGTCGTGGCAGTACACTACGTCCAGGTAGTCTGTGTGTAGGCGTTGCAGGCTGCGTCGCACGCTGTGTCTGATCCATTGCGGCGAGTAGTCGAATGAGGAGCCGGCTATGCGCCCGACTTTTGTGAGGAGGTGGTATGTCTCCCGTGGGAAGTTGGTTTGTACGGTTTCTGTTGCCAGGGCGCGGCCGAGGAGTTCTTCTGCGGGGCCGTAGTAGGGGGATGTGTCGAAGGCGCGCACACCGCGTGATAGTGCGCGTTGGACAAGTTCTGTTGTTGGGAGGGCGTAAGGGTCGGCGTTATATTGGGAATTAAAGGTTGCGGTGCCCATTATCAGCGGCGGCAGGGCCGCGGACAGTGGGGTGGAGGGGCGCATGGCGTATGGTCTGGGAGGCCAATCTTGTCAATGCTGAAGAGTTGGCTATGAATGTGTGAGTAATCTCTTATAGATCGGTTGGTAAAATCTTTTTAATGTTAAGTGCAGTGCCTGGATTTTCTCCAAAAAAAAAAATAGTACCCCCCTTCGGCTCCGCTCCGGATGGCGCCATGGCGGGGATTCTCCCACCTGCATATCGTGACATGTGGCCACAGCCTGATCGGCTCTGTGTTACAGAATCTTTTTTGTAGGTTTTATTTGAGATGCGTGGTTCGAATGTCCCCTTGATAGGAGTAGGGTACGTAGGTACAGGGACAACGTGAAGATGTTCCTGGCAAGGCGGCGGTGGCAAAAAAGGGAAAAAGTCGAGTGCAGATATCCGATACTTATAGGTACGATATAGATGTGCGAAGAATACACCGTAAATGAGTCTAGACCGGACATTAAACAAGTTAATGCGAATATATATAGCTATTGTACATGAATCCTTTCCGGGTGAGAGTGGAGAAGGGGGTCAACGGAACGCGGCGCATCACAGATGATATACACAGACCGAAAGGTCGATGAGAAGGCCGGGAATGGACACTTCCACTTCCAACCGGAGATGATGCCCAGGAAAGGGATTCAGGGCCCATCTTAAAATATCAGAGAGAAAGACCCAATCTAGAAAATCAAGGCGTCTTTCTCCAACAACCCAAACGCCATGCTATGCCAAAACAAGAAAGACGAGCAGATCGAAAACAAAGAAGCCGGTTGGAGTCGGAGGCTTCTAGCGCGGGAAAACGTAGACGTGCTCGTAGGGAAACCGGAGGGCAGGGCAACCGGAAAACCGCACTGATTTTGTCATGTTCATTTATCCTTGTAGACCTTGGGGTTCCAGCCTTCCTTCAATTCCTTGTCGTGCGCAGCTTTGCGCTCAATCTCGCGGAACTCCATTTCCAACCGCTCGCGTGCACGTAGGATTTTGCTTTGCAAGTAGAAGCTGCCGCCCTTTTCGGGGTTGTTCGTGTCGAAGAGTTTCTTGAATCGGGACATGATATGTTCGAGGTCGTGTTCTCCGGAGGCCGGGGGCTTGACGTTCAGGATTTTGCAGGCTTCATCGATGGTTACGCTCGAGGTGGTACCGGATTTGCCGGCTGCCTTTTGCTGGCCAGCATATTTGCCGGATGCCTGGGCTTGCTTGTAGGCTTCGGCGAAGGCGCGGCCGAAGACCCGGGCTCCAGTCACGACGACTTGAGAGACGATGCGATGAGCCTAGGAAAATTGTTAGTTTTAATTTTAGGAATGAGAAAAATAAGGAGATCGATGGACACACCATTGAGAAAGTGCCGTAGAGGAGGCGATCACGTAGTTAACGGTTGAAGGAAGAAAGAAGAGAAGGGGAAAATTTCGGCTGCGGGTTTTAGTGTCGGGAGATGCCCAGGCACGGACAGGAGTATAGAGAGCAGTGTATGTACATAGTAAGGTTAATTTGAGACTAAGATAATTTATGAAGTAGTTATTATTGTTCTTCTCTATACAGTCTTTATTCTAAAAAAGAATAAAAGCCAATATCAGAACAATATCAGCAATATCACACCCTTTCACAACAAATACCGAGAGTCACATGCCCACAAGTTCGATCTCCCCGCAGATCTTCTTTGGACCGAACATGAACGAACAATCATATAAAGTCCTCACTCATCCCAGACGATGAGTCCATTGTCCATCTATGACCTGTCCATGATTGGATGGCAGCTTTAGGTATGATATTTGATTGTCCTTCTCCTTAAACCCGATCACTGATGGGAAAACAGACAACCTTCCGTGGATAGACTCCATGGCACCCTCACCGAACGCACAGGATCACGGCCAGTCGGATTCTCAACCACCGACGGTCGCCGCCTTCTCTCCGTCAACGATTACCGGCTCTGCTCTCACCTCGCGCCAGCGCTCCAGTGTCATCGTGCATCGCAAATCACCTCTCCTGGTGGCCACACCACCGGCTATCACGCGAGCCCTGGCCTACTCGCACCCGTTTCTACTTCCTCTAAATAAATTGGCAGGTCTCCTAACATGGACTTCTGGAGACCCGTGGCAGAGCTTTCTGCTGGTGGCTACCTTTTGGACTATCGTGCTATATAGCGATGCCATCATTCTTTGGACAGGACCGATCCTGGTCGTGGTCGCCTTGATCCTCGGCATGTATGGACGTCGTTACTCGCCTCTGTCATCAACCACATCAACAGGCGAAAAGCACAGGACAAAAGTTGCACCAGATAGCTCACTGCGTCATCAGAAGAGTCTTGATGAAATTGTTGAAACTCTTCGCATCTTCACCACCAGATGCAATATCCTCCTCGAGCCTCTACTCGACCTCACCGACTTCCTATCCACCCAGCGCACTCCTACATCTGCGACTACCAAACCTGCGCTGACAGCTCTGTTCATCCGCATCCTCTTAGTCACTCCTGTCTGGATCGGTCTGACTCTACCTCCATTCTACATACTCACCACACGCCGCATCGTCATGGCCGTCGGCACTATTGTTCTAACTTACCATTCCCGACCCGCTAGGGTCTCCCGTGTCATTCTGTGGCGGTCTCGAGCCGTGCGCCGACTATGCGCTGCAGCCACAGGTCTCTCCGTCGCCGATACCCTGAGCAGCCCACAAAAGGCCCCGGCCCAAGCCCAAGGCGAAAAGCAAGGCTTAAACATTTCAACTCGACGACGTGGGAACAACGCAGGTGTGCGGTTCACATTTGTTGTCTATGAGAACCAGCGCCGCTGGCTGGGAATCGGGTGGACTTATTCATTGTTCCCAGCAGAACGTGACCCTTGGACAGACGAGCATATGAACCCAGTGAATCCCAAAGATTCTTTCGAGTTACCGGAGGTTCAGACAGGAGATGCCAAATGGCGCTGGGTAGAGGGAAGTGAGTGGCGCATCGAAGGAGCAGACAACTTCAATGGCAAATCGGACTCGAAAGGGTCAACCGGCGAAGGATGGATCTACTATGATAACAAGGTTGGTTCTCTCTCTTTCTCTCTCTCCCTAGGCTTCTTTGTATCATTTTCTGACAGACCTCTAGTGGAATGACGGTCGCCGCGGTCAAGATGGATGGGATCGCTATACTCGTCGACGCAAGTGGTACCGTGACGCTGAATTAGCGGACGTGTCACCTCAAGGCGCCCAGGATGCCTCTGAAGGGACCGTTTCCGGGCTCACGCAGGCCCTGGAAAAGGAGAAACAACAAGAGAATGATGACAATGCTGACGCCCAAAGCATCACACCATCCACCTCCTCCAAATCCCATCGTCGGCGCTGGTTCAGCGGTACCAAGGACAAAGAGCAGACCTTTCCTGGGCCGCCGGCTGATAGTGGGCGTGCTACGGGCTCAAATACATCTATCGTATCCGATAGAGCAGACGCCTCGCGACCCATCAGCATAAAAAATTCCCGCAAATCGTCGCATGCCCGCGAAGGAAGTGTGGCAACTAGTGACAGCGCCAGTTTGCGTGAAAAGGAGATCGCCAACTCGCAAGATCATCTCGACTGGTGGTCAACTCGAGCTGCGGGCGGGACGGAAAGGGCGGAAAGGGAATTTGGGCTCAGCGATGAGGTGAACATGGGGCTGAGTTGATCGAGCGCTCTTCATTCATGTATGCAATCCCTTTTCGAATTCCGCGACTTGCTACCTAGGGCACGCGCTTATATATCCTTATTGTTCGTAATGTGAAACAAGCCCATCGACCTATATACGGGAATCCCCTATTTTGGTATAATGATGAGATATGTACATTTTGTCTAATATTAACATAAAAAGGGAAAGGCAACACAAAAGCCAAATGAAACATGAGTCCAGAGATGTGTTTCAGCAACTCAAGGACACAGAACCACGTGTGCATCTTCATATCACATAACGAAATTCCGGATTCTCCCGGTCTGTCAGGTCCAAAAATTCGTGGTTATCTGGAACGACGTACGCCTCACCCAATGCCTCCTTCTGCTCGTCACGCCGACGATTCTCTCGTTGCGATACCCACCAGATAAGGCACAGGTCTAGCGTGACGATGAAATACAGGATGCAGATAGAGATCTTGGCCGGCAAATACCCTGGGGCATCTCTGGCTTGGAAGGTCTGCGGCGAGATGATGTTGCCGACAGTGTAGGCGATAGTCTGGACACAGGACACAGTGATTTTCTTGGTTGAGCCAGCCACATTGGTACTGGTCAGCCCAAGAATTGTCGTCCACCCAAGTGGAATGCCTCCGGTGAGGTAATATCCCACAAGTGCTGGCACCTTGTCAGTTGTCGCCATTAAGATCGCACCCAGGACTGCCAGGATATGGCCTATGATGCACCAGAACAGTCGGCGCTGTGTCTTCATTGCCAGATAGGTCAGGCCAACCAGAGCCACCACCTCATAAGCGCCCATGGGCGTCACAAGCAGAAGACTTTCCGTTTTCGAGAAGCCCATCCCTGTTACCATGATGTTTCCAAAACTTGTGGCAGTGGAGTTAGGTACATTTGCCGCCAGGACCCAGAAGGCATAGAGCCAGGTATGCGGGTCGATAAGGGCTTCGTAAACCTGGGCTTTCTTAAAGACATTGGTTCCAATACCCTGTCCGTTACCCCGAAGACGCTCCGCATGCATTGCCTTTTCTTCCGGGGACAAGAACCCTGCTGTCAAAGGAGAATCAGGCAGGAGGAAGAAGAAGAGAATCCCGGTCACCACGGTGAGCAGACCCAGAATCAGGAAGATAACCTGCCAACCTCGCAGAGATGCGCTTGGATCACCGCCGATGTGAGTTGCTACGCCATATGCGACGTAGCCGCCGAACATCTGCGCGAATCCACACATGGAGAACCACAGACCGACGCGGAAAGCCTGTTCATCCTTCCGGTACCACTGCGAGGTGAAGACTACCCAGGCGGGCACGATAGAGGCTTCTGCGGCACCCAGAAGCGTGCGGCAGACCATCAAGGAAGCGAACGACTTGCATGCCGCCATGCAGGCCAGGATGGTGCCCCAGATGGTCACGTTGACGGCGACATATTTTGCCAGGGGAAATGCTTGCATCACCCGCATGGTGGGGAAGGCGAACGCTAGCTGCCCGAAAAAGAAGATACTCGACACCCAGTTGAATTGGTTGCCTTGAAGGTTTGCTGACTCGCGCATCCCCGTGACGCTGGCATAGCTGATGGCGATCTTGTCCAGATACTGGAGGAAGTACACGATGCAGATCAATGGCATGATATACAAATCGATCTTGCGCAACAGTCGTCTAGACGCTGCAGGATCGAGGATGCTCGCCGAACCGGCTTCTAGTAACTGTAGTGCCCCGTCGCCTGCTGGAGACTGAACATCGAGGTTTCTTTTCTCGAATTCGGCCGAGATGCTCTCTACTGGAGAAGGTGCTATAGCGGTCATCCTGGCGGGAGTAGCGATGATTCCCTCTTGGGTTGAAATCCGCAGGAGACATCCGTTGCTTAAGTAGAGGCTGTGGAGTTGGCCGTTAATATCGATAGCCTAGCACGCCATCGCTCTCCAAGCTGTCACAATCAATCTCACTAGTCACGATTTGCTGGGTCATAGTCATTTTCTGGGGCATAGTGGGTACTTTTGCAAGCGAGGATAATAGTTATCTCTCAATCCCGAGCTTGATTGGCGCCAGTAATATAGCAGTTCAAAAACGAAAAAGGATTCAGGATGAGTCAAAAAATAAAAACGAAAAGCAAAACATTTCCTCCAGCCCCTATACGGGCTAGATATACCCTAAAAGCATCATAAAAAATAAATGCCTGTGAGTACGGGAGTAGAATCAATTAATCTACCTCCGGACCATTTCCGGAGTTGAATTTAGTGTTGATCCCAGCTCGCGTGCCCAGGCCGAAAATCCAGGGTCCATGTGGGGCCGGGTATTCCCGGATAATTGTAAACATCAGGTATCTCTTGTATGTGATTGCCATACAGAAGGTACATACACGCAGCATAACATAGGTATGTTGCCCTGGATCTAATATGCCTTATGTATGTCAACTGCTCACGAACTGCTGCCTTGCCTTCATGCTAATAGATTGATAGTGAATTAGCCTATGTCTGTATATATAGCGAGATCCCCTATAATAACTTTGGAACGTCGCAAATATTAAATAAGGCCAATATTTAAGGTTCGTCGCATTAACCATACCCCCTTTAAGCTCGTCTGGCCTTTAAACTACATGGTAAAGCTATACGTGATCATCCCTATAGGAGTACTATCCCTTACATACATCTCTATCTCCAATGCAACAAATATAGATACAATAAAGCTGAAATCCAAGCTACTGCCGTGGGTTATCTATGCAAGGATCAGTTCCCACCCAAGCTCCTCGACAATATCTAACCAATGGACATTTTTCTGCCGACTCATCCCAATAAACCGAGCATCAAAGTTAGCATCCTGTCTCGCCCACAAAATCTTCAATAACTCCTTTGCACGTCGAACATTCCCAATCCCAAAGTTATCCTGTAGCTTGCTCAAGGAACGAAGCACAAGCTCTCTGTCCGCTACGTCATCACTCTCACACCCGGAGATAAAGAGCGGGAACGTGAGTGCCGAATACTCGCAGTGGTCACCCAGCGGGAAAGTTTCAATCCGGCCAAGACAGCGGCAGACAGCGACATTTTTCGGCGTGGAGACGAGAGGAAGCCAGTCTTGTGCTGGGAGAGGGGGATTCCCCTCTAGCTCTAATTGGGTGTTGACAATGATACCAGGACTGGCAGTGGAAGAGGTATGCGGATGGGTTCTGCTAATGCGCTCCATGATTGAGTGGAGGTAGACAAAACCTGCATCGCGGAAACATTCAGCTACGAGTTGAAGCCGAGTTAGGGTTGCTGGCGGTGTCCCTTGGGGAATTATGTTGGGGGTTGAAGTATGAGACCAGGTGAGGAGGGATTCGTTTCTGGGGTGTGGTGTTAGTGCAGATCTTCGACTGGGCTATTCTTCTCGTTAACGAAAGAGAGAGACCAACATGGATGCAACGCTGAGTCGAAGAGCCAACGAATCAGCTTGGAGGGAAGGCAGTTCTGCGATGCGTGCACATAATTTCAGGAGCTCCTCGGTGTATCCGATATATATATCCAATTTTGGGATACCGATGTCACTGTCGACAGAAATATCTGTAGAAGTGATACAATTTCGGTTGCTGATCCGGGCCATATTGTGGGCATACACGAATCTGGATGTTAATATATTATGTTAGCATTCGGCAATGTACCTCGCGGGTAATCACACATACAGTCCACGCAGGAACTCGGCTGCCTCTCGATCCATTGACGCAAATCCACCACGAGAAACAATCAGACGTTGCAATGCATTGAGATGAACAACCCACTGTTTTACGCTCCCACGCACAATCTCATACTTGCATAGTAGACCGACTGCCAGCATAGCATCGTCAGGGAACACCTCCGTTGAACACTTGTCCAGCGCTGAGCGGAGTCCGTTGAGTGTTCCACTGTAGTATTTGACTGCAGCCGTATGTGCCCCAAAACCATGGGAGCGATTTGCTAGATGAAGGGCAGAGACGGCACATACGGCCTTCATCAGCAGAGGCGATGACATTGCCCTAGGAATCAACATCGACCGGAGGGGATTATTATGGCTCTCTAAGTTTGCTAGCAGTCGAGAACCCTCTTCCATGTGATATTGGAGATAGTGAGTCTCATGTGTTGAGAGATGACTGATATATCCTTGGGGCTGTGGGATCACTGCGACAGAGCTATGCAAATCAATATCAGGGCTAGGGATATATTCCTCTGCAACTCGAACCGGACTGGTAGCTGCGTCAAATGGTACATATTGTCGAGGAGAAGATGCAACAGACCAGCTCGGGGAAGTTCCCGACCCCGGAGACAAACGAGTCTCGAGCCATGCATCCGAGGACCGGGACGGTGCAGGCGAAGGGAATTGAGATGTCGAGGATTCACTGAGCCGTCGGCGCTTTGAAGTTTCTGTCTGGGAAAATACCTGCGCCGATGGACTTAGCGGCTCTACCCATATGGAGCCATAGCCCTCGCATGTCCGGCCTTGCTTGAGACAATTGTTGCAACTGATCGAATTAGTTATGAAATTGAAAGTCAAATTTACCCCGCACCTTGGTTTGGTCTTATCACAGGCCTTGCGCCTCCTCTTACAGGTTATGCATCCTGACCGAGTCCATGCCGTGCCAGACTGCCGTGTTCTACCTTTCTTCGGGGCGGAAGTGGGCTGGCTGGATGTGAGGGAAGACGACTGGGCCGAGCCATTCATAGGAAAGGCATTCATAGTGTCAAGGAGCGCCTGGGTGATGTGGAGGTTCTCTAACAGGTACTAGTGACGGCATGCTTATCACAGATATTGGACAAATTCAGACAAGCATGCGCTGTAATAACCCGCTCGATTTCTCGGAGAGTTATCGATAGCAAATCCCACTAAACCGAATTTGGACAATTTCACGCGACCCCACACTCACGTGCCATCCCGATTGTGAATTGGAGGTCATGTGACCCGCACTTTAAATGATCTCACCTGCTATTTCGACGGAGGACAGGGTATGTTAGCTTGGATCATTCAGATAAGTTTAAGAGGGTATTTTGAGTAAGTTGAGGGAGTTTTTTCGTTATGAATTTTGCCTCGTATATCCATGTTCAATCTGTTTTGCCCTGACTATCAGAGCCAAGACCCTCTTCTCCAACTGCCCTGGTTTCTTTCCCAATTAGGGAAGTCCATCCAGAACTTATGTAACCTGATAAGATCCCCCGGACCCCCCCCCCCCAAATGCGACGAGATATTTAAAGTGCAGGCATTGGGCCTAATCCCCTCATTCAATACATCTGCCTTTTCCGTGGATTCGTGTGATATTCCTTCTCTAATACCTTTCATAGCCGCCTCATATCTCTACGTCAGAAGTGCACCCCGACACCGCTAAAATGGTGACCAACCACGGCCCGCACCCATTCGACCCAATCACACCGGAGGAGATCAAGCTCGCCGTACGCATCCTTGAGGCGACCTTCCCGGGCGTCTCTCTGCGCTACAAGCGCATTGATGTCAATGAGCCCATCAAGAATGATGTTATCGCATACATTGAAGCAGAGCGTCTACGGCGTCCGCTGCCCCCACCTCCGGCTCGTCTTCTCTATGTGCTCTTCCACCGTCTGGACACCGGCGCATTCTACAAGGCTATCCTCAATGCCGACAAGCGGACCATTGTCTATGCCAAGGAGCTTCCCAAGGATGTTCAGGTAAGCAGAGCCATCTTCACGAGGCAAGCAACCGGGTTAACTAACAGGTCTACTTTATAGGGTCCTATTGATATCGATGAGATTGCCGGAATTGAAGAGATGTGCATGAAGCACCCCGCCGTACTGGCGGAGATCGAGAAACTGCAACTGCCCGCGGGCGTCACTGTTTGCAACGACCCTTGGATGTATGGTACGGACAACGACAACGAGGACCGACGGCTCTTCCAATGCTTTATGTACATGGTCGAAGTTGATCACCCCCAGAACAATCACTACTCTCTGCCTTGCAAGTTTTCACCGGTGTTCGACGGTCTCACTCATGAGTTGGTCCGTATGGACTACCTGCCCGGCGGTGCTGATTTTGGGACTACCTCTACCCAGCCTTGGAAGCCTGTCAAGGCAGTCCAGTACGCCCACGACCTCTTGGATGAGCCTCTTCGCACCGATCTCAAGCCATATATCGTACAACAGCCCGAGGGTCCTTCTTTTTCAGTGGATGGCAACTCCGTCTACTGGCAAAAGTGGCGCTTCAGGGTCGGTTTCAACGCTCGCGAAGGTTTGATTATCTATAACGTTACATATGACAACAGGAATCTCTTCTATCGTTTAGCTGTTTCTGAGATGACCGTTCCCTATGGAGGTAAGTGAGATCGGGGCTCTAGCACTCCTAATTCATAGGGGAGCTAACTAACGTGAATCTAGATCCCCGAGCCCCCTACCATCGCAAGCAGGCGTTTGATGTCGGCGACACTGGTTTTGGTATGAATGCCAATCAGTTGGCTCTTGGGTGTGACTGTCTCGGCCATATCAAATATTTTGATGGCTACCGCAACGACTCTAAGGGCAATCCACTGCATCTGAAGAATGTGATTTGTATGCACGAACAAGATAACGGTTTGCAGCATAAGCACACTAACTATCGGTCCGGTGCCGCCACCGTTGTGCGCAATCGCCAGTTGGTCCTACAGATGATCTGCACTGTGGCCAACTATGAGTATATCTTTAACTACATCTTTGATCAAGCCGCCAATGTCGAATTGGAAGTCCGGGCTACCGGCATTCTTTCCACCGTCCCATTCGACAACGAGAACGGCCAAACCGTCCCTTGGGGTACGAACGTCGGTCCTGGTGTCATGGCTCCCTTCCACCAGCATATGTTCTCGCTACGGGTTGACCCTGCTATTGATGGATTTAAGAACACTGTCTACTACGAGGACAGCGTCCCTATGCCAGAAGACGAGAAGAACCCCTACCTTGTGGGCTATACCTCCGAGTCTACGGTAATGCGCACGGCAGGCACAGCGAACACCAGCGTCGATCGCCACCGCGTCTTTAAGATCCGTAACGATAATATTACCAACCCAATCACCTATAAGCCTGTCGCGTACAAGCTTATGGCTGCTCCCAGCCAGATGCTTCTGGTCAGCAAGAATGCCCACGGCTTCCGCCGTGCTGAGTTTGCCACCAAGCCCATCTGGGTCACCAAGTACCAGGATGATGAACTGTACGCTGCAGGCGAGTTCACCAACCAAAGCCGCCGCGCCGAGGGCGTCGAGACTTGGGTGCAGCGTAAGGATAACACAGAGAATGAAGACGTCGTCCTTTGGCATAGTAAGTATTCTTCCCCGTGACTGAGTCTGTACCGTACAACTAACGAACCCTTGCAGCCTTCGGTCTTACCCACAATCCCCGCATTGAGGACTTCCCTGTTATGCCGATGGAGCGCATCAGCGTCATGCTGAAGCCCGATGGCTTCTTTACCAAGAACCCTGCTCTTGACGTTCCGCAATCCTCCCAGCTGTTCAACAAATCTTCTCTCCACCCCGAAGAACAGCCTGCTGCCTGTTGTGCTGGCGCTTCGTCTGCTGGCTCCAAGGCCAAGCTATACAAGCGCATTGACTAGTTCGCTTTCTTATCAACCCGCAGATACCCCATACCCCCGTCCCACAGCTCAAGCACATATTCTTTGTTCAGAGAGTGTTTTTGTCGATATGAATTGGCTTGGTGACTTCTGTTGCTTCTCCCCCCCTTCTGCATTCCCGCCCTTTTGGTTGGGCTTAACGATATTTCATGATTACCATCACAGTTAAACGCAAGTTTTGATTAATCTAATGCAATGCATAGTGACTGCAAGAGTAGCTAAACACCAGTAGAATTTAGTTATATCCGTAGTTGAATTACTTTGTGAGTAAGCTGGTTTATATTGACAAGGAAGTAATAGTTAGTAATGCGCAGAGAGAAATGGAATAGCAGATCACCTCACGCGAAAGGGTTTATGGAACGCCAAATTGAGACAAATCTGAAATGAAAACGGACGTGAGAATATAGTGAAAAATAGGAAGAAATCCCATAGATCCAACAGAAGTATTTCGCCAATATCATTCCTTCATATTATGACCAGAATGCCGAGTGCCCACAGTGGGGTTACCGACGGCCTGAATCAGAACTATGAGGAGCATGGCTCTCAAACAAATCCTCAAGGTATGCGCTAGGAGCACGACCCTGCGGAGCCTGGTTCAGGTTCAAGGAACTTGTCGAGGCACCCACATGAGAGTGGCGCTGATTATGCGAATCATGGTAAACACCAGTCGGAGGCAGGGAAGGCGACGAGAGGCCAGCAGTGGGTGAGTATGGAAGCTCTCCACTCGGCGCGGGGTTGGAGCTACCAGCAGCAGCGTAGTACCCAGCAGGCAGGTATGTTGAGCCACGATTTCCCGTACTTCCTGTCGCATTCAGACTGGCGTGCGATCCAGTAGGGCCGCCTGCGGTAGGCGAAAAGAAAAGCCCGCTGCTTGCGCTCGGCACCCGATTGGGCTTGTAGCTTGCGCGAGTGGCGGCGCCGAGTTTGTCGAGGGATACATCGACCGCCGGGGAGGCGGAGTACGGGGTTGACCGCTTCTTTCTGCTACCGCGTAGCAGGCGCTTGGATTCCGAGGCGTGTATTACAGCGGCGCGCCGCACTGAGCGGTTTACGGACCATGCGACCATTGCGCGCCAGGCGAGCAGAGTTAGGCCGACCAGCCCTAGTGCCGCGCCGACGGCGATGAACACTGTACCCTCTGGGGCATTGCTCTCTTGCATATATGGGGCGTTGGCTGTTGGTGGTATCGTCACAATAGCGCCGCCGGTTGTGGTGGTGGTTGAAGAGGAAGAGGAGGATGTTGATGATGTCGTTGTCGTGGAGACGGAAGATGTTGTTGTACTGCTGTCGGACGTTGTGGAGGAGGAAGAGGAGGAGGATGTGGTGGTTGTATCCATGGTTGTGGTTGTAGAAGAGGAGGAGGAGGAGGTACTGGTTGTAGAACTTGACGTTGATTTCGAAGTGGTTGAGGATGTGGTGGTCTCACTCACGCTAGAGATGCTTTGAGTGGTGGAGGGATCGTCGGTGGTCTTAGCGGCACCAGTATCCGTTGTTGTATCGTCCGCCGGCACGGCAGATACTTGAACAGCAATGGCAATGACGAGAAGCAGTAACAGGAGGAATGACGGCTTGGCTTTCCCAAGCCCCTGCGGTAGAACTCGCATGGCGGCGTAAACAACCGATCAGCTGCTTCTCCACAGTGTGCGGGTCACTTGGAGTAGGCGCCGATCCCAACGATAGCGAGGGACAAAGAAGGTTATCAATCCTTGTCAGCTCATCAATGAATCTAGGCACCAAGGCTAAGATCTCTGCTGATTGCGAAAAATAACTGCGATTCTTTTCCCTCGTGGAAGATTGGCGGATGCTGAACTCAGGCTGCAGGTCACGGATCCACAATCAACGAAGTTCCAAATAATGTGAGGCCTTGTGAATCTCTGATAAACGAATGACTGTTGTTGAAATTAGGCCAACGAGTGAGTGAAGATGACCACAAGGAAAGGCCTTCGTAACCGAAAAGACGCCAACGCTAAAGCAGAGGGGCGCCTTAGGCAAGACTGAGACTGTCACCTGACAGCTTCCAAAAACAGATACAAGGACTTGCGCATTTACGTTGGCAAATCTAACATTTGAAGAACCGGGAGAATATGAAATATCATACATGGGAATACGAGATAATTGTCCCTGAACCCCCGACAAAAAAAGAAATCAATTGCAGGAATGGAGACGCGTTCCAAAACCATAATCCAACAAAGCGCTACAAATCACTGCGCCTTTTTCTGCACAGCAGCCGAGGTGTCCTTTTCGAATGCGGCATAGGGAATCTCAAGGCTGCTTAGAGCACCGATGCCAATATACAAGATCGCGAGGAACAGGAAGGTAGCCATGAGTCCCATGAAAATACCTGGAAAAGGGTGAGTAGTGAATAGAGAGGTCGGAGCAATTGACAAATACCTGGAGTAAAGTATTGATACTCTTCGAAGAGAGAGGTGGAATTGCTTGATGGGCTCGAGGCGTGGGCGGAGTAATCCCGCTTTAGGTCCATATGAAGCGAGTCTTGGTACGAATCTCCAGAGGCTTCGTAGACAACAGAATCCGTCTCGGGGAACTCTCTCGGCGAGGTGATGTAGAGAATTGTATACTTGGATGAGGGAGGAAGTCGATCAATGACGTCGGCAAGGAAACCATCTGGCAAAGTAAGTAACAATGAAGTGCATTAATTGGACTGCGTACATACCGAATCCAGAAAGCTGCTGTGCGCGGTCCGAACCTAGCGATAGCATGGGGAATTCGACATCAATAATTCGGGGGCCTTGCTCAAAGTATGAAGGGTACGATCCGGCTTCGCATTATTAGCTCTGATGTTCTTCGCGGATTTGTCAAGGCCGTCGAAGCAACTTACAGGAAGCGTCGACGGTGGTAGTCTGGGTCTTGCACTTCTTCTCCAAAAGGCCCTTGATCTCCTTGGGTTCCAACAAGCCAGCGACCTCGTTGATGCTCATCTTGGACCGGATCGAGCTGTCTTTCCCAAGCATCTTCGCACCCAAGCGGGGTGCGGACTTTCGCGTCGAGAAATCGGAACTGTGCACACCAGGCTGGTAGACAACAACATAGTAATCTGACGGACAGGTACTGAGGGATGATGAAAGGTTCTCGAGGAGCGAAGTTCCTGTCTGGATGTAGGCAGAGTTCGTCAGGACCCTAAGGGAGGAGCGGTTAGTAGACCACAGCAGGAGATGCTCAATCAAACATACTCAGAAGTTGAGGCGAGGAAGAATGGCGAAGTGTCTCTGAAAGCATTTACGGCGGTAGCCCCAAGGGCCAATAGCCCGAACCTACTAAGATGCATTGTGTTTGGCGTGGGGATGGAGTTAGGTTGGCGATGATGTTGCCAACGGGAGGTGTCCGACTTGGCCTCGGAGGCGGTCGAGAGCCCCGACCCGCCTGAGCTTTCCATATCAACTTTTTTTTTTGGCTTTGGACGCAATTTCAACACAACCTACAATATACAAAGTTCCGCTTGTTATTTGATTCAAATATACTTTAAATTGGGATTTTCGCTCATCATGGGTCCCAAGGATTTGAAAAAGCGCAAAATTGCTGCTGCGCCTAAAGTTGAAGAGGTCAATTTCGACGACGAATCCCGCCATGAATACTTGACTGGATTTCACAAACGCAAGGTGCAGCGCGCCAAGCATGCGCAAGAAAATGCCATCAAGAGATACAAAGAGGAGAAGAGAGAAGCAAGAAAAAAGGTTCGACCGCCTGCAATGTGTGACCAAAGACATCCACTGATCTCTTTACTAGATTCGAGAGGATCGCAAACGAGACTTTGAACAGGCAATGGCGGAGCACAAGGCAGTACTCAAGCGCATGAAGGAGGATGCTGGTGATGTCAGCGAAATGGAAGGCGAGGAAGAGGAGGAAGACTGGGAGGGAATTGAAGAGCCTCCAGCAGTGGACTACGAAGCGGAATACGTCGACGAGGACAAATACACAACAGTCACGGTTGAAGAAATGGATGCATCCCGTGAGGGTCTGCTCAAGGCTGCCAAGGAAGAGGATGCGGAGAATGAAGAAGAGAAAAAATATCCGGTTGAGTCGACAGAGGATATCACAAAAGCCAAGAAAAGAAAGCCCCGGAGTGCAGCCTCAGAAGCGGCCAGGAAAAAGAAGAGGAACTTCCGCTACGAGACAAAAGTTGAGCGCAAGCAAACCATGTTAAAACAGCGGTCTATGAAAGCGAAGAGGGCAAAGGCACGAAAAGGGGCAGAGGAATGAGGAATTCACCCTTTGAAAGAGATACGACAACACAAGTGCATATACTCGGCTTCAAGCAATTATTCATTAGTCAATTTACAGATCACAGGCGATTCACATGAAAAATGCAATGAAGATGCAAATGGTAGACACCGTAGTGCATGTTACATGATAAAAAGTTATTGCTATCAAAAGCGCTGTATCTGGCCCATATAGTTGGCACCAGTGTAACACAAACAATCACAGCACGAAAAACCAAACGGCAAACCAGAGAATGAAGCTTGTATTCGACCACATGTTTCCCGATATCCTGTACCCATCACCGGTCTGGGCCTTAGATATCGGCCATCTGGGATGCAAGGTCGTCAAGCTCCTTCTTCACAGCGCTGTGTTCCTTGATTGCATCCTCATATCTTTGTTCCAGTTTGGCGTGCTGGTCCTCCAGTGCCTGCACCTTCCGCTCGTAGTGGCCAGCCTTGATATCAGTTTGGCGGAGCCTAAGTGTCCAAAGTGTCAGTACTGAACTGCTAAAGAACTGGTAGCTGGTCGTACTTCTCGTTTGTCTCCCGGAGAGTCTTGTCATTCTCCTCAGCCTCCTCCTCAAGGAGCTGCACCCGGCGCTGAAGGGCCTCGTTCTGGGTGTCATGCTGAAGGCTCTGGCTGGCAGCATCCTTAGCCTCCTTGAGGGCGGCCTCTGCCTTCTCAACCTCTTCCTCTAGAAGCTGGTTGCGGTGGTTGAGTGATGTGATCTCTTGCTCTTTGGACAAATTCTCCTGCTCCAATGTCTTGACCTTGGCCTTGAGCTCATCGACGAGCTCGTGAGCCTCATCAGCCTCGGCGCGGAGGGAGACCATGCGCTAAAATAAAAACCAGCACGTTAGCAAATTCCCAGTGGGGAAGTGATGGAATGTTCGGGGGTATGCATATATGCACATGACGAGGGGCTGTGATTTTGGGAGGCAGTCAAAGCTACCCCGCCGGCAGGGGTCTTGGTGACTTACCTCCTTGATCTTGTCCATTTTAAGGGTGTTGAAAAGGAAGTAAAGAAGATAATATGTATTGTTGAAAGGAAGAGTAGTTAGGCTTTCGCTCAGCGAGAAACCGGGCGAGTGTTGGATGGGGGGTGGAAGATGATATGGGGAGAGTTTTGGGAGAGAAGGGGAGGAATAATGGCTGACTAGTGAACAAGTAGACAGTACCAGCCCAACAAGTACCAGCTCCACTACAGGGGAAGTACCGTATACTTACTGTGTACCAACTGCGTAACCGTGGTATGGTTAAGTACACAATCCGCTCTTGCTCTACGCCAATCACCGCCCAGGGATCGCCGCGTCTCCACGGGCAACCACTCGACAACACTTGCATCTAGAACTCGTTCTGGCTCTTTTATCACTCTCAACTCGATAGGCCTTTGATTTTTTTGATACTGTGCATGACAATCATCAGCTCAAGTTCGCCACTATGTTGGCTCTTCGCGACCAGGAAAACCTGGTAAACACACATCAGACCGCCGCGGCAGCTAAGCCCTTGAACCAAAGCAAGCAGCTAGCACCCAAGACACCCGGCAAGCCACGAAACGACGAGAACAACCCGTTGGCGTTCGGAAATCGCACCGTCAAGGGCAACGGGAACCGTCAAGAGAATGGAAAACCGGTCAACAACGCGTTTATGACTCCGATGGGTACGCGCTTCGCGAAAATTACGGATTTGGAGATGACCGTTAAGTCATGACTGACTTGAGTTCTCGCTTATAGTGAAGGATCGCGCTCCTCTGGGTATGAAAACGACCAATCTTAAAGCCAACAATCTTCAGACGCCCGCGCCCTTTGGAGGAACCACCAAGCAACCGAAGACAAACCGCCGACAGTCGACTGCCCAGAAGATCAGAAAAGCTGCTCCAGTGACACAGCAAGCTCAAACCAAAGTCCACATTGACGCTGCGGATGATGTACCGGATATTGAATACATGCCGCCGAAGCCTAGAGGTACGCTAAGCTGAACTAAAGCTGCAAACCTAAAGAGCTTATTTCTGACGAGCTACAGATCTTCCGGACCTCCCAGACGATGTGACATATGACACCACATTTCCCCAATTCCGACCGAAGAATCGAGCTTTGGGTTTGGAGAGTGTTTACGGAAAGCAACAAGTTGGCAGTGATGGACTCACGGCGAAACAGCGCAAGTTCAAGGAGGATTCGGAGGCGTGCGATAGGATGGTGGATGATATGATCATGAAACAACTCGAGGACATTGGTTTTGAGAGCTCTGGTGAGAACGAGTCCGCAAAGGCACTTCAACCAAATGTCATCCCCCCAAAGAGACCTACATCCACCGCACGACACACTCGCAGTGTGTCGACCCTTCGAGCTCGTGATGCTGTCGCTGCACTTAACGGATCCCAGCCGACTGCTGCACCTCGAATGGCTCCAACCCCAAAGCCACGGGTGGCGTCGTTGGCATCGTCGCTGGTTATGCCCAAGAGGAACGCCAGGGTCCCGTCTAACCCCTCTTCAATGCGCAATACCGCTGCTTCTGTCAACTCTCGGACCGTCGGATATTCCAAGGGACGCAGTGTGTCATCCACCTTGCGGGAGAGAAATTCCCAGATGCAGAGGCCCTCGAGCTCTCAGGTCCTGTCTCCCGAAACTTATATGCAGCTGTATGGACCCCCTCCGCTGGACTCGGAAATGTGGACTCGTTGCAAAGCTGCTGGATGCTTTGATAGCCCGGACGAGAATACCCAGGAACCCGAAGAACCACTGCCCACGTTTGACGAAGACGATGAGGCCCAGAGCTTCCAGCTCACTCTGTAGGGTACATTGCGAAAGATACTCAGCATTGAAACGGACTACAATTTTACTTCAGTATGGTTATTGATTTGGCATATGGCGATCGGCATTGGCTCATAGGGGCTGACGGCAAGCCGAAGGGTCCCGGCGTTATGGAATAGTGTTAATGTACTTGTGACTCGATAGGTTGTAGCCCTTCAACCGCGGATCATTCTGTTTCAGTTGTTCTCCACTCTCATGACGATCTTTTGCCAAGACCCAGACAGGCGAGGTCGCACATGCATTTCCGTCAGGGACCACGTAGGCTGTACCAGATTATTGGGGGAATGTGAATCCTCGGTCATCCGCTGCTAGTGTTGGGAGATGCAGACTGTTCATGATTTTATGGATCAGGAAAAACCCCCACTATCATCTTAGCTACATGAATCCCTGTACTAATAGTTTTCATCGTACGTCAGTGGGAAAATCGAACATAAACACGGTGTACCTGGCGGGTACCAGGTTCTCAGCTAGCCCGCCCATGGAACGCCAGGTACCAATCACGTATTTCCAGGTACCTGGTCTAGCCCACACCGCCCCGGAATTGCCCATATCTTCTTATTTACTCTCTGGCCTCTCCTTTTCCCTTCCCATTCCTCTCAATTGACGATTCGCCATGACGACCATTCATCCGGACTCCATCGAGGAGTTCGAATACATTGTGACTCCGGCTGCCCCCGAGCAGACCAAGCCTGCCTTCGATTGCGGTGTCCCGACTACTCTGGTAAGTGCATAGCTAGAGCTACCCGGGAGGGATGCTTGACGAGTCCTGGACCTAATTTGCTTGTTTTAATCTCCAGTACCCGACTATCAAGAATGCTCCCGTCCCCGCCGACTCACCCGGCAGCGACAGCTTCTCCAATGGCTTGATGATCGCTCTGGAGATCATCGTGCCTTGGTGGCTGGCTCGCCAGGTTGGTGGAGGTTTCTATACCACCATCTTCTTTGCTCTCTTCACCTCCGTTCCTGTTCTGGTAGCATTCTGGGCTGTCTCTTCCGCCGTTTCTCCTCGCAAGACCGAGAAGGCCAAGTACTGTGGCCGCCCCGTCGAGCACTACCTGCAGTTCCACAGCGAGCACGACCGTGCCACCTACCGCGGCAAGAGTAAGATTCCCATGGAGGTCTTCTACGAGAAGTACTTCAATGGTGAGGTTGACTTCAAGGGCGATGCTCTGGAGTGCCTCGAGTACCGTCACGACTGGGCCAACTTCAAGTTCACCACTGGTCTCTTCAAGCACTTCCTGTTTGGTTTCATCCCCGAGATGCTGATGCACACTCGTTCTCAGGGTAAGCAAGTCTCCATGCAGCTCCCGTGGCAATTCTAACCCTATTCCTAGATGAGGAACAGGTCCGTGATCACTACGACCGCGGTGACGACTTCTACGCTTGGTTCCTTGGCCCACGCATGATCTACACATCCGGTGTCATCAGTGACATCAACAAGGAGGAGACCCTTGAGGAGCTCCAGGACAACAAGCTGGCCATTGTTTGTGAGAAAATTGGTGTTAAGCCCGGTGACAAGGTCCTCGATCTTGGCTGCGGCTGGGGAACCCTTGCTAAGTACGCCTCGGCCCACTACGGCGCCCACGTTACCGGTATCACTCTTGGCCGTAACCAAACTGCTTGGGGTAACAATGGTCTTCGCAAGGCTGGTATCCCGGAGGATCAGAGCCGCATTCTGTGCAGTGACTACCGCGATGCTCCCCGCGTTGACGGTGGATACCAACACATCACTTGTCTCGAGATGGCTGAGCACGTCGGTGTCCGCCACTTCTCTTCTTTCTTGTCTCAGGTTTACGACATGCTCGACGACAACGGTACTTTCTTCCTGCAGATCGCTGGTCTCCGCAAGTCCTGGCAATACGAGGACCTGATCTGGGGTCTTTTCATGAACAAGTACATCTTCCCCGGTGCTGACGCCAGTACTCCTCTTGGCTTCGTCGTGGACCGCCTCGAGGGCGCTGGCTTTGAGGTCAAGGCTGTTGATACCATTGGTGTGCACTACTCTGCTACCCTCTGGCGCTGGTACCGGAACTGGATGGGCAACCGCGACAAGGTCGAGGCCAAGTACGGAAAGCGCTGGTTCCGCGTAAGTTTCTCTCACGATATTCTCACAGAGTCTTCTGTCTTTCTGATGTCGATTTTCTTTCTTACTAACCACTCTTTTTCTTTCAGATCTGGGAATACTTCCTTGCTTCCTCCACTATCACTTCCCGCCAGGGCGGTGCCACCTGCTGGCAGCTCACCCTTGTTAAGAACATCAACTCCACCCACCGTGTTGAGGGCATCGCCACTCAGCACGGTCTTGCTGGAGCTCGCCAGAACGCCATCGACCGCGCTGGTTCCCTTCCCAAGGCCCACATTATCAAGAAGGAGCTTTGAGGGATTGATGTACAATCCTAGCCCGCATCTGCTCTTCCGGGGGTCCATATCAGCCCCCCTCGGACTAGTATGACGTTATCTGAAAGGGGGCGGCAATATGTGAATGTTGTTCTATTGTGAACATATCAAATGTTTACTAACCATGTATGACATGAGACATGAAGTGAGGTGAGGTGAAGCTGAATTGCACGAGTGGTTGTGGAAGAAAAAGGCAGGGGATGGCAGCGGAAGAGAAGCATGGATAGGTCAGCGGCCTATTTGGCTGGCCCACCTGGATATTTGTCTCGATATTTATCTTTGGTTGTGTTTCTATATCTTATGTCTCACCCTGTCTAGGGAGGATATTTGCACGAAGTCAACGAGTTCTGTCTTTGTCATGTTATTTTTTAGAAGTCAATGGACTATTTTCTTTAGATCAACGCTCGTACCGTATCCTGGGCCCATTTCACACATTTTTACCTACCTAGATAGCCCTGGCTATGAGTAGTAAGGGCATGAAGTTGGAGCCTCCAGGGCTGGGAAACTCGCCAAATAATGCAGCTGAGGCTTCAACTTTCTGCTGACATCAAACCCTAATTAGCATCATCTAACAAACTCTGTCTAAACGGAATTCAAGTCTTCAATCATTAGGTCCGTCAAACACCAGTTAGATCCCTCGGCAGCTAACGGCGAGAAGAAAAGGAAAAGAAATAAAGACCAGAATTGTGATCCAATATGATAAATGGTATATGTAAAGATGGAAGCAAAGGCAGGGTAGATGCAGACGTCAGACCAGGTTGACCCTAGGTAAGTATTGGTACAATGAAGAGTAAACGGAGATCCAGAGAAAAAGAAATTCATGCTTGCCGCAGGCCCAGGAGTCTAAAAAAATCATTGTGCATGACGTTACACACACATATAGCTGAATCGAGCCCAAAAGAAAACAATAGGCGTACAAGGGCGTGTGATGAGATGGATTCACACACGCCTGAAAAACAAAAAGAAAACAAGAGCCAAGCTCAGTCATCATCTATAGCTGCTCTAGCATTGGATTGGGTAGGAATATCCGGAGTTTGGTTGAGGGCGAAATATGCCCGAAGACTCGACCGTTGTGTTGGGTTGAGAGGGAGGGTTTCTCTGCGTCACGTTCTGGTTCCAAGTTGAAGTTATGATCAAAGGTGAAAGGGCATAGGTAAATTTAGTCCGCGTCGAATTTGTGGTTGTATTCGCCAAGGAGGACGTCATCTGGGCCTGGGCCGTGGGTATTTCGAACTAGTGCATAAAAGCGTGAGTGAAATTGTCCGAAAACCAGGATAATGGTGCATGGTCACACGGTTGGGATCAGGGGGGAGTGCGGGTGCACAGGGCGAAAACATACTCCATTCAGCTTCAGTCCGGAAGAATACCCACATCCAACGTCGTACAACTTCGAGGAACATGAGCATCCAGAATCCGCTTTCGGTGTCAGGAATCCAGCCGAGGCCTGGGACAATACGCCATAGCCATGAAAAACGAAGGACCAAATCCGCGATAATGGCATAGTGGTATATCTTGTCGGATCCAAAGTAACGATGCCGGCGGAGCCCGTATGGATGGGCGCTGTCGCGACGTTCCGAGGAGAAGAGAGTCATATCCCAATCCTTGACAACATCCCACCAGAAAGAGTAGGCAGAGTTGATAAAAGAGACGATAAATCTGTGGAATGTTAGAGAAAGGCATAAACACAACAGATGTGGAATACAATCTTACAGAAGGCGCATCATGCTGACCTCGCTATACCCACGTAGTTCCAGGGGATTGTAATTGCGCATCTTGGAGGCTATCCAGATGACTGGGAACGCAGTTGCATACTTGAGAGCGTTGGCCAAGTGCTGGTTTGCCTTGTTCGTCTCTCTCCGGGTGACTGTCCGCCGCGCACGAACATATTCCGTCAAACACTGACGAAGACGAATCAAGCTGGGAACAGCGAGGATGATCGGAACGACAATTTCACTTCCACAGGCCCGGTTGGGCTTGGAAGTCGCAGCGAAGCCGTCGGTGAAGAACATGCAGAAGCTGATATACAGATCTCCGATCACGCGAGCATAGCTAGTGAGGGCATCTGCCAGCAGAATGTCACCAAACTTCCCATCCTTCGACTCGGCCAGACCACCAATACTGATCCGCTTCAGGGTAAGGAGAAATCGGATTCGGCCGGAACGAGAGGCGCGATTGAAGGGCCAGATCAGAATAACGAGGAGGATAATGAACACGGACTGCGGGATCCAGTCCAGTCGCTCCACTAATTCAGGGGACCGGCGGGTGGCTAAGGAAAAGACGATGAACCACAGGACAAGTGGGATGGTGAAACATGTGGCCAGGCGATAGACGGCGGTGTGATGTGGGCGTTGCGAGGAGGATGTGCGGGCAGGATATTTGATGAGCGCCGGAACGTCCTGGAAGTAAGGGAATCTGATTAGCTGTCGGCAATACGATGCTTAGGTGAGGGGCGGCACTTACAATGTTGGCTTTTGCCAGGTATTGAAGGTTGATACCCCATCCCCAGAAACCTAGCCCACTTGTGTTAACACACGTCTAGTCGGGACCCAACGCTTTCAGACAGGAATTCACCTACCAGCGACCAAGATAGCAGCTATACGTAGCGGCAATGGGAAGACCAGCCCAAAGGCATCCAATTGAGCATGTTGATCAACCGCCATTATTCCATTGATCAGGGGTGGGATAGGGGAAATCACAGGGGGAAAAAACAGGGCTGGCTAGAATAGCAACAAGGACCCCTTCGATATGACACCAAAAAAAGAATGACTAGGGGTGAGTCGTCTTTGAAAGTCCGAAAGTTGAGACTTTTCCCAGTTTGAGGCCGCTGGGGCAGTTTAATAAGCGGAGAGGAGTGGAATACGCGCCTGGACTAGTCAGAGTCCGCGGTCTGGATCCCCACAGCGTCAAATTGGGTATAATTGGAATTAAATGCCAATCTCAGGAGAAAAGATCGAAGAGGGGAAGTTTTTACAAAACTAATTACGTCGTTCTAATAATAACAACGTACACATGGCATCATAATATAGTCAAAAACGTTCTTTGTTCAAGAGAACATTCAAACACCCCTGGATTTCTGCACGAAAGGGGTACCGAATTAGGTACATTCAGCCACTGCAAGCCTCCCGCATTCATCTGCGACAGGACCAGGTACCTCTGAAGTACCCCAAGTGGGACCAGTTGACGCTTGCGTCGTATGGTAATTTCCAAGGTTGGTCCACGGGTAATTATGTGAATTACATAATGGTATTGCTCCCCGACGGGTCGTAAGTTTTATTATGTAATATAGTGATCTAATTAGGCACGTGACGGTGATCTAGAACGGACAAGTCACCTGATGTAATAATATACCGAGGCATTTCATCCGAGGATGACTCCGGGGAAATTGTTTATCTCCACCAGGTACGAAAGCCGGGGAATTGAGTCTGTGACTCGTCTCGGGGATGCATTAAGTTAAC
This sequence comes from Penicillium rubens, assembly GCF_028828025.1. NCBI lineage: Eukaryota > Fungi > Ascomycota > Eurotiomycetes > Eurotiales > Aspergillaceae > Penicillium > Penicillium rubens. Next base: position 1,954,640 of record NW_026890601.1, on the reverse strand, counting down.
AAATATCATTCACGATCGCACTCAAACTTAATATCACTATATCAAGACCCTACAATCCGTCATGGCGGACGACGACTCCCATCTCTCTCTACCAGCCCCGAGCTCAGCCCTCGGCTCATCTGCCTCACACTTCTACCCCTTCGCAACATCACCAGACATTATCCGCTCACATGAGAAGGATGCATTCCTCACGGGAAGCCTGGTTCAACAATCTCAAGGGATCGTCCGGGCTCTCCGTGGCGCCCGATACGCCCACACCCACTCCGACGCTATCAAACACCTCACTGAGCTTCTCTATTTCACCCTAACAACGGCCATCGGCAACCGCACCCTAGGCGAAGAATACTGCGATCTCGTACAACTAGAAGATGACACACTTCAATTACCCTCAATCGGCCGTCGCGTGGGGTACATCCTAAGCAGCATCTTAGTACCATGGACACTGCAGCGGCTACTTCCCGCCCTGCGGCAGAGAATCCGCAATAAGCTCGAGCGCAACATTGCACGCCAACAGTTACGAGCGGCGCAGCAGGCTGGCCTGCTCAACAAGCCCCAATTCTCAACTACCCCAAGTAAACGGCCGTTGTTTACAAAACTGCGCATCCAGCAGTATATCCTTGAACACTTGGACTCCATCACATCCTTGTCACCCATCTATGCGCTGAGCATTGCGACCTTCTATTTCACCGGCTCGTACTACCATCTCTCCAAGCGACTTTGGAGCCTGCGTTACGTTTTCACAAAGAAGATCGAGGACAATGAGCAACGCATCGGATACGAGGTTCTGGGTGTGCTGCTCGTTCTCCAAATCGCCGTGCAGGGATTCCTGCACGCTCGCAAGCTCGGCGCGAGCATGAATGAAGACGAGAGCCAGTCTGCGGACGCTGGCCAGTCTCTATCGCAGGCTGGAGCTGTTCTCGCTTCGATTCAGAACCCGTCTTCCATTCCTCTGCTCCCTGCGTCTGTGCCTCTGTATGATCTCGAGGAGGACCCTGGCGCCGTTTCCTGGATCCCCGAGGGTCAGCAGCGGAAGTGCACCCTGTGTCTGGAGATGTTCAAGGATCCTAGTGTTACGACCTGTGGCCATGTCTTTTGCTGGATTTGTGTTCGCGACTGGGTTCGTGAAAAGCCGGAGTGCCCGCTCTGTCGACAGGAGCTCCTACTCTCTAAGGTGCTTCCTCTAAGAGGGTAGTTATGTGGTTGATTGAGGTAATAAGCTCTAGGCTAGTTAGTGCTTTCATGATCTTCATGGATTATCACTGAAGAGATTGGCGCGACCGATACATGTTTATACACTTATTTTGGATAAATATATACCCCCTGTTTCTATTTCATTCGAGCATGATTTCCATGGACTGTAGAATTCGACTGGATCTTCACATGGAACAGCCGATCGATATATATTTGTCGGTACAATATAGAATGTAGATGTACATCTAATCCGAATGCACGCCGCTTAAGAAGACAGAACATGGAGTAACACACCAAAAAAGAAAAGAAAAGAAGAAAAAAAACACCTTTCTGGATTGAAACTGTCCAAATATATGCTCCGAAACTTGTGCAAAACAAAAAGAGTGGGTATCTAAAGGATAACCAAATATAAGTACATGTATGCATATCTACATGGTCAGATCAATGGATCCTCATCGCTGTTGACTGCTTGTCCAAGTGGAAGAACAATGGGCTGGTTGAGTTCAGCGTACGCGGGACGAGGTGGCATTGGGTCCATGGCTTGCCTTTTCGCCTCCATGGCATGGAACAGACGAACGCAAGCATACGGATCAGTAGCAGCATCTAGGAAAAGAAAGAGGCAAGATTAGCATCTAAGGAGAGAGATTATGCAGGATTCCAAGTACTCACATTGAACCTGACGATAACTCAAAGCCCGAGTCCAATCACCGCAGCGGACGTCATCGCTTTTCTCGAGAGGAAGACCGAAATGCTCGTTTATTTGCTCGCTGAGATTGACACCCCTCTTGTTCACCAAGTTGGGATTGTCTTTGCCATATTTGACCAACTTGTACAAATGGCTGAGCTCGAAGGTGGCTTTGGCATCGATGCCAAGATACTTGCGCAGCCGCGTGCAGTCTGCCTTGATGGAAACACCCACTTTCGTGACATCGGGAGACTCAACGAGGCGTTTCAACGATGGGGAAACTAAGTCCTCCAGAGAACGCGCGGGCTTGAAGAGCGCAATCTGGAAGAGGGCGATACGCTCCTCGTTTGCGATTTGAATCACTGAGACATTGCTCTGAATGCTGTCCAAGCTGGATGCTTGAGCCTTCCATTCCATGTCAAATCCAATGACCTTGCTCCCCAGGAAGTGTTGCACAGCTTCTTCGGTACTTTGACGGGATCGGCAATAATGCACAATGAGTTTCCGGCCATCGGGGCTTTGCTGTGAACTATGGCTCCAGAACCGGGACGTTGTCGAACTGCTTGCACCGGAACCAATATCTGAAGATGGGTTTGGTTCGTCCCTGGAGTCGTCTTCTTCAAAATGTCCTGGCCCATGTCCGCTCGGGGTATCTGGGACCGAGGCCATATGAGTCCCAAGTGGCTGTCCAGACAGGGAATCATCCCGGACACCACTGCTTTGTTGTTGGGCTTGGTGGAAAATCGCATTTGTGCTGTACTTTCTCCTATCCGTTGGTTCTGGTTTAGCGAATGGTTTCCTCGGAAGCATAGTCGCCGGTTGTAGTCCGTTGCGTGACCTTGTGCCTGGGAATGTATTGCTGGTCCCTCTTGGAATTGGTGGACGGGGGTCATCAAGATGTGGCTCCGGGCTGAGCCTCACATCTTTGCTCTTTGAGGGCAAGAGTGGTGGCTTGGAAAGAACCTGTTTCTCTTCATGGTTCGTCTGACTAGCAGGCGCATTGACTAGGAACGGGTTGAACTCAGGGGCGTCAACGTTCCCAGATTTGCTCTTCCAGAGTTTGGGCGATGGTTTGCGGATGACCTGACTGTCCGCCTGATATTTCTGACCGGTAGGCGCATCGACTGGGATTGGTTTGGATGCAGGCCTGCCCTCTATTTTGTGGTCCTCAGCTTTTATTGTTAGAGGATTGGGAGATAGTTTGTGCCCGAGGGGGCTATCCTCTTGATTAGCGGCTAACTCGGCTGCATGCTGTCGTTTAGCTCCCCCCTTCAGTCTCTGGCTTCTCCTTCGCAAGGAACTTTTCGTGGATACCACAACTTGAGCGGGCTCGTGATTGCCCCGATTAGCAAGCGGAGACCCGGAAGGGCCCGACAATTGCCCTTTGGTATATCTCGAAAGACGGCGTTGAGACAACCTGATGAAAGCAGCCTTGGCATTGTGATATTGGGATTCCCCTCGTCCCCTCCTAGCCCTGGCCTCCTTCGCCGAAGAACCCAGTTGGGATATCACGGAAGCAACCCGCCCCCTTTTGCGCTCAATCTCACTGTGGATGGACTCCCAATCTGCTTGTGTCTGCTCATTGGCGATTGAGATAATATGAGCGTCAGAAGCGATCTGACCCATGCGCTTGGCCCATTGCTTGAAGTCACGGATATTCTGGCTCAGTGGATTGAGGACTTCAAACTTCCCAGCAAGATAGACAGGTTGTCTCGCTGAGTGCAGCAATGTTTCCGATCGAAGACGAAGCCAGTTTAGATGGTTGTATTCAGAGATCATTTGTCGAAGATCGCTGCGATGTTTCTGGAATTCTAGGCTCCAGTCTGCTATTTTTAAGGCAGTTTGCGACAGAGTCTGCTCAGGGACCGAAGCCCACAATACCCCAAGATTACCTTTAAGGCTGTGGTGAAGGTACCAAATTTCATTTTGAAGTCTCCATATAAGAAAATTCATCATGTGCAGTGGCGCCATTACATCCAACTGTCGCCAGTAGATATGTAGTTCAGGGCTGCGTGCCGGTTTTGGCATCCAAAGACGCTTATATTCGAGATAGATCTTGTTGGATATCACGAGTGGGTTCTTGTGTAAGTACTGACCCGCTGCTGACGCCTTGGGGGCACCCAGTGCAACCGCAAGTAAGACCCGCCTGCCAGTAGCTTGACGAGAACGTGCGGATACAGCTGCCCCCATGAAATCCTTTAACATCCATAATTCACTTTGTCGTAGTGGATGCAACGCCATCTGTCTTCTGAGCCAGAATGCACGGTGACGATGCGCACATCTACCAAGCTCGCGATCATTATGCCAAAGGATATCTCCGTATTGGCCAAACACCCATCTATCGCTTGGGCGAAGGTTTGGGTTACGTAGAAGCTCCAAACAAAGAGTCCTGATGGAGAAAGCTCGTGAGTTCACGCTTTTCAGTTTCAACTCAATGTAGTTTTCCCTAATAAGTTCGCCTCGATGTAGAACTCGATCAATTCGACTTCTTGCGGTATGCCGGGGTTGTAGGTAATCATTGTTGACGGTGTCTCTCAACTGACAGGTGGACAGCTCAGAAATGTTGACTAGGTGTGGTATGAGTGTTCTTTGAGTCGTACGAAGACACTCCTGCCAATTAAGGATCTTCTGGGCGGATATTCCCAGCTTTCTTTCCCATTCTGGTGTTCTACCAAAAACAATGCAGCAGAAATCATGATCAATCATTCGACCGGTATTCTCTGCTTTCGTGACAGCAGCCTGTATTCGATCCAATCCCAGTATGGAAGATGACAGAGCTGTCACTTCAGCGACGTACTTCTGAGTGATTTTCTCTGCTTGTAGAACTGAACGCGTGGTGTCTGAGACCATAGTTACAAATCGCGCGCTGATGAAGCTTGACAGGATTTCCCATTCAGTCACATATTCTTGAGTGGTCTTTTCGGCATGGAGAACCTGTTTTGTTATCTGGGATACCACATCACTGATTTGCTTTTGCAGTATTGATGAGATAGCTCCATATTCGGCTTCATATGCTAGGTTGGCCTTGATGGATTCATCGAGAAGGTCATCAACGTGTTTGTATTTCAATTCAATAAAACTCTTAACAAGTTCTTGAGATGAAGGTAGCGAATTGAACTCCTTCTCAATGCGCAGACGTTGAGAGACTCGGATTTTCCCATTTACCCTCGATCGAATCAAGCTGCCCAAGTCTCGATGGTGGGCGGGGCGCACAAAAGCCGATCGGCCTGGAGTTCGTTGCACGGGTTCTGGCTTTGGGGCTTTTTTGTCGTCATCCCACATGCCTTCTTTGCGAGTGGTATTGGAAAAGTTCCGCTTTGACTGAGGTGTTATAAGCGGGATGTATGAGGAGCTTCTATTCCGTAAAGACACATGCCGGAGCCTTGGGACAGATCGTGCGCAAGTGTCGGGGCCACTGTAGTTTAGTCAGAAAACAGCTATTGAAGCTGGACACAATAGAGCTTGCTTACCCCCGCTGCTCAGAAAGTCCCCATCGCAATAGCCCATGAGATTTGGATCTATTGAGGTGACCACTATGTTTTGCAAGGGAAGATCGGGTCTTCCGACTTGCTAAAAGAATCGGCCGCATTGGCATTATGTGTGACAAGCATAGTGGACCAGCCTGGAGCCCCACGAAGTAATCGGGTCTGATCAATTTGACAGACAATAAGTGATGGCTCAATATATGGTAATCAACGAGACTGCAACTAGAAAATCAATTGAGGGTCAGGATAGCATCCCATGTTGCGGAGCTCCAAGCGCGCAAATCAACTTTCAAAGTTGCCTCTAAACCTTATTTGGCTTAGTCTCCCGGGCCGGATCATTAGAGGTGCCGAGCGACAAACGATCACGTCCTTTTCTATATCGATCTTGTCCACGCGGGATGCTTTGATCACCTTTGATTTTAAGTCGAGACGCTTGCCAAGAAGGAAAAATTATCAAGCACCCTTATTTTATATCTCCTGACATCATGGCTTCTCAGCTGCTTCCTCTTGGTCCGTACCTAATGGCCCAAGAAAGTCATAACCCCGCTAACCCGTCTGATAGAGCTCATTGATAAGTGTGTTGGCTCCCGGATTTGGGTTGTCATGAAGGGTGACAAAGGTCAGTTAAAATTCAATGTTGATAAAGGAACTGCACCAGCGTACTAATGCTTACGAAGAGTTCTCCGGGACCTTACTCGGATTCGATGACTACGTCAGTGAGTATCCCTGCATGAGAAGTGGCGATCTCACCAGGCTAATTTTGATTTAGACATGGTTATGGAAGACGTGACAGAGTTGTACGTTCTTTGATATTTTCCTTTTCTAGATTTGACCTACCATTTCTTTTTCTGTGATGGGTGTTTGGTTGCCTTGGCTCCTACGCCCCTGAGCAGTGCTCGTTCATCTCTATCTGATTTGCGAAATCCAATTTCGAGATTCCCGACAGGTCACTCTTGTGGTTACGCCCTAGACTAACTTGCTCTTAGCGACTACACCGGTGCCCAGATCAAGCTCCCTAAGCTCTTGCTGAATGGAAACAATATCTGCATGGTAAGTTAAATTCACCTTGAGCCCAACCCGGTGCTTTACTGACTCTTCAACCAGTTGATTCCCGGTGGTGAAGGCCCAGTGGCAAGCTCATGAGCTTGAGATACCCAGTTCTTGCCATGACGAAAATAAAATTTTGTGTATTAATGATACCGAATGCAACGAGATAGAACAAAATCGTTGAATGAACGAACCTCCATGTCAAGCGTGCTTTTGGTCTCTTCCCATTATCTCGTGTCTCGGGCAGCGCGTAGGTCAGCATTGAAGTAAGACCAAGAAGAAGCTGTTGTCAACAACATCCAAGTGAATGTGTTCGCCGAAGAAGATCTCCATCGCAGTGATGGCTAGCCATGATCCAGCGGAGTCTACCACAATGCAGTCCGCTAAAAGGGACCATTGCAGCCTCCAATGGTATGCGAGATAAAGCATGCAGGAACTAGCCTACAGAAGACCTCCGGGCAACCAGCGGTCCAGGATAAGCCCCCCAACCACAAGTCGTTCTCCCTGGAATCAGGGTATCGACGGCTAAACCCGGTCGCCGCGCGCTATTTACAGTTTATAACCGGCTATTAGCAAGATCTGGGACATCCATTCGATACGAGCAGAGGCCGCTGGCGCGTACCGATCGGGCAATTCTTCACTGTGGATATCATGATTTACAACGTAGAGCAAAGGAACTCCAAGTCGACTTAATACCCCACATTCAGCGTGTTATATTGCTATTCAGTTAACTGCTGTTAAGTGGAGATTAATGATGACGGCGAACCTTAACGAGTAGCTAATCTAGATGGGATCATCGACGGCACATTATTCGATATATACTATAGCCCCTACCTACTCTGGGCATAGACCGGTCTAATCCTAGTGCGATGCTGTAAAGCCCACACTAGAGAGCCATCTATAACATATGTGGGAGTATTGGAGAAGGATTCCAGAAACTATTTTAAAGCAAGATAAGCACAAGAAAGCGGCAGCCTTAGTCAGGGACAGGAAAGGGGGTCGATGCACACGGGGCTCTAGGGACGGGCTGCAGATGCAGCACCGGCTGCGGATAATCATGGATATTATTCGAGTACTATTCACTTTTACCGAATTCCATTCTGAAAGCATGAGGTTTCATTGTCCCGTCTTTCCCCAGACTCCAAAGTTGACTATGTGGAAACTGTTACCTAACAGATTGTCACCCCCGCATTTTATATGCACCTAATGTCGACTTCGGATTTCCAATGTATATTTGGATATATTAATTATAGTCGTGTTCACCGTGAGGGCTTTTAACTGAGTCTTGGAGTGAGACAAAGTAACTATGGAACATACCAAGCGCCTCATGGACCTAAATGGGGAGGTCCGACTTGGCAGCAAGTCGGGGATTATGAACATGGCGGAAAGGAACTAGAACAAATGTACTCCCAATGAAGTAAATGTATCTTGTACATCAGCCTGGGGTAATAGCGGACAATTTCGTGGCGGTGGCGAAACCCTGAATGCTCATTGCGTGCTGTTTGGGGCATTCATTTCTAGCGATTCTCGTCGACTTGAGTAACCTCGAGCGAAACGTTTGGTACGGAGTACTCCGATCGTACAGAGACTATTTTGCGGGGTATTACCCGTAGACTTCTGCTACTCAACCTTGGAAACCGACAAATAACCTTGGAACCTTACTTAGTAGGGTCCACGGGTGTGTTCACGGAAGAGCTAACTTTGTGCTACAGATCTAACCGACAGATTTCACATGAGCACCTACCTACGCGGGTAGGCAGCAATTTTGTACAACGTACAAAGTACTCTGTACATTGGACCAGGATCCGGGCGCAGCCGCTGACCTAACATTAACGAAGGACAATCGGTCGGCCATGGCTCCTGTCACCGGAACACGAATGCCAACCCAGCCCGATGTTACCGTGGCTATCTGTTGCGGGAGCGTGGCCAGTAAAATCGGCTACTGCGCGCCATCAGCTGGCGAAGGCTTGAGTGGCTGGTAGTCAAGCATCAATTCAATTCAGCTCAAGGCCGAGAACACTGGTGCGTCTTTTTTCGCCCCTATTATCTGACCGGGATGCATGGGCCAACCAAGTCTCACGTTGTGGATTTACCTATCTCAGAAACTGGTCATGTCCTTGACCCGTAAAGCAGACATGAAAGATAAGACTAGTGTGGCCGTTTGCACATTTCGATTTGGTCGCAAAGGGCTTCTCACACTCGAATTCAGAGGTCACCCGATTATAAACACCTTGATATCTCAACATCCACTAACCACCAAATGCGATTAATTTCTTCTTTGACGAGGATGCCCGAATTCAGCTATTGGCCTACAAAAGTCTATTCGCGGACCCAAGATGCGAGGGCATGGTCCTGGACCTACCAGAGCTTCCTGATCGATATGTTCTGCACATTGCCCAGCAAAAATATAAAATAAATAAAAGCACGAGCGTATTATTTAACGCTCCGACACCAGGCCAATCATTCCACCTGTCTCTAATGAACACCGCATGATAATATCTCCCCAACATGCCCTCTTGGCTTCCTGGTATGCTTCTCCCGTGCTTCCATGCATATGAATGGCAGACCGCCACGAGCCATGCAGGGAGAAACCCTCGCTTCGAAACGCCTAAGCACAGAGTTTGCCTAAGCACAGAGTTAACAGAGTTTCATGGCACCATCCCTTACCCCAGGGGACCAGAGCTAAATGTCATGCGGTAGTGGCGAACCCGACCGACGTGGTTCTTGGTGGACTCCGCACAGTCTCTCTCGTCTGCTTTCTGACCACATCCACAGGCCAAGACTATACTCCGTACCGAGGTGACGGTCAGGGAACTCAATTGTGAAAGGTTGCGAACAAGCCTCAGTGGGGCGAATTTCTCCAGCCATATGGCAATGCACGCATATTCCTTGTAGCCCATAGCGCATGCGATAGGAACGGGGTCCGTCGGGAAGCCTTCCCATAGGCAAGGGGTGAGAAATGAAAAGAAATTCCCATCCCGTTTAATCGCCAGTAGATTAGTATATTATAGAGTAATGCTAGTATGTTTCTAAGGTTATTTTGTGTAAACTTAGAATACCAACTCAGCGAGATAAAGTATTCTAGAACAAGAACCTAGGAAACACCCGTGGACGCACCTCAGCAGTATTCGGTGGAAGCCCGGGGGAAAGGGAGGTGCGCAGGTGCGCTCTTATCTCCCGAGGTTTGTCTGATTGGGCAATGATCGACTATCTTCCATGGGTAGAGTGCGGAGAAACCGACAGATGGGGTTTAGTGAATCTGGGGAGTTGCCGTCTTTGGTCTCCAGAAGCTTGGCTTTTCCCTTGTCGGCACACAGAATATCATCCATGGATAATCCCAGGAAAAGTCGCTGGAGACTTGTCAGCATGACTATCCATGTAATACGACCTCGGGATTCAGATCGTGGAGATAGTCAAGCTAAGTTAATAGTAGATATTGGCCTGAGGTGAGATCCGTTGAGGTCCTTCCGTTGTGACAGGCTAAATCACGCGAGAGATAGATAAGTAGTGGCGTCTACCAGACAGGGTTCCACATCCTACGATAATTATCTCGCTTTCCCCTTTTTGTTCTAAAACAATAAGATAGTCGGGTGAAACACCATGGTTCCAAGCCCCAAGGCCTTATCTACCGGTAAAAGCTGTGGGAACTTGACCGTTTGCAGTTTTATTCCGCGACTACCTATGTGCTCCGTAGATATGTATGAATCATGAGTAATTCATGGCCTCGATATGGATCAGCCATAAACCTGAATTAAATAAAAAAAAGGAAGATAATTTGCCCTCCCGGACTCGGGCGTTACCCAAGAGCATGCCAAGGTTATCAGAAGGTTGGAGTCTGAAATGTTATTAGTGCAAAACTCTAGTCGGTCTAAGCGCATGAATGCAGATAGATTTGGGTGCTTTTGATTTAATTCGATTTTAATTTGATTATGGAAACCGTAAAAATAAATTATATCGCTTTGATCTGAAATTGGACTGGTTGTATTTATACCCTCGCCCCCCCCTCCCAAACGGTCAAACTTCTACTTGGCTTACCCTCTGCATTGGTAGGCCTGGATTCTCTGGAGCCCTCAGGTCGAGCATACAGATCCTTCTTTCTTCTCTTCTAGATAATCTCACCCTCGGAAGAGGAACCTATTCACATACACATTATGGAGGAGAAGAAGTTTGAGGCCGTCCAGACTGGCGCGGAGGCCCCCCCAGCTTATGGCGACTCATCTCCAACGCGGGGAGGCATAGGCCAACGAATCTTTGACAGTTTCAAGAGAGACCCCAATCATACAGTCACCGGTCATGTTGGAGCTGATGGCTCTGGATTCGACGCTGAGACTGCCGCCCATAACACTGCTCACTCCCCGTTGCAGCGTCGCTTGAAGGGTCGTCATCTGCAGATGATTGCTATCGGTGGTTCTATCGGTATGTTATCTACTGATTATTCTCTCATCTCATTCGACCTTGCTAATTCCGTTTACTATGTAGGTACTGGTCTTTTCGTTGGTTCCGGATCTGTTTTGGCCACCGGTGGTCCAGCCTCAGTATTGATTGCCTATATCTTGATCGGATGCATGCTTTATTGTACAGTTCATGCATTGGGTGAAATGGCAGTTCTCTTCCCCGTTGCCGGTTCTTTCGCCCATTATTCAACTCGTTTCGTCGATCCTGCTTGGGGTTTTGCCATGGGCTGGAACTACGCTCTTCAGTGGCTTATCGTCTTACCCTTGGAGATCGTCGCTGCTTCTATCACGGTCGATTATTGGAACCCAGGGGTTTCAAATGCCGCCTGGGTAACTATTTTCTGGGTTATGATTGTCTCAATCAACTTATTCGGTGTGCGAGGATATGGTGAAGCTGAATTTGTCTTCTCCCTCATTAAGGTCATTGCCGTTATTGGTTTCATGTGAGTTACGCTGCTGTTTACTGAAACTTGAATGTCTAACTAACTTTGCTGTTAGTATACTTGGAATCATCCTCAACTGCGGTGGTGGACCCCAAGGTGGATACATCGGCGCCAGGTACTGGTACGACCCAGGTGCATTTAGGAACGGTTTCAAGGGTCTCTGCAGTGTCTTTGTCAATGCCGCATTTGCCTTTGCTGGAACCGAACTTGTTGGTCTTGCTGCCGCCGAAACCACCAATCCTCGCAAGTCCCTTCCGACAGCCGTTAAGCAAGTCTTCTGGCGTATTGCTCTCTTCTACATAGTTTCCCTTACCCTTGTCGGCCTCCTAGTGAGATATGACGACGAGAGACTTATCAGCGGTAGCTCTTCCGCCGATGCCAAGGCCTCTCCCTTCGTCATTGCTATTGAGAACGCAGGAATTAAGGCTTTGCCTTCGATCATGAATGTCGTGATTATGATTGCGGTCCTGTCTGTCGGCAATTCCTCCGTCTATGGATCCTCACGTACTCTTGCTGCCCTTGCCGAGCAGGGCCAAGCCCCCAAGTTCCTAGCATACATTGACCGCAAGGGACGTCCTCTACCCGCCATTATCATTGCATCTATATTGGGTCTGCTTTCCTACCTCGCCGCCTCTGACGTGCAGACTACCGCCTTCGAATGGATGATGGCCATCTCGGGTCTGTCATCTATTTTCACCTGGGGTTCCGTGTGTGGTGCCCACATCCTCTTCCGTCGCGCATGGAAAAAACAGGGCCACAGCCTGGACGAACTGGCTTTCCGTTCCCAGCCCGGCGTCATTGGCTCGTGGGTCGGTTTCATTTTCAACTGTCTCGTGCTGGTTGCCCAGTTCTGGGTTGGGTTCGCCCCCATTGGTTACGCAGACATGACCTCTCAGGAGATTGCCTACAAATTCTTCTCTGTCTACTTGGCCGCCCCCGTGGTTCTGATTTGCTACATCGGTTATAAGATCATGTACAAGACCAAGTTTGTTCGCACGTCCGAGGTGGATTTGGTCACCGGTCGTCGCGACCTTGATATCCAGCATTTAATTGAGCAGGAGATGGCCGAGCAAAGAGAATGGCCCAAGTGGAAGAAGGTTTATAAGTTCTTCTGTTAAGCGGACGTTGTCTCTTTTTTCGATATTCTTTTGCATTCGACAACATCTCCCCCTATGTACTACATCTTGTTCTTGCATCTTACCTGGAAAGCTACATAGTTTAAAGATACATATGTAACCAAGATACGATAATTTTTCTACGAACATTACATATGTATACAAAGCATCCATACACTTTCAGAGGACTTAAAACTCCCTTTGACAGTCTACAACATATATTAACGCCGATCATAATCTCGAGCCTCCAGGCTTGGCATACCTGTGGGGAGCAGTTGACCCAGGAAGCCAGGCATGATCAACGGCTTAAGAGTAGGGTGCCACATATATTATAGTATTGCACTATATTCTGTAATACATTTTGATTGATGTACACGATTACCCTCGGGCAAGTGCTCGTAGCCACAATGTCAATGCAATTTAGTTGTAAACATAAAGAGACAACATTTGAAGACGCACATCCGCCAACCCCCCTTTTTTTTCTTCAACGGTTGAAAAAAACACCCAAATATAAAGATTTGCAGCGGATTACCACCCCAGTGTAATTTTCAACCCCAAAAATAGCCCGAGTGGATTCGAAGACGGTGGGGACAACCTTGGAAGAGCCAGGTTGTAAGCCAAAGGACTTTTAACTAGGCGGTATTGGTCTCAGATGTACGCAAATTCCCGTAATATTACGAGCCACATGACGCCCTCCAGGGCTGCGATCTGGAAATCCATAACTCCATCTACTCCGTCTCCATCTTCATCTTTCCCATTTCTGTCTTTCTTTGTTTTTGTTGCCAGCTTCCTGCCGACTTGCATTGCAATTTGCTTAGCTTGGCTTTCGCTCATTTTAGCCTCAAACTTTCCCGCGATCCGGCGCTTAACACCCTGCGCACTCGCTTCTCGTGCGTTCCAAAGTGATCTTCCCTGCTTCGTCATTGGTGCCTCGGTCTATGCGCAGTTCCATCCAGCGTCAAGATTGGATATTGAGTTGACAACTAAGCCAGTCGGTCTTCCCTCGGTGTCCTTGGCCTTATCGCACACTGTGCCTCAGTAGCCGCTCAACATCAAGTATTTCCGATTGACTCTCGGTTTCGCGTTTTCTCCACGCTTTTACGATTCCCATTTTCCTCCGAACATACGAACTCACCGGTGTCAGCTGCCGGGTCGCTTTCCCTTCTTACGCCGATCATAACGTGTCTCCGCTTGACGGCCTGAATCAGCCTTTTAGCCGCCGCGATAATGCCTGGTTTCGCGGACTCTTTCTGGACCCCCGACTATGCTTCGGGTCTGGGGGTATTGTACGGGAAGCTGCAGCAGGGCGTTGTGGAAAACAGGCAGATATTGGCCATTGCGTCCATGCGTGCAGATGCAGAAGAGCAGTATGGTCTCCGCATGGGAGACATTGCCCCGAGCGTGGACAGGCTGACTCCGGCGGGATTCGGCAAGGATGACGGCGCCAGTGTCAGAAAGGTGTGTTTTAGACGCCTAGAATGTACCGGAGTGAAGGAAGACTGACGTCGCGCGAACCTCGTGATAGGCATACGAAGGAATCCGTACCGAGATGGTTGAGGCCTCCAAGAACCACCAGAAGATTGCCAACAATATCCGTGAATTGGTTGTATCGCCCTTCCGGCGTTGGGGCGAGCAGCACGATATGCGTGTTCAGTATTCGCACGACCTCCTCCAATCCCGCATCAAGGAACACACCAAGCAGGCGGAGTTGGTAAAGAAGTTGCGCAGTACTTACTTCAATAAGTGTCGTGTCGTTGAGGATCTGGAAGAAGAGAACAAACTTGCTTTCCAAGACCCTGAGTCGAGCCCCAAGATCAAAGCTCCCCCGAAGATCGTTCTCCCCACCGAGGAAGAGCCAGATGAAGACCCCGTCGAGTTGGGTGAACGGATATTCCCGCCAGACCACCTCAAAAAGCTCCTCACCCATATGCTTGATAACATCAAGCTTGGCGAGGCGAAGGTCCCCATTATCGGTACCTATCAAAATGTTTCCACTGGCGCGGATATCGCGCAGTATATCCAAACTCACATGGAGGCTGAAAATCTCGCTCAAGTGGAGATAATTGGTCAGGATATGGTAGACAATGGCCTTCTCCGCTTGGTTGGAAACATGGGCAATGTGTTTGCCAATAGCTCCAAGATGAACTATCAGTGGCGCCCCAAAGTATTCCAAATCACCGGTATCCCAGAAAAAAAGAAGCCTCTCATGCGTGTCACCTCAGCGGCATCAAGCGAGGACGGTAGCGGCAGCGACTCGCCCATTGCATCTGTCTCTGAAATGCTATCTGGCTGGAATCCTCTCAACAACCCTTACCCGAACGAGACACCTTCAGAGAAACTCCGGAGGGAGGCCTTGGAAGCGGATGAACGGTACAAGGTTGCTGTTCGTAAGCTTGACCAGATCCGCTGCCGTCTGGAGGAAGAAGTCATTGGCCAGCTCAAATACATGGAGCAGTGTGAGCTGGATCGCCTCAAGGCCATCAAAGCGGTGGTTCTTGACTTCTCGGGCGCGATCAGCAATGTCATTCCCAACCTGCAGAGCACAGTGGATCATATGATGTTATATCAGGAAACAATTCAGCCCCTCGGTGACTTGAGATATCTGCTGGAGAACTACCGTACTGGTGGATTCGTACCCAAGATCCAGGCATACGAGAACTACTATGGCTCTGTTGAAGGTACAGTCACGGTGATTGTGTAATGATGAAGCGTTGCTAATTTTAATTTCCACCAGAACAAAACTTCGGTGTCGATCTCGAAGCTAGAGCCCGTGCCGACCGCAAACGTGTTCCGATCCTGGTGACCACTATCCTGACCTACCTAGATAATCGTAAGAAATCCATGGAATATATTCGAATTCATGAGTTAAGGCTCACAAATCCCACAGGCTACCCTGAACTTGAGGGCGATGAAACGCGGCGAATGATCTGGCTAACCGAAGTTGATCTAAGCACGACGCACAAGCTTCGTCAAGCTCTGAACAACAGCAAGGCTGATTATGCCGAGGTGTTGCCTCAGTTTGAGATCCCAGTTATTGCGAGCGTTTTAAGATTGTACCTTCTTGAATTGCCAGGTTCGTCGCTCACTTGGTGGCTCGGTCCATGTTTATGCTAATACCCGGGTAGACTCATTGGTTTCCTCACAAGTTTACGAGATCGTGAAGACGATTTATTCTACCACTGCTCATGAGACCACCGAAGAAGGACGGATCAAGGTTTTGCAAAGCACCCTTGGACAACTCCGCCTTGTCAATATCGCTACGCTTGATGCCATTATGACTCACTTCACGCGCCTGATTGATTTGACCTCGGCCGACGAAGAATACATCGCTCTGCTGGCACAGGCCTTTTCCCCTTGTATTCTCCGTCCTCGCATAGAGAACACTCTGACGATGAACGAACGCCACAGCTATCGCTTGATCCGCGATCTGTTTGCTCACAAGGACTCTATCTTTGGCGAACTTAAGCGCCAATCGAGTGCGCTCGGAATTACCAGCTCCAGCTCCAACCGTCCACGCGCCATTAGCACGGACGAGAGTAACCGCCGTGCGGCGATGGAGGCCCGCCAACGCGCCATTGTCAACCGCAGCCGGGCAACCAGTCCCGCCAATCGCCAACGACATCGACGTGACCGCTCGAGTGGTGCTTCGGAGATTGGCCGGTTCCCGATCAACGTCAACAGCCCTTCAGACCGCAGATCCACCCGCGGTACTAGTCTAGATGTACCAGCCAGCAAGCCTCCCCAGGCCGGATCTGAGGATGCTCCTACTGTGAACACCCAAGTTGCTGAGACTGTTAGCAATGTTACTAACGGCACGTATACTGAGTCCCCGGCCTCGGCTGCTGCCAGCGCCAGCACCCACTCGAGCTCCCCTAGCCCCCCTCCTGTTCCTCTTCCAGAAACTGCATCCGATGGCTCACCAACTCCTACGCCTACTCCGGCCGCAACATCCGCCGAATTCGAGAAGCGGAGTTCTATGTCCCGCTCTTCTGGCGCTCGGTCCAGTCGTAAGCCAGGCCTTGGTAGCTTGTCGAGCTTCCCCACTGGCTCGGCTGTTGGTGCCAGTACTGGCACTGACAGCAACCGAAGCAGCATCGCTGAAAGCGAACCTAACAGAGTCACTCTGGAAGACAAGCCTATGGATGACTAGCTTTTGAGGATCTGCGGGTGCAGAGGAAACCTTGTATAGATCAAACTGGGAGCAGCGCATCGGAGTGCTGGGGAAAAACGTGCATCATTGCATTGCATCCCATTCACATCTTCCTTGCTCTCTGATCATGGTGAAGACGACCTGGCGAGTTGCAATTCGGGACATCACCTTTACTTTTTCTTGTCTTTTGTTTTTCCTTTTTATTGAACTTGAACTTTTACTGCACGCCTACGAGGCATGCATGCATACATACATACCCTGTCCCTTTTGCTGTGTTACAGAGGGGGTTGTTCACATCCTTTTTGCCTTGCCTCTGTTACTGCTACTGTGATTTTCCTCTTTATGTTCCTTGATGCATTCCCTTTGTTGCCCTCGTGGTATTATCCACTTGGTGTATGTATACTCCTGACCCTTTCTCGTGCATATGAATTCCTTTTTGTCCTACATATAGCATTACTCCCTGTTGGCGTAGCTCTGTAGAATTTATGTGGAATTCAATAGCTAACAGTGCCGGAAATTACTTGTCTCCACCAAGCTCTGGATTCGGGACAAGAACCACCGAGCGTTAGCTCCCATGAATCAAGAATTTGAACGTTCTCCCCAAAAATATTACTTTAGTCTATGAACGTCTCAAACAAACCAGAGCCAGACACCAGAAGTATGTTGTATGAATAACCAACCCCGCATCCGCCCTCTTTCAAGCAAAGTGCAACTTGACTAAACCCCCCAGTCAAAACACTCCCAGCCAAGTGCAACAAAACAACCTTGGAAGATAACACTCAACTACATAACCCTAAACCATGACGCCAACAAACCAAATCCCAATTGTGGACTCCCACATCCACCTCTTCCCAGCGACGCACCTAAAAACCCTATCCTGGCACAACGCCAACAACCCACTTGGCACACAACACAGCGTGAACGAATACCGCCACGCAGTAGCACAATCCAACGCTACGTCCCTCATGCGGGGCTTCATATTCCTAGAAACAGACCGACTCTCCTCAATCACCGACTCAACCCCACCCAACCACGGCTGGCAACATGCCTTAGACGAAGTCTCCCTCTTAACACGTATAGCCCTCGGCACACCCATCCCAGGCGAGGGTCACGTCTCGCACGACAAGACGCTCTGTCTGGGGATTGTGCCGTGGGCGCCTGTGCCAGGCGGGCCGGATGTGCTGAGCGCGTATATGGAGCAGGTCCGTGCCCGGACTGGGCACGAGGTTTGGGGGAAGGTTAGGGGGTTTAGGTATTTGGTTCAGGATAAGGTTGCTGGGACTATGCTTGGAGACGGGTTTGTCGAGGGGTTGAGGTGGCTGGGGAGGGGGGGTTTGTTTTTGATCTTGGGGTTGATGCGAGGTCTGGCGGTTTGGGGCAATTGAGGGAGGCGGTTGAGATGATGGAGCTGGTTTATGGGGGCTTGGAGGGAGATGAGGCGCTTACGATTGTTATTAGTATGTCTCTCTCTCTATCCCTCTCTCTCTCACGCACACGCTTTCTTTTCTTTTCCTTTTGGTTGTTCCTGCTTGGATTCTCCTTGCTGACTGCTACAGACCATTTGTGCAAGCCCAATCTTCGTTTGATGTCAGATGATATTCGCTCTCATCCGGAGTTCCTTGAGTGGAAGGATCTTGTCACTAAGATGGCGAGGGCAAATCCTAGAACTTATATGAAGCTTTCTGGGGCATTTTCGGAGCTTCTACCGTTAGAGGCGGAGTCGGTGCCAGATTTTGGGGCAATTGTTGAACGCGTGCAGCCATGGACTGATGTTGTTTTCGACGCTTTTGGGGCGGACCGTGTCATGTTTGGATCAGACTGGCCGGTGTGCAATGTTGGCGGCGGTGGAAACGATGTCTCTTGGGGCAGATGGAGACGTGTGGTGGAGGAGGCTTTGGAACGGAGGGGATTATCTGAGGAACAAAAGAGGGGTGTATGGGGATCTGTTGCTTTGCATGCTTATGGTATAGAGATCTAGAGATTCCATTACTATGAAGTACAGAAATGGAAAGTCATTTGAGCTTGAAGTACGTATATTCATAAATAAATAGCTTAAGACTTCCAAGAAAAGAAACAGCTGTACATATCCTCATTGCAGGTTAACAAATAACCCACCATCAACCAGTAGCTGCGCACCAGTCACATAACTACTCAATTCCTCACAGGCCAAGAAAACAGCTGGCCCAGCCAGATCCCGCGGTTGACCCAGTCGGCCCAGCGGAATCCGACCCTCCATATAACTCCGCTTAACAGGGTCCTTCATATCCTCCTCATTAAGCTGCGTCCGGATAGTCCCCGGCAGCAGCGCATTGCAACGAATACCATACTTTCCGAGCGCACACGCACACGACTGCATGAGACTCAAAACCCCGGCCTTGGTGGGGGTGTAATGTGTCTGCTGGGCGCCGCCTACCAGAGCGGAGATGGAGCTCACGCCTATGATGGAGCCGCCGGATGGCGACTGGGTCAGTGCCATTTGGCGGGCGGCGGCTTGGGTGGCATAGAAGGCGCCCGAGAGGTTTGTTGAGATTGTGTGGTTTAAGAGGGAGGGTTCGAGTCTGGCGGGATCGTTAGAGAGGAGAAGAGGGGTGAAATGGTAAGTTATAGCTCACTCTAGGAATTCAGCAAACTGGCACACGCCTGCGTTGCTGACGAATACATCTAGCCGACCAAATGCCTCGACGGTCTTTGCGACGAAGCTCTGACCTGTCTCCGGCTGCGAAATGTCGCCAGGAACTGTGAGGAATCGGGTGTTCGCTGCTTCGGCTTCGATCTCGTTCACGTCTTTGCGTAGTGCTTCTAGCAGCGTGTCTTCCTTTGCGCCGCCGAGATGGCTGATGGAGACTTTAGCTCCATGACGGATGTAATCAAGGGCAATTGCCTGCAGTAGAGTTAGTGTGCTTTTCTTTTCTGCTTTTCTGAATCCATTCAAATTCCGGAGATGGGAAATCCTACCCGTCCAATTCCTGTGAGGCCACCAGTGATGGCGGCAACTTTACCAACTAGTAACTGTGGGAAATCCATTGATGATGTTACAGATGTAGAGGTGTCCTTCGCAATTCTCACAAATTCTCACCTTGGGCGAAGTGGGTGATTTCTCGATAAGCTCGGGGGTTCGTGGTGATGTTACCCCGAGTGTGGGGAAACCCCACTCCGGCAGAATATAGAGAGGGGCAATATATGTCGGAGTTTTGAATTATCCAGTGACATTGAAGTAGCACCGATTAAATTGCTTTTATACCGCTTATATACGTAGGGTGAGGCAAGATTTGTACCATCTAAATGATAATCGGTATGAAAATGGATGAGATTTGTTTATTTTTTTATCCAATGTGTATATACATGATTCTCGTATAGTGCGTAGATAACTGATTGAAATGAAATGAATCAAAGACATGAAGATGGCCAATAACCCCGCCGAATGGTCAACATTTACGCAGAACCATTGCCATTGACCGCCTCTGCGTTGTCGGGTGCGCGTAGGGACTTCTGGGGTGCCGGCGTAAGGATAGCGGCAGCGGGAATCAGAGGAGCAGCGGGATTGAGTTCCAGACCGAATCCGGGCTTGTCCAAAACAGAGACGTCAAGGTAGCCCTTGGTAGGAATGGGCTCGTTCAAGAAAAGGTTACCAAACACAGGCTCGACGGTGTGGCCATCGGCAGAGTTGGCAAGGTACTCTTGGAAGGGACTATTGGACTGAGAAACGACAAAGTGGTACGAGTAGGGACCGGACGCATGGGGCACAACAGGGAGATCGTAAGCAGCAGCCATGGCAGAAACCTTAAGTAGCTCAGTCATTCCACCAACCCACATCACATCGGGCTGGAGGATGTCAACGTTGCGGCCCTCAATCAGCTTGCGGAAGCCATAGCGGGAGTACTCGTGCTCGCCAGTGGTGAAAGTAACAGTGGGGTGGGCACGCTTGAGGAGCGCGTGGCCGTCGAAGTCATCGGGCGAGAGGCACTCCTCCCACCAGTCAATGTCGAGCCCAATAGCCTCACAACGCTTGACTAGCTGGATTGTGTAAGGGACAGTCAAAGACATGTAGCAGTCCACCCGTAGTGGGAAGTTAGCGCCGACTTTCTCGCGCTGCTGGCGCAGGTATTCAACGTTTTTCAGAAGGCCCTCGGTACCCTCATCAGGACCGTGTGGCAGTGCCACCTTGGCGCCGATGAAGCCGGCGGCCTTTGCGGAGCCAGGCTGGGGACCGGTGCAGTAGAAGTTCAATCGGGTTCGAGTTGCACCTCCGATTAGCTTGTAGACGGGCTCATTGCGGATCTTGCCCTGCAGATCCCACAGAGCCAGATCAATAACCGAGATCACGGCGACGGGCAAACCCTTGCGGCCATAGAACATCGAGGCGCGGTACATCTTCTCAAAGAGGTCGTTGGTGTCACGGGGGTCTGTTAAAACATAGTTCGTCAGAAAGATCCATTGTTCTATGTATATGTGAGATGGTGTACATACCCGCGCCAACCAGGAAGCGGTTGAAATGTTGCTGGGTCAGCCAGCAGGCAGGCGGACCTCCGAAACCAGTCGCGAAGCCCTTGGTACCATCAGTGGCCTCAATCTCCACACAGAATGATCCCAAGACATTGATACCCCACGATGTTCGCGACCCACGGAATTGTGCCCACTTGGTCATGGGGGTGGAGATGTTGCTGTCGACCAGCCAGTGGCCTCCCTTGACCTGTGGCGATAGTTAGCATGTCATATATTAAGACAAATCATATTTCAAAGCTCTTACATTGTGATAATCACCGCCAGAGCCAACACCATCAATGATGAAGGTGCGGACTTCCTTAATGCGGGGGAATTCCGTTGTCGCCGTTGTTGAACCCATGATGTATGAAATGAACAAGCCTCGGGAGAAAAAGAACTCAGTTATCTACAGGAGGAGATAGAAGAAGAGAAATAAAACAGAATTCCAACAGTTGCGGGGGATTCGCATCTATTTCAACGAATTCCACATGCCGAGGAGAGCTCGGGGCATCGCTACCCCGAGAGACGGACAAACGGCGGCTCGGAGAATTTGTTGCGGCATCACATATTATTTTATCTATGTCAACTACATATAGGCGGGCCGGATAAAAATGGTCTCGAAAATTCTACGAAAACCCATGGGTCATAGTTCTCGAATTTCACAGCGTTGAAGACCGGGGGGATGTAAACACTTGACGCCTGGGCAATTCTCATGACCTCGGGATTACTCTCGACGATTAATGCACCGTTTTTTCTTTGCGAGAAGGTCTCGTATTTGTATATACTCATAATATCTATAGTACAGAATATGAGACTCTACAGATTACCACATATAGATCTGGTGATATATCTTCATCGTCGATATAGAGCGGGGTGTTGAGGCACTCATGTCAATATATTCGTCAATATATTCGCATGAATATGAATATTGCAAGAAATCCCACAAATGGATAGTGAACGATAAACCTACATATTATGCCTCTCTAATAGTCCAGTAAATCTATCAGCTTGATAGAGCCCCTAAAACTCGCCTGTTGTTAGCTGTAAGGAAGGTAATGACACTGATCCCTGCCCCCGTCCCCCGAGTAGACTATAGTAACACGTTGGCAGTGTCGGGCTAAAAACGTTTCAAACAGTTAGCAGCTTTCAATCTTCAATTGCATGAAAAGCTTGATATGTACATAATGAGGGTATGGGACTGTCCACGGTCTGTTGGGTTAGCGAATAGGAGCCAAGGCAAAGGTACCCAACGCTCATGCATGCATCTAGGTGCTGAGCTTATGTTTCTCTTTAAAGTAATGGGTTTACGGTAATCAGAGGTTATATTCGACAGACTTGCAACTATGTATCCTGGACTGGTATTGACCACAAATTTCTGTTGGACCGTTTGCACTCCCTCTTATGGTGTATAGTGCTTGCTGGTACTCTTTCCCAGTAATATCTTGTCAGAATTACAATTTGAGAATGTCAAAAAAAAATCGAAGTAACCGAAGCGAAGAGATTCAAGTCAAATCAGAAGAATTCCAAAAGCGGAGAATGCGGGGTGCCCCGGTTTCTGCCTGAGGCCTTAGCTCCACGAGTCCGACCATTTCTGTTTCTTCCTTCTCCTTCCCTCGGGCTCAAGACTATTGCGGAGAGCTTTCCCAAGGCCCCGTCTATTTTATAACAGTATACAAGGCGATCCCAGCCTGTTTGGACCTCACACTGTGACTTGGCCTTGCATCATGCTCGGTCCCTGATAGGGCGAATTGCTATCTCGCTAAATCAAAATGCCGAACACTGCGCTTCCCGCCCAGGAGACCCCTTCCTCCAATCAGCAATTCGGTGATCCGAACCGAGATCAGAGTGCAGAGTATTCTTCGGATTCTGATAACGACCATGTTGGACTCAATGGCTCCACAAGAGCCTTGAAGCGAAAACGCCCCCTCACTGTCTCGTGCGTACCTGAATCGCCCCGGCTACCCATGTATGAAATGTAACTTCCACTAACCCTACCAAGATGTGAACTATGCAAGCAGCGAAAGGTTAAATGCGGTATGGTGTAAAAAGTTCCTAGACAAATGTTTCGTTTCTAACACTGACCACCCCAGACCGAGTACAACCGAGCTGTGGCTGGTGTACCCGAAATGGCCAGCTATGCGAATATAGGGAACGAAAGAAGCCTGGGCTGAGAGCTGGGTATGGAAAGGAGCTAGAACAAAGACTTGGTAAGATTCTACAGTCTACTCGTCATCTATTTCATAGCTCACTCGTACATCAGATCGATTAGAAGATATTATTCAATCACAAGCTCGGCTTATCGAGATGCATATGCTGCAAAGTCAGTCTTCAATGGGCCACGAGTTACCCCACGCTGGGCGTCTTTCATATAGCTCTCCGTCGGAGCCGTCAGCAGTCCATGGCCCTAGTCCTAGTACGGCTCTTTACTTCAACGACCCTGCGTCTTCTGTCACTCTACCCTCACGCCGTGCAGACGTGTCCACCAACAGCCCATCCGATGGCTCTGTAAAGAATTCCTCACAAAATCATCTGCAACACGACATGTCGACGGCGCCAGTTGGCCAGTTGTTACATAACCAAAACGCACATCATGATTACACAGGAAACGAATCTTCTTTGAAGGTTCCCGTCAGCATATACTCAAACCAAGAGCAATCTCTTACTGATCCTGATCTAGATCTGCCACCATATGATTTGCTCTATGCTTTGGTAGATCTCTATTTCGAACATATCAATTCCTGGTGCCCGATCCTCCACCGGCGAACAACCCTGGATACCTTCTTTGGCCCTTCGCCACTAGACGAGGCAGACCGAATGGTGCTGTATGCAATTGTGGCAACAACGCTGCGTTTTTCCTCTGACAGCAGGCTTAATGACCAGAACAGAAAGCGTTATCACGACTCGTCTAAACAAAAGGTCGTCCTGTATGGCTTGGAAAATTCTTCCGTCAAGGCACTTCAGGCACTCGTGATTTTAGCTCTTGATTTGGTCGGATCTTCCAATGGCCCGCCGGGTTGGAAGCTACTTGCCCTGATTACCCGATCTGTAGTTCAGCTAGGGTTGGCTGTGGAAGCAAAGTCTTCTCTTATCAACCCCCTCTACCCGTCAATCTATACTCTGAGAGCTGTCACTCTTTCAGAGCCAGATTCGTGGATTGAAGATGAGAGCAGACGTCGTTTGTTCTGGATGGTCTACTTGCTGGACCGATATTCCACCCTGGCGACTGCGTTCAATTTCGCCTTGGATGACAGAGATATCGACCGCAAACTCCCTTGCAAGGATGATTACTTTATGAAAAATCAACCGGTTGAGACGCGGTGGTTCCAATGCTCCAGTGACCGTGCAGATTATCTCAGTAAAGCTGAAAACGTTGGTTCTTTCGGTCTCTATGTTGAAATCTTGGGTATCCTCTCGCGGATTCACCTGTTCTTGAAACGGCCTGTGGATATCGGCGCTCTCTCAGATGTTGCGGAATGGCAGGCTACCTATCGCAAGCTGGACAGCGAACTCACGTCGTGGGAGTTCAATCTCCCAGCGGAATATGCCTACGAAAACTCATCCCGACTCTTCAGTGGGCCCAAGAATGGCCGGGCTTTGCACAGCGATTGGGTGCAATTGCATGCAACTTATCAAACGTGAGCGCGCCGCACCTTTATTGTTGTTCCAAGCAACTAACGGGTCAATTACTATAGAGCTGTAATTCGTCTGCACTCCTCGGCAGCATACCCGACAACCCGATCTCCAATCTTCACGCCCTCATATAGTGCCAGCCAGCGATGCCTACTAGCTGTGGAAAACATTCTGTCAGTAACAAGGTTTGTTGTAGAGCACAACATGCTAGACAAGATGGGTCCGCCCTTCGCTTTCACTCTCTGGGTCTCAGCACGCCTACTCCTTGTTCACGGCTCAACCATTGCACATACTGTCAGCCCCGATATCGTCTTTTTCGTGGATACTCTATTCCAGTTAGGAAAATACTGGAAAGTCGCCGAGCGATACAGCAGCATCCTTCAACGGGTCCTAGACGAGTACAACGAGTATCAGCAATCCACTGCCATAGACGGCGAACGATCCACACCATCAACGGTCAAGATTCTCGCCGATATGCGTCGCTGTGCATTCGACTTGGACTTTTTGATCTCGCGCCAACCACGCGAATCACCCGCTGATAATGGTATTGGTGAGAGTCACCAGCCCCGACCGCCCTTGCCGACAATGGCCACCCGCAACCTCGCCCCCAACGAACTCGAGTACCTGGATGTGTTTGGTTTCTTCAATGTTCCCCGTGTTCCTCCTGCTCGGGCTCCTGACCTGACTACTTCTACCCCATCTCATTTGGAAATCACAGATCCTGTGCCAAATCCAATGTCAATTCATGGATTGACGGACGCTGGCCCCGCGCCTCCAACTGGGTCAGTGGATGATAGTGGCCATCCCTCCAATGCGAATGAATTCAACATCACCAACTACTTGATTCCGACCCCGGAGACGGATTGGCTGTTTCGACCATCCTAAAGGCACTACCTGCTCTTCTCTTGTGTCCATTTTTAGTGGCTTCTTGCCTGAAGACTGACAAAGAAATTCAGCTCGCACACACTGAAGTGAAGTGAATACCGAGTCCGACGGAGAACACATGCTCCGGAATGCCGAATATTCTGTAAACTCGAAAAAAGAAGGCTTGTCACCCTCTTGGATTTTGCGCCCGATATTGAGTGCGCCTTGACTTCTTTGCCTTTCCAGTCGCTGAGACGTGTCTGGATTCCACAAAGCACGCAATGAAGGAAAATTATATAACGGATAGGAGCGAATGCTAAGATGAAAATCGGTGCCGCTTTCTACCGTAATAAGTCTAGAAACCACTTCATGGGGATTTTTCTTACTCCACGGCCCTTTAGGGATGGATTTTGCATCCTCGTCCTCGCGGCCATCGGTAAGATCAGTTTCATTCGGGATTCTGTGCTTCGGCTAAGTTGGACAGAAAATCCGCTCGTCAGCTCCTATTCACCCTGTGATCTGTATCTCAACACAAATCAGTTGCCGGTCCACGTCCTTCCACCGGCTTCTCCTTTCCCGTTCAGCCCATTGAATCCCCCCATCTACAGTTTGAGTCAAGCGTCAAACGTTCGTGTGAACTTAAAGAGAAAGTTATCTCGTTTTCAGAGAATCACATTCACTTTTTCGCAGTCTCGAAGCAAGCTAGACATGGGAGAAATGCACCAAAGAGAGAAAGAAATCGACAGGTGTGCTTGTGCTTTCGAACAGGTTCTGAGAGGGAAAAATTCCGCCCGGTTATTGACTACTACTGTGATTATCTTCAATCAATTCATATTAAGAGCCTTTTTACATGTTCTGTGTATATCTCTTCGCAAGTCTTTCGACGAGAAAAAGGAAATGGAGGAGGGGAAGGGAGGGGGGGGGGGGGGTTATACTCGTAGGTGGATACGTCGCGCCTTCCCGAACCATGGATAGCCCCATCCTCATGGCAGCTTCCATCTGGGAAAAACCTTCCAAGGCACAAAATACCGGCTTTTTACGAGGACTGGTACAACGGTATTCTCATTTCCCGCGAGTAGGTGCGAACAGTCCTTGAATTAAATTCTTCGAAGGTTGCTCTTTCCTGTTCTTATCCAACTTTATGCCCCTTCACAGTAGTTGTATATTTCCGTCATGTATCAGCATCTCCGGGGAAATGCATTGAGCCTCCACTTTTTTGTCAATTCGTGAGCAATGGAGCTCCCATGGTATCGGTCCCTTGTATGAATCCGTGCATAGTGGCTGCATCATGGTAAACCCCTCCTCCTCTCCAATGTGTACACTCATAAAATCTACCTTACGAAAAGAAGAATGGTCCCTGACGAAGACCGGGGAATTCTAGTATCTACATGACCTCCTCTCGAGACAGTTACACTTGAGAAGTCTCCAAGAAAAACAATGAGCTTTTAGGTTGGACCTAGTGAACACAATAATTCACATGTAAAAAGTTGCGATTAGGTTGGCTTGAAGATTGATTGAGCTGGTGGATGCCGGACGAAGACAGGGTGGGATGACAGCCCACGTCATCTGAGTTACGACGGGAAATACAATTGACCCGGGTCCCTTTCAAGGTTTGTGCCACATGCATCCCGAGGTCCATATGTACATACATGTAAGCATGCAACTTTCCAAGGTTATCTTGGCTGCAGTATCAGTGTTGAGCGCCATCACAGCTTCATTGGGGGGATCATGCGGTCTAGGAAGGAGCGAGTATGGTTACTCTCTACTTCCATCACCGTTGGGCGGAGGCCGCGCTCTCCAACTTCTATACTGTAAGCAAGAGGGGGGATTCCATGATCTTCTGGAGCATGAAGGGTGGTAACACAGTAGGTGGTGCAGAACGTAGAAGAACAGAACAGAGAAGAGCGGAAAGATTTAGCATTGGCCAATGGTTTCAAAGCACAGGCCCCTTTCATATAATCGGCGACGCAATGGTGGTGGATAACATTGCGATATTGCGTCTCTGGTGGTTCCTGACATCTCCCTGGCCAATCAACATTGGAGTCCGTCGCAACGGCCGTAATCTCCACGTGCCACAAGTAACAGTAAGCCCTGAAGTCGGGGAACCTTGCTAATAATGACAGGTAGGGTAGTATACGGGCATTTGTACGATTTAGGCGATATATAATCATGCATATTGATAGTCCAATGCCGCGGGCATTCCGATGCACTACTATCTGAGTGTTTGCCTTCTACTAAGCATATATTCTTGACCAGTCGGAATCCATCTATTGAGCCCTTCTGCCGGAGTGAGGACGTTCCATTGAGCGAAGATATAGTGGCAGAGGTAAATGCTTTCGAAATGTTCCCACATTCTCCATAACTTGCCTGTAGCGGCACAGATTCAATTCCCGAGATCCCACTTATGCTAGCCGACCTGTCTTATCCTTAATCTTGCGATTTATAGGGTTGATCCCATCCAACTGTACACGCCTGTCCCGGAAGAACCGCTAGCTGAGTATACCTGGGCAGTATGGCTTTCTTTTCTTTGCGGAAGTCAGTCTCCAACCTTGTTACCTGCCAATATCTCATACTAAGTGGGCAGATTGATGGATACCAAACCACACACAAGTCCTGCAAATCCGCCCCGCGTAATAATCCTGAGGAAATACAGAGGGGAATTAAAGTGTTATCCGGTGGCTCAAGTCTTTCTACTTTTTGATGCTAAGATGGACGATGGAACTTGCAAGACTGTGCGTATTGAACTATTCCGGGTATTAAGAGGAGACAGATCAACGCACTTGCTAGACCGAAATATAACCCGTCAGGCAAAGTATATAATGCCGCCTGAAGAGTGGAAGTCTTTGGAAGATCGATATATAAGGAAGTGAGAGCTGTAAAATTGTTTGAAATCGGGATCATCGAGTGTGCTATTTCTAGAGCGAGAAATCACTAAACCTAAGACCAGATTTTGACAGTAGAACTGCTCCTTGCAAGGTGTCGTGGTCTAGTTAGGATACTAGGGCACTATATAAAATATCATCGGCGGCGGCGTAAAACAAATTCAGAGGCCTTTCTCACTTACTCTATGTTCATGAAGATACTTCCTTCCAATATGGGTTCTAGAATCACACCATAAAACACAGAACCAGGTTATTTAAAAGGATATCTGGTTCCCATGTTTGCCGAAGTCTCCTGCACACTCCAATGTGTCACTTCTCCGGATGCCCTGTTTTGATCACCGGATATCTCCAACCACAATGTCTGGTGATGAAAAACATGCAGTTTCGAGTGAAATATCGGAGAGAAGGAACAGTTATGTCTGTTCTCCCTGCTGAGATCTTATTCGAGGTATGATAAGGTTATAACTTTGGAAACCACCTGGCACGCCATGCGAAAGTGGAGAAGCCCCAATAACCTTAACTTTATGTTCCCTCATCCATGGATGAAAGTGACCATGGACCCACTTAACACAACCTTACTCTAAAGAGTTAGCAACATTGAAAACACTATAGTGTCCACGTGTACATATATGTGCATACGCAATGTCATCTTCAGAATATTAAAAGAAGTTAGGGATTCCAATGAGTCTAAGGGAGTTAGACAAGCTTATAAACTAGACAAAAAGGTTACAGAATATGGCGCATAGGAAGAAAAGTACGTATGGAAAAAGTCCCCGAAGAGTGTTGCAAACAAATTGAAGTCAAGGTACTTCTGTCCTCTTCGACAAATTAGAAAGTGGCCAGGGCATGGGAATCTTCGAAATATCCACGGGTGGAGGCCAAGACGATATAAATCCAGTGGTGATGAAGACACGGATGAAAATGACTATGAAGTGATAATATCGCAGCTTCAAGACAACAAACAATAGACACATGTTGTTAGAATTTATTTATTGTTGTAGGGATGGAGATTGTTTCTAGTTTCACTATGGCATCATTTGAACGTTCTATGTGAATAAAGCGTGCAGCCTGAAACACCCAGTGATGGGGAATAGCCAGCCGTTGAAAATGAAAAACAGAAGGGAAATACCAGATGATATCAGTGTCAGCAGTTGATCCTCTAAGACAGGCCCCAATAAGTGACCTTCCTTTGCTGGGAGCCAAGCGAGATCAGAGTCATCATTTACATAGTCATACAAGTGAGAGCAAGAAATGAGAGCAGAGATGAAAGTTCCTTTAGAAGTGTTAACTCCTACACGTAACATATATGACAGAAAAGGAGACCAAGGCTTCAAGAAACAAAAAGCAAGGAGTAAAACCATGCAAAGTACCGGCCTAGAAACACCATCGAGAACACTCATTTCTACTCAAACACAATTCAGGCGCGTCAATTACGCGTCGGTACTGGGCTGCAATCGGACGAGGACCTCCTCGAGGAACGCGTCGAGAACAGCATCAACACCACCGCCCATATCGACAGGTCTCTCCATATCCCAGTGGTGGAGGCTGTTAAAGGCTCGAGCGATGTCTTCGGCAACCTTCTCCAGACCATGGTGAATGCGAACGCTACGGTCAAAGTCCTTCTCTTGCTCTGGGGTAGGCGGGGGCTCGTTGGGGTTGCGTCCGGGTTCGAGACGGACGAGGTGGTTGCGGCGGCGGTCCATGGCTGCGCGGAGGGCAGGGAGAATCACAGTCCCACAGGCGGTTGCCCGCTCAGTCTCAGGGAGAGGTCGGGTCGGACGCTTGTGGTCGCTGGAAGTAGGGGTAGGGGGTGCGGAGCGGTGGGGCATAACACGATCATCCATGTTTGTTGGTGCGCGCTTAGACTTGAGTCCAGAAACTGGCTTCGCGTGTTGCAGTGGGTCTGCATGTCTTGGAAGAGCGGCTTGGGGGATGCGCGGAGACTGTGCCTGGTGTCCCGGAGAATCAGCAACAGTGCGAGAAAGTGCAGCTTGCTTGTGCACAATTTGACCGGATGGGGTGCGGTACAGGTCGTGAAGGGGAATGCTGGATTTTTCTTTGACAGGAGTGCCCTGATTACTGACCGTAGTGATAGGTTTGGCTGAAGAAGCAGTATCAAGTTTGCCAGCGTAGTGAGTCGCTGTCTGTGCGTATTGTTCGTTCAATCCCCGCACGGGAGGGTTTTCTACTGCAGGCTTGCTACCCACTGGAGACACAACTTTGCGTGGAGGAAGTGCGATCTGGGAGGGGCGTTGCTTGAGAGGGGAAGATGGAGCAGAGGGAGGAAGAGGGGTTTTTGTGGGAGAAACATTGCAAGCAGGGTTTGCTGGGTTCACTTGAGCTTGTGCGGCTTCTTGGGGAGTTTCATCACACAGATCCCACTCTTCTGTCTCATTTGCTCGCGCATTGCTGTCAGAGTCTTTCATAGGGCGCAACGGAGGTGCAGATGCTTTTCCCACAGGACGAACGGTCCCGAAATCCCAAAGATCTTCCTTTTCCTGGGTTCTGGCATTTGCTGTTTGGTCGGCTTCTCTATCATCATACCCATCATATTCGTCATCGTCATCTTGGCCCCGATGAGTTATTTGCCAACGCTCTGCGCGCTCAATGAGTTCTGTCAGGTAGGTTGTTCTTTTGGCACGCTTTACAAACGGATGCTCAAGAAGTTCCTTAGCTGATGGCCGCTCCTTGGGGTCTCGGCGCAAACATAGTTCAACAAACTGCTTGAAAGGCTTACTAAAATCGCCTACCAATGTCGGGGGCGGGTTCTTGGGAATCAAGAACAGCACTTTCATCGGGTGAATGTCGGCGTACGGAGGATCACCACAGGCCAGTTCAATTGCCGTAATACCCAAGGACCAGATATCAGCCTTGTAGTCGTATCCAGATTGCTTGATAACCTCAGGAGCCATCCAGAACGGAGTGCCTACAAAGGTATTCTTCTTTGTCATTGTTGCAGACAATTGTCCCGACACGCCAAAGTCCGCCAACTTAACTTGGCCACTCGCGCTGAGAAGAATGTTGGCAGCTGTAATCAAGAGTATCAGTTATAGAACATCGCAGTTCCAACCAAATTGCGGTCTTCGTACCTTTGATGTCCCGATGCAGCTTCTGGTCACTGTGGAGGTAGTCCAGCCCGCGCAGAAGCTCCCTCAGGATAATGGCAATGTATTCCTCGTGGATCACACCAGGTCGTAGGAGGCCGTGGCAACTACCACCAGCACAAAACTCCATGATGATCCATAGGTTGGATCCCTTCAAGTATGAACCATGGTACTTGGTGACATAGGGCGACTTGAGCTCGGACAAGATGGCAATCTCCTTGATAATATCGTCGACATCATCCTCGGCATTCTCGACGTCAATGATTTTTATAGCCACTGATTCTCCAGTGCGTCTGTCTAGACTAATTGTCCGAATTGGGTCAGCTGATTGTCGAGCGCAGACGTTGATATAGGAGGTCCCCGACTTACCCTTTGAACACCTTACCGAAGCTTCCACCACCTACAAATTCCCGAAACAGTCAGCAACCTCGTGAGATCTATGGCCCTCAAGCGCAATGATTGAAACCCCTACCGATGCAAGTTTGCTTGGTGTAAATGGTTTCCGGATCGATGGGAGGCGGCATTTTGGCGATTTATCCGAATCACCGGAGGACCACAATGGACATAAATCAAGCTTGAATCTGTTGGGGCTAACGATGGGCTGTCAGATCCACAACCAGCAGTCGCCTATCGCAAGGATGGAGTGTGGGGTCGGGCCGTATGTGACGGTGCTTGAAAGTGGACTCGGGATGGTTGCCTGAG
Organism: Penicillium rubens; assembly: GCF_028828025.1. Taxonomy (NCBI): domain Eukaryota; kingdom Fungi; phylum Ascomycota; class Eurotiomycetes; order Eurotiales; family Aspergillaceae; genus Penicillium; species Penicillium rubens. The sequence continues at coordinate 1,922,406 of NW_026890601.1, read as the reverse complement.
AAGAAATAACGTTTACAATCTGATCAACTTGATTCGACTGATAAGATTTGTGGAATGCCTTTCAGGACCGCAAGGTTCCAGGACTGGAAAGGAGAGAAGGAAGAGAAGAGACGGCGTGGTTCGTTTGGGTGCTAACAATTGATAAGATGTCAACTGGTAAACAAAGACCGTTGTTCAATCAGAACAGGCTGGGCGATAGTGGTCATGGAATTCCGAGTTGTTTGTGGCATGCTCTTCACGTCATGATCAACTCATCTCACTCGCCGGGCTTCTCAGGGATATCTATGTCGTGAGCTGCCCTTGCTTGTTTATCGACGCGGGGGGTTTATTTTGCCGCTGCTTATCTGAGGGCGGTGAATCTACTTCTCCCGAGTCCAATTACCAGATTGGACATGTATCTGAGACTCGAGTTTCAGGCTTGGAAGACTTTCAGATTATCAATTGAACTCAATTTGGAGAGTTGGGGTGTGAATCCACATGTTTGCTTTCCCATAGTCCTACCATCCTAACTATTAATTTTGCATATTCTTAAACGGGGATACGAATGGGAGCACATTGGGACTCAACTCGGCTGTCCTCCATACTCATGACTACTTGTTTCTGTCTTAATTTGATACCATTTTCATTATCATGATTCATTGCATGCTTTCCAGCCAAGCTTTGGTAGTAATGTATACTCTCACATCTAGGTCTCAAGGTTGGCAACGACAACTTGAGAACCTGGTAGATTGAATGATATCCGCGGAAATGACGAAACCCAGCTTGGGAACAAAGGTGAGATCCCATGGGATCCAATCCATTTCCATCAACGCCTTGCAGAAACTCAGAAAATATTGCATCACGATGGTAAGATTGAAAGATCAAAAAATCAAGAAGATTACTCTTCCAGATATCCAATCATCACCGTGCCATTCTTCAGTCCCGCGTCCGCAATGCTCGTGGAAAGTTGATCAATGAGATTGCGCCCCATACTATTCAGGTCAAACTCGACACCAGCCTTGTCTTCCAAGGGAGGATCGGCCTTGAGCCATTCATAGATTCTCTGAACGGGGTCCGACAATGAAAAGCGCCGAATAACCCTGCCAGATGGGTGTCGGAACTGAATGCGTGTAGTTGTGGCCGGGTCCGCAGCAGGTTCAGTGTGTGGTCGGTCGCTGGGAATTAGTGCGAATGGGGAGGTTTCGGCAGCTGGCTCCGGTTCATCCATGACGATATCTTCCTCGCTGATAGCACGGCCCTTGCCCTTAACACTGTCTGTACTGCGCGTTAACTCATCAGGGTCTTCGACCGTCTGACCAGCTCCTGCTGCACCCCCAAGACTGTTTCTCATTGCCATCTCCATCATTTCCTCTTCAGTCATCGCATCGATGCTCTTGTCTTTCTTGTCAGATTTGCGCTTAGCGACAGGGTTGCGCACATTGTGGTTCAAGCTGTAGCGATCGAGGAATTCATGAAGCTGCATGAGAAAGTCGGCAGGCTTGACCAAAGGCGGTCCGGACCAGACCTTCATTTGTTCGCCAGTCCGAGGGTCGACGATAGCAATGTGGGGGTAATTGTCGGCGACGTCGCTTCCCTGGAAGTAGTATTGAAGGTAGGCAGACGCACGGGGGTCATCTTTCGAGTACTGCAAGAAAATGAAATGTTCCTTCACGGTATCTTGCACCCCGGGGTCCTTCCACAAATCGCGGTTCAGAACCTGACAGTCAAAGACTGATGCATCCTGGACATTGACAAGCAGCCATTTCTCGGTGTCCTTGCCTTCCTCGCGCGCCACATCCCAAGGCAGTCGTGACATGATTTCGAAGGGAGGACGGTACATTTCGGCCAGCATGTTGGACTTGGACGATGCCTCAGATGCGCCCCCAGTAGCGGCGGAGAGTTCTTCGCGACGAGACTCATCGCCGCCCGTCCATATCGATGACTCTTGTTGGTTGAAGATCCCCGGTCGACCTAGAGTAAACTGTAAGTTTAAGTTATTGGAAGTTTGAGAACACAAATGACACCCACCTGGTCTTCCACGAGCTCGTAGTTGGCTGAGAATATTGGCATGCATGTCTTCACCACTGTCATAGTCCGCCCCGGGCCCCACCAAAGTCTCTGTTGTCCGCGCCAACGGCGCTCTCACTTCATCTTCATTATTTGGGCCAGCTGGCCCGCCATACATTTGCTCCTGAAGGCGTCGTGCCATAGCTTCGTCATCATCGAACGTTGGCGGGGCGGTGTGTTGGGGAGTATCGTCATCGGTATCCGAGTCAATATTCACCACCTCGGAATCGTCTAGGATCCCAGACCGATGCGAAGGCCGAGAAGGTTCACCAGTCAAGGGTGCACCTCCACTTTCAAAGTAAAGCTGCATTGCTTGCTCGATTTGGAACTCGGTGATCTGTAGGTACTGTATAGCCAGCTCCGGCGTGGAGCCGGTAATTTCAGTGAACTGAGCTACCACGTCATTCTCCATGGTGGGCAGTATGTCAAAGAAGGTCCCTTAAGGAAGATCTTAATATTAGAGAAAAAAGCTGGAAAGGATTTACTTTGGATACCCACTGGAAGCTTAGGCGTAGTATGAAACGAGGCAAAGACTCGGAGGTTGTGCTATGTGGGGAGCAAGATTTGGTGCAAACCGCTGCAAACCAGAAGATCACCAGGTCCCACAAAAGACGTTGACAAGAATGAAGGACAAAATAGAAAAAGAAAAAGAAGGTGCTGCTTCATGTAGGTTGAAAGAATTCCGTCATCTCGAATCGAAATGCACATGAGACGATCATCGACACGTGAGGTGCCCAGGTGGCCACCTGCAGTGACGCGGCTGACTAAGTCTTAAAGAAGTGCACGTGTGGTCGATATACCCGGCCGTAGCCCTACGCGCGACGCGTCCAGCGCGTCGAACGAGCCCCCAGTAGTGGAGCTGCCAATTACACTTCCTAACTGGGCTCTGGGCCTTCTTTCCTGACATTCCTCTTTAACTCCTACGGAAACTGCATCTCTTGTTCCTACCTTGTGTTTTTTGTATGTTCCAAGTCATGGCAGGAACAGTCTTAGGAAAGCGCACTCATGGTGCTGTGGACTCAGGTAAGATCATCCATCCCACCTTCCTCTGCTCCTTATCTTTAAATTCTAACCCGCCTTCCTAGGATTGCCGGTGCGGACCGCGAGCAAGCGCCGAACAGTTGCTCCCCGAGCTCACCAACGAGATACCGTTCCAACCTCATTACGACGAACAAGGTCAGCAGTAAAGAAAGCAGAACAACCTGACCAAGAAAATGGCGAGAGCAAGACAGTGTCGGAGAATGTTTCTTCGAAACATACCTTGCGTGATGACCAATTCAAATCCCCGGTCAAGATCAATTCACATTTCACCGTCTCGAAACCGGTGGAAGGTAAGTCGAAAATTTTTGGTGTGGCGCCTGAGGCAGCGCTAATCGGACGCGCAGAAGAAATCGCGAAGCCCATCGAGTTCGAATTCAAGACGCCTTCCAAGTCGCGATTCAGAGACGATCTACCGCAATCCCCCATCACCCCTAGACATCGAGTGCAGGTCGGAGCAAAGCCCATAACACCGCGCACCCCCCGCCATGCCGACCTTCCCCCAACCCCCAGACAGAGTGCCACTCCGAAAATTGCGAACTCGGTGTATTCGCAAGCTAGGCAACTGTTCGCCCGGGGCTCCAATTCAGGCCGCTTAGTGGGACGTGATGCGGAGCGGGAAAAATTGGTATCTTTTATCACAGATGGAGTGGAGTCTCAGAAAGGAGGGTGCCTCTACATCAGCGGTCCCCCTGGAACCGGAAAGAGCGCCATGGTCCAGGAAGTGTGTGGAGATCTCGACCTTTCTAAAATCAAGGTCTCGCATGTGAACTGTGCAAGCATGCGAATCTCTCGCGATGTCTACAGCAGGCTCGTCCAAGATTTCTGTGAGGACTCGGATATGTTCAAGAAAAGCGAGGGGGATCGCCTCAAATCTATATTCGTTCCATCCAAGAAAGGGCAGGATATGTTCCTGGTCACTTTGGACGAGATTGACCATCTTCTCAATGGTGATTCAGGGGTTTTGCAGTCACTTTTCGAGTGGTCATTGCAAAGCAAGTCCAAGCTGATGCTAATTGGTATCGCTAACGCCCTTGATCTGACCGACCGCTCGCTCCCCCAGCTAAAGGCGAAGAACCTGAAGCCCCTCTTGTTGCCGTTCTTGCCGTACAGCGCTGCATCTATCGCAGACGTCATGACCAATCGTCTTCGCTCATTGCTCCCTGCTGGGGCAGAATCCGACCCAAAGCTTGTCCCCTTTGTTCAACCGGCCGCCATCCAACTTTGCTCCAAGAAAGTAGCCTCACAGACAGGTGATCTCCGCAAGGCCTTTGAGTTGATTAAGCGGGCAATCGATGTCATTGAACAGGAAACATTCCAGAAGTTGGATAAGCAAGCCAAGGAGTCTGAGAATGTTTCGATATTAGGGGAGAACACCAATTTGTCTTCACCTGCCAAAGTCGGCAGCGCTCCGAAGCCAACTTCAATGTCAAGCTACACAGTCATCACGGCACCTCGAGCCAGCATCGCCCACATTGCCCGCATCACATCTGCAGCTTTCGGTCAAGGCACTGTTCAACGACTGCAAAGTCTGAACCTGCAGCAAAAGGCTGCTATCTGCTCCCTGATCGCGCTCGAACGCAAACGCCGCCAATTTGAGATCCCAAGCACGCCCTCGAAGTCGCGTACATCGGCACCCACTATCAAGCAAGCATTTGATACATATTGTGCTCTGTGTCGCAATGACAACATTCTGCATCCCTTGACTGCGACTGAGTTCAAAGACGTTCTCAGCAATTTGGAAACAATGGGCTTGGTTGGAGAATATCAGGGTCGCGGCCGAGGTGGAACTGTTGCAGGAGGCACAGATCTGCGCCGCACACCCTCAAAATCCGGCCATGCTCCGTCGACTCCTCATAAGGCCCTTGACGAGCAGGCTCTTGTCTGCTTTGTTTCCCAGCAGGAAATTGAGAGCCAGATTGCTGGTCCCGGTGAAGGAATTCTTCGGCGCCTTCTCCGCGGCGAGGGAATATGATTCCCTTCCCTATTTCTCATGCGCATCCACATAGCATGGCGAATTTCCCCTTTTCATTTCCCTTTCCCCATTGTTGCATCGCCGGAGTCCCATGCGAAGGCATTTTTACCATGTATAACATTCTTCGAGTTTTCATTTTGGAGTTGGAAATATCCTTGTCTCGTCTTTAGCGCTTTTCAATTACGGCTTTCCTTGTTGTCAACTCTCCTTTGTCTTTGCTCTTACTCGACGTGAATTCATGACATCCCACACGCAACAACAGATAAAAATCCACAATGACTTGATCGATGAAGTCGAAACCCAAGGGGCTTTTTTTTTCGTACCCTTAGCCTGCTGTATCCAAGCAGACCAAGTATATTGACCACCTAGAATATGTATGCAAGCTTCATCACGCTAATGACATTGAGTTCCCAGCTTTCGTCTCTAAACATGTAACCATTCAATTAGGCTAGACCTGGTTCCATCGAATAGCCCAATTGCTCGCAGTCGACTGCTCCATCTCCGGTTACTGCAGTACCCGATCCCAATCACGGCTCTTTAATAGTATTACCTCTACACGGGTACCTAACTATTATTTGATCACACGAGCAAATTACCTAGAAATTGGCAAATAAAACCTCTTTGTTGAACATATCAGTATGTTTCTGTCTTGCACCCTTCGGCCGGGATCAAGTCTCACCCCTCCCATCCGACCAGCCAGCGGAAAAGCAAAAGCAAAAGCAAAAACAGTCGATAGGATATGCCAGTCCTATCGATTGCTGACAAGTACTTACTCGTCAAGTACACGTTCTGGTCAGCCAGCCTTGTACCGTTGGCTGGTGGAATTAATTGACCGTTGTTGTCTCGCTGGATGTCGCTGGATGCATGTAGCGACGCTGTTGCGTTTGTGACTTGGGTCGACGCCCAGTTGGCATAAGTAACATCCGAGGTCGGTCGACTACTAGGCAAGTGGTGCTTGGTTTATTGGAGGTGTTCATTGTGAAGCCTTTTATCGCTGCGTGCCTTTCGCCTTTTCATGACTTTCTCCCAGTCACCCTCACTTCTCGGGTGGAGTGCATGCCACGTCGGACTAAAGCCCATGCTTTGGTGGCTTCTCTCAGTCATGCTTTTGTTTCTTGTTTTGACTTAGATCTTGCTGCTCTCTTACGCTTTGCCATACTCGTTCGGTCGGAATTGGATCGTGGTGTGCAGTTGTACCAAATATGAGGGATGTGTGAGGTTCGGATGAGTAATTGAGAGAGGGGGATGAGTTGGAAAGGAAGAATTTTTGCTTTGGGCTGCCGATCTGCAAGTATTCAAGCAGATCAAGAATGCCAACTCGTCACTGAGGTCTTCTCTGGCTATCGCAAGGGTATCTTTTGACTTCCACTTATGAAATGGGGCCATCAGAGGTACGGATGACATTGACCCATGAGGGCAAATATGGAGGCCTTAGCACTGCAGAATAGCTCTGCTCAGTCCTATCCTTCAAGCATCTTCACTGCCAGGTGAAGGTTGCGAGACAGACATCAAGTTGTGGTATACAACATGAATAGATAGAAGAGGCAGGAGACAGTGTGGGCTACCTAGGTACTTATATTAGAGACAATATCACACCGATAGACTTAGTATTCTGTACACTTTACCTAAACATGAAAGAGGTCCAGAAACCTTTGAAAAAAACATCATAGTATTGTCTTGCACCCAGGTATACTAGTAGTATACTATCTCTGTCCAGCTAATTAGAAGCTTTTCGTTCATAACTGGGACTATAGGTGAAAATCCCATGAGAGTTTATTCGGTCATTAATATCAGGGAGATCTTGGTTTCTGTCAAAATGAAGACGAAAGAATTGGCTTAGACTCCCTTCCTAGTCCATTTGATGTCCAGTGATATGTCAAACAAGATCTCGAAATATTACATGTGACAAAGCAAATAATGCAAGTTACGCTATATCGCATAAAGACACTACATTTATGAGCCATCTCCAAGATTGACTTGCGTTATTTCACCAACACATCCTGTCATCACACCTGGTATCGAGTCTTTTTGGGATGACCTCAGGTCTAGTTGCCAAACCATGACAGTTCATTCAATTCAAGCACAGCTCGAACTCCCAGATCTCCTGCCTGGTAGCCAACTCAACGACCCTCATCTGACTGATGATCTTGCAGAATATTCGGCCGAAGAGAGCAGATCTGTTCTACCCTACCTGATGGAAAAGAGTCCAGAGTCTCGAGATCTCAGTGATATGAGACAGCAGGTCAATTATACCGACCTCAGATATCATGAACATAATTCTGACAATCCTGCTGACAGGGATGGGAAGCCCCCGAGCCCAATCAATACTTCGCGAACGTCCTTCGAAATGCGGATGAGTCCGACGAAAATACGGCTGCTTACTTTCATAAGTTTATGAGCACAACCGCCCGCGAGTTTGATAAAGCCACCAATGCCTTAAAAGTCCAACGAGTTGATTCAACCCCACCTGCCATTCTCGACATGTGTATGACCCCAGGTGCATTGCTCGAGATAGCATTGAAAAGGAACCCAGGCGCACGCGCTCTCGCTTTCAGCTTGCCTGTCTCCTGTGGAGGTTATAAGACTAGTCTGGCAAGCAACTTAAATACCAAGCGAGTATTTCTCGATTTGACTATGCTTGCTGCCGACATGGGCGTAGACCAGATCCCCGAGGGCCATGAAGATGCTGAGAACTTTCTACCCCAGCAACTTGAAGAAGGTCAGCTCTTCGATTTGGTCATATGTGACGGCCCGGTATTGAGGCAACATTCAAGCGCCCCCTACGGAGAGAGCCAGGGAGCAAGAAGAGTGGCGATCACGCAGCTCGCTCTGGGTCTCCAGCACCTTAGACCTGGTGGCACCATGATCGTTCTTCTTCACAGACTTGAAACATGGAACACCGTCAACCCCATTTGGGAGTTTCATAAGATCTCGTCAGTTCGGCTTTTTAAGCCAAAGTCATGTTACACCAAGCGATCGACTTTCTACATGGTTGCTACCAACGTTGAAAGTCAACGCCCAGAGGCTATCGAAGCGGTCAAACTGTGGAAGAGAATCTGGTGGATGGCGACGTTTGGGTCCGATGAAGAGTACGGCAAAGTTCTTTTGGACGAGGAATCGTCCGTAGAAACATTGCTGGAGGACTTCGGGCCGGAACTCGTGAATTTGGGCAAGGCAATATGGAAGACAGAGGCGGATTCCCTAGCTAATGTACCATCCGTGAAGAAGCCAGAGTGACCAATGGAAAGAGAAGGGGAGGCTGAGATGTAATCTCGGTAGATGAGGCAAAAGGCCTTCAAATGGACAACTTGCCATTAGACGATCGATTTGAATTGACTATTGCTACTAGCTCACTGGTTCTCAGCGTGAGGACTATTTAGCTTTAGACTTCAAACAAAAAGACCATGAGGTCTACAAGGGTAAATATAGGTGAGCCCAAACTCATCGAGTAAGATAAGCATTCGAATATAGAGAGTCAAAAATGTCTCACACTCAACGTTCCCCGTTTAGTTTCGCAACTCTGCTCACAGACTTTTGTTGCCTTCCAAGGTTTTCGGTTGTGTTTTGTCAACAAGCCCACTTGTTGGCACCTGGGAAGATGCCAGGCGTCAAGCCGCACTTACTCAGAGTAAGCCGCACCTATTCAGAGCCCTGGTATGGCAGGCACAACTTCACCTCTTGACAGCTTCATCTCTGGCTTCTCCCTTTGGCATCGTCATAACCTGCTGATACATAATGACTGTCTCCGGCTTCGTCTGGCTTTCCTTTCTATTCTGTCTGATCACTCTCATATTCCTTGTCACCTAGTAAGTTCTTCTTTGCCATCTTCCAGCACTTTCCTCGCGGACTCTGCTAAGACCTTCACAGCCGATCACCTAGCCTCACGGGTCTTGCGGTAGGACTTGACCAAGAAACGACTCCTCTCATGTCCCCACCAGTCGACAAAGAGTGCGTCGAACAAGTCTACAAATATCTTTTCGAAAATGCTACGTACATAATTGACGCCTGTGGATGGATATTTATCCGGTTTTACATCGCCTGGCGTGCTGCCAACATAGTTATGGACGAGGTTTTCAAGCCCATCGTCAAGTCACTTTACCAAGAAGGCCTATAGGTAAGTCTATTTGATTGCCCTAAATTTTATCTTGAACATACAAAGCTAATTACCGTCTCAGGGCGTTCTGTCGGTATTGGTTCCTGGTGAGACTACAAGTAGTAGGCTCAGGAAGCAGAAAGGAGAGAGTTGTATTGGGAAGAGAGGAAGCGACCTTCCACTACAACTATCTGGCTACCAGAGGGTGAGGACCTAGACCACATGTGGGGTCTCTACCATAACAGTTCCGAAATGACCGGCCCCGATGAGCCACCGGGCACTACAGCATTCCTTCGCCAACCTCTACCAAATGCGAGAAATTTGATCACACGGGCCATTACGAACTTCTTTTGTGTGTATTCATAAATGCAATCGCAAGTCATTAAGCAACTGCTACAAGGAGAGAGCTTTTCCTGCAAGTTTAAAGGAATGGATAGGGGGTCCATACAATTTCTGTGATACAATTCGATGGTTATCCCTGTAGAGGAGCCGATTCTACACGTTCCGCAAAACTTCGTTATATGAGATACGAGTTTTCTTGTAGTCCTGTCAGCCCAAAAAAGTCTCACGTAACAACCTTGGAACCCCCATATCATCCCCGCAAAACCATCCCATGCCCCCACGCCCTCTTATCGGTAAACCCCACAACTCGGCTCATATAAATCCGCCGTTGATACCCCTGTTCACTCTGTTAAGTCAAAGATGGATCATTCTCTGCAAGACCACGCTTCCTATATTGGCCGTCCGGTCTCGGAACTTCCGACCCCAGCTCTCATCCTAAGTAAGCCGGTGCTGGAGCGGAACACCCAGATTTTGTTGGAAGATGTCAAACAGTTGGGAATTGAGTTCCGGCCCCATATCAAGACCCTCAAGGTACCGCTTCCGCTTCTACACGGTCTTGGCTTTCAAGCAATGTATTAACTGCATTGGGCTTGTAGTGCACCGAGGTCACGCGCATGATGCTGGGCGACGGCTTGCACCGTCGGATCGTGGCATCGACACTAGCCGAGATCCGGGGTTCGTTGGATCTTGTTAAGGAAGGCAAGATAGACGAAGTGAGTCACATTGACTATTTTCACAATGAAAGGAAATCAGCTAAAATCATAACAGTGTCTGTACGGCCTACCCATCTCGGCCAGTGCCCTACCTTTCCTCGAGACTCTAAACAAATCCCTGAAGATTATCCTTATGGTCGACAGCGAGCAGCAGATAGATCTCCTCGAAGCCTACGCTGCCAAATCATCTTCTCCCGTAGTACCGTGGCCCGTCTTTATCAAGATCGACGTCGGCTCCCAGCGCGCCGGAATGACCACACACTCACCATGCCTCCCAAGATTAATCCAGCGCATCGAGTCGTCGTCTGCAGCCACCGTCTACGGTTTCTACTGCCATGCCGGGCACTCATATGCATGTCGCACTGAGGATGCCGCCGCCGCAGTACTCCAGACCGAAGTCGAGGGTGTAGTGGAAGCCGCCAAGGTCCTGGTAGACGGCAAGAACGATAGACGGATCGTGGTGTCTGTGGGATCAACACCCACAGCACATGTGGTGAAGAGACTCCAAGGCGCATTACCCGAGGGGATGGAGTTAGAGTTGCATGCTGGTACGTTGTGATCCGTGGCAACTACGTAAAACCTCAGAACCACCGCATGAAATCGCAGACATACTGACATAGGGGCTAGGAAACTACCCGGCCAACGACCTTCAGCAAGTAGCGACCTCGCTTGTGGAACCGACGCAACAGGCGGTGCGCATCCTCGCCGATGTCTGCAGCGTATATCCCGACCGCAACGAGGCGCTTGTCAATGCGGGAACTATTGCACTTTCGAAGGAGACCGGAGAGTTCCCCGGGTTTGCGGTTGTCGTCGATCGGCCCCAGTGGAGTGTTGTGCGGATGGCGCAGGAACATGGGATCCTGGGGTGGACGGAGTCGGATCAGACGAGCAGGCTTATTGAGAAGACGGGGTCGAAGTCTAGTGATGGAGAGAAGGTGGAGGCTGCGTTTGTGGTTGGTGATAAAGTTTTGCTGTATATTCAGCATGCTTGTATTACGGCTGCTATGCATTATGCTTACTATGTCGTTGATGAACAGGATATTGTTAGGGAGACGTGGGTTCCATGGAAGGGGTGGTGAATTCTAGGGGCTCTTGATGCTTCTATAGAGTGGCTGCTGGTCTCTTTTGTATATGTATATTGGATCCTTTGTACATAACAAGAGCTACGTATGTATTAGTATTGGAGAAATTGATCAGCAGACCAGAATATCGAGAAAGTCCAACAGATCAGAAAGGCTAAGGGGACTACCATGAAGTGCCCGAAATTGAAATGCATTTACATCGATCAATACAATTACTGAGATTAGATTAAAAATCCGATAGATCATGATCATGAATTGATTATGAAGGAGTAGAGAAAATTTCAATGAATCAAGATCCTCAAAATGGGAAAGAATCACTGCCTTGGCAAACCGAATGGAAGAGTAAGACGTGGATATCTTGCAAGCGAGCCCATAACCAACTCCATCAAGAGGTATAACTAAAATTAAGACGAAGAAGTAGGAGGGAAGAAAAAGTATTATGCACAGGTGAAGAAAAGTGAATGGGTATCATGCAGAATTGACTGGAAAAGGACCCGTCCGGACGTGTCGCAGCTCGACTGATTTGCGTGGCCGATTTTCTTTCTGTCGTTGGTATCACGAGGTCCTTTGTTGAGATGGGACCGAAAATGGCAAGTGAACAAGATCAACTCCATGAATGAAGAAAGAGGGATGAGAAATTATGGTAAAACGTAAAAGGCGTTGTGGTTGGGGAATTTTTCGATTGATCATGGGAATCGTTAAGTCGTAATGGAGAACGATAATCAAGATAGCTTAGCTGATTAAAACATGTCGATATTTTTGATGTTTTATTGGCGGGAAGAGTCAATCGAAGGGGCGCGAGAAGGGACGCGCGAGGGAATAGGCGAGGGAGCAGGCGATTCCCCAGTGACGAGATCTTCGGTGGTAAAGCGCGGCAATCGGTTGTGCGTAGAGCCATGAGTAGTAGATCGATTGGAGGAGAGGGTGGAAGAGCGAGTAGAACTGCTGTCCAATCGCAAGGAGTCTATGCGCTCCAGGTCTGCGTAGTCAGGGAGAGGAGAGCCGTTGTAGTCCTCAATGAAACTGTGCGCGCCAGAGGGCTTGGTGTAAGAGGGAGGGCTGGCCGGGACGTCCTCATAGATTGGAGGCATCTCCTCATCCCAACTAATGCCAAGACCACCACGCTGGGTAACGTGGAGGTGGAACTGCATGCGAAGCACGCGCGCGGCACCAGTTGGAGTAATTAGACGTGTATTGCCATTAGGGCAGAACTCCTCGGCCACTATAAGCTCGATGACAAGGTTGTGCTTGACTTCCAAACCGCCAGGGGCATCCATGTCGCAGACGGCGTTGGCAGCCGGGTTGATGTTCGCATCGAACTGCATGGTGATCTCACCGCCAGCGGTATCAAAGTCGGTCTTCCAGCCTGTCTTCTCCTCGTTGTGGCCGATAACGCGAGTCTCCTGGTGCAAAACACCTTTGCCCTCGCCACCAATCTTGTGAGCGTGCTTCTGGCATGCAGTGGACACAATCTTCTGTTGCTCCTCAATGCGCCACATCATCTTTCGAAGACGCCAGCGGGTCTGGGTTTTTTCGCCCTTGTCGACCACGCCGCTCAAGGTCATCTCTACGGGAAAGTGTCCGATGGGATAAACGACGGAAGGCAGCACAATGCGGCCAGTGAGGTTGGTTGGAGGAAAGATGCGGATAGAGGACTTGTCTGGCCCGGGAAGCAGAGAACGATTGATGTCCAGAGGCAGCTTGAGGCTATATTCCTCTCCAGTGACGCTCTGCGCATGCGCCAGCAGGAAGTATTCGACCTGGCCCAGTACGCCATTGCAAGAAGCAGGAAGGTGGCCAGGGAACAAGTAGCTGAAAGGGAAGTCATGGTCCCCGCTATTGAGGTGAAGGTCTTCGGTGATGAAGTTCCACTGGGTCAACTCTTCGGTGCGAGTAGCGCAGTTGGAGCAGTGATTCGAGACAGGCTTCTTGGTGCTTGTCTTTGAGATGAGGCGTACATCAAACTGGCTCAAGATAACTCCGCCAGTCAATTCAGAGACTGCGATGCGCAAACGTCCAGAGAACAGCGCGCCAGTAGAGCTGGCAGGCGGGCCATAACAAACCAGTGGCGGTGACTCGATCAAGACATCCAGCTTCGCCGCTGGCGGGTGCACTTCATGGCTGGAGCGTTCCTTAGAACGTCCTGCGCGGCCCAAACTGCGGCGCTTCTCTTTGCTATGGTCCCGGAGAGGGTGAATCAAGTGATCCATGGAGAAGGATAGACGGCGTTCGGGGGATCGTGCGCGCTCTGACTTGTGAGCTGGCTTCTTCGCATGTCCGGGGATTTCATTGACGGAGACGGTTGAGGAGTTGTTGGAGTGGTTAGGAGTTGAGGTGACGGAGGAATGTAGTGAACTTGCGTTCCTAATCAGATTGGGGATTAGGCGGCCCGGCATATTGGCTCTCGATTATATTGTAGACGCTCAATCAGATGTGACAGGACTTGTATGTTCAAGAAGCAGTACGGTGGTGGAATAATTGAGAAGCCGAAGAAGCAATCCAACACATAATATGAGTCCCTAGAAGTATGTAGGGGAAGATGATCTGCAGAAGAAATTCAATATTAAGTGCGCAGCCCGCCGCTTTTGAATGGCAAGAACAATCATGTGCTAATTCACTGAACCCGTGGAAAACTAAAAAATGAAACCAAAAAAAAATGAAATTTCTTTTTTCTTTTTTTTTTCTCTTTGCTGTTCCCACTTGCCAGGTACCGGCGCATTCAATTAGAAAAATGAAAAATGAAAGAAAAATTAGCAAGTGGGGCGTGACACAGCGTCATAGCGGAGCCTGACAGTACACATACACTGTAATGACATCCAAAAATACACTGCATTCGTGATCTTACCCCTCTAAGGTCCTATTTTCGATGGAATTGTTTGTTATTCTGAGATCATCCTATTCTGCCAAGTCGCAATTCTACCCGTGGACACCTCATTAAAGCATGGCATCGTCTCATCTTTACATGTCGGGTAGCGGGTCTGATGCCGAGACAAAGATCCCCAACTTTTATTGTTAGATCGACTATGTTGTACTCCGTGCTGTACGATGTATTCCCAATGTTGGAATATACCTAGGTACGTTGAATGATATATAAACTCTGCCATCGCCTGACTTGTCGGCATCTACCCCACATCTCAAATAATGTGTCGACATCATGCTTCGATCACGAAGGAACCATCAATAAATTCCAGGCTAGAGCCCATCAGGGCAATCAATGGGAGCACATGATGCCATTGTTGGCTCCAGCCCTAGCGTAGAACGACCGTGCGCAATGACTCACGTACCCACGATGTATATACTCCGTACCGGTTCGGCTTAGCCGGTCGGATAGGTTCTGCGATGGTCTACTCGGCTTGGTATACAGAGTGCATTGGACTTTGCTTATGTAGCATGTGAAGTTTGCCAGCGGGGTTCAATCAATCTATAGGCTTGAGACCTCGCAATATAGCCAATGTGACCAATAATAGGATCGTCCGTACTTGTGTTAAAGGAACCTTGGAGGATACCCCGGCTTTAGATTATCAAGCACTTCATGGTCCTATAGGACACACGGAGATGTGTCCGATGAGGTGTGACTCCCAGCATCTTGATCTTGGAAGTGACACGACCTGCAGACATCATTATATTGTATTGTTCCATTACTACCTTTACATTTCCAGTTTCTAGAATATTCATTCATCCTGTTAATACTCTGGGTTCTTTGTCCAATACAGAGCTATACAATTTACATCAGATCCAAGGTTAGACTAAGCCATCACGTGGCGTGATGGCGTAGAATGATAGTAATGGACTGCAAAGTGGAGTTGTCCAGACCCAGGTAAATGACAAACAATACCATACTGGGCCATTACCATACCGGCCATCATCTCTTCTAGAGGATCTTCGACTAGCGCCTCTTTAAATAAAAGTCCGCCTTTCCGCATCGGGACAACAAAACGCGATGGAAAAGGACCCTTCGCGAAGCTCCACCCGGAGAAAAAAATCTTTTTTTTTTTTTTTTTTTTTTTTTTTTTTCACTTGACCGCCTGAAAACTAGTCGTTCAGTCGTCTGATCTATGACTTACGCTTAGGAGGTACGCATTCCCTTCTCGAGGCCACGGCGCTCGCCTATTCCGCCCCTACCCCGCACTGCAAGGCTTGCATTTTGTGGGGGATCTAAGCAATTGCGAGATCTGTGAAACCTCCTTAGAAAAAATTAAGAGCGACACAAGTGAAGTTGTCAAAATAGCAGTATATATAGTACGATATACAAATGATCAACATCCCAAACAAAAGGTTCTAGCCCTTCTACTGTCAAGATATGCTCCGTGCTCACAAGGTGCACCCCCTGACGAATCACCATCCCTGCTGCGCACACTAATTACCTAACAGCAACAGCATCATCAGCAGTTAACCGCTCACACTCACCTATAAGCATCGGCCTCGCACGCAGGGTGCCCAGGTACTGGAGCTGCAGCACAGACACGTTGTGTGCATGCAGGGAGCTTGAAGAATTGCGGCTTGTTTGGGCTCGTGCGTCGGGTTACGATTCCTGACTCACCCACTATGGAGCCGAACATAGTAAATGTTTCCTCGGAGCTCTATAGTGAGCTGAGGGGATTGATCACGCCATGGCCTGTGTTTTGTATCTGTATCGGGCTTGAAGACGCGGGTGCGGTGATTCCATTCCGGTTTCTTTTTGCAAGCCCGGGCACGTCAGCTCTTGATGCATCAGTAATTTGTGTTAGATAGATCGATCTGAGTAGGTCAGCTACATTGGATATTGCGCAACATTGTCCTGATCTAGATAATACTAAGTACGGAGTAATGATAGAGCTATCCCTTTTTGGATATTATATGAAGTAGGTCCATACTATCTCCTTTCTTTCTTTTCTCCCCGGACTGGCTGCAAGAGGTATACCAGTGTCGAGGCTAATACCATTATGGTTAATATTCTCGATCAACGGCTTGGAAGTCACGACCGCAAATCACTGGCTGTCGTCAGCCGGCTCGTCGGATGGACTAGCCAATAATTGTTGTTAAAAGGGGATGTCGGCAAGCGTCTCAGGCGAACTTCCTGTTTCGGGGCGATCTCGGATTGCCCCTCCGATCTGTTTCCGCCAGTACGGAGTATGTTGTATATGGCCCGCCTTTTTATTTTTCCGCTTTCTTCGACATTGAATTGCTTGTCGAATTTGGTTACTTTGACTATTGAGAAAGGGTGCAAAGTACATATCGCGGAGAAACGTGCTGCACACATTGAGCCATATACCACATGAGAATAACGCCATTTCGTCATAGTCAGAAGTGTACCTAAGCAGTCATGTAGATCGTGTAACTTCGTACGGAGTACTACGTACAACCAGTTACATACTTCCAACTTTTCCAACATGTTTTTAGCGTCTATAAATGGCGCCATTTTGAAAACCGCAAAACTAAAGCTAAAACTAATTGAAATCCAATAAATACATGATAAAAAATAGTTCCGCATGGATGGCCCGCTCTCCGCTTAAGCGCGGGAAAGCAGAAAATTTCTGTCGGTCACCCACTCCGAACTTTATACTCGGCCCGTCGCAACGTGATCTTTAGCCTCACCTCTCACGGCCCGCTATGGTAACTCTCATCCTTGGTTCAGATTCTGCCCTGGGCGTTTTTTCCCCCTTCTCCTGGCTTAACTGGAGAAAATATATACACCGCTCTATACCGCGCTGAAGAATCGCCCCCACCGTCGATGGGGCGGAAACCGTAGTTTCGATTTTTTCTAGGTTATGTATCGGAGGCCGCCGTCTCTTGGGGTAATAATTAGCTAAACATTAGCTTGGCAGCGAGACGATCCTTATGAGAACCGGCCCGTTACCCGGTATGATAGTGCAATGGCTTCGATTTGGCTGGCGGTGTGGAAAGGCTGCATGTATTGTAGCTGTCGAGCCAGGCTCGTCTATCAAAATCAAGGAAATATGTTGGTTTTATAGTTGACCAAGGCGCAACTCGAAGCCTCCCTAGCAGAGAAAAAAGTAGCTTCGATACTTAATCCTTGTTCGTGTCAGCCCTGTCTGATTGAAAGATAGACTTTTAATGGAACTTATTATATCGATTCCCCGGGAATCCCAAGCTTTATCGGATTTTGGCTTGTTGCACAAGCAGACAATGGCTTCTTGGATTGTCAGATACCCCAAGCATCTCTGAAGGCCTTGTCCGCCAAATATTCACCTTTCCACTAAACATTGCATTGTTGATTTATGGGGAGAGAAGTAATAACCAAGAGCAAAGCTTCCGCATACCATTTACGGGGCGGCAGTTTCGAGATACGGTCGGGGACTTGTGATTAAATTCTCCAGCTCTAGTAAGAGATGGTAACTACAGAGGAGAAATTGTCTGCAGAGTTGATATAAAGGGGATGATCTATCGACAGAGTCGAGATCTGAAGCAAAGTAAAGTGCAGAAAGAATTAGTCTCATGCAAGGGGTCTCCTATTGGGGCATATAGGTGTTTAACTAGCACCGACTCTATAAAGATCGGATCTAGTTATTTACATACGTGCATATGTACTGGTTACAGAAGATAGCCACAGATCATCCAATGAAATCTCAGAAAGAAGATTGAGGGCTTAGAACCGGCCAGTGGAACAACCAGGAAGCGCAGTCAAGATGACGAGATTGTAAGCTAGCAGAAGGAGAACGAACACACAGCAGGTCTTACCTACCTAGTAGGTAGGGTATGTAAGTAGGGTGAAGAATTTGGCATCATATCACATGTGTTCATATATAATAGCACTCCTGCGCAAGCAAAAATATAGTTACCTGTAACTAAATAAGTGAATTCTACGTCTTGTGCCCCTCCATGTACAATACATATATCAATTGGGCGGCTGGCCTAATGGTAAGGCGCTAGATTTCGGTGTTTCACTCAATCTCTAGAGATTGCAGGTTCGATCCCTGCGTCGCTCATTCTTTTTAAATCCCCTTTTTTTTAAACCCTAAAAGTACGACCTCAGCCAACCCTTGGAATAGAGTTTTAAAAGGTCTTGCGTTGTTAAGGACAGGGATGTGTGTGTGAGTGAACTATATCACTTATATGCCCTGATGGATTCGGTTTTATTTTATTTCTTGACTCATTTATATTGAAATGGTCATATTCCAAGGGAAGGGACGAGCTACACTTGACTTTTTGTATGACTTACTTATACCACTACTCATACAAATGATACTTGTGCACCATATAGATCTTCTCAGCCCTCAAAATTAGGTGAAGCGAGGGAGAGGGTACTGGTATATTATTACACTGGCTTGATTGATATAATACCACAAGTATTGATTCTCAATATCTACATACGTGATGTGGAAGGGGGATAATCCCTTGTGTCACTTATGGGTGAATACATGAAATCCATTTTGTCAATGCCTAATGTCCGTATGTTGTAAACCGTGTTGTTTTATATTGCTTGGATTCCACTTTACCGCCCATAGTCAGGTAGTTGTGCTAGGCTGGGCCTGGCACCCTAACTGGGTGAGAGGAGGCCGATCGTAGCGAGGATAGGGCCTTTCCTTCTACATGTATTTATTACACTTCGTCGTATCAACTGTCGTATAGTATATAGGGTATCCCTGCTTAGCTCCTTGAAGTACTCTGTATAGCATTGTTAAAAAATAAAAGGCCGCCCCCGGGCGGCCTTTTATCTTGCAGTATAATGAAAGCACTATATATATCAAGGTTGGAGTATGTAGGAATATACTTATTTCATATTACTCCCTACTGGGCTTTAATTCAACGAAATAGTCTTCCTCTACACTTTACACATCCTCTCATATCCCCCATAATAATCCCGAAGGACAAGATATTATGCTTATGATATACCTACCTAATCCACGCAAAAGATGGTGTTTAGCCTTGTGTTTATTACATTGTATTACGACACCTATTCCGTCATGTACAAATATCCACGGATAGCAGTAAATGTGCCAACCAAAACCGTGCCTACATAGTGTGTTATCAAAACTGCCAGACTACCAGAGAAAGAGAGGGGAGGCAGGGAGGAGGAGTTGTTAAAGTAATACTGACGGCATAACGCCAACACGTGACCTCTCCGGGAGATCGCCAGAGGAATCACTCGAGCTTCCCCTATTCTAGATGAGAGCTCAAGCCACCGTGTTCTTTTTTTCCTTTTTTCTTTTTTGGATTGCTTCAGCGCCAACATGGGCTTGGCTGTTAGCTTTCTCCCGAAGTAGTTGACCCTCGCATCAACACGAGTGGGATGATTCGCATTTCCCCATTGACTTTAGTCTCTGATCCACCCGATAAACAATTCCACCACATAACAATTGAGCACTGCATTGTACCGTCTCGGCCCGATTACCACAGTCCCAGCGACAATACAATTGAGCAAGACAACCTGTGTCCCCACCTCAGGTCGGTCCTCGATCCTACTCGGAACACAGAGAAACGGAACCAGGAGGCGTGGAACTCCACGAAATCTCCAGGGAACTTATCCAAACACGCAAATCACACCAATTGGACACCGCAATGTCGACTTCATTCAATTGGACCGCCCTAGCGGTAGCCATAACCGCAGTCTTCATATTCTGGACCTTCTCCTCAACCTCCTCCTCACCCTTCACACGGTCCTTCCCACGCCTCGAAAACAAGCGCATCTGCCTCCTAATCGCACACCCAGACGACGAAGCCATGTTCTTCGCGCCAACCGTGTTATCCCTCACCAAGCCCGAGCTTGGCAACCACCTAAAGATCCTCTGTCTTAGCAGCGGCGACGCAGACGGCCTAGGCGAGACGCGCAAGCAAGAGCTCCAGAAATCAGCAAAGCAGCTCGGACTTCGCAGCGAGTCGGATGTCTTCATAGTCGATGACGTGAACCGCTTCCCGGATGGAATGGACAAGGACTGGGACGAGGGCCAGATCTCGTCGCTGCTGGCCTCGGCTTTCGCGCCGGAAATGGCTGCGCAGAAGAAGCTGCCTGGCAAGCATGTCGATCATAATAAGGCCCCTACCGCTACCATCGACGTCATCATTACATTCGACAAGCATGGCATCAGTAATCATCCTAATCACCGCTCGCTGTACCACGGCGCCGTGAACTTCGTCCGCGCTTTGATGAAGGATAAGGCGGGGTTCACCTGTCCAGTCACGCTATATACCCTGACTACAACGTCCGTGTTCCGCAAGTATGCTGGTGTGCTTGATGCGCCGCTGACCATGTTTCTTGGTGTCTGGAGTAACCTCGTTGCTGGGTTGACGGGCCCGAGGAAGAAGGATGCGGGGGTTGGAGCTAGTCCTGTGCGGCTGCTGTTTGTTAGTTCGATAAATGAGTGGTTGACTGCACAGTCTGCTATGGTCATCTGTCATAAGAGTCAGATGGTTTGGTTCCGGTGGGGGTGGATCACTATTGGGAGATATATGACTGTCAATGACCTTCAGCTCGAGAAGGTCTAGGTGACTGGTTCTTTCCTTGTTCCTGATTTGGAATTGAAGGGCTACCTAGGCAGTTTCGGACCTGGGCTGCTTACTGCTCAGATCTTGTATCGTTCTGGCTGATCGCCATTTTCTTGCATTGATATGTTACGCTTCATGTCTGCATATGATTTCCCAAGGCGCATGTGCCTTCTTGTATACTCATCTCTACTATTCAACCTACAAAACTTATGTCTCGAGGGGTTTTATAACGGACATACACGTCTTTCAGTACGGAAAAAGCTTAGTGAAAAGAAAAGACAAAGACAATAACCGTACTGCTCATGACATTGTACAAATGGATATCATGCAGACCAACGTCAAGTGCAAACGCTTCAAATGATACAAAAAGAAAAAGCCCCGCTCATCAACACCAAGGATTGCCATCCCGCCAGAAGATAGAATTTTGGGGTCTGGCATCAAAGCCCAGGGCATGAATGCGACCATAAAACCCACCGGAAGAATTATGCTCTTTCGACAAAGGATGATCTTGCGGGTAATCAACCCATGTCCGGAACTTTTTGAGCTTCTCCTTTAATTTTTTGGAGTGCTCGACCTGGAAGGAGTAGATGCGATTGAGCGGCGAAATGGACGGGTCCAGGTTGGGGTACTCATGAAGCAAGATTTCCCAGAATATCCTATCATCGAGGACCTTGGGCTCAATTGGATGAAAAAGTTCCGGCCCATCTGGTATTCGCCGTGCATGAATACGGCCATGCTGGCTCATATGGCGGCTCCTGGAATGTGTTTGGCCTTTGAACTCGACTGTTCCAACCTCTCCGTCTCTATATTCGTACGCATTACGCTCTGGCAGAAAATCTTTCCATTCTTCCAATAGCTTGGGCCGTTCTTGAAGCTCCCAAGCTCTCGGTGATACGTCGTTCCACTTATCTGTGATGATCATGGAATAAGCTATGCGCTGCATTTGATAAATCTGCTGGAAGACTTCGAGCCGGAGGAGATCGTATGTGTTGATAGCTTCGGCGAGCAGGGGACACTGTAACAATGACAGGTCTGGTTTCACGCCATGCTCTCGTTGGTGCTTTTGCTCCCGCACTTCCCTCCCATTGTTCGCTGGCGGTCTCATGCTATCCAAGACTGGCTGCAGACACTGCATAACGGCATCTCTCGCTTCCTTCCTTTTTGCCCTCGTCTGGCTCAAAACATCATATGCCTTACGCATGTCTGTTTTGCAAGCCTCTAGGTCACCGTCTAGCTTGTTGGTTTGGGTCATATACCGGTACATTTGCAGAGTCGCAGGAACATTGTACGGCTCCGTTGTCAATATCTGAAACACGTCGCGGACCATGTCTCTCGGGACTTGGCCTATGCGCCCATCTTCTGCCGGTCTCCGCTTGTGTTCTTTGGAGAGAGTAAATGTCCTTTCAAGCAACTCGGACCAGACCTTGGCTGAAATGGTGATGTTGTAGGAGGAGGCTATGAAGTCGACTGTTCTCATGGCGGCGTACATATCGTTGTTCGTGCCAAAGGCATGGGCCACGGCAAAAAGAAGACGCTCAGTGGGGTACAGACCGGACCAAGTTTCGTAGGGTGTAACCGGTGGCAGCATCGAGTCATCACTTTCAGCCATGATGGCATCAACATCGACGTTCCATACAGTCTTGAGGATATTCTTGGAAGCTTGCACGGCACCAACTCGGGCCGCTGCGAGGAGGATATTAATGTATGTCCGTTCATCCCCACTAAGCCCGTCCTGACTCATTTGACTGAATATATCCAGCACATTTCCTTTGACACTGTTCCACGCCGTTGCGTAGCCGCGCCATCCAGGATTTGGATCTACCATGCGCCGCTTCCTGTAGCTGTGAGGGGTAATGCGAGTATTGTATGCTTCTTTTCCCACATAACAGTGGTTCCAGACCAGTGCTGCCATATAGTGATTATAGCACGCTGCGTCGGGAGTAACATCATTGTCATTCATCCCATCCCAAAGAGCATTGACTAGGGGGCCATTTCCCATCGCCTGAGCACAGTCGAGTAGATGGGTGTATTCCGCTAGTTGGAGTGGGTACCCAGCCACGGTTCTGTACTGAACGATCGTGAGCAGGTCCCTCGTAAAGTCATCGAACACCGCTTCCAATGTTTTGAGTCCATCCATTAACACGCCCCACCCATGCAGCGTATGGTGGAGGTCTCGGTAGGGTATCACGAAATGATCTGGAGAGAGGAGGCGGAAGGCTTCGATAAACACAGTTTGTGGTAGCGATCCAACTAGCTCTACCGACCGTGGGTCGGCCATGGCTTCCCTCACTTGGTTCGGTTGTCCGTTTTCAATGACTCGGAAGAAGTTCGTTCTATGCCATATCTCCTCTTCGGGTGAGCTCCATTCCGGTAGGGGTATTTGAATTTCCTTTTCGAAAGCCGCAGGACGTGGAACAGCGAGTTCGCTGTTCCGTCGTCGACTTGTAGTCAATTGCCGTATGGAATTGCGATAGCAAGTTTGTTGCGTTCTTTGTGTAGAAGAACCCCATATATTTGTATTTGAAGATGTCGCGACACAAGTTATTTGCCTCGCGTGATTGAGACAACGGTGTGGGGGAAATTGTCTGGGTTTGCTGATGCCGTCTCCAGGCCGAGACGAGACAAAGCGAGAAGCGAACTTCTCGGTAAGTGAGAACCTTCGCATGAGGAAATCGCAGTGAGAGAATTAGTGTCAAGAATCAAAAGAAAAACAAAGACCACAGTATGACCAGGGGCCTAAATGAGGGGAAGGTGCGCTTCGACCCCGGCTCTTTTGACAAGGGTACTTCATGCAGGTTGTGCTTCACAATAAGCACAAGACCCCTGCAGTGATTAGGCGAGGCCCTAGGATTTGGTAATATCATTATAATATACTGGTTAACACTTCCATTATACACCTATACATATGTAGATATCTAATTGCTCCCGAGGTCCACCACGTACCTGTCAAGATCCCATGTGGATACTTGGGAATCCTGAAAACCCGGGGTAAATTGCTGACTCATCGCATCTTTTGCCAAGGCCCACACTAAGCCAAATTAGGTATCACCCAAAGCTCGTTGATTCTGCGTGTGTGGACCTGCACTTAAACCCAATCCAATCACCCTTCTACCATGGCCGATACTGAAGATGCTGGCGGTCCATCCGTCTCGGAGCCCCTGGATCTCGTTCGTCTTTCTCTCGATGAGACCGTGTTCGTGAAGCTGCGCGGTGACCGTGAGCTCAAGGGCCGCCTTCATGTGAGCTACCCCCCTTCGTCTGGCAGTATTTGGGATAATTTCTGACCATGATATCTGTTTACAGGCCTACGACAGTCACTGTAACCTAGTCCTCGGCGATGTGGAGGAGACAATCTATGTGGTGGAAGAGGATGAGAACGAAGAGGAAACTTTACGGGTATGGGATCATGTGAATCTGGGACATCTATACTAGCACAGGCTAATCTGGATCCTTGGATACAGACAATCAAGAAACAAGAAGAGATGCTTTTCGTGCGAGGTGAGTTGTAGCGAAAATGCAATGTTTGAGTGGGTTGTTGATTCCTGTCTAGGAGACTCCGTCGTCTTGATCTCCCCCCAAGCATGACGGGCTTGATATGCCCTTGGTAAAAGAGAAAGGCGTCCGGCGACGGGAACGATACTAGGAAGGACACAAGATACCACAAAACGAAGTCAACATAGATAGGTAACGATACCATGGAAATTGGTTTATGATCATCCATACTAGTCCCGTTGGATATAGCTGGATATTAGCCTGAGCGGGCTGTGCCATTGTTAGTCACAGTATTCCTTATGATTCGGCATTCTTCTTAAGTAGATTTATATTGAGTCACTGAAATGCGGCTGATATAGCCATCCGTCTGCAGGGCTGCCCAGGCCGATGACTCAAGTGGTGACTCCAACTTCTTTGGAACTTATCGATAAAGCTCCCCCATCCCCCCCGCTACCATGTACTTTCAGACTACTCCTTTAATTATTTGCCTTGTTATCATTCCTATCTTTTGTTCTAGCAAAAGAAAACTATGATCACTCGAATACAACTCCATATCCGCCAACAGTAACGGCGATCCGATCCACCGACCAATAACGTCACTACCCCAAAAGGCGGCACATCAGTCGACACGGTTGAACTTACCAACTCCACACCATGCCTGCAACCGGGAAACTAAGCCACGAGGAGCGAAAACGAGGTGAAGTCGTATGTGTTCCCAGGGAAGATGTGATAAGTCCCTCATCT
Source organism: Penicillium rubens (assembly GCF_028828025.1). NCBI lineage: Eukaryota > Fungi > Ascomycota > Eurotiomycetes > Eurotiales > Aspergillaceae > Penicillium > Penicillium rubens. Next base: position 1,897,458 of record NW_026890601.1, on the reverse strand, counting down.
TACATGATCTCCGACTTAGGCTCTCAGTGAATTCGCCGAGTATGCCGAGAAACAGCAAGCCCACCGCTCCGCTCAAGTCGCACCCAGCGACAGCGGATATTCCACCGCTAGCGTTTCGCGCGATCTCGAGGACCATGCAGAGCTCGATATTCTCGATCAACTAGGGCTGTCTGATACCCCTCAACCAGTCAGGCTTAAGGAGCTCCTTCTCGGTACAAGCGATGCCATCGAAGACAGTCTGCAAGTGCTAGCTGGGACATTACAAACACGCATTGATGAAGGCCATGGGGAGACCATCTTCGATCTCGGATTGGAGGATGGCGGTGAATCCATGGGCTTCGACCTCGATCAATGGAAGACGGCGCTACAGCGTCTGCGCGAAGCTGCCGAGACCATCCCCGCCCACTGCCGAGTACTGCTGACCTACAACGTGGGAGGCCCTGAAGAATCGCCTGTCACGAATGACAGGGTACCAGGCGCTTGGGGCAAAGTCCTCGTGCGCCACCACGCTGATAACGTCGAGGAGATGGCGGAGCTCCGGATTGCCGTCGTGGGGAATGTCGATGCTGGAAAGAGCACTATGCTGGGAGTGCTGGTGAAAGGTGGTCTTGACGATGGACGCGGTCGTGCGCGAGTAAATCTGTTCCGTCACAAGCACGAGATCGAAAGCGGGCGTACTAGCTCCGTCGGGTTGGAGATCATGGGCTTCGACAGCCGAGGTGAAATAGTCGGCAATTCGCAGGGCCGGAAGATGTCCTGGGAAGATATCGGCAAGCGCTCTGCTAAGGTCATCTCCTTCTCCGACTTGGCAGGTCACGAGCGGTATCTGCGCACTACTGTATTCGGTATGCTGAGCAGCAGCCCCAACTACTGTTTGCTGATGGTTGCTGCCAACAACGGTCTCATCGGAATGAGCAAGGAGCATCTGGGTATTGCTTTAGCCCTCAATGTGCCTGTCATGGTCATTGTCACCAAGATTGACATTTGCCCGCCCCATATTCTGCAGGAGACCTTGTCCCAGCTGACCAAGATCCTCAAATCGCCTGGGGCGCGCAAGATTCCAATATTCGTCAAGGATATGGAGGAGACCATCAATACAGCCACACAGTTCGTCAGCCAGCGGATATGTCCTATCTTCCAGGTGTCCAATGTTACAGGAGAGAACCTCGACCTAGTACGGACCTTCCTAAACATTCTGCCCCACCGCGGGCAATACGACGCTGCCGGAGCCTTCGAGTTCCTGATCAATGACACGTTCTCTGTTCCTCATGTGGGTACAGTTGTCTCGGGTGTGGTCAAGTCCGGTGTCATTCATGCCGGAGACTCGGTCATTGTGGGGCCGGACTCACTCGGCCAGTTCACAACCACAGTAATCAAGTCCATTGAGCGCAAGCGTATCCAGGTGAATGCTTGCTTTGCCGGCCAGTCTGGTTCTTTCGCCCTGAAGCGCGTCCGCCGCAAGGAAGTGCGTAAGGGTATGGTGGTGTTGAAAAAGCTAGATGAGCCTCCAAAGGTGTATCGGGAATTCGTTGCGGAGGGTAAGTCGCCAATTCCGGCTTGAATGACCACCTGCTAATGGAAATAGTCCTGATCCTTTCCCATGCAACTACCATCAAGCCCAAATACCAGGCCATGCTTCATGTCGGGGCAGTCAGTCAGACATGTTCAGTCATTGGCATTGATCGCCCTTTTATTCGCACTGGAGATCGAGCATTAGTCGCGTTCAGATTTGTACAGCGTCCTGAATTCTTAGCTCCCGGGGACCGTGTCCTTTTCCGTGAGGGCAAGACGAAAGGACTGGGAATCGTCAAGAGCATCGGTTATGACCCAGCACAACCATTGAACCCAAATTTAAAGGAGGGAGCTTCGACACCTACACCTACCGATACCTCATGATTAGATTTCTTTTTGCCTTACCGTTGCAGGGAGTTTCTTTGTTCATCTTTCTTTGTTCCTTCACACTTGGTTTTTTTTACCTTGCTAAGCGTTAGACATTGACTCCCTGTTGTTGTCCGGACTGTGCTTATGTCTACTCTGCTAATATAATGGTCAATTGACTAGAATTATATTACTTCTATTATTACTCCATACCTTTGCATCTATTTGTATTTCGTTGTTGCTCTTTGACTTGCTGCAGTATGAGGTCACATGACAGATATTGCTTGACGTCATACTATGACATAGGCCCAGAGGATCGCCGCTCTCTCGATTCGATAGTCCAATTTATATCACCGGATTATCATTCGCAAGCCATTGAGGAGTCAGTCCACGGATGGAATCAAATTGGACCCTATGAAAGATCGGCAATCCTTATGCAAGCCACCATGGCCCAGCACCACTGACGTATTGAACAAGGCAGCTTCAGCCTGTGGGTTCTTAAATCTTTGACTTGTCCAGAGCTCCCACGAATTCAATCCGCTCGCCACTTAAATTTCGAGCCATACAAACGAATACACAGTATCTCACTTTATTATTATCATCCTCCCTTGTCCAATATACCTCGTCTACCGTCTTATTATCCTCTATATCAGACTCGCATTCTATATCCATTCGACTACCTGAACTGCACCACAACAATACAACCATGGAGACTGTCAACAGATACGTCAGCGCAGCTTCAAATGTGATTTGGGGCGAGAATGGCTCCCCTCAGGCCCAACAACACGGCGAAGAGCCCATCTCCGGCGTGCAAGGCAAAGGACAGGCCACAGATCCCTATGATGGCGGCAACCGCGATGGTAAGTACTTAAGAATATCAATATCTAGATTGCCACATTGCTATCTACGGCTCTAAAAAAGCCTAAATGTCCAACATATCTGACGCCTCACCCCGCAGAGCAACCCGGCGCAATCCAATCAGACGTCAACACGGCACCCCTGGGGTCCATGCTAAAGAAGAGGCATTCAAAGTCCCAAGAAACGGAGATTACTAGCATCACTACTCCACGCCCCCCAACATCCATTAGTGCCTGTACCAGTATCACCCCCGCTCTACCCATCTCCGGCGACCCTACCACAGCCAGTGGAAGCAATGACAACAACACCTCCGAACAAGAACAGCGCAGCACCTCGCAAGCTGAGGGTGGCGAGAGCAGCGAACCCCCCCGCCTAGCACGTCCCCAGGACGTGAGCAAAGAGGCGCTCCAGGGCCCGCAGGGTGCCCCAAGGGCTGCTGAGGACTTTGAGAAGGATTATAGGGCCAAGAAGTATGCAGGTAGGGATGAAGATAGTGAGAACGGTATGCTTCCCATTTCCGGTGCACTCTCGCCGTCGTATATATTTGACCATATTGGTTTTAGGTCGGTCTGACGTTTTGTTGTAGGTTCTCCAAGTGAATCTAGCGGAAAGAGCAATGGTTCCCCTTCTAGCAACGGGTTTGAGCCTATTTCTCCTGGTAGAGAGAAGAGTGGGAGGATCTCGAAGGTAAAGGAGAGCGTTAAGAGGCATCTCCATCACTCGAGCAAGTAAAGACAGCGTATTTGTCTAGATTGAATCTGACAGCAGCTGTGCTTGTGACGGAGCCTCCGATGTCTTCCTGAAGTTGGCTCGTTTTTGATGTCTATATCCTGCGGGCTTGTTTATTTGGCACGCCTTATCTTTAAGTGTATTGATATCCAATTGCACTTGAATCATCCGGACTGTTCGTTTTGAATATTGACGTAAAGTCCAACGAATAAAAATTCCAGCACTATAATTTGGGAATACATGGTATCTTGCATTTGACCCGAATCCAATCTCTCTCATCCACGCGCGGGGGCAGGGTATTCCAAGTGTAAACAGAAGCAACCAACCATTAAGCCATAGAAACAATCATTCGAACAACATTTTCAACTCTTCGAGTCTCTCCTTCCGCTTATCAGCATCACCATCATCGCCGCCGATCTTCAACCCAAGCGAGCCAGCAATGTTCATTTTACGCTCTTGCACGCGCAGCATGCGGCCTTCTATGGAATCCTTGACCACGAATCGCGTCACATTGACATCGCGTGTCTGACCCATTCGATGGACGCGGTCGATGGCTTGCGCCTCGATTGCGAAACTCCACCACGGATCCATTATGAAGACATTGCTTGCGCTTGTTAAGTTGAGGCCTACGCCGCCGGCACGCAGCGAGATGAGTAGGACTGTAGGGGCTGGTGTTGAGGGCGAGGGGGCGCTAGTCTTTACAGGCACGCTTCTCCCTGGGGTATCATCTTCGATATTGACGATGTCATCGTCGGTAAAGCTCTCTGCTTTCGTAAACTCAGCCAGAACAGCGGCACGGGCCTTCTGGGGCATTGAGCCATCGAGGCGGACATGCGAGATTCCGACTCGAGAGAGTTGTGGGCCGATCAGGTCCAGGAACGAGGTGAACTGGGAGAAGACAACGGACTTGGTGTTTGGAGGGATGCGTCCGAGGTGGGCAATAAGGGCGTGAATCTTGGCTGATGTGTGGGCAGAAGGAGAGAGAGGGTATATGCGACGGAGAGAGATTCGTGGGGGTGGTTGAGAGCTGGTTGGCGGCGTGCTGCTCACAGTGTCGTCTCCGAAAGAAATCGAGTTCGAGGACGGATGCCGTACTACTTCAAATGTATTCTTTGCATCCACTGGTGCACGGCAGTTGAAGCACCGTGCCTCAACGCCCTTGTTCACTTGATGTTGCAAGAAGTCTTCGAGGCATTTCTTACACGCACTGTGCCAGCACGCTGTTACCGCAGGATCGACCATAGGCTCTTCACAACAGATAGGGCACTCGCCGCTGGACTCGGTTTGGATCTGCCGAAGAGCATGGGTGGTGAACTTAACCATCGTTCCGGAGGTATCTTGAGAGTCGGCGTTCTCATTCTCTGTGGTGAACTGGTTGATTAATTCTTGAAGATCCATATCATCTTTAAACTCATTGGCTGCATCAGCCGCTACTGCCGCACTCTCTTCTTCCGCAACGATGGCTTTGTTGCGTGTCATTATAGGGTGGCAGCAGGTCTGACGAAGACGGAGAATTTGAGCAAAGATTGTGCTGTAAGACTGTAACAGTGTGCCAGCAACGACATTGTCATTGTAAGTTCGTTTCGCCCGAGTAAATATGCAGTCGTAAATCTCTCGTTCTTGTTTCGGTAGCTCCACTTCCTCAATAGTGATTGTCTTTTTGGGCAAGGGAACTAATGGCTGGCCCTCTGGGGTTTTCATCGATTTGGTTCGCCGAAGAACGAGAGGCTCCAGTACACTTTGCACGACGTTCAGAGCCCGCACGTATTCTTTAGATTCGAAGGGCACTGTAATGAAAGTTTTCCAGAAGGAGAAATTGCTCCATGGCTCCACTTTTAGGAAACGCACCAGACTGAAGAGGTCCTCAAGGCGATTGACAATGGGTGTGCCAGTCAGTGCCCACCGATGGGCAGCTTTTAACTCATAGCATGATTTAGCAGACTTAGAACGGCGGTTCTTGATCACATGGGCCTCATCAAGAATTACTCGGAAGAATTCCACAGAGAATAGACCCCCATTTGCACTGGGTCCTAGAGCAGACTGGAGAGCAAACTGGCGAAATTCCGACAATACCACACCATAACTGGTGACAACCACCTGTGGAGCTGTTACATATTTGGATTCGCAGCATATATCTCTCAAGTTGACAGCCTTGTCCGACCCATAATAAACAAGGACTCTCAGCGTTCCGGCTTTGAGTGCCTCGCTTTCCCATTGAGAGATTAAAGATGTAGGTGCCACAACCAGAGTAGTATATGGTGCAGGCACCACCCCGGAAGAGTTCGGCATCCTAGCAAGGTCATTCACTGAGCTGAGACCATTCGAAACATGTGGATCAGGCTCGACTCTGTGCGAATGAACCAGACTGAGCATCTCAATAGTTTTCCCCAGTCCCATTTCATCAGCCAGGATTCCGCCTCGGCAGTGTTGCTCTTGAGCAGGAAAGTCAACACTGAGGTCTCCCGAATACGGGTTGACATAAAAATGGTCAATGTTTTTAACTTGTGGTAAATCTTTGTCGTCAACATCTTTTCTGGGCCAGGTGTATTCTTCCCACAATGGATGCATTGACTTCTCTCGAGTTTGCTTTGAGTCTTTCTCCTTTGCCAACATCCAGTGAAGGGCCTGTTGCTGGTACTTGCGCAGATCAAGGGTGAAACTAGGTGCTGGATCTGCCGCTGGCATGTTGAAATCGAATGACTGAGCTTTTTGGTACAGCGTATCGAGCTGATCTTCTTCCAGTTCTTCGCTGTCATCCTCGCCTGATGACTCGTTGGGATCATTGTTTGATTTTGGTTTGTCTTTTTCCTTCTTTGTGCTGTCATATTGTTCTGCAATTTCAGCGGCGCGCAGAATACCATCCCTTTTGTGCTTTTCCGTAGTTGGGTTGGTCGAGGTAGGATGAAGATTGATTTCGTGAAATAATTTCACTAGTCCGACTTGGCGTAGTCGCAAATTCTTCTCCTCAGTGCTCTCCTTCTCTTCAAACAGTCCAGTGGACCTGTTGTCATCAGTGTTCAAAGCAGCGAGCGCCCCACTTTGAAAGGCTTCCTTTCGCAGGTAGACTCGGAGTTGTAAATATATGGTATCGTTGACTCGCACCCTGTCGGGCACAAACACACAGACTCCTTCAAACCGACATATTTTCTGATCGATCAGCGTAGAAACCCATTCAGCGGTCTCATGTGGCAGTCTTCCGACTTCTTGCCCCGAGGCGTTTGTGAACCGAGTTAGAACATCACTTTTGTGATTGATAAATGATTTGCCTCCTCGGCCGCGTTTCACAGTTGGCTGTGAGCGTGCGCGTTCAATGATGACGGGGTCTCCATGCTTGAGAAAACCCAAGCCACTTCTTGTTGCCCACCCTCCCACACCAAATGCGCCAACATACCTTGCTGGTGGCTGATGTCGCAGTACCGATTCACTTTCAACTGGCGTTTCAAGGCTAGGCTGTACTGGAAGAGCAGGCTTCCGGCTTTTGGCGGGGGCGCTGCCATTCATCGGCACAGGCTTCTTCCATGACCCATCAAAGTATATGTTCACAGCTCGCTCAAGATCATTGGAAGCAGCTGATTGAATGATTTTGATTGAATCGGCAGGTAGTTGCTCTCCCACGATGCTGGTGAAAAGGGCGACATCGAAGCCATCTGGGACTGTGTTTGTTGTGGTTGTATTTATAGTCACTTCCTCCTCGATTCGTTGGCCTACTCCATTCTGATGTGGAGAGGGGGTAGGCGCAGCGTCGACACTAGGTAACCGTAGGCTTTCCGTCATTCGAACTCGTGTAGGCTGCGGATATGGTTCATTTTCCAAGCTAGGATGGCTTTTTGGCATGCGGTCAAGTGACGGAGGCTCGAGTGTGGCGCCATGATCCGTACGATACTCGTGTTCCAGGCAATGAGGCAAGGACGCGTCTGTATCTTCTGGTTTGGAGGGCAAAGGCGAGGATGGACTGTCAGTGAAGAAACGCTGCCTCTTTGCTGGGCGTTGCTCTACATCCTCGCTCATATTGGCTGTACCATCGAGCTTCGTGATGAAGATGGAAAAAAGGTAAAGTCGGGGAGACGCGCCGAGAAACGCGAAGTCAGGTGGATCGACGTCAGCCCTGAAGGGAAAATGTTGTAAATTGGATTTTGATATCTGCGCTTTTCAAGACATTTAAATCCTCATCGTTTGTATTTCTTTAGTTTATCCTCTTTGTTGTAATCTACTATAATCTTTCTAATATATTTCTTTCATTTCCAACGAGCCTACCTGCTGGTGTCCAGGTATCGCTGACAAAGATTGGCCGGCCAATGCCTTTGCCCCGATTACATCAAATCTTTCTCCCCAGAGCCTGTCAACTTCACTTCGAACATGTCTTTTCTCGGGACAGCTAGGCCATGCCAGGCAAGTAGAGCCTGCAGATTCTATCTACGGAGCTTCCAATCACAAAAACGGCACTTCAGCCGGACACAGTCTATTGCCGCACCCTCCACCATTACCGCAGAAGAAGTCCAAGGCGCTCACCAATACTGCGTTGCTCTTCTCTCGTATGAAACACCGTTCTTATGGCCCTCCGAGCCTATTGAAGCCCCGACGATGGAAGCAATTCCGAAAGCTAACATATTACGCCTCCCACAGAAAATATGACCGTCCCTCCTACACACTGAGCACCTTCATCCCGCGACATGCGCAATCCTTCTATGTTGCGCTGCGCGCACTAAATGTCTCCCTTTCCATGATTCCCGACACAACCTCCTCTCCCACAATCGGACTGATGCGGCTCCAATTCTGGCGCGACTCGGTAACGAGGATCCTTGCCGGCACGCCACCAAAAGAGCCCGTCGCCATCTTGCTTGCATCTGCCATCTCCGAACTCCATGAGCGCACGCAGGGCCGCGCCCGGATAAGTAAGGGCTGGCTGACTCGTTTAATTAACTCGCGGGAGCAAACTCTAACAAACGACCCATACCCAAATATTGCCGCGCTCGAGTCCTACGCCGAGAATACATACTCGACGCTCATGTATCTCACCCTGTCGGCATTGCCCATGACATCGGTAACTGCAGACCATGTTGCGTCTCATATCGGAAAGGCAGTGGGGATCGCGGCCGTGTTGCGTGGACTGCCGTTTGTTGCGTTCCCTGCGCCGCCTGCTCAGGCACCTGCTGGCGGGGCTGCGAGTTCCATGATAGGAGGGGGTGCGAAGCAGGGAGCCGTTATGTTGCCTCTAGATGTTATGGCTCAGGCCGGTGTTAAGGAAGAGGATGTACTCCGGTATGGAGCCCAGGCCGAGGGTCTCAGGGATGCAGTCTTTACGGTTGCCACGCGAGCAAGCGATCATTTGATTACTGTGCAGCAGATGTTGAGCAACCTCCGCGCCGGAGAGGATGTCGGTCATGACTTTGAGCATGAGGGCGAAGAGGGCCATGAATATGATGTTCCCGGTGCTCGGAGCAGCGAGTCACCTCTCGATGAAGTCAACCGGGCATTTGGCGTTTTCCTTCCGGCGGTCGGCGCGCGCATGTGGTTGGATCGCCTTGAGAAGCAAGACTTCGATGTTTTCAGCCCGAATTTGCTTCGGTCAGACTGGAGACTTCCGTGGAAGGCTTACTCGGCCTATCGACGGAAATCTCTGGACTGATGGCATGTGGGTCGTGTATAATATGTGTCTGATATACTTCGGGATTAAGACCCGTGGTGACTTAGTTGTACATTAGGAATATATAAACGGTTGTCATGATGTGAAGTCGACCACTGATCCCCCAACCCATCCATGGAAGTGAGATGTACAAATACAAGACCTGACCAGGTCTGCAAGTAATAGAATGTATACGAATAATGAAAGCCCCAAGCCAAAACACCCGTACGCAGCAACATTTTGGTACAATAATAGGGACACTGAGCTGTAGGATGTTCAAGACCTATTTCTTCTTCCTCTCTCGTCTCTGCTTCCGTGAGCTGACAATCAAACGTCGCTGAGCGAGCATAACAGCGTAGCGCTGGATTTTGTCGCGCCTAAAGATGTAAATTAGTCCCGGATGTTCTCGACAGGAATATCAAAACTTACATCAGGAGCAGAATCGTAGCGCAGACGAACGGTACTGCGATCTTCCAGAAATATCTACTCGGGTCAGCAAGGATTCCTGAAGGAAGAGTCGAAAGACATACCCATCATTGTTTTCGATTGCCCCGAAATGTGTGAAGTTCATCCCGAAATAACCCTAAAACCGTTAGAGAAATTTCCCCAGTAGATTCAAGCCATACATACTGTCAAGAATGTCATAGGAAGATAAAGACAAGTCACAAGAGTAAGCTGTTTCATACTTTCGTTTTGGTAGGCACCTATGCAGCATATTAGTTTGGTCTCTTCGTGAGCTTCAAAGAAATTGAACGTACCAATAGTATTGAAGATGAGGTCAATCATGTTATCGGCGTTGCGCCGCATCTGATCATATCCTTCGACGATGGTAATGCAATGATCTAGGGCATCGCCCAAATATGTATGGCACATAGAGCTGATCGTAACAGTTGTGCCTCCAATACTCTTCAGATTTGGCGTTACAGTCCCGACATGTAGGCGGGGATCAACAAGTTCCCCAGGAGTCACACTTGGGCTAAGCGGATTCCGCAAGACACCAAAGCCTGGTATGCCGACAGGCTCAGACCGGTGATCACGGAGAGCATTAATCACAGCCACCATAGGCTGCATGGAGTTCCGCAGAACAGCAATCTCAGATGTCAATATATACAAAGACTTTGACTGTTCAATGTCTGGATCAGTCAGGACATCCAGCTCGAGGTCTCCGATGGCATCTTGATATGCCATCGTGACTGGAATAGCAAGATCAATCACGGCATCGAGAATGGCCTGCAAAAGCATACTGGCATCGCACGACTGTCGAAGGATAGTCTCAGGCGACGTGAGGCGCCTAACGATCGGCGCCTCAATGTCATCCGCGCTCGTTTCAAAAAAGGATGTAACCGTATTATCGGCATGCAAGAAGATCGAGACTTGTTCTAAAGTGACGCATAGTCCTTTGGCAGAAAGTGCAGCATGGCGTTCCATAAACTCAATTCGATCTTCATTGGGACCACCGCGAAATCGTTGAAGACTCCTGGCAGTCGTTTCTGTGGTGGTCCCAACATTTCCAAAATGGGAGTTCTGTTTTGAAGTTTGTCCAGGGCCAGGACGAACGCTCGATCCATACGTCGCCTTATCCTTGTGCTCCTGTCTAGTGGATGATCTGAATCGGAAAATGTCCTTCAACGCCGCTATGATAACATTCCACTTCGTGGGTCGCTTCAATGAAATCGAGCTCTTGTCACTGACCACAGAGCTTTTTCGGTCTCCTGACTTCCATCGACTGATGGAAGAAGTTGCCTCCTCATCTTCCGAATCAGAGGAGTCTTCTTCTTGTATCTTCATCAACTTTTGCAATGTCAGTACGACGAAGGCATGGTCCGAGTACCAATCTGCTTTCGTGCGGTTAGTGGTATGGACAACATCCTCAATTGCAAGTCGATGCAATCTCTTATGATTTCCAAGAATCTTAATCACATCCCAGCTCAGCCCATTGACATTGATCCACCGGCATTGCACCCAGGGCTCTCTCTCGCGCTCCAAGAATTGCTCCAGTGTGTCATTGTCCAGCTCATACTGTCGCATTTCATGCTGTGAGAAATCCACCACTGTAATCTGGCAGCGTCGTTGTAGGTCCGCGGGTATGTTGGACGCCCACTCTGACGTGTATGGCGGTAGCGGCTTGGTTGGGTCAATGCCGGGTTCGGTTCCTGGTTGCCAATTGGGATCTTGCGCGAAGCCTTCGGGGTGGTATGAGCGGGCAGTATTGCGTCTGGCTCGGCGTTTTGTCGTCTCGGTGGAGTTCACTCGTGCTGCTGTGGTGAAAGCGGGAGACGAAGTTTCCTCTCTCTCTTTTCCTGTTGGAGAGACTTGGGAGCTGACCGACAGGCGACCCGCCTCAACATCGATATCAGCTCGTGGAGCACCTTGATGCGCATAATCAAGCGAGTGTACGCTCATCTTCACGGTTCACATAGACGCGCACATTAATCGAGGTGGAATGACGGGTTTTCATCGACTCCGAACTTTGTTGCGATGTGCGTCAATGACGTGACCCTGGGCCAGAGAGATATTTTAGTCAATGCCTGGCGAAAATAGACCCAATATATTTGAATAACCGGTGCATCTCTCAGCGAGACACCACAGCTTCAGGGGAGAACATGTCGAACTTGCGCGGGGGATATGACGTCGAAGGGGCGGTTTTCTGCCGCGTCTGCTTAAGACGAAACCGGCTCAAATAGAAAGGATGTATTTGAACACGAAAGACATGAAAAATAAGAAACGAAAACAAAGGAAAAAAAAAGTAGTGGGCAGGAATAATAAAAGAACTAGGAGACAAAGGGGTTTTCGATGCGCAGGGGGTTCAGGTGGAGTAGCTACTTTTTCTTATTTAAGGGAGACACCTGGATACAGTCCCGACGAAGTACACTCTACTTCGTACAATATGTACGTAAGTAAGTATGCTACATATAACTATATATTTAGGATTTTTGAACTCACATATATTGATTCGTACAAGAACATATAGGTACACGGTTTCCATTCCATCACATCACTATGCACCATACAGTAACGCCGTCCCAATGCTGGCTTCCAATCACTCCAGATATAACAACATCCACAATAGTTAAACAAGATGGGGAAGTAAAATAATAGTTACAGTAAGAATAGGTTGCCAAAGAGAATACAAAGAAAATGAGAGAAAGATAGGGGAGACAGCATTATGCTCGCGCTGCTGCCCGTGGTTTCCAGGAAGGACGGTGGAATCCCATATGAGGCTGCTTGTTCCCATGAGAATTAGGCCTAGGGGGCCCGTGGAAGTCGGGATAAAGGCCTGACTCCATGTCCATCAAAACCGCCCGCTGGGGCTTTGCTGGGGTCCAATTGGTAGATTTGCCTTTCGGTTTGGTAGAAGGGGTGCGAGGGCTAGGAGCGCCGGCGCTATTAGCTACCCGCGTCTTCTCCTTGATGATATCGCGGAGCTCTTTGTCATCCTTGGTGATCTGAGCTTTGATGAAATCAATGTCCTTGGAAGCTTGGAAGGCGGACATGACCGACTCCCGTGGGGTGTATGGATATTTTTCGGGGGCTGGAGGCGATTGTGGTGCGATGGAAGGGTCCAAGAAAGCTTCCTGATTCTTGTCCAGAAGCTGAGTAATATCCAGCGTTTCACCATGCGGGATTGTGTAGGGGTGCGAAGGAGTCACACAGTCCATGTCGACTTCTTTGCGAAGCACATGGTCAATGTCGACGGCAGAAAAGTAAGCACAGGATTGGGGAAGGTCATCAATCCCTACTTGCTGTGAAAATAAGGCACGAGTCCAAACGTTGGCAACCTGCAAAGCCATTGCGGCGCGGTATCTATCCTCGTCTTTGACAAGGTAGCGAATTTCATCGTGAACAGTGATGGCCAAGCGGGCCTTAATGTTGTATTGTCGGATGAGATAGTCCATGCTAACGATCAAGAGGTGAAGATAATCAACACCCGACGATTGAATGGCCCAATTGATTCGAGATGTCATGAAACTGCCTTTGTTAATGAATCGTCGCATAAGCGCCTCGGTGATCCCAGCACCTAGAGCAGGGGTTCTAGGTCGTTCCTGATCCGCGAACTCTTCGAGTTTATTGAATACAAAGGATTCGGTGCCACCCCGCCAAAACGGTGTCTCACTCAAAAGGCGGCGTGAGGTGCGCGTTCCCTTGGTCTCTTTGTATAGGTTCTTAGCAGTCTCTTGCGTCTGCTTTTCGGTCAGAGAGGGGTTGAACTGGCGAAGTAGAGTAGCGGCGAACTTGACGCCTGCCCCGTAGATTCGGCCGTAGTTGAAGACCTTGGCATCGTTACGCGAAATTCCCAGAATCGATGCACTTCGTGAGTGAAGATCCGTCCCCTCCGCTTTGGAGCCTTCTAAGCACATGAAGCCAATTGCGTTTCCTCCGTGAATCTGGAATGAGGCGTCTCCGACAAGACTTGCAATCCACAATTCCTGGGAGTCAACATCAGCTCCAACGAACGAGTAGCCTGGCGGTGCTTTGATCATAGCCTTTAGCTCTGACCCGACACGGTTGGCCTTCGCGTTACTTGCAGTCAGCCAGGTATTTTCCACGGCACGTCGAGTGATGGTTCCCATGGGAATAACCTGAGGCAGAATAAATCCGACACGATTATCACTTGCTTTGTTTTTCCTGTCGCCCTGTCGCACCTGATCTTCATAGACGACGATTTGACCCATGATCCGATCTCGAGCGCTGATCCAGTAGGAGCATGAGGCGTTCATATCCAGCGCTTGTTTGGCAAGTTCATACTGAGATGACAGAATCCCACGCTCAAAATATTGCATATACCCTTTGCCAAGCGGATTGGTACACCTGGCCTGCGGTCCGTCTTTGTGGGGGATTTTGAAGTATGTGGCTTTTCTATCGTCTCGCAGCTCGGTGTTCTTTTCCTCGGTCATGTCGCACATAACGACAGGTTGATTCTCATATTGTTTGATTTGATCACGAGGGACGCGGAAAGTCCATCCGTGCAGGTCCGACCAAACCAGAGGGTAGTTGTCCCACGACAATTTGAGCAAAATAGGTGCAATGCGAGTTCGCACCGTCAGGTTGATCTCTGCGGCGTTTGAGCTGAAAAGATCCTTGTACCACTTGGGCATTCCTGGTTTCTTCTGCCTGGCTGCCGGCCGAGGAGGATCCCCCTTCTTCTTTCCTTTCGCCATTTTGATTTCTTGGCCGGACCAGTCCAGCTGTTGTAGCCAAGGATCATTCGTGTAAAAGTTTGGTTGGTCTTTGTACTTCAATGCCTCGTCGCATAGTGCTAGCAATTTACTTTGGACATCGTCAAGTCGTTTATGATATGTTTCTTCTGCGCTGGCAAGATACTCTCCCCAGGACTGATTGACTGGCAAAATGACAGAGGACAAGTGCCGAAGAGCGCCGAAACTGACAGGATGCGGGCAAGTCTCGAGAAAGTTGGGGAAAACTTTTCGGTAGACACGGTGAGTGATGGCAACATCGGCGGCGCAGTAGTCGAGTAGTTCCTCCAGTCTGCCCACGATAGAGTCACGATCAAGTTCACCGAAGAAATCTCTCTGCGCCTTGTCGATGGTGACATCACAATGGAATTTGGCCACATCACGCAGAGAGTTCACCGAGCTTCGCCCAACCCAAAGCTCTTCTTCTTCTTCCCTCAACATGTTGTTTTCGAGAAGTGCAGCAAGCTCCACAGAATCGTGTTCATTTGCGATTTTATCTCTCATGTCCTGATTCTTTTTGTGGCGCATCCAAGTTGGTCTCTGTTGTGAACACATGCCGTTGACCGCCACGTGAAGGGACATTGTGTCAAGGAAGAAGTTTTGAGACTGTTGCATGTCGTATTCCTCAAGGACGCGGGCTCGATCGTAACCAATATTGTGGCCAACCACAATGCGGGGTTGTTTGGGGTCTCCCAAGGGTACTAGCTGTATTTCATTCTCTGACTCGCCGAGCAGCCACGGTGATATCCATGCATACCATGCTGTCGGGCTTACCGCGCAAGCCATGACTGCAAATGCATTGTTTTTGTACATGACCTCGGTGTCGAATGTTAACATTGATTCATTGGGAGCATCGACAGGCTCAGAAGTGCCGTCAGTATTATATTTCGTCCATCCACTGCGTTTGGTCCATTTGCGTGGTTTGGCCGGGCAGTTCAGAGCCGCATATGATTTAGCCCATGACAGGTAGGGTTCGGAAGAATCCATTCCAAGTTTGTAGAAATGCTCATCCAATGTTTGCCCCTTGAGAGCAGGAAGATCGAATGCAACAGGACCGGTACCGCTTTGAGATTTGCCTAAGAGCTCATGCCTAGCCAAATGATCCTTCGAAAGTGCGACTAGTTCTGGGTCCGGGATGCGACCTTTATGTGGGAAGACTTGAGCATGAACATGATCGCTGAGTTGTTGGACTCCGATGTCATTGAATCTGGATGAGGAAGGGACTGCGAGAGGTCAGTATTTGCGATTTGGTTGCCTTATTGAAAAGCGCAAAAGACAGTGCACCCACCAGAAAGAGATCGCGCAGTGGTAGCGTTGCCGGCGGAAGTAGAAGAAAGTCTTATATGACTTCTGTGTAAATGGTACCATGATGGCGGCTTGACCAGGAGCGTCGAGCTTAGTCGCGAGAAAGACCTCACGGCACCCCTGGAACAAGGAGTGCAGGAGGACTTCCAAGATAACATCATAAAAATAAGAGATTGCTAGCGTTAGGTCATGTTAAAAGTGTGGTCACAGCCGTATGGCTGCACTGAAGTCCGAAGAAGATCCTAGAAAAAGAAGGTGGATGGAGGTAATTTCCATATCATCGCCTATCGCGATATCTCGGATCTGGGCGTCATGCAGGTCGGAATATAGTTTTCCCAAGTATTTGACCGCCTTCTTCTTGGAGCCGATATAGACAATATGCATTATGCCCATATATATGCCCACTTACCGCCTTCCAATATAGACAGGGAATGCATGGCGGGCTTATCTGATCTTTTATCTCCACGTGACCTGTTCGATAAGCCGTAGATCAGGTGTGTCCGCCATTGTCGCCATCGCCTTCTTTGAGCACTGAAGGGCCCCCGATTTTGCCGATATTCTTCTACTCAAACCTATGATATCTGCCTTGTGTCTCAGCAAAACCTAAATACTGAGGCTGTTGTGGGCCACAATTCTACGTCGTCTCACGTCCTCCCCCACACGGCAGCACAGAGCCGCGGACAACTTTCCTTCCCAGTTCTAGAATATTTCTCTCAGTCGATTCTCACATAAAACCCTATTAGAAAGAGCCCTCCTACCTGTTCATCACAATGAGTGGAAACAGAGCTGCTGTTGTGGACCTGACCACCAGATCATCTCGACAAAATCCTATCTCTTTATCCTCCTCCCCACCTGCCGCCTCGGACCACGCATCCTCCTCCCGCCATGCACAGCTGCCTACTCCCCGTGGTGTCAAGCGTCGTCGCATTTGGAGCGACGAGCACGGTGATTCCACCGCATCCTCTTCGACTCTCTCCGAAGACCAGCCCATCGAAACGATCGATATGACCGACGACGCAGGCGCGGCTGCACTCGCTCGCACAGTGGCCAAACAGAGGGAGGATGCCATCAAAGCACAGACATCAGCAGAGAGCGATTCAAATCTCTCTGCTATACGCGCTTACAAATGTCCCATTTGCATGGAGACACCTGTGGACGCAACGAGCACCTCATGCGGTATGTTCTTGATTCTCTACCATATAGGCTTGGCCAGGGCTTCTACTGACTCCTTATATATAGGCCATCTCTTCTGTCACAAGTGCATAATTGACTGCTTGAAGATGAGCGAAGAAACACGCGGCGGTGACTCTACGAAACATCACAAAGGTACTTGCCCGGTGTGCCGCACACCGATCTCGCGAAAGGAGACGTCTGGGAAGCCTAAGAATCTCATTCCGCTGTTGTTTTTAACGAGAAAGCGAGGTGATATTCCCGTGTCTGGCCCATAGAGCCTTTACGTCGGCTTTTCCTCGGCTCTTTGAATCTTCGTTTTTCTCTCGACTCTTGCGGCATTGCGAATCGGAGCATGGGAATGGGTGGAATTTATGTTCTTATTTTTTTTCATTTCTTTTGGAATTACGCATAAGCGATTGCATCTGTGGTTAACGACTTGGGATTGATGAATGGAGTTTCATTTGCTATTGATTTACATGGTGTGTGGACATCGTTGTATCTCGATGTGGACTATAGTACAATGTTGACATCTAAAAGGATACTATTGCATATCAGACCGGTCTCTTCTTGCAGGATCGAGTGTATTCCGTCGACCAAGCGCACTGCCCAGACCTCCCCGAACCATTGCATCCCCCTTCTTCCCCAGCACTACCTCAATGGCCTGTACAAGGGCATTGGGATCATATTGCATCCCAATAACGGTATCCTCATCGCCATACTTGGCCATGATTTTTCGTCCGTAAAGACGAAGCGTTTCAATGCCCATACGCGTGAGCCGCTCACGGTCCACATGCGGTGTCCCCGGACCATCCAGATGCAGTATATGAGTCACATAGTTGGTATAAGGAAGGGCTCTGTAATTTCGAACATTTTCTTGTACTGAAGTCGTGGCGGGGGTTTGACTTTGATCTTGAGAATGAATAATTGGGCCCCGTCCACGGCTTTCTTCTCCAGCGCTTACAATTGCTTCCACAAAATCAGACGCGGAAAAGGGTGCGGATGGAGGCCCCGTTTCCCGATCCAATGATCCGTTCAAAATGAGGATTTTGTGCCGGGCTGGACTGGAGACGATGCTTTTACCTACGCCTCGCAGAATGATGGCAGGGATGATCGATGTGTAGAGAGATCCAATGCTGTATATAATGGCCTGAGAGTCGTTTATTGCTTCCAGCACTCGTGGATTCGCGGGTGGTCGAATCTCCTGGCCGTAGGGGTTGATGTACCAGATGCGAGTGATTCTGGAACTCAAATCTTCGTTCTCGGTTTTACTGAACTTGATATTCTTGTTGCGGAGAGTTGCCAGAGAGCCAGGAAGATGATCCTCTTCGTATGTCGTCGGGTCCGACATTTCCGAATCTGTGTAATCAGCATCGTCTCCATCGGCAAGGAGCAGACTCGGCCTCCTCGAGCGGGAGTTGTGGTCAAAGGCTGTCGCCTCGCTAGGGTGCGAGATACTGTTCTGTCCGACAATGACAGTTCCGTCGGCAAGCGATGCAGAGATATGGTGGGAAAAATTGGAGTTGATTGCTGGGATTACGCGCACCAGATCTGATGGCACGCCACAGATGCTCCCGAGTAGATAAATGGCACTCTCGAAGCTTCCACTGAACAGCCGGGCGGCAGTCAAAAAGAGATTTCCCACACTGGCGGAGGTGAAGTCAAAAGTTGATGATGGCGGTCGGGCTCGTTTCAGAATTTCCAGGTTTAATACATTGAAGAATGAGCGTATCAATTCTTTCTTTGCAGGAGTGATAGCTGTCCATAGCCCGGATGTGCCATCAACGATGGACTGCCATTCATTGGTTGCGATGCCTGCTTCCGCAGGCAGCCGATGGTTAAACAATGCCTTGATCGCCGACCTCTCAGGGTGTTCTGGCGAATCCGGAATCAAGCGAACCAATCGACCTGTCCGACAAGTTAGCAAACGAATTAAGGGAGATCCGAAGTGTTGGACTTACTCCGAACATCACCAATCCCAGGGCCACCGAATATGCGAATCAACTCGGAAGAGGATCCTCCGTTATCACTGATTGGAATGATGTAGCTAAGGGGACAATTCTTGCTTTCACGGACGGCGCTGAATACATCGACGAGATTATTCGCCGCGCTCCCCCCTGATACGACAACAATCCCCCTATTGGTCGCCATGGCCAAATATGTCTTGCTTCTTTCGTCACTTGAAATGCTTCAAATTCGATGCGAAGCCACAAATGTCGAAGGATCTTTGAATCGGAATGAAATTTTGAGACATGGCATGTCTGGGCCGGCACGCGCAACAATGACACATTTCATAAACAGCCCTGGAGCCACACCAAAACGGCCAACCTGGCCAACTTGGCCAACGAAAAAACGCCAAAAAAAAGAGAGGAACTACAACTGTAGGAGTGTCACCCTACTCTTAAACAAGAAGAAAGATGGTGAAGCCACTAGACAAATATCCATGCTCATCCAATTCCAGGTATTGAAGCCATTCCCACCTTATAAACAAATCCCTATAATATCCCTACCCTCCTCCGCTAACTCCGGCATGGCAACGTATTTGTTATAGATGTCAACCTAGTTATCTACCGTATTATTGACGGGGTGTTTTGATCTGGGCTTTGCTACGACGCAAACAATGTTGTGGCATGTTGGCATCGAACAAGATGGCGTAGAGAGAGAACCACTTTAGAACCACAACCCTAACCCCGAATATTTACCCCAGATCAACCAACATTTTCTATGTACACTGATAACCCCATAAATTGGATATAAGGCCACTGATCCCAGACTAGATGCGAGAGAAATGGTAGTTCAACAAAGTCATCCGCCTTATCAACATCACTCTACCTAGATAAGCCGCCAACGTTGAATTGATATAATCAACCATCACCGAAATGTCTATATTTGCCGAACATAACAAACCTCAGTCTTTGCACTCTGGGGATACCGGCAGGTGCATCATTGTGGATGCAGACGTAGAGAAGAAGCTTGTCCGAAAGATCGATCTCTATTTGATGCCTTCCATCTTTATTCTTTACCTTTTCTCCTACATGGTACCTTAACCTAACAATGGCCAACTATATATCGCTGAAAATACTAGGACAGATCGAACATTGGCCTTGCAAAAATCGCCGGGATGGAAGAAGATCTGCACCTCACATCGCATCAATACTATACAGCCGTGATAGTATGGGTGATTGGCTATACTATCTCTGCGGTGCCATCTAAGTAAGATGAGAGGAGAGGGTTTATGTCTTCCACATGCCACATGCTAAGTCTAGATCCAGCATGATTCCTTGTCGGACTCGCCCATCCATTTTCATTCCAATAATCACGTTCGCATGGGGATCTGTGGCAGCCTTGATAGGAGCTGTCCGTCATCAAGGTCAACTGATAGCCCTGAGATTCCTTCTCGGTGTCTTCGAAGCAGGGTTTAGTGTGAGTGAATCGAGTAATATTCGATAAATTCACTCTTAACATTGACGAAGCCAGCTGTGATCTTCTTAATTTCTACATGGTATCGAAAGAATGAGCAGTACGTTTGCCTATACCACAGCGACACAGACCTGAAATATCGCTTATTCGAAGCAGATCAAAACGGTTCATCATCTTCTTAGCCGCAGGTATACAATCAGGAGCCTTTGGGGGCGTAATCTCAGGAGCCATCACATCGACATTAGATGGCGCACAAGGTATCCGTGGCTGGAGATGGCTCTTCATTGTCGAAGGGGTCACAACTGCCGGAGTCAGCTTGGTCGTCCACTGGACTCTACTAGACTACCCGCACAGCAGTCGCAGGCTCTCGTCCGAAGAACGAAAGCTAGCCCAACAGAGACTCATGGAAGATGGAATCGAACAAGGCGACTCGACGACCCAGAACACCTCTATATTTGTACTCTTACTCAAAGCACTCTCAAATTGGCGCGCCTGGGTACTGATTCCGGGATACATAACCCTTTCGGGAGCCGGGGCTATCTCATACTTCTATCCAACTTTGATCAACGATATGGGATATACCTCCACCAACGCGCAGTACATGACAGCTCCGCTGTATATTGCCTCTCTGGTTGCCGCTGTCCCGATTTGCTGGTTCGCTGACCGCAAATCCCATGCACGGGGACAGCTACTGGTGGGCAACATGATCGTCGGGATGGTGTTTTTCGCTCTTACGGCGGCTATTCGAAATTATATTGCACGTTACGTGTTTTTGTGCTTCATTAACATGACTCTCTGGACGGGAGGTGCGCTTGCTCTTTCATTTGCTACTACGGCTCTGGCTTCGGTCACTCCTGATGTTCGTGCGATCATGCTCGCGTGGATACCTGCCGTTGCTGCTTTGGCGCAGTTATATGGGAGTGCCCTGTTTCCAGCGGAAGACTCGCCTGGGTATGTCGTCGGGTTTTCTGTCTTTGCTGCTACTTTTGCCGTCGGGTCCGTTTGTCATGGCCTAGCGGATATCTTGTTCAAGCGTTATCCATGATACGCGCGTCATCGTTAGGAATGTGTCAACCTGAAACACAAATTGCAGCATTGTACTACGTAAGGATATACTAGGAATAAATATACAGTCGATACTTCGAATATATCAATTTCATGCAGCCGTTTATTATAAATCTTATCCCCAATGAAAACAGCCAGATATCGTCTATGTCCCTAACTTTACATGCATGTTCTGTCCTGTCCAGACAAGACAAGACATGGTCTTGATCAAAATTTAACATAAGCATCGGATTTAGTTACCCGAGCTTGGATTCGTGAAACAATAGGCCCACGCGGAATGCGCTCCGCGTGTTCCAAATTTCCGTCGATTGCTTCAGTTCGCCAATGTACGCGCGTTCATGCTTAGTGAGTCACCTGAGTAGCAGCAGCGGGGGCGGAGCTGCCACTGTAGAGAACAAGCAGAATGAGAATGCAAGGCACACCGATGAGGACGGCCTTGGTGCGGGCGGGGTTGCTGCGGTTGTACTCGCCGACCTGGAGGCGCACATCGGTAGCAAGACTCTGGCACTTCTCAGCACCGAGCTTGTAGTACACCAGACCAGCCAGGGCAATGGAGTAACCGAAGAACTGCTGGGCAGTGACGGGGTCGCGGAAAATGATCATGGAGGCAGCGACAAGGAGGATGTCCTTGAGGATACCAGCCATGGTCAGGACGACAGCAGAAGTCTTGCCAATCTATTGATGTGTCAGTGGCGTGGTTACTATCCATGAGATAAAACGGCTTACCAGCAAGACAACGGAAGCGTTAAGAAGGAAAGCAACCAGTGCGTTGGCAACGAGAGTACCGATACCGAGGCCGTAGATATCACCCATAGTAAGACGGGGAGCCTCAGCGAAGAGGGTAACAATGCCGTTGGTGACGGCGCAGGCCGGGGCGTAGTAGTACAGAGAGACCAAGGGGTCCATCTTGAACTCGGCGGAGCTGAGCAAACGCTGGACCATGACAAGACGGAGGGCCTCGAAGACGATACCGGCAATCTGGACTATATGGTCGTTAGAACTAGAATATCAAATATATCAGAAGATAACATACCGAGGAAGCCGACCATCTCGAACTTGATCTCGCCGAACGAGGCAATCACAACACCGACAACAATGAGGGACACATTGCCGAGAGTCTTCATGTTGGTAGGGGCGATTCCGAAAGCCCAGGTGGCCAACAGGGTTGCGACAGCGTTGGTGGCCTAGAAAAGGTGGCATTAGCATTGAGTCGAGCCTAGCACTTCTTGAGAGCGCAATCGCAATTGAGGCGAAAACTCCCGGTTCAAACGCACCTTTAGCATCTGGATAAAGGAAACACTCAGGTAGAGGTATGCCAAGTTACCGCAGATCAGACTCAAACTGAACATGACACCAATGGGCACAATGGCGCGTCTGTATGCACAAATCCACCGGTCAGCGATCGAGAATTCGGGTTGAACTGCAGCCGTGCTAGCTACTCTATATTGGATCATCGGGGTTGCTCACGCATAGGTCGCAGGGTTCATAGGGACCTTGTGGCGGGAGTCAAGCACGGTAGTGAACCGGGCGAGAATCTGGGTCATGGCCGTGGCGAACACCATGTGCCAGGTGGTCAAGAAGAGCGCTGATATATCACATCAGTAATTGATTTCCCCAGATGCGGTTAAATCTCGACTTTTGGCGGCGGAGGGACTCACGGAAGTCTATAATCAATCAAAGTTAGCTGCGAAGTCCAATGCGAATAATAGGGGATTAGAGAGAAGGGGTCCATACTGAACTTGGCGCTCGAAAGAACCCATTTGTTGAACAGGATGACGCTGGAACTCAGAGCAATCCACAGGCTAGAAAGTCCAGACTTTAGTTTGATAATTCTGGACGAGAAGGCCTCTAGGACGTAAATGTCACGTACGCAATGTAGAAGCCGGGGTGGAGGCCGTTGTCCTTGGGGGCAGGAGAGCCACCCTCGAGCTTACGCTCATCCTGTGACGAGCGACCGTTTGCCATGGTGAAAATCAAAAGAACAGTATAAAAGAATGACTGTGGTGAGTAGGGAAAAAAAAAAGTTGAAAGGGAGATGATAAGGGGAAAGAAATGATTTATGAACGATCGGCAGTTTACACCCCTATGGAGACGCTACAGTGGGCACTTCCAATCACATCGCCGTTTCAATAGGTGTGTCGCCCCAGTCCTTCCACGTAATCCCCAAGCCCTGGGGTCCCTGGGAGGTTTCAGGGTGTTGAAGATCGAGGAGATTTTTGTGGTCCATCCCTGTCGATCATAGCACAGCCCACTCAACTCTTCTTTTTTTCTCGTCTAGCGTATCACGTCTTCATGAGACCAATTAGGGTCAATTTAAAGTCAACTTGCCAAGAATACAGGGGAAATGACTTTAGTGCTGAGACAAAGAAGAATTAAACCAATCACAATAAAGAATGCATATTCTATAGAGGCTACTATGTGTATGTTGTACGTATAACGTTGTACGATGTACGTTGCCAATGGTATAATCACGTGATGGAGATAGATATAGATTTTCTCGTCATACAATCATCACCTGAGACATTCCTCGCTTCTTACGGATGTTCAATTATTCCAATAAATAATTATACAGGCCAACATTGTCAAGACTTCCAACATGACAGACTCACACACCACGGCCGATTCCAAAATCGACCATGCCGCCTCCTTGAAATATTGGAACAGCGTGCCAGCCACCACGGGTAGCATGCTGGGCGAGTTCCCTTCAGTGTCACGCATTGACCTACAGGGATCTAAATCTTTCCTAGCCAAGGTTCGCCGCTTACTACCAGGCGTCCAATCTGGGGGCAAATTCCACCAAGCTGTGGACTGTGGCGCCGGTGTCGGCCGGGTGACAGAGGGCTTCCTAAGCCATGTCTGTGAGGTGGTAGATGCGGTAGAGCCGGTAGCCAAGTTCACACAAGTGATGAAAGACAGCCAATTGAAACGAGACGGCGTCATCGGAACCATCTACACGCGTGGCCTTGAAGATTGGACTCCAGAGAAGAAATACGATTTGATCTGGGTCCAGTGGTGTGTGGGCCACCTCACGGATTCACAGCTCATTGATTATACCGTGCGGTGCCGCAAGGCATTGACTGAAAACGGCCTTATGGTTGTCAAGGAGAATCTATCCACCCATTTTTCCGGACAGGATATGTACGACAGTGAGGATAGCAGTGTCACAAGGACAGATGCCAAATTCAGACAAGTCTTCGAGGCGGCCGGCATGGAGATCGTGAAGTCGGAACTCCAGAAGGGCTTCCCCCAATCTTTCAATCTCTTGCCTGTGCAGTTCTATGCCTTGCGGCCGAAGACAACCAATTAGCCACCCAATGCCTTGTGTCTCTCATTTTCCAGATTTTCGATGGTCCATGACGCCAGATTTGGTCTCTACCGATTTTATTACTAGTCGGACCGGTAGTCCAGGACTTCGGTGGATGCTTGCACGAATCTGAAATTTCCGGCCCGGCACGTGTTATTCATATCTTCTAATCCCCCAATTCGCATGGGTGCCTGATCACAACCATTCACCATTATGTACATACAACCACTTTCTTCAACAGTCGCTGCGGCACGAAACCAAATCAAATTTGGTACAAGGAGTCTGAATCCGCACCAGCAAAAGGAGAAAATTTAAGCCGTCCACCAGAAACCACATCCCTATTCAATTTCCCTGGTGGGGTCCACACAACCTCCGCAACATTTGTTCGCGGCCGAGAAAGACCGCACCCAGTGTCATCTCTATCGTGGACCAACAACAGGTCCGGTTGGCATCCCTGCTTTACACATAGATCCGAATGTGATGACGAGAGTCCAATGGCTGCCCTCGCTCGTGTTGACACACATTCATAGAGTAGCTCAGCATCCGCCTGACTTCCAGCCTGGTAGATTCCCACACCGAGACAAGCCAACGATAAAGGATCGGGCAAACCCCAGGGGGTAAATGAATTGCCGACATTGTTCACCCCAATCACTGCATCCAGGCTGTATTTCCTGATCATCTCTAGGACTTGTAGAGTGCCTCTCGGGCGATCTTGCGGAGACTTGCAGTCCCCGCTCGTTCTAGGAGGCGAGGCCATGTATATATCGCTTGTCGGCAGACCCACAAAGCTGAGTGGGAGTTTATTCTCGTGGATTTCAGTTGCCAGGCGGGCCCATTCGTTCTCCGTGAATAGTGTCAGTCGTGTGCAATGACCAAGCATGACACGCTTGTCGGTTGAGTGGGTAGTCCAGCTTCGCTGTTTGAGGGTGTGTAAAACATGCCAAACCAGGGCATCCTTGTTTGAATCGAGGTTGTAATCAAGGTGAAAGTCGACATGTTTCTTCAGTCCCAAGGCACGGTCAATCGCCCATTCGATGTTTTGCTTTGCAGCTTCAGGACTGGATTCGACGTATGGTGTTGTCCCAATAACATCGACCTGCGAATATTTACGAAGAGCAGTTTCTAGAAATTCCATGTTTTGCTCTCCATATTCACTAGAGAATATAGGATCTTGCGCGAAACAGACGATTTGGATATCGCAAGAATCTCTCCATAGGTTTTTCAAATCAACGGCAGCTTCTAAACAAATCAGCTGCACTGTGTGGTCTACCTCCACAAACGCTCTCATTGCAGTGACACCCGATGTAACGGATTCAGCAAGAAGCCACTCTCCTCTTCTAATGATATCAGAATGGCTGAATTGCTGTTTGGCCTTGGTCGTGGAGGACAGAGCCTCCTGGAACGTGCCAGTTGTAGGTAGAAACGGGGCATATTCAGGTGTGCTGTGGATAAAGGCTTTATCGAGGTGAATGTGAGGGTGTGTCAAGGCTGGTAAGGCTAGAGGGCACTCGAAGTCATCTTTGGTCGAGGGTTCATGCGGGGTTACAGAGGTGACTTTGCCCTGTGTAGAGTCTGCAGGGTATGTAATCTGGATATCCCAGGTGTGCGGTTCCCCTGCTAGTCGAACACCACGAATGAAATTGATATGGCTCGTCAGTCGTGGCGGAGACATATTTTTGTGCAAGTGAAGTGTTGTCTGAGTTGGATTCTTTCCCGAAGCCCCCCGCGACGCGTGGGGGTTTCGACAGCTTCCAACCTTGGAAGGAGATCACGAGCTTATTGATTTATTGATAACATTGAAAACACAGAGGACAACTTCTTTGAAACAACAATATATTCAAATACGCTAAAAATGCTAGCCTAGACGATCTCCAGCGCATTTAAATTCATATACATGGAAATGCGAGGTAACAAAATACGTATATCTACCCAAGTATAGACCGAGAGGCTCTCTACTAAGCTCCCCGAACTAATACTCGCACTTTCTGGCGGATGGTCTTCAGCATGCTGACGACAGTATCTGCTGTTTCACAATGCTGCGCCCATAGTTCAATGCATTGAATGGCTTCTTTCACTAGCTCATCGAAATCTGGAACGAGAGCCTCCAAAGCCGGTGTGGTTTTTGCAGTCGAGAGAGTAAAAATGGCAGCCAACATTCTAGATGTGCAAAGTAAGTAGGTGAAGTTCAGAAACAGGAATATGATCTTACGCTTGCATTCTGTGCCAGTTTGAGTGTGTTCTCTGCTGCATAAGAAGAGAGGCCGCCCAGATGAATTTGCGACAGCTATCGACGCACTTCTTGCAATTCGCGAAGACAAACTCTGGCAATACTGTACTACCTTGGGTGTGGGCAGCAAAAACAAGACTCGGCCGGCAGATGATGTGTTTTGTGGCATAGTACCGGGCGAGAATGTAAGTGTCGTAAGGCTTCTCTGCGGATATCGAATTACCCAGGGTTGGCCTGATCGGGTTGGGGAGAGAGCCAAACCAGTCCTCCAATTGACGATCGAGTTCCTCACTGATTGTTTTAAGAGATGTAATCGAATGCTTTTGGGGGGTCACACTGGAAGTGTCACTTGAGTGTTGGGGCGGAGGGCTGGCATGGAAATTTTCCTGGTCGGGTTTTGCATACAGGGCACTGTGCACACGGTTGAGAAGCTTTCGAATCGAGCACATTGCGAGGAATACAAGGTGGCTGTTTCGGCTATCTTCCGAAATTCGAGGAAATGGCAATCTATCAACGAGGAGTTCAATGCCACTGGGAGGGAAATGAAATTCCGCCAGATCGTCACTGGGGCGAGGTGATTAGCCGAATACAAGATGATCTTACAGAGTATACCAACCATTCGAGAATGAAGCAACCCCAAGCAATCCGGTAGAGACTAGCTCGCTCTTCGTGCGTGTTCATGTCATGTAGTCTGTGTCCAAATCAGTATCAATATCCCGGCGAAAACACATAGCAGAGGAGACACCCACTCGGAAATCATGATCTGCACACTACCGGACGCATCACGAATCATTTGCCATGCTTGGATAGGGCGTCCTATGTGACGCAGATACAAAGAGCCGTAGAATAAAGCCAAAGGCAGCAAGTGGTCCGCTGTAAATGACGTTATCAACGGGTTGTTCAAGTAGTGATATGCGGAAGCGAAATATTCCATTCCATTCAGATCCTTGTCCGCCTCAATATCAAAAACTCGCTGTGGGTTCGAGGAGGCCTTTCCTAGGGCCAAAATGACGAGATAAAGTGAAGTTTGGATGCTGTTGACCTTGGTGTATGTTGAGAAAGTGTCAAAGAGCATATGTAACAACTGCGGCTCGACAATAGGGAAGAATGCATGGACATGTTGGAGGAACTCGGTGATCAGAGGTTTGGTGACCTGGGGATGCAGTCGGGATATGTCGATTTGTTCAAAGGCCTGAGGTATGCCTGCGACCTGGATACTGTTGAATGGTCGCTTTTTCTCTATCTGCTTGAAAAAGTCTTGAGGGTAGTCGCCAACCAAATTTTTGACTCGGTCCAACACAAATAGGCTTCCTGTTGGTGTATGGTGACCGAGAGGAATAGTAAATGCATATTCATTGCCGTATGTGTTCTCTGGTGAAAAAAGGTTGAAGGAGGACTTGTCGTATACATGTTCCGGTGATGGGTCCCAGTCGTATTTTGGCTGTGACGAATAAATAGAGGAAGTCGACCGACCCGGATGATCCGATGAAGAGCCTACTCGGGCTGAGAGCTCGGTAATGGCGTCTTTTTGTTGCTCGATCAGGGTTTCCAGATGGGTCAAGCGAAGCAGGATTTCAGCTGGAATATCCTGCACCCTATGAATGGTCACTATCTAGGAACCCTATTCACGAGATGACGCTTTCTACCTGTCGCTTTCTTGATAAACACACTGAGCCCCCGCATCGGTGCAGAGGCCACATGTCGGCTTTTGACCATCGCACTTTCGTTTCCTAGTCTACTTCAGTGACCGCTCAAACAGAGGAAATTAAAACCGTACCGATGTCGACAGAAATTACATGCGATTGATGCACGCTTCCGTGGATAATCGACGGGAGGGCGAGATTCAAACGATTTCATATTTGACTTGTGAGGAATGCGGAAGATCGACGTCAAAGGCTCACTGCGGGGTCGTCAGCAAACGCCAAAAAATTTAGCCCCTTAATAATCAAGCTTAGCACTGAGTCGAAAACGAGAACAAGCCTTATATTAATTTACCGATAAGATTTTACTCCTGCTAGTTGAAGCAACCGATCTGTGTGCTCTGGCAATTCCAAGGGCACATATCGATTGCGAGGATCAACCCTGCCATCTGGAAGGTGCACCACTCCATCACGTATAACTATGTTCTCATGTGGCCAATGAGTCGTTGCCCGGTAAGACTCAAAAGCTTCTTTCTTCCGCTTCAAACTCTCCTCGGTGGCTAGCTCAAAAGGGGCGTATGATGCATAAATCACCGTTCGGATCGTGTTGCTGTTGACTGTTGGCTCCCCACCCCAATGCACAGTACGTGAATCCCACACGATCAAATCACCAGGCTCCGCCAGTACTTTGGACGGCTTCATACCATGATCTTCAAACCACTGGATTTCTTCCTCGCTGAATCGGCGTATGTCCTTCTCCTCCCAGGTAGATGGGTCGGTTTCTGTGTCGAAGAACCTCTCGGTTGCCATGTTCGACCTTGGAAATACCATAAGGGATCCATCTTCCGGACCTGCATGGCTTAGATTGATGATGCCCTGAATGCAGTGGAGCCCGCGGCGCAAGGGCGACTGGTCCACGTGGGGCCAAGGCTTTGCAGCAGGTTTGTCTTCTCGGTTTGGCAAAGTGATATTCAATGCGTCAAACGAGACGAGTAGCTCGTCGGTACCCCAGATCTTGGCAAATGCCTCCAATATCTTTGGCTCCATGCGAGCATCCCACATGAATTTCTCATGGGTGACGGAATACCCATTGAATGTATTCACTTTGCTTTGGACAGGCAAGTTGTCCTTGGTCCATGTGGAAGGATCATCAAGGTTAAGGGCTGTGTTGAAAGACCTTAGCCAGTCTAAGGCTTTGCGTTGGTAGCTATGGGCTCTTTCTTGGTCAATGGCATTCTTGATGATCGCATAACCTTGATTGTGAAGGTCGTCTCTCCAATCTCCATATGGACCACCCAGCCTAGCGTCCCCAGTTAGCAATTGTTGTTTAGTAGTGTGAAACACAGGAAGCTTACTCAAAAGAAGATTTCTTAAGAGGTGGAGTGGTGCTGGTGGTGCTGGTGGTGGTAATAGCCATGGTACCTAGGTAGCTTTTTTTCTCCAAATAGAACTGTAAAGTCTCAAGACTGAATTGGAATAAGCGAAACAACGGGAGATCTGCTGCCTTTAAATATGTGAAACGTTCCAATGTGATCCATCATTTTAAGGCCAGCACATCTGGAAATTCGCAATATCTCTAAAGTCCAATCTGATGGCCTCCAGCGGGTATGCGGGGGACCGAGCCCGCCAAGTCACAAGAGCGGAGGTGTCTCAGACGGTCCGCCTAACCGCCATCCCACTTTAATTGTGAACCAATCAGCTATGGAAAGGAATCGAAGAGCAACGTCCACCGGTTGAACTAAAAAGGTCCGAGGATGGTGCCTTATAGCATTTCCCCAAAGTGTCCCGATTACATCGTGGTCGTTCTATCTGGATATGCTGAAATTTGAGAATTAGCTAAAGGAAGGTTGAACAGGACCAAGCTAAATCCGCGAAGTAATCCGGTCTGCTTTTAAGGACCTATGGAAGTCGCCACCCGGCCAATATGTTGTAACACATCGAAATGGACCGCTATGTAGATGGCTCTCGGCAGAGCTGCAGCATCTTCCGAGTTGCCGGACGCCACCTGGCCAAAAAAGCAACCAAAAGAGGCCTCATGCAGAAGACAACCGGTTTTTGGATACTTTTATTAGGTCTTCACTAATCACTACTCTTGTTTCTGCTTCCATGTCAGTTTATAAGTCAAGGCCTTTGGAGATTGGAAGCTTTCTCCCGGGTACATTGCTAACAGTGAACCATCGAATCCTTACACAGACAAAGATCTCCGGGCTCAAGCACCTTGCTATTCTCCACAGCCCCAAAAATGCGTTCTTCCATAAGCT
Organism: Penicillium rubens; assembly: GCF_028828025.1. Classification (NCBI taxonomy): domain Eukaryota; kingdom Fungi; phylum Ascomycota; class Eurotiomycetes; order Eurotiales; family Aspergillaceae; genus Penicillium; species Penicillium rubens. Next base: position 1,866,783 of record NW_026890601.1, on the reverse strand, counting down.
CAAGGCTGTAAGCTTCTGCCTCTTTCACAGTTATCACCGAGTCAAGTGCTCTTGGCCAATGTATCGGGCGAGTTTGCTGAAACCTGTGAATTCACACGATTCACAACTTCGGCCTCTGGTACGACATAGCTAATCCTCCCGTTTGTAAAAGAACATTGGTAAACAGGACCACAAGTCTATGAGGATCGATGAAAAATGGCACGAGAAAAGGTTTGATTCGGCGGCATACACCACGGGTTTTGATGTGATGTTTTCGTGTCTTGATGGTAAGGCTACTGATATCAAAATCTGACTTAACTAGCAGAACAACTACCTATGTACACAATCCACCGATAGTCATTACGTTCTATGGGAATACAAGAAGGTAAGTCCTCTAGCCTGGGAGATAGTACTAACACACAGAATATGTGAGAATATTTGTTGTTCATTATTTCCCGCTTTTGCCCCAGGTCCCACCACCTTTTTACCCTCGTTGACCCTCTATAACTTTACATCGACGAACAGCATGATTGGAGCATGAACTAAAAGCCATGGCTCTATAGTACCAAGAGTTTATGGGGAAATATACTGGTGGGTCTCGGCTGTTCCCGTTCGTTCCACTGTTGGTCCCATCTTTTTCTCAACGACACATCGAACCGCTTAATATCCCTTTGATCCCCATCAAATTCCTCGCCACAGATATGAGTTTAATAGCCCCCATGGGACAAAGGCATGAGTAACGTTCTGGTGCCGGGCAACGCAATTCGCTGCCTTAGAAAGATTGCTTGGCCCCGATGAATTATACATCAGGGCTTGTGCGGGCTATCGGAGTATTTCTAAATCGGTGTTTGGTTAATAATGAGTCAGTCATCACCAAGGAGACAGACAAGATGTTCATAGTCGAGAAATACGCTCTCCTTTCAATTCGCATCACCAGTGACACAGGCTAATGATATTCGTTCTCAAAAACCTGGAAAGGGCTCTTTGAAGATATCACGTGATATGGAACAATCAGGGAAGGTGCAGAGGCATTTTGTGAAGGTACGTGTTGTTGGGGGTATAAAAGTCTCCTCCCACCTTTGTTCCCCTTCTCCTTTTCTTTCTCTCAGCCCTCTGTGAGGTCTATATAGGTTCACACTCAAATCAAACCGGGCTTTCTTGTGGAAGTTCTTTGACAAATTATGGCTCACTTGGCAGGTCCCACGGAATACATGCAGGTGTTCATCCGCATCCTCTTTTTATTCTAGTACACTAGGTAGTCACGGTAATGCTGATAATGCCGATAATGCCGACTCTACCGACGCTCCAACCTGAATGTTACTTCTTTTGTGTTATTCAGAAGACCGATAATAAAGGCATAGTGCAATTTCCCGGTGCGTCCCCGGGCCATTATTCAGGTCGCATTATCCATCACCACATTATCCATCACCACGTTATCGTTCATCTCGATGTGGCTGTCCTTCATATCGAATATCTTGAAATAAACGTGCTAGGTTGGAGGATTGTAGCGATTAGATGCCACCTGCAGAGGGTACATACAGTCGGCGCCAGCTGTCTTCTGCGCGCAATCTGCAAAACTTGGATTCATGACACCTTTGTTCTCCCTTTGCAGCTTCATTCTACTCATTCTACTCATTCTACTTATTCTACTTATTCTCTCTCTCTCTTCCCCCCCCCCCATCAGCAGACTTGAACCCCTTCAACTACAACTATATTGCTTTATGTCTCCTGCCGCAGCAGTGTCTGCCCATCCAGCTATGAAAACTGCCAGCAGTTCCACTAAGGCGTATGTCCGAAGAAGGGCATCCAAACCAATAGCAGTTCCAAAACCAAATTATTTGTCTCAGACTATTATTATATTTAAATACTCACTTTATTGTTTTCTTTTCACATCTTCCCACAGTTGATTTATATCTCCCTTGTCCAAAACTACCTTTCACAACAAATCTACTCTTCTTAAATGGAACCATCCACCCAGTCCGAGACCGCATCGCAGCGAGTCTTTAGCATCCCCGAAATACTTGGCATAATATTTGCCCAAAACACTCGCCACGAAGACGAAGACAAAACCCCGTCCCACCATCCAGACTTACTGAGGTGGGCTCTCGTGAATAGCCGCTGGTATGGCGAGGCTATTCCCCTGCTGTGGGCTCGCCCTCGCTCGTCCCTCGCGGTCATTATGGCAAAGGTCAAACCCACACGTCGGCAATACCACGCCAATTACATATGTTGGGCACTGGTGCTACACATCTCTCAGTTTGAAAAGGACGCCTTTGCAGAGAATGGTGTGCTCCACGGGCTTGTGTTTCCTAAGTTGAGCAGAATATTTGCAAGCATCCACATCCCAAAGCATCACTACCTTCGTAGGCACTTTCTCTCTGGTGTACTGCATGCCCAGAGGCGTGTGGCTCAGTTGGAGGAAGAGATCGATTTGGATTTTGTCTTGCGGCCCATCTCGGTCAGTCATCTCTGGCCTCACCCTACTCTTAAATTACATTCACTGATTGCTATGATATGAACAGATCCTCATGCCCAGTCTCAGCGAGATTACTCTCAGTTCCGAGTCGGCTCCCAGATATAATGGAGGAGTCGCCGTGAGCCTCCACGGAAATATTCAGTCTGCTCGGAACAATCAAAGTACGGTGCCTGCAAGCGTCCATTGGTTTATTCGAAGAGACTCGAGCCAAGCACCGTCTGAAGATAAAAAGCCTGGAGACAATGAGACTTGGATAATGAGAAGACTGAACATGCTGGCCAGACTTTCAGTGGCCACGGTCAGTAACCAGCAGCAAGTATGAAGTTACTTGTTCACAATGCACTACGAGGACACTTGAAAACCACGTCCGTATAGTTCAAGCTTGTGGACGAACTCTACAGATGATCCGACTTCGCCCGGCGCATTTAGATTTTGAAGCGAAACGAATGCAGGTGTAAATGACGAGAGGCAGGATCCTCAAGAGACGACGAACCGATATCCGACTTGAGAGTCAAATAACATTATACCTAGGTATTGTATTACCTATTGTTCTTCAATGGCACATATATCACTTTGACAGCTCACTTTAGTAGGTTATATGGACTGACCGCCCTTTTCTCCGCCTGCTCATTGATGTATGTAATTTTCTGCTAGCAATATTATTGCCTGCACCCGTGCTCTAATGTCAAAGCGGTAAGTGTCCTGCCGTCATTTGATCTCCGCGGGCTGCGCGAAAGTTGCTGGAACAGTGCAGCTTAAATCTTCAATTATGGGAAAAGGTATTGTCTTCTGTGAGCTCCTTCTTGGTCAGATTCAGACTAACATCGTTGACTATAGGAACCGATAAGCTTTACGTATGCGACTCCTTCATTTTCTACATTCAAGTACTCTCCTATCGCATCTTGAATTCCCGCTGATAATCCTATTTTCTCTAGATCACACACTCCGAGTGGGGATCCGAAGATGCTTTCTCCGCCAGTGCTGGCGCTGGAGTCTCCAAGGCCAAGAAGGGCGGCGCCCACGCTGCGTTCAAGCGCTTGCCATTCAATTTCTGTTCCCTCTCCCTCCAACCATTTTCACACCCGGTTTGCACGCCTACAGGAACAATCTTTGATCTTACGAATATCCTCCCATGGATTAAGAAGCACGGGACCAACCCCGTCGACGGGGCCCCGTTGAAGAGCTCGGACTTGATTAAGTTGACTCTCGCAAAGAACGAGGATGGCGACTACGTCGACCCGGTGACCTATAAGATTCTGACAGATAATACACATATCGTCGCGTTACGGAATACAGGGAATGTCTTTTCCTGGGATACGGTGGAGCGACTCAATATAAAGGGAAAATTGTGGCGCGATTTGGTCACGGATGAAGAATTCAGCCGAAAAGATATTATCACCTTGCAGGACCCGCAGAACATCGAGTCACGCAACCTCAGCTCGTTCAACTACATCAAGGAAGGGGAGACAGGAATTTTGGACCAACAGACCTCTGGGAGCGTCAACACCAGTGCGCTTGGCAGCTCGGCAAAGATCCTGAAAGCCAAAGAGGCGGTTGCAAAGGCTCGGTCAGAACGTGCTCAGCAGGCTGATTCTGCAGCCGCCGGCTCAAAAGTCATTTCAAAGCCCGGAGCTGCAAATGCGGCCTCCAAGGAGCAACCGGGAAAGCCAACACCCTACAACGCTGCACGATTCACCACTGGAAAGGCGGCTGCCTCATTCACCAGCACAGGTCTGACACCACACACGTCTGCTGAGCTAGCGGTACTATCGGAGGAGGAATACATGCTCAAGCGGGGTCGCGTGAAGGCCAAGGCTTATGCGCGCATTGTGACCACGGCCGGGCACCTCAATCTGGAATTGTATCCCGAGCATGCGCCCAAAGCCGTGTGGAACTTCCTTCAGTTGGCCAAGAAGGGCTACTACACAGATGTACCATTTCATCGTAATATAAAGGGCTTCATGCTCCAGGGTGGTGATCCAACTGGTACTGGACGCGGCGGCGAAAGTATCTGGGGCAAGTACTTTGCAGATGAATTCGAGGGGCCTTTGAAGCACGATGCCCGAGGCACGTTGAGCATGGCAAACAAGGGCAAAAATACGAATAGTAGTCAGTTGTAAGTGACCCCTTGTGGTTTCCCCTAGCTCAATGAGCGCGCTGACATGTGGTTTCAGCTTCATCGCCTATCGAGCCCTACCTCATCTCAACCTCAAGCACACTGTCTTCGGCCGTCTCATCGACGACCCAACTCCTTCGTCCACTACTTTGAATAAGCTAGAGATCCACCCAGTGGAATCAACTACGAACCGTCCTACTCCCGATATCCGTATCAAGGAAGTCACGGTCTTCGTAGATCCATTCGAGGATTTCCTCACCAAGAAGCGCGCAGAAGAAGCGCGGGCCACAGGCGTCACGGGTCCTTCTGCAGAAGAGGAAGACGAGGCTGCTCGGCGTGCGGACGATGACCGTGTCACCTGGACTGGAAAGCGGGTCCGCGGTGCTGAGACGGAGAATGATGGTGGTGACTCGGGCGTTGGAAAGTATTTGAAGGCAGCACTGGCAGATCGGGACGGACAGGAAGAAGATGAGATTGTGGAGGTTCTGGACGAGGAGATTGCCCCTGAGCCCGCTCGTAAAAAGGCCAAGGGCACTGGAGGTTTCGGAAACTTTAGTTCGTGGTAATATATATAGTTTCCTTTCCAAGTCTTTTTTCCCCTTCAATTTGTACTCTAGTATGAATATGCTTGGTCACATTATACGGTTACGCAAACAGATTGTACATGCAGCGCTCAAGCATAGTGACTTTGAATATCACTGCATGACTTGAACATCCATGGATATCCCTTGATCTATTGCGTACCTAGATAGGACGGACCTCCGGAAAAGCCTAACTTTTATATTTTAAGGTTGTACCCGCTAGACCCGCTAGGTATAAGAGAGACCATTTGATATAGGAAAACAGATACTAGTTGAAGAACCATGTAGAATTAAGAGAATTAGCGACTCTTAGTAACTTGAGATCTAGGAATAGCACACCAAACCCCATCAAATGTTCATTGTATTGGTAGATGTTTACAGGGTGCCAATTTGTTCATCTGATAGAATTCCCTAGAGTTCTCGGTGCGATTGAATGCGAGATAAGGCATTAGCCGCTGCACTGCCAATACTACCACCTACCATATTCGGTCAAGACACCGCCCAGAATCGGCCCAAGAACGCCGGCGATGGCAATCGTGGCGCCCACCAGTCCCGAAATCAGCGGCCACATCTTCGGCGTACTAAGATCTAAGGCAATGATGAGGGTGAGAGCATACAGCCAGATCTACCCACACCCTGCAAGGTTCGAAATATGATGAGCTGGTGCGACGACTGAGAAGATCCGCACCCGAGTGAAAAGGCGATGAAGACTGTGAACGCACCCAATACGACAAACATGCGACCAATAAAATCACTCAGCTGAGCAAAGATTACGGCAGACCTTGTGGCTCGATGTCAGCGAACGAACAACATCCGATAATGTAGAGACTGTACCCAGATAGGATAATGTGTAGGCCAGGACGGCCCAGATTGCATCCGCAAGGGAGCCGAACTCCAGCGCAATGGTATAAAGGGAGGCTGAGACAATATAGTTGTCCATCATCGACAGCATCAGTCCAAACATTGACTGAAAAGAATTAATGACCAGAGGCGATGTTGCCAACGGCTCCTTCTCGCTCGCTTGGTCCCTCGGACTGGTCAAAGATTCATCGCGCCCTCATGGTCGAGTTCGATCTTGACTTCCTTCGCCCATCCTACTTATGACAGTGATAAGGAATGTGATTGGGCACGCACAAAAGTCGCTCTGAAGGAACTTTGAGAAGAATGAACTGAAATCATTATGAGCCTCGAAGTCGGTTTTGAACAGCCCATTTTGGAGCATACCTAGGTAGCTATACGTACTTGATTTCCTCTGCCGGGTGGGGCTTTCCTATCTTAGCTGCCGCCGCTTTTATAAGGGCGCTCAGAGTCAGGCTCACTGAGTAGATTTCAGTCCGGGCTCAGACTCACTGAGCTGCTCAGACTAGTCACGTGATAAATCGGTGAGCTCAGTGAACGCTCAGTGAGCGCTCAGTGAGTCTGATTGGATGCTCACTGATCGCTCTCTGATTACTCAGAGACTGCTCAGAGGCATCTATTGAGCACTCAGTCTACGCTCAGACTATGCCCAAATAAGCACCTTACCCCACAATACTATCTACTTTGCGACCACTTTTTGATGGCCCTCGATTTTCATCATGCTCCTATTTCTGGAGGTGCGTGATCTTCCAATTTCATTCCGCTCTCAAAAATAGCGCACTTAAGCAAGATGACGCAAACTGGAAGGCACAGAGTCCATCTGTCACAAGGAGATGCCAGAGAACAATAGGCTTAGATAAGAGTAATATTAAATTACTAAACTATAAATTAGATTTATTTCCCTACTTCAATCTTCCAAGATAGGTTTCTCTATTTTCTACCTCATCCTCTCAGGTTTCTACCTTTTTCTTTTGCATTACGTGTGAGATTAAGCTGGCCATAGGTAGAAAAGATTACTTTGCTTAACAAGATGAGATCGCTAAGGAAAAGCGCGACAAGCAACTGTAAAAGAGCGGCTATGTTTTTAGCGCTCATACAGATAAGGACTCTATCCGAGACAAAGATAAAAGGGTACCTAAGACCAAGAGGATATACTACGGAGCGGTCAATCTTTGGATAAAGTGAGTTAATATACACTTATACATAAAGAACACCCGGAGAATAAGTTACTAACTACTACAGGTTCGTTAAATAGTATAGGATCAAAGGTTACGCAATAGGGCTAGGCTATACGATTCCAGATCATAAAACCATCAAAGAATTCCTTCGGTGGTACAGTCATTTAGCGCGTAGGAAAAAAAGTAAAAATAGACGGCTAGTGATGACGTCGGTTCTCAATTGCGCAGAAAGGCTGTTTGGTGGATTTGAAGAGAAACTACAAATCAAGATCGTGTTAGAAGACCGGAAAGAGATATCTAGTGTAAGCTCTTATTTAGCGTTTACTTTCTAACATAGAAGCCAAACTAATTGCGACATAGTGGATAAAGAGAACGTTGACAGAAAATAAAGGAACGGTTGAGAACGTCGAGGATCTAGACCACAGTTTTACGAAGAAGGACTTTCTCCGACTGATATCCTCTATATAGCAAGCGGATCATCGCATTTTTATACCCGGGTTGCTTAAGGCTATTATAACGTTAGCGCTTCAATTATACCTATTCACCGGAGCAAGGATTGGAGCGTTCATACCGGCCCATAAGGACAGAGACGAGAGGGGCCTAAGATATAAGGTAGGAATCTACGATCTTAGGGTTGTGCATGGCTAAATTTCCAAACAAGCACATCGATCTAGTCTTATTTCTATCTTCTACGGCACCTTGGAAGGTAGAATAGAAAATCAATCAAGTGTGGCTCAAAGGGAACCGAAACCCAGACTACACAGTGTAAGCAACCTAAATAACCTTAAGAGGGTTGGCTTAAATTAAGGGCTTACTCTTTGACCGTATTATTAGGTTCGGAATCGGTATCCGTAACACTAAAAGACCACAATTTGCCTCTAGTTATATTCTCCTAGCTACTGCCCTCCAACACGGTGCTCTGTATGGCATTGAAACGGTTGAAGACTTTGCCAGGTTTGATCTTTCAAGCGGAGAACCCATTGAATTACACTAGAAGGAGGAATTTCTGGAAAAGCCCGTTCTTAGAAATGTTATAGCTGATGGCCCATAAGATGTTCCACTCCACAAAGAACGGTTTTGCGAATTACTAAGAGGGTTAGTTACGACCGCTGGATACAACAAGAGTCTTACCGTTCATAAAATTCGAAAGTATCTCGGAAGCGTGGTTGAAGGTGAGGACAATCAAAGCCCACAAACCGCTAAACGAAACAAATTCGCTGACTTCAGTATAGGAAAATATGGTTCTGCCTTGGTATCTTAAATATATGGCCATAAAGACGCAGGGACATATCCCAAAGAGTATCTGTTACACTGCTCTTCGATTGACACAGTCTCGGCCGTTCTCGGAGAAGAGGAGCAGTCGAGTCATATCGAGTACTTCCAAGGCTTTGAGAGGTTTTATAAACGTGGACTACCAGGGGAACTGCCGGCTGGAATTGAGGCGAGTATCCTACAGACGCTAGAAGTGGTCGATATTAGACGTCGAATCAAGCAGCTTAAAGCATCAAATAGCGACAAAAAAGTTACAGCTACCGAGAAGCTGAACTATAGAAAAACCCTAATTCGACTCCGTCTTACAAGACTAAAGGAATACTAGAACCGCTAGGTACGAGAGAAACGAGACCAAAGGATTCTTAATAGGGGCAAAGCAGAGCTGGTAATAAGTGAAAACGACGTTTCCACGCGGGCTCAATCCTTACTTATACCCGAACTTGCCCACATTTCAACTCTTATATCTTCTACTAGGGAGCTCTCGTTTGATGAAATGCTTCTTTTCGTGGACGACCTAAAAACCTATTGTGAACGCGATTTCGACGTTACTTATCTTCCACGGGAAAGCCCTATCTAAGATCGCTGCCCTACTAAAGATTGTCTTAAGGAAATCAAATGGTGAGTGGCCCTAAAATATAATGCTGAAATAAATGCTGATTTTCCTAGTATGAAAAAGTCTGACAGAAGTGCTCACATTCACAACTGTGTTCGACGTGAGATGGCTCTAGATCTTAAAATCTCAGAACCGGAGTTGAAATTCTGTTACGAGTGCATAGAATGGTTCCAATTAAGTCAATAGCGAGATCACTGCTCTTCTCATATTCAGTCATAGAGGACACAGCATTGCGAAGTGATTGTATACCGAAACACTATGATCCGGCCTGGCTACTGCCCCTTTTGCTTATAGAACATAGGCCTCGAAGTAGAAGACCGATTACATCAGTGGTTGAAAAGTGGCAATCTGAAGTAACATATTGAAGAAAAGCATATGCCTAAAAACCAGGAGTCTAGAGCGGAGCCAATTTGTGGATGTGGCCAAGCTTTTGCTGATAAGCGTGACCTTCGACATTATTTGCATGACTCCCACAAACTGAACAAAGCTATTTGGTCAAATCCGAAGCCTCCGAGAAAGAGAAAGCGTCCTAGTAAGGCAGAAGCGCAATATTATTCTATAAAGCAACATAAGCAGCTTCCGAAAAAGCTCCGCTTTTACCGCTACCCACCTCCGCGACTTGAACATGACTATCAATTGCCAGAAAACACAACCATGCCCGTTCCCACATTACACTCGTTCGTCGAGGAACATCCGGAGCAGTTCTTCAATTCAAGCTTTAGTAACGAGTCAACTAAAAGTAGCAGAAGCAGCCCGGTTACTTCTTGCTTTTCTCGTTCAAGTTCACTATACAGTTCGGATCCAACAACTCCCAGATTTAAGGAATTTATTGATCCTCGAATCCTTGAGCCTTATACGATCGATAAGAATCAGGGGACTCAACCTTGTGATCAAGCTTCCATACAACCAAATCCTCTACATAAGCATGAAATCAAAAACAAACTGTTTAGGGACGTGATACGCCTACAGCCTCCCGGCCAAAGTCTTACTATTCAACCCAGTCCTAATCCTAAGATCAGTAATCTTCGAAACCTCAATACCTCTGATCTCTACACGGAGGATGTGCGCCAGAGTTATAAGTAGGTCACTTCTCAGCTCAGTTGCTCTCCACATGCGATAGTAATCAAACAAATACAACCACTTTACTCTCCCCTAAGCTTTGTGACCAGCAAAGAAAACAAGAAGGAAGACTTACTAAAAGAGTCTGGCTCCTTCATATCACACGGCGACGGATGTCCCTCTACAGAGCCTAGGGTTCAAAACCCTTCTCCTACCAATCAAGTTCAAACGCTACCTCGTGATAGGACCCAGGTCACTAGCCTCCGCAGACCTCTCACTAGGTCTCAGGGAAAACAACAATCGACTCAGCACTATCTAGATCATACGGACGAAACTAAGTCACGAAAGAAACTCAACGCAAGAGATAAGCGAAAGCTATGTGACTTTAAGAGTCAGAAGAAGACCCTAAGGCAAATTGGACCTTATTTCCCAGATATTGATACGGTCTCCCTACGGCAAGCTTGGGCGGATATCAGGCTTCCTAACCGACGCACGAGATCAAGGGTGAAGTAAAGCAATAGGTTTCCATTGTTGGTAGTACCATACTGTGTTTTAAATTAGAGTGTATATTATTTACTTTTCAGCGTCGCAAATACAACTAGTTAATACCATTTTTTGTAAGGGTATAGGCCCCTCTCGAACCTACAAGGGATTCTAGCTCTAGGTAAGACCAAGTCTTGTCAGAGTTCCATATCTCTACACACTTGATATTATTGGTTCACTCATTCGGTATCAAGAAAACAATATTAAAGGAGCACTTTTTGGAGCATACGCGTCCTCTTCAATTCCATTTCTCTACCATTATCGTTAGAAGGATGCGCCGCCTAAAGGTTTAATTTAGAAATCCAAGACGTCGTTACGAGCGAGTGGGTAGTTGACAACTGTATGTTCAAGACATGGATTGGCGTAATAGGAAAGGATGATATCCGGCCGACACACGGGAGAAATTTGATTACTATTACCATGGCCTGCACCGCCACATTTGTTTCTATGCAATGTTCTGTAAGTAATGTATTGTAAAGTTCTGGTTTGGTCTTGTATGATAACGTTACCTGTTCAGCATGTACAGTGACAAGGCATTAATCTTAACACCTATGGCCTTATTTCACCTTATTACATTGTATTCTGCCGGTCGAAATATCCGCCCAAGAGCTGCCCGGTAGCTATTGTAGCATACTTGATACGCTAAAAATTACCTTTCTGGCTAGGTTATTACCCCTCATCGTCCGAAACAGATTTTTGATAAATTCTTAAGAGGTTTCGAGCGCCTGATCAAGACTTGATGAACGGTTTGGTAAGCGGTAGAGCCTTAATACGGGCGGTGTGGTGCGTGGATCTCCAGAGCTGTTAAGATTAATGCGTTGGTCTCTGTAGGTAAGCTAAGGAAAATGAAAGCAATCAAGTTACCACTATGTATGTGTATTTCTCACTATGCGTATTGCGCACTATGCGGGTTGACCATGCGAATTGCTCACTATGCGGGTTGACCATGCGAATTGCTCACTACGCGAATTGCTCACTACGCGAATTGCTCACTACGCGAATTGCTCACTACGCGAATTGCTCACTACGCGAATTGCTCACTACGCGAATTGCTCACTACGCGAATTGCTCACTACGCGAATTGCTCACTATGCGAATTGCTCACTTTGCGAATTGCTCACCATACAGATTGACCATGCCAAGGCTTAGGGTATGTTATTGATGATACGAAAGCAATGCACGGACTGTACTGTACAGTAGTAGTAGTAGTATTCATTTACACTGACCCCTCGCAAAGCGATATGCAGTATACGACGACTATGTATCCGGGTATGTACATATAGATTGGTCCACTTTCTGACATGAACTTAGAGCCTCGTCACGGCCTATCGTGGCCAATTGCCGTTTCCATTGTTAGGCTGCCCTCATGGCGCGGCTATAGTGGAATTGCGGATGAGACGGATACGAAGCATCCGATTTTGGCTGCATCTCTGTTAGGAACCGCGAGAATGCGGGCAAAGCAGAGGCTAAGAATCTGGACAGTGACTGAGTGACAGATGCGGTTTTGTTCCGAGTTCGTTTGATGGAGCGTTGGCTTGTCTTATTCTCGAGATGGAACTGTGACGGGTGAAAACGAAGATGAAGATCTTCAATTGTGAGTATGGGGTTGGCGGGAAGAAAAGGTTCTTGCACTGGAGGAGTCGGTCGCGGTATGGATGTGACAGGTCGCTGGAGGACGGAGGCATAGGTTGTTTGTTGGTTTTGGGACGAGGAAGTGATGGACGGTATCGTTTGATGAGGCTGGGGAGAGTGGGCTGTTGGAGGTTGTTGCGGCTCCGGGTCTATTATGGCGGGTAGCGGATGGGAACGGCAGTCCAGATTGGTGTTCAACCGTTCCTTCGCTGTAGTAGAGGGAATGGGCGTGGATTGAGTTTGAGACTTCCATCAAGGCTTCGACTGTCATAAACACGATCACGTCCCTCGCAACAAAGAGCTCGGTGACCACAACCCCAGCGGTCACTTCAATAGTGACTATTACAGACACAACCTCAGTTGGAAAGACAACAACCCTCAAGGCATCTACAGTTACAGACATCATTAACTCGCTAGTCGGGAAGACCTTGACTGTCACTCTCCCTGGCTCAACATACACCACTGTCAGTGTTAAGTCAACCACCGTCAAGAGCACTCTCAACGTTCCTGCCTCCACTACCACCATCACCAAGATTACGACTATCAAGAGCACTGCCACTCTGCCTGCTTCAACCAGCACTATCCTTAAGACTTCCACTGTGACTAACAAACCCTCTGTCACCATCACCAACCGTGCGACCTCCACTTCCACCAAGGCGGTGAAGACTACTTTGACTAGTACCGCTACTGTCACAAAGACAGCCAAGTGCCCTTGATAGCTAATATCCCTATTCACATGTTAGGTGGCATTTTGTTATTGTTTCTTTTATCATGATCACCTTCATTATGTTTCTTTTCTTGGTTTCTTATATCTAGAGAGATTCAGTTCTTCTGTATTAACTTAAAGCGTGTCACAATATATTCTTTATTCTTCATATTAGATTGATACAGAACGGTGTAGCAAATACGGAAAGCAATTAATGGTTATTAAGACGACAGAGGAGCTGTTATTTTGCCGGTTGAAAAAAGGGTAAGATCAGAGGTCACACGCCACTCGCGCAGCCTAACAATAGGAACGGCAATTAGGCCACGATAGGCCTTGACGAGGCTCTAAGTTGTTTTCAGGAAGTGGAACAATCTACATGTACATGCACAGGTATATAGTTATTGTATCCTGCATATCGTTGGCGAAGTTGGATCCCAGGTCACGTGATGTATATAGATCTATAGGAGTAGCTGCCTATTAGGCAGACACTCCGCTAGGCAGCAGGGAGATGAGCTGCTGCAACTACAAATAGCTGGATCTCTTCATATAGATGACTCATCACACTTGTACCTTAATCCAGGGTTCAACTGGCGATGTGTCAGGGGAAATAATTTCACACACACACACACCCTGTATACGGTGTTAATATGTCACATCACAACATCAGCGACCCTCAGCCAGCCATTCGAATACACGTTGCCTGACTGGGTAGTAACCGACAACGATAAGCATTCAACTGGGGATGAAGCAAGTCTTGGAAACGCGGCCTGATCTGGCTGCATGAGACGGTAGAGGTTGAGAGCGGAGGTATATATAGAGGGGTGGATGGTGCATTCCACCCATTCTTTTGTATTGATCTCATGTATACTGTGATTTGTGAGGGTTTTCAAGGGCTTTTGGCATTTGATTTGCATGTATTGAGCTGGTGCTCCCACTCTTTGAGGACCAGATTGCTTGTTTGTACTGGAGCATGATCAGGCAGGCGTACGGATACGGTTCTTGCTTCATCTGGAAAGAAGCGACTGCATAGTCATTACGATACTAGTTAGGCTTCAACAGGTTAATAGAACTTTGATGATTGATTGATTGATTGATCACAACATCAGCATCGTCATCTTAACATCCTAGCCAGCCGAATCTCTAGTCCATGGCCGTGCTAGGGATAACCTTCGACACCCGACTCTCAACCGTCAAGCCGTTCTCCCCAAGGACAAACCGCCCGTTACCCATCCAGTGGGAGTTTTCCAGCTCTTTTAACTCGGGAGTCCCCGTCTCAAAGGTATGGATAGTTGCTGAGGAATCAACGAGATCAGTCACAATGTTACGACAGGTAGGTAGTATGCAGGCCACTCGTGATAATCTTTATAGAAGACGCCACTTACTCGAGTTACCAAACGGAATGGTCTTTGCGTCGGGGCTGTAGGAGAAGATCTTGGCGATGTCTTCGTTGACTGTGACGATGCCACTGTAGTAGAAGGAGAAGGGGACACCTTCTTTCGTCCTATGTTCACAACATTCCGTTAACCAGCTGAGACTGACGGCGCCACCACTGCCTTGCTGGCTAGCTACTTACTTGGCAATGCCCTTGAAATTCACACGGGCACGAGACTTGTCCGGGTCGAAGTAGAGCCAGTCTCCGCCAAAGACCACATCAGAGTCGATTTCGGGCTTGAAGCCCGGTACGCTTTTGATGGTGCCGCTGGGGGTTTGCTTTTTTCAAACTGAGGTGAGCAAAAGATGAAAGATCCTACCCTGCAGACAATTGTGGGAGAGGATGGCCTACGAAATGAATGAACTGGGGGCCTGTCGAGACGTCGCCTAAACGAGACGGAGGGTTAGAAAGAGGTGACCGTGATAGCAGATGGTCTCTTGATAAATGGCATGACATACCAACAGGGTTTCCTTCACCAACGTTAATCTAGTTGATGTTCCGTCGTGTTAGTCCACTTGTTCTGTTTCGCCACCAGGCCATAGGGCGATGAGAGTCGGACGCACTTTGCAGATGAGGGCCGGCTGCAAGGATGGGAAGCCTGTCAATTCGGAGCTCATGTTGACTGATTTTCTGTCTATCACTCTTTCAGAGGGTGTTTTCCAAGTCACTGAGTTGAGATGGCTGCAACAAAATGTTGTTCAGTAAATGGTGTAGACTATGTTTGAGATTAAATAAATGCGGTTGCATACTTGGCCTAAGCGGCCGATCTGCATCAAATTTGTCCACACTTCGGTGCTCTCTTCCAGTGTTGTTGTCCCTGGCTGTCGATGTCCGAGGCTACTCGGGGAGTGCGGGCCGGGCGTGTGTCGAAACGGAGATTCGGACCGACCGACACGACAATGGACAGGGAACAAGAAGGTAGAAATAGTGAAAACGAAAATGGAATAAGAAGAAAATATAGAAAGAAAGGAAAAAGAGAGAAAGAGAGAGAGGAACCAGCCGAGCCTGTCAGGACTGAGGAATAGACAAAACACCATTAGGGCTCTGGAGATGATCCCAACCATATCCGTTCATAGCACAGTCAATCTGGCCTATTGACACTCTCCCTAGCACTGTTACTCTTTCCTATGTATCCAGTCAACGAGAGAAAAGCGCGACCCTTCAGGGTGATCGTGGTGGGGGCAGGCATCGCCGGCCTCACACTCTCAAATGCTCTTCAAAAGGCCGGTATTGACCACGTCGTTCTGGAAAAGCATGCGCAGGTAGTCTACCCCTCCGGCGCCAGTATAGGCATGTGGCCAAATGGTGCCCGACTGCTAGATCAGCTGGGGTGTCTGGCGTCCATTGAGGAAACCTGCCCTCAGATGACTGTTTCCTACACTCGAAACCCGGATGGAAAGGCGATTATTGTCAGTGAGCTTTTCGATGAGATTGTTGAAAGGTCAGTTTAGCAGGGCTTACTGCTTACATGAACTCACGATTTGTTGCAGACACGGGCACCGCTTTCTTCTCCTAGAGAGACGGCAGTTCATTCAAGCTTTGTTGGACTGTCTACCTACTAAGGACCCAATTCGAACCAGAGCTGCGGTGAAAGATATCGCCGAGTCAGAGAACGGAGTACGGGTATATCTCAACGATGGGTCCTACGAGGACGGTGATATCGTCGTTGGTTGTGATGGTGTAGCCAGCCGAGTACGCCAGATCATGTGGAATCACGCCAACCAAGCCGTGCCCAACACGATCACTCCCAAAGAGATGCAATGTACGTGAAGACAGCCAGTGCGAAACTTGTTGTTTGAACCGAAAACTAATGGAAGCAGCTTTGACGGCCTCCTATAAGTGCCTGGTCGGACTCAGCCCATCTATGCCCGGGATTGAATCCGGATCCATGACTGTGGTCCATAACAACGGCTTTAGCTTCTTGTACGGCACTGATTTCCTGGGGCCATACGCTTAATCAACATACTGATGTTCGACAGAATCCTAACTCAGCCGCAACTTATTTTCTACTTTGTCTTCATCAAGCTGGGCCAGACCTATCGCTGGCCGTCGCTTCCCACGTACACTGCCGAGGACATGCACGCTGAGGCTGCAAAGATTGCCACTCTTCCTATCATTGACAACCTGACCTTTGGACAGATCTGGGAGAAGCGCCTCCGCGGTGACCTGATCAATATCGAAGAAGGGGTCTTCAAGCACTGGCATTCAAACCGCATTGTTCTCCTTGGTGATGCAGCACACAAGGTATTCAACGTCTTCCTGCCCTACCAATTCCTACCCCAAGTTCTACTATGCATGTATAGCGCTCACACGTTCCACACCTGAACAGTTCACACCCAACATCGCCTTTGGCGGAGGCTCAGCCATGGAGTCCGCCGCCACGTTTGCCAACATCCTACGAGCGAAATTGCTATCTTCCAAGGGCGGGCTGTCATCCCACCCAACCCAAGCAGAACTATCGACCATTTTCCAGACGTACCGCGAGCAGCGCATAGGAAGAGTCTACTTGATGCATCTGCTGAGCGGCTTCATGACCCGCGTACAGGCGTGGTCCAACCCCGTGTTCGAATTTCTGGCGAGCCGTTGTTTCCCCTGGATGAGCGATAAGATGGTGGGCGGGATCTTCTCCCTGGCTATTCAGGGTGGTGTGAAGCTTGATTATGTGCCACAGCGGGTGAAGCCTAAAGGGAAAGTGAAGTGGAAGGTCGACGTCAGCGCCCAGAATCAGAGCCAGAAGTGGCTGGGCGGGATGGGATTGTTTATTGTTAGCTGTATGTTGTATCTCTTGATTAGTCTTTACAACAGGTAGTTGGAGTGTAATTTAAGGCGTCCTGGGATAGTATCCGAGATCTTTACTTAGTATGAGAGCTTGCGATGTACTCGGACTTGGCTCTGTACTAGCTTCCTTCGGGCATACCAATCGACTGGACAGGCAGTGGCCAATGGGTTTATTCGAGGTTCATTATTGCATGTCTCGAGAGTCGGGCCGAACGAAAGAAACCATCACTGTTTCGGCCCTTTAGTGCTGATGTCTGCTATAATGACACCATCTGTGGTTAAATGTATATATAGAAGCCTCTCAAACTCCAGCACGGCAAGACACTCATCACCTGGTACATCGTCATCCAGACTTCCACACTCCTCCAAATCATCAGATTAGACCAGAATGCCCCCGTCACCATCCCTCCAAGGAAAAGTCTTCGCCCTCACCGGCGCCGCGTCAGGGATCGGGCGCGCAACAGCCCTCTTACTCGCCCGCCACGGGGCCCTGCTCTCCTTAGCCGACGTCGACAAGGCCACATTAGCAAAAACCCACGACGACGTCCTACAAGAATACTGCAATGTCAACCACGTCAACAGTGAATCAATTCCCAGCTCGCCGATCTTCACCAGGACAGTGGACGTGCGGTCACAAAAGGAATGCAGCTCCTGGATAGAAGCCACCGTCGCACATTTCGGACAGTCTGTTGCCGGCGCCGCGAACCTGGCCGGAGTCTTTGGCCCCAATATCGGGCGTGAGACCGGCGCCGTCTGCAACCTCGATGATACCGAGTTCGACTGGGTCATGGATGTCAACGTCAAGGGTACTCTGAACTGCCTTCGGGCCGAGCTGGCGCACATGCAGACGGCGGACGGGGCCGGTCGGCCCGGGGGATCTATTGTCAATGCTGCGAGCGTGGCTGGGATTGTTGGCGGCGCACACAATGGGCCGTACGTGGCCAGTAAGCATGCGGTTATTGGGCTCACGCGGACGGCGGTTAAGGAAGAAGGGAGCAGAGGAATCCGGCTGAATGCTATCGCGCCGGGGATCATCGCCACGCCGATGATCCAGCAGATTGAACAGGCTGTGGGTCGGACGGAGCTATTTGGGGAGGGCGATCCAGGGGCTCTGGGACGTAAGGGTGAGGCTAGCGAGGTAGCCGAGGTGATCGTTTTTTTGCTCAGTCCGCAGAGCAGCTTCGTCAATGGCACGGTGATTCCCGTGGATGGGGGGTGGATGT
Organism: Penicillium rubens; assembly: GCF_028828025.1. Classification (NCBI taxonomy): domain Eukaryota; kingdom Fungi; phylum Ascomycota; class Eurotiomycetes; order Eurotiales; family Aspergillaceae; genus Penicillium; species Penicillium rubens. The sequence continues at coordinate 1,848,337 of NW_026890601.1, read as the reverse complement.
GCTAGATGGATGTGGATGGCTATCTATTCTTTCATAGAGGGCTAGTAGAATAGATAAAATGAGAGTTTATCTACGGCGTTCATGTACATGTCGTTCATGACTGTGATGTGTTTCAGAACTATAAACCTGGGATCTCTTCTCTGTTCAAGCAAGAAGCATCGCAAAACGTCCAAACTCCTCGTCTTCCAACAGCAAGTCCATCTCCTCCTCAAACAAATTCAAGACAAACTCCACCCCTCCATGCTCTGTCTTGGGCAGAACAAAACTGATCCGCGTAAAGCGATTGAAAGCCCACATCGGCGTGCGTAAGGCCTCCGGCCTCCCCCCATTGCCAAACAAGCGACTTCCATAGCTTAGACTACCTGTCGGATACATGAGCAACGGTGCCATCAGCATAGCCGTGCTATCGAGACTGGAATTCCGCAGAGAGAGCTGCTGGAAATCCGGCACCCTGCGCGCCAGGGCATACGCGTCGAGCAAACTGGCCGTATGGATCTTGTTTGCGCGGTCCCGGATGGTGCGCGCCACCACTCCCAGAGGGGTTTTATGCGCGATCAAGCGGATGACTGGCATGAAGACCTGGTTGATCACCGTGAGGTTTCCCAGGTAGGGGGTCGGCAGCGCGAGCGAGAAGTCGAACCGGCCGTCCACGGTCATATCAAGGCGCGCCATAGCGTCAGGGTTGCAAATATTGCCTTTCGGGCTGTCGGACTTTCGTTGCACTCCGCCTGCCATCGCCCGTGCTCTCAGGGTACAGCGCCATATTAGAGCGCAAATGGCGTCGGATCCAGAGATCCCCGAGTGCCCTCCTCCTTCTGCGGAGTCTGCGAACGCAGCCAGGGATTCTTTCTGCAGAGCAATAAATTTCTCCGGCGGTACATAGAAGATAGCTGATCGGGCTACTCTCGCAGGCTGTGCTTGTTGCGCTTCTTTACCTCCATCACCATTCTCGCAGTCGTTCGTCTCCTTTGCGTCGGATTCCGCCGATTCTCCGACACCCGGGGGGTCAAGACCAAGCAATCGCCAAGCTTCCGGGTCGATACTATCAACTGTGTCTCTCCCCTGTCCTTCATTTTCCCAGATGCGCTGCAGCACCCCGCGGTCCGAGCTTTCAGGTCCCGGCGGCACCACCGGCGACGATGAGCCCTTGTCCATCTGCAAGGCACAGCAATGATCAGCCCAGAGTTTGAGAACAGCAACCACGGCAGCCCCATCGCCTGCCGAATGGTACATGCCCGAGGTAAGGATGCATCCCCCAGGAATGAAGTTCGCCTGCGCCACGAATACCTCCGGACCGGTATTGATATCCGGCATAAACGGCGCCCAGATCAGCTCGCTGTCCTCAAAGACGTCCGTGGGAAACGCGAGCTCCTTCAATTCGTCATAGCTCATGGGTGACTCCAGCTGGTGGAACTTGAGCTGGTACGGCCGAGGCCCGTCGATGTCGACTGCGCCGTGCCTGATTTCACGCTGTGAGGGGCGCCAGCCAGGCGCGGAGGGCGACTGCGGCCATACCCGGCCGGATACCCAGGGTAACTGGACGAAAGTTCGATGAAGGGCCTCGTGAAGCACGTCGAATGCCTGCGAAGGGTCGACGCCCGGTCGTAAGGGGAGATAGGAGAGCGAACAGGAGTAGTTACCGGGCGGCGCATGGTCCAGGGGCGTGAGGGGAATGTTTGCAGAGATGGATCCCATTGTTAGAAGTGCGAGACTGTGAACCCTTTGTTCCAGCGGTGAAGGGCACAGGTGTGACTTATTCAACACTACTCCGATGATTGATCCTGATATCTCGGGCAAGACGCCCGAGCTCGGCCCGGCTCCTAAGGGTGGCCGTAACCCTAAATAACCACGAGCCGTAATATCTGTCGAGGAGTCTCTACCTGCAGAAAGGTGATAGTGCAAATATATTTGTTAACGGATTAGTAGAGATATGGCCTTGTAGGCCGGGACCTCTGGGGACAAAATCTCCAGGAGTGAGTCTTTGCAGCTTACAGTAGAAGAGACTGTACATTGTCTTTCTGAATTTATGACCCTTATTTCCGAGTAGATCTCGTCCTGAAAGGAGTTGCCACTAGTTGCTATCACATATCATTACCATTGGGTAACTGGTCGTCTCTACTACAAGGATGCAATTTTATTCGACTCTTTGTCCTTCCCGTTGGCAAGATTCCCATTCATGTGCCGCCTTCTTTCAGCTTCCAGAAACTCTGGTATCATGCCTCGCCAGTCCCGGGGTCGGTACGGAGCGAACATCTCGCTCCAAACATTGGACTTCCGGCTCGTGCGAAGCCCAAGATCCCGGGCTAGCGTGTCCACGTACTAGGATGATGGATATCAGCGACGACATGGCCTAGGAAAAGTGGGAACGAATACTTACCGCAAGATAGTCGTAAATTGAATACGAATGCCGGCGACCTTGCTCGAGATATCTACTCGCGACGAAGTCAGAAACGCGTCTCTATCGTCTGATGATGCGGGAGGTGAGAAGTAAAGTACCTTCGACGAGTCCACGCGCACCACACAGCCACTTCTTTCTCCATTGCATCCTGATCAGGGAGCTCTAGCCTTCCCAGTAGAAATGCCACGCCCCACAGCGCCTGCATCTCCGCTACAAGGGGAGTGTAGACACTATGGATCTGCCCAGGAAAGAAGACAGATCGGTCTCCTTTGGCCGCCATGCGCGGGGAAATGAGACGTCGGTAAAGTCGCCAGGGCCTGGAATGCGAAGAACTGGTTCTGGTTTCCGGGGCATTTTTCGCCAGGAATGGCAGTCTTTCACACACGATCCGGTCTGCTTCGACATCCAGCTTGGCCCACTTCTCGCTCCTATCAGCCGTGGATGGAAGCCCCCACTCCTCGCGGGTCTTCTTGTCGAACAGGCCTAGGTTGTCGGTCCAGCCCGTGCACAGGATGACGTGGTCGGTTTCTAGCGTCTGCTTGTTTTTCAAATGTACTTGGTTGCCGTTGGAAAACCCTGCAATTTCTGTTCGATGAACCGTTACTTGGCCGGAGTGGAATACCTTCCAGAAATCAGGGGCTGAGGCGAGCCCGAGCCCAGAGTTCGCCCAGAAGATCCTGGCGCTCACGTTAGGATCACGTCGCTAGACACCGGTGCAAACATCAAGATTAGGTACACTTACCCATAACCGCTCGGAATCGGTCTGAGCTTCTCTGCATTAGGGGATTTGTGGTATCCGGCTTGCCACTCGGCGATAAAGGCAACGAGCCTCCAGAATTTCTTGGTCAAGAAGTGCCCGGGGGCTGTTTTCTGCAAGAACCGGTACCATACCCCAGAAGTGTTGAGGATCGCTGGGCTGAAGGACGCCAGAGCGCGAGTTCCCATGACATCGACGGTGTTAAGCAATCCTGCCAGTCGCGGCGGCATGATTGCCAGGGGCTAGAAGGAAAAAACGCCATCTACTTAGCAGATGCTCAGGATAGTGATCTCTGATTCGACTTACCCCCGAGCCGTCTTCACGAATGATCCAATCCACTTGCTTCCCCGCCTTCAGCAAGAGAAAGACCGTATCATAGGCAGACTTTGCTGCACCCAGAACGGTAGCACGCTGGACTTCAGGGCCCGTCAAGGATTCCAGTTGAGGGCCGATCTGTGATGAGTGGATGATTGGCTTGACGAAACCCTCATTTGGAAACTCAGGGACATAGGGACCACTAGTGACGCCCGTCGCCACGATGAGTTTCGTCCCCGAGACCTGAGACTGAGACGTCTTACTCCTGTCGTTGAGTTGGAGAGTCCATTTCTCTCCGTTCTTCCGTGCGTCGGTAACCGTAGTGCGCAACCGTATATGACGGACAAGATTGTGTTCCTCTGCGAAAGAATGGAGATAATCGTGGATTGTCTTTCCTGAGATATATCGGTCCTGGGTAAGGCCTTCTTTCTTCATCGGATAAAAGCTGTACTCGAACAGGCCGTGGCCAACTTGGGCGAACAAATTCGGATAGATGCGCTCGGAGTTCCAGACGCCGCCAATGGAGTCACCGTCGTCGAGAATGAGGAACTTGCTCTTGGGAGCTAGCTGGAGGTATGTGTAGGCGGCAATAAGCCCGTACCATCCTGCACCAATGATCAAAAGATCATAATCGTTTTGGTGCTGCATGTTTGATTGTGCGGTTGTATAGGATTGAATGAGGATGTGAACACGACCACTTATCCCCCTGTCTCGAGAGAGGCATGGCAAGAACTTACTATGTCTACTGTGTACAATTTGCGACTCGGCAATTCGAGAATACGTCCTTGACTGCGCTTAATGCTGCGTGGCTTCGGACCGGCACGCCGAGTGGTCACCGTGATGGGTTCGGCAAATTTCGTCCGATGATAGTCTCACCACGCAGGCTCGTGTTTGAACACTTGAACAGAGATGACAGCATTCCTTTATCTTCTATGGAATTGGTCACGCTTCAGCTCATCATTGTTACTGTGTTTCACGTACCTGGTCGCTAGTAAGATGAATCGCCACGGGACCAATACTCGAGCGCTGGAAGCCAGTTTCCTAATTCTAAGTGCCATTGGATTTACACTCCTCTGGCCAATGATGATGTATAATGGCACATTGGTATCACTTCTGAAAGCAGCTTGGGGAGGTGCTTTCCCTGATGGACGCCCACTGCGGACGACCTACACTGGGTTTTTCCCCCTTGACTTTGCCCTGTCGATCTTAGTGGCCTTCTTCAATGACCAAGTCAATGGAACTAATGACGGTGCATGGCTGCTCATGCTTGACCTGCTGGCGACATTACAAATTGCGAGCTTGTGGACTCTATGCGAAGCGAACCGGAAGGTTCAGAGTCGCTCACTCTTAAGATTGTAAGAAAAATGAGATAGTGGCATGAGGAGAGATGAAGCAAACTGACATCTCTAGATTCGTTCTCTGGCCACTTCTGTGGAATATGTTTGGCGCGGCTGTCATTCTTCCGATTTACTTCTATGTTCTTATACGTTCTACCGACCCGAAGGGCACAGCTGCTGTATTTTCAACGCCCCATTCGGAATACCTCCTGCCAACAGCGACAGCCACGGCTATAGTCCCAGCTTTGGTAATGCTCTTCGGGTATAAATTCGCAACCGACTCTGTTCTTCACGGCATCATCGCTAGCTTTCAAGTTTCCCCTCTGGCCCTGCTGGCATTGGGGAAGATCTTGTCGCAAATCACAAGCAAAGGCTCCGACGTGGCCCTGAAGAGCGACAGTAGTGATAAGGGCGTGCTCTTCACATATCTTTCCGGAGCTATTCTCAGCGCAGGTGCGCATTTATACACATTGTTCGTTACACTGCGTTCTCCCGAAGACGCGGTGAACTTCAGGGCCACTTTCATCCCATCGCCGTTCAGTGTGATTGCAGGAAGCAAAAGCAACATCCACGATGGGGCATTGCTCTTCTTACAGTATGACTGGTTGGTGGTCAACCTGGCATGTGCACTGTGGAGTTTTCATTTGGCAATCGCGCATCAATTGTTTGCGACTAGACGAGAAATCTCTCTGGGGGTATTGCTATTGGCGACGGTGCTCATAGGACCGGGGGCATCTGTGTCTTGCGTATTGTGGCTTCGAGAAAAGCATTTGCAAGCCCGTTATCAAAAGATGAATAGTCTATAGCTTATTTGGAACAAAATCAAGTTGAGTCTCTCACCTACGATCGATTGGTGTCTATTTATCCGTAGATCGGAAGCATAAAGAGGTGCTAGAGATATCATGGAAGTATTAGGGCCAAGATTTGTTATACTTAATGTAAGGAGGACATGTGCGAACGGTGTCGATTTACGAAGAGCCCTCCACTTCTACCATGTTCCCGGGCGAACTATGGTCTTTCTGAGTTGTCGCATAAAACTAGGCCGTCCTGGTAAGACCCTGCAGTTTGCTTCTTGCTAATGGGGTCGTGGATGACCCTCCCATCCACACCAGGCGCAGCTATCACGCAGTATGCGCCCTTATCTCGGGGCGATCCACAGGCCACGCAACCTACAATGTTCATTGAGTTCAATCAGCAGGATAATCTGGCTATGCTGACGTGAGAGGAGGCCGATTGAGCCTTGTAATTGCAAACTATGCTCGGACCGAGCGCGCAACTAAGTGTCGGCCTGAGAACCGGGCACACCGGGCAGAAGCACCCGGAAGGAGCAGCGATATCAATCCACATCTATTATCGTTGTAGTCCATAAGCACCAATGGAGAACAGGTCCGAAGCTATTCCGCTTTGGTAGTGACCCATGCTGCTATATTTGGTCCGGACGTCAGGAACTGGTGATTCCAGCGCCGCAGACTCGATGCAAAACCATAGACACTAAATATCGAGGTAACACTGAAGTTGCAGCTCGTTCATTTACTATACCTTTCAAGATTCCATCATGCCTTCCCTCTTACGACGCCCCTCTTCCTTGGCCAGCTCTTCCAGTGAAGAAAGTGACTGGCTGAATGAACATGCGATTGTTAGCGACAAGGAGTACAATGCCATTTACTTCGATGGATGCGCGGAGAAGCCCATCAGCGAGCAATTGGAGCCTATAGCCGTTGTTGGAATGGGTAACGTCAACTTTTCCCCTGAAGCCAGGTTCAATTTGATACTAACCCTGACGGAGTAGGATGTCGACTCCCAGGGAACGTCTCTTCTCCCGCCCAGTTCTGGGATATGATGATCAACAAAAGGACAGGGCGAACAGCCAAAGTTCCAGCTTCCCGATTCAACATCGACGCTCATCTTCACCCAAATAATGAACGCCCAGGATCATTCAATGTCCCCGGCGGATATTTCCTGGACAGCAGCCTCCAGGAATTCGACCCTGTCGTTTTCAACATCTCACCCGTGGAGGCGATGTGGATGGACCCTCAGCAGCGGAAACTCCTCGAGGTGGTCTACGAAGCGTTCGAGTCTGGTGGTGTTTCCCTCAATCAGATTGAGAACACCAAGACCGGAGTCTTCGTTGGCAGTTTCACCAGTGACTTCCAGCAGATGTCGTTCAAAGAGCCCGACTTTCGTCACAGCTATGCAGCCACGGGGGTCGACCCCGGCATCATTTCCAATCGTATCAGCCATGTTTTCAATATCTCCGGACCGAGTATGACTGTGAATACCGCGTGTTCATCGTCGGTATATGCGATGCATAACGCGTGCAATGCGCTGCGCAACAATGAGTGCAACGGGGCGGTGGTTGGAGGAACCAACTTGATCCTGACCGTCGACCAGCATATGAACACAGCCAAGCTAGGAGTCCTGTCACCCGATTCGACCTGTCACACGTTTGACGCGTCGGCCAATGGCTACGGGAGAGCCGAGGGTGTAGGCGCAGTCTACCTCAAACGTCTCAGCGATGCGGTCCGGGATGGCGACCCGATCCGAGGTGTGCTGCGATCTTCAGCTGTGAACAACAACGGAAAGGTTCCTGGGGTCGGCATCACTCATCCAAACCTGGAGGGACAGGCCCAGGTAATTCGTCACGCCTACGAACGTGGTGGTGACTTGGACCCGCGTCTTACAGGATACTTCGAATGCCACGGAACCGGCACTGCGATTGGCGACCCTCTGGAGGTGCACGCAGTCTCTCAAGCGATGAACAAGAAGGGCCCCCAGGGAATGGATCCCCCACTACTGATCGGGGCTGTTAAGACCAACATCGGCCACAGTGAGGCTGCGAGTGGTCTCTCGGCCATCATCAAAGCAGTCCTGACCGTAGAAGCCGGCATCATTCCGCCCACTCGAGGAGTCGAGAACCCTAACCCAAACAGTGAGTTTTCCCTGATCCCTCCCCCCAGAGCACTTGAACTGATTCGTTTAATCAGTCGACTGGGAGAACTGGCACGTCAAAGTACCTAGTGTGCCCCAGCCTTTCCCAACCCACCTTCCTGTCCGACGAGTCAGTGTCAATAGCTTCGGATACGGCGGAACGAACGGCCATTTCATTGTCGAGGGCGCAGATTCACTAGTGCCTGGATATTCCCATGGCCGGAAAAGGACTAAGCCAACTGAGCGAGGCGTTTTCCACCAAAAGCGGCCCTACCTGCTGCCCTTTTCTGCACACGACAAACCCACGCTGATGCGCAATATCGAGGCGTATGCAAAGGTGGTAGACGATTACAATATCGTCGATTTGTCCTATACCCTGGCCAATCGGCGATCCAAGTTAGCGAGCCGCGGCTTCGTCGTCACTTGTCCCAACGAGACTACAAAGGCTTTCGGAGAGGTAGCCCAGTCTTTTGTTTTCGCGGACAAGAAGAAAACTCCCACTTTGGGATTCGTTTTCACAGGCCAAGGTGCCCAATGGGCACGCATGGGATGCGAGCTCATGTTGTACTATCCGAGCTTTCTGCGGACAATTCGCAAACTCGACCAAGTTCTTGGGGATCTCTCCAACGGCCCCGAGTGGACCTTGGAGGATGTCTTGCATGAAGATTCCTCAGAATCTCGCATCAATGGGGCTCAATTTTCTCAACCCCTGTGCACCGCGATTCAGATGGCGTTGGTTGATTTATTGGATTCTTGGGGGGTCAAGCCGGCGGTAAGTGCAGACTAGGGTTTTCACACGCTGCTAGATGTTGACTGATGCAATCAATAGGTTACAGTGGGCCATTCCTCGGGAGAGATCGCTGCCGCGTATGCGGCTGGTTTGGTTGGCTTCAATGAGGCCATCATCGCGGCTTACTTCCGCGGCAAGACCGTCAAGGATATCGACACCGATGGAGCCATGATGGCTGTAGGACTCGGCGCTGAAGCTGTCCAGCCCTATCTTTCTGGATACGAGGGACAAGTGGTGGTGGCATGTCATAATTCCCCAGCACTCGTGACCTTGAGTGGAGATGCGGCTGCCATTGGTGCTGTGAAGGGCAAGCTGGACGCGGACAGCGTCTTTGCACGAGTCGTCAAGACGGGTGGAAAGGCATACCACTCGTTCCATATGAAGCCAGCCTCCGCAGTTTACCACAAGCTCATGCACGAGGCAGCTTCCGAGGTTGAAGCAGGAAGTCGCAAGTCCACCAGGGCCGTGATGGTCTCCTCGGTCACGAACACCCCTCTGGATCCCACACAGCCACTGAATGCGGACTACTGGTGTGCGAACCTGATGAGTCCCGTCAAATTAAACCAGGCAGTCCATACCATCGGATCCGATGCGCAATACAAGGTCGACGTTCTCGTTGAGATCGGACCTCACTCCGCGCTCAAGGGCCCCATCAACCAGATATGCCGGACGGAGAAATTCGACAAGATCGACTACCTCCCTACCATGCAACGTGGAGGAAACTCGGCGATCCAGCTATTAAACCTGGCCGGTCAGCTCTTCCTAAGGAACTTCCCTCTGGACTATGATCGGGTCACTGCAATTGAGCAGATCTCCCCGACAGGCAAGGTCCAACTGAAGAAGGGCAAATTACTGGTCGACCTGCCGCCGTATCAATGGAACTACCCGAAAGACCTCTGGGCAGAGCCGCGACAATCGACAGAGCATCGGGCTCCCAAGCATCCTCGACACGACGTGCTAGGTACTCGTGTCCCAGGAGGCTCGAAAACCGAACCCACGTGGAGGAACTGTCTGCGGATTGTGGATCTGCCATGGCTAAAGCACCATTCGCTTGGCGGCGAGGCAGTATTCCCCGCTGCTGGCTACTTCAACATGGCCATGGAAGCTCTTACCCAGGTAAATGAGGACAGTTCCAGTCCGATCGAGATAGCAGGATTTACTCTTCGGGATGTTTCGATAAAAGCGGCCCTCGTGGTTCCCGACGATGACGACGGGATTGAGACCCTGTTCGCTCTTCAGCCGAGTATCTATTCGGATGACGCGGGGCGCGCCTGGTGGGACTTCAATGTGTCGTCGTGCTCGCGAGATGGCCACTGGAACAGCCATATGACCGGCACCGTCGGCGTCAATCCATGTGCTGCTAGACAACCCCCGCGACATGTCCCGACCTTCACCCAGCGAGCCACAGGAAAGGCGTGGAACCAGGCGCTGAAAACCGTCGGCTTCGACTATGGACCCTCCTTTCAAGACATGCAGAGCATTCGCACAGACGGAAAAAGCTACCAAGCAGCCGCATCGTCCGTGGTGAAAAGGAGCTCCGGTATAGTTGAAGGTGAATCTCGTTACGTCTTGCATCCGGCGTGTATGGATTCATGTCTTCAGCTCATCATTGTTTCGATCTACGCTGGTCGCATTCAGGACATGACATGTGGTGCCGTACCCATACAAGTAGACGAGGTCTCAGTTTGGTAAGTCTTGTATAGTTTCTGTTCGTTGCTACCAGACTCTTAGTATCAGAGCTAACGAGTTTATTGCACCAGGCTACCCTCCCAAACCCAGGAGGAAAAAAGTGACGCACAGGCTTATGCTTGGACCGACGAGCGAGGATTTCGATCTTTCGTCTCGGGGACACAGCTGGTGGGAAGCGATGGCCAACTTCTCTTGTCTATCAAAGGAATGCGTTGTGTTTCCTACGAGGCCGCGGTGCCACAGAGTCGTGGGTCTGAGATCAAAGAGCAGCCGTTCATGCAAATGACTTGGGACATCGACATCGACACACTCACGGAACCAAGTCCGATTAAGGATCTCAGCACCAGCGACTTGGTGGCACTGGCTGCTTTCAAAAAGCCGGATCTCAAGGTACTCGATCTGGCGGCCCAGGACCCAGTTTCAATCTGCAAAACCAGCGAATTGATCAACTATACGGCCACGACAGCCACTGATGCCCAAGTTGACGTGCTCAAACAAGCCATTTCTGGTTATCAGCGAGCAAGTGTTCTAAAAGTCGATCCTGCGATGGAGCTTGAGCAACAGGGTTTGAAAGGCAACGAGTTTGATCTCGTCCTCTTGAGAACTCCGACGGAAGGCTCCAAGCTTGAGTGGCTACTGGCACCCGGCGGTCGAGTCATTGGAGACTCCGATAAGTGCTTGTCCTTGAATGAACGCTTTCAGGTGATGAGGTTGATGAATGGCGTTGCCATCGCCACACCCAAACAAGCGCAGAATGGTGCTGCCCTTGGCAACGGCAACGGTGCCACTGGTGATTCAACAATTACCATTGTCTATCGCGACAACGTCACTGATATTCCCGGAGAGCTTCTTCAAGCCCTTAAGCCGCTGGGATCGTGTCGACTCGTTGCACTAGCCGATGCACAAATTGCGCCGGGCGAGCACGTGGTGGTAACCTGCGACCTTGAAGGGCCCTTCTTGTCGACACTCCAGGAAAACGAGCTGTCTCGCTTGCAGGAAAGTCTCTCCAATGCCTCTTCCGTCCTTTGGGTGACGGTGGGAGGGTTGATCAATGGCACGATGCCAGAACAAGCCATGGCCTCCGGACTCGCGCGCTCCGTGACTTCGGAGATGGCATCGCTCGACTTGACGACTCTCGATTTGGACCTGAGTAACACGTCTCTGAACTGTGCTGTCCATGAAATCGTCCGAGCTGTGGAACGGCAGATCACCCACGCGGACGGAAAGGAATCAGAATACTGCGTCGCGAATGACCTGGTGCACATAAGTCGAGTGGTGGCGAATGATACGCTCAATCATCACTACGGGCCCCAGAGCTCAATCGTGCAGTCTGTGCCTTTCGAACAGTCTGACAAGCTGGTGGGAATGCCGCAAGCTTCGAAGTTGGTTTTCACTCATGATATCCGGGCCGACCAGACTGTTGGGCCTGATGAAGTTCAGGTTCGAGTGGCCTTGAGCGACCTCAACAAAGAAGATGTCTTTGTTCGCAACGGTACCGATCCACTAACAACATTCTCCCATGAAATTTACGGAGAAGTCACCCAGAAAGGATCGAACGTCAAGGAGCTCGAAGTTGGTGACTACGTCGTTGGATTCAGTCACGACAGGCTGGCCAGCTTCCAGACCGTCCATGCGGGCATGGTCCAGAAAGCCAACGCGGGCGACGTACCGGAGGAGCTGGTGACGTTGCCAATGGCATATGCAACCGCCTTACACGGTCTTGACACTTTGTCGAAGGTGGAGCTCAACGAGGTAGTCCTCATTCTCCACGGCAGCGGTAACTGTGGTGCCGCGGCCATCGCACTCAGCAAACACATGGGCGCCAGAACGTACGTGGCGGTTCCAACGAGTACGGAGGCAGCGATTGTCGCGGCACTATTTGATCTGCCCCTGGACCATATCATCTTTGATGTTGACAACAACCTTATGTCAACATTGAAGCAACGTACCGGTGGGGTAGCGGCGGATGTGGTCTTCAGCTCAGCTTATGTTTCACCCACTGTTGCCCACGAGTGCTGGAGAGATATCGCGACGTTTGGTCGATTCATCGAGATCGGCCGCAAGATTAGCTTGAAGCGCAGCGCTTTGGATACGGTCCCCTTGGCCCGAGGCGCGAGCTATATGGCATTTGACATCATTGAGCTATACCACCAGAAGCCGCAACTCCTATCCGCGTATCTGCGCCAAACCCTTTCACTCTACCGACAAAACGCAATTTCGCTGGTCTCTCCCATCGAAAAGCGGAACATTGCCGAATACGACCATGCAGTGGCAGCTTTCAGCGACGACTTTGCTGCTAAGAAGACGGTGATCGAATATGCGGAGTCGGATGGCCTGATCGACGTTCAGCCTCGTCGGATGCAAATCCGCTTCCGGCCTGACGCCACCTATTTCTTAGTCGGCTGTCTTGGAGGTCTGGGTCGCAGTTTGACTTCCTGGATGGTTCAGCGCGGCGCTCGTCGGTTCGCATTTCTGTCACGATCGGGTACTGACAAGGCGGACGCTGCGGATCTAGTCCGTGCCCTCGAAGGAATGGGCGTAACCTGCCAGGTCATTCGAGGAGATGTCGCAAACAAGGAAAACGTTCAAGCGGCGATCCAGAGCATTCCGGCCAGCCACCCTGTCCGCGGTGTGGTTCATGCCGCCATGGTGCTTCGCGTAAGTAGACCTATGCCTTGTTTCTTTGTCAAGTGGATCACTAATTGTTACTTTTAGGATGGTCTCTTTCATTCCATGTCCCATGACAGTTGGAAAACTTCAATCGGCCCCAAGGTCACGGGAGCGATTAACTTGCACGAGGAGCTGGCGAACACGGACCTGGATTTCTTCCTATGCACCAGCTCGACCTCGGGTATCCTGGGAACTCCTGGTCAAGCCAATTACGCAGCAGGAAACAGCTTCCTGGACTCTCTTTGCCGGCATCGCGTGTTGAGAGGGCAGCCAGGATCGTCTCTGGTGCTTCCCATGGTCCAGAACGTTGGGGTTGTGGCAGAGAACCCCGATATTGAGGCCGCGCTGCATCGCAAGGGCATCTACGGAGTCGATGAGACGCACTTGCTGGAGGCGATCGAGGCGGCAGTCTTGACGCAAAGTAGCACCCATCCGGCCGATCATCTCATCGTCGGTTTGGATCCCAGCAAGCTGAGCGAGTCGCTGTCGAGCAACGACGTCACTGACAGTTTCTGGACCGAAGACGCGCGATTCAAAGGCATCATGGCGGCAGTCAATGCAAACGCATCATCCAATCACGGGGGCGCAGAAGATACGATCCTTAACGCGATCAAGCGAGCGGGCTCACTGGACGAGGCTCGGGGCATGGTCGCAGAACACTTCACCACCAGGCTCGCTCGGCTACTTCTCCTCGAATCCGATGTATTCGAGCCTGACACGATCCCTATCGTCGATTACGGGCTGGACAGTATGATCGGAGCCGAGTTGCGCAACTGGATCTTCAAGGAATACGACCTGAATATTCCTTTCCAGCAGCTGTTGAGTCCGAGTCTCACAATCACCAAATTTGCGGGCGTTGTCTGCGAAAACCAAGGACTGGCCTGACGGGGACATGCCAGAAACAAGGGATGATGGCATGGTAGGGTTGAAGCAAAGCAGATGTACCTAGAAGAGATTGCGGCAGCGGCCTCTGCCATACCATAGCATATAGTCGTCGAAATGGTAATAAATGGATACCCAGGAGATGGTGTTGATTCTTAGTTCTGAATGATAGAAAGAAGTTGCAATGCTTGCAGAGGTTTGTATGATTTGCATTGCTTTGCCAAGACCTTCAGTAAATATTTTAAAAACTTATTATTTACTTCATTTTTATACTATTTAATTAGAAATAAATACTACATATTAGAATTAATTATATTAGAACCCTAATTTATAAAGTAATAGTAACAGAAATTATAAAAGTATAGTTAAAATCTATATGGAGATGACGCATCTCCATGCCCTAAACATAATATATATATTCACACGTTGACTGAATTATATCGAGGTAATATTTGGAAATATTCTAACATTCGTGTAGACGATGTCTTCAATGTCGAGCAAAGTATTGACTATATATTGACTATCTAGAGTACAAAACTGATTGCCTCTCTATTCCACGGTCTCATCTCTCCGCCACACAAACAGTACCGCCGCACCCCCAGGGCCCAGCAGGGCAACACACATAACCACCTCCAGCGCTCTCCAGAGCAACCCTGCCTTCGTCTGCACTCTCATCCCACCTTCCTGTGTTATCTTCAGAACCCACATCCACAACGCCGCGTACCCAACCCACTGGTCCCACTGCATGAAGTTCAACACTCCAGCACCAATACTGTCTAACAGCAAGTTCCTGGGAAATAGCAAGGTCTGTGGTGCCAGCGCCTCCCGAGCGGACGCCACAAAGAGGGAGGGGAACACCACGGTGCTCAACGAAGTCACGACCGTCCCGATATGGACGATAGCGCTGCCGATGACAGCGAAGAGATAAACCGGTCGGGCCGCGTGCAAGTAGATCTTGGATGACCTTTCTGCCGCGGGCTCCGGGGAGATGTTGTAGATGTGGCCTCCGCACCAGCTCAATAGGCTGTGAATCAACCCAACCCACACGGGAAACGGCGTCCATAGGGCGATGGCGGCCTGTTGGGCCGGGTACGAGACTACGTTTGGAGACGGGAGGCCCAGCATGATGCTTGGGACGACGTACCCCAGAACCATCGACCACGGGAGATACCGCAGTTGACGTGCGGCAGGGGCTCGCACGTTATGGCTGGCCTCGAGATGGAGAGCAAAGTAGATCGGGCCAATGCAGGCCAAAGTGAAGTTCTGCATCGCTAGTGCCCAGAGCGCCGCTCTAGAGAAACACCAAGTCAATCATTCTGTGTACTATACCTGGGTATACTCGCCTTGGAGATGCAGGAACCCATATCACTGATTACTTACTTGGCGACCATGTGTCTCTCTCCCCTGCGGATCCCCTCCACCCACACCAGGGTCCAGATGCCCACAAGCTGCCCAAGGAAGTATATCCCGTTCATACTGGTCGCGGGGTGACTGCCATCGACCGCTTCCCAGAAGAAGAGCACCATGATGGTGCACCAGTAGTCGATTGGGGCGATGCCGGTGAATCGCAGACGCAGGGGCTCATGGGTGCCAGGGATGCAGGGGACCGCTGCGCCCCGGATATGGAGCATGCGGTCCAAGGTGCCGTTGCTTAAGGATGTGCCCCATGTTATGTAGAAGGCGAATGCAGAGAGGCCGAGGAGGGCCGGCACAACACGCGAGGTGCCCATTGCAGCAGGTCGTTCGGTGCAAGGTGAAAATGCCCGATGGAGAGCTCTTACCAGACACACGACTATTATATTCAAGAATGTACTAGCGTCCGGTGCAATTTGAGTATGACACTCCATTATTGGCTTCAGGTCCTTCGGGGTAATCTGAAGCTAATGGGATTTTCGCCCCGGCACGATATCAATCGGCCCGAACCACCGAGCTTCAGTTCACCTGCGGAGTTGATGAGCTACTAGTCAATGTTTGCCGTGATAATTTGATCATCTCGATGATAACTTGAGTCAACTTAGATAAGCGTAGGCAATTGCAAGGAAGATTCTATATTTATCCATCCGCTGGTGAATATTGTTGGATACAATACTGTTAGACCTACCACCATCCAGCTGGTGTTTTCTGGTCGAAGGATCGAAACATGCTAACAAATATTGATTGTAGCTATATATGCCTAGGGTATAAACTTTAAGTTGATGGTTTGGCATATATTCTCTTGACGTTCTGTGTTGTTTAAGCAGTCTGTGAACATATGTATTGAAGAGGAAGGAACGCGCGGTGGCAGCCATGAAACTGGCGTATCGACGGAAGCAGGACAAACCACCAAACAGAACTAGAAAGTCTGTGGTGACGGTCATAGCGATGCGTTGATGGCAGATAGCGATGCGAAGCTCATATCAAGCAGGGGGTTCAATTCTTCATTCTGTCGGGGATGTGTAGAAGCTAAGTCTAATGTTATGAGCGAGACAAGCCTATTTTTGCTAGGCACCAAGGCAGAACTTCGTCTTTAGGAAATACCAAGGTCGAATGGCAATCCCCCACTACAGTAAATATATATATGTGTGTGTGTGTAGATGGTCATATTTTTGACTGGGAGCGTAGCGATGGAAAAGCAATAGATACAACCGCGGGTTGGAAGATCCAAAAAATACGCCTTGACCTTTCACTGGTTAATATTTATATTTGCAGCAGAGGGGATCGGATGGCTAAGATATAAGTTAAAGCATTTGATACAATCTTTTAGAGCGCACCTGAGTGCTAAGTTGAGATCAAATTATCTAGTCTGACTGACGAAGAGAATATATAATTGCTGAGCGAGTTTGCTCGAAGCACCGCAGAGACGTTATCAAGGCGTATTTCCATGAAGAGACAATGATCTATAATTCCAAGGAGCCCATTCTAGTACTGTTTACAGGGCAGGAATGAGCATCTTCTTCACGTATCGTCCAGATACCAAGAAGACATCCTGCTAGTTTCTGCTCCTGTTTCTTCCCACTCAGCCTAATTTCCACCAAGAATAGACTCGGCGATTTTCTCGGCAAACATGTCTAGGAGAGCAATATGTTAGTAGTGAAAGCGTACGAAAGGATGCCGCTAGCAAACTCACAGATAGACGACATGGGATGGCCAGGAGGACAGAACGGAAAGGCGCTGGCATCAACCACGCGAAGACCGGTAATACCGTGCACGCGAGCTCGCGAGTCCACGACGGCCGAGGTATCCTTCTTAGGTCCCATTTTGCCTAGATGGGGTAAGGGGAAATGTCAGTCTCAACTCTACTTTCGGCTCTGTTGCACCGCCAGATAACAATTCGATAAGCAGCTTTAGTACTCACAGGTGGATGTCCCGTGGAAGATCATGTTCATATCCTTTCGCATCCACTCGAGGATCGCCTTCTTGCCGGTGAGCTGGGGGCCAGGCGAAAGCTCGCCCAGGAGGACGGCAGGATCCCAGTTCGAGGCAACCTCGCGGAGACGCAAGAATGCGGCGTAGGCTTGCTCGACGTCCTCATCCTCTTGCAGCCAGTTGGGGCTGATGAGGGGAGGGTCGAGGATGCTGTTGCTGGAGATGGTCATGTTGCCGCGCGACTTGGTGGAGAGGAGGACTGCGGCGAAGGTGAGGAGGTTGTCGTTCGGACCGATAGCGCTCACCACGGGGCCGTTCTCAAGGGGCAGAATCTCGACGTCAGGCCAGTCCGAGGCATATGTATCCAGGTAGGCCCGAGTGGACTTGCTGAAGTTGGCCCGGTAGGATGCGGGGAACTTCTCAAAGGCTGGATATGGATTGTCAGCGTCGCGCAGAAATGGGTAAGGCACTACGTAGTGCGAAGAGGACTCTTACCTATGCCCTGGCCTGTGCCGATGCCGGACAGAGGGCCCGATTGATGGTTGATATACTCGGACAAGGCGGACGCGACGCTCTCGGGATTTCCTGCCTGTAACTGGGTATTCGTAGTGACATTGACTGCTAAGACCATGGCCACCACCGGTTGGTCCTGTCAAAAGGGTCAGTGGCCGCCCAATTATGTGATTATTGGTGATATTTATACGCACATGTTCATTCTGGCCGACGCCGGGCAGATCGGCGACAACATCGATGCCGAATTGCTGCAGCTTCTCAGAAGGTCCGACACCTGACAGCATCAACAGCTGAGGCGAATGCCACTGATAAAACATCAATTAGATGATCTTTGTCGATGAGTATATGAGTCAACCATGGAAAGACTCACCACTCCCGCCGAAAGGATAACCTCTTTGGTCGCATTCAGATGGAACTTGAAGTCTGACGTGGCAATGTTGCTCTGCACCTCAACGCCTGTGGCTTTCTTCTTATTGTCGAACAAGATCTTCGTTGCCAGGGCGTTGGGGTAGATCTTAATACTAGAGCCCCGCGCAGCCGCCTGGAGGAACGAGGATTCGGAGGTATCGCGAGTGGCGTAACGGGGGTCGACTGTCGCCGTCGCCGTTCCGTATCCGATCAGCTTACCGCTGTTGAACCCCTTTATGGGGCTCAGGCCTGACTTGGCAAGCGCCTCACTAAGAGATGGTCCATATGGGCCTTGATAGTTGCCATAGGACACGTGGAGAGGCCCGCCTTTGTCGCTGAATGCCGATGGGTCATAGGTAATGTTGAGAGACGGGTCAATCTTGGTGAAGTCCGGAGGTGTAAAGTGCACGCTCTTCTTAAATGCTGGATAAACATTGTCCCAGGCCCAGAAGTTGTCGCCAACTTCTTTCGCCCATTGATCCATGCTTCCTTCCGAGGGTCTAATGAAAAGAGCAATGTCAACATTGGCCAGAGGAATAGCAGGAATCAATCTTCCTTCTTACCGTTGATAGCCCATGTAGTTTGCCGCGGAGCTGTTGTCAGAACATCGTTAGCCATTGGTGTCGTTAATCCTGGCATTCTCTGTATATGAACACTCTCTCACCTGCCGCCAAATGTCTGGCCTCCAGCGTAAAAGATTTCCCGGTCATCGTAACCCTTTTGGGGCACCGTGGTCAGACCCCATGTTGTCGGTGTGGTAGCAGAACCAAGGGGGAAGGAGATCGTGTTGATATAATTGTATCCAGGCACTTGAGTACGGTTGCCGTCGAGGATTTCGTAAAAGCTTCCTGCCTCGAGGACAGCAACAGTATAGTTGGCCGGGTCGAGCGCTAGCCGAGCTGCAATCGCGTTTCCAGCATTACCACCTCCAACAATCTAACCGTCCATGGGTCAGCAATCATGAAGCAGCCTAAAACAAACACTTGCATAGCGGGAACTGCAGACTCACAATGTAGTCATAGGTTTCATTGTAGCCAGGCCTGCCAAACGAATTACCGTAGATGTGCGTAACGCCTTGCGCATCGACAAAGGCGCCAATCGTGTCCTGTTGCGTGTCGGACGCCGCTTGCACGGTGACCAAGATGGCCGCAGTCCAAGCCCACAATCGAACCTGCATGGTGACGGTGATAAACGAGCTGGTTTTTGCAGCTAGCAAGCGCACTCAGGGGATACCTAGATTCTCTTCGAAGTGGCCGCCTTGAGTCTTCTTTATCTCATTTGTCAAATTAGTCCCTTCATAACTTAGGATTAGTCGGGCCGAGTAGATTGAGGCTGTGAATGCCCGTGTCCTGCATACGAGATTAAGTCTTCCAACACAAGGCTACCAGCCGGACATGACAATACATTGTTGAACGAGCAAATCAACACCTGTTCATGCACTGCCTACTGCCCCTGTTTTTCCACGTGGGTCGTGCCTGACTATCGACTGCAACCATTGAGATCCTGTCTAGCTGCGATGTGCATGGGGTTGCGTAGTGTTCGGCTGGCCCTCGATGCCGCCAATCGGTCCGAATTGCCCGAGCGCGGCCCGAGCCGCCCGCCATTTTCTGACCAGCCGAGAACTGTTGCACGCAGTTTTCGGACTCCCGATTTGCATTGATGTAGGGGCCGAAGGAACGATGGATTTGTATCCTGGCAGCAGGCTGAGAAACATAGCGAATCTTACGGTGTCCCATCAACATCTACCTCCGATTATTGGGCAGATGCAAGGTCCAGTTAGGGTATACTAATTCTCTGATGCGCCGTAAGCTAAGAGGTAAGAACCAAGTGCCATATCAAAATCGCGGAGCTGCCGGAAGGCCCCATGCAGGTGCTTCTAGTGCTTATAGTGCAGGATTTCTCAAATCCATTTAGCAGCCATTGCTCCCGTCGTATGCTCTTTGCGCCCCCAAACTCAACGCCATCACCAAATCCTCCGCCTCCACCACTCTGCCCGTCTTTCTATTTTTGCTTATTTCGTTAGGTCCAGCCATACGAGAGCAATGACTGCGCCATCGCAAGGCCGCCACCCAACCGGGACTGCTACCAGCCTTGCCGCCCTCTACGCTCCACAAATCAAAGGGAAGATCGTTCTGACGACAGGGGTCTCGCCTTCTGGATTGGGGGCTGCCTTCGTCAAGGTAATTGCAAAATGGGAGCCTTCCGTGCTTATCCTGGCGGGTCGCAACGCGTCCAAGGTCCAGGCCACTGCGAAAGGCCTGGTTGAAGAGGGGTCACTCTCACCTAGCCAGGTGCGAACGCTCGAACTGGACTTGGCATCACTTGACGCGGTTCGGGCGGCTGCGACAACAATAAACAACTGGAAGGATGTTCCATCCATTGATATCCTGGTAAACAACGCAGGAATCATGGCGGTGGATCATGCCGTGTCTCCAGACGGCTACGAATCTCAGCTGGCGACCAATCATCTCGGTCCATTTCTCTTTACGAACTTGATCATGTGTAAGATTCTAGCTTCCGCTGCGCCTCGTATCGTTATGGTCAGCAGTGATGGCCACCGGCTCTGCCCATTCCGGTTCCACGACTACAACTTCCGAGTAAGTTGACCCCACAACTCCCACATCGGTGGTTAACGAGGACAGGACGGCGAGACGTATAACCGGTGGCAGGCGTATGGCCAATCCAAGTCAGCCAATATGCTCATGGCCCTCTCGCTGGCGCGGAAACTGGGATCGAGGCACAACCTTCTGGCCTTCAGCCTGCATCCGGGCGTCATCAACACCGCTCTAGGCGACCACTTGGATTGGAACACGGCGTTCCCCGCACTGCGTTCGTTTCTCCAACAAATCCACCCTATCAGGTAAATCTCAAGAGCTCATTGTCGTATGTAGTGGAGATCGATCGATTCTTTGGGAACCCACAAGCGTGGATGACGTCCTTTCCCTTCGTCTCGCCGGATCAAGGGGCCGCCACGCACGTCTTTGCTGCGTTTGATCCAGATATTTCAGGTCAGATTATATGTTATTTGTAGGTCGATAATGTGGCTGATATCAATAGAACACAACGGCGCGTACCTTCAGGACTGTCACATCGCAGACCCATGGACGGAGACAGTCAAGCCCTGGGCGACAAGTGCGGTAGAGGCGGAGAAGCTGTGGAAGATGAGCGAGCAGCTTGTTGGTCAGAAGTTTGACTATTGAAAGGTGAAGCGTGAGTCTAAGTCAATTACCTTATAGAAGAAACTGTACTTTTCTAAATTACTGATCCTAAGCATGCGAGACATAGACAAGACCTACATCTTCACGTCCACGTAAGCCCGAGGTACCGTCGCGTAAAAGTCGTTCATTAACTCATCATAGGCTCGGCTAGATATATATATTGAATAAAGCATTCTTACTATATGGTCAAAATTTTAATAAAATACAACTACTGTATTTGCAAGGGAACTATAAAGAGACTTTTGATTTGGGATCTGATATAGTTGAACCTTATTTTGGGACTGGGCGCCTATCAATGGGCCCTTGGCTGGGTTTGGCCCGGGATGTCGGGCCCGTAGCCCAACCAGGCCCATTGCGGAGGTCTAGGTTCCGCCTTGTGATCAATCATTTGCTCGGACAATGCAGAATTAACATCGTAACACTCCTGAAAAAACCTCCGAATCTTCTCCGTCCGCTCGTGCACCTGTCCCTCGCACGCATGAAGCACCCCCTCCAGCGCCTCCGTACGCGGCATATCATTCATCATCCCCTCCCAGGCAGCCCAGTTCCTTGTCTCCGCCATATCATGCACCTCGCGCACCCGCATCTCTAACGTCTCAAGCACCCCCGTCCAGTTCGCGTCCGCCGCAGCACCCCGGCCCATTCGACCAGGGGTCTTGCGCACCCACGCCAGATACTCCGCCACCACGGAGCCGATTCCTGCGATCTCCGCCTGCGTGGAGAACGCCGCGGTCGCGAAGCCGGTGAAGCTCGATAGCATGCGCTGCCGCTCTTGGTGATGCGGGTCGTCGTGCTCCGGGGCTGTCTGGGGGAGAGAACTTAATGGGGGCGAGTAGGAGGAGCCGGGCGGGGAATTCAGGGCGCGGATCTCGCGCAGTGGGGGGATGTGGGAGTGAGATGTTGAACTGCGTGTTGGTGCTGTGGTAGGTGAAGGAAGAGGAGGAGGAGGGAGAGCCGCGTCCACGGAGAAGGGCAGGGAGTTGGATTGCGGGCCTACGTGCTGAAGGCGCGGGTTATGAGGGACATAAGAATGGAAGAAGCTCGAGTCGGTGGGGTCTGGCCCTAAGAGCGGGTCCCCACTGCTTCGGGGCGACGGGAGGCACGGATCGAGGAGACAGTTGGCGTATTCGAGGCTCATGGCGGATTCGGGCATGGGAGGGGTGAGATGGGGGCTGCCCTTGAGCATCTGATGTTGTCGAAGCAACGAGGTTTCCGTCATATCTAGACAGGAAAGGCTGGTCAGTCCTGAGTCGAAACGGATGAGTTGAAAAGGACACTTGCCCACTCGGGCTCTCAGTCTTTCGATGGTCTGGAGCAAGTCAGCTTTGGTGGGACAGCTGGTTGGCGTGTAGACACAGGTCTCGCCTGCACGCAGGCATCGTTGGCACGACGGCTGCTCGCCATCGCAGCGTACTTTGCGGTCTCTGCACAGCTTGCACGCGATTCGTCGGGAGCTATTCATGGATTCGCCTGTCATTATTCTTTGGGATCGTCTGTCCGTGGTGGGTGCTGGTTAAATAGGAGCATGGCGTATCCCCTGTGAGTGATAGGCCCCCTGTGGGTGATAGGGCCCCCTGTGGGTTATACGCCCACCTGCAGGCGATGAACGAGTTGTGGCGACTAGCCAATGGTTCTAGGAGATGGAGTCCCGGTAGGATCGCACTATTTTAGACCGAGACACGTGGTAGATTTCAGAAATGCAGACGGTTTGATATTTCTGATAACCGGCCCCTGTAATTTTTTTACTAAAATTACGGACCCTCGCTTGCGAGGGTCCGCACCCATATGCAACATACCACCCATATGCGACTTCTTTTTAAAATCCTAACTTTTTACTTTGATCATCAACCACCCCACCAACCATCCCTAAAACCAATAAAGAAATAGAGCAGCAGATTCAGCTAGCAATGGACTCTCTCTGAGCAATCTAAACCCAATATTGCGAAAACTGCGCGAGAATTCGCGGTTCCTGTACACCGACTACGCCGGCGATGGAAAGGCGGAAAATCACTTTTTCAACGACAACCCAATGGCAAGAAGCTTAGTTCTGTACAAGAGCAAGCTTTATGTGATTATATTGATTACTTTGACGCGGTCGGTGCATCAATAAATCGCCGCCAAATAGCTATTGCAGCTAATTCAATTCTTGAAGAAGACCACAATGACGATCTGCAACCATCTCCACAAATTGGCGAGCATTGGCTAAAGCGTTTCTTAATCGTAATCCCCAGTACTATATACGACGCCGGCGAGCTCTAGATATTGAAAGAGCTAGTGCACTTGACAAATCAGTTGTTGAGAGGTGGTTTAATGACTACCAACGTGTGATAACTGAGCATGGTATACACCAACAAGATATCTACAATTTTGACGAAACTGGCTTCCAAATTATCATTACCGGGCATCCCAAAAAGAAGCTATTTAATGGATCTGTCACCAATCGTGAATCTGTTACAGTTTTAGAGGCTGTTTCGGCCGATGGTTTTGTCTGTCCACCACTTATAATTCTAAGTGCAAAACAGGCACTACTACGCTGGTTTGACGCTATTGATAGCGATGAGCATATAGCTGTTACCGATACCAGGGTATATCAATGATACCCTAGCATATCAATGGATCCAGCTATTCCATAAGTGGACAATTGGTCGTACATTTGGTGGAAAAAGACTCGTTCTTTGCGACCGTTTCGGATCACATTTAACGCGTCAATTTGTCAACTTTTGTGAGAAGAATAATATCATTTTATTCTTCTTACTGTCGCATACCAGTCATATACTACAACCCCTCGATGTAGGGGTTTTTAGTGTATATAAACACTGGCATAGTGAGGCTGTCGAAGCCGCTACTATAAGTGGGTGCCGTAAATTCTCGAAGGATGAATTCCTACATTCAATCGCCGAAATACGTCAAAAAACCTTCCGGCCGCATACAATTAAGCTTGGTTTTAGATTAACTGGCCTCTGGCCTATTAATCCTAAGCTTATTACTGATGAATTGGAGTTGTACGATCCATACGATGACAATTTACCCCGGCCGGATACCCCATCAACTAGCTCTCAAAACACTGAGTTTAGTACTCCAAAAACCGCTGAGAAAATACGAAGAATCAGTAATCGTCTCAATCAGTACGATCCCACTACTCAGCGGTTTAAAGAAGGGCTAGCAAAGCTTGCAAAGGGTGCTGAGGCCCAGGCTACTTTAGCTCTCCAGCTACAGCGGGAATTCGATAGTACACAAGCTATTATGGGGGCACGCCACGCTAGATATAACAATTCGCGCCGTCATATACGAATCACCGGTATCACCAGTTCCAGCCAAGTCAAAGAAATGAAGTATAAAGAATATAAATTGACCGAGAAAAACGACCAAGAAAAAACAAGGCGGAAATGGAAGAAGGTTTTGATTGAAATCAGGAAGCATGGAAGGGCTAAAAAACGTGCTAGAATTTAATTTCCATTTGTATATAAATGGACTAGTATCTAATTGATTTGTTTAATATATTTAATTATTTATTTTACTATATTGTAGGGTAGTAAATGATGGTTGAAGTAAAAAGTAAGAAAAAAGTTGCATATGGGTGGTATGTTGCATATGGGTGTCGGACCGGACCCTCGCTTGCGAGGGTCTGTAATAAATGTAATTTATGAAAGGGCCGGTTACTGTACACGCGGTTAAAGATAATGCCCGTATATTGGATCACGAATCCGGAAACAGCGCTAGAGGACACTAAATGGAGGTAAGCTGGTCGCCAAGACGCGATGCGCAGGGGTAGGGCGGCCAATCGAGAGTCCGAGACAAAACACTTTGGTTGAGGCCATCCGGAGGCCATCATTCCGGAAGGAGCAGCCTCATCAGCCACGAGGGGGACTAAAATCTCACGGACATGAAGGCTCTCCTCGAACACCTTTTGGGATTGTTTTCTCGGCGTTCTGGCCAGCAGTCGCGAACCTCACCGAGGCCTGACAGTCCCGCCCCCAAAGCCACATCGATGGACGGACAATAAGCACCGAGTTCGATCCACTCCCAATGGACTCCTCGGACCGTGGCGCTCGGGATCTGCTCGGATGCGATGGCCTGTATTCCACGGGCAAGGCATCAAAATGCGATGAGAGAGTGTCTCGAGATAGACATTTAGATCGGAAATCTTTTAAAACCTCACGCGGTTTGATTTGGGTGGATTGATTACTCACTGATCCTCCCACCAATTCATCCTACCCTTAGAATAGAATCACAGTGACGATGTCGAACGGCTTACACACCGCGAACATGCGCCAGCATGACACCGGTGCTGCGGGCAGCGCCAGCAATAGTGGCGATGGGAGACCCTTCCACCGCAGTGTTCCGGTTGCCATTGTGGGCATGGCCTGCAAATTCGGAGGAGACGCTACCAGTCCCTCGAAACTGTGGGACATGTGCGTGGAGGGTCAAGACGGCTGGGGGGCCATTCCCCACGAGCGATTCGATCTGAAGTCTCTCTATCATCCTGACCAGCAGAGATTCGATCGGGTCAGTCATTTCCCCCGCAGATGCATATTATTGAGTTGAGCAGAGAAGCGAAGAAGAAGAAGAAGAGAAAGCTGACTCGTCAATCAACAGCATCATGTCCGCGGTGGGTTCTTCTTGCAGGACGACCTGAAACGATTCGACGCAGCGTTCTTCAACCTTTCTGCCGAGATTGCCAGTGTTCGTGTGCCTTGACCCCGATTGCATTGCAAACCACCTGCAGCTACTAATGCACGAGGCATACATAGGCGATGGATCCGCAACTGCGGCTGCTCATGGAATCTGCATACGAAGCCATCGAAAACGGTCAGACCCCCTCAACGACCCCCAAGGAGTGAGTGAGCGTCACTGACAGACATGACTGGGTAGCGGGCATCCCGATGGAGAGCTTCTCTGGGTCTAATGCGTCAGTGTTCACTGGGACATTTGCACGGGACTATTTCGACACGCTGATCCGCGATCCCGAGAATCTGCCGGCCTCGTTCATAACCGGGAATGGAGGGGCGATGCTGTCGAACCGCATTTCGCATTTCTATAATCTCACAGGGCCCAGTATGACGATTGACACGGGCTGCTCGTCGAGTGCCGTCGCCATTCACCAGGGATGCCGGAACCTCCAAGCGGGGGAATCAGACCTGTCTTTGGTTGGTGCATCTTCTGTGCTATTGAACCCCGACATGTTCATCGCCATGTCCAACTTGAATGTGCTGAATGCAGAGGGGCGGTGCTATTCATGGGACCACCGCTCCAATGGGTACGGCCGTGGTGAGGGCGTCGCAACCCTGTTGCTGAAGCGCCTGGACGACGCCCTGCGGGATGGGGATCATGTCCACGCCGTCATCCGTGAGACTGCGCTGAACCAAGACGGAAAGACAACGACGATTTCTTCGCCCTCGATGGAGGCGCAACAACAACTCATCGAAGAGTGCTACCGCCGCGCCGGACTGGACCTTGCACAAACCGCGTACGTCGAAGCGCATATGACGGGTACAGCCACAGGCGACCCCATTGAGGCGGAAGCCATCGCGCGAACGTTCGGGCAGCGTCGCAGCTCGGACGACCCGGTGCTCGTGGGGTCGGTCAAGACGAATCTGGGGCATACTGAGCCCGTGAGCGGGCTGGCGGCCGTTATCAAAACCGCCTTTGCGCTGCAGCACGCATGCATCCCCCCGAATCTGAACTACGAGAAACCAAATCCGAAGATTCCGCTGGACGAATGGCACCTGAAGGTCCCGACGTTGCCCACCCAGTGGCCCCAGGATAAATCGCCACGCGCATCGATCAATAACTTTGGCTACGGGGGCACCAACGCTCATATCATCATGGAAAGAGCTCCCACCCCCGCGCGACAAATCAACCGCGCAGTTGAACAGGACGAAAGTCTTTCCCGGGTCTTTCTCCTCAGCTCTCGTGACGAAGCCGCGACCAAGGCAATGAGCTCCCAGCTAGCCAGCTACGTGCGCGAGTCCGCTTCTTCCACGGGAAACAGCGTGAACTCCTTCCTCCTCGCCGACCTCGCCCACACTCTGGCGGAAAGACGGTCACGCTTCCCATGGTCGATCGCCGTCAAGGCGAGAAGCGTGGACGAGTTGGTGACGAGGTTAGAGGACCCGAGTTACCAAGCGACGAGGGCCATTCGAAACCCCCGTGTTGGATTCGTCTTCAACGGCCAAGGGGCTCAATGGCACGCGATGGGACGGGAGCTCATCTCCACATACCCGGTGTTTGCATCTGCGATTGAACAGGCAGATGAAATTCTGAGAGATTATGGCGCTTCATGGTCCCTTCATGGTGAGTTCACTGATGCCAAACCTAACATCCCATAGTGATGGCAGCTAACAAGAATCAGAGGAGCTTCTGCGGGACGAAGCAGCGACGCGTGTGCACGAGACCGCTTTCAGTCAACCGATCAGCGTCGCACTACAGTTATGTCTCGTGGACTTGCTCAAGTCCTGGGGCATCACATCTTCGGCAGTGACCAGCCATTCCAGTGGTGAGATCGCGGCTGCATATGCCGTTGGAGTGCTGTCGTTCCAAGAGGCCCTGGGCGTGGTGTACCACCGCGGCAGACTCGCGCAAAAATACCAGGAGCTCTCGGCACTCGCAGGGGGAATGCTAGCTGCCGGGCTATCCGCAGACAAGGCCGAAGGCTACCTTCAGACGACCACTTCTGGTCGCGTCGTGGTGGCGTGCATTAACAGCCCCGACAGCGTAACGTTATCAGGCGATCTGCCAGCACTCGAGGAAGTGGCGTCGCGTCTCGAGCAGGACGGTTTCTTTGCTCGGAAGCTCAAAGTGCCTCTGGCCTATCACTCGCACCATATGCTGCTCATGGCCCAGGAGTATACGGAGAGTCTGTGGCACATTTTGCCTACCACGCGAAGTTGGACAGGAGCTGTGTTTTCCTCTCCTGTGTCTGGCGGTATCATTACGTCCCCGGACATTCTGGATCCCGAACACTGGACGCGAAATCTCACCAGCCCCGTCTTGTTCGCCAAAGCCTTAGAGAACATGTGCTTCGACGGGACTTCGCAGTCCGCACCCACTCCTCAGGTCGATATCCTTGTGGAAATCGGCGCACACAGCACCCTTTCAGGCCCGATCCGACATACCCTCCAGCAGCGAATGATTCCGTATGTCTCATGTCTGAAAAGAGGCGTGAACGCCGTCGACACCATGCAAGATACAGCGCGCGAACTTGTCGTCCGGGGCTATGCGGTGTCCCTGGCCGCGGTCAATTCAAGCAACAGCGGGCAGGAAACAGGCCAGTTCCTGCATGACCTGCCCTCCTATCCGTGGAACCACACTGCCGAATATTGGTCCGAGCCCCGAATCTACTGCGAGCACCGGTATAAGCGCTTCCCGCCTCATGAGTTGCTGGGGACCCCCGTCTCCGGAGGCAACCAGTTGACGCCGACCTGGCGAAATTTCTTACGCGTCGCCCATGTCCCTTGGCTCGCGGACCACCGGGTGGATTCCAAGGTTGTCTTTCCTGGCGCGAGCTATGTCACGATGGCGATCGAAGCGATCCGACAGCTCGCGGACAGCTCCGAGAGCAGCATTAGCGGGTATCGGCTGCGAGATATCGACATCACTAATGCACTGACGATCCCCGAGACTTCGGCGGGCGTGGAGACGCAACTGTGTCTCCGCCCATGTAGCGACAAGGAGCTGGACCATAAGGGCTGGTATGAATTCGAGCTCTGCTCCGTTGGGCCGGACGATACGTGGATCCAGAACTGCAAGGGCTATGTCGCTGTCGAGACCGTCCATCCCAATAAACGGACAGAAAGACAGACTGTGAGCGCATCCTCCTACTGGCCTGCTGGCGAAAAAGCGGCCCCTGTCGATCCGGAGTCGGTATTCGTGAGTCTGCGCAAAATGAACTTTCACCACGGTCCGACGCTCCAGAACCTGCTTGCCAGCCAGGCTGCGGGCAGTCGATCCATCACCACGATGGCTCTGTCTACTGTGGTGCCAGGCATTGACGAGCAGAACTATGTCATTCATCCGACGACGCTGGACTCTATCGTGCAGTCCTTCTACGTCGACTTTCCTGCGGAGATGAAAGAGCGAGCGCAAGTGGTGCCCCGGTCCATTGGCTCCATGTTTGTGGCTCGAGACCTCAAACGACGCGCCGGGGACACGCTGCACGCCTTCACTGAGCTTATTCAAGCCGACCAACGCGGAACACGCTCTAAAGCCATTGTTGCCCATGGTCTTGACGAGTCAACCGGGTACCTGGAGATCAACGGCTTCCACTTCCAGGCCATCCCCCAGGATCACGGAGACGATGCAGGACCCGAAGACAAGCGACTGTGTTCTCGGATGAGCTGGGAACTAGATGTTCTGCACAACTTCCCAGCCTCTCTACGAGACCCTCTGAAGATCTACCTCTCAGAAGCGGAGGTGGACTTTGAGAAGAGAATTCGCCGTGCATCCTACTACCTCATCTCTGACGCCGTCGCGGAGCTTGAAGGCCAGAGCCAAGATGGCTGGCAATGGCACCACAAAATCTTCTATAACTGGATGAAGGAGATCGTCGCTCAGGGTAAGGCCGGGACCCTAGCTTCCGGAAGCGCCAGCTGGTCCCGCGCAACAAAAGGCATCAAGCAGAGACTCTACGATCAGCTCTCAGCAGAGCAAGCAGCAGGCCGACTAACCTGCCGCGTCGGCCTGCAGCTCGCCAGTATCGTTCGCGGCGAGGTCACGCCTCTGGAGCTGATGATGGAAGGCAACCTTCTCAACGAGTACTACGAGGTCCTGCCAAAGCTCAAAGAGCGGACTTACCGACAGTTGAAGCAGGTCGCCGAGCTCTACGCGGTCAAGAACCCCGGGGCGAATGTTCTCGAGATCGGGGCCGGGACTGGAGGCGCCACGACCGTGATTCTCGACGCCTTTGGAGCCCGGTCTGGAGCCGAGTCCGGCACTCTTCTGGGCCATTACGACTTTACGGATATCTCGTCTGGATTTTTCGGGGCCGCGAGGCAGAAGTTCGCGGCTTGGGATGGCATGATCGAGTTCAAGAAGCTTGATATTGAGACGGACCCTGTGGACCAGTCATTCGAGACAGGGAAATACGATCTGATTGTTGCGTCGGCGGTCCTCCATGCCACTAAAAGCCTTCACCGGACCATGTCCCACGTGTGTCGGCTTCTCAAGCCGGGCGGAACGGTGCTGATGATCGAAAACACCACCGATACGCTGGACATGCAGTTGATCTTCGGCACGCTTCCTGGGTGGTGGTTGAGCGAGGAGCCGGACCGAAAGATGAGCCCGAATGTGCCGCTTGAAACATGGGACTCTGTCTTCCGCGCCACCGGCTTTCCGGGCGTTGATTTTGAGATTTCCGACTGCGAAGAGCCGGAGTTCTCGTCTGAAAGCATCATCATGTCGACTGCTAAGTCCCTCCCAGCCTATCCGCCGTCGATGTCGATCATCTACTCCCAGGCTGCACCCCCACAGGAATGGTTGAACGAGCTGGCAGAGAACATTCAAACGCAATGCGGCTACTGTCCGAGCGTACAGTCCCTTGAAACTGTCGAACCTCAAGAGAACTGCGTGTATATCGCTTTACTGGACATGGAACGCCCCATCCTGGACGACATCGACAGCACCACTCTCGAGCAGGTCAAGAAGCTCCTGAGCAACAGTCTCGGGCTCCTGTGGCTCAGCAGCGGCAGCGTGATC
Organism: Penicillium rubens; assembly: GCF_028828025.1. Classification (NCBI taxonomy): domain Eukaryota; kingdom Fungi; phylum Ascomycota; class Eurotiomycetes; order Eurotiales; family Aspergillaceae; genus Penicillium; species Penicillium rubens. The sequence continues at coordinate 1,817,394 of NW_026890601.1, read as the reverse complement.
GACGCCAAAAAGCCCCTGTTCGCCCTGGCACAGGGAATGCTGCGAACCCTGAAGCAAGAAGACACCGACAAGCGGTGCATCCAGCTCGACTTCGAGTCCACTGGCTGTCCCTGGACCGCGGACAAAATCCCACACATCATGCACGTCCTCCACCAAAGCTTCGACTACCGTCGCATTCCCACAGAGATCGAGTGGGAATACGCAGTCAAAGACAGCCTTCTCCATGTTCCTCGCCATTGGCCCGACCGGACCTGGGACGAGGCCTCGAATGAAACCCACGTGGACCCTGCCCCAGAACCCCAACCTTTCTGGCAGCCTGGGCGTGCCCTGACGTGGGAGCCGTCCCGCTCGGGTCTCCTGAACGAGATCTACTTCACGGATGCACCGGCGCTCGAGGGCGTGATCCCTCGCGGCATGGTGGAGATCGAGCCCAAGGCCTTCGGGCTCAACTTCCGCGACGTCATGGTCGCGCTGGGCCAGCTGGACGAGACTCTCGTCGGCCACGAATGCGCCGGTATCGTCCGGGGCCTTGGTCCCGGCTCCCACGAGAGCGGGCTCAAAGTGGGAGACCGCGTGTGTGGCATCGGCGAGGACCGCTTCGGGAGCACAACGCGTGCCTCGTGGACCAGCGTCGCCCGGATCCCAGACGAGATGGCCTGGGAAGAGGCTGCTTCGATCCCGTGTGCCTTTATGACGGCGTATATCGGGCTGTTTGATATCGCACGCCTGCAGAAGGGGCAGAGGGTGCTTATCCATGCTGCCACCGGCGGCGTAGGCCAAGCGGCTCTCATGCTGGCGCAGTGGGCTGGTGCTGAGTTGTTCGCGACTTGTGGGACAGCAGCGAAACGCGAGCTCTTGATCAACCACTACCACCTTGCGCCGGACCACATCTTTTCGAGCCGCGATCCGTCCTTCGCGGCAGGTGTCATGGCCCAGACCAACGGCGACGGCGTGGACGTCATTCTGAACTCGCTGGCTGGGCCCCTCCTGAAAGCGAGCTGGGAGTGTATCGCGCGCTTCGGCCGCTTCGTCGAGATCGGCAAAGTCGATCTCGAGGCGTCCCGGCGCGTGGATCTGAGTCCGTTAGCCCGGTCCGCCACCCTCGCCGGCCTGGACCTGCTCCAGTACCTGCGGTATCAGCCGCAGGTGGTGTACCACGCCCTGCAATCCTGCGTGCAGCTGTGCCACGCGCAGCAGGGTGTTCGGGCTGTGCACCCCATCACACCGTACTCCATGGCCGACATGGACCAGGCCATGCGGTCCATGCAGGGCGGTTCGCACACGGGCAAGCTGGTTCTGGTGCCGGGGGCAGAAGACCAAGTGCGCGTGGTCACTCGGCCGCGTCCACTACGGCTTGATCGCTCGGAGAGCACGTATCTCGTTGTCGGAGGACTGGGCGGCGTTGGCCGTGCCATTGCGCTGTGGATGATTGAGCAGGGCGCGCGCCATGTGCTGGTTGTGTCTCGCAATGCCGCCTCGCATCCTGACGCCGCACAACTGATTGACGATGCCAGAGCAGATGGATGCAACCTTTATATCCGCGACTGCGATGTTGCGGACGAGGCCGGCTTCCTGAAGCTCCTGGACGACTGTGCAGACACGATGCCTCCGATCCGGGGCGTCGTGCAGGCCGCCATGGTCCTGGATGTAAGTTCTCCCCCCATTGACTCAACCTGTATCTATATTAACCGCCTCTTAGGACACGGTGCTGGAACGCATCACGCACAAGCAATGGCAGCGCGCCATTCTCCCCAAGGTGGCCGGCACCATGAACCTGCACCGCCATCTGCCCTCGCTCGACTTCTTCATCATGCTCTCGTCCATGACCGGCATCACCGGCCACGTCTCCCAAGCTAACTACGCCGCCGGTAACACCTTCCAGGATGCGCTGGCCCGCCACCGCACCGCCTACGGCAAACCAGCCGTCGTTCTGGACCTGGGCCCCGTCTCGTCCGTCGGGTTTGTCGCCGAAGCAGACGACGACGTGCGCGCGCGGGTCGCCCGGACCCTGGGATCGACTGTGCTTCCGCTCTCGCGCATGCTGCGCCTGATCGGCGAGGCGATCCGCCATCCACTGCGTGGACATCCCGACGACAGCCAGGTCGTCACTTGCATTGCGCTGTATGATGGTTTGTCTGATGACATGGCAGCTAAGCGGGACCGGCGCTTCGGGACCCTGCAAGTCGGCACTGCGGCCGTAGGGTCTGCGGGCATCAAGACCACACCCGCAGGGATGGATCGGCTGGACGAGCTGGTGTATGAGCTGGCACACCCGGCAGGGGGCGGGAACGAGTCCAGGTCAGGGGAGCTGGTTCGTTCCGCGCTGGTGCGGAAGATCGGGGCCATGTTCCATGTAGCAGATGCGGAGGTGGAGGTAGATGTGCCCTTGTCGCAGCAGGGAGTGGACTCGCTGGTGGCGGTGGAGTTGCGCAACTGGCTGGGCAGTGTGATGAAGGCGCGGGTGACGATTTTTGAGATCTTGCAGTCAGGGTCGGTGGCTGATTTTGCGCGCATGGTGACGGCGCGGAGTGGTTTGATCACGGCGTAGATGGTGATATACCGGGGATGAGTATGGACTGGGATTCAACGAGATTACAACTATTGTATATCCATTGTTAAACATAAAATCAATATATTCGTTTCCATTATCTTCCCAAGCAGTCTTGACATTCTCCTAATGTATCTTGAGATGTGCTAGAGTGGAGAGCTATTCCTCATTAATATCCCTATCCTATCTACTCATACCCCTGCAGCTCCTTCTCCGTCCATTCCCACACCTTCAGCCCCAGCACATCATCCTCTCCCTTCGGCGTCTGCGGGCCCCCAATCCCAATAGGCTCATAGTACTCCCCGCTCTTCACCTCCTTAGCCACAGACGCCCACAGCTGATTCCTAACGCCCTGGTCCACCGGCGTCACGACCTTATTCGCGACCTTCCCCAACACCCTAATGACCCACGGGCTCCCCGTCGCATTATTCATGAGATTCGTGCGCACCACGCCCGGATGGATCGACGTCAGCGTAAACTGCGGGTACTTGCGCGCCATCTGGCGCGTCCACAGAATGATCGCCAGTTTGCTCTGCCCGTAGCGACCGTAAGCGCCCAAGCTCTCGGCGTCGGTGCGCAAGGTGTCGAACAGCACGCCTTCCTTGGGGGCGTAGACGTGGCCGTGCGACGAGAGCGAGACAATGCGCACGTCCGCGTCCGGCATCGCAGCCGTCTTTTCCAGGATGGGAAGCAGCAGTTTCGTGAAGAGAGCGTGCCCGATGTAGTTCGTGCCGAACTGCAGCTCGTAGCCGTCACTCGTCAGGCCCGGCGGGGCGGCCATGATGCCGGCGTTCAGCATGAGGATGTCGAGACGGGTGGACTCGGCCGCGACGGTGCGTGCCGCGGTGGCGACGGACGAGAGCGAGGACAGGTCCATGGCGAGGGGCTTGATGGGGGGCGCGTTTTTGACCTGTTGGCGGATCTCGTCTGCCGCGGTCTGCGCTTTGTCGATGGTGCGCGCGGCCAGCCAGATCAGCGACGGCTGGTGGCGGGCGTATTCCAGGACGCATTGCTTGCCCAGGCCGATGTTGGCGCCGGTCACTAGGATGACTTTGCCGGCGAGCGAGGGGATGTCCTGCTCGGGGTTGAAGGGGAGGGATTTGCCGAAGAACATGGTGATGGTAAGACGGCTTATTAGATGGTGTAGCGTCCTGCGCGAGTGTTGGAGGGGAGGTTATATACCCAGACAAGAGCTCGGGGGGTTCGGCCCGAAAGGCGCATTCGAATTATCAAGCTAGTAGACGTTTCTTTGTCCTTTTGGCCCCATCGACGATCATTACTCCCGACGGCACATCCGCATCCGCTCCACATGGCGATCTGATAGGCAGAGCATCACTGGGAGGAGTCTCGGATATCGAAGATCCGATGCAGTGGGGCAGTATTCGCCCCTTTTCGCCATCGCGTATATCAACCTGCATGTAAGAGTGCCTGAATCCGGTTAGCATACTGTCATCCGCAGCCTGACTAATATTTCATGGCCATCAATAGGTCCTGGCCTGTTCCTGGTTACATACGTTTTTGCACAGTTTGTCGATGTACACGGAATCTAACATTAACCTTGTGGACGTAAAAACACCCTCTTGAAGAGAGAACAAGAGACACTTTGTGTGCCATTTTAACCCCTCCTGTCGCGAGGGTTCGCTACCCTAACCGTAGGTGTTCAATGTGCAAGGCATCACAGGATTAAAAACGAGCATAAACTTTGAAGCAGATTTGAAGCCTGTCAGGTCGTTCATAGAGAGTGTTCTAGGGATCTAAAGTGGATCCTCTTCCAAAGGCGGCAGATGAATATTCTTCCCATCACCCTTGCTGACTTCTACGGTCCCCAAATCAATACCGTGTAATAGGCGCATCTAAAGTAGAACCCGATATATCTGTTAGCTTATACACACACTTCCATATCGTCAAACAGGCGTAGCCTATACAGACAAGAGTTATCATCAACAGTAAGATGATACTTACATTAATAGCACATTGACCGAATCTGAACTTTGGGTTAACCGATTTGTTGTAAACATTGGCACCACAGATTCCGCAAAAAAAGATCTGTATAGTATGCGAGCCAAACCGATATTCCTATATTAGATTAGTCATCCATTTCAGCGATTGCTTGTGTGGGCTAATATAATGGAAAATTGTATTGAAAGGGCAGGTTTAACAGCTGACATACCTTGAGCGACTCTGTCCCTTGATGAATTTCCATATCATCCACGAACGCAAGCAGGCTGTCTGCGATGTGACAATAGCTACCTATAATGGTCTTTTAGTCGAACAGTCGATTTCATTTGCATGATAGAATTTATCTGCACAGGGACGTATAAATTTGCAGGGGGACATGATGCTTGAATGCACATACAGTTGCAAGAGATTACTGTCAAATGAGGCAATGGGGACGGTAGTCTTGTTGAGAAACCCACAGGCCTACAATGACAACTTCCCTCGTAAGAGACCTCTGTAGAGTGATTCATAGAATCCTGTTTCTCGGAATCCTTGGATGAAGCCACCATAGCGTAGCTCTCAATTTCTGCGTTGCAGGTCTCTCCGTTTTTGTTGTGCTCAAGAAGCGCTGGCGTAAAGTATGGATTTAGCCAGTCTGGAGAGGTGGAGATGAGGAGTCGTCAAGGGAATTAAATAAGTGTAAAGTACATGAGCATATTGCGTGGTTGAGAACAGACTGATTAAGTGTGCTTCCAAATTGAGCGATGGTTGAGAGCCCAATTTGAACTGTGGAGCTCAACATCGTTAGGAGTGATTGTCCACCGTCTGTTGGGACCAAATCGATGCTTAACTGATAGACGGATTGGCTACGGTTCATGGAGTGATGAGCAAATTCTGGTCTGCTGTGCAAGTACAATAAAATGATGAGTGACCATCCCGAGCCGAGGTTCAGCTTCAATCTCATTTACCTTCATATTTTATGACTGGTACGGGAATCTTTTCCAAGAAGAATCATCGGTCAATATGTAGCAGGTTATATCTGTATACGCGTATAGAACTTCTTCCATGGGCCGTTTAGAGTTGGTGGAGCAGTAGTACATATATTACATGGGGTGAAGCCTTCGCAGACTTCCCTAATACGGATTGTGATATGGGATCCAATTTCAAAAACCAGAGTATTATTGCCAATATCGACCTGTGTGGTGACTGGGCTGGTGCGAGCAAGTACTATACTGATCAAAGCAGTTGTTCTGGCAGATGTGAGACATATGTGCGGGACAATGCCGATAAGTTTAGTACTGCTTACTGGGAGTTCAGTGGTTCCAAAGTCTATCAAGCCAGTTGATCTTGGTTGTGCTGAGTTTTCAACATTTTCTGATGTTTTAGCGGCTTAGGGTGGAAATCGGTAGTGTACGTATTTTGCCTTAGAATAAATGGATGATGATGGAAATGTGGGTATCAACAATTTGACAGGTAGAAGGTAGATTGCCTTCTCACAAGACACGAAGTAGTTTGCGTCTCCTGTCTCAGCTTAACATAGTCGTCGGTTGCTGGCCTTGGTCGCTGTAGAGTCAGTCGACATTACACCTGTTCCATACTTCGCTGGGTATCCCCATGATGGGAAAAATGATCCTTGGAAAACTGTAAACGTGTGAGTTTCTCTTTGCGTATCTTCCAGTCGCAGATTCCGTACATACATAAAAAGTGACCGTCGAATTGTCTTAAATCTCACCACGGCAGTCGAGAATAAACACCGCAGTAAGCAAAGCGTAAAAATTTACACCACCCAACAATCTATCCCTCAAGTAATTGAACAGAAGGCGAGCATGGGAAATTAATATCTGCTAACTCTCTACGTCTATTGACCAGGTTTGACCGTGCCAGTCACCCAAACATGGCCGTGCTTTGACAGCGCCAAATTGGTCAAATGGCCACATTTTGCACTGTCCTCGAGTGACCTGTTGATTATTAAGTGACGCTTCAGTGTTCATGTTATTGAGGGGAGTTAACTGTGTGTTGTGTTGCGTGTTCTCTAAGATACAAGTAGGATGGTGAACAGGTATATATGTATGCACGTGACCCCAGCCTCATTATCATCTCAGTAACCGAGATATTTCAACAATTTCCTTTGAATTCACCACTCCCCTCTCAATTCACCACTCCTGTTGAAATATCCCATTTGCTGAGACAATAATGAGGCTGGGATCACGTGCATACATATATATCTGTTCACCATCCTACTTGTATCTTAGAGAACACGCAACACAACACACAGTTAACTCCCCTCAATAACATGAACACTGAAGCATCACTTAATAATCAACATGCTCACTACGCGAATTGCTCACTATGCCAATTGCTCACTATGCCAATTGCTCACTTTGCGAATTGCTCACCATACGGATTGACCATGCCAAGGCTTAGGGTATGTTATTGATGATGCGAAAGCAATGCACGGACTGTACTGTATGCAGTGTAGGGAAGAAACGTTTCATTTCACTCCTCTCCCTAATTATACGGATTCATGGCTCTCATACAGTACATGTTGGACCACGATATACGAATTTTTGGATCTAGAGACATTAGCTCTTTCCCAATGGCTCTGAGCACTTTTTACCCACGGACAGGTAGACGCAACTCAATATCACGGCCAGCTTGAAATTATTTTCGTATTAATCTTTGTGAGACAGGCCAAAAAGATAAAAATAAAATAGAAAATAAAAGGTACCATGGTGACCGCAGTAAAGTGAGCTTCAGGGTGTTGAACACCAGTAACGAGTGAATACTGCGTTTGTTAAAGACTACGGTGCTATGACATATCTGAATAGATGCCCGACGGAGAAGAAGCAAAATGCGGGAAATTAAATGGCTAGGGACTCGCAATTGAGGTTATTAATTGAGAGAGTAGACGAGGCAGACATTTTAGGAACAAGGGACATAGATTATCGCAAGCCCAGGTCTAGGAGAAGCCTTTTGTGGAATGAACCGAAATTCTTACGCGGGCCTAGGATATAGTAAATTTGATCAGTTACTACGGCAGCTAGCCCAATATCCCCCGACAATTCTAGGCGTCACTTAAGCTACGTATAGCCTATAAACACGCACAATTGCTCCTTAGCTACAGTATCTGACTACTAACTAGCTTCTCTTTCCCGCAAATAGATTATTGGTTTCCTAGCAATAATTCGTTTTCAGCACTATGATTCTGTACCTATACTCGTATCTAAGTAGCATAAGAACGAATATCCAGTAGGTATTCACTGAATGTAATATACCGCTAAAGCCATATATGATACGATATAAATTTAGGCGTGTTTTACGAAGGTATACTTAAATGCCTTAAAGCTTTTGATATTTCTTCTAATTGGTCGGTACCCCTAGACCATATTAACAATCGAACAGTCGCCACTTAGCTTTTTTACCAATAGCTGCATAGCTCCATTTCCCCAGTGGGGATTTTCCCTCCAAAGCCCAATGCTAGGTGTGTAATATTTAGTTCCTAGGAGCAAACGAGGGCCCTATCAATGTATATTTTGGCCTATTTATAAGCTTCTAGAGTAGCCTTGTCTAGTTCCCGGAAGCCGTAGGGTTGTCTCCACTATATAAGCATTTATAACCCCCTAGAAAGGTATTCGATTGTTCCTAGGGGTCTAATACCTATTGAGCTATAAATACTAGTTGAATCCCCTTAGAATCTAGATTATCAGAAACTCTACGGAAAAATCACTATTACAACACGCCAGCTTCTCCTTTTACTCTTACTAGGCCCTTAAGCTCATTCAGCGCCCATTTCCAATCTTGAGATATGGAGATGTTTCCCCAGGCTTCCGATACAGCAAGTGAAAGACACGAGTCTCGCCAGGAACTCTTTCGAGAGCGTGCCAGTTATAAAAAGTATGAGCGTCCTGCTAAGGTCAAAGTCCTTTACTAGTGGCGTATAAAACTCTGGATTAGGTAAGTGACCAGGACATGTTATTTAAGCTTCCGTATTTGCTAACCCCTCAGGTTTCTTTTTGACACCGGAAGGGTTCCAGATAGCTATGAGTTCAAAAAGGGGTCTCCTACTCCCAATTTCAACTTGATCAAAGCTTTTATTCGCTAGTACGTGTTTTATGCAAGAAGAGGTGCTCGCACAGGCGTATTGCCCAGCATAAGAAGCGTTTTGGTATGTATCGTGGAATTATATGCTGGGCTTCAGGCAATTACACGAAATGCGATACCGAAAGAGGATCGATTAGAGATATTTAGGGCCAGTATAGCCTATTGCAAAAACGCTGACTTCTTACAGTGGATTAAAAATGATCTGAGATTCATTGATCTCAGAAGCAGTGGAAGAGGTGTACGTCGCGACCGCTCTGTTTCTAGTATCTCAGAAGAAGCCGAAGAGGCGCAAATCACGGCCGCTCTGCGTCTTGTATATCTAGACTACAGTAGCGACCGGTATCGCCTTCCATGTCGGGAACAGAGAGATCATCTTTCAAACCCTAATCACATAACACACTAACCTATATGTAGATAGCGCGTAAATAAGACGTTTTGTACCTAACCAGGTAATAAATACCAGGGCCTTAAAATACGAGTATAGAAGATACAAGAGCCTAGACCTAGACGACTGGCTGGAAGATTCGATGCAAATCCAGCAAACATCGAGGTCTTTGAGGAGGCGATCTGTCAACAATTCCCCTCTACATCCCGCAGCTACATCGCTGCAGATATGCCCGATACTATTTGTGACTTTCGGGTTCAATTTGATAGGCAAGGCTCGACAGTAAGCTTATTTAAAAAGATTTCGCCACTGCTTATCACCATGATATAGCTTAGATTTCATTAGACATCGGAGATTACTAGCTAACCTTTCCTCAGTTCTATCTACTTAGGTGTTCCCTCACTTGAAGATCTTCACGATGGCCAATAGCCTTTGTAGCGACGATACCTATCAACTCCGGACAGGCGATCCATAGGACGAAAATTCACAATATGCCCCCACCCCCGGTTACTTTAGCCGTACGCCTACCATATTTTCTCCTAGTCCTACCCCGGATTGTCCCACGGATCAGGTGCAGTTAGATCAGCTCGACTTTCTCCCATTAGTGGAATAGGATAAAGATGCCGAATATGACGAGCAGCCTCCAAGATATATATGCTACACTATTGCATGGAAGCTTATGTTTAACCGTAAGAAGGTAGGCAGTGTGACTGAAAAGGATTTGGTTATAGCTCCCTCAGATTATTAGGGGAATACCTTAAAACCAGCCGTTGAAGAAATGCTGCAGATGAAGAAGAAAGGTGGCCAGCGAGTTCGCTCTAAAGGCACGGCTATTACTATCAAGGCGGACTCTCGGTGTCAGAAGAACCTCGAACGATTTTTCCCTTCTACTATTAACTAGAAACCGGTAGAGAAGCAGCTACGTAAATAGAGCAATTTGGTTCGTATAGGCAAACTGCTCACAATCGAGGTTATCTTTAATTATAGGGGCGATAACGATAGTAGCTCCGTGCCTATATCAAGAACAGTTGAAAAAAGAGGCCGGGTGTCAGCAACTAGCAGGATGTTAGCAGAGCGTGAGAGGCTGATCCGTAATAAAGAAGAGGACACCGGACGACCCGCAACTTAGGACCTTGTTTATAGCCTTATAAGGTGTGATATCCGTTCATACCCGCTTAAGTCTGATTAGTGCTAGGAAGATCCCTAGGACAAGAAACACTATAAAATGCGGGCCCCATATCTAGAACGTCTGATTGACCATGTTGATGGTGGTGGCAGCCTAGACAGTCACGATAATATCCCTAGTGATATCCGTCGAGATCTAGTTCTAGAAAGTCAGATAGGAAGAAAATCGAAAAAGGCTGACATGTTGATAACCGGGCCACTATATCCTCCAACCATCATTAATGTTCTGCCAGCGCAAAACGGGGTCACCCCCGCGGTTACTTCGCCTATACGTAGGCTTCCATCTGATAACTATATCGCCATCCCTAGGTCTCGCGAAGCTACGGTGAGAGAATACTGCAAATGGTGGATCCCAACACTCGCTGTTTCTATCCTGTGGACGAGTTTGGGGGCATTGGTTCCCGCGTGCGTTATCCAATAAGAATGAAAACCCCTGGAAAACGAGAGGAGCCCAGGGGCTTCACTTCTCTACATGCTCTGAGTGGAATCAACAACCGTAACGGAACTCGCCAGATCCCGCTGGAATGTGTTTCAGTCGTCCTCCAAGCTGGCGCTAATGTTCATACGAAGTCCGACGATGATGGAAAGACAGCTCTGCATTTCGCCTGCGCAAACAATATAGATATTGTTCACCTTCTTTTGGAGGCAGGGGCAGACCCTTACGCCAAAACTGACATTGGAGCCACGATACTACACACCGATGGAAAGACTGACACCAAACTGCTTCCTATCCTACTTGATTCGGCAGCTGTTAATATCAATAAGTTGATTGCGGATAGCAACGGCGGACCCTTGTTCAGTCGTCTTCGTGGTTACCATCCCGAAAGCGGAATTGAGATTCTGAAGTACACCACGGACCCAAATCTGACCGAACCAGACGGTAATGGCTTTCTCCATGCGTTACTTGATCGGTATAGATTCTCTAAGCAAGATACTGTTCTTGAGGCCTTGCTGTCCGCTGGCGCCGATCCGAATCTTCAAAACAACAAGGGCGAAACGCCACTGCATACAATGGGTGATGATACCAAAGTTGAATTAATCTCCGAATTGGTCAAAGCAGGTGCAGATCTTGAGATCCGGGATTTTAAGGGTCAAACAACCCTCTTCAAGAGTCTTCCCGGGCATTCGAAAGGCATACCCAATTTTTCCAAATCCCTCATCAATTTAGGCGCCCGACTGGACACACGGGACAACAAGGGCCGTACTCTTTTCCACAAAGTGGTCTGTAAAGTTGAAGCTCTGGATGATTTGATAAAGATGATGGATTTTGACCCTTCAGTCGCCGACAATGAAGGCAATACGCTTTTCCTTGAGGCCGCTTTCGCAACTATTAGATCGGACAGCACGCCAATTTTCAAACATCTCAAAAGTCTGGGGGTTGATATTGACCATCCTAATTCCTACGGTTGGACAGTCTTGCATCAAATGTCCTTCCAAAATCAGACTCACTGGGACAGGAGTCCTTCTGCCGAGACTACGTTTGATTATGTCCTAGGAGAGTGCAAGAACAAAAGTCCTCAGGATACAGACGGGATTCAGCCTTTGCATATTGCTGCCGCTGTATCAGAAGATAATGTTTTTGGGCTTCTCTGCTCTGGGGCTGATATGTTCGCCGTTACGAAAGAAGGCATGACGGTTCTCCATGTCGCAGCTCGAGCCCGACAACCTGGCACAGTTGGTCTTGTTCTTTCCAGAATGATTGACCTTGATGATGAAACACGGAACACCTTCATCAATCAGAAAAATGTGGAAGGAGACACGGCACTTCACTTCGCCTGCTCTTCTGGTCGACCTGAGACCGTGGATCTTTTGTTAAATGCCGGCGCAGATCCAAATCTGCCGGGCAAGGATGGATATACTGCATTGAGAGCATGTGTCAATTTTGAAATGGAACAAGTACGATGGAAGAAAATGGGCAAAATCGAGGACGCCAAATCCCTCAAGACCGCCAGCATCTGGCTTGGTATCCGAAGTCTGCCACCGGCAAAGGATGAGTCCGAGGAGGGAGCCAAGGAGTCTCAATGGAGATCAAATAGTGAAAAGGATGCTTCAAGCTCGACGCGTCTAGATGAGATTCTCACCTCATTGGTACTGCACAGCAAAAACCCTTCTTCGGACAAGGAGTCGCTTTGGGAAGCATTCCAAGAAGCAGTATCTAATCAACGCGACTATACCGCGGAATGTTTGCTGCGGATCCAGAATCGTGTGTTTCCTAAACTGAACCTGATAGAGGGACCGGGAGGCAACGACTTTACCCTGTGCAAGACTCGTCTTCAAGGCGAAATATCATCCCTCAGAGAGCAAGAAAAGAGGCGAAAGGAATGGATGAACACAAAAGGTGGAAGCATAGATCTCCGCTTCGAACAAATGGTTAAGTATCTTCGTCTTGGGCAATACGGTCTATTCGAGGAAATGGCTTCACAAACAGATCTCCTTGTGTTAGATTACACCCATATCTCTGTCGTCCACTGTCTAGTGGATGATGGTCTTTCAGAACTCTTAAACCGTCTCTGTACTCCAGAGCAGGCTCTGAAGTTTGATGATCACGAATGGTGCGAACATACCGAGAATACCGGTTCTCGTTCCCGTTCCAGTGCAAGGACACTGCCGCTGCTGATGCACGCATGCCACCGCAGCTTTCCAAATATGAAAGTGGTCCGAACACTTGTGGAAAATATGGGTGTGAACATCGATTCAAAGCGCAGGGAAAAAATATATGTTGATGGCAATTATAAGACCGTGTTGGATCATGCCGTTCTACATGACCTCGCTGAGGGCAAAACTTGGTGGAACGTGCATCAGGCTTTGCCGTACCTCATCAGCAAGGGCGCGAATCTGGAGGTCCGCGATGACAAGGGGGAAACGCCTTTGCATATCGCCCTCGACTATGACAAGTACAAGGGCGTCTTTTACAGACATGCTGTGGACATTCTTCTGGATCATGGCGCAGATGTCAACGCAGTCAACGCCTACGGGGAGACCTGCCTGTCAAAGGCTGGCGCTGATATTGGCTTGATCAAGTTGCTTTTGTCTCGTGGCGCCACAATTTCCGCCACTGCTATATTCGCCGCCATCGGGTTTTGCAATGTTGAGTTGTTGGAGCTCTACCTCTCCCATGGTGATGTCGCTAACATACGGCGGCCCGCGCTAAAGCATCGAGTAAGGCCTCATGCAATTCAAAAAACCATAATCCCAACTGCTGAGGAGTATCCTTTGTTCTATGCGGCAACTTTCAAACCCGCTAAATACTCATCTCGCAAGGAGTTTGATATTGCTTCAGTTCGAAAGGGCACAATGACAGCGCTTCTTCGGAGTGGTGCAGACCCATACGCCACCTTCGTTGAGCTCCATCGAGTAAATGATGACTCTCTCGTTGATGGCCACGATTCGGACTCGGACGATGTGCATGCTGGTTCCAAAGATCGATGGGAACCCAGAACCCGCACTGTCATCCATGAGATCTTGACTAAAACGGAGGTTTTCGAGCCACTGCTTCAACTGTCGTCTCTACAACTGGAATGCCGAGATGACAAAGGCAGAACTTTGATCCTTTGTACTAGTAATCCCGAGGCAATTCGACGCCTTGTCGACCGTGGGGCTGACATTACCGCTCAAGACAAATCTGGCAAGACCATTGTTCACGCACTCATAGCCCGCAAAGCGCAAGAGGAAAATATCAGCATCATGCGGGCTCTCTTTGACAAGGATCCTAGCATTGTGCAGATAGGGGATGAAGCCGGTGATACTCCGCTCCACTATGCGCTTCGCGAAAGGGCGATACAGTTCGAACATGTCGATCTACTACTTAAATACGGAGCAGATCTGCACCAACCCGATTCAAAAGGCGATACAGCTCTCCATATCCTTTGCAGAAGAGCATCTAATCACAAGACACGTATCGAGCAGTTCTTGGCCCTCGGGCTGGACATCAACGCACGCAACAAGAAAGGCGAAACTCCCCTCATGCACTGTCTTGTGGAGGGCAGATTACGATCTAGTATGTGGTCGTACAGTGGCGAAAGTTCCAGCGACAATGACAGCCTAATCTTGCTCCAGGATCTTGGTGCCGATTTTCACGCGCGAAACGACGCGGGGATGTCGATGCTTCATGTAGTTGCTGGCAGGAAGGTGCGCGATACCGTTGGTGTTCGTGAGTGGGAGATTAAAGACAATAAGGAAAACCTAGTCAGTTGGTTCCGCTTCATCATGAGCTTGGGTGTGGATCCTATGCTTGAGGATGCTCAGCAGCGAACTTCTTTGGATCACGCAGCTGCTCATGGCAATGAGCATATTTTGAAGTTGTTCAAGCAGAAGGACGCCCAGGAGTGAAAGCGGTCGGATGAGCTCCCGAGGTCATTGTGGGTATTATTCAGGGAATCATTATTTTTGGCTACCAGCCTAATTTTGACCAAAGTGTAGCCTTCCGTGGCTTTTATTTCGGTTTCCCTGGTTTTCTATTCACGCAGGCAGCGGAGACTTGCACAAGGCACTAATCTGACGGCTTCACTGAGATGAACGATATAACATACCCGTATATCTGGATCAGATGAACGAACTTGCTGATGAACTAAGATCTAAATGGTTTTCCAACGTCACTTGGCATATTTTCCGGTAATCAGCTTTGTATGCCTCGTCGGTGGCACGTGATTCCAACCATTTGTAGTATTCTCTCACAGCAGCTTCGCGAGACCCGGGGATGACGACGTGGTCGTCAGATGGAAGCCTACCTGCAGACGAAGTAACCGCGGAATTGGTCCCGTTTTATGCTGGTAGGACATTAATGATGGTTGGAGGAAATGGTGGGGCGTCGTCATCGTGTCAGTCTTTTTTGATTTTCTTCCTATCTGACTTTCCAGAGCTAGATCTCGACGAATATCACTAGGGACATCATTATAACTGTCTAGGTTGCCACCACCGTCAATATAGTCAATCAGGCGTTCTAGATGTGGGCCCCGCATTTTCTAGTGTTTCTTATGCTTAGGGTCTCCTAGCACCAATCAGACTTGAGCGGGTATGAACGGACATCACACCTCATAAGGCTATAAATAAGGTCCTAAGTTGCGGGTCGTCTAGTGTTCTCTTCTTCATTATAGATCAGCCTCTCGCGCTCTGCTAACATTCTGCTAGTTACTGACACACGGCCTCTCTTTTCAACTGTTCTTGATATAGGCACGTAATTACCGTCGTCATCGCCCCTATAATTAAAGAGAACCTCGATTGTGAGCATTTTGCCCATACGCACCAAATTGCCCCATTTACGTAGCTGTTTCTTCACAGGTTTCCAGTCAATAGTAGAAGGGAAAAATCGGTCCAGGTTCTTCTGACACCGGGAGTCCGCCTTGACAGTACATAAATGGCTATTTCTTTGTTGGTTGTGATAAATTTCTTCCCTACTTTGTAACGGTCGGAGTCAGAAATCAATGCTTGCCTTGGATTATTTGGGCAAAATGTCGATGTATAATGCCTAACCAGTTCCTTTCTTCCTTTGGACTAGCGTTATCTACTTAGCAATGATCGTCTTTCAGTTCCTATCGTGATGAATGGGGTAGTCGGGGAGAGGCAACAGAATGGAAGAATAAGTATAGATCTCGATTGGCACAATCAGATATTACTTCATTTTAGTTTCAATATCTCTGCATATAGTATATGGTGATTGCATATAAATACAATCTGACCCCGAATAGATTGAACAAACGGATTATTGAGAGAATAGTGTGTAAGCCGATGCGTAGAATCATTGGAAAGTGAGAAATGGAGAGGTACTAGCGACTGAAAAATCGTGCATCTACGTGACCTTCCACAATAGGTCAAATATCATAATCTTTTCAATGCCTGGTATTGACGTGCTCTATCTATCGAAGCGAACAGGTTATTGAAGGCATCGCTTGTGGTGGTTCCGGTACAGTAGCATCACGCTTGTTGCCCTTCAGCTAAAGCGTTATGAATTTCTCATTAGATTTTGTGTTTCGAGCACCACAAAGCAATATTAACAACACTTGAAACGGCATGTCATGACATTTTATTGACACATCAGTTCTGTTCTTTGAGGAGACTTTCATGATTCATTACAGTATTGCCTTGTCCGCTTCATTTGCTATGGGCAAGCCCTAACTTGCAATTAACGTATAATTTGAAGTCAACACTAGAACACAGCGCACATGACTATCATGTGAAACCTTTATACCGCTTGGATACCTTGCCAGCGCCACCATTTGTCAATATGCGGCTGCCCACTAACAATTGCCAACAATTGACTCAGCGAAATGGGATACGGCACTTGAGGAAAATAATCCATTCTGTGCGGCTCTTTGGGCATTGGTACCCCCTCACAGATATCACATCCATTACGGGGCTTGTCTCCATGTCCAAGCTGATATTCGATTTAACCAGCGCTGGAATCGCTTAACCATTTCTCGTGGTCTTTTTTAAACCTTTCATAACAACTGATATTGAAGACTCGGCCCTTATATTGGAACTAGTCCTGGATTGCTTTGGTAGACCATTCGGTTGAGACTTTGCTACCTAGCGGGCCAGCTATCCACCCATCGATTTTTAAATGCCCGGCTCTGAGGAAGTTGGTAAATCTGGAATGATACGCTCAAGGCATGTGATATGGTAGTACTCGACGCGTTCTGCGATATATAATAAAGTTCAGTACTACAGATCCTTCTTTTCCCGGGCCCGTAGATTCATACCTACACTATATGTATTTGGCCTTCCTTTTAAAGTAAACCGATAGTAGGAGCGAATGATTGGCTCGTGAGTGCGTCTTTCGAGGATATAGCTCCAATCCCGGTAGTGACTAGCTTTGATCTTCGGGACTTCTTGAAGGTATAGCACTCTTTCACCAGACTGTTTATCCTTAGAAATGAATAAAGCCTCTTCCCTATCCAAGTCATTCCTTTTTCTCTTTTTCTTTCCCTCATTCGGGGCGTCCACGTCAAGAGACAAACCTCTATAGCATCTGGTAACGCTTCTCAGCTCCATGTGATGGGGCAATTTTTTTCACAACCTAAAGACAGAAACCAAAGAACTGCAAGATGATGGACGGAAATGAGCAACTTTATAGCAATAATTTCTATCCGGGAGATTTAGGAAGAGGGACCTTCACCACGATCTAAGGTAGGGTGTGTGATAGCTTTTATACTTTTGTTAACGTGGGGCCGACCATTAGCTGTTGGAGCAGAAGACACAAACCGTCCTTACTGTTGAAGTAATTGGTGGTTGGTACAATTCCTAATCCATATTCAAGGATAGAATAGCTTGTGTTACTCTATAGTAGTTCTTAAGATTCTTACGGCTTAATTGCTAGAAGAGTAATTCATAATATATACTCGAATCCTACCCGAAAATACGGGTGATTGTTTATAGTATGTGTGTGTGTGTGTGTGTTTTAACTCATTTACGCTAACCCCTCGTCGAAACGATATACTACATACAACTACTATATATATCTTCCTATATACATTTATCGTGTACCACTTCCTAAGCGAACTTAGAGCCTCGCCGAGGCCTGCTGTGGCCTATGCCGTCGTTGTGATTATACAGCTCTTATAGCGCGTAACTTTATAATTTTGGAATCGTTGCGATACTCCGGTAAAATCTAGGACAGCCTCCACTATCTTGGTCCGTGAAGCACTATCAATTTTACCTCTAGGTAAATAAACTTGTACTAGGGTTGGTTAGCTCGGTGCGACTGTTATACGATTAGTCGAAGTAATACCAATCAATGTGGGTGGAAACTAGGAGTGGCCAACGAGTGATTAAATAGGGCTAGGCACAAAAATCGGACAGAACAGAGGGGCTAGTGTGAAGTGATTAACGAAAAAGGATTGACAATAACCTTTACTGAAGGAAAAGTACGAAGTAGACGCATTAGTTAGAGACTACGTGGAATGTGAGCAATAAAAGGTGAAATGGCTCGGCGAAAGGCGTGTGTGTTATACAATACTAGAGCTTATATAGACGTTGTCTATAGTACAGTGGAACCCCCAGATTCTATAAGTATAGGAGCGTTTCTAAGATCCCACGGGCTCAAATTGTGCGTTTAACATTTCAAATACCACCGGAGTCATAGAGAAACAAACGAAATTTTATAATGATGTCGTTATTATTGGTGCGGGCTTGTCCGGTATTAATATAGTATATCAGCTTCAACGACAACTCCAGGTCACCAGCTTTGTGATATATAACCGCGCTACTAAGCTAGGAGGAGCGTGGGCAGCTAACAAATGTAACGTCATTCTTTCTTTACCTAGGTTCAACCTATAGCTTTTGTGATTTTTATATTTGACGGATCTTTCAAGGCCGCTAATTTTCAATACCAGATCTAGGATACGGAGTCGACATACCTAGAGTTTTATATTCACTCTCTTAGTTTCTAAATCCCGAATTCTCCAAACTTTTCCCAATATAAAGAGAGATTCTGGCCTACATCTAGCGTGTGGCTATCGTATATAGCGTTCCTAAACAAACAAAATTTTCGAACCGAGTGGAAAGGGGCTAAATAGATAGAATCTTCCTCTATATAGTATGTGTATCTTTATGATCTTAATACCGAATAGGAGTTTTGTCATAAAGCCAAGTTGCTAATATTAGGGGTTGGGGGATATATAAATCCCAATCTCCCCGTCCTACCTAGACTTAAAAGTTTTGAAGGCCCTATGGTCCATATAGCAAAGTGGGATAAGGAATATAACCTTCGAGGGTTAAATATAGCCGTGATTGGCAACGGATGTTTGTTAACGCCTTATTATAGATCCTATTGATCTAGGTATTGATATAAAAATAGGTTCCGGATCATAGGTTGTACCTACTATGATTGAAGAAGTCAATAGCTTGACTCAACTTATTAGGGTATATATTCTGCCTACCTAATAATTCCTGACTTGTCATTCTTTCTCTAATAGATTCCATAGCATTATGTGCCTATGACTATTGGTAATTACTAGTTTAGTAAAAAGCTACGGAGCCTCTTCTATTATCTACCATTTGTCTTAATGCTATTAAGGTGGCTCACTTTTTGGATTCTTAATATAGCACGTGGTCAATTCTATAATAACCACGAAGGCAAACGAATAAGATAGCAGAGATTTTCCTACAACCGGAAGTATATCACCGAGAATGCCCTAGGTGAATCTTAATATTACGAATTATTAGTTTAAATACTTATAGATCTATTTAGAGCGATACTTGCCTCTTCTTACCCCTAACTACGACTTAGGGTGTAGGGTAAGTAGACTTCTCTATATTATGGAGCAGCTGCTAATATATTCTATAGCGAAGAATTCTAGACAACTAATATATCCGATCTCTCCATAACCCGAAAATGCGCGTCGCTAAGGAATCCATCAAACTTATTAAACCAAAGAGCATTGTCATATTATATAGGGAGCACAATGCCGACTTTATAGTGAGTACGTAGACATTTATGATTGTTAGAACGTGTATTAATTAGACGGCGGGGAGCTAGATTCTAGCGATAGGCTTTCGATTCACCCAGTGGCAAGCAGAAACTGTGATTAGGCGCTAAGACAAATCTTTATAGCAACACTAGGATTATATGGGAGGTATTAGCGCCTACAAAATAGTGGCCGTGAATAGATTCCCGAATATATTCTATTTGCTAGGCCCTAATTCGGGTAGTGGCCACACTTCTATACTTTTCTCGATAGAGTGGTTGGTATCTCCCTATATTGCCTATCGTGAAGCGCCAGTCGGACTGATAAGCAAGATCTAGTTCGGTAAATTTAGTTATTAAGATAGTTCGGCCTATACTTAATCGGACGGCGGCTACTATCGAAGTTTACAAAGAAGCAGAGGCTAAATAGTGTGATTCCATACAAACTGCTCTAGGTAAAACTGTTCTTACCCGCAGCTGTAACAATGTATGTCTATTCCGATTTGAAAAAAGACCGAGGCAAGCACTAAGACGATATAGCAACATACGGACCTCAAAGGCGGCTGGAATTTCTTTTCCTATCCGTTTAGCTCACTTCGGTTTTAGGTAGAGACACGCTTCCCGGAAATGAAGTATTAGATCTACGGATAGTCCTCAGAATTAGGGCTAGGGAATATTTTGAATCCTTGGAGCCTTAGCTACGTAGAACATTTCTATGATTCTAGAGGCATATAAGACAAACATCGAAAGAATTAGTATTTATATCCTACTATATCGATGTTCTATATTATTGTATAAATATCAGTCTATTGTCTACCTAAACGAGGAATAGTTGACTAATATAGAAATAACGGAGATAAGAGCCAATTAAAGCATTCAAAGGTTAGTTATTTGTTACTGATAGTGAACCCTAGTATCTCAGGCAACAATATATTATTGCATAATTGAGTAAAGATAGTACGTATCCGGTGAAAGGCTCTATTCCCTTATACTCCGTCTTACTTAGGTGGTAAGCTCGGTATACATACGTATCGGAACATAAAAATCTTTTCAAGCAGAAAGGTGAAGGTTTTAGTTATTTCGGCATATATATTGACAGCAATAATGTAGGGAATAATAACTTTTTACGAAACAGGTCTTATTAAGGCTCGATAAGACTTAGCCAAAATATGCTTCGAATGAGTATACGAGACAAGTAGCGTTGATTAAATAGAAAGTTAAATTCGGAGCTGGATTATACACTTTGCAACAAGGATATATATAATATGAAAAATCTAGTGGTAATTGAGCGTTGAAATATATGTGATTAATTGACATGGATTGGCCACATATAGGATAGAACCATATGAACTTCCCCACTAACACAGGTAATGGCTTCAGATATATAAAACTCCGTTGTCACGCAGTGTTACTTACCAGACCTCACTAACGTGTGTGTAAAGGGAAAAAGAAAAATGGCACCCTAGCAATCTTTGTCTACCCTTTTACTCTCTCTTACGTTACGTCTATTCTTGGAGAGGAAGATGATACTAGCTCTGGCTGAAAGTCTACTGCTTTTTTTCCTCGTACAATTTTTCGAATTTTCTTAGGTCACATTCATTTTTATCTTGATTTATTTTGTCGCATCGGCTTTCTATTAAACGGAATTCGAATATTTTAAGTCGGTCTAAGAGACAAATTCTTATAGCGCCCTACGAGGTTAGACAACTAAGTATAGGAATATAAGCTACCCTACATATACCAGCTGTTTCGAAGAACAAGATCCGCACTACTATAAGTCCCGGAAAGCTCAGAACTTAGAAACCAATGACAACCACTAAGCCGCTAGAGCACTCTATGGCCGGGTCACGATGTTCCTATGCGATCTTCGCCACCTACGTCGGTCCGGCTTCAAGGACGACTACCACCATTCATATCTCTATACCGGGTATCTAGTCGGCCTTAGTGCTAGTTATAGCCCTTTGATTACTATCGAGCCACAGACCCGAGCTAGCTCTATACTACCTATCAAAAGAGCATAGTTCAGTATTAGACCCGAGGATCATACTTTCAACGGTAGAGCAAATTAGTCGATGACTTAAAAGCTTAAAGAATTTTTGCTATCTAAGGTAGGTCGGAGTTGGAGAATAATAAGACCACTAGGCTAAGCGTTAATAGGGAGAAGATCCTACCGAGTGGCCTTACGTATACCTTTTAGCACCTCCTTATATTACACGGCAGTTGAATAACCCACTTTCGTTCTAGTATCTCTACAATTCCGATAAGGAACTTAGTGCAATAATTGTTTAACTCCAAACTTCGTACGGCGAGCGACGTCTATAGCTCATAAGAAATTGCCGAAAGAACGCGTCCAGAAGCAGCCCGTACTACTTCTAGGGGAAATTCGACAAAGACCTACAAGTGTCACCTTTCACACCCCTTAGCTCTAGCTATATCATTGACTTAACTAATCCGTGTGCGGTGCCACTTGACAAACTAAAAATTATGGTTACCTTAAAACACGGAAGAACAACAATTATACATACCGTAGTTAATTCTATAGGTCCGCCACTTAATACTTCTACTATAAGCCTAGGTGCCTCTATATTCTTCCTTATAAAGTGGTGGTGGGTTCCCATATATGCCGTCGTTGTTTTTCGGATACTTTCTAAGGCGGTAAAGATCTATTTAACGCACGGGGACGATAAACTCAATATCTAGACAAGACCAGAACCTGTTCAAACTGTTATTTCTAAGTCTGCGCGGTTATCTGAAAGGTAAGTGTTCTCCATAGGTCATTCTTGTTATAAAGTGTACCAACGACTAATTTGCCTATAGAAAGCTAGAGTAATATTTCTATTTGATTTTACGCTCTCTAGTTAAGAGCTAGTCTCGTATAAGGAATTTGAGATATATCACATCTAGAGAGCATTGTGACAGAGTTCGGATCATACAAGCACCTATAGAATATCCTAGAGCGCAAGTTTCAGTTCGGTCCTTTACTACTAAAGCAAAGGCAAACGGAACGTATAAAGATATTGTCTTTCAAGTCAATACTCCAACTTTTTACTCTAGACTTTTTCATTATAGGTCTCCATTTGCGGCTATTGAGAGTGAACTACTTGATGATGATAAGCGGACCCGGACGGTATAGTCGTCGCATCTATATGAGTTTGCTGCCTTGTTTCCGTATAACAAGGGAAATATTTGGCGAGAGCCTCTAGATTGGCGGTGGCGAATCATTTCCATGCTCCGAAGCGCTCCCATATAGACCAATTTTCCGCGCTAGACGGTTTATAAGCCATACAACGGGGTTTCTTTGACCGATAACGTTGTGGCATAACACTATTCAGATAATGACTTCCGTGCATATAGACGTGCTCTAATCCGAAACTTTTTAGGGTATTGGATAGGGGGGTTACCCCCAGGTTTCATTAAAGAAGGAGACTTTAAACTGATTAGACTAAGCCGGGATGCTGTGCTTAGGGCGCTTAAAGCTTTTCTCAAAGTAGCGATTGTGACTTAGGCTATCAGTTCAGTCGGAAATAGTGCGGTGGAAGCCACAAATACCGCTTACCTATTTATCACAATACTTAACGTAATAGGATTAAACTTTTGGGCATATTTGAAATCCTCACTATGATGCTTTTAGTGACATAAAAATTCAAATTTCAGATAAATCACCAACTATACCCCTTAGTCGTTCGTAAATAAAGCCGATAGGGGCTTTTCCAGCGATGATAAAAAATGCCCTTAATGTATATGATAGGGCTATATGCCTCGCTATTTCTCGCTTAGTAAATAAACGTATGTGGTCTAAGCTTAGTTGGTCCACCCCTTGATAGATATGTTTATAGCTCGGCATGGCCAATAGTGAGGCGAGGCTGCCGATAGCTAAGCATAGGGAAGCTTTTATTTTATATGACTCGACGATTTGAAGCGGTGAGCTCTGAGTATATAGAATTGTAAAAGGCTAAAACCTGATTATTTAGTAATAGGTACGGTGAGCCGGCTCTCTGTTGTAATGTAACTGTAAGGTATAGAGAGGAATGTGTTGATAGAGTGCCTTCAAAGTCCTTTATGCTTACTTATTTCGAATGGATCCTTCTAGCTATTCTAGCGTCTAGCCTTATATCTTCCGTATAGGTATTCTAAGCTTCTGTTATTTAGTACCTTAGTAGCTATAAAATAAATCATTCACGGCTATTCATACCTAAAGTAGTGTATTATATGATTAGGGTTTGAAATAGTATCTCTATATTCCCGATATAGGAGGCCATACTAGCCGCTATTATATGAAGTCATCGACACGATTTTTCAGATAGCGACAGAGGTTCAAGCGGAGGGAATCGCGCTCCGCCTATAATAGATACCGACTGCGAGTATGCGGGGAACAACCCAGTAGATCGACTAGATAAGGACGCCGCGTGCCCAAGCGAAACATACCCCTTCCGCACGAGGACGAAAGCATTAGTCAGAAGCAAGATTAGCACTTAGTGCGAGCAATAGGGGAAGTCTACCACCAAATGTACGTATCTACGGAGTATCGATAACACACTACTAGCCGTCTACACCAGAAGATTATATAGTAGTCTACCTAGGAGTCGTGTGTACCTATTAACTTAGATACGTATAGGCTATAACTGGTTGTCCACGTACACTAAGGTCCATCGATTCCGCGACGACGATCACTACGCGTCCGGCGTATAAAAAAAGAAATTTACCTCGAAAGTTACTCCGGGACTTCCCTAATCAGAGTTAGATAAAATGATTTTCTTCCCCGACTAGAAGCTTAGGCCGAAATAGGGGTGAAAAATGGTCCGACTTACCTAAACATCCAGTAAATAGTGTATTTCCACAAATAAAACTAGCGGTAAATAGTGCGATAAGCTTATTATGGCATAGACCCGGGGTTCTCAGCTTGAAGGATCGAAAATAGTTAGGGCCCACCACGCTTCCGGAAGAGAGATAATTCTCGGTCGTGGGTCACTAAGCCAATTCGCTAGTCTAATTCAAGTCTTATTATAGTAGAAACTTAGTCGTATACGACTTCTTTCCTTACGGTCAATACTAGAAACTTAGAGTATGCTATCGAGTGTTGCTTGCTCTTCTGATATAATAGCTTAGGTCTGTCAAGATAGGAATTCAGTCGCGGAAAAAGTTTAAATAATATAAATATTCTAGTATAAACTAGAAATACAAATCTATAGTTCGTATAAAGGATTCCGAAGAACATGACTTAACCTTGAATCCTAACGCTTATAGAATCTCGCTACTATACAAATTCTAGCTAATCCGTCCTAAATTGTGAGGTGACCCTAACAAGGAGAAAGACTGGCAAATAAAGGAAAGCTACTATAGCTCTACTTATATTTCCCACTAAGACATAAGCAACATCCACTATCTGTCTACAATTGGGATGCTTTTAAGAATTTAAGAAAGGCAAAGGAGGGGCGTTTGTGAGCGTAGTTCGCATCTAGTAAGGTATCGAGCTTGTATAAGTTGATAGGCTTGATATGTTGGAAAAAAGAGGTGGAACTTTGCTTACTGTCTTTCTCTTCGATTTTATTCTAAGCAAAAGCTCTTATGATTCGGAAGATGTAACGCACGTATAGTGGAAAGGCGGCTCAAGTGCATTAGAATTCGAGGTCCCGCCTAGAGATGCTGGCTTTATAGCGGACGCGCAATTATATAAGGCGTATTGGAGCTCTTGCGTAAGATTTTCAGCTAAGGGAGATGATCGGAATACCATATTGCAGAGATACGAAGGGAAGGTTTGGAGAATAAACAAGAATTAATCACTCACAGAAGGGGGACTGGGCTGGCTTTTTGTATTAGCAGGGAACCTAGCACACTATAAACTTGAGATGTGTTCAACATGTGAAAGCTGGAGAAAGCTCCTTCCAGTTCCCAGGAGGGGATCCAGCGAACAGATTAAGAGCAATCCGTCATGCCATCCTTTTGAGAAAGCGCTCTTTGATAATATTCCTCGGAGATCCTTCCACTACTGTACCAATTGCTTCGGATTCAGGTTGTACTATAAGAAGTGTAAGATGTCACATGGACATTTCTATGGTCGAGCTAGACAAGATGCTGCGGCGCTTTTTTGAGGTCCGCAACTTTGTAATGCAACACCGAAGTCCTGGGAAATGCAACATGACCAAGTCATGTGCATTCCATTATATACGCTATGGGGCCTAGGACAGACTGAATAAGTAGCTTTGACAATGGTAGGGGCAGGGACTGCTGGGGACAATATTTCGATTTGTACAGTACTGTATCTGCATGACCATCCGCTGACAATGCTGCCAGCTTCTCGCTCAGATCTGCAAACCAGTTCAAGACATCTTCCTGGTTTGCGTTTTTGGGCCATCCCTTCCACCCCTCAGTAAAAAGAGCATTTCTGCCTTTTGTGCATTTTTCGAATACGGCATCGGATGCTGATTGAAGACCACTGACGCCTCCAAAAAAGGTCGATCGGAAATCCGGAAGCCCTACGTACAGAGGCCCGAGTTCTGATTTGAGGACCCTGTCAACATCTTGGCGGTATTCCGAGGAGTTCGCGAAACTACTCGTCTTGTGAAGCCATGGAGTCTGTTGGAGGGAGGAGATAATGGCTCGAGGAGGCGGGGTGGGTTCGGTGACTGCGCTGTAGACACAATCCCAGATTTCGCGGTCCGGTTTGTGTGCGAGGATTGCAGTCAAGAGAGGCCATACGCGGGAGGAATCGAACGCTTCGGAGGCAGCCGCAGATATTAGTTTTCGGAGATCATTCTGGAGGGTTCCGTGACTTGTTTTCGATGGTAAGAGCCGAGTGGTAGAAAGGTTCCGCAAAGCAAACAATAGGTCGAGTGTGGAATTTTGAATATCTGTATGACTGTTAGATGATAGACAGCTACAATATTACCAACATCCTTCCCTTCTTGCGTCAAATGATTGAGCGCGTCCGACGTGCAGGATAGACTCCTCCCTTCACAAATCGACTTGAACGATGCCCGGAAGGCATCGAGGCCATTTCCAATGGGGCTTTCTTCTATAATTTTTGCTTGGGAATTATCAGTCATGGCAGAATTTCCGCGTTCATGGTGATTCCAACGTTAGATGAGGGAGGAGGGTTTGCAGTTACGAATGTCGCGCGATCAGCAACAAAGCGCTTCGGGAATACGTTTGGCCGAAGGCCCTGCGTCTACTCGCAAAGGCTCGGATGCTCGCTGCTAATTGAACGTGCCCCTTGAAATCTGGAACAGTGCACTACATATGGACAAGTCGACATTTGGATACGTTCAGCTCTACATTGGCTTTTCTGATTCTCGGAACATATTAGACGTAGGTGTGATCCGTAAACGCTAATTCATTTGACGTCATCCAGCAGATTAAGTGTGATTGTCACGGAACAAAACTTTTTCAAGCAGCAACTCCGCATTTATCACAATAAGTCTTAGCTTTTTAGTAAATATCGCTACACGTTGCACCCAATAAGGCTTTCTTGATGCCGTGCTTCATCGGAGTACCACGATCTATCGAAGAACAATGACCTTGCTTCTTTCGTATACTGCTTAACTCACAACAATCACAAAACAGACAGACATCCCCATGGAGGTTGCTTTAGTGTGGTTGATGACCGATGAATGCGATCCCGCTGTCCCCTATCGAATCACGCCTTAATTCAACGAACAATTTGACTCGAGTCTTAAAATTAAATTCACCACCAATCAGTTCGTTCAGCACTAGCGTTTATCATAAATTCGGATGGTGAGGCTCAATGCGACCCGTCCGTTGCCCACGGGCAGTAACCTAATCTCTTATGGCTTCCGCACTCCGACAGGTATGCTCACGCTCGGTTTGTCCAAGATAAAATGTAACCGAATACGGTAAAGACGTGTTCGTAGCAACAGGCTTCATAGTGACCGGTGTGAGGTCGCCGTGGCAAAGTAACGCCTGTCGAAGATGATCAACACAATGGTCAATGTGTATACGGCGATATTCTGGTGGAAGATCCATGGAGTCTGCGTAATAATCCATGTCTAAATGTTTTCGTATAGCGTTCAAACAATGGAGACTATGAAGCACGTCGGGACCACCGTAGAATCCTTCTTTGGTTATACGCTCATTGCTATACATCTCCGTAAGCGCTGGGAGCTTGGAGTCTTGGTTCAGCAGTAATACTTCAGAAGCTTCTAAGCGAAAGTATCGACCTATAGAGCCATTAGAACGACAGTGGGATAAATAATATCGTGAATCCATACCACCAATAAGCTCATTCCAGTTCTTATCGATCTCAGGAGTCGGAAGGCCGGCATACTGCAGTTCATAAGGGTTGATTGAAGAGTAGAGATTGCCATTGGAGTCGTCTCGAATCGCATTCGTGAATCGTCTTTTCTCAAACCTTAATAGTGGTTCTGCCATATCTAAAAAGAAAAATTTAGCCGTTAAGAGGTTTCTATTTGCTGTATGATACGCCCCATCCGCACACACCTGAATCTGGCATCGCCCATATTGAAATGCTGTCTTTGAAATCACATCCACACCGAGAGAAATTGTCAATGAGCATAGTCAGTAATACAAATGCGACGAAAGACCAAGCGTTCGGAGACAACGCTCGAATGAGCAGCGTCGACCTGGATGGTTTCTGTGCGGTGATATCTTCATCTGACTCGACATCTGGTTCACGTTCTAAACCGACATAGGCAAGATTCCTCTGGTTGTAGAACGGTACCCAGACGCGCTGGAATAGGTTCCAACGATGCATGATAAAGTTCTCGAAAGAGAAAGGAGTCCCGAAGGATGAGCTTGACTTAATATAACGCGCTACTCACGAGCCTCGCAGGTCAATCTATGGCGGAATCTCTATAATCCCGGGGCTTCGTCTAGAACGATATGAAGTATTTTCCGTCCAAACCCACTGTGTGACCATCAATCAAGCAAGAGAGAATTGCTGTTCGTGGCAATCTGCGGAGACACCGGTGTAAGGCTAATCAATATTCATAAGCTGTGCTGGATTCTAGATATGAGAGCAACTCAACTCAATTTGATTGGAATTGTGATGATTCTCGGGGATTGGCTAAGGGAATTACCAATGAAAAGGTATCATGCTGAATTCTATTACATATGACGATTGAACATGAACATTACGCATTTTAACAAATTTATGCTTTTTATGCCATTGCTTTTGGGACAGACCGTGCATTAAGTTGCAGATGTATTCTACTCAAGGTCTTCAACATATGTACCGGATCATTCATAGTCTGACTATTCGGAAGAGTCAACAGGCTGAATAATTTTTCCTTGGGTACTGAGGCAATATAATGACATGATGTTATTTATAACCAGATTTAGGCCTTATCCAAGCCAAAGGGTATAATGCAACTGTATGATGAGTTATTATGCGGGATGGTGCGTGAACGCTACGAAGTTTGAACTCCATTTTGAATACTCAACGATGGCATTAGATAGATTCGCAGATATCTCGTGCTGGAATTGACCTCGCATCTGATTGATTCCATTGGTGAACTGTCTCCTGGTTATTAACCTCGATACTAGGAGATCAAATGAAGGACCGGAGATTAATCACACCAGGCTTCTGGGGAAACAAGGCTGGTATTTGCGCCCCACTGTAAGCTACCATACGAGCGAAGACGTATAAGATGACACCAACAGCCTAATGCTTCATCCTGTTTGATGTTCATTTGACAACAATTCTTCCCAGTATCCGGCATTCATACAGTGAGTGTTTTCGTTCCCAGCATATTCTACGTGTTGACTCTCACTAACTCATACCTCCTTCCTTCGAGTTTGAAATGCATCTCCGCACTCTTACTATTTGCTCGGTGGTGGCTGTGTCAGCGCTCCCTTTTGCATCTGTCGAATTCTATGCATTAAAGGCGGAGACTGTCAAAAGCGTCGGGGGGAGTCTGGCTCCTATCGGCATTACAAGACGTCTTGATATGAGCGACCCATCTGTTGATATCTCTAGGCGTGGAAGCGAGGCAGATGCTTCTATCGACATTGCCAGACGTCTTGATATGAGCGACCCATCTGTTGGTATCTCTAGGCGTGGAAGCGAGGCAGATGCTTCTATCGACATTGCCAGACGTCTTGATATGAGCGACCCATCTGTTGGTATCTCTAGGCGTGGAAGCGAGGCAGATGTTTCGGCGTGCCAAACAGACAAAGCCCTCCGTTGATATCGTGTGAGTGTTTGCAAATACCACTGCTCAATTTGATGGTCTGACGGTAAAATTGGCTACCTGCATCTGGTCTGTAAGCCATCGCAATGGCTACTTCCCGCTTAGCCTTCACAATGCCCAAGGGGAAGGTTACTACATTCTTTCGTGTACCTAGATTGGTGTCTCAGAATCAGATTCAATTGCTACTTAGAATCACCTAGTCTACAAGAGCGTGTGTCAAGCACAAACGCTCAGAAATGCTGATCGAGCGGAATCGAATACTTATTTACAGATGCTGGTTCAATTCGTACCGTACTTCTCATATTTGGTCTTACTTTAGTATGCTCAGGACTAGATTCTCGGAAACTATATCCTATCTGACTATGCCTGATATAATCTATGCAATTGCCAGTGCATATCTTGCGAAAGGAGCTCAACAGTCCGCGGCCTCAGAGGTAACCGATACCACGAGATGCGCCGGATAATAGAACAATCGGTTCAATGGGGCATCATTCCAACTATCAACTTAGACGTTGGTAGAGATAATCCGACGTCGTTTAACTACAACTGGGATATAGTGAGTTTGGAGCGCCATTATTCCCTTATTAAGCGAGCTAATGCTACAGTAGAAGAAGATGCAGATGTCCGCGTCGAAGGCAGCAATGAGGACGAATGTTTTCTATTTACCTGACCCCCTCGGAGACGTTTGATCCAAGATCACGTATGTATATGTTTGTATAAGTGGATGGGTAATAGGCTGCCGCTGCACTATGTAGCAATAGGGTACAAAAATGCTAGCTTTTCCTAGATAATAAAGGCTGCGGACTAGAATACTATGCAGATTATTGTTCTGTTCGGGGCAAGAAGGCCTGGTCTGCAGTGATTTGTACAGTCAACTGGATGTAAATCTATTTTTTAACTATACTTGTCTACTACACATTGATCGGACAAGGATATTTTTCCCTTCTAATTTGTTACTGAGGGAGACAAGGCCAGGGGGGTTTTTGGAGAGGAGGGGATCTTTCACAGTATCTGGACAGAGTCTTGATACTGTATGAATTTCAAATGAGAAGCTAATCAAGATAACGTTACACTCATCCATTCATTTTCCCGTTCGCTGCCAGGCGCTTTGATCGCCTATTCCTAGAATAGTCCTCTCCTCCATGTCCCCTTCTGCGTTTACCAAACCCTTCACTCTCCGGATGGCTAGTCTCGATAGATGGCAATTCATCACTTTGAAAAGACCGCAGGAAGTAGCCTCGACCACCAGATACCGCGTGGGTCTCTGCTTTCCGGTGACAGCTTCGATCTTTGTTTTGTGAGGCCCCTGGGGCAGATTTTGTCAGCAAAACGAATCTTCAAGCAGTCCACTTCAATTATTCGTATAAACATACTATCTTCGATTTTAGGAGGGTTGGCAGCCTCGGACCTTTCCTCCTCTAGATACGCGTGGGGAAATTCAAGCTCAAGGGACCCACCAAAAATGGGACTTTGACTATATTTTGATTTGCATGGCGTCAAGTCACAATTCGAATTCGTCAGTGCGGACTTGGGATTGCTCTGTGGAACGTGAGAGCCTCCATCATCAAAAGTCGCCCAAAATTCTGGTGTACTCAAAGGCTCAGTGTCCCCATCAGAAACATCCTGTTGTGGTGCGTGATGCTCCCCACAATCATCGTTGGCATCTTCGTATATAACGATAGGGTTGGCTTCCGAGCCCAATTTATCACCCGATACTCCGGTATTGACCATGGTGCCTCTGTTTAAGTCAAAATAGGAGGGATCTACCCCCAGCCAATTAGTAAGTAAACTTCCCAGACAAGATTAATCCTTTCATACCTGGAGCTTCTGTCATGGATTTATCAAAGCCGTGTGAAATGGGTCGTGATATTAGAGATTAAATAGATGTATTTATATGCAAGAATTAGGGAAATGAAGCGATCTGCGATCAAGAGCCTTGAAAGTTTTAAGCTCCCAGGAGGTATGATCGCGCTTATTTTGAGAAAATAAGCGCTTTATTGACGTTTGGTCCCCTTCCGCTCCTGGGAATTGCGCGAGTGTACAGACGCGCGCTCGAATGAGTTTCGCCGCTTTACTCTCTCCAATTCTATCTTGATTTCTATAGCTCCATACAGTAGGGACCACTTTCGCCTTCCATGTCAGACAAACACAGAGAAGCTTTTTCAAACCCTAATCACATGCGCTGCTAAGCCGTATTTAGTTACCCTCGTATCCAAAACCGTCACAAGGTCGAATGCTATAATACCAAACGAAGTAATATAACTGGCCAAGTATGGTTACTGTTTTAAAACCACAATACCACCTTCTCTCCATATTTTTACGCCATTTGCAACTCAAACACCAAGATCATCTTTAACCAACGATTATAGTCTATGAAGTGTTAGGTCTATCTTCCATCTGCCATTCTGATGCATTCGATGTCTCTGCAAGTCGCCGAGTCCTATGGTAGTCAAGGCCCAGAGAGCCTTCTCATAATCGCTTGTACATTTTCTGCCTCCCTCAGCTTGCAGATGCGCTCGAAATCACTTTCACCTCTTTAATCTCTCGGATTCTATATTAACCTATTTCGCCTAACGTCATTTCTTTTATGGCAGTTAACCCCAGACAGATATCCGTGGAAGAATCTCAGCCCAGTAATACTAGACAACGCCCTGAAAATATTCATTGCCCCTTGAATATATAGACTGTGAACTATCTGTTACAATTCACTTGTAAACAAATTAACATACTCTAAGTTTGTACTGTTCCTCGATATAAAAAGCGGTTTAAATCAGATTAAATAATTGCAGTGACCAGGGTCCTTTATACTAGACCGTACAGAGTGGCTGCGAAGCAGCCCTGTCAGTGTACCGGTGTACCGCGACTTCTGGGGAGTTGTGGTATTGCTCCTAGGAGCCCATATCTTATCAGATCTTCGGTCTCCCGGCTCTTCGCGACTTCCCCTAATATAAATAAGGCACCAGTGCGCCCTGCTTTCTTGGTAGTTTACCTCCCCGAAGTGTAAGCTACTGGGTTAGGCAAAACCCGCTCCACTGTCACTATGGTAAGCACATTCATCGATACCTCAAGTACCGTTTTAGACAGTGGGACTAATAAACATCATTAGTATACTGTGGCCTATCTGAAGACGATATCTTGCATCTGGTGCAACCGGATTGTTGATGCTACGACGATGTATCTGGTAGAAGGGGTCGTATCCGTGGACAAGAATGAAATCAGAAAGGTTTTGCCATGGGTATCCGATGGATGGAGCCTACCTCAACCTATGCAACTCGACAAGGGATTGGATAGCTGGTTCGAATACGGACTCGAAGTCATCTTAGAGATTCTTAGAGACAACAAGCGCAAGGCGGAGAAAGGTAGTCATCTGACAGTTGTGAGAATTCTGAAGGCTACCAAAAGTATAAGTGAGGATAAAGAGTTCGATCTTCACGTTGCCGTTTGGCTCAAATCTGGAGTGCTTGAAAATCTCGCTCCTTGTCTGCTTGACAACCACAACAGAAATCCAGGTATGTTTTTCAGCACAATGTGAACCATCGAAATGCTGATTTTGGCTCAAAGGTGCCGCGAGAGATTTCAAAGATCTTCCATGTGGTAAGAAGGAGGCGGGCTTGAAGTGTGCTTCTATCCCGCCTACGCCACCGCTACGTCGTTCCGCCAGAATTCGGAAATACATACAGAAGGGAAATAGGTGACATTTTCTGGGATCTGAATCCGAAGCAAGTGCATCGTGCAGGAAGCAAGCGGCGCAAAATGCAGGGCAGTGTAGACCTTTGTATCTTCCATACTGGTATTTTAAGCTTCTGATATTTATTACCTTGTTACATACAAAACGCATTATCTACGCGCTATTCATATCCGGATTAGCGTATCATGTGATTAGGGTTTGAAATAAGGTCCCTCTGTTCCTGACATGGAAGGCGAAAGCGACTGCTACTGTACCTTTCACGGTTAATCTTGCCATATCTTTGGCAGTATCCAGCACCGTAATAGAAAGCGCCATGAAATTAGACATCGTATCTATTCTGACTATCAATTGCGGGGCCAGCCACAGCCTAAAATTTCAATATCGTTATAGTCAAGTCCTTCAGTTTGATCTCATAACAGTGGCCCATTCGTTAATGCCGCGTAGGAAGCGACGATCTGTTCCGGATTTGTAGGGCTGGATTTCGAATATCGAATAGTCGAATATTCGAAAATAATTGAATTTCGGATTCGAATAATCTGGATATTCCTACTTACTAACATCTTTTCGAATAAAAATATCTCTATCCGAAAATTATTCGATATATTCAAAACCTAGCACGTGCTTATCGTCGAACCTTCCGATTTATATATATCCCGTAATAATACTAGCCGTCTTATTATTTCCCTATATAGAGAGTGCCTTCTTAAACCTAACAAATCTCTACTACTATTAAAGAGTCTCTCCACTACAACCTCTAATACTAGAATTGCTAAATAATCCCTAGTAGCTACGCTAACGCGTGGATACTTATAGCAATAAGCCCTCTACTAAGAGAAAAGCCACTCCTTATCCTATATAGCCGGATCCTAAGCTATTATAAGCCTATCTTTAAAGTACCTATTAATATTAGAGAGTTAACGTCTTAGTGGTTATAGTTTTTAAAGAATCCGGGCCTCTATCGTTCTTACTACTAGTTCGATCGGGCTACTTCTAATAGTAGAGTCCGGCCGAGGCGACGGCGGATACTACTCGTGAAGTAATTCTTTTATATGACTTATAACCTTCGGCGCACTAACTTTGCCTAACTCTTTTTCTAGTAATAATATTTTAAATCGTAGGTCGAGAACTTAGGCTATATAATAGGTATCTTATCTATCTATTAGTTTATAATACTTTTTAAACTTATTTAGCCCTAAAGATACTATAGAAGTAATATCTAGACTTAGTCTAGAAAATTCTCCCTCCCTAGATAAAGTATTATTTAGTATATCGTGAAGCTTATAGTAGATAGGTATTATAAGGCTAATCTAGGGCTAGCGCTTAGAAATAGTGAGTATAAATTCCTTAAATTTCGTAAGAATAAGCTTAATTTAATAGAGACACTCCTAGTCTTTAGTTATAAAGGGTGGAAGGTAGGATTAGTTATCAATCCACTTCTTAATTTATTACTTTACTAGTAAGGCGTCTCTAATCATTCGAAATGTCGAATTCTACCTTATATTAATATTATACTCTATAAATTTGTTATTTAATCGATATATTTAATAAACCACCTTCTATTACTATTTTCTCTATAGTATTCTTATAATCTAAAGGCTTATAATTCGAAGGCGGGATACTATAGAGTGAATCCTAATTTCTTTATTCTCCTATATAAGATCGTATACTATAACTACTATCTTATTATCACTAGACTTTAGCGTAGAGAGTATATCGCTAATAATTAGATTAAGGATATAAGCTAGATAGCGGATATAGCTATCCGCTCCTTAGAAACGAAGGATCTCTATCTCCTTAATAGCTATCTTAGGATAGTAAAGATTCTCTTTTAAGTTAAAAAATAGCTCTAATATTAATAATTCGTTATTAGAGGTATTATCTATAGTAATAGTAAGAACTTTACGTTTAACTTTAAGCTCCTCGAGTGTTCTATAAAGTAGGTCTACTATATTCTCTCTAGTATAGGCCCTATATATCTTAGTAAACTTAAGCACGCGTTTATAATAGTGAAAATCACTATCTAACTAGTGACTAATCACCCCTAATATCGGTTTTAAATTCTTATTTATCTATACGTCTAACGATAATATAATAGTCTAATAGGTGTTAGCTAGTAAGCTAATAAGTTATTCTCTATATAGAACGAATTTAGCGTTAATTCGACGAGCGATAGCCTTCCGGTATATAAATAGAAGTGCGATACCTAGAATATCCTTAAAGATTTATTAAAATACTAGAGACTTAATTACTATAAAAGCTATATTATCTAAGACTATCTATCTTATTAAGTTTTGCTCTAGCCGTTTTAATATTTTAGTTTCTACTCTCTTCTTAAATAGGCTACTTATAGATTACTACTTTATACCACTATCCTTAGGACTATTAGTGCTATAGAGGAAAATCCTATATTTAGTAATATAATTTTTTATATTAGAAGTCGAAGTTACTCTTATAGAATCGGAAGTTTACTAGTTATACCTTCTATATTAAATTTTTCGGTCCTTAGCTAGTCTCTTACTCCCTTTCTATAACTAGAATTTACCCGGGAGTAGAGATATAATAAATTACGCCTATAGCGAGTCATTCTATAGTCTACCGCGAGTTAATAGAGTAGAGCGCTAAGATATCTTAGACGATCTATAGATAGGAAACTCCGTCTACTAAAGCGATTCTACTAGGGAGCTTCGGGTTTAATCCAATTAGCTCGCTAAATTATCCGGTGTTATAGGCTCTAGGGTTCCTATTAACCCGTCTAAACGAGGTCTTTTAAAGATACGGTCTTCTATTAGCGCCTTATCGTCACTTCTATCGTTTAAGAGATAGTAATTAATCCTCTAAGATCGCCGATAGTGTCTAGGAATATAAGGAGAGATAATTTCTATTATAGGTGAAGAAGAAAGACTACTATCGGCTATTACGATAAGATATATAGGCTTAAATATCTTGATTCATATAATAAGGTCTATATAAAAAAGGGGTTTATAGTAAATAAAGAGTACACGACGAAACCACGCTAAATCACGGGTATATTCATTAGGGCGTTAGCTAATTATCCTACGCGGTCAATTTCTTAGCGGAGTTTCGAATAACTTTTCGAATATCCGCATTTCGAATACGACAGTGATGCCGTAAAACGTTTTCGAATTCGTATAGACCCTTCAAGATTCTTTTCGAATTCGAATAGGGAAAAACTCTATTCGAATCCACCCCTACTTGAAGTCATAAATTCTGTGACTAATTAACTAGAAAGGGGGAAAAACGATCTTTTGGCTTGGAGCTGAATCTGGCTGATATGGGGATATTTCCACGTGACTATAACTGAGCTATATAACGTATTTCACTACCGAGCTGCGCACACCACCGAGCTGCGCACCCCAGAGCACATAGTAAATACGATATATTCTACGTTTATATCTCAACAACCATGTTTTTATTTTAGCTCCTTATTTGTCGATAGCCATCGACAAGTCTCATTAGCACCATATATCAATTTCAAAGAGGGTAGAAGGCTATGTTATCATGATTTCGAAATTTATCGAAAATTACGTTGCGAAGAACTAGAAATATATATGTCGGGATCATAATATTATAAAATTTATTTCAAGTCTTAACAAGTGGCTAGATATCATATAAAAAGCATTAGGCTATAATGAAAAGTTTGTATAGACAACCGTTGTTGTATATCATGTTGTAATTTATCGCTTTTACTATGTGTTCTGGGGTGCGCAGCTCGGTAGTGAAATATGTTAGTTAACATAACTAGCCTTCGAGATGACAAATACGTTCTATTCCGTCTTATTCCTTGCGCTCGGAAAAGTGTTCCCTCGATTAGGACGGCCACCATAGGGTCCTGGTGGTCGTACAAAATATAAAACCATCTGTCAAGAAACAGGATGATACTGTCTTTTTACCATGTAAACATGTGACTTTTTTACTATGCACCTTGCTTACTAATTGTGTCCGACTAGATTGTCAAAACCGGACAATTGTTGTTTTTAGTTAGTTAGAGAATTGTACCATTGTGAATTTTACCCGTACGTTCGCCATACACCAAATTTCCGACACCATCGCATTTAATATGGGTGTCTAGCGGTCGGTGACTGGCAGGAAGTAGAGTTTGCTTTGGTCACATTCATGGTTGTGCCAAAAATGGTTAGCGGTAATTTATGCGTTACGTGAGTGATGTCTTGGTGTTTTTTGTTGGTCAGCAATGCACTGATGCTCTCTCGGTCATCCCTTGTCCCTCTCAATTTCTCACCTTGTTGACGTCCCCCATCCTTCCAGTCTTCTTTTGCAATGGAAAATACTGATTCTCGACTTCGAAATGTTCGACTTTGTCCGGTAAGATAGAGTTCTTTGACCTAAGGTAATGAGCTACACTCATACAGGAACAGACACTCAAACTAGGCGACCAGACCATCACTATGACGGACGTCAAGCGGCTGGATCAGAATCGACCAGTATACCGACTGGAAATTGAACCAGTGAATAACCTTCTATCAACTGTTATTATTAAACAACAAAAAGAAGGATGGTCCGACGAGTTCGAGAAAGAAGCTTCTTCTTATAGGAGGTTAAAAGACCTTCAAGGAGACAAGATTCCTGTTTTTTTTGGCTAGGGTTATTTCGATGGAATCCGGGCACTGGTATTCTCGGAGGTTGTCGGCACCACTCTACTTGATCTCGCTCGTAGTAAGAAGCCTATCGACGAGAAAACGATGAAGGATAAACTCATAGGGGTGTTCCAATCTTTATCTGCCCGCGGAGCCATATATTAGGATCAAAAGCTGGATAATTTCATGTATTGCGATAACGGAGTACCTGACGCAAGTAAAGTGATGGTTGTCGATTTTGAGTAAGTCGAGTTTCCTACTTTGTTTCGCCCCTAGAAACTAGGCGTGAACAATAAGGGCGCGCGAGCTTTGATGGATGACTTCAGAGACACTCGGGACAGATATCATGAAACCTCGCCTGTTAGGCCTTAGGAACATAAACCCGATAGTCGTGACGAAGAGTACCCCCTAAGGACGATTGATTCGAATGTGATTACGCCGTTAATGGGTTCGGGGAGCATCGAGGCCCTACGTTATATCGCGGCTTGAGCGAATAAGAGGAAAGATATGATTGCATAGGTAGCTTAGATCAGGCTTCACTAATGGATGCAAAACTATTGGTAACTAACAACCGAAATCCAGTTAAACATGAAATGGTTGTAGGTTGTAGAAGCTGTTAGCCGCGTGTATTCTCATGCCAGTAATATGGTCTGTATATTATGTACAATATTATAGAACGGAGATCTCGACTTTTTTATTAGACAGAAAGGAGCGAACTCCATATCACGTAATGCTAGTACGGTCCATCCTAATATCCAAATGGGGCAACTAACTGTAATAATAGAATATTGGTATTACAATAACAACACAACTACGAGAAATCGCTTTTTATATGATAAGTGACGTATTCGTTGGTGGAATTGACTGCCCCACTAGCTTTTGTGATATGGTGTTTAGAAATGTTATATAACAAAACAAGGGGTGTCGATCAAATATATGTAAGAGCTGACGCTGGGACTTGAGTATAGTAAAGGGTAAGGGATCCCATAAGCGGTACGAGCTCTTATTACTTTATATTGAATCGTCATCACTACTGTCGGTATGTCTCTAGGAGATTTCTAATGCACTTGGTTTCGGTCTCGAACCAGTGGATAAGGTATGAGTCCTTTTAATATGTAAACTGAGCTTGCTACCGGGTTGTATTGACCTCTCGTAGTATTTATTCGAGGTCTAGAGAAAGCGAGTCCGGCTAGTGTTAGCGGACGGTATCGGTGAATCAGCTGGTAGTGGGAGAAAGTCCCAACCTCCGAGATTTGATTTTGGTATATGGTAAAATGATCACGACTGTGCACGAGCATTAACACATGCTTGGCTATTCCGATTACTACGGTGCTAACATATTGTTGATTTGTTCACAGCCTACTTTTCCTAGAAGCCGGTTCCTACGGGTATTGGAAATAACATCTAATCGGCGGATGACGAGTGAGGATGTTGAGTGAGTCCATTTCAATCAGCTACACCTATCTTATAAACAGGCTGCCTAAGTTAATAATTGACACACTGCTGCTATGTTGAAAATAAACATTGCGAGGTAAAACCAATATAGTCATAAAATTGCCTAGTCTAACACCTAGTGGTATTGCTCTGTGAATATGAAGTGTTCATCTTATTTTGTAGTAGGCCTTACTCACCGTATGGTTGTTGTTTCCTATATGAAGCCGATGAGATAGACTCGCTTTTTAGCGGATGATAGAGCGAACTTGGTATAGGATGATGTGGAGACTTATAAGCGAGGTTATTAATATTATGATATGTACGCTGATCGCTTCAAACCAAGGCGATAGATAACCTTGCGATCAGGAGGGGGAGGAAGTTAGACGAACCAGAATAGTTCTAAAGCGTAGTCATCTATAATCCGGGACAATTCTTCAAGCTGTATACAACTTAGTGTATGCACAAGTGGTAGGGATAGAGGGGATAGAGGACCGAGGACCATAGCGATAGGCCATCTTGCTCTCTATTTGATCTTTAGGGTCTGTAGAATATGATGTCCTTTTTTTATCATACTAAGCCCGTCAAATTCTTCTTGGCCAAGACTTAAAGTCTAACTAATAGTTTGAGAATTTATAGAAGTAATTTAAGAGGCTTCCGTGTACTAAGCGCTAATGCCCATTAATCTATCACTTGACCCAGATGTACCCTGTATTTTAAATGGTAAACCTATGTTGTATTTTGTTAGTAATCCCCATAGTAATTGTAAGAAGCCGCCCTACTAAATTTAATCTCTACCATTTTTGAAGCTATTTATATGGTATTGAACGATCCGTTTCTGTCGTCTCACCCTGAGAAGTCCCATCCGTTCTTTTCCTCTTTGGCCTGTGTGCCCGGTCTGACGGAGTTGTGTTTGGCGGAATTGGGTTTGACAGTGTTGGGTTTGACAGAGTTGGGTTTGACAGAGTTGGGATTGATAGAGTTGGGTTTGACAGAGTTCGGTTTGATAGAGTTGGGTTTGACAGAGTTGGGTTTGACAGAGTTGGGTTTAACAGAGTTGGGTTTGACAGAGTTGGGTTTGACAGAGTTGGGTTTGACAGAGTTGGGTTTAGCGGAGTTGGGTTTAGCGGAGTTGGGAAGTATGTTGGCCCATGCATAAGCCGCACTTTTATAGGCCCGCGAGGGTGGGGAAATGTGTATTTATTTAGTTGGAGTGCTAGTGCCAGGGCACCTTGGTGCTGAGATCCGAAGATCAAGAACACGAGAAGGAATGGTATATGTTTACCTGCGATCCACAAATAATAGAATAGGGATCCTGGATCAGGCCCCTAAGTCTAAGCTACTGCACTACATGTGCTTTTAGAATGCGTCAATCTCGCTGCATGTATACGATCAAGGATGGATTCTAATTTAGGATCATCTATGCTGAATTAATGGTGCTGCTTTATTGAAATTGTCCTTTTGTCGTTCAACATTAAATTCCTCTACTACAAAGGCTTGCATATCCACTTCTTATTTTCTTTGGTTTTTCTACACCCTCAATATCATTTATATAAGGAAGGCCATCGCACTTGATCAACCTCTTCCTGCAAAATATTTCGTCCTTATATGCCGCAATTCTAAGTATTATCTTCCGTTTACTTTAGAACATAAAAAGTGGTGGTCCCCTATTGTCCCTGCATTTCGGTTACGAATAGGTACGTACTATGCTGCATTTATTAGCATCACATCCCTATTGAGACACCCCACATTCTCAACTAGAACTGTGAGTATATCCGGCTAATATTCTTCTAGTTCTATGTACCAGAGCTTGTTTGGATCCTAGTTGTCGGAATGCTAGTCTTTGTCCTACCTATTCCTATACCGGCCTTTTCGCCGTTGGGTGTCAGTGAACACCCTCTTCTAGGAACGGACTGGTGCTACCAAAGATACTTAGGAGTATTTGGCTAACTATAACCCCACAGCATTAGTCCAACTTCTTCACAAGATTCGCGACCCCATTCTCAATCAGCACTACCTATAGAGATAAATCTCTCTCTCCCTAGGAGTGCAACTGCATCCTTCTGGATACGGCTGCGATACTAGGGCTATACATTCATATAGCCGCCATAAGGGTTTACAATAAATCAACAAGCGGAGCCATGAAAAGATCGGCCTGTCCCCATGAAAGTCCCCCAAAATTGGGCGATGTTGCTGTAAATTTTCCTCCATGGATAGGTCTGGAGTCCTTTTTACTGATATCCGGTTTAGCCAGTAATGACCAACTCCTGCTCATCGTTCCGTCCTCCTTACGCTCATTTTGCCATGATTTACCTTGACCGTGATGGTAAGCTTGAGATTATTGAATCATCTTCTATTCGAGAGCGAAACTCCACTGTGTTCACCCCAGAAGTCCGCTAGAACTTTCTCGAGATTCTAGGTGAACGTATCGGCTACAATGCCCCAGTTCTCCGTATGTCAAAGTTCTAGACCCCGAGACCAGTATATATATGCTAATACACATATATAGAGACAACCGACACATTTTCACTATTATAAACGCGTGCTTAAGTTTACTAAGATATATAGGGCCTATACTAGAGAGAATATAGTAGACCTACTTTATAGAACACTTAAGGAGTTTAAAGTTAAACGTAAAGTTCTTACTATCACTATAGATAATACCTCTAATAACGAATCATTGATATTAGAGCTATTTTTTAACTTAAAAGAGAATCTTCACCGTCCTAAGATAGCTATTAAGGAGATAAAGATCCTTCGTTTCTAAGGAGCGGATAGCTATAT
This sequence comes from Penicillium rubens, assembly GCF_028828025.1. Taxonomy (NCBI): domain Eukaryota; kingdom Fungi; phylum Ascomycota; class Eurotiomycetes; order Eurotiales; family Aspergillaceae; genus Penicillium; species Penicillium rubens. Next base: position 1,775,155 of record NW_026890601.1, on the reverse strand, counting down.
CCGCTATCTAGCTTATATCCTTAATCTAATTGTTAGCGATATACTCTCTACGCTAAAGTCTAGTGATAATAAGATAGTAGTTATAGTATATAATCTTATATAGGAGAATAAAGAAATTAGGATTCACTCTATAGTATCCCGCCTTCGAATCATAAGCCTCTAGATCGTAAGAACACTATAAAGAAAATAGTAATAGAAGGTGGTTTATTAAATATATCGATTAAATAATAAATTTATAGAGTATAATATTAATATAAGGTAGAATTCGACATTTCGAATAATTAGGGACGCCTTACTAGTAAAGTAATAAATTAAGAAGTGGATTAATAACTAATCCTACCTTCTACCTTTCACGACTAAAGACTAGGAGTGTCTCTATCAAATTAAGCTTATTCTTACGAAATTTAAGGAATTCACACTCACTATTTCTAAGCGCTAGCCCTAGATTAGCCTTATAATACCTATCTACTATAAGCTTCACGATATACTAAATAATACTTTATCTAGAGAGGGAGAATTTTCTAGACTAAGTCTAGATATTACTTCTATAGTATCTTTAGGGCTAAATAAGTTTAAAAAGTATTATAAACTAATAGATAGATAAGATACCTATTATATAGCCTAAGTTCTCGACCTACGATTTAAAATATTATTACTAGAAAAAGAGTTAGGCAAAGTTAGTGCGCCGAAGGTTATAAGTTATATAAAAGAATTACTTCACGAGTAGTATCCGCCGTCGCCTCGGCCGGACTCTACTATTAGAAGTAGCCCGATCGAACTAGTAGTAAGAACGATAGAGGCCCGGATTCTTTAAAAACTATAACTACTAAGACGTTAACTCTCTAATATTAATAGGTACTTTAAAGATAGGCTTATAATAGCTTAGGATCCGGCTATATAGGATAAGGAGTGGCTTTTCTCTTAGTGGAGGGCTTATTACTATAAGTATCCACGCGTTAGCGTAGCTGCTAGGGATTATTTAGCAATTCTAGTATTAGAGGTTGTAGTGGAGAGACTCTTTAATAGTGGTAGAGATTTATTAGGTTTAAGAAGGCACTCTCTATATAGGGAAATAATAAGACGGCTAGTATTATTACGGGATATATATAAATCGGAAGGTTCGACGATAAGCACGTGCTAGGTTTTAAATATATCGAATAATTTTCGGATAGAGATATTTTTATTCGAAAAGATGTTAGTAAGTAGGAATATCCAGATTATTCGAATCCGAAATTCAATTATTTTCGAATATTCGACTATTCGATATTCGAAATCCAGCCCTATTTCTCTCGAACCCTCTTTCAAAACACGCTATGCCTATTGCAGTCTCTTTCCCTGGCCTCCTTCCTGGCGGTACTCCAATACAGTGTAAATAACAATACAAAAAGAGGTAGAATGAACGTTGGACCTGCAAACAAGACAAACAAGACAAACAAAGCAAACAAAAGGGGAATGGATCTATCTGTCCTCTCTGATTTGGAAATTTTGTACGTCAGATCATTGACAGACTAATTATGTCGCCTAATATCAACACACTTCCTCCTGAGATAATTATACTCATCCTGGAGAATCTTCCAAACTCAGATACTCTGTTTGCAGCAATTCTGAGCTGTCACCGAGTCTACGAAGCAGCCAACCCGTATATCCCTTCGGTTCTGACCTCGATAGTCATTTTACAGATTGCTTCTCTGCGTGGCACTAGCAATGCTCTTTATGACGTGGTTAAGAGCATGACCCGTGTCCGGCCTGTCGTTCGGGACCTCCAAGACCAAGCGAGGTTTCTGACACAGACACTCGGTGCTCTTGAGGGCGCGGCACACGATTATGGCGATGATATTTTAGCACTGGAGCTACCACTTCAACAATGTGATCTACAATGTGCATCCATTGCCCAGAAGACCGCCAAACGTACCGTGAAGCGAAGCGACAATACCATAAGTAACTGGAAATATCTGTTATCCAGTTATAACCTGACATTCAGAGTGGCTTTGGGGAAAGCAAGACTGTGCGTATCTAGCCTTCCTCTCAACTAACTGTATTGTCTAATGGCCTCATTAGTCAACAATTTCCCCTTGCTAGCGTCGTGCTTGAGCAATATCAAATGATGGTTGAGCAGGCTAAGATAGACTTAACCGAGCAAGCGAACACCCCTGTAATTGCGGATCTGCTTCCGGAGACATCCAACACACAAAATATGCTTAAACGGGAAAAAAGATCTGTCGAACGGTGTCTTTATATCTGCAATGGAGCTTTGGAGTTTACTATGACTAGCGACTTTCAAGCCCGTAGGGGGCAGTCGACTGTTATCTCTTCTATCAACGAACTACTTCCTGAAGAACGAAAGAATTTCACGATGTTTGCAGAGCTCATTGGGATATTGCCGGCCTCGTGAAGAGTATGGAAGGATGCCTAAAGTGTTCTACGAACTGGACTTTCCGTGACAGCCAAGACTTACAGGATTCACGTGACTAGGCTAATTGACAGCTATCCCCGGTTACCCGGCCATTCAGGGATTCAGAAGAGTAAAAGCACAAAGGACATGAGGACGCTCCATTCGCATGTATCTAGTTACTACATAATAGTAGAGTAGTGCATGGAAAGCTAAGATATTCTTACTGCTAGTATTGCGGATCGCTAAGTTGCTAGTATTCCCGATACTAGTATTTGTTGTGATATGAGGCTGGTGCAGATCAGGAACCAAGCCGCTCCGTCGGAATTAGCTCCGAAGTGTCTATACAGACGACCAAGTTGATTGGAAATCAACTTGGCTCATTGTTGTATATATAGGCTCATGTATCCCTCTGAAATAACAAGTCAATTCATACCTCTGAACTACAACAGTATTACATCTAGCCCCGCTTTCTTATTTAGCTCACTGCTTACGGGATCTCATCCAAGACTAATCCACGGATTCTCACGGAATTGCCGAGGTGCTGTCCCGCGGGCCACTTCATACTGCGTACCTGTTCTACGTTGGTTTGGCGATTCACACCCAACCAGAACAATCGGCCGCTTTCCTTTGAGAACATTGGCCAAATCCATCGAACAGGTGCGGTTTGTCCCATTTCTCACTAGGGCCTTCTTCCGAAACATATATCCCTGCCTAACCATCCTTCACCCTCAGACTTGCCTTGCTTCAGCGTGATACTACGTTACTGATCTTTCCTTAAATTGCCTCCTTGACAAGAATTACTCAACATCATGCCTGCGTACCCCTTGTATATGCATACAATCGAGTTTCCAATGGCCAAGCTATTGAATAGCACGAAGAGTTTAACAGGGAGTTGCCGTTCACATTTCGTTGTGATAACTAACCAAATTAATCTACCCGACTATGTTTTGCCCCTGATGCCAATATCGTCCAACGCCACAAATTTGCCCGTTCGTCGAGACAATTTTGCATAATGTAAACCACAGGCGTTACAAAGAGTTCGGGGGCCGTCCGGACCACGACGCCATTCTGGTGTTTCAGAACGGTTGCAGCTATGACAACGAAGAGCACTATCCTTTATTTAGTTAATAAAAAGCTAATTGTTAAGACCGAGAAAGGCTTAATTTGACTTACCCCGTGCCATTCTCTTTTTTGTTTAGAGACTTTATGGGTCTTGCTCTGTTTAGTGACTGATGAACAAAGACCTCGGTCAGCCCCACCCGCCATACATGCGGCTGCCCGAGTATTCTGCTGCGCTAAGGCTTGGTATTGGTCGAAGCGCACAAGTTCATCCCTAATATAAATCAAGACATCCTGCTTTTGCTGCTCCTGACTGAGGAGGCCATTTATCTCAGTGATAGATAGTCCAGGGAGGGATCTTTGATGGTTGTCTGACTGACCCATTGCGGAGTGATACCGCACGAAAGCCAAGGTCTGTGCGCTGACTGTCTCGATCTGTTCAAGATCAGCATCTATGAGCCTGTGCTTATAATCAGTTTGGAGAGGGACTTGCTGGCTGTTGAAGGGGCCGACCAGGGTAATAGTTCCTTACCACCTTAAAAAACAGACTGAAATCAAGAGAACTCGGTGTTCGTTTTTCCGGCAGACATAACTGCTTTGGCTGAGGCGGTATCGAGTTTGGTATTTTCCTGATGGGAAATCCATGAAACACATTTGGAGGTTCGACAAAGGACGGCTGTGCTAAATCCATGGGATCGCATGACAATAAACCCGGTTGAGGTATAGATAGGTCCGGGTGCTTTGAAAAGCGACGGCTTTCGTTAAGAGAACAACCGTTCGGAGAGAAGGATGGATTTTCCGGGCGTATTACCTCCGGATGCTGGAGCTCATTGACGGGAGAGATAATGCCCAAAGATCTCTCCACTGTTGAAATTTTGGGTAATAAACCTTGCTCATTTGACGGAGCCCCTTCGATTGAATGGGCAATTTCATACACAGCCGGCAAAGCCGGTGGAGCGGCATGTCTGGTGTGAGAAGGCAGTGCATATGATGGATTTGAAGGAATCGCCAGAAAAGTCTCCCCAAATATTTCTTGAATAGATGGCAGCCGTTGCCTCGGCATTTGCCTCTGATCCTCACGGTTGACATCTTTCAAATGCTTTTTGAGAAGAACCATAGCTTGGGCTTGGACTACAAAGTCCAGATCGAAGAGTTAACGTGGCTTTAAGTATGTCGTGATAACTAGACTGTAATTGGTGATGTATTACGTCATACTAGCTTTGCCCGCGTCACTTCAAACACCGTACAGTACAGGAGTTTGGAGGATGTCTTCGACGCACTTTTGTGATATTCCTAAACGACCAATATGGGAGAGAGGCTTGGTGAATTAATTGGCCTGCACATTCCTGCTTTCCCTTCCTTTCCATCTTATTCTAGTCGCCACGGTCTAGACCTCATATTTCCCATTACGGATTAGTGTTACCCGCGCAATCGAAAATAGCGGCAGCGCGACTTCTTCCCTTCGACTTCTCTTGGTAGAGACTGGGGCACAACACAACCATGGAGGAAAGTCTTCAGTTTTTGACGGCAGGCAAAGTTCAGGAGTTGCTTGCAATCTGCGGAAGCGGCGACTGCAATGATGAGCTTATTAGACAACACATACTTGGCATTTCTGACTTTAGTGAGCCCCCAGGCTGCTGTTCGAGCAACTATTTCCACTGAAACGCATAGTCCGCCAAACAAGGCTGATGCACATGAATAAGGAGCGCACTTCACCTCGGAATATATAGGTGACCGTGGGAATTTGAGTCACAAAATCGCTAATTTAACAGGTAGAAAATAGATTTCTTTATCACGAAACCCGAAGACGTTTTGCATCTCCTGCCTCCACTCGAAATAGTCGTCGTTTTGCGGCCCCCGGTCGCTGCCTAGCCGGTCGGCATCTCAGAGTAGAACGGTGAAAGTCGATGATTAAAGCACGCCCGAGCTCTTCACTCCAAAGGACATTATCTCGCCTGAGGTCTTTATGTACTATCCCGAGAGCTTTTATTTCCTTGTTCGATTTGTGAATCTCGCGGCGAAGCCGTTGCGTCAGCTCCATCGTGGCTGTGCACTTACCGCCCCAGCCCATTACGAGCATATGGCGAATCTGTCCAGCACCATGTAGAAAGTAGATTTTTGCCAAGTCAATCGTTCCCATAAAGACAGGAACAGCAGATCCTTGAGCCTTGCGTAGGATCTGATATACCTGCGCTTCGCGTGAAACTTCTTTCCACAACCCGGAAGTGGTGCCTTTACCGATAACCGTGTAACCATAGTTTGTGCAAGTCAATTTAAACGGGGCTCCGTAGGAGCCACAACCGCCAAGAGGAATGCAACGATCGATATTTTCGTCCAATTGGTCCTTGAGTGAAAGCATCAAATCTTCAGCCGAGATAGGATGCTGAGTCGGGTCGTCTTGGCCCCGGCGGTGATAGTCCACGTTTGGACACAACCCATCCAGTGATTTTCCGGTCTGCAGGCCGAGTAAACATCGTTGTGTGCAAAATTGTGCAGCGCGGCGTCGGGAATGATCTTCTTCTTGGTCATGCATTGACTCTTGCTGGCGACCTGATCGTCGAGCGGACGGTGAAGGCGTGACTTGACTGATCCTCCGCTTATGGCCAGATGTTTGATTTGTGTCGGACCCGGACGAGTTAGGTGACCGTGAACGCGGTCGGATCTCCGAAGGTGCACAGCTGGTTTGAGAGCGTGTAGGCACTCGACGGCCCTCTGAGGGAGACGGCAGCGGAGATGACGACGGTAATTCATAGGACGAACCAGATCCAGGGCTCGGGAACTCGGGGTTAGTACTATCGGAGTGAGGAACCTGCTGTAATTCACTTCTCGGGATTTGCGATCGCGTATGTTCAAAGCTTGTTTCCCATGTATGGAGATCGGGACGCAAGCGATTTCTCCACTCTTGCCCACGGGTGGGTGAATGGAAGGCCATCAAACAAAGGCATAATACCCTCGCAACAGATGTCTTCGATAGCTGATGATTTATATCGCCTGCTATGTCCACTTCGTTGTGGGGATCACAAAAAAAGTAGTACAACGTGGTGGGATCGTCTCGTGGAACACGAAGTAGGACACGGGCAATTCCATTTGTCAGATAGGAATATTCGAGCCCTTCTTGAATCATCACATGGTATTTCTGGACGATAGCAGAGCAGACAAGCCGCTCTGCATTGTATCTCAGCTTCGCATCCTGGTCGGTGGGTATTTTATTTGATCTGACCATTTTCTTCCACAGATCCATTGGTCGTAGTCCCATGCGAAGAGTTGCGACAGGCAGCTTGTGAGGCGGCTTGTACTCGACGGTCGTCAGCACGGTGGTCGTGTTGCCGTCGACACGATGAATACAGAACTGGTCTGGTCGTGGGTGAGGCGTGTTTGACACCTGGCTTGTATCCGCTTCAAAGGTTTCATTCCTAGTCAAAGAATTTGTGTGATTGCTGAACTGGATTCCATCACCGAGGCCAAACTCGTCACAGGCCGCCGGTATTTTGCACAACTCGGCTATTATATCATGGACATGTTCTTCCACTCCAAACCGCTCATATGCCTCGAGATCTTGTTCGCTACTGAGTGGCTTGCGAGCAAATCGACGGCCAAGTCCCTCTAGCTCCGGTAGAGAGGAAAATAAACGTGGCGCCTGCCCTAGCTCCGACTGTAGATATTGGCAGACAGACCTGTAGACCCTTAGCAGCTGCTCTGGGCAGTCGACCCAATGTTCCAATCGAGTTGGGCAGTCTTTTCCAGTGGGAAGGGGTATTTTGCCAGTGGTGGAGCGAGATGGTGTCTCGACTCGCAACTGGCGGGAGAGAAGGTCATGGCTGTGCTGCAAGAGCTCTGTGAAAGAGGTTTGTTGGTTGCGTTCTTCTGCTTGTCGCCTCCTTTCTGCTTCCTGCTTCTCGCGTTCTCCCGCCCGCTTCTCGCGTTCTTCCGCCTGCTTCCGTCCTTCTTCTGCCTTAAGGTAAAGATCTTTGTAATTTGGAGAGCTGTGGTCGGCCATCGATTTGTTGGAAAGGGTAAGTCATACCTTGACGCAAGTGCGTCAGAGCCCGGCTGACGATCTGGTCCGATCAGCTTTCTGCCAGCAGATCCCGGGTTTTGGAAAATACTTTCTTCCGGAAAATGACTCAGGTCTCACTTTCAGGTATACACGCTAGCCCAAAGCGGTTAGCGCTTGTCTTGACTCTAATCAGAGTCGCCCGCCGTCCTTTCCGAATCAGTTTCTATTAGACCTCGCCATGGGCGGGCAGGTTAATGGGTCAGCCCGCCCATGGGCAGCGCAGGGCGCCCATGGGCCGCCCATCAACCGCCTATCAGCGCACAACTTTCCCAAACAGGATGAATAAATCGCTGATTCAGCCCGTTAAATACCGTTTATTTATACACGTTATATTCCATACATTACTTGATGTCTAAAATGAAGCATACTTTCTATGTAAAACTGGTAAATCTCGCTGTATTCTTGTCTGTTATATCATGTTTACAGGCCAGATGTTCTTTGAAGTTGAATATCAGCTGTTGGGGTCAATTAACTACAAAAGACACGGATTCCTCTGAAGGTGCACTGAAGATATATATCTCTATATTGCATTGTCCTGTGTATTCGGATCTTACAATTGCAACTATTTTTTGTAGTATATTAGATGTGTTTCCTATCAAAAGTAAAGTAATATTATTGATATCCATAGGATTTATCTACCATCTTTTTTTTTGAAAGCTATTTGAGGCAGAACTCATAGTTTAAAGATAAAACTATCAGACAAAAACTCGGGGGGACTACAAGTCAGCGAAAATTTGCGGGAAATGGGCGGCCCATGGGCAATGCCCATGGGCCATATGCGGGCTGCAGCAAATATCGGCCAATTAAACCACTAGAAACCATAGATCAACAGCCATTTTATGATCTATCAGCCTCACATAAGTTTTCCTAACGCTAAAGACTTCTTCTTTCTCTTAGTTATAGCAAAGAAACAATGTAAGTCTCTCACTTCTTACTCTCTCTATATACTACCTTTCTCGATTTTGTATACTATGGGGTCTCAACTCTCTGACATCTATTCCTCGTCGGTCTACGAGGGAGACAGCTCAGAACGCTTTCCCTACCCTATTCCGGATGATTCATTCATGCTTGACCCACCGTCTAGTCAGCGAACCCTTACCTCAGTTACTGACACCGAATTGATACAACCCCCTCCTATTCCTATAGCCCTCGAACGCGTTGGACCCGACCGACACAAATCCTTTGTCTTATATACCGAAATGAGCAAAGACGACTTTCTCCACTGGTGGCTCCAGACAGAGCAAGGCAGCAAGCAGGGTAGCCTACAGGTTAACGCAGATGATAGCGAGAATGTAAAAAAACTCCATTGGGATGGAACGGGCAACACATCGGATATTTGGACTCGCTTCAAACAGATAGCCCATTATACGTCTGGCCTACCAAAGGTTATGTGCGAGAGATGCGGAAAGGTCTTGGAACATCCAAACTGGAGCTCGAATGGAACGCACTCGTTACGAAGGCATTGGGAGGGGCCGAAATGCCAGAAATCTGGTGCGAAAGCAAACAAGCAGCCTCATATTCGCCAGCTTATCAAAGACTCGGTGAGCATTTTTATCTTTTGAGACTTTTGTTCCTCCTTATGCTAATGATTGTTCAACATATCTTAGGCGTCTCATACTCGTGACAATACTATTTACTTCTCAAAGGAACGATGGGAGCAGCAAATCATCAAAACTATTACTGTTCTCCGGCTTCCTTTCCAGATTGTCGAACATCCTGAGCTACAATCGCTACTCCGCATCGCCCAATCCGCCCCCTTTCCTCTTGAGTTTCCATCAGCCAAAACGGTACAGCGCCGAATTCGTGATACCGTCAAGGAGTCTCATAAAACCATAATTCAAAATCTTCCGCCGAATGCAAAGCTTTCAATTGCATTGGATTGTTGGACATCCCCTTTCTCTCAAGCATTCATGGCTATCACGGGCTACTTCATTGATAAGGACTGGAACTATCGTGAGATTTTACTTGGCTTCCAGCCACTTCAAGGAGCCCACTCAGGTGCTAATTTAAGCGCGGTCCTCTTGAAAATCTTCCAACAACATCAAATTGTCGATCGGGTGCTGGCCGTGACGACCGATAATGCATCAAACAACAACACATTGATCACTAGTATCCAGGAGTCAATTCAGGCACTCGAGCTTGATGAGCAGATTACTATAATCCGCATTCCATGTATCGCACATGTGATTCAGCTCAGCCTCAATAAGCTTCTTGGTCGGATCAAAGCCAATCCGAAAAATCAAGTAGTGGAAAGAGAGTGGTCGGAGAGTCGGTCTCAAGCGCTTCGATCGAGTCAACGAAATAAAGAGATTGCAAATACACTAGAAAAGGTAAATCATATTCCACGTCGCTTCGCTGTCGCTCTACTGATTTATTACAAAGATTCGTGGTTTAGCAGTTTTCATCAATGGAAGTCCACAACGCCGAGATGCTTTCTTGAGTCTTCAGACAGAAGAACCGAAACTGGTTCCGATTCAAGACGTACGCACTCGTTGGAACTCGACGTTTCTAATGCTTCGACGCGCAAAACGATTGCAGCCGATCTTTGATGAGTTCTGCTCACATTACGGGCATCCCCACTTAATGTTGGATCGAGAGGAGTGGCGTCAAATCGACTACCTTCTTTACCTTACGAAACCTTTCTTCGAGTTTACGACTGCTCTTTCCCAGACGAAAGACGCTACAATCCATAGCGTCTTTGGGATCTATAGCCAGCTATTTAACCATCTTGAAATCTCAATTGGCCAGCTTGAACCAAAGCAAGTCGCCTGGAAACGATTGATGGTCGACGCACTTTACGCAGCAAAAGACAAGCTCTCGCAGTACTATAACAAGATTGCTGAGACTCATAATAACCTCTACGCAATTGGTACTGTCCTTGCGCCTCAATACAAGCTTGGCTTTTTCGAGCAAGCTGCTTGGGCGGACAAGAATCATTATTGGCGGACAGAATACCATAACAGCCTGAAGGAACAGCTAAAACCATACCAACGACGGCTTTATGGTAGTCAATCAACACCTATCGCTCAGTCACCGGTGACTCAGCGCTCAAGACTTCAATTCCTTCTTACAAGGCCAAGAAACCATCAATCGATACCAACCCCACAGCATGATGATGAGCTTTCACAGTACCTTAAAAATGGTAGGTTCTTCTTCCTTCTTTTTTAGACACCGTAATACTAGTATTGATGCAATTCAGGGACCGTTGAGGTTGATCCTCTTACTTTCTGGAGAGAAAATGAGCGCCAATATCCGGTGCTAGCAAGCCTTGCACGCGATATTCTCTCTATTCCAGCTACCGGTGCAGGTGTTGAGCGGCTCTTCAACTCTGCTCGGGATATCTGTCACTATCGTCGTGGATCACTGAATGCTACAACAATTGAAGATCTGATGATGTTTATGTGTGCTACCCGGTTCGACATTGAAGAGAAACAGCTGGCTTTTGTAAAGGACTTCCTCATAAAGGAAGAACAAGAGATAGCAGCAGAGGAGAACGATGCTCAGTTTACGCATGATGATCTGAATGAATTGATCAGTGATGATGAAGAGGAGGATCATCTCCCTTCTGCTGAGGATGGGATTGCTTTTGACGCCAATGCCCCGAGAACATCCTGTAAAAGGCGAAGAAATGATACGCCTACGGAGCAACTAGAAGACCTAGGAGCAGGGAAAGAAAATGAAGATAGAGACGAAGAAGAAGATGAAGATGACGACCTTCCCGTTGGTCCAGCAATTCTTGAAGAAAGAAGTACTCAGCGTGAGCCATCAAAAAGGCGTCGGATACGCTCGAGGCTTTTAGATGGATATGAGGTTGATATGTAGCTAATTTAACTGATAGATATTTGGTTTTAATAACGATGAATATGGTGCGAACTCTAAATGACACTTAGAATCAGGTTGAAGTGTACACAATATCCATGAAAATTCATCCACACGATACAATTCAATATCATAAAATACAGGCGGAATACGCATAAATTGTGCAAGTCACGGGGATTCTATATTTACTTTTTTGAAGGCCCATGGGCCGCCCATCAAAAGCCCATGGGCCGACAGTCAAACGGCCCGCCCGCCCATGGGCAGGTAGAAGTAGCCCAATGCGGGCCCATGGGCCGCCCATATGGGTAAGACCCATGGGCCTCATGGGCCGTGGCGAGGTCTAGTTTCTATACAGTAACGCCGCGGAATCCCTGCCACTGTTCTCGAAGTACTGATGTATGTGTCACGTATGTAGAGTCATGCTCTTGTTCCTAGAGGCTAAAGTGGTCTGGGATCAGTGCTTAAAGCTCATAAGAGAATCCCTCGCCAAGAATAGGCTCTGTGGGCGATAAAAAAACTGCCTTCATTGATAGGAACGGCAACGGTAATTTGTTTAGGCGTTGCCAGAAGACCCGACGTCGGGTGAGGTATTTATAGGCAAAGGGCTTGCGTGATCGTGGTAGTCTTTGATTGAGTTCCCATGTTTGGGCGGGCGTTGATGGCAAAGATGATGGGCACGATCAAGCTTCCCAGCAGAAAAAGAAAAGTAAGAATGATTCTTCGGATCAAAAAATGACTTTGTTCACCATCAATCGAAACACCCTCAGGTTAAAACAGCCGCACTGTACGCCTCATTTTCAATGCCCCTGCGTAAATGCCTCAAAGTTCTGCTCTCACGATAAGCTGATCTATGTAAAAGATACAAGACATCATTTGGATCAAAAGCTACTGTATTGTTCTAAAAGAAATAATGAATAAGAAACGAAAACGAAACTAGACTTTAAGACCTCTTGCTAGTTTTATTTTTAGAATTGGGTATGTACAGTGTGTGTGTGTGTGTGTGTGTGTAATTCATTTACGCTGACCCCTCGTCGAAGTTGATTTAACCACTAGACCAAAATACGAATCCGTACCCAGCCTAGTGGGTTGTGGTTTAGAATCCAACTCTCCCCCGTAAACCATAAACGCTTGGCTGGGGGCGCGTATGAAAGCTCTGCTGCCTGGCTGTGCGGCCAATCCTAGGCCGTCTTCTGGTGGCTCTGGGTGCTCAAGAACGCAAGCTGTGAGGATCGAACCTATGCGCTCAGAGGTCGCGCAATCCGGGCTCATAACCAGTTGATTTAACCACTAGACCAAAATACGAATCCGTACCCAGCCTAGTGGGTTGTGGTTTAGAATCCAACTGTCGAAACGATACGCAGCCTACCGCTACTATATATATCTTCCTATGTACATGTATCGTGTACCACTTCCTAAGCGAACTTGGAGCCTCGCCGAGGCCTGCCGTGGCCTCTATGCCGTCGTTGTGTTTATGCTGCCCTTATGGCGCGCGGCTTTGAAACCGTTGCGATGCTTCAGCAAAATCCAAGACAGCCTCCACTGTCTTGGTTCGTGATGCACTGTCAATCTTACCTCTTCCTTCTTCTCCTGGTCCACCCAACAGTGTCGATATGCTGTTGAAAGCATCGCCAACTTTAATTCGCAGCTCTCTCCTCAGTTCTCTCAATCGTGGGCAATCTAACAACACGTGGTGAACGCTTTCCCGTTCACCACAGACGCACAGATCGTCGTCTCGAAATCGGAAAGTCTTTGCGTATGTTGACAACCAGCAGTGTCCGGTTCGCAACTGCGTGAATAAGTACGCTCGATTTCTAGGCAGGGAGCCGTAGAGCCGTCTGGTGTACTTGGCTGGTAGTGTGTCGTCGATCTGACGCAGATGGGCGCCGGTGCTCGAGCCGTTCCATTCGTTCTTCCATTGGGCGTGGATCCCTTGCCTAATGTGTGCTCTCTCGCGTGATAGCAAACAGCAAAACGGGTGAACACAGTACACACACACACAATTTATTAACGCCCGGCGGCTAAGCCGAAAGGGCAACTATCTCTGATCTACTATACATGTTAATATATATAGTACTATGTCTCCTCAGAGCCCATACATGAAGCCTTGCAATATATGTCATCTCAGATATCCGTATCGCAGCGGATCCTCGTGGGTTAGTAATTTGGTTAGTAGGCTGGCTTGAAGGCGCTTCTCCAAGTGTTCAACATCCTATTTTCGGCAGTTAAAGCGCGTCTACCATCTGTAACACGAGGTGGTTGGTGGGTTAGGTCGGCGAAAGGGGGTGATTTATGTTCGTTAGCATGGTTAAGTGGCCTCGAGTCGGCCCGTGGCGATAGCGAATCGTATTAAGGCCCGTACCGCCTCTAAGTTTAGCGTCCACTTCTAATCATCGGAAGGCGACTTTCCTCCTAGGAAGAAGGATATATTTCCTCGGTGGGTGTTGGTATATTGTAGTAGTTCCGTCCGGTGCGCCGTCCATTTTTAACATCGAAATAGGAAGTGCTCCACGGTCTCTCTCGCTTGCCCACACGCACACTAGTCCGTGTCTGCCACGTTGATTTGATAGAGATATCCATTGAGTCTTGCCATGCCGGTTCGGAGCTGAGCCAGCACGCTCGCTTCTTTCTAAGATAATCGGTCATACAGCTGCCGGGTGTGTTTGCCTGGGAGTGCTGCATCAACTCCAAGTATTGATTTGTATTACTAAGTTGGGCACGCTTGATAATACATTGTAGAGGTGGCAGCATGTCCACCTATATAGACCCTCTACCTTGCATCCCCTTCGATCCTCATCCGCATCCTTCACGGGGCACAGCCAGTTCCGTAAGTCAATACCAGTTTGCACCTTAAGCCTACTTCCATAGCGGCCTTGAAGACTCCATCCTCGATAGCCATCTTCAAAATCCTATTCTCTCAGTAGACCGACACGCGCGTCCGTCCTCTCGAGCTATATAGAAAGTGTCGCATCTGCAGTCCGCCCACCCAGTCTTCCGTCGCTTCCATTATATGCTGCGCCCCACGGATTGTCAAATCCATTTCGCGCTACCTTGTAAGATCTCTCTGACAAGGCCGACCGTGTCTCGTAGGAGTTTGCCTAGTTATATCCTCTCTGTACCCAGAATAGCCAAGCAACACAGTGTTGCCCCTCCTACTAACCAAAGTACCTCGTCGTTCTCTGTGTGGATTTAAGCATACCGGGTTGTGCCGTGTCTTCGTGGTTTTGCTTTTGACTCTGTCGTTCGTGTATCCTCAGACCTAGCGATATCCTCCTTTTAACAGAGTAGCCCGAGAGCACCCTAAGGGTGTCCTATCCCACGACCCTAGTGTGTCCACTGATTGTAGGATCGGTTTCGTAGTCGTGTGTCGGGTGGTTTTCAAAGTGTTCCCTTATCGCCTATGCGTGGGGTTAGGGCCCCTGACCCCTGAGCTCTCGCTCCCGCCGTAGCCCTAGCCAGCGGACAGTGCTGGCTAGTGGTGACTCTTCTTAGCTTTGCAAATACCTCCCAGGCAAAGCATTCACAGGTTCCCAGCCGGCACCACGGGGAGGTGAGAGTCGTCGCCAGCCTGAACACAGTACAGTAGATTTCGAAAACGGCTTCCCCTTAGAACACTCAAGGCTTGTTTCTCGGCCCGTACGCGAAACCACACTAGTTCGAATTTGGATTTGATATTGATCATCCTTGGCTCACAATGCATGTTAGCTTACCACTAGTCCTAATTTAGGCTAGTGGGTCCGGGGTACGGGCCGAGAATCAAGCCGTGAGTGTTCTATGAGGGGAAGCCGTTTTCGAAATCTACTGTACTGTAACAATATAGGAAGATGCGAGGGGAAAGGGGCAAAACTGCGGCCAGGAGGAAAAAGTAGCGGGCGACCTTGTCCCAGATCCCCAAGCGATTCCACGGTATATTACGGCAGTATGACAATGATCTGCTAATGGCAGTACAGACATTACGCTAGCGGTGCTGCCAAAACTTGCAACTCAGTGAGCTAAAATATATTAGCGCTCCTTGGCCTAATCTTGCTGTACCCAGTGTAACAAGGTAGCCATACAGTATGGCCACGAAGCATTTCGACAGTTATTTTTGCTGCCGGAAACCGTAATTAGAGTAATTTGGGTGATCTACCAAAGCTACATTCGAGAGAAGAACGGTGGGACTGTCTCTGACCGAATCCAGTTTAGCGCAATCGGAGTGGGAAAGAAAGCGTGTTTGTCTGGGGGGTAATCTGTTTTCACGAGGATTTCAAATGTGGCTTTGGATATCAATACTTTCCTTGGCCATTCCCGAAATAGCTTCTCAAAGTATGCAGAAAAGTCCGAATTTCGAGCCCTTCGAGCTTGCTCAACTTCTCGAGGCAGAGGGACTGTAAGCAGCATGTCAAGGAAAGTACTGAACACGGAAGTTCTGGTCAATATTTCCCCCATGCAGAGCATAATAGACATCCGCACCGGCCCATAAAGCCCAAAGCCCAAAGCCCAACCCGCCCCAACCCGCCCCAACCCCCAAGTGGGCAGTGCGGAAGTTTAAGTATGCCTATGCTGAAATGATAGTGTAATATCGTTATGCTGAACTGTCTGAGAACACCGCGGCGAGAACTGAATAAGGGGGACGGTTTATTGAGGGAGTTTCTCCTTACTAGAGCCAAGTGGCACTAGAGCCAAGTGGAAAAGGTGGGGAACTTTTAGTTCTGACAAGGTACATAATCTTGGAAGTACACCTGGGCGTGGTATATAACCCAGCCATGCACCCCCCTCATCCCCCCAATTACCGCGACGTCATTCACTCCCACCGCTACCGCCAAGAACAATAACAATGAGAGAAGGCCTCGACCTCCCCGAATTCGGGTACCTCCCATTCGACCATTCCGTCGTAGTAAGCGCCCCCCGTTCCTCAATACACGTCTGCGAGAGCAAGTCCATGCTAAGCTCTCTATTTGCCTAGGCAAAATGGGACACGACATCCCCGCTCTCCAAAAACGAGCAAAAAAGAATCCTTGTTGAGAAATGGATCGCGCTAGGAAAGTATGGGCGAAACGTATCTATCTACCCACCAACCCATTCATTCAATGATCACCACCCACTGACCAAACTCCTAGGACTGGGCCCTCGCCATGTTCGATGACCCAATCATCGATAATGTTCTAGAGGGGGTACCGCAAGACCTCCTCTCAGAGGAAGACCGCGCAATTAGCAGCCTGCTCTCGACAGTTCTATGGATCCGGACCTAGTTTAGCGATCCTACAGATAAAACAAGCCAAGAAGCTGCAGACACGGCTTACGCCCGACTCCGGAAGGAAGTCCTACAGTAGGGCCGCGAGAATAACCACGTTTTCTACATCCCCTAGGAGTTCGTCTTCGAAAATCGGGAGGAACTAACAGCAGATGCCCAGCGGGACCAAAATGTGATTGAAGGCGTTGCGACAGGCCGTCCGGGTTCCGTACCGGGTTATCTACTTGCGGCGCTGATACACTGCCCTGAGCTGTTTGAGGGGATGTCGGATGGCGACTAGCGGCATTTTGAGGGGGAGGAGCGGGCTGAGGAGCTGGCGGAGAGTGATCGGACATAGAAGGCGCTGGTTCTTGTTGCAGATCGGAAGGCCTGTGAGGAGGGTTGGGTGCTGGCCCTGGCGGTGAATCACCGGGGGGAGATCCTTCCGGTTAGGGTGCGTGAGCGGGCCACTGAGGCGGCGCAGATTGCGGTGAATTGGTTTGAGGGCGAGCCTTTGTCGGAGATTGTGGATGATGAGGATGAAGACGTGGAGATTTACCTGGGGGAAGGGAATGGGTGGGAGTAGCTATGAGTAGTAAATTCCTAGAAGCTCATATATCAACCTGCTCTATTGTACATAAACAACAAAAATCTGGCCACCTAGTGATGATGGGCGCGATGTCTTCGGTGCTTCCCGATACTCCGAGGCGCCAGAGTTGGCTCTGCATTGTCAAATGGAACAAATATTTCATGCACGGGTTCATCCTCCGCAATCTCGATGCCTGCGTGGACGGCTTGTTAGCAGCATGCACAGAAACGGGGCTCCTTCAGGGATGACTCACGCTTGATATTGAACATCTCCTCTTGGGTCGGCTTCTCGCCTCGCTTGATCTTGGCCTGGGCGACCGTATTGTCGAATACGACCGTGCACCTGGAGACGCTGTCAGACAAACAAAAGGATCCAAACAAAGAAAATATAACGCTTACTGAACTGTGTTCACATAAAGGCCTCCCGCAGAATGCCAAAACGGGTGATCATGTGTGCCAGTAGTCCGACATAGGGCATTCTTGGTGATGGAGTACTTCGCGTTGCCCAGCGTATTCACGGCGCCAATGACTTCAGCCATATCGCTCTCGTCGCCGCCGTCGGCGAGGTTGTGGTTGAAGACCTCATACTTGGAGCCTGCTCCAGAGAATGAAAGCGCGAGGCATACCAGTTGACCTGATCCGGTGGGTGGAAGCGTTCTGCTCGGAACGAACGGCGACCATCCAAATCAATGGGCAAGTGTCGGAGGTCCAGGGCCTTCCACAGGCTGGCCTACCCCAGGGCTCGCCCTTGTCCCCGATCCTATTCCTCTTCTTTAATGCAGACCTCGTACAAAGACAGATCGACAGCCAGGGCGGGGCGATGGCGTTCGTGGATGATTTTACCGCATGGGTGACCGGGCCAACCGCCCAGAGCCACCGGGAGGGCATTGAAGCAATTATCAATGAAGCTCTCGACTGGGAGAAAAGGAGCGGAGCGACTTTTGAAGCAGACAAAACAGCCATCATACACTTTGCTCCCAAGGCTTACAAATTGGACCAGGGGCCTTTCACTATAAAGGGACAAACCGTTGAGCCCAAGGGCCATGTCAAGATCTTGGGCGTCCTTATAGACACGAAACTCAAGTACAAGGGACATATTGCGAGGGTAGCATCCAAGGGCCTAGAAGCCGCGATGGAGCTTCGAAGACTTCGGGGTTTATCCCTAGCGATAGCGCGGCAGCTATTTATATCGACGGTGGCGCCGGTTGTAGACTACGTATCTAATATCTAGATACACGCGTGTAAGGATAAGGCTATAGGGCCGATTAACCGCGTCTAAAGGGTAGGAGCGTAGGCGATTATAGGAACACTCCTTATAGTTACGACTAGTGTAGTAGAGGCGGAGGCCTACCTTACTACCGTTCGATACCGTTTCTAGAGACGAGCCGTAAAGATATAGACGGATATATATACCCTACTAGAAACTAACCCTCTCCGTAGGAATATAGCACGGATTAAGAAATTCAGAAGATACTATCGTTCGCCGTTATATTAAGTAGTAGACGCGCTAAAGAACGTTAAGATAGAAACACTAGAAACCATTAATCCGTTTATATTAGCACTATAGGGAGTACGCGTATAGGCTAGCGTTAAAGTAACTCCGTAGTCACCGACCGTACTAGGCGGGTTAATATAGATCGTAACTAGTAGTTTAGCATAGAACGAGCTAGTCGGATTTAGGATAGCGATCGAGAGGTAGCCACCTCGGTATCGAAAACTGAAACTAAAGACCCTTTCCGTTATATTAGGTGTAAGAATAGAGCAAAATCCGTTCTCTATAGAGCTAGTAGCGATAGTATATACGTTAAATATAGTAATTAGTCTAAAAGATTATAGGATTACGCTACTTATAAGTAATAAGGCGGCGGCTCTAACACTAAGGAATCCTCGATAATAGTTAGGCTAGGAATCCGTCTACTAACTATATAAGTTAATAAGAAAGCTACGGAAAAATAGAAACTAGATTAATATCCGGTAGATCTTAACGAGCGAAGATAATAAACTACGGGGTCTAGCTAAAGAATAGGCTAGAGCCGCGATATAAGAAGATACTCTCCTATAAGAACGCGTCCCGAGAATAAAGTTAATAACACTAAATATCGCACGATCCTAAGTAGTCCCTAGTAATGACCTATCAGCGAACGTAGGGAGATATATAAAACGTGTTAATATAGCACTCCTAGGTAAACATACCCGGTAGCTATATAACCGATTATCTTAGAAAGAAGCGAGCGTGCTAGCTTAACTCCGAACCGGTATAGTAAGACTTAATAGATATCTCTATCGAATTAACGTAGTAGACGTAGACTAGTGTGCGTATAGATAAGCGAGAGAGACCGTGGAGCACTTCCTATTTCGATATTAAAAATGAACGACGCACCGGACGGAACTACTATAATATACTAACACCCACTGAGGAAATATATCCTTCTTCCTAGGAGGAAAGTTGCCTTCCGATAATCAGAAGTGGAGGCCGAACTTAGAGGCGGTACGGGCCTTAATACGATTCGCTATCGCCACGGGCCGACTCGAGGCTATCTAACCATGCTAACGAATATAAATCACCCCCTTTCGCCGATCTAACCCACCAACCACCTCGTGTTATAGATGGTAGACGTGCTTTAACTACCGAAAATAGGATATTAAACACTTAGAGAAGCGCCTTCAAGCTAGCCTACTAACTAAATTACTAACCCACGAGGATCCGCTACGATACGGATATCTGAGATGACATATATTATAAGGCTTCATATATGGGCTCTAAGGAGACATAGTACTATATATATTAACATGTATAGTAGATCAGAGATAGTTGCCCTTTCGGCTTAGCCGCCGGGCGTTAATAAATTGTGTGTGTGTGTGTGTAGCAGATATAAGGACCTTTGAAGATACGTATTCGTTACTGTAACCCACCGCTAGCTTTCAAATAACTAATCTCTCCCAACCTACCACACTCTCTAATTCATCACTCTCCCTCAATTCATCACTCTCCCTCAATTCATCACTCTCCCTCAATTCATCGCTCTCCCTCAATTCATCACTCTCCCTCAATTCATCACTCTCCCTCAATTCATCACTCTCCCTCAATTCATCACTCTCCCTCAATTCATCACTCTCCCTCAATTCATCACTCTCCCTCAATTCATCACTCTCCCTCAATTCATCACTCTCCCTCAATTCATCACTCTCCCTCAATTCATCACTCTCCCTCAATTCATCACTCTCCCTCAATTCATCACTCTCCCTTAATTCATCACTCTCCCTCAACTCATCACTCTCAATTCCTTAGTTACGTGCCCCAGCCATGTTTTTTTGGCACGTCCAATATCAATGAACCTACGTAAGCGATCGAATTTACCTATCTCTCTAAACGGCTATCTAACGAAGTCTCTTCGATTCATCAGATCTGTTGGGTAGACTAAGACAATACAGCCACATTTTACTCACAACCATATGATTAAACAACCTATCTTGTCCACAAGCTTCTAGCCATCACAGAATGAATTAGAGCAAGGCTGAAACTTCCATATTACTATTACACGAGTATTGACCAAATAGAATCCGTAGTGATCCAAGCATATCAACCAAACATACGGAGAAATGGTTCACGTCTGAAACATACGTGTTTCGAACATACCTTCACGGGGCGTAAATTTCCGCATTTATGGCTCGTCGTAATTTACTATGGCTATGCGGTCAAGCATCTGTCCTCAGTACAATACCGTACATACCGTGTAACTGAATTCCCACTTAAAACTATCATATCAAATATATTACCGATCAAAGGACCATCAGGCAAACATTCAGTCTATCCAATCTTCAATCCAACGTATAAGATATGCTCAAACCTGTATATAATAACTTATCCGTGGATAGGCTTAGGGTATCAAATTCAGCAAATTCGCAATGCCGTGGTGAGCTAGAGGCCCTAGTGTGAGGCCATCATGTGAACGATTATACAACTTGATTGCTAAGAATCTCACACCCATAAGTTCCGAAATGTTACTAGAGTTTGTCTTGCCATAGATATGACCAGCTATCTAGTTAATATGCATATAGGGAGGTATAAGTGTCTCATATTCGCCAAAGGATGGGTATTGGGGATTCGCCCCCATAAAGGGCTTCATCGCGTTACATGCATTAGTGATCACTAGTCATTGCATTAATAGCATCAATAGGAAGCTGGTCTTCTTCCTCGGTATAGACTGGTTGTCTATTACGCAAGCGACTGATCTCAGACAAGAGCTCTCCAATAACATTTCGATGATATTACGTCCCAATCTCGCATGCTTCGGATTCACGAGTGATGCGTTTGAGTGCTAATCGTCCGTCCTATAGCACGTGTTTCTTCCGATTCATATCGATCGCTACTGAGAATAATTCGTTCTCTCTAGACATTATTGAGGTCCACTCCACGTCGGAAAGAGCTCTTGAGATAGAGACTTCATCCAATCTGGTGAAACAATAAGATTGGCGGCCGATCGAGTATCAAGGGTTCATTTTTCACTTACAACACCGAGTTTTCCTCTGCCATAAGTATTGTATATTCCAACATCTGCAGGCTTTCGCTAAATAGCCGCAGTTCCGTTTCTTCGAAGATATCAAAGTTACCATAATCCGATTCGTGCAGATAGAGCGAGGACGAGTGATATTTCCACTCCTTGAATGTACCCAGAAACCTTTCACATGTATCTTGGGTGTTCGAAATTGCCGCCCGAAGATGAATGTGGACTTTGCAACTGAGTTTGATATCGCAAGAATATGTAAATGATAGAGATGGGTATTCTTTGTATTATATTTATACAACAGCATCTTTGATATCCTTTGGTGCGTCTATAATCAACAACCTAAGGGGTTGTGGATATGGGTTGAGTCCCTAGGACGTCTAACTGGGTCTCTTGCGTAACAGGCTCTAGCTGGGCGCACGGCAGGCTCCTAGGAACAAAATAACAAAGTTTCGTTCCCAAGGGCTACGAATATCTCGCGACATACGTGAGGAGCGGAGGCTGTGCGCCATGAGTGACCCACATAGAGTTTTCTAGGACACGGAGGCTCCTTTCGTTACTCCTCGCGGGGCGTCTTCTAGAGTCAAGGTTCTCCCGGCTTACGCGTAAGGCTTACATGATTGAATGTCCTGTATACGTAGAGGGTGGTAAACCGCCGGGTTCCTGGGAATATGGTGATATGGCGAATAAGAAAATAGCTCAAATGATAGCTGCAATTACCAAACTGGCTTCCGGACATTTTCGTAAGCCATTGCAGGTTGGGGATCTCCAAGTAGACTGAACCAATACTCCTAGCTCCGGTAGTCCTTCAAATCCTGGTTAGGAAATGGCGGGACCGAGAAGACAAAGTATTCCCAGGAGCACCCATCGTAGAAGGAGAATGATGATTGGGTAGCCAAATAGCAAGCTCCATTATGGCGCAATTAATTGCAGACATTTTACTACGATTGAGTATCACATTGAAATTCCAGCCCTTTTTTGATGGGACGATAGGTGCCATCTAAAAGTGGAGGGGTACACGTGATGGAGCTAGCGTGTTGCATTTTATTGACGTAGCTTACTCAGGATGCTCACCCCAATTCCAGCTCAGACTCAGTGAGCGAATCAGGGCGCTCAGGTGATGCTCAGTGAGCGGATCAGAGCGCTCAGGTGACGATCAGAGCATGCTCAGTGAGCAGGTCAGAGCGCTTATGTAATGCTCAGTGAGCGGATCAGAGCGCTCAGGGGCATGCTCAGATCTACTCAGTGAGCAAAAAGCGGCAAGGTCTGAGCACTAATACGGAAAGAGAACGCCAAGAAGTGGCAGAGGAAATCAAGTACATAGGTACCTATTTCAGCCGGAGGATTTCCACCAATCATGACCTGGAAATAGACCGAGACCCACCCACTTCCCCAGGTCTCCACCTTCTAGATCGAACATTATCTTCTGCCGCTAAAAAAAGGTGTTGCGTTCACAGTCAATCTACCTACATATGCACATTATCTAGGTGTTGAATATTATAAGAATTATTATCGAACCTGTTCCATCTTAACAACCCATGATACGCGTGTTGTGCCCTCATGGTATGGGCACGAATGTCAAAAATTTTCAGGCTCAAACGGGTATGTATTCAGTATCTATCTCCGTGTACGACGGCTAATTGAGCCCAGCTGCATTTCGAACTCTTCTCCCAGCGCATTTTGTGTGGGAGTTCTTCGATGCTGACCATGACTGCGAGGCTGCTGAGGGAGTGCGCGGTATCTACCCCGGCCCGTATCTGGCTTCTACAAGGAGTGAAACTAGTTTATACTTTGTAGTTCGGAATCCAATGCTATTAACCGTTTTTACTTTTTCTTTTGTTCGAGCTAAGCGCTTGTTCAGAACCGCAAGTCCCACCCGATCTGAGGTCCGAGGTTGGGCAACTCATCGGCTACACTCTGCACATCTTTATCTCCACGACCACTCAAGCACAAGACGAGATCCTTGTTAGGTCCCAGCTCCTTGGCCGTCTCGATAGCGCCCCACACCGCGTGGGAGGTCTCCAACGCGGGGATAATGCCTTCAAGCTGGCTCAGCAGTCGGAAGCCTTGTAGGGCCTGTGCATCAGTGGCCGAGAGGAATTTCGCCCGGTTAGTCTTCTTCCAATTCGCCAGCTCCGGTCCGACTCCCGGGTAATCGAGACCCGCAGAGACAGAATGAGTGTTGGAGATCTGGCCATGTTCATCCTGTAGGACATACGTCCGAACACCATGCAGAACTCCCACAGAGCCACCACTTAGCGTGGCTGAATGCCGCGCCGTTTCCAGACCATCGCCACTGGCTTCCACACCAACCAGCTGGACAGACGGGTCATCAGAGAAGGGATAAAACATTCCCGATGAGTTCGAGCCACCTCCTACACAAGCGATCACGGCGTCGGGACTCTTGCCTAGGTCCCGCAGCTGGGTCTTGGTCTCCTCGCCGATCACACTCTGGAATGTGCGAACCATGGTCGGGAAGGGGTGGGGTCCAATCGCTGAGCCGATAATGTAATGCGTAGTATCTAGGCGAACAATCCACGCGCGGAAAGCTTCGTTCACCGCATCCCGGAGGGTACGCGATCCCGACTCCACAGGGATAACGGTAGCACCCAACAAGCGAATCCGGAAAACATTCAATGCCTGTCGACGGACATCCTCCGCACCCATGTAAACGGTACATTTCATGCCGAATTTGGCGCAGACAGTAGCGGTGGCGACGCCGTGCTGGCCTGCTCCCGTCTCGGCAATGATCTCCGTCTTACCGAGCCGACGAGCAATGAGAATCTGACCCAAGGCATTGTTAATCTTGTGAGATCCTGTGTGGTTTAGATCCTCGCGCTTCAGCCAAATGTTCGCCCCGCCGGCGTGCTCGGTCAGCCGCTTGGCTAGGTGTAGGCTGGATGGACGACCCATGTAGGGATAGTATGATTTCAACTCGGCCCAGAAAGTCGGATCATTCAGTGCAGATTGGAAGCCGGCATCCAGTTCATCCAGACAGGTGATCAAGGCCTCCGGAGCATACTGACCGCCGAAAATGCCAAATCGCCCCAATCCATCAGTAGTAGCTGCTGCCTCTTCCTCGACGGCCGAGCCGGGCGCACTCGTCTCCGGCGGCTGGTGGGCTGCAGCGACCGAGGCATCCCGAGCTACCTTCCGCTGCGTGATCTGCGAGCAATAGTCCTCGATTACTTGCGCGGCGTGGCCAGCTGGGGCATCACTTAGAACCGTAATCACTTGACTGCCGATGACGGCGCCGTCGGCAATGGAGGTCACGCTCAGGAAATGCTCGCGTGTGCTGATACCAAAGCCAACCGCCACTGGAACATTGCCCGAGAGGTCCTTAACGCGCTTGATGAGAGTAGGGAGTTCCGAATTGAGAGTTCCAGTGGCGCCGGTCACGCCCATGCGAGAGACGAGGTAGATGAAGGAGTCGGCCATTTTACAGAGGGTCTTCATGCGCTCCTCCGTAGTAGAGGGTGCGATTAATGGGACGTAAGAGAGGCTGTCGGTTTCAAGACGGTCAGCATCGACCATCAGCTCCGGGGGTTTTCAGTTACATACCCGGTCTTCATGCAGCCTTCGCGGAATCGAATTGCCTCCTTCAGAGGGAGATCGACGACGATGAAGCCATTGACTCCTACCGCTTTGCAATCTGCGAAGAGCTTGGTCTCCCCGTAGCGCAATATCGGGTTGTAATAGCCCATGAAGAGCACGGGCGTCTTGAGCCCATTCCGGCGGGCATCGCGGACCATGTCCAACATCGACGAGATGGTAACACCATTTTCCAGCGCCTTCAAATTGGATTTTTGAATGGTTGGGCCATCTGCAATGGGATCGGTGAAAGGTAAACCGAGTTCAATAATGTCTGTACAAAGTTTAGATAAATGTTCTCAATTGTTGCGGAAGTGACTCACCAGCCCCTCCGGCCTGCATGCCCAGCAAAATGTCCCTGGTTTCCTCCACACGAGGAAAGCCGGCCGTCACATAGGTTACCAGAGCCGGACGGCCTTCTCTCTGGCATTGGGCAAAGGTTTGTCGAATATGTTCCATGGTGAGATGAATGAGGGAAGAAGATGGATAAAGCAATGAAGGTGACGAGCAAGGTCTACAAGCAGAGCAAGGATGCAGAGCAAGAGAGTAAAGAGTACTCTATCCCAAATACTAAAGACGAGGAGAAAGAGAAGCAAGAAGCAAGAAGCAAGAAGCAAGACCTGGAGAGCTCTGGAGAAAGCTAGTCGACCCAAGATCTATGCAAACAATGCAAATCCCGACCTTCTCGCTTAGCGAGGTAAACAAAGAGAAAGAGCAAACTAAGAGAAGAGCAAACTAAGAGAAGAGCAAACTAAGAGAAGAGCAAACTAAGAGAGATCAAACTAATCTAACAGATCTGGCATGTGACATCCGATGGTGACAATGAAGATAAAAGCAGACCAGATAAAGTCGGAGCCAACGCAAATCCCCAGTTTTTCCCGCGCTGGGCCCGTATCTGCGGTATCGGCCAACTACCGAACCCTTTGATTGGTGCGATCAAACGGGCCGCCCCGCCACTTCGGATCACTTCCAAGGTCGGTTCGAGAAAAGCACTTCTTTATATTCTTTATAGTATATCATTAGCTAGTTATGGGAGAGTGGGATGCAACACACCTTGCTATTTGCAGTCTGAAGTGGGCACATAGAACACTTTCTTCTACATGGGCCGTGAAAGTTCTATCGAAATCACACACCTTTGTGAAGGGGCTCACGTACTCATGTCTTGTCTCGCACAACCCTCGTTTAAGTCCACCTTCGATTATCCTGGCTACCAACCTGGTTTATATTGTGTTTTGATGGTTTCTACTCACAAGAATTAAACGCCTAACATCAGTCAAGAAGGATTCGGTCATATTTTGCATTTCAATGTACATTAGTAGGCATGGCGCTAATCTACAAAACAGCCGGGTGTGCAAGAGCCATCACAATGTATAGCCCAACAGCAGCAATATGTAGTGAAGCGTATATGGCGTCCACGGTTCTAAAGAATGCGTTGCCGTCGGGTACGAAAGAGGCAGAGAATGCAGAGAACATAAAAAAGAAGTATTCACGAATTGTAGCAGAAAACGAAGCCACCGGTTTCCTTTGAGTAAGACGGCTCTAATAAGCAGCGAGAACAAGATAACCCATAAATTGCAATGAATGCAAGGGTAATGAGTTCAAATAGTAGGGTTATGACTCTGGACACGGAAAGTACAAGGCCGCTCCATATAAGGAAAGAACAGACAGCGTAACAAACACTTGTTGTCAAGGTATCTGTATGTATGAGTCCCAGTCACTATCGGGGCTTTCTGGATCAATTGAGCCTTGGTCTATTGAATGGTGTCAAAGTGCGTGTTGCTTGAGGTTCGTATAAGGCAGGTCGGTTGAAAACATTCTCCAAGCCTGCTGTGGAACTGTATATAGTGGCTGTGTTCGTAGGCTGGAAGTAGAGGGCATAAAAGCACATACTTACCTACCTTTATTGAAGTATTGCATCATTGTAATAAACGGGGCTGCGAGTAACACGACGGCCACAACCTGGCCAAATGTCCAATGGCCTACAAGGCTTCCTTCCTGACTGAGGTCCCATAGTATATATACGTACGATACCCCAACCGAAAGCGACAAGTAACCAAATCACCTGTTCTAAGTTAGATATGGCCTCGGGGGAGGATACCTGGGCAGCAGCAGCAAATTAATAAGCGGCTTACCTCGAACAAAACTGAGCTCCATGCATCGCAGACTAAACACGTAGTTAAGAAAACAGCCAAGAGGGAACGGTAGCAAATGGAGCGTCTGAGGCTGTGTGGATGCTGCTCTTTACAGGCCCAGTCAAAGACAATACCCGAGATTCGCCATGCTCGAATTCTGAGAACATATTGACATGGTGCGCAGGACAGTGAATTTTGACTTGGATATTTTAACACTAGAGTTTTATATCAAGGACAACTGCATCTATACACTGCCGTATATACCTCTTTCGATGCTTGTGTGAACTTATTCGATTAGGATCATTGCCTCAAGCGTGTTTACCGAGCCTTGGCACCATATTAGATAGAGCATCATACTTTGAGAGCTTCCCAGAGGTGCATATTAGGCATCTTATGAGCGAAAGAAATGACGCCGTTGATTCAGCCAATGATTGTCCGGTGGTCGACGAAATTTCGTTGCTAGATGCCTCTTTTCGAAAACTCGAGAGAAAAGCTTACGGAACTATGGGCATCCTTGGACAAAGGTCCATCTAAAGTCTGGTGCGACGATTTCCGATCAGAATGTCCTTCTCAACAAGGACTCAAATATTGCCGCAGTCGCTGGAAGATGGAGAGAAGAGTGCATACAGGCATATAAACCTAATGAAAGTGAAACAGGCATGGGAATTAGTAGCTGTTTAACACATGTCGTACATGCCATATGCATATGGCATAGACGAAAGTGGCAAGATAAGCCGAAACAATGATGATAGCGTCATCGACCAAATGCGGAGAGGAGGATATGTGGGAGGGTATGCTAGGATATGCTAGGACTCGCAGTTCTCAATGACTTACCTATAATTGTATTCATCCAATGCAAATTATGGAACGAAATATCTGAAACCCATGCGATACCCCATATATCAGATCTAAGATTTCCCCGGTAGTCTTGGCTCTCTCCGCCCAGTGCCGCGTGAGCCGTCAAGAGGTGATTTGGGTGATTTTGGTGATTTTCCTCTTTCACCTTCCACCTTTCGCCTTTCATCTTTACTCACAATCCCATTCTATCTTCACTAGTAAGTCTAGTCTTTTTCTCTATTTCCATCTGATACCGATTTCCCTATCGGGCGGGAAGCGTTGAGACCATCGGACGCGCTATACATGGCCAACGGTGCAAATATGCATTGAACCTGTTCGGAGGATTGATGGGTTTCATATATTTGAATTATTCTGATTGGTCTTCCTATCTTATTTATGTTTCATGTCTCATGTTTTGGAAGAGAGAACCGCCTTCCCCTCGTGATCCTACTATGCGCCCCCCCAATTGCACGTTTGTGCCGCTCACTGCCTAAACCATCTTCCTCCTATACTTTGTCTTATCTCTCATTTCAGGCACCTTTTTGCTCCCAAGGAAATACTCATCGCTGATTTATTCAGCACTTACAGCCCAATTCCTCCCACCTCCACCTCGACCTACCGACTCCTACGTCAGCCTCGCGCCCCCTCCGTGTTCGCCCCGCCCACCACTAAACCATCCACCCCGGTCCACCAATTCCTCTTGAAGGGATACAATCAAGCTGGCAGGAAATAAGCGCCGCAGTTTTTCTTCGCAGGGTGGGTTACTGGGCAGAATGTTCAGTGGCTCCTCGAGCCCACCCAAAGACAGAGTAGACGCACTCCCAGAGGTTGGCCTCGACACCAACCCCTTGACCCTCCAAACGGATACAATCGGTACCAGTCCACGTGAGAAGAGGTTCTCCCCGCCTAGCGCTGGATTTTTCAACCGTCGACAAAGTGAAGAACAGGGTACCGCTGGCGAGAAGAAGCGCAGGAGTAGTACCGTCGTCAAGGCGGCCAACTTCTTCAGTAACGCAAAAAGCTCCTTGAGCTTGAACGGCCGGGATAGTTCTGCGATCAGTACCAGCCCCTCGATCGCGGAAAGCCCGCTACAGAAGCTTGGAAAGATGGACCCAGCTCTCAGCGTCCCTCAAGGGTCGTTCAACAACTCCGCCGGTGAATCCGCACCGACTGCTCGGTCATCCTTCCGCGTTGGTGTTACCGAAGACCGGAATCGCAAATGTCGCCGGACAATGGAGGATACACATGCCTATCTCTACAATTTCCTGGGCACCCCTGCCCCGACTGCAGCAGAGGTAAATGGTGCTACTTCCCCTAAAGCCAGCCCGTCGCAGTCATCAGAGGATTCATCTTCCGTTGTAGAAACAGACAATGGCTATTTCGCAATTTTCGATGGGCATGCTGGCACCTTTGCCGCAGAGTGGTGTGGAAAGAAGTTGCATTTGATTCTCGAGGAAATCATGCGCAGAAGCCCTAGCACTCCCGTCCCAGAACTGCTCGATCAGACTTTTACCAGTGTGGACCAGCAGTTGGAGAAATTGCCCGTCAAGAACTCCGGGTGTACGGCCGTCACTGCTGTGCTTCGGTGGGAAGATCGTGTACCCAACTCACAGTCGGCCACCGGTTCTTCTGCCCTTAGCCCGGCCTCTGCCGCGGCGACGAAAGCGGACACGAATTCAGAGAATATCGAAACCCCGACTCAAGCTACCCCGGGTGCCTCCAGTGCCTTACCGAAATTGCAGGACAATGCTATTCGGCAACGGGTTTTGTACACAGCCAACGTTGGTGATGCACGCATTGTATTATGTCGTAATGGGAAAGCGCTTCGTTTGTCCTATGACCATAAGGGTAGCGATGAGAATGAAGGGAGGAGAGTTGCCAACGCTGGTGGGCTAATTCTGAACAACCGCGTGAATGGGGTTCTGGCCGTCACCCGTGCCTTGGGCGATGCATACTTGAAAGACCTTGTGACTGGGCATCCCTACACAACAGAGACAGTGATCCAGCCAGATGCTGATGAGTTTATCATCTTGGCCTGTGATGGTGTAAGTTGAGGGCTACTCAATGTTCATGATACAGGAAAGCTAATTATACTCTAACAGCTCTGGGACGTCTGCAGTGATCAGGAATCTGTCGATCTAATTCGGAATGTCCAAGACGCTCAACAGGCCTCAAAGATCCTTGTTGACCATGCACTTGCGCGGTTCAGCACCGACAACCTGTCTTGCATGGTGATTCGCCTTGACTCCAACCGTGTCAAGGACCTTGTGAACAACAATACGGAACTGATAGGAGTGGATGGAGATCCGCACACCAAGGTGGCCGGGGGTGTGAGTGAGGCCGATAAGATTGTCGAGCAAGCACAACAGAACATCGTCTCTTCCGGCCTTGCAGATAATCCGGCAGCGGCAGAGAAGGCCAATGAAGAGACTCTTCAAAGAATGGCCAGTAATAATCACAAGCAAGAACCCGGGCCTGAGATGTCAATCAAAGAGAGTGACGATCTTCCCTCCGTGGACATTCTGAGTCCGAATAGGAGCCCGGATAACCCGTCAAGCTTGGCTTAGTGATTTTACGACATGTTATAAGCCGAATCACCACCTTCCGAAGTTGTGAAATCGAATTGATAGAACGTGTGCATTTTTTTTTTTTCTTTTCGTCTACTATCTACCTCTGGTGCTTCTGGGAGCAGTGTACCCGACCCGGAATATCTTCGGGAGTTTTCCATCCTGTCGCTTACTTATTACATTGAACATTGGCGTCAATGGTGCACACTGATTGCCCGTTGGCCTCATTCTTCAACCTTTTGTTTATTACGGGATCAGACTTGGTGGTCTTGATATCCTTTGTTAGCATAAGTCCTTCTATTATTAGGATATTTGTCCTGAATTTGGCCTCGATGAAATTAGGCTCTGTTGTTTTTCATCCAATGTTTATTTAAACCGAAGACATGGCATGGTACTGTATGTATCTGCCTGATGTATGCGCTTCTGCTGTAGGGTGATTATGGTGACTACATGTATGCAATAGTTCCAAGGTTAACTGGATATGGTTTAGTCATAGAATTAACAGTCGCTTTTTGTTCGTTATGAAGTAAATACTTAGTTGAATACCGCATTTAGGGAGGGTATATATCCTCTGTGCATCCAACAGACGAAGATGATACCAAGAAAGAGACATAGGACCCTAGAAAAGATGTCAAGAAAAGAGACCACTCGAGAGGTGACCATAGCTTCTTGTGATTTGATATATCTAAAAGTACAATTTATGAATGCTAGGATAAGCTACACAGAAAGACAAGAGAGAAAATACAAAAGCACCAACCATCAGACCCAAACCAGAGGGAAATGGATATCAACATACACAAAACGTCCCGTCTTGCTCTGGAACGATCGACGGACAGGAGAGAAGAACCTCAATGACGCCAAATGTCTACTTCTGCTCAAACGAACCATCGGCGATGATGTCCTCTCTAGGGACCGGGAAGTCCTCCTGGCCAATGAGGTGGTTTCGAGTCCAGCGCAGCTGACCGTGCTCAATGTAGTTCGCCCATTCCTTTGCACACTGCGCATCGTATGGATCCTGCCACAAGATCTTGACAGACTTCTTTGGTGCGCAGTGATCCGCAGTGATCTCAACCTGCAGCTGCTCCTCGAGCGACGCAACCTGGCCCGCACGTTCTTCAGCCTGCTCAGCCTCCTTCAGGAGAGCCGCACGTCTGCGCCTACGGGCCTTGACGGTCTTGTATCCGGACTTGGAAGTCTCTGATACACCCTTCACGATATGGTTCTTGAGCTTCTCCAGAACGAAAGCAACATCGGCAATCGCGGTGGCCTTCTGGTTCATGAGGGCGTAAGCACGCTCCTTCTTCATCATGATCTGGCCCACTCTTCCCATGTTTTCCTTGTCCCATTGCTTCTGGTCCCGCAGGTCTACCGGCCGCTTCGAATCGAGATATTCTTTTGTCACGGTGATCATTTCCTTGGGCGGGGAGAGCTGGCGCAGCAGCGCGAATTGCCGCAGGTAGTTATAAACGTTCAGTCCGACTTGCGCCTCGTTGAAGTGCAGGGAGAAGTATGGCACCCACATATCCTTGCGGACTGTAGCGGGAACGGTCTTCTTACCATGGTTGACACATTGCTTGAGGAGGTTGCTTTTCTAGAGGTCGGACGGGTTAGACAAATTGCGATGACAGGCTGGAGGGATACAGCAGGGTAGGGGTTTTGCTGGAGACCGGAGCTTCACCGGAAGAGGGAAAAAACTCACCTCCAGATAGCGAGTCAATGAGTACACGACCTGTTTCGTGCGGATGTTGTTGTACACGAAGATGTTCTTGCCATGACTGATAGAGTTCAAAGCCTTCTGTAACCGTCGGCCTTCTTTGTCCTGGTAATCTTTAAATGCATTCGAGCCCGGTACCCGGGGCTTTCCTTGAATTGGCGTTTTCGGATCGATCGGTGGTCGGCGGATGAATTTCGTGGCCGCAAGTGCTGTTGAATCCAGCACTTTCTGGAAAGACTTTATGTTGGAGGCCATTGCGGCCGGACCAAAGGCTGCGTACAGTCGATCTGAGAAGAATTGGCGTAGTGAGAGGTGCGGGTTTATTGCATTGGTGGGAGGCGCCAGACGGTGTTGATCGAGAGAGAAGGGAGGTCGATTTTTTGACGGGGAACGCTGAAGTCTTGGCGCTTGCTCTCCGCATCATGCCTTATCAGCACACTACTACGGTCTCTCTTCTCGCCAATTCAATTGCTTCCAACTGCCACTTGCGTATCTTCTGTTTTTATTAATATGAGCGATCTGTTCCTTCTGCGACGCACTGCTTAAACACCCGCTCCCCTGCAGCGCTGGCGTAATGGATAAGGACACGGAGCATGATATAGGTGCCCGCAGAGAGAGGCCATGGCTCTATGCATGGGTATGTATAGAAAATGAAAGAGAACACGGAAAGAAAAAGAACGCGGTGATGACAGATGCTGACAAGCCATTAGAACCGTAGGCTTCGGCATCTCCAGGGAGTTTCTATACGCAACTTGGTTGTAACGCCTCCGCCAACTCGAGCTCGCGGCAAGACTATTGATGATGACGATATCCCGAATACCTTACAGACACCCTCAAAGATCCAATCGCAGACCGAAAACCACACCTTGCAGCCCTCGCGATCCTTCACTAATCTCAAGTCGCACTCGAGCCAGCATGACAATGTAAAGGAGCCTGCGATCCGTTCGTCGCGTCGGAGAAGTACCCTTTTCTGGAATGACCCCAATCCTCGAACTCGGCAGGTCAAACTAGAAGATATTACAAATAGTCGCATGGCGGATACATTCTTCTCAATTCATTGCGACGGGCTTGACGAGCCGGTGTATATTAGCGAAACGGTCGACCATGCAAACAATCCGAGTTTCCGATCTTTCGACTTGAATCTATGTGGCCCATACGTCTCTCGAATGGACTGTTTGACTCTCAGGCTCTGGACGAAGACCGGTGAAATGTCTGAGTTTATTCTACTAGTTGAACTACGGCTACATCTACGATCATTGCAGTTTTTGGGAAAGACATTGGAGAGCTTCCACCAACCACTTCCTGCGAACTCGATCCTTTTTCACTTCCCAGACGGTGTGTACTCCAACCTCACTGATCTTCCGCTGGTTCAAACATCACTCCAGGCTGCAGGACAGAAGGCCGCTGCAGAGGGTACCGCCTTGCCATCCTCGTCGTATGACGCTTTGATGAAATTGGCCAATTTGGACGAATGTGTGCAGGATGCATTGGCAACCAGGGGAAAATTGGAAGTTCAGATTAGCTCAATTCTACAACAGAACGAGCGCTCACTGAATGTAGCGAGTGAGGCAGCTGTGGCACAGGAAAAGCTTGCCCTTACCAAGCAGTATGTCGCCTTGGAGCGCAAACGAGTCCGCACCGCAGTCAGGCGCAAAGAGGAGCTCATTGCGAGCATCAAAGCCCGGAAAGAAGCTATGGAGCAAGGCCGTAGTGTCCAGGAAAAGGCACGCAGTCATCTTCCTGAGGCTCAGGAGAGGTTGGTTTCCAGCGAGCAATTGCTTGACCGAAACCAGGAGGACACTAAGGGCCAAGTTCGACGGATTGCTGAAGATCTTCTCACGATCTACCCTATTGAGCCCACCCCTGATAAACCCCTGGCATTCACCATCGCCGGGTTGGCCCTCCCAAACTCGACTTTCGAGGATATCGACCGTGACGTGGTCGCAGCTGCATTGGGCCATACAGCTCATTTGGTCTATCTGTTGTCATTCTATTTGTCGGTGCCTCTCCCATACCCGATCAACGCAAACGGGTCTACTTCGTTCATACAAGACCCTATCTCTGCATCACTTCCACAACGCACCTACCCCCTCTACCCGGTGAGTGTCCAGTATCGATTTGAGTACGCGGTCTTCCTTCTCAACAAAGATATTGAATACGTCCTCATCAAACAAGGACTGCGCGTCTTGGATATCCGACACACTCTTCCCAACCTCAAGTACCTCCTTTACGTTCTTACTTCCGGCGATTCGGTAATTCCCGCCCGTAAGGCTGGTGGCGTCCGAGCTCTTGTTGCTGGGCGGTCCATTCCTAATCTATCACGACGTGGTAGCACGGAGAGTGCTACATCTGGTGAGCTTGTGCAGCCACGCAAAGCTTGGGAGTCAATGTCCCGGATGAACGTCAATCTCGCCTCACACAGGGTGAAATAGTCCCTTCCGTCAATTTTTCTCTCTTAGTATAGATGATTGCGGACCGTTGAATCTTCAATTTAAGTGGACATTGGCACCAATTTTGGACTGGTCCCGCTGTTTTTTCCTTTTCTTGGCTTTAGAAGCATTGTACATTTACTACGTGGACATCGGAGTTGAGCTCTCATATTCTCTTGTAATTATAATGAAAATCTACTTTGCAAAGTAATGGAGTGTAGATGTTATATAGGATATAGGATATAGGACCCGATACTACCGTATATATATCCCCCTAGATTCCGTTACCCCGCAGAGTTCTCATTATACAATGGAAACTACCTAGTCCAGTGACTAGGCGCAAACTCTGACTTCAATTGATATCTTGACCGATTTGACCGAGAAATCTTTTTCGATAATTTCAAAAGCGCAATCCCATTTATTCTCTTAATTGTCCGTCTGTTCTCGTGCTTTTGTCCGAGTCGTCGGAGTAAGAAGACCCCCACCGCCTTTCAACGCTTATCTCGCTTTCCATCGCTTTGTGTCGGGATTTTCCCCATCTTCTTATCCAACGAAATGGGGGACAATAATAGTGCGTACACCAAGTCGGAGTCTGATGTACACCATCGCCGAGGGTATCAGGCTTGTGATCCATGTCGCAAACGCAAGGTCAAGTGTGACCTAGGAAGTATGGCGCCACCCCATTCCCTTTCATGATTCTGTGGACTGATCCCGAAAAATGCAGGTGTCGATAATCCTCGCCCCCCACCCTGTGTTCGATGTCGTCGCGAAAGTAAACGATGTGAATTTTCAGCAACTCGACGAAAGCGCAAGACCTCCGATACTGGGGAAGATGAAGTGGAGGCAGCGGCGATCCTCCATCGCGACAAGCGAATGATGATTGGGGAGGTGGCCAAGAATGAAACTCCAGTCGAAGGTCAGCCATTTGCGCCAGCCGATCCACCTCAGTTCGAGCATGAAGCCGTGATTGCCCAACAGAGATGGTCCGAGGCACCTTCCGCATCCCATGCAACTCCAGCACCTCTAGCCCCGCGTTACACGCCTAGTGTGCCGACCTCACGAGCTCCCACATATCCCGTCAGCGAACGTCCCGCGCCACCTAGCTATGGAGGGCCTCCGATGATGAATCGCACTGCTGTTGAGTTGCTGTCGCCTGCGATCACAAACACCCACGACGCTTTGCATCTTCTCTCTGAGGCTGCGGGTAGAACAGAGGACCTCAACCGCCAGAGCCTCGAGAATCGGCTTGCTGCGCGGCAGTCAGTCTCGTCTTTCAACTCGGGGCCTTCACCTCTACCACAAGGTAGCTCGCCTCGGAGCTTGGGTGGGTCTTTTGTGCGGACACCTCGATCAGGAATGTCTGTGGGCGGGTCTACATACTATCCGGCTGGAACCTCAGGGCCGGTAGATCCCCAGATTGCGGATCCCGGCCCCCAAAGAGAAAGCCCAGTCAACAACCCTCCCCAAGAGCCGGCATGTCTTGATGCCATCCGAGCCTGGTCGCGGTTGCGATTCGTCCGTGCCGGTTGGCTTACAGTGGAGGAGGGCATGGATTATGTGGGGTACTACTATGAACACCTCGCGCCGATGAGCCCTGTTGTAATCCCCGACTTTTCTCATCCCTCTACGCACCGCACATTGCTTACCGATGAGCCGGTATTGGCGGTTACAATCCTCACCATCGCGTCTAGGCACCTAAAACCCAAGGGCGACGGTGCTACTACGCGAGCGTTCTATATCCACGACCGTCTCTGGGCATATCTACGCAGCATGATAGAACGTCTATTCTGGGGCCAGGAGAAATTTGACCCTGGAACATCGGGCATTGGACGACCTCGGTCACTTGATTTGAGTTCATCAATGTCAGGCAAAGGTAGTGTTGGTGGGCAATTGAGATCGTTGGGAACTGTAGAAGCTATGCTACTTCTTACAGAGTGGCACCCACGAAACCTGCACTTTCCACCGGGCGACGACGAAAATTCACTTCTGGATATAGACCCCCAGACACACAGTCGGGCCGACTACCATATGGACCACGACGGCGAGCATACTAACAAAGGCTCAGAGGGAAGGGTTGCATTCCAGAAATGGCTGGAACCGGCTTGGCGATCGGACCGGATGTCATGGATGCTGCTGAGTACAGCGCAAGCTCTGGCTTTTGAACTCGGCGTCTTCGACCCCAAAGGAGATGCCAAGGCGGTCAACGAGTCGCCAATCGAGCAAACACGGAAACGTCGACTACGGCGTTTGATTCTCGTGTTTATTACGCATAGTAGTGGACGTCTAGGGATCCCTTCTATGCTCCCGTTGCCTCAATGGGGACAGGACATCACGCCGACGTCTGCTGATGCAAAGGATGCTGATGCCAATCTCGATCGGATGCAGGATTGCTGGATCAGCATTTCGAAAATTGTCTATCAAGCCAATCATTTGTTGTTTGCATCCAGTGATCAGACGATGGATTTGATCCGGACTGGGAGATATCGTGAGCAGATCGACCGCTTCCTACCGTATCTACGGGAGTTCCGACAGCAGCTGGACAGTGTTAATCGTAAGTCAATTGTGCGTTGGGTGTGAATATGAAAGCTAACAGAAAGAAGTCTCACCGGCCATGCGGAGCGTTTTGCTGATTGAGCTTGAGTACACCCGTAAGTCGACAAAGCTGGATTCACTGAAGGATAATAACTGATGTGGAAACCAGGTCTCTATATCAATTCCCTCGCTCTACAAGCGGTAGTTGATCGGTGGACTACAATGTCCAATGAGTCCGCTCAGAGCCATAACCACACCCAGAATGGCCAA
Organism: Penicillium rubens; assembly: GCF_028828025.1. NCBI lineage: Eukaryota > Fungi > Ascomycota > Eurotiomycetes > Eurotiales > Aspergillaceae > Penicillium > Penicillium rubens. The sequence goes on along the minus strand of NW_026890601.1, from coordinate 1,737,454 downwards.
ACCGGATCGGGGCCGTCCAATAACAGCAGTAGCTGGTTCCAAACGTTGAATGAACTCTACCGTGTCAATGAGCATTATATCCAGGAAGTCATCGATTCCTCACGCAAAATTTTACAGACAGTATTGGAAGGCCTCGTTCCCGAAGGCCGTCTCAGACACGCACCCATTCGAACGTTTTTCCGAATCTTGTCTGGAATGATCTTCATCTTGAAGGTATGGTCTCTGGCAGAAATCCCGGCAAGCATAATACTAACTTCATCATAGACTTTCACACTGGGTGCCAGGGAAGACGATGTGCGAGTCTCCTTAGACTTGCAGGACCGGACAGTGGAGGCACTGCGCAATTATGTCGTGGATGACGTGCACCTCAGCAACACGGTAGCCCGGCTTCTCGAGCTTCTCACCAGCAGCATCCGGACGCGGTTTTTGCGCTTTGCACCGCACGACCGGGGCGCAGATGGAGAGGGACATGATCGAACCTCGGCCACAGGCTCTCGGCCTCATTCACCATCGCGCGAGCACTCAACTCGTCGTGACGGCCCGAGTACACCGTGGCCTGCTAACCAGGGTCATGATACGACGCCAGGCGGGCCGGGCCTAGGATATGTGGATACTCCTGCCACCGGTCACCCGATGGTGTCGGGGCATGATCCACTGGCGAATATCCCTGCCCAGCCGATCAACTCATCCAATCTCAACGTATCCTTCATGCCGCCTCCGCCGTCCGTGTACCACAATTACTACGACTCAAACTCGACATTCCCCAATGATATGGACAGATCATCGCCAAACCATGTCGCTTCGTCACAACATATGGGCGACAGCCAGCACTCTACCTCCGGCGCGCTTCCGGATTGGTTTGCTCTGCCCCTTGATCAATTCTTTAACAGCTCTACCGGAGTTGTTGACCAGGGTCTTGGTGGGACTGGACCCATGCTTGGCGAGTTTGACATGCTCGAGGTACTCCTCAATGAGGGGTATGACGGAAACACTAACGGCGAAGGTGAGACTGGGGCCGGGTTATCGTCCCAGTACATGTGACGAAAAACGATGATTACGAATAGTTTGATTTTCTTTCGAGTCTTACGTTTTGCTTTGATTTTGGCGTTTTCTGTAGTCTAGCCTCATGGTCTGTACCCCTTCGTTTCCATATTCATTTGCCTGATGCTTGAAATTATATACCCCTGCGTGATCCGCACGGCGTTTCTTATTTCTCGGCTGTTTACTCCGTACTCCGTACATCATTTGCCGCAATTTGCCTAAAACCGATTACTTGATGGTTTGACAAGTTGATGTCAATATGTTCATATGGTGCTATCATTGCGAATAGAATCATCCGGCGGTGTCCGTCGGCATGTTATGAGCGGGGTCTCTCGTTTCATGCAGGATTAAATAGGATTAAGTAGGATTAAGTAATATTAAGTACTGTTGATCTCTAGGGCTGACTTTCACATGATGATTCACCTGGGCATGTCTTGGACCGCGGACGTTGAAGCTTCCAGGTGGCTTTGGCTTTATAGTAGGTAGCCCTGACGGTGTGAGATGCTTAAGTTTGAGAAATGGTGTAAATATAGTAAAGATCATTGCCGTATTTGGTTACTGTGTGTACCTAAGTAGTTCATCACTGTCAGGGTGAATAAGTGACTCTTGAGCCCTGGAGACTCAGTCCATAGACTGCAAGCAACAATGCCTTTGGTTGCATGCATAGAAATTATCTCTGCCAATTAGGGTATGCTGTTTTGTTTTACTGCCGATCCCATAATGAACCGATCGCCATATCGACGGCCGCTAGATCCTTCGATGCCTTCGGTGCAGGCGATAAGCACTCTTCGGTCTTCCTCCGTGAAGGGTGACATCGTCTGGCATCGTGGAGCTGACAGTGACAGTCCTTGCAGGGATTGGTAGAACATGCAATGCAGGAACGGATGCCCGTCGGAGATTATAAACTGTTCTCATTGCATTGAGAGCTAGCAGGGCTAGAATCATCCCCGAGACAACCATTCTAGGTCAGGACCGAAAAGGCTCACCCACCGAATTGTCTCTCATCGAAGCCTCTAAATTACTCCAATGGAACGATGTGACCTTGTTTGCACTTTCGAGCAGATGATTGGCCGATGTGGAGATAACGGGTAATGATCGTCAGGGCCCGAAAGTCTCGACAGAACAAACTGAACAATCACTTTATGCAGCCTGACTGGCATGTCGAAAGACAATCTATTATACTCTCGGAGTATCTATCGGTTAACGGGCTAACCCAATGGCATTCTATTATCCTATTACACAAGGATGGCTAAGTATGGCGATCGACCAGTCTTCACCCAATGACTACCAAGACGCAGTGCTCCCAAGACAACGCCTCGTCTTGGCTGGACTTCTTCGTTCTGCGTCTTAGATTGCTTGTTTCAACCAAGCTCCCTGGGCATTGTGCTTGTGCCCCTGTGCGCTGGCTGCGCTAGTCCTATCACGTCTATTTGATACCATCCAGCCTGTCACGATGTCCTTTTCGGGCTTGACCCCTCAATCGCCTGCTTGGCGGACTCCGTCGCGCTATCCAAGATAGCCGATTGTGTCCGTGACGATCTCCAAGTTTCCCCTTTACTGGAGTGCATTTTCCACGATCGTCATTTTTACTGCCTAGAGGAGCATTATCACCTTCCCCTGAATGTTGCGATGGACAGCCCTATTGATACCTTGGACTCTCGGACGCCGTCTAATAGTATGGATCAGAAAACCTATAAAGGAAGTCTTGCCTCCAGCTGTTTATGGAATTCATCATCTCCTGCGTCACCTGCGTTCGCATTAGATCTGCTCATTCTTCTATAGAACCATCACTATGGTTGTCTTCAGCAAAGTTACCGCCTCTCTCGCTTGCTTTTCGGCCGTCGTCTCAGCTGCCGCTGTACCGGTCAAGAGCCCCCGTCAGGGTTTCAGTGTGAACCAGGTGCAGAAGACTGTTACCGGTACCAGGACTGTCAACTTGCCCGGTGTGTACGCCAATGCACTGGCCAAATATGGTGCTACTGTGCCAGCCAACGTTCACGCTGCTGCCGTGAGCGGTTCTGCCATTACCACGCCCGAGGAGAACGATGTCGAGTACCTCACCCCCGTCAAGATTGGCGAGTCTACCTTGAACCTGGACTTCGACACTGGTTCTGCTGACCTGTATGTTGGTTGAGATAACATGACTGGCTAGAGCAACAACTGACAATTCATATAGCTGGGTCTTCTCTACCGAGCTCAGCTCTGCGGAGCAGAGTGGCCACGACGTCTACGACGTTAGCAGCTCCGGCAAGAAGCTGACAGGTGCTAGCTGGTCGATTTCATACGGCGATGGCAGCGGTGCCAGTGGTGATGTCTACAAAGACACCGTAACCGTTGGTGGAGTCAAGGCCACTGGCCAAGCAGTTGAGGCTGCCAAGAAGATCAGCCAGCAGTTCGTACAGGACAAGAGCAACGATGGCCTGCTGGGTCTTGCTTTCAGCTCCATCAACACCGTCAGCCCCAAGCCCCAGACAACCTTCTTCGACACCGTCAAGTCCGATCTTGACAAGCCGTTGTTCGCTGTCACTCTCAAGCACGGCGCCCCTGGCACCTACGACTTTGGCTACATTGACAAGAAGAAGTTCACCGGGTCTCTGACCTACACCGACGTTGACAACTCCCAGGGCTTCTGGTCCTTCACCGCCGACAGCTATAAGGTCGGCACTGGTTCTGCTGGTCCCTCTATCGAGGGCATTGCTGGTGAGTTACATCTTTCCTTGTGTGGGAATCCATGTCTTGTTTCGCACGACTGATATCTTGAATTATAGACACTGGAACTACACTCCTCCTGCTCGATGACGGCGTTGTCTCTGACTACTACAAGAAGGTTGACGGCGCCAAGAACAACTACTCTGCTGGTGGCTATGTCTTCCCTTGCGACGCCGATCTGCCTGACTTCACCGTGACCATTGGTAGCTACGATGCCGTTGTTCCTGGAAAGCACATCAAGTACGCTCCTGTCACGACTGGTAGCTCCAGCTGCTTCGGTGGTATTCAGAGCAACTCTGGCATTGGCTTCTCCATCTTCGGTGATATCTTCCTCAAGAGCCAGTATGTCGTTTTCGACGCAGAAGGCCCTCGCCTTGGTTTCGCCGCTCAGGCGTAAACCTCTTGATGAGATGGTACCCATGTGATATCGGCGACCCCTATGTGTGATGAATGGTTGTACAGCGAAGAGCGATGTGATACGTGGACGATAGATATGTTGGATTTTCGATCGGCGGGTTGACATTGTGAATTTTTCGGCCTTGACTTCGCTGAGATTAGACATATATCAATATAATCTGCATGCATATATGGTGAAATTGTGAGATACAACATATGGAAAAGGAGCTTTAGACCTGACAGTAGCAAGACAGTAGCGTGGCGATTAGCGTCAGGAATTTTGTGGAGAAGCCAATGCCGAGCCTGGAAATGGAGCATCCAGATTTCCACCTTAATTGCCTCCTCTTTTGTACATTATCCTTCCTGATCTTCCTGATCTTCTGAACTTTGCTTTTCTCTCATAGTGGCACAAAACAGAAAATATCTCTCGTCTCGTGGCCCCAAAGATCCTCACACCGCCGTCGCATATTCCAATTCTCAACATTAATCGCCCCCCGGCCTTCGTTCTCGCAACGTCCGTACGCGATCAGAGTCAAGGATGGAAGTCTAACCTGTGAAAGGCTGTATACGGGCGCATCGGTGGAACTGCGCAGTATATGAACATTTCCAGGGACGGCGCTGAAATCGCCGTTCATACCGAGTCTGATCATGGAAAATGACTTCCACTTGCTTCCCCGCCAGATCTGGGCAAATCCAACACCAACTACGACAAAGGTTTATTCGCCCGGGTGTACGCCTGTTGTCTTGCCTAGTAATGGTACGTGGTCTCCCCTTTCCTTCGACACCTTGGCCGTTGGGCCGGGCTGCAGGCCGCCGGTCGCGGACATTAGTCGGAACGCTCCTCCTGGAACTGTGTCTAATTGCGAGTTGCAATGCTTTATAGGACTCGTATATCTCAACAAGTCATATGCTATTACCCTCACTGAGAACGCCATCTTCGAGCCTGTCTGCACAGGCTCCCCAACCGACGAGGTTCACATCTCCGCCGTCCTTGATACCCGCGATCCCTTCTATTCCTCCATTACCCCCCAGCTATATGCCATCGGCTGTGCTACCGTCGTTAGCTACCTACTCGTCATCATCCTTCTTATTACCCCGCGCACATTCTACGTTGGCGGGCCAGGCGGTGGCGCCAATTTCCTCGGCCGCCATGGGATGATCAGCGGCTCATATAGCGGGAACTCGTCGGTGGTTGGAGTTGGTGGACGACCATGGCTACAGAAAGTGGCTGCGATCTTGGTCGCAATCTCGCTGACTATCGCCACGGTTGATTCCTTCCGAGTCGCTGAGCGGCAATATGAGTATGGGTTTTCCGATGCGGAGGCGCTTTCCCAGGAGGTTATTGACGGACTGGAAATTCGCATCGTGCGCGTCATATCCAGCACGTTTCTGTGGCTTGCCCAGGTTCAGACGCTGATTCGGTTGTTTCCGCGACACAAGGAAAAAGTTATGATCAAATGGGCTGGGTTTGCGTTGATTGTGCTGGATACGATTTTCAGTATTTTGGATAATTTCTGGGCGAGGAACTCTCCGACACGTCCCAGGCTATACGAGGATGCCATCCCTGCTCTGAGCTACTTGTTCGAGTTGTCGCTTAACCTTCTCTATGCCGCTTGGGTGATTTTCTACTCGATATCTAAGCACCGATACGCGTTTTTTCACCCCAAGATGCGGAATATCTGCTTAGTCGCTCTTCTCTCGCTATGCGCCATTTTGATCCCCGTTGTCTTTTTCGTTTTGGATATTGCCAAGCCGGAAATTGCTGGCTGGGGTACCTATATTCGATGGGTTGGCTCTGCCGCCGCCAGTGTCGTGGTTTGGGAGTGGGTGGAACGCATTGAAGCGCTCGAACGAGATGAAACCAAAGACGGGATTCTGGGGCGGGAGGTTTTCGACGGCGATGAAATGCTTGAAGTCACGCCGTCCGAGGAAGTTGACTGGCCACGTTTCTCATCCCATGGACACGACCAAGGTGGCGGCAATGGCGCATCGTCTGGATGGGGCGGAGTGATGGGTTTAGCCCATCGACCTCTACGAGGCCGAGCTGGATTGCCTCGCGGCAATAGAAATAAAAAAGCCGGGGAACCACCATATAACCAAGCCGCTGCGTCGGCTCCGCGGGGGCCAAACGATAACCGGCCCACTCCACCCCCAGTGGTGATCACACCGATCAGTCGTGCTGATACTGCTAGTGCAGCAAGCACAGTGTACAATGTCCGGTATCATTCAGTGGCTAGCCCTACTCCACCAGTCGCAATGCCAAATATGCACGAGGAGGAGGAATTGGACGAAGCCAAAGAACTGGAAGGGGAGCCACATACGTCTGATACGAACGGTAATTCTCTTTCTGCTCAAAATACCCGAGAACAATCCCCGCAGATCGTGCAAGCCGATCCGCGATGGCATGTTCTTCTGCATCCATTCAAGAGGCGACGTGCATCTCTGCCAAAAGAGGTGGCATCGGCACAAGCTGGAGAAGAGTTCTCGGGACAGAGGCCATCTGCTGCTGCAGAAGAGGCCGAAGCAGAAACAAATGCTGCCCGGTCTCGAGCCGATCACTTCTTTTCTCTCCATCGGAAAACCCGACCGGGCACTGGATCACAAAACGCCGACGGTTCGTTACCAGTCACCGTTATTCCAGCACGTCGCCGCGGCCAGCACACATGGTCACCGCAAAACCGACTGCTGGAGGATACCCAGCCACCGGGGGAGAGCCGGCCTATAGAACCCGCTCAGCATCACGAAACACCCTCCAATCGTCCCAATCTCCCTGTACGGGTGATCCCTTCTCGACCACAAGCGTCAGCTCCATGGACGGAGGCAGACGTGGAGCGAGGAGGCGGAGATTATGTCTTACATTATGATCCAGAAAGCCGCGGCGCTGATCAACGAGGACGTCACTCACTTGGATAACCATGGCACCAATTACGACCAACAAAGCTGGACAGATACGACATATTCAGAAGAAAGAAACGATGAGTCAGCGGAACAGACTGGGCCATCCGATCCCGAATCTCACCGGCATGGACCTTTCAACGAACAGCATGGCCAGAACTCTTCTTAGGCACGCCACTTTTTTTTTTTTTTTTTTTTTGTGCATGGCTGATCGAGGCTGTGGAAATAGTGAGTGGGATACAGATTTGGGCATGGGGCTTAGCCACTCAACCCCTGACAGTTGGTGTTCTGGTTATTTTCATGGAGTATGGATTTGATACTATTGGAAAGGCGTTAGGAATCTGTTCATCCTTAGAAAGATACCCATTATAATTTTGGAATTGAATATAATATATGGATATTTAGGTAGTTCTGTACTGTTGTACTCCATATACAACGTTGTAGGCTACTTATAGTGGGTGACTATTGGGTGATCTCTGCTTGGCCACGGGTGATCGAGTGGCTTACCAACCTTGGAACTGACCCTGGCTTACGAAGGTGGAGACGAAATTTCACTCGGAAACTCGCGATCCCGGTTAGGCGCCTTTTCCCCATATTCTTGGTATCCCTATGTGACACCTTACCTTGGACGTCGCATCATGGCGACCGTCAATCGAAATATGTTCGGAGCGAATATAACCGAACCTCCCGGCGGTGCCCAGTTGATGGTTCTTCCGTTGAACCTCATCGCGGAGATTGTGTCACATGTGAGAGAGCTCCACACATCTCATTTCCCAGTATCTAACGGTTGGTAGGTCCACGACACAGGCGATCTCGCCCGGCTATGTCGAACATGTCGGGTCCTCAATTATATGGCATTGCCACAGCTATACCGCAGCCTAACGCTGACCTCCTACGACAAAATCCGTTATCGCGACGAACAACCAGAAGGAATCGGGAGCGCCAGTCCCTTCACGATGGGGTTAAATGCAATCATTACACGATCTTATGCGACGCTGGTACAATCGATGACACTACGGGGGGAGTGGAAGGACCACGAGCTGGAGGAGCATGCCCGAGTTGGTCGGGTGCCGGACGCATCGATGTTGTTGAACATCGCCGCCCGCGCTGCCATAGATCGCATGACTAATTTGGAAAGCTTCCATTGGGAACTGAACACCAAAATGCTCGACACTGTTTTTACAGGGTTGACGCAGCTGCCGAAGCTCACCTCCCTGACTATCAGGTTTCCGTCCAGTCGTCATCCACAGCCCACTTTCGTGATTCCGGGCATGCCCCATTTGCGATGTCTGAAAATCACCGATATCGATCCGCTATGCTACCCCGACGATATTGCGACTCTTCTTGCTAAAAGTAGGAAACTGCGGGAATTGAAATTACATTGGTCGCCACGGATGCGAGATGCACACGAACCTAGTGTCTCTCTGCATGATTACTTCCGCAAGCTGATTGCAAGCAAGCAGCCCCTCGCCGTTAAGAAGATGTCTTTCCAGAATCTGTATGCCTTCCACACGGAAGATTTCAACTTCGCTTTTGACCCGACTACCGTCGAAGACGTCACATTTCTCAGCGGGCTCGAGGGCCCTAGTCTGGTCAACACGTTCGTCGAGAACAGTTGGCCGACGGTTCCCCCACATGCCAAGCTCCGCATAAAATCAGTTCGGATGGACTCTGTGTCAAAACGGAACGCGGAGTTCATTGGAAATTTCTCTGGCCTCGAGAGGCTATACTTCGTCAATGTTACGACCGAATCAAGCGACCTCCTCAATTCCCCACGACCTGGAGGAGGCGCGGTCTCATCGGCGCTCACGCCGCCAGTCTCCGAACACCATTTATCTGGTGCGCCCAGCGGAACCACAACCAACTCTCCTATTACTTCTGCCTCCCCAGCTAGCCAGCTCAATGCTATGGCTAGCATGCGAGATATCTACCTCTCACACATTACTACAAACCATGGCGCGACGTTGCGCCACCTCCTTCTTCCATCTAGATGGCCTCTGTCCACCGGGATGGTCGCGCGACTCGTCCATAGCTGTCCGAATTTGGAGCAGCTCGCCCTTGCCACTGAATTTTCCAGTATGGATTCACTGGGTCTACTAATACCATTCCTCCGAAAGCTGAAAGCGCTCCGGCTTCTCATACCCCAATCTTCCGGACAGGCCTCAAATGCTCCTGCAAGTTCTGCAATGAAGTCGTACCCATCTGTACAGTTTCAAAATATTAAAATGGTGCAAGATACTTTCGCGAATGCCAAGACCCTTACAGAAGTGGTGGACATCGACGACGCGATCCTGACCGAAATGTTGAGTTACGACCTTGCCGACAAGAAAGTCTACGGAAACGTGAAGGTCATCAGCATGGGCTGGAAAGCCTGGGAGCTAAAGGAGTTCTATAAAGCCCCGATCCCATTAGCGCTCAACAAGGAGTCCTCATTACCAACAAATGGCGATAATACATCCCCAGAGACCACCACAGAGAGCCCTGTTCCCACGCAAGGTACTAATGGCGTTGGACTCAGCACACCATATCAGCCTGCCCTACCTCATAAATCACCCGATCCACAGGCAGCACATGCCCCTTCTTGGCCGAATCCACCCGGGACAAGACCCGGCATGCCGCCATCGACATTAGGGAAACGATCACGCGATCAAGATGATAGCGAAACTCCCAGACCACCGCCCGCCTGCCCGGATACACTCAATAGACCCGAAGACGGTGAAGGTTCTCAGGGCTGGGGCTGCTCGTACACCTTAGGTGATGACGGTTTTGTGTGGAGACGGCGTGCGCGGCGGGTAGGATGGGAGGTTCTGCAGCATTGGGAGGTGTGGGCGTTGGATGCGCAGGAGATTTGAGATGGTTGTCCTTTACGTTCTCGCGTCATGATACAAAGGAGTTTGGTTTCCGAATGAGCGTTGGTTTTTACCCTCTCGGTTTTCGGTGGTTCAGTTTAGAGTCAACGCAGGTTATGTCCTACGCTGTCGGCGTTGGAAAAGTATATATACTACATGTGGAGATATCTCCTGCCTATGGGGCTTGTATCCCTCTTATTTATAAATTGGATTTGGTTGGATATTTTGATAGAGGGGAAAAAGACAAGATGGTCCGATTCAGACTAAGTTATAGTTGCTACCTAGATGCGCACGGCCGTATGCCTTGGTAGGATTTCATTCCACTCAATGAACGCGAAGCCCACACCGGAAACTGGTCAACGGGATGAAACGACCTTGCATTGACTGAGAGACAGCTGGATCACTCACGTCTTGGGCCGGCGGTTGCTCGGGACGTCTCTTTCCCCTTCAGTTCGGACAGGTCGAAGAGATGGTCGAAGCGGCGGGACGGGAGGTGCTAGAATCTCGTTTCTTGAGCTGGGAGCTACCAGGAGGCACTTTTTGAATTGCAGGGTGGCTGTTGGTGAATCGCTAGGGTGTCGATAACCGATGTTCCAGCACCGCTACAGTGCTAGTGAAGAGCTGGGTACCGTGAGATATTGCACATAGGGTGATAGGAGCTTCTAGGTCTTCGCGGTGCGGGTGAAAATCCCAATGGACCGATGGATGGGTGACGTGGGTGCCAGCGTATCCGCTAAATATTGTATCTGGGCAGTCCAGGAACGGCGATGGCAGCAGTGTACACAGTGATACTATCAGTATCGTTGCTTCAGTATGAGGGATACTGACAGAATATCCCTAGACGGGGACTCGGACATCGCCAGAAGAGGGAGTGGATATCTGAGCCTAGGAGCCCACTCTGAGGACAAAATGTCCAGAGTTTGCAATATCGTTGCCGTGTTTCTCTGCGATGGGAGGATAATGACGGGACTCTTGAAGGCGGTTAGAGACTGCCGTAGACTGGTCCCCATTTTCGACATGCCTAACCGACCTGGCTCCAGATCTTCTGCTCCTCAAAGGCGTCAATTTCCTCTTCGGTCTGGATGTCACTTAAAGCCTGGTTGAGGCGCTCCAACTCTCCGTCCATTTCCTCCAGCTGGTTCCGATGAGAAGAAGGCACTGGGCTTGAAAGATGTATACTCTGCCGGAGACGGCGACTTCACGAGAAGCGGTGGCGGAACCGGGGGTATCGGGGCTCCTCGTTAGCATTGTCAGGAAGGTCCGAGGGGTACAGTTTCAGGAGGTCCAGGAGGGCCTGCGAATCATCACGGGACTGGGTCGACGTACCACGGCTAGGGACAGGGGTAGAGGTCGTACCGGCAGTACCGGGCCGCGAGCTCGTAAGCTCAGGCGGCACCGCAAGGCGGATGTGAGGAGTAGCGGCGAGGTAGGCTTCGAGACTCTCAGCCTTCGAGATTTGCCGGTAGAAGTAGGTGAGGAGCTTCCAGCAGATAAGGGTCTCCTTTGCGTCAAAGTCGAAGGGGGTTCTTGAGACTTTGGTAACGGATAGGAATCAAAGGGCCATTGCAACTTGGCTACGGCGACCAAGATCCTGTATGTGGTTCAGTCCACCTTTCGTAGAGCTTCGGCCAAAAGTGGCTTCCATCTCTTTGGCAACAGCCATCCGGCCGTGTTGTGGCCTCCACAAATGTAGACCTCCCAAACTTGTAAGAAGCGCACATTATTTGTTCAGGATGTGGGAAGTCGACAATGTTGTTGTTTTGGTTGATAAACGAGTCGAATTGCTGTCGATGGCATCCAAGGATGTTCTTGACTGGACCATCCCAAAGTATCCGTCGATTTGAGCCTCCATTGTTGCACCATCCTCAAGTTTGGCCTTGGATGGTTTCTTGCGTGGTGTATGAGAGGGTGTTTGGAGATAGAAATGAGGAAGGCCACTAGGGTCGAATGTCTGGAATCAGAACTCTCGTCAATCCGTCGTTTGCATTTGTTTGTGATTGCGAGTGACCCGGTTTCTCTCAAGAGCCGGTACTTCGAAGATTCCGGCTCCCCAAACGTAGTGTGGTTGGACATTGGGTTGTTGCAGGCTTGGGATGGAGGGAATTTCCCAACATTGAAGTCAATCATGAGCCTTTTTTCAGCATTCCGTGTTTCGTTGTACACAAACAACGCAGATGTAGGCATCCTCAGGTTTGGAGCTGAATTCCGCGGCTTAACCTTGGAAGGAAATTGGACATGAGGTCATCATACATCATATCGTCAGCTCCTTTTATATCCACCTGGGTAAAGACCGTATATATGATTCGTGGCCCCCCTGCCCTTTCAATCAGACGATTTTTCCAAGCAACGGTCGTAGCAACCCACCCTCGGAACGGCCCAAATGCAGCAATCTCAGACTCGAGCTTGGGCAGACTCGTGTTGGAGATCGAAGCCCGAAATTTCATTCTCGGTCTGGCGCCGCTCAAGGGTCCGTAGGGCTGGGTGCCGACGAGCGAAGCTTTTGACAACCTTGTCGGCGACAAGGACGTTGTGTCCGATCTCGACTTTCTCGAGATTCGGAAACACAACCTATAAGAAAGCATCAGCACAGAACTTGTATCAAAATAGCTGTGGCAGAAACATACCGAAATCCGTCTGAACAACTTTGCCCAATCTTCGGGCAGCCCATGGAGAGGCCATCTCCATTCCGGCTCTCTTCCGCCATGGCTGCAGATGGAGAGGACGGTGACAGATTCGCCCTGGATGCACGGGATATGAGCGCCATCCATAAGGGTCCGAATGTCAGAGTCGCGACTGCTCCCTCGCACGCACAATTTCAGCACCCGCAGCTTTGGGAAACGAACATCCCGCAGCGCAGCGTCAGCAGCACGGGCGTCCCCGGCGTCGACGGTGACCAGCGAGGCCAGCTCAACGTGGTCAGCGTACTGTTGGCGGAAGTGGGCGGGGACCTTTGCGAAGATCACGTCCAGTGAGCGAGACACGGCCGGCGTGTTCATCGCACCCATAGTGTTCTTCCAGATTCTTTGGCGGTGGATTACCTCCGTATACCACGCCCGGTTCAGCGCGGCAAATTGCCAGATATAACCTGCCTGGTCCTCCATGTAGGGCTCCCGCTTGGTACCCCGCCCATATGTCCATCGCCGGAACTTCGTTGGCATCACCCACTGCTTCTTTCCTCCGATGTCCCGCGACTTCTCGTAGGCAAAGTCGCCAAGTCCCTGGACCTGCCAGTGGACAATCTCAGAGACCAGCTCTGGGATGTTGAAGACTCGCTCAGCGGCGTTTCTCTTGGTGCCGCCACGCGGCCAGCGCGGGCGAAGAGTTCGTCGAGAGCGAATTGGAGCCATCGTTGGTCATAGCGAGGGAAAGGGAAAAAAAAGCAAGGATGAAGGGGAGCTTCATCGAATCTTATACTCCTTCGAGTGAATTACTACATGATGAATAGGTATTATGTTTCTATGGAAGTATGGTAGTAGAACAATAGATAATGAGCGAACTAATAAGGAATGGACGTATATGTGAGGTTGAAGTGATATTGTACAATCTCGTTGTCAAGAGGACCAATAGATTCAATTAGATTCAAACATGATTAGCCAGTGAATACTGGGGTGAATGTACATGAGAATAAGAGTGTAGTCAAAGTAATCAAGTATTGAAAGAATATTGAACGTTGAATAAAGATGAGACAATACCAACATTGAAGTGATATATGTGCTATTGAAGAACAATAGGCAATACACAAATCTACCATACCTAGGTATAATATTATTAGACTCTCAAGTCGGATATCGGTTCGTCGTCTCTTGAGGATCCTGCCTCTCGTCATTTACACCTGCATTCGTTTCGCTTCAAAATCCAAATGCGCCGGGCAAAGTTGGATATCTCCTACCTAGAGTTCGTCCACGAGCTTGGACTCTACGGACGTGGTTCTGATGCTTTAGTAACTAGGATGGTACTTGACAGATCAAGTGTCCTCGTAGTGCATTGTGAACAAGTAGCTAACTTCATACTTGCTGCTGGTTAATGATCCGCGGCCACTGAAACCTACTAAAGTGAGCTGTCAACCAACTTCTACAAGGGAAATATGAGCTTAAAATTCCACTTTCGTCACCTAAATTCGACATTTTGGGTTTTTGGGCCATGTTGTCCAGATCTTGAGGTCAGAACAAGGCTAAGGGTTAATCATACATGTACAAGTGCTATCCTTTCCCGCAGGAAATCCTGGAAGCCCATGCATCATTAAAACAAACGCTGTGAAGTGAGCTACCAGCTCCGCCTGAATCATCTCGCAAATTGAAAACGCCTCCGATGACAATATAAATCGTGGTAATTCATGTTATTAGAAAGGGTTGTTGTGTTTAGGAAAGCAATGGTTGGTACTTCAATGGCACGACCCATTTGTTCCCGAAATCAATCCCATGGCGACGACGGGTACCGTACTTTCTCCAGACGACCTGAGGGATTCCGATGTCGGCAACTGACAAGTTCCAGGACAGTCTTTCGCCAGACAGAAGAGCGTTCAGCACACCAGTTTTCGGCGCTCCGAGGCACACGACCGATGTGGCATTGACGCACAGCCGGCCACCTTCGGCTAGAGTAACCTCGCCTGTGGATAGTTCTGTATTAGTTGCACTGGTTCGGACTGGTCTCCGTAAGTACATACCAGTAGAAGCATTGAGTCCGGAAGGGACATCCACAGACAACACATCGACGTTGCTCCGATTCATCCACGAAATCATCTCAAAGGCCACACCTTGGTCGTCTGTTCGAAGGTCGTCAAAGGACAGATGCATGCCGAATAAAGCGTCGATAATCAGGTCGGGCCCCAAGTCTGAGGTGGCCAAGCGAGTGGATAGTTCTTCCCATTTCAGTACGCGACCCCCGACCTTGCGGAAAATATCAAGCTGTTTGCGGCAGTTCTCTAGCAATTCAGCTTCGTGTTCGAGTCCGAGCAAGCAGACTGTAACCCGGTGGCCTCGGTTACGAAGATGGCGAGCAGCAGCAATAGCCCTTGCCCCAGTACGATGGTTGCCAGTAAGTATAAGCATGGTAGGTGCGGCAGCATCATTGGACAGAAGAGCCACAGCGGCCTCTGCTATTCCCCGGCCTGCATTCTCTGTAATGATCTCATCGGCCAAGCCAAACTCGGCGACCGAGATTTGCTCGATCTCCAGAGTCTGCAAGGGGCTCACCGTAGGACAGCTGCGATTGGTGGTTGTGAGCCGGAGCGAACCAGCACTAGAAACATTGGGAGCAATCATAGGCGACACCGATGATCTGCTTGGTCGGGGACTGGTTGTGCGAGAAATGTTGACGTGAAGCTGACTGCGGCCAAGCGCACTGAGCTGTGGCACCATTGGCGGCGCCTGTATCGCGCTATCTTTGCGGGGAGGTTGGGCATGTGCAGGGGCTCTTGCCCGCTCGCGTCCGGAGATGGTCTCACTGCTCAGTTTTATTTCACTAATTCCTTCGATATCATCTCCGGTGTCGCTGTTCTGTGGGCTATCGAGTACATTCTCCGTCCAGTGTAGGTTCTTTCCGCCGTTGGTGCCCGGCTTGACTTTTCGGTTGAAACTCACCAGACGCTCGTCATCTGCGGTAGTGTCGTCGTTTCGAATTTGTTCAAACACTGTCCGCTTGTCAAATTTGGACAGGTTGCTTTCAAAATCGAATTCGCCCAGCTCTTGGATATCAGTAGCATCTTCGGTTGCCCAGCCACTTGGATCCTCGGCATAACGGCGTGACTTCTTTTTGCGAAGTTTAGTTCCAGACCGGCTCATAGCTTCAGGTGAATCCTGGAATGCAGGGGCAGCTGGCTCAACAAACGCAGTCTGGCGCCAGCCTTTGCTCTTAGGGTTGGTGCTTGCCGCGGCGCCGTGTTTAACATATCCTCTCTCTTCCCGCGCATTTTCTTGGTTGGCACGTCGATTCCGCTTTGGTGTCTGCTTTGAGGGTGACAGTTCCTGCGGGCTTTGGAGTACTTTCTTGTGGGAGGTCCCTTGTAATCCGGTCTTCCCACTATCCGCATTCAATTCCAGGCTGCTAAACGGCTCACTCAAAGAGGCCGAGACCGCCCCAGGTATTTGGTTGGCGGGGACAGCCGGCGAGACATTCTCAGCAAACGGTTTAGGTGCGAGAGGGGCTTTCGAAAAACTCAGAATAGCCGGGTCGGTAAATTGTTGCTGTGTTGGAGTAGATTGAGTAGGAGCTGGGGGTAAATGCATTGCTGTGTAAGGTTGAAGCTGGGGGTTAGGCTGGTGCTGATACAGTGGCTGAGGTTGCGAGGGAGCCTGGGTATTGGTTTCAAGAGAGAGGTCGATGATAGCAGAGGCATCAATAGAATATTGAGGCAGGCGTTGACCATTCCAGAGAAATGTGACTATGTATCAAAAAGGTTAATGATGACATACATATATATTGAACTCATTCATAGCTCACCATCCTGGAGCAGCAAGCGCTGCCCAAACACATTGGCGACCTGGCCCATTAGCCTGCCACCCTGTGGCTCTCTCAATGTCACCAGCACATTATAGCCAATGAATTCAGAAGCCATGACGATTGCGAGCTTTCGTAGTCCAGCTAAACAATCATCAAGCATGCAATTGTATTTGCTTAGTGAGCGCGTCACACTTGAGATGATCCCACGGAGATCGGACGAAAGAGCTGTGAGACACAGCTCGATCGGGGCACGTGACTCTATCTTATCATACGTGATAAGCGATAAGCGATAAGCCGTGGGGTGCGGCCTGTCTGCTTATACTTGGAGAAATACTAAATTGAAGAATATCAGATGAAACTGTAGTAAATTGGATATTTCAATTTTCAGGTGAAAGCAAGCGTGGCATGCTGTAGCAATATAATCTGTTAGGCTATAACCCCATCTGCTCGGCTTATCAGGTAGTCTTTTTTTGATGTTTAGTTATAGTTGTAGATATTCTCTCACCCTTCTCAGATTGTCCGGTAGACAGCAGAAAGGGCCAGAAAAGAGACCTTTAATGTTTTTATGTATAACCTTGGAACCTTTGAAATATGTCAATTTTACCACTCGACCATAACGAAGGGGGACCATATCCCAGCTGGGAAGTCTGGGACTATGTATACTTACCATAATACTCCTTCCTCTTTCCAACTGTTCAGATTGCGAGTCGCATGTGAGCTTGATGGCTTCTTCCCTATATGAACCCGACCAGCTAGCCTATTACAGAGGTGAGATGGCTCCCAAAATCCATCCAGCATCAGCTAATGATAGAAGGTAAATCGAACCAGCCGGCTCCGATGCCCTTGCTCGCTCCGCTCGCTTTGAAGATTCACAACCTCGGACAGACATTTCAAACACCTTTAGTGATACGGTGAAGCTCGAGCTTACCGCTTGTCTGGCGCGGAATGTTGGAATTGTTCGACCACCGTGAATTCGCCCATGTTGTTGCACAGGAAGATGGTCAAGTGTTTACATATGTCTCCTCAAGGTCCAACATTGGAGAGAAGCCGGTCTGTTCCCGTTCTCAGTAAAGCGATGAGCTGTATCCAGCTTTGTCCTACTTGCTATACTGCTTTCGCCTGTTTCAACTACCCCGGCTGGGTGTTCCTTCCAACAGATTTGACCTTCTCCATAAGACACGAAATTGAAGACCAGCAGCGTCGTGCTCAATATGATCTACCATCTTGCCGAATCGTCCCAACCGCCAAGGACCATGATCACTCGCCTCAAAAGACCTAGTGCAACACGACGCGATCGGTGGGCTATATCGCGGTTACTACCTAGACGATTTCTTCCGTATCGGCCGCTTTCCTATCGATTTTCTTAAGCTTCCTACTACCCTTAAGCCATGGCACGGACACCCATTAGCTACAAGTCGACGAGGGATCGCTATATTAGGAAGAGCCCGCTGTTATGCACTTGGCCGCACCACGATCGATGAATTAACCACCCTAGGCGACTCGTTTTTCAACGATAATAACCTCATCGATGCGAAGCTTGTTCAACTATACCACCTTCCTCTCGCAGATAACAAGAGAAAGAGGAGTACGCAGACAATGACGGGACTGTTCAGGATGTTGGGAATTCTCAGGACGCACGTCACGTTCGCTCTCAAGCTGAGGTTTCGGGCCCGGTAGGCGTTAAGACCGATGTGTACCCCAGTACTGAATGGGTTCTTGGACCCCGTGCTACAGGAAATGACGCGATAAACAGATTTGCGCCAGTGCTACAATCCACGGACATCACCTGGCTGCTTCGTTGAGATTAAATCGACCTTCGCTGGACCGAATAAACGCAAAAATGCGCAGGAAGAAATGCCATGTGAATGAGTGTGATGAGGAAGCCGTTGCGCTGAAGAAAGAAGAAAGCCAACTCTTGATCGGAAGAAGAGAAGCCGGTGCCTCTGATACTATTCCTACCGAGAGATCAGATGCCGGCAGTTGTACTCACACGAGAGCATTGGCCCGGGAATGGGAGATCACGCCTGTCTTAAATAATCTAACTGGAGACCGAGACAAACTTGATACACATCTTCCAGTGGATGCGATTCCCATGGAGTATGGAGACAGCATGAACTGGCCCAATCTCTGCATTTGTCTGAGCTGAGTTCGTTCCTTGTCCAACATTTTCTGATATAGCGATAAACCAACCCATTGATAGTTGGCTATTCTAAAACCAAAAATTCCTTCATTCGATACAAGAATCATATTTCTGGAGGACCTGACTGATATAGTTCCGGGGGAACGGTGGGTCCGCCAAGCTACCTACATACATACATACCTAGGTACGTATGTAGGTATAGATGGATTATTGATAAGTACATAGTAATCAGATGTCTTCCAAGGTTGGATAGATGCCATTTCTGACTTGGAAAATGAAAGAGAATACCTCATAATCTTCTATATGAATCAAAAGTCTTCGTCATCAAAGTCATCTGGGTTCAAAGCACTTGATGACTTGGACTTTTTGATCTCTGTGATCGTGACGAGGTTGGAGTAGAACTCCACTACTTTCGGGTGCACCATCACCTTGCGAGGCTCGAATCGGGTGACCTGCAGTCCCTCCTGTGATACCGCTCGGCTGAGTGCAACATAAGCCTGGCCCTTCTCAAACACTCGGCCCAGGTCAACTTTCACACGTTGAAGAGTCTGGCCTTGGGCCTTGTGGATGGACAGAGCCCACGCCAATATCAACGGAACTTGTTGACGCTGGGCTTGTACTTCTCCGTTAGGAAGTTCAATCTTCCACGTCTCAGGCTGACACAACAAGTGACGTTCTGACCCATCAGGCTGCAGGAAAGATACTAGTGGCCATTTCCGAGCCGTTGAGGCTGGGCCCTCTTTGTACCCCATAGGTTTCAGCTTTTTCCGAGCCCGATTAGCCCGCTCATCATCGCTCGCAGTCGCGTCATCAGCGAAATTCTTGTCGTTTTCCTTGTAGGAATCAAAGTAATCTTCACTCATGAAGGCTACTACTTTTCCAATAGAGCCATTGACAAGGGAATCCTCCATATTCTTAATGAGCATCACTTGAGCGCCCTTCTTCAACTGGATCATAGGAGGGGCCATGCAGTTTGCAAGCAGTCTCTCGCGATGCTGAGGGTCCTGGATTGTCCCAGAATCCACTGCGTTGAACCTCATGATCTCGCCAGAAAGTCTCGCCATTCGTGCAGAGTTCGCACCTTCCACTTCAGCGCGCGTTGGGAACCTATGAAGAGTCAGCTTTAGCACAGTAGCATTACATAGTATAACATACAGTTCCGTTGCTTCGATCTGGTCTTTAACATCAAGTGGCCGAGACAGCCTTCTGAAGGCCTCAATCGTGCGAGGGGTGATTTTCCCCAGTCGCATTTCATTCAGCATATCAGCAAACTCCGGGTCTCGTTGACGGAAGATATTGGTTAAAAGAATGGTATGTTGGATACAAGTTGTCCAGGAAGCAGCTGCAAATGCAAATTTTGCCTCCCGGTTGCTTCCGTCCGGGACGGGAGGTAGTTGGAAGAAGTCGCCCGTTACAACAAGCTGGATCCCTCCAAAAGGACGACCATTGTTGCGAATTCGTCGGGAAATCTCTTCAAGCTTATCAAATAGATCCCCGTCGACCATAGAGACTTCATCAACGATGAGGACTTTAGTGCGCAGCCAGCGATTTCGAGCTTTCTGGTTTTTCTTAATCTGGAGGTTGTTAGCATCAGCAATTTCTATGTGAGTAGAGAAACCCCTACCTTTTTCACTAGTTCGAGCACTGGCTCTTTGCCTAGACCAATTCCGGCAAAACTGTGGAGGGTCACACCCCCGATGTTACAGGCCGCGAGACCTGTTGACGCTGTCACTGCAACTCGATCGGACTCTTTGCGATATTTGTTGCGCAGCTTCGCAATAATTTCCCTCATGAGTACGGATTTTCCCGTTCCTGCCGAACCCGTGAAGAACATGCTCTTTCCGCGTTCGACAACCGCGTCAGAAACAGCTTTTTGCTCATCAGTCAAGAAAACAGAGGCAATCTTTGAACGGTCCTGTGGTTTAGGGTTCGCGTCGCTTTTTTGAGTTTTCTTGTATTCTTGTCGCAATTCTTTCTGTTCCGCCTTGATGGTGCTCTCGGACTTGTTCCATGGTTCCGAGGGCCTTGAGCGTTTGGGAGTCACAAAGCTCTTTTTCTTGTCTTCGCGAGGTTCTTCTTCTTCTTTGGTCCACGGTAGGGTACGGGGTTTCTTCACGGGCGGTTGGAAATGGGAGGGAGGGGATGACGACCAGGGTAACTGCATGCTACTCTGAGGAGCTGCTGCTTCTTGGGACATGGGCGGAAGCTCAGGGTAATTGATGTCTGTTGAATATTCATTGCCGTAAACAGACTGGCCGTTTCTTGCGGTAGTGTCAAGGCTTGGATATGTGACTGCCTTAGAAATGACGGAGCCAGCCACGCTCGGGGCAATCAGTGGCTGTGGCTCGTCGAGGTCCAGGTCATCATCGAAGTCGTTTTCATCGAAATAAACCGCGTTATGAAGGGACCCCAGCGAGGACTCGGCCACTTCAACTTTTCGTTTGACACCACCGGATTGTGATTGCGGTTGTGGCTTCGGGGGGGCCGTTGCATTGGCACGCAATAAGTCGGACTGGTGAAGAGGTTTCGCGCCACTGCCTGGGTGGTCTTGGAGAGCTTTCTTGAACATTTTCTCGGGGGCTGCGGCGGGTCGAGATGAGGATGAATACGCAAATGAACTCGGTAGTCTCTTTGGGCAAGTCAAAGAGATCGATCGAATTATGTGTACACCCCGCGCCCTGAATCTGACAACATGCATAAAATAAAATGCAGCATACAAATCAAGACAATGAGGTCGCGCCAGGCAATTCCGATAGAGACGCAGATCGATTTTCCTCAACGCGTTGCAGACGCGATTATCGGCACGTGATGGGTCACTGATAAGGATAACAGCTTCCACCGAGGTCTAGGTCTAAACAACACTGCATACGGATTTTATCTCACTAGGATTGTATTCATCACATATTTTAAGAAGCTACCAATTTTATTGAGACTGAATGTTCTATACTCTATATGTAAAGTCAGAGAAGTAAGGTCTTTTGGGCAACTAACCACTATACTATAGCGTGTTGTCCGAAATATATACTTCGGGTTAACAATTCAATATGCACCACATATTGGCCCCAAGCAACCTCAATATACGAGTCATTATACATTTGCCACATCAATTGGGCACAAGATACTAGATTAACATTGCAGTTTAGTGCAATTTGTGTACCTGCATTCAAGTATACTAAGGAATATGCGATGGGACGCTGAATCACGTGATCATCAATTACCGCAAAACACGCGGTACGAGAATGCAGAATCCGGAGATTACCATCCACCAGTCCGAAGAGTATCTTGCCAATCACACTTTATCGACGCAGTTTGCACCCTGCGATCATGAGGAATGGCAGGGATGGCCGTTTCGAGTACGTGGAACAGCCTTTTCTTTCGAATCGAGCACGATTTGCTAACAAGCCATGTTTCAGACAAAGACTACCCTCTCACGGGTGTAGTCATCTGCTTTACATCCGTGCAAATTGAGAGGAGGGTATGTGTCAAATAGGGGGTGACATGTGAAGCCACAAGCACAGGCTGACCTGCGTTCCCATCGCACAGACTCCATTGACCCAAATGGCGGAACAAATGGGCGCGATGCATAGCATCCACCTTACTTCGGACGTAACCCATTTGCTTGTCGGTGACACGAATAGCGACAAATACAAATTCGTTGCAAGGGAACGGAATGACGTGGTGGCAATGGACCCAGAATGGATTGAGGCCGTACGACACTCATGGACGCAGGGAGAGGATATAGACATACAGGCGCTGGAGAAACAATTCAGACTGGCAACATTGCATGGCCTAAAAATCTGCATCACTGGGTTCTCGGACCGTGAGTTGACTGGTTTCCATAATTGAGTATGGAGCAATGCTAACAAATGCGCCGCAGTTCCTTTTCGAGCCTACATGCAGAAGACAACAGAGGAGAACGGGGCCGAATATCGGAAAGACCTGACCAAAACTGTGACGCATCTTATTGCGCGCAACTCGGATGGTGAAAAATACAAGTTTGCGACACAGTGGAATATCAAAGTTGTTTCTGTAAAATGGTTCACGGACAGCATCGAGCGTGGAATGATCCTAGACGAGCAGAAATATCACCCGCTGGTACCATCCGCAGAACAAGGCATAGGTGCATGGAATCGATCCTCGCCGACGGAAAGGGAGCCTCCTCGAAGGGACAGCACTACCAAAGAGAACTCTTTGAACCCGCGACCTCGGAAACTACGCAGGATTGCAAGTACCAAGCTTGTAGATCAAAACGAAAGCATCTGGGGAGATATCGTCGGAACAGGATTCGATAATAAGGAGACAGCTGGACCACAAAAGAACCCACAAGGACAAGGACCGCCTGAAGCCTCAAAACCTGTCATACAAGCATACAAGTCATTCGCCAGCGAGACTACATTTTCTGAAGACACTCAGTCTCGTCCTCCGCCACCGGCTGCTCCACAAAAAGACCTTGGATTTCTATACACGACCTATTTCTTTATTAATGGATTCTCTTCCAAACAGGTTTGTGCTCATGCTTCTGTCCACATTTCTTGGAACTAACTAATGAATTTTCTAGACTAAAGTTCTGCGTGAGCATCTCACCTATAACGGAGCTCAATTGGTGAATTCACTGAACGAGTTCTCTAGCCCTACTATTCCCAAAACAGGACATGGTTTGTTCATCATGGTACCGTATCAGACTCCTCGGTCAGAGATTCCGTCAACAGATGAAATGGCATTTGAATGCGAGATCGTGACAGAAATGTGGCTGGAAAGATGCATTGATGCGCGAGCTTTTGTTCCACCCGAGTCTCATGTGGCAAGCACTCCGTTCCCCAAGTTCCCGATACCAGGTGAGATCCTATCAAATGCGATATTCAAACATGCACTGATGACATTAGGATTTCCGGAGTTGCGGATTTGTTCCACCGGCTTTGGACGTATCGATCTTTTACACCTACGCAAACTGGTAGAGTTGATGGGCGCCACATATGGAGATTTCCTAACGCCTAAAGCATCAGTTCTGATTTGCAATGACCCCAAAACAGCCAGCGTGGAAAAACTGCGGCATACTGCCCAGTGGGGGGTTCCAGCAGTGTCTGCTGACTGGCTCTGGATATCTATTCAAACCGGCCAAAAGAAGCCATTCGAGCCATACATTGTCCGACGACAATTACCCCAAAACACTAGCAGCACAGAGGAACTCGGTTCCTTATCTGCTAAGCGAAAGCAACCCGACAGAAATCTTGATGAAAGGCAAGCGGGGTCCCCGTACAACATCTCCACCGAATCCATGAATGGTAGTCGGACCCAGAAGCAAAATTCAGTGAAGAGCGCAAAAACCCGAACAATCCCCATTGTTGGCGACGGCTTTGAGGCCGACGCACCAAAACCCTCCGTTCCAGAGTCTCGATCTCCAACCCCGCCCAGGGTACCAGACAAGCAAGCTCCAGTGGAACCGAATGCCAAACAGCCCACGCCAAGTACCGACTCGGCACCACCCACTGGCCCATCCGCATTGGATACCGCTCTGAGCGGGCTCCTACAGCAAGCCCGCGCTGCCAAGTCACGACAGCAGTCCGAGAGCGCTACGACCAATGATGACGGAAATCCACCCCGACGAAAGCGCAAGCCCCTCCTTGGCCGTGCCCCATCCCACTCTTCAGCCCGAATGCTAGAAGGCCCCCGCCCCGTTTCACGCGCCAGCTCTATCGACACACTAAACGACGACGGCCTCGGAAGCGCCTTGGAAAGCGCCCACCCGACTAGAGACAATTCCATATCGCGCAGCAACAGCCGTGCCGCGCAGAGTCTGTCATCCATGCTCAGCGGTGGGAAGTTTGATTTCTTGAATGATAAGCTCCCTGCCCATATTGAGGACGAAGACGAGGAAAATCAGGCGCCGCAGATGACGCAGCTGGATTATGAAGATCCAGATGCGGCTGCCATGAGGGCGGAGTTCCTGAGAGATGCTGGGAAGTTGTCTGGTAAGACAATGAAGACCGATAGCTCGGGTTTGCTTGTTGGTGAAGTGAGGGAGTTGGAGGATATTGGGTGGGGGTCTGGGCGGAGGACGAGGAAACAGCCTGTCAAAGTAGATGATGAATGATTTTTGCACATGGGATGGACGTCTTGGTTTTGCTTTTTTTTTTGGCTCTCGTCGGCGAAGGCGTGGCATTGCATTGCGATTGGCGCCCTCTTTGGTCTATCTATTTTAATTTGAAAGAGCGATATCTAAAGGTTGTCAATGATAATCCAACTGGGTTCAATAATACCAAGTAAGCTACATGTCACCAGGCCTACATATCATAGTGATGGTGACGAGTTGTCTCGAGAAGAAGCTGCATTCTGATACTAGACAACCAGGGACGGAAAAAAATAGAATAAAGTAAATAAAGACGGAGGGAAACCAGCGGCCTTGAGGTCACTAGCAAGAGAGAATTTGAACTAGATGCAATCTTAATTTAAGGGGGAATCTTGGGTAGGGATTAGACTCCCTCTGGTGCACACCATCACGTCATGGAATACAATAAAAGTCAACGAGGCAGGAATCCTGAACTGAATGACCGTAAAACCGACGCGAAGCCACATCATAGGAAGAGTTAAGTAGAATATGGAGAACGGGTGAGAGAAAGATGTAAGCTGTACAAGTGAGGAGGTAGAAGAAAAAGAGTGAAAGAAACATCGTAGGAATCATGAGTGGTTGTACAAAGGTGCAGGTAGGCTTATGCTTGCATTGCCGCGGCCATTCCGCCGGGCAAGGGAGCATCAAGATCCAGATTCTCGATAGAGCGGCGGTTCTCGCTGCTGTCCCGGAACAGGTTAGAGAAATACTTGGTGGCAACATCGCTCTCTTGCTGGATTTTGGTGACCTCTTGCTTGCGTCTGCCAAGGTCCTCAATATCCTGAGAGATACAGGTTTGAAGATTGGCGGCAGGCATGCGCAGCATGCGGCGAACTTCAGTCGAAATCCGATTGGCATTTGAGTGGACATAGTCCATCTCAGCAAGAGTGGCGGCGATCTTCCGCGATAGTCGTGGGGGAAGGGTGGTCGGGATGGAGCTGAGCACATAAGCTGTGGTCAGAACAGCTTGTAGGATGTTAGTATATTGTTATTCTTTGTGAGAACAAATGGGCAAAACTCACCAGCAGCAAGGATACCAGGGAAGAACAGCCGGCGCATGTTGTTCGGGCCAATGACTCTGACAGCACTTAAGGCACTATCCACCCAACTGAATCCGCCCAATGCTCTACCTCCAAGTACAGTGACCGCAGTCATTGCAACGCCTGTGCCGGCCATCTTCTCTTGGCGCTCCCAGAGACTAGCAATATCGAAGAAATCCCACAGCTCAACCTCAGTGTCGATTTGTCGGCCAAATGTGTGGCGACGGCCACGGCGGAACATCGCATCCGCCCGGAAGTTGAGTGGAGTGAATTTGTCTTCACCAATGTGCAGAAGACCGATATTTTGGATGAAACCGACCCCTTGGACTGTCTTCTCCCGGGCGTAGTTCTCGCAGTCGTTGACAGACGAAGCAATCTGATCCAGCATCGCCAGCTTCAGTTCCTCGGCGTACTGGAACGCTGAAAAGAGACCAGGATATTCAACACCGAGGTCTGCATCAGAAACACGTGTGATTGTGTTAGTCAATGTCGAACGAGTATGATCATAGACGTCGTTGCATGACTCGTCGATAGCCTTGTGGACACCCTCTGCAAGCTCCCCCTTCTTCTTCTTGCCGTTCTCAAACGCAGGAACAAGCTCCGCTAATTCATCAGTCACTCGCTTAAGCTCTGATTGCGCAACATCACGGTTGACTGTAGCAAGGGAGCTAAGGTCAGCCAATAAATTCAGAAGATAAGTTCTGGCAGGCGCAAGCTTGGAGCGGGAGCGCTTTTCAAGGACAAAACGTCTCAAGGCTCCTTCAAGGTTCTCGAAGTCTTGGACTTTCTCCCGTTCTTTGCCTTTGCCCTTATCCTTGGAGTCCTTATCATCGTCATCATCATGAGGATCAGAGCCACCGCCGTCACCACCACCGGAGCCAGATTGCGAGACAGCAGGTGCAACAGGTATAGCATTGCTTGAAACGAAATGAACCAGTTCACCAGCCTCCTTGTATGTGCGAGGGCTGAGTTTGCCAATCTGATCCAAGATCATGCGTTCGCAGCGCTGCTTGTCGCGAATCTGATCAAATCCGTTGACTACCATGAAAATATACGCCTTCTCATGCGCAGCATTCAAGATGAACTCTTTTGCAGACAACGTGAAGTGATTTGCGGCGGAGACCACAAACACAACCACGTCGATCTCTTCCTGCCGAGCAAAGACAGCCGTAGTTTTCAACGAGTCCGAGTTTAAGCCGGGTGCATCGATCAAAGCGATGTCAACAACGCCATTGTTCAGCAGTGATTCGTCAATAGACCGTACATCCTTTACGTAGACCTTGCACTGCATGTACTTCGTGTTGTCTATGACGATGTCTTCGAGTTCGGTCAGAGAATAGACATCATATGTGCTTTCGTCATTGCGGTTGTATGGCGTATCTTTGTGAACGGCGTGGACTTCTTCAACGCTGCAGTTTTCGCGAGCATCGAGGACCTCGCAGAAGATGCTGGTGCAAGGCTGCTGGTCCTCTGGCAACACCTTTCGGCGCAGAAGAGCATTGCAGAATGTCGATTTGCCTGCATTCAAATCACCAGTAATCAGGACCTTACTTGAGGTATCCTCAATTCTGTCTCGCAGCGAGAGGAGATGCTTCATGCTTTGGCTGATCTTTCCATCCAACAGGGCGGCAACCGATGCCTTCTCCAAGGAATGCACTAGCTCTGCCTGAGAAAGAGCGCCGAGCTTCAGATCCAATTTAAGAATAGAGAACTCTTGCGCAATCTGCGGGGTCATTAATCTAGGCTCTGTCACGACGCGGCGTTGCGCCGAGGCACTGGATTCTGCCAATTCGTCGACACTCGTCAAGGTGGCTGCGCGCTTCAGATCTGGGCGGGGCGGGGTGCCGGGTCGGCTGTCATTGCCTCCAAATTCGGATTGAGTTTGATGCAGTGGCGGTCTTTCCATGGGGGAAGAGGGCGTGCTCTGCACGGAGGGATAGTGGGCGGGCCATTGACGGTTCATGTCCTGGAGCTCCTTCAGTGTGTCGATAGTCCGAGAGATCGCACGAGCGAGCTTGGTGCGATTTGAGTTACTGAAAATACTGTAAGCCTTGGAGTCCCGTTATTGGGTTGTTGCGGGGAGGCGAGACATACTATAGTAGTTGAGAGACATGACTGGCAACCACTTGCTTCTCATGCTCAGCTGCATCCCAATATAAATTAGCTCAATATTCCCCCATAGATAACACACCATTGCTTGGCCTCCAGCCACCTACCTGTGGGATTCCATTCTCCGGGACGCGTTGGAGTATGCACCGGAGTCGGCCTATCCTCCATCAACCCTGCACGCCAAGCAGAGCTCGCATCCTCCTCCGTATCGGCAATACTACCTCCATAGCCAGAATCTTGGTTTAGCGAAGTCATCAAGGCCGTGGCGCTCTCCGAAGTCGAACCATTGCCCACAGTCATATAAGTCGGCGGGGGACGGAAAAAAGGATTCTGCTCGGGAAATTCTTCCTCGCCTGAGAACCTGGACGAGCCAGCTCCGGAAGACGAGCCCTCACCAGGGTGATATTCCTGACTCATGACAAATAAAAAACCTCAACGTGGGGGTGACATCCATCCAAGAGAAGTCGTGTCTTTTGGGGTTGTTTGGATATGGGATGGTCGATTTCTTGGAAGGTTTAAGATGACGTCGGACCAAAAGGGGTTTAGCGTGCATGTGACCCAGTATTGTAGTAATGCATCTGTAATATTACCATACCGCGATTGATGTCACTGTTTCTACCCAGGCTCCTACATCGTACTTGGATTTACTTCCCACCTCGAACTGACTGTCCCCTATTTTCCGCAATCATGAATGTAAGGCCAATATTAAATGCTTGTGCATGGGTAGTAATTTACTCACACGATGTCTCAGATCGTCGAGTGGGCTTTCGGAAAGCGCATGACCCCCGCGGAGCGTCTGCGTAAACACCAGCGTGCCTTGGACCGAACACAACGGGAGCTTGACCGAGAGCGAGTGAAACTAGAAAATCAGGAGAAAAAGCTGGTACAAGATATCAAGAAGAGTGCCAAAAATGGGCAAGTTGGAGCCTGCAAGATCCAGGCCAAGGACCTGGTTCGGACACGGAGGTCGGTTTCTCTCGATTGTTCACTGATCGCGGCAGCATTGGCTGATTGGATGGCGAAAACAGATACATTCAGAAGTTCTATCAAATGCGCACCCAATTACAGGCTATTTCCCTACGCATTCAGGTATGCACAAGCAGTCCTCCGCTACTCTTCCGATTCCGCGATGCGCTGACTATTGCTGCTTCCAAGACCGTCCGGAGCAATGAGCAGATGATGCAGTCGATGAAAGGAGCCACAATGCTTCTGGGTAGTATGAACAGACAGATGAATCTGCCAGCACTACAACGGATCGCGATGGAATTTGAACGAGAAAACGACGTCATGGACCAACGGCAAGAGATGATGGATGATGCGATCGACGAGGCCACGGGAATGGAAGGAGAAGAAGAGGAAGGAGAAGATATTTTGAAGGAGGTTTTGGACGAGATTGGTGTCGATCTGAACCAGGCGGTTTGTTTCCCCCAAACATCGGAGAGTGGATCCTGCAGGCTAACATATTCCGTCTACAGCTTGGTGATACACCCGAGCACATACAGAAAGCACCGGTGAATGAGACTCGTGTTGCGCAGGCCATTGGAGGGGGAGGCAATACGAGCGACGATGACCTCCAAGCGAGACTAGACAGCCTTCGGCGATGATTACGACTTTCTCTCTTATATGCCATTGATGACAGAGGTGATTATGCGACCTGCCGTATTGAGCCCTACTTGAGTTTACCTGCCTTGCTATTTTAACATCCCTTGCAAGATATTCCTGCGACTTACATACCAATACATTTCCTTCCAACTCGCATTTTCCCCGACATATTAAGGACGTCTAGCCGTGGAGTAGATAGTTCTACATTATACCACATTATACCTACGTATGTTCGGCGACAAGAAAATATTCATATATCAGATCATTGATTACTATCAATTCAAGTCCCAAGCTTGGAACTGTTTGAAACAACATTCTCGACGTAGATGAAGGGAAGCGTTAAGGTGATGCCTCTTGAGGAGGAAGTCGCTCATATTCTGAATCACCAGGTTGATCTGAATATGTAGAATAATAAGAAGACCCAGTAGAATACTCAGAGTAATCAGCATTATACCCCGGGGTGTTAAGGACGGGGATTGACATATCATGGTCCAGTGATATACTTGGCCATGGGAAACCCCTTCGACCATCTGCACGGCTCTTATTATGAAATTTCTTGACGAAAGGTCTTTTCAAAGGGCGACCAGACTCGAGTTCTTCAGCGGACCAGCGAGAAAACCAAGGAAATGACGATAATTCTTCCAATGACGGCCGCTCAGACTTCTCTCTAGACAATGTGGCTTGTAACACATCCCTGCAGTCCTGTGAGAGTGATTCGCTGATTGGTACATCCTCATTGATCATTCTCTTGCGTCTGCGTTTGACTACTGGATAGAACGGATCATTGTAAGGACCATAATACCTACCGTGCCAGTTCAAACTTTTCGGCACTGGTTCAGGCTCATCCCAGGACCAGAAGCCATGCAGGAAACCATAAACGATCGTTGAATATTTCCACAAACAAATGTCCCGCTGGTCAATAGGTAAGTAGATTTCTTCGAGAGTGACATCATCATGGCATGGGTCCCTCCAAGTGTCGTACTTCTCCAGTTCGATGGCTCGCTCAGGCATCATCTGGTACTCATGGTAGGGAATGAAGTGGTCTATCTCACTCATGAACCCCGATTTATGCAGCGAGAAGTGGATCATTCCAAGATCAATGAGTTGAACGTTCAGGTTTTGGTCCATGAGATAATTTGTCACTGACATATCAGCATGGCAGACGCTCATGTCAGCTAACTCGATCATAGCTTGTATAAGCTGGGAAGCAACTTTACAACCTTCTGTTTCCCCCAGTTGAGGTTCTTTGGTGGTTGTGGACATGAGATAGCTGCCATCAAAAGCTGGAAACGGGGGATATCTCTTTCGGATGCGCGGGGGTATGGTCCCGCTTGACTTTATCCTATTAAAATGATCCTCATTAATAATTGAAATGGCTTCATAGCTAGGATCGACACAGGGAGTCATGAGAATTGCTGTTAGCATACCGTGAGTATAGACTGAGTTGAGCCGCGGGAACCTTTTGCTATCGTCGAGATAGATCAGAAGAAGGGCTTCTTCTGGCATATATCGTGTCTCTCCGCTAGTCTCACAGAAGGGCACCATCTGAGAATGTACGCCAGATACACTGTCCATCCACTGTGTTGTGTGGACTTGAGATTTGATTGCGTATTGTTCAAGATCCTCCAGGGAAGCACCAGCAGCGCCTCTCTCGCGAGCGATGAAAGTGGCGCCATATGCTGTAATTAGTTAGCAATCTATACAAAAGACATCAGATGAAAGGGAGGGGATGGTCTTACTTCCTGCGCCTATGAATCCATATACCTGCACTCGATTTTTAAGGTCTGGACAAAGGCATACGGCCTTGGCAGTGGTCCTACCCTCAGCACTCAGACAGATGAAATCTTGATATGAAGTGCTGTTGCGTCTTTGAAACACTTCGCTGTCGCATCTGTGACCTGAATCGTCCCCGCAATTACACCTCGAGAATTCCTCGTTATTCCGTTTGCCGAACGCTACTCCTAGGCGTTCTCGAAGAACCTGACTCACTTGGGGATATCTTTGTGACAATCTGCTTGAGGGGTCTAAGAGATCTTGGGCATTGTAAGCAAAGACGTGACTGTAGTCGTTGTATTGGAACTGGCGGACCTGCGACTCTGGACGGTGCAAGGTATGGTTCCCCTTGATTGCACCCAAGTCTCTCCCTAGGAAGTAATCAAAAGCATAAGGATCTTGCGGATCAACACTCATCTGCTCAGCCATGGCGTTTGTTTAGATTAGTTAAATAGAGAAAAGTGGTATGGGCAGGGGGAAGTTCAAGGAGCGAGGAAGGTCATTTATATACGAACTTCAGAGGGAATACCGTGTATTGTTCTTCGAATAGAGTGAGGTTTTCTTTATGAAGGGAATCCCTTGAAACAATTCCTTGATGTCAAAGAGTTATTTCCCTTTTTAGAACAATGAACAAAGCCAAGTCACCTAGAAACCGAATTCCGTTAAAACCAGATCTTACATTTATCAGATGATGCTCGTATAAAAATAAACCCGAAGTATCCTCACCCGGGCGATTCTAGTCATGCGGCTAAACAACCTTGGAAGTTCATGCCCAGGTGGTCGCCCCGGGGCCTGGTTTTCAGCCTCAGGGCGAGAAACGACAATCGAGACGAAACCCAAGGATACGAGAAAATGGGATACATAAATAGCTGCCGGAATCCAAGTCAAAGAACCAGATTCTTTCTAATAACTTCTCCAAAGGAAGAAACAAAGAAATTCTTCCAGAACAATGTCTGCCCTTAACACCGGCAAGACTCCGACCCAAATCTCAAACACCCCAAGCACGACCCCATTGTCTGCGATCGATCATTTGCAATATGTCCAGAAAGACTCTGGCGCTGAACCAATGAGTCCTGTTTACGAGGGCTTCACCTTTTTCAAGGCTATGCCCAAACAAAGTGCAACCTGGACCTATGTGAAACGGACAGGCATGAATCTGAGTCAAGACGGATACTACAAAATAATTCAAGAAAGGGCAAATAAAAAGTCCACAGTGCAGCAATACCAGAGCCTATCCTCCGATACCAGGCGAGCCCATATAAATCGACTGATGGACGAACAAAGGCACAACAATCCACTTGTTGAGTGGAGCTGCGTCTATGTTAAAGAGAACAAACGGATATCCAAGGCCCGACATGCTCGTCGTGGTGACTATGAAACGGTTTCCATGGATGTCATCGTCATGAAAAGGCCAATGAAGACACAAGCATATTCCAGGGCCTCTATGGGTGGTTTAGTGGCCAATGGAGAACCTTTTTGGCGGGATACAAAGCATTCACCCGTGTGGTCTTGCTACGGAGGTCATCCCCCGACGTCGGATCGAAATGGGAATATCCTGCAGCCCATGCTTCAAAAGCTGCCTTCCCATGTATCTCTAGTAATGGACCCCTTTGCACCATTAAATCCAGCTCGAAGACCTGTCCATGAGTATCTGAATGGCCGGGTTGGAGCCACAAGGCCAGAAGTTGAGACGAGTCACCCAACTGGATCGGGAACCCAACTGCATGAACCTGCCCTGTCAACTGCAACCATCAACGATAGTCCAGCAAGTCCAGGTCCAGCCTTCGGTGCTACAAATAGCAGCGATATGAGCCTTGGACGTACTTCAGATTGTTCATCGGAGAGTAAGAGCGACCCAGATGATGCGTCTACGCTTTCTGACCAATCCGACGAATCATCTGCAACCGACGACCCAGAAAGCATGGAGACCGAGACTGAGATCGAGCGTCAGGAGCCACAACCAAATCAGGCCTCTCTCCGACAACAGAATGCCAGTCCGTATCGCGGCAAGTCGAGTTATGGGGCTAATTGTCGCCATAAGTCCCAAAGCCGTAGCCGTGACGCGAAGAATACCCTCCGCGAACAATCTGAGACGCCTCCAGTCAAGGTTCTTGGCTCAAGGCAAGCTGAAAGAGCTCGACCAGGCTCATTGCCGGGCAAAAGATATCGAATGCAGCTCATGAACGACCATGACATTCGAAGCCGAATGCTTGATCACCGTGAAGCAAGTCTTGGACATCGGGAGAAATGGCTGAAGAGAACCTTTTCCGAGGCGCGTCAGCTTGAGTGTCGTCAACCAGCCAGGGACCCGCCATCAGTGTGTCGCTGTACCTGTCGTTGTGCGCTCAAGGAGAAGAGAGAAGCTGCGTAAATTGACGCATTCTAGTACTTCGGATATTTTTTGATTTGACTCCTGGAAAAACTGTTATTTTGAAACATCAGATCTATACAAACGTGATCTGATCAGTGTGTACACCATTTCATGATGTTCGGTCGATTGAGGAACTACAACGCAGATCCCCCGGTGAGCCCCGAGAACGATGTCATAATAGACACCTAATAATCCAGGCAACAGCTCAACGTGCCCCTCCATTTAACGTTACATAACCAATTTACTTTCCAAGGTTCCCTCCGGCCTCAAGTCTCTTCTTCATCTTCCATAGCTATCTACATTCCTCAGATCTCTTCTTTCTCCCTTCAATCCTCCACATAATCTTTCAATATGCCTCGCCAATTCTTCGTCGGTGGTAACTTCAAGATGTACGTTATCGCGAGCTTCGCTACCCCGCGGTCCCAAGCCCCTCAATCCTTATGCCTACTCGTTTCATGAAAGACCGCGCAATTGACCCTCAAAAGGAATGGTGTTGCTCAGAGCATCACTGACATCGTGAACAACCTCAATGCCGCCAAGCTCGACGACACCACCGAGGTCGTCATCTCTCCCCCCGCCATCTACCTCGCTCTGACCCGCGAGCTTGCCAACCCTAAGATCGGTGTTGCTGCCCAAAACGTCTACGACAAGCCCAACGGTGCTTTCACTGGCGAGATCAGCGTTGAGCAGCTCCGCGATAACAAGATTAACTGGGCTGTCATCGGCCACTCCGAGCGCCGAGTGATCCTGAAGGAGTCTGACGAGGTATGTATACCCACAGTCCCCCAATCCCAACCATTGAAGCATAAACTAATTAACGACGAATAGTTCATTGCTCGCAAGACCAAGGCCGCCATCGAGGGCGGTGTCTCTGTCATCTTCTGTATCGGAGAGACCCTCGAGGTACGTCATTACTACCCGGTTTTCCCTTTTTCGTCCCGATAGTGGGTCATCGGGTCAAGACCGGCTATATGTTTTCTGAATACATCCCGCTCACACCCGAATTTTTATGTAGGAGCGTGAGGCCAACAAGACCATCGAGGTTGTCACCCGCCAGCTTAACGCTGTCGCCAAGGAGCTGAGCGCAGAGCAGTGGGACAAGGTCGTCATTGCCTACGAGCCCGTCTGGTATGAACTTACCCCATTTGCTTCGATATAAATATGTCTCTCCACATATCTGACGTCTATTTATAGGGCTATTGGCACCGGAAAGGTCGCCACCACTGAGCAGGCTCAGGAGGTCCACGCCGCTATCCGCAAGTGGCTCGGCGAGGCCATCTCCGCCCAGGCTCAGGAGAACGTTCGCGTCATCTACGGTGGCTCCGTCAGCGAGAAGAACTGCCGTGAGCTCGCTACTCAGCCTGATGTTGACGGTTTCTTGGTTGGCGGTGCCAGCTTGAAGCCTGCCTGTAAGTCCTTAGCATATGCCCATCTACTGACACTATTCACCGAATTGGTACTAACCAACATCTGCAGTCGTCGACATCATCAACGCCCGCATCTAAAGGGGTTCCGAAACAAACCAATACCCCCATAGTACCCCTATTATCAGAGTGAATAGCCCTGTGATGTAGGCGTCAGAAGACAAAATCTTGGAATGTCAAGTATATTATCATGAGTCTATGTACAATTCTGAAGTATATTTCGATAACACGTAATCGTTGTTACCCCAGCGGAGCAATTAATTCCCTGGCCAACCAGACCGTCCAATAATATGCGCCTAGACAAAACAAGTGGTCCTGAACAGCACATAATCTAGGAAGAGTACAACACCGAGACCCCAACTCCACGCCAATACGACATTCCGGGACCGCCCCCACTCTGGGCCGAACCGCTGCCCGAAGCCGAAGATACAGAAGGCGACAATGAGAACGATCCCGGACCCAGCCCGACGCCCGCGCTCACCAGAAGCTCCTTAACCCGGCCTTCCCAGAGAAGCCGCACATTCCAAGACTGATCAATGCGCAGCTTAATGACAGAATCACTCGTCTCGGCCTCGGTGTGTGCGTTGGAGCTCACCGGGCCCTCGGGGCGAGCCGGGTCCTCTAGGAGCGGGGAAGCCGGCGAGCCAGGCAGGGAAACGCCGAAGTCATGCATGCGCATTTTGCGGCGGGCCCATTCGAGATCGTCATCACTGGAGGAGTCCGATTTCTTAGTTCGACGCCATAGCTCGCAGCCAGCGACCATTTCGCTTTCCCAGCTGTAGACGTTAAAGCCAAAGCGTGAACTGAAGGCGAGATTAGGCGAGGCTCGGAGAGAGTAGGTTGTAGACAAAGAGCCCACGATTGGGGCCAATGTTAGTGTTAGAGTGTAGGGGAAGGTTGAGATGGGTGTTCTGGTGCTGGAAGGTGATGATGATGGCGGGATCTCTGTGGCTGCCGGTAACGTGGTGAACCGTAGGCCGGTTGACATGCCGATCAGCGATGAGATAGGCGAATAGTATGCCTCTGCGCCTGCGGAAAGGAGGGATAATGGCGGCGGGACGTCGCGAGTGTATCGGGGATCTGGGCCGAAGTTCCAGAGTCCGCGCCAACCGAACAGGGCGTTGTCTGTGCTGAAGAGATACTCATTACTGTACTTGCCCGTGTCATGGGATAGCTGGGTGAGCATTGAAGCCTGTGGCGCGGATTTGGATTGCGGCGGTCCCTGAGTTGAGCAGACAGCTAGCGACAGCTGCATATTGGAAGAGATTCTGCGCAAAAAGAGCGCATATAGAGTGGAGGGAGGTGGAAGGTGGAGAGAAGCATGGAGAAGAGTAGCTTTCCGCTTTGCCTCACTTTCTTTAATACTTTCTTCATCTTTGGGGATTGGCGGTTCTGGACGACTTCCATTTGTGAGCCCGGGAATGCTCACGCCGTCTAATAGCGAGTCCCACCCCCAGGTCTCGATCGGGGTCGCAGGGGCCTGCACTTGTCGATATCCCGGGGATATCTTTCGAAGCGGGATTGATGCACTTCCACTCGGTAGGTTGTCGAATGGCACAGTACTAAATAGATATGACACAGATCCATCGAGCAATCCAACGGTGCCGAGTGTGTAACTGGTCGCAAAATGGGGTGTGGACAGTGACGAAAGGTGAACGCGCAATCGTTCGGGGGTCGAGAAGTCCAGGATCGCTGTACCAAAAGTGTTAGACCAGAAAAATCCCTTTTCTATAGAGAGACTCTCCGAGGTAAATCAATTACATACATTGAGCGGTGGTGTTGAGTGACGAGTACGAGTTGTCGCGATTCCAGTGGGTCGCCTCGGCGAAGGATAGCTGTATGTAGTCCATAAAGTCCAGCATTTTCCGGACTCGGCCTCTGCAGGCGACAGTATAACCGGCGCAGTATAATTCAAAGAAAGAACACTTGAAGCAAGAGCAATTGTGCTGAACTTGACACTGAGAGATCACAGCTGATTGCCCCATTCAGGTTAGCGTTGGATAAGCTCGGCGGTAGGTTAATCCGGTTATCAGCGAAGAAAAAATGTCTGTGGGGGAAACATCTAACCTTCTGCCCGAATTCATTGAACCACCAATTCTAAAATCATAATTCAACATGCCTCGTTCAAAGCGTGCGCGCGTCGTCCACGAGTCGAAGACTGCCAAGAAAGACCACAAGGAGCAGACCCGCCGTCTATTCGCCAACATCCGGGAATGTATCGAGGAATATGATCACCTCTTTGTCTTTGCGGTCGATAACATGCGGAACACCTATTTGAAGGATGTGCGCACTGAATTCGCCGACAGCCGGTAAGCATCTTTACTCCAATTGGAATTTGCCTGAGATTATGAATCGGACAAGGCGGTTTTGAAGACCGCCGGTGCATCTGATATCAAATATTGATACGCCAATAATCAAGATCGATTGTCTAACAATGTTGTTCCAGAGTTTTCTTCGGCAAGACCAAGGTCATGGGCAAGGCCCTTGGAACTGATGTCGAAAGCGAAGCCGCTCCCAACCTGCGCAAACTCACTCCTTTCCTCGCCGGCGCCGTCGGATTGCTCTTCACATCCCGCACTCCGGAATCAGTCATCGAATATTTCGAGACCTTCCGTCCCCAGGACTTCGCCCGCGCTGGAACGGAAGCCACCCGCTCTTTCACCATCCCCAACGGCCTAGTCACCGCGCGGGCCGGTGAGATCCCTGCTGAGCAGGATGAGCCTGTCAGCCACACCATTGAGCCCGCGCTCCGCAAGCTCGGTGTCCCCACCCGTCTGGTGAAGGGCAAGGTCATGCTCGAGTTGACTGAGGGTCAGGAGGGTTACCCCGTATGCAAAGAGGGAGAGACTCTGGACTCACGACAGACTACGTTGATGAAGATGTTCGGTATCACCTCGTCTGAGTTCAAGGTCGATCTCAAGGCCTACTGGACGCGGAGTAGTGAGGAGGTCAAGATCCTCGACAGTGAGGGTGGAATGGATGTTGATGCATAGATGGGATCTTTATATTTTTCCGTTTTTTATTTCTTCTCTTTCCCATTCGGCTTTCGTGTGGCCGAAAAAAAAAAGAACTCTGCTGGGCATCTTATGGAGTTTGGTGAGGGCGCTCTCTTTGCAAATATATTGAAGACTTGTGTGTTTTATCTCTCTTTCTCTCGTTCCTATATGGGGGCTCCCCTCCTGCTGGATTATGAGCCTATGACAAGATTCGGATACCAGGTCGAAAAAGTCTACAAATCTACCTCGTTCTTGGACATCGATCAACCGTAGTGCAGAATCGCTAGCTGTATTGCCTAGACTTTCATCTATCTAGCGAGATACCTGCCTTAAGTTATTTCACATGGTCCTTACCTGGTCTTACCTGATGGTTCACCAGATTCCATTTCGCGTGGAGGACCGACTAAAATACAAATACTTACCCCTGCAGAGAAAACGAAATCTCATAAGGCCAAGGGGGAAAAGGGGAAAAACAAGAAAAAGCATTGGAACACAAATGATGAAAGAAAACACCGGGAGAAAGAGAAATAGATAGAACGGGGAATACAAGCACAATTCATGAGCCTCCGTCTGCCAGGGCTTAGGCGGCCCGAGCAGGGGATGTAGGAAATAACCACTTTGACATCAAGTTTTGACGTTTGATATCAAGGCGTGAAGTGGAAAACATTGACGGTTGTGATCGTTACAACGGACTGAATTGCACATAGGCCAATTCATGATTTACCCCCTTACCCTTGAGAAAGAGTGATGAAAACTGGGTAGATCAGTCATACCCACCAGCAAACCCAGACTTTATCGGAAAGAGGTAAGATCCGGGGATAAGTGAAGGCTTAGTACCTTCTCCTCGAGCGGGGATCGTCGTATCCAGGTTCATCCTCACGGTTTCGCTTGCGTCCGTACTCCTCCCGGCCGCCATCACGACCACCATCACGGCCGCCGCCGCCATACCTGTCACCACCACGTTCACGGTCCCGGTCCCGGAATCGGTCTCCGTTTCGGTCTCCCATGCGGTCACGATCACGATCTCTGTAACGGTCATCGCGGTCATAGTCGCGGCGGTCACGGTCAGCATAGCTATCTCGAGGGCGCACAGGCTCCATATTGCTGCCAGTTGCACCACGGTCGTATCTGCCACCACCGCGGTCACCGCCGAAACCACCACCTCTGAAACCTCCGCTGCGTCCACCGCCAGGCCCGGACGGCGCGTTAGGGGGAGCCTGTCCACCGAAGCCGCGGTTGCCCTGGTATCCGATACCACCGCGAGGACCACCAAAGCGATCACCGCCACCGCGGAAACCTCCACCACGGTAACCTCCACCTCTGCCACCAAAGCCTCCGCGGAATCCACCGCCCGGTCCAGATGGTGCGTTGAAACCAAGCCCACCGCGCGGTTGGACCTTGGTGTATCCGCGCCCTCCGAGACCGCCACCCAAGCGACGGGGCTTCCACCCCTTGGTGGTGCGGCCACGCTCGACATCTACCACGACTGGTCGTCCTCTGATACTCAAGTTCTCTGTCTCTTTGTAGGCCGCTGATATTGGGGAAAGAACTGGTGTTAGCAACATATCTTACCACAGGACGGATAAAATGAGTGGGTCTAGCACCAAGTAAATTGGCATGGTAGTGATACCTTTCATATCTTTCTCGCGCTCAAACACGACGAATCCATAACCTCGGTGGGGTTTCTTCTTCTTGTCTGATACTGTATCTTTGACAATGGAAATCTGTCACCGACAATGTTAGCGCTTGTTATTTTCACGAAACATAAGGAAAACATGACCTACTCTTTCAATGGGACCGAATCGGCCAAACTCCCGTTCCAGGTCGGTTTCTTTGGTGTCATAACTGAGGCGTGAAACAAAGATAGTCTTGAATGGGTCACCTCGAACTTGAGGATCTTTGTCTGGATTATCTTTAAGACATAGCCATATTAGTGTCTTGAAGCACAAAAACGATGTGAACAAATAAAGCATACAGTTTTGCAGTCCTTCTGTTATCTGCTTCTCTAACTTCTCCTTCTTCTCAGCTTTCTCACGCAATTTGCGCTGCATCACGCTTTCAGTTGCATTGTAAGGAACTTCTTCGGCGAAAGCTTTAGCATCGGTCAGGAACTGGGCAACTCCGGAGAGAGTGCTCTTTTGGCAGTCATCTGGTGCGCGATCACTTGGAGGCAGATATCGAAGGGGTGGACGGGGTTGAAATAGTGCCAAAAGTGGCGGTGGCAGCTTGTCCGTCATACTGAGTTGTAAACCCAATGCAGACAAAGTCGGGAGGGTGAAGTAAGACGATGTGTGGAAGTTGAGTGAACCCTCAGGAGTGAGAGCTTCGCGTCGCAGTCCTGGTCTTAGCGTCGAATGATGGAAGTCGCTGCAAACGCCATTGGTGCACGGGACTTACCGCCCGTACCAATCACGTGCACCAGAAAATGCCCCGGAGAGCCATCGCAACTTGTGAACTACGACGATAACTATTGACGACTAGAAAAATGCCGCTGCGCGGAATTAGAACATCTACGGCAGCCAGGGTATGTGAAGTCCAGATCTTTCATATTCAATTGCCAAACTGACCCAGGTTATCTGCTTAGAACGGCGCCGGTGCCTTCATCCTACAATGCAAACGCCTTGACTTCCATTACTGCAACTGGGCAGGCAGCTCAAAGGGCATGGTGTAGGTGTATCCTAAATGGTGCAAATTGCCTTTACAGAAACATCTGTACTGATATCGAACGTCATAGTGCTTTCTTGGAGAAAACCCTCCCCACCTTCGCCCGCGAAAACCCTCAGATTGAGATCCGTGTCTCTCCCCGACCCCAGAAACACCCTCTGATTAAGGGCCTCTACATCAACGGCCGTGAGAAGCCTGTATGTGTACGGAATATGGAGCCCCACGAAATCCTGAAGAAGGCGAACCTCCTCAAGGAAGCCAGTGGAGAGAAGTTGAAGCGGGTCAAGAAGCCGGTTACCAGTTTGAACGAGAGTGTGCGTGGTATCTGGTCACCATACCACGGTGATCTTCGGGGCGTCTAGACGAAGGTGTTTTATTATTTATGGTTCTTGTTCTCTCCGCAGTGGTGACTATCAGGTATCCCCACTGCAACTTACTGTACTATTGACCTGGGTTCTGTTTTATTTCTTTCATTCTTGTCTATTGCTACCTGGAAGCCAATGGTGTTTTGAAACCCATATTTTATGCATACCATACTCGAGCCTACATGAATTTGAAGACAACAAGTCTGCAATGATCAACTTGTACGGATCCTCCGATATTCCAACTCAGTACCTTCGAGCGACAGCACTTCAGCAACCGATTGACGGGCTCGCCCAGCAATATCTATATTACCATGAACTTCGTCGCAACGCCGCAATTACGCATAACCCAACTACGGGGAGAAAAACATCGAGCCAAAGAACATTGTAATGGGCCTTTCTTTCCGTCTGTCGATGTCAATATCGGGTTGCGTGTAGCTAGAGATATATATTGAAATTATCTGTAGCTATCTATAACTAGCACTTAATGAACGACTTGTAACTAGATAAAACACGAAATCTAAAGTCAGATGGACGGCTCTGTAAACGTAAATGAGAGCTCATATCCATTCAGGCGCTCAAATTCTCAAAAACGCCTGTTGCCATACATCCATGGACTTGATCATCGCATTGAATCGTTCAGAATGATCATGCAATGCTGGCGGCAGGGCTCTAGTATTCCCGTCAGGAACCAATTCTTTCAATGGAAGGCAATGGAGAATAAACCAACATTCGCTGTGACTTAGTTCGACTCCTCAACTTACGCCTTATCGAACCACGCAGCGGCAGCATCCTTTCCCTCAAGGGAGCGCTTCCCCGAGTAGGCCTTGTCGAATCATGCAGCGGCGGCAGTGCCCTCCTTGGGCGAGCTAACAGGGACTGCAGCCACGAAAGATGCAGAGAGCGCAACGATCAAAGCAGATGAGAATCTCATTGTGACAATCAAGAGAGAGAAAGGCTAGACTCTGTTTAATGTGTACGTAAATTGGATACAACGAAGAAGCAGACTGTGAGTGAAAGAGTATAAGAGATGGATAGCACCCGCCTCTTTATAAGAATCCGGAAGCAGACCCATCTCTCAAGTATCAGGAGCAAATGCACTCACTGGGGTGACCTATCAATGCCTAATTACGCAGGCAGAAGTACATGTTCCACCAATGGTTTCTTCGTTGAGAAACACGACAGGCTAGCAGCAGAGATGATTTCACCATGTTTTTGTTTATCTTGAAGCCAACCTGATGTAGCTGTCGTCAATCGCATGGATGGCAATTCTATTAGGGGAATCAGGCAGATGAGCATATCCCCTGGAAGTGCCAAAGAAACCCGATTACGCAATTATGAGACACGACTATATGTCCTTCGGTTGTAAATGGTGGCAGATATGGATCCCACTGACAAGGGGGAATCATGCATGCCTCATGTGGAAAGATACTTACCACACTTGTACCGGAGTGCCTGGCCAAATCCAGAGTGATGAACTCCTATGAGACTTTCAATAAGTACGTTGGGGACTATTCGCTTATTTCAGACCTTGGGAATCGTAGTAGAGAATGGGTCGAAGCTATCAGCTCTTTCCTTTGCCCTGTTCCAGTCACTTTCCAACCCCTCAAGTCCACATATAGAGGGCAAAGGCATATAATTCTTCAACGAAAGGAGGAAATGGTGACCATATCGTCTTATATCAGGATATCGCAATCCCAAGAAGACCTCCCACCAGAAGAACATGGAGAGCAGCAGAATTTGCCTCTCGTCGGGATGAAAAATTCCCACATGCATCGAAATTGCTGCCAGACTCGAATGCTAATGGCCATTTCTATTGCATTGTTTGGAGGGACTTGCTTGCCGTTTGCTGCATCGCTCACTATTCTTTCATGCAGTGATAGCAGAATGTGCTATGCAGCCATCTTCTTACTGTGGGTTCTATCTTGCCTGATCGAGCGATCCAGAATTTTTGAGATAGTTACTAATCGCAACTATGTTCCAAGGTTAGCCCCGATGCTGATTAAGGAGCTACGAAATCCTTTGAGGTTATACCGCCATGAATAAGTCAAGAGAACCATGAATCGTTATTTGATATAAATCATTATGGAAGAAACGCCGCCATTTCAATGCATCTTGGGTATCGACAGAATGAGGAAAGGAATATAGCCATAACACCAGAATGCAAATGAGGGCCCGCAAAGTCAACGCCCGGAGTAAATCACAGATAAAGGAGGTACATGGCTGTTGGGCTGCTCACAGGTTTATTACAACCTGCTACCTGGCACTTTGAGAATGGTTTTGTCTTCGAAGCCGCTTTTTTAGACTTTGAAATAGATCGATTCGCAGCGCATTCGCCACAATAGACCTGACAAAACCATTAGTCTTCGCAATGGACTTCATCAGCTCGGGATGGACAATACTCACATGGCCACATGGTTTTGCAATATGGATCTGTTGTTTCAGCCCTTCTCCTGCTCCTAACTCGTCTTGGCAGTTCGGACAGAGAGGCACGTCATCTTCTGCTAAAAGTCGAGTGAATCCTTCCGGTGCCGGGCTTAG
The DNA here is from genome assembly GCF_028828025.1 of Penicillium rubens. Taxonomy (NCBI): domain Eukaryota; kingdom Fungi; phylum Ascomycota; class Eurotiomycetes; order Eurotiales; family Aspergillaceae; genus Penicillium; species Penicillium rubens. Next base: position 1,693,998 of record NW_026890601.1, on the reverse strand, counting down.
TCCTTTATACGATGATCGACGAACCGGTTGCACCGGCTGAATAGGCAGATCTAGACCATAAACGCCTTCAGAGTGAATGTATGCAGAGTGTATCAACTCCAAATCACTGACGCCCTGACGACGAAACGAGGACCATGGCACACCTTGAGGTAGTCCCCGACGGCGTGTGTGAGGAAAGTGCATTGGAATACCGTGGTTGTCCAAGTATCTGGGTTCCATTGGCCTCGGCCTGACGGAAGAAGACCCAACGATCTGAACATCCGCACTGTTCGGTGAAACATCCGTTGAATCCGGTTCCGCTTCCAAATCAATTACAGCAGGACCATCAGTTGCGGTAGACGTGTGGTTCATCAAATCCCGTGGAAATCGTAACGGACGATTGTTCGGATGTGGGGTATGTAGAGGACCGGGGAATGATGTCACATTTCGTTGAGGCGGAGACTCTGGACCATCTGTCAAGTCGATCACGACATTATCACCAGGCGAAAGCATCACCGGGCGTCGATAGTCGAAACCATCTCTTTGTCTTCTGGGTGGCAAACGGGTAGATTCAGACCGAGCATGGTCGGAGCGGCGGGGGTGAAAGTGTTGCTCCCAAGCGGCATCACCGCTTTCGTTGTTTTCCGTGGGCATGTCACGACGTGTTCGCTGAGAGAAATAGGGATCTTGTTAGCTCGGTTCTTGGTGATCTGATCAGGGCCCCGCCCGATTCACGGCGGATGAAGGCTTACCTTGTTCCTGGCGCCCATAAACAGGACGCCAGAGTTTTCATTCATATCAGGGCTTATGCCTGGAGTCAAGGAATGGTGTTTCGAGAGAAAAGGGGAAATTGAAGGCCACCAGGGACGTGAAATGGCAAGACTGGAATCCATCTTTGTTTCTAGGCCGAGTCGAAAGGCGGTCGACTTCTGCCAATGTTATAAGGCGGTATCAGCTCATTAGTAAGGTTTGCCTGAGCAGGTGCCGTTGAGCGCATTCCAATATTCCAAAATTGACAGGACGAAGTGGCTCTGGCAGCAGATATTTAACTCATTATGGGTAGAGATTTGTTGCTATCCCCTATAAGTATTTCACACAATTTTCATAGCTATATTTGAGCAAATCAAAGATGTAAATTCACGATCAGGCCTTTCATTCATGACTAACTTTCCTTGTGAATATCCATGGATCCATTGTCTGTGAATATTATCGTATCAAGAGCTGCAGTTCAAAACAAACACCATTGAGAATTCAGAAGATAGCATGCTCTAATATTACAGTATTTTCCTGGCGATCATGACTGTGCCGCGAGCACTGTGACCACACCTGCCTCATTCAATGCAACAATACTCTGAGCGGATGATCCCCAAGCAACAGAGGTAGCAGGGACTGCACTCCGCAGAGGCTCCGACCACCCCTTGGAGGCCTTAGAGTATTGCTGGACAGTCAAGCCGCCGGGCCCACCAGTCAAGAGGAATTGACCAGTGTAATCCCAGAAGATTGACTCAACCTGGCTTCCAGTGTCGAGTACCTTGGTTTCATTGGAGCTGCGGAGATCCCAGATCGATACAGTGGTGGACTGCGCAGCCACCGCCGCCAGGTAAGTACCGTTCTCAGAGAAGAACAGACATTTGACAGGGCCAGACATGGAATAGTCCGCAGCAGCGGCACCTGTCTTGACATCGAAGATCTTAACTTGTCCGTCTGCGCCACCGGCCGCGATCAAATGACCATCTGGGTGGAAGCTGACAGACAATAGAGCTGAATTAAAGTGGTTAGCATCGCACTTGGCTATATGTGTCCCATAGGGTGACTCCTTACCCGCATCGCAGAAAATCTGGGAAACCACAGTGTTTGTGGCAAGATCATAAAGCACGTAACTCTTGTCGACACCAATAGAAGCAGCAATATCACCAGTAGCGTGAACTGCGACAGCAGTCACCTCACCAGCATGAGAGGCGAAGCTTGCAAGTTCGGCACCATTCTCAAAGACCTTGACGGAGCCAGTAGAGGAACCAGCAACGACCTTGTCTCCTGCCCATGTCGCACCGGTGACTGGGCCATCTGTCTTGAGGGTCTGCACGACACTCTTCTGGGACAGCGAATAGACACCAACCACGCCGTCGACACCGCCAATAAGAGCCAAGTCGCCAGTAGAGTTGATAGACAAAGTACGGCCGCCGGGGTAGAGAGGTTCGGAGGCCTCAGTTGGTTTAAATGTGGAGATAGCCTCGCTTGACGCCCAGCCCTCGGGGACTGCGCGCTTACGCCGAGTCTTTTGCAGCCTGTCCAATAGTTAGCCGTCCATTCAAAAATGCAATGTAGAAGCACCGATTCCACGTACGCGGCCTGTGTGTTCTCAATCCGTTCCAACACTGCCTGGGGCAAGCCCGTGGAGTCCACCTGCATAGCTTCGCCTCCAGCGCGAGTGGCACCAACGGAAACATTCGAAAGTGCCTCGCGGGCCTCATCCCTCTCCTTCGTCAGACGTGCGATCACCCGCACCGCGGCATCGTGCTGATAGAGTGCCGAACTTAGCTCGCGTCTTGTCTGTGCCAGGGTTTGCTGCAAAGTGAAGGCTTCCAAAGCCAAAGCATCCCACTCTTCTTGGAAAACTCCGAGAAGAGACGGGATGGATGTGAGGGTAGGGGGTCGGGGTCGGACAACGCGTTGCGACTTGAGCTCGATCAGATCGTCGGTGGTAAGCTCCTCGCCGTTAACGGGATCTTTGCCATGCTCGGCAATGTATGCCTCAACGAGGCGCTTTTCAAATACGCCGCCTATTTCATTATGAGATTGATGTCGTGCGCGCAAGGTGATTTCGACTTACCGCTCTTGGTAGAGACGACTGGCACTTGAGGTGCTTCTCCGGAGACTGCGAGTAAAATATAGTTAAAATTTTTGGTTCAAATAAGAGCACAACATTGCCATTAATAGTAGGTTACTCACTAGCACAAAGCATAGTTAATTGAGATTGGTCGATGAGGGTTGATGGAGAGGACTTGACGCGGAGCGGCTGGACTTTTCGATGTGTCCTATTGCGGTTTAGCGTGTTGAGCTGCGGGCGGTGTAATCGAGCGGAAAATTGCGACCAGCGGTGACGTAAGTCGGGCAAAAATGTCCGGCAGTAAAAACTATGGCGATTTACCCTACAATATATGAGGTTGAAGAAGGCGGAGAGAAAAGCGGTGGGTACTATAAGCCAACCAGATTCAGAGAATGGATGGTCACAGTAGCCAACCGTATAGGCCAGCCCAGCAGCTATCGACTTTCACAATTCTCCAATTCTTGCTTTTGCATATAGGGAAACCTGTCTCTCTGTTTTGATTGAACAAAATGCATTTCCCTCAATGATCTACACAATAGGCAAAAGGAAGTACAAGTACAAAGCTTCACTTGAAAGCTAGCAAGCAAATACAGCATTCCCACCATGCCTAAGAACCCAAAGTTTGAATATGGTATGCTTGCTTTACACCTTTCTAACATGTCTCATGTCATTCTGACCTGTTATACAGATGCAAAGCAGCCTGCATTTCTCCAAAAGCTCCGGGGCCAGTATGGAGACAACACTGGTCGCTTGGAGCGGCCTGCCTTACGACCGACCAGACTCAAGGTCAATAATGAGGACGACGATGACGAACCTACCTACCTCGACGAAGAAAGTAACGAGGTGATTTCTAAGGAGGAATACAAAGCATTAGTCGGCGAAAGCGGTCCGAAAGGAGAGGACGAAGCCAGCAATTCAGCAAAGGACAACTCCACTGGCGATCAAGCCAACTCCCAAACAGAACTTTCCACCAGCAAACAGAACAATCTCACTGAGGTTGGAGGCCAGAGGAAACGAAAACAGGCCAAAGTGGTGGGTGAGGACAAGGCCGAAACCGAAGAAGTCCAGCCCAAGGTAACTTCGAAGAAATCTAAGAAGCCCAAGAAGATCAAGCTCTCCTTTGACGAGGAATGAGAGTCTAATAGGGTTGAGAATTAGAGTATTCATGCCAGGTTCCAGGCTGTGGAGTGTTGACTCAGTGCAAAGCGTTAAGGACTCATGATGAGTCAATAGAACAGGCATTACACAACGGGAATTGTATACCGTAGAAATAGATACTGTCAAAGCCAATGGTCATCTATCGAAGGATATATAGGTACTAGGTACTAATATCGGTAATCAATCAGTCTATAAGATATAAATTCATCTTCAAAAATAATTATCAAAGTGCTTTTGAAGGTCTGGGCCAAGGGCGCATCTTTATCAGCAACTTTTTTTTTTTTGCAACTTTTTTTTTCCCTCTCGCGGGATCCAGTCGCCTTACATTCTTTTTTTTTACAAACAACCTGCTCTTGGTCTCAGTATCAGCCAAGATGCCTGTGGTTAATGTCGACCAGCTGGTCCGCCTACAGCGGAAGCCCGAGGACATAAGAAATGTGCGTGTGCCCCTCCATCCCACTCCGATGTCTGATGTCAGGGCTTTATACTAATCTCAACTAGATCTGCATTTTGGCCCACGTTGTAAGTCAAAGAAATTTGCACTGAATTTTGTTCATGAGTTTACAATACTCATCGCCTTTTCTTTTGAACTTTCAGGATCATGGCAAGACATCTTTAACGGATAGTCTTATTGCCACAAATGGCATCATTTCACCCAAGCTGGCCGGTAAGATCCGCTACCTGGACTCTCGTCCAGATGAGCAGCTTCGGGGTATCACGATGGAGTCTTCAGCTATCTCACTGTTCTTCTCCATGCTGCGCCGTCCAAGCCCGGACGCAGATCCAGTATCTAAGGAGTATCTGATCAACCTAATCGATTCGCCTGGCCATATCGATTTCAGCAGTGAGGTCTCCACCGCATCCCGTCTTTGCGACGGTGCAGTTGTGCTCGTCGACGCTGTCGAAGGTGTCTGTAGTCAGACCGTGACAGTCCTGCGACAGACTTGGGTTGAGCAGTTGAAGCCGATCTTAGTTATTAACAAGATGGACCGCTTGGTAACAGAGCTGAAGATGAGCCCCGCCGAGGCTTTCTCGCATCTTAGTCGTCTACTGGAACAAGTCAATGCTGTCATCGGTAGTTTCTACCAGGGTGAACGCATGGAAGAAGATTTGCAGTGGCGTGAGCGTATGGAGGACCGTGTCAACGCTGCCGCTGCTCGGGACCAAGATAACAAAAAGTCGTCAGCGGACGATGAATCTGCACAAAGCATTACCGAGGGAACTGAATTTGAGGAGCGCGACGATGAGGATATTTATTTTGCACCTGAGAAAAATAACGTCATCTTCTGCAGTGCCGTCGATGGCTGGGCTTTCACAATCCGACAATTTGCCGCCATTTACGAGAAGAAACTCGGAATCAAACGAACAGTCCTAGAGAAAGTGCTCTGGGGTGATTATTATCTAGACCCCAAAACTAAACGCGTCTTGGGTGTGAAGCATCTGAAGGGACGTGCTTTGAAGCCCATGTTCGTTCAATTGGTCTTGGATAGCATTTGGGCAGCTTATCAAGCCACCACGGGTGGTGACAAGGGCAAAGGGTAAGTCGACAATGGACCAAACTATTGTGTCAACACTAATATTGACCTTTACTAGTGACCCAGTGTTGCTGGAGAAGATCACCAAGTCACTCAACATTAGCATCCCGGTATATGTCTTGCGTGGACGTGATCCTAGGAACATTATGAATGCACTATTCTCTCAATGGCTACCACTATCTACTGCCCTGCTGGTTTCAGTCATTGAATATCTCCCCAGTCCGCCCGCTGCGCAAGCCGCTCGACTACCGGAAATGATCAAAACATCCCCTGGCGCTGATTTCATTGCTGATGATATCAAGACTGCTATGGTGAATTTCAAGACAGGGCCTGAGGAGCCCGTGGTGGCATACGTCAGCAAGATGGTCGCCATCCCGGAGAGTGAGCTTCTATCTACCAAGAAGCGTAGCGAAGGTACCATGACTGCGGACGAAGCCATGGAAATTGCGCGCCGCAAGCGGGAGGAGATTGCAAAGATGCAGGCGGAAGCCCGCAGTAATGGACAGGCAGATGATCTTGAGCGCATGACATCAATTTTCGAGACCACCTCATTGATCACTGAAACGACCGAGGAGCCAGAAGAGCAAGTGGAGAAGGAGGACCCTGATCATCTTATTGGTTTTGCCCGTCTCTATTCCGGAACCCTTTCGGTTGGAGATGAGATCTATGTCCTCCCGCCCAAGTTCTCCCCAGCCAACCCACACGCCAGCCCGGAGCCAAAGAAAGTCACAGTCACAGACCTATACCTGATGATGGGCAGAGCTCTCGAGCCCCTCAGGTCCGTACCAGCCGGTGTGGTGTTTGGAATTGGAGGTCTTGCAGGTCACGTGTTGAAGACAGGCACTCTCTGCAGCCGATTGGATGGAAGTATCAACTTGGCTGGTGTTTCGCTGAGCATGCCGCCCATCGTCCGAGTCGCGCTGGAACCAGTCAACCCAGCTGACCTGAGCAAAATGGTCACTGGATTGCGCTTGCTTGAACAGAGTGATCCTTGTGCGCAGTACGAAGTGCTCCCTAGTGGTGAACACGTTATCCTCACAGCGGGTGAACTGCACCTGGAGCGTTGTGTAACGGATCTCAAGGAGCGTTTCGCTCGATGCGAAATCCAGACCGGCGAGGCGATCGTGCCCTACCGTGAAACTATTGTTCACGGCCCCGAGATGGCTGCACCCAAGAATCCCGACCTTGGACGTGGAGCTGTTTTGACAGTTTCTGCTTCAAAGCAGATGACCCTTCGTCTGCGCGTGGTTCCGATGCCAGCGGCCGTGACGGAGTTCCTGGCCAAGCAAGTTGGAACTATCAAGCAACTCCAATTGGAGAAGCGCTCAGAGGCCGAAGCCAAGACAGAGACCGAGAACGTAGCCGAAGCTGCCCTTGACGGTACTGGCGAGGCGCCTGAAGGCAACATTCTATCCAAGCAGGAGTTCCGTGATGGACTAGATAAGCTGTTCAATGACGAGGTCAAGGAAGATCAGGAGCTATGGAAGAACGTCGTCAACCGAATCACCGCTTTCGGACCCCGGAGAGTAGGCCCCAATATTCTAGTTGATGCAACTGCCGTCAACACCTGCGAGAAATTGTGAGTATAGCGCCAAAAAGCACCGTACATATCGTTCGGATCTAACATCTCCTTTCTAGCTTGGCCGATGACGCCAAACAGCACCAGATTGACGGTGACAACCACAAAGCACTACTCGTGCGTGATTTCAACGACAAGATCGCGTACGCCTTCCAGCTCGCAACAGGCCAAGGCCCCTTGTGCCAGGAGCCTATGCAAGGCGTGGCTGTGTTCTTGGAAGACCTATCTGTGCAGTCTAGCGCGGATGACGAGCTCGATATGGGCCGATTGACAGGCGAGTCAATCAGATTGGTCCGTGAAGGTATCTCGGCCGGTTTCCTGGACTGGAGTCCTCGTATCATGCTCGCAATGTATAGTTGCGAGATCCAAGCGACCAGTAAGTATCTCATTCCTTTCCCTTCCATTTCCGTTCATATTACCCAATATACTCCCTCGCCATCATATGCACCGCTGGAAAATGGCAAACCCACAACTAACACACTATCTTCACCTCAAAAGCCGAAGTCTTAGGCCGCGTCTACGCAGTAATCACCCGCCGCCGAGGCCGCATTCTCTCCGAAATAATGAAAGAAGGCACTCCATTCTTCACGATCCTGGCGCTTCTCCCTGTAGCCGAGTCGTTCGGGTTCGCTGAAGAGATCCGCAAGCGGACGTCTGGCGCCGCGCAACCGCAACTGATCTTCGCAGGCTTTGAGGCTCTCGACGAGGATCCGTTCTGGGTGCCTGCTACCGAGGAAGAACTTGAGGATCTGGGTGAGCTTGCGGATAAGCAAAATGTTGCTAAGCGGTATATGGATGCTGTGCGCACTCGCAAGGGCCTGGTTGTCCAGGGGCGTAAGTTGATTGATGCGGAGAAGCAGAAGACTTTGAAGAAATAAGGTCGGTGTACTATTTACTCTGATAGAGTCCAAAATGGGAGATTTATTTGCATTTCATTTGGGGTTTTTTGTAGAGTAAATTGGGTAGAATATATGGATTGGTTGGGGATGTTACTCCGACTACCTCTGTCAAGTCACACTAGCAGGACAAGACAGATTTATAATTGGAGGTTCACAGAAGATGAGAGTCCTCTGCGTGTTCTTCAAAAGAAAAACTTCAATCTTCCTCTCTTGACAAACACAGTCCGACATGGCATAGGTCTCGACCGTGTATACTAAGGAGGGTTACCCAGTAGGGTCTACGAGTAGCGGCATTGACGCCTCTCTACTTGGAAAGAGGAGTGTGGGAAAAAAAGCGACCACAGCATGGCAGACTGCAGTCGAGAATCGAAGGAAAAGGAAGAGCGGAAATGGCATGGATTTTTCAATCCTGTCTCCGTTGGGTATCTTTATTCTGAAATCGTTATCAAATGTCAATAATACACATGTCCATGATAACAGTGGCGTAATTGGATCGAGTCAAACGTGGGGCGCTGCCCAGCTTCATGAAACATGGAACTCGTCATGCTCAAGCGGGATGCGGCTGCTTGAGACTATGGAACAAGTGCGGGGACTTGGAAGGCATTCCTCGCAGTGAGGATTTGGGGGTGCAGTTTTGTTGACACCCATCTACCCCGGGCGTTGAAAGACAATGCTCCCAGGGGATGAGCAGATCTGCCACAGACATATGGGTGGACGGGGGCAGAGTCGGCTGGACTGATGCTTTTTGAACCGCTGTGTGGCCAGTTAATAGTAGAGGTAAAGAGTATGAAGCCATTGGCTATTCAAACAGAAAGCCAAAAACCACTCAACGAGAGGGACCGAGTTCGAACAATTGGATGTCCTCAGAACGGCCTGGCGACCTTCCTCTGCTCGCCAGTTCCAGTGACAGGGTCTCTCATTTCCTTCCAGCTAACAGGGAACATCATGTTACCAGCATCGCTGCGAGCCATGACAACACCGAGATCATTGCGCGCAGTAGTGATGTAGTAAAAGCTCTGATCGCCGAGCGAGATAACGGAGCCGCGAACGATATCGCCGACGCGGAACATCTCATCCATAACGACACGGTCCTTCTCAACAGCCCGTACGTCTTCCTTCCGGATAAGTGCTTGGAAGCGCAGTTCGTCGGTGCTGCTGTGGTTCTCTGGGTTGGCGGCAGAGGTGAGGATGGAGGCGACATTATCATTATCTGAGGCTGTTCGTGATTGGTCTTGAGATTGTGTTGCTGACTCGTCTAGTACGACGAGGATGGAGACTGTGGCTTGTCGCTTCTGCACGCGGGTCACTCGTGCGAGCACGATGGAGTCAACGGCGGGGAGGGTGTTGTAGCGGGGCTTAGACGTGACAGCGGGAACAGCTGGATTTGAGCTTGCTTGGTCCTTTGAAGGTATCCCTCGTGAAACTCTGAGGGTTGGTCTTGTCTGTGACTTCGGCTGTGCAGGGTCTGCAACCACAGGACCGGCAATGGAAGCGTAGATAAAGGATTGTTGAACATGTGTGCCGGGTCCTGCGGAATATGTGGATAAAGGGCCAAGACGTTGCCCTGGAATAGCGATAGGTGGTAGAGAAGCCATGTTGCGAAATTAATCGGGTTGGGCCAATTTTGAGTGGAATAGGTCTGGAGTTTGCAAAGGCAGCGAGTTTTCTGGAGCTTTTTTTTAGGGAGCTACAGTACGGCTCGGACTTATATTATTCCGCACACAGCTTGTATCCACACTATCTCGCTCTCACTATGCACATACTTACGGGGTACAGATACTTCAAATACTTCCATCTACTTAACCTGATTACAATCTTTTTTAGGAAAGTCCATCTGTCTGCAGGCAATTAATTATAGAGCCCATATCTAGCATGAATAAACAGTGTATGCGTCGAACCAACAGAGACAGCAGCACCGGCCGAGAAATACCATGGACATGTAACAACAACAGAAAAGATAAAAAAGAAAAGTCCGTATCACTCCAAATGCCCGCTGACAAAAGTGAATAGGTGGATTTAATGTCCATACAATACCCCTTGGCGGGGAAAAAAAAAACAAGAGTCACACAGAGAGCCTGACATGACACAGAAAGGACCGAAAAATAAGACAATGATGGGATAACCACACGAAAGGGAGGGTTCAAGCTTCCACCAGGGTCTGCTTAGGACCGGCTCCGACCAACTCAAGGCAGCGGCGGGCGAGCGTAATGACCTCACCCTCACCCTCATCCACATCTTCTTCATCCGACTCGAGATTCTTGTCGGAGATAATCTTTACCAGGTGCACGATGTCTTCGGACCGTGAAATGTATCCAATGAGCTTCTTGTCTTCTGACTCAAGCAGTTGGAGGAGTGTCCAGATGGCAATGTGCTGGAATGTGGGATCTCCACTGGCAAGGAAGCGATGAAGGTAGCCATGGATGCCACCATTGGCGTCTGCCCAATCGCGAACGAACATTGAATAGTCGCCAACTGCAGTTTTGTTAGCAGATGATAACAGGGCGCAGAAAGACAGGGATAGTTAGGGGTGAAGGAGAGTACCTTTGGAGGACAGATTGCCCAAAGCAGCCGCGCTGTTGCCTTGCACCTCAATGCTTTCGGAGCTTGTCAGAGGAATCAAGACGTCGAAGACTCCCAAGTTGAGCAGGTGCGGCTTTAGCTCTTCGCTGAGGGCCAGCACAGCGATTGCAGCAGTCATCTCGGATTGGACTGTAAGGGGAACACGGAGGACCAAGTCCTTGCACTTCTGTACTGCTCCGGCCTGCAAAACAAGTTCTTTGTTGCGATCGGAGCTAGCAGCAAGGTTACGAAGCGTGGATATAGCGTGGCATTGGATCTCTTCATTGTCAGTTGAGCCTAGGAGATCCACCAACGGCTTCAAGAAGCCTGCTTCGATAATAGGAGATTCATTAAGAGGGTGAATAGAAATGTTGCGGATACAAGCGACGGCGGATAAGATCAGGGGAAGGTAGGAGGATTGTAAAAGTCGTAGCAGTGGAGAAAGACCCTTCGCCCGAACGATTTCAAGCTGATATTTCTCATCAGAGGCGAGGTTGCGCAGGGCGAGCGCTGCTTGGCATTGGACTTTCGGGGTGGATGAGTCCATAAGATGAACCAATGATTGCACGAGGCGCGACTCGGTCTGGGCGAGTCGCTTGCGATTGGTCGAGTCAACGGCGATATTGCTAAGAGCCGTTGTGCAGTAGTACTGAACGTCTACGTCGGGGGATGAGAGGAGGTGCACGAGCACGGGAATAGCACCGGCATTGACAAGTTGTTGTCGGTTGTCATCTGGTCTTCATGTTAGGGAAACAGCCTTTTTTCCAGATGTATCAATCCAAATCGCTTACCCGAATGGGTCATATTGAGCAGTGCGCCCGTCGCATTTCGCTGGACACGCATATCCTTCGACTTGGCCAGGCGAATGAGAGGACCTAGAGCGCCGGAGCGAGCAATCTTGGCCTTGTTCTCCTCATGTGTCGCAAGATTGGTTATACATCCGACCGCATTGCACTGTACCTCAACATTGGGTGACATCATCTGGCGAATCAGGGGAGACAGTCCCCCGAGGGTGACGATCAGGACCTTGTTCTCACCTATACCGAGTTAGCGACTATGTAGAGAGCGGGAAAAGGAGGTGACCAAGATGGGGGACCAACCATTTACGGCGAGATTTCCCAGCGCTGCACTAGCAGCGCGTTGAACTTCGATATCTGAGCTTTGAAGTAGGAAGAGGATAGGTTCGAGGGTATCGCGATCGACCTCGCGCACATCTGGAGATAAGATGAAAGGTCAGCTATTGCATCATCGCCATCCAGGCGGCGATACGTACCTCGTTCTGTGATCTCAGCAAAGGTCAAGCTAGCGCTTCTTTGCAGGTCGACGTTTTCGGAGTAAACCAGGGTACTCAAGGCTCGCAGTGGCTCGCCGTGGAAGAAGTCGGTCTCCGCGCGCTGTACATTGTTGATAAGTTAGCGGTATGCTCGGGGCATGGCGGTACCCAAGCGAATGCGGACCAAGTATCAGACTCTGATTCAGGGAAGGGAAAGGTAGCGATGTAGAATGATGAATTGTCCAGCACGTACGTTCTCCAAGTAGCCCAGAAGATCTGATACCGCTTCTCGCTCATTATCGGCCAGGGTGGTTTCGTAGATACCGTCTCGAGAGCGACCTCCGATGGGACCGAGACATGCTGTAATATGGCACCATCGATCTACTGCTGAAAAGCAAGACAGACAGGCAGTCGCAATTCCACTCATGCTGGCTAGCAGGCCCGCATCGGGCGCGGTCTGGTGAGGTCGGAGATAGATGCGAAAGACGGGAAAGGTAAGATTAAGGGAGTCGAATAAAGTCGAAGCTTTGGAAGGAAACACAAAAAGCCGCGTGATAATGAAAAAAGGTCACTTTTGGAGGGAAGCCTCCTGATGCTTGAAGGAAGGAAGTTCCAAGCGTTTCATTAAGGGAGGGGGAGAGATCGAACTAGTCTCCTCAGGCAGAAACAGAAACTTGAGATTAAATGGATGGCTTTCTATATTATACGTCTATCGAATTGACTATTTCTATCTAACTATTCTTCTTTTTTTTCTTGCTATATGATATTTACTATCTCTGATGGTTTCAACAATTATTTTTTTCCACCTTAATCAAGCAACAGCTCCAACACATACATCATCGGCCCCGGGGGAGCTCTGTGCTGACCAATCCGGCAAAGGGGATCAACTGCACCTACAAAGTACCTAGGTACAATACCTACATGTAGGTAGGTACAATAGTATGTTGTACAACATATATATCTATATAGTTACTGCTTCTACTCTGTAAAATACTTCTTATATCAAAATATCACCCTTTTACCTACTCGGTCTAACGTGCACTTCCCATTAGGGTCCGTGCAACACTATACACCAATGAAGGCAGCACCTTTGCTCTTGTGATTCTATAAGTGACGCAGATGATCACCAGATAGAGTCATATCTGGATATGGTCATGTTGGTGCTAATCTTCGGATATCAGAATTTGTACTAAAGTGTATCACATGGAATGCTTAGTTTCTTTTAGTTAACTTGTTGCTCTTTTCTACGTTTCGATATAGATCTAGCAAATATGGAGCATATAAGGAGTATACATGGTTATGTGGAAACATGGACCATTCAACTATACATCCTACTTCTATGTTGTACATGAAGTAAGGGTGCTTAAATATGCCTTAAGCCATGCCAGTCTACAGTATGCATATAGAGTCAGTATATACTTGGGAATATTATTATCTTCATGTCTATGTCCATAGATTATCCATTCTCTATATGCTTTGCATAAATATTAATAGTATTCTACCTAGGTATACTCCTTTAAACAAATATATACTACCTCCATATGTCGTCTACTAGTATAAGTATGCGGGGAAATAGCATCGCCAAGGAATGCTGACTGTCAGGGCATTAATAGCCGATGGCAAATAGCCAAAACCACAAGAGAGGAAGAGAGTATATAAAAAACAATTCTACGAAAAGGGTTAAACTTCCCAACTCTCCCGTATCTCTATATTCTAATTTGCTGGGTTCCTCCCACTTCTTTGTTCGTCTCGCCTTCTCGAATTTCCTCTGAGATCATCCCTTTACCCTAATCATATGATGCCTTGGTAAACCCCCCGCCCCCAATTGAATAGCATCAGCTCAGTTGCAGATCCTACCTGTGAGGGTGCCCTCTTGATTCTATGGGCACTGTTTGATTGTCTGTTGGATTCTTGCCAAATCGAATCCATGTCTACTTCAGTCACCGCCTCCACCTCCCTACCTGACAGTCGCCCCAGTCGCCTGCGCCGCTTCAGTTTACGAACCTATACTCAGAATCTATCCTTGCCCAGCGGGCAGCGCTCGTATAGACACAGTTTGAGTAGTCGAATTCCTTGGCGGTCCTCGAATCCGGACTCCATCTCTCCGACAGCAAACTCCACAACTTCCCCATGTCCTGAAAGTGACCACCCAACCCTTTCTCGTTATACCTCTGCGCCCGCCCCGAGTTACGGCTTTGGTACCGAACTCAATAGCCAAGTATCGTCCACCGAGTCCGCCGCTTCTACGCCCTCCAACGATCTTGCCCAAACCTCCAATTCTATGGCGCGCCTGAGGAGTATTTCGGCCGTCCATCGTCCGCCACCTCGCACGTTAGAGCGTGCTACAACCAACTCCCAGGAGTCTACCCCATCCCCTGAACCGGGCCCTGTTCAAAGTAATGCGGCTGAGCCCACTAGCGCTCCTGCAGATGGGCGGGTGACTCCCTCGAAATCAGAGACCAAAGCGACCATTCGGTTCTTCCCCTACCAAGACTCCCTCCAGAGTTCGAGGCCCTCATTACCTTTCGTCCCAGTTGCCCGAACCCTGCCATCTGAGAGTTGTGTTATTCGCGTCGGTCGATACTCGGAGCGCGATGGCGTGCCTCTCCCCAACCCGACCGAACCATCGGATGCCCCCGTGGGGTTCAAGTCGAAGGTTGTTAGCCGGAAACACTGTGAGTTCTTGTATGTGAATGGACAATGGCATATCAAGGATGTTGGTAGCTCTTCGGGAACATTTTTGAACCACATGCGCTTGAGTCAGCCGAATATGGTGTCCCGTCTATACTCCATCAAAGACGGCGATATCGTGCAGTTGGGTATCGACTTCCGAGGGGGAGAAGAAATGATATTCCGATGCGTTCGGATTAGGGTAGAATGTAATCGATCGTGGCAGCAGCAGCCTAACGAGTTCAAGTGAGATCCTACCTTTTGTCGCGAGCGTCGTGTGACGCTAACAATTATTCCAGCAAAAACACAGAAAGCCTGATCAAAAATTTGGGCAAGGGTGAGACGGCGGATTATTCGGGCTGTCGTGAATGCTCGATTTGCCTTGGCTCTGTCTTGGTTCGTTCCTTCCTTTCCTGTCAGTCCTGCATCTACTAAGTATAATGAAGCGGCCCTACCAGTGTCTGTTCATGGCAGCCTGCGCGCACGTCTGGCATTACAAATGCATCAGTCGTTTACTCCACTCCCCCGATTACCCAATGTTCCAATGCCCCAACTGCCGTGCATTCACCGATCTCAGCGCCGAGGTCGACGACTCGAATGACCCGGAGGAAAAGCGAGAGAAGGAAAAGAAGGAACCGGCAGAAGATAGGGCATCCAATGACTCTGGTGAGCAGGCTGAAACGGAGGTGCCTTCAGTGGTCGAAACAAACAGCGTGCAAGGCCCGCCCGATGAGCTCGGAGATCTCCCTGAAGAAGAAAACTTGGCCAACGATGTTGAGAACCTGCATCTACAAGACGACCAGCAGACGGATTATACTCGAAACTCAGCCTCGCCAGCCCCTAACTCAAGCTCTGATGACCTTGCCCGCAGCGCCACTACCAACATCCCCGGGTGGCAACCGACACAACCACTCAGTGTGCCAGCTGGCCGACAATCACAACTACGATCCGATACGCCAACATCTGACGACAACCCATTGACTCCGCGAAATGACTCGGGCCCTTTGGCCTTTGATGGCCGAGCAGGAATGCCATAATGAGTTGCTCCGGATCGGATTAATTTTTGGAAAGCAAGGGCTTTGAGCATTTTAATATATATTTATCATTCTTTTTGGCATCTACCCTCCTGTAGGGTTATCATCTGAGCATTCTACGATATCACCATTGCAAGGTATCATATCTACGTTGGCTTCTTCAGGTGCATACTCCAGATACACCGTTTGCATTGTCCAATAGCGTTTCTTCCATCTAATTTGATTCGTCATGGCGGCCCAGCGTTCTACTTTCTCCCTTTATCCCCTGCCCCAAAATCTACTGATACCCATTCGAGATCTGGACTGCTGTTTCGAATCTCGACACATCTGATGAATCAGGAACATTCTTTCGTTAACCTTGGGGTGTTCTTTTTGAATTATGACTAGGTAATGACACATTCGGCTTGACTCCTCTACTCGTACCGCAGTCTTTTCCCTGTCTGTCTGCCTACATACCTAGGTAGCCCTGGATGCCCTTGCCTTCAGCGGATCATCGACCTCATGGAACACAACCGGAACTATACTCGAGAATGCCCAGAGCTAGCACAGCCATTAGAAGTTATCCTAGGTCTCCGAGCGAGATAACTCACCCTGCTTTCCACAACTTTCCAGTGTCGACTGTCGAGTTGAGTCTTGGGCCGATACACATCGAGTCGTTCTAGCCGGTTCTCGGCACCCCATGTGTCTAAGAGCGAAAGGACAAAATGCTTGTTGGCATGATTTAGTCGTAAAACACCATGATGGATTCTCCGCAGATAATGCTCGCTGATGAATTCTGTAATATCCATCTGACGCATGACGAAATATGTGCTAGGGGTGCCATAGAGGTCGAGGGGTATTCGATATAGGTAGTGAAGGGCCTCTATAGTAATCTGTTTGTTGAGGAGAAGAATAGATGGTGTATATCGCTTCACATAAGGTCGAGGAATCGTGCAAAGGGGACCACTGCTTGGTGATGACCATGGGTCTCTCAGCTTTTGATAGCTCTTCACATATTCATTTGGCTTTAGTAAATATGTATATATGATCAGGCGAATCTCGGCTGGTAGATCAAGTAAGGAGACCATGATAATTTTCAGCGACAAAGTTGTGGAATGAACAGGCGCAGTTTGTCCCTACCCCTCTTTTCTATTAATGGCTCCCCTCGAGGCCTTATTGGCTGTGTAGTATAGTAGTATATCCTCGGAAGAGTTACAACGGTGTTAGTTCTATTTCTTTAATAACACATGGTAGAAAATCTTGACAACCGAAAATCCCAGGAATGGAACTGAAGTTTCACGTTTCATCGGCATCCGAGAGACAACGGTAGTACATACCGGCCACTCTTTCCGTTCAGACTAAACTGAAGGCTCACTACCTAGGTAGTTATATCGAATTTCTAAAGCTTTTACCCATAGTTTACCTGGCAGCTATCCTAACCTAAAAAAAGACTAGCCTCTCAATTCAAGTCCCACCCACCCATGAAAACCGGCAAATCAACACCACTGCAGCATACATTTGATAACCAACTTGCCCATTGAAATAGCCAACTGGTGTATATACTACCACGTGATTGATAGCGCTAGAAACGCCAAGTGGGCCCGGAACCAAAGAGTCAAAGAGTCGACCCGCTTTCAACCTTGGAATGTCGCCATCACTGGACACGATTTCAATCTCTCCCGGATCTGAGGGCTTGGTTGGATAGAGCCCAATACGACCGTCTCCCGAGATCCACAGAGGTCAGCCTCACAATCGATCTGCATCGGTTCAGATCTAAACAACATGAGGTTAAATTTCAGCGAGCCAGCCACTCCGACCTTGAGTCGCCAAAACACCACAATACAAGGTCATCACCAACGGCGCGGAACCCATCCCCATCGGCTGTCTACGCGAGCAAAACCAAGAAGGTGAACTACGTAATCGATATCTCTCGGTCATTCGTATGTGCTAATATTAAGCAGATGGCCACTTGTTTTTCGCTTCATTAAAGGTGCAATCCATGGTGCCATATTAGTCCCGGTCTTTCTGCATGCTGTATTCACAGCCTTGATTGTCTACTTGGACACCTTCGTATTCGAGACTGTTGGTCTACCTAGCACCATCGTATGTTTTATCCAATCAACAAGACGAGACAGCAACTAAAGATTGCAAAACAGATCCCATCTTTATCTATTGTCGTAGGTCTAATGCTTGTCTTCCGCAACCAAACATCCTACAATCGATTCTGGGATGGGCGGAACTCAATGAATACGCTGAATACCTGCGTGCGCAATCTTGTCCGCACAATCGCAACAAATAGCTACAATTCAAAGCGGGGACCACCCACCGCCGCAGAGCGCGAGGATATCGAGCGTACTATCCGCATTCTCATGGCTATCCCATATGCCGTGAAAAACCACTTACGCGCTGAATGGGGCGCTGCTTGGGTCTTTGGTAACTCCGTTGACGAGGTTCTGAATGTACATCCATCCACCCTTTACAACCCCGAATATGCCAACCTGCTACCTGCGGGCCTTGAGGGTCATGAAGACGAGGGACTAGGCCTCCCTTTCCAGCTGACCTTTTTCATTGATGGATTTATTAAACGTGGCGAAGAGCGTGGGTGGTATCCTGCGCCTGGTGCTAGTCAGATGCAGGCTCAGTTGAATACCTTGACTGATGCATATGGGAGGATGGAAACGATCAAGTTGACTCCGATTCCAGTGGCTCACTTGTAAGATTTGCGGCTCTAATGCGTGTTGAGCTAGCCTTGTTTCAGTCACTGACGTTAAACTAGGATTCACCAAAAGCAGGTCCTTGCCCTGTTTGGCTGTGTTTTACCATTTGCTATGGTCGATGAGATGGGATGGTGGGCCATCCCCATTGTCAGCCTTATTATCTTCACGCTATATGGCATTGACGGAATAGGCTCACAGTTGGAAGATCCCTTTGGCTACGACAGAAATGACATCAAGATGGATGCTATTGCTGGTGACTCCAAGACTGAAATCGATGTTGTTTTGTCTGAGTGGCGCACACACTCGAAAGCCATGGAGGCATTAAGAGAGCAGCCCGCTGGTGCAGTTCACGGTGATTTATGTTTGACGCCCGGTCAGACTGAAGCTGGAAATGGAAGCGCGGACGGGAAGTATACCCCTCCAGACTTGTTCTTGAGGTTGAGGCCGAGTACCGGCAGGTGAAAGTTTGGATATGTAATATATATTGAGTGTTGCTGGCGCGATTATCTACATGTATAGCCTTGACTTAACGCTAGAAACACCAATGTATCTGTTAACTAGGAGGTAAGCCCACGTAGTCCTATTTTTGGAATAAATATATCGACGACCGTCGCAAGCTGACTCGAATATTGCTGGTTCCACAGTAGGTGCGGGTACTGAAATTGAAATAGTGGGATGTGACGCCACCAATTGAATTTTTATAAGCAGACAAGTTTGGAATCTATATCAGTTGGGTATATAATGTAGTAATCAAGAATAGCTAATCAGTTGCATCAGAATGTCATAGAGGCGGCTCGAGTGCCAGAACGCCATCCAGTATTGAGTCCGGCGTCACATCGGCGAGAACATCGGACACCGCATGTAAATTGCTTCCATACTGCAGACTGCGGTCTTCGCCAGGAGGAGTGACAATAATGCGATGGCGAAAGACTTTTCTGGCGGCTAGGGCCACGATGGAGGGAGTCAGATAGTCGATACCGTGCAGAGGAGCCAGAAGTCTGTAGAGCAAAATCAACAACATGAGCTAGACGTAAGTAAATTGGGGAGGATAAGCCGGACTCACTGTGCAAATCGAGAAAACTGAATATTTGCATTAGCAGATACGCCACCCGCAACAGCGCGACTGAGCCGCAGAAATACAACGATGTCTTGGATGTATCGAACGACTTCCGCGCTCGTGCTCACCGATACACTCGCTTCTCGAAGTTGATCCATCACCTATAAGTTCACGAGCCTGGTGTTAGATTGCTATGCTCAATTCGTGATTCTGAAATCGAAGTGGATTTGAGCGACATCAAACTTACCAAAGGGCTGACCGTAGCACTCTTCGTTCCCTTACCCTTTGAGGTATGAATAATAGAAGAAGCAGATAGTTGTCCATCTGAAAGCCAGTCGTTCTCTTCCAGATAGGTATACCCAGCCTCCGGGCTGTGGAAATGAGAGATCAATAGATTGTCATTCTACTGCGGCATTAGCTAAAGTAAAACAACCAAAATGTGGACGTGCACAAAATAATACTTACCATATGTGGTTTCAAAGGTGGTCGGAGCTGATCGAGATCTCGTGCCACAAGAGGGACAAAAAGGAAGTCTTGAGGCGCACTCAGGGTCCCGCTCTCAGTGACCAGCTCCCTAGATCGCATTAACTATCCCGCATGTCAGCGTTGTCATTACTGGGTTATCGATGGAAATACATACCTGCAGCATGTGCATTTGGATATCATCGCTGACAAAATTGAAGTTCTTAGCCACTACAATGTTGACAACGTTATTCCTGAGTTGTGATAAGGGAGCTGATGATTTGCTATCCCCAAAACCCTTATAGGAAGAACATTTGCTTGACTAAATCTATTAGCCTATAGCAATGAGAGTCGTATCAAGCACTTGAAGTATCAACATACTGATTCGGTGTTCAGCCACGGATGCGATGGGCGATAGCTTGCGCGTGCATCTGGGGCGAGAACATCATTGAAAATGTCGTCAATAGATGTTTCAGATGAACAGTCAAGAATGCAGTACGAGTAATTAAATGTAGTTGAGCCAATCTGTCTTCCATTAGACATCATCTCAATACTCTAGGTGCATTGACGTACTAAGGCAAGTTCTTTTGCAAGGTCATTAATACAGTGGCTGGTGGTCTCGATCAAGCAATGTTCGCGGGCAACAAGGCAAAGTAAAAGTGCAACTTCAAGGTCAGATAGTTGCCGAGCAATATCGGCAAGATCTGTGTAGTCCATTGTTTTGAAAAAGATGATAAGTTAGCCAATGAAGATGCAGCAACTATCAAAAGAAGTCGACCTCGGGAGGATTGTGGTGGGGAATCACCGCCTGATAATCAAGGCGACAAGACCACCTGATAAGGTCTAGCGCCCTTACCCCCGTTCTCCCCGATCAACAGCTCGAACATCCAACAACTGCCCAGGTGGAGGATTCAGCCTCGTTTGTGATCATATCCACAATCATGCCATCAAATCCACTTGCAAACTGGGAAAAGGTTGGAGATAGCTTTTATCGCAAAATCGCCGTGTATGATGCCATCTTCGAGGACGACATCGAGTTAGAGAACTACATTGTCGCGGGCGCCCCCTACGGAGGAGCTATTGGTAAGTCTCTATTGGAGAACCGAAGAACTGGACTGACGTGGATACCAGCACTTTATCGCGATGAAAGCAAGCCGTTCAGGCTTCGCGATGGACAGGGTTCCCGTTCTACCATTGATGTTTATTCATGCTCCGGGCAGAAAATCAATCGTATAAACGTTTGTTTGCACTTTGTGACCGAATCATGATGAATCTACTAACTCATTTTAGTGGGAACAAGCCACTATTCGAGGTCTAGGCTGGTCTGATAAGGAAGAGCTCCTGGTCGTCTCTGAGGACGGGACAGTGCGACGCTACTTCGAATTGGACGGCGAGTTTACATCCTTCTCTCTCGGAAATGTGAGACCCTTTAACTGCCTGTCCTAGCCATACTGAGCAAAAAACTAACAATGTGACAGGGTTCCGAAGAGTATGGCGTGAGAGCCTGCCAGTTTTGGTCATCAGGCCTCGTTGCGTTGCTGTCCAATAACCAGCTAATTGCTGTATCGAAATATGACGAGCCGCGCCCGCGACTCTTGGCACCTTGTCCAGAAGGCGAGGTATCATCGTGGGCTTTGATTTCACCCGCCCATACGCTCTCACGCTCTGTTGAGGTTTTGTTGGCTGTTGACAAGACCGTCTTTCTAATCGATTCAACAGAGGCAGAAGACAAGATTCTGCAAGACGGTCCATTTAAACACATTAGTGTGTCCCCAACAGGGCGGTTTGTCGCGCTTTTCACCGCAGAGGGGAAGTTATGGGTAGTCAGCAATGACTTCCAAAACAAGTTCAGTGAATATGATTCAAAATCTCGGGTTCCGCCAAATACCGTGAATTGGTGTGGCGATGATGCTGTCATCCTTGGATGGGAAGACGAAATTCATCTTGTTGGGCCCAACGGAGTCGCATCAAAGTGAGTGGTCTCTTTTGCGTAATATATGCGAGTACTGTCTAATCATCCCTAATCATCCTAGATACTACTACGACGGCCGCGTCCATGTCGTACCAGAGTTTGACGGGGTTCGTCTCATAACTAATGACACATGTGAATTCGTACACAAGGTCGCTGGTAAGTTAACGCCAAAGGAAACACGTAGACTGTCATTGACAATTTCTAGGTGTTACTGAAGAGATATTCCGTCTTGGGTCGTCTTCCCCCGCTTCAGTGCTACTGGATTCGGTAGACCAACTGGAGAAAAAATCGCCCAAGGCTGATGAGAACATCCAGCGCATCCGATCTAGTTTACCATCAGCAGTTGACACTTGCATTAAAGCAGCGGGTCATGAATTCGACGCCTACTGGCAGAAGCGCCTGTTGAAGGCTGCATCGTTTGGCAAATCCGTCCTTGAACTCTACAATAGCGATGAATTCGTTGAGATGACTGAAAAACTACGCGTTCTCAAAGCATTGAGAGACTATAAGATCGGGCTGCCATTATCTTATGAACAATACCTGCGCCTCACACCGGAAGGACTCATCGAGCGCCTAATCAGCCGACATGAATATCTGCTTGCAATACGGATATCAGAATACCTGCAGATTCCCGCAGACAAAATCTATGTACATTGGGCAAGCCAAAAAGTGAAGGTCTCGACTGTTGATGACGAAGCAGTTTGCAAGCTCATCGTCCAAAGACTCGATGGAAAGCCGGGAATCTCGTTTGAAGTTATCGCTCAAGCTGCTTATGACGAGGGCCGATCTCACCTGGCTACCCAATTGCTCAACCATGAACCACGGGCCGGCAAGCAAGTTCCTCTGCTGTTGAACATGGAAGAAGATGAGCTTGCTCTTGATAAAGCAATTGAGAGTGGTGACGATGACTTGGTGAACTACGTGCTTCTGCATCTTAAGAGCAAGCTCCCTTTGGCAAGCTTCTTCCGAATGATCAACACCCGCCCAATGGCTTCTGCACTTGTGGAGACTGCTGCACGAGGCGAGGATATCGAGCTACTGAAAGACCTCTTCTACCAAGACGATCGACCTATTGATGGCGCTAATGTGCTACTCTCAGAAGCATTACGCGATACAGATTTGACACGCCAAACCGAGAAACTCCACCTAGCATCTCGTCTCTTGTCTGATTCCAAGGAACCGACAGTGGTGTTAAACCAAAAATTAGTCACAGAGGCCTCCCAGCTTTTGAAAGTCCAAGACGCATTGGATAAGGACCTGGCAGACCACAGCGAGTTTCTTGGTCTTAGTCTCAACGAGACAGTCTACAGACTTGTCCGAGGTGGTTACGGTAAAAGAGCACACAAAATCCAAAGTGAATTCAAGGTGCCTGAGAAAACGTTTTGGTGGTTGAGATTGAGAGCGTTGGTGGCTAAACGTGACTGGGGCGAACTGGAGGAAATCGCTAAACTCAAGAAGTCCCCAATCGGATGGGAGGTAAGACAGTCGATAATCCTAAACTACTGGAATAGACGCTCACACAAGACAGCCTTTCTACAACGAGATTTTGGGTGCTGGAAACACAAAACTTGCTTCAGGATTCGTGCCCAAGTGCACCCACTTGTCCCCTGCTGAGAGAATCGAGATGTGGGTCAAGTGCGGTATGATCGTGAAGGCCGGAGAAGAGGCCCAAAAGACAAAAGACCTTAACACCCTGGAACTCCTCCGCACTAAAGCATCTGGCCCCGCGGCCACCGAAATTGAGCGCATGATCAATCAACTGAGGCCAAGGAAATGAGCCCACTAGGGATGTTTAACATGTATCACACAGGCCCGCTCCAGGGTTGTTCAGGTGATCTCGTCGGCTTCATCGACTGTCGCAGAGTCGTCAGTTGCGGGATTAGTGCCTTCGGTTGCAATTTGGAAGACATTATTTGCGACAGCAATCTTGGCAGGTGCAGAATCTTCGGCCATCGCATCGTCATCCTCGTCACCCTCCTCGTCGTCATCTTGTTGAAGAGCGGCGAATGTCAAAGTCTTGCGGTTGGTGTCTTCCCAGTCAGCCTAATTCAATGTGAGCAAAATATACGCCAGAACGAAACGACCATCTGTTTTCATACTCTTCGGGAGTTGACGGTCTTGCCGCGAGCCAGACTTTTAGCCTTCTTGATTTCCAATTGATCCATCACGGCCTCGGCTCGGTCCATTCCCCTTTGCTGCCGTAACCGCTGAGCCCTTGAAATCTTGTCATTTTTCTTCTGCTTTTTCTGGATACCGGAAGTGGCGCGGTCAGCCAGAACTGAAGGCCTTGTTGTGGTAGGAGATTCCGCTCGGGGAAGCGAAGTCACCGACTTGTCAAGGTCGAGACTTGGGGACGCTGCCCTCCGTGCTGCGCGGGAACGTTGCGAGACTGTTCAAATATTAGATACTCAATATCAAAGTATGTGAGATTTGTAGTCAAGACTTACCTTTGCTCTTCGCCATGGTTGTTGTTTTGAAGAATCGTCAATCTCGTGGGGTGAAATCGCTATCGATAAAAAAAAACTTTACGGCAGACGAAGACGACCAAAAGTGCACCTTTTCCGCGCAAACATGTACTTTAATGTCCTGTTCTGCGCATCTTGACACTCCCACGTTCTCTATCGATCCATGCTACCGCTCATGCTGGCGTATTACTCTTGGAACAGATATTCCGTCTGGCTTTATTGACAATGAACACCCGCGACGGGCGCTCTGAGACTTTTTTCAACCGCCACGATCAGTACGCAAGCCGCAACAGTCATTATGAAATCGCCCTCGCGACTTTACAAAACAATCAACCGCTAGCATACATTCTTATTGCTCTCATTTCAATTCCTATCCTTCTCGGTTACCTCGGACTCGTTCCCGCATCGCTATTCGAGCTCCCTTGGGATCTCGTTGTCTATTTTACGCCCTCTCGAATCGTTATCGCTTTGGACCCTCACATATCGACCTCCGACCCAGAGACGCTAGCTTCGTCGCCTTTGCCCTTGCAAGATAAAAGTGACGCCATGAAACGTATTCTTGGCTTGGACAACAACGTCTACTTTCCTTTCTTCTCCAGGTCAAAATCACTCTCTATCTTCGGAAATACGCTGCTGGGGGACACCAAGGATGTCGCCCCGCCGGGGCTTGGAAACTGGAATAACTCGTGTTTTCAGAACAGCATCATACAGGGATTGGCTTCTTTGAAATATCTCGCCGAATTTCTGGGGCACAACGTGGACAACCTCTCGGGAAAAGCTCCCATCTCGACGCATATGGCACTACTAGACCTCATCGACCGTCTGAATAGCGCCTCCAAAAGTGGAACCAAGCTGTGGATCTCTGGACCTCTCAAGTCTATGAGTAGCTGGCAACAGCAAGATGCGCAAGAATATTTTTCCAAGTTGCTTAGTCAAATTGACCTTGAAGCCGAGCGCTGCTCGCGCGGAGAGACAATGAATATTGGATTGAAAATTGCAGGGCCCGATGAGAACATATTTCGAGACAGCGACTGTGACGACCCGGTGGCGCCTTGGGAACCCGAATCGCTCCCATCGACAGATAAGCTTTACCTTGATAGGGTTTCATCTTGCAATCCTCTCGAAGGCCTGCTCGCTCAACGAGTTGGCTGCATGGAATGCGGATGGACTGAAGGGCTCTCGCTGATACCTTTCAATTGCCTCACTGTTCCTCTAGGCAAAAGACCTTCGTACGATGTTCGCGAATGTTTGGACCAATACATGGCACTTGAGCCTATTGAAGGCGTGGAATGCGCTAAGTGCACGCTGTTGCATCGACAGGACCAGCTTATCAATCTGATTAGTGGATTTGAAGCGGACGAGAGTCGGCCAGAGAGCCCCGATGAGCCTCAGCCACTGGATGCTGTGAAACTGTCAGCCCACTCGCGGTTAGAGGCTGTCAAGACAGCTTTGGACGGCAATGATTTTAGCGAAAACACATTGGCAAACAAATGCCATATCAACTCAAAGAACAGAACCTCCACCACGAAATCTCGACAAGCAGTCATTGCGCGGGCTCCTCGCTGTCTCGCTATCCATATCAACCGCAGTGTTTTCGACGAGTACACTGGGACGTTGGAGAAGAATCTTGCGACAGTCACCTTTCCTCAAATGATTGATTTGAACAATTGGTGTCTTGGCACCCAGCCTCTCAGCAAATCTGGCGACAATTCTGAGCATTGGGAGACAAATCCCTCTCGGTCCATGCTTCCGCAACCTGGTGAATCAATTCAAGTCCCTAGCAGACATTATCAATTACGCGCAATAATCACCCATTACGGCCGGCATGAGAATGGACACTATATCTGCTATCGCAAGTATCCGACATCGGAATTCACAGCTCCCGCACCAGACGAAATCCTTCAAGCCGAGGGTGATAAGGACAAGCCCGAGCGGTGGTGGCGCCTCAGCGATGATGACGTGCAGATGGTTAGTGAAGGTCATGTGATGACCCAAGGAGGTGCTTTCATGCTGTTTTACGAAGCTGTGGATGATTCTGTCTCACCGTGTTCGACTCGATCTGCAACTCCAGAACATGATCTATACGAGAAATATGCAGGATCTTGTCAGTTCGAAAGTGAGGAATCGATGTGCAACTCGGCCATGCCAAAAGACACTTCCCCTCCATCTACTGTCACCGACTTCGAATCTGCCACTTCCCGTGAGACCAGTATCTCGTTGCCGATGGACGACTTGCTTCCTGCCGACCAGCCTTTGAAGACCTCAAATACGATTGACGCCGATGCTGAACGGAATGCTAAACTGGACTCACCCTCTACCGTCGTTGCATGATCACCTCTTCCTCATCTGTTTTCTTCCTTTTTCTTTTTGTCTTTGCCTCGCATAGTCGTGCCCAATGGCCGGCTACCGCATCATCATGATACCCGATACGTTCCATTTGGCGTTTATTTGAGCTCCACGGTGTTTGGGAGTATTTTGTGTAAATTATGTACTATTATGGGGTCTCCGACACGAGAATTGACTTATTGAAACAATACATGTCGATTGAATCCGGCTTGATTCTAATTCCATAGGCTCATCGTAGATTGCTTCTCCTAACAACCCAGTCAATACCGATAGCGCCGGATAAGATCCCCGCATTTGGACATGAGCACCTTGGGAAAGGCCACGGCCCGGAATCACCTCATTAAGTACCTTGTGGCCACAGCATACAACTACATGTCCTTTTACTCGCGAAAAAAACTACCTTGTTCTTTTTACAGCGAGTTCTACCAGCAACTACCAATTCCGACGTAAACAGAATCTGCTTCCAATACTGTTCTCGGACGTTGGCTATTGGAGTTGTGAGTATAGATCCGAAGGTCCCCCGGGGTCCTCATTTCCTATCTGATCGTCATAGGGTATGATATTGTCCCCAAGACTTGATAAAGCTGGTCGTTCCTATTCTAATTCACAGAAGTATTCCAATTTTACATCATCTTAAATAATGTCTATCAACAAACCCTCACAACAACCGCACGACATATTCCTTATCAATGAGCTACTTGAGAACATTCTTCTACATACAGATATGAGGACTCTATTAACATCTGCTCAACGCGTGTCTCGTGTTTGGAACACCGTGGTCAGGACATCAGTCAGACTCCAAGAGTCCCTCTTCTTCAAACCCTCCAAGTTCGAGATCTCCGATCCCTCACAACGCCTTCGCAACCCGCTCCTGGAAGATATCCTTTGGGCCCAATTCTTCCTGAAGCAACAACAAACCTCAGAGTCAACAATTACCGACGTAAGCAGATTTCCGCTGCGGGAACCTGAGCGTCGCAAGCTCAAGTTCTACCTACGAAAGGATGCCAGTTGGAAAAGAATGCTACTTCAACAACCACCAACATCATCAATCGGAGTCCTTGAAATCATCAAAAGGTCAGACTCAGAATTCACCAAATTATCTACCAGCCCAAACAACTTCCTGCGGATGGGTGACATCTTGACCCTCCTCCAAGGAGGCAGCACACTAATTCCAACCCGCAACAAATGGATACTCTGGAGTGGACGATCCCGTATCCGAATGCCCTTGAACTTTGAATGCTGGACACCCAAATGGGTCTACGAACCAAGCACTTTACGGCCAGTTCAGGAATGGATTCCGGAAAATGTAGACTGGGATAGTCTCCGGCTGGAGGTGGCATCAATGTATTTGAATGATTTCGATTGTGGGGTGGTAATTGTATCCGAGCGGAGACAGTTGCTTTTCCAGGGTGAGGATCGAGTCCACAAGGAGAGCAAGCTTGATCGTCGACTGGAGAAAGCATTTGGGGAATGTCAGGTAGAGGTTGGGAGGAAGCATATAAACCACTCTTGGATTCCTATCAAAGGGGTTGGTGCTGATCGGCGATGGATCCTTAGACCCTGTTCTGCTACTCCTCTTGTTCCAACGATGAGTGACTCGTCTGAGGCTTCAGATTCGGGTTCTATGTCTTCGTTTTCTTTGTCTATCTAGAATGGCCACTCAAGCTCTGCGCCAACTGGTGTGTATTTTGACTCTATCAGAGAGATTCCGAGTGAAACACCTTCGATCATTGCATTGGTTTCAACATCGGCCAAGTGCCTCACCCTCAACGATTTAGATTTAAGAAGAAGAAAGGAATCACTTGCACATACTGCGTACAGCAGTGAATATGCGCTGTTGATTAACTTAGCCTCGGAAAACAAGCCCTGCCTCGAGAGAAACCAATTGGCTTGTAGTCACCTTGATCCGATAGAGATGTAGACCATAACGACAACCTTGGGAAATGGCAACGTATTCAAGTTTATCAGATTCAAGTATTAGTTGTACACACCCTGTCAACTGAACATTAGAATGGCATCATTTTCTAAGCCAAGGCCATATCCGGTATTTTATGATCTTTTTACCTTGATCGCTAGCTTAAGGAAAAGGCGATATATATATCTGAACTTACTTTAGGGTAAGTGTCTTGTGATTCACTTCCATTGTTAAGAAATAGTTAAACGTTTCAAATCTCTTGTTAGCTGTTTTCTGAAAATTCAAGGCTACAAATGTTAATACGACCTAAAACTATAGGGTAGAGAGGTCGGGATAACCAAAGCTCTGGCAGTCTAGACAATGCATGATGTGATATCGGTCTTCATTCGATAGCGCAAATTGGCCAAAGACTAGTATAGTAGAGCCCTGTCCACAGAAGAGAATACTAGAGAGGGTAGCCAGACACGGGGTACTCCTTCAAGACCAAGTCAAACAACCTCGCAAATCCCAACAGAAGTCCCAACCCGCTATCTCGCAAACATCTACAACTGCCCAAATTTTAGGTGCATATTCCAAAGAGCCAAATAGGAAGGAAACACAATTCACCGCCAGTCCACCTATCCGACCCGTGCATCGGGAATAGCCAGGCAAACCCATGTCACTTTAGCGCGACCAGGGTCACGACGGGAGAACACTATCAACCGACCCTGTTCGGATATTCCATCCTCACTCGGTCGGGCATACGATGTTGCCGGCCTGTACGACCAGGATGTTGCTTTTTGCACGCTGTCGAAATTCACCGTAGCATCTAGACGCGCAGAGCGCGGATGTCGGTACCCAGCGCGGATTGAAACGTTGATGCGCCAGAAGCATTCATGCCCGGCATTGTACAGGAACAACGGCTTGACAGGACAAAGCGATTGCTAGCTAGGCCTAAGTAGGCAACTCGAAGAATTGCAAAGATGCATCTACAATTCTAACGCGGGTTCGCGGCCTACCGCAGTTTCCCTTCGGCTTTGCACATGTGCAGGTGTTGCATTTCGGTGTGTCGAAACGTTCTCGAAAAGGGAGGGAGGATGATGATTTCCATTCATGGGACGGAGACAACCCGCCTGGCTTGTTTCTGATGTTTGTGTTCCGTCTTGGGAATTTCCCAAATCGTGTCCATACGGGAAAGCGACCGTGGCGATCGCATATTACCCGGTCGCAAATATCGGTCAAGGTTAGATACCCTTGGTCTACAGGCTGTGTATGTGTCTACAGGCTGTGAAGTAGGTACTAGGTAACTCCTGACTCAGAGGAGATATTTGATTGGAGTCAGCAGAAGAGATGATAGCTTTGGTTTGTAGCCAATGGCGATAGCTGCTCTAGCGGTCTCAGAGATGGGCTGTCTCATCTCGCCACCGTCACAATGTGGGCGTTGGTCTAGATTATGAGCTTACGACTGTGCTATCCGTGCGGATCTTATTCATGCAAGCACAGTGTACCTGTGATGGATAGGGGGGCGCTCATTGCTCTGGGAGATGATGAAAGTTGACACCTAAGCAAGCCTCATGGACACGTCTCGGGTACACCGTCAACCTCACTGGCATCACACCCTTGTCGATCGATGCAGCCGAGACCGCGGATGGTGTCCCGGAAGGATCTTGGGTTACTCACACTGCAAAAAGGACCGTGTACGGAGTAGGCATGTACTTCGTACTTTCAGAATGTGCTATCTCACATTTTTTCAAAATTTCCAGCGGAATGTGGGTCGGGACCCCATGGGGTGGATGTATTTTCCATGGTTCAAATATATCTTATCTTTAGTGCCCGCGGCGTCAACCCTGGGTGAGCTGCATCTCCTATCAACCTTGGAATTCGTGCAGCTGTGGCAAACTTGACCAAAAAAGTACCTCGAAATGGAATTGTGGCTATTCAGTCGGTGAGTCAAGGTGTCGGAACTTGATTCTATAACATTAACTTTTATTCATATTGACAGAGGCTAGGCCTCGGTCCGAGTTGATATACGGAGTAGTGAATCAGGAGATTAAAATATGTCGTACCTTCTAGACAGTGTGGATTCAATATTCAACCTCTTTCTTTTTCAGTGCTATTCCATTACAATATGTGTATGCAAGAGCAGACCCGACCGTCTGTGTCCTTGCAATTTTAGTTCAGAGATCTTGCATGTGAACTGCATGTGGATTGCATATGAGGTGCATAGTATAATCTGCAGGGAAACCCGGGAAGGGCTGGAAGGGGTCAGTGTGGGACTTAGCTCCAATGCACTTTTTACAAAGGGGCTAGAGCTGGCCACTCAATTCAATATGCAAATCAAGCTCCCTTCAACCCTGCATTGACCTCGTACTTGAATCCAGTCCAATAACCAGTACACAAATATGTGCATGCAAATCTACATTGGATCATTTGTGTCTTTAACCTAAGCTGAGTCTCGCAAAGCTGCATGGAGATAAACGTAACCGAGGTAAAATCGATAGACCGAGTTCTCACTTTCATTCTCTGAAACAGAACTTTTGTAGCCAACATACCGAGTATTCTCCGGGAGATTAAGGTGCTCCCGTTGAATCAAATCAATACCGGAGCTCTCGCACCCCAGCCCCCCGACGTCGAACTAGCTGTCTCCACCATGATACCCAGGAGACAGGTACCAGGGCATACATTTAGAAATCCATTGAAGCACCGAGAGCCTGGAAAGGGGCGAAGATCTGAACGCGACGCGCGCCGGATCGTGAACCGCGGCCCGCCCCTCATCCACTGAGCTCCTCACATGCCGCGTGAACTATGTTCAATGTGATTTCATTGCAACTGGAATAGGGAGTAGCCGGGGGCTGTACCGAGGAGCTGTCACGTCGATCTGAATTTGATTTCCTGGGTCAGTCGTTGAAGCCCCCGCTTGACCCCTATCCAAGGTTTCCTCAGGTTCCCCGGCGGGCCGGGACGCGGAAGCATCAATTATGGAGTAGGACGTAGGAGGCGTGGGGTATTTGCATTTCACATTCGTCGGAGAATTAGATATGTAGATTTGCCAAAGTACTCTTGCGGTCAATAGGGAGTACGTATACTTGGATATGACGAGTATGATAGAGACGGCGATCATGCGCCCGAATCGGAGGTGCAAATTGGTCGGGACACCCAGGATCACGGATTGATCCACTTGAACCGGGGAAGACCGCCACATTCTTCCCCGTCTAGGCTTGCATAAAGCAAGTCATCTGGATCATAAAGATCATAAAGACATAATTATTGACAGATTGAACGGAAAGGGGCATGACATTCCGGGGAATCTCGAAAATCAGATAGATGGGAAATGTCTTTGTTTTGAGTGGTCTGGACTTGACGATCTAGACTCAATATTTATTGATTTATTGATTTTCTGATTTATTGATTTTCTGACAAAGAACAGAGCCTCGGTGTGACTGCAGGCTGGCCTGTGATTCGTGCGAAAATCAGACGGTCTTTTTCTTCCGGGAATAATTCGATAATTCGATAAGGGAACCGATTAGATCCTTAGAACTTTGAAGTCTACCCCGTACTCCGGAGGAGAACGGTATAACATAGGCAGTATTTGGCGGCAAATTGATAATTGCCGAGGAACTGCATTTATCCGCTAGAGCCCCGGGGCAATCAGGGAGAAGTTCCGAGGCAACGGAAACCGTTCCTAATCCTTCGGCCGTTCCCTTTTCATTTAGATTGGACTCCGCTCAAGGCTTCTGGATTGAAAAATCGAATCCTCCACGGACTTTAGACTTGGCCCGGGTGTGGAGACACGGGGAAACTCCCTTCTACCCAACTCCGTACGGAGTTTAAAAGAAAGAGGACAGTTCGTTCTCCCGTGGGTGTAGATTTCTCTTCAACTTTTCCGTACCTTCGACTATCAACCGTGTTGACGTGTTGCATCGTGACCGCCAAACGCCAACGAACCTGATTCCTCCACGCGTTTAGGCGTTCAAAGTTTCTGTTTGGGTACATGCGATTAGGGCTGCAAATTCCAGTTAGGCCTGCAGTTCTGCGACTCCTTCTTTTTCCTCTTCCCCGAACGAAGCGGTGAATCCGAGGCATGATCATTGGAGAATTCTCATCGGAACTGGGAAATACTCCAAACAATCCGATTTTGAGATCAGACCAGATCTTGAAAGATTGTTGGGCAGCCCTTTCGGGGAAACCTCGATCTCCTGCCGCAAGGGGGAATCGACATTCAGTATTTGCTGATATCAGATTCTCTCGAGCTTGAATTGTACTTTTTGTATACAATATACATTAGACAAACATCTGTGTCAGACTTGTCAGAGTCGGGAGGCAAGAAAAGACAGCGCTAAACCGGGGATCCGATCTTTCCCCGTGTGTCAGAAAGCCAGAAAGCCAGAAATCCGATACATTGGAAATTGTCAAAAAAATAAAATAAAAAATCCCTTTTTGGATTTTATTATTTTATTATTTTATTTTCTATTTGGGTCGATCCGTTCTTCCAAGGTTGATCGACAGCCCTTTGTTTGCGGAAGCCTCCTTCCGCCTGATTGTTCAGATTTATTTTTCATTTGTTTTATTTCATTTATTCTTTTATCATTTATTTTTTTATTTTTACTTTCCCCGTTTTGGATTTATTTCTTTATTACTTTTCCTATTTGGGAATTTCATTTTCTCGACTGCAAGGGTGTCGGGAAGTCTAGAAGTCTTTCCCCGGCTTTGATCTTTGATATCTATTTGTGTGCGCCCTTCCCACCGATCATTGATAAACAACTCTCCTCGACTCTTCATTCTTCACTTCGCCTTACAACTTACACCTTCACACTGTTGTCTCTCTCACCTACTGGGCCCTGGTACTACCAACCCTCAACATCTACAACACTCTCAACATACTCAACATATCCGCCACTATGATTCCCATTCAGTCACGTCTCCAAGAGATGTCGCTCCCCAAGGCGGCAGCTCCTATCGCCAGCACGGATCCAGCACAACCCACCTTTGCCTGGAGTGGCAGCGCCTCTTCTTCCATGTCAAGCCCTTTCGCCCCTCCACCAACTCCCAGCGACTCGCTCCTCGACATCCACCCACGCAAGTCGTCTTTCTCTAGTGAGATGGGAGCAGCATATGCCTTCCCCTCCTGGCCCAACCGCCCTTCCCTTTCAAGCAACGATTCCTCCGACTCATGCGCCAGCGCTTTCCTCTCTGATGACGATCTCTTGTGGATGCCCGAGAACTCGGCCGCTGAGCAAGCAGTAGAGGAAGCCATCAACCAAGACGCCGGTACCATCTGCTCCGTGACTATGGAACAACAACTGCAGCGCATGCGCGCTATCGCCGAACAAGAAGACCGAGCCAATTTCCTCGCCAAGGTGGAAGCCCACGCGCGGGCGACCCAAGCCCTCCGCTCAGCAAAGCAGAGCATTGTGGCAGAGCGCGAGACATCAAAGCGCAAGAAGCGCCGAGTCGTGCCAACTCCCAAACGACGTGCTCAGTCGGCATCTAAGGTGCTCAGTCAATAAGCTCACCGGCAATTCCCGGTGCAGCGCAGGCGCTCTCCGAATAACGCCACATTCTCTTCACAATCATGTCATTACCTCGCCTTATCTTTTAATTCCACCCCGCATCTCCCCGAGATGTGCAGAGACCCACACCAAGTGCCTAATCTCGATTTATTTTCCCCTTCAACCGTGATATCCGCGAGGTCGCCTCATGCCAAACTGCAAATCATAGGAGCCCCAATCTCCAAGCAACAACATGCAACGATTTTCCACGACTCAGCTTACTGGTGAATGCGACGCACGCACGGACATGATCCATCTGGGCCATGGAACCACCTGATGGCCCCGGTGCCCCGGGGAACCCCCGCGCTTACCTAATTTCTCGCTGTCGGCGCTTCAAGAAATCCCTGGGACTGTCACCTCCGTTACCTTCGAACACACCGCTGGTTCATTCGGCTCTGACTCATTTTCCAACTTGTGCATTTGTTTTTTTTTCCTTTTTTTTTTTTTTTTTCCTTTTCAGCGAATCCGTTATTCCCCCTATCCCACGAGGATCCTGTTCTTGCATGGAATGCAGCGCCTTTGATTTATCATTTTATCATTTGACCCTTTTTTTTAGCCTACCCTCAGGCTTGCATCCATGAGGACCCGGTGTTTCTTGTTTCTTTTCTATTAACGAATCTTCTGTTTCCCAGCGCCTTGTTCAGATACCCCCCCACGTCTTGTATACCCCACTTTGTTTTTCATGTTCGAGGCTTTGTGTGATATTTTGCAATTTCCAACAGCGCTCCAGGTCTTTGTGATCTGGTATCAGAATATTGCGCCACGTGCCATATCACATTTGTCAATAGCCGTTCTTCAGTACATTAGGTAGCCTGAACTAAGCACCTTGACCAAATCCTGAAACAAGAATATCTTTCCAAATCGTAGAATAGAACCGAAAGCAGTAATCTTATCCATCCCTAAATCCAACTATACATCCAATTTCCTCGTACCTACCCCAGAAAAGTCCCTGCCACGTTGATGTAGATGTAACCTATTGCCCGAAATGCACCCTCGAAATAGAATAACCCAACAGCCGATCGTCAGCCCTGCCTGCCTCGTGTTCCCCGCTTGCGTAACCGCCTCACCTCCGTCAGTGTAGAGCCCGGAACCCAGACACAGTGAGGCTGTAACAGCTTATTGTTGGCTGTGTATGACACGAGGCCCTGCGGTTGTCATGGCTGGAATGCAACAGTGCAACAGTGCCCAGGTGAGATTGGGGTCTTAGTAATCGATGTTGGGGCGAAACCTTGGAAACCTTGGGGTGATTGATAATCATGGGACTGTCCATCTGGGGCCGTACATGTACATTAATGTTGGATTAGAGAGCATCGGAGAATATCGTGAATTCACGGCTGGGGTTGTGGTTAGGCTGTTTTTGGTCAGATCTGGGGTCTTCCCAACAATTCCGTATTCAAACCCAGCGGACTGATCCCAGAGATTGGAAAACAACATCGGGATGGTTGGAATCGGGCAATGTACCCCGTGGACGCCCGGAGTTGGTACTATGGACGCTGAACTCACGCTGGTATACTCCGTACATCCATGGATGTTGGATTTTACCGCTACACTCCTTGTCTATCACAAGTATAAGTTCTGTAGTATAGTTGGCGTTTCAGGGAAAGCCTCATTGCCCGAAAATAGCCGCCTCGCCATTAACGTTACCATTTCTCGTTGCCACCGTTGGTTCTCTCTGCTGCATTTGCGCTATTTGTCGTGGATGTGTTGCACCAACAGTGGCGAAATATCAAGTAGTCTAGACATCACATTCCGTAGATTTGGTCGAGCACATGCTCCAACTCTCCTGGCTGTTACCAACTCAATAGAACACAGGGAGATGTGATTAGGATCACATTCCAATTAGCAGATGATTCGCATGCCTATCGAGGAAACTTCCGTCTACAATATCATCTGATAGTTATCCAACGTTGGATTCCCGGCATCAAACTATATTGGTTTAGAGCGATGTCCTTGTAAAAGCATGCGATGCAGCATGGGTTACCGGTGTCCGATAATCTAGGAATTAGAGGCGAATGCATAGTACTAGGGCTTCATCCAGACTTAGATCCGAGATATTAAGAATGATTGAATGGGAAGAGATATCGTCAAATTATTGAATCTATTGCATCTGAACTTGACATCCTGACTAGCTAGTCATTGGACTTGTGGCTGACCACCGCGCACTCTGACCGGGGGATACTGGGAATAAGAAAAGCATAGAATTTATGTTGGTCAATAGATATTGCATATTTTGAAAATCTTAATTATACAGAGATACCGTCTTTGCAAGTGAATTTGGTACATCTTCTCTCTATATTTGTATCTTAGATCGCATAGCTTTCTGTCATCATTCATCAAAAAGGCCTGAATATCTTCAACAGAGATGCTCTACAGGGTAGTCTATAATACTCTATTTGCCAAATGTATTTACAAATGACCGAAATCTCCCGACCATCATCGCACCTGATTGATAATCTCACCAACGCACCACTTCTCAATCGTGTTCTTCATCGCAGCCTGTAGGTTTTGCAACGTCCTTTCGGAATACCAGGCAAGATGAGGTGTCAACACCAAATTCAACCCGGCTGCTTCTGGACTTAACAACGGGGAATCACCTCTCCCAGCAGGTTCTGTGGCATAAACATCTGTAGCTGCGCCTGAGATGGCCCCACGCTTGAGAGCTTCAACCAGGGCTTTCTCGTCGACAATCCCACCTCTAGCAACGTTAACCAGCACGGCATGGGGGGACATGATCTGCAACTCCGCAGTCGAGATCATGTTGAGCGTCTCAGCACTCCGTGGCAAGCACAAGACAACCACAGTCGACTTTTTCAATCCATCTTCGAACAGAACCCGTCCCGCTCGAGGTGATACACCCTTCCGCTCAGCAATAATCACGTTCATCCCGAGACCCTTTGTCATGGCCTCGATGCGTTTGCCTAGCGATCCGTATCCGACAATGCACACGGTCTCATCACTACACAACAACGGGGCCTTTCCATCAGGCGCACGAACCCGACCAAGTAACGAGCCATTTGTCTTCCACTCTGTATCAAGAGACGAGTCCGTGGGAACTGCAACTGTGGCATTATGGAGCTCGACGAGCTTCCGCCGAGTGGCAAAGTAAAGTCCAATGGCGTGTTCACTGACACTGTCAATGTTACTCCCGGGACAGTTGCACACGGTGATTCCTCGTGCGGACGCAGCTGCTATGTCGACGCAGTCTGTGCCGGTTGCCATGATTACTATAAGGCGGAGTTTCGGGGTGATTTCGGCGCTAAGAGTCTCTGCCGATAGGCGTATGGTTGTCGTTATAATGATTGTGGCATCTTTCACGCGGTTGGGCAGATCAGCGGGGTCGGTCCATCGGTGGACTGCGCGAGAATGCGGCCCTGGTAGATCAAACTCGGGGATTGGGCAATGAACAGCCTCAATGGCGACGACGTGGTGGGTGATGTTGTCTGTGGCCATGATCATGAGGGGAGACAGAAGATGTGTTCCTGGCTCTGAAGATCTTCAATTGGTTCCCCGCCGTAGATATCTCTTGTGTGATGACTGATACCGAGAGTAGCCGAGATGGGTCTCGGGATGATGCCGACATGTCGCCGAAAAGGCGTCGGACGAATATATCCGAGAAGATTGCAAGGTTGTGTTCGAAGCTTTGAAAAGGCTAATTGTGACTTATCTACATATGTAGGCATCTACAAGGATCAGATACCCCCTGTTGCTCCCCGCACATTCGATGCAGCTTGGACCGATGATAGCCGACATCAACCATATCCAGCCCTGGCTGTACTTACAAAAGGCACCATATGGTACGAAAGTCTACAATAGTACCAAGTTGGTATGCGCTGCCTCTTCCAGTCACCCTCGACTTGTGCACGTTCCAGAGACAAAGATCTCTTCATCAGGTCAACATGAATGACACAATGGTAGCCAAGTGACCGAAATAGACCCAAAGGCAACCCTGTGAAAAGAAACTACTATGACGATACGCAAAAGTGGAAGTTTATAGACGAATAAACGTTTAAGCAGCTGGATCAGAGGATAATTACTGAGCTCTCGAGGTACTCGAGTTCATGTATATACCAATTAAGCGTTATGGAGCAATTCGTTAATTACAGCCCCTTGCTAAAAAGTTCCCCTATCACTTTAAGCAGTGGCTCCTTCTGTACAGCCTCAACCTTCATCTTTCCCGAAATTGTGTCCGTGACACCCATAGCGCGACAAAGATCGATCAGAGACCCATCCATTGGAGCTTCGTAAACAAGAAGCCCAAGGGCAGACAACAACCCATGCAAGGCTTCCAAGCTCTCGTTCTCGCGCGAAACAGCCTCAAGCAATGAGGCGGTCAGTTCGACCTGGTCTTCCTCGGACAGAGGATCTGGTTTCCCATCCAGGCGGGCGTTATGATTGAATGCGGCAAGATTGTATGCAAACGAGGCGGCGACAACACGGAGGCTGGTTTGTGAGTCTAGGAGGGCGTTGGTCGCAAGACGGAGGCAGGTCTCGCGGAGTGGGGATGAGGAGGAGGTGAGTTGCTCTGGGTAGAGAGGTGTGCTGAAGAGATTGCAGACTAGTTGGAGAGCCACGATGCGGAGATTGTACGGACATGAGGATAGATCGTCTTGGGATAGAGGTGCAAGGAGAGTGAGGAGGGTTGCGTGTTGGGCTTCTTCGGCGAAGTAGCCACTTGCGCGTGGATCGAGCAGCAGAAGACGGACTAGATCAACCACGGCGAAGTGAGTGTCATTGGGAAGCGTCGAGTATATGGAGGTCAAAGTTGTGGCAAATATATGCAAATCGGGGACCCTGATATCGGCGACAGGTTCGGTAGCTGAGTGACGCAGCTTCACAAATTCAATAACTTGGGCAACACCGGGGCCTTCCTTGAAGGCGACAGGAAGTTTTTGGAGGAGCTTTTCAAGTGGTGGAACCTTCTTGTACATGACGAAGGTCGTTATCTCTCGCTGAAGACTGGGAAGTCGTAGTTGACGATGAGGGTGGGCCGGGTGTGCCATCTCTAACAACATACGAACATTTCCCACTAGCTTGGCCGGGGTCGCACCACTCCATTCATCCAACTTCTGGCCCTTCAAAAATGTCATAAAGGTGGGAGTCGAGCGCACGCTGTATTTCATGCCAACATCGCGAGCTACGCCGATGTCGACTTTGATGAGCGTACCTCGCTCACCCGCTTCAGCTGCGAGTTCGTCATATGTCGGGTAGACAGCCTTGCATGGTGGACATGTTGACGATGTGAAGAAAATAACGGCGCAGGAATGGGAGGCACTAGAAAGCTCGGTTTGTAGCTGACTGAGATTGCTCACCATACGGACTGTGCCCGCCCCTGAAGGTGCTACTGGCTGAGGTGCGGGAGGGACGGCCCTCGCTGTGGTAGGTTGAACACTTGGCCCAGGGGCAGGACCTGTTCCAGTGCCTTGAGTGACGCCTTTGAGAGCCATCTCGATTTGAGGTTTCATCATTTGCCCGAATGGAGTTTCCAGGAAAGTGCGAGGCAAATTAATGATATGCTGCGGAATACTTTTACCGACAAGAAACATTGCAAGGTCTTGAGTAAAGTTATTGCAGTTATGAAGAAAAAGGTCGTATGACTAGAGTTGATTAGCCATAGCTCTGTTGCTGAAGCTAAGCATGAACGAACCTCGGGCGTATAAATGGTTGCCAACGAACCCAGGTATTCTTCGATAACCTCACTTGGAAGCTCAGTGCTGCCCAACTTCACGATCTCCATGGGCTGTCCATGATGGGTACTCCCTGGAGCCGCGGTCTGGATACCCTGGCCGAAATAATATTCGATCCCGTTGAGGACGATGGATGTATGGTAGATCGCATCCATTTGTGTTCCTGTGAGGGCAAGGGAGTACTGTACAAATTAGACACTGTTCGCTTTCACTAGTGCATTGAACATACCATTCGGGCCAGACCCTATATCCAAGGTTAGTCGATATTTACCGCATGTAGGACCGGGGGATTCACCTTTGAAAGGTCATAGACATATAGTGAGACATCCATGATGAAGTAGGTGTCCGATGTAGAAGAGATGAACCCTTTGAAGTGAAAGTCGAGATAAAGAGCTCTTGAAGGACGATCTGGGAAGGCTCCAATCCGATAACGTCAGCACCGGCAGCCTCCAGGGCTGCTATCACCTTCGATCGCATTCTATAGCATTGTGTATAGATGCGATATTTATTATTTGATGCTTAATAGCATCTATACTTTATCAAAATGGAATGTGGTGTTGGTAATTGACGCAGTCTCATTTCTTACTGTACACTGCCTCAGTAACTGGTCTCGATATCACGTCCAACATACTTCAAAAATTAGAAATGTCATGTATACAGTAGATCAAGAGTCTAAAACGAAATGAATTTATAGGTTTCACATGCTATCAATACTCATTTATGCACATAATGATGTATAACAGCATTTGAAAGGTATGAAGCTGGCTGCATAGATCGTCTTCCAATCGCCGCTCTCCCCACCTTCGTTACCCCCGGCGCGCAATCCTCATTTTTGTCCATGCCAATACCCCTGTAAAGCCACAAGTACTGCCAATAATACACATATGGTAAAGAAACCCCAGATATCATCAATACCCAACCAAGGCTGACTCCTTTGCAGCCTCCAAAAAAGCGCGGAGGCGCAGCAAGCTCCTCCGCACCGGCAGCGCCAAAACGCGGACGCGCATCAAAGCTCGCCAAGGAGAATAGTATCACCGCCGAAGAAGAAAACGAAATCAAAGAAGTCTTCCACCTATTCTCCGACAAGAACACGGACTTCCCGGACGAGAAGGAGGGAGTGATTCCCCGCGAAGATGTGCGCAAGGCACTGGTGTAGGTTTCCCTAGCTCCTCTCCCTCTACCCCGGTAATCTACAATTAACACTACCTACAACCACACCTCTACTTACTCCCAAGCTACAACTACTAAATACTAACAACTTTCCTTTCAATAGAGCCCTCGGCCTCCCACCAACCGACTCAACCGAACTCGCAGAAATCCTCTCCGCCCTCGATCCAACTCTAAGCGGATACGTACCCTACAGTCCCTTCGTCTCAATAGCAGCAGCCAAGCTGCGCTCGCGCGATGATGACGCCATGGCTGCCGAGGTGGACGACGCATACCAGCTATTCACGCGCGGTACAGATGGCCCCATTACGTTGTCGCATCTGCGGCGCATTGCGCGCGACTTGAAGGAGGACAGTGTGGGCGACGACCTGCTCAAGGATATGATTCTTGAAGGGAATGGGGGTGCTGGATTGAGTGCTGGGGTTACTTTGGAGCAGTTTCATGATGTCATGACCAGAGCTGGGGTGTTTTAGTGGGGGATTTGTGTAGATATTTGATGGATATAAGGTTCGGATTCGGCGTTTGGTATGATGGCATCCTCTTTTAGCAGGGAGTCTTGAGGTTTTGAAATTTCGAGGGGATTTCAAGTTGTTCGAAAATCGATTATCATTTGTAAGGTTCCATGTTGTTGAGTGTAGATACATCATTTCCTCCACCGGCTTCTGCGAAGAGATATGAAAGAATTAAGCCTGCTGGTACTGGCAAAACGAGAAGGAAAAAGAGTAGAGAAACACAGCCAGCGAAAAAAGGAAAAAAGAAGAAAAAAAAAACAGAACAAAGGAGCACAAAAGGCGATATGACCCGCGCATCAACCATAAAAGAACTCCCGAGAATATTGCGAAACCTGTATCATGCAGGAGCCGTGATGGAGGAAAGTGAAAGTAACAGTTGAATTGTTTAGGAGATCTCATCAGCCATGCCGATGTCTTGGTTGGCGCTGGCCTGTGTGACATTGCCGTTGACGGGAGCAGTGGCTTCAGCAGGGGGCGCATCGTTGGTGAAGTAGTCGACCATCTCAGCATCAAGCTCCTCAACAGTCTTGGGCTTTCCACGGCCAGCGTTGCGGCCACGAGGGCGAGGGCCCTTTCCGCGACGGCTTCCCTTGTCAGTAGCAGTCTTCTTGTCGTCCTTGGCCTTGGGGGCAGCAGCAGACTTGGGCTGAGCCTTCTGACTGTGAATGGATAAGCATATGAACGTTGGCAGATACAACAGACATCAACTTACGCAATGCGCTCAGTGAGAGGCTTGGGAGCAGGCGCAGCGGGCACGTGAGACGCATCATAGATAACTTCGATCTAGTTTTACAAGTCAGTCAATGCTGCAGGGAGGATTGGCCAGATCAAGAGGATTTACCTTCATGGGGCGGCCATCGACGAGCAGTCCGTTGAGCTCCTTAGTGGCCTTGGCAGCGGTGTCTGCCCTGGTGAACTGGATAGAGGCGATGCCACGGCTAGTGCCATTCTGGTTGTAGGTGAGCATGACCCGCCTGACGGGGCCAGCAGACTTGCTGAAGTATTCCTATAGCGCGAACAAAGACGATCAGTATTTTCGTCAGACAATTTCAGTGAGAGCGCGGTTCTCGGGTGTCGGAAGCAAAGTGGCGGCGCAAACGAGGACGGCCAAAGGTGAGAGAGCATCAGCGAGCACACAGCATCAATCCATCGTCCATATCCTAGCGGCTTGGAACATATAGCTCCATGATTGCAAATTCGCCCGACAGGTCGCAAATCTGCTCCCCGCAATGGAACATAACACGCCAACAAATATCCATAGCAGGAATGCCCACTTCGTCCATACATCCATCAAGCGGTAGCAACAAGTCCTTCAACAAAAGCATTCTTCCACATCGCCGCTATCTCGGCAGAGCTTGTCAACTGGAATCCATTTGCCCATGGATGTCTCCCCAACAAGTAGGGCCATATCAAACAGTTCAAACTTCTCTAAGTCACTGGAATAGGTAATCACCCCATAGCAGCAAGACTCTTCACAGAGACATTTGAGACAAGAGTCTCGAATAGATAGGTTTCAGTCTGCCCTCTGAACCTGTTGGCCACTGTTCCACTGATGCGCTCGCTGATGCCCGTATGGATCTCGAAGTATAAGACATGAAGGAAAGGCGCGGAATTGAAGAGAGGTCAGGATGATGAATTTTCATCAATCATCCTCGGCATAGTACTCAGAGAACAAGGCGGGTGGATTTCCGTATTGGAATCAACACGAGCAATGTACATCCTTTCACCGTACTACAACACAGTTTGACTTCTTGTCTCGCAGCAGCGCCAGCAATGTATATATTTGCAGAGACATGTAGAAGCAAACTGTGTGTGCCGTCCATCGAGGAAAATCCATAGATGCGGGAGGAGGTAGAGAGAGGTCGGAAGGCGGGTCGAGATCGTTTGCGCCGCAAGATTCTCGAGAAAAGAGATGGCGATGGAAGCCAATATGAGAGCCTTTAGATCAACATACCTTGACATTGGCCTCGGACACATCGGAAGGCTGAGGAGATTAGCGCATGGACAAGCAGGAACGACAGAAGGAGCAAGAACTTACCAATCCGCTGACAAGAATCTTGCTGGAACCAGTCTGGGCGGCAGGGGCTGGGTGAGCAGCCTTGGGAGCAGCAGCCTTGGTGGA
The DNA here is from genome assembly GCF_028828025.1 of Penicillium rubens. NCBI lineage: Eukaryota > Fungi > Ascomycota > Eurotiomycetes > Eurotiales > Aspergillaceae > Penicillium > Penicillium rubens. The sequence goes on along the minus strand of NW_026890601.1, from coordinate 1,650,559 downwards.
CTTCTTCACACCTCCAACAGTGGATGGCTTGGTCGCAGCGCGACGGGAACCAGCACGGCGACGAGTGTGGCGAGCGGTCTGACGACGGCTGCCGACGAGATCATCAAGGGACTTATCAAGGTTGGCAGACATGACTGCGATGGATAGCAAAGCTGGCGATTTGCAAGTTCACAAAAGTCACTGGACGAACGCGTCGTGGATGATATGCGACCTAGGTGTTTAAGTCGCGTGTAAAGAAGAAGTTAAGATCACAGTAGATTCTCAAATGGGATGAAGTAGATATGTTGATGAAGTTGGAAAGGATGAATCTTGAAAGGAGGAAGGATATGGAAGAGTGAGGAGAGGGGGCAAGTCGACGGGTCTGGTTTCGCACTAAGCCCTTTTTGGCGGGCCCAACGCAAACAATGCCAACCGATTTGATTGGATGGATGCTATTGAGCCCCAATGAGAGATTCTAGTCCTTATTGATCTCATCTTTGTCTTCTTTTTTTTTTTTTCGGGATTGACTTGTTGTCCATTGTATATGAGATTGAGGTGAGACTTTTGATTTTCTGAATCAAGCAGAAATCCCATTATCTGCAGGCCCAGCCTTAGAGAATAGACTATGGAAAAACACGCACCCAACTCCAGACACGAGAGTCGTGGAACAGACTCTTCAATAAGAAATAAACAAGACGAACGCTCTGGGTTTGCAATATGTACTAGCTCTTGAGAGCTTCCAACCGGCCGCGCATCTGCGCGAGAGTGGCTTCTTGGTCTTCGAATTCCTCCTCGGCTTGTGGAGATTCCGGCTCTGAGATTTTGGACACAGGCGGTGCAGTGACGGGCTGTGCCTGGGCGAGTTTACCTTGCAAAACTTCCTGCAAGATCTTCTCAATCTCTGATTCTGCTTCATCTTCCTCATCTTCAAAGACCGAAGGGTCCATGGTAGCATCATCAACCATCTCTTCGATAATGCCTGCCCTGACTAATTCTGAAGATAGCTGCTGCATGGTCGCAGATAATTGGGGCAGTCGGACCAGTGTGTTAACGTCCTTCATGATCCCAGTTGACTTTTGAAGACTGCCTTGGATTTTGCGCGCCGAGAAGGCTTCATTGACCTGCATTCCCACACTCTGTAGTTGAGCTCGGCTGGTATTCAACCGTGCGGTCTGTTTCCGAATGCGCACCAGCTCCCTTGCAAAGACTTTGGTGTCATTGGTAGCCTGCTTAGCCTGGGATGGGTTTCGCTGGGCCCGTTTAGAAGCATTGACAATGTGCTGGCGAGTCTGGCTGTCACTGGCTTTTAGCCGGGCTAGATCGCGGTCGAGTTGCCGTGTGTTTGTGCGTATTAAAGCATTACATTTTCTCATCTGCCCGATTATTCTTCATCAGTGTCATATTTCCGTGTATTAACGAGCCACACCAACTGCCTACCTGAGCTTGCGGGTCGGGCCCAAAGAATACCGCCTTGAGACTCTCCATGAATGCAATCTTGCAGTAATCGGGATAGAAAGCGGCGACAAAAAGATAAGCAGGCAAATCAAGGGCGTGGAAAGGGTTCAACGAATGAGTTCAGTCGGGGTGCGGTTTGATCAGCGATTAAACTCATGCCCGGTGCATCATCTCGTCTTAAGAGATAGGCGGGGCAAGGCTAATGTGTTGGCTATGCTGGCGTAGTTTTAGCCCCTCGGAATACTTTATGGTGGGGCTCTTCTCGAGAGCTAGAATCGTTAGGTCTTTGGCTCAGTTTTCCAGTCAGTACACACTGATGTAACTATCAATATTCAAGGCTCCCGAGGTACCTGGGAGTGCCACGCTCAGTGTCCAGGCCGGGAGCGGAAACTGAGTCAGCTCTGACGTAATACAATGTCCCACATAATTTGTGCCTGAGGCACGCTTCTACCAGTTTCTACAACATAGCACTTAGGTAGGTCGTGGATGAGCTTCTCTTACACTTCTTCTCCTCTCTTTGACACGTTTTCGATCTTCCTCCATTTCTCAATTCTTCCAGTTATCTTTCCACTCCTAATTCAATATGTCTCAGACCTTGACCCCCGAAGGTATGTTATGACTATTCTACTACTTCCCCGCTCTCAAACGCGGGACTGCACATTCTGCTTGGAATTTACTATGACGTTATCCAATGTTTAAGACTGTTTCGTAACATTAACTATGCCAATTCTACAATCTCTTTTATAAGTGAGAGCAAGGCGCTGACATGTTATGTCTTTTCAGTTACATGGGCTCAGCGCTCATCCGACTCGGATCCTGAGCGCAACTACCTTTACGTGAACATCAAGGCTGCCGATGTTCCCAAGGCCGATGCTACCCTCAGCATCACCGAGAAGAATGTTTCTTTCAAGGGCGCCTCCAAGAAGGGTGTAACATACAGCGTCTCCCTGGACCTCTTTGCCGAGATCGATCCCGAGAACAGCAAAGTCAACCACACCGACCGCGACGTCGAGCTTGTTCTCCGGAAGAAGGAGCTCAAGGAGGAGTTCTGGCCCCGCCTTCTCGAGAGCAAGCAGAAGATGCACTTCTTGAAGACTAACTTCGACAAGGTATGCTTGGGCGTCTGTTCAAATGATGGGGTTTTGACTAATCATGTGTAGTGGGTGGACGAGGATGAGCAGGATGAGGCTGGCGAGGATGACTACGCCAACAACTTCGGCGGTTTCGGTGGTGAGGGTGGTGACCCCGGTGCCGGCGGCCTAGGCAACATCGACTTCTCCAAGCTAGGCGGTATGCCTGGCATGGGTGGCGCAGGTGGCATGCCCGACCTCAGCGCTCTGGCTGGCGGTATGGGCGGCATGCCTGGTGCGGCCGGTGCTGAAGGTGCCGAGGAAGATGATGTAAGTTTGCTCGCCTGTGGGTGATCGGCGATTGTCTACTAACACAACTCCGCAGGAGGACCTCCCCGAGCTCGAAGAAACCGACGGCCAGAAGTCTACCAAGATCCAGGAGGTTTCTTAAATATAAGATGCCTGCTTTCTGCGAAATCTTTGACGACCAGAAACGAAAAAAGAAGGTGTTTAAGATGGCTACAGGATGATGCTTTGAAATATGGATCTGCTTCGGTTTTTCACCATCCATTGACTGCAAGGCTATTTTGACCAGGCAGCTTTGATCCAAGGCCAACCTCTATACATGGTAGATCTATCTCATTGAGAACATCCCAATGATTGATGAAGCGTGATGAGTGGTCATTGCAGGTCCTCACGTAGAGTAATATACATACGTGACCAAGTAGCTTTGCCAGGTGTGATCCACGGTACAATTGTATATTGTAGATGAAGTGATTTAGAAGGCGCCTCAAAATCTTACCATGTTCACTACCTAGGTAGGCCCATCAACCTTCTGGGTTATATCTATGGATACCATACGTTGCTTAGAAGACCGTGATCATATACCAACTTCAGATTAAGTGATCTCCATTTAGGGTATTCTCCAGGATATATTCTCCCCACAATAAGGTGCATTTACTATGTACTGTACATCGTATGTGTTGTTTGATATCCTTTTAGGATTTGGTGGCAGGCCAAGTTCGCATATGCATGAATATAAGGAAGTTCAAGGTGTAGAACTGGATTCCAAACACTTTCCATTCTTTTCCTCCATGCCGTACTGATATTTGCATAGCGAGGGCCCTATTGTGGGTGGCGAGGGCAAATATTAGTGGGCAGATGACGCACGTTACTAAAGAGCACATGCTCAAAATTGGATATTGTACAATAATAGAACTTGGGATAACTAGTGAGAAAAGAGTGACTATCTAGTAAAGCATCGAATCTTCTATATAAATACATGTACATAGGTACATGTGTAATATCAGCTACCCAGTACATCTCGCATCGTGGCAATGCTGGAGTAAAAAGGGCCCGCACCGTCATTGGTTAACCAAAAATTACCGTCACACTTCTCACACCCCTCGTTTTCGAGGACATTTCACCTTACAACAACCCTGGCATTCTTGCCCACCACTCGACATCTTCTTTTTCACATTTCCCTGTCATTCTTTCGGGTTTCATCAGCGTCTTTTCTTTATCCGTTTGCCACCAACTGAGGCGCACCTTGGACAGGCGCATTTTCACATTTTTACTCTTCCCCGAACCCGCGACGTCACGTCCGCCCAATCGTCACCATGCCTCCCAAGAAGGGCGATCAGCCTAAGAAGAAGAAGGCCACCGTTGAGGATAAGTCCTTTGGTATGAAAAATGTGCGTCATACCCTCGATTTGAAGAAAAGCGAGTTCGCTCGTGGTATACCCCAGCATGTGCTAACATTGAATATAGAAAAAAGGTGGTGCCGCCAAGAAGCAGATCCAACAGCTGCAAGCACAAGCCGCAAGCAACAAGAACCTAGACGAGAAGAAGAAGGCCGCCGAAAAGGAGAAGCGTGAGGCTGAGAAGGCGGCCGCTGAGCGGGCCCGGAAAGAGAACCTTGAGCTGTTCAAGCCCGTGCAGGTCCAGAAGGTCCCCTTCGGTGTTGACCCGAAGACTGTCCTCTGTATTTTCTTCAAGCAGGGTCACTGTGAGAAGGGCCGGAAGTGCAAATTCTCACACGACCCCAATGTCGAGCGCAAAGCAGCCAAGAAAGATTTGTACACCGACAGTCGTGATGAGAAGGTCGCCGAAGAAGAGAAGAAGCAAAAGGATACTATGGATGACTGGGACGAGGAGAAGCTACGCAGTGTCGTTCTGAGCAAACACGGCAACCCGCGCACAACCACCGAGAAGGTGTGCAAATACTTCATCGAAGCTGTCGAGAACCAGAAGTACGGTTGGTTCTGGACATGTCCGAATGGAGGAGACAAGTGCATGTACAAGCACAGCTTGCCACCAGGGTACGTCTTTCCGCCGCTTTTGTGCGTCTCGTACGTAATACTAACCGCGTGAGCAGATTCATTCTGAAGACCAAAGAGCAGAGAGCCGCCGAGAAGGCCCTCAAGGACAAATCGCCCTTAAACACTCTCACCCTCGAGGACTGGCTGGATTCTGAGCGTCACAAGCTGACTGGCACACTGACACCCGTCAATCAGGAGACCTTCGCCAAGTGGAAGAAGGAGCGTATGGACAAGAAGGCCGCCGAGGCCCAAGCACAGCAGGCTAAGGAAGCTACTGGTCGTACGCTCTTCGAGAGCGGCCAATGGGCTGAGGAGGATAGTGAGCCCGAGGAGGGCGAGGATGAGAATGGAACCTGGAACTTGGCAGTCATGCGGCGAGAGACAGAGAGGCTGCGTGAACAGAAAGAAGAGGAACGTCTCATCAAGCTCAATGGCGGAGTTCTACCCACAAGTATACCCGAGGGTGTCGCACCTCAAGCTGTGGGTTGAGTCCCTACAGAACTTCACGATACTAGATTCGTGGGCTCTTGAAGATCCTTCTCCCCCGGCCACATGCAATCTGAAAGTTTGTTTTGTGTTGCTATGGGGTCGGGTCTCGATGTCGAGTGATCGCTACAATTGTTTGCCCAAACTGCTAACTTTGTATGCAACCTCGGTCATCACCGAGGGCTCGGCTGGTCGCTTTTTCCTTTCAACCTCTATACGTATGTACTACAAATGTCTTGCGTAGAGGAAAAGGTGAAGGTTGACTAGCCACCGGGGCGCAAAGGCTTGATGAGTCTTGTGTCCCATGTGACTGAAGATTCAACGGCCGATATACCTTTTTGATAGCACATCGTTATTTTGTCGGTAGCAAAAAGTTCGTTCATTCAAATGAACCTGATGCCTTCTATTTTCTATTGCACGGCATTGTAAGATCTATGAACTTAAGAAATATGTACAACATGTTCTATATAAACAACCTATGCGCTCGTTGAATGCCAGCAAATAGTTTTACAGCGAGGCTTTAGCCTGCAGCAGCCTCTTCTCGAGCATCGCGGCGACGATGTCTTCCGCAACACCACGAGACAGCTCAAACCCTCGACCACCAGCACCATAGCCATGAACGATATACCGATCATCAGCGAGCTTCTCCGCCTCGATGCGCAAACCGCCCTCACGAGCCGGCCGCCTACCAACGATATCGCGAATCACATCGAACTGGCCACCACTTTCTGACGTGAAAGGGAACCACTTGGTTGCGTTAGCGAGGAGGCGCTGCCTAGTTTCCAGCGATGGGTTCGGGTCCCAGTTATTCGGCTCCTTCGTGCCTCCAATAATGGTTCCGCCTTCGAGGGGACGCGGGATACAGAAGGACCACGAGCCATCTGTGTTCTGTCGAGTAATGGTCTTCGAGACGGGGTTACGGACGAGACAGGTTTGACCTAGAGAATATGTCAACCCAAAAATTCAGAATACACGTTCGAGCGCATCGCAAACACAACCACCATAACCATCACTATCACTCCCATCACATACCTCTGATAATAAACGACTTCGGGTCCTCAAACCCACTTCCGGAGCAGTTCACCACGGTCTTCACATTCCCCGCCATACTAAACGCCTCCTTCAAATTGGCGAGCGTATACTGCCTCGTCTCGCCTCCCTTGAGAACAAACTTACGCAGCAAATGTGCACAGTAGACCGGCGAGTTGATCACATACGTCCCGTACTTCACACCCCACACTACGCCAGTCGGGACCTCCTCTTTTCCCAGAACCTGGAACTTGTCCAGGTGCGAATAGACATTGCGCACACTCTGCTGATCCAGGTACTCCGGTGGCGGAGCCTCGAGGTGCTCGATGCCCTCGACGAAGTTGATGCCCGCGCCGGGCTCAGCGACCGCAGTTCGCTTCAGGAACTCGTACGTGCGCTGCGCTTGGTCCGCCTCCCTCAGGGCTTGTGGCGAGGAGCCTGGTACTGGACGGTAGTGGGCTCCTGCCCACGGTGAGGCGTAGTTAACGGAAGTTTCCGATGGGAAGTCCCGGGCTACGAGTAGGATGGATTGCGTAGGAGTGAGGTGTTGTTGGATGCATAGGGCGGTGGAAAGGCCAATGACGCCCGCTCTGGTTGAGGTTGTCAGCTGATTTTTGTGTCTTGTGATCGGTCTTTTTTTATCTTTTGGGGGCCGATTGATTCGAGGTTATTATATGTGGAAGTGTTGGACTGACCCGATCACTACGATTGTCTCCTTGGACATGCTGAGAGTTGGAAAGTCGTCACAAGGTGTTAACAAAGACTTTATAGGGACAACCTTGGAATTCATAGACACGAAGCTCCAACTTTGGAATGTCTGGGGTAGTTGGATGAGTCAAGGGTCCGCGATAAGACCCCCGCGATCATATGATAACGGGTCATGGCATGGCATGTTCGTTCCACCTGGGCCAACAGTATTCCTGCATTATGAGGAATATAATGATTCTCAATATATCTCTACAGTTGGGGATATACCGAGTAGAATATACCTTCTTAATTCCAGCAGTATGAACAGTAGGTGGGCATTTTTGGGTTTCCTTGGCCCGCATTGACTATGTACGGGAGTATGTATATAGGGCTGCTCTTGTGACTTGTATTATTTCAAGGATCGGAATTGATGCAGTACAACGTACATCTAGTACTCCGTACGGAGTACATGGAAATCCTTTCTCACGCGAGCTCGATTGAAAACTCTGCTGGCGTGCCCCCGATACTATCACAGGGGCCCAAGCTCCAGGATGTTCGACGGTGCCTTTTTGTGCAGGGATGACTGCATATCTTTGCATTTCTGTCACATCACAGGAACCAAAGTGCAGAATTGCCTTGAGGTACTCCGCACTTCATAGATAAGCTTGGTAGAAAGAGAGGAAAACAAAAGAAATCGAGATCATCATTGATAGACATCGGAAACACTAGCTTAAACATGAAACTTTCTGAACGGTCTTTTCTCCGAATTCAAGACAAGAAGAGGGCTTCTATAGGCCAATAGAACCAAATTATGTCACTTTCTAGTCTATTGCAGACTATTATGGAATGGCTGGAGGAGTGCAGGCATTGGCTGAGGGGTGGTTGTGTAGGCGCCGAGGGATCAGCAGTGATGGATGGTGATTGGCCGGGTGAAGTGACGAAGCTGCAGCTTGAGAACAACAGCATCCCAATCACATCACAGTCTCGGATCACATTATTATCATTATTATTTTCATTTTGCATGTATTTTGATTTGAAAACTGGGCGGTTCCTTGCAGTTTTGAGGAAAATACCAAGTTGGTGAAGTTGGTGAAGTTGGTGCTATTTAGGGCTATTATATACTTCAACTATATAAAGTCGGGTTGGAATACCTCCGAGTGATCGACGTGCAGAACCACTAAGGCTACAAGGGCCAGGGATTCTTCGTGATTCGGGAACTCTGCATTTGATTTAAACCAGGTTAGCTTTTTCTTTACTGGGGTTCTGCATGCTCGTTGGTGCAAGTCCCGCAGGATAACCCAGCCACCAAGAAGGCTCGATCTCACCGTCTCCGCTAATAACGTGTTGAATATGGTGCTTTTAATCCCGGGTCATACTCCGGTTTTTCTGTAACTCTAGAAACGGGACAGATGTATGGTCCTAGTCAGGAAATGAAAGCGCCCAGTTATCCCCCCGAGCGCCAACCAGTCTTTAGTAGTCCCCGTATTTCCATTTTGATCGACTTATGTCTGCTCCCCTCTTTTTGGGAACTGTTTGCTCTTGATTCCCACTAATTACTCTGTGGGCAGCCTGTTTATATGTATATCATATAGAAACCGACCTCGGGAGTCTTACATCCTGTCACAAACTTAAGCCCCCTCCGTCACTTGTATGTGATGAACGTGCAAGTCATTTCAATTTCCTTCTAAGTGTCACACTTGAATATCTTATTTCTCTATTTCTCTATTTCTCATTTTTTTATTATTCTTTTTCCCCTCCCCTGTTCCAACGGCTTGCATCTTCCTTTTTTTTTCTCGCCTTCTCGCATATTTCCTTACATATCTTGCCACCTCTTTCTCATTTATAGGGATCTTGTGAGCCTACGGAGTATTTCAATTTCAGTCACATTCCTTGTCAGGCGCCAATTCTCTCCCCGACCCAAATGTGCCTTGAGATATCTTGGAATTCCCCGTCTTACACCTTGACTGGTACTCAGGGTCGTGGCCGATTAGCAAGCTACCTGGCTTAAACAGAGGTCAGTGGCCCAATCTTGTTTGGACTCATTTTATCTTCCCTCTTGTTCTGGATTATATATCATTCGGGACTTTTGTCTTGGACAAACCCTCTAGTAAAATCAATTTCCCCGCAAATCGTCTCATATGCACCATTTTGGGCAAATATAATGGTTGAATTGACACGGAATAGGAGCTTGGGGACAGAATCGCGACCCCCGAGGACCGTTAGAGCAATGGCACCTGCACCACCAGCTGTCCAACCTCGCTTCGAGGCCTGCGCTTCGACGGCGTCCTTATTTCTCTATGCCCAGGGCTCAACAATCCTATGTTTGCATCATGATACATTGGCAATCGAGCGACGGTTTCAGAGTCATCAGGAAAACATTGTCTTCATATCGGTCGATAACGTCAGCGAGCGAGGTGCGGGGAGATTGGTTGTCAGTTACGATGTAGGGCAGACGGCGATTGTCTGGGATATCTTCACCGGAACGGAGATTGCCCGGTTTGCTTCTTTCGACCATTTGCGAATAGCTTCGTGGATGCGTAATGGCCATGTTGCTTTTGGTGAGAGAATTATCATAAATATCCTATGAGATTCTAAATTTGCTGATCAGATACAGGCAATGGCAAGGGCGAGGTGATCCTATTCGAACCTCCCACTTCCGAGCACATCTCTGCGCGCACCATTTTCGACCCAATCACAGCTCTTGCGCCCGCCACAGATTGTCGTACTTATGCAATTGGGTATGTGGGATGAACCGAATTGAGAGTATCACTCGCTAATCGGTTTCAGATATCAAAATGGTTCCATATTGATCGCGAGTTTACTTCCTCAATTTACCATTCTTCACACTCTGACTACTTCACGTGGACCATCGCCAATTATTTCCTTGGCTTGGCATGCATCCTCGTCAAAACAGAAGTCCGACATGCTGGCAACGCAGTCATCGAATGGCGATCTACGAGTTTGGAGCGTGGCAAAACCACCGGGGAAAGAGTCACCTCGAGTGATTAGGGTATTGAAACGATCTGATTCAAACTCCTCTGATCCCAAATGGATGGGCTGGTCGAAGAATGGAAGATTGGTGCAATATTTGGAAGGGTGTGTAACGCCTCAAAAGAAGAACAAGGGTTTTGCTGACATGTGATGATAGGGAAACATGGTCTTGGGATGTTCGAACAAAACATGTTACCTACGATCCAATTCCCACAATCGACGGTGTGCGAGGTATCGCAAATTACGGGCCTACTGCGACTCTATTTACCATCGGCCCCCAGCACTCAGTCCAGCAGTATGATTTGGAAAATCCGGCAATGGTTGCAAATGTGCAACATCTTCCAATCATCCCCCGGCCCGGCACCGCGGAAGGCAGTCGATCACGAACAATGTCCCCACGGCGCTTGCAAGATGCTCCTGACATCCGGGAACCACCAGCCGCGACAAGACGAACGCCATTTGACGCAAACAGCATTGAAAGTATTAGACAGAGGGCGGATCTGACAAGCCCTGCTTCATCGCGCAGTCGGACGGAATCAGTGAGCTCAAAGGCATCCTCTGGGAAGTATAATATGAGGTCCTTCACTCCGCCGAGTCGCTCTGGTCAGAGCACTACCACTTTTTCAATGACTTCTGCTGGTCATGATACACCGCAGGCTTCTGCTTCGTTTGCGTATCCCTCCTCAGTCTCAATGTCATCTGTGAGAAGCTCGAGGGCGGCATCGCGATTGCGGAATGAGGTTCATCTCAGCCCTGCTGACAAGAACATTGTGGATCTATTCCCGTTCACTCGGGCTCGCTTGATTGATGTGCCTTACAAGCAGCAGCCTCCTATCGATGAGTCGAATCTAACTTCGGATGATCTTCGGCTGCAGATGTTGAGCGTGGTTTTTGGGTGGGATGGAGACATCCAAGATCTGATTACAGATGAGTGTATGTGTTGCCCCGTGTCTTCTATATTTCGAGCCGTCTTTTGACAATTCTTAGTGAGCCGACACGCCGTGGGTAGTCAAAGCGCTATTCTCTTAACGCAATGGCTTGGTGAGAACGACACAGATGAAATGGCCTCGATGCTTAGCTCCGGGCAGGTAACAACCTCCGACTGGATGATTCTTGCTTTGAGCCAGATGAGCGGCCAAGCCCAGGCAAACAAGGTCGGACAGGCATTTGTACAGAAGCTGCTTGAGATCGGAGACATCCACACCTCGGCTGCGATATTGCTTGGTCTCGGAGACAGCAACGACGCCATAGAAGTTTATGTTTCTCGTAATCACTTCATGGAAGCTATCTTGATGACATGTCTCCTGTTCCCGTCGGACTGGCAGCGGCAGTCTTATCTCGTTCGTCGATGGGGAGAACATGTCGTTACCCACTCTCAGCAACAACTCGCCATTCGCTGCTTCATGTGCACGGGAGCGGAACCATCAGAACCATGGGCATCTCCATCTGCTCAACAGACTTCATCTTTTGCAGAGATGATTCGCGCCAAGTCTCCTGTCGCCTCGCCCGAACCTCCGCAGGCCAATATGATGCCACCAGCGGTCCGGCCAAGGTCCACATCTAACTCGAAACCTGCAGTGAAAACGCCGGCTCTGAAGCTCATTACCTCCTTTGACACCCAACCGGGGCGTTTCCGCTTCCCTGGCTTGAAGTCTGATGACCGTACGCCAACAAATGCACCCGGAATCACCCCGATTGCTGAATCTGCGGTTCCCGACTCGGCAATGTCCCCTGGTGGATTTGGCTCTTATAAACTGAACAATATCCAAAGCCTGAACCACGCAATGACTTCTCGAACAAATACCCCTTCTTTCAATCGACGTCGTCTACCCTCGATAGGAGAGACGCCAGTGGATGTGCACCCTCCAAGCTTTTCACGGTCAAACTCTTACAGCCAAAATGAGTATAGCTCCACCTCCGAAAACGAAATGAGCGGACATGAGCAGAGTCAAGATGAGAAGGAGAGCAACAGCGGTCTTCTCACTTTGTCAGCCGCAAAATACACCCCCGGTCTAGACTCTGTCAAGCCCAGTCCCCAGACTGCTATACAAGGGACAGACAAGTTTGCCGCAATCAAAGGGCTTCCATCTCCAGCCGCCGGTGTATTCGAAGCTCTCACAAATGATGATCACCGTAACGGGTCCCGAGATCGAAAGCCAGACGGCCTCCAAATCGAGACATTGGAAGGTGAACGAAATCCGCAGGACCGCTCCGATTTGATTCCCAGCGCCAAGAGCACCGCTTCGACAGCTAATAGCTATGCTTCGGCTAGGAGCCCAAGTGTCAGTGGTCGTAGTATTGATCAATACATCAGTAGCCTTGATGAAGCGAACTACCATGCAAAGAAGTTCCGTCCACATACCCCGGGCCGCGGAAGACGGAACCCAGACGACACTGCCAGCCAGAGCTCAAGAGTCAATCGATCGCGTGATACTTCCCGAGATACCCGCGGTATGAGTGAGCGTCGATACATTCAACCCGCCAAGCGCTCCCCTTCCTCGCCGGTGCCTATGTCTCCTGAAGAGTTGGCTCGATACCACACCGGAGAGTCTGAAAAGCCAGCCGAAACACGGAAGTCGAAGTCTCGCACCAGAAGTTCTAGCAAGGTGAGAGGGCCAGGTTCTCGGAACCGTCAGCGCTCTTCAAGTAGACACACTGCAAGCCGACTCGGCACAGACAAACGAGACCCCTCAATTCGAGGCCGCAGCAATGACCGACAAGGATCAAGCGTTCGATCACCATCGTCGCCTCTTCCTATGGCGTATCCTACCGAAGAACCTTCTCAGGATGTTGATAATCCTTTGAGACTTGTCGAGGGTAACCAAAAGAGACTGCGATCTCGCCACCGGAGTGCCAGTCGACGCCGCGCTGAGAAAGGGACAGCTTCCAAAAGAGACGGCTCTCCGGAAACAAGACACAAAACTTCGCAGAGTCTTTCTGTAATCCAGACAGGGCCTACAACAGACCCCTGGGCACAGCAGGCATCGGTGCCGGAGCAGTTGAGCAGCAAGGTCTTTGGCCAAGAGGACACGTCCAATGGGTATTCTAATGGGCAACCAAGCTCGACAGCCAATGATTTCCAAGACCTTATGTCCCCAAGGACACCATTTGTCAGCCTGGCGGAGAGGAAGCGAAGAGAGATTGCCGCAGCTGAATTGGAAGCACGAAGATTATCACTCGCGCGCAATCCATCAGCACCAAATATCCCATTCCCGGGCGAGTTGCAAAGCGCAAGAAGTCCTCTTGAGGCTTCCCCGCCTTTCTCTGGTACAAATTCATGCTTCCAATGGGCACCGTCGCGAAACAAGGCGTCCCAAAGCAAAGCTTCTCCCGACTATCCTAGCAGTTCTGACTCGAACTCCTCACGCTCCGGAATGCCCAGCGGGCTTCCGGCAACTCCTCGAGCCATGCGGCATCCCAAGTACGGAGGAACCGGACAAGACGAAGACCGGCCTCCTTCTGTGCCCACCATTCCCACAGACAACAGTCTCTTCCTCAGTAACGCCCGGTATCAAGGAGATGCCGAGAGAATCGGACGATCGATGTCTGTTCCCGCATCGGAAGGACAGTACAACGCCCCTTCGATGCCCAACGACCTCCCCATGCATCCGCGGTTTAACCCAGCACTCCCCCGAAGCCGGTCCAGCAGTCGCAGCCGCGCCAAGGGCCATAACCGCACCAGCTCAGGCAGCTATATCTCCGGCACTTCCCCCCACGTGCAAGTAAGCATCGAAGAGACAATCGAGCATGCAATGCAAAGAGGACCTTCAGCGCAGCAGGAGACAATTCCCCCACCGCCACCTCCACCCATACTCCCAGAACTGCAGCATCTCAACACTCCACCTCCACCACCCCCATTCCCAATCTCCGCAACGCCCGTCTCGCCCCGCGAGTCATCGGCGACAATCGACATCGCCATCGACAACAACGAAGATCTCGGTCGTCTTCTCCCTCGCGCCATGACTGCGGCCCCGGCTCTCAATGTAAACGATCAGGGGACGGATTCCCGTCAGTCGGATAGTCAGCGGATGTCCTTTGACCATCGCCGAAACCGTAGCTCAAACGAGAGCTTCACGAACAAGCTGCGTAGCTTGACTCGTATGCGCAACAACAGTCGCAGTGTCGAGCCTTATTCGCAGGCTCATGAGGCAGAGATGGCTCCTCGTGAGAGTCTAAACTCGCAAGTTGCTGGGTCAGACTCGAACTATGTTCTGCCGAGTCAGAGCTATGTCGCGCCGGGTCCAAACTATGTTTAGGCACCTGTTAGGGCTTGACTGGCTGAGAGAACGAGTAATCCTTTTTTTATATATATCTTTTGCTGATCTTCATTATTATTCTTCTCTCCCTTCTTTTACATCTTGAGCCCCCTTCTCTGATCTTTTTTTTGTTTTTATCATGAAATTGCGAGGTTCTGGATTTCACGCATCACGCATTATGTTTTCACTGCCCATTGGTTTATGCTTGACATTACCCCTGTTTTAAGGGCTCATACCCTCTCGTTCTGCTTGATTGATGTTTTCCGAGTTATATGCCCCAAGTTATATTCCAAATACCATATCCCGTCATCAACTCTAACCCTATGGTTGATTGAATGCACAATCCCCTAGTCTCTGATTTCAATATTTCCGTTTTCAAGATTGCAGACAGCGATGTCTTTAAAAATCCTGTGTCCATTTGCTCATGCTCTCTTGATCAGGGTCAACCTAGCTAAACATATATGCCTGCAAAGGCTTAATGATGACAGTATCAGTTATTTCTAGATGGTGTGATATAGAAGTAGCTGTCCAGAGGCCGGAGATGACATAGTTGTACATGCGAAGATAGTTTAAAAAAAAAAAAAAAAAAAAAAAAAAAAAAAGAAAAGGCCCGGGAGGTCCTCAAGATCCCCAACCTCGGTTTCGAGACGAGCCTTCATTGCCAACGTTCCTCTCCGCCTCAATCATCCGATCAAACTCTGCCTGGGCTTGATCCCTTTCAGTCTTCTGAGTGGAGTCATACTTTTCTTGATCACTCTGGCCAAATTCAGCAGAGAGAGAGTAAGGGTTCAGTGGAGGCTGTGACATGCCGGGCTGCTGTCGAGGCTGGGGGCGTGCTCCGGCATTCTGTCGTCTGATCCGATCCCAAGCACTGCCAGCTGGCGATCCATCAATGTTTGTATTCCGGTATTCCGCAGCTGTAGGGCTAGCATCGTCCTCATCTATGAAATCCAAAGCCGATCTTTGCTCGGGTTGAGTACTCCTGCCGCGCGCCCAGACTGCACCACCATTCGAATCCTGTGTAGGCGACTCATATGACACAGACTGAGGTTTCCCGACTGAATCATTTGAGTCCACGTATTCAGAGTAGGAATTTGCCTGCGCGGGAGCATCGTAAGATGGCTGCTCCTGTTGGTACCCGTTGCCGCCTGCATATCCACCCCGCGAGCCAATCATCTGGGTGCCGAGGCTTTGCTCACCGCTGCGTATACTCCGTACGCGCTCGTTAGCGGCCTGTATCTTGCGCTTGCGCACGTCCTCAGGCTTCGCCTTGCGCATGTCCTCGACGAAACCCTTCAGTCGCGGGTCCGTCAACATGTTCATGGCATCTTTGGAAACAGCGTAAGCGCTCGATGCCATGTGACCGAGAGTTACGATGAAGAGCATTTTGAATGCCGCAGATCCGATATTACCCCTGAGGCCGGGATCGGTCCACATGTGACGCACTATGCTCAACAGTGCTCCTGGCGTGGGATTCCGGGGGAACATTGGCGACTTGCGTGCTTGGTGGTAGAGGAGTGCTGTTCCGAGGAATGAGCTTACGGGTAAACCCACCCGCCTTTGGTACAGGCATCGCGTTCCGTGCTCAACAATTGCATCGAATTCATCTTGGGTCGGGGGTCGCGCTGTTAGCACGTAGTGGTTCTCCACTCGCTCGGTCACTGTACTCGCGGCCCTTCTCGTCCAGGCTGCTGTGCCGAAAAATCCAAAGTACAATGTGAAAAGATCGGGCTTCACAATTGACTCTTTTCGGAAGTGGAGCTTGTTATATTTCGCGATCGCAGGGTTGTGACCAGGGAGGGCACGGGACGAGTCGTCTGAGTTGCTGTATTTCTGGCCTGCCTGCGGCGAGGCGTCGTCGGAGCTCATGGTGAGGATGACAAGTGTTGAGGAAGGTTGAGGTGACAGGTAAGAGCTCCGAGCTTGGCTGTGCCGTTCTCTGGAATGACCCCAGACGGCAGGTGACGTTACGCGCTGACTCAGCATCAAGTATCCCGAGGTCCACCCGACCTTACACCTGAAGTCCAAGCAAGAGAATGACAGTCCCTTAGCTACTAGACCTACGAGGACAACTTCTCTATATTATTTTGGCTGTCCAGTGCTGGCTTGGCAAGTATACTTCTACTATGACATAGACACATGTGGTGATGATGCATTCTTACTATCTTCGTTCTGCAGACATCGGGATGCTGCTCTTCTAGGCCAACTAATCAGGTTCAATGCCCCATCAGACCTAATAAAGCCCCCGAGAAAGTCTCCTACCACTTCTCAATATAAGGTCGCAGGTCCAGCTCAAACGCAAACGTCGTGCGTGGCTGAGTATGCAAATACCAATATGAGTCCGCAATCTATAACAAGTGAGTTTCCAAAATAAAGCAACCAATAACTAGAGCTGGACTTACAGCGTCCGGGCTCAATTTTGCATCTTCATGCTCAAATACCCAGGCCTTGGTACGAGGGATATCAATGACACCGTCAATAACAGTATGCGAGACATGTATGCCCTGCGGCCCAAACTCACGAGCAAGAGACTGCGCTAGCGCACGCAGTGCAAACTTGCTCGAAGCAAAAGCAGCAAATTTAGCTGAACCCTTAAGACTAGCAGTAGCTCCTGTAAAAATTAGTGTGGGCGGATACTCCGACGATTCGCGAGCTTGTAGGAGCAGTGGAATAGCCCGTTGGGCAAAATTGAAGGCACCCTGCCTGATATAGGAGCCAAAGATTTAGCAAGATCTGTAAGAATAATGGGGGTCGAGTAAGTACAAGAGACAGCAAATACGTACGCCTGGGACTTGAGTGCAGTCGAGTAATCTTCTTCCGTCAGCTCGAGGAATGGCTTGACTACGAAGCCACCACCTGGATTAAAAACAGCAGCAGCTACCTTTGAGGAAGGATACTGCGCCTGAATCTTATCGAATGCGTCGTTGACACTCTTAGAGTCGGACACGTCGGCGCTGATACCGATGGCCTGGCCGCCGCTGGAATTGATTTCTTGAACGATTGGGTTATGGTTGCCTGGGTTTCGACCCAGAACTGCAACAGAGTATGTTTTTGCAAATTTCCTGGCAATTGAGGCGCCCTGTCTCTTTTGTCAGCCAATCCTTCCTGCCTTATGTGGAATCAGAGGGTGAAGATGTAGACCGTACCGTGCCAGGGCCGACGCCGGCAATGACCGCGAGTGCTTTGGAAGCCATATCTGATTTAGAATGTATATGAAATGTATCCTTTTTGCAAGTCGGGGATGAAATGAAGGAATCTAAACAACTAAATAATGGCCCGTCGGCCCGGAAGCTATCACCGAAGCTTAGAAATGCAGCGGGGATTGATCATCACATCCGCAGATGATATCATCTGCAGAGAACGGGACTGGCGTATCCCTGCAAAAGATCGCATTTGAGGGGAAAATTAGACCATCGATAGATGAATAAGCGTACATATGATCTCATTCCGACCTTGGGGTGTCTAGCTAGGTAGACTCGTGGAGAAACAGGTTGTCGGTGCTGGTATAACTAGTTCCAGATTTATGCCTCAGGCCGTTATCGATAAGACAAATAAATTTCCCATCGGATCTCCGAGTCTCCAACTCCAGACAATCAAACCAAGATGGCCGATTCAGATCCCTTGCTGAGTGATCTCTGCTCAATATGGTATGCTCGCGACAATCACATACTGGTATACCTTGGATCTAACATGTGACGTACAGCCATACCGATCCCCCCAAATACCGCTGTCCACGCTGCTCAACACGCACCTGCTCTCTACCCTGCACACGTCGCCATAAACTCTGGTCGCAATGCTCTGGCGTTCGCGATCCAGCCGCCTATCTAAAGCGCAGTGAACTAGCCACTGAATCCGCGTTCGACCGTGACTTTAATTTCATCACGGGCATCGAGCGTACCCTCGAACGCGCAGAGAGAGAAGTCGATAACCGCGGGATTGATATTTCGAGTGGTGTCCAGGCCGATGAGGGTAATCCAGAAGGTTTGGCGCATCCGACTGCTAGCCGTAAAAGAAAGCACCCGAACCAGGGCCTTGCCAAGGGCGAAGCTGCGTTCTTGCGCGGTGCCGAAAATGCTGGTGTGAGAGTTCTTCGGGCTCCAAAGGGGATGTCGAGAAATAAGCAGAATGGGTCGCGTTTGCATCCCAAGTGAGTTGAGAATTTTTCCTACTTTTCGGTTCAGACGTTGTACTAACTTATGTATTTCTCAAGGCATAAGCGTCTTGCTTGGACCATAGAGTGGATTACGGCTGATGGGGTGAAGACGATTCGTGATTCAGTCATTGATACATGCTCTATCGCGGAAGCCTATAACCGATGTTGTCCACGACCGAAGGATCAAGAGTCAATTATCGAACCAGTGAAGGACGAGAAGAAGGAAGACCTGGACACACCTAAAACAACTGTCGCTGCACCAGGTAATACTGTCACGACAAAGGTTGAGGCAGATACAAAATCCCCACCCCCGACCAAAGACTCAGCAAAGGAACCAGCGGATGCCTCAACTGAGCAAACGGATAAAGCATCGAACCAGACCCTCGCCCCTCACCGTGGTCTTCACTTCTACCTTCACCGTCCGCGAACCACAAGTAAAAGACCTGTCTTAACTCCTCTCTTGCAATCCTCAACACTCAATACTGTCCTGCGAAACAGGACTGTTTTAGAATTCCCTACGATTTATGCGCTGCCAGAGTCAGCGGAGACACTGTTTGCGGACAAAGATAATTCCAAATTCATACTGGAGGAAGACTATCTTCACACGGCTGGGCCAGATGAGATAGGCCAGTCTGCTACCACGAGTGGCGATGATGACGCGGCTGGAAACGAAGCGCTTCCCGGTCCTTCAGTGAATCTCCAAGATGTCGATGAGAACCTTGTATTGGAGGTATTGAAGAAAGATCTATTTGAACCAGTCCCGGAGACTGGGCCAGCGGTATGAGTGATCTCTGTGTGAAGAGATACATCAAAAGATGTTGGGCAATTTGGCACACGTCCAGATAATGTATGATACCTAGGGACAGCTAATTGTCGGTCAATTATATCACGAGTCATCCTCCCAGAAGAAATATCAGGCTTGGATGCCGACGTATTTACTGAAAAGCGCGCGGACACAGATTCTGCTGATCGTGAGATCTCGACCCAAAGAGGAAATCACGATCAACGCGGCTTCCTAACAAGTCAAACAAGGACCTTCCGAATTCACCTTTACTTGGGGACCATCTTCGGGGTCTTAAATCCCTCACCGTTGTTACTGCCACCATGAGGATCAACGTTTTGTCCCTTGGGGTGGCCTTGGTCTATCTCGGCACAGTAGCGTCCACTCTATCAGTTGGCAGAGCACCGCCGCAGTTACCGACCAAGAGACGTCCACGCGGATGCGATTGCTACACGATCTCCGGGCCCGACCCGGGATACTTCCAGCACTACAAGGTCTGGGACTTTCGGGCTGTGGATTTGAAGAAACATGCCCATCTCAATTTGTCAGAGCCCATTGACTATGGCGATGAGGACTGGGAGGATGATGCTGAGGGCAATGACCAAGACCTGCAAAATGAGCCCGTCTCACTTGGAATCCATGATGAGAAGGACTCGGAGCTCAGATCACTGACGTTTTACAAAACCTCCTTTGAGAGAGACTGGAGCAGTCAGAATTGGGAACGCCGAAGCACCCCCGTAGCCCCAGTCCTCATGATAAATTCCAAGCACAACGTCTTCTTCACCCGCGACTCTGACGAAGATGATCCCCGTGAGACGTATCTTGTTCTGCGCACCACCCGCTTCTCAGAATACACCTCCACCGCGGAGATCGAGACTCGCATACGCAATATCTACCGGTGCTCGCTGCGTGTCAGGCTGCGTTTATTGCCAGCTAGCTCTGTCGTGTCGCAACCCCCTCTGCATCAAGAATGGCCGCCGCGAGATCCAAAACGACATCGCGTCCCTCCCTTGAACAACGGGACGATTCCGCTCCACGGGAACAGGCCACCTAGCGGTGCTTGTGCTGGCATCTTCACCTATCACGACTCCACCTGCGAATCGGACATTGAAATTCTGACGCGGGACCCGTCCCATCGTGTGCACTATGCCAATCAGCCCGATTACGATTTTGACGCTGATCGGGAGATCCCCGGTGCGAGTACCATTGCCGAAGTACCTGTTCCATGGACAAGGTGGTCCACGCATCGCCTAGACTGGCTCTCGGACATGTCACGGTGGTATGTCAACGACGAGATGCAGGATGCCAAATCGTATGGGGTTCCTGACTTAGAGAGCATGGTTATTCTCAATCTTTGGAGTAACGGCGGACTCTGGACGGGCGACATGAGAATAGGCGATAGTGTATACCTGGGCATCGAATACATCGAGCTGATTTACAACCGTTCTTCCGATGTTTTCAGAGGCCCTTATGGGCCTCTTTCGCAGAACCATGGCGGCCACCAAGGGATGCTTCTAACAAATGGTTCTGGCAATGGACATCCGTTGGAGCCGGATAAGAAGGACGAAAAGTGCAAGCCAGGTAGGCAGGGCCGCGAGTGCAGAAGAAACAAGTGGAGACACAGGCCTCTTCATCAATATTGTCGGAGACCATGCAACATTGATGAACTTTAGGGCTTTTCTGGCCGACTTTGTATTATTATTAGTTTTGGTTCCTTTATATTGCCTTGAGACTCTTGGCTTTGACTATCAGTAGTGTTCTGTATTCTAATTCTGGACAAAATGGAAGTTTCATCAGAGGAAATAGAAGGTTTACTAGTATATTCACAGTATTAATCTTCTCCAAACCAACAAGGACGGTTGCACCAGGTCGACAACTCTATCGTCGGATCCCGGATGGTAATCCTTTTGTCCTTCCGGGACATTCTTTAGTGGCCGGACCGCAGCCTTCAAGGCCTGCTGCAAGGACGCATCGATTTGGGTGTCTGACTTCACCGGGGCCAAAGGCAACTGTAAAGCATATTCTCACAAAGGCGTCCGCCTTCCATTGGAGTTCTTTGATGATCTGATCGATCATTTTGGGGCTGACATGGCCATTTTTGGCGAGTTGTCCGCGCCATTTGGTTAATTTCCTCGTCGAAAACCTGGTATGCATAAGTGGATGACCTCCGGGACGGTTTAATTGTACATATGCACCTTGCGGTGTCACTCGGGCTTTTCGGTGATTGAATTCATGGCTGGCATCATCAGGATTTCCCATAGACGGTGAGCCGACTAGCCTCGAATTCGATTTCTTCGTAGTCCAATGCGTTTAGGAAGCGCCAAGTGTCCTTCTCGTTGTCAAAGTTCAAAGGAAATGAGAATCCTGGCAGCTCAAAGCGGTTCCTTTGAACCATCCATAGTGAGTAGCTTAGGGTCGCTGAGGTCACCTGGCACCGGCACCGCCTCCAAGCCCTGGAGGTTAGAGCGGGCTGACTGACCAGCGTGTGCTCCCGAGGTCCTACTACTACTAGATAATAATTGCTTGTGTATAGTCCGAGGTCAAGGAGAGCACGACACCAATACAATAGAAATACATGACTCTACAATTGCAGGAGAGAAAGCTGGTGCTATGGAAACCAAAGGAAGCCGGAGAACCAGGAGAACGAGGAAAACAAAGAAATATGATCAAACAAGTCCACAAGAAGGGGCTTTTTTGTATCAACTGAGTCACCGTAGTGGTGACCGTGGGGTATCATTCAAATTCATTGGAAACATCACATAGAAAGAGCGCGCCGATAGAAAATCCATTGTCCTTTTTCATCTTTTCCGTGTCATTCGCCTCTCGCGCCGAAATATCAGATAATGTGTAATGGTGACCGAAAACGCCTTGATGGTGGTGCTTGATATGGATGAGGTATGTGAGATTATGTAGGAGGGTGAAAAGAACCCCGAATTCAATGCATGAGATCAATAAGAAAAGGCGATGCTTCTGTAGCCATAGACACGAGCTAGTCTTCAGTTGTTCGTTTAGAGCAACACTGCCCCTGTTGCTTTGTCTTGTGGGTTAAACTCGCCATGAAGACCGCCATTAATGAGCTCAGCAACAATCTTTTTGCGGAGAAGTCGAATGTGACTCGGGCCAATACATGTAGGTTCAACTCCAACGGTAATTGCCTTGGCATTCGTTAGGAGGAAGACACCACAATCGCTTCCGTTGTCTTGCTGAGAAGAGGCCGATGGCAGGAGGGTCCACTCCTGATCTATGTATCTTGGCCCGAGCTCGCCACGAAGCCATTGTTTGACACTTTTCACTTGGTGAAGACCGCGGGATCCTAGAGAGTCAAAATACTCAATTACCCGTTCGGCCGGTCGGATAACCATGAGGGTCCAATGAGCTCTTTCATGTACAGGGATGAAGACCGTGTCGACATCTAGCAGTCCTTCGCCACCGATTCTGGCCCGCCTTGCCCACCGTTGCACGGCCTGATATCCCTTATCGCGAAGGTTGGAGTAGAAGAAGGTGTTGAAGGCATGGAAGAGCGGTCGATCGCCAGGTCCGAGGTTTCCACGCGAATCACGGAGATAGTGAATGAGTAAACCAAGGTAGGCATTGATGATTTCGTCATTGAGCCAGGCCTCAGGGACAGTGCATGTGATGATATCCCGCTGGTACAGATCATCTCCGGCTAATGATCTGGCGACGGCCTGTCCTTGCGCACTCTGCATGGCGCTGTTAAGTTTGGCAAGCCACTCAGGCGAAATGGGACGTACGGGTGGACCGGTTGGTCTCACTCTGGTTGGACGTTGGAGGTCTCGCTCCCGGGCTAATCTTTCTCTCTCCCGCCTTTCGAATTCCGCCTGGTACCACGATGCAATGCGATTGGCAGGAATCGGCCTCCTGTGGGCATAAAATAACTGCACAGCGGAGACAGGGCCATGGGGTATCCTTGCATCTTGTTGGGCTTGTTGATCCCACGGGTCATCAATGTCCATGAGATCATGTTCGACGGGCCTGGGGACTTCAGTTGGTCTCGGTGATGGAATGCGCCTAGCGCTCGGAGGGGGAGGAGTGTATGGCGGTAATCGAGGGTGGAGATGTGTGCCGAGATCTGTAACAAGTGCTGGTGTTGCGCGAGTATCTATGTCCATAAATTCCCACCCCTTCGGTGGGATATCTTCCTCCTCGATAGCGACGCCTTCTGATACAACAAGGGTAGGTGATTCAGGAGGAGTTGACGGGAAAGCGCCTGGGATGGGAAACTGAGGGTTATCTAAGGATAGGCTGTAGGTCAGTATTTGCGACTCGAATTTCCAAATCGGGGCTGCCATACCATCGTGGGCGTCACTTGGAGGCTTCAAGGCCTCAAAGGGATTGGGGATCTTGAACGAGGGCTCCGTGGGCTCCGTGGACTTTGCAGGGGAGGCGCGTCGCTTGCACCGAGGCCAGCGGAAGAACCCCATGTTTCTGCGAAACGGAAAGTCACGCCGAACCAGCCGGGGCAAGGAAGTCGAGAGCGATCTACTCGTCCGATGACGCGCCTTCAAGTAGATTGACGGTGGTTGAATGAACGTTGGAAGAGTGGAAAGGGAGGAATGAGCGGGTAGATAAAGACGAGACTTCAAGATCCATCATTGGGCATACTGGAATATCTATCCCAAACCCAGAATCGAAGGCAGATACTCCGCAGAGGAAGAGGTATGGGAACAATACGAGCCGACGCGGTGCGGGTTCTTTCATCATTATGCTGACTCATCACATATTCCTCCCGGCCCAGCCTCCATTGTTGTTTGTTGTATGGACCTAGTGACCTACATGGCTGTACATATTGTGACTCTTTGTCTGCATAACTTTTTCGAGGGAGGTTTCTTTGAATACCATCCTTCAACTTCTGCTAGATATAGGTTCCTTTTACTATGGTTTCATGTCCTTTGATGTTTCATCTAATAGTTGTCTTGTGGCGAACACTATAAACAGCCATCACAATAAGCAACCTCAAAGAGAAAGTTGCGATTGCACCTATTTACTTGATCGCCTTTTGTTGTGTTTCTTTTAATGTATTCTATGTCATGGTTCATGCGGCTGGTCCCATACCTGTGTCTGAGCAGGACGTCTGACAAGACCGAAGAATGCACCTATGGATATTGCTTTCAATGCTTATGTACAAGGACAACGGAAAGAATATCTTATCCCTAAGGTGATCTGTTCCAGCACAGCCGGCTGAGCTAGGAGCAGGCCGAGGAGTTGGTGTATGTAGGAAGAGGGAAGCCGAATCGCACTTGTATGAATACGTTTCTCATCCTCGTTATTGGGTTCCAAGTCCGATTAGGTCGAATAACAGGGGTGCAACCTCGATGACCACCCATGGAATACCTAAAGATTAATATCAGCAAAGGTTGTGTCAAGATCCAGGGGTTTCACATACCTGCATATACAACCAGTTTTGTCACTACTTCCACGTCGTACCGCACACGAGGCTTCTTGATCTGGGAGAACACTTCTTTTTCATCCCGCTCCCCAGCCTGAAAATCTAGCGAGGGAAAAGGTGTTGTCGGCATGTCGAGATTCACATCCACTGCCGATGAACTGGGGCTACCTCTTCCCATCATGCCTTCGTAATCGTCCAGTGACGCCGTCTTTCTCGACCGCACTGGCGTTCCATTGGGCTTGGTTTGATCCTCTGCGACTGGAGAGGGACGGTTGCTCCCAGATTGACTTTCGCGTCGGCGCTTTTCCCGGTACGCCAGAGTTTCATACGCATCAGCTTCTGACTGAGGACCAATTGAAATGGCTCGGCGGCGAGGATGGCGCATTGTGGTAATTATGTCTGGGATGTCAGAAAAGTTTGGAAGAACGTCATGATCATTTAGGTTAGAGGGAACTGTGGTGTATTTACTGGGCACAGGTCAGCATAATGTCCACAAGCAGGAAGTACATCCGAACTTACGATGCTGTGGTGAAGAAACGTCGGGGGAGCAAAAGACCGAGCTTCTCCAGGGCCCGGAATATAGGTGGCAGAATGCGCAGCAGAGCGGGCTTTGTTACAGTTCTCCAAGCAAACACGCACAAGACGCCCATGACCAGACGAATGACAGTTTTAACCCAGCCGATGCTCTCGAGGTCATAGGGAATTGATCCAGAAGGATAGCCGACCCAAATATCGGCAAAGTGCCATGAAGACACATCCACGCCTAGCATGACTCCTGCAAATGCAACACTATCGTCAAAGCATGGGCAATCATCGGCCGGCTCCGGATGGACGCGAACGAGGAATATGATAAGAAGTGCCAGTAGGGAAATTCCCGTCAGCGAAGCGGATAGAATGAATTCCTCAAAGGCAGGTCCATAGTGAAACTGTACAAGGCCAATGGCTGCACCAATAGCACACCCAACAGTACAGTCCAGCAACCCATGCATTCCGCAATACAGTCGACCCAATACGATGGACACGACGTAGATATAAGTGACAGCTTGGAGGAAGAGGGTGACCTGCGCGCTGAGAGTTGAATCGGGTGAGCCAAGCAGTGCCAAAGCATAGACCGCAACGGAGACAGCGTTGGTGGAGTGTGTCGATGGGAACCCATATTCCAGTGCTGCAGAGCCGGACATAGTAATTCGCTGGAGTGGGGGAGACAGAGGGCGGGGAAGACACAGCAGGTCCTTCAGGAAGCCGCTCCAAAAGACGCCCGATGCTAAGATGTGAACCAATCTGTAGCGGTCAGCCACAGACTTCCAGTTGCACGTTCAACTCCGGAAAGAAAACGTACCCACGACCCATACTGGGAGAACCACACCAGAAGAGGAAGGGCAAGAAGACCATGAAGAACGTATGCGTGCCGAGGTTGGCCGTGAATGCGAAATACGAGTCAAGAGTAGGCGTGCGCACTTTCTCCTGCACCCAAGCCAAATACGGCGTCTCATATCGGATCAATGGGATGAGCTTTTGTCGCGGCCAATACCGCCAGAGGGGCAATCGGTTCGAATCTATGTCGCACACAAGCAACGGTTAGCGGACATCGCGATTAACCAGGGATGGACCGAAAAAAAATCCATCGCATACAGTGATTCAGACTCTTCAGACCAGCATCGGGCTGGTCCTTTTTGGTCGTGCCCATGGTACAGTGTTATCGACTCAAACGGTGTCGCAATCGGATGGATTCCATAGATGGACAGGCCACTGCCTGCCGGTCCGTTTGAGGGGTTGAGACTTCTAGGGTTCAGAACATAAGGAGCGAATTGAAGTTGGATCGAAGCAAATGATATAATTGAGAGACTCGAGGTTGAAAAATGGGGGTTTACCCTCCAAAGTTGACGGGGAGATCATCCGCGGCTCAGACCCCTGATGCCTTCATGTGTGTGCTTAGTCACTTTTGCTTGGGGCCGGGCCCGTGGAGGGCGTGGAGGGCGTGGAGGGCCATGGGTTGTATATTATTGTACTTCGATCTTTACTATGCAATTGATTTTGCGATAAACCCTCACTTTTGTAAACCTATATTCCGTTCAGAGAAAGACACATACTTATGTTTGGTCTATATTTTCCAATGTATGTATGCGAATAAACAGTTTCCAAGGTAAATACATTTGAAGCCGATACATGTACTGATCTACATTTTAATAGTCAATTGACTAGCTGGCTATCAAATACGGAGTAGTCCATGAACTCTTTTGTTCATTTTACCTGCTATATATACTATGTGAATCTTAGTTCCTGTTGAAATGATCCCCTTTAAGATGCAATGTTGATATAGATAGGATTGCCCTTGAAGAGAAAAAGCAAACCCGCCCAAAATATAATATAAGAATAATGAAGAACGACCTTGGACATAGGGGAGATGTGAACTCGTATTTTGGAGGCTGATGAGCATGGGATCTCGGTCTTCTCCGTCAAATAAAGATGACATGCAGAAGTTAGCGTCAAAGCCCATTGTATTTTTTATTTTTATTTTATATTCGCTACTCGGACCTCCAACCTTGTCCATCTGAATCTCATAAAGATATAATCTAGAGTCGCTTCTGACTATACAGAAGAGAAAGTGACTCGTCATATTTGCACGATCTACAAATCACATGACTTTGGGTAAACTGTATACTCCCACCAACATACCCAGGTGGATGAGCACAGTGAGCTGAACAGTGGAGAATAAGAATATATTAATGGAGTCGAAACCAAAACAGGATCGAGAATAAACCAGTAAGTGACAGAATCCAGGATATCGAGGCCTTTGATCGTGGGAAGCGGAGCCCTGGCGTCATGGAGGCACGGCCGTTGCTATGGTAGCCCCGGTGTAAACACGGCTTTCACGGGTCTCACGGGTCGAGCCAGACCCTCTTGCTCTATTCGATCCTCTAGATCTTTTTTAGATCTATCTTCTCCTCTTTTCTCTTCTTACATCTCATCTCATTTTACCAAGCTTCAACATATCTCGTTTTTCCCTTGTATCATATTACAAACGAGTCTCCACCCCTACTCATCATGAGTGCTATGTACGAAGACCAATACTATGCAGCATCGCGTCGCCGCTCTCTCGCCACCCCTCCTCCCTCTTTGACACCGCGTCACAGTCGTACGCGCAGCGACAGCGTCCGAGTCAGCCACGGTACAGCCAGCACCAATACCAGTGTCTCCAGTGGACGGATGTCGGAGGCAACAAATATCACTCAGCCCCCCTCGTTCTCAAAAAAGTTTGTAGTGGTGGGCGATGGTGGATGTGGCAAGACCTGTTTGTTGATCAGTTATTCCCAAGGTTACTTCCCAGAGGTATGTTCAGCCTGCAAGGAAAGATGTATCCCTGGTGCTGATTATTATCTAGAAATATGTCCCCACGGTGTTCGAGAACTATATTACCCAAACGACGCATCGGGCTTCTGGCAAGACCGTTGAATTAGCCCTCTGGGATACTGCCGGACAGGAGGAATATGACCGTTTGCGCCCACTGTCCTATCCCGAGACTGATCTTCTGTTCGTCTGCTTTGCTATCGATTGCCCCGCATCGTTGGAGAATGTTGTTGACAAGGTAAGTCTTAGACCTGGAATCTCTTTGCTTTCACTCGACATCTTCTAACATCTCTCTGTCTAGTGGTATCCCGAGGTTCTGCACTTCTGTCCCACCACACCCATTATTCTCGTTGGCTTGAAGTCAGACTTGCGCAATAAGCGAACCTGTATTGAACTCCTCAAGACACAAGGCCTGACACCGATCACACCAGAGCAAGGCGAAAATGTCGCCCAGCGTATGGGAGCAACATACGCCGAATGCAGCAGCAAGGAGATGCGCGGTGTGGACGAAGTCTTCGCCAAGGCCGTTGACGAGGCCATCACAATCGAAGAACAAGGATGGACAGCCCAGCAACCCACCGGCCGTAATAACCGCAACAACCGCGCCAGCGCCATGCCTTCCGGAGGTGGAGGCGCTCGCCCCGGCAAGAAGATTAAGAAGCGCACTTGCAAGATCCTGTAGATTGATTCTACACCTGTGTTTACTTCCATTCTCGACACCCTTTCACCTTCCTTTCTCTCTTGGCCGGACCACAAGCCTGGTTGCTTCGTCGGCTTGCTTTCCCGCTCGCCTGTGTATGTGACATGTCGCCGCAAGCTGGACAAAGCTAGACATGACTTTCCAAATCCTTCTCTGTTGTATCGATACGCTGTGCGGCCCTTACGATGATCTCGATTCTTTTTATTTTGCTGGAGGCTGTTTCTTTTATTTCCACGTTTGTTCCCGTCTTGTGTTCTTTTTGACCCTTTTCACGACCCTTGTCCCCCTTGTTCCATTTGATGTCTCTCATGACTCGGGTCTTTGCCGTTTTCCATTGGCATGCATGGGAGTGGTGTTCTCGATTATGTTATCTGATATGTTCTGTTGGCGAAAGCGATGTCCTATGTGTTACTGAAACAATACACTTGGCCTTTTGTGTTTATCAATGTCTTCCCCGTAGGATTCGTATATCTTTCCCAGGTCGTAAATGTATCCCGAAATTTTGAGTGGTATCTAAGAAGGTAAAAAAGGAAAGTAAAACAGCCCGACGCCGAAACCCGTCAATGCAGACCCAAATGTAAACCATCACTGCATGACTGTCGAGTCACCCTCATCGTTTTCACGCTTCACTCCGGACTTACTCGCATCGCTCTCTCCACTAACCTTCCGCTTTTCGTTGCCATTGCCAGTCTCCTCGCCTTGTTCTTCAGGCCGGCCCATGAAATTCTCAAACTGGGACCAGAGAGCCTCCACAGATCCAAATTCATTCCCCACCTAATAATACCATTAGCAGCTGCGTTTTCTCCGCCCGGTGCTGAAACTCACCGCAATAACACTCTCCAGATTCCGATTCAGACGGTTCATATTTTGAAGTACTTGCTCCATGCCCTGCTCGAATAATTAACATCGGCTGCGGCTGATAAGAGTTCCCGAGTGCGACGGGAGTGCGCGGACACGGTACATACCACCGCGATCTCTCGGACGAGTTCCTCGCGCTGCTGCTCGAAGACTGTTGGGGACGCGGCGCGACCGCCAGAGCCTGGTGTTTGCTGGAGCCAGGCCATATTTATGGATTCTGGGATTCTGGTAGGGCTAGAGGTGACAAGGAATGGCACGACTTGGCACGTTCACGTTGCGTTCGAAGACGCGGTTTGGGTTTCGGGGAGCGTCGCGGAAGATTGCTTGGCGTTGGATGTTTGACTGGACGCGGGTTTTTGCAAGTCTTCTCCAGATACGCCGTCGCAGGGTGCAGTTGGACTGAGGAGATGAAGTTGATGTGGGGCACGGCTTGATAAGAGATAAATCTTTCATCTTGGGAAAAGCTTCAATTCGACAACCTCTCTTATGCGCTACATGCCATCCTCTTTGCCATTACTCTTCGTACTTGTTTAGGATTATGGCCGATTCTACTTTTTGTTTTGTTGGCCGGTGTATGGAAATCACTGTCTAATTCCATCTTCTATATGTATGGAATTTAGCAACAATATCCCCGGACTCTTACGTGATTTGAACTGGATCTCAATTGCCCTTGTCCTCCTAGATGGATCCTGGTCCTGAAGACAAGGGAATTGTCCTCAGTTCGACACCAAAAGGCAAAGTACCCACCAAATAAGAAAGCATTTAACCGGAACTTTCGAACAAGAGACGAGGTTCTTGTACCTTGATCCAGATTACTAGGGTTTCGAACCCGATGCAACCATCCATTTATATTCGGTTCCCCTTCAGATTGGTAACCTGCTTATCAAGCAACGAGCATGCTTTCGAAAGAGTGCACATCTCTATTCAGAGGCACGTGTCAGCAGAGTAGGTTTCCAGGGTTACAGCGAGTGCCCGGCATCATCTCTTGGAACACCTCACTTCATCCCAGTGACCTCGATCTAGTCACCATCCCGGTCCTTGGGATAATCAGTATCTAGATCGATGAGATCGAGGCCACCGATGGTGGGTTGGATCTTGGTCTGTCATGACCCTTGATAGACCAAAGCCTGACCCACCTCCGCCGATCAGATCCTAGTGTTCCCTCAGAGGCGATGAAACGATCTCTCGGAGAGCAGAAGGACATTTTCACGTGTGTCGGCAAGTTGAACCGAGCACGTTAAACGCGCATTTCGGAGACAATGAAGAGACCACTCTGGCCGGGAACGTCGTACAAACTCTATAGCGTTTCTCAGATGTCTTGAGTTTCTATCCAAAAATATAATAGGCGTCAGCGTTTAGAATCTGTTTGGGGACTCCTGGAATATAGAGATATATAACCGTTCAGTGCTGCGTGCGAACCCTACTTAAATCTGACATTTAGTTGATTTTCTGTGAACAGGCCCAAAAGGCAAAATGGTGGAAGTCAAGTATATGGGATCGTATGACTACATACCGTCAATACCAGCGGCCGTGGTATCGATTGTGCTATTCGGGATCTCAACCGTCCTACATTGTTGGCAAATGCTGCGTGGTCGAACTTGGTTTTTCATCGCTTTTATATTCGGAGGAATATGTGAGTACCAGCCCAATGAACCAACTTGCCGTTGGGGCTTTTCTTCGGGCTATTTTCCGGATCTTTTTAACACAAGTTTTCTATAGTTGAGGTTGTCGGGTACACAGCCGTAAGCCTCGATACTCGATCAAGTCAGAGTGGGAATATACTCACAGTCGCAGCGTGTCGTTTCTTCCAACGAATACCCGAACTATACCATCCCTCCCCTTGCCATACAAGCCGTTCTTGTCCTCGTCGCGCCGTCTCTGCTTGCTGCAAGCATTTATATGGAGCTTGGCCGCATCATGATTGTCACCGGCGGAGAAAACCTGTCACCGATCCGGCGCTCGTGGTTGACGAAGATCTTCGTGGTTGGGGATGTGATATCATTCTTCATTCAGGCAGGAGGTAAGACCCATACCTCGTCTCTCGACACGTCAACGATATCTTGCATCTCCCGATTGACTGACCTATATTGCAACAACACAGGAGCCGGAATGCTCGTCAAAGCCAGCACAGCCGAAAAAGGCGGGAATGTGATTAAAGTCGGCTTGATCATCCAAATTATCTTTTTCGGCATCTTCATAATCACCAGCATTGTTTTCCACGTCAAGCTTGTGAAAAACGGGTCGAGGGTGCTACAACAGCGCCAAGTCCCCTGGAAGAAACACCAGATTGCGTTATACATCGGCAGTCCACTAATTTTCGTCCGTTCCATCTTCCGGTACATCGAGTACAACCAGGGAAATAGTGGGACATTGCTCCAGCATGAATTTTACAGTTACATTTTCGATGCCGCTCTTATGCTGCTGGTAATGGTCGTGTTTAACGTGGTGCATCCGGCCGAGATCAGCAAGTTGATGGAAGAGAGGAAAGGCGGATATAGGATGGAACTGATTGGATGATTGGGACGACTGGATATAGTATGCCGGGAAATCTCCCGGCATATTCAATCAGACCGACTCAACCTGTACCAAAGCGATGTACATTACAATGTTGATAGATCTAGCCAGAGTCCATACAGGCTAAATGGACGAGCTGTCTGTCCCGAAGTCTGTCCGACATTCTTTGTTGCTCTGCTACAGTTGTCTTTCCAACTTGCGATTCTTCAGGTTTCAATCTATATCCGCAGGTCTCTCGTATAGCTCTACATGCACAAATTTAGTCTAAACCTGAAGGTCCGAATGGTCCGGCGCAGGGACAGAGGCCGATACGTGCCAGGTCGAGACTCGTATCCCCTGGCACGGAGAGCTGTTGTGCTAGACAAAATGAAAGAATGAAAGAGCTATCTCAGCTTGCCCGAGATGTGTTCCTGACTTTCTGAAACCATTCTAGTGGCGCCCTTTTATTAGACCGGTTCAAGAGAAATTGTACTCGTAACACGAATCCACTCCGAGGGTCCAGGGTTGACTGGTACCTATCATGTACATACTACAAGCCTGTATGTAGTGAATACCTTCATTCCAGACTGGACAGGGCCAGAGCTAAGACCCCGCCAGATTTAGTATTTGCCAGGTACAAAGTTCAAGAACAAACCACCGGGTCAAATAGAATTCCAGTTACTCTTTATAGACAGGGTTCAAACTAAATGTATGGTTTACTACATTCACGTATCAAAGGTGCCAGGAACCCAAAAAAAGTTATATTAACAAGAAGCGAATAATAGACAAACGCAGGTCCCGGACCGTTAGCGTTCTTCATTTTCTGAGGGATTTGGTTTCTATACATGTGCCAGAGGACCAATCCAGATCATAATCGTATAATCCTAGATCCAAATCCAAATCAATTAGGCAAGGTGCACACCCATCAAATCATCAAAGCGGGGCAAAATCCTGTCCCCTTGTCAACCGGACCAGTGCCAGCAAAGCAGACCAGAGAGCAGTCTGGGGCCAAACACTCGATAACACCCGAATAGCAAGGTAACGCCGTCGCGCACATCACTCCGTATCATTTCAATTCGTAATCTCGTTTGCAATTCACAGTTCTCAGTCCATGTCACCGTGCCCCGGGCACGAAACAGACACAAACCCGCTAGCCAAGTCGATATATCTGTAAAAAAATTCATTTGCATTTTGGGCTTTTTATTTTCCTTCATTTTCACATGGCAAGAAATGTGTTCGGCATTGTCCAGTATCTCAGTAGGTGTCCGAGACGTATAGTAGAGTGGAGTATAGTATGACCGAGGCACACACTGCAAGGCGGGGGTGGATGTGTATGTCAAGAGTTTCGGCGGGGTTGCCCAAGAATATTGCTCAGACGTTTCCAGCGCGGCGTCGGGGATGTCGAGTTCCTACGAGACGGGGGCTTGTCTGGTTTTGCGGATGACTGCGTAGAGGAACGGGCTCGGCTGTTGATGGTTGCTTCGTGGTCGGCGAGGACATCCTCGAGGCGGACGTCGGAGTCGGACATGCGTAGAGATGAGTCCTTGGGATCGAGGATCTCGATGAACTTGGAGGGTGTGTCCCGCATTGTGTGAAGTGGGTTTAATTGAAGATTTGGAGGATGGGAGAGTATATAATTTGGAATTTCAAAGTAGAAGGGAAATCCAGAGGTCACGAGGTATAGTTTGTAGGTTCGGCGCGAGATGAGACAAAGAACGTTGCAGGTCTGGGCTGACTGCAGACTGCAGACTGGATATTTGAGTGTTTCAGAGCGAGAGAATGGAGAAGAGAATAGAGAATAGAGAATAGAAAATAGAAAGAATAGAAAGAATGAAGTGTGTTTATAAACACTAAACAATGGAAAAGACCTCCGATAACGAAAAAGGAAAAAGGAAAGGTGAGTGTCTGCAGTACCGAAGATCAGTGGAGTGAAAGAAGTTGATTCGATGGCTCCAACTATAAGATTTGTCTGTGGACTATGATCAGCGTTGTGTTTCGTTCTTTTTGAGATCTTTTTAGATCTTTTTGGATTATTTTGGATATATTTTCTACGTCTTATACTACTCATACAAGTATACGTACAAGTCCATGTGTACCATCCAAAGTAGGCAACCTTTTTCCCCAAAGACTCACAAACCCCCCAGTTGAGTGCATCCATCGATGCACAAGCCCCTTTTGGCAATGTCTCTGACTTTTAGCTGCGGGGGCGATGATCGGCAATTCGGTGGCGTCCGAGTGACCATTATGGAGAACTGTGATGGTTCGTCTCGATGTAAAAACACCTGATGCGAAAGGATGTTGAATTTGATTCATGGTATAGGGAGATATATGCTCCTTCTTTTCACCCGCAGACAAGGCCCCCTGAAACTGGCTATAACCCTACAGTGCGCTATTCGTATTAGCTTACTATTGTGGATGCCATCCTTCAAGCACCATGACGTCGATGGCATGAAGTCTCGTTTGGATGTTCTGGAGGGGTAAACAAGTTGATGGGTCGACGGGTGATCGGCCCCTGGCACGTACGTACATTGGTCAGTACACTATACTACCCGGGGCTGTACTTAAGGTACAGTGTGCTGTGGTACGTCGTCTTCTATAAAAAGAACCGCCACATTAGCCTCAACCTGCATATCTACGAATCTCTGGTCCACGCATGGTAAATATGCGATCATACAAAGGACCGCGTCAAAACAGGGGCGTTAGTATACGTAGGTGGATTCGCCTCATCGGAGGTTGCTCAGGGCTGCGCCCGGGCTGATGTCAACTGGACCATCGGACTGTGCGATACAGTTATCTCCAGAGATGGGAAGACCATCGGGGGTAGAGATTATACTACGTCCCCGATCTACCAGTAGTTGGAGCTACTATTTTCTGCTGAGAAACTGATTACCCTGGGTCATAGTGTCTTGTCACTCCTTCAGTGCACCGGCGTACACGTCTATTCGAAATATGTCGATGTCTATTGGGCTTAGACAATGGTTCCCCTTTGTCTCACCGATGCTCTCTGACTTAACGGATGGGGAGAGTAACCGGATATGTTGTGGTCGCTGCGCCGTATTTAGAGTCAGGATACACACAAATCAGGCCCTGATTAACCACGAAGAAAATACCCAACTACGTATGCTTCTCAGACTCGTGCAGGAAGTAAATTGATTCGATTTTGTCAGAGGCCATGCACAAACCCCACTTTGAAAAGCCATAAACAAACAAACGCCTCGTGATAATTGAAATTGGGAGCAGAACACACACCCGAGTCCCCAGCAAACCTGGTAGACTCGGTACATCGATCCTCCGTGTCCATCTGTGCAGAGCCGGGCTCGTCTCAATCGCGTCTTCGGGTGCCTGGCGCACCAGCCGTTTTCGTGTGGCACAAACCAAGTAACCTATCCATCCAATGGATGAGTCCCACTGCGCCAAATACACTGCTCCAAAGCCGCCACAGCGAAGCACACCTCACTCCCAGACACATAGGAACAGCCGTCATCTGCCACCAACCCTCATGTACCGCACTGCATCGCATCTCGGTTCCAGCGTATGCGACATATTATTTAAATTCCATGTCCGTCATTTCCACTGCATCGGCTGAGCCCAGATAGAGGATGTTGTTGCATCTGTATGGGGAAAAGAGAGTTAGCCAAACTGGAATCACATCCAGCCCGACGTCGAGTCGACCCAAGCGCGCATCACGTACCTGATCAGAACAAGTCCCAATGCACCGGTGGGCTTTCCGTCGATAAACTCTTGAGTGTCGCGCAGCAGGACGTTCATGTATGAATCGATGCTCTCGAGGGTGCCCTTGTATTCGGTCTGGCCCCACTTCAGGCGGATGAGGACTTCGGTGCCAACGCTGTAGAAATGTATAAATTAGCAAGCTGTCCCAGCAGCAACGGTGCATATGTGCGGATGTCGGGAGAGATAGATATGCTGCTTGGGTCTGTTTGATGGGGTCCCGGGTGGGTTGGGGGCGGGCGCATACCGAGCCTGGAGGAAAGGACGGGGGTTAAGCGGTTGGAACTGTAAAAGTACGAGTCAGCAATTGTCTTCTGGGAATAGCGCACGGGTTCAGGCGCTGATGAGGGGGATCTCGAGCTCGATAGCGGGCTGAGCTTGAGGGGGAAAAGACGAACACTCATTGTGACTCAAGATGAGTTTCTGGTCGTTTGTGGTGGAGTAGGCTTTGAGGTTATGATGACAACAAAAGCTCAAGCAAGATCTATTACTCCGTTGGTTAATCGTGCTTGTCGTGCCGTTAACTGCGTTGACATCGGAGTCGAGATCGCGAAAATGTGAGCTGAATAAGGCGGTGGTTGGTGGCCAATCAGCGCCCATATTTTCTCACCGCCCTTGAGGTCCTGTATAGTGGTGGGCATGCTTGGATGCTTGGATTGACATGATAGCTTTGCTGCTGTAGATAAATACATGTACCCTGCATTAACTCCTTAGAGCTACAATAAAGGGATCAAATTCTTTTCATGGCTCTTTTCTCATCATTCATATATCTCCCATTTTCAGCATCCTCCGTGCCCCATTCCCATCACAGCTTCCAAGATTAAGCTCATCAACAAACACCAGTAATAGTACAATGAAAAATTATGATCAGGTTTCATCGGAGTTTCATAGATTCAGGCGCCTGGCAATCGTCATCGCCAAGAAGATCTTCGACTTAACGGCCAACAGTCCAGGTGATTTCCTTGATGCTGACTTCCTCGCCTTTCTTCTCATCGTAGTCATACCACTCGCCCTCCGAAAGGTCAATACCAGAGAAGGTGGTGGTGGAGTCAATAGCCTTGGCCTCCCATTCGCCCTGGATTGTCTTCATCAGCACATACAGTTACGTAGGTAAACTCTGGGCATAATTTGGGATTTACTCACGTCCGGCTTGAACTCAATGAACTCAAGGCCACGGCAGTCCATTTCAATGATCTTCTGGGCGCCTTGCTTCTCCTGAGCCTCATAGGGCTTAGGTCCACTAGTGATGGAGGCAGTGTGGGTTTTCTACATGTTGTTAGCCGTGTAATCATCGGAAAGTCACGAAGGCCAAATGATTGATGCCAACAAAGCGAAGTGGAATTGAAATGCAAGGAACTCGCAAGAAAGGGCAAAAATGGAACTCTTCCGGGCCATGAGATCAAAAAATAAAATGAAATTAGCTCGCTTACCGTGCATAGTCGGCACTTCCACACGAAGTTAGCCTCGCCGCGGCTACCGGGGATTTCATGCACCTCCTATATATCAATCCATTTAACAAGCCATTCAATCGTGATGAGATAGAGAGTGATATGTAAGTAATTTACGTACGAAACGGTTGAAGCTGACCCAGTTGGGGTGCGTCTCGTGGCAGGAGGTGCATTGCACTCGGAAAGTGTAAAAGTAGGGATTTTCCTCAGTGTCGGTGGGCAGAAGGGCAGTAACGCTGTATCATCATATTAGCTGGTTGCCTCTTTGATAACAGTGGCCGAAAGGATTTGCCCGCGCGGCGTTCCTGGAATTGGAGTGCAGTGCGGGGAGATCGAGGCACCCGCAAAGGCTCAATAACCGAATACATAAGCTAGAAGCACTTACCCCTCCAGTTGAGCTTCGACCGAAAGAGTGAGCATTTTGGCTTTTGAAGTCAAGTGGGTGATCTTGATCTTGAGGTGTGATGGCTGAAATCAAGATCCTTTCTGCAGGTGATGCGGGGTGGAGATGGAAAATACTTAACGTAGATCGAGGCTTGGCATGTGACCAACTCTGTAAACATTAGGCGTATCAAGACTACGAGATATGGATGACAGGCAGAAGTGTGCAGGGGAGCTTGGGTACTTGAATTGTGATTTTATTTATAAAAAAAAGCTGAAAATAAACGCCGGTCATGCTCAAGCTATCGCTCGCAACGAACCAAACAAGCTATATACATCTCGAAGGTAAAATACAGACTCATAAACACGTCAAAATCCTCACAGACGGCTCTGCTGAGAGTCCTGACCCAGCGGCTTCGTCGAGAACGCATTGAAGAACTCGTTGAGAGCGTCAACAGTGCCACTTCCCTCAACCAGCTGCACGGTGCAAGCAACGTGGCTGTCGGGGCGAGTGACGACAACACCACCCTTCTCAACATCAAAGCCTAGCTTCTCATGGGCTGCAAATTGAGCCTGGGGTACACGCACATCGGGGATATCATCGGCATAGAGGTGGTGGTGGTAGTCGCGGAGGACCTGGGGGATAGAGTCCACATCGATGGTGTTCTTGGAGCCTGCATAGATCACAGACAGAGTGAAAAGCTTGGAGTGAGGGTTGTGGCGCTCGAAGAATGACACATCGGCAATATCAGACCGGCGGTATACCGAAAGGAACGAGCGCTCCTTCTCTAGGTTGGCAGCCAAGTCGGCAATGGCCTTCTTAGTCTTGGACTGGTTGCCAGCGAAGACGAATATACGGAATGCACCGTTAGCGGGCACTTCCTGCTCGAGTTCGACAAAGTTGGCATCTGCAAGACGGGTGACGGTGGTCGGGGTGAAAGCGCGACCCGGAGTCAGATGGACACCGGGGATCTTGAACAGAGCGGACTTGGCAGGGTGGCTCGGATCCCAGGTGAAAATGTTGGGCTGGTAGGCCACTCCGTATCCACTAGTGAACTCGCAAGATGATTTGAAGGTCTTGACGAATTCGTCCTCCTCCCCACCAGCACCCACGGTGGTATGGCTGGCAGAACCAACCTCGCCGGCAGAAGGACGGCGCTTGGAGAACAGGGCTGCGTACTTGGAATCGAAGTTCAACAAGGTCTCAGCGATATCCTTGCGCTCGCTCTCGTAAGTGCTGAGAATGGAACGGTTGGCAAGACCACTCTCCACGGCGTGGATCTTCCATGCCATGTTGAGTGCGTCATGGAAAGCAGTGTTCATTCCTTGGCCGGCCTTGGGCTTTACGTGTGTTAGCGCTATTTTCAGAACAACAAGGACTTCAAAGGGGAGTACTGACGCTGTGAGTGTGGCAAGCATCACCACCCATGAAGACTCGCTCGTCAAGGGTATACTTTTCAGCGATACCCTGTCCAATAGGGTAGACAGAGTACCACTCCACCCGATCCCACTCAATCCAGTATGGCTTAAGAATGTTCTTCGCGGTCTGCTGGACCTCCTCGGCGGTGGCAGTCTTTCGGGGGTTCCAATCGGCGTCGGTGGAGGAGGCGATCTGGACATAGAGGCGGACCATGTTGTCCTCGCGGGGAATGACCATGATAGAGCCAGCGTCTGAGTGGATGGTGCATTTTGTCTATATATCAATGTATTAGAGAAATACGTCATATTGGGCCATTTCGGGCATGCTTACCTCAATGTCGGGGAAGTTAGTGCGCACGACACCGTCCATGACACCCCACACGTAGGCAATAGGATCCTTGTGGTGGATCTTGATGTTAAGCTGCTCGCGGACGAAGCTGCGGGCACCCTCACCACTGAACAAGTATTTGGCGCGTACATTCTCGATCACATTGGTATCCAGACACTTCAGATTGACTTCAACAGGGTAATCAGCGTTGGCGCCATCGTTCTTGAAGCCAACGATGGTCCATGGCCGCTCAACGGTTGTGCCAGCCTTCTTAATTTCGTCCAAGAACACGCGCTCAATCTTGCCTTGGTGGACCAGGGTGGTGAAAGGGTAGCGGGTGTCAATGAAACGGGGGCAGCTAGGCCAGCTGCCGGTACGGCCGATGCCAGAGCCGTCACCCTTGGGATCCCAAAAGGCAACGTCATACACCTTGGCAGGCTCGTAAGCCATGATCGAGCGCTTCAAGCCAAGGTTGCGCAGGATCTCAGTAGATCGCGGCTGGATGCCGTCAGCGCGACCAGTAGCGGTCGGCACTGGGCGGTTGTCGATGTGCTTCACTTTGTAACCCCATCTTGACATACACAGGGATAAGAGCAGACCGACGGGGCCGGCGCCCACGATGACAATGTCATAATTCTCTTGTTGCACCATGCTGGAAATCAAACACAGGGATTAAGGTGGGGGGTAGGTATGAATTGTATGGCGAATGGAGATATTATCAGCGTAAATAATCGTATATATGACTTGAAAGAAAAGCAATGTAGACCAGAGTGTCACCCTGCACGATGACCGAAAGAAAATGAACGAGGGCCATGGCTATCCTATATACTGTTCGGGAACTGGGGTAAGTGGACGGATTGGGTGTTCGACTGAAGCAACGGAGAACATCCACGGCATTCAGAGTCCGCGGAATCGTGGGGAGCACCGGATCGAGGGTCGGGGTAGCCAATCAGGTTCGCAAGGAAAGGAATTATGGACGATTTGTCAGAATCGCAGAAACAAGCGCCGTGTGGGGGCAGGGCTGGCTTTGCATAATGTCCATAGTATCGTCGTTGATCCCGAGCTGGTAGCCGTAGGGGCTCCAGTCTGACTGGGTTGCTCCTCTTTTCTGCTACTCCACCCGGGAACGATCTCGGTAAGCGGACTGGAAGGCACGTGACATCGCCTCGGCAACCCTGGCCGGGATCTCTCGAGAACCTTACCCTGTACAACACGTCTAAACTCCCGTACGGAGTACATATGTACATCGGAGGAAAATTGCCCAATCCACATCTAGACCCAGAAATGGCTAGCGGACTATCACTTGGAATATTATTGGCTACAGGCTTCATTATTCCCCTCGTCCCGTTCTGCCGAGTTTACTGAAGTCCCTGCCGCCTTATCCACTAAGTCCCACGCCGTCATGGTAGTTTAACCTGGTACTTACACCGCAGATAACCCGAAGTTCCGTGCCATGCTCTAGATGAAATACCCATGAGGTCTGGCACCTACTTACTGTTGTTTCCTCGGTCTGGTCCATGGCAAATGAATCGGTTCCACCCGTCTTTCGGAAAAACACAACATTGGAAGCATTGCTACATGCACATGTGGTTTATTCCATGGCAATAGCAATAGCACCCAGAGGGCTTGACTCTAATTAATAATATATGCAGTGGATTGAATGATCCCATGTACCACATAGTTCCATCCGTAGCATAAAAATATCGACACCTGAGGCGACTATGACGAAAGAGGCTTAGTTCGGGTACAAGTTGTCCCGCTCCGAACTATACACATGAACTACACGGAAGAATCATATCAAGATCAAACACATGATATGTATGTGTGAGTTATGCACGATAAGGGGGATTGGATGATTAAAATAAAATTATCCTGCTATTTCTTGCAGACATATGGAACAGGTACTTAGGTATGCATGTGAAGTGAGTATGTAAGAATCTTTTGCAAGATTTTATAATATATGTATGTACTTGCATGTGCTCTTAATGTGGTGGGTGGTGACAGCACACAAAAATGTGACGTATTACTCGTAATCTTACAGAGTACCTGTGGTTTTGTTATATAATGGTTGTGATAGGTATGGTGGTTGCATACCAATAATTTGTGACATTGTAATATGCGGATCTAGGTCGTATTATGGAGCATGTGCCACTGTCGTCAATATCATGTTGTCTTTTTAGAGTCGAGTACTAGTACCACCTAGGTAGAGACATGTGCTGAATGAACGGTTGATTGGTCAGTCTATCAACAGCCTTGTTGAGTCGGAATATTATTGTTTGTTTTTTAATTTTTCTTTTTTCCGTTTGTTCATTCATTGTTTGTTCCCATATATTGCCTTTGTTCCAATATTCTTCAATTTCCATTCTCTTTGTTCCCATCTCCTTTGTTCCTATTGTCTGAGAATTTCCAGCCACATTATTGGACTAGTCCTATTGTTGCAGACCATGTGGTCCCAACATGCGCTTTTCGGCATCAATAATGGCCTCGATTTTTCTACTATGCTCTATTGGGTGGCTATGAATAACAATTCAATAGCAATTGTTACTAGGCATATTGTAGTCGTAAATTCCGACGACAGAGCTGTATAAGTATCCTCTTCTTCCAATCCTTTTCCTTATTTGTTCCCATACTTCTTGATACTTTCTACGTTTCTGTTTCTCATACTTTTGCGTGTACCTTTCTGCAGATTTGAAACGGTAAATCCAACAATGTCTGAACCCTTGCCAACTCGTCCCTGGCCAACTCTCAGCGCCATTGACCGGGACCACCAGTCGGGATTCCTCTACGAAGAGGAACGCCAGCAATGGTTGCGGCAGCATCCACATGTTGTTCCTCAAACCGCAAAGAGGAGTCACAACAAGAACCTGCCTGCTTTTCCAGACCGTGGCCCTAGCATGGCTAAAGGCCTTCGTGATATTGCTGAACGCGGTGCAGCTCGTCGCAACGGCACAGCTGCGAACATGAATGATGTGTAAGGGCCATCCTTACCTAAACTTGTTGAACGTGAAAGCTAATATGACGAACAGTTTTACCAAGCCATTGCCACCCATTCCTCCACAGGAAGCTCCTCAGCCAGCCGCAGTTGGCCAGGATGATGTTTCCCAAGGTCTTGGGCGGGATACCGACAAAATGAGCGTTTCTTATGTGCTGAACGGAACCGGCACGCAAGTCCACCACGGCAATGCCGCGTTTGCTCAAAAGGAAGATTCTGAACCTGCCATCGAATTTGGCCAGAAGACAGCTGCCTATGGCACTGTCCACTCGAGTGAAAAGATGAAACCGAATCTCCTTCTCGAGGAACACAAGCTGCAAGGATACGATGACGAGACTCCATCTATTCAACCTAATGGATCTGGGGCGCTCTTGCCACCCTTTTCGTATCACGACTTCAAAGCGCAGGCCTCCTACGACAATGGCCCCTCTGATTTCCGTCGCTTGGCTCATGATACTCCGTCTGCTGGTCCCACATTTGAAGCCCCTGATGCTCAAGCCAGCACCAGTACCCCTCGCTACGCTTACAGTTCAACTTCGTGGTACGAAGCTTCTCCCACTGGCCAGAGATCTTCTCCGGATGTTCAGGGTGCAGTGGCTCGCAGCGCTACTCCAGTGCCTGAAATCAAGCAAGAAGATCAACCCAACGCCGTGGAGAAAGCAATGGATAAACTGATTGCCATCCTCGACCGGGAACAGGAGAAATACCTTGCAAAGGAGAAACTCAACGCAGAAAATTCATCTTCTTCTTACCGTTTTGCTCCCCCCAATTCGGCCTCTACGGATATCTACCATGCGGACCAACATCCTGGATACCAGACTCCTGACTTAGCCATTCGTAAAGCTGAGAGTCCTCTCTTTTTGAGCCCTGGCCCCGCTTACGAAGTTTCAACTACGCCTGTGTACCCCCGGACTGTTATTCCACCTTCTCGCCCTATGTGGTCGCCGTCTCCACTTTCTTCCCCTTATCCCTCCGGAT
This sequence comes from Penicillium rubens, assembly GCF_028828025.1. Classification (NCBI taxonomy): domain Eukaryota; kingdom Fungi; phylum Ascomycota; class Eurotiomycetes; order Eurotiales; family Aspergillaceae; genus Penicillium; species Penicillium rubens. Next base: position 1,607,270 of record NW_026890601.1, on the reverse strand, counting down.
ATTGGTCTTCGGATGAATCTGAACCTGAGACTGCCACATCTCCTGAGTTCGAGTTTGATCGCGGATATTCTGCTTCGGATGCGCCTCTGCAAGAGTCAGCTACATCTCCAGCGACAGCGCCGCCTTCCCCTGATCGTCGTCCCAGTGCCATTCGCGAATATTCCTATGCTGGTGCGCCTCGCGTTGGAATTGATCCGTCTGTTCCCCAAGATCCCCGGCTTACGGAGGTTACTTTCCGCCCTGACTACGTCTCAACTCCTACCAGCGCCCCATGGTACAGAGAATATAGAGCCGCCATGGGCTATGTCGACGTGCCACCACTGTCTTTTGGGTCACGCCAATCGAACGTGGCGGAGAACAAAGCTACTTTCACCATGAATGTCCCCATCCGCGATGTCTCCCAGCATCAGACAACCTTTCACGGGTCTGAGTCTACCAATGGTGAGCACAGCTGCGCAGCTTCCATCGTTGGCAAGGAGTCCAACGCTAGCGAGACTCTCAGCACCGCAACTATTGGCCGTGTCACCCAAAGCCCTGATGTCTGCAGTTCTGAAGGCTCTGAAGACTCTCGTGGAACCAAGCGCAAGCGATACACTAAGAACCTCTTTGGTAAGAAGGGATACCTTGACGACAATGAGGAGCCACGCGGGAGGAAATTCCGCCGTTTGAAGGAGGCCATCGGAAAGGGACATTCAACCATTGGCAGTATCAAGGGAATGGTAAGTGCTTTCCGACAAAGCTTTGGAAAGGAAAAAAAAAAGGAAATCCTACAGTGACTAACAATTTTGACAGTTTTGGGACGATAATCGAGCATTGATCGGCTCATCCAAGCCCGGCATTGTCACTGAAAACACTGCTCCCATTACTCTGAACACCGACATGCAATCCATTCTGTACGCCGAAATTGAGAACATGATCACCCACGCAGCCAACGAATTCCTGATGAAGGAGTATTACGCCGGTCACCTCTCTTCTAGCTCTCTCGACAAGTTGAAGAACAGATGGCAGAAGAAGCACATGCCTGGAGTCCCTGAATTCCGTTTCGACCAAACCACGCAGTACAAGGTTATCATAGCAAACCGCAAACATCTCCAGTTTGGCCAAACAAGCCGCAGCACCCTTGGCGTGGATACCATTCTGGCCGATTGGAGAAGAATCTGCAAGAACATGAGCATCCGCACCTTTGTGGCTCCCGATTCGGTTATTAAGAAGCAAATCCACGATATCCTGAACCTCCTGGAGATCTTGAAGGCCGATGAATGCCACATTGAGCTGATTATGGCCCTTGATGCACATGTTCGTGGAGAGCTGAAGAAGCACGAGATCATGAAGCGATACCGGGACGCTCAGAACTCTGGAATCTCTCCCTCTTAATTCAACTTACGTCCACTTGCACTTCATTTGTCTTTGATTTTTCTCTTTAACAAGTCTTGTCTTGCTTTCGTTTTTTTGTTCTTCGTTTTTAGTTTTTTTTTGCTTTTTTGCTTTTTGCTTTTCTGTCTCGGCTGTTCTGTCCGTCCAGGACAGGACTTGGCCGTTACAGCTTTGCAATCGGCCATCGCTCTTTGCTATTTCTCGTTTTTTGCTATTCTGTTTATGCGTGTTTTTACCAGTGACGACTGAAACCAATCAGTTCAGTGTGCGTAATCCAAATGCAACTCGTCTCAAATGAATCCTTTCCTTTTCCTAGTATATGAACTAAAAATACATATGTAAGCAATAAACATACATCCAGGCGATGCAGGTTGATCGTTCTCGGTCATCGATTAAATTGATAATATTTAACATGGACGACTTAACATGGCAACTGAAGCGAAAAAGCACCGAAAAAAGTGAGGTTGTACACAAAACACGTGGGGCGACGTCATCGGCTTATACGATCACGGGTTGTCACCGCTCAAGTTCTTGAACCTGTAAACATTTGAACGTTCATACCTCTGTGGTGTTTCCGACAGAACGCGTTGTGGTCCATAATAGGCCCCCAATGACCGTCAATACATCCCGCGTTTAGCCCTCCATATCCGGGGGTGGAGATTAATACTAGCTCAATCACAGGAGCTCCGTACAAAATATCCGAATGGCGGGCCCGATCCACACCTACGGTCCGAGCTGCCTGCTGGTGGATGAAGACCAGGACCTCACCAGATTCCAGTCGCTTCGAATACCACCGGAGATCCGGTCACAATTCTTCTATATCTCATCATTGCCGATCGATGATCCACTGGCTCCCCTGCCTCCACCTACAAGCCAGGGGACCGGGAGTGAGAGACTTCCTCCCACGCCATTCTCGGCCAGAGACAACATCGCCTTAGAGGAAGCTTGGCATGATCTACGGGAAGCGAGAAAGACCAACTTTGCGGCCAACCACAGATCCAGGCCAAACACATCGACAGGGGCCCCTGGGATAGCTGTGCCCGGACATGAGTCGATCTCAAATGTCGAGCGCCGCGAGGCAGCCAACCAAGAGGATCCCTCCTTGGTCGGCAGTAGAGGAAGCACTCTGAGCAACCCTCCTTCCTTCCCGGATGACCTACCCTCTCGCAGTCACAAGAGCCACCTCGCTTTTGCTACTGGCAGTGCTGGAATACGAGCTCGTGGGCTCGGAAAGGAAAATCGCGTGGGCTCCCGACTGAGTGACGGGCTTAAACATGACACTCCGAGAGGAATTGCCATCGATCGGAAAAGAGCGCGCTCGTCTTCGGTCAATGAGTCTAGTGCAACCAAAAGAAGAAGTAGTTCTCCACCGGAGGCCGAGAATGTGGGCGAAGGCGAGGAGATTGGAAGTCTACGGGCTGATCGTTCTCACAATGCAAGCATGAGTGGCTCTCCTTTTATACGCGCGCCGGTATCTCAGTCTCAGACGCCACTTGGTCGCTCATTTGAGTCGTCTTCATCAAGAGAAGAAGGCGAATTTCAGGCAGAACTCCGGACCAGCACTGCTCCTCGAAGTGCCCCGAAGCCTTCAGGCCTCAGAACGACCGTGAGCCTAGATCAATTGACTCAGGATTCACGGAGGGAGAGGACAGAGGAGTCAAGCACGCAGCTCAAGATTCCAGTTGGTGTCTCGCGACTTCACTTGGTCGAGTTACCGAATCTCAAGGTGAGGACAATTTCTCTACTCGGCTCTGTACTGTACGTAATAACATTTTCTTTTTTTCAGATGAAACCTATCTACTGGAGCCCTCTTCAGGACATATCAAGTGTCGTCCGAGCTACTTGGTTTTATAAGAATACTATGTTGCCTGTTGAGACTGAGCTTGCGAACAAATTGGAGGAAGGCTACGTCTACTTGAAGCCATGGACCGACACTTGGCAAGATGAACTGAATAGTTGCGTGGAAAACGGGGCTGATGCTGAATTGAAAATTGTTCACCCGCTGTGGACAAAACAAGACAGCCAGCCTACAACTGCACAAGCGCCACATAGTACCGATTCGCCGCTGGATGAGGCGGATGATCCCTTGAGATTCCACGAAAATCGAGCTGCTGGTGGCACATCCGTTCAATCTGAGAGTATCAAGTCATACCTCACATCGAGTGCCATCTATGTTGACGCAATAAATGCCCAAGTGCTTCGGCCCAGCTTGCTTCCCTCAGTATCAAGGGGGCGACGACCTCTTAGTGCAATAAGGAAAGGCCGTCAGATAGGCATACCTGTGGTTCGCGGCTTTAGTCGAAAGTCATGGGAACAACTGCACCCATCAAAGCCCAATCCTATCGACGTGCGCCATTACATCCGTAAGACGCAGTCGAAAAGTCCTGCTGCGCGAGGTGAACAAATATGCTATGCATGCAAGATGGAAGATTCGCGGCCACCTCCAACGGACTTGGTTCTCGTTATCCACGGCATCGGGCAAAAGTTATCGGAGAGGATGGAAAGCTTCCATTTCACTCACGCCATCAATGCCTTTCGGCGAGAGGTGAACATGGAGCTCAATAACGAACCCGTCTGGCCGCATGTGCGCCAGGACCATGGGGGAATCATGGTTCTTCCTGTGAATTGGCGCACGAACTTGTCATTGGATGAGCCCGACGTTGAGTCGGGCATCGACCCAGCTAGCAACAACTTCTCTCTTGCGGATATCACGCCCCAGACTCTACCCGCTATCCGATCCCTGATCAGCGATGTGATGCTTGACATTCCTTACTATCTGTCACACCACAAACCGAAGATGGTCAAAGCGGTGATTAGAGAAGCAAACCGTGTGTATCGACTGTGGTGTAAAAACAACCCAGGGTTCCAAGACAACGGCCGCGTACATCTCATCGCTCATTCGCTTGGAAGCGTGATGGCTGTAGACATTCTCAGCCAGCAACCAACGTATGTTCCTCGGTTTGACTTTTCCAATACGGCTTTACACAGCGACATTTTCGAGTTTGATACAAGACATCTCTTCCTATGCGGAAGCCCAGTCGGCTTCTTTTTGCTTCTCAATAAAGGTATGTTTGAAACCTACATAATACTGTCCTTGTATCTGACATCATCATAGCTAGTCTGCTTCCCCGGAAAGGCAGAGACAAGCCAGGCAGCGATGGTGATGACTTACTTCGTGGCGTTGCCGGCGAAGCAGGTCAATATGGCTGTCTTGCCGTAGATAATCTCTACAATATCATGCACGCAACGGACCGTAAGTGGAAGCCTACCAAAAGATACCCGCATCCCCTTCATCTGTGATACTAACAATCGCGGCTAGCAATCGCGTACCGAGTCAATGCAGCAGTAGACTCAGACCTCTCCAACTCACTCAAAATGGGCTCCATCCCCAGCTCCACCTCCACCTTCTGGCAATCCTTCGGAAGCGTCTTCCGCTGGAGCTCAACCCCTCCATCCCTGTTGCCCTCCACAGCCCCTACTCGCCCGGCAGCAGTCTCCAAGCTCCCATCCAATGTCGAGCTCGAGACCCACGACTTCACTCGTGAGGAGATTGCCGAAAAACGCATGCTTCTCCTCAACGACAACGGTCAAATTGATTATTATCTTTCGGGTGGTGGCGGCCCGTTGAATATCCAGTACCTCAACATGCTGAGCGCGCATAGCAGTTACTGGACACTGAGTGATTTTGTGCGATTCTTGGTTGTCGAGATTGCGAGAAAGCAGGGGAGAGAAGGGACACTGCTTGCTTTCCGGTCTGAGAAGAAGAAGGGATGGAAGTATTCGAAGGGGTGATTCTATTTTGGGGCTGTCTAGGGACTTTGCCATAGCTTTGATGTTAATTTTGCGCTCTGGAGATAGAAGGGGTACTTTCGATTGTGAAATTCGCATACAAACATACGACATCTGGAGACTCGTTCCATGTAAAAAACCACAATGTATTTGTATTCTCATCAATGAAGGAAACTTAGTTGGTGACTGTGTATCGTCTGATCAAAAAGAGGATCGAAAAATGTGAAGACAAGACGAGAAGGCAAGAGATGTACAAAACTCAGAGACAGACAGATAAGAAACCAAAACACAAGTAGCTTTCAGAAGATTCAATCTCCGTCTGGACATAAATCATATATCGTATCGCATCTTTAGCAGATGACCCGGGTGTCCGAGCCATGAACATCCCCCATCAACAGAGCTTCCACAATCTCACCCTTGATACCGACTCCCCGTCCAGCCCGCAGCACTACCAATGCATTCGCCTTTGCCAAACTGCCGACCTTCGAAGACCGCTGTCCGGCACCCTCCACCCCTGTGCTCGTCGCGTACAACCGACCATCCGAGCGTGATGCCGTAACGACAGCACGGTGGTATTCCGTGCGCTTTGGATCGAGCGGGAAGTGGTGCGTCAAGACGACAGCGACGCGGGGAAGACCAAGCTGCGGCGCAAGCCAAGGCCTAGAGCTGAGGGCCTGGGAGCTGTGGCCCAGGCCGGTGAGCTTGTGCAGCGAGGGAAGCACGAACAGGTTGAGGGTGACGAGGGCGGAGGCCGGGTTTCCAGGGAGCGAGAAGATGAGCTTTGATTGGCGCTCCTGTTGAGAGGATGTGGCGTCGCCGGTTGGTTTGAAGGGGACGGTTGCGAAGGTGGTTGGTTTGCCTGGTTTCATGGAAACACGGCCGAAGTGGATGGTGCCACCGAGGGAACGCTCGATGGTCGGCTTGAGGAGGTCGAGCTCGCCCATTGAGACGCCGCCAGTTGTGATTATAACGTCGACGCTGGTGGAGGCTCGGCCAACGCCGCGGAGGGAGTCGCGGAGGGCGTGCTCGAGCTCGCTGGCAGGTGTGTCGCGAGCGATGCCGAGGTCGACGGTTTCGAAGCCCCATGAGTTCAGACATGAGAGAAGAGAGGGGCGGTTGGAGTCGCGGATCTGACCACCTGTGAGAGTTCGCGGGTCATTGTGCTCCACGAGCTCGTCACCGGTGCTCAAGACGCCTACGCGGGGTTTGCGGAAGACTTTGACAGTCCTAGTACCGGTTGATGCTAGCAAACCAATCTCTCCGCCGACGGGAGATATTAGGTCCCCGCGGCCCACTATTTTGGAGCCTAATGTGACATCGCTGCCAGGCTCGCGCACATTCTCGCCGGGCTCGATGTCCTCAGCGAGGATTTCGACTGTCGCTTCTTCCTTGCCGTCAGGTGTGCAGGAGTCCAAGGTTGTATCCTCGACCATGACTACGGCGTTCGCGTTTGGGGGGAGAGGGGCACCGGTGGTAATTCTAGCGATGGTCCCCGGTTGCAATGGCTCTAGATTTCCGCCGACATTGGCATGGGCAATGGATGCTACGGGGAAGATCCCCTTGGTGGATTGGCCGGCGGAGCCAGATTCTGGTGCAATGACAGCGTAGCCATCGACGATACTAGCTCGATACGCTGGAACGGCCTCTGCGGCGTAGACGTCTTCTGCGATCACCGAGCCAATTAAGGAGGTGGTCACTGGGACCTCAATGACTTCTGGCTCGGGAGTGTGCTCATTGATCCGCCGAAGCGCTTCATCTACAGAAAGCATCGGGTAGGGTGAGGAGCGATAGCGCCGGTTAGGGCCTGCACTAGGGTCGTTGGACTGGGGCCTCTCCGACGGCAACGTATGCGCTTTTGGGGTCTTATGTCCATGTCCGTGATCATGACCATGGTGGTGGTGATGGTGATGGTGGTGATGATTTTGAGTAGCACCAACGCCTGCCTCCGATTCGAGCTTCTTCACACCTCCAGCATGGAGGTTCCGTGAATTAGCCCCAGCAGACTGCAGGCAGGCATGTGGAAGAAGCTTGACAACAGCGTCGAGGTTCTCCATGGCTCCTTTGGGTGAACCAGGTAAGGTAATAATCAAAGTCTTATTACGGACACCAGCAACTGGTCTGGCCATCATAGCAACTGCGCGGGGGGATTAGCAGAAGTAGATATAGTTAAAAGGGGAGCGCCATGGCAGCGCCATGGCGCCGCCCCTGATGTCATGCTCACAGGGGGTTACTCTCAAGGAGGCAGCAATCATGCCGTGTCTTGAAGTCTTGGTTAGTTTACTAGCGTCAATGCGGCACCCGGGTATCCAACTTACACTAGTCCCGGCGCATGGCGTTGGATTAGGGGAGAAACGGCCTAGTGATATCATGAGCATAAAGCAACGGGTCAAGATCAGAATCACAAACTTCAGGAGTATTGTCCTTGATGGCAAATCCGGTTCCTCCGCTAAGGAGGATGAGGTTGTACCAATTAGGGCTATCGGCCCAGTCGTATATCGATTGCTGGATCTGGAACACGTCGTCCGGGACGATCCTGGATGCGGGGGGTTCCCACTTCCCCTCTGCAGCCAAGATAGGCCGAAGTGCATCGACGACCTTGTCAGAAGCGGGGTCTTCCGAAGCAGTATCTGAGACGATCAGGATTGCGGCTTTCAATTTGGTCTCCATGATGTGCGCTGTGCATAAATCTGGGGAAGTGGATGTTTGGCGGGGGAAGTCGTTTTAAATAGGGAAAAACATCGGACTATCGCCAAACTCCGACGTAAATCGTGTATTTTTAGCGTTGGCGAAATCAATGCCGCTGTTTTTTTTTTCTTACATGCCAATCGTAATAATTTCCGAAAGGGTAACTTGCCTCTTTTATGGTTCATATTAAGTTGAGTTACGAATTATTCCGAGGTCCTTCCAAGGTTGTAAGCAAAAGTCGGGGTTGGGTGTAACCCCAATCAATCCAATCCAATCGGATTGGAACCTATAGAATATGTCTAACTACATATAGATTGGCTTTTAAGTCAATTCTGGATGGGATGTTGTCATGTATTCCGTGTACTTCAGTAAGATAGTCAAAAGCTACCTAGGTAGGCTAAATAGAGACTACAATGAGTGCCTACATGTAGATATACATATGTAGGGAAGAAGTCATTCATTCGATAGCGATTTCTACAAGTATTTGTTCACCCTAGTGTAACAAGCGGAAAACTAACTCACGCAGCCCCAAATTTGATACATCTGATCTCCGGATCACTGATGCAATTCATCAAACCCAAAATGGCTCTACGTGGTCGACCCCAGACGCCCCAATGCGGTATATCGAAACATGAACATGAACTATGAAAACGAGAATAAAGAGGCGAGCAGGTCGTCTGGGGCATATGTTTCGAGTCCTCGATATCTGTTTGCTGCCCAAATTTGAAGCTCTTCTCTTTCAAAGGCTCAATTTCAGGCCGCCTCCAACACCGCTGCCTTTTGGGCCACGAGAAGGCCGACAATCAAGCCGAAAAGTCCCAGGACTGAGCTGAAAATCTCGACGACAAGAATCTTGACGAATCTGAAAAAGATAACATGTAAGTGACAGTCCTATCATATCAACAATACCACGAGGATCACCTACAGGCTGGGATCAGCGGCATCGGCCAGGGCAGCACCACTTCCATTGATACCAACGGAGATACCACAAATAAGATTGCAGATGCCGACTGAGATTCCTCCCCAGAAGACCGCGTATCCAGTGTAGTAGTTGCTGGAGGTGTGGATTCCGCCTTCGGGTACCGGGCTGAGCTTCGAGGAGAAAACAATGGCCATGATGACGCCGTAGATAGCGACGACTTCACAGAAAATAATGGAGATCAAGTTCTTGGTGCGAATACGGGGTGCTCGGACACCACCGCCAACAATGGATGAGCCGGTAAGGAAGATACCCCTAAAGAAAATATGCGGTCAATATCACCATGTCAAATCATGTCAAGAATCGGCGTACCATGCTGCGCCAACAACCGAGAAGCCGATACACGATGCGATTCCGATATTTGCCCAAGCATAAGGAGAAACCTCCTCAAGGAAACGGCCGACCTAATACGTGTCAGGTTATTGGACTTCTGGAGCAAATCGTTTGTTTCTCTTTAACGTGAGTCTCATACATTGAACGCTTCTCCCTCTCCGTGAAAGAGCATATCTAGAATCCACATCTCTCATTAGCTGCCAGATCGCACCTTGGCCCCATTGAAACGTACACAATCCCACCACAATGAGAGTGGTGATGGAGACACCGGCCGGATAGAGGTAAGCCATGGCGACCTCTATAAGCCTGATGAATAAATTAAATGGTCAGGATGATCGCAGACGTAGAAAACACAGCCGATAAGGTAGCTGAAGCTCTGGAAAGGTGATGGGGGACTCGGTGGCCGGAGCGGATTAACTGCTCCGTTCGGGCGGTGACCTCGCGTTGCGCTTCCCCGGACGTGTTGGACCACCTGCTTCTCCCTACTTTTACTGTTCTTTCAAGGGAAGACGCTGGTCTTAACCTTCTATATTCTCATTAGTCTTGTTCTTGTGTTTTTCACCCAGTCGCAAATTCCTGACCTCGTTCCGTGCGGCTTCACTACCCCTGAATTCCAGCCGCATCAATATCTCCGTTACAATGGCGTCTACCTCCGTTGGGTCGTATTCGAACCCCTTGAAGAAGTTCAAGTAAGAATTTGGAGGACACAGTATCGAATCAGAATTGCATTGCTAATGGATATATGTAGGCTGGTATTCCTAGGCGAACAGAGCGGTAAGCGTCTCCTCACTTCATACCTCTACTACATGCGCTCTGGTCGATGAGAGGCTGGCACAAGATGTCTAACGTTACTGCAGTCGGCAAAACATCATTGATTACTCGGTTTATGTATGATTCGTTCGACAACACATACCAAGCAACTATTGGCATCGACTTTTTGTCCAAGGTACGCCACATTGTATACCCCGCACAAGGATCTAATTCATTGGGCGTTGCCCCGAGAACCTATCTATTTGTGAGAGCTGGACTAACTATCGTATCTAGACCATGTACCTTGAAGATCGCACTGTGCGCCTTCAACTTTGGGACACCGCCGGCCAGGAGAGATTCCGTTCCCTTATTCCTTCCTACATCCGAGACTCGAGTGTTGCCGTGGTAGTATACGATATTTCGAATGCCAAATCGTTCCAAAACACACGAAAATGGATTGACGATGTGCGCGGGGAACGTGGAAACGATGTTATTATTGTGCTCGTGGGCAACAAGACCGATTTGAACGATAAGCGGGAAGTCACCACCGCACAGGGCGAGGAAGAGGCAAAGAAAAACGGGTTGATGTTTATCGAGACCAGCGCGAAGGTCGGGCACAACGTGAAGCAGCTTTTCCGGAGAATCGCCCAGGCTCTCCCTGGAATGGAAGGCGAGGCCAAGCAAGGCGAGAGCACCAGTATGTTCATTCTCATGTTTTATTCGCCGAGTCCTCATACTGACCATGACCCTTCCCACAGTGATCGATGTCAATATCAGTCCCAAGGAGACGACCAGCAACGACGGCTGTGCCTGTTAAGATTCACCCGCATCCATTCCCCATTCCTACGTGCTCTACCTCGATGAGAATCGAGGCTGTCATGATATCCTACAGTTTTCGAAGATGTACATGTTTCTCCTTTCTTTGCCCGCACCTCGAGTCGATAGCGCGTGTCTAGATCTTTCAATACCGAATGCGGTTGTATCCAGTTATTTTATGAGCTGTTGGGAGGAGACAAGGTGTTTTGATTCCGTTTAACCAGCATCATACGTTTATTTTTCTTTTTTTTTTGTGGCGGTTGAAGTTACTTCGCTTGACTTTTCCTTTGGGAGTTCGTCATTACCGCTCTGGCAGCATGGGCTCACATATCTGATATGCCTGATATGCTTTATTTCATGAAGCTGTATAATATGGCATTTCCCTTCTGGGTAACGCACCGCATAGCCGGCGCCAATGAAACTTGAATTCAACACTACCATACCCATCAACTATGTGGAATCCTTGAAACATGACGAAGGTGCTGTTCTGGTATTCGTAAGGAGCCATGATTTGCTTCATCCGTCACGTATACTACGTCTCGATGGGTTCCCAATATGTCGATGGCGTTTTTTTTGTACATCTGATCACTTGAGAGGCACGTGTTAAAAGACAAACCCCTTAACGTCGTTCTCGTGCTCCAAATTCCACGCTCTTTGTATTAAAGAGTCGACCTTGTTCGTGTCTTTGATTCCGCCATATTTGGCGAGAGCGTGAGTTTTTGCCTCGATTTCAGACCTAGTAATGTCAGAACCTGATTGTGCCATCTTTTAGAAATATGGAAAGCATACCTTGTCAAGGGAAGCTCCGGGTCTCCCTTTGCAAATGTGACTGATTCCGTGAAAGTCTTCCCGGACTTGCATTGAACAATAACAGTGCCTTGCCATCTCTCTGGGAACTGAGAATCAATCTCCGCATTGTATTCCATCTTCACTCGACTCTGGAATGTACGCAGAGAGGCATCCTCCAGATCAGCTTCAGTGAAGTCAGTTATCATAGCTTGGCCTTTCTTCGCCGCAATGGCTAGTACAAAGCCCATTGAGAACTTGCTCTGGTGAACTGTGTCTCCATTCCCACTTAGGCTAAGTACGTTAATAGCAGCCTGGTATGTGGGAACTAGGACAGAGTCAATCTCGTCAAAATGAACCTTGTTCTTGCTCATCAGCTTCAACAGTGCGTCCACGCTAGGATGCGTGTGTCGACAAGATGCGTGCCATTTGAAGCTCGAACGAACAATGGCAAATTCAGTGCCCAAGTTCTGGTCAATTGCTTCTGAATTTGTTTCGTCGGGGACTAGAGCAGCCCCCATTGCACGCGGTCCTTCCAAAATATCCCGTGGGCCTAAAAGGCCATCACGAGCGGAGTACGCAGCAAATATACCGTCAAAGCAGGCCTTTGCTGTGTGTACTTGTTTTGAATGTGTTGCATCCATCAAGAATTGCCATAATCCTGCGGCTTGAGTTCCAGCTGTTCCGACTGCTGATGATGTCTGGTTCGCATCAAGCTTCAGTAGGTGGGCTACAGCTGCTGCAACTCCAATCACTCCGCCTGTGGCAGTGGTATGGAATTTCTAAAGCGTAAGTTAATAATTGGAAACTAGCCAGCTGTGCCTAGGGTTGCTGGCATGGTGATTTGATATTCATGGAAAACTAATTATCTTACCTCATAGTGGCTCTTCCCCAGATACTCTCCAACACGGCAACCGACTTCGTAGCCAACCACACAAGCAGTGATGAATTCTTCTCCACTTGCCTCAATATCTTGGGACACTGCAAGAGCAGCTGGGAAAATCACAGTCGCCTATGGCCAAATAAGCATGGTGTTGGCCGACATGTCATGCATTGATATTGGACTTCAAGGTGCAACAAGCAACGAGAACACAGGCAAGACTCACCGGATGCATGATGCTTCGATTGTGCAGATCATCCTGCTCGACCACATGAGCAGCAGCAGCATTGATCAGACTAGCAAATGCAGGACTAGTAGTGAGGGCTTGGGAACCATCAATTAGTTCGCTCTTTCCACTAGACGGGCCCATTTGAGCCGCAAAACGCACTATTGCAGAAACAGCGGGATGGCTACGGCCGGCTATGGCACAGCCTAGCGTATCTAGGAAGAAATCTTTGGTGCGTTGGACCACATCATCAGGAATGTCGTTGTATCTCAGGTCGGCGGCCCATTTGACCAACCGATCAGTTCTCGATTCTTGGCTTGATGAGATAGTCATTGCGGAGTCTCAAGAAACAGGTTATATAGGAATGAATGAAATGACTTGATGCCAACTCCAAGTTCAACGTCAAATATAGGCGGGGCAAAGACGGGTAGAGCACGTCGGTCATTTACTTCCAAGGTTACTTCCCCTCTTTGGAGGATGAGCTAGCTATTTCCCGAGGTATACAAATGGCCCATGAAGCCGATTTGAGAGTATACAACGAAAGGGCTCTGATATATTGCGTAGATACTCATCCAGTCAGACCATAGCCTCCCAATAAAATATTCAATTATTCAATCCATATTTGTATAAACCATTCAAATAGCAGGACTGACATGTGACAGCATATAGCCGACTTATACCTAATTAGGAATATTCATGCCCTGATCATAAGGCATAAGGCATAAACTGTATTGGCTCAGGCATCAATATTTTCATAAATGCATAAAATGATCGCTAAAGTAAGGGGGCAAGCCACCTGGGCATAAAAATGTAGTCTTCTGTTGTGTATTACCTTCGAGGTCACATGGATGATCAGGTAGAACCCATGCATAAATTCAATAAAAACACTGAATATAGACTTCAAGACACAGACGAGCAGATTAAAAGAAGATGAAGTGAGTACCTATAACTATCCATGAATAACTAGATGAGAAGTGAAAATGTAATCCGAGAATCGGGAAATTGATCTGCGGGCGGATCGCCCGGGAAATGGCGCCCCTGGGCCATCTGCCCTGCCATACACCCAGCCTTTTTCCTCTTCCCTTGCTTTGCCCGTATATATACCCAACCACATTTCCATCGCTATTTTCATCTCGATAACGCACATTCTTGGAATACACACTCATGGGGTTCACTTCCCGTTTTCTCCGCATTCCGCGGCCAGAGGTGAGTCGAGATCAAATCTTATCCATTACCGGAGCTAACTTATTTCGTCACTTCAAAGTCCTTTCTCTATGTGATGAGCTTAGAGACCGGTGCTTCATTAATCACACTTTCGCTTCTCTTGAATAAAATCAGTGGCCTCTATGGCTTACTAGCCCTTTTGACCGGCTATCACCTGTCCCCCGTACAGCTCTCAATGTACCTTTGGTCCCTCGTTGCCCTTGGTCTCGCCGCACTTCTGTTCCCACACATTCGCAAACAGTCCCCTCTACAATGTCTCGCCCTCGCCTACCTCTATGTATTCGACAGCTTGATTAACGCCGCTTACACTGCCGCTTTCGGTGTGACTTGGTTCTTGGTGGTATCGCAACATTACGACAGTGGCGAAGCCGCCGGTCCAGGGGGCGACACGATCGCCCAAACCGCTGGCTTTACCAGCCCCAAGTACGATGCAGCCTACGTCGAAATCCAGAACACCAAAGAAGGAAACAACTTCGTTGCTCATCCCCCGCGTGCGGCCGAAGATCTCAGCAATGTCGTTCTCCAGCCCGAGAGTCTCCCGAGCATCATCTTCATCTGCCTTCTGTGGGCGGTTCGCGTCTACTTTGTCCTGGTGATGCTCGCTTTCGCGCGCCAGGCCCTCCGTCTCTGGGTTGCGATTCCCCGGCACACCCAACTCCCGACCCACAGCCGCAACGTTTCTGTCGCCAGCGTTGCCGATATCGATCGGGAGCCTTTCTCTCCCTATAGCCCCGACGGCCAGGGCTGGCAAGGCAGGCTGGGTCGCGTGATGGTCAGCATCGGCCACAGCTATTGGTTGGGCGAAGAGGAGGACGGTAACTGGCTCAGCGGCATCAACCACAAGTTCCGCAACCGCTCAAACAACACAGAGCTGCCCGGTGCGCTGGAAAGAGAGAGGAGACGCCGTTCTGGGACGGGTCCCCCAGCACCGTCGCCATCTATTGTTCGATCTACTGTCCTTCAGCAGCCAATTCCTGAGCATGCACCTGGTGGCATGAATGTGAAGATGCAAGACTGGAACGCACCTCGATAAATGACCTCTCGGCGGCTACTGAACAACATCAGTCGCAATAATGTACAGCCCTCGCTTCGACTCGGCTCAATGTCTTCAGCCCCCTATCTTCCTCCTGGCTGTGTGCACCGGATACAATGAATTTGTCTGTGCCCAACCAGGGGACACAATCCATCTTGGCTCTTGTGTCCGTCCCATCGTTTTATGAGGTCACTCAATCGGGGTAACCGATCAATTGACTTCATTCGATACTCCACCATCACGAAGCCCGAGCCCCTTTTTGCTCGATACTTACGATACACTGCACATATGAATTTGGAACGGGTCCAGGTATATGGCGATGAACAAGCCATTTCTGTGTCGTTGATCGATATCTGGGCCCCTCCTGTCTGGGTCCGGAAGGCGTTTTAAATTCCGCCATGGGAATTGGGGCGCTTTAAACACAAATGACATCTGACATCCAGGATTTTGGCGTCGGGACATGGATATGTACATTGCTTATCTGAAATGGGGGTTCTGCATATTTTCCCCGCAAGGGTCTCATGTCTTTGTTTTGTACACAATTGCTTTTGGGCACCCCTCACATATAATATCAGTATGATTTTTTTTCTTGACGATTTAACAGATTATGGTCAGTAATACTGAGAAGGTTGTTCGAGTCTTTCGAACGCCGAAAGCTTCATAAGTACGAATTATTCTTGTATTAAATGAGATAACGAGATTAGGTTTTTTTAGGATTCGTGATGCACTCGGCCGAATTATTAGAATAAGGCTGATTGGCTAGGATCATGGTATACACGAGCGAGATCGGTGACCGTTAACCTTCGGCATTTGACCGGCAGTCTTGTTCTAGTAGGGACTGCCTGAAGCCCGTAGAAATTCCCCTAGGACAGTACGGAGTAGAATACGTTGAAAATACGGGAATACTCCGAATAAAATGCATTTGTTGGGCATGGGTAATTGCTGTGGTGCTATTGGTACGCTAAAAGCATGAAGGTAAATACTTTTAAGTCGACCTCGGGATGCTATGTGAGTTAGTCACCGAATAACCCGGGATTATTGGACTCCACGTAATCCCATGAAGCAAATCCCTTGACAATCCCAATATTTAAGTGTATTTCATATGTACGTAGCTGTCGATGTAGTTCTCTTAAACGACAGGTACCGCACGAGCTAGCAAACCCCGACGCTGACGTGCTCGACGGTATCACGGGATCCCCCGCACTGAGCCCAAAGCGGAAGGTTTGCATCCTTGTCGTTAGGTGTTTGCACTGATGTCGTGATCGAAGACCAATCAGCAGATTGCTGATCTAACCCCGACGACGGAGAATGGAGCGAGCGAAGGAAACAAAAACCACAGGCCTTTTTTTTTTCTTGTCTAGAAGGACAATTCCAAGAGAGCTGAGAGACATCATATTAATTGTCTCCTCTCACTTGTTACTATATCCCTTCGGTTCTGTGCTGCGAGTGGGAGATCGCTGCATACATACTGAGAAGATATATCGCGATTTTATCATCCCACTTACTGCTGTGATCAACAGCAAATAATCGCAAAAATGGTGTCTATCTCAAGCGCTGCTGAAGCGGGTAAGTCATTTTCAATTATCTTCCATTCTCGAAAATGCAGGGCAATGGCTGATCACCATGCGATTGTACAGTGGCGAGGATCGCCTACCTCACCAGTGATACCGTTCTCTCTGTGCAGCCCTCGCTGCAAAATGACTCATTGTTCTCCAAGTCACTGAAGGCCCTCAAGTCAAACAAGACGAGCAACCTCTCTTCAAAAGTCACCGAGGTGAGTTGCAATCGTTGGGGTTGCGAGACCGGAACCCAACTAATAATACATCCAGGTCCAAGCTGTGCGCTATAATGAAGATCCCCTCCTGTCCGCCTTCACTCCCCTTCAGAACGGCGAGATCATCTCCGTCGTCACCAGCTCGTCAGTCCTGATCACCGCCGTCCCTCACCTTTACCGTCTCGCCAACAGCCCCGTGGTCATCCACGTTGCTCTGGAGCCCTCTCCGTTCCCCGACTACTCCGTGATCAGCTCCATCCGTCAGTCCGGTTTCACATTCCTCCACTCAGAGACCGTGCAAGAAGCCCAGGACATTGCTATCACAGCCCATGCGCTTGCTCACAAGTCTGGAAAGGGTGTCATCCACTTCTTCGACCCCTCTAACTCGGCCAAGGACCCCTCTATTCCCGAGGAAGACATTGAAGTCGTCAAGAAGGTTCTCAGCATTGGTGGAAATTCTGCCACCTCTGCTGGTACCCAGACTCTTTACGCTGACTCCGGTCGTGTGGCCACTGTCACTGCAGAGACCGTGGGTACTCCCCCCTCCGGCCAACCCGAGTCAACAAACTTGACTGTGCCCTCTCAACCTCAAACTCCTTTCAACGCTAGCGTTGACAACTCATCAGTTGGCTCCTCGCGGAGAGACAGCAGTGCTGGCAGTGAGACCCCGAGCTCAACCGCGACGACTGTGGACAGCGCCACCATCCGGCCTGTTAACGCGGGCGATATCTTTGATTGGACAGCTCAGATTTGGAACGCACTGTTCGAAGAGGTGGGCCGCAGATATAACGCCATCGAATACACCGGTGTTGCCGATGCTAAGTCTGCTATCTTCGTCTTTGGCTCTACTGGGGTCTTCGTGGATGCTCTCGCCAATGCTGGTGCCAACCCGGAGTTGGAGAACATTGGCCTGATCACTGCTCGCCTGTACCGCCCCTGGGTTGGTGGACAGATTTCCAACTCTATCCCTAGCTCCGTTGAGAAGATCGCTGTTCTTGAGCAGGTCCGCAAGACCACCCGATGGGGTCCTTCGTTCATGGACTTGTTGTCCAGCCTCACGCCCTCTGGCACTCGCGCTCAGCCTCCTCGAATTGTCGGGTACCGTCTCGGATATATTGAGCCCTCTACCGCTGTCCAGGCCCTTCGTGGTGTCTTGCAGAACCTAAACTCCGCTTCTCCCATCCAGAACCTCGACATCGGGAGCTCTCAGGTTCCTGCTGTTCAACACGCTCTTGAGCAACCTCGCATCGAGAACGCTTACTTGAAGATCTTGGATCAGCTCTTTGGCGAGCGCCTCCACATTGCCAACCAGCTTGGATCCAATAACGCTGGTATCTCAAGCACTATTGCCGCAAGCCCCGAGTTTGGATTTGGTTCGCTGCTAGCTCGCCAGGAGCACCGCCAGCGCTTCATCCGGGAGGTTGAGGAAGCCACCAGGTCCAACGACTTTGCTACTGACGTTCCCAAGACTTGGTTGTCTCGCTGGGCTCTGAATGTGAAGGAAGCCGCTAAGGCTAACAAACTGGCTCCTGATGTGATTAGTCGCCTCTCCAACGATGGCTCCGCGATTTCCCGCCAACTTCTTCAGTCCAAGCAGCTCTTCTACGAGGAGTCTGACTGGCTGGTCGGCTCCGATGCCTGGGCTTACGATCTGGGCAACTCCGGTGTTCATCACGTTCTCGCGTCTGGCGCGAACGTGAACATGCTCATCATCGACTCCCAACCATATTCTGAGCGCGCTGCATCTGATGCTACCCGCCGTAAGAAGGATATTGGTCTGTATGCCATGAACAGAGGTAACGCATATGTCGCCTCGGTCGCTGTTTACAGCTCGTACACCCAGGTTCTTCAGGCCATGTCCGAGGCTCAGCAGTTCAAGGGCCCCTCTGTTGTTGTCGCCTATCTGCCTTACAACCAGGAGAATGACTCGGCACTCACAGTGCTGCAGGAGACCAAGAAGGCTATCGATCTTGGCTACTGGCCCCTGTACCGCTGGAACCCCGATAACGAGGAGAAGGGTGAGCCAAAGTTCCAACTTGACTCCGAGCGCATCAAGCGTGACCTTGAGGAGTTCCTCCGTCGGGACAATCAGCTTACCCAGCTTATGAACCGCCAACCCAAGTACGCCCCTGTTCTGTCTGAGTCCTATGGCACTGAGGTTCGCGCTTTGCAGAAGAGAAACGCGAAGGACTCCTACGAGAAGCTCTTGGATGGTTTGTTCGGTGCTCCTCTCACTATTCTCTTCGCATCCGATGGCGGTAACGCCCAGAACCTCGCTAAGCGTCTTGGCAACCGTGGTCGCGCCAGAGGTTTGAAGACCATGGTCATTGCTATGGATGAGTTCCCACTTGAGGACTTGCCCACTGAGGAGAACGTGGTTTTCATCACCAGTACTGCAGGCCAGGGAGAATTCCCTGTGAACGGTCGTAGTCTCTGGGAGCATGTGAAGAACGCCGGTGATCTTGACCTGTCCACCATCAACTATTCTGTTTTCGGTCTTGGTGACAGCCACTACTGGCCCCGTAAGGAGGACAAGATCTACTACAACAAGCCTGCCAAGGATCTTGATGATCGTGTCGCCTTCCTGGGTGGTCGCAAGCTCACCGACATTGGCCTTGGTGATGATCAAGACCCGGATGCCTACCAGACCGGGTACTCCGAATGGGAGCCCCGCTTGTGGAAGTCTCTGGGTGTTGATAAGGTGGAAGGTCTCCCCGAGGAGCCGGCCCCAATCACCAACGAGGATATTAAGATCAACTCTAACTTCCTTCGCGGCACCATCGCTGAGGCTCTTCTTGACGAGACCACTGGCGCTATCCCCGCCAGTGATCAGCAGCTGACCAAGTTCCACGGTACATACATGCAAGATGACCGTGATCTCCGTGATGAGCGCAAGGCCCAAGGTCTTGAGCCTGCCTACAGCTTCATGATTCGCTGCCGTCTCGCCGGTGGTGTTGCTACCCCCAAGCAGTGGCTGCAGATGGATGCCATCAGTAGCTCACACGGTAACGAAACCATGAAGCTCACTACCAGACAGACCTTCCAGTTCCACGGTGTTATCAAGCGCAACCTTCGTGGCGCCATGCGTGCCATCAACAACTCCATGATGGACACACTCGCTGCCTGCGGTGATGTTAACCGTAACGTTATGTGCAGTTCTCTCCCCGAGCTGTCCTCCTTCCACCGTGAGACCTGGGCCATCTCTTCCAAGATCAGTGAACACTTGCTTCCCTCAACCACTGCCTACCACGAAATCTGGCTGAAGGATGACAACGACAAGAAAGTCCAGGTTGCTGGAGATGCTGTCGTTGACCACGAACCCCTCTACGGTCCTACCTACCTCCCCCGCAAGTTCAAGATCACCATTGCCATTCCTCCTCACAACGACACTGATGTCTACGCCCACGACATTGGCTTGATTGCCATCAAGGGTGCCGATGGCAACCTCGAAGGCTTCAACGTTCTGGCTGGTGGTGGAATGGGTTCCACTCACAACAACACCAAGACCTACCCCCAGACTGGTCGCATGTTCGGATACATTCCCAAGGATATGGTCCACATTGCATGCGAGAAGATCATGCTGGTGCAGCGTGACAACGGTGACCGCAAGAACCGCAAGCACGCCCGCATGAAGTACACCATCGACGATATGGGCGTTGACGCTTTCCGAAGCGAGGTCGAGAATCGTCTTCCCGACGGCCTCAAGTTCGGCGAACCTCGGCCCTTCGAGTTCAAGTCCAACGTCGACACCTTCGGCTGGCTTAAGGATGATACTGGTCTCAACCACTTCACCTTCTTCATCGAGAACGGTCGCATTGAAGATACTGCCGACTTCAAGATGCGCACTGGTCTTCGCGAACTTGCTGAGATGGGCAAGGGTGAGTTCCGTCTGACCGGTAACCAGCACCTGATGATCTCTCGCATCACCGACGAAGACCTCCCCGCCATCAAGGAGCACATGGCCAAGTACAAGCTTGACAACACTGCTTTCTCTGGCTTGCGTCTGTCTTCCTCTGCTTGTGTTGCCTTCCCTACCTGCGGTCTTGCCATGGCCGAGTCTGAGCGCTATCTCCCCGTTCTGATCTCCAAGCTCGAGTCCACCCTTGAGGAGTGCGGTCTTGCTCGTGACAGCATCGTTATGCGTATGACTGGTTGCCCCAACGGTTGTGCTCGTCCCTGGCTCGCCGAAGTTGCCTTTGTTGGAAAGGCCTTCGGTGCATACAACATGTACCTGGGCGGTGGCTACCACGGCCAGCGCCTGAACAAGCGCTACCGCTCTTCCATCAAGGAGGACGAGATCCTTGACATCATGAAGGGCCTCCTCAAGCGCTACTCTCTTGAGCGTGATACCGACGGCGAGACCCCTGAGCGTTTCGGTGATTGGTGTATCCGTGCTGGTGTCATCAAGGCCACCACTGACGGAAAGAACTTCCACGATGGCGTAAGTGATTCCTTCTATGATCTCGACAGTATTGATTCTAACAATCCCTTACAGGTTGCCGAAGATGAGGAAGAAGAGTAAATGCTGAACACAGCAGTTACACATATAATCTCTGATTTTTATGACTCTCATGGGATCTAAACTTTGCTTTCTCCCCTTTCTAATTGTTGGATATTCTCACGTCTGTATCTCACGTCGCAATGCATTGATGTCTTGGCGATTGTATGATTCCATGCAAAAATGTTAGATTTCGTCTTTTTTTCCTCTTTTATTCCCTTTCTTCATGTGGATCTCGATGACAGCTCAAGTCTGCTAGTACATATATAAATGATATCCATTTTCTTATCACCTTATCACCTTATCACTGAAACATCTTCTTACCTCCTGAGGCCATTCAAAGGTGGCAGAAACCCAACCGTGGAATCAGGTCAGGGGCGACCCCGAGAAGTTGATGCACAGTTTACATCACCTGGAGACTCCAGTGCCTCTTTGGCAACCTTCAAAGCTTCGATCTTGCCTTTAACGTTCCTTCTAACACTTTCGTTAATGTCCATTTCAGCTTCAATAGGTTGGCAATATGAACTCAATTCTATCAGCGCCTTTCGCGCCCCTGCTCTATCTATTCCCTCGGTTTCGGCAAGAGCAGGACTGGACGTATCGACAAGCACTAGGAAACACTTTCATAAAAGTCTTCCTTCGCATTTTCGTAGCATTTCGCACAAAACCACCACTTTCTCTCAAACCAGGTCTGGACGGAGACCGCTTCGTCGCGATAGAGCCAGGACCACCAGAGCTCTATACCAGCATCACCGTGGACAACGAGATCCAGCCAGTGACTATAGGAGGCACCTGGTTCCCATCACTCTACCAATACAACACAACCACCACCCAAGACAAGCATGTCGTGCTCCACTTCCATGGCGGCTCTTACGTCCTCGGCGACGGCCGCACATCATCGTGTCAGTTCATCGCCAACAACTTGCTAGAGCACACCACAGTAAGCCATGTCTTCAGCCTACAATACCGCCTAGCCTGCAACCCCAACGGCCGTTTTCCTGCCCAACTCCAAGACGCCATCTCCGCCTACTCATACCTCCTCCACACGTTACACATTCCGGCATCTCGCATCGTCTTCAGTGGCGACAGCGCAGGTGGCCACCTCGTCCTCGCACTCCTACGTTACATCACCAACTATGAGGACGAAAAGATCCTCCCATCACCAACATGCTCGTGGCTCTTCTCGCCCTGGTGTGATATTCCCGGCGCCCGCAACAAGGATGCCTGGCAGAACATTCCCAATGTACAGACGGACTACATCCCACCCTCGTTCCCCGCATGGGGCGCGAAGCATCTTATCGGGAACCTAAACGTCACCGGCGAATTCGAGCCGTATCTCGCGCCACTCTGGCATCCCTTTGCCCTGCCTTCCCCTGTTCTGATTGTTTCCGGTGGCAGGGAGGTTATGTGTCAGGAACATGATCGGTTGGCGAGGCATTTGAGTAAAATGCAGCAGAATGAAGGTCGAGTAGAGTACTTTGTGCAGCCTAATTTGCCCCATGATGTGCTTATGGTTGCTTGGCTTCTGAACTTTCGAAAAGAGGCTAGTCAGTGTGCTGTTCAAGCTGGGGTGTTCTTGACGAGGATGCAGGCTATGTTGGAGGAGGATGAGCTTGAGGTTCCTTCCGTGGCTTTCCAGCCGCGATGATGTTGCTATGTATACCTCCCGGGTGTACCATAACGCTACCTATGTATTGCTATTTGAGTTGAACTTATGAACGACTCTGCCAGAGAGGCTCTCTACGGAGTCCTTAAACTCATTAGAAAGGCCCTCTAGTAGCCACCTCCATCATTTCAGCTCTTTTTCATCTCTTCGATATTTGTTCGGTCAAATAACCAAGAAATACCGCCTTCCCTAAAGACTTCAAACGTTTCTCAAATCGCAGTTTGTTTGTCAAGTGAGGCAGTTTCCGGCTTCTTCAGACATTTAACCCACCAAATCCTCTTTTCCTTTTTCAATCTCTTTCATCTATTTTCTTTCAAAACCTGTACCCATCGCAACATACAACCCGCGCCGAGGCTACTGTTCTCGGTACTGCCTTATTCAACACTGATCAGCGCTGTGATCTCGTACAAAGTCGCTGGCACTATCGACTTACCGACCTCCCCCCACCCTCCACCCTCCACCCTCCACCCTCAGGTTAAGACGTTAACAACACCGGGCAAGACCCAGAGTATCCGAAGAGTGGTACAGCTATATCGCCAGCGGGCAGTGGTTTACATATCGTCGCGGTCGAAAATGACACCCATCCCAGGGATCATTCGCGAAGCAGCTCGCTTTGAGATCCAGCATGGCATAGACTGGACCGACTACGGACCATACACCAAGATAACGACAACTGACACGCACACTAGCTACAGCAATCTGGCAGACTTCTCTCACGAACTCCAGGAGTGGCCCTTTTTGTCCGTGGCCATTGCCAGCGTCCTTTTTACGATTATCGTGGTGGGCATCATCGCCCACTTTTGCTTTTGGGGAAGACGCAGGTATGTAACGAATACCCTATTTGTGATTGTGAGGGGTCACTGATTTGAGTTGGTCATGCAGGTATCCGCGGCAAACTGCATCTCCATCTCCCGAGGATAAGATGAAGACGGAGGACGTTGAATACCTGGATACGGACGAGGAACCCCGCTCAGGTATGTTGAGACATACATATTCCTTGCTGTGTGCCCGGCTCATGATTACAGATGGTTGGATGTGTTTTATCCTGGCCTGCCATGCTGCCATTACCCTCGGTGTTGTCTGATGCAGAGGAACACATGCAGCTGTTGGAGAACAAGACAGTCAGATGAATACCCCCTGTTCTCTGGTCAGCTAACGATTCTCTGTGGGACTGCGGTTGAAGGTAGAATTACAAGCCTGGTGCTTGTGGTCTTAGCCGGAGGTGACGATTTATGAGACCGGATCAAATATGGGTTTTAGCGTTTAGCAATTGATATTTTTATGCTTGGGGAAACCAGCTCAGCACAAACCAAGTGGGGGAAAGGATGGATGTGCTGTCCAAATCATTATTGACAACAGAACCTGTTGGCATGTTAGAGATCTATAGCATACATATATTTATATGCTAAGAAGA
The DNA here is from genome assembly GCF_028828025.1 of Penicillium rubens. NCBI lineage: Eukaryota > Fungi > Ascomycota > Eurotiomycetes > Eurotiales > Aspergillaceae > Penicillium > Penicillium rubens. Next base: position 1,583,043 of record NW_026890601.1, on the reverse strand, counting down.
TGTCGTTCAACAACCGGCCCTTTCCGTGGCTTCTCCCTACAAACGCACAAACTTTCCAAGGGAATCTCACCAATTGCTAATATGTGCATGGCAGGACAGTAATAAATGCAATAAAGTTTTCGTGCTGTGGCGACTTTCTGGCTATTTCCCGGCTGGGGCAGTGGGGGGATGCTTATAAAGGCAGTATACTACCTGGGTACCTTGGAGCCCTACCTAATTCCGCTTCATATAGCCTTCTCAGCAGCCGGCTGTGGGCTCACTGTCAGGCCCTTATTACCCCGCAAATGGTGACCTTCCCCGGAATTGGAGAAAATAGACGCGGGGTTAGCCTCTTGGCTATCTGAGCGCCAGGGGAATCATAGTATAAAGGCTCACGCCCATTGAGACTCTTTTTGCGATGAAATTTGGTTACCTCTACTCAATTGCAGCTCTGCACCATGCCTACCTCCAAGCCGTCTAGTGTCCTACACGTGGAGGATGTCTTTCCCGAAAAAGGTTCGGAGGCTGCGCCTAGTCTCGAGCAGACGTATATGGAAAGTGGGCTGAGTCGCGATGACGCATATTTCCTTGCCAATTTTCCAGAGGAAAAGAGGAACAAGTGCATTCGGAAGGTTAGTTGGATCATGTGTCTGATATGAGATGACTCGGGCATAACATTGGTGAGTATAGATCGATTGGCGCCTCTGCCCTATGTTAGCGTTTCTCTACCTTGTGTGCTACATTGACAAGGCAAGTATTGGTAGGTGTCTCTTCTGCTCATGGCTTTTGGATATTACTGGACTTGACGTTTAACGCCCCACAGGGAATGCCAAAATCGAAGGCATGCTGCCGGATTTGAATATGTCAGGCACTCAATATAACATTGCCCTGGGGATTTTCTTTGTCCCCTATGTGCTATTTGGTATGGCAGCACCCTCGATGCCATTTCTAGCTTACCCTATTAACAAGAGCTTGGCTACTAGAGGTTCCTAGCAACATTCTACTTGCCAAATTCAAAAAGCCATCGCTCTACTTATCGATATTGATGCTTCTGTGGGGTATCGTCGTGACCCTAACGGGGGTTGTAAAGAACTTTTCCGGATTGTGTGCGGTTCGCGTGCTCCTTGGTATTTTCGAGTAAGACGACCGCTACGTTCTGTTACTTTGGAAGGCTCCTCTCTGACCTGTTTGCAGATCTGGATTCTTCCCAGGCGCCGTGTGGGTTATTACCCAGTGGTATCAGCCACATGAAGTCCAAAGCAGGATAGCAATTTTCTACACTGCGAGCGCACTAGCCGGTGCATTCTCCGGGCTTCTAGCATTTGGCCTAGCCAAGATGCGCGGAATCGGCGGCTATAACGGCTGGAGATGGATTTTCATTATTGAAGGAGCTGCAACAGTGGTCTTCGCAGTCTTCTGCTACTTCTGCCTAGCGGATACCCCTAGGCTCTCCAGTAGATGGCTGGACCCGGAAGAGATCCAGTTTCTGGAGCTACGCAGACAGGCCGTGCGAGGACGTATTGTGGTAGACGAAAATCCCAACAAATTCGACCGGAAAGAGCTCTTCAAAGTCCTTACCGACTGGCATCTCTACCTACAGGTCCTCAACTTCTGGTCCAACACCGTACCAAACTACGGTCTGAAATTCTCCCTACCCCAGATTATAAAGAACATGGGATATACCTCTGCGAACGCGCAGCTCCTCTCGATGCCTCCCTACTTCGCCGGCGCGATATCCGCATACGTCTTCAGTGTCATTGCAGACAAACTGCGATGGCGCATGCCGATCATCATTACTGGACAGATCTGCGTAATCGTTGCGTTCTGCATCCTATTCTCTCTCGCCGAGGATATCAAGGATAATATTCCAGCGTGTTATTTTGCGGTCGTCCTTGCCTGTATTGGTCTGTACCCGATTATCCCGGGAACCAACGCGTGGACATCAAACAATCTCGCCGGCGCGCGGAAGCAGGCTATGGGTATTGCATTTATGATTAGCATCGGTAATTGCGGTGGACTTGTGGGATCATTTATATATCTTGAGCGTGAGGCACCTAAGTATCCTACTGGATTTGGGAGTTCGTTTGCCTTTGCGGTGGCGGGTGTGGTGGCGAGTGCTGCTTTAGAAGTAAGGTTCTGGTATGTGAATAAGCGGAATGCGAAGATGAGTAGGGACGAGATTCACGAGAAGTATACGGATGAGGAGTTGCAGCTTATGGGAGATCGGTCGCCGTTGTTTAGGTATACACTTTGAGTGCTTTTGGCGTGGCTGTCTTTCGCGAAGGGAAATAGGATATGGAATCGGGAATTATAGGCCGCCTCGTGCAATTGGTCCTTCGACTCCCACAGTTCATAAGTAAGCGACCTTCGAACGGCACCGAAGCACCGGAATCCGCTTCGGCATCTCCAACATCTATATAGGAGCCATGCTGTCCTATCGCTTTAGTGAGCTTCAAGCATCCTAGTTAGAAGAATAGAGGATGTTCTTCGGCAGTAATACTCAGCAATACAGACCACGACAGGATCCAATCTGTTTGATGTTGGAACTTTCAAGAGTATCAAACCGCCAATTTAAAGGCTTGGGGCATGTCAGTTACTGAATTCGGCGCTGCATATGTCCCCTACATGGCATACCAACGCTAGCATGTTTTGGATTCAAGAACAGACGGCAAAGCAATGCCTCTGTCTCCACCATAGATGTATGTGGGTGAGATCAACCGTTGGATTACGCTTGCCAGAAGCCTCAAATATAGATAACAGGTTGAAGATACACCCCATGCTCGGTAGTTCGGGTCGCTTGAGAGGGTTATGTGGGAGGGACAATGTAGAGGACCTTTGTGGTTTTGAATCCTTGCTATACTATAATATAGAAGACTTTGATGTCGAGCCCCTTACTAGCAGATCAGTTTATAAGAAAGGGTGAACACAAAACATAATATAAGCCTAAGAAATCTTTCATATAAGAATATGGTATAATTATCAAGTTGGCCTTCAGATTGTTTGTGAACGATCAAGGCTCAAGCCATCCTTGTGGAAACCGTGTTCCACCCATGCACCAGCAACCCATATGCCCTGACAACCTGGGAGGCTCTGCATCTGGCGCTGAGCAGCGGGCCCCATACAGTCCCAGGTCCAGTCTGAGGTCTAGTTGCACTGTTGGTCAGCATCTCTATCAGGAGACCCCTGCAAGCACCTATCCATCCCCCAATCTGGAAGCCCAAGATCACAGCACGGTTGCCTAGTAACCCTCTTGACAGAAGCAATCATAGTGCTATCACCAGCTACTCCCACAACTTGATTAACTTCAAAGAAGGATTTATCATCCTCATCAAAGCAATGGTAGTTATTGCCACCACCATCAGGAACTTCAAGTGAATTCTTGAAGTCATCGCATGTGGCACCTGCGTATTGCCAACGCCAGCGGTTCAATCCATCTTCCTTCCAGAGGTCAATGAAGTTGGCATGAGAGCCATCGACAGCCCACTCCAGGGCTGAATGCAGTATTGTTAGTACCGCTAGATTCAAGGATGTCGAATACTTACCGCGAGTGGTGATTTTCATTCCCTCACTAGTAGGAACAGCAGCCACGGTGGCAGTCAGGGTAGCAGCAAGAATAGTAGCCAGATTGAACTTCATATTGGTCTTTGAGTGTTGCTTGCACTGTTCTGCTTTCTGCGAAAACGGAAGACTTGATTTGGCGATAGAATAGTAGTTGTAGGGTTTTTGAAGGGGAAATAGTGTTTTGAAGATTTGCAAGGAACTGTTGATGAGCTGATGAAGCTTTGAATTTGGAGGATTTTACCTTCCTTATATGTCCCAGACTCTCAAGCCTCAAAAGAATCAGCAGATTTCTGATCACAGTCTCCAACATCTTGGTCACATGAAGATCTTCAAACAGCCTGATTAGACATGGCAGACCACCGGGGCCCGACTGCCTTGAGGCTTTTCGCCCCCCTACAGCCCCATGTTCTCTAACTACGACTACTCACTCCGCCTAGCATGCGTAAGTGGGTTGGTCAGGGCAGAGCAAGGCACCCTTCCCACCTACCTAATACGGTAGGTATCATTATATTCGCTCTTGGCTACATGGAGATCTTCACACAGCCTTCTCGGACCCTTTTTATTTTTGGAAATACTCATAGCCCCAGCATTGAATATTAATAAACATGGTCTATCCTATCAAAGTAAGTGGTAGACACTGCAACGCCGGGGATTTCTAGTTCCATTCAAGTTTGACCTCCCTGTCTGGACTTTCACAGAATGCTGATCACTGATGGTCGATGAGACAATTTTGCCATTGGACATTTAAACAGCAACGGCAGTCTGAGGTTTGAGTGACATAGCCTTGCAAGGGAGGCAATATGGGGCCAAGATAAGGCAGGTTTCTTCAGTTGGGAAACAGCTGGTATGTGTTGATTATTGGCAGATTGCACCGTTATTCACTTTCTATTGACGTAGAAGCCAAGAATCACTCGGGCATACCAGGACAAGGCCCTACAATTCAATCATAGTTCCGATGAAAGTGCTCGGCCCTGACGCATTTCGGGAGCCGAGACTTATGTGAGGTTACTCCACACCATCCCGTGAGCTACTGAATGAAGATTGATGAGAATCGACATATCGGAATGGACTATGGATACTCCGTATAGGCGAGGTTCCCCGATATATGTGGCCAGCATGGCAACACATTAGATAGTCAAACACTCGATATGTCGTATACTCTAGATTGCGTTTAATAGGTATAATCACCATTGTTTTAAAGCGTCATATTATCTGCTATATAGCCCGGTGCAATTGGTCCTTCAACTCCCTCTGTTTATTTCCCTGAGTAAGAGTAAGCGACCCCCGAACGGCTCCCTAACGCCGGTACCCGTTTCAAAGATCTCTCTTGACTAGTGGCTAACACGGTGCTGATCTTGGGGCATATTCCGAGAACGGAACTGCGGCGCTCTGGCATGTTTCCCACAACCCTTAAGGAATAAGCACTTGCGCATGCTAGGCGGAGTGAGTAGTCACAGTTGGAGAATATGGGGCTGCGGGGGGCGAAAAGCCTCAAGGCAGTATCAAGATGCAGATCTTCATCTCTAGTCAGGAGGTACGAGGCTGTGTACATAACTCAGGTCTTAGCGGACTGGATCTCTGAGGACTTGAGAAGTATAAAAGAAAGGTCAAATTTTCTTAACTCGACACTCCATTAACTCATCCACAGTTCCCTCAAAGTCTCCAATTATCATATCACTCAAGAACTCTACCACCACGCTTTTGCAATCAAATCAAAATCTTTAAAAGATCACCAACATGAAGCTCAACCTGGCTACTATTCTTGCCACTACCATGGCCGTCACCGTGACTGCTGCTCCTGCTCTTGAGGCGTTGAAAATTACCACCCGGGGTAAGTCAAGATGGAATCTTTGGTGTCCTGAAGTCTAGTTATACTAATAAGACTGCATTTAGCCACCACGGTGGACCAGATTGATGGTGCTCATACCAACTTTATTGACGTCTGGAAAGAAGATGGGATGAACCGCTGGCGTTGGGAATATGCTGGTGCCTCATGCGATGACTTCAAGAATGCAGCCAAAACTACCGCTGCTGGCAGAATTAATAACCTGCAATGCATTGAAGAGGAGGGCAAAACATTTTTCGATAGTAATCAAAGTGTGGGAGTAGCTGGTGATCGTCACATTATTCGTGCTATGAAGGAGCTTACTGGGCAACCTTGCTGTGATATGGGGCTTCCAGACTGGGGGCTGGATTCGTGCTTGGAAATGTTTAGGACCAGTGATGGCTGTGAATTTACCCAGTCCTAGACCTGGAGCTGCACGAGGGAATTCTGGTGGACTGATGGTGCCTGGGAGCCGGATTGATTTGGTGACAGGGCGAGTGATGTTGATAATCCTAGTTTGCGTGTTCAGAATAAGAAATGACATACTGTTGATCTTTCTCTACAGTTGTCTCGATAGTGGTGAAAAACCACGACTAGATAGTTGTCACGGCCAGTAGCACGGAGCCATGACCGTATGACAAGGCTGCTATTGCCATGGATGAACGCCCTGCATTAGCGGTGTATTAAAGTCTTCCCGATATAGCTGCAGCTTCTAACAGCCAGGCCTACCAAGCAAGGATAACATCAAAGGTTCCAGAAATGGTTTAAATCTTCAAGAATTCCTAGACCTAATCACTTACAGCCCATGACTTCGATCACGCTAAGTATGGTAGCTCTCCGTTGGCAGGTTGTTCTTGGGGTGATATGCCAATCGGGGAAGGCATCGAAAGCGCTGTTTTGCGGAACAGCGAGAGGTCTGATCGATCTCATGATAAGTGATGAAGAGGATGATGATGATCCAGCAAGAAGAGCAGAAGCAGCAAGCTTATTTGCAGCTGCAATGTCACATAACACGCAAGCAAGCAAACTATCAAGCAAACTATCAAGCAAACGAGCGATCTCCAACAATGAGGTCAATATTCAGTGTCCGCTTTGAGAGAAGAATATTTCAGGGCGCTCTGGGCGTATCCTTTTCAATGCACAGCTAAGACATTACACGGGCTACACGCCCCTGTGTTTGTTCTTGTTGGATTGGTTGGGCTATGTAGGGGAGAAGTGGCATTGACAAAGAAGTGCGGTTCCTATGGACAAACTAAACTATCACGAATTAGCGCAATTAATAAATCCAAGTCCCTCCACCCCTTCGCAGTTCTTGCACTTCTCGTTTATTCTTCGGTACATTCAGAAATTTTGAATGGCCTGGTGAACACAGCGAAAAGTAGGGCGATGCCAAAGATAGAAAGCTGGCGCCAGGTTGGCATCTTAGACTTCGAACCTTTCCTATATTCCAATTGTACATATACACTCATATGAATGCACTTGTTCTTTTCTAGACTCCCTCTAGCTAAGCCTTTACTATAAAAAGAGTATTGAAAGGGTTGTGTAGAAACGATGAGGTCCTAGGCAGGTATGGACCTCGGGAGCCCTGGAGCCAGGGGTCGGTGACTAAGTAATAGCGGTGAACAGATAGCTGTGTTTCTGCCACCTCCCCGCCGATGAATTTCGATAAAAAAAAGTTATCAGTCCAAGTTGGTATCTGAGGGCAATTATTGCCAGTTCCTCTTTTTTTATCGCTCATTGTTCATCAGAGATACCCACCTACCTTATCAACATGGCCTTTCCCGATGATGATCCTGTCGTCGCCTCCTACGACGTCCTCCTCACGGACTCGGATATTTCTCGCTATGTCTTCCAATACGTTGACCGAGAGCACGACCGTCCCTACAATGACCAAGAGAACCAACGACCGATTCAACTTCGGCTAAAACCGCGCACCGGTCTTATTGAAGTTGAAGTCCCCATCAGTACCCGAGAAAACTACGACGTTAACAAGGGGGTGCGGTACGGGGATGCGGTACAGAAGAGCCGTTCCGCGCGCGACGGAGGCGCTTATGGTATGGCAGGCGGCTTCACTGCTGGCAGCGGGACTGCAGCTGCAGGGGGAAGAGTCAAGATGGAAGCGAATGGGGACGTGGAGATATTGGATAATAAGAGGGCTGTGGATTCCGCATCATTGATGCGAGTGCAGTCACTTGGGGGTCGTATAAAACCTTCTGAGGAAGGCGATCCCGTTTACATGTTGGCCACCTTCACAGATAGTACGTTGGTTCTACTCAATTGCTTTATTTTCTGGTGGCAGCATGGATTCTAACATTCTTAGGAAACTTGCATCTCTCCCCCGTCACATCGGTTGTCCAGTTCCACCCTCAACTTCACCACCTGGATGCTTTAGATGAGATGCCAAAAGGGAAAGGTGGACGTGCTAAAAAGGATGACGAGGACCGTCCTGCCGAGAGCGAAGCACGTGCGATTGATATCAAAGTCAAGGCCGCTGAAGATGCTGAAGCGGCTGCAAACGCCGGCAATCTAGACCTTCTTAAGCAAATGCAAGATGAGAAATGGAAAACATACGGCTGGGTTGATGCTGAGGTATGTTCTCTCTTTGCTGCACCTTGTTGATTCTTGTTTCCCACTAACCCTTACCTATCTCAGGCTGAGGATTCTTGGTACACATATGAAAGCTTTATGATTCACAAGGATACCGAAAATCTCCCATCCCTAGAGTCAAACATCGAGTCTGAAGACTACCTCGATAAAATGAGCGCCCCGAGGATTGATCCTGCCCGCCCTGACATGACTGGTTGGGCTATGAAAGAAAATCGCCGGAGGCAAAGAGACGGCCAAACGGGTAATGGTGCCGAATAGCGAGGGGTTATACTGTATAATAGTCCGAACAATCACTTCCTAGCGATACCTTATTATCATCATCCCAGGCATTCCATTTAAAGACAAAACCACGTCAAATGTAGAAAGGAACATGCGAAGGTCTTTGCCCAGGCCTTGCCACTCATACTTATCCGCCGATCCCTGATAGGATAATGGATACGGGTCACGTGCCATGTTCGGTTTTTCTGCCATCTCCGTTTCATCGCGACAGGTCCGATAAATCTCCCTTTCACCCGCTGCCTTCGTGTTTTTTTTCCTTCCCCCTTTCCCTCTTTTTTTTTGGGTTCGGTCGGGAGTTGCAGGATAGTCTGCCAACGCGATCGTTATCCGTCTTCTCTAGCGGAACAATCGCATTGGTCTTGCTCAACGTCCTTCATTGCGGTGTTCTGTTTTTCTGGCTATCATCGTTGAAAGCCTGCATCTATCTTATAATTTACCCTTAATATCTTTTTCTTTTGGTATCATTATACTCTCGTTCGCTGTCAACATCCAATCTTCGATCTCCAACCCCCAAAAGCGCCGATTTTATGCACCATGTTATCCCGCGTGGCTTGTCAAAAAAATGCTTTCCTTCACTTGCGGAGGGTTCAGGCCTCCCGATCATCGTTCCATCTGCCGACAACACGTTTTCAGTCATATTCGAGTAATCGGAACTCACTTTTGAGTCTGTCATACAATTCGATTCACGATCGCCCACGCAACCTGTCTCCGCGATCCGAACGCCATCTTGCTACAGCCGCCGACCATTCTAGCATCGACGGGCATTCGTCCGAGAATTACGACCACTTCATGCACATGCCTTTTGAGAGCTTCGATGCATCATCCCTGATCATACTCGACTCGACGCCACAATCGCAATCAAAAGTTTTCCGCAGGAGGCATGGTGTCGGGGGTGATGAGGTAGAGATGAGGGCCAATCTAGAGCTCTCATTGAAGGTTGGTGAGTTCGAGCGAGCCTCTAAGTTGATTAGTCGGCTTGGCCATTATCACCCACCTGGCTCAGATGAGTATCTCCTTATTCATAACCGTTTCATGAAAAAGATGGTGGCGCATATGATCCTCAACCGGCAGCATGACATGATTCTGCCGTTGCAGAAATGGTTCGAAGTTGATATGCCTGCTGGTGGCGTGACACCGGATGCAAGCAGTTTCGCGATTATGATTCGAATGGCGCTGCGTATGCTTCATGGATCGAAGCGCGACAGAACTGTTCGTCGATACTGGGAACTTGCTCAAAATGCGGGCTTGGAGGAAGAGCTTGTCGGCATGGAGGTTCTTGAGGACTCTGATGTTGGTGAGCTGGCTAAGGTGAGCTTATGCTTCTAGTCTGTAGCCAGGAGCCCTGCTAATGTCCCCAACCTAGATTTGCTCCTCCGACATGCTGGACTTGGTCTCGAAATATATGAGTCTCTCCGAAACTACTGAAGCGCCTTCCGCCGTTGTCGACGATATCCCCCAGGTGCAGCCTGCCCAGCAAAAGGGATTGGGACTGGAGTCTCTGAAACAGTCCCTGTCCCTCTTCTCCGGCAATACTGCTGTACATTTGCCCGAAGATTTCACGGGCACTGAAGAGGAAGGAAAGCAATTGATTTCAGAATTGAGGCAAAAACGACTTGAAGCCGATAGTCTCGATTCGGCCCTCTGGCGTTGGCGCGAAGATAATACCGAGAGACAGAAATCCGGGCTCAACGTCGGTTCCGACGAGAAAAAGCTCAATAAAATCATGAGCCAGTGGCACACGGACCTTGTGACAAGAATCAAGAGAGAGTTGGAGCTCGTTAAAGAGACACTTGCGGGCCGTATCATCAGCACTGAGCAAAAAGAGCGCTGTGAGTATGGTGTGTTTTTGCAAGCCCTCGACCCCGACCGGTTAGCTGCACTCACTCTCTTGTCTGTGATGTCCTGTTTCAGTCGCCAGGGGATGGACAAGGGACTCAAACTTTCTGCGATCGCCTCAATAGTTGGAAAAGAGTTGCAAGATGAAATCATTGCCGACACCTATCTGAAGAAGAACAAATCTGTGGATCCCAGTCGTCTCAAGGCACTGAAGGAGACTCTCGCAAATCGCAAAGACAAGCAAGGCCGACTTCGATGGCGATCGCTCGTTGAGAAGATGAATGCAGAAGATGAATCTATAATCTGGGGCTCTCGCTCACAGGTCAAAGTTGGTGGTGTTTTGATGAGCATGTTAGTCGAAGTTGCCAAAGCTCCTGTTTGGACCGAGGATCCTGTCACCAAAAAAAGGACTCTCAATATGCAACCGGCCTTCGACCATTCTTATCAGATTCACTTCGGGAAACGATCTGGTCATATCCACATGCATAGTAAAATTGTGGACATTGTTGCCAAAGAGCCACCCGCTGAGGTGTTGGCCCGCCACCTCCCCATGGTTTGCAAACCTAAACCATGGACAGGGCCAAGATCTGGCGGGTATAAGATATACGAGTCCAGCCTAGTGCGCACTACTCCCGGTGAACTACTACAACCAGCCTACCTCAAAGCTGTCTTGAAAGATGATGGACTGAAAGAGATCCGAGCAGGCCTCGATGTTCTGGGTGGTACTGGGTGGAGGATCAATCAACAAGTTTTTGAAGTGATGCTCGAGGCTTGGAATGATGGGAAAGCCGTGGGAAAACTTGCCCCCTTGAATCCAGACCTGCAGGCGCCAGAAAAACCAAGTCCAGACGCCGACTATGCAATTCAGAGAGAGTGGAACCGAAAGGTCCGTGAAACTGAGAATCTTCGCTCTGGATTTCATTCTGTTCGATGCTTCCAAAATTTTCAGCTTGAGGTAGCGCGAGCCTTCCGAAAAGAGACCTTCTATCTGCCCCATAACATGGATTTCCGCGGGAGAGCTTACCCACTCCCTCCTTACCTGAATCAGATGGGAGCGGACAATTCAAGAGGGTTGCTCCTTTTCGATAAGGGCAAGGCACTTGGACCATCTGGCATGCGCTGGTTGAAAATTCAGATTGCAAACTTGTTTGGATTTGATAAAGCGAGCATGTCTGAACGGGAGCAATTCACAATGGACCATTTGGATGATGTTCTTGACTCTGCCAACACAGGACTCCGCGGACGACGATGGTGGCTGCAGGCTGAGGATCCATGGCAGCTTTTGGCAGCGTGTTGCGAACTCCGCAACGCTTTGCAGCTCTCTGAGCCCACGGAATACGTTTCCCATCTTCCAATTCACCAAGATGGCTCTTGCAATGGACTTCAACACTATGCGGCTCTGGGTGGTGACCGTGTCGGCGCCCAGCAAGTCAATCTTGAACCCTCGGATCGCCCTTCGGACGTCTATACCGGTGTGTGCGAATTTGTCAAGGAGGAAATTGCACAGGACGCAGCCAATGGGAACGATTTGGCTAAGCTTCTCGATGGCAGAGTCAACAGAAAGATTGTGAAGCAGACGGTCATGACTAATGTCTACGGCGTAACCTTTTTGGGGGCGACGAGGCAGGTGAAAAGGCAGCTTATCGACTATCTCCCTGATCTCAGTGGTCCGGAGAGGAACAGCGCGTCTTTCTACATTTCAACAAAGATTTTTGGCGCTCTCGGATCCATGTTCAACGGAGCCCATGAGATCCAGTATTGGCTTGGCGACTGTGCCCAGCGTATTACACAGTCTGTGACACCGGAGCAAATTGAGGAGCTCACACAAGCAGCGTTAGTACCGAAGGATGAACGCGACGAGGATTATTCGACATCCATTGATCCAGAGAAATCCTTCAGGTCGACTGTGATTTGGACGACCCCACTGGGTCTTCCAGTGGTCCAGCCATATCGCACTCGCAAGTCGCGACGTGTTCAGACTAGTTTACAAGACATCAGTCTCGTTGACCCCAGCTCTGACGATGTTGTGTCAAAGCGCAAGCAGCTTCAGGCCTTCCCGCCAAACTTCATCCACTCTCTTGATGCCACACACATGATCATGTCCGCCAATGCATGCCAGGAAGCGGGACTGACCTTTTCCGCTGTCCATGATTCATTTTGGACTCATGCTGCCGATATCGACCAGATGAACCTCATTCTTCGAGAAGCCTTCGTTCGTATGCATTCTGATGATGTTGTCGGGCGCCTCGGCGCTGAATTCAAAGTGCGATATGGCAAGAATATGTTCCTAGCTAGAGTCTCCCGCTCCACCCGCTTGGGTCGGGCGATCTTCATGCACCGCTCCCACACTAGGATTTCCAAACTCCAAGAGTTGATCAACGAACACCGACGGCAGACCCTACTCAACTCGGAGGATCCGGAGGATCAGGCCGAGGGTCGTGCTATGGTGACACCATGCAGTATCTTTGAAGAGATGGGAGGCACGGACCATGACCTGACTACCTACAAAAAAATGAGTACGAACCCAATCGGGCACATTCCAGAAGTTGTTCCGGATCCGCAACGGATTCCGGTAGGATGTTCAATTGATACCACCGATCCAGCCATTGAGAGCCTGGTCGGCGACCTCGAGATGTTTGAGGCGAAGCAGACCTCCCATCAACCCTCTCATGGCGAGACGTCCAAAGTAGAGGATGATGTCCATGGTGAACTCTCCAGCCAGGGTGATCAGATCGATCAGACGGAGCAGAATGAGCAGTCCCGGAGCTCTGCGCAGCCAAATAATCGGTCTGGGTCCCCCCAAACGACGTGGTTATGGATGCCTTTGAAGTTCCGCCCCGTTCCTAAGAAGGGCGATTGGGACCTGACCCGAATTCGTGAGAGTGAATACTTCTTCTCGTGACGCTCTAACCTCTGGAAATTACCGCATTTCGCTGGCGTTTATGCATTCGCATTTTTGTTTATCTGTATCCGGAGTGCTGTGAAGGAGTGATACTTGGATTCATTTAGCTGACTTTTAATTTCCTGTATATTTTCTGCCCGATTTATTTTCTGGGCTTCATCTGCATCTGTACAATACGCATGGGGGAGAAAACAGTATATACTACCTGTATGAATATGATATCGAACTTGCATATATTCCCGTCACCGTCTCTACTTTTGACTTATCACAACTCTAAAAACCTGCATATGTATACATACTCTCTACTCCGTACCTACGTAGGGTATTATCTACTGACCAATCCCAACTTTAAGCCAAATACCCGGAGAACTCCCAATGCGAATTTAGGCAAAATGTAAAAGCCAAAATCGCAGCACCGGTCTCGCCGCTTTTGGAACGTCTGCAGCTATAGAACAAATGTACAGTGTACAATTGCCGACCTCCCAAGGCCATTGGTCAAGTTCCACACATCATTTAACATCCCATATACCCTGGACCCTGGACCCCGTAGACCCGGCACTTGCGAATGCTTGGAATACACTCAATAGTCTTATATACCTCGCCAAGTAGAAACTTGTTTTCAACTATCTCCTATCTCGAGTGCGCCGGATATCTTCACTATCCGGTGACTGGACACTGTGTCTCGGTGGATAGCCTTAGGATAAAGAAAGAGATATTCCCGGTGAATCCGTGACGAATCCAAGTAACCAAGTATATGGAATAGGGATGCGTCTGAAGCACGGATAAATGGAGTGTATTTAGCCTGAATTCAACCATCATGGATCTCAAGTTGTATCCGTTTACTATTGTGCCGAGGTATGTCCGATGAGCTTTAAGCACTTGCAAAGTGATTACCTGAGGCTCGAGACGACCGCAAATAATATAAGTCTAGATGCTTTGGTGTCATATAGCTAGTCAATATTTATACGAGATAGACTGTATTTGAGAAAAACGACGAGTGAGAGCGCCTATTGAACATTTCTCGTGAAGCTATGAAGTCGACTAGGGGTATCAGACATACAGAACATTTGAAAAGCGTAGCAACGTTTCTTTCAGCAACAGCAAATCCTCGTTAGACCCTCTTCGACCAGTAAACCCAAGCGTGGCAAATAAAGATGCTTCGAGCATAGCAGGAAGTTTTCCCGCGAATCAAACTTCATGGCAGCCATCGGCTCACGATAACTCCGGAGCGTGATTGTCGATGATTGGCGTCTAACCACCCTCGTGACGAACCCGTACGCGCGAAGGGTAATGCCCGGATATGGAAAACATCTCTGGTTCGTCAGGACTCATGGTGTCCTCCTCACATGCTTGCATCAACTCAAAATCCACCATTGTTACAGCATTGGTTTCAGGGTCATACAAGACATTATGCATCCCGGAGTCGATAACAATGGTTGACGCTCGCCTGAGGACCTTGATAGCCTTGTAAATCTCTGAATGTATGTGCTCCTTGACGCTTCCAGAAAGTTGGTTCCATTGTTTGTCGAGCCGTTCCCCATCAACCTTTGTCATCACAATGATATAACCCTGGGGAAAGATCGAAGAGCAACAGATCTTGCCGATGCTTAGTAGCGAGGGGAAAAAGTCGAAACCGGCTGGACGTTGCGCATGGATGTTCTCATACGTCCTCGCTTCGTCAGCAAACCTACAGGACAAAAGGATTAGCGATTGAGATACTATGCTACAAGGACGCAGCAACAGACCGTTCGACTAGAGACGGTGACCAGCATTTGGCGATGGCCGGTTTTCCGTCCCATGTGACTTCATAAATCGCCTTGTCGGAGGATTGCTGGACAATCCTCTTGCAATTTACGAACGTCGTTGCAAGACCGTCATCGGCCCCGTAAAGGATTGACGACGAGCCAAGCATGTCCGATATCTCCTCCTTGGTGCCGATTTGGTTCCGGAAAGCGGGTGGACGGATGGACGCTTGGAGTGAAGGGCCCGTCGGAACGCGGAGCTAGGGTCTGATGTTAGGAGATTGCCGCTGTTATAACTGGAAAACTCACCTGGGCGATGTTGAAGTCAGGGGGTTCAATAAATTTCCAATCTTTGGAAGCCATTACACCTAGCGCCAAGAAGCATTGCCGGAGACTGGGGTTCGATGCGTCTCTTGCAATCGGTAACGACATGTCAAAGTGGTAAGGAGCCGTTCTGCGAATGAAGACCGTCCACTCGTATGTCGACAAAAATCCAAACTTAAGCTTACTCGACCGCATGTGCTTGACGAGTTGGGCTGAGGAACCGTTAACAGGGTCGTAAATAAGGTTCAACTGGACTTACCAATGTGATGCTGGATGCCGATTAACCGTTGATAGCCTTCGCGAATGGAATAGTCCTCAAGTTCAACTGTCCAGAAAGACTTGAGTTCTCCGACAGCCGCTGGGCGAGGTGGTCCCGTTGTGTTGAACATGGTGATATCAGGCACATGACTCGTGTCCGTTGGCCCTGCAGAGGACTGATAATCACCGAACTTCAAGTGGGAGAGGCAAGTAGTGGCAAGCACTTTCGAAACTGGGTCACAGACATTCTTGGAGAACCTTCCGGTTAAACCAAGTTCGCTTCCAACGACGTAGCTTTCTGACACATCATCCGTGTAAGGTATAGGATGGCTAAGATCTAAAGAATCGGATGCTTCGAGAACATCCTGTTTAAAGCTCTGCCATTCATGGAAAAGCCGTAACGAGATAACCTCAGATGAGTTGGAGACATAACGCATACCATTTATCTGGGTGAGGGGAGGGACGGGTCGCAGAATTACCTCCACCGCGGTCTCCATGACGGAAGCCCTAGAAAGTGAATCTGACATGGTCAGTGAAACGGCTGGTTCGTTGATAGGACGATGATAGTGGAGCAAGGGGAAAAGAGATGGGAGAAATATCATTGGTGGATGCGGAATGCACTAAGCGAATTGTGGAAAGAGCTGTGACGGCAGATGAGCTAACCGCTGTCTCTGATTTTAAGCTGGCCGGTGCCGCTATAGAAATGTACAGTAAGGCCATTGGTCAAGTTCACACATCATTTAACATCCCATATACCCTGGACCCTGGACCCCGTAGACCCGGCACTTGCGAATGGTCCCGTCTGCAGAAGTATTATATCCGGGGCCCCTGTATGTATGTTGTACACCGTACCTCTAAGGTGCTTTGTCCTCGCCAAGACCGGGGTATGTGACCGTGGCCAGATGAGGGGTTCAGGTCCGAAATCTTATGTAGACTCCCCACATATTTACCTAGGTACGTATGCTGATTCGGATCCCTGGGAGTACGGAGCAGCGGTGTTTGTTGGAGTGGATGACTGGATGACCATGTTATAGAACGTTGATCGCGATGAAATGTGGGGAATGCGGATATAAGCGAAGGGAGAAAAGGGGGTTTGCAGATTTAGTTCAGTTCTGAAACAGAAGGCGCCTTGAGGAGTAGAAACAGGTTAAACGTCTGGATACAAGTGTACAACATATGTATTTAGTGTTTAATTGATTTAGGGAGAAGAGCGAGAATGCTACTCTCTCTCTCTCTCCATGTCCCCATATAAGTGACACCACACATTTCCATTTCACCGAACCACGTGCCGTTGCCCCCCGCCTTTACACAATTTCCCCAGATCTTCTATTCTGATCTTCTAATCTTCTAATCTTCCGATCTTCTGATCTTCTGATCTTCATATTTCTGATCTTTATTTTGATATATTGCGATTCGGATTTGGATTCTAACCTGTGCGAAAACTAAGCTTTGGGCGGGCGCTGAGTGGACAAAAAGAAAGCTCCGAAGTCGCCCCGTTCTCTCTGCATCCTTCTGCAATGCCGTTGTGACTCCTCGCTTACCCGATATCACTACATTCGACTCGATCTTTTTGATTCTGGTGGACTATAGAGACTAGATCCCTTGGTCTGTCCCTCTATGTCGCCATAGCCCTGTTTCCACCTCCTCGGAGAAGCATGTCGATGACCTCCCTCTCCTCTTCCAATTCTTACTCTCCCTTTCCGTCTCAAGCCGGACGAATGACACAATCTCAAACCCCCGGACTGGACACGCTTGCCGAGGGGTCACAGTATGCGCTCGAACAGCTCCAGTTAGCACGTGAAGCCGATGCTGCCGACATCCCGACCGACCCCGGTAACTCTCTCGACTCGAAGACATCGCAACATTCCCAACATATGCTCTATAAAGAACAAAAAGGTTCGAATTCAGGTCTCAAGGATCCGGAATTGCGCAATTCCCTTGCTGAGGCGCGCTCTGCTATTCGCAAAAACTCATCCGCAACCCCAGCCCGTCGGAGAATTAGCCGGGCCTGCGACCAATGTAACCAATTGCGTACCAAGTGCGATGGACATAATCCCTGTGCGCATTGTGTTGGTATGGCTTTTTTTTCTTTACTAAGGACCCTTTCCATTTGCGCATTGGTTGAACTAACAGTTCCTAGAGTTCGGACTCAGCTGTGAGTACGCCCGCGAGCGCAAGAAGCGTGGGAAAGCATCGAAAAAGGATATAGCCGCCACTGGAATTACCGACAGTGATATGGGTGGCAGTGAAAACACAGCGCATGCCAAAGGACGACCCTCAAACGGACAATCTTTGCGCGAATCGAACGAACATTACGATCGCGCCTTTGACGCCGCGCGGACTCTAACCGAACGCGCACAATCCCGGTCGCATAATGCAGAGGTGGCCGGCTTATCAGCCATGCGGCAGAATCAGGCGCCTGTACAAGCGCCTTCTCAGCAGCAGATGAGTTCCAGCATCGCGGGCATCTCATTCAATAATTACGCACCGCTCCAAGAACCCCACCGACCCTCGATGTCCGTGCCGGATATGCGCTCTATACAAATGATGCAAAACTCGAATGGGAATCCTCGATCGCCGGGTTCAATGCTTCATCCTCAAGGGTTCGGTTCAGGGTATAATGATGGCGCATACCCTTTGATGAATGCGCAAGACCCGAATCCGAGTTCCATGAACCACTTCCGTATTGGAAACTCGACGGAGAATCCATCGACTTCTTTTATGGGATTCTCTCCTCCAGCGCAGTCACCTAGCTGGTTACCACTCCCTTCCCCATCACCCGCAAACTTCCCTTCCTTCAGCATGCCCCCTTTCTCGAGCTCATTAAGATACCCGGTTTTGCAACCAGTTCTTTCGCACATTATATCCATAATCCCTCAATCTCTCGCCTGCGATCTCCTTGACGTCTATTTCACCAGCTCATCGTCCTCGCATCTTTCTCCGTCATCACCCTATGTGGTTGGCTATGTCTTCCGCAAGCAATCTTTCCTACACCCCACAAAGCCGCGAGTGTGTACCCCTGGGCTTCTCGCCAGCATGCTGTGGGTCGGAGCCCAAACGAGCGAGGCTGCGTTTTTGACATCACCCCCCTCAGCTCGAGGCCGAGTCTGCCAGAAGCTTCTGGAGTTGACGATTGGCTTACTCCGGCCCCTTATCCATGGTCCCGCCACTGGAGAGGCATCTCCCAACTACCCCGCTAATATGGTAAATAACGGAGTGGCTCTTGGTGGCTTTGGGGTCTCCATGGATCAATTGGGTGCTCAGAGTAGTGCCACTGGGGCGGTGGATGACGTCGCTACGTATGTTCACTTAGCAACTGTCGTCTCTGCCAGCGAATATAAGGCCGCAAGTATGCGATGGTGGACAGCTGCCTGGTCTCTCGCACGAGAGCTGAAGCTAGGCCGCGAATTACCCCCTAATGCGACGACCCGTCAAGACGGCGAAATGGAGGGCGAAGGAGACATGGATGTGAATGGCAACAAGAGGCAGCCGTCCTCTTTACTGGGCCACGGCCCTGGCAACTCTGCGATCAATCTCACAGAGGAAGAACGTGAGGAGCGGCGGCGGATTTGGTGGCTACTATATGCGACAGATCGCCATCTGGCGCTTTGTTACAATCGACCCTTGACATTGTTGGATAAAGAGTGCGAGGGATTGTTACAGCCGATGAACGATGATATTTGGCAGGCGGGCGATTTTTCATCTGTCAACTACCGCCGTGCCGGCCCATCCTCTGAATGCACTGGCCATAGCATGTTTGGGTATTTCTTACCCCTGATGTCTATCCTGGGTGAAATAGTGGACCTACAACATGCCCGCAATCACCCGCGCTTCGGTATCCATTTCCGCAACAGCGGTGAGTGGGAAAGTCAGGCCATGGAAATCCGTCGTCAGCTCGATGTCTACGCCCAGAGCCTGAAAGAATTCGAGGCTCGATATACCAGCTCCATCGCCCTCGGAACCGGCGATGCTGACACAGCCATGGAAGGTTCCAACATCAACCACGTAAGCCCGTCAGGTCGGTCTAGTAGCACGGTAGGATCTCATGTGAGCGAGTCCATCGTGCACACGAGGATGGTGGTTGCCTATGGCACCCATATTATGCATGTACTCCACGTTCTACTGGCTGGGAAGTGGGACCCGATCAACTTGCTCGACGATAACGATCTCTGGATCTCTTCTGAGTCGTTTATCACTGCCATGGGCCATGCAGTCAGCTCGGCTGAGGCGGCCTCGGACATTTTGGAATACGACCCTGACCTAAGCTTCATGCCCTTCTTCTTCGGCATATATCTTTTGCAAGGTAGCTTCTTGCTACTCTTAACTGCGGATAAACTGCAAGGAGATGCCAGCCCTAGTGTTGTTCGGGCCTGTGAAACAATCGTGCGAGCGCATGAGGCTTGCGTCGTGACTTTGAACACTGAATATCAGGTAAGATTTACCCATGACCAAGCCTCGACATTTACAGAAGCTAATGTCCTGTAGCGAACATTCCGGAAAGTGATGCGCTCGGCGCTGGCTCAAGTCCGCGGCCGTGTACCGGAAGACTTCGGCGAGCAGCAGTCACGCAGGCGCGAGGTGCTAGGCCTTTACCGCTGGAGCGGCGACGGCAGCGGCCTCGCGCTTTAGCAAGACTGCCTAGTATATGCCGAGCTGCGTGCAACTTCCACTCACCGTCTTGCTTTTGGACTTCTTACCGTTCCCCCTGTTTTTGTTTTCGTTTCGATTTGCGCCCTGTATACTATACTTCCTGGATTTTGGACATACCCCGAGGAGCGAAAGGCGCACAATCTCTTGGTGTCTATATATTGACTCGGCACATACCATACATATTTAAATGTTGATTTTGATGTTTTTGCAATATCCTTCAGATGGAATGTATTCCTTCCCTTTTCTATACTCCTTCTCGAAAAATCTATATCCATATTAAGATGTCAGGAAGAGTTCATCCACCTCCAGCAGACCAATTTGTCAACGCCCCATAATATTAACCCATACAAACCTGTAACTTCTATGTTATACGTTCTCTTTTTTGCTGTTCTTCAGTTGTATAAAAGTGGAATTCATGTCATGTGATGATGCTTATTTCGGACTCCACCCAAGCTCCGATCCTCTTCAGCTACACCTCTTCAACCCCAACCACCATCTATCCCAACAAGACGGTGCTCGAGATCGCAAGACAAACAAAATGAAGCCCTATATAGGCATACCCCTCGTTGTTGGACTTGTCTATCGAGCTTGGTCGCGCAAATCCCTTACCCCGCTCGGCCTGGTTGTTGCGGGATGTTCAGCCTCCGCGCACGCCCTCCATCCATGGTCGGCACCAGTCGCACTCCTTGCGGTATTCTATTTTGGGGGTACTAAGGTTACAAAGGTATGGAGCTACCCATATGTGGAGCGAAGCTGCAAACCATCCAATATTCAACCTACATCTAGTTATGTTATGGCCGCAGCTTACAAGATCGCAATCACAGGTAAAACATGAGATCAAGTCACGTTTGACACTATCCGCAACCGGTGCGGAAGGCGGCGAAGGCTCCCGGAACCATATTCAAGTCCTGGCGAACTCCGTTGTCGCTACCGTATTATCGATCGCTCATGCGATTGTCCTGGCCAAAACAACAAACACCGAATCGTGTTTCTCGCTCGGTCAGAGTGCGGCTGATGTCTTGATGGTTGGGATAGTAGCGTATGTCTCTCAAGTTCATATTCCATACCTTGACTGTCTGTTCTAGAGCATATAACTAATAGGCTCCTCTTCGCAGAAACTACGCCGCTGTCGCTGCAGACACCTTCTCCTCCGAGCTCGGCATTCTCTCGAAATCCAAACCCCGCCTGATTACCTCGTTGAATCTCCGTGAAGTCCCTCCCGGTACGAATGGTGGTGTTACCGCGACGGGTCTTGGGGCTGGTCTTTTGGGATCGTTCATTGTTTCTGCGACGTCTGCTGCAGTTCTTCCGTTCTGCGCCAGTGCCGGATTGAAGGATCGGGCTCTGTGGACCATAGCTATGACTGTTTGGGGTGCATTGGGCAGTGTTCTGGACAGTGTTCTTGGTGGGCTTTTGCAGGCCAGTGTTGTCGATAAGAGAACTGGGAAGGTTGTAGAGGGGAGCGGTGGTAGGAAGGTGAGTTCACGACTACATGTCCTTGGCCAGTGTGCACACAGTTCTAACCCAGTTTCCTAGGTTCTCATTCACCCTTCCACAGGAAAGCCGGTTGTTCCTGCTGATAGTACTGCTAGAACAACCGGTAGCATACATAACGCTGCAATCCATGGCACCCAGGTGACGAACGTCGTTGAGGAAAGTCGAGAGAGTCGTCGTCTTGAAACTGGTCATGACTGGTTAGACAACAATGGCGTCAATCTCCTCATGGCTGCAACTATGAGTGTCGGGGCTATGGGTATTGCACAGTGGTTCTGGGAGTTGGATGTCTTCGAGTTGCTGTAGATTTTACAGATATTTTTGCAGACTTTGAACTACTCCAGGTCTCGAACATGCTTGATGTGGTTCTTTTCTATTTTCCGGGTTGCTTTAGATCACGATTATGATGAATATATGCCCTTATCTCTGGTCTTTTGAGGGCGTCTGCTTTCAGATGCGTATCTTTTTGTTTGTCGCAGCTTCCAACCCATCACCTTCCCACCTTTCTTCTTCGACAAATTCAGAGTTTGTTTTCCTTTCTTTTTTTTCCCTCTCACACTTCTCTCTTCCTCTTTCGGTGTTCCCTTCGCATCTCTACAACTCCGGCCTAACCTTGGCTCAATCACGATTTATTATTGTTTTCATCACGTGTCTCCGTCGGCCCTAGTTCGTGAGTCCCTTCTACGTGTCACACCTGCCGAGTGTCGCCTGGGCTCCGTCTCGGACTCGGGAACTGACAAATAGCAACCTTAGCATAATTTGGACGAACAGAGCACGCCAGTCAAGATGGCATATGAGGAAGAACTCGAGATGCACGTGCGAGTCGTGAAGCCAAGTGTCTCCTTCCTACCTGAGACTGAAACATCCAAGCCCGTAACATACGACCTCCATCATAGTGACTTGCTTCCTGTGTATGACTATGTCCCCCGGGAATATCTAATGAAAGGTGTCGCCGTTGCGAATTCATACTGCACGCGCCTTCTTCTTCGTTGTCCTGCTGATCCTGACAAATTCTCCGGTCTTGTCGTCGCGGAACCATCTCACCTATGGGGTGGAACAACCATCTGGCGTCTCATTAATCGGTGGCTGATGCGTAATGGTGGGTTGTCGTTCATCCTAGTTTGACCTATTGTCTAGGCTAACAGTCGAAAGGACATGCCTGGCTGGAGATTGATTCACAGGCTCCCGCGGCAATCGACCAGATCAAAAACGTTGATCCCGAACGCTACAAAGATATGCATTTTATCCCCTGTCGGACCTTGGAGGAGTTTTCTAGCAACATCCCCTCCTTTGCTAATGCAGAAGAGCTGTGGGAGAATTACCGGATCTTCAAGGAAAGATGGTGGTCTGCAACTCTGCAGTCTCCGGAGATACTTGTTGCTGCATCACATGCTTTGAGATCGGGACAGCTGGGTATCAAGGCTGACCGCGTCGTACTGGCTGGTCTTTCCCAGACCGCAGACTTGATAAGGAAATTCATCGTCGAATCTCGTCATTTCCGACTTCCTGACGGATACGCCCCATTTCAGGGATTCATGCCATGTCAATGCGATGGCGGCGACCCACTTCCAGACTTGCGCGATGCAAAGATTATTGAGATTCTAGGTGAATTCGAGCTCGTTTACATCAAGGCCCTCTACGGCGGAAGTGAAGCGCCTCCCCATCGCCGTCCTGATAGCCCGTCATTCCGGCTCTACGAAGTTGCCGGTATGTCTCATCGCGAGACTCGGTACCTCTCCATGGCAGATAAGAAGCGTTTGTCGGTTGTCGACCTGGAAGGTGCCCAATGGACCACTTTCGCCAGTTCTTTCGTTTATCACGCTCTCTTCGATGCTATGAACAACTGGATTACAACCGGTGTTGCTCCTCCGCGAGGTACCACAATTGAGGTCGACAATTTCGGGGACATTGAGCGAGACGAGTATGGAAATGCGCTTGCTGGGGTCAGAACTGTTCATACAGACGTGCCTACTGCCAAAATCATTGATGTTACCCCTCAGCCACATCCGCATTGGCACACTGGTAAGTTTCTCATGTCCGCGAGAGTTTCTTTTAATTGTTTTAACCTTGTTATAATTCAAAGGCACCGAGGTCCCTTTCAAAGACGTCAATCTGTGGGCTCTCTACAAAACGGTGGAAAACTATCGACGTCAGGCGGGAGAAGCCATCGATCGACAGATTGAAGCGGGATTTTTATTGCCGGAAGACGCTGAGGTCCTGCGTCGCGACACCGTTGAGCAAGTCTCCTTTTGAAATTGCCAGACTACGGTATGGCTTGTTTCTTGTTATGGATTTGGGTATTACCTGCATCTTGGGAGCCTGAAGTTCTTAGGAACAGACAGTTGTGGTGACCTGCACTCCTTATGTACCTCGGGATGTCCCTTGGTTGTGTTGTATTAGATTGAGATCAACTCTGCTCTTCTGCGGTTTCAATGTCTTTAGTTAGGATCGCTCGACTCTCTACTTTCATGTCAGTGTACTTCAGTTCTGCGATTTGCCAATAATGATCACATGAAAGCATCCCTCGCCCATGCCTTAGTTGTATCATCTGTAAAAGCATAATCTACCTATACCTCGTAAAGGATAATGTCTGCCGGGCCTTTCCTGTCTGGCCGGCGCTTTCATAAGGGACGCTCAGGTTCGGGTCACCAAGTAGACGCCAGTGTGGGCATAAAAGTAGCATGGGAAATATTTGAAAAGATATCTGGGCACATTCACACGCCTAATACCTAAACTCCGATCTAGAAAACACCTTAAGTTCTGGGTAGTACAAGTTTCAGCAATATGAAATAGGGGCACTAATACATATGCAATGATTGCCGATGACTGCAGTGTACCAGCCCTTAGTCTGCATTAACAGACAAATCCATGAAAACAATTGGCACCAAATCCTCTGCAAGGTTACAAAAATAGACCATCCAACCCCCAGTGAAACAGACTACAGCACCCCGCCATTAGCAAAGATGATCCCTAAATTTTCCACTGGAAGACATAAAGACATACATACCCAAACAGAAAATATACACTAAGGCTGCGTAGGTCCAATCCCCTGCTCCATCGTCCCCGGTGTTTTGGCATATGCCGGGGCTGGTTGCTGGACCGGGGTGTACGGCACCCATTGCTGTATAGGAGGTGGCTGGAACGATCCCTCAAGCTCTTTTTCCTTCTTTTTGCGATCACGACGCATTTTAATGAGAAGGACAATAACAACAGTGATGACGACGAGGACAACAATTGGGATGAGGATCGCTTTGAGCAAGAGTTTCAAAAGACCCATGATGGGAAGGACTGGTGTATAGAAATAGGCGGCAGAGACTGGTATCACATAAAAGGTGACCACAATGAGAATTATGATGTAGAACGGTACTTGGGGGAGGATACACCTTGGATGGGCGAATTGAGGGAACTTTTATACCCCGATCTGCTCAACGCCCTGGCTTTGTGTGACTAGGCCATGTCGTATCAATGGGGCATGGGCGCAATCTACATAGGCATAGAGCATGGCGCAGCGCTAAACGGCGATATTTGGTTGGTGACCAGTCTGTGAGTGTACTAAATTTGACCTGGAATCACAGGGCCGGCCACTACTATTCCTAATAGAGACAGACTTTATTAGTCTACATTAGCCGCTGCAACTGTGATTGATCGTACATGACCGAAGCTTGGGCATTTCTTCGAGGGCATGCCTTGTTACGTAGCTCTATAAATGGATCTGGGATCTGTTTGAGCTGGTGTGTATGGTGTGTGACTTGAAACAGCCACTGTGCAAGAGTATTTATTTGACTCTGAATACTATATTGTATACAGAAGATAAACCAATAGTAGCGGGGAACATGATGATGATGAGAAAGGAAAACAGGGAATTGAGCGGAATTCTGCTGCCTGGTCCTTTCGCCTTGGCCGGTTAGCCGGTGATATACTATGTGAATAATGACTCTTGCTCAAATTAGAGGTCTAATCTTTATAATAAGATATCTGGACGAAGATTGAAGGAGTTTGAGGGAGTCGACCTTGGAGATCTCCCTCGGCCTCTGTGAGAACATAGAAACCGAGTTAATTGACTTGATCAAAGGGATTGAATTAAAATTGACGCCTTCATCTCGTCACAGCGCCAAGTCTCAGCCCTACGAGGCGACTCCACCATTGATGGCGATCCTTGCCTTTGATCCTAAATATAGTACTGCCTTTACATGTTGAATGATTATGGAGTGCTTCCTAGAAGCCTAGATTTCGTATGCTGTCTGAATTTAATGTATCGAACGGATAATTAATCGTAGCTACCCTGCACTATTCTAAACAAAGGGCGCATCGACCGCATCTGGGTGCACGTAGAATGCAATTGCGATTATCAGATACCTAAGAGAAGTTATTAGTACCGCAGGCAGCCAGAAAACTCATATGATCACTCACGTTCCAACCAATAATAACCCTTCGTAGTAATTGGATCGACCTCCGCGAATCAAGCAGTCCATAACTATTACCGATAGGAAGAATACCACAGTTTCAAAGGGACTGTAGCGCAAGGACATAGGCTGCCCAATAATCCAGCCGCACATGACCAGGAACGGACTCACAAATAATGCGATTTGCAACGTGCTTCCCACAATCACACCAATCGCGAGGTCCATATTCCCCTTGATTGAGGAATTGATGACAGTATTGAATTCTCCCGCGTTACCGACAATGGGGACCACGATCAAGCCAATAAAAGCCCGGCTCACATGCCACTTGTCTACAAAGCCATCGATGCTGTCCACCAGGCGATCAGAGCAGACGGTTACCCCGAGAGTTGCAAGGATCAAAATGATGCTTGCCGACCAGGGACCCAGGACTCGCTCTTCTTCCTCTTCTTGTTTATCGTCGACGAAGAGCTCAGAGTGACTCTTCAGTTGGAAGTAGAGGTAAACCAGGTAGAACGTGAGCAGGACCACGGAGGCAGCCCGGGAGAGACTCAGGACGCTGGCTTCCACTTCGTGGGACTTGGATGGTATGGTCGAATAGAGCACGGATGGAATGATCAATGTTGCAGACGAGACCACCATCAAGGACGACAGTATCCCGCTAACATCCACGTTGCATTTCACCACATCTTTTGCATAGCCGCCGCAGAATAATGAAACACCGAGGATCTAAATTTCGCGTGAGTAGATAAGGCCACCTAGGTAGTGAGCATGCACCAAGAAAACTTACCAGAAGATTGCCCGACAGGATGCTGCCTACCATACTAGACTGCACAATACTGATTTCCCCCTGCCGGACCGCAGTGATCCCCACCTGTGCAGTGACCAACGTTAGTTTCCACCTTAGCAGAGGGTCAAACGTCCAGCCACTTACAATCATTTCAACTGCGTTTCCAAATGTGGCATTGATTAGCCCCCCAACAGTTTGCCCGACGCTTTTTGCCAATTCCTCTGTGGCGAACGACAGCAACGCGGCTAGAGGAAGAATCGCCAGGAAATTGAACACGAAGCCGATTGAGTCGTCCCATCCTAGACTCCCCGCAATGATGCCCAGAAACACAAACGGCAGTAGAAGATTGGAGTAGCTGCATCCTAGGGTAATCTTAAGCACACGCATAACAGAGTTGCCTAGGAACAAAGCGCGCTTCGAGTCGGGGTAGTTTGTGTCACGCAGCTCTGCGGATTCCTCCGCGTTGCTTTCGCGTTCAATCTCGTCTCTGAGCAATGCATCTTGTTCACGGGTTGTCGCGTTTGCGTCAAGCGACCCGTCCATGGTTTCAGGGTCAATCCTGCTTGGCTTTCGCAGTCGGGGGTTAGCTGTGTTATTCATTTTCGAAAGAGTGAGGAAAGAAACGGAGAATCATCGGACGAGGATCAAGGGGATGATGTATTACTCCACTGTCACTCGGCCCTAGGCGTCTGCGCATTAGCGTAACTGGTGGATTGCGTACGGAGCGGGATTGTTCTGCTTAAAGAGCCGTGCAGATAAAATACGTGTTTTGCTCAATTACAGTTTTAATTACAGATGTGACGGTTTGTACTGTATGGAAATGTTACGGCCATACAGCCTCATTTATTGACCTGGATTTTTTTAAGAGACGAGTGAATCCTCTCAGCTTCACCCTTTACTTCTATGGATCATGTCGCCCGATCGAGGTTCAGCTATGCTGTATTGCAATTCTATCATGGCACGGCTCCAGCACCACCTAGGCGTCTTGTCCCTCTCGATGCCTCTTATCGGTATGACAGCAGGAGCCCTGGGGTGGAACAGTGCTGCTATCTTCGCTCTCAATATCGTCGGTGTTATTCCACTTGGATTGTGGATTAACCGATCGGTCGATGCGCTGGCTGTAGGTCGCAGCCGAGTTGTCAATGAAGTGCTGAAATCAACACTAGGAAATTCGGTGGAATTAATGGTGATATCCAGCCCTGGAGGGACTCGATCTTTCATTCAAACATAGGCTGACCATTTATCCAGATTGGAATCAATGCGATCGCGCAAAAGCGACCTCAAATCTCTCAGTCCGTGATACTTGGAAGCGTCCTAAGCAATTTACTACTGGTAAATCCCAGTATCAAGTCCAACCACTGATGCCATGAATCTCCTCCTGATACAATCTATACCTACAGGTCCTCGGCGGCACAATCTTCGTCTCAGGCTATGACCAAAAACGACTCCGATTTGATCGCACCCTCACAACAGTCCTCTCGTCCCTCATGATGGTCGTCTTCATCCTCCTCGCCCTGCCAACCATAATGGACGTCTTCCCATCCGACAAGGCCACTCCGGAAGACCAGATCCTTTTTATCCAACGTATAACAGCCATTGTCCTCGTTGTTCTGCTCCTCACCTTCCTCATCTTCCGCCTCGGCACCCATGCAGCCATGTTCGCCAGCACCCCGTTCAGCCAGCGAGACCAAGCCCGTAGCGGCCATCAGTCTCGCCAGAGCCAAATAATCGAGGCCCAAATCCCGCAGCCGTATATCGGCAAGGGTCCGGCAGCTATAATCCTGGCAGCTGCGTCCGCTTCTGCTCTTGCATGCACTTATTACACAGTCAGCAGTTTGGGCGGGGTTGCTTCGATTACGGGTATGAACCAATCTTTCCTTGCCGTGACGCTTGTTCCTCTTCTTGGGAACTCGGTCAAGTACCGCTCTGTTGTTGTCGGGTCCCGATCTTACAACCAGATCGAGCTTGGGATCAGGGCGGTTATTAACAATGTGTTGCGCGTTACGATGCTTATTGCTCCGCTGCTGGTCCTCGTTGGTTGGGCTTTTGATCAGCCGCTTATTCTTAGATTCGACGGGTTTGAGGCTACGACACTTTTACTTGGTGTCGTGGTTATGACTTACCTTATTTCTGACGGGCGGAGTAATTACTTCGAGGGGTTAATGTTGATTGGAACGTGAGTTGCTCGCACTGCTTTGCTGGGGTTATTCTGACTTTGCTTTCTTTTAATAGATACGTAATCATTGCGTTCTCGTTCTTTGTTAGGCCTGAGATGCCGATGAATGTGATTTACCTAGGTGTCTAGATCCGTCCAGTCCTAATATATCGCATTATTCGTTATTTGGAATATCCCCTAACGATGTGCCGAGCCGTCAAAACCTTTGAGCTATCTAGCGTGCGTAGAGTGCCACAACTAGACTAGAGTACCTATAATACGCATCAGTAAAAGCATCGTCAAAACTCAGTAAGGCGCCCCAGAAAACTTACAGAGCAAGGAGCATGGCACCATGGATGTAAGCGTACTGTCCATCACGAAGTAGATGGTTAACTACCAGAATGGCCAAAAACATGGCAACAGTCTGAAATGAGTCAAAGAAAAGCGTCATCGGTTCAGCAATGCACCATCCGATAATCACCAAGAATGGTATGACAAACAGACCAATCTGCAAGAGACTGTCGATGATAACCCGGATTGCAGAGTCTGTGTCTCCTGTACGAGATGCCGCAATGACAGTAACCCCCTCGGTGCTATTGCTAGCAATTGGAATAAAAACGATCGCGATAAATACTTCGGAGACACCGAGCGTTAGCGCCATGTCTTCAACGCTTTCAAGCAGGAGTTCTGTGCAAAAGACCGTTGCGGCCACGGCTGTTGTCAATCGGATAATTGACGAAGCTAAGCTGCCTTTGCTGGGGGTGGATGATGCATCTGCGTTATTTTCATCGTCACCAGCTTCGCTCTCGTTTGACAGGAAAAGGTGTTTATGCGTCCCGAGATAGAAGTAGAGGTAACCTCCATAGAGTGTGAGGAGCACTAATGACGTTCCTCGTGAGAAGGATAGCACTCTGTCGTCAATCTCGGATACTGGGAAAGTCGAGTAGAGAGCCGTCGGGAGCAGCATTGTCACAGCTGTTATCATCATCAGAGAGGACAAGGTCTTTGCAAGAGCGCTGTTAAACTCTAGAACCTCTTTGTTGTACGAAGCTGTGACGAGGCAACAGCCGAAGACCTAGATGTGGCTGTCAGTCGGGTGATATCGCCACCAGTGGAACTTTCATAATGTGAGAGCTTACGAGCAGAATATCTGAGAGGATACTGCCAACCATGACAGATTGTGCAAATGGGATCTCGCCGTGAACCAGAGCGAGAATTCCCGCCTAGGCTGAGTGAGCATTTTTGTAAGATATTTGGGGCAATAATTTTGACTTACCGTGAGCTCTACGGTATTTCCGAATGTGGCACTGAGTAGTGCGCCTTGCAGCTCGCCGAGATGCGCAGCGAGTTCATCGGATGAAATAGATATCGACTCGGATAGGAAGATAATAGCGACGATATTCACCACGAGGACTATGGTCGGGTTCCAATGAAATATCTTTGCAAGCCCGGCCAGAGGTAGCAGCACCATTACTGGCCATCCATGATTGATATTCAGTTCTTTCAGTCCTGTTTGCGATGGCATCTTGAAGAAGCTCTGGATGCGAGTCCAAGGGTCTATATCTTCGCCATGGATTTCCTGTTGATAGTGATGACTAGACTCTGGTCCACAGGACTCTGGCTGCCTGTCTCGGCGAGACAGCATGGTGAATCTGGACAAAGTTTCTCAAGGTTCGAGTGTTGAAGCTTAAGAGCGATGCGACCCAACTTTGGAAGGACCGGGGAAACCTTGGAACGGGGTGTTTCAAACGATACCACGGTACAAATACGGGTACTAGTACGGAGTACCTAGGTAACTTTCAGCCCTAATTAAAGTTACAGCCCTATTACTAGCGCCAAACAGACGTGTGTCATCTCCACTGGGGAAGGGGAATAGGGCTGAGCCGGCATTTAGCCGTCTTACACTTGCAAGATGTGTGTAAATAACAGTATCCAGCTTTCCAGGCAACAGCATTTCTCATATTTGTCTCAGCCTTACAGGATTTCTTGCAGAGGTGAGCTATAAATATGACCTGATACTATGTGGCATGACGATCATCTTAATTTACACGAATTATTACTCGGGGAACACAAGTCTCCGTTGACCCCTCTCTGCTCTGTATTGTCATTAATCGGCGCATTAATTGGTGCATTCGCGTTCTCCCCACACCCACCCTTGGCAATGCGTTCGCGGCTCACAATTATTATCTTCCTCTGAAAGAGTCGCATGCCGGTCGCGCAGTCTCCTCATCACGATCAACCCCATCTATTGACAACCCAAAACATTATCCGATACGGGTAAGTGATTAAGAACACGCCTATCAGATCATCTACACAAACAAACAACAACCTACCCCGGAGTTGAATGATCCTTGCTGTCCTGCCTGTGATCTATGGACAAACACCCTCCCTCCCTCGAGTCGCTCCAGAGGGAGGTCAGTGAACTCAAAGCCATATATCATGGCCGAGGCTGGACGACTGAAGCAACAGACCTGGAGTCGGCTATGACGACAGCGGGGAATCGGCTATTCGGCAAAGATGCGGATTCTGACGCAATGACGATAATGCTCGAGGAGCTAGCCGCATGTGTGAAGACATGGCTGCAGGCCAAATCATGGATTGTCGCCGAAGATCTAGGCACTCTGGTGCTGGACGCCTGCGAGAACCTAAAGGGAGAGCAAGATTTAATGACTATGACAGCGATGCACAATCTCGCTTCGGCGTATTGGGGCCGAGGGCAGCTGGATCAGGCTGCTGCTCTCGCTTCCCGGGTGACCAAGTTGAGACAGAGGATCCTTGGCGAGGAGCATCCCCAGACGTTGACTTCAATGACGAATTTAGCGTCCACATATCGGAGTCAAGGGCTTTGGGGTAATGCTCAAAAGCTTGATTCGAGGATATTTGAGATGAAGACGAAGACTCTCGGTCCCAGCCATCCATCCACCTTGGGCTCGATGTCTAATCTGGCTATATCGTATGCCCATCTCGGTCGGTATGAAGAGGCCGAGTCAATTGCGCGCCAACTGGTCGATCTTGGGGAAAGGGAATTACCTCCAACCGATGCTTCGCTGTTAAACTGGAAACTCACTCTGGCATCGACTTATCGAGACCAGGGGAGGCTAGACTCCGCTGAAAAACTAGAACGAGAGGTTGTCGCTGTTAGTCGGGAAATACTTGGGACGAATAATCCCTTCACCTTGACTTCTATGGCCAACCTTGCCTCCACATACCGCGAACAGGGCCGATGGTCGGATGCTGAGCGCCTTGAAAAGGAAGTCGTCGCTATCAGCGAGACCGTGCTCGGCGAAACGCACCCCCAAACCCTGATGTCCATCAGCAACCTTGCCTCGACATATCGCAATCAAGGTCGGCTCGAAGAAGCCAAAGACCTCGGTGGGAAAGCAACAGCCGTCATGAAAGAAGTCCTCGGGGAACGTCATCCACATACACTGGTTGCCATGGCGGATCTTGCAGTGACATACCAAATGATGAGGCAGTCACCAGATGCCGAGATCCTGGCCGCCCGCTCTCTGCGTTTGATGGAAGAGACAATAGGTAAAGACCACCCACACACACTCAGCGCGATGGCGAATCTGGGCTTTATATACCAGTCGCAAAGCAAGTGGGACGTCGCCGGTGGAATGGCCGAAACAGTGTATTCTCGCAGAGAAAAGGCATTCGGAACGGACCACCCAGATACCGTGGCGGCGCTGGACGATCTGAGGAGAGTAGCGTGGGTAGAGGCGGCGGATCAGAATTCACAGCGTACGTTGAATTAGACTTTCTTTTGAACGTGGAGAGGCGTTGTGGAATATTGTCAGCATCGTTAGTCTGTATCTAGCCAGTGTTTGCCAGTGTTAGCCATTTCCAATCAGATTTTTCTGGGCTTGTGTTCATTTCTAAAGTTTTGTTGGCCCCGACGCACCTCTTTTGAACCACTTTGGTCAGGGGGGCAGTAAGCCTCGGGCATTAACATGGTATTTAGTCTTGCACAGCCTCCTTCCCAAGACTTTGGACTGTCAAAATCTTCCCGCGTGATCTCTGGGTTTGTTTTGTGGGAATACAATAGGTAGTATAGCCTTATGAGAAACTCAGTTGCCTGCTCTGGTGGACTTTGGTTGTTTGTTAAGCTGCATATCTCGCGCGGGCGTCCTCGTATGGCTAATTGTGATAGGCACTGGTCAAATAGCGCCATGACTAGTCAGAAGAACTAAGTAGGAAGCCCCGTATTAATGACCCAGTGAATATGTAAACCCCGATTTTATTGATTAATACCTCTAGAATGTCCTCCGTACAGAATAGCAAGGTGGCGTGTGTTCCAGACCCAAACAGATATCTCTGCAAAAGTATACTGGATTGAAGCAGAATAATCTCCGTCTGAGTCAATCATATATATGGTTATAATATGTACTGCTATCCTGCCTCATATTCTACATATGTATCTTTAAATTCTCCCAAGATACGCCAAGTGGTATTTTACAGTTCCTTCCTTTTCTTTACCCGTATTCGTATTTCACCAAAAGCACATGTGCACCTCCTTTCTGATTTTATCCATCTGATTCCCCCGATGACATTTTCCATGAAATGACGCCGACTTTGGGAGCCAATGGTTCTCGCATATCTGCTTTTTGGTTGCGAGTAGTAAGTTCAACGATGGTGAGGACTGGAAATGCGTCTGACTGACGGTACTCAGAAGAACCCGCGATCAAAACGTGCCACGGAACAGTCCACCCAATGGACTTCTTCGATTTTTTCCCTAGATCCTGACGCGTTAGGCGATCTTGTACAATCCAAAGATGCCCAGGGTTTTTATGCCCTCGGCGGGGTAAAAGGTTTGGAGGAAGGACTGCGAACCGACGTCCACTCCGGTCTGAGCCTGGATGAGACCTACCTGGGTGCTCCTGTGAATGTCGCAGCGAGTACTACAAGCACCGTGCCGACAGAAAAGATTGCTATCTCTGAGCCCCCTGTCTCGACAGACCTTGGTTACGATGCATTCGTCGACAGAAGGAAATTCTTCGGGGACAATCGCCTACCCATAAAACCATCCCCGAGCTTCCCGTCGTTGATGTGGGCAGCCTACAACGATCATGTCCTGTTCCTTCTAACTGGGGCCGCTATTATCTCGCTTGCTTTGGGGCTGTACCAAACATTCGGAACCAAGCATGCTCGTAAAAGCCCACCCGTTGAATGGGTGGAGGGCGTTGCCATCCTCGTCGCTATCATTGTCATCACTCTCGCCGGTGCCGCGAACGACTATCAAAAGGAGTATAAATTTCGGAAACTCAATAGAAGACAGCAAGACCGCAATATCTGGGTCCTTCGATCTGCGAGGATTCATGAGGTTCCCATATCCGAGGTTCTTGTTGGTGATATCGTCAACATCAGTCCTGGAGATATCGTGCCTGCTGATGGCGTGTTGATAAGGGGTCATCAGGTCAAATGCGATGAGTCCTCGGCAACTGGCGAGTCCGACCCGGTCGATAAGAGCACTATCGATACAACTCGTCCTGATAGCTCTCCTGATATCGACCCTTTCATCCTCTCTCATACCAAGATTGTGGAAGGCGTCGGTGAATACCTTGTCTTGGCCACAGGCACAAAATCAAGCTACGGAAGAATCCTTCTCTCTCTCAACACCGACCCAGGGTTCACTCCGCTTCAAGTACGGCTCAGCAATCTTGCAAAGAACATCGCCCGCTTTGGTGCACTTGCTGCACTTGTGCTGTTTGTAATCTTGTTTATTGAGTTCTGTGTAGGCCTCCGGAATAGCACCCAATCCGCCTCGGAAAAGGGACAATCTTTTTTGAATGTCTTCATTCTGGCCTTGACTGTTGTTGTGATCGCAGTCCCTGAAGGACTTCCCTTGGCAGTTACGCTTGCGTTGTCATTTGCTACTACTCGAATGATGAGAGACAATAACTTGGTTCGACAGCTCCGAGCATGCGAAACTATGGGACAAGCCACGGATATCTGTTCAG
Organism: Penicillium rubens; assembly: GCF_028828025.1. Lineage (NCBI taxonomy): Eukaryota > Fungi > Ascomycota > Eurotiomycetes > Eurotiales > Aspergillaceae > Penicillium > Penicillium rubens. Next base: position 1,548,281 of record NW_026890601.1, on the reverse strand, counting down.
ACAAGACGGGAACGTTGACACAGAATGAAATGACTGTTGTCTCAGGTTTCTTTGGTGCTACCTCACAATTTACTGATGGAGCTAGCAGCCCAGACATTGTGGGTGAAGAAAATTCCTCGCCAGTGGCAAAATGCATCAGCCAACTCTCGGGTCAGTCGAGGTCGCTTCTGAGGCAATCTATTGCTATCAACTCGACGGCCATTGAAAGCCAATATGCCGGGAATCGGCAGTTCCTTGGGTCCCAAACAGAGGCCGCCTTACTGAGATTCTCCCAGGACTATCTTGAACTAGGTCAGGTTGACCTTGATCGTGCTAGCGCAGAAATTGTGGACCTTTTACCTTTTGATGCTTCTCGCAAATACATGATCACAGTTGTCAAACTAGCCAGCGGGTTATATCGATTATACGTGAAGGGTGCCCCTGAGATTCTCCTTGGGAAATGTGTGGCCACAATTGCACAGCCGATGCAAGGGCTTGGTACTGCTTCAATCACGGGGGATGACATTGAACAAATACGCCACAGAATCGCTCAGTACTCCTCGCGATCCTTGCGCACGATTGCGATTTGTTTCCGTGATGTGGAGGATTTACCCTACAGGGACGAGGATGGAACTGTCGGCTTCGGGGAGCTGATGAAAGAGCTCACATTTCAAGGAATTCTGGGTCTACAAGACCCTCTACGGGCCGATGCTTGGGGTGCTGTAGATACCAGCCATAAAGCAGGTCTCACTGTGCGCATGGTTACCGGTGACAACCTTCTAACGGCAAGAGCGATCGCAGAAGAATGTGGTATCATCAAGGGTCCAGATGATCTTGTGATGGAAGGCGATAAATTTCGTGCGCTAGATGCATCACAGCAGAAGGAGATAGTTCCGCACCTCAAGGTTCTTGCTCGATCTCGGCCAGATGATAAGCGGGTTCTGGTCCAGCGTCTGAAGGACCTTGGGAGAGTTGTTGCTGTTACTGGCGATGGTACCAACGATGCCCCTGCCCTTGCAGCTGCTGATATTGGGTTCTCGATGGGAATATCTGGGACTGAAATTGCTCGTGAGGCTTCCTCTATTGTCCTGATGGACGATACATTTTCTTCGATTGTCAAGGCTATCATGTGGGGAAGAGCAGTCAGCGATGCTGTCAAGAAATTCTTGCAGGTAAGCTAGAGGCTCTAAGAACTAAGAGTATAGATAGGCGGTTGACCTAATATGTTTTTTCTAGTTCCAAATTACCATCACCTTCACCTCTGTGGGCCTGGCATTTGTCTCGGCGGTAGCCAACTCATCGCAGGAGTCGGTTCTCACGCCAGTGCAGCTCATGTGGGTAAACCTCTTTCAAGATACTCTAGCAGCTCTGGCGCTAGCAACCGACCCCCCTCCTCGCCGGATACTTGACCGCAAGCCCGAACCAACATCTACACCTCTGATTACTCCTACCATGTGGAAGATGATCATTGGTCAATCTGTGTATCAGATGGTAGTAACACTCGTTCTGTACTTCGCGGGCTCTTCTATCTTCTCCTATCATAGTGATCTTCAAACATCACAGTTACAGACTGCTGTTTTCAATACATATGTCTGGATGCAAATATTCAACATGTACAAGTATGTTGAGGTCTCTATCTTTATTTTGTCTTACTAACCCAATAAAGCAATCGACAAATTGAGCGATCATTTAACCTCATCGAAGGGATTCATCATAACTGGCTCTTCATAGCAGTCACCTGCGTCATGACGGGCGCTCAGATTCTAATAATGTTCGTCGGCGGGCGGGCATTCTCAATCACGAAGTTGACTGGCGATCAATGGGCATATTCAGTCATTCTCGGTGCAATATCTATCCCCATCGGGTTCCTTCTGCAAGCTATTCCCACTGTCATTGTCGAGAAACCAATGGCAGGTATGGGGAGGCTATGGAGCCGCTTGCGCCGTCGGTAATATTCCCTCCTTTTCCTTTTCCTTTCTTTTTCTCCATTAATCGCGCGAGCGTCTTTGAACCTTTCATGGCCATCAAGACGGAATAGCCGCAAATTGGTCCTTGAATACCCACTCCTTTCTAGCATCCACTTGTTCAATATCGTAATCCCTTATCAGGGTTGCCATTAGTTTGAGTAACTCAAATTGGGCAAGATTGCGGCCGGGACATTGGTTGCACCCAGCTCCCCATTCCCCATTATTATTGAGTTCAGACATCTGGTTCACATAATGGTAGACTGGTAGACTGAAGATTGAGTACCAGGGCCCTTTTTGCACGGTTGTTAATATTGTGTGTGTTAAAAATAGGATACGTACACTTTAGCTATATTTGCCTGGAAAAGCTGCTTTGTTGCTTCTGGGTGAGAGATACTGACTTCATTCTCTGCAATGCGCACAAAATATCCTGCCATACGTCCCAATTAGTTGGACTGGGCAGGCCAAAGGTATATGCCCTCGGTCTCATTTCAGAACACGAAATCAATTCTTCAAATATCCCATGGGGCACCATGTCCTCTTCTGAATACTCACCGGCCTTCTTGGCGGAGGATCGCCGCCAGCGGGCGATTGTAGGCATGGTCGTTGTGACAATGCTCTCATTCATTGTAGTTGTGGTTCGCCTTATGCTCGGGGGTGGCTGATTCATGAGCTGGGATGGGACGATCTCATAATCCTGGTCGCGCAGGTAAGTACAAATATACTTGGGATCCGGTCATTCGTATTACGGGAATTTCACATCCATATAGTTGGCCAGCTGGATAGTCTTGGGTCTTTCATTAGTGGTCATCCATTATGGCTCCGGTCAGCATCTTGCAGCATTGATGAGCGGTCTGGGGGCTTTGTTGCCCATGTATAAATGGCTTGTTGGAGCTCAACTTGTGTATATGTTCAACATGTGGCTGTGCCGCATCTCCGGCATCGCCTTCTATGCGCGACTCAACTAAATGCCGCGATTCACCCTCTATCTTCGCATTTCTTTTGCTTTTGTGACGGTTGTGTACGTAGCGCAGACACTCATCGTCGCTCTGCAATGTGTTTCTCTCGCTGCTCTGTGGAGCGGCGCAGAGGGCAGATGTATGGGCTCAGGAATTTTCTTCATTTCGACTTCAGTACTCACCATCCTCTGAGACCCGCTTGTGCTGCTGTTGACAATGAATATTGTCTTCTCGCTTCAGGCAAAGTTAGCAAGGAAGCTAGCCCTGGCGCTTGTACTTTGCGTGGGAGCTTTGTAAGTTCTCTTGTTCTTTTCGTCGTTAACAGTGAGCGAGATGGAGTGGCTGATACCTATATCTTTGGTGCTGTTGTGTAAGTATTTGTCACTTTCCCAGTCATGGTCTGCCAACTCATAGACTATATAACGTCCATTCTCCGCATGGTGTCTATGGTAACCGCCCTTCAACAACCGGATGACGCAACTTGGTATTTCTCTGACGTGATGGTGTGGTCCACCACAGAAATTAGTACTGCCATCATCGCCCTTTCTCTCCCAGCGTTACAAGCATTGTTTGCAGTTTGGAGCAAGAATCGTTCGACGATGCATCACAGTGACATAGATAATACAGGAACAATTGGCCTTGGGTCGATTCCTCCGTCGGTAAAGCAGCCTATATTTGACGAACATGATATCCATGAGACAATCGACGTGGACTGGACCAATCCAAGCCAGAAGACGCTTTGGGGTGTCAAGGATGGGAATGTTCGATTTGGGGATATGGTTCGCATGGGTGTTGAGAGGTCCCTGTCTCGGTAGACGAGAGTTGGTGAAGTACCTTCTGTGTCTATTGGGTTAATGGTTAACTCCAAAAGGAAAATGTCTCCATGTGGCTGAATGAGAAGCATGTCTTGGCATTCCTTCCGTTCCATGATGGTCTAGCCAATCAATTACTGTTCGGTTTGCCCGCTTCTGGACAAAAGACCTTTGGGTTGGAGATCCCACCGGAACGCCCGGGGACTCCTAGGGTTCAGCGTGGCAAAGTCATCGCTATGCTTGGCCTGTCAGACGGATATATCCGTTTAAAGAACCAGGTTGGGGTACACCACATCATACAACATACAACATACGAACTTCGGAGGGCAACTGCCAAAAGGACGAGGTCTGGCTAGATCGGAATGAAATAACCTCCTATGTTACAGCTGAAAAGCCTCCTTGGGAATAGATTGATGTAACTGGTTCGCCCTTGTGACGGAGCTGGGTAATTGCGAGTCAGGCTAAACTGGCCAGATCGGAGAATTGCACTGATGCGAACCAGGAGGCGAACGCCGCTGGTGAGTGGGGCCAATCATGCGAGAAATTCCCGCATATCGAACTTCTACCTACTGAATACGGAGTGCGTGGGTTTCAGATGTTGCGGTTCGCCCGGGCCGTGGTATGTCTTATTATGCTCATTGCCCGTGAGCGAATCGACTTATTGCACAGCCAACCTCATGGCTGTCTTGGTCAAACTCCCTTGGAATCAACAGAAGTAAGACTCACTCCTTACATATGTACTTTCCAATCCTCTTTTTTTTTTTTTTTTTTTTTTTTTTTCCTTTAGCCATTGCCTACTTGCCCACTTGCCAAGAGAGCAGATTCCTACAACGTTAATAGAGCACGTGCTCTGACCTCAGAGCCTGGTGAAACCTGGAAGCGAGAAGTTACAGTCTTCTAGAACAGGAAGCCATGCGACAGGGACAATCTGGGCATTCCCAGGGATAGCGAGATAGGCCTCTTATACACCCACGTGTAGACTTACTGTGCTCTCATAGGTAAAAGCGGACCCGGCCCCACCCCCGCCAAGAGCCGCAACCATCCAATGGCCGAGCCCCTTTAGCCAATCACATGTGATGCTTCGCGAAATTCCACTGAAACTCAGCCAATCTAAACCTAATCGGGACGGACATATCAATGTAAAATTAGTTCCGCCCAGACGACTGCCAAGATCTCGTCCTATTTGCTTGAGTGCCCTAAGCCTTCGGAAAAGAGCTTTTGTCCGTCTTGGCTAGGCTTCGATATATTAGATTTTTTGCCAAGCCCACGGACGATGATCGAAGGGCTCCCGTTGCGAGTAGGACCAGCACGTGTAGCCAGAATGTCCCAAACGGGAAGTTTGCCTGGCGTAAGGATGCTTCCCACAGGGCACCTGGGCATGTCTTGCATATGTAGGGAACAGGGGGCCATATCAACCTTTAGAATTTTCCATGCATACATAAAAAGCCAGTCTTCTCATCTTGGTCTTGGTTTCTGTTCTTTTCCAGTGCAACCGAAAGTCCAATACTAAGCTTTGTCTTGGTACAATCCATCAAGATGGCTCTCCACCAGTACGATTACATCTTCGCCATCGGCACGTTGTTTGCTATGCTTGATGCATTCAACAACGGTGCAAGTGAGTAGCACAAAGTCTATCCTTTCCTGATTGACCTCGACTAACCTTTGCATGTTCATAGACGATGTTGCCAATTCTTGGGCTACCAGTGTCTCCTCCCGGTCTATCTCTTACCGCCAGGCTATGGTACTGGGTACCATTTTCGAGTTTGTCGGAGCAGTCGCTGTCGGTGCCCGTACCGCTGATACTATCAAGAACGGCATCATCCCCAACTCAGCCTTCCAAGGCAATGCCGGCGTTCAAATGCTCGCCTTCACGTGTGCCCTTGCCGCTGCATCCTCATGGGTGATGTGGTGTACCAAGAACTCCGCCCACGTGTCCTCCACCTACTCCCTCATCTCTGCTGTCGCCGGTGTCGGTGTTGCCACTGTTGGTGCTTCCCAGGTTCAATGGGGCTGGAACAATGGCAAGGGTCTCGGTGCCATCTTCGCTGGTCTTGGCATGGCCCCTGTCATTTCCGGTTGCTTTGGCGCTATCATCTTCCTGATGATCAAGTACCTGGTGCACGTACGGAGAAACCCTATCCCCTGGGCCGTCTGGAGTGCCCCTTTCTTCTTCCTGGTTGCTGCTACCATTTGCACGCTCTCCATTGTGTACAAGGGCTCCCCCAACCTGCACCTGGACAAGAAGCCCGCCTGGTACGTTGCTGCTGTCACTGTCGGCACTGGCGGTGGTGTCTGTCTTTTGTCTGCTATCTTCTTCGTTCCTTTCCTCCACTCCCGCGTGATCAAGAAGGACCCCAGTGTGAAATGGTGGATGTTCATCCAGGGCCCTCTGCTCTTCAGTCGTCCCGTTCCTACTAGCTCTGAGGTCGCCCACGTCCCCAACTACGCTGTGGTGCAAGACGGTTCCGAAGAGCATGAAACTCACCAGACAGTCGATGAGAAGGAGCCCAAGACCGGCGTTGCCTCCATCCCAGGCTCTACAGACGGATCACTCGAGGCCAACCAGCTCACCTACCGCGAACTCATGGCCCAGTCTGAGGACCGTCACAACGCCAAGCTCCTCAAGAGCCGTGGTCCTATTGGCTGGGCTATGCGCCTTCTCCGTGACAACCCCATGGGTGCCGGTGAGATCTACGAATTCCGCAACATGAAGCTCATGGCCAAGCGCCTCCCCGCCATCATCACTGTCGGCCTTCTTTACGGTTTCTACTACGACATCCACACTGCCCAGAGTGGTAACGAGGGTACACCCGAGGGCGAGCGCATGAAGCGTGTCTATGCCAATGCTGAGAAATACCCCAACGAGGTCGAGCACACCTACTCCTTCATCCAGATCATCACTGCTTGCACTGCTTCCTTCGCCCACGGCGCCAACGATATCGGTAACTCCGTTGGCCCCTGGGCTGCCATCTACTCCGCTTGGTCCACCGGCACCCCTGCTGCATCCAAGTCCCCCGTGCCTATCTGGCAGCTTGCTGTTCTGGCCATTTGCATTTCCATTGGTCTTTGCACTTACGGATACAACATCATGAAAGGTGAGCATCCCCTTCGTCTTTCATTTCACCGATCTTCATTTTTACTAACTGTTCTCTTAGTCATGGGTAACAAGATCACCTACCACTCACCGTCCCGTGGCTCGTCCATGGAGATGGGCGCCGCCATCACGGTGCTGGTCTTTTCGCAGTACTCCCTGCCCGTTTCCACGTCCATGTGTATCACTGGCGCTACCGTTGGTGTTGGACTGTGCAACGGAACTATCAAGGCTGTCAACTTCCAGCGTGTCGGTCTCTTGTTGGCTGCTTGGATCATGACCATTCCCATTGCTGGTACCATTGGCGGATGCCTCATGGGATTGGTCCTTAACGCTCCCCATTTCGGCTCTTAGACATTTGGCATTTTTGACTCAGTTGTGAATATTTTTTGAGAGCGCACATATTTTACTTAATTCTTTTGAGATACCAATTTTAGGTTTTGGACAGTCAATCATTTGGACGAAAATATTTGGACTTCCATTGGAAAGTAGAAGACATTCGGTTGATACCAATGTTAAGAACTCCAACTCCAACATTCCATAACTAAGCAGGGATAACAGTCTTGGAAATATAAATGAAGTGAACCTCTATAGACGAGACTGATAAATAATATGGACGAAAAAGAACCAGACCAAAAAAAATAGTTTCCCTGGGAATCGAACCCAGAACCTTTCCGGAACATCTGCTAATCGCATTTGTTAACGGAAAATCATAACCGCTAGACCAGGAAACTGTTCGATGGAAAGAAGAGCCATCTTTGGTCTTATTAACGGAAATCAAGTGTCTATGCAGGTTCTATCCGATCTTTTAGGGCTTGGAACTATAGCACTCTCTAGAGATGAATTTCACTGCAGAAATTGATTATTACTCCTTCAATCCTAAGTATTTGCTCAATGCCTTATTATGCGAATAAAACTGAAAGAGGAAAACGAACGTAAAACGAACGTAAAAAAGGAAAAAGAGTCGTACATATATTCACACACGTAGTTACATATTCTGGATCCAGTAGTCTGCGATTCTCAATCAATCCCCAACTTACATCTCCTCAGCAACCTTGAGCAACTCATGTCTTTCTCGTCGCAAGTAATCGTAAGTGACAATCTTCTGACGAGCATCCTGTTCAATAGATTCCCATTCCTCAGGGGAAATAGTGATCTCGCCAGCCTGTTTCGGGAAAATGGTCATGGGGCGGGAGCGCTTTTCCAGGCCGACCTTGAAAAATCCAGCCCGGAACTGAGTCTGTTTTGTCGGTTCATGGGGGACTCCAAACACAAATGGTTCCTTTGGGCGCTCGTAGGGTTCGGGATTGAGTTGTTTTGTGAGGCCCATCTGGAAACATTCTTGTCTGTACCGGGCTCGTGCCGATGCCAGCTGCATTCTGTAGGCAGATTGCCCAGTCGAGGGGTTTGCTGGAGCTGTGGTCGGGTCAGTAGATGGCTTCGATTGCTGGGTTTTACTAGGGACGCCTGGGGAGTCTGTTGCGGTCTCATCCTTGGTGTTCTCATCTTTGGTGGCACCTGCACCGTCTGTAGGGCCTCCGCTAGGGTTGTCGTCCGAATCACTATCGGTGTCGGTATCGGTATCGGTGTCGTCGGTGTCATCCCCAGAATCGCTCCAAGATTCGTATCCAAGCTCTTCTGCCAGGACCTTTCCAAGCACCTCATTTTTGGAGCTTTTCTGATTCTCTATCCCTTGCTCCAGATGCTTCTTGTCCAACTTTTGTTGAAGTGGAACCCTACACCGGGGCTTGACAACTTTAGCAAGCGGGCGTTGTTTGATCACTGGTAGTTGTAGTTTGACAAGAGCCCCCTTCCAAGTCCGCAATGGTCGCTTGCGCTTGACTTCGGTCGACACAGAATTGTTTGCAGTCTTGTCAAATTTTGCGTGTGCCAAAATAGCGTCCTCGTGAGCACGCAGTCTTGCAGCCCGAGTATGCTCACTAATCCCATGCCTGGTGACGTCCAGATAAAAGCTCAGGTCCTGGCATTCGACGCCCTCACTCGGATCCATGGCGCAAAGGTTCGCTTTCACGAAGTGCTCATGAGCTTTGCGCATATTTCCGCGCAGGAACTCAACTCGACCCATCCAGAACTCACACCTGGCAACGAGCAACGGATTGTTGGATTTATCTGCTGATCGCCTGGCAACCTTGACCATAAACTCGGCTTCGGAGGGTCTTTCGTTGCCGATGAAATTCGAAGCTGGTAAGAGATAGGTACCAACCTCGACCCGATAGTACAGAGCCACTAGTATATCGTGGCTAGGCGAGTCGGCGGCGATGTGGTTGACGGTGCTTGCAAAAAGCTTGAGCTTTTTCTCTCGTAAAGCGTGGACTTCCTGGGTGAGCTCTTTCTCTTCTTGAGAAGAGAGGGATCCGGACTTCCAGGAGCGCCCATCATTGCTCACCTGGGCTATCTTCTTGGACATGATGGGAATACTGTCTGTCCCCAACAGGGCCTTAGGGTTGATATTGGTAAACTTGTGAAGTGGATGCGATGAAACTGCCGTTGGTCTTGCAATGGCTCAGATTTCTGACAGAAAACAAGATGGAAGAGAATATTGGTATCTCGGGTGTTGGTGGAGGAAGATTGCAAGCAGGCGAGAAAGTGGTCCTTATATACCTCACAGACGCGTCGACAAGCAAGACAACAAAACGCGTCAAAATAGTTTCATTTAGAACATTCGACACAATGGCATTTTGTATACAGGGATTCCGAGATCTGAGTCGTCCTTTCCTTTGTTGCCCTCAATCCCATTGTTTCGCTGAAACTGAAACGACGCATTCTATCGTCCTGTTCGCTTTGTGTATGTATGCTTTTAATTAATTTGTGCCAGCTGAGCGTGTCGAGCAAGAAATGAATAGAATGAGCTCCACGACTGTATTTCCCACCTCCCTATAGGTGTTGTTTTAGCTCGGTCAAATTATTCATCCATGGACACACGTATGTTTTGCTTCAGGTATATACAAAGAACATACTATTTAGCCATACGATAAGTTTTCATATTCTTTTAGGCAATAGGAACTAAAGTGAACTAATAACCAAAGTGTTATAAGTAGAAGATCAAATGGTAAAATAAGTGGATTTATGAAAAGCACGAAGTTGCTTATCTATTTAACCTAGGGCTTATAAGTGCTATACGCAAGTGCTACATTAGGTTGCTACTATATGAAGAAAGTTATCAACATTGTGTTTAATATATGCAGTAGATACAAGTTCAACTAGAAACGCGTGATCTTGACAGTACATCATCTGATGCCTCGCCATCTACTTAACAAGCAAAAGTCCTCTCTAGCCTTTCTATTTGGCATTGAAGACGTTCGGGATCTTCGAGAGCTCATCCTCCCAGTGACCAGAATTGACATTTCTTATTAGCCGCTGGATATTTATTGGGGCTAGGGTCATTACAAAGGGTCACAAAAATCCATGGATGTGCATTGGGTTAATTAGAAGTTGAAGACACATGAAAGAACTGATACGAGAACAACAGTGTCCGAAACGATAGCTACGAAGACTTCATAGAAAGTTAGCTAACTTATCCCCTACTGTAGAAGTATCTCCTTCCCGGGTCGATCACGTAGTTGAGTTCCCCATTGCTATGCCGAGGAAAAGCCTCTGGTCCGTTTCTGGTTCCGATATGCACTTTATAAGCCCTAGGTTAAGCAGATAAGCAGATTCGTACTTTTTATAAATCTCACTTATTTTACCATTTAATCTTCTACTTATAACACTTTGGTTATTAGTTCACTTTAGTTCCTATTGCCTAATAGAATATGAATACTTATTGTGTGGCTAAATAGTATGTCCTTTGCAACAGTCGGAATAATCTAGTTTGGGATATTTTGTCCTATAGTCAGTTAACTATTCACCAGCTCGAGAACATCAACAAGGTATTCCTATTCCAAAATGGCCAATGGTTTTCAACATCTGCGCAAGGGCATTAAGTCCCGACGGTCAACCTCCAAGGACGAATCCACCAAAATTGCCGAGCTCGAACACTCAATGAAGTACACGACCTTCAGGCGCGCCCCGTAGAACACGATTTTATAGTCGCGCACACCACCTCAAGTAACACCACTCTCGCTATTCCCCCCTCACAACCTGACTCTCAATTTCTATCTGATATTCCTAGGACCTCTTTGCCTAGAGTACTCTACGGCCGCTATCAAACTGGACACGAGCCGAACTGCTTATTGCGAGTCTCAATGAATGGACTGGAAACACCGAAGTAGCGACATCAGATTATTAGGCAGGTCTTTGAGAATTGGCTGTATTTTTAAGATCATTCATTATCTTCCCAGTCTAATAATGCGTGAGTAGACGCTGTCGGCGACGCTGTCGGCGAGTGATCAGACTCAGTAGCCGCTATGCGAGCAAATCCAATAACAGCCTCCTTTTGGAACTCACGGGCCTTTTCATCATAGCCTGGTATTCCTAGCGCTCCTGAAAATGACGAGTAAGCTTGCGGGAACCGTCCTAGTTTTATGAGGTTCATTCCTTTGATAAAATGAGTAATACCGGCGATAATGCTAGATTCTGGGTTATGCAAGACGGCATCGCTGTTGTTAATTTGTATAACCGTCTCTAAACCCATCATGGACTCTTCATATTGGCAAAGATAGTGCTGAACAGCAGCGATAAATAGACGACATCGCACCTCATCAAGTTCGCATAGAAAGGGGTTCTGGCTAATGACCCCCGAGGCAAGCTCCATTGCAAGCTCTGGGTCACCATCTTGCCACTGCCGTTCTGCATCTATTAGAAATGAGCCACTGCACGAAGGGATCCAGATATCATCGATAGAGGTTGGCGTTATATCTATTGGCGAAACTGTTCTAGGAATGTCAGAGAGGGATTGAGAATCAGATTGAAAAAGGGAAATAGCGAGAGTGGGGATACTTGAGGTGGTGTGTGCGAGCATAAAATCGTGCTCTGCGAGGCGCGTCTGAAGGTCGTGCACTTCATTGAGGGCTCGAGACAATTCTTGTTCGAGCTCGGCAATTTTGGTGGATTCGTCCTTAGAGGTTGACCGTCGGGACTTGATGCCCTTGCGCAGACGTTGAAAAATATTGGCCATTTTGGAATAGGAATACCTTGTGATGTTCTCAAGCTGATGAGTAGTTCGTTTGAGATGATTCTTTTCGGGGTTTATATACTCGTCCGTCGAGCAGTTGCCGGAGTGGTTTCTAAAGATGAACTCCCTATACTGATGAAAGAGACCATTGTTTCTTTAAAAACAATTGCATTGTACTACCTGAGACCAAGACAGACTCAGCTTGAAACGTGCTTTGTTCTAACCTTTTGTACTGAACATAGACTTGCAACCTTCCAAGGTTGGAACGTTTCCAATCTGAAACAAGGGATGTGTCAGCGATGTTATCGCCTGATTTATATGGCAACAATATGCAAACAAAGCAAAGCCCGCAAACAGACAAATCTGACAAACCCAAACAGAGCAAACTTTACAAATGCGACAAACAGCTACCTATGACATCACCTGCCCGTAGCTCCCCGGTTACTCCGTAGCTACAGAACCTCGACTGGCAAGATGCAACAGTGTGGAAGAGTGAAACCACGGGCCATGCCGATAAACTACTTTGGACATATGCAACGCTGGTCGCAGTTTTCAACGAACGGTTGAAATACCCAAAGTTGTTTCGCGGCAGAGTGAGCAAGTCCGACTCCGATATACGATGTAAATGGCATGGGGTCAATCCTGTCCAGTCTGATAGTACAGATCTTCCCGTAATAATCCACTTACGGAATCAGACCATGAATCTAGACTTGCGGGGGTCCTGTTGCAAACATGTCCACCAAGACAAAACCGGGTTAGAGGCCAATCTGCTTCTTGAATCTCACATTTATAAAGTCTGCACAGCGCCTGTAGTGAGTTCCCCTAATCTCTTGCATACCAAGTCGTTTTAGCCCGTGGAGCTCAGCCGCTCTTTCCGCTTTCGAATAATTTGTCATAGAGGTTTCCTAGTTTGCCAGGTACGACTTAATTCAAGTTGAAATTTATTTCTTCTACTTCATTTTACTTATCCCTGCTTTTGCTTCCGAACTGACATCTATGCCCTCGAAGTCATGTCTCCTACCTTGCTCAGAAACGTCGACACGGTTGAAATTGTCGATATCCACCAGAATGACATGGAATTCTCCCTGGTGGATGATATCTACAAGAATCTGGACCCACCAGCAGGCAGACAGCGCGCATTCCCCACCCTCCTACTCTACGACGCCAAAGGATTGAAGCTCTTCGAGGAGATCACTTACTTGGATGAATACTATCTTACCAACACGGAGATCGAGATCTTGACACAACATGCGAAGAGGATAGTCGCCCGCATTCCGGAGAATGCACAGTTGGTGGAACTCGGAAGTGGGTCTGTGACCCGTACACCCTCTATCCGTCGCCTCGCGCGTTTGGATGATCCTGTCCAAGTTTTCCATTCTGACAATTGTTCTCTTTAGAAACCTGCGCAAGATCGAGATTCTACTCAGAGAATGTGAACGGACTGAGAAGAAAGTGGATTACTATGCTTTGGACCTTTCATTGGCCGAGTTACAGCGAACATTCTCTGAAATCTCGCCCGAAAGCTTCATCCACGTAGGATTCCATGGTCTCCATGGAACGTACGATGATGCTGTCGGTTGGCTTAAAAGACCAGAAAACCGAAAGCGGCCCACCGTGGTCTTGTCTATGGGGTCATCCATGGGCAATTTTAGTCCTGCGAGTGCTGCGGAATTTCTTGGTGGTTTTTCCAAGCTATTGAGCCCGTCCGATTTCATGCTTATCGGATTGGATGCATGCAAGAATCCAGAGAAGGTGTTTAAGGCCTATAACGATACCAAAGGTATCACTCGCCAATTCTATGAGAATGGTCTCCTGCATGCCAATGCGATTCTTGGCTTTGAGGCCTTCAAGCCCGATGAATGGGAGATCGTGACTGAGTATGATACCCGCGGGGGACGGCATCAAGCTTTCTATGTCCCAAGGATTGATGTGGTCATTAATGGGATCAGTATCCCCAAAGGAGAGAGGCTCATCTTTGAAGAGGCATGGAAATACGGTCGCAATGAACGGGATGAGTTGTGGCGCAATGCAAACCTCATTTCCCAGGTCGAATTTGGAAATTTGACAGATGATTATCGTGAGCCTTGATGTTCTGGTCGAATCTACACTCTGCAGACCTGCTGACTTGTGTTTGAACAGACCTTCATCTGCTATCACCCGCCGCGCTTGATGTGTCTATGGACCCTTCGAAATATGCAGCCCAACCGATCCCGAGTATTGACGAATTCCAGTCTCTTTGGACTGCGTGGGACCTCACGACCAGAACCATGGTCCCTCGTGAGGAGCTTTTGTCCAAACCGATCAAACTCCGAAATGCGCTAATCTTTTACTTCGGCCACATTCCGGCATTTTTCGGTGTGTCTACAATAATCAATGATTACTAAGTTTAGTGCTAATCATGCCGGAATTCAGATATTCATCTGTCGCGGGCTTTGCAGGAGGAGCCCACTGAGCCTAGCCATTATAGACCGATTTTTGAGCGCGGCATTGATCCGGACGTCGAGGATCCACAGCAATGCCACACCCACAGCGAAATACCTGATGAGTGGCCGCCACTTGATGAAATCCTGGACTACCAAGATAGAGTGCGGAACCGTGCGCTTTCAATCCTGCAAGAGGGATACGCGTTGCAAGACCGCGCCATTGGAGAGGCTCTTTGGATTGGATATGAGCACGAAGCAATGCATCTCGAGACTTTCCTCTACATGCTACTCCAGAGTGATAAAACTCTGCCTCCCACAGGAGTAGATCGCCCGAATTTTGAGCAAATCAGTCGCCAGGCGAAGAGAGACGAAAAGCCAAACAAATGGTTTACCATTCCACAACAGACTATCGAAATCGGATTGGATGACTCCAACGAAGAAGTGATGCCAAATAAGTCTTTTGGATGGGACAACGAGAAGCCTCAAAGGAAGGCCACTGTGCATGCCTTTGAAGCTCAGGCGAGACCCATCACCAATGGTGAATACGCCAAGTACGTGCAGGATATGGGTATTCAAACATATCCCGCATCTTGGGTGGTTAATCAGGGCCAAGACAATCCCATTTCCAAGGGTATCGGTTCCTCATGCGTCCAGGCTGGTTCGAGCTCCAATCCTGCAAGATTTTCGCTGGAGGACGTCACAGTTCGGACTGTGTTTGGACCGGTGGCTCTTGAACTTGCACAAGACTGGCCATTGATTGCTTCCTACGACGAAGTTGCAAGCTATGCAAAGTGCATGCAATGCAGGATTCCCACGTTTGAAGAGACCAGGAGCATATATCACTACTCAGACCAGCTCAAAACTGATCGAGCTACGAATAGCCCCAGGTATGGAAGGAAGCCTAGATCTAATATAGCAGAAACTAACTTGTATGTTAGGAATGTGTCCAATGGGGTTGCCAAAGATACCAAGCTCCATTCTGCTGACCAGGCTATTTTCCGTGATCTCACCGGTTGCAATGTTGGCTTTAATAACTGGCACCCTGTTCCCGTCACACCAAATGGGGATCAGTTAGCTGGTCAGGGCGAAATGGGAGGTGTTTGGGAATGGACTAGCACACCATTGATGCCGCACGACGGCTTCAAATCCATGGATAT
Source organism: Penicillium rubens (assembly GCF_028828025.1). Classification (NCBI taxonomy): domain Eukaryota; kingdom Fungi; phylum Ascomycota; class Eurotiomycetes; order Eurotiales; family Aspergillaceae; genus Penicillium; species Penicillium rubens. Next base: position 1,532,822 of record NW_026890601.1, on the reverse strand, counting down.
CTACCCTGGATACACGTGTAAGTGATGCCTTGAGCACCGACACCTGTCCTAAACTAATTGATATCGACAGCGGACTTCTTTGATGGAAAACACAATATCGTTCTCGGGGGCTCCTGGGCTACTCTGCCTCGCATTGCTGGCCGGACTACTTTGTGAGTATAAGCCTTGTGATATTCAGCAAAACTGGATCGACTAACACATTATAGTGTCAATTGGTATCAGCACAACTACCGTTATACATGGGCAGGTGCACGTCTAGTTAGAGATGTATAGATAGAGCTTGAGCAATGCGAATGTACCCTGGGGATCTGCCCCTGAAGTGCCTCAACGACGATGACCTCATTCTCGCGATAAGAGATAACAAACAGCGGGGAATAACGTGACTGCCCCTCATCCCCTTCCCCAACATCTTCTCCGCTTCCTTCCCTTCTCTTCATATTAGTTGAATCATAGATACCTTGCATGATGTCGCTGGAAACTATTAGGACTATCTCCCCCGCCACCAATGAACCTGTTGTCACCCGTACCGGTGTTTCATCGGAGGATTTGAAACATATCCCCGTGGCCGCTCAAGCAGCTTTCCGGTCATTCTCACAGTCCACAACTTTGGAACAGAGGCAGAAAATTGTGGAACGTGCTCTTGACACCTTGGAGAAAAAGAAGGATGAATTGGCACGTGAGGTTACTGAGCAGATGGGCCGGCCCATCGCTTATACCGGGGTCGAAATTGCGACCGCTATCAAGCGCAGTCGTTACTTGACACGCATTAGCACCTCCGTACTGGGCGAGGAAGGAATTGTACCCGGAGAGGAGGAGAAGGGATTCAGACGGTATATCAAGCGTTCGCCTGTCGGTGTGGCGCTGATTATCTTCCCGTGGAACGTGAGTCAAATTCGTCGAATATTGGTATACCTGCAGACGCTGACAGGTCAATATATAGTACCCCTACCTCACTCTTGTCAACAGCTTGATTCCTGCCATTCTCGCTGGAAACGCTGTTATCCTGAAGCCTTCCCCCCAGACTCCAACAATCGTCGAACAGTTTGCCTCTGCTTTTACCGAGGCCGGTCTTCCCGAAAACGTGCTCCAATTCTTCCACTGCGGATCGTTCACATTTATTGAGACCTTGGTGCGATCCCCGCTGGTGAACCATATCTGCTTTACGGGTTCCGAAGCTGGGGGCCTGGCAGTGCAAAAGGCAGCCTCGGATCGGATTGTGAATGTTGGTCTGGAACTTGGTGGCAAGGACCCGGCCTACGTACGAGATGATGTAGATCTCGCCTGGGCCGCTGAAGAAGTTGTGGATGGCGCTATCTTCAATAGTGGACAGAGCTGCTGCGCTATCGAACGTGTCTATGTTCACGAGAAGGTCTACGATGGTTTCATTACTGAGGTGAAAAAGGTACTGAGCAACTACCGTGTCGGGGAGCCTTCCGACCCTAACACCCAGATTGGACCAGTTGTCTCCAAGCATGCCAAGCAGGCCATTCTTGCGCAAATCGAGGATGCCGTGCAGAAAGGCGCGAAGAACGAGACTCCTGCTAATGAGACATTCGAGAACTTCCCTCCGAATGGAAACTATGTCAGGCCCACACTACTGACCGGCGCTAATCATGATATGGCCGTGATGAAGGATGAAACATTTGGACCTGTGATCCCTGTAATGAAGGTCTCCGGTGACGACGAGGCCGTTCGTCTGATGAACGATAGCAACTTCGGTCTTACTGCCAGTGTTTGGAGCAAGGATGTTGCGGCGGCCGAGCAGCTGGTTGAGTGTGTTGAGGCTGGCACTGTCTTTGTCAACCGATCTGACTTCCCTAGCCCTGTAAGTCCGGCTCTTTCTCAACTATCACTCTTCGCTAACGAAAGTACCTTATAGGACCTCGCCTGGACAGGCTGGAAGAACTCTGGCCGCGGTGTTACCCTGAGCCGATTCGGTTTTGAGCAGTTTGTCAAACTGAAGAGCCACCACATCAAAAACTACCCCAAATAAACATGTGCATAGGAGATAAGTTGTCCGGAGAATAATTCCTACATAGATTAATACTCCGAAAGCATGAGTACTACTAAGTGCATATGTACCTTGTAAACGAACTTGGAAAAAGCTGCATTGTAATCGTTCACCCAATTCTTGAAAATCGATATTATACATACTTTAGCACCTATTCTCGTTAATAACATCAAGCATATGCCAGAAAAAGAAGCAGCCAATTTGTTCTCTCTTCTTCATGTAACAAACTGGCGGGTTGTCTTGTGCCGGCTATTTTAGCCTGTTTCAGCTTCGATCGTCAAATGGCAGGTGTATTTTTAGCATGCCTCCTGCCGAGGTTTTAATTGACTCACTTATCACACCTATGATAAATCGACCTTCTAACAAAACCTCGATCAGCTCTCAAGGCTCTCATCATGGCGCCAGTCCCGTTGTCAGAGGACAACCCCTTCCAGACCTTAATTGCGGAGGCAAATAGCGATTCGGTGAGTGGATGCGAGAGCTGTGAGATAATATCAGAAGCTTAACCCTCCTTTCCTCTAATAATAGACAATATTACAATCTCAATACGAGAACCACCGAGTGACTCGCAATAGGCAGCAAAGTGCAAAGGTTCTAGCCCATAACTTTCCTGGCTGGTCCCTTGACGAGATCTTGAAACGACTTGACGGCCCTGGAAAGGAAGATGGATTTGTCGATCCTCGAAACTGTCTTGTCGTTTGGGCCAGACCCTCCCCTCAAGTCCGCGACTTGATATGCTTTATTCAAAATGAGTTGAAAAGCATTTCTCCTTGTAAGTCCGCCAATATACAATTCTCTGACGAGAATTTTCCTCTTGGCCATTCATCTCGCTAACGTGAGTGGCCATAGTACTGTGGCTAATGCCGCCTGAAAACCTTCACATAACTGTCTTGGAAGTCGCTCATTCCCAGACGGAAGAGCAAATCGAAGAACTTGTCCAGACCCTCCAGTCATCCAAGGACGTTACGTCTGCAGATATTGCTGCGTATCCACGCAGCCACCATACACGTCTCATCAAACCTATGGTAAGCTTTGATTCCGCCGCACTGGCGCTCAGCTTCGTTCCGGCTGGTTGTGAGTGCCTAGAAGCGGAGTCTAGCAGCGATGAAGAGCACTATACATACCACCATCTTCGCCGGGATATCTTTGACATGGTTCGACAGACCAAGGTCCCTGTTGCTTCGCGATATATTGTTCCCTCGGCACATCTCACTATCGCAAGGTTCATCTCCCAGGACGGGTTTCTGATGAAGGGATTTGATGGCGCAGAGACGGTCGATCATTCGCGTGTCAAGCTGCTGATTGATAAAATTGGTGAGATTAACCAAAAGTTGAAGAATGAGTATTGGCCCAAAGAGCGTGCCATGAAAGAGGGGGCTGGATGGATTGTTGGGCAAGAGGGTCTAGTCATTCGGAGAGGCCGTGTCTGGTATGGAGGCGGCGAGTATGTCCCACTTGACTAGATATTTGCTTGAGCAGACCTCTATTCTCCTAGTGTTAGCATGATGCTGCATATTGACTCTACGCATCGATGTTGTTAACTAGACCTTCCTAGCCGAGTCGTTCTGATGCTTCCTCGAAGCTATCAGTTTCCCTTTCTAACAAATTCATGCGTAAGAGCCTGAGGCACTATGAACAGCCTATTCTCTTCGCGTGATATCACGTGTTATGAAATTCCTCAGAATGAAGTAGAAGAAGCAATGCAGACGAGGTTTAGAATAATTCGTTGGTATTAAATGGTAAATATTGACCATAAGTGCCAATTCACCCACTGAAATCAAATAAATCGACCCTGGTGAGTGCCAGACTGCATTTAGGGTTGGTCCCACTTTTCGCCTGCCCTATGATGCACATTTTCGCCAAATTGAACACAGCAACAGGCCGGCTGGCCCAATGGCAAGGCGCTTGACTACGAATCAAGAGATTGCAGGTTCGATCCCTGCGTCGGTCATCTCTTTTTTGTTGATTTGTATAGGATCTCTATCTACTACGTTGGAGGATATATCTTTGCTGTTATATATTTATTGGTTAACAGTTTCAAACTTTTATATGACGTAACAGTTGCGCTCCTCTTGAGAAGGCATCGAACAGTGTTCACTAACCAAGAGACTTTTTGCTACATACATTGGGTCTATTCGGGGAGAACTTGTGTAGGGATGGGGTTTAAGAGGGACTAGTTGCTATATCCAATGGATGGATAAGTTAGTCCATCTGGCCTTGGTGTACCTTTGAAATGATAAAAAGATATAGAGATATAGTTGCAGCCAGGCCAGGTAAGATGAACAGTAAAAATAGATCGGTTGGATTTATTCCATATATCTTGGTGTAGAGAATTCCGATCTCAAAACACAAAGTACCAAACTGGGATAGATATTTAAGCGTTTCTACCGCAATGGCTTGTTCAGAAATATCCTCCTTACAGTAGTTAATTTTAAGCCCTTAAGAGGGTAAATTGAAAAGCTCGCAGAATCACAAGTAAAGTTCAGTTGGAAGAGATGATTGATCTTATGTATTTCTACCAGAGCATCCATCCAACCAGACTCTCGAAACAGTGATCAGTCTCCTCAACAAGATTACCCTTTTCACCAAGCTTATGGCGCTCATTCAGAGCTTCAACTTTGAGCTTCTCAGCAGAAACAGCGTCACCCAATCGTCGCTCTGCGATCCCCAGAAACCACAAGGCTCGTGCAAGATGTCCCTGCATTTCAGACACATCTCGGCTCATGTCAATAATCGCGCGAAGCATTTTTGCAGCCGAAACATTCTCATCGGTGGCTAACAACATCCGAGCAACTAGAAACATGGAGTCAGCCACTCTAGGTCCTTTATCGCCGTAAAGTCCTCTGCGAATGGAAATGGTTCTAGAAGCAAGCTGCTGGGCCTCGTGTTCCAACCCTTGAGCATACTTGATCCTCGCCAGAAGGACAATGTCTCCACTGTGCTTGGGGTATCTGGACTCAATGATCTGTTCTTCAGTCAAGTTTTGAAGTTGCCAGCATTTCTTCAGTGCCACTAGTGCCCCGTCTGGCTGTTCTGCTCGGAGGTGTGTCATGGCGTAGATCGCGTATGTTCGGGCCATGTGAAGCGGGTTGTGTGCGTTGTGGATAGCTGCCGCTTTTGAAAGATACCGAAATGCTTCGGTGACCATTCCTTGCTCGGTATAGCTGCACGCGATCGAGTCGTACACGTCTGCAATGGGAGGAGAGTTTTCTTCCTCTATTTGTTCTATTGCTCTCAATGCATCCTGATAGGCACTTAATGCAGACTCTGGTTGTGCCAGGTCTAAAGCAATGTGGCCCAGAAGCCGACAAGCATGTGCATAAGATCGAGTGGAATGACTGAGGTCAAGTGAAAGACCATATTCGACGAAGTAGCGCGCATTCGTTGGTCGTTCGCGTTCCCAAAGGTATCTTGTAGAGTTAGAATCATAGAAAACGTGCTATTCGTAATTTGTTAGGAAAAATTTAACTCACGTTCCAGTACGGAAAATCAATTCCGCAAAGAGCTCTATGTTGGTAAGCTTGAGCGAATGCGTCTCAACTAGTTTCATAAGCCTGGTGACATGAGGCAGAATTGTGCTGCAGGTTTGCCATGCTTTCCATCCGTGACCTTGTTCATCTGTCCTCTCAATCCACGAGTTTGGGAAGCTGCAAGACAACATTCGAATTACAGAATCAGAATAAATTAGTATATCTGCCCCAGACAAGCGCGAGAACACAGTAGACTGCATGAGTCGGTCCAATGTAATTGCTTCTAGTTCGGGTGATCGAACAATGAGTGATGCGTCTATTAAACCCGTAACAGCACCCCTAAACCTATTCATTATAAGCGAAAGCCACCATATGTGTAAGGTAGAAGCAACTTACCAAAAATCATTTGACAAGAATTTGAAAATCGGATCTGTAATATTGACTTTTGGGTTGGAAAGTAGCCATTCCGGTATCGAGTCGGGATCGAAGAAGGCAAGCAAGCACAGCAGTATTCTCGCATCAATGGACAGAGATCGAAACGAAGTGTCCCAATCCGTGCTCCGCGTATGTTCGCATTCTGAAGGCATAGCTGACCTGGCGAATGTATTGCCAGCTAATCTGTTATAGACTAGCAGAACCTCGGAAAAATAGCCACGGCCGTTTATAAACGCGAAAACCGTCCCTCTCAGAAGTGCGGGGTTGCTTTTCTATGTATTTCCAACCGGAATCCCTTTTTATTTTCGAGTCGTATAATGGAGGAAAGCAGGGGATGGATTACTGTAGACGCCCCATCACATGCTGCTCATCACAAATTATGAATCGTTGTCACTGCATGAAGCTCAGCATGGCTAAGGACCAAGCGCCCGCCAAGGCCAGCTACGTGAGCGTTGTACGTTGATGTGCAGTTTCCCAGGTCATATATGGTGTACACTGAAAAACATGCGACTATTCATTTGATCGATCATGTTACTCTCATTTTTAATCAAAACCAATAGACGACTTTCTTTCCGTTGAACACGAGACTGAGGCAAGATTCCAAATCAGATCGGCAAGCCACAGATACTCGATTAAGAAAGGATCCGTTATAGCACGCTATATATATTCATATAAACCAATAGGCTCTCGTTCTACGCATTTTCCCCACATAACACTTTTGCTATACTCCATACGGAGTATAAGAGCCTACGGATGTATTCCGTACACTTCGCTGAACGCTGAAACGCTTGATGTCAGGGCTAATGCGGCTGGGGAAGTATCGTGGCGGGAATGAAAGGGATAGTCATAGTCGTTTCATAAGGAAAATGCTATCCTGGTCAATATTACTCCTATACTATGCACGATAGTCAAGGAAACATTTAGCATTTTCATTTTCCCCTATAATAGCGCCACACTATGGCTCTCACCAAAGCCGGTTAGTAGTCCGGCAGCCTATTCATTTGTGCAGAACGTTTATTAAGTGAGCTGCAGGAAAACGAAGACCCCCCAAGGGTTCTATCTCTAGGGTCTTTTTAGTTTTTGCTAAGGACTCTCACAATGACCTGCAAAAAATACGACCTGGAGTCAAGCTACACAGGATGAATACAACACATACTGGCATCGACATGAGCTGGTACGACGAATGGCTCTTTCAACAGCTGCAAAAACTACCTCACAGTCTTGTGCAACTCCGAGTTGGAACATACAAGACTTGTCTTTCAATGCTCTTTTTCAGGGAATTAAGGACTACTGCGCGCGGGAAATCGAAGGGGTCTCTATCGATGAGATCACGGAATATTTACGAGCGGCCAGAGTCTTTGATCACACAAAGGCGCTACACGGGGACCAAACGCTTCTTGTCTTCGCTGCTCTTGGTTGGCGGTCTATGTTATATGAAGCTGCTTTCAACGTCTGCTCAATGCAAGAGTTAGCTATCCATCAAGATTCCAACCAACCACAGTCAGGTCCTGTCTTTGATATGTATAAAAATATCGGCTGAACTTTCAGACCGCCCAATGTCCGTTTTACTGAAAGCTTTCGGCCACCTTCTACCGGCACGATCCTCGAATTCTCGCTATCTTGCAAGTGAGACTGGCAGCATAGCATCCGTCTGGCAGCCCTTGCATCCCGAAGAGACCAACACATACCTACTTCATGTCTTGCTTCGGGTCCAAATACGATGGGTCGATACTCTAGCGCTTCACCTTGACCATGACAAGAGCACTAAGGCTTTATCGCTCTTCAGTTATCCGTCATTTTGTCTTGAAATGCCTCGATCCCACGGGTTGATCTACTCCTTTTCGAGTATCGAAAGCTTCTAGAGGATTCTCGTGCCAACGAAGAGGAAATTACGCAATTTCTACAAGAGGTGCTTTTATCCTATCGTCTTCTTTTTGCGCAGTCAGCCCCATTGGGGAAAATCTTTCGCCAAATGTCTACGACGTCAGATTTGCAGAACTACCCGACCGATTCACTGCTTTTTCAGTTGTGCACCCAAAAGCGGATTGGACAAAGGTTGACAATGCTTCCAGCTGACAAGCCACTCTATTTCGCTGCCCGAGACTTTCCTGTGCTGTACGACCGGATCGAGCACATGGCAAATGATCTCAAGGATGCAATGCCAAGTTCAATCGTCAGTCTAATGAGAGACAGGCGTGATATTTTGAAGTACTGGACATTTTGGCTCGTGGCTATTTTCGGTGGCATCAGCGTTTTTCTGACCTTGGTCCAAGTCATTTTACGGGGAGTATCAATGCTATAAGCTTATATTGTAAATAATCAAGCATTGAAGTTATTTCTAGGGTGTCTAGAAGAAGAGTGAATTCATACTTCGCAAGTCGTTACACAGCTATTAATTATATCTGCCAGACAGCTTGTCTTGCATTTAAGCAGCGTCTCTCTCTGTTTCTCTCTCTTCCCACCGTCCACCGGCAATAATTCATTTCCTTTAGTAACTTCCAGTGAAAAACGCCCTCTGCCAACTAGAAGTACTTCGGTCATGTGATCCAAGCTGTTATTCTACCCCGCTCCTAGCAATGTCCTTACCTTGACTCTTTCCCAAAATTATATTGCACTGAAGGATTATCCAAAATGTCGGTTACCCATATCGTTCTTTTCCAGTTCAAGTCAGAATTGGCCGCCGAGGTTGTCCGGGATGTACGTTTTACCAAAAGATTATGACGCAGATGAAGTTGACTGTGAACGATAAATACTTCATGATGGATGTTGACAATTACCCCAAAAGGCCTGTGAACGTATGCTTGCTCTCAAGGACAGTTGCCTCCATCCCACCTCACAGCAGCCCTATATAAAATCGGCGTCTGGTGGGAAGGACAACTCTCCTGAAGGCATCCAGGTTAGTGTCACTAGTATCCCACACGGGAAACTCCTAGGAAAATTCACTAATGTATGTAGAATGGGATTACACACGCATTTGTCCTAGAGTTTGCGTGTGCCGCAGACCGAGACTATTATGTCAAAAGCGATCCGGTTCATCTCGCTTTCGTTAAAACTCTTGATGGGCTCCTTGAGAAAGCACAAGTCGTTGACTTTACCGATAGAGTCTTCTGAGACTCTCAGGCGCTGCTTCGAGCTTCCACATATCTGCTACCTTTATGGAAAATAGAGTCTTGTTTTGGTAGATACTGTGAAAGAATAGACCGCATGTCATGTTCGTTCCCGACATTATATATATACCACCAATCGTTTCACGCAGCTTAAGGATTTTTCTAGTACAAATATATACCAATAGCCGCCATTCAAAATTTGACCACCTTTTTTACACCGACCCAAGACTTGCTGATTGACTGACCTCTGATCTTCCCATACATAGCATAGATAAACCTAGAGCATTTATGGGATAGTCCGAAGAGAGCCACGTCCTTCGTGTACAACCATACAACAAGAATGGATCCTCAGCGTGCGGAACCATATTCCCGGGCAAAATAGCAATAAGTTTAATAGCCAGGAATGTAAGCCAAGCTTCAGCTCCGGGGAACCACCCTTGTGGGAGTTGGCCCACCAATAAAGTATTGTATTCAGGTAGGCGTCGGGTCCTTTAGCTGAAAACTCCAGATCTAGAAGGACCTTGCATTGCGAGGGCTGCAATGCATACCAAACCCGAGCTTGGCCATGGATTTTAACGCTTACCAGAATAGTACATGTTGGATACCAGAGTACAATAGGATTCAATTGAAGGTTAAATTGAGTTCTCGTAAAGATATCGATGAGCGTATTTCTAAGCTGTTCATAGTTTACTCGTTCTTAACTCAATGTCCGAGGATTCCCTATCCCTGCGGTCCCATTCAAGGTAGGGCTCGACTCTGTTTGTCCTGGTGAAACAACCAGCAAGTATACCCGATACAGAGAGGTTGTAGTAGAAAATAGCTTGAATTGGTTCTGCCTACACCTTCCATCTTAAAAGTGATAATATTAGAACAGGTACAGAGTACTGCGTAATCTTGTGCGAAGCTAAACTAACCTTTATGAGCTGTTCTTTGACCCGGCATTGCTCCGATGCAAGGGAGACGCGAAAATAATAAAACACGCCAACCATTCCCGAGCCTCGCAGCCACCCGCAAGGTTCTTTTCTTTCGATTGAATTGCCGGTATTTCTGGAACCTTTTAGGCGAATTACTCTTATAGCGAAACAAAGGGAATACGCGACAAAGAACGCCGAGAAGAGGAACCTGTCTTGGTTCAGAATTGCCAATGTGGCTGGAACATTACATGCGCTGGTGTTCCACCTGTGCTAATAAAAGAAAGGTTCTATAGTTGCTGTAATTGTCTAAGGTTGTGTAGCTATACAATTGAACCCGAAGATCAGGTCTACCAAGTGCACTGGGGATCGGAACCATTACTCCGGATATGGAGCACACTCTACCTACCTGAACAATGAGGTGGTCCATATGATAATTCCTGTCAGTGACAAATTCATGATCGATCGACACGGCTACAGAACTAGTGATCGACGATGGATCTTGGGAGAAATGTCAAAAATTGCTTGCCGAGAACCGGCTCTTACGAACACCCGGTTTCCGAGACAAAGACAAAGGAAACGAGGCAAAGAGATATTCCAATTGAGCTAGTGAGCTTGCATGAAAAGGAAGAAAAATGTATTCTTCCCAGAGGTAGGGGCAAAGAATCCCGCTTCCCCCGAGTTTCCAAGACCCTCGCAGGGTTCATTCATGCACATATCCGACCCGACAAACGGGGACTTAAAAGGGATCGGTAGTTGGTTATTATTGAAATATCGTATAAACCACGGGATATACATCATACAAAACTTTAAAAGCGAGACCGAGGGTCTAAGCCAAAAGTAGAAAAGGGGACACGAAGAATGAGAGGGATACGTCTCGCTAGCACACGAGGCTTCTCTTTGCTTATTCTCCCTTTTACCCCTTTGGTCTGGGCCGCTTTCCACTTGATCCACTGAGGGTCGAATACCTAATCTGCATGGGTCTCTAACAGCATATCTTCCCTGCAGCCTGCAGGTCATGTTTTCCGTAATGCCCACCTGCTGTATTGCATCCGATGAGTTGCAGCAGATCGTGGGCATATTGTCCGCATATAGAGAGATACCCGTAGGAACGATGGTCCCGGGTAGTAAACACTTAAATTCCCAATAAGAGCCGAATAGATCAAAGAGGCTCCAAGCATTCGGCACTCTTTGCCCAAAGCCAATCCCATTCAATCCAGGCCCCCCAGGGAGGACCCACTGCTGCCGCCAGGGGAGCGAACTGCCAGATTGGTGTGCCGAGCCTGTCATCCTGTCCATGCCAAAGGTACGGCTGTCGCCTAGTCCAACCCGGGCGAGACTGTGGATCGGTTTGTCCTTGACACGCCGGGAAGAGCATGGATGTGCATAACTCCGTACATACTAATATATGTACTCTCGCCCGTCTCTTGTCCCTCTCATTCTCTAAGCACATCTCAATGGTGTAGAGCAGTCGTGGACCTTTTCTTTTTTTGTTCCTTTGCTTTTCTTTGGGTGCTGTTATCCCCGGTCTCTCGTTTCGCCTTGTCACTCGTTGTATAGAATTTGTTTCACCAAGTGCTGCCTTTATTCCTCATTTCCTTGTTCCCATTCAAGGACATCCCAACATCCTAGCTGGAATCGGAATTGTTCCAAGCTCCCGCAAACTGCCTAGTTCTTTATAAGAGCTCATTGGCTACCGATCGGATCCATCGAAACCATCAATACAACATGGAATGCTTTCGGCAAATTTTCCGGTGCCTGAAGACACCTTTCAGACGCGAAAAGGGAAGGATTATTGAGATCGTAAGTCGAGTGAAAACCGGGAAATGGTTTGACGCTGCTAACAAGTTCATGAAACAGGGACCTCCCACTAACTTCCGAAAAGAAGAGTTGCCTGCTTATTTCTCAGATGCCGAGTCAGTTCTCCCGCCCAGCCAAAATCCGACGGAACGATCAGATCTGACCAATCCATCACAGGACGCTTACGTCCCAGGACAGCCGCACAGCGACCGTAGAGAAGGACGAAACGACGATCGAAATGGTATCTCTACCACCGTCGACAACGAGCAAGATGCGGGCCCATGCTCGAAGGATGAGCGTAAGACTGTCGTCCACCTCCGAGAGCGCGTAAAGTTATCTCGATGGTGGAAATTCAGCCCAGCTGCAGGCCATGAGACCAAGGCCCCGGCCGAGTCGATCGGGATGGAGGAAATGCGAAACGCCTAATTGGCGTGTTCATAGGGAAATTGTGGATTGGTACATGGATGATCAAACCAAGAAGGTGGGCACTTCATTGTGCCGGGATTTTTTTGCGTCTAAATTGTTCCCTTCGCCAGTTATAGGCGATTGTCTTGCAGGAGGTTCCCTGGACATGTTGGAGATAGAGTTGTTTATCCGAGAGGACTCTGGTAGTTCATCGAGGTCATCAAAAAGCGATTGAACCCGTGATTTATACGCGTTCGCTGGGCCGGCTCGCCCATGTGCCAGCTTCGCTTTTGGCTTTGATATAGACGTGCTTTGTATTTTAGATGGTTGTTGGCCTCGTGGTGTTGTCTGGTCGTGAGCCTGGCTTTCTCGTAAAATGGTATTTGTTCTTCTGGGCGGTAGCACGACTGGGTGGGTTTCTAGGTCAAGATCGTCATCCGAGTCCGAGTCCGAGGCCGTCTCCTCATCCAGTTGAAGGTTTGGAACTTCTGGTGCTCTTGATGGTGCAGTGACACTCCCGATACTGTTCACCCGGGCTCGTCCACTGCCAAAAGTAGGTGGCCGTCCAAAGCCCGCAGCAGCTCTAGTAGAGGACTTAGGCGCGTGAGCTCCCACCAAGGACCGTGCTTTTCGTGGGCTCGTCATGAGATCGTGAAGATGTGTCCCGGCCCATCTCTCATCATCTTCATCTTCGTCTCTCCCGTCGACTCCTCCGTCCCCTATCTGCGATAGTCCGGCTTTTTGTCGCTCCCTCAGTGCTTCGGCTTCTCTTTTCCGCTCGACTTCATTTGGAAGTGGGGTACGGCCGTCTGTAGGCCTCTCAATTTCTCCTATTCCGGCTGCATTTTCGGCTTTCACTTGCTTCCGCCGTCGCAGGTACTCCGCATGATGTAGATGTTGAGTAAATGTTTGCGCGACAGCGTAGAACTCATCTTCGACCATGATCCAGCCATCGTCGTGCTGAATTCCTTCAATCAAAAATCTATAATGTGCCTATTAGCGACCTTTTCTAGTTGCGCGGGGCCTGGTTGCGATCGTACTCTTCGGAGGGACAACGTCTGATGGGAGATGTCGGCGGGCTTTGGGCTGTACAAAGTAATCAGACTTTATGTTTGGCCACAAGTCTTCTAGAAAAAATGAAACCTACAGGATCTGAAGAAATGGCGCCTGGGGGGAGAAACTCGAGTGATTTTGGGAGTGAGGTCGCGATCAGGACTGGGTTCTGTCTTCACACGCTTCCGTGGTGTTGGCTCTTTTTTCACAGGGGTATTATTCTCGATGCGAAGCCAGGGCAATGTCCTGGGCATGGTTTAAGACAATTATAGAGGAAAATTAAGACGTGTTGCGCGATCTCAGGGAAAGATTACAGTGAGGGAAAGAGAGCTGCTGATAGGCATCCATGGCCGATAAGGTGAGGTCACCCGCATTCCGCGCAACACAACCTTCCGAGGTTGGAAACTTCAATTTGGAGCTTCACTACGGAGAAAACTTGCAAGTATGAACCTCATTTTTTTGGGGTATCTAGTGCCATTTTGGACATTGGTAATGCGAAGATGAAAAGAACTGGCACGGTCTCAAAACGCCTCGTGCAGGATATATCACCGAAATCAAGAACGGACTGCCAGTAGAACGCCTATTCAACCATTTGAGAGGAATCAAAAAACAACAACGCCAGTATCTCTGTCCATGAAAGGGTCCAGTTACACCTCGCCAGGCCGCTTGCTGTTGCAGCTCACGATCTTCACCTTATCCGCGGTCACAGTTGTCTGGTTGTCCAGCTTAAACGAGACATCCTTGATCAGGAAGGTCCAGACTTCGTCGCAGAATCGGTAGGTGTCCAGGTGGCCCTAAAAGCGGTGGGAAAATGTACATGTCAGCCTCCTTGATCCATGATGAGACCATGCCCATCTAGGCAAAGGTGGTTTCTGGACCGGAATGAGTTTACCTTGAAGGTCAGTCTGGCCCGAACTTTGTCCGCCAAGACTTCAGTCACGATCTTGTCAAAGGTCCCGAGGATCTTCATCGCCAGCTGGGGCTCAATGCGGCCTTCGTTGATCAGGTCGTCCAGGGTATCCGTGAGGGATAACCCGAGGCTGGATGTTCCTTGAGTCAGCTTTGGGGTTTTCCGTTTGCTTCATCGGGTATATTACCTGCTGCCACGGTAAAGCTCATAGTACGCCACAGATGCCATTCTGAGATGAAATAATGGCACACTCGTCAAAAGAGTATCGGAGGAGTGAGTGACAAGAGCAAGTTCACCATCGCTGGCCGAATCGCGGGGGCGGTCGGTAGCACGTGATTTTCTTATAGTCACGTGGCGATTCTTATCTAGTATTGCGTCAGTCAGATGAATTCAAGGCGTTTGAACAAACCTATTCTTTGACCTCACAAACTTCTCAGTCAATGTACGACAAACTCGGAGCTACTCAATATGGCTATGAACGGTTTAAGGCCTCGATCCCTTCTACATGGAACATTATCCAGTAAATTGCATTTTACGTGTGTACGATCCTTATCAACAAGCTTGTTCAGACCATCAGAAGCTCAAGGTCGGTTTATCCAGTTCAAATACCCATATCAGAGCTAACATGCATTGCTACGGAACTCCAGACTCTCAAGGCTACCAAGATTATAAGACCAAGCAAGAGCAAATCAAATCAACCTCAGAGAACCACTCGAACCAAGATAACAAGCGCCACACTCTCCCATCCAAGACCAAAACCGTATCCCAGGCCGACGCCGAGCTTCGTGAGCGGCTGGAACAAATGTCTGGAGAAGGAGGAGCCTCTGGAATCGAATACGAAGACGGCAAACCGAATGCAATGAAGCGCGGCGTTCGTAACAACATGTTCCGGATAATTTGAAGCAATCTTCGGCATCAACATAATCACAAGAACAAACACCTTGCTCATCTTAAATGTCACGGATATATATCCAAGCGAGGTCTCGTGCCCTCCGATTCAGGATTGGCCTCATATGCCAAGACACGTGGGAAAGGAATGTTCTCGGTCATCGGCCCCAGGAGTTACAGGCATCCATCGGAACCAAACTTCTTGAGCTTCGTTTCCGACAGCATAGATGAGGACGCCCGTGATGCCCAGGTTTTGCTTCGGGTGATTTTGCCGAATTAGTGTCCGGAATATGCGTGGTGACGTTTCTTTGATAAAGATAAACGGTCATGCATAATCGAAGGCATTCCACTCCTCGGGTGTTCCCTGCATTCTCCGATTACGATTACTTGGGCAGAGCCGCGCAATCAGTCGCGATTATCTCACTGTGAGCTTTTTGATTTCAGATGGCTGGGACATTCTTCGGGATATGCCATTGGAAAGTTTCATTGGTGGTTGGGAATGAGTTCATTACAATATGCAGAGCCCAGGGGCGGAAGGGTTGGAACGAGTGCGGTGTCTGCATGTCCTGTTAATGCTCGGGGTAGTGCCTCAAAGGCCAAGCTTTCATGCTTTGGTCGGCGGCGAAGTCTCGCTCAGAGAGTTGGATTTTGACTAAAAATGAGAGAACATAAACATGGGGAGCCATACTATTATGGGGCCGAGAAACGGACCAGTCCAAATACAATGAAAGCGTAGATCAACGAAATTACCACCGTCCAGAATAGGATCACAGTGGGAGAAACAAAGTCTCATTTCTATGCCGGAAACCCCAACTAAAAGTGACATTAGTTCCAAGGTTATCATTAACTCCTAATTTCGAACCATTTTTGAATTGCTAGATTCCACCCAAAACATAAAAATCCAAAGACAAACCCAATGCTTGCTAAGGTTTCAAATGAAAAAGTCATTTCCGCACAACCATGCCAGCCAAAACACCAGCGCCAATGACACCACCGTCGGAGGCTTCCCGTAAGAAAACCGACTTGCCTCCACGTTGCGGACCAGTGCGCATGATAAGACGGTCAATGTATTGCTGACACATCTCCTTGAATTGCGGGTAGTGTTGGATAATACCTCCAGTGTAAGCCACGACGAGCTCTTCAGGACCGGACTGCCAATCTATCGGTGTGGGATCGAGGACAGGGACAACATGTCCCTGGCCTGCGTGATTCGCAGCGACAGCAGCAGAGTTCAGACTTGCAACTGCAGCGTCCGGTGCACCGGCGGACTCGGTAATGGCGTCGTCGTTGCTCTGAGGCGAAGCGGGATTCTCGGGTGAGCTGCTGTTGCTGTCTTCCTTCAGCTCGATCTCGCGAGCACAGGCTAGGAGTCCGACCACTGCAGCGGCGATCAGACCAGCTGATCGTCTCTGTACTGCACGAGCGATCTTTCTGAATGCGCCCGCGGCTTGGGCATCCCAGCGCCAGTCACTGCTCTCTGGTGGAGGGAGCGATTTGTTCAAGGCTTGAGCAAGGTCGTTGTCCGATCGTGCTTTGGCGACAAGGTCGGAGATGTATGTAGTTGTCAGGGCGTATTCTTGGACGAGGTTTGCAGGTAGGGAGCGTTTCGATAATTCGGCGATTGTTGTGAGATAGTCGAATAGGATTAGGCGAATCAATTCGCCAATGTAGCGGCCTCCAGTCATGTATTCGAAGGGCTGGAAGCCTGGACGTGCACAGGCCTGGTCCAGCTCGACGTCCCATTTTGTGGTCACGTTGAGCTCCTTGAGGGGTGGCGCAGCACCAGAAATAGTCCACTCCGTGTTGACAATAGTCTCCACAGCGCCGGGGTCCATTGTGTTCACACTCTTGGCTTTAGATTCGTGCAATGCACTGAGTTTCATTGGGATGGTTGCGTTACAGCCAGTACCCACAATGATGCCCATGGCGACTCTGCTATTTGGTAGAGATTTGACCTTGTATGCAAGGGAAGCTAGCGTGGCCACTGTGTCGTTGGTGATAGCTTGTATTTTTAGCTTTGGTAATGCGAAAAGCTTTCGACGTTTGGTTGAAGGTTCGTCTTCATCATCCGGTCTCCTTGTGTGCTTTTCATATCCATTCAGAAGGATATTGCCAAGATTGAGATTTGATGAGATAGCGAAGCCTTTGCCCATGGGCATTAATGTGGCTTCTGCCAATGATTCTTGCCTGGGCTTAATTAGTATAAGATCCACCAAACGGAACATCACAACCGGGGAATATCAGAAACACAAGCAAAGAGGGGGGAAAAAAGCTCACATGATAGGGAAACTGAATGTGATGCCCATATCTAATTCGGCAGGGATATCCTTCTTAGTGGCATCCGATGATAGACTCTCCGCTACCACCTCGGCAATGCAATCACCGATCCAAGAAAATAGATCCTCAGCCTTGTCCATCTTCAAATGCTCTTGGATAGGCCAAGCTCGTTCCAGCGTTCGCTTCACTCGTTGGCGCTGAGCCTTCCGGATGGTGTCCCGTGACCTCTCCGTGGCATCTGTAGGTCGAACATCGGAATCCACGGCTTCTCCGAGCAATTCGATAAAAGCGACTCGAAGATTGCTACCTCCTACATCAATGGCTAGATAGCGACCTGTTTCCCGACCAGTAGGAAGCTGGGTCACCGGTGTTGGTAAAAATTGCTGGTCCGATGTCAGGGCAAGGTTGCGGTATGTGGTGGAAAAGCGCCGGGCCAGTTTGTACAGCACAGCCTCATCCAGGAACATTGGTGACAATAATTCTTCCAATTGCTGATTGTGCGCCAGATATTCTTGTTGAGCGGCGTCTAGTTCCGAACTGACATCCTCATGTTCCCCATCTTCAGCCAAGTCGTCGTGCATGATTTCACGCTCCTCATCCTCATCCTTCTTGGACGATGTCAAGTCGACTGAGGTCATGATGGGAGATGAAAGGTATATATTCCCAAAAAAAAAGGGGAAAAAATAACTCCCTATGTCAGGCTAGAAATACCAGACAAAAATGAGCTGACACAGCTATGTCAATAGTGACGTGTAGGGTCTGGAATGTTTAGAAATCGAGACAGGGCAGCATATCTTTAAAATCCTTGAATTGTGGAGACAAGCTACCGAAGGAGCTAATCCAATGCCCGAAGAGCTAGTCTTGTTGTGTTAGCGAGGTTGCATGAAAGGGAAGGGAACATTTCGGTGACGCGGTCTGCAGGTCGTTCGGGCTGCGGGGGAAAAAGAGAAAACACGACGATCATGCCAGAAGGGGGAATCCCCATCTATATCTTATTCCGTACATACCCTGGAAATTTTGGTATGCACTGATTACGCTGATCGAAGAAGATAATTCTTCTGAGGGATTCGGGGGGATAGGATGACTATATATGGGGGATTGGGGGATTGGGGGATCTTTGGGCTAGAGAAATATCCCTAGATGGCCCTAAGGGAATTGGCGAAGAATGGAAGTATAAAGCTCCCTGCTTTAAGACGGGAGGAAAGGCAAAAGAGTACATAGGAAGAAACACATATATGGAATTTGTTCATAGGTACCTTTATATTTTGGTCAAACTAAGTATTGCAGTGACCGGAAGCACAGTCGGAGAAGAGTCGGAGAACGGTCGGAAGCCAGAAGTGGAAGGAAATGATTCCTATCAGATGTGATGATCATATAGTAAGTTCAGAAATCGCTGAGGTAGACAAATTATAATGGAAGCTATAAGAAAGGGAATATATAAAAGATGAGATGCGACCATCGGAAGGCACGAGGCGATGCGACGCTGTTCGGGACAAGTTGAGTATCCCGGCACTTGACTTCTATTGGATTGAGAAAACTCTACTTGGATTCTCCCCTCTTTGGCTTCCTAAAATCAACTTGGAAAGTCTATGTAACCCTACTTTAAGTCATCATATCCGGTTAAACCTCCTTACCCTGAAGTAGAGATTATCCCGGAGAAGCCAAGCCAACTTCTCCATTCTTGGCAGTCTCACGACTAAAACAAACGAGTCCAGGCGTTTGGAAGCATGAGTTCCAAGCTGTTGGAGACCAATATACATCTCTACAAGGAGCATGAGTAGGATCGAAGAATTCCGGCTTGAAAAAAAGGCACCAGAAGTATCGCCAAAGTATCCATGTTTCAGTGTTGTGATTCGTTCGATACGAGGCTCGCCCAAGTGGGATATACTACTCGTGGCATTCGCGTGGTGATCGGGCTGGGCATACCCATATTTAGACGCAGGCACATCTCCCAACCTTTTTGATCCAACGGGAATCAATCCGTTCGCATGGTCGTTTGCTGGCACCCGCCACATCAGACTGTCAGGTCTTGCATGAATCGGTTCAAACTACCTTGCCTTAGGGTCGTTTGCCCATAATTGGGCAATTATCTCTTAGCAAATAGTCTTGTGGTTCTCGGGTGTCTAGCACAATTCCACCACATAATTGATTAATGAAGGTTTCATGTACGAGCCTCAAATCACGCAATCCCAAGCCATTACGCACGGTCTGTCGTCGACCATACCTGACAAAGCTCAGTGATTCTAGACTTGGGGCTATTCCAAACCTAAAGCTACGATGTAGTCCAAATCGCCTCCGAAGTCGGAGCCCAGCCTAATATGATAAATTGTGCACGGATATGGAGTACATCGTAGGGCCTTAGTGATGACGGGCACACATTTAAGCGTTTAGGAGACAAGATCATACCGCTCTCCTACCTAAAACAAAATAATACCTGACTAACACTAACTAGTTATATCCTTAATAGTTAATAATAATGACTCCGCTCCTCCCAAGGTACCTAAAATACGTTGGTAGCCCTGGATAGCTATGGGAATATCTTATGTAATGGTCTTGGCAGCCCTTCAGGGCCAGCTCCGCCCGGACTCTCCACATGATCTTATCAAAACAACGTCACTTCTAGTTTTAACCCCATCATGGAGAAATTACCGGTCCACTCCAAGGAGGGGTATGGGGATACTCTTGGACAGGCAAACAAGTCTGATCGCCGTGAATGTCCTACTACAACCACATATTTGTGTCGAATCGGTGTTATTGCGTTGCTTTTCATCGGCTACCTTTTGCTTCTCAGGCCGTCTTCCCCACGATGTACCAGTATAGCCCCACAGACGGAGAGCTATCAAGCTGAGGCTCAAGAAGAGCATGACAACTATGATGCACATCAAACACCTGAGGAAACTAAGATACCGCTGGAAGCTCACATTATGAGCAAATGCCCAGATGCCCAGGCTTGCTTGCAAAAGCTGGTTCTACCAGCCATGGAAAAGATCAGTGACAAGGTGGACTTCAAGCTATCATTTATTGCTAGGTGAGCATCGAACCAGATATGGAGAAGCGCGGATGCTTTTTTATACCAGACTTCATCTAAACATTTGACTAATACTATCGTAACAGTGTGTCCAAAGATTCTGAAGAGATAGAGTGCAAGCATGGCCCAGGTGAATGCATCGGTGATATGCTTATGCTCTGTGCGGCCAACCTTCCTTTCCCTCCGACAGCGGACGAAGCGTCACTTCCACCTCAATACCCCCGGACCCCTATTATCCGGTCGCTAGGATTTGCAAATTGTCTAATCAATGACTTTGCCCGGATTCCAGACCGCGAATTTGTACACCACTGTGCAATGGAGCATGGTATTGACTTTGAGGCCTTAAACAAGTGTGCGAGCCAGCAGAATGATGACCCGAACGATGGCAACGGCGGCGAACCACCACTCAGTGGCATTGCGCTGCTGCGCGAAAGTGCTACCAGAGGCGAGCAGCTCGGAATTAAGATTAGTTGCACAGTGCGTCTTGATGATGCTGTCTGGTGCATCCGTGATAGCGATGAATGGAAAAACTGTGCCCGGAATGGAGAAGGCAGCCAACCCTCAGCCCTGGTCGACCAAGTCGAAAAGCTCTGGAAGGAGAGAAACTGAGTTCTAGTTTGATACTTTTGTCGTTCATACCCCACATTCATACCCATACGATAGGACATGAGACTCGATAAATGCCACTGATGATCCCCTACACATTATTATATTGCACCCGCACCATAGGCATTCTACGCATTTTAAGTTTTGTGCTTAACCTATGCCTTCCCAGATGAGCCCCCCGTATTTGGTAACCACTGGCCCCGCGTCATGCGTCGAAGACGATGCTCCCATCGTTGGAGTTAGCAAACGACCTTATTGGCCGAGTCACTCACAGCCTGGTCATCTATCTGTTCCCTTGCCATTGTTTTATTTGATCAGATCTCAGAGCTGCTTCCTTCTCTTCCCTCTTCCCTCCCACAAACCATTTTTATCAACACTGCGCGGCTATCTTTATCGGCCCGCGTGGAGCTTCGGAATGCCGCCATTCGCTCATCCGAAACAGCGCGGTAGGTTGCTTCCAGCCTTGACTTACCCATATCGATTCCAATATCATCTCTTATCATGCTGACGAGGTGGAATGGTTCTACAGACACCAAGCGTGTTATGTCGCGCGGATTGCGTGGTAAGGAGGACAGCTTGTACCTCAAATGGAGTGTGGTGATGAATCCAAGCGAGCTCCTAAAAGAGCTCGTTGGCAACCGCGAGCATGCTCGAGCCCTCTTCCATGGGCTGAGGCGCCAGGTCAAGTCCATCCGCCACCGCTCGCAGTCCTACGATGATGGCCAGGTCACGATCTACGACCGTGTTCTTCTTCGTCTCTACGACGAAGGACATACAATGCAACACTACGGTCTGCTCGAATTTTACCTGGCCGAGTATCTGGGAACTAAGAACTGCCACTCGGAGGAGGAGAGCAACTCGGTCATTGCGGCCCACTTTGCTGCTCAGCGCATCCTGGACAATGGTCTGTCGCTGCGTCTTATTAAATTGACTTCTATTAACATAACCTACCAGGCCCTATTTCCGAGATTCCGATTGTTGCAACCGAGAACGAGGAAGGCCCCACCGAAGACACCCAGGCCAGCAAGTCGCCACAGACCAAGTCAGAACATGTCGACAAGCTCATCCAGGTGTACCAGAAGGCCAAAGCCGACTACTACATCCTTGAAGTCACTGAGAGCCACCGTAAGCGAACCAACAGCGTCCGATTCCTCCGTGACACGGCCGAGAACCTTCTGCGATACCTGAAGTCAGTTGACAAAGACCACGATCTGATTCCCGAGATCGAGGACATCATTCAGGTCAGCCAGGCACATGCAAACCAACTTGCTGGCGGCCGAAAGCGCAAGTTTGAGCACATGGATAGCGACTCGAGGGGCAGCCCCAGCCCCAGCCCCTACCGGCCCTACGGATACTACAAAGACCAGCGCAGAGGATACAACCATCGAGACCGATACGTCCCTGACAGTGTCACATGGGACCATAGCCACAAGGGTGGGTGGGACCATAGCCATGTCAACAGAAGAACTGGATGGGACAGTCGGCACTTGGACTCCTACCGTCCTTAAGCTCACTGTCGGGTCTGAGCTCCCGATCGAAGGACACGTTCTGAATTATGAGGGTAGCCTTTTCTACGCTACAGCTTAGGAGAAGTACAGACCTGGATGTACTTTAGCAATCAGCTTCGAATCGAAACATCAGCTTGATTTCACACAAGCGAGCATCCTCCTACTCGTAGAACAGTTGACAGGTTGTTGAAGTATGAAATCCCAGGATCGCCAATAGAACTAAGCTCAGCGCTAAGCCACTCTCATATTAGCGCCAATTACAACCTTGGAAACCCACGTGTTTAGATGACATAATCCCTCCCAGAGGCCCCGGCTTCGAGATCCATGCCCAGGTGATCAACATCGGTCACCCGATCTCGTGAATTGAGGGGGACTCTTGTCATTTTCTTTCATTCAGATAAGAGATAACCTCTGCACTCATGGAGACACTATCTCACCGATTAGGCTCCTAGAACCATCTGAAAACGTGTATCTCCTGAGAAATGGCGGACCTTCATCCCTCCGGCGCGGGCAATAATGCGGCTTCCACTAGCTCCAGCACATCCTCAAACCCACGATTCACTCCGGTTTCTTATGGCTCAGACGAAGATAATCCAGTGCCCGGGCCCGCCAAATCACCCATCGGCCCATTGCGACTGCAGACCGACTTTCACGACCATGAAGACGTTGGTGGCCCTCTATCCAATTTCGAGAACGACGGCATGTATAACACCAACGAGGAGCTTGAGGGTAAGATACCGCGCGGCGGTTTAGGCGCAAGATACACACCAGAGGAGGAGAGCGAGGTAGTCAGGAGATTTGACCGGAGGCTTGTTCCGTTTCTGGCATTCCTCTACTTGCTCTCCTTCTTGGACCGCTCGAGTATGTTTGGTTATTTCCACAGCAGAATGTTTCCCCTGTGATTGTAAACATGTACTGATTGTTCACCCAGATATCGGAAATGCAAAGATAGCAGGACTCAAAGACGATCTACAACTTTCATCTTCGCAATATGAATGGCTACTTACTGCATTTTACATTACTTACATTCTCTTTGAATGGATGACACTGATGTACCGTGTTGTTCCCCCGCATATTTATATATCTCTATGTGTATGTGGATGGGGACTCGTCGCATCATTCCAGTGTCTAGCGACTTCTTTTGGAACCCTGGTTGTTCTCCGAGCGTTGCTTGGAATCACAGAGGCGGCTTTTGGCCCGGGTGTCCCGTTTTACCTGTCTTTGTTCTATCGCAGACATGAGTTGGCTTTCCGTAATGGATTGTTTATCTCAGCGGCACCACTCGCGACATCCTTTGCTAGCAGTCTGGCCTATGTGATTGTCAGGTTCAGTAGCAACGGCCCGATCTCACCGTGGCGAACTCTGTTCCTTGTGGAGGGGTTCCCAAGTGTAATTGTTGCGGTTTTTGCTTGGTTCCTAATTCCGGACTCACCTGGTCGGGCTCGATTCCTGAGTCGCCGACAAAGGGTGGTAGCCCAGCAGCGTCTCGAAGCGAGCACAGCCGACTATCAGCAATCGTACGGAAGTCGATTTGACTGGCGAGAAATCCTGAAGACTGCAGCGGACCCCAAAGCTTACATGGCTGCTGTGAGTGATAGCTCCACTTGGATATTTGTGCAAATGGTCGGTTCTAACACATTTACTACAGTTCATGTTCTTCAGTTGTAACGTTGCTTTCAGCTCAATGCCTGTCTTTTTGCCCACCATTATTAAAGAGTATGTCCTGCACCAGCATCGATTTACAATCTCGACAGCCAACTTACATTCTTTACAGCATGGGATATTCCTCCTTGCAAGCCCAAGCCCTCTCAGCACCTCCCTATCTTGTCGCCTTTGTCGTAGTTCTCCTCACCGCATACGCATCAGACCGCAGCCGCTCCCGAAGCCCGTATTTGATAGCCCACGCTCTCATCTCATCACTCGCCTACTTAGCAATCGCAGCAACAGGCTATTTCCACTCACACATGCCACCATGGCTTCACATATTCATCCGCTACATCTGCGTCTACCCCGCCACGGCTGGGTTCTTTTCTGCAATCACCCTCATCATCACATGGTCAATGGATAACCGTGTTGAAAAGGAAGGCAAGGGTGCGAGCATTGCTATTCTCAATATCATCGGACAGTGCGGACCCCTGCTCGGGACGAGACTGTATCCCGAGACTGACGGGCCGTGGTATATCCCGGGGATGGCTACTTGCTCGTTTTTTATGGTTGTTGTTGCGGTCCTGGCTGTGGGACTGCGGATCCTTCTACAGAGGATGAATCGGGAGGCTGCGGAAACGACATATACTATTGTGCAGGCTGGTCCTGTTGATCAGGGCGAAGAGCGGGATGTGCTTATGGGTGGTGGGAGGAGGGATGATTTGGTGCACTCTACCGGGGATAGAAGGCTTGTATATATGATATAGTTGATTTAATAATGACTGCTCGACGTTCCTTAAGGTCTGGAAAACAAAGGGAAAGATACGTCTTTCTCATCTCCTTCGGTCAAGTAAGAGACTTCGCCGAGCTATTAGGGTGGTGTTTGTTCGAATCTATTAGAGCCTAGATAGGAGCGAAGGTAACCTTGGAAAGCAGATGGTGTATATGTAAAGCCTATATGATATGTACACGTGCGCGCGCAATGGTGAATATCTCACGTTTCTCTGAATCAAACAAGCGCAGCGAAGGGCGAATCGGCAACCTGCGAGTCCTTCCACCCAACACACTTCCAGCAACTCAACAAGCCCTTGGGATCATACTTGTTCTTAATGCTCACCAATTTCTCGTAGTTATCACCCCACCACGCCTCGACCCAATTAGTCGTGAACGGGTTGGCCTCGTTGCTGTACGCGCCACTACCAGGGGTAATACCCTCGATAACGGCAGTCATGTTCTGAATGGACTGGATCTTCTGTTTCCGGGTGGGAAGGGTAGCGTTCCACGCCCAGGAGGCACCAGATCCCAACTCCCAGATAGCGTCACGCCAGGCGGGAGAAGCACTGGTGGATCCTTCGGTGTAGTTGTACAACACTGGTCCGACGACGGGGATGTAAGGCGTCTGGCCCAGGGACTGGATGGTTGCAAAGTAATCCATGAGGTTCTTACGGCCCTTGGCGGTCTTGAAGATGGAGCGGGGGATCAGTCGGCTTCCGGGGAAGCGAGTGACGCCGACAGCGACGGAGCTGGTCTTGACGTATTTCTCGTAAAAGGGGTACCAGGAAGTGAACTCTTCGATGGTGGCGGAGCCGCCGTTTGCCTTAGCGTAGGCGATCACGCTTGCCAGAGAGACCTTGGCTTGCTTGATGGAGAGGAAGGGGGAGACGTTGACGAGGGTGTTACCAGTGATGTGGCCGCCCCATCCTTCCTGTCCCCATTTCAGGGTGTTGTTGACGACGATGTCCATGAATGGCAGCATGTTGGTGCAGTTACCGGGGAACTTGATGTTAGCAGAGACAAAGCGGATGGCAGGCTCGACGCGGTGAGTGCTTTCGAGGACTACGCCAAAGGTTCCACCACCGCCACCGCGCAGGGCCCAGAAGAGGTCGGGGTTCTGGAATTCGTTGGCGGTGCGGTAGACTCCGTCTGGGGTAACGACCTTGAACTCGAGGACGCGGTCAACGCCGAGACCGTACACGGGGCTCAAGATGGAATGGCCACCGTTTTGGACCCAGCCGCCTGAGACACCGACGGTGGATGAGTAACCACCTAGTATGGTTACGTTGTGTTTCTGTGCGAGCTCGTACGCCTCGTCGAAATTGACTCCGGCGCCGACGGTGATGGCTTTATATCTGCGAGCGGCGCTTTTGGAGCCGGAGGGAGCGAAGTCCGCACTGTAGTGCATCGATCGCAGGTTTCGCGTCCAAAGCGACAGCGTGTCACGGCCACTGCTGCGGGTGAGGTAATCATGGCCACTATTCTTGATGGCGAGCTTCTTGCCGGAGCAGTTGGAGAACCTGAAAGCTGCAATGACATCCTTTTCGCTCTGCACCTCAAGATAGTGAGAGGGTAGATTGCCCTGACGACAGGTGGTATTCACAAACGCCAGGGGATCCATGGGATTGCTGCTGTCGAGGAGACACTGATCATTAGGATCGGATGCCCACATTTCATCCTGATTGTTCATGTAGCCATTAGGGGAATTTGTTCGCATCCATGGATCCGAGTAGTTCTCCTGGATAGCAGCGCAGGCAGCATTGTCGCGAGTCACGGGATTCCCATTGTAGCTGGAGAAGCAGGGTAAAGAGAAAGGGGTGAGATTCTGCACGCGGCCTCCTACAGTTGCATTGAAGTCATTCAGAGTGCAGTCCTTTGCAACAGTAGAGCGTAACAGGGCCAATAGGACCAGGGATGACTTGGCCAACATAATTGCGAAGGATGGAAATTGGGCAATTACGCAAAAAGCATAAACAAGGCAGAAATAGAAATCCCAATAGGACTGAGGAACTGAGACACTAATATACGCTAGGAAAGGTACGAACCGGTGTCTTCGATGGAATTAGACCTGTTAAGGTAAAGGATCATCGAAATATCTGCACGGTCTATATAATTGGCGGAGGATTATATTAATCAAGCTTAAAGAAGCAATTCCTGCAAACTTTGATTCTCTTCGATCGAAAAAGGATTTCTCTTCCATTGGAAATCCCACTCGTATTTCCACTTCTTATCCCACGAGAAATTGGATGGTCCAATGAGTGAAGGTCGAAATTGGAAGTGATGACCTCAACCCGGCTGACATAGAAAATGCCGATCCCCCTGTTAGTCAAAGATTCTTAGACCTCGGAGAATTTTTGCATTTTGGTTTTTCTATCTTTCCCAGTCAATATGGCAAACCTGGTGAATACATATTGGAAGAATGTCCTCACTATTGTGCCTATTATTGGGGCTGGTCTGGCTACGATCACCTACCTGTTGCGTCTCTACGGCCGGCGGATGAAGGCATGAAGGCGGTGGGGCTGCATCTGGAAGATTATCTAATGGGAGCTGGTCTGATCATCTCCTACTGCGTCACAGCTTTTGTAGTAGATAGTAAGTACTTGTCCTTTGTACTTGTTCTTATACTATATCCTAATATACTAACTATTATAGCTGCCTTCAATGGTGTCGGTTTGCCAATCGCATCCCTCCCCAAGGATGAACGGCAGCGTGTTCAATTCGTATGTTATAGCTTATATGACCTCGATAGTATGGGAACATCTAACATCTAACATCTCGCAGGGATCATGGATGATACAGAAGTTCTGGGCTCCGTCAATGGCCTGTGTCAAGATCTCAATTGTCATCTTTATCAAACGGCTCTTCAGCTCAATCCGGGCATATGTCATTGTCTCAAACTGCCTGGCCGGATTTATCGCCGCATGGGCTCTCGCTGCCCTATTGACCAATATCTTCCAATGCACCCCGGTGCAATACTACTACAATAAAGACTTGAACGGACACTGCATGTCAGGACAGGTCCAATTCTTCCAGGTTATGGGCTCGATCGCATTGGTTGAAGATGTTATCATTTTCTGCCTGCCCATCCCCGTATTTTGGCGGTTACAGGTCAACCGTCGGCAGAAATTAGGATTAACCCTGGTGTTTTCTCTGGGTTTACTGTGCGTGGGACCCCTCAACACGATATATATTGCTTTCTTCTCTAACAAATTGCAGGGTCTGTATCTTCAGTCTGATGCGCCTGATTGAATTCCGGAAATTCCAGCTCACCGACCTTGCCGGTTCGTTTCTATTAGCTCGTACAATGACCCCCAGCTAACATCATCCAGCCTCAAGCGCCAAAGAGTCCATCTGGACTTGCCTGGAACTCGACGTGGCCATCATTTGTGGCTGTCTCCCGTTTCTCAACCCACTTGTGCAAGGGGTCCGCAGCAAAGTCAGAAGTGACCCCTCAAAATATCATACCCAGCCTTCGACCGGATCCAATCTGCATTTACACTCCATGCGGGGAAATAAAGGCGACTTTCGAGCGCTTGGTAGTGATTGTGGAGCATCAGCGAATTCAAATGGTCACAATGCTATGGCTACGGCAGGTAGACAGAGCCCCGATATGGAAAATAATAGGGACGTGGACGGGGTTCCAGACATGGCTCATAATAATAATTAAATACAAAATCAATTTCCAGTTCAGCATAATACCTATTCCGGTTCTTCCTTATATAGACTTCTACATTGCTAATCTAGCAACGGAGCTCACCGTGGTCGTTGCTGATACATTTGTCTTGAAGCCAATGCGTTAGCCCTTTTCCAGAAAAATAACATGTGCATTTCCAGCAGGTATTGACTTACTGAGATCGAGGGTAGTAGCAACGTGTCTGTGATCGTCTTCGGAGTTACGGCACTGGCAGGAAAACTCGGCGATTCCACGAAGGGTGCAGTTGATGCAAGAGCCGGAGTAATGGCCACTGCTTTTGTTAGACTCTTTATTCTTCGACTATAAAATAGCTCATCCTCGAGTTACACTTACTTCTTTCCGCACTATAGACACGTTAACATTGTTCAAGTTCGAGTGTGTTGGATTGATCTCTTACCTTCAGAGTGCCCTTGTTATTCTTGATGCATCGGTTCAGGTCGAGTGAGCTCCATCTGAGTTGGCCATTCTCCCTCTCCTGACACTGTGCTCGCAGAGTTGTGCCTTCGCCGTCAATGTCTTGACATGTGTCGGCAAACTTGGAAGGGCCGGCCAAAGCCATGGCTACGAAGGGAAGAAGTCCGAGGGCCTTGAGGAAAAGCATATTGAAAGTGGTTGCTTGGGGGTAATAAGATAACTGAGATTGGTGCTAAATAAAGTCGCTGCGATTACAGAATAGTCGAGATTGGGGGATAGATTGCCTGGTTTATATAGCAATCCAATGCCTCCATATGTAAGTTTTCAATGACTCTCGGACATCCAGCTTCAGCAAGAAGCGAACGCATCTGATCACAAGGCGTAATACACCTTCGATGACTCCTTACTTCCTTGAAGCCTGGTATGAGGTTGCATCCAAATCACCATCAGGGTCCGTCGAGGTCATCTTGCATCAGTCCTCCCTAGTGACGTATATTGTAGCTTCGGAGCTGGGCCAAATCCTAACTATCCACAGGTCAACCACATGGTAGGATATCATGGTTGACTACTACTAAATATAATGTTCTTAAGAATGTTTATACAAAATTTGAAGACTATTCAAGTACAATTCAGGTACTCACATAGCCAATAAGCAGACATTCCTAGATCGAGACGAATTACCTCACAGTTCCGATACCAATAGTCTTTCTCAGACAGAAAGAGATATAGAAGGGATAGCGGTGTGTCAGAGACCGTATTAGGCCAAGTACACGACGTAGATCATAGTATATTGATCCACGATGTCGCTGCAAGGGGCACTTCAGCATGTTTTTCTCTCTCGCACGAGCCTGTCACTAGCACACCCCACGCATGCGCGTTACATCAGGCTAAAACTGAGCCAATGGAAGTGCAATTCAGAGGAGTTTCAATGCTTTAATACAAGTTATTACAGTACATCAACACTATATTGGTCTACCCCATGGGCAGCCTTCCTATTCAACCGTCTCCACCCCGCACTAGGTCCACACGCTTGCATGTTCTGCCCCTTGTCCACGTTGAAGCCCCCCTTGTAATATTGCCAGGGTAGGTGGGAGCCGTTGTAGCGGGATTCTTGCGATCAGCCTTCAAAAGTGTAACTGGCTAAGTAAGGCATGAGTTTATGCTTTATCCTTAAGATAGCAGTGTAATCCTTCACCATGGTTGTGGCTAAGAGGCTAAAAGAGTCTTTATATACGACTGATTAGTGACGCGAGCACACTACTGGAGCTGATATCCTAAGGGACGGATTTTAAGTCTCAGATATCTTTTACTTTAGAAATCTCTCACTTCAGATATTTTTCAATTTAGTATCTTGTTTTAGCGTCTCATCTCTCACAACTAATTCTTAAGCCCACATAGCCTTGAACTTGGTATCGAACTCGGTGTGCAGTTCATTGAAGGCCTTGGCAACCAAGAACATAGATCTGTGGGACTTGTCCACTGGTTTCTCTTGCGTAGTTTTGGAGCCGACCCCGTTGGCCGCATCCTTGGAGGCATCGATGGCTTCAACATCGGTCTCGTCGTCTTCGTCATCCATCTCATCCTCCCAGCTATCCATCACAACCTTCTTCGCTCGGGGGCGAGCGGCGGGCACGGCGGCAGCAACCGTCGCCTGCTTGTTGTCTGGTTTCACACCCGTCTTTCCGGCATTTTCAGCCTCAATCTGATCAACGGCCTTATCATCAACGAGATTCTCGTAGTCGTCACCTCCGCCAGCAACATCGAGCATATCTGCACCGATATTGCCTCCAGGCTTGAGGAAGCCCTCGATGCTAGTTTTGATGGTGGCCAAAGTCAATGAGAAGTCATTTAGCACAAACCAGATGTCCCCGCGACGGATGCGGTTTGCAGTTTCCAACTGAGAAACGTTTCCATGTTTGAAGAAGTCATAGAGGTATGCATTGAGAGGGACGGCGTTCTCGTTGGGGTCAATAGCCACATACGGAATGACGGAATCCTCAATCCAAACACCACTGCGGACCATCTGACTAAGTTCAAAGATAGTATTGCATTGGTCTCCGTTTCCTGAAAGGGCGAAGAACGGGGAGATGATGGATGGAGAGATGTGGTCGAACTGCGAAAAACCAAGTTCCTCGGAGGAACTTTCTCCACCGCACTTGATCCCACTGAATGGTAACAAACAGTCTGGTTCCTTGATATGCTGCTTGACAAAAGTGGAGACGTAGCCAGTGTAGACGTCCAGGATCTGTCTGTTGTGAGCACGTAGGGCGGAGGCTGCTTTCCTCGGCAAAGGTGGGAGAGCCACTATCGAGGAAGGCTTCTTTTCTACGTCTTGGAACCATTCCAAGGTGGACGCTCGCAGGGGGATACGTCCGAAAAGGTGGGCCATGACCAGCATCAGAGTATGGACAGTCTTTTTTGGCCTCGTCTCTATGTCCTGACAGAGATCCTGGAGGTATCCCGAATTCAGTAGGGCATGGAAAGCAAAACTAGAATTCTCTGTGTAGTACAGATGAGAGATACAGCCCGCAAAATTCAAAGCCATACCTGTACCGCTAAGGAGACTGTTTCGTCGGAGGTATTCGATAGAGAATCGGAGGTGGTGCAGGACCGTTTGCTTCATCTCAGCGCCACCAAGGTGGATGCGAGAACTTGAGAGTATTGAGTTGATCGATTTCACAGCGGACGGAGCTTGCTTTGAGCCATGTAGCAAGATGAACAGCCGTAGAACCAAACTTGTTGTTATGGGGAAATGTCCACTGAGACTTGGGAGTCTTGAGCTCATCAGTCGTTGCACCTTGGATGGTGGAACCTGCTGGAAAACAACATTTCCCAGAACATCAAATCCACGTCGTCCTGCTCTTCCGGCGGCTTGTCGGAAATTCAGGGCCGTCAAGAAAATGGAATCGCCCGAAAAGACGACGGTCTTACAAGGCATGTTGATACCCAAGGCCAAAGTGCCAGTTGCAATCACGACACGCAAAAAGCCTTTCCTAAAGAGGATCTCACAAACTTGACGGTACTTGCGATTCATACCAGCATGGTGGACACCGATTCCTCGCTCCAGGGCGTCTATCAACCATTGAGGCACCGAGCGCCACTGCAGCTGCTTGGCATAGACAAGGAACTCGGATGCGGGAACTTTCTTGAAGTCAGCCAGATGGAATCCATCCACAGGCCTCTTCGGGTCAAAGAGATCAAGCCAGCCGAAATCAGTAGATGCTGATTCTTTGGCTTGCTCTGCCTTGGATGTTGGCTCCTCGTCAGCGTTTCCGCTTGTTTTCTTCTTGGTGGCCTTTTCAAGCTTCTTCTTTGCTGACATTTTGGATGTCTTCCATACTTCCCATTTGGCAACCTTGGATTTCCATACCGGACTCTCTTCTTTCCATTTTGTCTCAGCATTTTGTAGCTGCGTCAACAGGTCATGGCATATATCTTCGCATCTACCGCGGTCGTAATTGAAGAATAGCGCGGGGAGAGCATTCTGAGCGTGTAACGAAGAGATCAAAGGGAGGGTTGTATCGAGCAGGTTACCATCTAGTGTGTCAGACAGGCCATTCATGCGAGATACCTGTTTCGACAAGTCCTTTTCTTTCTGGACTACGAACCCTGTTGGGTGCTCAAGATTGAGCAACAGTGTCTCAAATGGAGATTCCCGGTCTTTCATCCATTTTCCTAACAACGTTTTCAGTTGCCTCTGCCATTCTATGATGTGCACTTTCTGGATGATAGTATTCGAGAAAAAGATGGACGGATCCAGAGATGGATCAACAGGGAACTGCTCTGTTTGGAGATCCTTCATTGCTTTCCACAAAGTGAAGCAGTCACGTGGTTCGAAGTCAAGATCATCTGGTATCGATCTGGTGCGGTCCAGCAGGCTGGTGACAGGATGCACGAACGTCATATCATCTGCTTCATCGAGGCCTAGACGGGCCAAGCTAGGAGTATTGGAAAACCCCTTGAACGAGAAGTCACCATGAGGTTGGTACACGTACTTGCGCAAATCCGAATAACGGTGCTGGTGCTGGATCATCTTGAGGTCAAATCCATTGGTTCTCTGGGCAAAATCTAGCCAGTTGTAGAATTCCTGGGGGTTTCCGACGGTAGCTGAGAGTGCTATAATCGGGCATGGGGACATCAGAAGTAGTTGTTCCCAAACGACACCATCGTCGGCTTGGCCGATACAATGAATCTCATCAAAGATGATACGTCTCAAGCGGGGGGTCCATGCATTGGCGTTCGAGGGATTAAGCAACATGATCTGAAGGATCTGCGGAACGGTGATGAGGATTTGGCATCCCTGGGGATTATTGATGCGATAGTCTCTGGTGTGGATGGCCCAAACCGACTTGCCACTGGTTTTGGCTGGGAATGCTTTGGAGAACCGGGCTTGCACCTCAGCTGCGATCTGGTTGACAAGAGCTTTGGTGGGGGCAACATAAACTAGAATTCCATCGTGATCTTCTTTCAAGATCTGTCTCATCGCATAGAAACTGAAGCATGTTAGCATGATTCTAAATCGAGGCATATTGCGACTTACGAGATGAATGTTTTTCCTGCACTCGTTGGGGCCACGATGAATGCGCTCTTCTTTGCATCGATCTGGTCCAGCACTTCACGCTGCCAGCGATCGGGCGCGAAATCAGGCGTCCGGGAATCCGGCAATGAGTCTATGCTGCGCTCCATAAAAGGCCCACCGTGTAGAAGCTGGAATTCAACTGGGCTCATCTCGATACTCATGCTGGGTGCTGCTTTGGGGATCTTGAACGACGGGAAAGATAACTTTTGTTCAATATCGGCATGAAGCGGAGCATCTGGCAAACCAAGTACTTGACAGACCGTTGAAACATATGTGACAATATCGGATGAGATCCCTTGCTTGATTTTCACGAGACAAGTGATAATCTCCCAAATGCGTGTTACAATCAACATGTGTGTTTTACTCTGCACATTTGTGCGTTCGGCAAAAATAAGCCGCAGCAATGTATCGATCATACAAGTCAAGACTTCAGGTTCCAGAACCTGTCGACTGTCTTTGGGTAGATTAGCCAAGTATCCGTTGAGCTTTGTAAAACGAGTTACAAGATCGTCGATGAGAGCGAATTCGTCATTATACATGTTCTTCCACTTCTGTCTCTGCTTTTGAGTAACTTCCATTGCTTTTTGATGAACGAAAGCTGTGGCCATCTCCTTGGTGGATGGTTTACCAGATTTGGAGTGGGCTTTCTTGTCTGACTTCGAGGTCGTCGAGCGGTTTCCAACATCTCTGCTCGCCGAAGGGGTTTGGTGAGACTTCTGGCGTGAAGTACTGGAGGATTCAACAATAATCGGCTCCGGCTGTGATGCAGAGAGACTTGCAGCATAATCTCTCATCTCGGCCATAAAACGCTGGTTCCGCTTGTTGTTTCGCTCAACCTCTTGGGGAGTTAGGATGACTTTCTTTTGATCAAGGGGTTTGGAGTTATGCCAGTGGCTATCTTCTTTGAACTCCTTGCAAAGTTGGGAATCACTCTTCGTGTCGGCAGATGCATCAACTGCAACATGAACAGGCTTCAGAATTTTATCGAAGACTGCATTGCTAAATGGAAGCACCTTTTCAAAGCCGTGATGGGGCTTGGAGATACGTCCATTCGTGGTATCTTTAGAGGAAGCCTCCGCTTCCCCAATCGCTCCACATTGCAGTGTTGTGCCGCAAATGTGGTCCACCAGGCATGCAAGAGTGTTGAACGGAGATTGTGTAACCGATGATATTACTGCTTGAATACCCAGTTTCTCGACCATCCGCTGGACTTCGAAAAACAAGGTTCCATCCACGAGGTCAGACAGATCGCAAGGTAAGTTATTTTCGCTCATTGCTTTCTCCCAAAGCTTGGAGGTGAGCAAAGCCATGGCGGTCTTCACAAATTCGTTGAAAAACTTCAGGTTTTCGGGTGCAGTTGTTTGAATTGATCGATCCGATAGTTGGGTGTTCTGCAAAAGAACAGTGTGCAAAATCATAGACTGTGCTCCAATCTTGTTTTCGGGGTTATCCACCGCGCCGCCCAAAAGCATAGAGCTGAGCGTAGCAACCACAAGACATTGGCGTTGAGACAGGTCAGGCTTCTCAATAAGTGCCTGTTCAAGGAACTTGTATGTTTGAGCCTGGTTGGATGATTGGTCGTTGGCGAAGTTGTTTTCCAGCGCATCCTCCGCTTGGTCTTGGCTGTCTTCAATCTCTAATTGAGAGAGGGAATCCCACAATTGATTGGGATCTTCAAGATCTGTTTCAGGGCTAGTCGGTAAGGGATTCGTTTTAATGGAGCTTTCAATCACCATTGCCATGACCTGCGTATATTGTGAGTACAGAGCCTACTGTTCCGTGGTTGAAAAGACCTACCTTTGTGTCACGGAACTCGAGACTATCCATGAGAGCAATGTTGTATCCGTGGACAACAAACCAGTAGATCATCGCGCGGAGCTTAAATCTTGAGATCTCGCCTCGCTTATCGACAAAAGAACCTTCCTGGTCACTGTCTTCAAGGTCACTGCAGTCAGGATCACTTTCGGAATCGCTGCTGTCAATATCACTAGCAGTATCATCCTTGCTCTGCTCGGAAGAAGCGCCGTCGTGGCACATGAACAAGTAGGCCCCCGAATTTATCAGATGAGCTTTGAACTCATCAGACTGGAAGCTATCAAACCTCAGAGCCTGGAAGAATCGTGACGGTTGGACGCGAACAGAGACAAGATGCTGTATGATTGCCTCTCGGGCAAGGAGGTATCTCGCGTGCAGATCTCTGGGGACTCCTCTGGGAATGCATAACGAGGCATTTTCGGCGAAAAAGACAACCTCGAAGAAACACTTGCGCTGTTGAAGCTTTTGTAACAACTTCTCCGCAAGGTAAGTCGCATGCAAGACCTGGAAGCCCGGGTCGAAATCAAGTTTCTCGTTGGAAAAGCATTGGAGTAGAAGAGAATCTCCTTCGATTATGAAAAGCTCGTCACCAACAAAGTCACCGACAAGGTCAACGACTCGAGAGTCTAGGTTATTGTACCTTTATTTAATATTAGCAAAAGTGAGCTGACTCCAAGAGCCGACAAGCCACTCACCAATCCAGCACAACATGACGATCCATAATCTTCTCAATATTTCGGTAGTTTGCCTAGAAGGCTAGATACAGACTGTTAGAATCAAGACTGGAAGATCGACATTTTGAGGCACACGAACAAGATGAACCGGGTAACCTGAGATAAGAGAGTAAAGAAAACCTTGACACTGGGGACGGGAAGAGGGTAA
Organism: Penicillium rubens; assembly: GCF_028828025.1. Lineage (NCBI taxonomy): Eukaryota > Fungi > Ascomycota > Eurotiomycetes > Eurotiales > Aspergillaceae > Penicillium > Penicillium rubens. The sequence goes on along the minus strand of NW_026890601.1, from coordinate 1,496,611 downwards.
AATTGAGGCTTGGGGTGGTCTTCAGGGAAAATATCAAACAAACGGGCCAAAAGGAGGGGCATCAAACAGGGTATGTTGGGGGTTGTATTCCGCATGCCGTTCATTCAACAAACAGACAAACAGCTTACCTAGGGTATTATGCAGTGTGATGGAACTCTAGCTCATTTCCTCTATATTCTTGGTATAAAGACAGTATCTAGAACAGTTGGGCTGTTGATCTCTTCGTTGAAATATCAACCGTGAAGGGAATTTCGGGCAGAAAAACCCAACGACCGCCTTGTCCAGTATAAGATGTACAGCAGTATACAACATCCATCACCATCCATAGAGCAGATCGGAGTAGATATCTGAGATTTATGACTCGAATCATGTGAAATATGTGGATGATCGTATTTGTAATTGCTCTATTGTTTAGATCTTGGCGTGCTGCCCAACTCTCTACTGTCCTGAGTTGGTATGCACTGTGCGATGTCGGAAAAATTCTGTCGCTATCCAATAGATGGAAACGATAGGATACTCTGGAAAATCTGAATTGGACTAAATGACTCTTGGACGGAGCTGGAAGGGAATTTGCTTTTGCTGGTCGTACTCAGTAAGTAGATGAAATTTTTCTAAAAAAAACCCTAATTTCAAACTGCTGTGCGAGCATACATCCGGCGTCCTAGACGATAAAGCAGCCAACTCTCAATGTCAGACTTAAATTTAAGTTAGAAGTGTGATTTACTCGGCTTTCTGGCGGGTAGTAACTGCACTTGGCATTTTGGGAAAGAAATCTGGCTCGAGGGTAATGATGTATACAACATATAGAGTGTGCTATGCTGATTCTGAGGGAATATCTACGGCATTATGAGAATAGCTGCCTGAAAGGAAGTTCGATGATTAGATCTTCGAATCTGAAATCTGGGCAACCCCAGCTCCATTGTGTGCAAGTCTAGATTGAGATGATGCATAAGGTAGATTATCTGATGGTGGATGCGTTTATTGTACAAAATTCGCCCCCAACGCCAGTAACCTTCTTCGACCTTTTTTCGCCAGATTTATTAATATCTTTTATTTGAAGTTGACTTTTGTGCAGATTTTTCCGGTCAAGAATGCCGTTTACCAAGCAGTGTGTCCTCCATCGATGAGCAGAGTGCTTCCCGTCATGAAGCTGCTCGCATCAGAAAGACAGAAAAGAGCCGTGCCACGGAATTCCTCGGGCAGCGCCAACCGTCCAAGCATATTCTCCGCTTCCCAAGTAGCTCTAGCAGCGGGATTCTGCTTGAATACCTCGTCCACCATCGGGGTGATGATGTGGCCGGGGCACAAACTGTTGACACGAATTCCATGACGACCCCATTCCATAGCAAGAGAACGACCTAGCTGGATAACTGCCGCCTTTGACGAGTTGTATACGGGCGAGGTCATGCCTTTGTTGGCGATTAGGCCGCTCATGCTGGCTACTAGTAGGATCGAGCCCTGCTGTTGGTATTTGAACATCTGGCGGGCGGCGGCGGTGGCTGAGTTGAATACTCCATTATAATTAATCGACATCACATCATCTAAAGCCTGCTGGGAGTGCTCTAGTGCGCTCTGGAGGTAGTTGATTCCGGCTGCGGCGATCAGGCCGTCCAATCGCTCTCCCTGCGCTGCAATGGCTGCGAATGCGTTGTTGACTTCGGTGTTGTTGCGTACGTCGATGCGGATGTACTCCAAGCTGCTTCCATAGTCATCCTGGGCCCTTTGCTTAGCAAGGAGGAAGTCTGGATGCGGGGACTCGAGGCGGTCCAGACAGTACACTGCTTATTTGATATTGCGTTAGCATTCATTCGATCAGTTAGACAATCGGGGGGAAACGAGGGAGTCAATACCTTTTGCCCCGGCCTCGACCAACGCTTCTGCCATTGATAGTCCCAGTCCTCGTCCACCGCCGGTGATGGCATATACTCGGCCCTCAAGATCAAACTCGCTGAAACGGTGGTTGTTGCGCAAGAGCTCTTTCGCCGGCATCTTTGATTGGATGTGGTCCGGGTGGTGAGTTACATTGTGGATATCGTGAGGGCTAAAGGTACTCTTGGAGGTCGAGTACAAGCGACTTGATGAGGAAAAGAGAGAACCAGGAACAGCGACGGCGACTCCAGCTAGCCGTGTACGAGCAGGAGCCCATACTCGGGGAATGAAAGACATGGCCAAAGGCGGGATCGGGGTATAACTATAGAGTGGGGGTATTCAGAAGCGAGGAAGTAATATTTATGTCGACAGTCGTGAAATAGGAAATAACAAAGAGTGATACAGCCAAAGAATTCACGATATTTCCGTATATTGCATCGGGGTGATAGATTTATATGTCTAGAGAGCTGAGACGGTACTTCCTTGGAAAGCCTACCGAGAACAATAAGATCCTGCATAAAGATGGACAGGAAAAAACTCTTCCAGTTGCGCGTGACCCGGTGGATAATTGCTTTCACCATTACTCCGATGGACCCAGACATTTCGATTGACCGAGAGCATCCACGGCAAGGCCCAAGCTTGCCACTGAAGCTCTGATTAGCTATGGAGATGGGGATGTTGGGGAAAGGGGGTCGCACCACTATCTAGGAAGGAATATCGTGACCTTGGGCTGAAGACGGTAAAGACTTCGATGCGAGCTTCGATGGAATGGCCCATCCGGCGGGAGTATGCACGGTTGTACATCACAATTGATATTCTAGCAGTCTGATTGGCTCAAATCTGGTTCTTTTGTCCATGCCGATCCCCGGTTCTGTCCCGGGTCGAAGGGGCAGGATAGTTAGGGGGAAATATCAGAAGATCCCGCACTGAAGCTCCCATGCAGATACGGAATGCCGGCCCCAATGAGATACTCGGCATCAACGGCTAGTTGGAAGCATAATGCATTTTCTATTTTCTTGCTTGACATTATGCCACAAAGACTTCGAGACATCCAAAGGCTCCAGGCTCCAGGCTCCACAGAAATTTGGGTAGTTACAAGTCAATGGATATCTCATCTCGTCTTCTCCTTTCTCGGCGTCCCGGGCCCCTTGGGACCAGACAGACCCTCGAAGTTCCACCTTGAATCCACCCAAACCCCATGGGCACGCAGATTGTCCAGTCCCGGGGTCTAATTTTTGTTTTATTTTATTTTTAGGATGGGGGGAATGGACCACATGAGCTTAATGAAATCTCATACATTCAAGCCCGGGATTTCCTAATCCGGTAACCCTTCCTCACATCTTACACCGACTCCCATGCCCAAGGGACACCTGTACAACAGCTCTATAGAATACTTCGCCCTGAATGAGATCCCTGAATGTTTCTTTTGCACGTACTATAATAATTGGCAAAGAACTTACACGCTCTCTTTCAACGTCTCTATCACCAGGAACTAAAGGCGTTAGGAGGCAGTTGCCAATACGGAGTACAATGTATGGCGTAATATGCAAGCCGAGCCCTGTTCCATATTCCTTTTTGTAGTTAAGGAAGCCCCGAATTCGCTGTCTGGGCCCTCTTTGCCACTCATGATGGGTTTGTCCCGCAAGCCCTACATTGTACACGTGCTTGCAATCCCATTCCGACTACGGAGTAAGCAGGGGCTATCGGGTTGAAGACGATCTTGAGGATCTTGTGGAACGGCGTACGTACTAAATCCAGGTCACCTGTGCCTTGTGGAGTACTTCATACAGATAAGTGATATGTGTTATTTCTGTTAATAAAGAAGCAACGCGATCTGCAGGGACACGGTGTGCACATTCCTTCTCCCCTGCGGCTGGTCTTCAAATGAAGATCCCGACAGACACATGACCCCATCTCGCAGCAATGGATGAAGCGAACTTGTTTTCTCGGAAATAGCTTTGCGAAGCCCACCAACAAAGAAGTGCAAGAAAGAGAAAGAGAAAAAAAAAAAGGGACCCATGCAATATCCAGACTCCTGTCAGCCGTCCCAACCACCCAATGCCCATGAGATAAAACGCCAATTCCTCGGAAGGTGCTCGTAAACGAAGACAATAAGAACAAAGGACCAATTAGAGTCCATGGGCCGCTTCAGTCATCATGGCATACCCGCGAGACTCGCAGTCGTCTCGGGTCCGAAGCCGCTGCGAAGGCTGCCGAAATCCAGTTTCATGAGCAGACGATCCACCCCCGCTGCTTTATGGGGCACGTAATGGTCGAAGCCGGAACTCGCGCTGTCAGCTTGGCGGGAACCAGGCCACATCTGACCGAGGTTCGTTGCGAGTTCCGCGGGTCCCAGACCTTCTCCCGAGCGACTGTCGTCAATGTCCCGCAGGCTTCCAACGAGATTCTTGATACCCGCTTCGACATCGTTTCGAGTGGCGCGTAGCTCTTCCCATACCTCGCGTTCTTCATGGGCATAATCTACCAAGGCGTCTTCCACGCCTTCATCTGTTTCTAAATCCATGTTGTGTTGGATGGTTTCCAACCGTATCAGAAGGGCGACGAAGCGGTCTATATTTGTGAGCAGTCCTCTCATAGTGTTTGTGAAGGGTATATCAGTCAAAAAGAGGGATTGCACCAAAGATGACAAGTGCCGCCGGTGGGCAACCGTGAGAGCCTCGGGATCATGTCGTCCCATGGTCTGCTGGCCAGACTCGGGGGACAGTGTTTTGGAACTGTTATGCGATTTAGAAGAGGATGCCGTCCCAGGTCGGGATCCAGGAGCTGATACTGTGGACGAAGAGCATCCTTCAATCCATTGGCGAAGGTGCTGCCATGACTCATTGACGACATCTCCCTGGAAAAAGCTCCCAATCTCGGAAAGCGTAAACAGGCATGCACTTCCTGTGGCCCAGATATGACGCATTTGGCGAACACGGGCATTATCTCTATCTCTCCTTGCCTGCAGCTTAGCTTGGCCGAAGACACTGTTACTTCTGGGTGGTCCCCATGGCGTAGGGTGGTTTCGCCGCAACGGAGTACGTTTCCATAGATCTCCAAGTCGGATCTGAGCCCGCCGTATTCCCAGGAGATAAGAATGGATCTTGGAATAGATGACAATATCAGAGCTCGAGATAAATAAGTCCAGAGGGGCCCGGATATGTGCGGTGAGGTTTGTGGGTATGGGGAAGAGCAGGTCTTCAAATGAGATCTTTGAGATTTTGGATATTGAATTGGGAGTTTGGGCAGGAGTCATCGGTCGGCCACCTTTGCGGCCACTGACGGACAGACAAAGAAGGTCCCGGGCAAGTTCAAGTTCTTCATCGGCTGGGTCCTCCTCCTTTTGTAGCGAGAAAAGCTCTGCCCATGCTTCAGCTAGAGCAGCTGTGACGTCACCTTCTTTGATGGTAAGGATGTCAAGTTTCCCCAATGGACGGGTCGCTGATGGGCGTCGGCGTCGGCTTTCCTCAACGCGAGAATCTGCATGTGCTACAAGAGCTACTGCAAACTCTCCTCGTCCTAGTAAAAGGAAATTGTGAAGCAAAGTCAGGATTTCCAGGATCTTCGGGAGGGGTAACAATTTAGACAAGGTTGATTGAGAAAGGGAAAGGCGAATGGAGTCAACGGCGGTAGTCAATTTTGAAGGCGAAATTGGTGATTTCAGGCCCGCAAGTTGCTCGATGTGCTCCCGATATAACGTCACGGGCGCAGTAGAAGTTCCTGCTATTGAAGTCTTCCGCTTCGCCCGGATATGATTGAGGGATTTGCCAATAAATAGTATTGAGCCTGCTGTTTGTGCTGTGACGAAACCTGGGAGCAATCGAACGTTTACGCTGAATTGTGCCTCTTCATTCTCTTTTTCGGTATCCTCCTGGATGAAAAAGTCTTCCTTCCCGTAGATAGGAAGATTCCCATAAAGCAACCACATCGAAAGTTGTTTCATCCATGCTGTCTCAGCCGCTGTCGCCAGTTGTAGGGCCATCTCCTTGATATCAAGATATCCTGTTTGAGCTTCGGCCCGCAGATGATCTATGAGCGCTGCCCCCGTGGAACCATGCAAAATCCCGGTGCTTTTTCTTTCGGGTTGAATGAACCGGATAACAGCCCAAAGCCACTCCATGCGCCGCGTCCATGGTGCAAATTCCCCCACGATAGTCGACAATGGGACAATACCGTAGCCGCCGACATATCCACTGTCCTCGGCAAGGATTGCCCTCTCAACCTCCAGTATCTTCTTCTGGAATTCGCCTAGATGTGTCCCAACAATAACTGTAGAGACAGAGCGGCATATGACAGATGGGCTTGTGGAGGATATATGGGAGGCATATTTCCGCAGCTGCGCGTGGAGTCGACTTAGATGGGCAACGGAGGCGAGGAGGGCTTTCTCCGGAGGTGAAAGAAGGGGAAAATCATCTTGAGTGACAGCATTTTCCCCTTTTTGGGTACTGAAGAGGGAGGACGGCTGGCCGGAGAGGGAGAGTAGGATCTCATGGAGCATTCTGACGAGAGTTCCCTATCGGTCCATATTAATCACGAGCTCATCACAGGCATATACGCAGAAAACTCACCTAGATAAATGTCTTCTCTCCGCTGGGCAGTTCCTACGCTGCCAGTACAATAGACCGCGCCCCACGAATTCAAAGCGACACATATGAAGTCGGACGTCTTGTCGGCGCCAAGCTTCGCGTTGATGCCGAGACGCGTCAAACGTGGCGTATGGAATAGCAGGCTTCAGAACCAATCAGGGAAGATAGGGTTGGTTGTTCATTCTTGAAAGACGACCACAACCTTATCCAGATCACAGCTTCCACTCTTCTATGGCTCGAACACAATAGAATAGCTCCCATTGAAGTATTGCGGGGCTAAAGGTCAATCGCCCTCTCACCGCCCGTTAGTCATCACTTAGCTGTCCGGACCCCCTCTTACGTCGGTGTCCCTCTTGATCTCTCTTCTACTTTGTACTGACTTGTCCTTTACTTATCCACCTCCCACCTCACAAGCGCTTCATTATTCTTCTCTTCTATAATCCTCTATCATCCGTTGATTGCGTTCGGATTGCTACTCTTCTCCGTGCTCGTTGAGCTAGGTACCTGGTACGCTGGGCGTTGCAACTTGATTTATCATCACTATTGAAAGACTTGCTCTATTGCAAGGCTTTCACCTCCTGATTTTCATCATTCCTTCAAACATTCCTGTTCGAGACGCGGCTAAGCCCGGGAAGCGCAGAGCCTCTGAAGACGACGTCGGAGCTCGGCCAGAGAAAAGAACCATGACGGTATGGTTAGTCTTGATCTTAGAGATAAGATTTGCCACTAATATATTTCACCAAAGGACGTCAAGATGCAGGTCGAGAACCCCCAAGAAACCATCGAAGCCATCAAGCATGGGGATATCGACGAATCATTGTATAGTCGACAGCTGTAAGCCACCCGCATCCCTCTATGACATTCAAATCGCGAATATCTACTGACACCATAGAGATACGTTCTTGGTCACGAGGCCATGAAGCGAATGGGCTCCTCCAACGTTCTGATTGTGGGTCTCAAGGGCTTGGGCGTGGAAATCGGTATGTGATTCAACTATTAACCAAACCTTGCTTTCATCCCAACATCTGATTGTCTATAGCCAAGAACATCGCCCTCGCCGGTGTTAAATCCCTCACCTTATACGACCCCGCACCAGTCGCTATCTCGGATCTTTCTTCGCAGTTTTTCCTTCAGCCAGAGGACGTCGGCAAGCCCCGTGCTGAAGTTACCGCCCCTAGAGTCGCCGAGTTGAACTCCTACGTGCCCGTCACAGTCCATGAGGGCGAGAGCCTCGTAGGCGATCTCGAACAACTAAAGCGCTACCAGGCAGTGGTTCTCACACAGACGCCTTTGAAGGAGCAATTGGCGATTGCCGACTTCTGCCACAAGAACAAAATCTACCTCACAATTACGGATACATTCGGTCTCTTTGGTTATATCTTCAATGACTTTGGAAAGAACTTCACTGTGGGTGATCCCAACGGTGAAGAGCCTGCTAGTGGAATTGTGGCGGATATCGACGAGGAAGGGTTGGTCTCAGCGCTCGATGAGACGAGACATGGACTCGAGGATGGTGACTTTGTCACTTTCACTGAAGTCAAGGGTATGGAGGGGCTAAATAACAGTGATCCTCGCAAGGTCACCGTGAAGGGTCCGTATACTTTCACTATTGGCGACGTCTCCGGTCTAGGATCCTACCAAGGTGGTGGTCTATTCACTCAAGTCAAGATGCCCAAGTTCATTGATTTCCAGCCACTGGAGGATCAACTCAAAAATCCCGAGATTGTCATGTCCGACCCCGCCAAGTTTGACCGGCCACAACAATTGCACATTGGTATCCAAGCTCTCCATAAGTTTGCGGAGACTCGTGATGGCCAGCTGCCTCGTCCCCACAATGATAGCGACGCCCAGGAGGTTCTAAAGATTGCTAACAATCTTGCTGCGGCCGGTGAAGAGAAAGTTGAACTGGATGAAAAGATAATCAAAGAGCTGAGTTACCAGGCTCGCGGTGATCTGAATCCGTTAGCTGCTTTCTTTGGTGGAATCGCCGCCCAGGAAGTTCTGAAGGCTGTCTCAGGCAAGTTCGGCCCTGTGCATCAGTGGCTGTACTTTGACTCTTTGGAGTCTTTGCCTTCGTCGGTCACTCGATCAGAAGAGAGCTGCAAGCCTCTTGGTACCCGCTACGATGGTCAAATTGCGGTGTTTGGCAAGGAATACCAAGACAAACTTGCCAATGTCACTCAATTCTTGGTCGGCTCTGGTGCTATCGGTTGTGAGACGCTCAAGAACTGGGCCATGATGGGTCTGGGTACGGGCCCCAAAGGAAAGATTTACGTCACCGATATGGATCAGATCGAGAAGAGCAATCTTAACCGCCAATTCCTCTTCCGTTCTAAGGACGTTGGCAGACTCAAGAGTGAATGCGCGTCTGCGGCTGCCCAGGCAATGAACCCAGATTTGACAAATAAGATTGTCACTCTTCGTGATCGCGTCGGTCCCGACACTGAGCACATCTTCAATGAGGATTTCTGGAACGGCCTTGACGGTGTGACAAATGCTTTGGACAATGTTGATGCGCGGACATACGTTGATCGCCGCTGTGTTTTCTTCCGCAAGCCATTGCTGGAGAGTGGCACCCTGGGCACCAAGTGTAACACTCAGGTCGTCCTTCCTTTCGTCACGGAGTCCTACTCCAGCTCTCAGGATCCCCCGGAGAAGTCATTCCCTATGTGTACCCTGAAGAGTTTCCCGAATCGCATTGAACACACCATTGCATGGGCACGGGATGTCTTCCAAACCTACTTCGTTGGCCCACCCGAATCAGTCAACATGTACCTCTCGCAATCCGACTACATTCAGCAAACCCTCAAGCAGGGGGGTAATGAGAAACAAACTTTGGAGCACCTGCGTGACTTCTTGGTCACTGAAAAACCGCTAACTTTCGATGATTGTGTTGTGTGGGCTCGCCAACAATTTGAAGCGCAGTACAACAACGCAATCCAGCAGCTTCTCTATAACTTCCCCCGGGACTCTAAGACATCATCCGGTCAACTCTTCTGGTCTGGTCCTAAGCGTGCCCCTACACCATTGAAGTTCGATAGCACCAATCCAACTCATCTTGGATTTGTTGTTGCTGGTGCTAACCTCCATGCGTTCAACTACGGTATCAAGAACCCCGGTGCGGATAAGGACTATTACCGAAGGGTAGTCGATGACATGATCGTTCCGGAGTTCACCCCGAGCTCGAACGTCAAGATTCAGGCCAATGAAAATGACCCTGATCCGAATGCCCAGCCAGCTGGTTCATCTACTGATGATCAGGAAATCCAGAAACTGGTGGCATCTCTTCCCTCGCCAAAATCTCTTGCTGGTTTCCGCTTGCAGCCAGTTGAGTTTGAGAAGGATGATGATACCAACCACCACATCGACTTCATCACCGCGGCCAGCAACCTTCGTGCAGACAACTACGAGATTCCTCAGGCCGACCGACACAAGACCAAATTTATCGCCGGAAAGATCATCCCGGCGATTGCCACCACTACTGCCCTGGCGACCGGTCTTGTTGCCCTCGAACTGTACAAGGTCGTTGACGGCAAGGACGACATCGAGCAATACAAGAACGGCTTCGTTAATTTGGCCCTTCCACTATTTAGCTTCAGTGAGCCGATCGGTAGCGAAAAGGGCACGTATCAAGGCAAGCAAGGCGAGGTCACAATTGACAGGCTCTGGGACCGGTTCGAGGTGGAAGACATTCCCCTTCAGGAGTTCATCGACTTCTTCGCCGAGAAGGGCTTGGATATCACCATGGTCAGCTCTGGAGTCAGCTTGTTGTATGCAAGCTTCTATCCCCCGTCGAAGGTCAAGGATCGCCTTCCTCTACCGTGAGTATCTCTTCTATAGCCCCCTGCGTAAGTCTGTGTACTAACACTATATCTTCCAGTATGAGCAAGCTTGTGGAGCACGTCAGCAAGAAGCCAGTTCCCGAGCACCAGAAGAACATCATCTTCGAGGTTACCGCCGAGGACCAAACAGAAGAAGATGTCGAGGTTCCCTACGTCATGGTCAAGCTCACAAAATAAGGCGAATAGAATCTATGGAAAGCGTGTTGGCTACATATTGCTAGTACAGTAGCTATATTTCATGGTTATTCCACTCTCCAAAGCTCTCCACTGGTACAAATATGTGTGTAGATTATCAATGTAAGCCACTTGTGTACAATTGATGTCAAATCACGGGTTTTGCCAAGACCGTCCAGATTTGTCAAAGCTGATCGATCTTCCGATAAGCAACCTTGGAAATCTGACTCAGCATTTGGTCATGTCCATGGACGTCATGACCCCCGCAAAGGCGACATTTTGATTTTTCCCTATATATACATGTGTAAATTCCACTTTGTCTGCCACCTATGTTCTTTACTCTGCTGAGATCTCAACCATTACAGCATCTTTCACGTCCAATTCTCCGCGCAGGGCCTCTTCGTGCAGCTTACCAGAGCTTCGTGTTCCCCACAGTACCAATCATCTACTCCCGCAATATGGCTGTAAGAAACACAAGATAAGCCCGCTACAATAGCTCCAATGACTGTACTGATTTATAATTCAAGGCCGCCACAAATACCATGAACATCACCGATTGGGTGAAACCCGGCGACAAGTCCGGCGAATTCAAGCGCCAGCAATCCGTCTTCCGGAACTGGATCTCTAGAGAGGCCGGAGCCCAATTCCCTCCAGAGAAGGGCCGGTACCATCTTTATGTTTCTTATGCCTGTCCTTGGGGTATGAAAGAGCTTCCAATGTAGTCAACACTCGATCAGTGGTTAACTATCTACTAGCTCATCGCACTTTGATTACGCGGAAGCTCAAGGGTCTCGAGGACTTCATCTCTTTCTCTTCGGTACATTGGCATCTTGGAGAAAAAGGTCAGATCTATCTCATGAGTTCTGGGGAAATTGCATTGTTCTAACACATCTCTTAGGCTGGCGATTTGTTACTCCCGATGAGAAACTGCCAGGGGAGAACACCATTCCTGATCCTCTACACCCGGAATTCACGCATCTCCGACAGATCTACTTCTCGAATGACCCAGACTACACAGGCCGGTTCACTGTCCCCGTTCTCTTCGACAAGAAGACCAAGCTGATCGTAAGCAACGAGGTATGAAAAACAATCCTCCCAAAAGAAAACCATTTCCAACTCATAATACTTACAAAACCAGAGCTCCGAAATCATCCGCATGCTTTACCACGAATTCGACGATATCCTCCCAGAGCAATACAAGAAAATCGATCTCTTCCCCGATGCTCTCCAAGCCGAGATCGAGGCTTACAACGAATGGATCTACAACGACATCAATAATGGCGTATACAAATCTGGTTTCGCAACCACGCAAGAAGCCTACGAGAAAGCTGTCACAACGCTCTTCTCCTCGCTAGACAAAGTCGAAGCACACCTCGCCAAGCAGCAAGCAGCCTCAAAGCCGTATTTCTTCGGCGATGAGATCACCGAGGCTGATATCAGACTCTACACCACCATCGTTCGGTTTGATCCGGTCTATGTGCAACATTTCAAGTGCAATCTGCGTGATATTCGCTCCGGGTTCCCGGCTCTCCATCGCTGGGTGCGCAGGCTGTATTGGGATGTTCCTGCTTTCCGGGATACCACTGACTTTGAGCATATTAAGCTCCATTATACTAAGAGTCACAAGCAGATTAATCAGTTTGCTATTACTCCTGTGGGGCCTGTGCCAGATATCCTTCCTCAGGATGAGGAGGTTAGGGCTGTGCAAGCGGCTAAATAAAGGTCTGATCCAGGAAAGGGTGGTGCGATTCGCGACCTGGGCAGTTTAAGAGCAGTCAGAATGGTATTCAAGAAATGTTCAGTGTATGTACTATCCAAGCATGTAGATTTTCTTGTATAAAAAAATGGAAATCAAAAAGTCCCGTGGTATTGTATCGACGCCTTGCCATGCTGATGTGGTTGATGGTGAGTTTCCCAGTGCCCTGTATCAAAGGTTGGTCAAAAGTACAGTTGTCTCAAGTGAGCACAACGTAGGCAATAGAAAGCAAATAAAAATTACAGTGAAGCCTTGTTGGCATCAACCAAATGTGAATGCAAAGAAATGAAAAAAGAAACCCCAATTGTGATACCCTGGTAATATGGCGAAGAGATCAAAAAAGAGAATGGGGTGCATCTCAAATGCACCCATGAGCGAGGGGGTGTGCCATGTCTGTAAATGGCCTTTGTGGGTATCTTGGGGACAATGCTTTTAAATGTCAAGCCAGTAAGTACCAAAGACCGATCCGAAGGCACCGGAATGAACGTGCCAGGGCAAAGGTCGAAAATGCATGCAAATGGCTTAGTTGTATCCGCGGGGGATGCAAGGAGGAAGTGGAAGTGAGGGCTTGTTCGGCAAATCATCGTAGGCCAAGCATGCGTTTCGAGTTCTCATAGACCACATAGCTGATTGACATGGCCGGTGCCACTTTGAGAAGGTTGGGTGTGAGACCTTTGTAAAGGCCACGAGGTCCCTCGGTTTTGAGTGTGATTTTTAGGACCTCCCCGATTCCTGTGTATGTAGGCGGATGCATGATTGTGCCCTGGGTTTGAAGTCGAGTTCGGAGAACGTTGAGGGGGTAGACAATCGAGGCGCTAAATCCTCCACTCATAGCACCAATTGCACCTGTTGCGAAGTTGCCGAGTGGTACGTCATCCTCATGACAGCCACAGTCACGAGCCTTTTTGGCTAGAAGTGTCCGTTTGAGGTATTCAAATGTTGATAGATCGATTGCGGCGTAGGGGAACATGCCCACAAGGCCAAGCGGGAGTCCTCGGAAGAAGCCAACGAAGCCATTTTTGCTCCACACCTTTTTTGCGGTAGCTGCGATGAGCCGGTTGCCTTTCGGGCCATCCTTCACGGTTTCACACTGCATGCGACTAGTGGTGATCGTAAGCGACAATGCTCCAGCAACTCACTTGGATCGATGTACTCACAATTTTAGGGTATCCAGGGGGTAGACAAAGCATCTAGTCACAATTAAAACCGATTTTTCTCTCATCATTGACACAAAAGACCTACTGGGCAACCATTCCACCAAAGCCACCGGACATGAACTGCGAAGTGGGAAGGAGTCGCTTGGGATCGTTATGTCCTTCGAGCCGTGCAAATGCTCTTTTCGCGGACTGTTTTCAGGTCAGCATTCGTCTCAATGTGTAGCGAAATCGAATATCAAGAGTACAAACCTCGTAGGCACCAAACTTGATCGCAGACTCCGGCATGACCTTGACCACGTTCAAGCCGTTCCCTACTTAAGTTAGTCGTTGCCGCTTCGAGTCCAGATCGACAATGCGACGAACCTGCGAACAAACTCCGTATTCCTCCAGCCCGCCATAGTTCCTTGAGAGCGTCGAACAATGTTCTGGACGCATTCCCCGCCGCAGCCAACGGGGCTCCCTCCTTCGCCGCCTTAACCGTTGATTTGACACCAGTTTGCGCAATGAGATAAACTTTGAGGCGATCGAGGGGGGCGGTAGCAGTTCTTGAAACGGCACCCGCAATTCCACCGGCAAGGAAGTAGCCTAGTTGAGGGGTATTCTCGGTCAACTTCCGTCCATAATATCGGAAAAACATCCGCATGGCGGTAGTCTGGGGAAGTGGCAACCACTCCAACTCCAAGTCGCCGTCTAGCGAGACAAGATCTTGCTCGAGAACGGGTCCCAACTTTGAGATATGGCTGGTTTCCGCGTGTGCTGAAGGAAGGAGGGAGGCCAAGGCGGGGAGGGACAAAATGTTGTACAAAAAGTGTGGGATGGCGAAAATGTAGGGTGAAAGAAACGGATGGTCTGTACCTAAACCCTGCAGGTCATTGATGTTGACATCTCCTTCCGGGTTTAGATTTCCCGTAGCCGTGTAGTATGAAAGGACGGCGTGTAGGTCGGTCGGGGAGTGGAGTGGGAGGAATAGAAGGAAATCCCTAAAACGAATCATAAGTCAGCCTAGACTATTCAGCCTGCAGTTGCCCAGTGAGAATGCATATACCTCCACTCTGTGTAAGAGATCACCCCGTCATGATTTTTGTCGACCTCGGCGAAAAACCGGTCCAACTTGGCGTTCGAAACCGTGACTCCGGAACGTGAAAAGGCATTCCGCAATTCTGTCTTGTCAATTTCTCCGTTCCGATCTCGATCAATGCTCTGGAACATCTGCCAGAGCCCGTTCTCGGTGTGGTTGAGAAATGCTCGGAATTCTGGTGGTGATTAGGATTGGACCAAATATGGACCAGGGCCTTCCCCGAATGGTGCCTAGGTGGTTCTCGTGAGCTTACCAGCTTGGTCGATCCGTCCATCGCCATTCGTGTCCACCTCCCGCACGACATTGACTACCATATCGTCTGCATTTTTTAAAGCTAGGAGGAGATTAGCCCAGCGCGCAGATATATAGCAAGGAACCCGGTCAAACTAACGATGATCGATTTTCTTTAGCCCCTTCTTTAACCCATTCAGGTCGATGTGGCCTTCCCGTCGTGTATCCAAAGTTTCCCAGAGTTTGTCGACTCGTCTGTCGCGTTCATATTTTGACTCTCCGGATGCCATAGTGAAAGTTGTTACCGAGCAACCATTATTTGGTCTTATTTGTTAGGGGTTTGAGAACCCGGGACCCCTAGTAGTTGAGGGGAAGAAAATCGAGGGGACATAAAAGGGATGACGTGAGGTGAAAGTTATGCCCGAGGTGAATACCTAGGTATGAATGGATAAATGACCTGATTAATAGGCGCCCGGCCATTTGACCGGCTTTGACTGCCATCGGATTCTCTCGCACGGGACCAGGGCCAAGCCCTACTATCCCTTTTTGGGATTGCAACCTGACCTCAAGATTAAGTTGATTCTTAGATTATTATAATATATCATGTTGTTTTGATTTGGTTTGGTTTTGCTTTTCTATTGCGTTGGTTCTGCATCTCATTTTCATTTGAATACGTGACCTGCGGAGTCAGCTATACAGCCCGGACTTCGGACCATGTCGTGACGGCTTTCTCAGTTACGAGCTTTGCATCATCAAACATTGAACTTTCAATATGGCAGCCAACTACTGGGCATCAACCCAGCGTCGACACTGGCTATTTTCGAGAGAGAAGTTAGCAGATATCCGTGAAGGATTACGGGAGAAGGATAAAGTTGCCCATTCGCAGTTCCCGTTGCCTGATCAACGGCTACTGAATATCTACTTTAACCAGCGTAGGTTTCGCTAATATGTCCATTGATTTGAATGTAGCTTCAGGCTAATTCAAATCATAGAGCTTATCAAGCTTGGCAAACGCATGTCCACCAGACAGCAGGCCATTGCAACAGCACAGGTGTATCTCAAGAGATTCTATACCAAGAACGAGATTCGACAGACAAGCCCATACCTTGTGCTCACCACAGCATTCTATCTCGCCTGTAAGATGGAAGAGAGTCCACAGCATATCCGCTTTGTGGTTGGCGAAGCGCGCGGCCTGTGGCCAGGTATGTGTCCATATAAAAAGCCATAAACAGACCAGACACTAACTATCCACAGAATTTATTACCCCGGATGTGGCAAAGCTCGGAGAATGCGAGTTTGCCTTAATATCCGAACTGAGCTCGCAACTCATCGTGCATCATCCTTATCGGACTTTGTCCGAACTTCAAACCGAACTATCACTCACCTCGGATGAAATCGCTCTCGCCTGGTCCGTTATCAACGATCATTATCTGACAGATCTACCACTCCTACACCCTCCTCATGTCATTGCGATCATGGCAATAATCGTTGCTGTTGTATTCAAGCCCACTCATCCATCTGCCTACCCTGGAACCGGACAATCGGCTTTGGCAGGCTCTATGAGAGATGGCGGTGGCATGCAGATGCTGGCCGCTTTGTCAGATAAAACCGGATCCGGTCCTCCCCCTAAAATTCAGAAGCTGGTCGGCTGGCTTGCGGAAAGCGAAGTCGATATCAAAGCTGTCATCGAATGTACACAAGAGCTGGTCTCGTTGTACGAGGTCTGGGAGCAATACAGCGAGAAGAGCTGCAAAGAGTTGCTTGGGAGGATGGTGAAGAGCAAGAACTTGGACAAGTGATGCCTTCCCTCATCTTGTACTTTAACATAACCGTTGTATCCCGGTCTCGTCTTAATATCCCAGATAGGCAGCTGGTCCACGTACGGCTGATTTACTTTTGGCCGGTTTCCTAGCCCCCTTCTTTTGCGGACACTTCCTACTGCCCATCTACCAAGGCATGGCTGGTAATAAGTTTTCAGGTCAAAAAGTCATCGACAGTAACGATTATAGCAGGAATCAGCTTGCAAGCCGAAGACAAGGTTGCGATGTGTGGCAATGGATAATCTTTGAGGAAAAGCTACGATATCTGTGAGACTACTTCCTTCATAGCCACCCTCCACTGTTGGAAAAATGGCAACCCAAACTCTTAAATTTGGGAGATCCGCTGTTCAGCCGGCGGAGCAGCCAATTCTCGTGGGTTAATTCGGGGTCACTTTGGACTCGAAGTTTATTCTGCGTACTTTGAGGGTCAACAACCATCTGAAATGTCTTTGCTCTCTCATTCGCATATATATCTAGCAGGTCAGACGACTTCCCTTCAAGAATAATCTCGTGTTTATCGCATAGGGCTTCGGAGTCAATCGGGCCTGTTGAAAGGCCCATAGCACCTATGGGCTAGTATGGAGTGAGTGTCAAAGACATGTCATAAATAGGGTGAAGAACTAACATTGTTAAGATGAGCTGCCTCCCCTACAAGCACACATCTTGCCTTTCTGAAAGTAGAAGCACACAATTGATGGACCCAATAGAGAGAAGACTTGATTACTTCTGCGTTGATTGGCCTAGGGCTAGGAAGCATTTTCTCCAGAACGAACATGAAGAAGAGAAAATGGAGGGGGCGGGTTTATACTTGCAGGTGGATACATCGAGCCTTCCCAATCAATGGATAGCTTCAAGACAGCAATCGGCCACCTCGATACCATTCGATGCCGTTCGATTATTGGTGCGGCGAAATGATATATAAAGTGGATTGGCGTCGATTCAGTTGGGTCGAATGTAAATTCCCTGCATACCTCTGTGTCTGCGATCACTTAGTCGACCAGCGCATTATGACCTCTGCTCATTAGATACATGCATGTAGCCCTCTTGTATCTCAATGTACATGCGCAGCTATAAGTATGTATGCATTTATATTATGTGACGTTACTATAGGAGAAAGAAAACCCGGATTGGAATGGCACCTGGGCATGGCCCTACTCCGTACTGTAGTCCAGAATAGATTTAAGTTTTCTAGGCAAAGGGTACATACATAGGTATATAGGTACATTTATGTAAGGTATGTTGGCAAAGGAACCGGTTATTACAGCGATAGAGACAACCTTGGAAGTTGGTTTTCATTAAATTCTGTATAAAGAGATTGACTTGCGACGATGGGCATAGAAATACTAGGTAAAATCTTGGAAATATAGGTTTGTGACCTAGGTAGGATATGCGGTTTCCAACCATCGAGGGGTTCGTCTTATCAAAGGCACTACTCTGTCCATACCTAGGTATGCTGTAGTATGTATGTAGGTAAGAATTACTCAAGCGTAATAAAAGTAGACCCAACCACAAAATAATGTTTAGAGAATGAGAATCTAGACTTATCTGTTTGTTGTATGTTGTCATGCTGTCATGCAGTGCAACAAGCATGGCCTCGACTCCGCAAATCGCGATTTCAATCCCGCCCATAGTCTGAAACCACCTTCCGGCTCGGAGCACAGAAACATTTGCCACGATGGGGTAGGTATCACATATTTACAATCCAACCAGGGCCACTAGAATAGTTGAAGATCGTGCAAGTCCCTTGCGCAGTGTATCTGGGGATCGGATCGCAGGATCACGGTCCCTCGCTGAATTACATATTTCTTGCATTTGGACCCCACGATCTCAAGCAGACACCAAATCATGCACCATGCATAGACGCTGGATAGATCAGCTGCATTAAGTCAAGCTTCAACGTTTACTGAGTAAAATACAACATAAATATGTGATATATCCGATCTCGGCAGGTGCGACTGCGCCCCGTGAGATTCTGTTCCAAATGGCCAAAGCCAAAGGGGCGGTGAAGCCGAAAACTGGAGAGCTTACTCCGTACGGTGGTACATTGTCTCTAGAGTTTGGGCTTGATCCTTTTTCGGCGCGGTGTAATAGAATGGAAGTTATCACTGGTGGAAAGATGGAAGCTCGGCACATCATGCAACAGGGTTATGTTCCAGTAGGCGCCGAGAGAGCATTTCCGAGTCCGTACCCCAATCAGGGACAAAAGGACCAGAATAAAACTAAACGGAAATCGCTAAAATATAAACACGTTAGAGAGTGTGTGGACTCACGGTTGATTTTCATTCGGTCGCATGGATATGCAGTGAGTCACGGGTAGGCAATGCTACCCAGCGAAAAAGCCAGAAGGCGCCTTAGGCCCCTGGCCTAGTCCGGATTCCGCATTAATCAACTCCGCTTTTGGAAGGGTGGGAGCTGATAAGGTAGGATCTCAAGGTCCCCTGCCAATAATAGGCGGGTTCATCTGCAGCTAGTGATGTGGGTGTGTCTCGAGACCAACAAGGTTTTGCTTTTCGAATTTTTGCGCTGCGTGTCGAAGGATTGGGGAATTCGTACGGGGGAGCCGATCAAAGCAAGATTCAGCCACTACCGATTCGGGCACCCTATAGGGGCAATGGAGGGGAATGTACCTGGGTAAAAGTCCATGCCCTGCACAGCCTGCAGCTAAAGGGGATCCGAAGGGCTGAGAAAAATTTCAGCTTCCCAACCCCTACAAGATATGAGGAACTGGGGGAGTATGGGGTTTTAGTCTTCCGGACAGCTCTACTGCATTTTCATTTGATGATATATCATTTGTATATTGTTTAGATTCGGCAATATCGGCAATCTCGGATCTAGATAAAAATATAAAATAAAATAAAAACTATGTGACGACAATTATCATTGTCCGAGGACAATCCTACCTAGAGTTCTCCCGATGCCCTTGGTATGTAGGCAGTGGCGGTCATCACTCAAAGATCTTCCTAATAGAGTAACGTTCTAATTGTCGACGACGTCACGTTTTTCACTCAGTATTTTGGTGGGCCGTTGAAGGTCCATTTTGGGAGGATCTACGAGTTCCCATTGGCTGTGAGGCTATTGCCACTTCGTTAGCGCTTTCGTCTGGTTGGTGCGTCGATGGAAGTGCCTTTTCATGACTGACAGTACAGGACCTGTAATTATCCATATTCTCTATCTTAAACACCCGACCAACTCCCTGAAATAGTAATATATGGTAATTACCATAACCATACCATCCCCCCATAACACACCCCTCCCCTCTTTTTCCCTTCGCCTCTTCCCACACATTCTCATTCTCATTAATCCTCCTTTCCTCTTTCAATCCCATCGATCTTTCCTATATTTTTCCTATTTTTCTTTTTTGTAACTTTCAATTTATCTTCTCTCATCTTCTCGTTTTCGATCTTCTCACACAATGTCTGCCTACTTCTATAACCAACAGCAACATCAGCAACACCCTCACCATGGTGCTCATATGCAATCTGCATCAAATACCCATCACGGACGCTCTCGTCGTGCCCCAAAGATGGCCTCTCAGAATGCTCAGCGTCAGTTCCGAGGAGTTAAGAGTATGCGGGAATTGGCGGAAGCTCCGGCTGTGACAGCCTTCCGTGCAAGATTCGAGGCTGGTCGCTCCTTTGATCTGGATGATGACCTCGAATTCTGTCCGGGTCTCCTGACTGAGGATGATGTATGTTGTGATTGGCGAATCTTCAAATCCCCTTATCCGTCACCCCCTTGAAGATCGCTCCAAATCTCAATTCGGATAAACCATTAAGGGGCCAATTTTGTTGACGTGCTTTGTAGCTGCACTCCATCCACTCCGCTTCCGACCGCTCCTCCCTCTCCAGCGGTTCACCGGACACCTCGCCTTTGCAGCACCAAATCCAACCGGTGCAGCAGGTGACCCCGTCCATCTCTTTGTCCCCCGCTCAAACAAACTCATACGTTCACCCTGGTGTTGCCGGCAACCCTAATCATGTCAACTACCAGCAGCCTGCGAACCGGACCCGCAAGGTCATTCCGATTATCAACCCCTCGACCGGAATGACCCTGTCGAGCCCGCCTTCATCGATCTCGCCCGCGATGATGCAGACTGCTCAGCGTCGATGGTAAGGGTGCCATCTGCCAAAGTCGTAGGCTGGTACCCTACATCTCCATTCGTCCATTGCACGTCCGTTATTTAAGCTGTTCTGCATCATCGGGGTCCCTTAATCGCAGGTCATAATTTTTTTTTCTCCACTTGCATTCTTGTTCGATACGTCTATTGCATTCGACACGACACCTGGAAAAATATTTGTTCCATGAACACGGCGACAAAAAAAATCTTCAAAAATTCGAAAACAAAAAACCGACCTGTACATACCCTCTCCTCTTCGCCGATTACGACCACCTTCGCCTCATATTCTAGATCCTTTGCGATACTCTTAGCTTGTTGCGAGCGACGGCGCCTGCGATTCAATACCTTGCATCCTTTTCCTACGATACCTCTTTCGTCTCTCAGGGAGGGACGAATACTTTCTTCGGCCTATGTTTCTTTTTCCCGGTCGGGCCACCGATGATGTACAGAACACACGTGCAGTGACATTGCTACTTGACGTTGCTTGTTCATGACCTTTGGAGTTGATTTTACCTTTTTATTTGGGAGGGGTTTGCGTGCCGACGACTTTGCCAGATACACCTCCGCTACTTCATTTTCTTTCTTCGATCTCTTTGTTTGGGTTTCTTTTTATTACCGGGGCGGGAATGGATATCATTTTCAAGGATCTAGAGGCGGAAACGATACACGTCTGCATTGCTTGGCACTGTTGAATATCTTGGGTTGTTTTTTATTTTGTTACCTTCTACTTTGCTCATCTTTTACGGATTGTTTCTGTACATGGAATTTGGGGATTGGTGAACAACGCTTCCTTGCCACTGGTATGTGGTTGGTTGGGTCTGGTAGCGAAACCATGGGATGTGGAGTTGTTTCTGTTTGAAATCGATATCCTTGGGGGTCTCTCGCGGTGTGCGAGTCTAGACCATTATGCACTTTAAAATGCTTTCGTTCTCTTTCATCTATTCTCTTGGTTCTGTATTTCTTTTGCCCTTTTGGGAACTCCCGGAGAGTTGTGACATTCCAAGGTTATATGATGTTGATTTACATATTAAGTTCAATCACATCTCTTATTTGTGTCTTCATGTCTTGTACGAAGCAATGTACTTGATCTCTTGGCTGCTGGGCATGTAGATGCAGCCTTTTGCTCCGAGTCATTCTAATGGCAAACACAAGTAGCCCGCCGCTCATATGCTGGCTTGGTTTGGGATAGTATCCTAAGGCTAGTAATGAAGGTTCTGCGATTTCCCTTGACTCCGCTTTGCAAATCCAATCAATATCACAAGCCGTGCTGAGAAAATATGTAAGGATATATATATATGGTGGAGTGGACAAAAGCCTCGCTCAATTCCTAAGGAATATATATATGCCTACATAGTCTTTTTGCCTACGAGGATTACGTCCCTTAAACAGCAAAACAAAACACACAAAAGTCATGACTAGATCTCCAATTAACATTGGTCACACCCAACAGTTTGATCGCCCGAAGATCAATGATGTGAGGCGAAGATGCTATTGTTCTATGCCCACAATGCAATGCCATTGTTCCAACAGGCAACCAGAGCAACAAAACTAAAGCAAACAAAAGAAAAGCCACACTTAATCCGTCACAATGGGAGATCTTTATAACCTCTCCAATCCGTTTCAAGTACGTCTTGCCGCCTGCATGATTGGGTCCCTACCCGCTAGCCCTTGTTTCAGGATGGACCAACGACATCCCGACACTGACAGGCCCTAAGGTCTCAGGTGTCAAACCCACGCGCCCAGGACAATCCCCCCACTTATCTAAGACGTCGCGTAACAGACAAATTACGGAATACTAGCAGGATATTCCGTATATAGATATCATCTACGTGCTCCGTGCTCCGTGCTAGCCTATCTGGCGCTTCTCCCGAGCCCCTGACCTGGACCTGACACATCCCGGGGCCCACGTAGTATACGTCGCTCTGGTCTTGGACTGATGGCGTCTACTGTGAAGCATGCCCAGCTCGGGCCAAGGGCTTTGCAGTACAGCACTTGCCTCCGATAGGTCGAGGTGAAATGCCAAGTACTGAAGAAAGAAACTCTTGCACTACAATATACGTACCTAGGGACTCCGTACTTCTTTTGGGTGGTTCTTGCCTTGGTTGTTTCCTCCTATGAAGGTTTCACTTTGTCTTGCTTTGTTTTGCTGATATTGTCATTGTCATCTTGTTTTCTTTTCTTCTTCTCTGCATTGTCCTCATTGTTCTCATCGTATTATTCTCTTTCTTTTCCTTTCCATTCTTGGCTGCAGGCATTCAAGTCAGGACTACTGCCTGCTAGCGTTCATTTTGGGACATTGGCATTGTCTTCCCATTCATTCAGCGATTTGGAACAAGCCTGCCCCTACAGATCTACGGACCTGCTGGAAATTCACTTTCTTTTTTTTTTTTTTTGGTCCTGTCTTCATCCTTGTGTTTCTTGTCCATTGCATTCTTTAATATCAAGTCTCAGGCTGGCCCTGATCTAATCACTCCTTTTTTTTTCCGATTTTGATATCCCAAATTGGGACTTCGGGCAAGATGCAATTCGTTCTTTTTCTCGCTATGCTCTTTTCGTTGAGCTTCAATGCTCTATCCCTGCCCGTGGATTCTCCGAATCACCTTCAAGGCCGGTCCTTTAAGGTACAGAGAGTCAAGCGCGATGGCTACGTTTCCCACGGACCCACGGCACTGCGCAAAGCGTACCGCAAGTTCGGAATTGATACAGCAAACCTCAATGGGGTTGATGTGAGCGACTTCCAGCCCTTTGAAACCAAGCATGCCACGCATGTGAAAGCTGCAAAGGAAGATGTGGAGGATTCTGAACAGACGGGTGCCGTAGATGCCACTTCTGTTGATGGAGACGTGGAATTTGTCTCGCCAGTCAATATCGGAGGCCAAACACTCGATATGAATTTTGACAGCGGCTCTGCTGATATGTAAGTTTCATATCTTGTTTTACCTTTGGGATAGTGGCTAGCATCTTTCAATGCTCCAGCTCACGAAACGAATATTCCGGACTAACGAATTGTCATGTAAGGTGGGTGATGAGCTCGAGACTTCCAAAGTCACTGCGAAACAGCCGAACGGTGTACGAACCGAGCAAATCCTCCACATTTGAAGAACTCAAAGGCAGCACATTCGAGATCCGGTACGGGGACTCCTCCTATGCCAATGGGCCCGTAGGCAAGGATGTTGTCTCGATTGGTGGTATCGAAGTCGCCGGGCAGGCATTCGGCCTTCCGACAGATGTTTCGCAAACATTCGCCGAAGACACCAAGTCTAACGGACTCGTCGGTCTTGGATTTTCTTCGATCAACACTGTCACGCCAGAGAAACAGAATACGTTCTTCGACAATGTCGCCCCCAACCTCGACGAGCCAGTCTTCACCGCTCGCCTTCTCAGCAACGGCGTCGGTGAGTATGAATTTGGAACCGTTGATCCGGAAAAGTACCGAGGCGTCATGGCCAATGTCAGTGTGGATTCATCCAATGGATTCTGGGAATTCGAGTCGGCACAATACGCCATAGGAGAAGGCCCCTTCCACCCGATCACTCGGGCACCCCAGGCCATTGCCGACACTGGCACCTCACTCATGATGGTTAGCCCTGAGGTTGCAGAAGCGTATTATAAGCAAGTCAAGGGTGGTTTATACGCCAAGAATGCCAACGGGTATATCTTCCCCTGTACCTCGAGCTTGCCCAGCCTATCCGTTGCGGTTGGGCCTGGTTATTCGGCTACCATCCCTGGATCGTTCATGAATTGGTCCGAGGTTGGAACCAACACGACTACTGGTGAAACGGGTGAGTCTTTCTTCCCTCCACTCCTTTAGGCTTCTTTGGGGTATGAGTTCTGGGCTAACCCTTGCTTTTCGATAGTGTGCTATGGCGGCCTTCAGTCGAGCGGAAGCTCAAGCATGGCGATCTATGGCGATGTGTTCTTGAAGGCCTTGTTTGTCGTCTTTGACAAACGCGGGCCTTCTTTGGGATTCGCGGCGCCTGCTTAAAGTAAAGAGGCCAAGATCTATCAGCCCCTGAAGTTGTGTGACGATGTACATATTAGAAAAAATCAAATCCACATTTCCACTTTTTCATGTGTTGGCAGCGATGCAGAGAGGAAGAAATTCCATAAGATACACAATAATACTGAACTTGGAAATTTTGATTTCTTCATATTCTCGTGGGTATGCGTTTTAGTTTTTATTTTCAGATATACCGAACACCTTCACATCCCTTACCGAACAGTAGCATTAGTCAAGCTCTTAACAGTACAAACACCACCGGAGGCAGCAACAAGCTTGCCAAGAGCAGGCTTGCCCTCCTGTCCATGGACAGAGGGAACAGCACTGCTATCAAAGGCGACCTCACGGTCCGCAGTGGTAGTGAAACCCGGCTGGAAAGTCTCCCAGACCTTCTTCTTAGGGTTAAGCTGCTTCTCAGGCTGGCCATCGTTCCAGCCCTCGAAGCTAATGCGCTCACCGGCAGGAGCATCAGCAGGGGGGTTAACGAGCTCGACAGGACCGGCGTGGGAGTCCTCGCCCTCCGCAACACGCGGGGAGGCAGCAAGAACCATCGCGCAAGACTTGACGCCACGCATGGTCACAGGCTTCAGGTTGCACACCGCAACGATCTTACGGCCCTGCATCTCCTCCAGCGGGACCAACCCGTTCAATCCGGAGCACACAGTCCGAACGGTCTTGCCGGTCTCCTCATCGAGAGAGGTGTTGTCGCTGCCCGGGGCGTCACCGCAGTCGATCGTGGAGACGTACAGCGAGTCCGCGTTGGGGTGGTTGACGGCGCGCAGGATGTGTCCGACGCGCAGGTCAATCAGTGATGGGGCCGGGGGCGCAGCAGGGGCAGGAGCGGGCTTGGGAGCCTTCTCTTTCTTCTCCTTCTTTTCCTTCTTGTTGGTTTTCACGGGGGCGCCGTCGGCGCCGGCCTGGGTCTGGGCTTTGGCGGCTTGCTCGGCCTTGCCTTGGCCGATGACGAGGGGCTTGGACTCGTTGTTGGCATCTGGGTTCTGGGCGCTGGCCTTTTCGCGCTTCTTGCGCTCTTTCTCCTCCTTGGGGTCGACGGGCTTGGGCACGAACTTGACGTCGTTCACGTCGATGGCGATCTTCTCCTCGTCGGGGATTTGGAGGGAGAATAGACGGCCGTTCTGCACAAAGTCGATGTGACGCACGATGTGGTGGTAGCCCTTTTCGCCGGTGCGCTCTTCGGGGGTCCATTTCTCAACGAGAGGGGCCAGGAGGGCGTAGATGGCAATGTCGGCGACCGAGGGCTTCGCGCCGAGGAGGGTAGTGCGGGTGGCGAGGTGGATGTTCAGCTGGTCGAGAATTCCAGTAGTGACATCCTTTTGGTCATTGGCGAGAGAAGTCTTCAGGCCGGAGACGGTGTTAAGCCATTGCTTGATGTCGGCTTCCTCTGCCTCATTGAAGGTGACACGAGGGAAGATCTTGGCCGAGGCGTGGAGGTAATCGGGCTCGGTGGAATCGGGAGAGATTACGGCGGGGTACGACCGGTAGAGAAGGGAGAGGAGAGAGGTCTCGGGAGCTGCTGCCGTCGCCATGGTGTATGTTCGTGGAGGGGTTGGGAGTGGAAGAAGAGAAAATCGAGGAGGGGCACGAATTTGTGTCAACGATTGGACCCGCGGGGTTGTCAGTCGGGCCCGCAATAGGGTCGACCTGAGAGAATTCAGCTTGATGGCGATCCCTTTTATATAGGGATCTGGTGAGATTTAACTGCTTAAATAAATATTAATTCGCCAAAGCAATCGCCTATGGTTCTTTTCCCTGCCCAGGTGGCCGTGCTCTGGCTGACTCAGCAGCTGCCAGCTCAGGGCACAGTAGGTACCTACCTATGTAGGTAGACAGACCTTGTCTTCATTGTCGGCGTTAGGACCAAGGTCTTTTTGATCATGACTCCCAATATACGACAGTCCTCTACTGTTTGAAAATTACAACGTCAAATTTAGCCTTCAAGAAGAGGAAGACAAGCTCCTCGAACTAGACTATGTTGGACAGCAGATAGATGAAGCCTAATTCAGCAGTTGCTCCTATGCTATATCACCTTGGCTTATGTTGAATAGAGACCGGCTAGCTTGATAAATCAAAGGGATTGCATAGCACTTTCTTCTGTTTTGCTCGTTTCACACGGCCCACCAATCATCCATGAAGCAAATGAGCAATTGACTTTCAACATACCGGGTGAGTCTGCCATTTGACATAAATACCTGCAGCCAACATCTGCTGCCGCGGTGTTTTACCCCCGTCCATTCCAATATCCGGGTCGGCACCGGCTTTAGCAAGCATTCTAATGATGTCCTTATGGCCGATCTCTATAGCTTCCAATAAAGCGGTCTTGCCTGTGCTGGTTCTCTTGTTGACGTCGAGGCGCTTCGATTTCAGCAAGGATTTCACTGTCAGTCGCCGTCTGAGACGAACAGCAAACAATAGTGGGAAATCATCCTTTGGACCGAGACTAGGATCAAGCCTATCCTGCTCTAGGAGGATACGAGCCATGCGATACCGGTCGATGCTGATGCAGCCCCCAAGTGGTGTTTCCCCCTCATTGTCTTGGGCATTGATATCGACCTTGTCTGGCATACGGACAACTTGCTTGGCAAATTTCAGAGCAGTCTGTAGGTGGCCCCTCCTAGCTGCAGCATGCAGTGGTGTGCAACCATCATCGTCACGCTCATCGATCTTGACTCGTCGGTCTGCAAGAAGAATATCAAGCAGAATACTCCGGTTAACTGCTCTGACCGAGCTCTCGCTGAATAACATGTGCAAAGGGGTGCAACCGTGCACATCTTTTGCGTTTGGGTCTGCACCTACGTTGAGCAATACCTGCATGATATCAGGTTGATAATAGAAGCATGCTAAATGAAGCGGCGACCACATGTCCGGAAAGGACCCCGCACAGTTCGGGTCAGCCCCATGGTCAAGGAGGAGCTTGACATGCCGACACGTCATTTCTGGCTTAAGACGTGGCTTCCACAGCGGTACTTTTTGAATGGCTATGCATAGCAAAGAAGAACCGTCCTTAAAACGATAGTTGGGGTCAGCCCCCCACTTCAAACAGTTTTCGGTGGATCTCCAGTCAGGTTCATCATATCTCCACCAAATGCGATTTCGTAGGACACGTAGGATATATTTGATTAGTCCCCTTAATGCACATCCGAGCAAGCCATCTTTGGAAACTAGGAACTGTATCAACTTGGCATTTTTGTTGCTCACCATGTGAAACAATGGGTCTGTACTCCATGGCGCTGTCTCCGGAACATTAGAGAGTACCCCAATTGCCTTGATGAATGATATTCTCTTATTTCTTCGCAGACTTCGTTCAAATGCGCGCAGGTCCTGCATCCCTCGCTGGCAAAGCCGGCCACTCAAGATGTGATAGAGTCCACGATTTGCTCTACAAAGATTGTACAGCTCGTTGTCTGATAGTTCATGCTCAATAAGCAGCATCAGTTCTGCGGGTAGGTCAAGGATTGATTTCCCCCCAAGTTGTGATCTCCAACATCGCTCCAGTGGCGGCGAGGCTAGATCAACCATCCTTTGAATTGCTTTTTTCACTCGGTACTCCTTCTGTGTCCATATTCCAGGATAGCAGGCAATGCCATTGCTCGACTGAGTGGCTTTGGGAAGGGTAGATCCCGTGTCATAGTTCCGCACAATAAATGTAATCAGAACCCTCTGGTCCGGATGCAAAAGACCAGACCAGGATTTCTCTGCTTGAAGGAAGGCCTCGAGAAGGTGGGCCAAACGGATGGCTTCCGCTGGCAGTTTCGGAAGAACCGGGATATCTGGTTTTGGCATATTTGTTGAGGTACGAAGCAAGAGAGATGGAGAAACCGTGAAGAAGATAGGTGATGATGAATCTATGGAAAGAGGCTGGTATATAAGCCATCAACATGACAAACGGGCAAGCTAGGCAAATGCTCAAAGAGCTCAGTCCGCATACACAGAGACAAACATATACCCTATATGCGTTGCATGTCAACAATATTGCTAGATAGTATTTCTGTGCTTTTTGAAGGCTGTAAAGGTTGCTGAAGGGGTGTCTCAACTTTACGGACAGATTGCCTAGGAGTGGTCATAGTGAGGTAGTAGATGTAGTAGATGATCTAAACACTACCTACCTAGGTAGGTACCTAGGTAGGTACTATCATTAATTGGTAATTCTTATAATTGTGCTCTAGGGATATTTCGAAATTAAGTTGATCTGGAACTAAACGACTCTAGTGACCATCTAGTAGCAATCCCGGGTCCTAGATCAGTACAGCAATGGAAAGGGAATAAAATCTGGCTAAAATCTCACTCGCCTTTTCCTACTTTCGTCTTCTTCTCTTGCTTGGGCGCATTACCTCAAGATCGATGCCTGCTTGAAATATTGTTTCTCTTGGAGTTAGACCAGTGCTATCTTGCATGTCCAGCTCAGCACCAGCTTGGACTAGCAGTTTGATTATTATTTTTGAAGTTGGCAATGTCAAAGCCAGACGCCCATTGTTGTCTTTCCGGTTCGGGTCGGTTGCCTTTTTGTTTAGTAAACTCCGCACTATCGCTTCCTGACGATTCGAAACGGCAGAAAACAAAGGCAAGTACGCAGTATTACCATTCGGGTCAACGTGGCTCCGCGACAGCAACAGCTTGGCAACTTTTGTGTTTCCACCCTCCACCGAATGATACAGTACCGATTTCCCAAGGACGTCTTGGGAATTGATATCAACATTGGGATTTTTGAGCAACTCTTTCACAAACCAAGCAGAACGGCTTCCGGTAATGCCGGCAGCAATACTCAACGGCGTACGGCCATTCTCGTCACGCAGGTTGATGTCAATGTCTGGAGCTTGAAGAAGGACATTGAATGTGTCTTTGTAGGAAGGCTGGGAACTAGGACAACGGGAATCAGGACAACGGTTTCCCTGGCTTGCCCGAATAGCCACGTGAAGAGGCGCTTCTCCATAGAGACCAACTGCATTTGCATTGGCACCATGTTTGATCAATTCTCTCACAATAAGTGACTTGCCCATGGAACTGCATAGGGAGACGGCCACATGGAGTGGCGAGGTTTCGTCGGATATGTGGATACACGGGTCAGTCCCGTACTCGAGCGAAAAGTGGTCATTACTGACATTTTCTGCTTGCTCTGAAAGACAGTACCTGTTCTGTATATGGATACCAATTTTCTCCGTCCCAGGGAACATAGTACGGTTGTCCATCTCCATCCTAGGGAACAATTTCCACGTGGACTCTTTACCCATTCTTTTGGGAACCCTCGAGAGTGCTTCGACTGCCTTTTCGAACATTGCTAGCAAACAGTGGTTTAAGCTCCATTCCAGTGCCTTAAGAGCCATATCTGGGTTTCTCCAGAGCTCACGGCCTATCACGTTGTAAAGACGGCGATTAAGTTGGCACAGTATGGCGAGAAACTTTGCCGGCAACAGAGCTGCAATGCGCTGCAACAATTCGTTGGGCAGATCAAGTATTGATGTTTTGCAGACTTGTTTCTTCCAATCATCAAAAGCATCTGTCATGAAGATTCGCTTAGCGTCTATGAGAATGTATTTCGCTGCCTTATGCCCTCGTCCTCTATGGGTCCGCCATGTCTTCGGGAAAGGGAATTGGCTCGACGTGTTCAATGCAAAGTTTCGAATAGTGGAAATAGACACGCCAGAATTGCTGATACTTGTCCGTCCTGGCTCAGAATAATTCATGACGATGAAATTAATCAGATCCACCTCATCGGGCCTGAGCCTGGCTGACCACCGAGGGTTTGAATGAATGTATCCAAAGACACGGCATACTGCTTGGATTGCATTGGTTGTTTCGGGGTCCAATGGAGCAAGAGGGTTTGCATAAATGTGTCTAAAGACACGGCATACTGCTTGGATTGCATTGGTTGTTTTGGGGCCCAATGGAGCAAGATTAGACAACGACATACTGTGAGGAACCGAGTGGGTGCTGGTGGGCGTATGTTTGAGGAAGGTCTTGCTGGCAGATACTGCAATCATACTTAAGGCTGTAGAGCTGATCATCATGCAATAATCTATCTTTACTCTGGTATTGATATCTTGCGGTACGGGTTGTCTTTACGGACTACCATAGTCAGTCTGAGCTTATATGCGAAGTTTGTCGGCATCTGATAATCCAATCTTATAATGGTCACTGCATCTCAATGGCATCTGTTCAACAGTAAATTAGGGGCTCTTCTTGACAGTCCCCAGAGTGCCATCGTGTCTTCTGGTTTTATGCACAATCCCACCTACGCAATCCAAAAGGGGCTTAGATATGTTGTATGTAAATCCAACCCTCATCAGCCTTCCATTGGAAGTGTGTGCACTGGCCAAGGGCTTATCCTAAACTGCATTAGCGTGTCTCAGTTATTGTCTGTGATTGGTCAATTAAATGACGCCAAAATGAGTCATGATGAGTCGTGGGGAACAGCCGATAGCCAACCAATAACATGGTGCTTACTGTGGGCCCATGTGGTGCTGCGGTTCATCCCTTGGTCTCCCGATTCTTTTATATGGCCTGGCCTTGTCTTTCATTTTCTTCCTCAGGACACGACTCCGGTAGAGTCGACCTTATTCCCAGTTACCCTAGGGTACCCCTTCATCACCTTCATATTGAGCGTCACGGGTCTGCAAAGGCCCGTCTAAGAAATCCAGCGATGCCGGCCTGCGGATGTTCAAGCGCCGCGGCAGCGATCCAGACCTCCACCTACTGGTTCCAACCCGCCCAGCACCGGCACGCAGGAACGCCATCAAGGGCCTGCTGAATATTCGCCATGGGCGAGTCTTCATCCGTACAGTGATAATGACCTCTTCTCGTCGCTGGCGCCGCCGTTGGAAGGCTTTCCCTCGGCTGTGCCGGTCTGTCAATCCTTCGATACCCTCACGCGCGAGTCGGCACTCTGGGCAGAACCCGATCTGTCCTTTACTGATGCCGACTGGAATTTCATATCTGTGAACCATTCGACGCCATGCCCTCCCGACTATGACGGTGGCGATGTCCCCGTCATGGACCTCGGGTATGGGTCTGTGGCTGCTTTCAATTCTCTTTCGGATTCCGGCTCAATCGAGCACCAAAACTATGTTTCTGCCTCTCTTGCTCCTAGTTCCACCAATTCACTAGGTATGATCATACTCCCCGATCAGGTCAATGGAGTCTAGTTTCTAATGTTTTACAGATGGCCACTCGCATCCTTCCCCTATCTCTCCGTTCCCTGCTCCCGTCTCTACTTCTCTCTCCAGTCCCTCTACCTCCCAAGGCGATGACACTCTAAGTCGTGTTGATTCGTCAAGGGTAGAAAAGCGGAAACTTAACACCCTCGCGGCGCGGAGGTGTCGGCAGAGACGTGTGGATCGAATGAAGGAACTTGAAGCCGAGTTGGAGAAGGTCCGGAAGGAAAGAGATGATTGGCGACTTCGATGTTCAAAGCTCGAAGGTGAAACGGATGCTTTGAAGGGTCTTCTCACTCGCAAGAGCCAGGATACGTAGTTATGTACTCGAGAATTGGAGCTGGTTTCTGAAGTAACGAATTCGATTGTTTTTGGACCCGTCTCTACACATGGTTATCTTTATTCCTTTGTTTTAAAGTCTTGCTATAAGATTTTTATTTTTGGGTGCAGAGATCCCCACCGTCAGACTTGTCCCTCTACATCGGGCACCCCCGCAGAGAAGCCCTCGCCCTAGGTCATGTGCATCAACGTCGGTTGTACATGTCCAGATATGTACGTAGGCATGGGGTGTTTGCCTTTGATCTCTTCCCCTGGTGATTCAGGTGGACGACGCCCCGTGACTATCTTTGCGGGGTTTGGTCAAAG
Source organism: Penicillium rubens (assembly GCF_028828025.1). NCBI lineage: Eukaryota > Fungi > Ascomycota > Eurotiomycetes > Eurotiales > Aspergillaceae > Penicillium > Penicillium rubens. The sequence goes on along the minus strand of NW_026890601.1, from coordinate 1,464,170 downwards.
AGATGTTCTCCCCAGTCCAAGACATGCCCAACCGATTGTATCACTCACATTATTGAATTGGAGCCTTTCCTCATTATTCGTGCAACATCCCAGCCTTGGAACCTTTCAATAGAATTACACCTCACTTTACTCCAACTAGCAGACTCTATTCTTCGGTCCGTTCTATAACACTCCAACAGATTACCGGCTGACCAACCATCATGAGAGCTGTGCGATTCCATGGAAGAGGCGATATCCGCGTTGACGAGGTCGAAGAGCCAATCTGTGGTAATGGCCAGGTCAAGGCAAGCTTACCATTGCTGCTCATAACGTTACCCCCGAGGTTGAGTCTTGAGTCTCTAACAAGGAACCTTGGTCTTGACAGATTCGACCTGCCTTTGTCGGATTATGTGGCAGTGGTAAGTAACATGCTCGAAACACACCGTTAGCCAGTCATCCCTAATCCAACCCAGATATCCATGAGTATCTTGCCGGCCCAATGATCGTGCCTGTCACCCCACATCCATTAACCGACGAGAAGCTGCCGACCACTCTGGGCCACGAGTTCAGTGGTACAGTTGAAGAGATCGGGTCAGGGGTTACAGGGTTCAAGGTCGGAGATCGGGTTGTAGTCAAGCCCAACCTCTTCGACGGCACGTGTTCGAACTGTTCATTGGGCATATTCAATTGCTGCGAGAGAGTTGCATTCATCGGGTTCAGCAGTAAGCCATACTCAGGCCTGCGGCCAAGTCCCGATATTGACGGCCACAAGGTCAGGCAGGTGGTCTATCAGACCACTTAGTCGTGGACAGCAGACATGCTATTCCGCTACCGGAGTCCATTCCACTCGACATCGGTGGTAAGAATAGCGTTTTTCGTTTCAGGTTGTGTTCTACTTGTCTCAGCTCTGACGGCTTGGTGATACAGCCCTGGTGGAACCTCTCGCCGTCGCATGGCACGCTGTAAGCCGCAGTCCTTTGCAGAGAAATGACACTGTACTTGTGGTTGGGGCTGGACCAATCGGGTTGGCTATTATCCAGGTACTGAAAGTCAAAGGTATTACCTCAATTGTCGCCGTGGAGGTCTCTGAGCGACGACGTGGATTTGCCCTGGCCCTGGGTGCCACCGAGGTCCTTAATCCCGTTGATGTGGATGCGGTTACGCAGATACGTGCCTTGACAAAGAACGCGGGTGCAGATGTTGTATTCGAGTGTTCCGGAGCTCAGGCTGGGCTTGATACTGCGGTCGCTGGTCTTCGGGTACGTGGGACGATGGTCGTCGTTTCCTTGTGGGAACATAGGCCTACTATCGATACTTTTGCTGTTGTGTTCCAGGAGAAGAATGTCATAGGGGCTGCTCTTTATGATGATGGGGACTTCGAGGCTGTGATGGATGAAATTGCTTCCGGTATGCTCTGCTACTACTCAATTTGCTGTCTTTACTTCCTAATTAGGTATGTGTCTGCTGATTTCTTACTTCTCTGATATAGGTGGTATTCAGCCTCGCCCGATGATCACAAGTAAGATCCGAATGGAGGATGTGGATGTGAGAGGGTTCAAAGCTCTCATCGAAGAAAGAGATAAGCATGTAAAGATCCTGGTCGACATTTCTGCATGAAGCACGCGGTTAGCATATGGGCCTATCTCCTAGGTACCGGCTTTTGATCTAACCTGGGAAGGGTACCTAGGTACAATTAGCAATACACCCAATATTTAACCCATGACCAACAAGATCCAACATAAGATAAGAATCTTGAAATAGGACATTCGGTTAAGCCCAGTCTTAATTAGCAGTATGCTTCCTGCATATTTTTTAATGTAACCCTAAGAATCCAGCTAATTCAGTCCAATCCTATATACCAATATAGGGCATAGCTGTTGTATTCAACATAACGAGCAAGCATCACAAGAACAGTGGCGATTCAATCCAGGTTAGCTCCGGTCGGGTGCCATTTATTTTTTATTTTATTTTTTATTTTTGGGAATTGATTTTGTCTTGAAACTCCCATTGTTTTGGTTTTGGCTTTCTTTTCTTTTTTTATGTTTCACGAAACGTTGATGCAGCCTTGGACTATGTCTGGCAATGATTTATTGTACATCTTGATACCTGGATGGTTACTTCTGCAGTAATACGAACGTGGGGTGATCTCAGGGCTCCCCTTGGCTGACTGTGTTAGTGGCCTTGGAAAGGCATTGCTGGCAGTGAGGAAAGAGAGTGTTCTTACTCGACGCCAACTAGCCCGGAAAAGGTCCCGAATATCGACTATGCAGTACGGAGTATAGACTCTATTCGAGACATTGCCCAATATTTTAGTTGGGGAACTATCTATGATTGACCGGGAATGAGATTCAAAAGCGGCACAAGTCCCCACGCCAGGCGAACTAACCTACTTCAGTACGAAGTATCGATGTCTTTTTGTTCTAATTTTACGGCATTTTCCACAGGGGTTCTCCGAAAAGAAAACTTAGTCGTGCCACGCATCAGGCAGGACATATGGAAGATCGTAAGGTTGGCCATTTGTTATTCGACGCTAAGGCAGCACATAGTGTTCGCATCTGATTGATCGAATATCGTCAGATATTTCTGGGAAAACACGCCTCAGCCGTGACCTGAGACATGACACCGCTAATGTCTGATATAATTCATTGGCCTATTCTACTGCATGGATCCATACAGATGGGGTTGGAGAATTTTTAGATACCTTTTAGGTATAACACCTTTCACTTGGGCTACGCTTTGACGATTCCCTTTTCAGTGATAATTCTGATAATTCCCTTTGTCACGAAATATTCCATTGTCTTCAATCTTCCCTATAAATTGGAATCGGATACTCAGTACTACAAGTGCCCTTTTGGCCACTCTTTTTTATTTACTACTGTGCAACCCCTACGTTTTATACCCTCGGAGATTCCTGCCTAATAGAAATCCGGCGTCATGAGTACACCACTTACAGGAACAGTCATTATCACTGGTGGAAATGGGTTGTTGGGCTCAGAGATCGCTATTGAGATCGCGAAGAAGCAACCTTTCGTTCATTTATTATTGACGGCACGGGATATAAGGACCGACGATGTGCGCGAACTGATGGGGAAGATCCGCTTGATCGGCCCCAGATCGATCGAGGTTCTCGCTCTTGATCTCACCGATCTAAAGTCCGTGGCATCTTTCGCCAAAGCCACCGTCGATCGTGTTCGCTTCAGAGACATTCCGCCTGTGACCAGTCTGATTCACTCTGCTGTCGCTACGTCTTACGCTGTTGATGACCTCACATCAGATGGCTATGACCCGGTGTATCAGACAAACTGTCTATCTCCCTTTTTATTGACCATTGGATTGCTGGAGGCTTTCCGGGCTGGAGATGGTACACCAAAAGGCGGAGCGAAGGTGATCAATATCGGCTGTTCTGCGACATCTTCCGGGAGATTGGACTACTTCGACCGCGACCATGGAAGAAACGGAAGACGACCGGGAACTGCGTTGAGTGCAAAGGAAGGGAATCTTCGTTTCGGGAGTAGCAAGTTAATGGGGAGTGTCGCATTGTATGCATTGAGGCGGAGTTTGATCTGGGTAAGTTGCCATTTTGACCGGGCTTATCTCCCGATTCGCAGTGCGGACTCCTACAGTTCACTAATAGGACCTAATTATAGACCGGAAATATATCGCTTGACATCTTCACCCTGGACCCAGGAGGTATCACTGGCCAGAGCAATCTGCGGACCGGGGCGCCCATGTCGGTCAGAGTCGCACACCAGACTCGGTCCGGGCTTCGGCCATTCCTGCGCATGGTATCCCGAAGCTCCATGAATAAGGCTAGTGTTCCAGCCAAAGCGATAGCCAGAGTTGCATTCCGCAGTGACACAAGGGAGAAGGGGCAAAAGGAACGCTACTTTATTCTCGATAGCGACTACGAGGCCGCATCCGTCTTGCCGAGCTTGCGCGATGGGGAAAAGGTCAACCAACTATTAATTCAAATGATGCAAATGATTGAAGTGGAAACAAAGGAGATGGATTCTCCTGCTCCTCTTCGACCTCAGTTGGGCATGATGTCGCCTCCTACGCTTTCACTATGAGGGGACAATTTATCTATGCATTTTAGCATTGGGGGAATACTTCTGTAAAATTAGCGAAGCCAATTGTCGAAACCAGAGCATTTAATCTGTTATCTACGTTAATCATGCCTAAATCATATTATCAAGTACCTATGCCTACCTATGTAGGTAGTTTCATCTACAGGGGACGGTGATTGCAAGCGGAAGACCGGATTTGGTGAAGACCACAACAGTGTGAGACATTGGATCACATCACCCAAGTCTTCCAAGATTCTTTTGCTTCTTCTGCTTTTCTTTTTTTGTTATTTCAATTCTTCCATAAGACCTTCATTTCTTCCATTCGAGCCTTCTACACCTGGCCTTTTTAAAACCGGGTCACTAGGGGTCCGGCCGCTACATCAGTTCTTGGCCCCCGACGTAAGCGCCTCGACGGCTTGTGACAAGCGCCCGTGATGAACCGACACGTCCTCGAAAAGGGCCACTCTGCCTATCCTAGGGGCTCTGCGTTTTCAAATTCACCGAACAGGTAAGCTGACCACCTAGTCTGAGCTAAGCAGCTCGCTTCTCATTGTCCGAGTTCGGAGCCCTGTCGTCATGCCAGATCACGGAGCTTGAAATCGAGACTGACTAGTATGCCTCCGCCCCCAGGTTCCAGCCTCGCTCGCAACCTGCACTTCGGAGACGCCGACAGCTTTTCCAGCGCCTCTTCCTCCTTGGCGGTGTGTCACTAGTGTTGTTCCTCTTGATCTTCCCATCCTGGCGCGCCGCCATTCTTCCCTCCATCTCGCTCGGCCTTCTCTCTTACCCCGGAGATCTACACCTACAGACGGTTCGGTACTATGATTTATCTGAAGTGCAAGGAACGGAGAAGGGCTGGGAACGCGGAGAGCGTGTCCTGATGTGCACCCCGCTCCGAGATGCCTCGTCGCACCTCCCGATGTTTTTCTCGCACCTGCGAAACCTCACGTACCCTCACCACCTAATTGATCTGGCCTTTCTGGTATCGGACTCTCGGGATGACACTCTAGGCATGCTGTCGCGCATGCTGGAGGATATACAAAATGACGCGGACCCGAAAATGCCCTATGGGGAGATCTCCGTGATCAAGAAGGATTTCGGGCAGAAAGTCCAACAGGACGTGGAAAGTCGACACGGATTCGAGGCACAGGCCAGCCGACGCAAGCTGATGGCCCAGGCGAGGAATTGGTTACTCAGCGCAACGCTTCGCCCAACCCACAGCTGGGTCTACTGGAGAGATGCAGACGTGGAGACTGCTCCGTTCACAATCATTGAGGATCTAATGCGGCACAACAAGGATGTCACAGTCCCGAGTGAGTGGTGATTATTGCTTGGGCATCGAGACCTATACTAACTGGCGTCTGTAGATGTTTGGCGACCGCTTCCAGATTGGCTTGGTGGAGAGCAGCCGTACGATCTGAACTCCTGGCAAGAATCTGAGACTGCATTGGCGCTTGCGGATAGCTTGGACGAGGATGCCGTCATTGTGGAAGGATACGCTGAGTACGCTACATGGAGACCTCACCTTGCATACCTTCGCGATCCCTACGGCGACCCAGATATGGAAATGGAGCTGGACGGGATCGGCGGTGTCAGTATCCTGGCCAAGGCCCGCGTATTCCGTGCTGGTGTGCACTTCCCAGCCTTCAGTTTCGAGAAGCATGCCGAGACGGAAGGATTTGGCAAGGTAAGATAGTAAACAACGAGGCGGTATTGCAATTGCTAATGTTTTCTAGATGGCTAAACGGATGAAGTTCTCGGTGATCGGACTGCCACACTATACTATCTGGCACTTATACGAACCTAGTGTCGATGATCTCCGGCATATGGAAGAAATGGAGGTGGAGCGACTGGCTCGCGAAAAAGAAGAACAACAGCGAGCCGAGCAAAAAGACAACACCCAGTCCAAGTCCCTGGTTGATGATCAGAATGTGGACGGGGAAGAGGTACAAGGCTCTGCTGAAGGCCCGGCTGGCCAGCCCATGAAAGATGCCATGGATTCCACTCAGGGACACTTGAAAGCCCAAGCTGAGAGGGTCGACGAAGCAGAGAAAGCTAAATCATGATCCTCGACTGGATTCCCCTCGCCCGATCTTCCCTATAAACGGGCCGATTCTTTGATCCAGCCGGCTGGATAACGCATTGCATTCTCACATGCGACTTGAATGTCACATTTTTCCTGTCTGGGAAGACCATTTGTCTGTTTACATGAGGGCGTACTCATGCCCATGCCCTGCGAGTGTAGGAGCTTTGCTTTTCTTTCTTGTTCCGTTCTTGCATATGTTTTTTTTATATCTTTTGGGGACATTTCTCTTTCTCACGGCGTCACAACGAAACATAATGGTTGGCGTATCATGGAGAGAAATAATTTGGCCATTCAAAAAAACATTGAAGATTCAATTTCAATGTATTCTCTGCAAGAAACAAGAATAGGCGACCTCTTATGCGGCCTCGGTCCTTGACGATGTAGTTCTAATCTCTATGTGGCTTAAGGTGATATAACGGACGTTACATTCAAAATTGTTCTCCCAGGTCCTTTAGGTTTCTTCTCAGATGTCGTTATATCTTTTCATCACATGTTTCATCCTCGTATTGGTGTTGTAGCTAGAAGTACAGAAGTATTAGCCGCAAAACGTAGAATATGTGTGGTGAAAGAAGTGCAGCATATGCAGAGCATGCAGACGGCGTAATATACGGCTTTCAGATTGGCCCTTTAATGTACCTGCAACATAAAAGACCCTCGAATCCCCCCGTGGCTAATATATACACATTCGGATGAAGCCGAACACCTCTTAGGCGGTGGTCCGTGTGTCTCCACTTCGCGTCAACGCGTCCGAACGTGGATGCTTCATTTCCCCGATTCTGATTTTGCTACTTGCGTACTATACACATTGTAACCTGCAATGTCTACTCAAGACTCGCACAGTATTCTTTTCACACACACCCGCCCCCAGGAAGGGTTCCGGTTACTGGAACTTACCCCAGAGCTGGAAGAACTATTGACATCGAAAGATGCACCTGTGTAAGTTGACGCAATGAAGAGGGGTGCAAGCAGACTGGAAGCAACTCGCGCACTTCTATGTTCAAAATAAACTCCTCCCATCCCAACTTGGTAGCCCTCGACTAACGACTCCCACCAGCCTCGAACTCAAGTCGCCCTCTACAGCCCTCGCACAAGCAGTAGTTGACCCCACTGCCCACGACTACGTCAACCTATGCACACCAACACAAACCTACCGCATCCGCCAAGTGCAATCCTCAAACTCCCTGCACATCCTCCGCCCAAGCCGCGGCGAGATCTCCCAAGCAGATATCAAAGTCGTTGAAGAAGAAGCCGGCGAAAGCGGCGCATTGAACCTCCCAGATGAAGCCGTAACGGCCATTGCGAAGTGTTCATCGACGCTGGAACTGCACGTCCCGCCGGGAGGGTTCTCAGCCATTCTGTTCCTGGAGAAGAGTCTGCGGCTGTATGATCGGCGCAGTGACGATGACGGGGACATAGCGATGGGCGGTTCTGCTGACTCCGCAGGCCCGCTGGGGCCCAAGGAGATGCGTACGGCCAGAGAGAATGTGTGTCAGGATATCCCTGTGTCAACGGCGCAGTGCGAGCAGGGCTGGATGGAGCTTTGTGCGTTTGTGGATGGGGCTGAGGGGGTGGCATGTTGGAGGCCCTCCGCGCGGTCTCGGTTGGCTGTTTGGAAGCGGTTAGTCGAGGGTGCTGTTTTACAGGGCATTGATCTTGAGAAGCAGTTTCTTGTTGGGGACTTGTGGAAGTCTGTTTTGGACGATGATGAGGAGATGGAGCCGCCGTTCCCACGTGCGTTGCTGGAGGCTGTTGTGAGGCGCATCTGTATCGCGGATGAGCGGCCGCCTTTGGCGGAGGACATTAAATGTGAGTTGAAAATGGACGGTGAGATGTTGTTGCAGGTATTGGGCTTGCTAATAATTTCGTACTGTTTTCTAGGGGCGAGCTTTGATAAGGTTGAATGTACACAATGGGTTGGGGAGACATACTTGGCTGCCACTGCCCCGGCTACATCGTCTGCTATTGGAAGAAGCGAATTTCTGCGCGCGTGGAAGGACTGTCTGCCTGAGACATGGAGAGGAGAGGCAACGCTGTCAAGATTACCGGTAACTTGACCTTTCCCCGCATGAGCTACGGCGCAATAGCTGATTTTGACGACAGAATGGCTGCTACAACAGTCCTGACCCTACAACTATCTGCTTTGTTGAACCCTCCCAACGACAGCTAACCAACAAAGCTGCCTCTGCACCAGCCGCAGCCGCGAAGGCTAAGAATACCAGAAATTGGCATGAACTGCTCAAAGGCCGCCGTTGATTGAAAAAGAAAGAAATAAAAAGCTAACGCAATTGCTGCGTAAGATGCAATGGCATCTAATCTATGATGCGCGCGTATCTAGAAGCATCAGGATCATATCTGCCGCCCAAACTCGCCTCAGTCCCGCGCTTCCAGAAAAGGGAAGAATCACGAGCAAAAAGAAACAAACCCTCGAAATGATGCTCTAACGAATGAATGTTTAGCACCAAGTGTACTTCTCATTCAACCACCACTCCACATCCTTGCCCAATCCTTGCTCCTCGCCAGTCCACCGTAAACTGGCGATGCTCTCCTTTTCGCGGTGCACGAGCTCAGCCTTCGGGTCCACCAATGCCACAGCCTTCTGCAAAAGAGGAGTAGGGTTCCAGAATTCAACCTTGCTCATGTTCCATTCGTGCGCCTCTTGTTGTGCTCGCCGGAGGATAGCAGCCATAGCCTGGACAGTGGCCTGCTCCTCCGCCGGAGACGCGGGGTCGTCGTACACCCACCGAAGAATATAGAGGACATTATCCTCGGGTCTCTCGCCGAAGTTCCGATTCCATGCGCAGTACACGCGAGCCTGGTCATCACCAGCGCCCTTGACTACAGGGGAGGAGCGTTCGGAGAACAAGTTTTCGGCATAGAACTCCTCTCGAGCCCAATGCCAGACAAAGTGGTCAAAGTTAGGCAAAATGGCAATCTTAGCACCGCTTGCCTTCTGCGACGCCAGACACATCTGCTCGCGCAGCTTGGCAAGTACAGTCTCGCTGCACAAACACTTGTGAACATCCTCAGCAAATAGATCCCTCGTAACAGCCTTCTCCAGCGCACCCGTAGCAGCCGGTAAAGACATATGGGAAGACGAGAACGGCCGCCACCCGAATTGAGCGTAGAACTTCTTCCCGATATCCGAGAAAAGCACCGTAAACAGCGACTTCCGCCGCGGCTCTTTCTCCATTTCCCACGTCTCGAGTTTAGTGCTCAGCTCTTCCAGCATCCGCTTTGCGTACCCTTTCCCGCGGAAATCAGGCCGGCAGTACACACTCCCCACGCCGTACGTAGAAATTTTCTCCACCTGCCCGTTATGCGCGAGCAGCGCTGTCTTTCTATACGACTCGCACGAGCTGAGGATTGTGCGCTCGTCCTCGGGCTCGTTGCGGTCCACTAGGATCCAGCAGGTTAGGCCATCGCGTGTCAGCCGTTGTTGGAGGAGATGGTTCTCGCGCTCTATATATGTTTCCACGTCTAGGGGCCCTTTCCAGGCGACGCTGTTCAACTTGATTGAGGCAATGCGCTCTGAGGCTGTGGCTGGGACCAGGATCAGGTCTGGAGATTCCCCTGCGGGGAGGGATGGGATCTCTGCGGCAATCATGTCGAGTTGAGCAGAGTTGAAGTATATGAATTGTTGAAGTTGGGGGAAGACGGGAAACCAAGGGCAGGTGCGGAGATATAAGAAAGAGAAATCCGGGGTTCAAGTCCAAAGTTAAAGATGTTCGTTCCGAAGACAAAAAAAGATCAAAACTAAGCCGTGGACCGACGGGGCCCCGATGCCATAATATACTGATCATTTCTAACTTTCTATTCCCAAGATAACTGGTCACACGAACATAGTACCTAGGTATGTCCGATCTAAATCATTACAATTGGACCAACCACACCCAATCCATACCTCCTATCCCCTCACTTTGCATTCCGCATCATGATCCGGGCCGGATCCGCCTGCCTTCTACGTTCAAAGTCAAAATAAAGACGTGTTTCTCTTTGTCACTGGTTCCGAAGCAAAGCGATGGCAAGCGATGTTGCATTGCGTTAGTCCTTAGAGGCCCTTGACGTAAGAGCCGGTCTTTTGCCTCTCGCGGAGGGTTTTGGCGGGTCATGTGAGCCTTGGCGATTATGTCATTGTATTTATTTATTAACGCGTGTACGGACCTGTGTTGATCTTCATTTTTCTTTATATTGCAAGTCTGACGTTCTATATATATGGAATGAAGCTTTTATGCTGTGTGGCGGGGGATTTGACCTCACGCGACCATTTTTATACATACTACTTTCCTTTAGTAACCGACTGAACTACATACATACCAGTAGACTTATGTACTACCATTTTCCCGAACCAAGCAGTCTTCTAGTTCTACCAACATTCGAATTTGGACTTTATAGAAGGACTCGATCTTGAATGTTTTCAACAATATAAAGATTACCTCCCAACCATCACACGACCCCTGGCTACCTACGTATCCATCAAACATCAACACAACTGGTTGTTCACGCATCACAATTTGACTTGGTACGGGAATTTAGACAGGCAGTTCAAAGCCCTGTCGAATGGCGTGGGTAGCGTATGTCAGCTAGCATAGGGCTGGTTGAATTTCCATTTGTGCACTCCATGCTTGTGTCCTTTCGAATAACCCCACTAGTTCTCGTGGCACTAATATCGGTTTAATCTACTCCCGCACCCTCGAGCATGCATGTACGCATGCACCTCTAGTTGGAAAGTGTCTCTCGTAGTAGACGATTCAGATAGTTGCATTCAAATGTCTTTGCCAGATTCCTCTTGTTAAAATGTTTGCTCAGTCTCACCTTTGGGCAGTAGCTCCCTCTCTCTTGGCTTTCACCACACAAGAAGATAACGGTTTTTCGGGTATTGACAAAGCACAAGAGCATAGCTCGCTAGAGTTCGCTTTTCAACAGCATCCATTAACCTAAACTGGATATCCTGCTAGCACGCTTACATACCTAAGTAGCCACCCCCCGAAGGCTTAGGCGGCCTATTTTCATCAGCCAGGTCCAGGATGTTCAGTAGAAGAGCACCGAACATAGACAGAGGAGGTGAAATGTAAATCAGATGACACAGAGAACCCAAAATCAGATAAAACTTCGTGACACAACAGACATTATGGCATTATGTACCTCCATTTCGGACGGAATCATTGTCACTGGGCTCATCAGCGTAGGAGCAGACACGGAAAACGCAAAAACATAACAAGACGACATTGGGAACTAGTTGCTAGTATAGTTGAATTGGCTAGAAAAGAGGATCATGTAGTTGATTTCAACAAAAGAGACGAATGAAATACAACGGGAAAATGGGAGATGGTATGAAAAAAAAAAAGGCCGGACCGCAGCAATAAAGATCAGCGAGGAGAAAGAACCCAAGGGATCAAGCAAGATGCAAAATGAGGTGAACGAAAAGCTATAAAAAAAAGCCCAGTGGCAAATAAAAAAAAGAAGGATGGAGAAGGAGCGTCATGAAAGTGAGAATGAGAAGAAGAGCATGGGGAGAAGAATGAGCACTTGGGAATGAAGTACCAAAAAATGAAAGATATGAACCTGATCTATGTAAGTAAATGCCATGTGAGTCCCAAAAGTCGTCCGCTCCCCGTTTTATGTATTTGCGCCACTTGCGGACGGCAATTCCAGAATTTCCTTCGTCCATCATGTATGTTCGATCATTGGTCACGCTAAATCAAGAATGAGACAGAATTTGGGTGTGGACAGGGGGGTAAAAAAAGATAGGAAAGATGAAAAGAGATAAAAAACAAAAAAACATGATTTCCCCCCAAGGCCTGAAATAGGATCGGAAATTTCGAGGTCATGGTGGCTGCTCTGAGTCCACCGGTTCGTTAAATTTCTGTCGTGCCTCTTCTACCCACAGCTCCAACCGAAGCTCGCCGGCTTCAACACGTCGTACGGGTACTGTTTTGGCACGGCCATTCGAGACCCTGGGGGGCGCTTGCTGGGGCTCGCCGTTCCGCAGCTTAGAGACGGAAAATGGCGCAGTGCATGATCGTAGGTGCACCTTGCCCGGTTCCGCCACAATCCAGGTTTGTTCTTCCTTGGTAGTCCCCGCCGGTGGTAAAGCATCTTCCCGCACTTCAATGCAGACAGTGAAACTGAACTCGTCATCGCGTGGAAGTGGAGTCAATCGGGCACAGGCTGAAGCGAGTCTCGCTAGACATGCTCGGAATTGTGCCTCGAGATCGACCGAGGTTGGTGCGGGCCCCCGGTCTGAGACAGGGGCACCTGGATTAGATGAATCTTCATTTCTGTCTTCAAATGTGGTATTCACCTCTCCCGCAGGCGCACGCGGGAAGCCCGACAGATCAAAGGCATATCGTTCGAGGGGCTGATTTGTGCGAAGAGATGAAATGATGATACTGACTGCGGTGATTGTGCCTTTGAGAATCTCCGTTCCGACTGCGATTGAAGCATCGTTGATGTAGTCACAGACTTTTGGGTGACGGGATTGTCGGACGGGATAGTTGTATGCCCGCACAGGAAGGAAGGTTGCGCGCGGATAGACGGAGCGCAGAAATAGGATTTGATGGACGGAGACGGTGAGGAAATTGGTGAAGGAGGCCGCTAGCGCTGACTGATTTGTAGGCAGCGATTTGGTAGCAGGGACCGGGGCGGAGAAAGTGGTCATGGTGGTGGTAGTGGTACTACTGCTCTCACTGGCAATCGGCATTGCCGTCAAACGATTCGGTATCGTTTCCGCGGTGAGGGTGGTCTTGACGAAGTCTCGAAGAATCTGAATGATGTTCCACCCTAAAGCTAATCATCGCTCTACCTTTCTAAGCCATCGGTCAACGTCACGTCCAATAAATTTTCCAGGTGTTGTTTATGTTTTGGAATCGGTCAAAGTTTTTTGGGTCCCCCGATACTCCGGCCAGCGAGGCGGCGGGTCACGATGATCCGCAGGATAAGATGGCTGATGAGATCAGGGTGAGTAGAGCGACAAAATATAGTCACTCGACGCGGCATGGAAGCGAGGTCTATGAGGGGCAAAGATGGTTGGGTATATAGGGCGTGGAGGAGGGGGTTGTTTGTGTCAAGGAAATCCGAAACGTACGCTTGGGTGGACAAAACGACAAGTAGAAGCAAGCCTCAGAGCATGAGGGATAGAAAGACCATATAATTCCCGAGTGACGATCCCAAGTGCAAGAGAGTGATCACTTTTTTTTTAGATTTAAGAACCCTTGGGGAGGGGAATTCGAGGAGGGGCGTTAAAGCGAAGGAAAGGAGGGGAAGTTTTGAGAGACGGTAACCCTCGAGGGAATGTTTTTTTAGGGAAAAGAGGGCTGGGCCCAAGTTGGAAAATAATGAGGAAAGAAAAGAGGTTATAGAGATGAATCGATGGGATGTACCTCACTCTCTCTCATCGAGGGGAAAAGCAGAAGAAAGGCGGACAAGGCGGACGTAAGTTGGTTGGAAGGGTCACGGTTTATGTCACGTGCAACATGGGTTTGCAGAATCCCATTTCTTCGATTTACTTCGTTTCTTTGATGCTATTTGTTTTTCTCATCTATTACAATTTCTATCTTGAACTTTTTGATATTTTTTTAGTCAAGGTCTTGTGTAGTACCTAGGTAGTTTAGCACGGCAGAGATGGTAGTAAAGTTGGAGGAAAAAGCAGAAACAGAAAAAGAAAAAGAAAAATACAGTGTACAGTGTACAGTATACAGTATACGGTTTCCAGTATTATGCCATATTTGTATGGAGAAAAGAAGGGCACACAGTTTTTCGCCTCTCTTTTTCTTCCCCACTGTGCACTGGTGGATGGGTACTCTATAAGAGGGACGATCATCGGTGGGAAAAAAAAGGGCAGGGAAAATACATAGTGTATCTAAAATATATAAAAACCGTCTACCATGGAATCAGAGTGAAGACCCAACGGGATATAGCCGAGCTGAATTCAAATGTTTGGTTATATGTGTTCCGGTACTTTACCTACCAAGCTTCGAAGATTACAGGGGATTTTATATGAACCACATTACATACATATGTATATAACATATAACATAACCTGGATAGGTACACATAGTAGATTAGACCATGTATGTTACATATTTACAGTTCTTACACCTTTTACATGTCTACCTGGGTAATTTGTATGGTATACATCAATGTACATAGTAGGAAACTACCGGAGGTATCAATGAGGTACCGGGTACACTGTACTGCATCATACGCCTATCCACTCTCTCCAGTAAAGATGCAGTACGCACCATCTGGCTTACCCGATGATCTTCCTACACTGACGGCAGTGGCGGTCATAAGACCAGCGTGCACTTTCCCGAGATCATTTTTGCTTTCTACTTGGAAAAGCCATGCAGGTTCAAACGTATCCTTCATGTACTAGATTATCAATCTTTTCCATCTGTTTCTACAATGTCCATGATTGTACTCCGTAGCTCTTTACCCTTTACGGAGCTTGAGGAGGGGTATATGTGCATAAGTACGGTATACTAGACTCTCTAGGGCTGCACTATATAATCGTTACTATTGGTATACCCCTCTTAACGTACTGCGTTTTATCTATTCTGGATCCTGGTCTTATTAATATTATTTTCCATATTATTTTCCTAGCGTGACCGTGTAACTTCCAAATCATAGTTTCCACAAAATGACACCGAGTCGGCTCAGTGGAACTCCCATCTTTTCCGAAGGACCACCCAATAAGATCGACTAAAAAGATCAGAACCTGGATCTTAAAAGCTCGAGCCAGTTCAACCGGACCATGCAGTCAGCTGCATATATGGTGCAGGTCCTGAAATGGTAAAAGGCAAACCGCTACTCTGTACTCAGTATTGGATCCTTAATGGCTATCTGACCTCGGCGGAGGTCTGATCTCCGGAGGTTCCTGGCATTACACTAGTTCGGGGGATCGTGTGACCTATCTCGAGATGCCATTGGAGAGAAGACATTGAGCTTGTCATCGAGATTTAAGCGTCAAAAGAATCGCTGGTGCTCTTTCGCTGTCCCCTACAATATACCTTCTAAAACTCAGCCAAAAGTACATATGTAAGGAACAAGAAAGCCTAAAATGTGGCGTTGGAGGACCCGTATCAATAAATTTCTGTTTTTCCCACACCGTCCATTCTATTTGACTTTAATCCTTAACATGCCTTTCTGCGTGGGTGCTAGCGCAGATCGGAGTGATCTCCCGTTTCCAAGACGAATCGGCCACGTCTAATTTTGAGGCTAAACATTTGCTCGGATTTATTTTTAGTCGGCAATGAAGGTGTCCACTGTGAATGAGCCCACGTACCTGTGTAGGTACAACACTTAGTGCGAGGATTAGAGATCTAAGATACAACCTTGGAATTGTATTTGTCGAACTACAAAGGAAGTTGAGTTTATCCCCGTAACGTAGGCACGCTTGATGTACACCTTGGCCTCCTAGGACTCGAAGCATTTTCGTATTATGTGGGCTGCTATGTATGGATATAGAAATATAATGATCTACAGCAAGAGTAGTCGGTCATATATGCGACCTCCTTGACGACGGACCTTGATAACCTGACTCCAAGATAACCCCGGGGTGTTAGATATGTTACATCAATGTAGATAACACCCATACGTCTTTTATTTTGGATATCCCTTTTCAAATCTCTGTTTAGATATCTTTTTTTCAAATGTCTTCATTTCTTCTCAGTGTCATGGGTTCGAAGGTAATAACCAGCAATAAGTGTTACTAGGAAAACTGGAATAACATCAGGGACTTTGTACATAGACTTCCCGATCTACAATGTACGAAGCCAGTAAAACGTACTGTATAACCAGGGACCCAAGGACAAGGCGAATCATATAAATAATGATGTGTACCCGTAGATGATAAACACACACGAGTAATTGGAACCAAATCATAAATACAACATAAAGAAGAAGCTTGCCCAGGTGGGATACGATGAAATTTGCGGCGGTATACAATTGTACGCCCGACCGCCTTCGAACTGCCCCTCCTCCGCGTCTCTCTTATCTGTCGGCGCGCAAAACAGTGGATTCTCAATACTTCGTGACTGAGATCCATTGGCTTCGAGGCTTTTCTCCTTCTCTCCTTCATATCTTGGTGATCTGCCCCCCGAACCACAAGTAGCCTCATTGATTACAGTCCGCTCGCCATGGAGCAAGAACTCCTGTCGCTCCTGGCAGACACCCAGTCGCCAAAGGCCGATACTAGAAGAGCCGCAGAGTCCCAACTGGGAAACCTTTATGCCCACGATTCCTTCGCAATTTCACTCACAGCAATCGCCTCGCACGAATCAGTTCCGGTCAACCTACGCCAGTCTGCCCTCTCAGTCTTGCGGACCTTCATTGCCGCCGCCTGGTCCCCGATTCTCGACGAATTTAAAGGGCAAATCCTCATCAACGATGCGAACAAAGCCAACGTCCGCCAGGCGCTATTGGTACTCGCGACAAATGATACACCCGAGCGCAAGGTGAAGAACTCTGCAAGTTACGCTGTCAGCAAGATTGCCAGTGCCGACTTCCCGGACGACTGGCCCGAGCTGCTCCCTTCATTGCTCCGTATAATCAATGACTCCGCCAGTACCGATGGCCAGATGCACGGTGCACTGAAGGTTCTTTTGGATCTTGTCGATACAGGGTTCAGTGAGGAACAGTTCTTCAATGTCGCCCGCGATCTCGTTTCGTCCCTTTTCGCTGTGGCTACCGCCGAGTCCAGACGGCCAATGCTGCGCGCTCTGGCTGTCGCAGTCTTCCGTTCCTGTTTTGATACCCTGGAAATGGTCTTAGAACAACACAAGACGGCCATTCAGCAGTTCATGGATGAAGTGCTCAGTGGATGGTCGCCGTTCTTCGACACAGCTTTAAAGGCACCCCTGCCCCAGCCACCTAGCGAGGAAGAAGAGCACAAACAAGGGGAAATTGCCTCGCAGTGGAGAGGAATTGTTGGATTAAAGTTGCAAATCGTCAAGGTATGTGGTGCTTCATCTTGGTCTTTCCGGGCTTTTGCTGACATGATTTTTGGTCGTAGACTCTTATGAAAATCCGCATGGTGTTCCCTTCCCTTTTGACCGCACAAAGCCCGCTTTTCTTTTCAACAGTCTGGACAGAACTCACCAACGCATTACCAATCTACCAGAATTTCTACATTGAGGAAGAGAGACAGAGTCGTTTGGAGGATGCGGACGGACTTCCCCACTCACTTGATTTCCTCGTTTTGGAGGAGCTCGATATCATCCAGGCTCTCTTGAAGGCACCTCCGGTAAAGGCAGAGCTGCAGCAGCAACTCCAAAATGCAGGTGCGACTGCCAGCACGTCTAGCTGGCTTCCGGAAATTATGAAGCTCGCCAGTTCCTATGCACAGATTACAACAGAGGAGGAGGCTCTATGGGAGATTGACGTGAACCTTTTCCTCTCGGAGGAGACTTCTGTCACGGCCAACTACACTCCTCGAACTTGCAGCGGAGATCTAGCCGTCAAGGCTGGTGAATGGCTGAAGGGTACAGCTGCCGAGGGTCTCCTGGCCTACATGAACACCATATTTGCTGATTCGTCTGTTTCGTGAGTATCGCTCTATATCTTGGCTGTGGAATTATACTGACCATGATGCAAATAGATGGAAGTCACGGGAAGCCTCTCTGTACATTCTCAACTGCTTGCTTCGAGACTTTGGCGAAGTGGACCAAGAGATCTCATCTGAGCTGGCATCCCACTTCACCCAATTCGTGCAATATGCGACCCAGCAAGAACAGGAGCTCTTGCGCGCTCGGGGTTACCTTGTGGCTGGTGCTTTGTCTAAGGTCGCCGGCGAGTCATTCCAACAGACCACATCATCTTATTTGGAGGCTACTTTGAAGGCGATCGCTGAAGACCCTGCCGAGGTGGTCCAAGTGGCCTGCATTCGGGTACTACAAGATCTGATGCCCGCCCTGCCAACGGGCTTGGCCCGCCCATTCCAGCCTGCAGTGATTGCGGCCATTTCAGAATTCATCTCTGCGCACGACCTTCGTGAACAAACTGACTCTGATGATCTCAAGGTTACACTGGCGGAAACCCTCCGGGACACTATTATGGCCGATACTAGTGTGGTTCTATCGTCTACTGCCATTGACGTGTTGTTCAACATTGCTAGTAGTGGGGCCGAAAACTTCCAGTTAACCATGACTGTCACAGAAGCATTTGAAGACATTGTGGACCGCATTACGGACAGTGGCCCTGATTCTTACATGCGTCTTTGTGAGAAGGTGCTTCCCTCGTTGATGGGAGCGATTGATGTGGGCAACTTGACTGAAGAGAATGCTTTGACAAACTTCGCAGCCGATCTTCTTCGCGCCCTGGCCGAGCGGAGCCCCGAGCCGATGCCCGCTGGTTTCGTGGAGACGGTGATGCCAAAGTTGAACCGCCTGCTGCTGGGCTCTGATGAGGCCGAATTGATCCGGCCCGCCACGGAGGCCGTGCGACACATGCTCTCTCACGACTTTGCGCAGTTTGTTGTCTGGCGTGATCCTCAATCTGGAAAGGAAGCACTTGAAGTTGTTTTGGTCATCATTGACCGCCTGCTGGGCCCGGCCGTCGATGACAACGCAGCCACAGAGGTCGGTCAGCTAGCGGCAGAGTTGGTTGAACGGGCCGGCTCCGAGCGCCTTGGTCCCTACCTACCGCAGCTCCTGCAAGCCGTGGCGCAGCGACTGGCGACAGCACAGCAAGCGCAATTCATTCAAAGTCTCATCCTCGTATTCGCACGACTCACTCTCATCAGCGCACGCGAGGTAGTCGACTTCCTGGCCCAAGTCAACCTGGGCGGCCAGAGTGGACTCGCCGTGGTCCTGAGCAAGTGGCTCGAGAACTCCGTCAACTTCGCCGGCTATGACGAGATCAAACAGAACATCTTCGCCCTGGCACGACTATACGAGCTCGCTGACCCACGTGTGGCCGAAGTACCCGTCAAAGGTGACCTCATTATCCAGGACACCGGCCGAATCAAGACCCGCTCGCAGGCGCGCAAGAACCCAGACCAATTCACGACGGTGCCCGCACCCCTGAAGATCGTCAAGGTTCTGGTCGAAGAGCTGGGTGCAGCTTCTGGCAACAAGGAAATCGATGCCGCCACCGCGGCAGCCCTGGATGATGCTGACAGCGAGGACGGCGATGACGACTGGGAGGATATCCCCAGCCAGGTCCTGGACCTCGGTATTGGAGCCACAAAACAGGGGCTGATGAGCTTCGGCGAGGGCGGCTCCGAGAGTGTCTTCGGAGTGCGTCGCCGAGACGATGAAACGCAGGGCTTCCTGGTAGATTTCTTCCGACAGGCCTCCACGCAACCTGGTTTCCAAGAATTGTATGCGGCACTGACTCCGGATGAACAAGCTAAGCTGCAGAGTCTGTGAGTGGAGCTGGGTGAAACATTATTCGAGGCTATCGTTACGAGTACGCCCAGGTTATTAATGGTTTGATGCATGGATGCCAATAAGACATACAATAACTTATGTCTGTCGCTTGTACAGAGTGAAAACACTTTTTTCTTTTCCTTTCTTTTTTTACCTTTCTTGCTACCTGTTTAGTACCGTACGTAGAATGACCATCCTTGTACCTAGTAGAGGACCCTGGCAGCTTCTGGCCTGGACCGAATTGGGGCTGTCCACAAATGCGAGTTCTTTGTTTGCACTCCCTGTACGGAGTACTCCGGACTCCGTACGCCATGTGCATCTGCAACATTTTGTTTCTTTGTTCTTTGTTGAATTAACTTTGCGCTAGAGGCCAAGCTAGCCATTTGAAGCCGGCTCTGACAAAAGATAATTATCGGTAATTGGGAATGATATAATTACATACAAATATAGTGACTTGGTTTCCAATATTTTATGTGATCTACAACATGGCCCAAAACAACCTTGGAAGTACCTAATTCCGTACACACCGAAAGGTGAAGCAACGAGTCAAGTCAGGACACCCCTGTTTCTGCAGACGCCCCATTCCTTCCAGTCGGAACCCCTCAGGGCTTACCCGCCCCATGTGGGGATGTACCAAACAGTCGGGTCCAAGGACCAGGGATAATCCTTGCTTGGAGTTTTGCCTTTTTTTTCCTGCTTTCTTCCAACCTTGGAAGGTTTTTCTTTGCTTCTTCTGGCGCCTTTTTCTTATCTTTTTTCTTTTTGTTCTTTTTCGTTATTCCCTTTCATATCTCCGCGGTACCCAGTTGGGTTAGGCTGTATCTCATCTGGCTTGGGCACACCTACAGTGCTCGTTCTCTTGGCTTCCTATTCTGTGTTAGTGCTCACCTTGTCCCGCTTCGTCGTCCCGAGCACGCCATTTCCAAGGTTCCTCTAGGGCTCCACCTGGACAGGACCCCGAGCCCCGAATCTCGGGGCCATGATGGTGGCTTTGTTAACCAACCTCAATCAACCTAGGTAGGTACTGGTACCTAAACCGCACCACGCTTGTTCCTCCATTGTTGGAAATTCTCGAGCACTTTTACCTCCCCTCAATGAATGGCTACCTAGCTATATAGCATCATCATAATCAATATGGCAACTGATCTGGATTGTTCTGCTTCTAGCGAGGAGCAAGCATTCATCAAAACAGCGACCAGTATGTATAAAGATTTGAATAAAGGTGTTTCATTATTATCCAATCGACATCCCGAGTCTCCAGATTACCAATCGCACTCCTTGTGAGGCTATTTGTCGCCTTTACTAAACTGAGTTAGTTCCCACCCCTAGACATCTCTCCAATCAATGGTCATAGTTCGGATACTTTTGAACTTTTGCATTGACACGAATACCTTATGGCGATGTTGTGAAATGCAGATGTAGCTTCAAATATAGAAACGAAAAATGGCATACCCATGGGCACACCTGGCCAACGGTGCGGACCGAGTGGACCGACCCGTTCGCTTGAGCCTATTTATTCCATGGATCCCACAACGCGGGGTAACATCCCTAAACGTTTCGCTGGAAGGAACGACTCAGTTTCTGCGTCGCTCCTTTTGGCAGCCTTCCATCACAATTAAGATGAATAAATCTGAGAATGTCATATTCATTGAAGACGCTGACGCTCTTAGCCTCAGCAATAGCCTTGTCCATGAGCTTGTTGACAAATGCATAGATAGTCTTGCCATCAAACTCGTTCTTCCGCCAGCAGGAAATGTGCAGAAGGGGAACAGGGCCGGGAGAAGCAGCGAGCCCGAAAGGGTTGTCACCGTGGTTTTTCATATTGTTCAACATGGGCTCGGTGATGCCCTGGTAGATGAGTACAGGCTGGCCACCCGTAACATCGGCGACCTCGGGGACTATCGAGTAGAAAGAGATCCACCGCCCAGTTAGTGAATTCCTCGTCTAAGGTCGCGCTGACGGATATGCTTGACCAAACTCTGGTTTTGCCTTTGTGGTCAGTCCCTCACTTCAATCGATTCATTTAATCGACATCAGCACCTGGACTTTCTCGCTCTAGGAAGGCTCCGTCCCTCTTTCTTTCAAGAAACTCCACAAGATAGTTACATACTCTCTCAATTTGGTTCCTGCCACGTCGAGTGCATACGGTTCAGGATAGGCCACTACCGCTGCCGGGATGCAGGGAAGGGCAAGAGCTACTCTAATGACGTTCTATGGGAATCTTTTATTAAAGGTTTATCCGGCAAAGTCTCGAACTTGAAGTTCTGTCTGTGTTCCTGTTATAGAAAATACACAATGTGGCCTAGCTTTACATCGAACGCTACCAGAGGAGAACTATAAATGGCGAATCACACACACGCACATAAGATAAGTAGTGGACTTTATAGTCTAGAACTTGACTTTCTTTGTAGACTCTCTCTATATGGGTCTATGTTTCGGAATAATCCCTGTAGAGGGACTCCGTGGGGCTATCTAGAGCTTGGCTAATATGTTTGAAGGCCTGTGATTTGAGGATTGAAGGTAGAATATGATCGGCCGGGCAGGTGATGATGCTAGAGACGATACCTGATCTTTACAGGATGGGATCGTCTCCCATGGATGATGATCAGCGGTCAGTCCTCTCTACTCTAACATAGAAGTCCATGCTAATTAAAGTCAAGAATACAAAATCCTCCTTGCCAAGACACCTAGTGTAGGTATAGAGTGCCCAAGTGGTCTAGTAGTTCCTACCTAGTTAGTCCTAGCCAAGATCCCCTAAAGACTATCGACACTCCAAATCCCTGTAAATCCACAAAAACCCAGACCGATTTGGAATGGGTTCCAAGGTTTCCCGTACCAGGCTGTCGGATTTCCCACTGCGGGGTCAACAAAGCCAAAGGTACGGAACCGGCCAGGTGGTACTCCGAAGAAGAGGGAAAAACCTTGGAAGAAAAAAATAAATGACGCTAGGGTTTCTCCCGGGTTCCTCTCTCTCGGGTCTCTTAGGTCTTGGGGAATTGATAGCTTCATTTTATTCCCCTCTTCTATTTCCTCTTCATAAGGGAGAAAATAAAAATCTCCCTTCCTACCTCTCTCTCTTCCCCCAACCTTTCTACCTCCCCCTTTCTCACCATGCCACAACCCAACCTCGATGAACGCATCCAGGTCGACGTAAGTAGATCATTCTCTTCCACTTCTTCGCTCCCATTCCTACCCCATGTCCATGTACCTTCCAACACCCCAGAACAGGTCGCCCTCCTTGCTCATCTCCAACCCCAATTCTCCCACTCTTTTTCCTAATTTATAATTCAATAACCCCCCCCTCAAACATCACTAACAACCCACAGACAAGCGATGACGACTCTCTCTTCGACGTCCAGACCATCTCAGGCTCAAACCTTTCATTCGCCTCCTCCGTCCGCGACTACTGCTACGAAAATGGCCGCCGCTACCACGCCTACCGCAACGGCCAATACCCCCTCCCCAACGACGAAGAAGAACAAGACCGCCTAGCATTAACGCACCACCTCTTCAAACTTCTCCTTGGCGGGGATCTTCACCGCGCACCAATACAAGACTCCCACCCGCGCCGCATTCTCGATATAGGCACCGGCCCCGGCGAATGGGCCCTGGAAATGGCCGAAGATTACCCGCAGGCGGATGTCATCGGTACCGATCTCAGCCCCATCCAGCCGAACTGGTCGCCGCCCAACTGCCGCTTCTATATCGACGATGCGGAGAGTGATTGGACGTTTTCGCCCGGCGAGGCATTCGACTATATCCATTTAAGAACGATGGCCGGTGGAATTGGCGATTGGCCGAAGCTGATTAAGCAGGCGTATCAGCATCTTAAGCCCGGCGGGTGGTTTGAGGCGCAGGAGTTTGAGGATTGTGTGCGTTCCGATGATGGGACCCATGAGCGCGCTACTTCTATCAATAGCTGGGCGGGATTATTGACCCAGGCTAGTAAGAAGTTTGGGAAGCCCATGGATGTTGCGGCGAAGATTTCGCCGTGGATGGATGAGCAGGGGTTTGCGAATGTTACTGATGATATCTATAAGGTATGGTCACTATTCGCTATTTTTTTTTTTTTCCTCTTTTTTTCTCTTTTTTTCTTCCATACTGACTTACTTTCAGAGTCCTATTGGTGGCTGGGCCAAGAACCGCCGCTACAAGGAAATCGGTCGCATCGGCAAGGCGTGTACCATGGAAACCGTTGAGCCATACTCACTGGCTCTCTTCACGCGTGTCCTGGGCCTCTCATACCAGGATGCGCAGGAGCATATGGAGAGGGCTCGAGCGGATTTGATGAACAGCTCACACCACCTCTACATGCGCTTCCACTTTGTCTACGGACAGCGGCCCTTCGACGATTTATCCACTGATTATGAGGCGTCTTGAGACTTGGGACTGTACAATGATGATTATGACAATGATACCCACGACCTAAATCTGAGATTGAGAATACCTCTGTCGACCTCTCATCTCTGTCGACATGAATCATGGCTTGATGACCATGTTTCTGCCCATTAATGTATGGAGACTTCTATATACTAGACTGTTCGTTTCATTTTGTTCATATTCATGTGGACATGGGTATCGTGAAGCATGAGAGGAGAGGAGGATGAGTGCTGCAGTGTGGTGATCCTGTCTCAGACGGTCTCACCATGACTTTTCTTGCCTGGTATCGACCAGCGATCTAGGCGATATTACCCACATTCAACGGGTGGTTGTTCTAGAGACCCAGCTCTGAACCTGACTTGAACCACTCCTTTCCAACGCATTCATATATGCACGCGACAACAGACCTTGGCCGCGTCCACGGCTCGGTTCGAGTGTGCGCTTATACCGTCCTCACCCGGTCCCAATCCCGAGAACCTGACAAACCCCCGAAACAGCTTCCTCGGGGGTAGGACTTGTCCGCAAGACCCGAATCACCTGAGGTAAATATTTCTCGTCACAGCTGCCAATTGTTTCCAGCAGGATCTCCAGCAGTTCCCGTTTCCCCTCGCCCTTCCAGGAGTTTGGCATTGAGTTCATGATGGTTGTTGGTGAAGGACGGTCCAGGGAACTGGGGCTGGCAGCCCCCGAGGGCGGGGTGGGTAGGGAGAAGGGTGCATCTGTATAGGTGTTGATGTTTGTGCGGGTGGCAGTGACGTTGGTGATGGGGTTGATAGTTGAATAATGAGACGGCGTATGCGGGAAGTGGTACGGACTCGGATTTAAATTCGGATTCCCGTGTGCATCTTGCCCCCACTGATGATACGCATGAGACCTCTCATCTTCATTTCGTATTGAATATCCCTCCCCGTAATGTGTTACTGTTGATGTTGGTATGGGTGCGGGATAGCCAGTGTGTTGTAAGTATGGCGTTGATTTTCCTCCGTCAAGCATATAATCATCGCTATGTCCTCCGTATGGCGGCGGGCGGTGCATCCCTAACATCGCATCCTGCGCGTGTAACCCGTGCACTGGGAGACCCTGCATCGGTAGCTGGACTGTTCCGGACATGTCCCCTGGAGCGGAGGCCATGCCTCCTGTATAATAACCGAACATCGTCGTATCCTCTAGAGCATCTGCCAAAGTTAATACTAGCGTCAGAAAGAGGTAAAACGAAATCGAACATACTTCCAAAAGCAAGCGGTTCAACTGTAGCCGACCCATCTAGCTCCGCAACTTGCGGCCCATACCCCGTCGCGACAGGATAAGCCGAAGCAGAAGCCGACCGCGACAAAGTAGACATAGATCCAGCCCCATTCTCACTCCCCGTACTATCAGGACTAGTAACAGTCGCAGAGTTCGTCATGGTCGTGATCGACGAGGATGGCGACGACCCGCGCCAGCTACCTTCACCAGTATCCGGGGTACCCCTAGCCGAAGCAGCGCCAGCGCCAGCGCCGGTCGCATATCCAGAGCCATTGCCATGGATTTGACCGTCGTAGTTGTAGCCCGTGTGCGTAAGTGCATGTTGTGTCCAAGTCGGGCTCTTCCCTGGGACAGGCCCGGCCCCTTGGTCCGGGCGTGAGCGCTGGCGCTGAGTCTGACCCTGACTCTGGCTATGACTTGACTCTCGTGGAGCTTGGTTCAGACGCCCCCGCAGCTGCGCGACCTCGCGGCGTAGTTGGTCAATCATCTCGGATTGGCTGATATGGGCGCGGTCTTCAGCTGTTGTTAGGTAGGTACATTCTGCTTCCAGGCCGCGGGTTATGCAGGCGCGGCATGGGATAGAGCGGTCGCACTGGTAAAAGAGAGGGGTGGTTAGTGAGTTGGGAATCAACTAAGGGGAGTGAAGATAGTAACGTTGGGCTGTCGAGAGATAGAGAGTATCCGTGTACCTTCACTTTCCGCTCGCGACATCGAAGGCACGACTGCTGCGGGCGTATCTTGGTCTTTGACTCTGGGGGCATTACGGCAATACCACTCTACTGTAGTAGTATTGCAGGGTACAATTCAAAGATCAATTCCCCAGAAGACAATCGGGGAAATCGGAAAAGCCGTTGAACCTTGGAAGTTTAGGGCGGGGGGTTCCACTCAACAAAGTCCGGATTTTTGCATCCCGGTCATCCATGCAGGTTCAGCTGTGCCACACATCGACCACCTGAAAATGTGATCGATCGTCCTCCCAGATCCATTTTTTTTTTCCTCCACGGTTCTGGGCTAAAGCTCCGTGGCACTCTGATTGGGCACAGTTCAAAATTGTCTTCTCGTGGAGATCGGCGTTCTTTGCTGATCTTGGAATCAGACTCAGTCTACTCCGTACCTTCGAGGTACTCTTGCGTTGTATACAGACATATGCTACTTCATTAAAGGTGCAACATATCGACGGTACCGTCGCAATACTTACCACGTCCCCCGCCATCACTGCAGACCCCAGTGTGTTGTAGATGCGACATCGGTGCGGAGAATCCTTGAGAGTGAGCCAGTGAGGAAGTGAATGAAGTTGAGCGAAGGTCCTGGATAACATAAAACGGCCCAGCATGCTGTGCAACATGCACCTCAGCCGATTACAAGCCTGCGCCATCAAAGCATAGTATATCTATCGTATCTCTTCTTGTCTATACTTCCCTATTGCAAAGACACCATGAAGCCACTCTCGCCCATAAGCTGGGCAGCCCGGAGTATAGCCGGCCTCCTAGTGTTCCAACTGCTACCCGTAGAAGCCTCCACTGATAACTCAAGCTTAGCCCCTGCACCCCCGATGGGGTTCAACAACTGGGCACGCTTTGAGTGCGATCTGAACGAAATGCTCTTCACCGAAACAGCGCAAGCAGCGAAAACGTGGCCTCCTAGACGTAGGATATGACCGCCTCACGCTGGATGACTGCTGGATGCTCCATGACCGTGCCGATACCGGCTCCCTAGAGTGGGACACCGACAAGTTCCGGCACGGCATCCCCTGGCTCGCCGAGTACATGAAAAACGAAGGCTTTATCTCGGAACGTACTCAATAGGAACAGGGGAAGTGGCTTGGCAAGAATAGTGCCCTGCTGACTGCATTAGTATCTTGGAGTAGCCACGACACCCGATAGGGCCTACTAGGTATAAGCACTTACCAAGTAAAAACGTCATAAAGCGGAGCACCTCATCCTCTAGCACCTTTATGCCTGAACACTTTTATTGCCATTTTCTTGGTTATTTCACGGACAAGCCGCAAGGAAGCAATGTCCATTGAACACGGGATCGAACGTCTGGTTAGAGAGTACACGGATGGGTTCTGAGGTTTCTCTTTCTACGACGAGTAAAAGGAAACAAAATCATCATCGACGGGATATACTACATAGGATACATTCATGGCAGTGACTAGAAGGTCTGAGGGCTTCAATAGCTCCGACACATCATATTTATGACAATGGGTTGTATGCAAAATTAATATAGATTAGGATCCATGTGCTGTTGAATTAATTGCCTCTTGAACTTGATGAATTTTCGGCAAAGTATTCATGCCCTCTTGCTGGCTAAGAAAAACTGCTCACAGTATTTTGTATTCTAAGTAAAGAGTACGCTATTCTATGGGATGCGAAGCTATTTGAGTGGCATATTGGTAAGTCAGAGCTTTCAATTACCAGTCTCCGTGTATATACAATTCTCTTAGTACCAACAGTAGCTACTAGTTCACCTTAGTTCCTATCGTTTGACAGACTCATAGGAAGCGCAAATATGTACAATCAACATCAATATTCACAATTTTCCAAAGCAACCTAAGTCTACCCCTGCAAAGAGAATCCAACCCCCTCCCCAGTCCCCATCTCAACAAGGTTAGCTCTCATCCTCTCAGGCCTCTCGCCAAGCCCAAAGGCAGCATCCTCACGGTGAACCCAAGCGCCAACACCATGCTGCAGCACCGCAGTAGCCCTAACCTTCTTCTTCTCCTCGACATCATCACCTGCATCCCCAGAAGCCTTCAACCCAATACTTCCATGCAAAGTCAACCTCGTCTCAACCCCACCCTCACTCTTCCCCCGATAAACCCCACGGTGCAAAATATTACTATTATAGAACACCGCGTCTCCAGGCTGCAATTCAACAACCAACTGATTCGGCAACTCAGCCGCATAAGGATCCGCCTCGCGCTCGACCTGCGTGCGCGCACGCGCATGCGTCCCCGGCACAACAATCAGCGATGCATCCGGGCACAGCGCCAAGTTATACTGGCAATGCGACTGACGGCCTCCAGGCGCCTTAGCCGCAAGCTGGGTGAGTTCTTCCTCGGCAGTCGCGTGCTCGGAGATATCGTCGCGGTGCCAGCGGAGCTCGAAATCTTTAGTTTCCGGCGCCACAAGCAGGTTGAACAGTTCCATGACCAGTGGCTCGGTCTCGCTGTTGGCGGTGTTCTCAACACCCATTAGCTCCTCCGCTACAGCGAGAATCGTGGGAGAGAAGTAGCATCGTGCGAAACTGTCCCGTCCTGGCATCTCGGGGTGCATTAGGTGCTGCACGCCCCAGATTCCGCCCTCCGAGGCGGGCGGGACGGTTGTCGGCCAGGGTGGGAATTGTTTCGGGACGGTACGGAAGTGTGGCCAGCTTCCGGTGCGGGTTAGGGTTGTTGCTTTTGTGGCAATTTCACGGTAGTGCGATACCTCGGTTGGGGTTAGGAGGTTGCGGACTACTACGAAGCCATCGCGTTTGAGGGCGTCTAGGTGTGGGGTGGACATTTTGGTAGAGAAATGGTAGAAGAGTACGGAGTAAGCAATTGGATGTTGAGTACCTGGAGATCTGGGAAATATCTGGAGAGCGGGTGAAATTTATATTGCGGGGTTGAAACTAACAACAATACGACGCAATGTCGCATTTACCTGCTTCCCTAGAAATTCCCGTCGATGCTACCGTGGATCTCTAGATGTGACCTTTCGGGACTGTTATTTTACATACGACGTACATATGTACATGTAAAGGCAAGTAAATGCATGTATTTATATGTATTTTATGTACATATCGAGTGTCTTAGTCCTAATAATAAACCAAACATAACAAACCCATTCTAGGCAAATTGATTTCTTCCAAAACACGTCATGGGGCTCACACAATTTGCCAAGAACAGCCAAGAGCTAGAAGGCTGAGTCGTCTGCAGTTTTCGAGATGACACTTGATCTTTCTTCCCTGGAAACCTTTTCCTTTAACTTCTCTAGCTTCTGTCCTTTGGGGATATTCCATCCTATTTCCTCAAATACCTAGGGAAATAACCATTGCGCATATCTCACCCCCACCATGCCCCTCCTCCACGCGGGCTCCGCCCTGCTAGTTCTGCTCCTAATACTCCCGCAAGTACATGCTTTCGGAGCTGGAAACATCGCCTCTATCTCCGCCGTCGAAGGCAAGAACTGGCGCCATGGTGATATCGAAGATGTCATCAAGACGCTGGCTTTCATCTCCGGCCACAAATGGACCTCCACCATGATCAAGCGTGTGTATTTTGGCAACTGGTTGCGCGATTAGTGAGTTACCAAAGAATCGAAAGACCGACAGATTCTGACTGCTTCTGTAGCTCACAGGCAATGGACGTTGGCACTCTTAAAAATCTGCAGGCCGATACGATCCGTGTTTTGGTGTGGGTCCTCTCCTTCCTGAGCTTCGGCTATGCCACGGGTGAATTTGAGGTGACTTCAGATCGCTTGGGTGTCTACCGTCCCGAGGAACATATCGAGTAAGTCCAGCTTGAGATCTGTTCTTGGTCATTTGTGCTGATCGTCCTCTTTCTCGCAGTAACCCTAAGGACTATGCCGATAACGAAGATGCACGCCAATATGACAAGCGGTTGCGCCCACCCGTTCGTGCTGTTGAACTCGAAATCGACCCGACCACCGGTATGAAGAACTACATCGCCAATGAGCGTGGCGACTGGGCCACCAGCGCTGCCTATATCAAGTTCAGTCTCAGCCGCAGTATCCACTACGGACGGACCTACACCAATGGCGGACACAAGAAAGGCAGCGAGGAGGATCTGTGCGAAGCACTCAGGTGTCTAGGGCAGGGACTACACACGCTGGAGGATTTCGCCGCACACACCAACTATGTTGAGTTGGCGTTGCGCGAGATGGGTTTCAAGAACGTGTTCACGCATACGGGCACTGCCACCGAGATCAACCTTCAAGGGCGTCGTGTTTTCCCACTTGTCACGGGAACATTTGGTATGGTCGATTTCTTCCATTCCGTGATGGGAGAGGCAGATGATCACTTCACTCAATCTGAGGTCAACGAGATGGATATTGCGCTCGGTAATGCCGAACAGAATGCGCAGTCGAACAACTCCCTTAATGCCTTGACTGGGCTCTTGGGCAAGATCCCCGGTACGAAGGACCTCGTCAGCGAGGCCGAGGGTCTCAAGAGGTCCTCGGCGGCACAAGGAATGGCCAACCAGAGCCGTAGTTCTGGGACCGGCTATGCGCAGTCTTCTTTTAATAGCCACGAGCGGACCCGTGCGGGGCCAACTCAGTCTTCAGGTAGCAGCATGCCTGATCTCAACCCTCAGGAGACAGTAGCCAAGATTTATCCCATCTTGGCCTTCCGGGACAAGGTGATGCGGAAATTGAACTCCGTTATTGAAAAGATTCCAGGCTTGGAGTCACTCGTCGAGAAGATCTCCGAGACTCTGACCGTCTTCATCATGTCGCTCCTATCGCCTTTTATCCGACCTTTGATCAAAGCTGCTTCCAAGTCCATGCAGACTGGATCAGCTGGTGTTATTGATGCCTCTGGCAAGCACCAGTACGAACCATGGACCGATCCTCACTGCACGGACCCCACCCACTCGTTGCTCTCCAAGGACCACTTTGCCAACATTCTGAATGAGCCCGCCGGACGGGTCGCCTCTTCAATCGTGGAGTACGTCGTGCCTCGTGTTCTGTATGCTTGGCAACACATCGATGTCCCCGAGCACGAGGTCCTTAATGACTGCATGCAAGTTTTCCACCACCCAGCGTTGCGCAACATGCGTAATGATGCCCATCGTGCAATGTTCGAGGCTGTTGAGAAATGGGCTCACGGCCGCTCAGATCGCGGCGCTTCCCTTGACTCCATCCTCAGCTCCGAGGGCGTGAGATCTGGTCGAAACACTGGTGGAGTGAGCCACACTCACACCGGTGGTCATGGTGGATTTGCGGCATTGGGTGGTGCCTCGCACGGCCAAAGCCAGAGTCACGGACACAGTAACACTGGCGGGCATTCGTCTGGTGGATTCTCCTCCTTCCTCCCCCAACAAAATCAGCACCAAAACCAATCAAACAACAGCTCGTCTGGCATGCCCTGGGACAAACTCTCTAGCATCCCCGGCTTGTCTAACCTGGGCAAACTCGAAAGCAAAATCTCCAACTTCCTCCCTGGTGGATTGACACGCGATGTTAACGACCAAGGAAACCAACAGAACCAACATGGCTCATACCAGAGTCAACAGCCAGGGGATAGTCACGAAACCTCGTATCCTCCTCCACAGCAGCATGGAGGCTACCACCAGCCTCAGCACGTACCTCAACAAAGTTACGGCTACCAGCATAATCAACATCATGAACAGCATTATGGCGGCACGCAAAATTCTTCCTACTATGGACAGCAAAATGACCACTTCGGCCATCCGCAGCCACACGCCCCTCACGATGCCCCGCCATATGGTTCGCATCCGGGTCCACATGGTGGATATGGATACGGCCAGGAACATGGGCATGGGCATGGACATGGTCGTCCAGGTTTCTGAGAATTGGATGATGGAACGAAGGTAAATGATTGGATTGAATATGTGAAAAACAAATGCAGATAAGATGGAAGCGAGATAATTGCGATTGTATTTTAATAAAATCAGATGGTTGTGTCGGTTTATATGACGGTGGAGTTTGGAAAGACGATAAAGGTATGGGCTTTGGGGAACTCAGAGGTTGTACATAGTACTTCCTTTTATAAAAGCACGTGTGAAAGTGTGAAACTCCTGACATTTGGTTTCTTTGGATGTGGGCCGTTGAGACTCCCGGGGTATCTCTTAGCGTTAGGAAAGGCCATTGCTGATGTGGTTCAGTTGCCCAGGGTCTTTCCCAATCAAGATGTCTGTTTACATGGTTCCTTCCCTGAGATGCTGTCTCACTATGGTCTGTATAAAATGTCTTTGCTCGTTTCAATATGAGTTAGGGTTCAAATCGGTAAGAGATATATCGGACAGAGCCATTGGGCTTCAGATATCCGTAACCGTAACCTTAGAAGCTTTTAATGAGTAGGGAGGCCTAGAAAGCAGAGAAGCACTACATAGGAACAAATACATATTCAGCAGCACTATTGGAAGCAATGGGGGTTTCTTCATGGCTATTAACAATGCAAGCTTAATGGTGCAACCTTGGAATACAGACTCGCTTTGAGTAGCAATGCTTAGTATTCCCTTTTGGATCTCCGGCATGCTTATATTGACTGTCTCATGGCTATTATCTCTTCTACAACTATACCCTTGCCAGGTGCTTCTGTCTCTTTCTCTCTGATTAGGCAGTCATGTATGAAGGATTCTTGCATTTTCCCGCGAGGCTTTGTTGGATATTTCGGGCCTCGTTCAACAAAGGGCAGCATGGTGTTTGGCAACAAAAGAAAGCTTTCATTCCCTTATCTGACCATAAATAAAGACCTTTCGATGTCTTTAATTTCTTTCATGTCTAATAAAGTCATTGTCTCTCGGGTCCAGTGCTCCAGACTCTCTAGGGCTATATAAACCCTTCCCTCTTCGCATGAATAACAGGAATTCACCGACACTGGTATATTCTACACTGCTCCAAAGCCAACATCCACATTCAATCCCATACCCTACTACGCTACAATCGTGTAAGTCTTGCACCCCATATATCATCATGTCATCTGACGAGCTTGAGCGGTGGGCACAGGTCGCAGAACTCGCCGGCGGACCAGTCGAAGATCTGCAGATCACTCCCCAGGCATCTATACGGTGCCGCGTTGGCCGACAGCTCTCCTTTTCCTGGCCAGAGACAGTGATTACCGAGTGGATCAACGAGAACCACCTTATCTGGACCCTATGCGCCGCCCTCGCAGATTCCGGCCTTGACCGAGAGTGGACACAGGGGTTTGACCTCTACTTCCGCAGCCAGTGGGTTCAGATCCAGTCGACCGTTCAGCAGAGCCAGGGTGTTGACCGGTTCCTGCTAGATATCCCAGCCCCGCCTATGTTTATGGCTGTGTTCGCCCATAGCACTGGGTCTGGGGTCCGCTACCACTCCATCATGTCTACCCATGCTGGTACTCGTCCCGGCGGAGGTCTTCTGTATCTGTTGCGGCATGTGTATCACGGGGGTGTTTCCCCGACTGATGTCTTTATTGTAGTTCTCTATGACGGAGATGTGACTGGAGGCGCGCCGCAGCTGCCTCCGTCCTCCGATTCGGACTTGGCTGATCTTTTCCCTGAGCGCTATGCCAGCCCGCCTCCTCCTTACCGTGGCTCTTCTCCCGCTCCTCCTGATTATGCACCACCATCCTGATGATGGCGTGTAGCAGGTGCCCTCCTTGTCTGAGGGTTGAACCTTATATGGAGACTGTCGGTTCTTAACAGTTTTACTTTCAGGTTATCAGATGGTATCGGTATTTACACTCTACTTAGAATATTTCCCTTGGCTATATATCTCCTTTATATGAATGAATACAGTTGGTTTTTGTCAATTATCCGTGAGTAAGTTGTAGCCCTGGAAATGGTGGTGAAATTAGATAGCTGAGGGAAAGGATACCTCTTTTCGGTACATAGCTTATATGAAAGCCTTGCGTTAGAACACAGTAGATATGTACGTGTACAAAAAAAGGCGCACGGGCTGAAATTGGGTACCTGGGGCTGTTAGGGCAAGTAACACAAAGCACAATCTATATAACTTTGAGTTCAGCTGTAGTTTACTAAGTCTCTGCTCACTAGAGCAAATATTTAAGGCAAGACAACTAATAATACAGAGAATATGTCTGTTCTAATATCGGAAATAATACAGGGCTGTGTAGACTGGCCGCCTGATACCAAAAATAGCAAATAGCGGGAGCCAATAACCACGTGTAGGTTTAGCGGTGAAAGTATCTACAATAAGCACAGATCGAGAGTCAGTGGAGGGCCTTATTTTCTGGATCGTATCGCCTTTTTGACGTGTAGGGCTGTGTGTGTACTTTGTTTCAACGGAAATAGATTATCATTCGATAACCTGGGGATCCAAATAGGTTTGCCCAGCTGAGTTACAATACCTCAGCGTAGCTCTACGTCAACATTCATCACGATCTTCATCTTACGTGTCTATTTCTCGTGTTCATGTCTCAGTTGAACTTTTCAGGTATATGTACAAGAAAACATGAAGTATAAGAGGGTCGCCAACACTGTCGGTATACACTCCAACAGCAGTAAATAATCCAACAATAACCCCAAGGAAACAACACAACCAACATCAGTCCAGCAAAATGAAGGCCATCTCAATTTCCGCTCTCATCCTGGCGACTACCACCTCCATCCTGGCTGCACCTAGCCCTAAGGTGTCCGCCCTAGAGCCGCTGCGACTTACAAATCTCAATGCCGCCATCCCCAGCACAACCCCTCCACAAACCTGCCTTCTCTCTTTTGCTGTCAAAGACCCAAACACGAACACAGACACCAAATGCTCTGCTTACTGGTATGTTCTAATCTATGGGTTTAGGATACCCTATAAGCCCAAAGCAAAAGACATGAATGATATTGACTTTTATACAGGTCAATTGGAATGCCTGGAAACAAGACCTACAACTGCTCTGACAAGGCTTACCAGCTCCACCTCCCAAATGGAATCTATGATATCGAAAAGTTCGATTTGGGAGTCTCCCGCGCAGACGGCTCTGAGACTGGACGGGCCACTGTGAGTGGCGACTCGTGGAAATGCGAGAAGCAGGAGTACCCTATGGCGCGGTGCAAGTGGGATGGTATATTCAGCCTCGATGTGGCCCCGTCTACTTGAGTGAGACTTCGCGGCTATGTAAGGAGAGAACGGAGTATTGGCACTCGAGCTGGGTGGAATGTGTAGATATGTGGACATGCTATTTTGCTTCGTTTCTGTTGGTCTGATTTGGTCTAGTTGTTATTTACCTCTCGTCTATTTGCTTTCATATATACTTCGATTTGTTCTGGTTTCCCATCTGAGACACTCGTGTAGCTGATATAAGATCTAGTAACAGGCTCGACCACAGAAGAGATCTGGACTATCTGTAAGAGGTAAAACGCAAAAGAAACAAATGAGAAACGTATCCAATAAGGTTGAATACTACATATGTATGTATCATTAACACTCTCCATACATTGTATCTACATAAGTTACCTAGTTAGGTAGCCCTCGTCCACTCCAGGGCTAAAATCCCCGCTGACTCATCTACCCACTTCCCGGTCTCGGCGCTACACACCTAAAAAGGTCTTGGCCTCAAAATCCCGTCGATCTCAATGGTTGCAGGCCAGTGGATTCTTATACGCATCGTCCTCATAGGCTCAACCCCTTAAAAGCTTGATGATTCACCGATCTTCCAGCCCCCATGATGGCCCATAAGGCTCTTTGACATCTGTAAGGAGTATTACGATATTGCTTTATGGACGATTCTACTGGCCCACGCGCCGGAAAGGGGCGGAGCGCTTGCGATCTATGTCGACACCGAAAGGTAATATCCACACTGCCCGTGTGACAGCCCCTAATCTGATTTTGCCAACAGATCCGCTGTGATAGAAACCAACCCGCCTGTGAGAATTGCCATATTGCAGGGCTACCATGTACATTCACCCAACCTGTATCTCTACCTCGGAAAACTACCCGACAGTAAGACTCCATACTATTTAAGCCCCTCTTTACCAATTGCTTACCGGGTATATAGAGAGCTGGCCGATACCAAAGCTCGGGTTCGGGAATTAGAGGCGACCCTCCTCGGACTTAAAGAATCCACAAAACAGAACCAGAAAGGGCTAGCTATCCTTTCTCCGAGCAGAAGCTCTTCTCCAGCATCGCCTAGACCCGCATCGGAAGCATTCTTATCTTGTTTGCCCGATACTCGTGATTTCGATACCGCGTTGGCAGCTTTCCAATGGCACATCTCGTATTGTGGGCTCGGGAGTTCCCTTTCGACGCAAAGGGCAGCTTTTTACTCTCTTATTCAAAAGCAAACGGGTTGTACATTCAATGTGGATTCCTTTGCTCATGAGGTCACGCAATCTTTCAATACGCAACAGCTCAAGTCAACAAAGAAAGTGATTGGAATCAAATGGCCAGGGTCTGCTCTAGTCCAACAGTGTTTGGAATATTTTGATAGAAATGGCCTCTATTCTATATTTCCAATTATCGATGTTGAGGCCGTGCAGATCCTGCTCAATGCAAATGTCTTAGACAAGCCTCCACACATGAGTCGTGCTGCGAATCGGGCTTGTCTGGTTGCTTTTGCGGCAATGATCACCCATATCCGCCGCCATGAGCGAGCTTTCGCCAGCGCCGACCCGGATGCTTATTTACAAGCAGCGCTAACGCTCCTTCCTGAAATGTTACTAGAGCCTCCTGATTTAAGAACTTTGGAAGCGGTGACAATATTAGTAAGTTCTTCGCGTGTCTACCTGGGCAGCACCAAAGGTGGATCCCATGTCTCAGAAGCTTATATGTGGCTATAGATGCTCTATATATGCCCTCTTGGCAGACCTCAGGCAGGAGAACTACTTCTTGGAATCGCAGTGCAGCTCATCTATAACCTCGGGGCAAACAGAATACAAACCCCCAATGAGATACACAGGACAGACCAGCGTAGCCAACATCTCCGAGCTTTGTTCTGGCATTGCTATGCCGTCGACAAAGAATTCTCTATCCGAAAATCACAACCACCCTTGATAAACGACGCCGACTGCGATCTAGATCTGCCTACCACATACGCCCAGGAAACCTCAGAACGCCACTTCTACATGAAGCCCTTGTCATCCAAGGAGCTTCTTTTCCCCTCCGACCTCCGCTTTTCCTTGCTCAAGTCCAAGATCTTCCGGTTGCTTTATTCAGCGCACAGTCAGACGCTACCAGAAGCTAGGCGCATTCAATATATCCGTGAATTAGACCAAGAACTGAGTGACTTGAATCTGGGCTATCCCGCCGACTGCCGGCCGGAGGTGTTCGCCACCGAGAGCGCACCGGACTATCTGTTCCACGACCTCAGTATGCGCGGAGTGAATATCCATTTGGAATATTACTACTGCCTCGGAAAGATCCACGGAGCGAGTAGCTCTTCCAAGATACCTTCTCCGCAGAACTGGTCACCTCTCCCATCTAGTGCAGAGCTGTGCTTTGAAGCTGCGCGGTGTTCGCTGATCTACATCTGGCGGGTCCGCCGGTTCATCAACCAGCATACATTCTGGTAAGGGATCCTGAGCCTTGTCTCATATCTATATATATGTACTAATTCGGGGTTCTGTCGTATTCTAGGCTTCACGCGCAGTTTCTCCTCACCGCCGTTCTCTCGGTCTTCTGGTATCTAATCACTGTTCCGACTTCATCTACTTTCACAAGGGATCTCAAGACCTTGGAGGATATCGCTGGGCTCTTGGCTCACCTTGAAAGGCCGGCGGATGATGGTCAGACTTACCCACCATTTTATCTAGCGCAGGCTTTTGTTGAGAGGTTGGTCTTCATGGCGCGGCATTCCAGGTCTAGGATTGAGGGTACATGATAGGATTGTTCAATAATTTCAGTCACTACTCCCTTGAAGGTGGTACTTTTGTATCTATAAACAATACTAGTACAACCCGTAACTTGGGCTTCGAGTTTGGATTGACGTATGAATCATCTGGGAGTGTACGAAGTATAGCCCCCACTCTTAGACGCTGATGCGTTGACTTCCGCTAGGCATTGAGTTGGCCGATTTAACTGATTTGTGCTATTGAAGTTAAATACCATGTGACGAAGGTACCTAGGTATGTATTTATCGGTCGGTCAATATCAAGTGCTTATAGTCCTTGGTTTAAGTACAAATGTGGCTTTCTTTGTGTAGTTAGATGTCTCCTTTTTATCCGGCTTTTCCACCAATCCCTGTCGTTGAAGTATACATCTGCTCCCCCTCTTCTCCCCTGCATATTGCTCTTTATTATCTTCCTTTCACCTTCTCTTCTCTTTTCCCCTCTCTTTCTCTACACCACTCTCCTCTCCTTCATCTACAACTGTAACTATTTGCTAAATGACGGGCAACTTCCTAGTCACCAGACGACCGAACTGGCTAAAAAAGCGAAGATCGGATGCTGAGAAGCGAGAAAATATTCCGGCCCTCCTTTTCTCAACTTTGAGCGGCCTCTTACCTTGACAGTACCAACCCCAACTTCGCGACGCTGGGATGCTATTGTACACCGATACGCTTTATTATGCATTAGTCCGCTCCTCTCTTCAACAGCCCGGCCGGGCTAGCTCAATCGGTAGAGCGTAAGACTCTTAATCTTAAGGCTGCGGGTTCGACCCCCGCGTTCGGCTATTCCTACAAAAAACTTGAGATTTCTTTTTTGCTTTTTCTTCTGGGTTCGTTTAGTGATGACAGAGGGTGCATCAGGGACCTTTTTTTTTTTTTGGCCTTTGCTAGGTATATCTGTCGATGCTCAAGTGCAGGTATCTGCATGCTTTACCGGGGCTAAAGACCCGCCTCAAAGCTTGTCCTTTTTGAGCTATTTGTTGGTATCCGTGATATATATTTAGACCTGAGGAGCATGGGTCCCTAATCTTGCATATGTAATGTAAAGTAAAAGAAAAAAAGGTATATCGTTCATTAATGTAACCAGAGCCGTCCATCCCTGTCAACTATGTACAACACGGCCTTACCAAGTCAACCCAATCATCAGTCATATATAAGCTACAAGATACACAAGCTCACAACCCTCTCGCATTAGACGGGAAATGCAGCGCCCCGAATTACCCTAAACGCACCCTCACAGCTTCGTTCCCTCGCGTCCACTGTCACTGGGACGCCTGGGCCGAAGAGGCCCTAGGGACTGACCAGTAGCATGGCTCGGCCCAGCCACCGACGATGCCATATTAGTCCGTGTCCCTTCGCTTTCTGTAGAGCTGGGGCGAACAGCTCCTCCCCTCGTCCCCTGGTGAAGACGAGGGTTCATGAGCCACTGGACCTGCATGCGGACACTGTTGACCGCCGCATTTGTGTGGGCTATGTCCTCCTTGATGCGCATACATTCATTCATGATAGCCATGCTGGCGCGAGCATCTAGGTCGGTGATAGCATGCGAAAGTTGGCTGACCTCTTCCCGGAGCGATTCGTGCAGGGAAAGCAGATAGGTCGTGGCATTGGATGAAAACACACCCGCAGCAAGGTCTGCAGGATCATCTGTGTGGGCGTCGACGCGAGCGGAGGATTGCTGTTCTCGGTCTGACTGGGGAGGCTGCCCACCGCTATGGCTGTTCGCACCTAAGCGCGTGGATTCGAAAAGAGTGGACCGAATGTTTGCGAGCCCATCCTCGAATATCTCATTCCGCTGCTGCAGATGCCGCATACTTGATTCAAGCGACTTGAGCCGGGCATTCTGCGTCTCAAAATAAGGGCCCATTGCGACTATGGGGCAGCTTTGCTCGTGTGCTGCAATATCAGCCCGTCTGATCTTAACCGGACATGCATATTTGGATGCTGCGCAGGGAATCGCAACCTCCGGGCATGATTCAATATGCTCCTGCAGTGCCCCTCTAGTGACAACAGTCTCGCAGTCAGCACATGTGACCTCAAGAACTGGACAAAGCTCTTTCTCATGCTCCTAGCATAGGCGTTTCCGGTCAGCATCTATAGAATTCCTAATGAGTTCAAATGGGCAACAAACCTCGTACTCATGCTCTAGAACATTCTCTTTGCAATGGGCGCACCGTCGCACCTTATGAATACATTTCTGATCCATTCCAACGTCTTTGCTCCGCGTCATCTGATCGCATGAATTATCCGGACACGGCAATAGCCGGTACCCACAGTACTTCTCAACATGCGACTGGACATGGCCTCGGGGTATTATCTCTTGACAGCCCTCCGTTATCAACGGACATCGTACTCGGATCTCGTCGCACATGTTGATCAACAGGCGGGGCACGCTAGCCGACACCTTCTGGGTGGGATTTCGGCAAGAGGGACACGGGAACTCGTCCGAGTCGGCCGAGCGGAAGCTGTTTATTGCCGAACTGAGGCAACTCCCGCAGAAGACATGGTCGCATTGTAGACGGACGGGTTCAACGAAGGGACAGTGACAGATCGGACACATAAGATGCGAGTCGTACTCGGAGACGAGATCAAGGCTGCGGAGGTCGATTAGCTCGTCGCGCTCGCGGCTTTCTTCCATTGCTAGGAAGTCTTGTAGATTCATGTTGCGCGGAGTCCAAGACTATCAGGAGGCCTTCGAAAAATATGCAAAGTACCAACGGACTTTAATTCCCTATGTTGTTGTTTCTTCAAAATGCGGAACCGCTGCGCGGATTCATGCAGCTTTGCGCTAGATACCGAGGTAGACCGAATAGTCCAGATCCATGAGGATGAGACTCAGAAAACAATAAGTTGAGCGATCGGAAGCAAATGCTTGCAAGACATAGACATGTTAATCTTCCGAGCTGAAGAGAAGGCGGGATGACTGCGGGGACCAAAGGGAGGCAAAGGCGGAAAGTGGTTGATCCGCACTTGTTGCCTCCGCTTGTGATTCCTCGTCTTACCCATCTCCACCTTCAACCTCGCCCAGCCGGAAACATCTCAAACAGTCTGACTTTAGCTTACTTGGCTGATCGGAGGTCTTTCTCCGTATTGACCGTCCAAGCGCCTACGATTCATACATCGCAACAGCCTGTCATTTTGATCTCACACATCTCATCATGACGAACCCTTCCCAGCTATTCCTACTCGCCGATCACATCAAATTATCCCTTTTGGAGCGCGAAAGGGCAATCTCACTCGATCTCGAGCCCAATTCTAAAGATGGAGAGATCTCTTGGTCTCTCGAGTCACTCCGGGAGAGCATAGAGGCTTTGGAAGCCGAACAAACCCGGCTAGCCAACTCGCATGACAGCGCAGGCGCCACCGCTTTGAAAGACCAACTCACCCCCCTCCAAGCCCAATTCAAAGATCTCTCGACCCAGTTCTACGGCGCAGACGGCGAGCCATCGGACAACTCGACGCAGGCGTCGAAACCCGCCACCCCCGACCTGAAGCAGCCAATCCCACAACATCCACCTTCCAAATCCGTCCGTTTCATGGACAGCTCCGCCGCAGCGGCAGCCGTACAAGATGAGCTTGACGAGGAGGATGAGCGCAACCGCAGCAACCTCTTCCGTCCATACCGTGATGAGCCATCGCCGCGACCGGATCTGTCAAACCTGGACAACCAGCAGATATACGACCACCACGCTCAAACAATGCGAGACCAGGATGACCAGTTGGATCGGCTGGGTGAATCAATTGGTAGACAGCACCAGCTGAGTATTCAGATTGGGGATGAACTGGATGGCCACGTTCAACTTCTCGATGGGATGGATGGGGACGTCGAGCGTCATCAGAACCGGCTAGACGGTGCGAGACGGCGCATAGATAGGATCCGCCGAAAGGCGGGCGAGAACTGGAGCATGATGACTATCATTGGATTGATCATTGTTCTGGTCATCTTGATCGTGATCCTGAAATGATACCCCGATACGGGTGGATGATTGGAGGGTATTCTTTATTGCTATTACTTTCATTACTTTTTACCCTTTTCCCTTTGGCGAGCGGGCGTTTACAACTTTACGCAATATGGGACGATTGATTTTCCTTATGTTTCATTTTCACTGGGCTCGAGGCGTTAAGGCAATCGAGTCGTCCCTAGACTCCTTGGATTCTTGATCATACTACATCTACAAAGCTTACCCATGGTCATAAACTTCCATATCTAATTATTTGCTCAGACAAAGTGTGCAGTATCAATTGTCATTGACGAATGCCATAAACTCGAATAAATCACCATAAAAGACTCCCAACAGTCACCAGTAGACTGCTTCAATAAAATACATGAGAAATAAACGAGATCCGCGAGCGAAAAGTCACGGAAGGCCGAGGGCTTTCCCTTACTTCGAACTCCCAACATGTTTCGTTTTCTCCTGCAACTTCTCGAACTCGGCATCACCGTCTACCTCGCCGCGGTCCGCTTTGACCTGAATGAATCAAACATATTAGCTCTGCTGAAAAATGAACTCTAGAGGCCGATGCTTACTGTAGCCTCGCTGTTACTAGCCAGCTCGGACTTCCACTTCCCCTTTCCCTCCACAGTATTCTTGACGACTTCTTGCTTATGGGATTCGTAGTGGGTGGAGAGGTCGTCGCGGTCTTCTTGTGGTTAGTAGGGGTAGGACAAGTTGGTGGTGGTATACTGACTCTTATCATCCTCTTTCAAGCTCCTGACTGCTGAGGAATGGAATGTGGAAGCTGGCATGACGAAGTTGGTCCGGATAGCTTGGCGGGAGGAGCCGCGGATGGATGTGAGGAACGACATGATGGTTATGATGTAGGTGTAGATAGAATGGTATGTAGGTAACTTCGGAGATTCAAAGTTTGCAGATTGAAAGAGAGGAAGAGTATTTGAAATCCAAAATGATTGGAAGTGTCGATATTTAAAGAAGCAGGTCTTTTCCATTTGGTTCTGAGGTCCCCGTCCTGATGCTATATGACATCATCGGGTTGGTGGGTCGATGCTACATGTGAATCTACCTAGCCCTGGAGGTATGTAGCTAAAGCTAACTATGGACAGCTAGGTTGAGAGGATATTAGTAGGACTATTCTGTCTGGTATTGATATCTGAAGATTTGAGACTTCTATATACTCCATGAGGACTGTTGTATCTTACATATACCTACAACATAGGTAGATCACTATAGGATCTCCCCGCATAAAAGTGTGGAGACTTTCCGACTTTCCGACTTCTTGATTTTCTTGATTTTCTTGATTTTTGAAAATTGTCATCAATACACTCGACCAGCTTTACTATGTGTTCCAATAGTACCTTAAAGTGACACCGTAGATCTGGAGGGAAAGATCCTTCAGGCCAATGGTTGTTCAGTGGGCCTGTTTAGGGCCTCAGGGGGGCATATCCCAGTCTGACAGAAGGCAATCCAAGCTCTTTACACTCCAGATCCGTTAACGGGAATGGATAGTACAGATGCTCTGGCAATCAATGGACTTGCATATAATACGAACAATTCTCATGTCGGTCATTGCACTAATAAAACCGCCTGCACAGCCTCAAGCCGCTGCCAAGGTGGAAAAGACCTACCCCGCATCAAAATGAATATCTGTCTATTCCAGCGAAGATTTTCCTCCATTTATCCTCCAAACGCATTTTATTGCGATGTCAGGTCTAGAGGTGATTGGTGTCGTCGCCAGCATCATCCAGATCGCAGAGCTTGGCGCCAAACTATCCGTCAAGCTCTGTACGTTCTACAAAGCAGTCAAAGTCGCAAACAAGTCAATGCAAGAGCTGTCCAGCGATGTTTCACTTACCTGCAGCATTCTAAACGAGCTCGGCAAGACACTCGAACAAGATGACCAGACAAGGCTTTGCTCCAAACAGGCCTTTTTCACGGCACAAGAGGTCTTACAGGAATGCAAGTCGGTATTTGAAGAAATTGATACCGCAATCGAAAAGCATTCCCAAGACAATGAAAAGAATCGCCTTATGCGACATGCACGAAAAATCACGATCGCACTCCTTGGTCCGGACTTGAATGTCCTCAAAAGTAACTTAGAGAGGCTAAAATCGACAACATTATTGATGCTACATGTCATCATGTATGCTGGACAGCTTCGCAAGTGAGTTCCTCTGCTTGGTTACCTGATCTATGGATCTAACGTCGGCAGGGAAAATGAGAAATCTACTATGGCCGATCAACGTGGTCTCATCCAAACTCTTCTAGAAGAGAAAATCGCGAACGACGCCAAATATGATACCCTTAGCAAATCTATCCAAGCTGTTTCTATATCCAAAGATGATAGTGCCTTTCAGCCCTCATTCGAAGCTTTGAGCATTGATCCACAGCCAACTCCGTCTACTCCTCTCTGGAACGAAGTGGGAGAATACTACAATCTGGTTCGAGGCCTACTCTGTCAAATCGATGCATACCAAGACACCCTGGAGAAGAGCCGCCACCTC
The DNA here is from genome assembly GCF_028828025.1 of Penicillium rubens. NCBI lineage: Eukaryota > Fungi > Ascomycota > Eurotiomycetes > Eurotiales > Aspergillaceae > Penicillium > Penicillium rubens. The sequence continues at coordinate 1,420,082 of NW_026890601.1, read as the reverse complement.
AGAATCCGAAACGGTGTTATAAATGTGCATTCGGCGGAATCTGTTCTCTTTCAACATATTCATGGCCACGCGGCAAATCAACTTTTTGATGACCCCATATTCAGATTCAGGGATGCTTCTTTCCCTGCAACTCACCAAATACATACGAGGTCCGATTCCACAGACGAGACCGCAAAACGTGGAAAGACGCGACCAGAACTCTCTCATAGCTCTGATTCTGAATATGAACCAGAGCGTGAAAAGACTGGGAAATCCTATGTCCACAGAGAACGCCGGCGCGATCCGAATAAGACTCGTGGGAGCGCCGAGAGCCGCATTACTCCATCTGAGGATAATCTTTCGGACTTCACAAGCTACGAAGACTGTTGCCTTACAGCCCCTGCGCTGTATAAGCGATCTGGTTTTAGGCGCGCTCGGCGTCTGTCTACGACCATCTCGCGGTATGAGCGAGGAGTGGGCGATGAGCCACCCGCGCGCAGAGATTTCGATGAAAGTGATTACTATGATCGTGAGTGTTCGAGTTAATCAGAGCTCTACAATATTAATCGGCATTGTGCTAACATGGGCCATTTAAAAAGTCCCCCCTGCATACATCAACTCTCATGGGTCCGAATTTGAAGAGCGCCGCGCCGAGGCAGAGAATGGTTTCCGTCGTCATCCGCACGACGGAATCCATTCGCACTTTGACCATCGCTCTTGGCCCGATCCCAGACCTGACGATTCAATTGCTCAAGCTCCCCAACGCCGAAAAAAAAAGAAACGTTATCGACACTGCGGCAGCGATGACAGCAAGATATGCATTGACACGGATAAAAAAGGAGAAGAGGACCAGCCCATGCTACCTCCTCCTCCACAGCCTATCAAATCCAGCTCTGATGATGGTGATCATGATGATGATATTCTCATCATCGATGAAGTGACCGACCTCATAGGAAAACCAATTGAAAGCAAAGAAGAGAATTGGGACTCATCCCCGTACGTATCCAGCGAACCGGCACCGGATATAATAACACTGGAAAGTCTAGTGTTGCAATGGACAACCCTCAAACCGGAGGAACTCTTGAGGCTAGATGCTACCTGGAGGAGGAAGGAGGAAGAAAGATATGATATGAATCTATAGAAAGGACCTCGGGAGGCTGTATATGGAGCCTCCGAGAATGACAAACACGACAAACCAGGCAAATGCTCAGTCTGCACAGAGACAAACGCATACCCTGCACGCATCGCATGTATGCATGTCAACAGGAACTCCAAGTATAATAGAATGACGAGCAAATATAATTCATTCATTGGCTTTGCTTGGCCCCCAAATTTCGGAACAAACTATAACCATTACTAGGATACAGCTGGAATTTACATTGCTGGGCATATCGGCAGATGTCATAGTATTGCTTTTGTGGGCGAAGTTTTGGTAAAATAGCTAGATCATTGTCTACATTAGGGACCTCGCTTGAGGTCTACTGGGAAAAGTTTCTTGAGGAAGTAAAAACAATCTATGTTCCTGTATTTCGAAGCGTTCTCTATCAAATAAACAAGACTTAAGAAAAACAAGAGCTGCTGAATCGCACACAGCTAAGATAATCAAATTGCATGCACTGCGAGGGCTGTTGAATGGATGCACAATACTTCTATAATTCCATACCTGTCTCAAGGTAAGATTTGTTTTCAATATCAAACCGAATCTGCATGATAACTTTCCTCCAGACAACGATTTTGGTGATACGATGTGTACCTCTAGGGAACGCCGACAGAACAAGAGCCGCCGCTCCTTTCCCAAGCTGCGTGCCTAGAATGGCCTTGTATTCGGGGGTATCAAAGCTCCAGACCACATGATTTAGTGATGCTGGAGATCGCTGGAAATCCCGAGAGCCAGCTGGTTGAGTTCTAGCCCAAATGTCTTCTATAAAGTTCCTGGTATCTGCGTTGATAATATTTTCGAGGTAAATATGTCTCAAGATATTCCGCGGGAAGTGAGTATCGTACTGTGCAAGGGCGACTTGACTCCACCAAGGTCCATCGTATCTTTCAACGTTTCTCAGAATAATAACTCCTAATGCAGTCGAGATATGGTAAAAGTTAGTCCCCGATCCTCTTCTAGGGTGCGGAGTGAACGAGGTCTTTGAGATCTTGACTTCGTGGTAATCTTCAGGACCTGTGGGGAACCCACAAGCCTCGAGGTCTGCTCGAAGAGCAATGGGTGCTGGTCCCCAGTGGTTGAAATTTGTCATCCATCGCTGGAACCTGTGTGTACTATGGGTCAGGCTTCTAAATTCAAAATTTAGCGGTTTCACTGTACAGTTGGGCTCGTTTTTATCGTCGATCCATCGTTGTCGCAAGCCTCCCCACATCTCGCGCTCGCCGTACTGATAATCGTTAGGGTTGTCTGTTGGGATGGAACCAGGCTGAGAAGATGCAAAGACAGGATCATTGGGAGGGACGACAGGGCCGGGGGCGGGCAAGGCTACTGGAGCAGGGGGTGTTATGTATTGTAGCTCTATAGGGCTATCGCCGGTAGGAGCAAAGCCTGGGGAGCTGCGGCGGCGATTGCGGCGATTGCGGCAGATACCGAAACAATTCAAGAAGCAACAACCAGGCATAGCGGTGTATGTATTGGGGTTTGATCGGAACGTATAAAACTAGAATACCGGTTATTGAATGGAGTATCGAGTGCTGTATTGAATGATGAATGATGAGCTTGTACTTGTCCATTTGATACAGAGAGATGCCGAGGATTATATAGATGTGAGTTGAGTAGGTGGCGCATACTCGACCGTGAGTATCCCTTTCAAGTAACATACAAAGGGGACAAAAAGAGAAACATTTAGCACAAAGCGTCGACAGAAATATCAGCATTGGAACAAGACAGACAATGATAACGGAAGCCGAGGCCATTATCCTAAATAGACATTAACAAGCAGACACAGAAGTCGAAGTCGAAGACACCGAGAACAATGAGCACAGCAAGTGCGAAAATAGTAACTACATAGACAATTGTCGACAAAGAGAGCATTGTAGACCAACAAAAGAGCATAGACAAAGAAGTCGACTGTAGAATATCGATGTCATGAGATCGATGCCAAAAGCTAACCGGTCTAGCAATTCAGGATTGGCACAATTCAGGCTAAAGGATGCAGAGATCATTAGCCCGGTATACACCATTCCGACCAGTTTCCGGACCTAGGGCATTGTCGCCGTGACGTCCACTTTGCTGCAAGCTTATATCCATACCAAGCCTATGGTTGCTCCATTACCTACAGTCTTGCACGTAGTTCATTTATTTGACCTTAGATGGATATCGCCTTTGACCTATCATCAGGTCTTGACCCGGACACTAAGACACCATCTTGAAACATGTCCAATTGCGGGATACTTGCGGTATTCGAATAAAGAACATGCATGTTTATTTCAAGGTCGTTGGCCTATTAAAGAACATAGAAGCAGGCTAGGGCTGATACTCTCACAGCTTGAGCTAGTTAATCTACCCCTGAACTTGATTTAACGTGAGCACTTCTGCAGGACCATTTCTCCGAGGCTTCCCCTGTCTCCATATGCATCTAAGAGGAAAGGGGAAATGACACTGCCAATCATTGTCAATCAGCTGCACATGTGCAGTAACGGGGATTATACCGTTTATTGCGACCTTAGCGTAAAACTTGGTCTCACATTAGTTCGATTTATGCCACGGAGTGAATAAATCCTATATAAGCTTCACCGATCATCTTGGAAACTCCCGTCAACAGCCCAATCTATTAATTGCTTTATATATATCGCATCTTGAACCGCCGAGGTATCTTTTCCAGATGAAGACCATCCTTCTAAGCGTTCTGCTGCCTGCATTAGCCAGCGCAGCGACAACAAACGGTAAATTCACTGCGCTGAGCTTCAACGTCGCAGGCCTGCCATCCATCCTCCAATCGAACGATGTAAATGGCACAAAAACCGAAAATGCCAAGCTGCTCGGCACCTACTTCTCAGAGTATGGCTACGATATCATCAACATGCAGGAGGTGCCGCTCCACCCAGTCTCCCTAGTATATCAATCGATCTAACCACTCTCTAGGATTTCAACTACCATGCCTATATCTATGAAACAGATACCCACGCCTACAGGACCGCTACTTCTGGCGGCGCAGCCATCGGAAGTGGTCTGAACACCATCTCCAACTACAACTGGGTAGACTTCGCACGCGTGAAATGGAACAAATGCTCCGATGCATCCGGCTCAGACTGTTTGACCCCGAAGGGTTTCACCTTCATGCGCTGGAACCCGGCCGATGGAGTCTATGTAGACTTCTACAACCTTCATGCCGACGCTGGGTGAGTACAAGCTATTCTCAGGTTGTAATCGACCTCATGACTGACTCCCGCCAAGCACCGAGGATGAAGACGAAACTGCCCGTAACTCCAACTTGCAGCAAGTCGCAGATTACATCGACACCTGGTCGACCGGTAACGCCGTTGTAGTCATGGGCGATACGAACAGTCGCTACACGCGCGCCAAAGATACGGCCATTCGAGTCTTCAAGTCTCAGAATACCCTCGCAGACCCCTGGGTCGAGCTTGAGAAAGATGGTGTCTATCCCACTGCTGGGGCGGATGCCTTGGTATGTGAGAATCCGTCTTCTGTTCAGACCTGCGAGACGGTCGATAAAGTGCTGTACCGGGGGTCCAACGTTGTGTCGCTCAAGGCAGACAGCTTCGTCTATGCCAGCGAGAAGTTCACAAACACTGACCCTAAGTATTTGGGCGATATACTCTCGGACCACAACCCGATTCTTGTGAACTTCACCTGGTCGCTTTCGTCGTCGCTGCGACAAAGTCAGTTCTCCGGTGGTCCGCATGGGACCTGGTTCAGTGATCTGCCAAGTATTCCTTCGTCGCCTGCTGCTTCTGTGATTACTTTCTCTGGTGCGGAGAGATTGGATTCTGTTGCTTTGGAGTTGAAGGATGGCACGTCGTTTAGCCATGGAGGAACTGGTGGAACTAAGGTCTCTCTTACCCTGGCCTCTGGGGAGTATTGGACGGGGACCAAGCTCTGTACTGGGAAGCATAATAACCACACTCGCAACTTTTATATCAAGGCTACTACCAGTACTGGTAAGACCTTGGAGGCGGGCACTTCAACTGATAATTGCCAGACATTTACTGCCCCTGAGGGCTTTGCGGTTGTGGGTTTCATGGGACAAGCCGCGGACGAGATCGATCAATTGGCTTTGGTGTATGCGGCCTATTAAGGGCCAAGGAAGCGATTAGTTACTTGAGATGTGAAGTCAAATTTCTGGTGAATATGTATTGTGTTCATTTGCCATTTTGGCCAATCGTATCAAGTCATGGTTTATGCAATGTATGTCCCAAAACGCCGAGGTATTCTGCAGAAACTTTACCCATATGCACCGCGCTGTGTAAATAAGCCAAGAAGAAAAGCACTTTAATCAATCACATCCTCCGGGAGAACATCATCCGGGTTCTCCCCAACTGCTTGTCCCACCAAGCGCACGACGCGCTTGATTGCCTTGGACGCGGGACTTTCGGGGAAGTTATCCACGAAGCTCTCGCCAAAGTCACATGCCATGCCAACACGGGGATCCAGAGGCACAGCACCTAGGAAAGGAATTCCCATTTTCTTCGCTAGCCGGCGACCGCCGCCAGTTGTCGCTCGGAATATTTGCGACTCGTGGGTGCAGCTAGGACAGACAAATCCAGACATGTTCTCTACCAAGCCCAGTACCTTAATTCCAGCCTTGCGGCAGAAGTCGACCTCCTTGCGAACATCCAGCAATGAGACCTCCTGCGGGGTAGTCACGACAACGGCACCGTCAACGCCAGACTCCTTCAGCAAAGAGTTGACGGACAAATGCTCGTCGGAGGTCCCAGGAGGCGTATCGACAATCAGGTAGTCCAGCTCGCCCCAGTCCACATCCTTGAGGAATTGCTTGATCAGTCCGTTCTTCTTAGGCCCGCGCCAGATCACCGCATCGTCCCGGTTGGGCAGCATGAACTGCACGCTCATTGCGCCCAGGTTATCTGTCACCCAGACGGGACTCCAGCCAGCATTGCTGATGTGGATAGTCTCTGACTCCACGCCCATCATCTTGGGGATCGAAGGCCCGCAGATATCGGTGTCCATGATGCCGACGGTGGAGTCTGGGTTGGCGGCGAAGGCGTGCGCGAGGAGAGTTGAGAACGTAGATTTGCCGACCCCTCCTTTTCCAGAGAGGACTAGGATCTTGTGTCGTATTTGAGAAAGTCGTTCAGTGATGATCGGGATGTCGGGGTCGGGGCCTTTGGGCGCGGTGGCGCAGATCTGTTGGTTTGGGCAACCGGCACAGGCATCGCCTTGGCCAGCTTGCTCAGACTCGGGGCCTGGGCAGTGTTCTGCTGAGAGTTAGTGTGTGTATATTGTGGCAAAGATTCTGCGCATGCGTACCTGGTTCGGGAGCGACAAGGCTGGGCGGCACCTTGGACGAGACTGCTAGAGACTCCTCGAACTCCTCCACGTAGGGCGCCATTTTAGATTTCGCTGCTCTGTGTGGCAATGACAATGAGAGCAAGCGACCGAAAATAATAAGATAAATGTATGCAGTTGGAAGAAATAGAGAAATTCGATGTCCGGTGGCGGATTGACGGACTGATGCTTGATAAGCGGGGATGACTAAAAACCCGATGCGATTGGCGGGGCAAAGCATATCTGCGGTGTCGGAGCGCTTGCAGGCGCAAGTGTATAGAAGCCGAGAGTGAAGTATTTCATTTCGTATGATCGCTACACTAGCTGAAACTATAAAACTTTGAAGAATAATACGACATGTGTAGTAAATAGGCAAAGCAACCGGGGAATAAAGCATGGTTTGAAAACCCCGTCTACAGCAAACCACCTTATCTCTTATGTCCATTTGCCAGACCAACCAGATCTCCATATTTTAGTGTATTTGTCGTTGCGGTATATTGAGTGGCCTCCGGTGAGATAGTCAAGATCATGGCAGAATGAGTATCGGTGGATTCCTCGAAGTGCTCCCGCAGCACCATGGTCAATGGAGAGGAGCGGTACGGGATGCGAGATTTCTTGCTCGATCGGGCTCGGATCACTTCTTTCAACGCAAGGAGATCAGTATTTATCTGCCTGCCTTCTTGCTTCTCTTGGGGGGTTTGCTTGAGCGCAGACTCAGTCGTGCTGGAAAGGAACTCAGCGCCGGCCAGGTCCACGAACACAAGCTTCCCACCAATACATCGATGTGTGCGAGCGGTAGTCGCAAACATTGCAGACCCATGCTCTTCTGCTTCTTTCACGCGAGACTCAAATTCGGCCTTTTTTGCTTCTGCGGCATCGACGCGTGCTTGATCCATCTGATAATCAGGATTTGGAACGAATTTCCCCTCTTCAGTCTGGACAACTCCGCGAGATTGTTCCTCGATATAAACATCAGTTGCATGTTTCCCTATAGGAACAAGCTCAGATTGCCGCTCAACCACCTGATCACGCGCATTGAGAAGATCCTTAGTGATGATTTCCAGTTCGATCACGGCATGGGTGCGTGAGCTTTGATCGTGCACCGTCGATGTCGCAGTCTTGCGATGTTTCAGGCCTTTCTGTAGCTCCTGGTGCAGCTCTTCGAAACTCCAACATGCCTTCGTAGCAATTGGTCGGACTCTCACTTTTCCATTCTCCAGCATTTCCGTTTCGCCACGGATGTAGACCCGGCCATCGGATCCCTCGCGGACAAAGCACTCATTCCGCTCATTGAGGAGATCGAAAGCGATATTCTTCCGCAGTTCAAACACGCGGAGCCCAATGCCGAATCGATGGTTGCTGTCCTTCGAATTGATGTCTTCTAGAGCAGCGCTCAGTTGACGTGCAGCAGCTAAACAAAGCCCAAATTCATCCGCATGCTCAAAATCGTAGCCGATCATGGTATGGGATTTGCCGCTGCCTGAATGGCCATATGCAAAGAAATTGCAAGACTTGCCCTCCAGAACTTCTGGAATAATTGGTGCAACGACGCGGTTGAATACCAAGTGGTTGTTATCATTACATTCAATGATCCCATCAATTGAAAACCCACTCTTCCAGGATCTTTCCCTGGTCGAAAGTGCTTTAGCTTGCAGAGGGGAAGTGATGGAGACGCACGACTGAGGATTGCTGTGATGCTGGCCATATTCCCGCTGAATTTCTCCCGTTTCGGCCTCGCTCCGATTGAGAGGTCGCCATCTCATCCATACTTTAAATGCACTCATCTCCCTTACGCGTGAGTGTTCCGGTGATAGAGGAGAAGGAACACGAGCACACAGTCCAGGGGTATCGCACCGTTGGCTTATGTAACAAGGCAGCAATGGCCCCGAATCCTTCAAGATCCTTCAGGGCTAGAACCTTTGGTGGGGCGAGGCATCGTCAACAATAGTATGCTCCAGTATAGGCTAGGTTTCAGGCCTCTGATGGTGTGAGTTACTAGAATTTCATCGGAATGACATCGGGACGGACCCCACAAAGCCGAAATAGACGTTCAAATCTCGAAGGACGTGCCTATCACTAACCTATAGGCCTATTCAGGTCGAGGCGGGTTCTATGTACTTTGTACATTCAGATATGCAAGTCCTAACCGTGGACATATGGAAACTACTCGACCATAAATAGCCCCACAGGAAAATAATCCCGGACCCTGTCAGCATTTAGCCAGGGGGCAGAGTCTTGATCAAGCGCCCCCACTGCAGCATGGACATGGCCCAGTAGAACAGCCCGAAAGGCAACATGCAGCATGCAGCATGCTGCGAGGACAAGAAGCGGGGTTGTGCTGCAGCTTAGATTGATCATCCCTCGTTGCATACCGCGTAGTAAATAATACAACCCAGTGAGGTCGGCAGTGTACTATTATGAGTATCCATTATCAATCTTGGGAGGCATTGACATCCACGGTGCCTGGACATCATAACGAGGGGTTTCAATGCTGGCCCTGGTCAACAACCAGGGATTTAGATTGGATGATGTCAAGTACTCCACTGGCCGTGGATCGTCCCATTCGCCCATGGAACATGCAGACACGATCACAATGCATTTTATATACGGGGCTCGAGCTCAAAGGGAAATGCGCGTATGGACGGATCTATGCAGACGGTAAGTGTACACGGTATATGCTATTTTGGAGCGCACAACTCTCACAGGCTCTGCCGCACTTGCCGCACTGCACGATACCCCGCTGTTGATCGGTGTTGTATACATATGGGGCAAGAGAGGAATGGATAGACAGGAGATGTGGATGTCCAAAGCCAATTCAAAATAGAACGAAGTCTTTCCCAACAACAGTACTCCGTAGCGAAGAAGACTAAAGCCACTTAGCGTTGGTTGATCAAAGGCCCCATTTCTTTCCCCTTCCGCTCCATTCGGAGGCCCGCATCTCTTGAGAGAGACTTCAGTCTCAACGGTTCCACTCTTTGTCGGGATCGATATAAATAATAATTGGTCTCCTCGATAAATTCTTTTCTTTGTCTTCTCTGAAAGCAAAAAGGAGAGAGACCTCCCATTGTCACCCAAAACCCTAACAAGATACAACATAGGACCCTGTTTCCGTTGGTACTGACTAAGCATAGTTCCGCTTTTTCGAGTATCACATGCTTCTGTCGTCACATTCTGTCTCAACAGTTTCCTTTCTCTCAACACCCTTGTAAAGTGGCACACCATGGATCAAGGCCTTTCAACAGGGGCCCATCAGGATACTGATGGGCTACGTGAGAGAAATACACGCGTCGATTCAACAGTCGGTCGCGAGGCTTTAACAGCCGTTGGGGAAGGGGAGATCAAAGATAAAGATGGCAAAGCATCGAAGACCTTTGGGAGAACTCCCGATGGAACAGGTAAGCTCGCTGTGTGTTAATTATGTTTGCAATTGAATACAGGGTTTATCTGCATGCACTTGAGCCTCCCTTCGTGTTTCGTCAAGAGTCCGCTACTAACCGGGTCTGACGTATCATAGTGTTTACGGTCCCTCAGACTCATGACATGGTCTCCCAGTTACTTTTGCCATCCGAACCAAAGAATTTTGGTGATCTTGTGGTGTTGATTCTATTGGCGGGACATATTATGTTTCTCTGGGCACTCCCTGCGGGAGCCAAAATCCCCATCTTTGCAGTCACCTACCTGTTCTGGCGCCTGGCTTACAATGCGGGAATTGGGTGGCTGCTTCACAATCAGTCGCACCACAAGACACTAATTCGATGGGCGGAGAAGACCAAAGTCTTTGTCAACCCAGCCACTGGGGAGAACCCCCACCCTAAATTGTATAATTGGATCAAACGGGAACTGGAGACCAAGATCCCGCAGGATTACTCGTTCGACAATGCTCCAATTGAATACAACACCTGGCTTGTCTTTAGACGTCTTGTGGACTTGATCCTCATGTGTGACTTCACTTCTTACTGCCTTTTCGCGATAGCTTGTGGTCACCAACCCGTTGACGAGAGTATTCTCATGACTGTTCTTCGGTGGTCCGCAGGTATCGTGTTAGTGCTGTTTAACCTCTGGGTCAAATTAGATGCCCATCGAGTGGTCAAGGATTATGCCTGGTATTGGGGTGATTTCTTCTACCTCATTGACCAAGAATTGACTTTCGATGGCGTGTTCGAAATGGCGCCTCATCCCATGTACTCGGTTGGTTATGCGGGCTACTACGGAATCTCTCTGATGGCAGCCAGCTATAAAGTGCTGTTCATCTCGATCATTGCCCATGCAGCACAATTCGCTTTCCTCGTTCTTGTGGAGAACCCGCACATCGACAAGACTTATAACCCGCCACCACCCAGAAAGCGCTCTTCTACCTGTGCGGATTCTTCTTCCACCTTGCCCACCGATCTAGACACCCCGACAGCGCCAACTCCGTCTGAAGACCAAACTCCCAACGCGACATATTCGTATTCGGTTAAGCCGCCGCAGCCCGTCCACAACCTTTTGGGGCTGCACAACCTGGATTTGTATAGAACCACCGATTCATCGATCATGCTGGTTCAGCTTCTTGTATTCTCTATTACAGCTTTGACACCCTCTACACCATGGTATCAGTTGCTGTTCGTGGTTCTTGCTGCCATTTCCAGGATCTGGTATTCTGTAGGTATTGGGTATATCCTTCGGAATCAGTCCAACACCAAGTCTTGGACCAGGCACTTCGTCAAGTATGGTGACACGCCGCAGGAAGCGTGGAACCAATGGAAGGGCACTTATCATCTCAGCATGATCTTGTGTTACTCTAGCTTCATTGCTGCCGTGTGGAAGATGTACACATTCCCGGCCGATTGGGGCTATGGCCTGGTTCTGTTCCGACACGTGCTCGGAGCTGGCCTGATCAGTCTGCAAATCTGGACTTCGGTCAGCATCTACGAGTCTCTCGGTGAATTCGGCTGGTTCTACGGAGACTTCTTTTTCGATGACTCTCCAAAGCTCACCTACAACGGCATTTACCGCTTCCTCAACAACCCAGAGCGCGTTCTAGGTCTCGCAGGCGTGTGGGGCGCTGTTCTCATCACCAGTAGCGGAGCTGTCACTTTCCTCGCCTTGCTGAGCCACATCCTGAGTCTGGCTTTCATCCAGTTCGTCGAGCGTCCTCACATGCAGAAGCTGTACGGTCGTAGCCTTCGCCAGGATGCGGGTCTTGTGAAGAGTCTGAAGCGGTCCCTGCCACCCTCACTCAAGCAGTTGCACGGAAGTGTTGACAAGATGTTCGATGACTCCTTCGAGTTCATCGAGGAGATGCTTGATAATGCCCGACCGAAGCTCGCTGCGGGAGTCAACACCTTTGTCAAAGATACCACTGCGCTTTTCCAGAAGTACCCTGCTCGCGTCACCATCGCCCGAATTGATGCAGACCTGGCTGGATTCGACGTCCGCGATTATGCTCTGTCGGTTGAAGGTACCAGTGCTCTGTCCTTCGAGGAGAGCGAAAAGAATAAGGGTCGTGAAGGTGCAAACGCACGAATGCCCCTGGACCGCCGTGGCGATCTCAAGGACCTGACATTTGAATACGGCTCCCCGATCAGGGTCAAATGGACTGCCCCGCTCCACCACAGCAAGAAGGATTGGATTGGCCTTTACCGTGTGACAGACAATACCTCGCGAGAGGTTACTCGTGTATCATCGCAAGGCCGCTGGGTCGCAACCAACGAAGGCGCATATGACAACTTGACATGCGAAAAGGGTATCCTCACTAGTGATGTTGTTATCCCATCGTCCGAGCGTCAGGGCCAGGATCCCTGCGAGTTCGCGTCTGGTGAGATCGTTTTTGCTGGCGACAAGCTCTTCTGGACCCAGGGTGTCTTTGAACTCCGCTACCACCACAACGGTATGCACAATGTCATGGCTATCTCGAGACCATTTGAGATTCGTATCCGCCGGTCCGATGAGGATGAAACTATTTCTGACGGCGATTCTTTCGTGGAATCGGCTGTTGAGAATGCCTTGTTGCCCGTTGTTCGTAACTGTTTCGATCGTGATCCTGAAATCGCTCCGGAGACTGTTGATGAGCAGTTCGGTACCCTTGTTGAACGGGATGGCAAGTTTGCCAAGCGTGTTGTCTTTGCTGTCCATCAGATGTGAGCTCCCTCCCTTTCTTGATGCTCCTTCCAATGATGTATCATATTCTGACCCCCCTCGTCACGCAGGTTTGGTATCGAGTTGGCAGCTGAGGTTGTCAAGGCCGATGGCAACGTGCGGAACCTGGCTTGGAGAATATGCAATGCCAAGAAAGTTCTCGTAAGTATCAAACAGCCGGCTGAAATTAGGCCGTTGGACCAAAGCTAACTAGTCGATTATGCAGGCTCCCTACAGCATGTCAAGATCCAATGGCACGACGACACCACTCGAGGAGAGCAAGGAATGAACCCTCGAGGCAGATTCCTGATACGTGCAACCCAGCCATACATTTATGATGGCAGGAGACAACTTCGAGTTGAACGACATGCGTCTATCTCAAGTGCATTTGGCGCTCGGGATTGATGCTTTACAACAAGAAAAAGCCAAATCACAAAAAAAAAGAGATGTCATAAATTAAGATAAGATCATGTTCTGAAGCAATGAGGAGTTGTCCTGTTTTGGTTTACTTGCCTTGATGCAATGGATCATGCGAGGTTCGAGGAAGGTAATGATTCCCATGATGATTTTGTTTAGACTTCAGGGGTTGAGTGGGTGGCAGTGGTGATTTTCATCTTTTGGGGACTTTTTGACTGAGCCGATTACTTTTCTTCCCTATTTCATCGTATATAGCTTTAGGAGAAATCTATTGCTTTGCTTATCATCGTTGAATTCGCCTTTTTTAGGACTCTTGCGAGAACCAAACGTAAAACTGCTCGCAATGTCGTGAAATATACAAAGGCAAAAGTGGCTATCTTCATCGGGGCTTGTATGATACCTCCAGAAGATAGCTTCCAACCTCAACCATCTGCTCCTACCTTTCGTCTATCAGTTTAAGGGAATCATACCCGAGCATTGACATAGATGCAGCTTCACCACTCCACCAGGAACAGCTACCCTCATGCTCATGGGATACACAATCAAATTCGGTTACTGGGCTACGTACTACAAACAAGTTATTTCATAAGGCAAGTGTGTTAATACGCATGTGTATTGTACTATATATTATGGTATTCCGAAGTGCAGACCTAGGGGAAGCTTTGAATGCTGTCAGCGAAAGTCCAAAGACTCGAAAGAGCAAAACAAGCACGAGTAGCTTCACAGTTGCAAGCAACAGTAGAAGCATATACAGTATTCAGTCAAGCCGGTTAACTCATCCCATCCCCTGTTGGCCCCTCGCACCGAACTGTCACCCAAGACGGATAAGCAGCCCAGCATTAGGAAACCAACACAAGTCAAGTATAGCAGTACCATGCCGCGGACAAGACAACAATGCAAGGAACGTAATCAGACGACGACAAGCCCAAAGTCTCCAGGCTCCACAACCTTCCTCCCTTTCACACCAGAAGGCATGAAAGGTCCAGTATGAGGGAGATGGAAAACAGTGGATCGAAGCCTGTATTCCTCACAATGCTGTACGGCTTGGGTGCAACCTGAGGGGCGGTCCTCAAAGAGGTCGTTGAATGGATAGACTGGTTGTCATCATAATAACTGGGGGAGACGTGCAGTGGAATAGAGACAATGATGTACCTTTTGGGTATATGATGAGGTCGAACACCAATTATATGGATTACAGCTAGATCTTTTGACTTGTCAGCACGCTTGTCATTGACAGGATGGTTGAAAGACAATGATAATGACTCAAGAAGGATCAGGAGTTTTTGGTAAGGTATTTTGTTATCTTCAAAAATTTTGCAGAAGCAGAACTGAAAATGTTTTCTCATCATAATGAGTGCAGGTGGGAAAAGGGAAAAGGTATTGTTGTCTTACCTTATTAGTTGAAATTTTCATAGAGCTTCCTCATGGACTCGAAAACAAGTGAGGAGGGGTTTTAGTCCTGTCTTCAATCAATTGTTAGTCCCTGATGCATAGCAGTGGAATATTGATAAGCAATAGTGAAGTTGTTGTCATTATCAGATGGTGATGCATGTTTTGTTCATGGCCCATTTTTTGTCGCCAAACAGGAGTTGGAACTCTCTCGATCATGTAGACGGGGTTGGAGGGGATTGAAGGGTACTCACATATAGCATGTTAGTGGCAGAGAGAGTAGAATACATCAATTATCATCAAGAGTCAACTCCATCGACATTAGAAGGAGTTTTCTCTGATCGAGAATGTGTGTGAAGAAGAGGAAGGAAAAGGGAAGAGCAAAAAATCGAAGAAAAGTCGCCAAAAAGCCAAACGGCGCTAGGCGGTGGGGCCTACAAACAGTGCAAACTCCCAAGATTTCCGTTTCTGGGACTTCGACCATTGCGATCTCTCGACAGCTTCAGTATTGCGCCAAATCACCTAAAATGGCGGATAGAAGACGTATCAATGGGCCACCTGGTGGCACAAGACCTCCAGTCTTTGCATCCCTCCAAGAATCCTCAACAGACATCGCAAACCGCGCCCAGCGCCAGCGCCAACCCACCGAACTACGGAAAATCTGTATGAATCGCCGACAAGCTTTCTTGTTGATCGCAGCTAACCCTCAGTGCTCTAGTTCTCAAAGCAGGATTGATTCCAACTGCCTCAGGCTCTTCATACCTTGAATTTGAACCATCCGCTTCCCTCGCCGCCGCCCGCTCCAACCCCAAATCTCTGATCCCGCCCTCCTCAGCACTCAAATTGGCTTGCACTGTCCACGGACCAAAGCCGCTCCCCCGCTCTGCTGCATTCTCACCCAACCTTGTTCTCACCACTCATGTCAAGTACGCACCATTCGCCGCCCGCAAGCGGAAAGGACATATCCGTGATGCCAGCGAGCGTGACCTTGGCGTACATCTAGAGACCGCCCTCCGTGGCGCCATCATTGCCGAGCGCTGGCCCAAGAGTGGTCTGGATATTACTCTTACAATCATTGAAGCAGAGGATGACCGTTGGTGGGGTGATGCTCCCGACTCGCATGATGCATCATGGGGAATGATGAACGTTCTTGCCGGCTGTATCACAGCGGCTTCTGCCGCCATTGCGGATGCTCACATTGACTGTCTTGATCTTGTGTCCGGTGGTGTTGCTGCTCTGGTCTCGGATGACTCAAGTCAGTCGGCATCGTCTGCTCCCCGACTCATGCTTGACATTGACCCGGCGGAACATCGATCGATTCTGTCGGCTTGTGTGGTGGCATACATGCCTGCGCGCGATGAGATTACTGAGCTCTGGCTTAAGGGTGATAGCTCAAGGGCAGCTCTTGACAGAAACGATGGGCGTACGGGTCATGAAGCTTTGATTGACGGGGCTGTTGATGCAGCTCGTGGCGCTAATACTGTCTTGGCCGAGGCTGTGAGGGAATCTATCGCTAGGTCTTTTGCCTAAGTCTAAGATAGTCACACCACATAACGAATGAATGAAGTTTACAGGCTCTGTCATTGATGTAGCAATAAGCTAAGTTTTTTTTTTTGGGTGTTTCTGTTTAACAATCGATTTGAAGTTGTGTCACAGGACTAGATGATGCCCTAAAAAGCAAGAAGATGTAGCATTTCGCCACAGGTGCAATATCAACATAATTCGGATACACTCCATGTTGTCTGCCGTGATCCACTTCGTATAACTTACCTCTGTTTCCTACATTTGTGCCTTCTGGTGGATCGTCTATTGTCGCAATAGGCCTCCATATTCTTGACGGGGCTCTTGCCGGAGATCCCCCTGGACCACCGGGCTATGCAGAAGGTGGAGAGTGACTTTGACCAGACCCATTTACTACCTATAATGCCAAGCCTATAGAGTGAATCAATTGATGACTTTTTCATCCAATATCTCCAGCCATGTAACGAGTATTGCACCAGTATATGTTGTATGTACCTCTTAAGTGTATTTCGACTACACGTATACAAAAGGGGGGCACTACACAAGCTGAATAACTCAGACTACCAGACAAGATTTATATATACGATTCCTTTTCATATGACGAGGCAACCTACCTACTCCATCCGTATTACGTAGTATAACTATAGATAGAGCGGCTTTGACATCCATCCAGTCACGCGACACATATGCCACTACTAGTAGTATCATTCTTAAAGTACTCCGTAGGTTCGGTGGGGTTGCAGACAGATGGCCTAAGCTTTCAGCAAGTTCCTACGGAGTACTCGCTTTTATATTGGTATTCCATCGGCGTTATGTCTTTCTGCAGCTAGAGGTGGAATTCATTGCAGTTACTTGTACAGGGTATAACACATACAGTAGGGTCGGGGCAGCTACTCCGTACTCCGTATATTTGCACATGTATACATATTAATAGATGTAAGATTAAATTTAGAGAATGCATTTTCATGTTAAAAATCCTATAAAGAAACCGCCAAGGAAAAAGGGATGGAATTCAACGTTAGACGGTTAATGGCTTCCCCTTAATCAAGTTACGACGATCTAGTGCAAGAGACCCATCGGAATCGATCGATCGTGGGACATCAGATCTAAGGAGTTCGTGATGAACAACATACGATGGGTAATTTATTGCACAAAGTACGGACTACAATAGAACTTGAACAGGTCGAATGTCGAACTCCACTTGGAGCGTTTTTGTTTCTTTTTCGCAAGAACGTGAAAGATCGGCTCAATCTGCCCCTGAGAGTCAACAGAGTACATACGGAGTACTACTACGTACAACATACTCGGTCGTACTCCGTACTCTGGGCTCCGTAGGACGTCCAACACGAACACACGGAAACGAATCCGAGATCCGCCTCTAATTTTTGACTTTTGCTTTCTCTTTGAATCCTTCCAAATCAGCCTTTCGGACTGCTCCATCCGATTTTAGTATTCCAAAATAACCACAGCCCGGTCCAAAAATGGTGTTCGGTTCGTGTGCCCCCGCTACATAGACGGCTCACGGTCTGGCGATCACCTCGTTGCACCAATGACCGGCTTGCGCGGAAATTGGAAGCTCCATCGCATGCCACAATTCAACAATTCAAGCCCCCAATCCACTATCGCTCTCTCCCGCTCGACATAATTAGGTATTCGAACCTCCCAATGAATCGCTGATTGGCGCACGATCCCTGATGGATGTCATTGGGAAATCATCGGAGAAGATTCTCGCCCATCACCCAGCGAGATGGATCCTGTCAAAAAAAAAAAAAAAAACCTTCACGTGTGGATCATTGCCTCGGATGGGGCAGCTCGGCTCTCAGCCTATTATGCAGCCTAGACGTTTTCTGAGAAGGAAATGTCCACTCGCTGCAGAATCCCATTCTGATGCAGCCCTTGAGAAAGACATGAGTGGACGACAAAAAAGTCTCTCGAGACTCGAAAGGATATGTCGTAGAAAGGCTTCGAGTTGCAATTGCCAGGAAATTACCGAGACAAATCCCCAAACAAAGAAAAATGGCATATATCCTTAAAATTTTAGCGTTGGAACCGTCACGCCTCATCTTAGGGATGGAGAAGACCGGGTCCCCCCTGATCCAGACACAAGACCGGTAGATCTGCATTCTGCTTTGACAGGATAACTACTCCGTACTGGAGCCCTTTTCTACTTTTTCTTCGGGACTTTGTGTCTTTGACTTGGCTTTCTTATTTTTCCCTTTCCACTATGATATGATACCTGGACCGTGTGACGGTCTTCAATTCCTCGAGCTTGGATGCCATGACATCAACTTGTTCAATCCTTGATGACCGCTGGTCTCGTCGCTCCTTTGATCATTAGCTTGACACTATTCTATTTTATCTTTATTTTATCTTTTTCCCGTCTACACTACCGTTGCCCTTCGTTTTCCAATTGCGCGCCGCTTTTGCGCTTGATATCTACTTCAATTCTACTATCTACTTCGAATCTTCAACATGGTTGGACTGAAGAAGCTATTCCTGACGGACAAGACTCCTCGCCCGGCAACTAGCCTTGGACTCGAGGGCTATGACATAGATCAACCCTATTTTCACACGGCGGTTGACTCGCCTGCACGAAGTCACTTTGAGGGCGGTTTCTCATCCAGAGATTCGCGGTCACTAGATGTGGCTCATCATTTTGATCAGATCGAGAAGCAATTCGAAGATCTACATGATCAACTGGAACGGCCGACATCTTCTCAATCCCAACTACGGCCTCTCAGCTCTACTTTCGCGCCACCCAAACCCCAAAATGGCCGACATATCGACTTGATGGCTGCTCTATTCTCTACGGAGCACAATCAAGCAACTACCCCGGAATCACTTTCTCCTCCTGCCAGCGCATACAACGAAGATGTTGCGGAACGAAACATGACCCGGTTTCTACGGATTCAATATAGGAATGGACTCGCCAGGTCGGGTATACTTTCGGCCCTATACCAAGAGGATGTGGCTGACAGGAACATTGCGAAATATAACCGCCCCGATCGCTCTTTGTCTCACATAAGTTCTCGGTCATCGCCAGCTGCGCCTGGTAGAGTACGAATTCCAGAAAGCCAACGGCGCAAAGCCAGGAAGCGGGATCCAGGGAAGCCTAGCTGGGCATCAGCAGAAAATCTACGGACAAAGCTCTCCCCAGGCGATGGCTCGGGCACTTCATCTCCCCGATCACAGTCCCACCTTGGCAATTACCTTAGACCCCGGAGATCTGCACCGAGCCTCTCTGCGGACGAAGGCTTTGTCCCTCAAGAAGATGCACCCCCAACTCCTGTCCAGCGCTTGGGTGTTCCTCCTGCCTATAAGCAAGGCAAAAGGTGGAGCAACACTCCTCTGCCTGACAGCCCTACAATTCCTACCCCAATGGGTGATAGTGCTGGCGCCGCCGAGGCTCCTTCGGTGCCACGACCACCCGCTACCATAGCTCACACGACACAAAGATCGCTCCCTCCGCCACAGTTATCAGAGCTAAGCTCTAAAAAGAATGCGCGAGGACTCTCCATCAACACGCAGTTAGCTGCCCAAGGACGCCCAAAGATTGCGCACCGTGCCATCCAGCCGCCAACACCCTCGATCTGCGAATTGAAGCAGGCTCCTAGCATCGCAGAAGTCATGAACAGTCCTCTGCCAGTTCCCAGTCCAATCAGTCCCCCAAGATCATCTTCACGCTTCAAAGCCTCGGACATGATGGACCTTTTCAGCAAGGCTTATGCGTCCGCCCGAGGCTCCCACCCAACTTACGAGACGCTGCAGGACGCTATAGTCCGCGAGGTCAATTCCCACGAGGCATTCCGCCGAGTCCCTGTGCCTGCCCCAGGGCCTCCATTCACACCCTCGTCAGACCAAACTGAGTTCAGCAACGACTCCAGACCATCAACCGGACTTCACCGAAGCCTCTCAGCGAAGAACCGCCTCATGAGCAAGAACTCTTACAAGCACAAGAGAAACCCCGAAACCCGCCGTAGCATCTCAACCAGCGTCGGCTACGACCGCCTCCTACGAAAAGTCTCCTCCCCAACTCGCCGTCGACACACCGACGCCCCAGCCCCAACCCCAGGTTTCCTGGCCGAATTCCAACCCCACAAAGACCCCATCATCACCCGCCCCGGATCCGGAGAGCCAATTACGTACCTGGACGTACTGCGCGCAAGCAGTGAACAGCGGCCTATCTCAACCGGCTGTGCAGGGCCTTCTGTATCCCGCAAACGAGGACAATCGGAATCCATTGGCAACCTCGCCGCCATGCCTTGCTCGGCCCCCGACGTGCCTTTTGCCCCCGCGACAGTCTACTGTATGCAAGCTCACTCAGCTCCTTCGAGTAATACCTCGCATGAAGACAGTGACGATGATATCATTCACCTGCCCAACCCGACTCCCCCGCCGCGCGTGCAGATCGAAGGCGTCGACGAGAACAACGTCCGCTATGTGATCGATGCTGCTTCGCCGGATGAGGCGCAGAAACTCATGTACTGGCCTCAGCAGATTCGCCGCGGTGGTTCCTCCAACCATTACGGGAATAGTTTGTCGCCGTTGTCTCGTGCTCGCATGCAGCTTCGTTCGCGCTCGGTTGAGGCTTATTAGGATGGAATCAACGTTCTTTTTGGATGATTCACCAATCCAGCCGGGGATGTTTCTCTTTTGCCGCATGATAACGATGCTCTCATGACTTTCTCGCTCTCTCGCTTTCTCGCTTTCTCCGAAAAAGCCTTTCCGGCCTTTCCACTCATTTTCTCTTGGCCCTGTCGGATCAACCTACATAGCGCTCAATCCTTCTCTCTGTCCAACTCATACACATCGTATCCATATATCCCGTCTATACTAACCCTAGTCTATCTCTCACCATATCTCTTTTTCACTTGTCTTGTCTCAGACCCTGCCAACCTCAAAACTATTTCCTTGTCTTGTCCTAATACCGTGGTTGCATGATTTGGCCGGAGTTCCTGTCGTGTCAATGTCCTTGTCATTATTATTACCAGTATATTAAATCTCCATAGCGTTTGCTGCATCTATCAATATCATATTATTCCCAAGAGATAATTGTCTCTTCCATCATGAAATGAGTCTTTGCCAAGTCCAGTTTATCCCCTATCATGTAAGTACTGTGGTCAATTCATTTTATCATGTTTCTACTGTTTTCCTTTTTGGTACGGCGTATCAACTTTCTGTTTCGCGTTGGGTGTGAAGGCTCAGCGTTTTGCTTTCAGGGTCTCGGGATTTGGAATCCTCCTGGGCTGATATCTTGTGCTATTTATGTATGTGCTATTTACTATTAGTGCGGTACTAGTTTACGGGATTGCGGATATCAAAAAAGCCACACAGAGGAATAAAGGAAACCATAGAAAAGCAATAATGACATGTCTCATTTTCATAATATCATTGCCACTACCTGCCATTCCCCCCCTAAACTCCACATTGACAAGTCATCATATTGAAGGGACGCCTCGGAACCCACAGAAGAAAATGCCATATAGTCTGATACTCCGACTTTTGTTTCACTATGCACTGGAGAGTGTCGCAAAATACAATGCCCTCAATACTCGGTGGTAGCGACCACTGGTGCCTCGGACTGCATGGTAGTTTTGGCGGCAGCAGACGAAAGTCCTGATCTGGATACAACGTAATAGCTTAATAAGAGCCTGTATTGAGATAGTTAGTGTCTTGCCATGAATCGTAGGGGAGAAAAAACCAGGGGAGTAGAAACTTACGGCCAAACATGCACCACTTCTCGGCAAGACGCTGGCACTTGGGGTTGCAGCAGGGAGTAACGCCTTGCTCAAGACCCTCGGGCTGCTCGAAAGGAATGCAGAGAGACTTAGCACCCATGCTGGGGGCCTTAGCATCCTCAGCCTCGCCGGAGTCTTCCTCGGCCTTGCGAGCACTCATGTCCTTGATCTGGTCCTCGCACTCCTCGGTCAAGCAGTGAGGGATAACGCAGATGTTCTTGTTGTTCAGAGCGGGAACAAAGTCATCCCACTTGGTGATCTTGATGCGGTGAGCCTTAAACTGCTCGTTGGCACGGTTGTACAGGTCAGACTGGATGGTCTCAAGCAACGCAGGAACGCCAGTGGCCAGCTCGGGGATCGGGAGGCTGCCCTTGCCATCCTTGCCGGGGATGTCACGGCGGGCGGTGGTAACAAAGTGACCGGCTGACTCACCGGGGCCGAACTCAAGGCGCAGAGGCACACCGCGGAGCTCGTACTGGTTGAACTTCCAGCCGGGGGAGTAGCTGCTCTTGTCGCTGTCGGCACGGACGCCGGCAGCAACGAGAACGGCGACGAGACCGTCGACCTCGGCATTGAGCTTCTCGCGCTCCTCTTCGGTAGTCTTGGCTGTGAGACCGACTGGGACAATGATAACCTGAAGCTCAGCCACACGGGGAGGCAGGACGAGACCCTTGTTGTCACTGTGGATCATGACCATGACACCTAGTGAGCGGGTCGACAGACCCCAGGAGTTCTGCCAGACGTGCAGAGGGGGCTTCTTCTCATCGACCGTGGAGGTGGGATCCTCAACGGTGATGCCAAACATCTTACTAAAGTTCTGGCCCAGTCCGTGGGATGTACCACCCTGAATACCACGGCCAGTAGCGGGGATGTAACCCTCGACAGTGGTAGTGTAGTTACCACCGGCGAACTTCTCCTTCTCAGTCTTCTGGCCCTTAACGACAGGCACGGCAAGGAGTTCCTCGTAAATCTTGGCATAGTAGTCAAGGATGCTCAAGACTTCCTCGCGGGCAGCACCTTCAGTCAGGTGAGCAGTGTGACCTCTGCGGATTGTTAGTATGCTATTTTGAACAGAAATAAGACCCAAAAACCTACTCTTGCCAAAGGAACTCTCGTGAACGGAGGAGGGGCTGAGGGTGTTTGAATTCCCATCTCACTACTGACGTTAGCAACATTTCGGGAGTATGGAGAAAGAACGGATACCATACCGACTGAGTTCCACTGGTTGAGACGAAGGGGGAGATCACGGTGGCTACGAATCCACTTGGCGTAGTAGGGGTACATGACAGTCTCCGAGGTAGGGCGAATGGCAATCTTCTTCTCGAGGGGGGTTGAGCCACTGGAAGTATGTCAGTATAGTTCAATTGAAGGAGGCATTACAGGGCTAAGGGACGACATACGCATGAGTGACCCAGGCGACTTCAGCGGCAAATCCCTCAATATGGTCCTTCTCCCGCTGCAGGACATCCTCAGACACAAACAAAGGGAAAGAGCAGTTCTTGACACCCATTCCCTTAATCGCTTTGTTGAAGTATTCTTGGATCTCCTCCCAGATGAAGAACAGCGCGGGCTTGAGAATGAAGCAACCCGAGACATCGTAGTAGTCAAGCAAGTCACCCTTGGTGAGAACCTGCTGATACCAGCCGGAGAAGTCCTCCTCCTTCGAGACATCAATACCGATCAAAGCGGCACCATCAACCTTCTTCTTAGAAGCTTTCTTGGCCTCTGGCTTGCCGATACCCTTCTCTCCCTTCTTAGAGGCCTGCTTATCGGCCTTATCGGCCTGCATTTTCGCGAGCTTGGCGGCTTTTTTGGCGGCGTTCTTTGACTCACCCGCCTTGTCTTCAGCGGGGGTTTGAGTGCGGTCAGGCAGGGTCTGAGGGGCAGCTCCCTCGAAGGCGGGGTTGTCGCTGGGATTCTGGCTAGCCATGTTGAAGAACGAGTGTCTGACTAGACAGTGAAAGAAGAGTCCGAGTCGGAAGTAGGATTGCAAGCAAGCGAAATCGGGGTATGACTCCCCTCCGTAAAGTGGGATGCGATATCGAAAATTACCAGCACACCGCCTCGGCAGAACTTTTAGTGCCCACAGCAGCCCCCCCGAAGCCAGACAGCTCTGCCATCGCACTCGAATAGCTCATATTACATCGTCTGTTTTAATTATGGCAGGCATTTTTGAGGCGCCGCGGAATGCGGACACACTCTGTGAGTTTTTTATCTGATCGATCATCGTTTTCATTGCAATAAACTGACCAGTCTCGCACAGTCTTGGGTGGGCAGAAAATCACCGGTGCTGATGTCCGTGAGCAGAATGGTATGTTGAATTATTGATGGTTTTGCCGTTGCTAGGGGTGGGTAGCTGATTCCTTGCAGTTCTGGCGACACAGGCGATCGCCAATGTCATCAAATCCTCCTTCGGTCCGTCCGGTTTGGACAAGATGATGGTGGACGACATAGGGGTATGGAAATGATAAACCCCGCAGAGCTCGAACGCAGCTTCTAACATCTGACAGGATGTGACTGTGACGAACGATGGCGCTACTATTCTGTCTCTTCTTGATATTGAGCACCCTGCGGGCAAGATCCTCGTTGATCTGGCCCAACAACAGGACAAGGAGGTATGGGCATCTACAACAGACTACATCCCAGAAACACACGCTGATCATACCAATTTCGATAGGTTGGAGATGGTACTACCTCAGTTGTTCTGATCGCCGCTGAGCTTCTCCGGAGAGGCAACGAGTTGATGAAGAACCGTATACACCCTACCACGATCATCAACGGATACCGAATTGCCCTGCGCGAAGCCGTCAAGTATATGAATGAAAATGTTACGACTAAGGTGGATAGTATCGGAAAGGAGAGCTTGGTCAACATCGCGAAGACTTCCATGTCCAGCAAGATCATCGGTTCTGATTCCGATTTCTTTGCGAACATGTGTGTGGATGCAATGCTGCAGGTGAAGTCCGTGAACCAGAGAGGCGAAGTCAAATACCCAGTCAAGGCCGTGAACTTGCTTAAGGCCCACGGAAAGAGTGGCAACGAGTCCGTACTCGTGGACGGTTACGCGTTGAACTGCACTGTTGCTTCCCAGGCTATGACAACCCACGTGAACGACGCCAAGATCGCCATTCTCGACATGAACCTGCAGAAGGAGCGGATGAAGCTCGGTGTTCAGATTACAGTGGAGGACCCTGATCAATTGGAGAAGATCCGTCAGCGGGAGTCCGGCATTGTTATGGAGCGTGTTGATATGATCCTGAAGTCTGGTGCCAACGTTGTCCTCACGACTAAGGGAATCGACGACATGGTTCTCAAGCTCTTCGTTGAGAAGGGAGCCATGGCAGTCCGTCGCTGCAAGAAGGAGGACCTGCGCCGCATTGCTAGGGCCACCGGTGCTACCATGGTCAGCACCCTCTCTGACCTCAACGGAGATGAGAAATTCGATGCATCAAACCTTGGACACGCGGAGTCGGTCTCGCAAGAGCGTATCTCAGACGACGAGTGCATCCTGATCAGGGGTACCAAGATTCACACTGCAGCTTCCATTATCCTCCGTGGTGCCAACGAGTACAGTTTGGACGAGATGGAGCGTTCTGTTCACGACTCTCTCTGTGCCATCAAGCGTACTTTGGAGAGCGGAAGCATTGTTCCCGGTGGTGGAGCCGTGGAAACCGCACTTCACATCTACCTTGAGGAATTCGCAGTCACAGTTGTAAGTAGTATTGTTCGCTGTTACCTTCTTCTGGATCTGTTTCTAACATTTACATTACAGGGTTCTCGTGAGCAATTGGCTATTGGCGAGTTCGCACAGTCTCTCCTTGTCATCCCTCAGACTCTGGCAGTCAACGCTGCGAAAGATTCATCTGAGCTCGTTGCTCAGCTCCGTGTCCGTCATGCACTGTCACAGCGTGTGCAGGACGGCGATGCTAACGAGGAGGAGAAGGCCATTGCCAAGAAGAAGACTTACCGTAACTACGGTTTGGATCTGACTAAGGGGCGGGTTCACGACACTCTGAAGGCTGGTGTGCTGGAGCCCAGCATGAGCAAAATCAAGCAGCTCAAGAGTGCTGTGGAGGCTTGCATATCCATCATGCGCATTGACACGATCATCAAGCTGGACCCCGAGCAGCCGCAGGATGATGGTCATGGCCACTAAGCCTAAGCTCATTTTGACTACTCCAATCCTAAAAAAAAGGCAGTAATATGATGTGACATAGATGATCAGCAGTAGTAAATTTTCATTTCTGCTGCAACTGCATATGAACCAATTTCTCCCAAAGTAGATACATGAAACCCATGGTCCTAAACAACAATTCTACTAGTTTATATCCCTCACTGCCGCTTGGCGGCCATCAACTTCCGGTATTCCTCAACGATATTCCTCCGCTCACCGGCCAATTCTTCACGGCGTCTCAAACTTCCAACCGCAGCAGGCACGTTGGCAACATCAACCTTGGCCCCACCACGTACCTTAAAGATCTCCCGGGGTTTAACCAACTGAGGTGGCGCCTGGGCAACCTCAAATGGATTCTTCTTCCGCTCCTCGTCACGCTTCTTCAGCTTAGCCCAAGGATCAGGATCATCATCCCCGCTATCAGAAGCATTCCCATTGGTATTCTTCCCCTTCTTTTTCTTCGCAGCAGCAGCCTTCTTCTTCTTCCCACCAGCCTCAATCTCCCACTCCTTCCACTGCCGCAACTCGACCTCCATCTCATCCTCCCGCTCTTCCCGCTCCTCCTGCTCCTTGTCCCGAAGCTTAGCCTCCTGCTCACGCCACCCTTTCTGCAATCGCAGCAGATGCTTCTCATGCTTCGTCCGCTTGTGCTGCTCCTTGTTCTTGGCATCACTCGTTTTAACCGACTTGGTCATCTGTGACAATGGCATTTCGCGGTCAACACGTGCTGCGAACTCCGCCAGCCGCTCGCCAGGCATGATCTTAGGCATTTCGGTCTTCTCCTTGGCGGCGGGTTTGGGTTGCGGCTCCGCTGCCTTCGTGGGCTTCTTCGATGACGCTGTGGCGTCTTCTGTGACATTGCGCTTGCGCTTGTTCGGGCGCTCGCCCGTCTCTAGTCCTGATGGTGCCCGTCGACCCGTTTGCTGGTATTGCATTAGGTGGCGGAATGCTCTCGGCGTGTCGTCTTCG
Source organism: Penicillium rubens (assembly GCF_028828025.1). Classification (NCBI taxonomy): domain Eukaryota; kingdom Fungi; phylum Ascomycota; class Eurotiomycetes; order Eurotiales; family Aspergillaceae; genus Penicillium; species Penicillium rubens. The sequence goes on along the minus strand of NW_026890601.1, from coordinate 1,393,312 downwards.
GTGACATTCTTGGAGCGGTGGGTGGGTGCTTTGTTGACGCTTTGCTTTTGTTCTTTGGCTTGATTCTTGTTGACGAGCTTTTTGCCGTTCTTGCCTAGCTTGGGCTTGTCCAAATCGCGAACTGGAAGTGCTTTTGCGATCTCTGAGGGTGGGAGATCGAAGAGGCTGACGCGAGGGGAATCGTCAGTTTTGGGCTTTGAATAAACCTTATAGAATTGTAATGCTCACGCTTTATCGGCTTCGCCGCGTCTCTTGTGTTTGTGAGGCATTTTGGGTGGTTTTGCTGTGGAAGATTTGAGGATTGGAGTTGTTAGCGGAACTTTTTTCATCGAGGTTGGTCTTATCTTATCGCACTGTATGGGCGGCCCGTGGACCACGACGTACAATCCTGGCCATTTCTACTTTACATTCGTCTTTATTGGCCCCATACTGGAAGAATACGTATTACAGTGGTTGGGCTCGATGATCGAGGGACATGTTTGTTCCAGTCAGATAATACAAATAAGCCCGAAATAAAGGGTATGCTACGCTAATTAATATGCCCTCCCAAACGCCGGTAAAATGCCCACAGGCAAAAGACAAAAGAGAACATCCAGACACCTCGTGTAATGCAAAACAGTAAAAAGCACAGGGGGACACCGGGGAATCATTCGTCTTCGTCGTCAATTGAGTCTTTCATATCAGCCCAGCCACACATCCAGCGTTTACCCTCAGATTCACCATCGTTTCGAAGCTCGCGAGCCTCGGGCCCCTCACGCCAGCATCGGGCGGAGTAGTCGTCACTCACAGAAATGAGTTCGCCAGATGGGGTCCAGGATAGGCCGGTGACCTCTTTCTGATGACCTTCAATGAGAGGAGTACCTGATTGGTGAATTGGGATGGTATCTTCGAGACGGCCGGACAAGCCGATTCCAGAGTTGGTGCGACGAAGTCCTGAGCGAGTGGTAAAAAGGGAAGTCTTGCTAGGCAGGGATTCGGCTGGAGATTTCACTGGAGATTTGAGGTACCGTTCATCGGTAGGGAAAAGAATGGGACAGTGGTCACTGCTCCCCGTGGCCAGCATCTCCGGATGATCGTGGCTTGCTTTGCGCACTGCCAATTTGACATAGAATGAGGAAATTTGGAGGCGAGGGTGCCGGAAACCATATAAAGGCCCAAGACCGTCTTTGTCGGAGCCTCCAGTCCTTCGTGGACGGTTGTTGTTGAGCGAAAGTTCAGGCGCATGTCCGAGAATCAAGTGTGATGTCGAATATGCGTAGACGGTGTTATCTCGACAAAGTGTGTATAAGCGGGAGCCATCTCCTCCAAACGCCATGGAAGTCAGGCCAAAGCGTCGATACTTCACATGGCTTTCTGGCTCTTGTGTTGTAGATAGAGGGATGACGGGTCGACCACGGCGATTATTATGCGCTGTTCGCAAGTCCCAGAGTCTGACACTTGCGCTAGCCTCGGAGGCCGTAACAAAAAGATTTTCGCGACCAGGCGGGAGAAAAGCGAGAGAAGTAACGGTGATATCGGTGCGGCCAATTGGTGGGGCTTCATTCTTGTCCATGGTTGATTTATGAGAGGTTGTGTATGCATGAGCACCTTCAATGGTATTTAGAACATGTGGGTATAGCATCTTTGGGGGTGCAGTAGTGGCGGCGTTTTCGGTTTCGGATTCTAGGGAGCATTGGACTTGCAACGCAGGCCGTTCAAACCCTTTGCAGCGGAGATCCCAAATATTGACATTTCCATCCCGACTACAAGTAGCAAGAACCTTATTGTTAGACGCCGGTTGGAATTGAACACGCTTAACGGAGGATGAGTGATTCGATAAACAGTGGATGGGTCGTTGTGTTGTCATATCAATAATAAGAGATGTCTGGTCGCCAGATGCAGTTGCCAGTAGCATGTCATCCGACGAGAACTCGAGGTCCATGATCGAATTCATGTGTGGACGGAACCCAAGATAGGCGTGAGTGAAACCAGGATCCTCGTCAATCGATGAATCCAAGAGGCGAATTCCACCCTCTTCGTCGCCCACTGCAACAAGAGAATTTGCTTCAACTTGTCAGCGTGTATAGAGATCGCTCAAGTAAAAGATGACTTACTGTTGCATGAAGCATTGCAGAACGGGAGGGCCATTGAACCCTCCGATCCATAGCTAGCACACGTGTGCCGGTCCCGCGGTTGCGAATAGAAGTTTGAAGTTAGATCTTGCCAGCCTAGAGAGAAAGTTAGGGGTGTACAAGTAAACAACGGGGTTGAATACCGACCAGCGCCAGAGTTAGATCGTAGGGTTACTTTATTTGCACGAGCCCCGGCCACAGTTCGCATAAACAATGCACCAGACGATTGCAATGCCTGGGAGCGGCGCACAGGGGCTACGGGGGGATTTCGCTTGGGTGGACTTGGTGGTGCCAATGCATTAAGGCGGATGTCGATGTGTGGAATCTTACTATCTTGTTCCACATCATGCGTCGGAGACCGGACACGAACTCTCTTCAGAGGCGAGGATTGCGGAGAGACGACCGACGAGAATGAGTTCTTTCTTTTCCTGCTTGGTGTGCGAATAAAGTCTTCCGGCAAGCCATCGTGGGGACTCCTGGTGCTGCCAGCTTTGGAGGTTCTCGAAAAGGCTGGTCCCAGACGATTCACCGCGGGAGATGTCAGGGCCCGTAAGGCCTGCCGGCTGGTTGAAGGCGTGGTAGAAGTATCCGTACTTGGTAGCAAAGAGCGCGGGGTAAAGAATCGACGGAATGACCGGGGCGTTACAGTCGGTGGCTTTCTGGGTCTGCGAGTATCGGAAGCAATAGACGGCGGGGATGAGGGTGGCTCTGGAGGAGGAAGGACAGGCTCTGACCGGGGTACCTCCGGGATATTGGAGATGTCCATTGTGTGTTTAACAAAAAAAAGCAGAAAGAAAATAGAAAGGCTATGGATGCATTGGTGGCTGGAAGATTCGAGGCTAAAAGGGATCGGAGATGAATCGGGCAAGTTGGATCTTTTTTTCGTGTCGCGACGTGACGCGATCGTGCTAAGGCGACTAAGGCATTTTACCCCCTCCACCCTTTCAATATCGAACTCCTTCAATCCAAATTGTTCCTCCTTTCTGGTTATCTACTGCAAGTTGGCTTAGCCTAATCCCCGGCTCAATTGTTTTGGCTTTTCGTCCCAAAACGCGTGTAAATCACTACATAAACATCTAGACAATCTTGTTGTCAACACTTGTCAATTCCAGACAACAATTACATTTATTGCTAAAGATAACCATTTCATGGAACATTGGAACATCGGTATCTCCCCTGGCTTAAAGATTGGAATGCCCTTCATACCATTGGGCGAGCAGCCCAACAATCCTGGTGCATACAACAACATATGTAGGACTAGACATCACGTCACGTGACGTAGATGTATAAGGAAATACAAGTGTCCCACGAACAATTACATAGTATCCTATCGAACTGTATCGCACATTGGGAAATACCAATCGGTTTGTCAACTTGTTAGCCCTATGGATCCTATACTCCGTACGGAGTACGAATGCCTTAGATAGGACTGATGATTCGTGAGCTCGTGGGCCAATTTCAAACACGGTTTCAATACTCCATAACTATATATACCCTTTGGTTTGGTTCAGTTCAGCCAGTCAGCTAGTAATAGCCTTCAAGTTCTCTAGGAATCTTAATACCGCATTTTGGTCACCGTACCAGTCTGAAAAAGACATAACAAGATACGAAGGCCCTATTCTCATGGATGTAATCTTGGTAGGATATCAATAAAATACCTTGTCTTTGTTTCTTCATATATGTAGACTTGAATTGAATAATAAGAAAAGTCGGCGGGATAACTAGTTCGTTAACTAGTTATCAGGGCATTTGTCCTTAGGATTCGGGCATAAATTTGCTGACTAACGACCCCATGTACCTACACCGCTTAGAATGTTCTGCCGTGTCCGCGGAATTTTTTTTACCTTTTCTTTTGAGGAATTAGACCGCAATCTGCAACTGCACGATTCGGTTTTGCCAATTTAAAGATGGCGCCAATCAAGCGCAAGGGCAATGCCCCCGAAGAAAATACTGCCCGCCAGCCCCAAAAACGTGCTAAAGTTGGAGCGGAGGAGTCCAAGAAAGACCACAAGAAGTCGAACGATGCCACCACATCCACCGCTGGGAAAGCTTCGGAACTTTCTGTGCTGCGCGATGACGAGCCTTCGTTCCCTCGTGGTGGCGCAAGTGTTCTGACACCATTGGAGCGCAAGCAAATTCAGATTCAAGCCAACCGAGATGTTTTGTTCGAGCAAAAGGAATCTGGAAATAAGAAACCCGCCCAGAAGGCGCCTTCCAACGAATTCGCTGAGGAAAGCGACGACGATGTTGAAATGGAAGACGAAGAGACCACTACGACTACAAAGAAGCCACGCAAGAAGAAGTCAAAGAGCAAGAAGACCGCGGGCAAGGAAACTGATGACAAGCAAGATGTCCGCATCGAGGGCCTTAGCTTCAAGGTACGTACAAGAAAAGTTTTCATACTGCATCACTCTAACAATTGCAGCGTATTGTACCCGGAGCCATGATCCTGGGTCAGGTCTCGAGTATCAACGCCCACGACATCGGCCTTTCGCTACCCAACAACCTTACCGGCTACGTCCCTCTCACATCCGTTTCGAAGGGCCTCGAAGACAGACTCGAGAAGTTGTTGAACGACGAAGGTGAAGATGATGATGCCGAGGACAGCTCTGACGACGAGTCCTTTGACTTGAAGGATCATTTCTATTTGGGTCAATACCTGCGGGCATTCGTTGTGTCTACTGGCAGCAACCCCGATGACCCCAAGGCAAAGAGCAAGAAGCGAATTGAGCTTTCGGTCGACCCTAGACAAACAAATACCGGCTTCTCGAAATCCGATCTCGTTGTGAACTCGGCTGTCCAAGCGTCCGTTGTCAGTGTGGAAGATCACGGTGTGGTCATGGATCTTGGCATTGAAGGTTCAGAACTGAAGGGCTTCATGTCCTCCAAGGAGACCGACCCCAGTGTGGATTATTCTAGCATCAAGGAAGGCTCTGTTTTCCTTTGCATGGTCACTGGTCAGAACCCCAGTGGCAATGTCATCAAGCTGTCGTCCAACTTCCAAACGTCCGCCTCGATCAAGAAGTCCAACTACCTCAGTTCGGCGCCTACCATCAACACTTTCCTCCCCGGTACCGCCGCAGAGGTTCTTCTCACGGAAGTCACATCGAACGGAATGATCGGAAAGATTATGGGTATGCTCGACGCAACTGTTGATCTTGTCCAGTCTAGCATCAACGGCAAGGTTGACTTGGAGAAGAAGTACAAGATTGGCGCAAAAATCAAGGGTCGTATTATTTCAACTTTCCCTGCTGCCGAGCCTCTCAAGGTCGGCTTTTCTATGCTCGATCACGTCCTCAAGCTCTCTTCCGAAGCTCGCGGTCCCGGTTCTTCTGACGATGCACCTGCTATTTCCGCAATAATCCCTGAGGTCAAAGTCGTGAAGGTTGATCAGGGTCTGGGTGTGTATGCTCGGATTGGAGAAACAAAACATATGGGCTTCGTTCACATGTCGAGACTTTCTGATGGCAAGGTCGAAACAATTGATGAAAGCTCCGGAGCTTTCCAGCTGGACGCTGTTCACGAGGCAAGAGTCATTGGGTACAACTCGATCGATAATCTCTACATTCTCTCATTTGAGAAGAGCGTTATTGAGCAGCCGTTCCTTCGCGTCGAGGATGTGAATGTGGGTGCTATTGTTAAAGGAAAGGTTGAGAAGCTTCTGATCGGTGCCGAAGGTATGAATGGATTGATTGTCAACCTGGCCGACGGAATCACCGGTCTTGTTCCCTCCATGCACTTTGCGGATACCATGCTTCAATTCCCAGAGAAGAAGTTCCGCGAGGGTCAGAAGCTTTCGCTGAGAATTCTCTCTGTGAACCTCGAAAAACGCCAAATTCGTTTGACTTTGAAGAAGAGCTTGCTGAACAGCGAGTCTTCTATCTGGAAGGACTATAAAGATATCACTCCTTCGGCTCAGTCTCCTGGTACTATTGTCAGCCTTCAGAGCCATGGTGCAGTTGTGCAGTTCTACGGCGAGGTCCGTGGTTTCCTTCCTGTCTCTGAGATGAGCGAAGCCTACATTCAGGATCCGGCCCAGCACTTCAGACTAGGCCAGGTTGTCAATGTTCATGCTTTGAGCGTGGATGTATCCCTTGGAAGACTTGCTGTCTCGTGCAAGGACCCCTCGACATTTACCGAGAAGTATCGTGAGGCCTTTGAAAACCTTCATCCCGGCCACCTTGTTTCTGGAACCGTCTTCGAGAAATCTAATGATGATGTGCTTCTCAAGCTTGACGAGTCAGGCCTCGTCGCTCGTCTCGACGCTGAACAACTCATCGACGGCTCCGCATCGAAGCAAAGTTCAATGTTGTCTAAGCTCCGCGTCGGACAGAAGCTGAACGATCTTTTGGTCCTCGACATCCAGCGCGCCCACCGTCTTATCAAGGTTAGTAGCAGGGCCAGCTTGAAGAAGGCTGCCAAGCAGAAGAACATTCCGGGCCAGTTCGAGGAAGTCCAGGAGGGCTCCCTTGTCACAGGATTCGTCCGCAACATCACACCCGACGGTGTCTTCGTTGAATTCCTCGGCGGCCTCACTGGTTTGCTTCCCAAGCGTCTTATCGAAGATGCCAACCTCAAGCAGCCTCACTACGGGCTGACAAAGGCGCAAACGATTGTTGTCAATGTGCAGTCTGTGGATCAGGAATTCAAGCGCTTCATTCTGAGTATGAAGCCCGTTCAGGCTAGCCAGGCCGCTCCCAAGAAAGCGGCCAAGCAGACTGACGAAACCATTGCCAACCCCGTCGATGACAACATCAAGAGCATGTCCGATTTCACCTTCGGCAGAGTCGTTGAGTGCAAGGTCGTCTCTATCAAGGCAACCCAGGTCAATGTCCAGCTCGCGGATAACATCCAGGGTCGCATTGATGTGTCCGAGGTATTCGACGACTGGAAAGACATCAAGGATCGCAAGCAGCCCTTGCGATTTTTCAAGGCCAAGCAAATTCTCTCCGCCAGAATCCTTGGTGTCCACGATGCCCGCAACCACAAGTTCCTCCCCATCAGTCACCGCACTGGAAAGTACCCTGTTTTCGAGCTCTCTCTCAAGCCCAGCTACATCAAGGCCGCCAACCCTGCCCCTCTTAACATGGAACAGGTTCAAGTCGGCTCCTCTTGGGTAGGCTTCGTCAACAATGTCGCTGATGACTGCCTCTGGGTCAACCTGTCTCCCAACGTTCGCGGCAGACTGCGCTTCATGGATGCATCAGATGACCTGTCCTTGTTGACTGATATGGAGAAGAACTTCCCTATCGGCTCTGCTTTGAAGGTCCAGGTCACCGCCGTTGACGCCGAGAAGGGTCATCTCAACCTCTCTGCCAAGCAAGGATATGACAAGCTTGCATTTGGAGATATCTCCGTCGGCATGATCTTGCCCGGTCGTGTTACCAAGGTCACTGAGCGCCAGCTTATTATGCAGCTCGGCGAGTCACTCGTCGGCGCGGTCAACCTGACCGACCTCGCAGATGACTACTCTAAGGCCAACCCTACCGTACACAACAAGAACGAGGTCCTCCGAGCATGCGTTATTGCCGTTGACAAGTCCAGCAAGAAGATTGCCTTGTCGCTGCGCCCCTCCAAGGTCATGAGTTCCTCTTTGCCCGTGCATGACCGTGAGATCTCTTCGCTCAAGGAGGTCAAGCCCAACGACATTATTCGCGGCTTCGTCCGACGAGTCACTGATTCCGGTCTCTTCGTGGCAATCAGCCACGATATCACAGCTTACGTCCGCGTGTCGGACCTTTCCGATTCGTATCTCAAGGAATGGAAGGACTCCTTCCAGCCTGATCAGCTCGTCAAGGGCAAGGTCACATTCGTTGACGCCGAACAAGGCAAGCTGCAGCTGAGCTTGAAGGAGTCTGTTCTGGACCCCAACTTCAAGGCTCCCATCACCCTCAAGGATCTTAAGGAGGGCCAGATTGTCACCGGCAAGGTTCGCAAGGTTGAAGAGTTCGGTGCTTTCATTGTCATTGACGGGTCGTCAAACATCAGCGGTCTCTGCCACCGCAGTGAGATGGCTGACAAGCGCGTCGAGGATGCTCGGAAATTGTACGACGAAGGCGATGCTGTTAAGGCCAAGATCATTAAGATCGACCTTGATTCGAAGAAGATCTCCTTCTCACTCAAGGCTTCTCACTTCCAAGATGAAGAGGAAGACGACAGCGAGGATGAGGACAGAATGAGCATTGACGGTCTTGGTGGTGTCGAACTCGGCGAGGATGACAGCGAAGATGACGATGAGGATGACGATGACGATGAGTCCATGGGAGGTGTTGATGTGGAGGATGACAGCGAGGAGGAAGAATCCGAGGACGACGATGAAGAGGTCCCGATTCAGAAGCCCAGCAAGACCGGAGGTCTCGGTGCGAGCGGCTTCGACTGGAGCGGCACCGCCCAGACCGACGCCGCCGAGCGCTCCGACAGCGAAGATGAGGGCTCCAAAAAGAAGAAGAAGAACCGCAAGGCCGAGATCCAGGTGGACCGGACCGGTGACTTGGACGCCAATGGCCCTCAGTCCGTTGCCGACTTCGAGCGACTCCTTCTTGGTGAGCCCGACTCCTCGCTGCTGTGGCTGCAGTATATAGCCTTCCAGCTGGAGCTGGGTGAGATCGAGAAGGCTCGCGCTATTGCTGAGCGTGCTTTGCGCACTATCACCATGGGCCAGGATGCTGAGAAGCTGAACATCTGGGTTGCGCTGCTGAACATGGAGAACACCTACGGTGACGACGACAGTCTCGAGGAGGTCTTCAAGCGTGCCTGCCAGTACAACGAGCCCCAAGAGATCTACGAGCGGATGATCAGCATTTACATCCAATCCGGCAAGAACCAGGTATGTGCAGTTTATCTTGAATCTTACTTTCTACGGACACTAACAATTTCACAGAAAGCAAGTGATCTCTTCTACGCGGCTCTCAAGAAGAAGATTTCCTCCCAGTCCCCCAAGTTCTTCTACAACTACGCCAGCTTCCTCTTCGACACCATGGCCTCCCCCGACCGCGCTCGGGCTCTGCTCCCCCGCGCCCTTCAGTCCCTCCCTGCCCACACCCACGTTGAGACGACCTCCAAGTTCGCCCAGCTCGAGTTCCGCTCCGCTAACGGAGACGTTGAGCGCGGTCGTACCGTCTTCGAGGGTCTCCTGTCCTCATTCCCCAAGCGTATTGACTTGTGGAATGTGCTCCTGGACCTTGAGATCAAGGTCGGCGATGCGGAGCAAGTGCGCCGTCTGTTCGAGCGCGTCCTTGGCCTACAGAGTTCTAAGAAGGGTCCCGTTACCGTGGACGCTAGCAAGAAGGTCAAGCCTAAGCAAGCCCGCTTCCTGTTTAAGAAGTGGCTTTCCTTTGAGGAGGGTCTGGCTGCTGCTAATGGGGATGAGAAGATGGTTGAGGAGGTCAAGGCACGGGCTGTTACCTATGTCAAGTCTCTCCAGGAGTAAATCTATAAAGAAAAAAGTGTGTTCATCTGAACCTATGGGTGTTGGGGGGGGTTTGCATTTGTGAATTTGTGTGTACTTGTGTACTTGTATATAGAAAGCGATTCAGGAAATATCTCTTTTTTTGGTTCTGTTCCAATGTCCAAGAGAGTCTCGATCAATCAGCGTCACCAATCCCGCACGTGTGTATACCAAAGTTCGTCATGGAGATGTAACCCAATTTTGCCTTGACAGTACCACGGAATCACTTATCATTTTTAGAGTCGGGATAGTTACCTATAACCTATTGCCTATACTTTCCTTTTCTTTTTATCTTCACTTTGGACTTCGAAATGATGTCCTCTTTCCCTTCTCAAAGCTCAGTATCGAGTCTTCATTTCGATCCATACAGAGACTCACTAGATACTGAACATCCGAAGCTCAATGTGCATGACTCCGTTGAGGGGTATCCGGCCCGCTCATGGAGTCAAGTCTGGACGGCCTTGGCTTGGTCCTCAACGTCTCCCGGGCTGTCAGGAGACCGGTCTAAGCGCCAGCGATCTTGTCGATCGCGATACTTACATGGTCTACGGCGTGCAATTATCGGAGCATTCATCATGCTGTGAGTTTTAAGAACTATACGTTGTCAATGAGGAAGAACCACTGACCTATCACCGATAGAGGCATCATCCAATTCATCTCCATCGCCTGTGGTATCGTCCTCTCATTCTTCCCGGATGAATACGACCGCGCAGTTCATAATTGGCTATCCAGCGCCGACAACGCCACCACGGTCGACAAAACGCGCTGGCCCACCGATATCTCGCGCGATATCGTCCCTGTTGGCTGTCACTCCCACAACGACTACTGGCGCCGGGTGCCACTGTACTCCGCACTGCAAGCGGGATGCATAGGCGTCGAAGCCGACGTCTGGCTCTTCGACGACGAGCTCTACGTCGGTCACACCACCTCGTCCCTAACGGAGCACCTAACCCTGCAATCCATGTACATTAACCCGCTAGTAACCATCCTCGAGCGCCAGAACCCAACCATCAAATTCAACCAGGGAGGCGACAACCCTGCACATGGAGTCTTCGACACAGACCCGGCTCAGACTCTAATCCTCCTCATCGACTTCAAAACCGCAGGCCCGGCAACCTGGGACGCCGTCACGAGGCAACTCGCTCCGCTCCGTGACCGGGGCTACCTAACCCACTTCAACGGCGACGAGGTCATACAGGGCCCCGTCACCGTCGTCGGAACGGGAAACACACCCTTCAACCTTGTCATCGCAAACACCACCTACCGCGATATCTTCTTCGACGCCCCGCTCGACAAACTCGTTGAAGCCGAGCAGCCAGGCAACAACCCCCAACTGGACGCAACCCTCTTCCCGGGCGCAGATCTCGGCCAAGGCCAATCTGGCATGCCGACTACCGTTACTGCATCCACATTCAACGCCTCGAACAGCTTCTATGCCTCTGTGTCCTTCAAGAAGTCAATTGGTCATCCCTGGCCATTCCACTTCACGCAGCGCCAGATGGACCGCATCCGCAGCCAGGTGCGCGTTGCGCACCAGCGCGGCTTGAAAGTACGCTACTGGGCGCTGCCGAGCTGGCCTCGCAGTCTGCGAAATCATATCTGGCGCGTGCTTGCGCAAGAGGGTGTGGATATTCTGAATGTTGATGATTTGGTCGATGCTACTAAAGGAGATTGGAATACGGGGGTCTTCGATTGGTGGCCATGATGGCGCCATGCACTGGTGGGTGGTGGGTATATTTCTTTCCCCCTTTCTTTTCGCGCTTACTTTTGATGAAATATTGGATCATGGACTGGACTGGATTGGACTGGTGTTGGGGTTACTTGTCTGATTTACGATACCTCGGGGTTTTCTTTGACTTTATTGCTTTATTTTGTTTGATAGACTACTTGCTTCATATTTCAATGGTGCTATACATCCAATATCAGAATGTCTACATATGCAGCTTTCGAGATACTGATACCGATACTACTTTGATAACAAAAGGAGACAGAAGAGGCAAGAGTGTGGATTGAAACGGTTCTTCAGTTCAAATTCACCACAATCATAATTTGGATAATTTGGTCTCTTCGCATCCAGCGGAGCGGTAATGTTATTCCTCAATCTGGAATGTGTTCCCCAATGCCCTTGATAGCCGATATCCAGCATTGACGCCATAATGCTTCCAGTAAAATCAAATCAAAATCACATACATAAACAAAGAAGAAAGGACATAGTCCCAAAACAAGATTAAAAAAGACCGTATGGTGCACCAACAGGCTCTCGACCAGCGGGTAGCCCCCTTAACACGAACAAAACACACCGAACGTAGCTACCCGTGGAACGTTGGTTCTCATAGACAGCAGAGCGCCTCTTCACCGAACTCGCGGATAACACTACCCTCTTCCCGAATCAGTCCACCAAGCCAGTGCTTCGCGGTCTCAAAGTCCTTAGCACCGAACTTGACAAGCACGAAACCGGCGCGCACCCGCGCCGCCGTCCACGTAACATCACCCTTATAACTAAGCGAAGGCTCAGGCACTGACGGCGCATGGTCCGACCAATTGCGGCTGCCGATGCGAGGCTGCGACTGGAACTGCTTCAGCATGAACGAACCAAGAGCTTCGAACACAGGTCCGGAGAGGATAAGTGTGCCGACGACGCCGTGCGGGCGCGTGCGCTCCGCGATGATATTCAGCGGGGTTAGGCCGGCTGGTGCCTGTGGCGGCAGGTCGACGGGGTTTTCTAGGCCGGTATGGGTGGTGCTGTAGGATGTGTTTTCGTTTTCGATCTCGTCTTCGTCGGACATCGTGTCTTCCAGGTCTCCAGATTCATCGTCCAGGATTACCGAGTCGCGGAGGAGGAGTCGGCGTTTGCCTTTGTCGTCTTCGGCCCAGACTTCGTTGCGGCCGCGCCAGAACTGGAAGTTCCAGTCCTCGCCGCGCGAGGTGCGGCCTTGCGTTACCCAGTCTAGGACGCAGAGGCTGCTTCGCTCGGTGCCTTTTGCCGTGGCGTCTACGGTGAAGGTTTGGACTTGGGCGTAGCGGCTGTGTTGGAAGGGGACAGAGGGGTCTGGGAGGTAGCAGAGGGCTGCTTGGCGGCCGATGTTGACGTCTAGGGATTGCTGGCTCATGTCGGAGAGGTGGTCGTTTGCGGGCATTTGATCGCGGTGCCCTTTGATTACATTTGGGGCTGTGCCGCTGTTGTTCAGGGTTGTTTTGAAGATCTTGGTGCTACCTTGTGGCGTTGTTACCACCATTCGCGTCCTGGGCTCGAGCGTGATGGATACTTCGATGTGGTCACCCGGCAGGAGCCCGCCGCCATAGGTGAGGAGGTAGAGGTGGACGGGGTTGGAGGGACATGTGTCTGAGAGGGCGGAGGAATCTGGGGATGGGACGAAGCCGCCGGTGCGCGGGACCAGTTTCAATGGGTATTTGTAGGTGAGGGTTGTGAGGGTGGGATTATTTGGTGGGAGGAGAGAGAGTACGACTTTGCCCTGTCCTGGCTTCGCAATGGAAGACTGAAAGGGCGAGGGAATGGGCACTGCTGGTTGTCGCATCGTGATGGATGTGAGTGGTTTAGGAAGGCGAACAAGCAGAAAGTGTGGCGGGCTAGTATAGAGATATGAAGAATAGACCGAAGAAGAAACCCTGTAGTATAATGTTTATATTGAGCAATGAAGCCAGGCCATGATATAGTTCGAATAGTCCGAGGGGCGAGTTGATATATAAAATGGGAGAATGACGATTCCTTAGTCAGAGATCTCCACATTCCGACTTGTCAAGCGGGGGATATTCTCAAACCACCTGGCTTTTGCTTGGCTCCCTAAATAAGGACGGAACATAATTAGGAGACGAAATAACTGGCAGAGAATGACGGGATGAGGTTTCTATGACAAAGAGTATCTCCGCACTGGCGTTAGACTGGCGTTAGACCTGAAAGGGTTGGGAAGGGTTACCTCTTGGCAATGCACTTTTATGTCATTTTGCCCAGCTGATCTACACGGCTTATTTAATTATAGTCTGACAGTCGGACAGTCTGGGCATTGAAAAGGAGATCATGAGACTATATTGCTATAGATCCATAATAAAGCAGCTAGTCTGACAGTATATCCGACTCTACGGAGTACCTCAATTGCCGAATAGAAATAAGATATAGCTGGGGAGGTGGGCTTGGATTATACCTATTCCCCCCTATACTGCCCCCATAACCCATTGAATAGCGTTAGGCAACGGAGCACTGCCCTTGAATCTAATATCTCTGCAGCCTAGGCTGGTAAGCTGGGGTAAATGGTACGGAGTGCAATATTGAACTCCGGGAAGAGATTGGCATTCAGTATCGTACAGCCACACTAAGAATGGTAATAATCCACCTCCCAAGTTAGAATATTCTAAATACAGAGTATCATGTTCAAAGCCAGGACCTCCTTTCTACGTATCTTTGCATATAACACGGATAAGTCTAAACGGAGAGGTCACACATCTAGATACTTATAACTAGTTAGTTAGGTAGTGCTTAGTTAACTATTAGTTATGTAACTATAGTTATGTTAGGCAACCTTCCAACCTTCCGGAACCTTACTATTGCTTACATAATTTACCAACCTCAGGCCTCAAGGCACGATGTCGCGTCTCCCCCCACGCTGAGATCCGGACCGTTTTCTGCCCAAGTGCTTCCGTTTGATTGACCTGATCTCAACACGGTCAGAGCGCGTGTCGCTAATACTTGACATCTCAAATTGTAGGCTTCCTTCACAGCCCCCGCCAACTTCTGTTTGCTTGGCCGTACCAGACCCACGCGTTGCACGAGCGCGTCCCCATCCTAAACCGCAGCAACATCTGCCAACTCTGTTGAAACCCTTTGATCTGGTCCGCAGGCCTATCTATCCGATCGCATGCTCATATAATACACCAATCCTACACCATGGATATCGACAACCCACCTCTGTCAAGCCCCGGTGGCCCGTCATCGACCCCCGCTGAAGACCGACGCAAATCAGGTCGACAGACGCGGCGACCCGAAGTATTCTCGCAAACTGCATATTCTGCCGAAGAACAAGCTGCCGGTGGAAAGCGCAAGCGAGGCGAGGCGCGTGAGGACGGTGATGAGGACGTGTCTGAGTCCGACAATGATGATATCGGTGACGACGAGACCGATGAGGAGGAATTGAAAGGGAAGCGACGCGCTGCGCATCGAACTGGTGCCAATAAACCCAAATCGAAACCCAAGACCAAGGGCTCGCACGCTTCGAAGAAACCGAAGGTCGCAAGTAACGGGTTAGGGAGACAGCTCGCCTTCCGACCAGCCACCAATGGCCGACTGCCTGCTGCTCGTCCCCGGAAACCGAAAGTACGACCTAGTCTTGCGGCGGGCGAACGCGGATTGTTCGGTGAGTCATAACTTTCTTTGTCTATACACAGTCAATCGTGTAGCTAACTAGTATCAGCCGAGGTGTTCGGGAAAAGCAGCAATGCCGATACAGTGGCCGCTCAGTGGTTGTCTCAATATCAGCGCAACAATGGTCAGGCCATGCGGGACCTCGTTAACTTCATCCTGCGATGCACGGGTACCGATCTTGAGATCGACATTAACGAAGTGGAAGACATTGATAATGCCCCGGGCCGAATTGAAGACCTGCAGAACCTTTACCAAGCAGAAGGCATCACCGAATACCCTATCATTTCTAAAGCGAAAAAGTTCAAAGCTTTCTCGGTCCTCCTCGAAGAATTCACCGTCGCACTGATCCAAACTTTCCATGCCTCTTCCATCCTGTACACCGACGATACCCTGCTCGAAAATATTCAAATCTGGATCTCTTCCATGTCAACATCAAAATGCCGACCATTCCGGCATACAGCAACCTTGGTCTCCCTCGCAATCATGAATGCTTTGTGTGATATTGCGCGTGAGGTGACGACAAGCGTATCTACCTCCAGAAAGCAACTCGAAAGTGAGAAGAAAAAGAAGACGATAAACAAAGGTCGCGTGGAAGCAATTCAAAAGGCTGTCGCAGAGGGCGAACAGAAGGTGGAGCGACTAGACGAGTTCCTGCAGGATGGGTTCGATACTGTATTTGTCCATCGCTACCGGGACATTGACGGTCAGATCCGTGCCGAATGTTTGACAGCTCTAGGCGGATGGATTCGCACATACCGAGAGATCTTCTTTGAGGGCCAGTACCTGCGATACCTGGGATGGACTCTCGCCGATGTCGTTGCGCAGACCAGACTTGTCGCTTTGACTGAGCTTTTGAGCCTTTATGAGAACCGTGACAACCTTGCTGGTTTGCATTCATTCACTGAGCGGTTCCGGCAGCGAATCGTTGAGATTGCTGTCCAAGATGCTGACATTTCGGTGCGTATGGTTGCGATTGAGTTGCTTAACCACCTTCGTGAAGGGGGTCTACTCGAGCCAAATGATATTGACGCCGTGGGTCGACTGGTATTTGATTTGGACCCCCGAATTCGGAAAACAGCTGGACGCTTCTTTGTTGCCAACGTTCAAGATGCATACGAGTCAATCACCGAGGAAGTGGGAGAGGAGATTGCCGATTTACTGGCTGATGATGATGAAGATGACTATGAATCGCCTAAGCATTCATGGATCAAGTTTAAATGCCTCACCGAATTGTTCCAGGCCTACGATGCACAACAAGCCGAACAGCAATCTGAGCCAATGTCTCGCGACACACTGCTGGGAGCGGCTGTAGAGTCGCGCTTTGCTCTCGCGACTGAGGCTGTCTTCCCCCACCTGGAAGAGCTTTCTCAATGGCCGTCGCTGGCTGGTTATCTGCTCTATGACCACTCTCAAATCACTGATACGCCATCTGAAGATGATACTGCAGGAGTTGTAAAGAACATGTACAAATTGCAAGAGGGACAAGAAACAATCCTTCTGGAGGTTCTCTGCGCTGCTGTCAAACTCCGTGTCCTTGACATCGCCAAGTCTGATATCGACAAGCGTGGGCGCAAGACCAAGGCTCTGGCAGCCAAGATTTCCGAGCTCCAGGAGGAGCTTTCTCACAACCTTGCTCAGATCATTCCAGGGCTCCTTAATAAGTTCGGGTCTACACCGGAAGCTGCTTCTGCCGTTCTGCGATTGGAACACCTTGTGGACTTGAACACAATTCAGGATCTACAAAAGGACGCCACGGCTTATACATCGTTGCTCAATGACATCAACAAGCAATTCTTGACTCATTCGGATCACGATGTTCTGGCCGAAGCTAGTGTGGCTTTCTTGCACGCCAAGAGCTCCGAGGAGATGCGAGAGGCGCTCGAGGGCAAGGTCCAAGAGCTATGGGATGATATGGTGGAGGCACTGGCTGCCTTGTCTCGGAAGAAGGACGTCCAGGAAGGTGGCTCAATATCCGAGCCCACTCTCACCGATTTGACCAACACTGTCTGTCGAATCTCAAATCTCGCCGGAATCACAGATTGTGCCTCCATTCTCGAAACTGTCCCTAGTTCACGATCGAAGTCCAAGAAGGACAACGCTGAAGCCCCATTCAACACCCTCATTCGTCTTGCCGAACGTGGCCTGCGCAGCGAAGATGACGATGAGGATACCGCCAAGGCGGAGAACGAGCTGGTATCAGGCAGTATCCGGTCGTTGCTTTTCTATTTCATGTGGAAGGTGCAGGCACTGTCCACAGCCCTGAATGACGGAAAAGCCACATTCAGCACATCCTACTTCGAAGCACTAACAAAGAGCCGCGAAACCTTCGCCTCAACACTCGTCAGCATCATGGAAACGCGCTCCGGGCTGGACGACCTGCGCTTCACAGCAACCACAACATACCTAGACCTGCAGACGCTCTTCAGCACACTCCGCAACATCGGCCAAGACAAAGGCAACGACGAAGACGTCCTGTTCCAAACCCAAGCACTAATCCACGAAATCGGAGCTGAGACCCAGACCCTCATCACCAAGATCCACGGCATAGCCGAGCGCACACGCGCCAAGAAATCAAGAATCAACCTCGAACCCGCAGACGACGACGCCCCAGCCTCAGAAGACGAGCTCGACTCAGAAGATGAAGCCAGCGACTCCGAAGACGAAGCAGTCACAAACGACCGCCTCCGCAGCAGCATTGTTGCCGAACAACGTCTCTGCGAGCTGACAGGCAAGCTTGTCCTCGCCATCATCGCCCGTATAATCGATGCCTCGGGCTCGAAGCGCGGCGCCCTGAAGAAGCGCCTCCTCCGTAATAAGACCGCGCTTGGCCACAACTACCGAGAGGTCCTGTCTTATCTGGAAGAGCGTAAGCCCCGCAGCGCCCCCCGCGCCAAGGGGAAACAGCCTGCCAAGCCTGCTGCTTCTCCTGCTAAGGGCCCCAAGTCTGCTGAGCACGTCGATGATGACGATGAGAATGACCACCCTGAGCCTGTTGAGGAAGACGATGAGGAGGATCTGCGTGCGCGCGGACTTATCGAGGAGGTTGAGGGTGAGAATGGGGATGGCGACGAGGACGAAGAGCTCACCCCTGCGCCTGAGGCTGATGAGGATGAGGTAATGGGTGACTGATCTACCTGGTAGTTTGTCTTATTCGACGTTAACGTGTGCCTGAGCAAAATGATCTTCTTTCCTGTCGTCTCATTGCTTGGTTTTTTTAATTCCTTTTCTTTTCTTTTCTTGTTTCTTGTTTCTTTTTTCTCCCTCCACTTTCTTCTCTCTTATGGATTATGGCTTGAATTAACTGTATCTCTCTTTGCTCTCGTTTGCGTGGATATGGACTTCTTTTCAACCTGTATCTTATACACTTCTCTTGATACTTGCTTTGCTGCTACTTCGCTGACTTGATCCCAATCTATTCCCCTCTGGTCTTTGCTGTAATTTTTGAATACTTGATATGGCATCGCAAAGTAGTAGGAGAATTGGATCTGCATCCTTGGTATTTGTAGACCTTGATTTATTTCATCTTTCACTGCCTTCGAGCTTCTTCTAGTTAGTATTCTAACATTGAAAGCTTGGAAGCCCAGCATCAAATTCATGAGCTCTTGAGGAAAGAATACAAATACTAATCGTCTAGGGAAGATAAGAATACTACTGGGATACAACTACAGGAAGAGAAGGTTGATTAAATGAAAACTGGCGTTTTTTTCCTGGCGAACTGCAAAGTGTACCACGAGAATAGCGCAATAACATTTTCAGGGGCATGATTTGAGCATACTATGAGCGTAGTACGAGCAAAATATGCCATCACACCCCCGTTGCCAGCGAGGAAGTTCCTGCGCAGGAGACCAATGCCCCGTCAAGGAACACCATAGTCAGGGGACATTAACGTAACTGGAGAGAGAAAACCGATCCTGCAAACAAATGCGCCTGTGTATGAGGATGCTAAAGGGGTGGGGGAGGGGGATACATGATGGTGAATCTTGTTTATCGTGAAATCAAAAAAAAGAAGAAGGGGTGAAGTGAAATTCGTGACAAGAGAAGATGAGGGAATCAACGAGCACCAGAAACTGTTTAGAGGCAACGCCAGACCGAGAAATAGTTTGGTCGAAGCGCACGAGAGGCGTCGAGGCTGTATGCGAGCAAGCTGGTCTCTCGGTAACCAGTGGTGCCCTGCCCATGCGAGAATATGCTGGGCGCAGCTTCAACGTTTGGTTTTGAAGAAATGGAAGAAGGTACAGGGAGGAGGATAGTGGATGGGCAAAAGACAAGCCTTTACATATCCATGCTATCACCGCCGTTGCCGAAGTTGAAGCCACCGGGTTGCTGCTGGCCAGTGCCGAGAGTGAATCCAGTCTGGGTCTGCTGGGGAGCAAGCTCCTCAATATCACCACCGGCCTCGTCCTCGTCGGAGAAGTACTTCTCGATGATGTTGTAAGCCTTCATGTAGATCTCCTCGTTGGCGTTGTTCTGGCAATCGTGGATCTTCTCCATGCCACCAGCCTCTTCGATGAAGAGAGCGTAGCGGTTGACACGAGCCTCACCGGGCTGGCCAGCCTCCTTATCCATGTCTCCGACCTTAAGGATGTTCTCGAGACCATCAAGAGCAACCTGGATGATCTTGTTGTCAGGGCAGGCCAGGAGATCGCACAGGGGCTTGATGCACCCTTGCGAAACAAGGTAGCGGATCTGATCAGGCTTCTGGAGACCACCGGAAGTGGCGTTGGAGATAGCCCAGCAAGCCTCTTTGCGGGTCTTGAAGTCACCATTGGCGAGAAGGTTGATGAGGGGAGCAATGATGCCAGCGTCGATGACTGCCTGAATCTGGCTGGAGTTGCCAGCAGTGACGTTGGAGATGGTCCAGCAGGCTTCCTTGCGGATACCATCCTTGGTAGAGCTCAGGAGGGAGAGCAGAGCAGGGAGAGAGCCGCAGTTGATGATCACCTGGGTCTGGACGTCATCACCAGTGACAATGTTACCCACGGAACGGAGGGCGGGAGTCTGGACAGAGGTAGAAGCGTGCATAAGGAGCTCAACCAGGCGACGGGGGATACCGGCCTCAATAACGGCCTGGATCTTGTCGTTGGCACCATCGGACAAGTAAGAGATAGCCCAGCAAGCATCGATCAGGACCTCGTCGTCCAGCATGTAGATAAGCTTGGCAAGGACGGGAAGAGCGGGGGCAATGGTGTTCCAGTCAGGCTGGGGAGTCTTGCCACGGCAGAAGTTGCTAAGAGTCCAAGTAGCGTTGCGGAGCATGCTCAGCTTGCGGCCATCGTTAATGAGGTTAAGAAGCGGGCGCAGGGCACCGGCACCCAGAACAAAGTCACGGCAGTGAGGGCTGTCACCAGCAATGTTTCCGAGGGCCCACACAGCCTGTTCACGGACATCGGGCTCGGGGCTGCTGAGCAACTCGACGAAGATGGGGACGGCACCAGCTTCAATGACAACCTGGGTCTGCTGGGCGGAACCCGAGGCAATGTTGGTCAAAGCCCAGGCAGACTCAAACTGAACGAGGGTGTGAGGCGAGCGGAGGAACTCGACGAAACGGGCAACGACACCAGTCTCGATAACACGCTCGATAGGTGGGTTGCGCTCCTTAGAAAGCAATTTGCGGAACTTGGTGGTGGCCTGAATCTGCTCCTCAACTTGGTCGGAGAAAACTCCCTTCACCATCTGGGGAAGCTCGACGTTGAGCTATATGATCCATTACGTTAGCTTGGGAATTTTCACGATGTTTTTTTTTTATTGCAGTGGGGCACGGTCTTGAAGATCCGAGTTGGAGGGGCTTCGTGGGCCATGGCAACAGGGCGGTGAAAAAAATTCCTTGTTGATGATCGCATCATAAAAACAAAGAAATCCCAGAAGACCCCGGAGGGTGGCAACCACACCATAAGCCCGTAGAAATTCAAACAGGAATAGAGAATAATAAAACAAATTCAAAAAAGGATCAAAGAAAATTTCCAAGGCCTACCTCACTCTCAATAGCACTGGCCTCATCATCACTCTCAGTGGCGGCAGCCATGCCACCAACACCGATTCTACCATCCTGGGTTTGGATACCACGTCTCTTGGCCAAGTTCTCATCACGCTTGGCCTTGCGAATCTCGACCTGCTGTTCTTCACGGCGGCGGCGGAGCTCATCGGGCTTGAACTGGTTCTTGGCCTTGAACTGCGTGCGGCGGTGTTCGGGAATATAGCGTTCCGCCATGATGAAGATGGAAAGAAGAAAGTAAGCGCGCCGCGGTAATTATGTAGTGGGTGATGTGAGTGGGCGCGCTGGGGGATGGAAGGAGAGTAGGAAGAAGGAAGAGGGAGGGATCTGATGTGGGGGGAGAAGACTTCTGTGGGAGGGGAAACGATCATATCACGTGATGGCTAATTTTATTTACATCCACGGGTTTGGGCAACAAGCTCTTCCTCCTTGAGCTCTTACAATTCTCCTTCTTTAGGTGTTTATTCAAAGCAATTGCTCTATGATGGATGTACATTGACAAAAAAGAACGTACATATTCTCTGAGTGGGTTTGTGATATCTCATCGGGAGCTTGCAGGACGTCTAATCCAAGCTCTTCCCATCAACCAACGACATGGCTTCAGGTGATATAGTGGACGTTGCCACAGCTTGCTCTTCACAAGGGAACTTTAATGTCCTGGGAGTCGTGGTCGACAAGCTGTCACTCTTTCGGACCAGAGGCTCGTCGGCATGCATCACATTCACCATCAAAGATTCTAATTTTGATGCACCGACCTGGCAAGGTGGTCTGAAAACCAAATATTTCAATGATGATGAAAGTCACCTTCCCAACGTCGAGCTCAACGATGTAGTCCTACTACGGAACGTCCGGGTGAGTGGATTGACCTGAATGCAGCAGCATAGTAAGCTGATACGATTCAGGTGACAATTTACCAGAACAGACCAACTGCAGTTGTCTCTCAGAATTCCATTGTGCCATGGGCTATTTTCCGGCCAGAGCCAAGTTTGAGCTCAAGCCCGTTCATCACCAGCGGTCCTATTCCTTTCGAGCCGAGTTTGAAGGAAAAGGACCAGGCACAATCACTCCTGGATCGCGTATCTGCTGAGAGAACCCCTGTGCAACAACCCATGACGCGCAGTGTAACCGCCTTCCAGCAACCTGCTCATGTTCAGGCTTCCGTTCCATCCCCAAAATCTGGAGGGTTACCGTGTATCCCTATTCAGTTTGCGAAGGATCGCCAATTGTGTCAGTTACTTGGCCAAGTTGTGGACCTCAATACTTATGACAGCGAGAGATGCGTACTATACTTGACTGATTTTACTGAAAATGAGCAACTTGTTGACTACAAGAAACCCGGAGAAGATGATGACTCGGGCCCTGAGGGCGACCGATTTAATTACATACACAAGACGAAGAACTGGCCAGGCCCATGGGGTAAATTGACCATTCAAGTGACTTTATGGGAGCCCCATGCCACCTATGCCCGAGCACACCTCAAGCCAGGCGACATCACTCTAATAACATATGCCCGTATCAAGGGAGCCCAGCGTGGTGGCTTGGAAGCCGCTGTTCATGAAGACAGACGATACCCAGAGAAGATCCATGTCAGGAAGGTGGATGGTGGCGATGATGAGCGTGTACGGGAATTGATGGACCGGCGAACAGAATACTGGAAAATCCACGGTGAACCCAAGGCTGATACCAAAAAGGCCAAAAAAAGGAACAAGAGAGTCGAGCAGAAAAAGGAGACACGAAAAGAAGAAGGCCAACTAACCATGCCAGTAGCATCACGAATCAAGTTGAATCAACATGGTGAGTTGGTTACCTGCCTAGGAGAAGCGTATTGGCTGATACAGGTTTAGTCAAAATAAGAAATTACACAGTGCCAACTCTCCCTCTCGAGAAGATATTGTTGGCAGAAACACATATAAACAATGCTCCAGGGGGCATTGTCTACAAACTTCCCTTTCAGAACGTCAATTATCACTCTCAAGTCCGAGTGGTCGACTTCTTTCCCCCAAAGGTAGAAGACTTTGCAGTTCAAACCACTAGCGCTCCCCTGTTCAGAAGTGGGGACGGTACAACCGAGCCTAAGTATGGCTGGGAATGGCGGTTTTGCCTTCTCGTGGAGGGGGTTGAGCCCAAACCTTCCAAACAACAGCCCCGAGAAGTGATGAAGCTCTATGTGTGCGGCCAAGATGGTGATTTTCTTCTGGACGATTATGCGTTCAACCTCCGCAGCAACCCGCGAAGACTGGAAGCAATAAAAGAGAAGCTCTTCCTCCTATGGGGCAATCTCGAGGAGGAAAAGTCGAAAGCCATGGCTTCTGGTCAACAGAGTTGGGGACCGGTCAAGTCGTGCCCATTCGAGTGCTGCATCAAGGAATATGGCGTCCGGTGCACCCACGGCAAAGATCCCGACGCTATGGATATCGACGGCGGGATGTGCACTCACCCTGATTGCTTTGGATGGGAGAGACGATTTGCCATGTTCGGCACGACTATCCACACATAAATTGTACGATTATCAAGTCCTGTAATACTATCAATTCAAATACCCCTTGAAGAAATCTCATGTGAATTGATTCTTTATACTAATACAATTTAAAAATTTCGAATCAATAGATAGATAGTACATAGTGTCTTTTGCGCCTGGAACCGCCTTTTTCACCCGCATGGAAAAAGAAAACGTCGAATCCTCAATGATTGTATAGCAAGCCTGCTCTCATGCACCGTCCATAACTCCCGAATGATCGAAATTCTGATAATGTCATGGGTGCTTCCATTGGAGCTTTTCGCCGTGAAATCTCAAACCCGGTCACGCCGAACTCAATAGACAATATTTTAGAGCCCTATTGCAAGTGCGAAAGGTCCAGATAGCCCGGTTGAGCATAAGATTCGAGATTGTCACTCAAATTTTCGTAACTTTGACAATGTTGGTGTCGATACCATGCGCCACGGGCTCAAAGCGGCAGCTGTCGCCTCGGAAGCAAGTCTTTTTACCAGGCTCGCTCTGAGGGCAACGGTGACCATAGATACACTCAACGTCATCACATTCTAAACCAAAGCGGCACGGTGTCATGCGGGCAATGGCAGACAGAATGTGCAGATCTTGACGGGACAATTTACGATCATGGTCATGATAGCAATTTTCCTCATTAGGGCATTCACCGAGCAAGAAATGATAATTGCAAAGCTTGAGCTTCTTTAGTTTGTTAAGATCATCACGAGGAATGCTCTTGAAGTCGAGCCGATCAACGCGCTGGCCATACTTATTTCGTTCCACCGTCTTTGGCGGGGTTGCACCAGGCACCTTGGACCGAACAACCTGGAAATCAGAAGACTCGGGTTTATTCGTCACTGGGGCCAATGGGGCGCCCAAATTTGACACACTGGTGCTGGTAGAGGTTCGTGACAAAGGAGCAGGTGTTTGGAACTGCTGGGTTGGCGAAGGTGTGAGCAAAGTCCGCGAGGGTATTGCGCTTTTCCAGGGAGCAGCCCAAGACGGTGCACTCGACGCATTCGCTGTGCTCGGTGTAGTCAACGTAATTGGAGCAATCTTTGTGGCGCGGAAAACATCTGGGAACTGGGTAATCCGATAGTCCTGCTCTCGGAAATAATCAAATTCCTTCTCGAGTGGAAGACCTTCAACCAGCGAGACTCGGCCCTTATAATTCGCACCAGAAATGAGTTCTGTCAATGACCGAGCATACTCTTCATTGGAGGGACAGCCCAGGAAGAGTTGGTGGCAATGGCAGTTGTATAAGTAAAGCTTGAATGCCTCTGGAGGAAGCGAATCAGCAACAGTTCCTGTTATGTCAGGTTGTACCACATACCCTTGATTTTATCATGCGCCTTGTTTTTGCCGGTTCCAACGTCCACAATTTCGAAGAATGATGCACTCTCATTGAATCCACGAATGAATTCACTGATTGTGGAGGCCTCTAGGGTGATTCCTCCCCGGGCGTAAGTCTCCATAAGTCCCTTCACATTAAGATAGATCTTGGTCATTATCTTCGGCTCGGTGATCGTGGAAAGAATTGCCGTCACATAACTCTGGAGAGATTTCCAGAGCTGCTTGGCCGCATTGCGTCCACCCTGTTCTCCTAGTTGTAGAAATTCGTCCTTGAATATTATTCCTTCGCCGTCTAAAAGCAACACAACGAATGGTTCGCGGTCCTGGAAGGGAAAAAGGATATGTTAGCCTGCGCTTAGACAACCAACACATCCACGGCTTTGCTCACCATCATTTTCTTGACAACTGATATCTGGTCCATCAGCTCCATTTCATGCACCTGGACCTCACGATTGAACCGGGTTTCACGTTCATGGTCGAGTTTCTCTTGTTGGAAGGAATTCTCTAGGGCGGTCACACGTTGAAGAAGTTCCTATAATGGGTTTTGTTAGAATGAATCACGGACCAAGGGAGGAATTGGGTTCGTACCTCAATGAAGTCATTCTTCTGCTGGTCCAGAGCACTTAGCTGACGATAGCGCTCTAAATATGCTTGGGTGGCCATTTTCGTAGATTGAGGAGTATCTTTTGAAGATTTCAAAATGGATGGAATTGCGAAGAGGATGAATGCGACAGAAGATAAGGAAGAAAGAAAGTAAGGGAGAGAAGCAAGTTTCAAGTCTGATCAAAGCCAACAAATTCCGCTGGGCAGGCGCTTGCAGGAGGTGACAATCTACAAAGCGCGTAAAGTGTTGGAATCACTGTAATCACCAATGATCAGTGATCGCCTTTATTAAATTAATTGATATAGGGAGAGGGATTTTATAGTCGTCTTTGCTTGAAATAAAAAAAAATCAATCTAAAGACCGCGGGTGTTATCTGGCTGAGTCAGCCCCCGGTTTTGCATACGTGGAGCCAAATATTCCCCTTCACCTCGTCTTGACATTCGACCTTTCCCTGTTTCTGTTTCTCTTCCTCTTTCTTCGCTCTCCTCCGGTTTCAATATGACTCGCTTCGGTTTCCTCTCTCTGGCTCTACTCTCTCTCCAGGCCTTGGTTGGCACCGGCTTTGCTGCTGTATGTGTTTCGTCTTCGATTTGTCCCGGGGACTATGTCGCATGACTCAATTGACTAATTGTTTGGTTTTGAACTTGTAGGATACTGAGAATGCTGAAGCAGAGGTTCCTACTCTGGCTGTCTCGGCCCAGGCCTCTTTTCCTGCTTCCGAGATCTTCGGTATCAAGCTTGTCAACGGTCACCCTACCCAGGCGCTGATCGCCATTTCCAATGATGAGCCGAACCCTATCACGGTGAACTTTGTCGGCGGTAGCCTTCGGAAACCCGATGATCAGACCCAGATTGTCCGCAACTTGACTGCTACTCGTTATGCTATCGAAGTTCCCGCTGGCGAGAAGGAGACAATCAGCTATAGCTTCGCCACCGAGATGCACCCCCAGGATCTCCAGATGACTCTTTCTGCCATTATTTCGGACAGCGAGGGCCGCTTGCTTCCTATTCTTGCCCACAATGGCACCGTTAGCATCGTGGAGGCGGATACCAGCATCTTCGACCCCCAGATGTAGGAACCCCCCTTTTACCTTGGTCATGTGAGGGCAATGGGACTAACGATTACGATCAGCATCTTCCTCTACTTTTTCCTGCTGGCCTGTGTCTCTGGCACTGGTTACTTCTTCTACACCGTTTGGGTCGCTCCTTACTTCCCCCAGAAGCGCAAGTCCGGAAAGACCAGTGAGAAGCGCACCCAGGGCTCAAAGCGCGTTGAGACGCCGGTTACCGAGGAGACTTCCACCGGCGCTGCGGTTTCTTCTGCCAGTACCTACAACGCTGATTGGATTCCCTCTCACCACATCAACCGTCCGGAGGCCCGTAAGGTCAAGGGCCGCTCTAAGGCCCGTGCGTAAGTGCACACGCGACATTATCGCAGGTGGAGGAAGGAACAGCTCTGTTCAATGCATATCATTTTCAGAGTTCTTGTCTAGTGTCAGGGCAGCATTGGGCACGTGCTGGAAATGCACCGACCCCCACCGCTTGTCACAAGTGACATGTATATCTACCAAATAGAAGAGTTTTGGCCCAGTTTAGCTTCCTCGGACGCCAAGCAGGATCACTTTTGGGGAGTCCAATCCATTGTGTACCGTGCTGTGCCTGTTTTGGCAGTACTGGTATATCTTCGCAAGCACAGACCGATAGGTCACAGTTTCTTCCATTCTTTAAACTCCTGCTCCAGATGCTGCTTCAACTCCGCAAACCGATTCCCAAAGCCCCTGCCACAGCGCCAGCATGTAAAATCTCGCTTCAGATACCCCTCTTCCGTCGGATACCGTCGCACATCATCTTCTGCCAGTGGGAAGTCCTCAATTGGCACGAAGAACGGGGTGGAAAAGCTATTGTAGTGTTTCCGATGCTTCAAGCGCTCGCTATACCTGTCCACGGATAATACATGGACATGCAAGTGATTCATGGATGGGACCGCATGCACCCCCACCACGATATCCTCTTCCCAGTCCCGACCCTGCGGTAGTTCGTCGGGCGGCGGATCCGCGCTCAGCGCCGCCTGCCTCGCCTGCTCCTGGGCAGAGTCCTTCCCATATTTGCGTCGCAGCTCACCCGCTGCTAGCTTGCGCAGTGTTCGGGTTTCAGCTTTCACTTTTTCTAGGAATTCGGTGTCATCGAACGCATCAAATGGATGTAGGCGCGTTTTGGTCTGGTCGCGGGGGAGAAGGAGGAGGTGTAGTGATGACTTTGGGAACATGTCGTGTATCGCCACAAAATCGTCATTGTGGTAGACTACGACATCGGGACCGTAAGTCTCAGGCTTTGCGATGTAGGCGCCTAGTTCGTCGCGAAAACTAAATGCAGCCTTCCCTTTGGCCGCATTTCGATCGGACGGGGTTTTAGTCGCGTGCTTAGGTTGCTTGCTTTTGGGAGCCAGGAGTTCGGTAACTGTCAAACCGATAAGGTCAGTCAAGTAATTTTCAGTGAAGGCTCTGTGTATCATTACAAGCATTTCTCTTCTCCGTCCCAGGATGCTCCTTCGTGGCATCCTTGCTCGAATTGGGGTGTTCCCCAGGCATGATGGTGTAGAAGTCTGACTTGTGGTCACACAGTAAATACTAGCTAGAGCATTTCCCTTGAACAACAATATCCAAGTATCACATCAATGGACCGAGTAAGAGTACAAGACATGATGTCAGTGGGAGTTAAGTCCCCCACGGTCACTGCTTCCCTCCGTATGCTCCCCGCAACCCCAAAGCGGTTTAGTGCGGGTCGCTCTTTTGCCTGAAGCTCCAAAAGTTATCTCTCGCCCACACACACACAAAATGCCACCTAAGAAGAAAGGTGATGGCAAGGGTGGCCCCAAACCGGGTACCAAACAAGCCAAATCCGTTGCAGAGAAAGCCGGCGAAGCGAAGAAGCAAGCGCCGGAGGAGCCCAAGAAACCGTCCGTGAAGGATGTCATTGGCGGCGCATCATGGACAGGGAAGCTACCGGTCAATATGTTGGCGGAGCATTGTCAGAAGCAAAAATGGGAAAAGCCTGAATACAGCATGGTAATCAAATCTCCCAATAGCACTCGTCGCATGTCTACAGACACATATACCAAACTAGATGCTGATAGATTGCGACAATTGCAGATTAAAACCGCCGATGGCTTTGTGTCGTCCGTAACGATGAAGAAGATAGATCCTAAGACCAAGGAATTGATCGTGCTCCCACCGATAAAGCTCCCTCCCTCCCATAAGCAACTCGCTGGGCAGCCCACAGCCCTCGAAGCGCGCCATTTTGGTGCAGCATTTGCTCTGTTCCGAGTATGCAATATGCGCAATATTCATATGATGATGCCTCCAACATACAAGAAATTGTGGAAGGAGGAATTTGGAGAAATTAAAGCAGCAGAGACTCGGGAAGGCAAGGGCTGGATGTATGAGGCAGACCCATTCTTAGCGAAGCAAGAGAGAGAGAGCGCGGCCGCCGATTTGGCAAAGAAGCGGGCAGATCGTGAAAAATCCCAGGCAAAGGAGAAGGCCACAAATGTGGAATTAGGGCTAGGAAACGGGGATGCCAGGAGCAAACGTATCTGGTCGCAGGCGCCCAAGGTGGATATGGGTACACGAATTCGACGAGATATCGAAGGCCTTTTGCGACAGCATACAGTTTGGAACCCATATGGCGTGAAGATCCCCGAACACCAAAAGAAAATCATTGCGGACGAGTTTACCGGTTTAGGGTTCCGTCGCAGCCATGTGGAAGAAGCTGCAGCGGAATGCAAAGACCGCGAGGAGATCTTGGAGTGGCTGCTCATCTACGTTCCTGAGGATGACCTCCCACGGTGGTCTCTACCGGAAGGATATTCAGCGGGAGTCAGTCTTGGTTCTGTTGATCTCGCTCGCGAGGCCAAAGTCAAACGGCTGGCATCTGTTGGTTACCCAGCCGATATGTGCTCGCAAATTTTGGACAGCAAGGACGGCGATGAATTGGCAGCCGCTGAGCATCTGCAAGGGACTTTAGCCCATGGGACTCAATTCTCGGCCCCATTAGTGGCGGATGAGGATGAAGAGGCTTGGGCAGAAGAAGCGACTACGCTAGAGGCCATCTTCGGAGAACGTTATCACCGCATATCAGCCAAGGTCTGCGAGATTAATAGTGAGGCGTCGGAAATTCCACCAGACACAACTTTCCGCTTCCAAAAGCCCTCCGCCCATTATCCAACCACACCTCCTATTATATCAATCCAGGCCAAGGGCGTCCCAGCTTATATACGTCTCAGTGCAATTCGTCGGGCAGTGCAGTATGCTGAGGAAAACTTTACCGGTGAATCTATGATTTTCAACATCATGGATTGGCTGGAGGTCAACCTACCGAGTATCATGGAGAACCCGGGTAAATTGCGAGAGATTTCCGCTGTGACGGCTTCGTCGGCAGCTGAGACCCTCCAAATTCCTGTGCGTTCGGCTCGGAAGAATCGCAGAGGTATTGATTGGAAGGTTGACTCGGAACGAAGCTTAGCGATCCGAGATGCTTGGGAGGCCAAACAAGATACTGCACCGCAGATTGAGATGACCCGGAAAAGAAAAGCACTTCCTGCATGGAACATCCAACATGAAATCATCCACGCCGTCAACTCAAATCAGGTGACTATCATCTCGGGTGAGACTGGTAGTGGTAAAAGTACACAATCCGTACAGTTTGTGCTGGACGACATGATCCAGCGAGGACTGGGCGGTGCTGCCAACATCATCTGCACGCAGCCACGACGTATCTCGGCCCTGGGTCTTGCCGACAGAGTCAGCGATGAGCGATGCGCAGTAGTCGGTGATGAAGTCGGATACGTGATCCGAGGCGAGTCGAAAGCTAAGCCTGGTTCAACAAAGATTACTTTCGTAACTACCGGTGTCTTGCTACGCCGGATCCAATCAGGTGGCGATGCGGATGGCAATGTTGCAAGCTCCCTCGCAGATGTATCGCACGTGGTGGTCGACGAGGTCCACGAGCGGAGTTTGGATACAGACTTCTTGTTGGCGCTGCTAAGGGATGTTCTCAATTATCGCAAGGACCTGAAAGTTATTCTCATGAGTGCCACTCTCGATGCTGGTATCTTCATGAGATACTTTGGCAGTCAAAGATCTGTTGGACTCGTGAACATTCCCGGCAGAACATTCCCTGTCCAAGACTACTACTTGGATGACGTTATTCGGTACACATCATTTGCGCCAGAACTTGCCGAGGAGTATGACGATGAGGAAGAACCCTCTCGCGGTGAAGAAACACTTGGAAAGGCCCTGCGGAGCGTGGGTATGGGAATAAACTATGATTTGATCGCAGCAACTGTCGAATACATCGATGCTCAGCTAGGAGACCAACCGGGAGCCATCTTGATATTCCTTCCTGGTACTTTGGAGATTGATCGGTGCCTGAACGCAGTCAAGAGGATTCCCGATATGCATCCTCTGCCATTGCATGCCTCCTTGCTCCCGGCCGAACAACGACGAGTATTCCAGAGTGCGCCAAGGGGAAAGAGAAAGGTTATTGCTGCTACAAACGTCGCGGAAACCTCAATCACAATCGAGGATGTTGTTGCCGTCATTGACACCGGTCGAGTCAAGGAAACGAGCTACGATCCCAAGGATAACATGGTTCGCCTCCAGGAAGTATGGGCATCCCAGGCCGCCTGCAAACAGCGTCGTGGACGAGCAGGCCGTGTCCGCGCGGGTATCTGCTATAAGCTATACACGCGCAAAGCCGAATCGAACATGGCCCCACGACCGGACCCAGAGATCCGCCGTGTTCCCTTAGAGCAGCTGTGTCTATCCGTCAAGTCCATGAAAGGCATTGAGGACGTTGCCACCTTCCTAGCCAACACGATCACCCCGCCAGAAAGCATAGCCGTCGAAGGCGCTCTGAATTTCCTGCATCGAGTAGGCGCTCTAGACCACGACAGACTCACAGCCCTGGGCCGCTACCTCTCCATGATTCCCGCGGACCTCCGCTGCGCCAAGCTCATGATCTACGGCTCGATCTTCGGCTGCATGGAACCGTGCGTCACAATTGCAGCCATGCTAACAGTCAAGAGCCCCTTCGTCTCACCACGCGAGAAGCGCGAGGAAGCAAACGCCGCCAAGGCAAGCTTCTCCCGCCCGGGCGACGGCGACCTCCTCACCGACCTCTCAGCATATCAGGCCTGGTCCGAGCGAACCCGCGCCCCGGGCGGCTACTGGGGCACTCAGTCATGGTGCGTCGCCAACTTCCTCTCCCACCAAACACTGCGCGATATCTCCTCCAACCGCGCGCAGTTCATCACCTCCCTCAAAGACGCAGGCATCCTGCCAGTCCAGTATTCCGACTCGTCGGCTTCAGCCTGGAACCGCAACGCAGCGAACCGTAACTTGATCCGCGCCCTTATTGCTGGAGCCTTCCAGCCGCAGGTCGCGCAGATCTCATTCCCGGATAAGAAGTTCGCTAGCTCGGTTACTGGTACCGTCGAGGTGGACCCGGATGCTCGCACTATCAAGTACTTCAATCAGGAGAACGGCCGTGTCTTCATTCATCCCAGCTCCATCCTCTTCTCTGCGGCTGGCTATCCCAGTTCCGCGGCATATCTCAGTTACTTCACCAAGATGGCTACCAGCAAGGTCTTCATCCGCGATCTCACCCGTGAGTTATTCCTCTTCTATCTCTTCAGATATTAGCTTCTAATGTTCTTCTTTTCCTTACTTGCAGCTTTCAACGCATACTCCCTCCTTCTTTTCTGCGGCTCTATAGAACTCGACACTGTGGGTCGCGGACTAGTCGTAGACGGCTGGCTCCGTCTACGCGGCTGGGCCCGGATTGGGGTGCTTGTTTCGCGGCTTCGCACAATGCTTGATGAGGCTCTTACGGAGCGGTTTGATAATCCTTCGGTTGTATCCGATGGCAGCAGTCTTGCTGATAGAGTGATTGAGGCAGTCAAGAAGTTGATTGAGTTTAATGGGCTTGATCAGTGATCTGCATAGGCAGATGTTGGGGTTGAAAATACATACAACACATATATCATAGAGG
Source organism: Penicillium rubens (assembly GCF_028828025.1). Lineage (NCBI taxonomy): Eukaryota > Fungi > Ascomycota > Eurotiomycetes > Eurotiales > Aspergillaceae > Penicillium > Penicillium rubens. The sequence goes on along the minus strand of NW_026890601.1, from coordinate 1,360,896 downwards.
AAAAACAATCGAAATGATTAACGAGATACATCCCTGGTTATACATAGAAAAGCCGCCTATACTCGCCTTGTTCAGCAACGATTCATATAGGACTTTTACCATTATATTGCGGTAAGAGGTTAGCAAGATATGCAATCTTCCTCGCTTGGAAGATATCACCAAGACCAAGGGATAAGCCCATAAGAGTGAATCTCAAGGCTGTAGTAGTTACTCTACTTAGATGTAGGTTCCAATTGTAGTTGTAGAAATATGACGTCATATTCGACTATTACTAGCACAGTACAACATACAGCCCTGGAGTAGGGTGGCGCAACAGCCAGTGACTTGTGTAGATAAAAGAGTGTATCAACGGTTAACCCAGTTACCACTAAGCCGTTTCCCCAGAGCAAGACAAAAAGAAAAGAGGCAATAGAACGCCCGGTGAGAAAAAAAGATCATCGTCAACGCCTTCCGATCATTTACTCTCATGTCGGAAAATGGTGGCGTCAAGTCATCTCGTCGTCAGCCCAGTAGAGCTGGGAAGAAATCAAAAGCATGAAAAAGACAGAATGAAAGTGTGCAAAAGACGGAAATAACGCGCAAACGCCATGCATAAAGGAGCCGATTCGCCGGTCACTCCGAAAGAAAGGGGAAAACACCCATATTGACCGAAAAAGAAAAACGAGAAATAAGTTTAGAGATCGCGGATGGTGGTGAGTACCAGCAATCATGAAAGCCAGCTTTGCATGGTATCTGCGAACCACCGGGGTATTAGGTTTGGGCAAGGGATTAGTAGTTTGCATAGCCGTCCAAGCGATCTGGATCATTGAGATCACAAGGCTCTGGCAAAACGAAGTCCATGGCAAGCTCAGATTCAACAAACATCGAAGCGCACTTAAAACGACGGTCCGAATACTTTTCAAAGATGGCAGCGTGGTGGCGGCGAGGATTCTCGCAGCATTCCATCAATGTGGTGAGTACCGGAATCAACTGGGAGTAAAGGTAACCACTGTAAAAAGCGTGTGCCGGTGTCTATCTCTGAATGTTAGCAATATTGTAGAGTGGGTTGGGGAGGGAAACATACCCAGTTGCCCTTGTTGAGCAGCAAGCGAGACAGGCAATGAGCTCCAGCAGCAATGAAGCTGGGGGGAGTGCAGACGAAGCGCTCATCCATAATAGCCAGCTCGAGGAAGTACTTGGCAACAGTACGAGTCTCAAGGTCATATTCATCAGCCTTGCTAATACGACGAAGGAAACTCATAGGGCCGGGCCATCCAAGATCAAAGTCGAGGATGGTGAGCATGAACCGCTCTGCCTTCAGAATCTCGTCGACGGAGTATCCACTGTCAACCATATACACGATCTCTTGCACGGACGGGGCCGTGATCTCCTCGAACTTTGCAGCAATGAAGATCGCGGTCGCACCAACAAGCTGCAACTTGCCCATGGAAACTACCTTGTACGACAAGAAACGGTCAATGTAGTTGACCGTGAGGAACAGGGTTTCAGGGAGCAAGCTGAAGCGCTGGTGGACTTGAACAAGCCAGTCCATCAGAACCGAGCGCATCGACCACTGGAGTTCACTTTGACGGGCCATGTAATCGGGAACCGGAAGCATCTCGATCTACAGCCTTGGTTAGTTCGAGCTGGTTATCGATCGAAATAGTAAAACATACCTCTTTCTTCCTTAAATGAAGGAAAATCTCGTCGCCATACTCCGCAACCATAGTCGTATCCAACAGTTCCTCCTCAATGTCTTCCGGTGATTGTTCACTTTCAACAATGTCTTTCGCCCGGAACATCTCGCGAGTAGTGACATTGTTCATGCATGGATAGATGATAGTAGTGGTTCCATCGGCATCACCACGAGAGGAGTAGATAGGCGCAACATGGTATTCGGTATCATCCCCGTCCCATTCCTCGGGTTCTGATACCGCCGGCACGGTTTCCTTGACATGCACGTGCTCTTTGAGATCCTCGGTCTCGGATACGGTGGCATCAGACTCGATGAGGCTGGCGATATCGACACTCAGCCCATTTGAAGGTTCCATCACAATATTGTTCGAGTGGCGCCCTTTCTCCATTCCCTTGTGGCTGGCCTTGGCCTCCGTCTCTGCGTTGATTTCCTTGGATGTGTCTTTTTCGGGGACAGTGTGCAGTTGGTCTTTGAATACGGCGTTGTTCCGCTTCGATTTATACGGCAGTTGAGCTTTACCGGCGGGGTTCATAGGCTTTGTCGTGGCAACGCCTTCAACAAGACCCCTGGTTCCTGACAAGGTCATCCGGCGCTGCGCTGGCTGGGACAGTCCAGGAGCCTTGACCTCCGATAGGGCAGGCTTTCCACCCACACCAGAGTCATCCCGAGCCCGGCTCGTGTCCTTTGTGTTGCTAACGTCGACAAATGCACGTCGGCCAGCATTGTTCTGGGCCATCATACTGAGAGCAGGGCTTGACTTGTTCCGTTGATGGATGACCTTGTGGTTCCGATGGAGGGACGGAGGGGGCACATTCTCGTCCCCAATGACTCGGAAGCGCTGTGGCTATCATTTGAGTTAGCCTTAATGCCTCCAACTCGTTTATGAATGAAGCAATTGTCTGACAAGAGTGGGCGAATACGTGATTTGGTGCAATATCGAATGCGGCGTTTGACGCGATCAAACGCGTATAGAAGTAGAAGAACCGGACAACAAAGAAGACTATGGTAACAATGGACCTACCTTTGCATCCATAATGATGAGCAATAAAAAGCTGCAACCTTAGAAGACGTGTTCGAGTCAACCGTGAAGATGGGCAGAGAGATGTTGTTTACTTTTTGCTCAGTTGGGGGAATGGAGTTGCCCGGTGTGATTGGCGGACCCAGGCAAAATAAACAGTCCTAGGTATCCACTCGATTGTTCCTTCCCGAATTGTCGCAACTCGTCCGTCACTTGGACGTTACTTGGACGTTGTTTGGACGTTGGTTGGACGTTGCCTAGTGACGAACTCAGGTAAATGAATAAATGAGATGTTTACGACGAAAGGTGTCCCTTGTGAAGATGTGCCTTCTTAACAATGTACGCTATTCCTAAATCGGAAGCTACGGTTGCGCATACCTTCCTGCAGTGCAAACTGTTATTGTCCTATATACATGTACATATATGTACATATATGTATACATATGTATGTATGTATGCTGTAGGTATACATAGACCGATTGTATGTACATAGTATACAGACGGACATTGTTCGAAAATTGACGTCCGATTATGGTCTCTACTTCGTTATGCTATTCGCACTGGCCGAGGTAAATAGAGATATTACCAAGCCTCAGTATACGTAAGGACCACCTCGAATCCGTCTCCCAGGACAGTCAAATTACACATATAATTAGTCTAGGCCAACCCGACCGGTGTGTTACTAATAATCAGTTTTTTAGCTTGGTCGTCCGTAAATGTGGTTGAAGCAATGATGGCTACTTAGTCCAGAGTAGGCTGTAAAAGAAAGACATTGATCTATCGCAGTATTGAATTACAGCCAGCCGCTACCATGTCATCTTTTCTACGTATGTACATAGAGATTGTATTAGAATACATGTATGTCCATCCACGCATCTGGAACCGTGTTGAGTTCCGCGGTGGTGCGTGGAATAACTTGTTCATAGTATTCACGTATTCAACACGCCTACTAGATAGTTCCTCCATGCAATAGCCCAGTGGTAGTGTATTTGTTCCTTATATATTGCCTCTACCAGCGAATTGCATAGCCATTCATGAGATATAGAACCATCCATTGACTCCATCGAGCTATAATCATAAAGATTAATGTAATACTTATCCACCCCTCCAACAGATCACATATCACCCAATCTCACCACTCCCTTCCGGCATACCCTGCCGACTGCGCAATCATCGAGCCAGGATGTGCACCACCGGCAGAATCATCCCCGACTCTACAGCATCCAAATCCACACGGCACGCATACCGACTAGCCTCTACAATCTCAAACACCTCCTTCGTCTTCGTCCGCCGTACCGCCCCGATACACTCGAGTCCCGCCCCACCGCCAGCAACTGGCGGGCGGTTCTCCGCGCATGAGGTTTCCAAGACGGTGCTGCGCGTGAGGCCTGCATCCATGTCGAGCGCGCCGGTGGTGCTGTCGAGGGCGACGTTGTCACCCTAGTAGAAGCTGCCCAGGTGGAAGGGGAGCGAGACAGGGCTTGAACGGTTCACAACGGTGGTTTCGGCAGGCTCATGGCCGGAGCGAGGGCGCAGAAGCCGGCGGCTGTGTTGCCGATGCCGTGCAGCAGGAGGATGTTTGGCGTCGAGGAGAGTGACGGTGACCGTGAGGTTGGCGGGGAAGCCGGACAGGGTGGCGGGTTCGGATGGCATGTTGGCAGGTGAGGAGGACAATTGGCTTACCTGTATGGCTAGTATACGGTGCCGCGGCCGAGCTGTCTTGAGGTAGCTTCGAGCGTGGTCTGCTGCGGTGCGCGCGGTGTCCCAAGCCATTCGGCTTCGCCGATACTCTGCTCGATGCTTCCTGCGAGGCCTGACTATCGAGAGCTTTGAGGGACACGCTGTCACTGAAAAACCGGTTCTGTGTATAAGTGTGGCTTGGAGCCTGAGTCGTTAATAGCAGAAAACAACAAGAACCGCCAGCATCGCAAGATCTTGGTGTCTACAATGATGGGAGTAGAGCGGCGGATGCTGGGGTCCTTGTAGTGAGATGTACCTAGGTAATTAGTCTAGGTCCGGGGTTCCCATGCATGCTTATATACATGTATGTAACTTCCAAGGTTGTTATATTAATCTTCAACCCGTCCCTCCAAAAGTTCCAAGGTTCCAAGGTTCCAAGGTGCCAAGGTTAGAACTTCCCCGAGGTCTGGACTCGATGGAAGTGTTAAAATGTTTGTTCTGTTTGTTCATAGTTTGCATTGTTTGTTGCACGTTTGACGTCATTAACCTTATCGGCGCGTCTCCTTCGACGTCCATTGAACACCATTTTCAATTGAGAAACGTCCAAAAGTGCGTGCATAGACACCAAAAATTATCTGTAAGTATATTTAATACTAATGGTTAATTTCCGACACTATTATCTTAAAAATATCTATATTTGCGAGTGCAATCGCCCTTTTATGACATGATCTAGATCTGACGCGCTATCTACACGAGACCACGTGAGAGCCACACCGCCGTCACAAGAGGTGGGACACCCGGAATCAAGCGGTTCCTGTTTGGCAGCTTTGCGATCAACCGAAACCCACTCGTATCATTGCGACAGTCGTTGGCTTTTTCAGTCTCGCCTGGTGGTGCGGGGCTTCAGACCTGCGTAAATTGGAAGATTCGGAGTAAAATATAGACAATACCCACGTTCATACCCACGTTCTCGAATCCGATGATCATCGTCAATTCATATCCAAAGGACCTTTTGCGCCCAGTCTCTCAGCATCACCGCCTGACTCCACCAAGCAAAAATATCCCCCCCTTTTCATCGGCTAGTTCCTTGAGAAATCAATAAAACTGTGGAATCACGGGTTTGCCATATTCCGTTCTCACTTTAGTAGCCAGGTCCCAAGGAGAAAGGAATGCTCTGTAACCCCGATGCGGGATTCCCTTTTTAACCTTCTTACGTAGGTCCGAGGAGGGGTAAATCCAAGCTGCAGATCATGCGAGACAACTCCAGAGAGTCATGCGATATCATGAAAGGGGTTATCTTGGGAATTGAAATGGTTTGCTTCTCTCGACATCCTTTCGGTTGAGTATAAATATCCAAGTCCGGTCCTAAAGGCGGATCAGCAAAACGTCTATCAATCACCCCTACCTCGGCGATTTTGATATTAGACCATATTATAAGTGTCGCGATATCTAGTATTTTCCAATCCGCATAGTAAATGAGCAATGCGACAAAGGCGTGGTGGGAAAATGACTGGATAATGTCATTTCTGTCCAAGCGCACACCTCCACAACAGTACCCAAAAAAAGGGTATGGATTGCTACGTGGTCAAGCTAGAAACTAGCTGCAAGCCCATGAATCTATTGGGCGCTGTTTCTTTATCTTGTTCTGCGCCCTTAGCCCTCGATACCCTGGACACTTGTGGCGACAGAGGTACCTAAGCTACCTGCTTTGTGTGAAGCGCTGCATCCTCCCAACAGTCCTAGATAGCCCACACTCGCTTACACTTCATCCCCGAAGATTCGAATGTCGGATTATATTCTCAATTTCGTACATCCTATGCAAAAAGGAGGGTTAGACAAAGTGCTCCGTCACTCGGCGCAATGGCATCCGGCTTGCGACAGCTTTTGCGCCTTTGCGAAAAGATACAGCATTGGGATGGTTTCACACATAGTTATTTTTTTCGATGCATAGAATAGTTGCAAATCGACTGAATATTGTATATAGATTCGTTAATTCCACGGAATGTGATGGCTGCTTCGATGGGCGCCGGAAGCGCAAATCGCCATGTCACCGACCCAGGCAGGCCGTTTTCTCGCTTTAGGTGAAACCATCGTACGCACCCACCTCAACCTTCTTCCTTCCATCCAACAACCCCTCGAACAAATCGCCATCAGTGCTGTCAAAAGTATAGGGTATGTATCTCTACTCTTGTTCAATCCCATTTTTCACTCCCCTGAACCCGTTTCATTCCTGGAGATGCCATCGCTGACATAGCCTCATCGCTTCGTAGAATCGACAATCCCCTCTCGACCTCGACCGAACCTATCCTTCGCCCCTTCGCTCTGTCTTGAACAATCCAGGTATCTGCGATACTGGAGTATTCTGTTTGAGTTGAATTAGGTGTGTTCAAGCCTCTCTCCATTCTTTTCCAGATCCTCTCGCTTGCTTCCCCCCAAACCCGCTCCCAAGGTCGGCCGGACTCGGTTAGCGACACATTCGTCCATCATCCTCCAAGACAAAACTCATCCTTATTGTATATTCGAGCACTTGGAACCCCATTGTGTTAACCTCTGTGGTCTGCTTTCCTTTAGGTTGCCCACGTTTACCCTTTTGATTCGCTTCCGGCTCTTGCGACTGCAGATTCCCCTCCCACCTCCACCGAAGGTTTTCTTCGACAGTTTCTATACATAAAGACCCGGGGGTGGTTCATCCACCAGCCTGATATTTCGAATTCAACAATTGTGGTAGGTTTGATGGATTCTTCCCTCTACACGTGCCCTTCCTCTGTGTCTTGCCATGGATCACATTCCCGCCCTCTACGGCACACAAGCAGTGGGTTGATGCAGTCTTTGGTATAGCAGTGGAGTATTCCTCAAATTTGGAACACTTTGATATGCAAGCGGTTCAGCATGAAGGGCTTTCTGGCCTGGTCGAGCAATCAGGTCTGGCAGACTCTGCCACTGTAGCTCGAGACCTGTCGCTCAAAGGCCCAGCACCCAAGAACGTCGCCTTTGAGTTGCTTCTCGATGAGAACTCCAAAGTCCGAGCTCGCATTCCGATGCGCGTTCAGATCTATCCTCATGACACCACAGACTCGATCGTCACCACGGTCAAAAATTTCTATGGAATATATGACGGTACTGCCAGTGGGGTCAGCTTCGAGGATGAACATGGGACCACCCTCATCGCAAGGTACGAGAATCTCAAGAACAATAGGACTGTATACGTGCGAGTCATTCCCATCCAACCATATGGGGATCACTTCTATAACGGTTTCAATGTCGAGCCTCGCAAGCGGCCCAGTCTGGCAGAGCCTTTCCAGATGGTAGATGGAACTGCGCCATTGGACCAGCCATCACGCCCAGCTTCTCGACTTGCAAGGAAGCGCAGCACCTCTCCGTCTAACCGGAGTCTCCGCAGCGCTTCTCAGCACAAGCCTCCCTCCCGCGCGGGTAACAAAAGCCGGACGTCGAGCAGCCATGGAGGTTTCCATGATGATGATGATGACTATAGCGATACCGAGAGCGCTTATGCTCGCAGGGCTCGCAATGAGCTTTTTGCTAGCTCTGATATCAGCATGGAGAATATACTACAAGATGGTCGTCGGAAACGACCCAAGTTCGATAGCTCTGTGAGTGACTCATGCCGGACTTGTCTTGTGCTAAAGACTGTCACTAACCAATATGTTCCCCTTAGGAGCTCCCCCTGTTCGTTCCTCCCCAAGTGCCCCTCACTACCTCCACCTCCTCTATCTCTCCCCAACGCCGGTCAATTGGTCAGGAAGGCGCTGGGTCGCCTTTCGCACGCCCACCGCAACGCCCGTATAGCTATCAACATGCGCTTCCATCGCCGCAAAGCTATGGTCACAGCGAATATGGCCACTCGGGGCGCAATACGATTTATGCGACTCCCGTGGTTCCGGACTATGGAAATCGCATGCGCGACACGGGAGCCTATAACAACTCGGGTAGCCGAGTGAGTGGTCCAGGTGTATTGCCCACACCTGACCCTACTATTGCAAGCTGCATCTCCGATGAGGATGTGGCGATGCAATTGATACGTTTAGGCGATGCGTCCAATTTCTCTCATGGACGCACCTCTGCCTCGACAATGGACGATGCCTTCAGTGGTGCCGCTGAGGCTGCCTCGTCCACTGGTGCTACCAGCGATGGGGAAGACTTTAGCGAGGACGAGGATGACTTGCCAGCTCGTCGCCAGAGGCTGGACTCAAGCCCAATGCTGCCGCCGGGGACCATCAAGCGCCACCTCAAGGGCTTGGATGACATCCTTCCCAGTGCCGATAGCAGCGACCACAGCTCTGATGGTGCAGATGATGGTATCAAAAGTGAAGCTGAGGAGGATATCCTTTACAAGGAGTTTGCACCCAAGGCAAAGAAGCCGAAGAGCCGCCCCACATCCTTCAAGGTTCGCAGCCAGAAGCCTGCACCTGCGAAAACGAACAAAAGTAAGACTGCTATGTCCGCTCCTCGCAAATCATCCGAGAAGTCAGCTGCGCCTGTTCCACCTCTCAGCCCGGCGTCTTCCCGAAAGGTCTCCGGGGGCTCGGTCAACTTCCAGCACCAGCTCGGTGCGGATGAGGAAGACCTTTCTACCAAGCCTCGCTGCCAGCGGTGCCGCAAGAGCAAGAAGGGCTGTGACCGCCAGCGCCCCTGTGGACGTTGCAAGGATGCAGGCATTGGACTTGACGGCTGTCTCAGTGAGGATGAGGGCAATGGTCGCAAAGGGCGTTACGGTCGCCATATGGGTGTCCCCGTGAAGAAGAACGGGGAAGAACTGGATGAAGACGAGGAGTTTTCATTAACGCCTGCGACCCCTCCTATCTCTTCGTCTGTAGCAGACAAGAATAAGAAGCGGAAGCGCTAGTGGAGCTGCAGGTCGCGATTGCTCCCACTATCTCTAAGCGCCGCACTGTTTCGCACCTCCGATCTTCTTCGTGACCATGGGATCTCTCATTCATCTTACCATCCTCACTATGGGCCAATGTCATCCGCCCTCACTCTCTCATTTCGCCTTCTTCTGGCTATCACCAGAGACAGTCCTTATACTAGCATACTACCACCATTTGCCCTTCTCACTACACATTCCCTTCTCTGGTTTACAAGCCATGCTTCCTCCATTATACACTGCCAAGCGGTTGATCTGTTGTTGTTGTGTCCCTTCGGCGTCTTAGTGTTTCTGCGGGCTATATGCTTCTTGTCACATCCACTCATTCATTCGGAATCAATGCTACTGGGTTATTTATCATTGTCTATGTCGGTTTCATGTGTGTGGTGTACGGTCGGCTAGTAGTGGGAGTATTATATACTTCCGAGGGAGAGCTAGGTCAAAGCGTGGCAAGTTGTAGAAGATGTGCCGATCTTGCTTTATTTCGTCTTCTTGGTAGTCATGGATTCAATGGAAGGATTTCAATTTTCTATTGCGCACTCCAATCTTCCAAAATTCCATTTAGTATCGTCATAGGCCTGCACAGTATAATGTCGATCAGCATGGCGGGATGAGTCACCTGACACGGGCGGTGTGATTGGGCCCCGCAACTTTTTGTGAAGAGCTCAACTTTGTCGAACTTCAAAACGCTCGCATTTCTGTTACGAAACGGCGCTTTGCTCATTTCAAGTCGCGTTTCCGTGTGTTACCGGTACAGAACCTAGTTATTCCAACGCCGAGTGTGCATATAACGCGGTGCGCAACCGATATCCTCTACACGAACTTTTCTCCCACCGCCCAGCAAGCCGCATTCAGCGCCTTGTCTGAAAAGCGACGACAATGCCTCCCAAAGCCGCCTCTCGTGGAAGCGCCCGTGGAGGGGCCGCCAACCGCGGTGCTCGATCTGACACAACCACTCCGACTCCCGCTGGCGGGGGCGCTGCGCAAAATGCTCCCACAGCAACCGGCGCGCCCGGTCCTGCGAGTCGAGCCTCGGTGCAACGGCTTCAATCACTGAACAAACGCACTCCTTCCGGTAGCATCCCACCCAGCAGTCGGCCCCCGTCAGTGCTCGGTGGTGAGCCTCCCAAACCAGTCTTGAAACACAAACCGAAGGCCGTTGGGCGTCGCAGCAAGCAGGAGCGAGATGAAATAGAGAGACTTGAACAAGAACGGCACAATGAGCGTCTTAAGGAGGCTGCCGCTATTCAGCGAGGCCGTGGTGGTACTGCTCGCCGTGCTGGGTTCCGTGGCCGTGGAGGACCCATGGCCATGGGAATGAGTGGATTTGGTGGACGAGGCGGCAAGCGAGGCCGTGGTGGCTTTGGCGGCGGAGGTGGAGGTGGAGGTGGAGGCGGAGGATATGGGGGAGGCTCTGGCGGGGCAGGCTCAGGATACAATCGATCTGGCCTCACTGGGGCCAACCGCGGGCGCGCATACGACTCTTCGGATGACGAAGAGAATGAACTCCGTGTCAGCATCGATCATATCAACCTCGATAGCGACGAAGAGGATTGGGATACGCCGAAGGATATCAAGGGCAAGCAACCCAGCAGGTCGAGGGGCGGGCTTCGCCCTGTCCGCCTTGAGCGGCATGAACACGAGGAAAGAGTCGTCAGCGTCAACATGGAGTCTAGCACAAGTAGAACTGCCGATCTCCGCAAAAAGGCTGAGAAGGAGAAAGCTGCGAAGGATGTCGGCCGTACACCTACCAAGGTCAAAACTGAACCTCAAGATGACGACACAACTATGCCGGATGCTATTCCACACGCAGATGATGACGACTTCCTCCCGGAGCATAACGTGCGTGTGCGCTCAGCTCAGAGTATGAGTCCAACAAAGAGGAGTACAACAGAACTACGATCGACTCAAATCACGCCTGAACCCGAAATACTAGACCCACGAAGCCTACTTCACACTAAAGAGGAAATCGACGAATATGACCGACACATGGAAGATTTGGCTATCATCAGGGATCTTCTTGTTCCCAAGGATTCAAAGAAGGCCAACACGGAAGCAGAAACCGCCGAAGGAGCTACCGAAAGTAAACCCGCCGCAGTGGAAGGACAGGAAGATAACCAAACGAACGAAGAGAAGGAAGAAGAAAAGGAGGACGAAAACCCTCTACATGGCCAAATGTTCCTCATGCAATTCCCACCGATGACTCCCTACCTCAGAGTCGCCGGTTCCGCCCAAGACAACCAACATCAAGCCACAGCCGCAACTGCACCTCCCCAGAACGAGATCAAGCGCGAAGCTGGCGATGACGTGGAGATCCTGGACAACACCAAACCAGTCGAATCAAAAGACAACAGCGTCATCACAGCCGGCCAACCATGGACTCTTCCCACAGGCCGTGTTGGCAAATTGAACGTACACGAGTCAGGCCGTGTGACCCTAGACTGGGGTGGAATCAGTATGGAGTTGGATCGTGGAGCACCGGTTGGCTTCGTCCAGGAAGCTGTCATCTTGTCAAAGGCGCCACCGGAGCCGGAGGAAGACACAGCAAAACATGTTTGGTCTATGGGCCAATTGTCGGGCAAGTTCACAGTCACACCGAACTGGGATGAGATGCTTTGAACCCTCTATCCAAGGTCCCTTATTATGAACGGAAAAAAATTCGAGCGAACTTGTTACAGCCATCCTTTTTGCTATGAACTTGACAACCACGTAAACTTGATAGACAAGGGTATTTGTTCCTTTTCCTCCTAAAGGATATAACCTGCAACCCCAATGGATTATGTAGTGATAATCACAAGAGATGAAAACTTTCCGTTCGAACGTGTAGTCACGTGACCATACTTGTTTGTGCAGCCCGGGAATCAAGGCACTAATAATGCCAAGGCCTAACTATCCACGAAGTTTGCTTGCGCGCTTCGAGTTCAAAGTATTTGACCACCATTACATCCTCCATGCCCAAGAGCAACTACGGTCGAGGGCAAGCCACAACTAGGCTCAATTCAACTGCACGCGTTTCCCTCTACAATGCCTGCATAGGCCAAATCAAGTGTCTCCGGTACTACACGAACGTTCGCCATGTCGCTGCGTCCTCTTGGATATCAATGCAACATATCCTATGCGCAATTCTTCCGCAATGGATCGCAAACAGGACATAATATAACGCAACGCCTAAGATCCTTTTCTAAGCTGCGCGACACCCATTGCACACATCGCTGGTCTGCGACAAGTCCACACCATGCCAACAAAGCTTCGCTTTCGCTACGGAGCTTGCTCAGTGATCTCTTGAGACCTGAACACACTCTACGGTCCCAAGGCAAGGGACCATGGACTCAACAATGTCGCCACGAGACTTCTGCGGCCAAAGAACCGGAACTCTGCGTGCACTGCGGTGGGAGAACTATCCCCAAGGCCAGAAGACATGTCGAACCTGGTAACCATTCCAGCGGCTGGCACTGCAAATCGTGTATTCGGAACATCCGTATTCATGGCCATCTACCAAATGAGGAACAGCTTGCAGCGATCAATCAGCGGAGACTGGCCAGGGCGTGTGGAGAGGCAAGCAAAATGAGTCCGTGCAGGCACTGCGGCGAGATGACTGCTCCGAGAAGTAGCCGTAAATTCATTGATCCGAATAACCCTTCTGCTGGGTTTCATTGCCGGACATGCGTTCGACATGTCAACTACCACGGTAACCTTCCAACCGAGCAAGATCTCGCAGCGCTCAAGTACCGCAAACAGATACGGAATAGGCGCACTCTTACCGCCTCAAAAACCACTGCATCAGACAATTCGAAGGAAGAGCCCATGCCCCACGGCCCTTCCGGGTCCCCCGGCAGTCCCGAGTCTCCCAAACAGATGAAACAGAGCCGTGGTGAATACCCCTGCGTTCACTGTGGTGACATAACGGCCTCCAGCCGCAAACGTAGGCTTGTTGAACCCCGGAATCCCGCGGCAGGTTACTATTGCCAGCCATGCACACGGTCCCTACTTGTAACAGACACCTTGCCCAGCACCGTCAAAATTGCAGCGCTCCGAAAGCTCAGAGCGACGCGTATGCAAAGCAGTCCCCGAGTTTTGAAAAGCCCCTGTGTCCACTGCGGTGACATCACTATCCCCAGCAAGCGCCGACTTGTTGAATTGAAGAACCCTCAATCCGGGTATTACTGCCGCGCCTGTGCGGACTGTTTAACCCAAACCAATTCCCTACCCAGCGAGATACGTCTTGCTGTTCGCAGAGCGCGAGAGCAGGCCAGGCTGAGAAACTTACAGGCCAGTCTATCTAAAGAGTCGAAGTCCCCGGTCTCTCCGCAGGACGGAGAAGCTACACCAACACATACGCCCACGGACAACACCGCAAAGACTTGCACGCACTGCAAAGCCGACGAAAACATGTCGAGCCCCTGAATCTTTGAGTATTGGGCGTTTTAATCTGAACGGCCCATTTTTGAGACTGGGTGAACTTTTGCGCAGGGACAGCGAGAACAAAATCCCGGGCTTCGCATTTCGAGCGGATACACGTATCAAGGCTGCTGGATGGTTTGCTTGTTACGAATGCAACTACCGCATCCTCGGAGCTCTACCCAGTATTGGAAAATCGATGGTTCATCCTTTGACCTGGTTCATGATGCCAAGAGCAAGGGTTCTAAATATCTTGATTTTGGTATCGCCCATACATGCGCGTCGTCATCCTGCCTGCGGGGCGTGCTCGTCTATTCGCTCGAATTTCGCGTCTGCATTGACGATCATTTGTGGCGCTGTCCGTTAAGCTTCAGGATTGGAGCTATAATTAGATCTTCACGGTATGCGATTTTATTGTATTTAGAGTATGGACTACGTACTCCGTATGCTATAAATGCATACGTGAAGATGAAGATGCAATTATTGAATCACCCTCACAGCAAATTAAAGGATTTTAAAGAATAAATAAACACCGGATAGCCTCAGACACGGGAAACCGGGTAACCAATCAGAGCCCACATAATTCAGGGACAGGCCCCACTTGTGGACGGCCCAGGGACTCTGGGCCAAAGAGAGCCAAAGGAAGCCAAAGAGCGGCTCGGCCAATCAAGCCCTCGTTCTGACTGGCTTCATCTTGATTTTCCCTTAATCTCCCTTCCCCCCCCCCCCCTGGGCTGTTTCGGTTTTTCGAGGGTTGACTTTTTCTTCTTCGTTTTCTCTTTCAATCCTCCTCTACGGCTAAGAGTGAGTTGGATTCTGACAATTGAGAGAGTCAAGGCGAAACGCCCCGGACACTCCCCTCTCCCGTGTTTGGCCCCCTATTCCCCCGGTTGCCTGACTGCGACAATTCCAACACAGCAACCCACTCGAACTTTTAGTGGCATGTTCTGAGACCATCGCAACTTATATTCGTGAGACTCGTCTGAGTGACATCGCCACTTTCAATCTCTCCACCTCCATCTGCAGCACTGTTGCCTCGCCAACTCCAGACCCCCGTCCCACGACCCGCACCAGCCAGCTTGGCGTTGCTTGTTCCTCATAGGCAACAACGCAAAGCATTTGCGCGCCAGTCGGTTCCCATTGTATACATCTATAACTCTCTCCACAATGAAGCCATCCAACTTCCTGGCCTTCCTGGCCCCGGCCGCCGTCCTCGCCGACTCACAACAACCCGTCGCAGGCGCTAGCCTCTCCTCCGACTTTGCGCACAACTCGCCTGCTGTCTCATTACCGGAAATTTCTCCGCGGGAACAGTTCGCTCCATTCGCGGAACGCGACCTGCCGTCCGATGAGATGCGCATGCTCGCTGCTCGCTATGTCCTCCAAGCGCGCAGTGAGGGTTCCCTTGGCCAGACCCCGTGGATTGGCATGGCTATTGGGTTGACATTTACTGCTCTGGCGGCTGTAATGCTCGGGTGATGGTTGGCCTGGATTGCTTTGAACCGAACCACAGCTTGCGATTCTTTCGATACATACCTTTTTTTTTTTTTCCCACCTCAACCCTACTTCTTCTCTTGACACGACACGTGAAACGCCGGGCACCGCTGGAACTTTGTTATCTTTTACTCCGCTCGACATATTTCTGCGACCCTTCATCTTCATCTTCATTTTTCTACGGTCTTTTGCAGCGGATTTTTACCATTTTTGTCTATTTTTGCATCCATGGCCTTGTGTTCTGGCGTGGTATTGAATCTTTGAGCCTCCCTTTTTTTTCAGCTATTGCATTCCCCGACTTGCTGAGCTACTTTGTGTACTTGGTACTGTTGGGAGTATAGAGTTGCATGTTGTACGCATGTTGTACATGATACCTTTTTGTTTCTGATGCAGATTCTCCCATTGGTACGGAGTACATGGGATTTACCTAATTAGTATATATAGATATGTCCAATACGAACTGATTATACATTTTTACTTTGATTGCTTTTCTTTCGACTCTATGTTCGTTGGTCTACGCCTCTTTAATGGACTCGGACTTGGGGATGGGTTTCTTTGTTGCTCGAGATTCAGAGTTTCGCCCTCAAAGAAAAGGTATGTTCTGATCTTCCTTCTTACTGTGCTATTGGTTCGAGGTTCGAAAGGAACCTCCTTTTCTTTTCTCTTTTCCATGTTGACTGCAGGTCAGCAAACCCACTGCCATAACTAAGTAGACACCTGGGGAGCTGTCAGATTCCTGCACTGCGCTCCACATTGATTCATTCTTTGATTTCCTTCATCAAGCTCTCTTCTACATACCATTTGGAAGAGAGATCTTTCGTCTTGGTAGAAGTGGGTATATACCATCGCTACACTCGGCTCAAAAGAGAAATATTCTACAGACCTCATCATGGCCTCGGACGAATACCCACCTTACATCCCGATGCCCTCGCTCGGCCACGAGCTAGGGCTAATGTTCGGCTTCTTGTCTCTCTGTATAGTGGTTATGGGTGCATATGTTGCTCTCTGGCGTGGTGAGCTATCCTCCAATTTTCATCTGTATCTCTATATCGACACAAAAATTTACAAATCCGACTGTGGCCATATAAGACAACATGCACAGACACATTCAATCCCCTAATACCAATTGTGACCAAAAACTACATTACTCTAACAACCAATCCCAGTATCCCAAACGCGCCTAGACGCCCAAGACCTCGCACGCCGCAAAGCCTTCCGAAACAAGAACCCAGCCATAGGAACAACGACTTCCATAACAGCAGGCCGGAGCCGAAGTCCTATTAAAGACACAACAGTCACCCCAACCCCCAAAACAGCCGCACAAGAAAAAATGCTCGACCGCGTCGTCCTGCCCGAGAACCGTGCCGAGCTACCAGTCCACGGGATGGAGATGTACACGACGAAGGGGAATGCGAGCATATCGCAGATCAGGAGTCCGCTTGGTCAGTCTATGCTTAGTCCTGTTAGCCCTGTCAGTCCGCTTGGGAGTGGCGGGCTTGCGGGTAGGGCTGTTGGTTCTATTAGTCCGGTTGGGGGTGGGATTGCGCTTGAGTCTATTGTTGGAATGGCGTTGGAAGGGGGAAGGAGTTTGGGTCAGGGCCCTTTTCGTGATGGGTTTCGGTCGGCGAGCCCTGCGAGGAGGTTTGGGGGTGGGAGTGGCCCGGCTGTTGAGATTGGGCCTGCGCCTAGTCGGGAGTAGGGCTAGGGTTTATTATGATGCTATATGTTATGTTGTATGGGGGCTAGGAGCGGAATTAGGGCGTTGGGGTTGGGGTTGATGCTTTGGGGCAATTTTGATATTGTCTGTAGGGAATAACTTGTCTATTCCCTCTTTCTATAATTATTATTTTGATCCCTCTTGCCTATAGTTTACATTATATCGTACACCAGCCGCTCCAGATCTATCCACACACAGGCTCGGCAAACCCACGCGTCCACAACAACGAGCCCATGATGACAACCAAAAACCCAAGCGCGACAAGCACACTGGCACTTCCATACAAATACGAATGGCGCCGATGAGCCAGTCCTTTCAACTCAGCAACCCAAGTACTGATAGTAGTCGTGCTCCCGCAGAATCCATCCATAACACCCTGCAGCACCTGGCAACCCGTTAGAGCAGCAGGAACCACCGCGCCAAGACCACTAACATGCTGCAAGTCATAGCAAAGGCCCTCGATGATAGTGCCAAAGATATTAACTGCAAACGTGCCCAGCGGAAAGGTCGGAATCCTGCTATTCAGGTGCAGCGATACATAGAACCGAAGGAGACAACCAAGCGGCGCAAAGACAAGAGCGAACACCGCCCGGCCGCGCCACACATCCGGGCCATTATGTCGGTCTGGCGGCCAGATGGCCAGGAACACAGCTCCAAGCCAACATCCCCAGGCAAGCACGACCACAACACGGTCGAGGACTCGTCGCGTGAATGCAAAGGGTACGGTGGGTGTCACACGCGTTAAAGCCAGCGCAAGATGCGCGCCGACGATAAGCGCCGATAGGCTCAGCGACACGGTGAGTATAATCACAGCGACCAGCGCCATGAAGCTATACCCGCCATTGCGGGAGGCGATGTGGGATCCAGTAGGTAGCGACGGATCGGGGAGGGCGTTTACCAGGGCGAGGAAGACGTCGCGCATAAAGGACGAGAAGGAGGTGAAGCAACCGCAGAACCCGGTCGTTAGACCAATATACAGCGGGATGGTCTTCTTCACAGCCAGGTGGTTCTTGTTCCTAATCTTGGGCTCGATCTCGACTGCGTCCGGGGCTGGTTCTTTCGCTGATTTCTGGCCCCACTCCTCGCGGAAGAGATTCTGGTCTTCGCTCAGAAACCCCATTACCAGGCTTCCGCCTACATTCGCCCATAGCACCCCTGTCACGACGGGGGCGCCTGTGTAGAATGTCAGTGCCTGTAAGCCTAGGCGGGCTAGGGTGCCCAGGAGCGAGAAAAAGATCAGATAGGAGACGGTGTAGATGTGGGTTGCGTGTTTGGAGAGGGGCTGCGCAGCAGATGCAGGTGGTGCAGGTGCTGCGTGGTCACCCGAATTTGGACATGATTCGTTTAGATTTGTTTGTTGGGCCTCTCTTAAAGGGTAGTTGTTGTATTCTGAGGGATGGTCCTCTTCGGTAGTTGATGGCATTGCCGTTCAACGGAGTAGGAAAGAGAAAAGGCCAAGAAATCGGAGACCGGAGATCAGGTGGAGTCCGATAAGATTAGCGCCTGGTCGTTTTGTATATGAGGGGAAGAAGATAACAGGCCTGCTTTGTCTTTGCTTTGCTTTCTTCTTCTTCTTCCTCTTCTATTCTCTTCGTAACCTCCTCTGCACTCCATCATGTCTCTTCCACCAAATGTCCACGTCTCCTCCCACCCCTGTCTCCAAGCCAAGCTCTCCCTAATCCGCTCATCTTCCACCACCCCTCGTGAGACAAGAGGCTTAGTCCATGACATTGCCAATATTCTAGGCGTGGAAGCCTTCTCGGGTCTCAAGTCGGTCAAAACAGGGACGGTAAATAGATCCCTAAGACTAAGATCCATCAAACGCTACCATTAGATCACCTAACAATCCTTCCCAGGACACCACTCCCCTCGGAATCGAGTATGAAACCCAGGGCATTGACCCAGCAGACCTAGCTCTAGTGCCAATCCTCCGATCTGGCCTAGGAATGGTTGATGGTGAGTGATTCTCAATCTATTCGCATAACCCCTTCAAGCCAACACTGCAACTGTAACCCATATTACTCCCTGCAATGCTACCTTATTACTCTTCTACTCCCCAATTTCCTGTCCAATATCGAATCCCCAATACCGCGGTTGCGGTTGCAGTTACAATTCCATTCGCATTTACAGCTTATCTCCCCTATCACCATTCCCCCCAGCCTTATCCCCCACTCCTAACCCGTCCACGGGTCCAAACCCCGCTTACACAACCCCACAGCCCTAAACGACCTCCTCCCAACCCCGGTCCCAGTCTACCACCTGGGCCTGTTCCGCGAAAAGGTCTCTCTCCAGCCTGTAGAGTACTACAACAACCTCCCCTTCCACCGGTCGCAACTCTCGCCGGCCTCGCCAGCTTCTTTGAATCCCACTACCAACACCGCAGCTGCAAGCCTGGCTGTGCTGCTGGACCCGGTTATCGCTACTGGCGCCACGGCCGAGGCGGCGATCCAGTTGCTGCGCGATTGGGGCGTGAAGAAGGTTATTATGCTTAGCTTGCTTGCTTCGGAAGAGGGGGTTAAGCGGGCTGCGGGGACTTGGGGTGATGTTGAAGTTTGGGTTGGTGCTATTGATAAGGGTGTTGATGAGAAAGGCATGATCGTGCCTGGTATTGGGGATATTGGCGACCGATTATTTGTTGCTGTTGGGAAGTAGTTTTTGGCACTATGAGCATCAAAGCATGACTGTTTCGGGCTTGGATAGTACCTAGGTACAGATGGTTATTTACCTATTACTACAACTACAAACTGGCTATAGATCATCAAGGCTACGAACTACAATTCAAGTCTACAATGGAGTGGGTAGGAAAGAGGTTGTCCCCGCCAGATAATTCATCGATAACGTATAGTACATGGAAATGGCATAAAAACATGTGCAGGTGAAACAAATGCGAAAATATTCAAAGCAATGCTGAGCGTAAAAAGCATAAAAATCAAAAGACGGGGTTGCAAAGGCGCGCAGGCAATTAACATCAAATACAGCGGCTGGAAACCAACCAAAGAAGCAGAGGAAAATGTCAAGATATGGAAAAAAGAATCAAGAAAGAAAGCAAGAAAGAAAACAACGCGAACGCATGAAATATCAAAAGGTATCGAAAGCACAAAAGCAGATGGACGGGGGGGCACGATTAGGGGTTAGTATGAACCATAAAGTCAAACTCCTCGGAGTGCGAAAGTACACACAGGACCAGCCAGGTGTCGAAGACGGAAAGCAGAAACACCACACTGGACTCCCTGGTGTAAGAACAGGGGAAATGCAAAAGAAAATAGCAAAAAAAATAGCAAAAGACTAGGAACCACCGAGAGGGATATCAGAAGGCGAAGTATTCCAGAAAAGCCCAACACCCCGCCTGCCCACTGGCATGTCCAGTCCTGATCCGAAAGTGTCCCAATGAAAGCGTCCAACAAATGAGAGTAAGAAATCAAAAAATGGAAATTTCAAGAAAAAGCAGAGAAAGCAAATCAACTCAAGGAGATTGAGAAGAAAATTTAATACGCGGTACCGACGCTAGCAAGCGACTTGGTTGGCACAGCATGGATCGGCTGATCCTTGGCAACACGGAGAGAATCTTCGTAGCCGACCAAAGCCTGGGAGTGGAGCTTGAATGATTCGCCCATCAACTTGGTGATTCTGTAAAGCGGTTAATTATTTGGTCATCAAAGGGAAAATAGATCAAAACTTACCCCCAGACAACCACGCCGTCTAGGATGTTACCCCATACACGGGCGACGGTGGAACTGAGTTTGCCAAAGGCGTCGATGGCATCATCGTCAAAAAGATTTCGGACCTTGTTGTAGAGGGCCAATTCAGCCTCAGTCGCCGGCTCATCGTCATGTTCCAGGCGGTAGAGCCAGAGGCTCAGAATGACCATCAAATCCAGGCCGCAGAGAGGGTGCTCAACGCTCCAGTTGGTAGCGGAGGTCTTTGCAACCCAATTGATGCCCTGGATGGCGGCGATCTCGATGCATTCGAAACATTGTTGGATAACCTTATTCATCTCCTGCGAGCGCTTGACCTTCTCGCGAGCGACGGTCATGGCAGCCGCCACCTCGTATGATGAGTGGTACCGCATGGCCTCCTGGATGGACTTAAGGTCAACTTCCAGGCGGGCGCGGGTGTTGCGGTAGACCGCCATCGAGTTGAAGATCAAGGGATGACCCTTCTGAGGAGTGCTAAGCGGGACCACAATTGTTTCCGGTTCGCAAACCTCAAGGGAGTTCTCCCAGGTCTCGAGGGCCAGGCGCAGCTTGTATTCGGTAACCACATCTTGGAGCGCCTCAAAGCTGCGCTTATGGCTCCAAACTTGCAGGAACAGGGCGTTGATGAGAACACGAGTGGCAAAAGCACTGTAGCGGGTCTGTTCGCCCTGGAAAAGGAAGTCGTGGGCCTCACGCACAGTCAAGGCGCTCGAAACCGTGCCACGGCGCCAAGTTTCATCATCAGCCGCGTCCAAGTTCCAGAGGGACTCGGACGACGGGAGTTCCAAGTCGTCAAACTCGTCGAAGCTCATCGCGGGAGTGTGGTTGAATGTGAGCGTCAACATGCCGAAGAAAATGTACACGGCGAAATATGTACGACGGCAGGATTCATCCTCGATCCACTCTTCGCGCGATGGTGGGACGTTCTGGCGAGCCTGGGTCCGCAACTTGAGCTGGTATCGATTGCCGGCGACCATGTTGGCCAGGAGACTTTTGATCGAGCAAGTCCATTCAAGGCCCTTCGGGTCACCGCTCCAGCTCTCAAATACCATGTTCAACAAAGTGGCCTGCATCAATGACAAGGGGCACTTGCGGGAATCGAAGTTGTCCTTGTGTTGTAGGAATTGGTTGACGAGGACCTTGGAGCCGACGTGGAGCATGAAAGCGTGCTCGCGCTCGAAAGTGTAGAGAGCACCAATCGATAAAACTGCAAGCAAAAGTGGTGCGGGGACTTGGGCAGGCTTGAAGGATTCCTGGTGCAGGAATGGCAAGTGAGGGTGATACAGGTTAAAGTAGGTGGACAAATACCGGTTCAGCGCAACCGTGGAAGGAAGCTGGAAAGTATCGGGAAGCGCACCAAGGCTGTCTGATCCCTGGACCCTGTCCACTACATAGTTGCGTTCCATCTCGTTGGCGAGCTGAGGAGCCTTGGGAAGAGTCAGCGCTTGACTAGGGCCAGGTGAACGACGGTAGTTAACCGGGCTAACGGGACCAGTCATCGAGGGGTAGGGAGACAGAGCATTCGGAGTAGAGTGCCCAGACATAGGCAGCGAGTTGGACATGAGAACGTCCCCAACAGGGCCATGGCGATCGACGAGGGTGGGCATTGACCCCGGTTCCGCGGGGGAGACAAGCGTGTCCCAGGGCATCTGGGGCAGAGTGGCGTTGCCCGAGAGGTAGGGCTCGAAGGAGCCGCGTCCTGGCGAAAGCGATTCGGAACGCTCGGAGACCTGACCGGTCGCCGCTGCTGCAGCCTTATGTTGGAAATCTGTCATCAACATGGCTGCAGTTTCAAGGTCGACCATACCATCGTTGCTGCTTGCCTCGATCTGCTCCAGCGTCGTCGGGTCAACGGTGACCGACGGCTGAGCCGGGGCAGATGAGTTTTTCTGAACCCCTCCACCACGTCTCCGCCCCTCTGCGACCAGGGGAATTCCGCCGTCCTTAGCGTGAACAGTTCGATCATGTCGCAGAAGAAGATCGCGACGGACAAAGGTACTGCGGCATTTTAAGCACTTGAAGGGTCTTTCTTTCGTGTCTATATTTTCGAGTCAATCAGAGGGGGAACAACGCGCGACAGGGGACTTTGTCTAAATCTTACGTGAGCGCTCATGCCGACTGCGATGTTCACTTCTGCTAAAGGCGCGGTTGCAAAATTGGCATTTGTATTTCTTCTCTGGAGCCGATGTTTTCTTGGCCGGTGAGTTGGCCGTCCCAGGTGCGGAAGGAGCCATGTGTGCGGGTTGTCTCTTAGAGAAAGAGCGAAAGTGGCGGTGGTATTGACCCCTGGGTAAGCTCGCACCGGTTCTGTAGGCGTGTCGACGACAGGAGTTCGTTGGGATGTCTGATCATTCCTTGAGCGGGGGAAGTGGAAGTAAAGGGTATTGAGATAGTGGTGTCCAGCCACAAGTAGGAAATATTAAAGAGCAAACGCTGTTAAAATAAAAAAAAAGAAGGGCGGGATGATCAACCGCGATTAGATGTGGGAAGGGGAGGGGAAGAAGAGAGGGGAAGGAGGATGAGGAGAATAAGAAGGAATTTGGGATTTCGAAATCGGGTTTTTGGTTTTTGGGGGGGGGGGGGGGGGGGGTTGGAGGGGAGGGGACTGAGGAAGGGAGGGGGAAAAAAAGGACGTGGGCCTAAGCTGATCGCTTACTTACGCGTTGAAGCAAAGACCCGTGGACCACCCGGGCAACAGAGGGGGTGCAAAAGCGGGACCGATCACAGCTAAAATGGCTTTCAAAGGGAAATCAAAGAGAACTATTACCCAGCCCCCTCTCCGGCCACGCACCATTCATTCCTTTAACCACTCACTTTTCTCGTCGAATTGTGTCTTCCCCCCCCCTTTCTGTTTCTTTACGATGCACATTACCGTACGAAATCGACACGTAATTATCCCAAAAAAGCCCTATAGATTTGTCCTGATCGTAAGCCCACATGGTTCAACTTTGTTTTCCCCCTTGGATCTTTATTAGATAATTAAACACTACATTGTCGATCATTTATTTCATTTACTCCTGCGAGGGTGTGATGTACAATTTATCAAGTGGGTTATGTTATTGAATCGTGCCCCTCGCTCAGGGCATTTATGGGTACGGAGGGGAAAATCCTTTGTTTATCGAATAGTTAAATTGTGTGGCATGTGAGGCGGATGATTCGATCGTGGCACACTTCGAGAGGCTTACGGTGATAATAGCCCCTTATTCCCTAATTTCAGATTTGCCCCCTACAGGGGGATTGTATCAGTCTCATCTGCAAGATATCTAAAGTACTATACAAGATACAAGATACGTCTTTTTTTCGGATATCAAAGCCTCGGAAGTCATTGATAGATCTCAACCATGGTTCACATCCGTCTACCCCTCAACCCCTCCAGAGCTTCCAAAGATCTACACTGTACAAACATTTACATCGATATACATCTACTTCTATTTCTATCTGTAGTCCCTAATATATATACAAGGCAAGTATTGTCACACAACTCCGAACGTGTGCTTTTGGGAATGAGACAGGGGTACATAGGACCACCTATAGAGTTGCATTTGTTTTGCCTTGAATGTGAGAATGCCGAAGTTGAGAATGGGGACTTCACTGCCCTGTACCAAGTATAGCCCACGCTAATGGAATAGTTACATCAATATGGGAAAGTAGATCGATCCAGTATCAAATCAAGGACGATGTATGCTTGGGTGCCCATCAGCCCCGTCTCCTGACAGATCATCCCACTGTACTTTTGCCGCCTCACAAATTGACTGGTCCAGATCCAGTCTCACCTTTGGCCCTCTGACCCTCTAGGACTATGATAGCTGCCCCCGCCTTGTGGCTGTTCATCTGTTTGACTGTGCCACGCTCGAGATTATGTGTTCCATCATGCCATGTCCCACTGCATTATGCATTGCATAGGATCGATGTCTGTATCCTGTATTTTCTTCGAGGCATCACCTGCCGGACTGCATATAGAAAGGATCTACATGAAGAGCAGAATGTAAACTGGAGCATTGGATGGAATAGCACCTTCTAATTTACTAGTACTCCTTTTTAGGCAGTCTACGCACTGAAGAACCCGGGTAACTGCGCTACAACTCCCATAGTAGGGCCAAATGCCCATGAAGTTACGGAGTACGGAGTACGGAGTAGTCTTCAACGAGTTCTTTCCTCCGAGGCTCCACATGCTGAGGTTGCAGTTTTATACACCGCAAAGCTGACAGTTATGTCTACAACATACTCTTTAAAAACCACACCGTGACCTATCACTGCGGAGCTGCAAATTGAGCATCGCGAGTTCCCGGGTCCTATCAGTGGGGCAAACCCAACGCTTACATCATTGGAGCCCCGAAGATCCCGGACGCGAGCACCAACGCGGTTACTTGGGAAACGCGCTTCGCGTGAAACACGGCACAAGATCACCTTTCACTTCACAAATCAAATGGGGTCGAAATTCGCAATGGAAATCTCGCTTCCACCTCGACATACATCCTACTCCGTAATAGCGTCCCTGAGCACCCCCTTGATTCGCGGAAGCCAAATCCTAAGTACATATGTTGTATTGTTCCGGACTTCCGGTTGATCATTGAAGCCTCAGCGAAACTTCATCTGATCTGGTGGATCTAGACTATCAACTAACTTCAAGCTCCAGCGGTGAAGCCGGGTGGCTTACGCTTCTCAGAATGGGGTCCCTAGAGTACATGATTCTTGATGCAAACCCAACCCGTCGACATCCTTCGAGCTTTTACTCGGTCCACTTCCCGATGCAGCGGACCGACCCAGTCTAACGTTCTCGACCCAGGAATTGAAAAAGAGGAAGCCCATGGCGGTGATATCGCACGAAGCGGTGACTTCACCGCCTGGCAAATATCGTTATTGATTCCTTGCCTCGAAAAGTAATACACCAGACGATCCACCATTCCCAATCCCTTGGGCCACAAATCCAGGATATGTCTTTCATTCCATATCCCTCCAAGCGGTCAAAAGCACGCTGAACAAAAGAACCAAATCCATCGAAACCCACCCAATTATGGATCTGCACTGAGGATCCAAACAGACCAGTTACGAATCAGACCTCTTCGACCATTTTCCCTTCGAGCGCTGCTCCACATCAACGAGCCAACTACCGTAAGAGGAATTTCAGGAATCTCTTCCCCGGTGCCCCTGAGCTAGTGGACACCGACAGACGGGCTTGGCTGGAGCCCATCGTCCCGACAACTCCATAGCCAAGGTCCGGTGTCTCCGCCGTGAACGCCAGGACGGTCTGGAATCTCCCAACTCAGGCCCCATTCTGTAACTAAACCCAAGCCAGCCGTCTCTAAGCCAAAGATGTCGGTGAAGCCTGTTTCGTGTCAATCAATATATTTGGCCTTCACCGCTTCTGCAAGACGCATACAGAGTACGAGAAAGAAGCTACTAAATAAACGTGTCCCCACTGGTCTCGACTTCAACCGACTTGACGGTGTGAGTGAGCATCATCATTGATCGCGTAAATTGAAATTGAATTTCGGCTTGAAACTGGTCCCCATTGTGCGCGCTATCGCCGATATACTTTCGCTAAATAATGGGTCTTTAAAGAGGACCCCAACATCTCAGCGTCGACAAACCAAGACAAGGACCACTCGAGTCGCTCTCCACCCAACGCGTGCTCTGTACGTCGTAAAGCTCATTACCAGACAACGGGCCGTCAGTGGGTTTCAGAGTGTTTATTACACAATAATAGCAAATGCGCCTGCCTACTTTGTCCAGGAAGCCCGTTTCCGAATTCAAGGTACGTTCGCACCGGCCGTCCCGAGGAACACGAGTCTGGGCTCCGGGCGCCCGCGTCCTGTAACCGTATCCAGAGACACGGGTAAACGAAGCTTTTCGTGTAGCGTGTAGCATGTGGAGATTGAATGAAACTTGGAAATATGGAATTCAGAGCCCTCATCCAGGTACTCCGTACGGGGTACCGTATGTTGTATAGCCCAAGTGACAATTTATAACGTGCATACTCCTTATAAATTATTCCATGTCGATGATCCACTCCTGGATGACAGGCCTGTTCATCCAGGACCTTCTAAGGTCGTGTCGAACCACGGAAATATAATCAATCGCAGATGCGATCGCCAAACCCCTGGATCGTGACGGAATGGGACGCCCGGGGAAGACCTCCCGGTCCATGGTTCACT
The DNA here is from genome assembly GCF_028828025.1 of Penicillium rubens. Classification (NCBI taxonomy): domain Eukaryota; kingdom Fungi; phylum Ascomycota; class Eurotiomycetes; order Eurotiales; family Aspergillaceae; genus Penicillium; species Penicillium rubens. The sequence goes on along the minus strand of NW_026890601.1, from coordinate 1,334,179 downwards.
CCCGTCCGGATCTTGGTTCGCGTCACGTTCTGATATCAGACGGACGAGTCACAATTCTGTTTCTATCCATACTTCTGCGAGGCAGATTGAATTCCATCCGGTCGGTGCTGCATGCTATTTCTGTGTGTACATATAACATACATATATAGCGTGCCGTGCATATAACGCAAGTACCTCCCTCGCCCCCTCTGTCGCGTTGGCGAGTTGGCCGCATTGATTGGACAATTCCTCCGATGCAGGGGATACACCGCACATGCGAGCACAGATTCCGCACATTGGCAATAATATCAATATCATTGCACTGGGCTTGTAATATTGCTGATCCCTTATCCAACGGAGATGGTCCCCTCCTCCCCCCGCGCGGAGGTGATCCCGCGGAATTTTCTCGAAAAAGGTGGACACCGGGCTAAAGGGACTAAAGTGGAAAGTGACGGAGAACGAAGGACCGGAGAACCTTCTTCGTTTGAGTGTCGCGGCTTGATCGCTCGGAAGTCACTAAGGTTTAACGTGCGACGCGCCCGTCTTCCAGAACAAAGCAATTACCGACAAATAGACTTCCATAGTCGGATAGACTAGGGGCGTGTTACTCCATACGATACAAAAGTGAGGCGGTAATTGGAATTATGGTGGGGAACTGGGCGTTGTCTTGTGTCGCATTGAAATCAAGGTGGAAAGTAAAAAGATGAAAAGCAAACGAAAAGGGGGAGCAAGAGATCATCGGAGACCCGGGGCTCTGGGTAAACAAGAGAGTGAGATCGAGTCGTTATTGGATGTGTGCTGCACCGAGCGGCAGGATTGGGTCTCGGCAGGTGGGAATCTCTCCGGTTGGGGCGGCTGGTGACTGGTGACGATGTTGTCTGCCTAGGTTTCTGCGATTGGCGTAATGTCCGGCTGCAAGGAACAAGGAACGAGGGGTATGGTGGCGACTTTCAGATTTCAAGGCCGTTTGGTTTGCTATCCGGTTTAGCCTTTAGAAGAAGTGCTCCGTACACAACGTAGTTTCAGGGTCAATTGGGCCAGGCGTCTGCCCGTTTGTTATTGGATTTCTTGATCTCCGTCTCGCTTGCTTTTGTCTACAACACATACTCCGTACTCTACAAATACATTGTACTTTGAATGATAAGGTATTATCAGTTCCTCGACATTTAGTAGGAACATTGAGAGAGTGGTAACATACACTTGCATGCTTAATATGTGTTTAGTACCTAGGTAGTGAGGTAAACACTTTATCCCAATCGGGAAGGTGATAATAGAGCTATTCTGGCAAAAGTTTCCAACGTATCCTATGTGAAACTACTTCACGTATGTGTCATTGGTCACTTAGCGTCTCTTGCCTGTTGGAAATATGGTTTTCAAGTTGTGCTGACCCTAATTAACGAAATAAGTGTTGTTATTCACCAGAAATATGTAGATATATATATACTTGAGTTTTCACTTATTGACGTAATGCTTTGTCGATACATAGGCATTCCTACCCACAGCCTCATAATAGGTTCAACTGCACTGTACCCTCGACGAGAAACGAAATTAATATAGAGCTTGATCCAGTCGAGGCTCGTCGAGGCTCTGATATTGACTAAATCGTTGGAACCTAATCGGAAATCGGTCCCTAAATCGGCGTTCCGCTCCATCCGAAGACGAATATCTCCCATATGATATAATGAACAACTCGCTTACAATGTACATTGTATGTCCACGGGTGTGCTCTAACTTCCAGGGCTTGCCCAGGTTATGCAAGTACAACAAGCCACATTGCAAATGCTTCTCTCACCTTGATATAACCGAGCCGAGTTCTACATCGTGTTGGAATGATATAATATGATTGCTCGACTGCAATTCATTGACTTGCCTGATATCCTTTGAACATGCCTAATAAGGCATTAATCCTTCATTACGCTTGAGACGTCGAACCTTCTCCGCAGACTCATTGCACGTCGCCCAGGAGCACACACCCCTCTCATTGATACTCATCTCCACGAGGAGAAACGGTCCGTTGCTAAGTGGGCAAGTTCCCAAGCCCTCGGGTCCATTGTGCATAGTTCTGTGTGCCGATAGCCAACGGTCTTGCATAGAACATAACTTATTCGGCTCGAAGTCTCATTCTGAAATGTTCTCGATGTTTTGGTAGTTTCATGCCAAACTGAAAATTGCCTATGTGGAGATTCACAAGCTGTACGGAGCAGTACCATGGTCCAAGTCGGAAGAATGAGCGGGCCGTAAGTATGTTGTAGGTATCTAGATTGGCTGAGATCATGCCATTACCAGTACGACCCCCATCGGAGGGGCCAAAGGATTCTGATCACATACTCCCTACAAGTAACATCGAGAAAATTCACAACGAAGTTGTATATCTAACGCGATGCGCGAGTGTCAAACTTGTCTTGAAACCTGGGGTTCGGAATGAGGCTGCGTCATGCCATGCAGCAATATCACCGACTTCCAATAATGCTTCTGTGTCTACCCATGCTTGCATCAACCACGCGCAGACTTAGGTTATGTTTCAATTGTTACGTGTATATCATCTGTACAACATATATTGTTGTACTCTACTCCGTACGGAGTATATTATCGTGTATTGTACTCCGTACCGGGGACGAGCGTCAGCACGATCCAACCCACGCCTGGAAAGTGGGAACTGGAAATCCACTTTAGAGTAGCTCGAAATTAAATATATTAAAAACCGCCTTCTAGAACCATTTTAGCGCTAGTAATTGGTTAGAGAATAGACATTTTTCCGAAGGTCATCCGGTAGAGTTTCATGCTATATTTTACTCGACACAATATGTTGTAGAGACAACGTGGAAGGGAACAAAAGAAGTTTTGTCATACCCCACTGGGGCTGGGCATCCGGCCTCGTTGGATATCGGCCGGGCATATGGACCACCCTATTATTGTTCATTCTTACTGAGACACTATGTGTCGGATTTGCGCATTGTCGGCTCCCCGAGGTACTTAACCCAGTAGTTAACAAATAATTTGGATTGTGTGTGTCTTTTTGACACCCCCTTACTGGTCTAAGCTAGGATATCCTTGATCAATTATTGAAGAATGGAGATTGTTGATGAAGTTGAGGCACATATAATATGTCAAATTAGGGGAACTTGCAGCTCGGAGATCCCATGTCATTCTTCACAATTGCAAATTGATAGATGCATGTCTTCCATATGCAACCAATAACCGCGGTCGAAAATTGTACCTGTGGGCCACAGACCAGCCTTGCACGAGTATATGTTGTCTTCTGATATTCTGGCATTTGTCACCAATCTCGAGGTTATACATCAAACTACATATGTACCTAACCATTCTGACTGCTCAAACCCGTACCCTAGGTGAGATGTGACCGTAAGCGTGTAAGCACGTCCACATGTAGTAAGAGTCCACAGGTGGATATTTCATCACACACAGACACCTGGGCAGTGGGGAACATCGCGCTGTGAAAGAAAGACAAAAAACCAAGGTAATAATAATGAATGGTCTGCTCCAGAAGGACTCTAGGGTTAACACACGGGACAGCTCCATTATTCTGAGGGGCTCAGGCTTGGACTCAAAAGATTCCGAGTCGGACAGGATGCCAAATGGTTGTAAGACTGTGAATATTCAAGTATAATATCATTTGAGAAGTTCATCTCATTGTCATTTGGTGTTCATGCAAGATAGATTTCATATGGTATTGTAATCACTATGTATTTTTGCTCTTGATTCCCCTCAAAAAAGCCTGCTTGTGGGCTCCATCTCGTAATAATACCGGTATTGCATGCGCCCGTCCCGCCTCCACCTGGTGCAACTCCCCCTAATTCAATCCCACTTCCATTTCTCCATTGCTTTTGTTATACCTAAGTATGTTATTGATGGCATAATCACAGTGTTGCATTCTAGTTCGACTACCCAAGGTCTTTTTTCTTTTTTTTCCTCGTTCGACTGGGCAAAAAGCGACTCCCCACCCACTCCTCCCCCCTCAACGTTGAATACAGTCATGAGCGGATATTGAGCTCAAACCTTGAGCTCAAACCACCCCCCCCTCAACCCCTCCAGAAGCTCTCTGGATTGTGGCCCTGTGAACCATCCATGTTTGATATTCGCGCGGCAGATTTAGCTGTCGACACTACTGCGCTGGGCAAGTCCGGAACTGTTGCGACCGCATTCGAATACACCGACGAACAAGTGACCACACCCACAGCCCAATCCCGCTATCGCGGTCGGGAAAACAGTGTATCACGAAACTACACACATTCCCCAGTCAAAATGGCCTCTGGATATGCCGTCAGTCCGGAGCCCCCGGCGCTCTTCGTACGGGCTATGTACGATTATGACGCCGACGATCACACTAGTCTGAGTTTCCGCCGTGGCGACATTATCCAGGTCCTCAACCAGCTAGAAACCGGGTGGTGGGATGGAGTGATCGATGATGTTCGAGGTTGGTTCCCAAGTAACTATTGTGCCCCAATTACGGAAGCGGACGATTCCCACGACCAGTTCACACACGCCCACCACGAAACCGAGCTCGGCGCGGACTCCGGACTTGAAGATGAATATGGCGATGGACATGATGAGGATGAAGTGAACTCCGAGGGGAATGCTCGGGACTCGCAACCGATTCTCCCTATCGAGGGTATTCCAGCACCTAAAGAGCAGGAAGAGGCCGCCTTTTGGATCCCGCAGGCGACACCTGACGGCCGTCTGTTCTACTTCAATACTCTCACCGGATATTCCACCATGGAGCTCCCTTTCGAGAACCCGACCGCAACAACTGAACCAGGCCCGCGAGATCGAAATAATTTCTTTGTCCCCGACCAGACACGGCCACCTCCAGAGCTGATGGCGCGTGGCTTTGAGCGGGATGAGGACGAGTACGATGGATCTGCATCGGAGGCAGAAGGAGAGTCACTGATGTTAGGCTCGCATGACTCGATTTCTCGCCGACGCCAGTCCGTGATGGATGGAGTATCCCCTGCCACGTCCATGGATTCCTTGTACGCCGCAGGATCTAAAGATTTCAAAACGCCGCAGCCGCCGAGCAAGAGCCCGCAAAAGTCACACAGCCTCGGCGGAAACAGTACCAGCACATCTGTGACCGAAAGCTTTTCCAGACCTTCTATTTCCTCCAACCCCCCTCAACACTTTGTCGACGATGGCTTCGCACCGCCAATCACCTGGCCTTTGCTTGTCGATAATATGCGGTACGCCGTGGAAGCCTATCGCCAGGTGCTTTTCAACGGTGAGCGTGCAGAGTACGTAAGAAAGGCCGAGGACATATCTGACCATCTTCGCATGCTGCTGGCTGCTGGATCTGACACGACGGATAACCACTCTGGTAACCCATCTATCATTTCCACAAACAAGGCGCTATATCCTTACTTCCGGGACATGATGTCTAAGTTCTCGAAGCTGGTTCTTTCATCACATATTGCCGCCGCTGATTGGCCTGGTGCCGACTCGGCCAATAAATGTTTGCAGGAGGCCGATGGAGTTATGCAAGGCGTGTATGGCTATGTGCAAGTGGCTCAACATCAGCGCGGCGATGCCATCCATCGCATCGTGCCTGGCTTCGTCAGCGGCAGCTCTTCGGGTGGTAGCTGGCAGAACAACGGTGTTTCCTTGAATACTTCAGGCCCGACATCATTCCTCGTTCCGGATGGAGGGGACTCGCGAGTAGAGCCATCGGTCTCTCTTGACACCGCCTTTTTGGATTCAATCGACATCCTCAGAAGATCTTTTGTTGGTAGTATTCGGCGACTAGAAGAACGGCTGGTTATAAACCGGAATATCGTTACAGTGGAGGAACATGGAGACATTGCCGATGCGATCTCAGCTGCTGCAATCAAGGTGATTGAACAGTTCCGCCCATGGATCTCCTCGGTGGAGTCGATGAATTTAGCTCCGTTGGGAACCAGCTTCCAGAACCCCCAGCTAGTAGACTTCAGCTTGCAAAAGCAGAGAGTCTACGATGCTATTGGAGATTTTGTCCTGAGCTGTCAAGCAGTCTCTGCCCCTCTGGCTGATGAGTGGGCAGAGCTCCGTGGTAATTCTCTCGACGATCGTGTGAATGCCGTGCGAGGCATCGTTAGACAGTTGGAGAACTATGTCTCCCAGATTGGCTTCTCATTGTCGCTGCTCCTCGAGCAAATCCCCACCGAACTAGCATCATCTCTAAGACGGGATAGCCGCCAAGAAGCGGAAGATGAGTCGTACAAGATAATGCATAGCCGAGGCGAGTCCAAGGCCAAGATTGCCACAGAGTCAATCGGGATTCCGTCCTCCTACGCTCCTGAAAAGGAAAGTGGCACAGATAAAGTACGAAGAAATATGGACAAGGCACAACGTTTCTTTGGCCAGGCACCCCCAACGGCTATCACCCGAGAGCCAATCCGTGAGCCAGTCCGTGAGCCCGAAGAAACTCCCTGGTTCTTGAAAATGGCCCATGAAGGCGAAGTGTTCTACGATAACAAGGGAGACTTGCCCATCCTCAAATGTGGAACACTCGCCGGATTGGTTGAACACCTCACCCGCCACGATAAGCTTGATGCATCCTTCAACAACACATTCCTCCTCACCTATCGCTCTTTCACTACTGCCACCGAACTATTTGAATTGCTTGTCCAGCGGTTTAACATTCAGCCTCCATTTGGCCTGAATCAAGATGACATGCAAATGTGGATTGACCGGAAACAGAAGCCGATTAGATTCCGTGTCGTCAACATTCTTAAGAGCTGGTTCGATCACTTCTGGATGGAGCCCAATGATGAACTGCACATGGATCTCCTGCGACGTGTCCATACCTTTACCAGCGACTCCATCGCTACCACGAAGACCCCAGGAACCCCTACATTATTGGCCGTGATCGAACAACGACTTCGAGGACAAGATACCACTGTTAAGCGCCTTGTTCCGACTCAGAGCACCGCCGCACCAACACCAATCATCCCTAAGAATATGAAGAAACTGAAGTTCCTCGACATTGATCCAACGGAGTTTGCTCGGCAGTTGACCATCATTGAGTCGCGCCTCTACTCCAAAATCCGGCCCACTGAGTGTTTGAACAAGACATGGCAGAAGAAGGTCGGCCCTGATGAGCCGGAACCATCTCCCAATGTCAAGGCCTTGATTCTTCACTCGAACCAGCTTACCAACTGGGTCGCGGAAATGATTCTCGCCCAAGGCGATGTTAAGAAGCGGGTTGTAGTCATCAAACACTTTGTGAACGTGGCTGATGTATGTGTTTACTCTGCTTGCTTGACAAATCCCGGCCTCACTAACTCAATCATACAGAAATGTCGCCATCTGAACAATTATTCTACCCTGACTTCCATCATCTCGGCTCTTGGAACTGCACCCATTCATCGTCTAGGTAGAACGTGGGGCCAGGTTAGCGGACGCACGTCCGCAATTCTGGAACAGATGCGCCGGCTTATGGCTAGTACGAAGAACTTTGGCGAATACCGAGAAACCCTGCATCTCGCTAACCCGCCCTGTATTCCATTTTTCGGTATGCGTCACGGTCATTTCAAGCAGATTCAAGTTGTCTTGGAGTATCTCACCCCCTTGACTCTGTAGCTAACACATCTTAGGTGTCTATCTCACGGATTTGACCTTCATTGAAGACGGTATCCCGTCTCTAACACCATCAGAATTGATCAACTTCAATAAGCGGGCCAAGACCGCAGAAGTCATCCGGGATATCCAACAATACCAGAACGTGCCTTACCTTTTGCAACCCGTCGGCGAACTTCAAGATTACATCCTCAGTAACCTCCAAGGTGCTGGCGATGTACATGACATGTACGACCGGAGTCTGGAGATCGAGCCTAGGGAGCGCGAGGACGAAAAGATTGCAAGGTATGCTGAAGCCACAAGCAGAGACAAGGGCTCCTTGTTATTTGCATCCACCGTCGCTATCTTGCGATAAATTTGGTTTTCTGTTTTAAATGGCGTTTGGCATTTGCTCGACGATACCCAAATTTGACCTCCTATACTCCTCATTTTTGGGCCAAGACAACTCTGCTATTTTTTTTTTTTTTTCAAAACTGTTCGGCTGTTGAGACTAACTGGTTTTGATTCTGAACTGCGTAGATTACTATCTGAATCCGGTTTCCTGTAACCCGTGAAGATCCCTGTCAAGTTACGTCTTCCCGCACCAAAACAGGTTCGACAAATCCGACAAATCCGACGCCAATCGACGCTCGTGTTCTATCACCACAGGCTAAACCCATTCCTTTTGGGGGCATTCACGGGCCTTGTGACCGTGTCTAGGCTATCCTAGTCTCCACCCCTCGTCTTCCGACCTCTTACCTTCCAAGGATACTTGCAGATCGATTCATCACATGCATGTGGAATGTCTTTCCACGACCCACTACTGTGAACACTTATCCTCGATTCAGTTACCCTCGGCACATTTATCATTGCACTAATACGGAGTATACTCCGTTGATTCTCTCGATATATCATTTTCCCCGATAGAGCTGTTCGATTGGTTGGGACTTCTTGTTTATTCCCCCTTTTCTTCTTCCCTTTTTTTTTTTTTTTTTTTGTTTATTATCTCCCAGATGAGGTTAACCTGTCTCGATGACCACCTTGAACCCACCTCTTCTTTGTACTGACTGTGACATATTCTGGCCATTTTCTCGGCGTACATTTTTGGCCTTTGATTTCACTTCTGTTCTTTTTCGTTTCTTTTTCAACATATCCTCTTGTGTTGTCGCCGGTTGGGGCGACCTGCTTTTTCCTTTTCAAGCTTATGTCCTCCACGCCGTCTTCTGAATAATGAACGTCACGAATGACTTGAGACTCTTGTTCCTGTCTGATGGATGTTATCCGGTGGAGTTGGCTTGATGCTTTCCACTTCATTATATACAGTGTTCCACTACTTATTCGATTCTTGCGCGGGATACCGAGTATTCCGCGCCAATAGAGGTTGATTCTCTTCATCTGTCCCAGATTGCTTAGCCTACCCGAGTTACTATATCACCCCAAAGATGGGTCGTACATTTGTGCATACAAGCGACGAGACATGAAGTCGTAAATTCGTTCATTGCAGAAACTGCAACTTTAGATATTCTATTATCATGATGGGTCAAAGAAAAACTGCTGCACACGGCAAGACCTGAGAAATGCCAGCGCATATGGCAAGGCAAAGGAATAAAGGGATATCAACCCGCTGAGCGCCAAATACAACAGTTCAGGCTAAAGAGCAAAAGCGTGGCAGTCGTGTCAACATCTATGGGATTGAGGACCCCTCATCGTCTGAGCTGAATCACTCTGTCAAAGGAGTCTGGTTTCCGATGCCGTGGAAGAGCTTCATCTTTGTTTCGGATGCTAGGAGACCCTTTACTTCCTCCGCAACAATCCGTTGTCCGCCGCGAACCACCTTATCCAGCTGTTGATCTTTGGTGTTGCCGCCACCGGCACGAGGACCAGTGACCTCCATTCCACGCGCGGCTTTGCGCACTTTTTGGCTGAGATCCATGATCTGCTTGTTACCGAAATCACGAGAGGTGAATAGCGGGCTCTGACTGAGAGTAGCGACCCAGTATTTATTCCATAGAAGGGACAATATATCCGCATCAAGAGTGCTCTTGAAATGACTGACATCGAGAGAGTAGTATTGATTGGCATGTGCGCCGAAGTCCTCCGCCTTCCCGAGTGGGATCGTCTGATACTCGTCGTCCTCATGAGCCTCCTTCTGCGGGGTAAAGTTCGATGGGAATGTTCGGAAAGCGCCGATCTCAACGCGGCCGGCGGAGATGGTACGGTCCGGATCGATGACGACGGCGACAAAGGGTCCGGTCATTTGCTGGGTTTGCTGAGTGGCCACATCAATCCCAGACAGCCAGCATCCATAACCAGGGTGACTGTGATACCATCCGACAGCATTTTCCATCCGCCCCGCGTCTCGACACGACTGCAGATATGATACCATGTACTCGTTTGCCTCGTCCTGCGCATTCACTCGGGTCTCGGTGCCTTCGACTGGCAGTCGGAATGCATCTGTCACCACGAACGTGTGGTGTAGGATGTAGCCTTGCATCAGGCCCATGACCTCTAGTGAGCCGCCCGACCGGGCGTGCATCACCATCTTCAATAGTGCCGTAGCGGAGATTCGGACGTGCTTGAAATAGTATGGGTCGGTGGCCCATGGTCGCTCGTCGTTGAGGGCTCTTTCCGTATCGGAATTGTATTCGTAGAGGGCATCTCGTTGAGGGTCGAAGACGCTTATCGCGTTCTCGAGCTCTGTGCGGGGACATTGGTTAATTACAAGCTGGCTGTCATATGGGTATGGAGCTACTCACCCCAGGCCTGCTGGGCAGCCTGCATTTTGGATGGATGGGGATGGAGCAGACGGTCGAAGGCAAATAATGTATTGCAGGGATCAGAGTACCTAAGCAAGGGCTCTCAGTGATAATGGGAGTTCTGCAAGGACCGGAGAATAAATGGGTATCAGAAGTCAATGCATGAAGTAGAGCAAGCCGTGGGGTTGATCATTGATTGGCAGAATTGGGCGGTGGATCTGGCTGAGTCATCGGTTGCCCAGGACGACGATCGCGCCCAAACACCCACTTGCGACCTTGGAAACTTGATGTTATCTATCATCTGCGATTTCGGTACTTCCCCCTCATAAACAACAGTGTGCTCGCTTTCCTATGCCGCTGCCCTAAGTGCTTTCGCAAACCTCTACTTTCGTTTATTTCCGTCGCACCTTGTGTGCTGAGAACCCTGTGTGCCAGGCTCTCTTGTTTTGATCCCGACATTGGTCACCCTGTCGCAGCCTCGCTCGGCACTGTGTCGCTGCATTGGATACACCCCATTCTTTGTTATCAATCTCGACTTTTGTCACCCTTATTAAGGGGCTTTCATTACAATGGCGGTAGACACCGGCTACCTGACCACTCAGGTCAACAACATCGTCGCCCAGCTCCATGGGATTTACGACGAGATTGGAGTTCCTGCGCGCGAGCGCGAGTCCCGTGAAGCTGAGGTAAGCTTGGCCTTGGTATAACAATGGCATTGTCGCGTGGCTAACAGAGTGATACAGCTCTTCAGCGCCCTGTCAGAGACCTTGAACAATCATCTCAAGGTTGTTGATGAGTGAGTCGAATCCACAAACAGGTCCGTTGGAGGCTTGCTAATTGTATTCCTAGGGAGAGAGAGGATATGACGCAGGAAGCGGAACGTCTTATTACAGCTATTGAACAAATGGAATCGTCCCTGAGCGATGAACGGGCCAACGGCCAATACGAGCTTAACCGCGATGACCTTCGTGTCACTTACCCACTTAACAAATGTATTGAATTCTTGCGCGAGAAACATGACGCGATGAGCGAGTTGCATCGTGAGCGCTTTGAGCAGGTTAAGAGTGAGTGTTACCTGTGTGATGTGTTGCTGTCACTCCTTTACTGACATCTGAAAGAACTTGTGGACGCGCTTGAATCTTACTCCTCACACCTCGAGCCATCATTTGTCAAACTCGAGCTTCCTCCCACTGAGCCAGGGTCCTCGATTCCCCCGAGCTTCGACCTTTCGCCTATGTATGTGACAGCATTGGATGCCGAATTCACCCACGTCTACGAAGAGTACCACCGCCGCATTGCCCAGGTCCAATCTGCTTGCGAAGAAATGATCAAGCTCTGGGCCGAGCTCGGGACACCCCAGGCGCAAACAGATTCCACTATCGTGAAGTGTTATCGCGACTCCCCTGAGCAACTGGGGCTGCATGAAGATGATGTCGCCAATCTCATGGCTAAGCGCAATAAATTGGTGGAAGAAAAGAAGGGCCGCGAGCGGAAGATCAACGAACTCAGAACTACTGTAATCTCTCTTTGGGATCGGTTCGGTGTTGAGGAGGCTGATCGCAAGGCATTCCTGGCTGCGAATCGTGGCTGCGGTTTGCGCGTAATCAACGACCTCGAAGATGAATTGGCACGCCTCAACGAACTTAAGCGACAGAATCTCCACCTGTTTGTGGAGGATGCTCGCTGCCGATTGCAGGAACTTTGGGACGCTCTTTTCTTCTCCGAAGAGGAAATGCTTGATTTCACACCTGCATTCTCTGATGTGTGCAGTGACGCCTTGCTTGAGGCTCATGAGGCCGAAATTAAACGACTGGAGGCAATTAAGGAGCAGCGCGCTCCTACTCTCGAAATGATTGAAAGACACCGCACTCTTCTGACAGACCGCGAGGCACTTGCGACGTCAAGCCAAGATGCATCTCGCCTCATGGGACGCGGGAACAAGGGAGAGAAGCGTGACCCTGGAAAGCTCCTGAGAGAGGAGAAGCTGCGCAAGAGAATTGCCAAGGAATTGCCGAAACTCGAAGCTGACCTGCGGAAAGAGTTGGAACATTGGGAAGATGAATTCGGCCGACCATTCCTGGTGCACGGAGACCGATATCTTGATTCGTTGACGCCTGTCAAGTCAATGCCCCCACCACGGTCAAAGACACCATCTGCACCACCTTCATCTACCAAAGCAAGCACAATGAGACAACACCCGCCTACCCGACCTGGAAGCTCTATGAGAGGCCCGCCTCCACCCCGCTCTGCCACCAAGACCCCTACTAGCAGCGGTCCAGTTAAACACAACACAATTGGCTACGGTGCCTCTAGATCTGGGGCAACCTCAAGAGCTGGTGCAACATCCCCCTCAAAGCTTCCCGCCCGTGTCCCGCTGGGAAACATGCCCCATGGAAACAACTCCCCTGAACGTCGTATCCAACCTGGCGCTTACTCGTCTAGCACACTTAACGGAAAGATGCCGCCCCCGCGCGGACCTCCCCCACGGATGCGTGCATTAACGGTCGAGTCAAGGGAAGACCGCTTCAGCCACCTTATGGAGCCACCTCGCTGCAACAGCGCTATGTCCAGTGCCTATGTGCGGCCTGTTAGCCCAGAAGACGTCTATGATGACCGGCAGCGATCATTCATGAGCACTTCAGGATTCTCGAACTCGCAAAGATCCACCGGGTTCTCCCATTCATCTCACTCCTCACAGTCGTCACTGTCGCTGAACTCTGGCCAAGCCTTCCCTCGACCCAACCCGTACCTGCAGCATGCCGCTCCGCCACCAGCTGCCCGTCAGGTGTCCAACTCCTCTACAGTCAACACTGCAACCTCTGGATCTGAAAATTGGGAGACTTTTGAGGATGGCTCGGAATCAGAAGCTGATCCCAGTGAAATTTACTATTCCAAACTCCGTGCTGCACAAGGAGGAAAGCGATTTGCACCCGAAGATGGATCGGATCTCACTGGCAAGAAGGCTAAGGGTATTCGCAGTGTCAGTCCAGACGGTCCGCATCCCGGGCAGGTCCTGCGGGTTGCTGGCAGTGACACCGAGTGGGCTGATGACTACGAAACTTACTAGATATCCTGACATCGCGTCTTCTCCCCATAATGCATCTCGTCTTTTGCATCTCATTTCTCGGCGCCTCGGATGTTCAACGGTGTTACCCAACCGTTGACCTTTGATGATCCCACGACTGGATTCTGCATGGCTCATGATAAACCTTGGCTTCCCTTTCACGACTGAGCTCCCTTAGATTCCTTACGCTTCTCTCCCCACAAACGATAATCACCGAGGGGCCGACTTCAACCTCCCTTCTTGTTCAAAATTACGAGTTTATCATGTCAATCATGCTCATGCTCTCCTTCATCTTTTGATGTTATGAGCTCCACCCTGCGCCTGACTGTGCCAGACCGCAGCCTTCTGAGGATTTCTGTCATTCACGCCTTTCCCGGCTTGACACCCTCGCTGTTTCAATTCCCGCTGGGCTTAATCTTCTCCTTTTTCTGGTCTTCTTGGCATGGTGTTAGCTTTCATTTCTCTGTCACTTATTGTTTCACTTGGCTTGGTGCTTATGGCTCGTTTATTCCCTTTCGATCTCCGGTTTTGGGAGTCGGATTTTGTCCTTGGTTTTCACCGTTTTTCTATGTATTTGTCAGCGAAGTACAGTGTTTTGATATAGTGTTGCTAATTTTATCTTCTGGTTCTTCAAACCTTTGTTCAGTTCAATAAATACATCCTATGCGGAGAGACTTGGCTTATTCAGTCAGGGAAAAGGCTTGTTCTTTCGTCTATATCAGTCAATTGGTAAATGCCAGCAGAGACGAAATACAGAGCAGGACAGCCGCTCATCATTGAGTTATTTGCTGTAATTAATGATGGACAACCTGCCAAGCAGGTGATCGAATGCATCAATATCCTGTCTTCAGAAAATACATCTGTCTTCAGGAAATACATATTGGAATTGGGTTATATCAAATACAGTTATAGTACACATGTGCAGCCATTCGATCTCCTTATTTAACATTACCGGCCAGTTGCAAGAGTCCCCATCCAACTCCGATCCTCAGGCAAAGTTCCCTTAGGAACTCTCTGGCCAGCAGAAGGAACCAAGGACTGAGTCAACGCCTTGGCGTCCTGCACTCGGCGAAGTGTCTCATCTCTCCCGAGGACTACCATAGTCTCTGAGATTCCAGGTCCAGGCGCAGAAGCCGACAGCGCCCAGCGGAGGTAGTGATACAGCTCCTTCTTGAATATTTTGGCTGCGGTATTGGAGCCAGCGGATGTCTCCGACCCAGATGCGGAGGAGACCACGCTTTCTGAGCCATCGTAGCTGTTAATGTTGTCACGGTGTGTGTCGATGTTCCAGGATGCGGATGGGACGAGGGTTAAAGCGGCTGCTGCGGTATGCAGGGCTTGGATTGGGACTTCGGAGGATTGAGAGACTGGTTTGTAAGGAGCTCTGTCGAGTTTCGGGGTAAAGAAGGTGGAGTTACGCTGAGCGAACTCCGCCGCGTTTGTGTAGTTGTTGGCATCTGCGCGGATGAGGGGTGCGATGTATTCCAGGAGAGTGCGACCCTTCAGGATCGTGTCGCTGCTAGGTGTTAGTTATTTGGTACCAAGCAATCCACGCGGGAGTACTTTACGGCTGATGGCTAACTTACAGTTTGTCTAGAGGGTGGCTTTCTTCCACCACCGAGGCCACCTTCTTCACCATCTCGTCGAACTCAGGACCGCCGCTTTTGGCTAGGCGTTGGACATGTCCCTTCTGGAGGAATTGGAGTTTCTCAAAGGAGACGACAGTGTTGCCTCTGGTGATTTTCAAATTAAACTGGTGACATCATTAGTAGTGAAAATTGCGGTGTTTTGAGAGACTGAGAAGAACATACAATCTGTTCCAGTTCCTTCAGACTAAACACATCAGACTTCTCGGAATGCGACCAGCCTAGGAGCGAAGCAAAGTTCACCAAGGTGGATGGGAAGATCCCTTGCTGATCCCTGAATGATGAGAGGTCGATATCTGCGTTGCGCTTGCTGAGCTTTTGTCCGCTCTTGTCGACAAGTAGAGGGACATGAGCAAAGCTTGGTGGCGTCCACTTGAAGGCATTATATAGTGCCATGTGCATAGGTGTAGATGGCATCCATTCCTGATTAAATGTTAGTTCGGTATCTTGTGAGTTGATAGCTGCGAATATAACAAGTAGACTCACTGTTCCTCGGATAACATGGGTGATCTTCATACAATGATCATCCACAACATTTGCCAAGTGGTACGTGGGGTGTCCGTCCGACTTGATAAGAACTGGGTCGTTGTATACACGGTCGATGAAATCCAACTTTGAGTTATTCAATCGATTCTGACCAGATTTTCCATAAACCAGATCATTGAACATGGGGTATTCATCCACTTTCAATCGGATAATGTGTGCCTCTCCCTTAGCTGCTCGATCCTCTGACTCCTCAGAAGATATATCACCGCATTTCCGGTCATAGCCTGGCGGCAGTCCTGCCTGGCTGCGGTGACGGGCAATCGAATCCAATCGTTCTGCGGAGCAGAAGCATCGGTATGCATGGCCATTGGAGATAAGGTCATTGGCGTGGGACTGATATAAGCCTGTTCGTTCGGACTAAATGGGCACAGAGAGTTAGGGATCATTTGATTTGCGACAAAGGTGTGAAATCTCACTTGTCTATAAGGTCCATAGGGACCACCAACGACGGGACCTGTCATGAAAAGCGAGGGTCAGCAATTGCCCTCAATATCTGTATATAACTCAGACCGACCTTCATCCCAATTTAATCCTGCCCATTGTAAATCATCGTAAAGTCGCTGTTCCGCCCCGGGAATCGTCCGTTTCTACCGTAATCAGTCGTAGCCCATGCAACGGAGCGCAACCCACGAACCTGGTCCGTATCTTCAATGCGCAACAGAAATTGACCACCAGTGCGTTTTGCTAGCAGATAGTTGAAGAGTGCTGTCCGTAGCGAGCCGAGGTGGAGGTATCCGGTGGGCGAGGGTGCAAAACGCGTGCGCGCAGGGCCATTCGGCAGTTTGTTCTTCGAATTAGGCGCTTGAGCAGTCGGAGAAGAGGAAAAGGCTCTGCGTTGAATGATCCAAGATCGCCTGGCAAATAGCCCCTGAGGACTCCTCATTGCAAAACAGTCCAAGTGTCTGACGAAAGAGAGAAACGGCCGATCTCTGCGAGATGTTGCGGAGTTGCGGAGCTGCGGCGCGGAGCTGCCGAACAAAATTTCTCAACTTCGTTGGATCAAACAACTCCCGCTCTCACTACTCGTTCATCTCTCGTTTTTTTACTGTCGGGCTCAAATTAACGACATCTTTCTACTTAAAAAAAGTCCGATCGTATTTTATACGCATAATCACTGATAAGTACGTTGGAAAGTCGTGTTGTCTTTGACTCTACTAACAATGTTTTCAGTGGCTACGGCTGGAGTTGACCTCTACGGTATGTTTTGCACGGAACAACTATAAAGAAATACCATATTGATCAATTATTTCTCCATACAGAGGTCCTAGAGGTTCATCAGAGCGCAACTAAAGATGACATCCGCAAGGCATACCGCAAGGCAAGACGAATCCCAATCCTTTCCGTATTCCAGCGATACTGACAGTCGGCTTTCCATCAGGCGGCCTTAGCCAACCACCCCGACAAAGTCCCCGAAGCCGAGCGCGAAGAAGCCTCGGTCAGATTCAAGGCAGTGCAAGAGGCCTATGATATTCTCTACGACGATGACAAGCGACACCTCTACGACACACACGGCATGTCTGCCTTCAACGGCTCGGGTGAGCCAGGCATGGCAGGGCAACCCGACCTGGATGACCTGCTGGCACAGATGTTCGGTGGCATGGGTGGTATGGGCGGGATGCCTGGCATGGGAGGAATGGGAGGAATGCCCGGTGGTCGCCCCAACAAACCGCGCAAGAGCCCCAACGAAGAGCAAGATTACGAAGTCAGCCTGGAGGATCTATACAAGGGCAAGACTGTGAAGTTTTCTAGCGTCAAGAATGTCATTTGCGGACATTGCAAGGGCAAGGGTGGGAAGGAAAAGGCCACTGCCAAAAAGTGCTCGACTTGCGATGGCCATGGCCACAAGGAGGTCTTGCAGCGCATGGGCCAGTTTGTGACCCAACAGACAGTTATCTGTACCACTTGTAACGGGGAAGGCTCATACTTCGCCCCGAAGGATAAGTGTAAGAAGTGCAAGGGAACGAGAACGACCGAGGCGAAGAAGATACTGGAGATCTACATCCCTCGAGGCGCGAGGTAAGCCGGTCTTTTTTTCCCCTATTATCTGACCGAATCACATACTCACACTGCTCTAGGGAAGGAGACAGGATTGTATTGGAAGGCGAGGCCGATCAGGTGCCCGATCAAGAGCCCGGCGATATCGTTTTCAAAATCATTGAGGAAGAACACCCCGTGTTTACACGGGCCGGTTCGGATCTCCGCGCAACTATCGATATCACTCTTGCTGAATCCTTGACTGGCTTCTCTCGCGTCGTGATCAAACACCTCGATGGCCGTGGCATTGAGATTAACCACCCTCTCACCGCCGGCGCTATCCTCTCGCCGGGACAGGTCCTCAAGGTTCCCGGAGAGGGAATGCCCATGAAGCGCACTGATGCCCGTGGTGACTTGTACTTGGTTGTTAATGTCAAGTTCCCCGATGACAAGTGGAAGCCCACCCCAGAGATGCTGGAGAGGCTCAAGGAAATCCTCCCCAAGCCCAGCCCTGCTATCAAGGCTGACACCGTGGACGAGGTTGAATACGACCCCAAGGGTCAAATGGACGACTTCGGTGCGCAGGATGGCCATGGTGCGTCAGCATGGGAAGACGAGGAAGACGACGATGAACCGGCGCAGTGCGCAGCTCAGTAGAATTCTTCTTGCATAGACGGCGTCTGGGACTTTGTATTAATAGGGGACTTGTGAATAGAAGAAGAACAACCCTCTCGACTTCAAAACGTATTGTAGCCGGATGTACATCGATGTAGGGCATACCTATGTGGGTGGGCATCGTTATGTACATTAATATATACTCGTCTGTTCCTTTTGTACTAATTCCCTAGCCAAATCCACGGGCATGAAACTATCTCTTGATGACTGGGGCCAGACTGTGTTTTATATGCCTTTATGTTGTACTGCGGGACATGCCGCCGGCAACTTCTGGCGAAAACTACTTCCGCGCCGGTGGACTTTGTGCTATCATGGCAGAGTTACCAGGCACTGGGGAACCGCCAGAAGGTTTAAGCTGTAATGGAAAAGCAATGTAGTAAAAAGTGCGTGATAAGCACACAAAGAACCGACAGATTATCGGAGCGTATACTGGCCGGATTTAATACTCGGATATAACGACCGGAAACGGGTGCTCAAATTAATCCACCATACAGAATCCGTGAAAGCCCCTTTTATACGAACTTCGTTTATTCTCTCCCATACACATTTCGTTACATCAAGGGTCAGTCAGCCGAGCTAGCTAATCAAATCTTTTCGATTCCTAGGAGCTCCACCTCTCGGGCTGTGGGGAAATGAACGACGTAGGCTAAATGCGGGATACTGAACAGCGTAATGCCGGGTATCGCACCAATGATCTAACCACGTTTTGAGTATATAATAAGGCCGTGTCGGTGCCTAGGTGGGATGATACCGGCAATTGACCAGGTTTATACCCTGTAGAGGAAGGTGACCCCGGAGGCTTGGCAGGATGCCAAGGATTGGTATGATCAAGTCCAGTCACTACCTATGTTAACATTGGACCAGCAAAACCGCAGAAAGAAGCATGAAGCATTACCGTGCAATACTGTGTAATACCGTACTTGAATTGGAGATCTTCTTGAAAGCAATTGAGAGGAAAGGTGTATATCAACCAAATCTGAAGTATGTCGGCGAGATAAGTTCGCCGACGACAGCCCAGACCCTTTGCCGAGCTCCTCGGCCCCGCCAGACTTTCCTGTTTGGGTCTAGTGGCGGTGGTGTGTAACCTTATTTATCCGGCCGGGCGGTATAATTTATCCGTTTGACATCGAGTTGAACATCCCTGCAGCTGCATCCACCTCGATCCACCAAACAGGAACGTCACTTCTCCATACTCTCCATACATCGGCATTTGAACCCCATGGCACGATGGGTCCGGGGTATGCCTTAAGATGCATAATTGCCTTGGTATGAGGCCGGGAGGTGTCTGTGCCCTATTTCGGGCTTCCTATAAATCTAATTCTTGCCCCGACACCTTTCCCCCCTAACTTCATCCACTGGGAGGAAGAACCGAACACAGTTTGGACTGCAAAATGAGCTTATTCAAGAATATTCGCGTGTACGTGCTCGCTACGGTAGCGTACACGGGTTCATTCCTATTCGGTAAGACAAATCTCTCTACTTCTTACCATACCTAAGGCTATCAAATACGGCATACTAATCAATTTCCCGAAAAGGATATGACACGGGTGTGATGGGTAGTGTGCTGGAACTTCCAAGTTTCAAGGCCGATTTTGGACTTGAGGAGGGAAGTCCTGGTTTTTCAAATGCCAAAAATGCCCAAGTCTCATCCAACGTCGTTTCACTTCTCACTGCCGGATGCTTCTTCGGCGCTATCCTTGGCTCGATTGTCAACGACAAGTATGGCCGTCGCTATTCCATCATGGCATTCCTGATGCTCTTCCTTATCGGTTCTGCTGTCCAAACCGCTGCCACGAGCGAGCTATCCTATATGTATAGTGGACGGGTGGTTGCAGGTCTGGGAATCGGAGGCATGTCAGCCATCACTCCAGTCTTTGTATCGGAGAACTGCCCACCCGCGATTCGTGGTCGTATTGCTGGTCTCTTCCAGGAATTCCTCGTCATCGGTGTCACCATTGCATACTGGCTTTGCTATGGTGTGGCCGAAACTCTCCCCGCCACAACCAAACAATGGCGCATCCCCATCGGATTCCAGCTTGTGCCCGGTGGTCTTATGATGATTGGCATGTTCTTTTTGACGGAATCCCCTCGTTGGTTGGCTAAAGAGAATCGCCTCGAGGAGGCCCTCGAAGCCCTTGCATATATGCGCTCGGAGCCAACTACCAGCCCTGCGGTCCAGACTGAGATGGCGGAAATCAAAGCGGCCGTTGAACATGAAGTCGAATCAACCCAGGGACTTACCTGGCGAGAACCGTTCCTTCCTGGAAACCGCATTCGCTTCGTCAACTGTTTCTTGATGTTCTTCTGGCAGCAGTGGACGGGCACCAACAGTATCGGATACTATGCTCCCCAGCTGTTCCAGACCGTTGGAGTGTCCGGAGGCAACACGAGCTTGTTCACAACGGGTATCTATGGTATTGTCAAGGTGGTGGCCACCGGAGTCTTCCTCGTTATCGGTATCGACAAGGTTGGTCGGCGATGGTCTCTTGTCGCTGGCGCTATTTGGATGTGCGCAATGATGTTCATCCTGGGTGGTGTTCTGGTGTCCTATCCCCCGGACCCTGACAGTAACGCTGGTATCTCGTCTGCATCCCTTGCGATGATTGTCATGATTTACCTATACGTCATTGGCTACTCCGCATCCTGGGGACCGATTCCGTGGGTTTACGTTTCGGAAATTTTCCCAACCCGCCTTCGTTCGTACGGTGTTGGTTGCGGATCGGCAACTCAATGGCTCTTCAACTTCGTGGTGACTTATGTGACTCCCGCGGCTATTGGTAACCTTGGCTGGAAGACCTTCATCATGTTTGGTTGTTTCTGCTTTGCCATGGCCTTTTGGGTTTTCCTTGTCGTTAGAGAAACGAAGGGTCGCTCTCTCGAGGAGATGGGCGTGCTCTTTGAGAAGTTCCATGCCTTTGGCAGTTTACCTGACGTTGAAACTGCAAATGAAACCAAGCTTTCGTTTGATGGGGCTGCTACCTCGGTTCATAATGAAGTACAGGGTGTTGAAACTGAGGAACATGTGAAGCGATAAAGAGCTTTTAGAGCATTGGTGGTATTCTCCAGATAGACATCTCAAGCCCAGTCGATCTTTAGGGTTGAATCCCAGTTCTGTATATAAATAAGCCTAGTTATGATTTTGATCGAAGTCATATGACGTCTATTACCCAAGTCTCATCACATATTCTCCTTCCATTGACATATGTGCGTGTGTAGATCGAGAGAAAGAGAAAAACAAAGCAGACATCGGACCAGACACTCATTGACATATGAGACTTGTCAATGTTGAAAACAAACCTCAACCCTATAACTCAAGCCTGAAACCCGATCTATCCAGCTGGGTTCGCGCAAGTAAAATGCGTCAGTTTACCCTCCTTGAAATTCCTGTCCATGGAAGTAACTGAAGCCCAAATCCCCAGACCGGCGGCGGACAACGCAGCAAGCGAGTAGATTACATCAAAAGTGTTCCGCACAAGCTTCTTCCTGTAACCTCTAATCCACCGCCTGATCCCATTGTCCAAGTGCTGCACCTGACCAGTCATCGGATTGAACTCCTCTTCAGGAAGTATCGCATCATTCTGGACGTTGAATCCCACCAGCAACATTGGTGGAAATGTGTAAGAGAACTGCAGGATGCAGGCAGCTCCCACGAAGGATGTTAGATTACTGATTTGCGGGATTGCGGCGGCAATTACCCAGGCGAGGGCCCAGTAGGTAGGCACTAGAGGAATCGTTAATATTTATGTACAAATGCAGCCTTGCGGATCTATATCTTAACTCACCGAGCCCAACCCACAGCCACTTGCCAGTTCGGCTGTTCAATTCCGGGAAATGGAAGATATCGCGGAACACTGCTGAGTAGAAGACTTTTATACCAATGTTGCCGTATAGCAGTGCTGCAATGACGCCAGTGATAAATGAGATGGCGTTGCCTAGAGTCTGGAAATTGTAGGCAGAATTTGGGATACCTATTACAGGAATGTCAGCAATCTCGAAATTTCCCTCGGATGTTATGCGACTTACCTTGATACGCAGGATTGAAAGTAAATTGGCCTTGCGCACTGTACACAACCATGCCCGAGACAAGGTAACAAACATAGATGAAGATCTCGGCAATGATAAAGCCTTTCCAGAAGTCATATGGCCGTCTCATCTCAGCCATGAGCTCGTTGAAGAGGGTTGCGCCGCCGTACGCGAACACACCGTTCATCATAGCATTGACTTTGTCGTTAAGAGTTGAGCTCGCGGGCCAGTAGCCGCTTGTCTTCACAGGTCCCTTCGGGGTACCATAGCTAGTCAGCGAGGCTTCGTAGTTAGGTGGGTATTGATGAACCACAGCCATGGTCATGATGATGACAATGATATTCAGCCAGACCGCAATGTTGGCTAGGTAAGAAAGGCGTTGCAGGGTACGGATCTGCCCGAACACAAAGCCGATAACCATGAAGATAACCTCAGCAGCGATGAAACAAAGGAAGCCGTGGCCATTGGCACCAACAGCCATCTGCGCCAGTCCTTGTCCGTTGGTTACAGTGAGCAGGGACACATTGAGAAAGAACTGGAAGCTTTGTAGGACGTTCACAAAAATACGCGCCCAGTTTCCGTAGACACGGAAAGCCACATCGCTATAATTGCGCAGCGGGAATCGAGTCGAGTCGAGACCGATGAAGATCCTCCACAGTTGCAAGCCGGAGTAACAAGCCATGGCCCCGAAAACAGTGTACAGTACAGCTCCTGGCCCAAAGCCCATCTGACTAATGGCCCAGGGAACATTGGTCGGTCCAAGGATGTCCGTGGAGATGAGATAGAAGATCGAACCCCAGGTTGCAGTTCGCCCGGCCCGTTGTGCCTGCTCCCATTCTGTCTCCGTAATGCCCCAACCATCACTTGTGCCACCGCTGTTCGTTCCACTGGTAGGTTTGGCGCTGGGATCGGTCATGATAGAGGCATTCTGTTCCTGGACCTGTCTTCGCATTGGCACTGGGGCATCAGACTTTTTCCTAAAAAGCTTCTTGCCCAAGTACGCAAATCCCGCATCGTCAGTAGATATGTTCTTTTCAACCTCGCACGACCGCTTAGCCCAGTAGACATAGTTCTCGAAGGTGATGCTAGAATCCAAGTAGATCGAATGATTGCCATCAAAAAAGGCAGACGCAGGCTCAGGAGAAATAGAGACGGCACGCTCCTTGGTGTCCATCTTTTCTCCCTCCTGCAGATGAGCATCGGCCACGGCGCCCATGTTGGCGCCGGAGAATTTGTCCGCCATCGTGGAAATTGCAAATCTCCACAGATTCTGTATAATCCATCCAGGTCAGAGAGATGCAGGGAAGAGAGTGGGAGTCTCGAGGTGCTGTCTTTATATACAGACAGACAAAGCCTATTGTCTGTCGACAGGGGATGGGGATATCGCGTGTCAAAAGACACTAGTATTGAAAATGTAAATTGCGTGGATCCTTCGCAAGACTAGAAATGGTCTGTCCAATATCGAAAAAAGCTATCAGCCACCGACTCGACGCCAAATGTAACATGGCTCCATATCCCACGGGAAAGCAAAGCTTCGTCATTGTACAATCACTACGAGTGGCCATTGAAGTCAGCGATATCACCGGAGATCCACATAAATAGTGATAAGAAAGCTTGTCTGCGAATCCGAACTGTTGATGGCGCAAAGAATAGCCCCGCACTGTTAGTTCAGGTGCGGAGGTCCAACGGAGGCCGTCTTGTGCTCAAAGTACGTGAGCGATTTATCTGGAATCTTTGATCCTTGCAGTCCATTGCAGATTCCGGTTGAGCCGGAATCGTCATGTTCGGCGCTGTATGCCGTATCAGGATGGTCTTTTTGAACCATAGTAATCTCCCTTGCAGAGCGAATCAGGCATGGCTTTGCTAATTCTGCCATGTTCAAATGCCTCGGACGTGGGCCGAGTCAAAGGCCAAAAATACCGAGCTGCTTCTTTTGTTGATATGCGTCAATATCCTGGCATTCGGAGGTCGTTCCTTCCTGATTTATACGGCTTTGCTCCTTCCTAAATAGTCAGGTCACCTGAGCAGGAGCAAATATAGGTAGGTACCTAGGTATGTTCATCTTTGCTTTTATCTATAATGCGGCGATACGTCTCGACAGCTACCAATATAAAACCAAAAAAAATCCATATATATATAACGATTTCCAATCTAGTTTCTGCTTGTATCATTCTATGTACATTTTCCAAAGACAAGTAAATCAAACAAAGGAAAGGTATGGCCAGCCGACAGTCAGACTGAAGTGAAGAGAATCGAAGAAAAGGCAAAAAGCAGAAAATAGCCACAAGAAACAAGAAACGACACGGCAATGACAAGAAAATACGAATATCTATACCGTTTGGAGAACATCTCCAATCAAAGCATTCGCATCCCCGACAACACGCGAGAGCATCTGTTCAACAACCCCAACTTGCACCTCCACCTCCTCCTTCGTCCACACAGAGCGATCATAAGCAAATTTCAACTTGTACCCGTTCAAATCCGCAGTCTTAATAACCTCGAAGACAACCGCATATGGCTGCAGCATAGTCACCTCAGATTTAGCCATGACAACCCACTTCTGCGTCGCCTCCTTCGCCGGAGACGCCGGCTCGAAAGGCTGGAACAAGAATAGTGCCTGGTTTTCCACCTCTGCACGCGGAACTCCACACGCCTGACAAATATCATCGATCCCGACGGTGTTGTTCTCAGTGTATTGCCAGAAATCGTCCTGTGTTCGCAGCAGATACTCCTGCACGGGAGTCTGCGCGTCGACCTCGGAGCGCATGGGCAGGAAATTGGCGCAGGTGCCGTTTATGCCTTGTGGGTCTGGTAGGTCCACGTTGCGGCCTGTGTAGAGGTAGTCGAAGGCGATGCTTGTCTGGCCGCTGCGACGGGCGAGCCAGATCTGGAAGATGGATTGGAAGAGCGTTGAGACTGTCACGCCGCTGGAGCGACTGAAGGTTTCGAAGTCGAGGTGGATTATGTGCACAACCGAGGCATTGATACAGGGCTCTGTTGCGTTGGGGTAGTTGAAGGTGATGGGTCTTTTGTCCGGTTGGGTCCAGAAGTCGAGGGTTGGGCGTGTTTGGTTGATTTGCCAGATGTGGAATGCAAATTCCTTGAAGGAGGTAAATCTTTCGACTTCCTCGCCCCGCTGGTAGGCTTGGAAATGGGCGTCGAAGACGCGGAGCAGTGTGCCGTCGTAGAGACCGTGGTCTAGTTTTGTGACAATTTGGTGCTCACCATTGGGGTAGCGCAGGACTGCGTAGCGGATGAAGGGCTTTCCGAAGGTAAAGCGGTCTTTCCAAATCATGTCAAGCACTTGTTTCTTCTCGGCTTCGTCTGTGACATCGTAGACTTCCAAGACGGGTGTGGGATCATTCAGAACAACACCATACCATTTGCCTTGGAATTGGGTGAAAGTGGTGCGAAGAATTTCGTTAGTCTCTGCCAACTTCTTTGTGAGATCAATCCACTGAGAGATATTGGGGTCAATTCCAAGGGACCGGACGGTCATCAAACACCAGAACTGGTCGGCCCGAGCTCCCTGAGTAAGGAACTCGGCTTGTCCAGCGGAACAAGGGTACACATATTCGTACTGCTGTTGAATTCCGGAAGATATCAAAGCATCCAACTCAGTCGGAGGCGAAAAGACGACAGTCTCAGTTGAAATTTGATCCGTTTCTTGCTGAAGATACTCAGCCATTACCCCCAACAGAGGGTATTTGACGACATCTCGTACGCTGATGTTCAGGCCCTTGCGTCGAATGTAGCTGACAAGATTGATGG
Organism: Penicillium rubens; assembly: GCF_028828025.1. Classification (NCBI taxonomy): domain Eukaryota; kingdom Fungi; phylum Ascomycota; class Eurotiomycetes; order Eurotiales; family Aspergillaceae; genus Penicillium; species Penicillium rubens. The sequence continues at coordinate 1,308,197 of NW_026890601.1, read as the reverse complement.
CGGAGATGGAGTCACCACCAAGGCTGAGGAAATTAGCCTCCAACCCGAATTTGTTGTCGGGTAACTGCAGAATCTCAACCCAAGCCTCTTGGAGAATCTTCTGGGACGCGGAGACAACAGGGATGATATCCTCAGAGTCAGAAGTGCCAAGCTTGTTGAGAGAGTATTTGGCGAGCTCGCCCTGACTGAGAGACTGCACACGTGCCTTGAGTTGCTTGCGATCCGCTTTACCGGAAGGCATTCGAGGAACGAAGGGAAGAGGAAGGAGGAACTTCGGAACCATATAGTGAGCCAAGCCGTGGAGCTTGTTTTTGAGATGTTGTGTTTCTTCGGCAAAAATATCTGGTGAAAGGATGTCTAGCTCTTGGTCGACGGGGTTGAACACGACGTTGGCCACCAGATGAGCTGTGTTGTTTTGCTTCCAGACAGTGAGAACGCAATCCGTGACCTCGCCCGTTCGGAGAATTGCCTGCTCAATTTCACCGAGCTCAATGCGATGCCCATTCACTTTGACCTGGTCGTCTTTGCGTCCTAGACATTCAATATCACCTCCAGGAAGATACCTGGCCAAGTCGCCCGTGCGGTACAGCCTCCGACCACCACCAAGATTGGTCTGGATAAATGCCCCAGCTGTTAATTCCGGCTTTTTGAAATAGCCTTCAGCTAGCTGAGGACCCCAGAAGCAGAGTTCTCCAACTGCTCCATATGGAAGTGGTTGCTCGCCATTGGCTTCCAAAATTACTGCGCCCACGGAAGCGAGAGGCCGCCCGATATTACCACCGGTGGTTTCGGCAGTTACTTCTTTCATGGTGACCAGAACCGAAGCTTCTGTAGGACCGTAACCATTGCGCAGAGTTAGCACTGGAGCCCAGGTCTCGATCACATCGCGCGTCAACTGCTCGCCTCCAACAGTCATCGACTCCAAGCCAGGGACTTCTTTGGGGTCCAGAAGGCGGGCAACGGTCGGAGTCAAGAAGACATGGTTGACATTCATTTCATTGATGGCTCCAGCCAAATCACCGAGCAGGCGATCCGACGGAGCAATGCAGAGAGTTCGACCGCTGTGCAATGTGACGAAGAAGTCATACAGCGAGACATCAAACACGTAGTTAGAGAACTGTAAAGCTCTGAAAGGCTCATCACGCTTGTTCTCGAAATCGATGATTGATCTCATCGCAGCAGCGCATGCTCCATGGGAGACCGTTACACCTTTTGGCTGACCTGTACTGCCTGAAGTGTAGAGGATGTAGGCGGGGTCACTAGGCGAGACTTCAATTTCGGGCTTCTCTTTTGAATATGCACAGAGCTTAGCTCGGTCAATCAAAAGGACGGTGATGTCCTCGAAGGAAAAGAATGTAGCATGTTCTGTCTCTGAGAGAACAACACGGGCGCCGACATCACGCACTATGAACTCATTGCGCTCGACCGGATTTTCGGGGCTCAAAGGCACATAGGCGGCACCGAGCTTGAATAGTGCCAGAATTGCGATGATCATGAATGGTGACTTCTCCAGAAGAAGAGGAACAAGATCTCCTGTCGTGACGCCGCGTTCCGAGAGGAAGTTGGCCATGCGGTTGGCTCTTTCGTTCAATTCAGCGTATGTCAGGAGCTGTTCATTCTGGAAGTTGATAGCCACCCTGGAGGAATGTTTCTGAGCCGCCAATTCAAACTGACCATGAAGAGTGGTGGGCTGCGGCTGCTCGTCGTTCCATTGAAGCAGGAAGTCCAACTCTTCCGATTCGAGGAGACTGAAGGATTTGATTGGCAGTCGTGGGTTGCTGAAAATTGTCTCAACAACGTGACAGAATTGTTGCAAGATAAATGAGAGGCGACGCTGCTCCATGGGGGCTGTGAGGCTAATCTCGATCCCCCGGGAACTCTCCTCAATGTTCAATGTGGTATACTCTGTTTTCCACACAGGCCTAGCCCCATGCATCTGGAAGACTTCCCTAGTGAGGTCACTGGCGTCTTGACCCAGGGGCAGTATGTTCACCATGGTATCAAATAAAGTGGTATTCTGATGTCCGGCGGCTGCCAAAGCTCCCCGCACTCCCTGTTGCGAGTTCTTGATGAGATCCCAGAGATTGGTATTGACGGATTGCACAAGTTGGTCCAATGAATGTTCAGGGTTGACAAGCACTGCCTGCGGTACCATGGCGAGAGTTGGACCGTCCAGAGCCTCAATTCCTTTCAATGGCAGCTCCCGACCCGAAATAGCCGTAGCCATCGTGACCAAGTTTGACGCCGTATGAGACGAGAGAACTAGAGCCCAGGCAGCGTATAAGATAGCACTGGATGGAACTTGAAGGGCCGTAGATGCCGACTTCAAATTCAGAGGGAGAGTCCGTGTGGCAGTGAAGAACTCTTCAATTGGGGAATGGTTGAGGATCGTAGGTGCCGATTCCTGGAGGTGCTGTTTCCAGAACTCAGTCGAGCTTCCCTCCCCCTGTTGCTGCAAAAGCCCGATGAAGGACTTCCATGAAGGTCGAACCTCGGGACTTTTGCCATAGTAGACACGTGCAACATCCTCGAATACGAATGAATGCGACCAGAAGTCGAACAGTGCGTGATGAACGGACACGATGAGCACGGAGTTGTTAAGCACTGCTACTCTCATGAAAGGCTCACCCAGGTCGACACCTTTTTCTTTGTCAGCCTTGAGGAAATCTTCCAGGCTACCTGAAACCTCCGTCCAAGGAAGGAGGAAGTCATTCCGGATGACTTGAAGTAAGCCTGTGGTAGCCGGAACAAAGGTAGACCGGAGTGTTTCGCTACGCCAAAACACAAGTTGAAAAGCAAGCTGCAGCCTGACCAGGTCAAGATGTCGGATATCGAAGACTCTCTGGTACAGATAGTCCCGGTAACCTTGTATTGTGCTGGCAAGAATACCTTCTTGCAAGGCAGTGAGAGGCAGAGCATCAGCTATACCACGATCGTCCTGAAGCTCAGCCTTGATGTCCACATCTGTTACAAGGGCAAACGGCTGAGGGGCATGGGGCTGGCTCTCTCCTTTGGGATCCAGCCGGGAGGAATCAGCAACACTCTCCAAGCTCTGCGATCTGAGCATGTCCGCAAGGTCGACATGGATTCCCTTTGTACGGAGCTCACGGATTGCTTGGATGGCGTCAATTGAACTTCCACCCAAGGCGACGAAAGAATCAGTGGGAAGAATGGATGAGTGACTGAGATGCAAGAATCCGGCCCAGACTTCAGCAATCTCAAGAGCAATTGGGCTCAAATGAATCTCCAGTCCGTTGGGTCTCAGATCACGACCCAGTAGGTTGTCAATGTCTGTTGATTCGGCTGCCGTCCGGATGGTTTTGAAGTCGACCTTGCCATTTCGATTGACTGGCAATTCATCACAGCGAAGCCAGTAGCTTGGGACCATGTATGGCGGGAATGATTGCTGCGCATGTTCTCGCAGGCTTTTCACAAGATCGACCCAACTGAGTTGGTTGTTGGGTACGACTGCAGCAATGAGGGAAGTCTTATCTTTAATGGCTGCACCAACGCATACAACTTCAGCAACACCTTTCACGGTTGAGAGAGTCTCCGCCACTTCTTGAGGCTCGATTCGCTGACCATGAATTTTGATTTGGTGGTCAATTCTTCCGAGGATCTCAAAAGTCCCGTCAGCACGACGAACAGCTTGGTCACCTGTTCTGAAAAGAATGTTTGGACCGAAAGGGTTCTTAACAAAACTGGCACTAGTCTCTTTCGGGCGTTGGTGGTAGCCACTGGCAACCTGAGGCCCAAAAAGGCACAATTCACCAGGCTCGTCAACTCCCAATTGTGTTGCTGTATTGGGCTCCAGGATGAGAGCAGTGGTGGTATCGACTGGCCGTCCCGGGTTGCGAGGATTATCACCAGGCTTCAATCGCCGAGAGAAGTTCAGCTGGGCACATTCACTGAGACCATACGAGACACGCAGGTGAACTTCATCCGCCCATAGATCAACGAGAGCTTGGCTCAAGGGCTCTCCAACAGTTGTGATCTGCTCGAGTCTGTCCGGAATCTCACTGGGAGAAAGCAGAGACAGCGCCGATGGAGTGATGCCAAGAGCATCAACTTGGAGGTTGACAAGCACCTCAGGCAATGCTGTTGCTAGACGCTCACGACTCGCCAGGCAGAGACAGGCGCCCTTTGACAGTGTGGCGAGGATAGTTCTTTGTGCTGCTGAGAACACGGGATTGTAAAAGAGCAACCACCGCCTGCGGCCGTTGAGCTCGAATTGACTGATCCCATGACTTGCTGCGCGATGGCTCAGTAAGACTCCTTTTGGTGTTCCGGTAGAGCCTGAAAAAAGGGTTAGCTTCTATTTCATCACTTTCATAAATTCTAATCCACTCACCAGAAGTGTAGATCAGATATGCAAGATCCGATGGACTTGGGCCAGGAACGTGTGGCGGGATAATGAAGTATCCTTCAACTGCCTCATTGGACAGAAGATCCTCCACCGAGATAGCTTTTTCAAACAAATAGTTGTATTTGTGGTTTGACAGAACTGAATCCGCACCAGTATCGGCCACGATAGCTCGGTTTCGCTCCGGAGAACCCTCGGGATCAAGAACAACGTATGCTGCACCAGAAACCATAATGGCCAGAAGGCCCGCCACAAATTCTATAGTAGGATCGAGACATACTGGGACAATGGATCCCGAGGCAAATCTGGCATTGAGGGCAATTTGTTCAACAATCTGCCATAGCTCGTGATATGTATAGGGTTCTTCATGTTCACAGTGAACGGCGAAGGCTTCCGGGTTTGTTTCGACCTGGTATCGAATGAGGTCCGTAACGAGGCAAGGTGCTGATGGCGGGCTTGAGGTAGCCTGGGCTCGTATCACGTTCGCGGCTTTTTGTTTGAGGGTTGTGGCAGGACTGTGTAAAGTATGGCTGGGTATAAGGTGCTTGGAAGCAATTGGAGCCATGATGGTATCCTTCAGCAATGGAGGCCAATTCTCCAACCTGAGTATGGGAAAAATAAAGACACTTTTGATGCTGAGTATCTACGGCCTGGGCAGATACTTATAGACCAAGCTGGCACTATCCTACTGTCTTTGTGACAATATACACCGGCCTCACGCCGTAAGAAACCTCCAAATCCAGAATACCCACTCCGGAAAGCGCAATATACGGGCACTTTCCAAAAGGAGTCTTGACCTGCGAGGATTATCTCATATACGGAGGCAAAGAGAGGGCCCATGGGTTAAACAACGCCATGCATGCTACATGATTTCCGCCCCAGTACCCGGTGTTGCCTGTGTTCTAGTGCTCCAGGGTGGTATTGCAAGCTGGCGAGGCTTTGTGAACTAGCCTCAATAGGCGGGATTGTTGAGTTTCAGGTCCCAATCTGGTTCTGATCTAGCATCCTGCAGATGCGACTCATTTCCAAATTCAGATACTGTTTCATGAGAACACGAGATTCATGCATTAGCCAACGGACCTCGCACATGGGCGTCTGGTCTGGAATTGGCACTGGAGAACGCCTCGTATCGCTGTGACCTCGGTTATTATTCTCTCGAAGGCTTATACAGTCAAGCTTCCAGGCTTTCTCGGTTCTTTCTCGGAGGTTCCTGGATCCACTTCACGCATGTCAGATCTTGCGTAACGCGGAGCTGATCTTATGCAACGGCGATGGACCTGCGGCCTTTCAATGAGGGATTTTTTTGGTCGTATTGACCAGGCTATAAAAAGCCCGATCTGGACGAATGCAAAGGACGGCATCACCGATCATCTAGACCTTCCGCCTCCATCATTTCAACACGGATCCAAGATTTTACGTCACAATGGCTGAATCCCTCGTCTTCACTTATGGCGCCCCCAAACCAATCGATGGAATGCATCTCGTCACGCAAGCCGTGCCCACTTGTGGACCGGAGCAAGTCGTCGTTGAGTTCCTCGCGGCCCCGGTCAACCCATTGGACTTTCTCGTTATTCATGGAAAGTACCCTATCAAACCCCAGACCACGATCATGGGGCAGGACGGCGAGCAGCGGGCAGTTCCAGGCTCCGATGGCGCAGCTCGTATTGTCCAAATCGGCTCCGCCGTGAGCAACCTGGCCGTTGATGATCTCGTTATTCTTCGGACCCACTGCAAAGGCACATGGCGGACGCATGCGGTGTTTGGTGAAGACGATCTCATTCGTATTCCGTCAACCGTCAAGCCGCACCTTGCCTCGATCCTGCGCATGGGCATCGCCCCAGCCTATTTCCTGTTGAGGGAATACCACGGTCTCGAGCCGGGAGACTGGATCATCCAGAACGCGGCCACCGGAACGATCAGTCACTTCGTCAGCCAACTAGCCCCGCTGTATGGCATTCGTGTCATTAGCGTGATCCGCAACCGATCCACAGCCGACGAGCTAGAGCGCACTAAACGCTCGCTGCGCTCGCACGGTGCATCCTTGGTCCTCACAGAAGACGAGCTCCGTTCGACCGATGCCTTGGCAGGAAAAAGGATCGTTTTGGCGATTGACTCAGTCTCGGACGATTCGCTGGCTCGAAACATGGCAGCATCCCTGACTGCAGGCGGTACGCTTGTAACCGCTGGATTTCTTGGCACGGCTGAATCGCAGGAAGGAAACCTCCGTCAGTTCCTGTGGCAGCGTAATATTACGCTCAAATCCTTCAGGCTGAGTGATTGCCTGGGGCGACGGACCCCGCCGCAGCAGGTGGCACTTTTCGAGTGGTTTGCAGAATTATTGGCTCGTGGGACCCTGAAGGCACCCGCGCTAGAGTATGTGACCTGGAAACATGGCGCAGAACGCCTGGAGAAATCGCTTCGTGATTCGATCCAGCGGGCCCATGACGGGGCGATCGGGGGACGGAAGACCGTCCTCGTGTTTGAATAATCGAAGTAAGCAAGTGACCTGAGGGATTTGCAGAGCACCCATTACGGACACGAAGGATGCGGACCCTGGCGGTTGGCCCGCCTTTGAAGGCTTGTACATGAAAAAGCTTTTAGTGCCAAGTGTCAGATCACGATTGAATAGATGGATGTTACATATTTGGTCACATGACCATAGTAGTAGAATTTACAGGTTTCTTTTCCTCTGATTTCTACGCATTTCCGATATATCCTATTGCTTCATATTTGATCTCATCTACTAGTTTTAAAAACGGGTAGATCGTGTTTGATATTTTTAGATACGAGATTCAATCTGGTTCGAAAACGCGAAATCAGGGTCCACGCTTTCTCCGGTGCCCACATGCCCACATGGGCCAACTTGTGCAATTACAGAAGAGAAGATTGGCCCCCTTGGCAGGGGTATGTATGTATGCAGGTTGATCTAGGACTTTCGCAAGGTCCGTGAGCGAGTCCATATGCAACAAACTGGGGCCACCTCGTATTGATTTATTTTCCGGGCTCTTGCTTGTCCTTACGAGAAATGATGCAATACGATATACTCCGTAATAAGTCCCTTGATGTGCAGAAATCTCTTGGATTGCTTGAATGTCGTATTCTATGAAAGATCATTCGTTCTACGGGAAGATCTAAAGCTTAGTCTCTTTTAAGCTCCACATACTTGTGGGTCGAACACGGCCTATAGAGCAGGAGAATGAGTGAAGCCATAGGTACCCCTGCATTATTACAAATGCTCGCAATACGAGAAAGGGCCGAAAGGCCGAGCTCGACTATATCCAGTGTCATATATTTGAGCCTAGTCACTAGAAGGAAAAAAGAAATTAGTATCAGATTGACTATTTGCATTCCCCGACCTTGAAGTAGGTCCTTTGTGTGACGAACTTTTGGAATCACTTATTTCCACCATGTCTTCTGAGGCGGATAAACAGCTCCCTCCACAAAACCCTCCTTCATCGCTACCTGTCGAGTCCGATGAATCTGAGTCGGAAAAACAGACAGCCGATCAACCAGCGATACCTCCCCCTCCACCAAATGGAGGACTGACAGCCTGGCTGCAGGTAGCTGGCGCTTTCTTCCTGTTTTTCAATTCTTGGTGAGGACCTAGCTTGACACCTGGGTATTTAAGTATTATCTTTCAATAAGCTAACACCATCAATATTAGGGGCATTGTCAATACATTCGGCGTCTATCAGAGTTACTATGAAGAGATCCTTCTCCCCGGGTACTCCGCATCCTCAATCTCCTGGATTGGTACGATACAAGGATTTCTGCTCTTCATCGTTGGGGTTGTTGTCGGTCCCGTCTTTGACAAGGGCTATCTAAAGACCCTCATCGCCATTGGCTCCTTCCTAGTTGTATTTGGTCTGATGATGACATCCTTGGCAACCAAGTATTACCAGATCTTCTTGGCCCATGGAGTCGCTGTGGGAACTGGCTGCGCATTCTTGTTCCTTCCCAGTGTCGCTATTGTAGCCACCTACTTTACATCGCGGAGAGCAGTGGCCACGGGTATAACCGCCTCGGGGGGTAGCATCGGTAAGTATCGAATATCCAAGGAAGAAATTCATGGGCTAACACTGGAATTAAGGCTCCGTGATCTTCCCTATCGTGTTCCACAAACTGATTGGCCCTCTTGGTTTCGGCTGGACGACTCGTGTCATCGCATTTATTGCTCTCGGCGGACTACTATTCTCCCTAGCTGTGATGAAAATGCGTCTGCCACCTCCAAAGCAGACACGAAAACTGATCGACACGAGCGCATTCAAAGAATCGCCCTTTATTGTGCTCAGTCTGGCACTATTCTTCGCTTTTATTGGTCTATATTTCCCCTTCTTTTACCTTCCCACCTTCTTCACAACCTACCTCCATTCGAACGAAAACATTGCCTTCTACAGTGTCGCAATTCTCAATGCCGCCTCGGTGTTTGGGCGCATCACGCCCGGTCTGCTCGCCGATCGTATCGGCTCCCTCAACACCATTGTCCCAATTAGCTTAATAGCTACTGTCTTGGCTTTCGCATGGATCGGTATCAGGAACGAAGCTGGAACCATCGTCTTCGCTATCATCTACGGATATGCATCGGGCGCAATCGTCTCGTTGCCCCCGACTATCGTCGCGAAGATAACCCCGAATATGAGTATCGTGGGGACCCGAATGGGAATGTGCTTTACCTTTGCCGGCTTGGGCCTACTAATCGGTAACCCCATTGCGGGCGCGTTGTTGGATCTGAAGCATGCTGTCTTTTGGAAAGCGCAACTTTTCAGTGCTATGACGGTCGTGACTGGTGCAGCTCTTTTCATTGTGCTGAGATTCATTAAGTCGAGGCACGGCGAAGGGTGGAAAATTTAGGTTATGTAGCAAGTACGAATCTATCACTGGAGGGCAGCCGGGACCAAACAGGTTGACGGAGACCCTAACGGGGCTATAGGTCTCGGCCAAATTTTCTGGGGTCTGGCCCTTCCAGGTTACAAAATAACTAAGCCCGTTTCGATGATGTTCAGGAGCATCCATCTTGCCCTTCAATCTTACATTTCTATCTAGCATTCCCCTTGGTACACCGTTTGATGAACCAGCACTGTGTAAAAAGATGGTGTCTTTATACCTTCAGCTCGAAAGTCATAACTATGGTGGGTGAAAGACAGGTAAGTTTCCTTTGCTACACGCTACGAAATCAATGGGAATTATATGCCAAGACCTAGTCAAGAGCCTTTAGTATGGAAAACGTGCAGGGTCGCCGTCATCCTTTTCTGTGCAGAATCAGATATACGACCGATATCGAGGAGAAGAACAGAGTTCCCTTCCTTGGCCATTATGTTCCATCTTCACAGTCTCGGAGTCATTGCGTGACTGATGTTAGAGTTCAATTCCCGTGAGGAGCCACTTTCAGGCAGTGAAGTGGTTGCTGTGGTCGAGGAAATGACGGCACAAAGGAATGAACATGAAGCATGACTCATGAGCATGCGCCAGTGGACCTGGCAGGGAGAGGATTCAGGATTCTCCTAACGAATGGCAGACTTGCAGGCAAGTATCCATACCCAAGATCGACTAGCGGCGATTGTATCAGGCGACAGAAGCCGAGCCGAGTTTAAGCTGCACAGCTTCAGTTGGATATCTACCGGGTCGAGACGGCGAAGAGGATCGTGGACGGTCACAGAATCAGCGCAAGAGCCGTCAGATTGGCCACTGTTTGTCTTTGTTGCATTTGTATTAGATTATCCCATTGATTTTTGTTGGTCGAGTTCCTGCCTCCTCCATAAAGACCTAGATCACGTCTGTCAGTCTTCACCCTTAAGAAGGCAGACCAGAGTAGATCTTCAAACTACGTCCAACTAAACATATTTCCAGGTGAAGAGGTTTAAGGGAGGAAAGGGGAAATGTAAGTCCGAGTGAGCCACTAACAGTGAGGCCAATGTACGAGAAAAAGTCCAGTTTACATTCTTCCTTTTCTTTTATCGTATTTTCTGCCATTTGGTTGTAAAAATGAGGATGATAGGTGGTACCTAGGTAGGTTGGGGGAAAGAGGAATATCTATAAAATGGGAAGGAACGAAGGAACGACTACTAACCACCTTGGAAAGTCGTGTTTATGCCGCATAAGCGACCCACTACTCTCGTACTGCATGGATGGATTAGCAGACTAACCTTTGATGTGAAACAATCCTTTGTCCCCTCCAATTATTACCAAATAGTTTCTATTCTCATAAACGCCGTGTGTCATATGAAGTTGGCAAGGATTTGTTTAGCGATCGCCCGTAGCTCCGAGGCTCTTGGCCCGGTGGCAAAGTAATGATTTCTGGTTTGTTGATACGTCAGTCAGGATTGTGATTATGCATAGACAAGGATACCTCAAGCCTAGATAGTGATGAACTTGTAACCGTGCGGCATGCAGTCATCACACCATATATCAACTACGCTGGCCATAGCGAGGCTAATATATCACAAACAATCTAAGGCCGCGGAAACAATGCTCCACTACGGAATGAGAAACCAAACCGTCACCTGAAATAGACCAGGCTAAATAAAATAATACTTGGCCTTTCAAGCTAGGACAAAGCCGAGAAAAAGATAGTATAGGGCTGAACCCCGAGAACTACTATGCCACAAAGAATTCTGCAGCCTGGGAAACTTCCCGTCGGAGAACGTTTGCCAAGTAGTCGAGGCTTTACGGAGCTTTATAATATTGAGTCAGAGGGAGTCAGAAGGTGCCCGCGGAATCCGTGGACTGCGAATTGGGGCCGCTATGACGCCAAAAAAAGAAAGGGATCAGCCCTAAACAGGATAATAAAGGGAGAGAGAAAAAAAGGACGGGTCAAATGATGAGACTGCCAAGGCTCGGCAGGTCCCGCCACGTGAAAATCTCTCAAGTCAGTGAGTTAGGTAATCCACAATTCCAGCCATTTCAGCCACTCGAAGACGGGCAAATGCGGGAAAGTCCCGAGAACCTTGGAAGTCTAGAGCTACCCGATTGTGGCTTAACCTGCTGGGCCCAGGGCAAACGGGTTGTTAGACTTTTTCTTTCCCTTGTTCCACATCTGACCGCCAAATATAAAACACACATTCTTGTTTTCTTCTTTTTATATAAATATACCTTCCTCAAATCACCATGGCGACATTCCTCCAGTTAAATGCCCGATTTATAGCACACGCTCTTGTTGAGCTCTAACACCGGCCGGCCGTGCATGTGCATGCTACTGCATGTTGCCGATTGCTGCTAGTCCAAGCTCTTTTCAACCCTCCCTATTCGCCTCCCACCCACCTTCCTCATTCCCCGTTATCAAGGGACAAAGCTCTTCCCTTCGAAGGTTCAAAACTGCAAGCTTATCACGACCCCTTTTCTCGACTTAAAACACGACAACCCCTACTCACCGCATCGATAACAAACACATCCTGCTGTCTGGCCAGTGCTCTTTGAATTGGACATTCCCAACCAGTCCTTGCTTCAGATCACAACCCCGTGCCAGTTGTACTTGCCATTTCACATCCTTTGTCTCCCGAAAAAGCCTTCAGGGGTCCTTCACCGAGCTTTCGTGGACGCGGACCCGTCAAATTCCTACCTCAACCTGGATTTTGACTGACATTTTATTATTCTTTTTCGCCATGGCTGTCGACTTATAGCCCGCTCTAGCCCTTGAGATTCTTTGTACTTCAGTGCTGTTTCTATAACTTGCACATATCCCCCGATCTTCGTGGACAAGTCATCCTCGCACATATCCTTTCTGACCTTTTGATACCATTCCTCCATCATGGCACCCAACCTCTTCCTCTGTGCGCGCGCCATCTTCTGCCCTACATACTGGTTCCAGAAGGGCGATCGCGACAGCACTCTCAAAGAACAACACTGGGAATCCCCCGTCCCGGGAACATACAAGTTCCTCCCAGGTCGCGGATGGCACCTCATCCACCGGGATGGGTGCGAAAACGATGAAAAGGTTCCTGCTGCGCTAGTCTACTGTCGCATCCTCCACCGTTACATGTTCGAGTCCGAATTGGAGGAACGCTGCCGCTGGTTCGATGCCCCGCTGCACAAGGGTGGCCGTCCGGAAAAGCTTCGCTTTTTCCTTCTCGACGACGGCATTCACTGGGTCGCTGGCTGGGACGCCCAGGACAACTTCATTCCTGGCCCTTACCCCAAGTGGTGGCTCGATGAAGATGGATACACCATGCACCGCGGTGCCTCGCCTCCTACCAGTGCCAACGTGTCCCGCTGCAGCAGTATCATCGCTGGCAAGTTTGACTGAGCAGCTTGTCTCAAGCCACAACTCCGGGGCTTGTCAGATGGCAATCCCCTAATGATCGGAAATTCCATCATGTATTCCAATTCTGTTAGCGCTTTTTCGACATTGCGAAGCGATTTAGCGTGTTTCCCTTTTTTTTTTTTTATGATGACGCACAAAAGTTTTGATTCGGTTTCATGGCACGGCGATGGATATGTTCTTGGGTTTCTTTCTGTTCTCAGGTTAGGTTAGACTTTTAATGACTCAGGGGTTCTTGGATGATCTACATGGCGCACGTTTTTATCTTTCCTTCACTTCGGCATCTTACATTCCCACGATTAAATACCATGCCAATCGAGATAAGGCATTTTGCTGAGCTATATCTCGCTTGTTTCTCTCCGATTCCTATATGAATCACTTGATTCAATCTCCCAAGTCTAGAATCCACGCAACAATAAATCCGAAAATTTGCTCGACGAGGGAAAATTGTTGGAGCCTGGGTCATGTGACCTGACTGTTTGTTCAGGCTACCTAGTCATGCCTATATATTTCTCTCCATCTCTCACTCTGTCTTCTTCCTCTCTTTCCTTCTTCCTCCCCCAGTCATCTGTCAGTTAGTGAATACAGCCTTTCTCTGTCCCTGTTCTCGTTCTCGCCATCAATTCTCCGATACTGAGACGAGGGAAAATTGTTAGAGCCTGAGTCATGTGACCTGGTTGGCTGCCTGTTTATTCAGGCTAGTAATATCTATATATTTGTCTCCATCTCTCTCTGTCTTCTTCCTCTCTCTCCTTCTCTTCCTTCTCCAGTCATCTGTTCGATAGTGAATACAGTCTTTCTCTGTCCCCCTATCCGCATTACCTCTGATGATGATTCACTGGTGGGTATACTCTCCCGCAGGATACGTTTCCGTGCTCCTATCATCGAGGTGTCCACATTCCATTCGCTCGGGCCTCTATTCCTACACGTTTTGATCGAGTCTGCGAAAAATTCAATACTAATATATACGCAAGATTGTTAGCAGATCTTCGCTACAATCCTGAAATAGTTCTCGAGGAACACGGGATCATGTTGGAGCCACGGAAGGCGTATGTCGCCTTCCCTGCTTGGCCAACGCGTGGACGCCCTCGGCATGAGCACACCCGAGGCGAAAATCAAGGCTATCGCTAGCCTGACTTTTCCCCGCACGCTCCGTCAACTGGAGACCTACCTCGGCATGACGGGTGCCTTGCGACAATACGTTCCGATGTACGCGAAAAAATCCGAGCCGCTCCAGATCCGGAAAACGGAGCTCCTGCGAGGGAGCCCTATCAAGGGCCGCCCACGAAGAGACTGGTCAGTACGCACGGCATACGCGGACCCCACCGAAAAGGAATTAGCGTCGTTCGACGCTATCCAGGCAGTATTCCAAGACCCACAATGGCTTGCACACTGGGATCGAACCCGCCGTCTATATTTCGATATTGATGCTTCCTACCTGTGTCGGGGTTCGTCGAGACCTGCTTCAGAACATTAAAGGCTCCAACGCAATGTCAATCGGGCGACCTTGTGCCTTTTCTCCTCTCCACAACTCCACTTCCCATACTCTTTATCAAGTCAATCAAGTCAACCAAAGTTTTCTTTTTCCAAAAATGGCAGAAAGCCAAGCTGCCGGTGCCGGGGGGGATCGCCCCCCATTGGGACCTGGTGAGATCGGTCCGAATAATGCCCGCAACAGGGCCATTAAGAAACGGCGCCGCGAGGCGCAAGCTGAAGCTGCGCAAGCTGCGCCGCGGGGATCGCCCCCCATTGGGACGTGGGGAAATCGGCCCCAATAAGGGCCCTTAAGAAACGGCGCCGCGAGGCGCAAGCTGCGCAGGCTGCGCCGGGGGGATCGCCCCCCATTGGGACCTGGGGAAATCGGCCCCAATAATGCCCGTAACAGGGCCCTTAAGAAACGGCGCCGCGAGGCGCAAGCTGCGCGAGATCAGGCCGTATAGCTCCATATACCTGAGCAAATTTCACCGTTTCGTTATATTATAGTAGCACTTTATAATACTATGCAAACATCATCTTCTAGCGTCAACTTACCGCTGCCCGATTAATGATCTACGCTGTCTTGGCAGTGGGTCCAGAAAAGAGTGAGTGTTTATCGGTCAGGCCGATTTCGAGAATGACTGTATTCGATAAGAAATCTATGTACACATCCAGCCCAGCACCAAATAATAACATTCTGTCCTCTACAATTTTGCCTCAGGCCTAACAAGCAACTTCTCCAAGCCCTTCCTAGTCCGCTCCTCCATCCCCGTCTTGCCGACTCGCATAGTCTCCCTCAACACAAAAACATGCGTATAAGTCCCAACCATCTTAACATCCTCCTCGCCCTGACGGAAAATACCCACTTCCCAGGTAACGCTAGACTTGCTGAGCCTATTAACACGCAGCCCGACCTCCAACAGATCCGGGAAGCGCACCGAGGCGAAGAAATCAGCGTGCGTTGAGACGATCAGCCCTATTTGGTCGGCGCCAGCTACTAGGTTCGATGGGGAGGGGAAATTGGATGGCTGTCCATGAGTCGGCGCCGGGCTTGGGTTGTTCACGCTGAATGGGTCCATCCCGCAGTGCTGGATTAGGTATGTGTTGGCGATTGTGTCGAACAAATGCGTGTACACTGCGTTGTTGAGATGCGCGTACATGTCGTTGTCGAACCTGTGCGTGTTAGTTTCGGTATCTGGTTGGTGGGTGCGCCGGAGGTCCTGGTACTGACCATCGGGTCTGGTGTACTTGGTGGAAGCCATAGTCGCTGCGCTTGCGTTGCTTCTTGGCTTGGGACTCTGGGGTGGCCATTTTCTCTTTCTGGTAGAGGGGTTTCGTCCAAGTGTGGTCCTACGGTAGGATTGTTTATGCTTCCAAGCTTGATATAACATGCTCTCCGCTCTCCGCTCTCCGCGCGGACCTCGGCATATCGGTGATTATGTAATTTTGATGGGGGCGCGCCAAGGGCTTCTTTGATCCACTTGTCTTTCATCTGATCCACCTCCAACAAAGAAGTAGATCCATATCGAGACTTTTATGGTATATTCTTAGTAGTGTCCCATCTGTATAAAGACCATGGCTTATGGGGTCTTATTTTAGAACAAATTCATCGTTCAATCCATTCTCCTCCTAGCAGTCCTGTTATCATACATGTGTCGAGGAATCGCGTTATAGTTCATCAAGAAGACGATGGGGGCTATTTTGCCTACAGCTGGGCTTCAAGCTCTGATCCTATGTGGCCCTGGGACTTCATTTGGAACTCTTCTTGATCACGAGAAAACTCCGAAATGTCTTGCCTTAATCGCCAACAGACCGATGATATATTACCCACTAAAGTTCTGTATGATATCAGATATCAGTAGTGAGTTAGAGACCATTCGGCACAGAAGTGCATTTGCTTGTTGTGAGGAGCTACTAATTGTTTCAGATGTCACACTGATCGCACCTCCCTCTGCCCTTGCTAGTATCAAATCTGCTTTACAACAAAACCCTTACTTGAAATCACTTCCTATGCCAAAAGTCGTCGCCCCTCAAGACCTTCAACCGACAATGGCAACAGCACAGTTGCTTCGCCTTCCTGAGGTGCAATCTTGCATCATATCCGATTTTTTCCTCCTGCCATGCGACCTCGTCTGTGAAATCGAGGGTACATACCTACTAAAGATGTGGATGGCGTCTCAGGGCCAGGCCATAATGGCCGAGGAAAACAGGCACCGCCGAGGCGGTCTTTGTATGTATTATCGTGGGGAAGATGCCGTAAAGGACGAGAGTTTGAATCTGATAGCGATTGAGCCTGCAAGATCAAGTCAGAGGCTATCGAAACTTCTCATGTCTATCGGGATGGACACCGTGAAAAGAAACATGGAGCGTGACAAAGGTTTTCTTCTTCGTCAGTCCTTTACGAAGCGGCAAGCCACACAAGCCAAGATGTTGACTGGCTACCGCGATGCACATCTCTACATTTTCCCCTACTGGGTGAAGGATCTCGCACGGCGCCAGGAAAGACTAGAGTCTATCAGTGAGGACCTCATTGGGCTCTGGGCTAAGTCCGCATGGCAGCGAGGACTGCATGAAAAGCTAGGAATGAATACGTGCCTGAGCCAGCAGAAAGAAAGTCAAGAGAACGACTACCGGGGATTGAGCACTATCACCCACCAGCCACCACGGAACCACGTCCCAGAAGTACCACCTCTCCTGGCATACCTGCATACAGGATCTACGCCACTTGTTCGTCGTGTTGACAATCCCGCTCTTCTCCTGTCAACTTCGCTTCGTCTAGCCAAACTAGGATCCACGGAAGATGCCGGCCATACAGCCCCATTCGCCCACGACAGAAAGATTGTCTCCCCTGACTGTGTGGCTGCGAACTGTTTTATTTCGAAGGACGATTGTCTTCTTGGATCCAATGTGGTTGTTGAGCGACATTCTGTTATAAAGGAATCTTGCATTGGCCCGAACACCAAGATCTGCAGCGGTGCTCGAATCACGCGATGCGTCATTCTTGATGGCGTTGTCATCGGAGAACGTTGTGTACTGACTGGATGTATAGTTGGGAGCCGTAGTCATATTGGCAATGATTCTGTGCTCAAAGATTGTGAAGTTCAGGAGGGTAATGTTGTTCCTGAGGAAACGGAGGCTACGAACGAGAAGTTCATGCCACTTTTTGAAGATCTCGAGGAGGATACTGGTATATTTGCGAATAGTTGCTAGGATTTCTATTTTTGATTCTAATTATTGTCCAATTTTCATGTTATAGATTGCTAGAGGCAAATTGAAATATAACTCGAACATTCTAAATATCTAGAACGAAAGCTTTGGTGTGATTTGATTTCTTATTTACAATTTATCTGCATCCTCTGCGTAGGGAACCCAATGCATAAACTTGAGGTAGTTCAAGTATGCAATTCCCGGGTGTATAGCAGGGATATATCGGGCACCTCTCCGGATCCAACACATTGCACACCTAGCTGCCCAGCCTCCTGGGAGTGGAAGTGTCCCCATAGGCAACCAAAAAGATGAAAGGACAATGTGACGGTAAAGTATGTCAGGATCGTCGAAGAAAGAGCGGGCATGTGGGAGAAAGCGTCGCTTTGACCGGGAGTGACGTTGTAGTTGTTTAATTCCAAATGATGGAAGTAGTTCAATTTCACTACCAACGTACCACACTTCTGGCAGCGTCGAACTGCTCTCGCTGAAAGATCTATTCTGTTTGAATAGTCGCACCAGCTGGACTGCAGAATTGCAATCTGCATCTTGGTCCTCGGTGCTGTGGGCTAGGATGAGGACGTCACAGGCGGAAAGCTCGGCGGTAGCCTTTTCAAAGTGCTCATGGTCCCAATCAATGCCGAACTTCAAATCCTGAACCCTCTGCACCCCTTCTCGTTCAAGCTCCGCCACAATAGCTTGGCCAAAGGCTCCGCTTCCACCCGTGATCACGAAGCGTTTCCCTCGAAAGGAGTAGGCAGTGCCCAATACCCAGTCGAATAATTTGATAAATGAACCAATATAACGATCTGGGTAAACATGATGAAGGGCGTGGAACTCCGGGCCAGCAAATATCCAGTTAGGATCTTTCGGGGCAGTTTTGTACACTAGGTGATTCGAGTCGCGACCACTAGCGAGCATGACAAACACTGTTCTGAAGATTTGAATGCTAATTATAGACCAAAGGTGATTTTGGGTTATCCACACAAGGCCGGTGGGCGTCACTAAAGTAGCGAAGACATATCCTAGTGCGGTTCCAAGTATTTGAAGCCCTAACTCGAGCGGCAGCGCTTGAACCAGATTTTGCCAGAGATATTTATCGTCAAACTTCATATGCCGGGTAAAATAGAGATGGTGGAAACGGTGGATGCGTGCGAGACTTCGGAGAAGAGGATGCGACGATTTGTTGGTTCGGTGCAGCATATAATGGACCACGTCAAAGAATAAAGAGCCGGTGCAAAGGAGATAGAAAAAAGATAATAGAGAAGGAAGAGCCCAATCACTCAAGGGGGATTGGAGGAATCCAGCTACCAATGCAGGGCTTTTATCAATGCTTGCCATGTTGACGGAATAGATCATCTCCATACTGAATCTCGGAAAAGCAACGGAGGAGAATATTGAGGCGCATCAAACAATTTGAACGGTGTCCGTCTCGTGCCTTTGAAACATGCAAAGAATGATTTATTGCGCTCTGAGAGTACCGTGAGGCCGGTCTCTAATATAGGCGTTACCCTCTATAGTTAGTGGATTCATGCTATACACCCCCCCCCCCCCATAATAAGGCAGCGATATAATAAGATATCAGCACACGGCGCATAATCTAGCAATCTAACAAGACGCTGGGGGCTTAATTAGCTAGGTAACACCGTTCACTAATCCACCAGCTAGATGAAGTTATCCACATTCGAATGTCATGGATTGACTGATATCGGTTTCAGAAATCAGGCGGCAGTTTGCCATAGCGAGCTTTTATATTTCCGTCTTTATTTTTGTTTCTGGGCCTGGCTATGCAGCGTATATCTTGGTAAATACTAGCTTGCAATATTGAGAGCATTGTACGTAGGCAAAGGCGATACTAGGGCAGAAGGAATTGAACATTTGAATGTCTAATATACAGCGCTTATTATCACTAAGGCACAACAAAAGCCAAGGTTCCTGTTTATGGCCTAGTGAAGCTATACTTAGTATTCTTGCATGCTCTGGTCTGACATTTGTTGCGCCACAGCCCCACTGTAATGGACGTGTGAGAATACGAGTACGGAAAACATTTATTTACGAATACGGCAAACGTTTGGGTTTCTCGTTCAAGCATAAAGAGCAAAGAGAAAAAGGCTACAATGTTTTATATCTGCGACAGTTCCCAATTGGGTGCCCGGTGCAGAATCCTATCATACTACCTAGGTAGCCCTTAGCATTTCGACGAGTCATCCAAGTTCCAACAGCGGCGCGGAGGAAACAGCTGTAAGTGGATCCCAACATTAGGGCTCTATAATGAATGGCTTGCTTTGGTATCGGTTTGTGTCTCGAGTAGGCTAGTCATGGTCAGAAAATCTCATGGTTAATCGCTAGCTCGTCAGCCTCACTCGCCTTCTGGACCCCTCTTGGCGTTTCAAACAAACTGTCTGGCCATGTTCGAAAGCCTGGGAATTGGTTTTTCCTTCTCGAGTTTCAGCAAGGGTGGCGGCAGAATGACATGCTCGCAGGGTCGCAGGGTAAAGCTCGCAGGGTTTTTGGATCTGGTATTTCCCAGGATTTAAGACGTAGTTACCAGTATGTTACCGGTTTATTATAGTCTTACTTCTTACCTAGTTTAGAGCTACGGCTAGTTATGGTCGTAGGGTGAAATATACGTAGGAGGGATAGGATTCCTAGTAGTAATAGGTACCTAAGTAGTTAACTAGTTAACTAACTACTGGTTAACGAACTACCTATTAGTTAGGGAACTCCAGATTGTAAAGTCACATGAATATTTCGTGATCCATTTGCTCACGCAACTTGTATTGGTTCCCATAAGGATAAACGACCGGTTCCCAGATCGACAGGATGTACCGTATGAATGATAGAGTCCAAACCCGTATGCCCCCAGTCCAGAACATGCTAAGCCATGTGAAAAAAGCCGAGGCTGAAATCTAGATCAGTGTCAAAATTCTAGACGGTTTATATATCCGATTCGGGCGTATTTTGTAGCTAGGTAAATCAGTAACGCGCCTCGTGATCTGATTCACTACGCGGGGGCGAATAACGATATAACCTAAGGTTGGAAATTCCAAGGTTTCTTATGTATTAGTCAGCTCTCGTCATACCCGTGGACCGTGATACTATTCAAAACCAGGGCGCCACTCTAGTGGGTTTCCCTTCCCCACCCCGGCGGTTTCCCACGGTTGAAATCCGAGAAATCGTCATAGACTTCAGATTAAAAACCCTTTTATATGTCTTATATCTTGATACAACGCCTTATTCCACAATAATTTTCTCAAATAGTATCTTAAACTAATCTCATATCGAAATTTATTATGGATTCTCCACTACCCCAGAAATACCTCCAGATCCAAATTCAAGATAATTTGAAGCATGATATCCGCATCGAAAACGCGGAACTTGAAAGGTACTCTTTTCTTCCAGTTTTGGAAACGTGTTTCTGAGACCTGTATAGTGGCAGTTTTTACAATGAGGATGACCCGAGCGATATCCTAAAGCCTGACTATATCGACGACATGGTTATTCGCCATAACGGTGGGATGCGGACTGTCTGCTCTATGGACAGCTCTCGAGGACATCTCGATCTTGTTGACGATATACGGGATGCGAAGATTTGCAGTCTAGCCTGGAGAGCCCCTACGCAGTTTAGAGAACCCAATGAGATCAAGAAACTCGACCAGGATGAGCGGTACGTGGTTGAGATTGGGAGCTGGAACGAGACTGTGACTACGGGACGGGTCCCTGTTACGATTAAGGAACACGATCAAGGAACATGATTGATCATAATTGGAGTTGGCCTCTTGTTTTCGTTTCTGGTTGCTGAGCTCTGTTGTCACCCCCAATTTGGAGCCGAAGTACCTTATTGCGAGGCCAAAATAGCGGTCGAGCAGTGTGCATAGTCGTCTGATCTGAGCCGAGCTTCCAACCAAAATCTTGGCCGGTGACTTGCACGATGGAGACGAAAATGATTCCCACGTTAAACTTCTTTTAAAACATTACATTCAAGTCCTTCCAGTGGTTAACCTAACGAAGCTAGCAAATATCGATTGTAACGCTAATAACCTACAGCGGGCTCTCAACAACTGTCTTTGATCCCGTGAAGGAATGGTTCATGGAATCATAATACAGGGGAGAGACGTTATGGAGAAACAATGTATGAGATTCCCAAAGAAAGGGACGGGCGGGCAGAAGAGAAAAGAGAGAGGAAGTGATACAGTGCATAAGCATTAGGTCATGCCAAGCCGTGAAGCTATATATCTGCCCAGGTGGTATTCATTCGGTTGCATCTTGCAGTTTCCCAACATTGAGACAAGTGAATACCTTACCAGGTATATCAACACCTAGAACGATAAAATAAGCGTTGAACCGCGGTTGTTTGTATTATGGAGATTATATTCGCAAACTTTCCAATAGGTCTCCCCACCAACTCCTGCCCGCTCACTAAAGCAACTAACCTTCCTGATTCTTATGGCAGCTTGGAGCTGTGAAGCAAATGAGTGACTGAGGTATTGTTCTGGTCAAGGTATATACCGTCATGAGTTGGACCCACAGACATGGTCTTATTCACCCCGGAATTGTGGTACTTAGTGAATAAAGGGAAAACTCAACCACCTAATTGATGCCACCTAGAGAGCTTTCTGATGCTTGGGAGCCAGCCGTGTAAATTGAACTTGGTGCTTGATATGGATACGGGTTTCATGCACATATACCAAAATCGAATGAATTGAGTATGAAGAAAGCCTTGACTGGCAATAATCTAAATAGCTACTACGTCTAAAAGGAAATAAGAATAAGAGCAAATAGTAGAGAAAATGTAGCAGGGGTGTTTGTAAGTGGTCCACTCCGGATAGTTAGCTATGTTGTACAAGTGCTCGTGATATAATTTTTGGATATTGCAAGAATCGGGATCGTTATGCAACGAGCACATTGAGGTAGTGCATTCTCTAGGTGTACTATACCACAATGACTCAACCACCGAAGAAAATTCAGCTATTCTTCGGCGTTGAAGATGTGCAAGGTGACTCTTAAGTCGTCCTAGCCTCTCTCAAGTCCGACGACTTTCAAGCAACAATTTCTGTGAGCTCGTTAAGCATGCCGCGGCAGCCAAGAATTTATAGGCTGTTAGTGCAGAGAGCAACCAGCTCAGACTCGACATCGCCGGGATGTGAGCCTAACCCGAAGACTACAAAACCGATCTGTCTTAGAAAGAGGAAAGCTAGGCAGAGCAACGAGCCGCGTACGAGGATGAGATCTCTGAACCACAGAAGCATCGCGAAGAAGAGGGGGGAAAGGGGAGGTCCTTCACCAGAATTTTGTGCTTCATACCCAGCTCGAAAATATCACCTACCAGATTTCGTCCTCGTAGCGGGACCGAATGAATGCCGGTCCCCTTATATAGAGGTATAGGGCCGCGGTTGCAGGCGCCGGGGGGATTGCTCTACGCCGCCCGTCGTTAGGCGCGACCAGGGCGTCGGCAAGCGATCTCCTTAGTGCGGGTTTCGAGATCCTGAATCTTCGTGCTCTTCTCCTCTATAAGACGATCGGTCTCTTCACGGTATTGATCATGTGTCTTAGTGGCGGACTCCAGGCGTTCTTCATGTCTTCGGCCAGTTGCCTAGCGTGTTCTAGTTCACCCTTAGCCAATTATAGGTCCCGTTTTAGGTGGGAAACTTCAATTGAAAGTTCCTATCCGCGAGAAAGACGGCTTCCTTTAGCAGACTCCAGACCCTCGGTAGTGTCAAAACTGGGGTATGGCCTCCATAGGCTATATTCAAAAACCGTGGTTTTTGTGTTGGTCGAGTGGAATAATGCCGTATTTTATTCCAACAGGTAGTTCTCTCGGTGGTACCTAGCTTCGTATCCACACATGCTCTAACGCAACGCCAATCCGGCGACCTTATGCTAAATATAAGAAGTTCAAGGAACGTAAGTCCCTCAAGCGCAAACAAGAGGCTGCAGCAACCCGCGAGGCCAAAATGCCCAGGGGAGATCCAATCGTTCGTCGAGTGGGAAAAAAAGAACCACCAAAGACTACATACGGCGGGATTTGTCGAGCCCTGTCAGAACCACATAAGCTCTAACGCAACGTCAATCGGCCTGGCTTTGACTAGGATTCGCGCATCCTGGTTAACACTGCGGACTTTGTGTGTTCGTGAAGACCCTGTGGCGGCGGGGTTAATATACTTCACGGGGAATGATTGGAACGTTATCCTATAATTTAAAATTGAAAGAGCCAATCGCGGACAAAACTGCCCCACAAATCAAATTCGGAAAACCAATCACAACATGGCGGAAAACGGAAAAAAAGATATGCAACCTGTGGGACTCGAACCCACGCCACTTTCGTGACCAGAATGCTCACTATAATCAGTGAAAGAGGTAATTTCTCTTGAGTCTGGCGCCTGTTGATTTTGTTAGTTTAGTTCAGTTGAATTAAGGTGAATATATTACTAACCTTAACCGCTCGGCCAAAGTTGCGAATCAACGAAATATACCACGGTATATTGAGTTACAAGTTATACTTTCAATATCCCGCAAAATTATATCACGAGTACACTAGACTATATCATAAGTTCCTACAATGCCAGCCCTATTGCCATCCCTATCTGACCCATTCATTCTACATACCCGTGGACGAGTAATAATATGTTGAATACCTCAGTGTCTGAGGCATCTCATGTCAGATAGAAACCCATATGGTGACTACAGATCAGGCAGCTTCGTAGAGCACCCCCGAAAGGAGCTAACATTGACGACTAGGCTAAACGTCAGCGTTATTAGCAGGCTTAGTATTTTAAGGGCAAGTGCAGCCACTACGGTATCGAAGGTCACCCTACAAAGGTATGCTTCTATCTGCTAGAAGAATTCGTTTTTGATGAATGGGAGCCAATCCCCGATGTCTGGTGCTATACTACAGCGCTAGTGGAGAGAGATAGAAAGGATAGAAAGAAGCGATAGATTTGAAATTGGTGATAAATTTGATACTAGAAATAGTGATTTTTTCTTTTTGTTATAGGGGGGCGAGGAGAGTGTTTGTCGGAGGATGTCTAGCCTAAGGGGGGTGTTAGAGCCTAGGTCATGTGACCTGGTTGGCTGCCTATTTGTTCAGGCTAGTCATGCCTATATATTTGTCTCTATCTCTCTCTCTGTCTTCTTCCTCTCTCTCTCCTTCTCTTTCTCCCCAGTCATCTGTCAGGTGTCCACATTCCATTCACTCGGGCCTCCATTCCTACACGTTTTGATCGAGTCTGCGAAAAATGCAATACCAATATCTACGCAAGATTGTCAGCAGATCTTCGCTGCAATCCTGAAAGTCTACCTGTGTCGGGGTTCGTCGAGACCTTACTGGCGCTGGTCGTGATAAGGTAGACCCGTTCGAGCCCTCCCTCCTCCCCACCGAGGACGCTAGTCACAAGAAGAGACCCCTGTCTCAGAGTGACCAGTTTGATACAACGAGATCTGTCGATGAAGTCTTAGCCAGAGATCGGAACCCAGTTTTGAATAAACGGGTGAAGCCATTGGCTGTCAACAAGAACGCCCAAAACCGACAGACCTCTCTATCTTTTGCCAAAACCAACAATGTTGACCTCAACAATGTCGAACAGACAGCCACACCACGTCAGACGTGGCGGCTAGAGACAATGGTTAGAGCCCCTCAAAAGGCAAACCAAATGGAAGAGGCAATGGTTAAAGCCCCTCAAAAGGCAAACCAAAAGAAACAATCCAAGGTCAAAGCCCGTGAAAAGGCAGACCACAAAGAACAATCCAATGCCAAAGCCTCTCAAAGGGCAGGCGAGAAGAAACAACCCGTCCTAGACGGTTTCCAGGGCTTCTTCACGAAAGCCCCAGTTCCTACCTCGAGTGGCCAAAGTGTGGAGACCCCGTTCCTCAAGAGCGACAAGGGCTCCAAAAGCTGTAACGATGGTTGGGAATCGGACTGGGAGTCCGATGTTGACAAGAGGGATGATACCTCCCTTATGGTCGACAATGATGACGAACTCATCAGCGATAACAAAGTCACGTAAGCCCAATGCCCATGTGGCTATCGGTGATAAAGAAGTCGTTCCTGGACCCGAAGGAGAGGACTGCTCTGTTGGTGATTCTCCCGATCAAACCAATATTCAGTCAGCCGCAACAGAGACACCGGGCCTTAACGGTAAACTCTTTAAGACGATCCGAGAGATCCTCTTATTCCTTCAGAAATGGGCTGGTGAGACTAGCTTTATAGACCTACAAGATAGGCCTGTAACTCTTGGGTTCTAGACCTTGCTTAGTCGCGTCAATGTCGACTTTCTTGCGGGTCTCTTTGCCTCTGCAATCTCCATAGAGGTGCAAGCTCTCTTCGAGAAAGAAACCTTTTCGGTAGACGATCTCTGTCACCTTCCAAAGGCAGGCTTCGAGAAACGGCCTGGCATTTACCTCGGCTTTGTTGTCGAAGCTGAGCATGATGATAGTACGATTACACTTGCCCTATATGTAGGGTCGAGTATCTGTATCAGGGTTCGTGTCTATGGTCATCAACAACCATACACATGGGAAAGGCATAAATGTTGGGGTGGTCACGTGCTTATCACGTGATCCCCCGCTTCCCAGGACTTCCTCATGTGTATGCAGATAGCTTCCCCCTCTCTCTTCTTCTTTTTCTCCTCTCCAGAGTCCATCCATTTATTTCTCTGAGTTGCATATTCCACTGCGTAGCTTCTTCCTTCCATCAGGTTATGAAGCCCTTTGCTCGAGGTCTCCGAGCATCATCAAAATCATCAATTTTCATCAAGTCTAACTGAGCGAATCAGAATTTTCAAATTTTCATTGTGGGTCGCGCTTCGGCCCGTCCCGCACCCCACTAAATCGGATCATCGAATCCATCATCATTAAGGTAGTGAAGGTCATCGATATCATCACAGGCCGCATTTCTTTATCAGAGATTTCTCATTAAGAGAGCTCTGCATTCACAAACAGAGATTTTTCCATCGTGAAAACTCTGCATTTCTTAGCGAGAGTCAGCGAAGACGCGTCTCTCTACTTCTGACCGGAGATCTTTCTATCGAGAAGACTCTGCATTTTTCTTAGCTAGTTAATATAACTGATTCCGAGGATGATAACGCCGGTGAGGGCTTATCACGCTCTCTCCCCGCACCTCGCACCTAAACCTAACCTTCTTCCTCCACCTCCGGCGTAGCGAAACGAGCGATTCGGACCTAGGGCATAAACCTCCCGGAGGAGAAGGAAATTAAGCTAAACAAAGGTATTAAGTTATTACTAGATAGTAGCAATCTCGCTAGATAGAAACGCCAGATCGAGAACGGACTTAGTATAGTCCGTATCGACAAAGTGGCTAATTATAAACTACCCCGACCGTAGGAGACAGACCCCGAGTACGACATTTAGGAATACTAGTCAAAAATTGCCTATAGATAGATTGAGAGTCTGCTAGATTAAGAGATTATCACCATTCTTAAAGGAGGAGTGGAAGCCTTTCCACGTTATGCAGATATTATAATACGCGAAGTGGAGACTCTCGTTCGTGGTGTAGAAATCATAGACAATATCAGATATAAAGTCATTAAGTTTTATAAGATCCGGAGATCAGATTTCTCTAGCGCTAATGCCTATATCACGGCGTATTAGACGTAGTATAACCAACTAGGCCTATATAAGGTAGAGCCGCACCCTTTCGGTGCAATATTTATTATACTTTATAATCTCGAAGGAGAACTAGATTCGGTGAAGTTCACCTACTAGATAATAAAGGATACCATTCCAAAGAGCGTCACGAAGGACGACTTCAATAGCTTATACAAAAAGCTAATTATAGAAGCTCGTGATACACCTACTTTATCAAGCGCCTCCACTATAGTAAATATAGCGCGGAAGATAGAGAACCCGCGCGGTAGATAGGGACGCGGTCGTGGCGGACGCGGCCGCGGCGGCGGATATAATACTTCGTCGGACACTAAGATAGATATAAAGATAGAGGGAGAGTCATTCTTCAAAAACGGTCTAGTAAAAGGCAAGACTATCGACTAGTAGGCGGAACAATAAAGAAACCAACAACCGTAGTACGTCAATAGCTGTAAGTGTCCCCACTATAGCATCGAAGGTCATCTAGTAAAGATATACTACCACCTTATAGAAGATCTCATTTTCGAAGGGTAGAAACCGGTAAAGAATATCTAGTGTTACGGCATTATAAAGCGGTTAGCAAATAATAAGAAGAATGAAGGCAAGGCTAGTATAGCCCGCGTAAACTCCGCACGCTCCGTAGATAAGATATAGATACTAGACAGTGGTGCTTCTAAAACTATCACTAGTCACTATAAAGACTTTTACGAATACACTAAGTATAAAGCTAGAGAAACGCTATATAGCTATACTAATGCTAATAGCAATATTCAATTCGCAATAGCATATAGTAAGGCCCTAGTCCAGATTAAGACTTCGACTAGAAAAGTGAGAACAATCCTTGTCTCTACCTACTATAACCTATTAACCAAAGACAGACTACTTTCTATAAATACTTTAGAAGCAGATTATAGGATTTATCATAACCCGATCACGTTAAAGCTTATACGTGTAAACCGGGAGGAGGTCGGCCTAGTGAAGAAGGTTAACGGACTTCTATAGATTGACGGCCCGCTTTTTTATAGTGTGAAGAGCGAAGCCGAAGATATAAAGACAGAGATTTCAACTAAGGTCTAAAAGACGTATTTTTATAAGCCTAATTCTAGCTCTAAGTCTAACAATAAAGACGAAGACCTTAATAGAGTTAGTAAGGTAGTCTCTACGTACGAAATATATAGACGTCTAGGGTATATCGGCAAACCGTATATTAAAGCTTCTTTAGCGGATACTATTCTTCTTAATAAGGATAACTAGGTTAAACTTTACGACTTTAATTGTAAAGTATATTAGCTCGGGAAAGCGAAGAAACGGATCTCGAGAGACAAATAACGACGTGTTAAAAAGCCTAGTATAAAATTTTATACTAACACCTAGACTATAAATCCCCCCGGACCCGGTAGAGAGAAATATTAGGTTCCTATTGTAGACGACTATACCCGATACACCGAGGGCCCCTATTTTCGCACTAAAGATAAGATTACGGAATATATAATTAAATTTTGCAAGCGATAGAAGCTTCTCCGCGGTAGATACCTAGCTATCTAGCGTATTAACGGAGGAAGCGAATTCTATAAGTTCCAGATATAGGGGGAGAGTGAGGGAATAATTTTTAAACTCACACCTATATACACACCTAAGCCCAATAGTGTAGCGGAGCGTATAGGAGGCTATATTAACCAAATATAGAGGACGATAAATATAGATACTAAGCTTCTAGACTCTCTCTAGCCTTTTCGTGTGAATACCGCTATTTATATTCACAACCGCCTAGTAAACCCTAAAATAGGTAAAACCCCAATCATTACCTAGTAGTAAGATCTCGGTATAGGAGAAACGAAGGTTAATCTAAAGCACCTTCGTCTATAGGGAGCAATTGTTTTTATCTACATTCTAAGAGAGACTTATATTTAGTTAGAGAAGTTAGGAGCACGAGCATTCTAGGGACATCTAATTGGTTACGAAGGAGAAAACGGCTATATCTTTAAGGTATAGAATCCTATCACGAAGGAAATTATACGCTCCCGGAACGTCACTTTCCTAGATAAACTAGATAAGAAAGGTCCGGATAACGATAAGAAAGGGGGTCTAGCACCGGCTAGAAAGCTAGCACCAAAAGACCCTAACTCGGACAATAACGACACCGGAGCACTTTACGAATAAGGAGGACCGGCAATAACCCAGATTGAAAAGGGAAAACAGCTATTTGAAAGACCTAGGATTCAACCAAGGCTAGTTCTGTAGGTTGTTATTACTAATAGGAAGCTAGAACCTACTATTTAAGGTCTAACAAAGCTAACAATTTAGCAAAAGCAACCCTTAGTAGGACCGAACACA
This sequence comes from Penicillium rubens, assembly GCF_028828025.1. Lineage (NCBI taxonomy): Eukaryota > Fungi > Ascomycota > Eurotiomycetes > Eurotiales > Aspergillaceae > Penicillium > Penicillium rubens. The sequence goes on along the minus strand of NW_026890601.1, from coordinate 1,278,966 downwards.
CCGGGAAGAGTATAGACTATACCACTAACACCTAAAGTGTCAACTAGGATCTAGGAAGTCGAGGATATATCTCCAATTCGATAGCCTATCTTCCAAAAGCTAGTAAAGAGATAGCCGATATAATAGGCTAAATAGTAGTCTAAATAGTAGGCTACACCGCACGATACACCGCAGGCTATATAACGTCCTACGCTCTAACCCTAAGCTCGGGAATTAATTAGAAAGTATATAGATTAGCTTAGTGTAGAAGTGTTAGTACTTCCTCCACCACTACCTTAGCCTAGAAAGCAAGCTACAAAGCCTCTAGTGCTAGAAGTGATCCCGGAATCTCCTATTCACTAGTCGATCGAGCGTGACGATAGTGAGGAAGCTTATAAGACCTTTACACACAAACTAATTAAATAGGTAGTTTCTCCGTAAGAAGAGAGATAGGTAGTCTCTTAGTAGGAAGAGAGATAGGTATTTTCTTACCGAGAGGAAGAGACACCAATTTAGCGAGATCTCATACCGCTAGTAGTAGTTATTAAATCACTAACACTACATTTACTAGGTGCATTTAGAGAGGATACACCGTAGTAGGAGACTCCAAAACCAGTTCTACACACTTAGCAAGAGATTTCTTATAAAGCTCTCTCTCACAGAGAGGAAGAGCCTTCTTAGTCCACTTTTTATCAACAATAGGAAGAGATTTCTTAAGAGCCTTTTTAACAACTAGAAGAGGAGATTTCACAGCCACGAGAAGAGATTTCTCGTGATATTTCCACGATCGAGACCGATTAGATCATGATTCAACAGGATCGTTAGCCGTCCGTCGTCACGATCAGTAGCGACGAGACAATTCCACCTCTATAGTTCATTCCCCGCCGTTTAAGCCGCACGAGACGCTTACCGGAGCGCTACGGCTTCCCCGAGAACCCCCTACGTCCCCCGAGACCGAACCCTCTACCGAAACCGAAGACGAAGATAATACGCGTAAGACCGGACGTTCCGTAGGGTAATAATAGTGCTAGCGAGAGATCTAGATAGGATAAGTAGGACATATAGAGAGGAAGGCTAGTAGTGTCGAAGGTTCTTACTAAGTAAAGCACTCCCTTTATTTATAACGGCAAGCCGCTTTATATTAAAGATATCGACATTCCTCAGTCCTACAAACAAGCTCTAAAGTCCAAATTTACAGATAGATAGCAAGCTACTATAGAGAGTCAGATTGATAATCTCTATACAAAAGACACTTTCGACATTATTCGAAGACCGCTAGGAATCACTCCGCTTCTAAGCTAGTGGGTGTATGATCTCAAAGTCACCAAAGACAATAAGGTGTATAGTTTTAAAGTAAGATAGGTAGTGTGCGGGAACTTCTAGATAAAGAAGGAAGACTCCATTTTCTACGCACCTATCGTCTAAAACACACTTATTAAGATTATTTTCACTATTATTACGCAACGGAATTATAAATAGAAGCAATTTAATATAGTTATAGTATATCTAAATGTATCACGAGATAATTAGGAAATAGTCTACACATTTCAACCCCTTAGTTTCGAGTACTATAAACCGGATATTAGAATCAAAGGCTAGGTTTATTAATTAAAATAGGCTCTATACGGACTTCGTGATTTAGTAGCTTTATAGAATAAAGAGCTAGATACTAGATTGAATAAGATTAATTTTTACGCACTCGACGACGATCCTTATATATATATAAAAGGTTAAGGCGTAATAGTATGGTTTTTACTAGTTTATATAGATAATTTTATTGCTACCGCACCAATAGATACGGAAGTGTAGCAGATTTACCACTAGACGAAGGAGCAGTTCGAAATCAAAGATATAGGAGAGCCTTCACGCTTTCTCGGTAGCGCCATTTCTCGGGACTATAGTAAGAAGACTATTATAATATCTTAGAAAGCTTATACCCTAGAAGCGCTACGTCTTATAGAAATATAGTTATACACACTAACCCCTATCCCGCTATCACTAAGCCGGAAATAGGAGGTTAATAATAATAACCCGGAGACCCGTTTATACGATAAAGATCATACATTATACAAATCTCTTATTAGGAGACTAAACTAGCTCACTATAGAGATAAGACCGGATATTAAGTTTGCGGTTATAAAATTATAACACCGCTCTATAGCTCCCACCACCAATAATATATAAGCTATCCGATAGGTCTATAGATACCTAAAAGGGATAATAGAGCTTTATATAACGCTCGGAAGAATCTAGGATACGACTTTCTTTACATATATAGACGCCTTATATAGAGACTAGCCTAATACGAAGTCTATAGAGGGGGCTATCTGGTTCTTCGGCGGTACACCAATTAGGTAGTATTTAAGGAAGTAGACAATTATAGCACTATCATCGACAGTAGTAGAGTGGTGCGCTCTTAACAGACCGGTAAGGGATGCCCAATAGCTAATGAAAATCGCCACCGCATTAAACCTACCGAATGTAACAAAACCCATCGTTATCTTAACGGATAATATCAACACCTAGCTTCTTATAGGAAAGCGCTCTTACAAAAACAGTATAAGATAGCTTGATATACGCTAGTTCTTCGTTAAGGACGCAATCTTCAGAGAGAAGATCAATCTGCTACGTGTTGATACGATGCACAATATGGCGGACGGGTTCACAAAAGCTCTCGATAAGGAAGCATATGACAGATTTGTACATATGCTAGGTCTTTAGTGATCTACATGCAATTTTACCAATAGAGAAAGGAGTGTTATGATACGTAGGAAAGGCAGTAAAGACTGCATAGTGAAAAAAAAAAAAAAAAAAAGAGGTTTTTTGTATAGAGAGCAGGAATGGGGGTATCTAGGTCAGTCCTGAAGGGGGGTGTTAGGGTGGTCACGTGCTTATCACGTGATCCCCCGCTTCCCAGGACTTCCTTATGTGTATGCAGATAGCTTCCCCCTCTCTCTTCTTCTTTTTCTCCTCTCCAGAGTCCATCCATTTATTTCTCTGAGTTGCATATTCCACTGCGTAGCTTCTTCCTTCCATCAATAAAGGCTCTCACCTTTATCGGAGACTGAAAAAGGGCGCTAAAGTAGAGTTCCGTGTGCTTGCAGCGTTCAATTCTTCTATTGAACGAGGCTATCTGAACCTACTAGAAGCAATCTTTATGTTCCTATTTGGAACCCTTCGGAGACCGACATACGAGTCCGACTTTGTCAAGCAAAGCACGTGGAAGCTTTACGGGACACTCCAAGGCGCGACTCAGTATCGTCCACACTTTGAAGGCCAAATTGTTGGCTTAAATGCGGCTTGGTCGTTGACCCAAGGCTTTGTCAATAAGGGCTGTAAGCTCAGGTCTCAATGCGGCAACCCGCAATGCGATGCTATTACAGTTCCTATAAATGAGCCAAAAGAACCATATCCCTTAGCGGACGGGGAGTTCGTTTCCCGAGCTCCTCGTATGTTGCTAGATCCCGGGGACCCACTTGGATCTTATCTTTGTTCCAGTTGCTACTTCTACCGGAGAAATTATGGCAAGCTGCCAGACGAAGCATTTGCCAAGCTCCACCGTGCTAAAAGATACTACCAACGGTGGATCGAAAATGAGCGGGAGCACAAGCGCGACATCTTCTGCAAAGGCTGCAACAAAGTCGAAGCCCCTGGCGCTTCCAGGCATACTAGGTTCGTGATGAGTCACTCAGATCCTAGTCAATTTTATTGCAAGCAGTGTTGGAAATCGAGCCGCTACGAGTCCAAATATAAAGCTCAGGAGGCTGTTTGTCGAAACCCTTACTGTGGTGCCCGTCCAGGGAACAGAACTCTCACGGGACGAACTGTTCCCCGCCTTGTGAAAGGTCTTTGTCTTCCATGCGGGCTTTACATGAAAGACAACGCCAAGAAGGCCAAGGAGTCCAACAATGCGGACAAGGCCGACGACGCAAACGAGGCTGCTGATGACTTTTTTATTGAAAGGGTCAGTTCGCGGACCAAGCTTCAAATCCAGTTCGACATCCTTAGTGGTAGAGCCGTGCACCACTGCAGCCGATGCAAAACTGAGGTCGAACAATACTGGACTGCAAAACCAGAGCTCTTGTTACGTGGGACGGTTACAGCGCGCGGTCTTCTTTTTACTCTTTTTTATTTTTATTTATCATTTCAAACCTAAGGTAATATCCATGGATATTGTAGATTATATTAGTAAGTATTTTTGATAGAGAGTAGTCAATTTTCAAAGTTTAACAAAAGATTCTAATCGCGAGTTTAGTATAGGAGCCACTATATAACTATAATAGAGATTCATCTTGACATTTACATTTCAATCAGTTACCACTCAATAGCCATGCATATTGGACCATTCGGAAAGAGATATTTTGTTAATCTAATAATAAATTTTAATTAAAATTTTCTTAAAAATTATCACAATATAAATTTATTGAGAGAATAGGGTCGAAAGTTAGTCAGTTTTGGTGGGAAAACAGGGTGTGGGTAAATACTTAATGAACCCTATATACCTCGAAATCAGACATATAGCTAGTAAAAGTTATAACTAGTCAACATTCCTACAATATCGAACTGAATAGGAAAAGACAGTATACCACCAAAAGATGAGGGCTATGGTATTTTGCCATTTATACCCAACTCCGCCTATGGCGGGAAGCACCTTCCTATATAGAAATGGCACCTTCACGTCCAAGTCCTCAGTATATTCTTCTTACCTGTAACTCATCTACTATGGAAATGTCATAGCCTGGGCTGGCATTTTTGCGTGAATTTGCTGGAGCTTGGGTCATGTGACCTGGCTGGCTGCCTGTTTGTTCAGGCTAGTCATGTCTATATATTTGTCTCCTCTCTCTGTCTTCCTCTCTTTCCTTCTTCCTCCCCCAGTCATCTGTCAGTTTGCGCAAGCTGCGCCGGGGGGATCGCCCCCCATTGGGACCCGGGGAGATTGGGCCCAACAATGCCCGCAATCGGGCACTAAAGAAACGGCGCCGCCAGGCGCAAGCCGCCCGTGAACAGGCCGTAAGCTATACCATATACCTGAGCAAGATAGAATCTGGCACTAACAAAAAAAAAAAAAAGGCTGTCGTTGAGGCCCGCCGCCGCGAACTCGAGAACGAGTTCGCGCTCGATATGGTGCGCGCCCGGGCCAATGCAAGACTCGCTGTAAGATACTATCCCCTACTATACCTTGATGGTACACTAGGATAGTCGTTAACATAATAATAGGAAGAGTTTGGCCCCGAGGCGGCTAGGGGAGGGGGTGCCCTGGCCCACGGCGGTAATTTCCGTGGTGGTGCTTTCCGCGGTGGTGCTTTCCGTGGCCGTGGCCGTGGCTCCCGTGGAACGGGAGGGCGTGGTGGTGCTCGTGGTGGGCGGGGTCGTGGAGGTGCTCGTGGTGGCCGTGGCCGTGGGGCCGGTCGCGGCGCTTTCCACGGGGCCGAAGCTGACCCTGGCCAACGCGAGGCCCCCGCCGCCGGGGGCCCCCTCCCTGATGCCGATGAAGACGAGCACATGCTCGTAGATGAGGCTCGGGCCGTGCCCAACGAGGGCGCGGCACAGAACGATGCCTGCGCCCGTCGCGGCCCTGTGCCGCAGTACGAGCAGGAGCACCGCCGGGCATGAAGAAGTTAGTATGGCTGGTCCACTTCCCTTTCATCACACCATCAAGGCACTAATACTGATATAGCAGATACAACAACGATGACGAGAATTTTTGTTTTTTTTTTTTTTTTTTTTTTTGTTTTGTTTTGTTTTGTTTTTTTTTTTTATGTTTCTTTTTTTTTTATACCTTTTATCCTTATATTGTATCATTACTTCTGTACCATTTTTCTCTTGTATATTTTCTTTTAATCATTGTTCTCGACCATATTATTGTTCTATACATATTGTCATTGTCATTGTCTTTGTCTTTTTTTTTTTTTTTTTTTGTTGCAGTTCGACAACTTTCACGAGTGCAAGAAATGAACTTGAACCCGCGCCCGTTAAGGGCCGCTTATTTCCTTACCTAGGTAGCAATGTATATGTAGTTATATATTATGTAAAGATGTGGACAGCAATGTGTTTCGTACGTGCATGATATTCTGGATTTTTTCGCAAGAGCAATGGCACCGATTTTGTCGGCGTGAATGGTGACAGGCATATTTAGCAAGCAAGCCATGTTCATCCATGGATACGTACGAATCTCTGTAAGGAGAAAGATAAGCCACTTCACTTATTGTGCAGCGAGAGCTTGTACAATATACTCGGATTCCGTAGATGACAGTGCAACACAGGCTTGTTTTTTGGAGGCCTAATAGATAGGACATCTAGCAAAGTGAAAGACGAAGCCAGATGTGGAACTTCCATTTGTCGAGTGCGGACTAACATGATCTACATCGAAAAAAACCAGGGATAGACAATCATAAAGTAGAGTCACGAGCTGATTGGATTGATCAAGATCACGAACAGGTTGATCAGGATCACGGTGATACCAGATACTAAGATCAACCGTACATACTAGATAGCAAAATAGGCGCTTGATGGCCTGCTTATACTACGGACCCCGGTTACTAGCATACTTTGCAAGCTGGATAGTAGCGTAGGAGATGTCAGGTCGGGTCCCGACCATAAGCTAGATGGCTTTTCCTACTTGCTCTTGATAGAGCTTGTATGCTGCGGGTGATACAGACCCTGTATATGAAAGTAAGGGTTATTCCTTATTGAACGGAGTCGAAACTAGGTTGCAGTTCTGTATACCGTATTGATAAAGAAGAGTGTTGATAAACTTCCTCTATGAGAGAGCAATAGAGCTTTCCTAGTGTATGATTTCAATAGCGAGATACTCGAGATACTCTCTAGCAAGGCCTTTGTTCGTGAGAGTGAAATGCTTAGCAAGCTGCTTCTCGAAATTGATCACCCTATTGGAAGGTGATAAAGTAAGAATATCATCCACATGGACAATAACAAAAGTCGGGATAGTGCATTTATCAATACATTTAACAAAAACAGAGTGATTAGTATGAGTCTTTTGGAACCAATTGGTAGCAAGGCGTCATGCAAAAGTATATACCATTCCCTAGATGCTTGCTTTAAGCCATATATAGACTTCATAAGCAATCCAATTTTATCATGCAACCAGGAAAAGAGTCACTACCTCTAGGGCTAGACAGGGCCAACATATGACTAAGCTATATCTAGCTAGAAGGAAAAACTAATTATTCACGATGTCCACAACTACCGAAAGCTGGCTTGTCTTATCAAACTCGTCAACGCCCTGTCTTGTCTCCTCTCGCATAACTCACTGTGCGACTTCGCGCCTTCACACTGTTCTCATGAGTACATCTTATCTTCACTTCACCTCAGAGACAAGAGACGTTTTTAGCAAGACTATCGATCAAGTGGATGGATTGTATAAGCTCCCGAAGCAACCCCTTAACCGTGATTGTCCCTCATTATACAATGGACCCCAAGACTATCAATAAGCTCAACGTTTACCGTGAGAGTAACGTCACTCTCAGAAACTGACTGAAACAAACCGAGGCTATGCATGATCAAAAGATCGCCCTCGAGAATGAGCTGGTCTAGCTAGCAGATCGATCAGGTGGAAATCTATATCAGAAGAGGGCCCTTAGGGTCAATAGGCTAAGTGCCTGGGGGGTCTATGACCTATATGTATATGATTAGACCTTGCGATTTAGGAGGAAGTGGGCTGGGCGTACGTCACATATCGCCATCTACTTTCGGTATTCGGTAGTGATACTGCCAATTCCTCGTAGGTGGTTCTGCTAGGAGCGTCGAGCTATAATATATCACTAATCAGTTTCGAGAGGGCTACTAGTAGTGCTAAATACTATTAGTCCTTTAATAGTGCCTAAAACGTAAAACATTATAGCCTATACAAGGTATCACTAATTTGAAAGATCTTTAGGACGACTCCGAGTTCCCGAAAAAACAAAAGGTCTAGACACTACCACAATACCTAACCAAATCATAGCTAAATAGCAAAAAGCTTATCTATTCATTACCGCTCACTTTGTAACTATAGTTAGTTCATGATAGTACCGGATTAGTTTGCAGAAGCGTCAAAACTAAAGACTAGACTTATAGCTGCCAGGCTGTAGCTTCGGCTTCCTCCGTAGATCGGCGGATGGCATTAGCACAGTCTCTAAATCCTAGTATTGGCTCCGATTTGTCTTGGGAGAGTGGGCATATACAAGAGTTAAGAGTTGTTATCGTGGATAAGTGGAGGTACTTTATCGCATTGTCATGGAGATACAATACGGAGTGAAATCAATAGAGAAAACAACGTATTGAAGGGGACCGGGAGAGGAAGAAGAGAGAGAGAGAGGAAGCAGAGCTAAATATGGGTTTCTATCTGACATGAGATGCCTCAGACACTGAGGTATTCAACATATTATTACTCGTCCACGGGTATGTAGAATGAATGGGTCAGATAGGGATGGCAATAGGGCTGGCATTGTAGGAACTTATGATATAGTCTAGTGTACTCGTGATATAATTTTGCGGGATATTGAAAGTATAACTTGTAACTCAATATACCGTGGTATATTTCGTTGATTCGCAACTTTGGCCGAGCGGTTAAGGTTAGTAATATATTCACCTTAATTCAACTGAACTAAACTAACAAAATCAACAGGCGCCAGACTCAAGAGAAATTACCTCTTTCACTGATTATAGTGAGCATTCTGGTCACGAAAGTGGCGTGGGTTCGAGTCCCACAGGTTGCATATCTTTTTTTCCGTTTTCCGCCATGTTGTGATTGGTTTTCCGAATTTGATTTGTGGGGCAGTTTTGTCCGCGATTGGCTCTTTCAATTTTAATTTGTGGAGAGAGCATTGGAAAATAGTCCTCCGTGCCTGGAATGTACTGATTTGTTCGATGTGGGGCTGTTATCTTACCTTTTCTTTATTTTTTTTTATCAATTCTCCAAGTTTCTCCAGGTCTCCTCGAGTCTCCATTCGTCACCTTCGTCACCTTCGTCACCTTCGTCGTCCATCTGGCTCCCTCACCTCGTCTCACAGCCTACTTGCTACGGCAAGGCAAGCTCAAGCTGCCCACTATGGCCCTCACGAACGTCGACCATGTATCCCCCTCCAAGCCAGTTGAGAAGACCCCCGATGTACTGGTGACCCCATGCGATCCATGGCCTGCGCCTTACTATTTGGACGGCGGTTTCCGTCGTGTCACGCCCTACCATTTCACCTACAACACCAATTGCAAGGAGCGATGGCGGGGTCGCCAGCTGGTCGAGATCTTCACTTCCGAGTTTCGCGATCGGAAGCCAGAATACTATGTACGTGAATATGTGGGCATGGGCCTCCAGATGTAGAACTGCAAACTGACAATTACCAGAGGAAAGCCCTGGAGGATGGCCTTGTACAGGTTAACGGCGTGACAGCCCGCCCCGAAACGACACTTAAAAACGGCCAGGTCATCTCACACACTCTCCACCGCCATGAACCGCCCGTTACAAGCCTTCCTGTGGGAATCATTTACGAAGATGATGACCTCATGGTCATTGATAAGCCTGCTGGTGTACCAGTGCATGCCGCGGGACGATACAACTTCAACACGGTCATCCAAATTCTGCGCTCCGAGCGCGGCTCCGAATGGTTACCTCGCCCATGCAACCGACTTGACCGATTGACATCTGGAATCATGTTCATTGGGAAGCACGCCAAGGGCGCTGATAAAATGGCTGCCGCGCTCAAGGCCCGGTCCGTACAGAAAGAATATGTCGCGCGCGTGAAGGGCAAGTTCCCAGACGGTGTTGTTGTCTGCGACCAGCCGATCATGCAGGTTAGCCCGAAACTGGGTCTCAACCGTGTGCGCGCCACCGGCAAAGAAGCAACCACCAAGTTCCGTCGCCTGGCTTACTACCCTCCCGAGTCAGCAAAGGAGACCGAGTCATCTAGCGACGACGAGCGTCCCGCTACCCCGCCCGCGTCATTCGCCAACGAGACCGAGGGCTACAGTATCGTGCACTGTCTCCCGCTGACGGGCCGCACCCACCAAATTCGCGTCCACCTTCAGTTCTTGGGCCATCCGATCAGCAACGACCCTATCTACTCCAACCGCCGTGTGTTCGGGCCTGAGCTCGGCAAGGCCGAGGCGAGCGCAGATCGCGACGAAGAGATCGTTGCGCGGTTGTCTCTCATGGGTAAGACCGAGATCCCCGACACGGTCTCGTACCGTACACACCTGACTGCGGCGCCGAATGTCCCGCCGAACACCGACCCGGTGCTTGTCAATGAGATCATGCACCGCGAGCAGATGGCCGCAGCTGAGGACTACGAGAAGCGCAAGGGCGAGCGTCTGTCCGGCGATCTCTGTGAAGTCTGCGGAACAGAACTGTACTCGGACCCGGGTCCCCATGAACTCGGTATCTTCTTGCATGCTGTTGCGTATGCCGATCGAGACGGTGATTGGGCTTACCGCAGCCCCATGCCTCGCTGGGGATTGCCTCCTGCGGGTATGGAGGGTCCCCGCGAGTGTCCGAACTGGGTTCCTGCCGCTGAAGGCGAGGAAATCATCGTTGGCCACGGGACTATTCCCCCTGGCTTGGGTGACGATGACCATGCTGCAGATGCAAACACTGGCTCTGTGCTGCTGGAAGGCGTTGGTCTCGTCAATATCTCCGAGGCTGCCAGGAGGAACGAGCCTCCCCGTGAAGCCACAGAGGCAGCTGCTACGAGCTAATGATGTTGTTCTTTAGGGGTTCCTTTCTTGAAAATACCTTCTACCTATATCATATTTCTTGGAAAGTCTTTGTCTTATGATACCACTCTGCCGACTTACCATCAAAAGTGTACGAGCACAGCGTCTTGGTCTTGGTGTTCATTCCTATCATATAGATTTGCTGCTTTTAGAAGACGTATAGAGATATGTGCAACCTATCTAAATTTATTCGTATAACACACTTGCAAACCTGAGCCCGTGTATGTGTTATATCGACCCGAGTTGTAGTCCAAATCGCCATCTTTTGAATTTTTGGCTTGACACTTTGCTGGAGATCCTGTAGATATGATTAGAAATGGCTAGCCATTCCATCCCATATATATCAATCCAGCACTTTGGTTCTTTGTAGTCGAGATCTCACCCTGTCTCGAAATGCCACAAACAAAGAAGAATCTCATGCTAACCCCGAATGGGAAGAGTTCGGAGGCACCTTCCTCTAAGATACTCACTTCTGACTCTTGTCAGAACTACTCTTCCCTATAACAGCCAGTTTATGTATAATTCTTTACCAATTTCGCTTCTCAGCCAACGCTATAAATGCCGCTATCTTGCACAATGCAAAACCGAACCAGACCAAAACATAACGCTCAACGCTAAACGCCTAGTAATGTATCCCAACGATAAAACAGACATCGGACCAAAATCTAGCCGGTCACCCATGTCACCTTGTGACACTGCTTCATCCGCTCCACCGCAGCATCAACCCGCCACAGCATCGTGCCTGACTGCGTGCTTGGTGAGGGCTTCCCGCGCAAGACCGCATTGGACGTGGTGCAGCGCGAATCGGCTGTCAGGCGGTACTGGATGCACTCTGGATCTGCGGCGCAGTAGTCTGCGCAGGCAGCGAGAGAAGTCGGCGTCTTGGGACCCTTGTAATCCTCTTTATCGTCGCCTGCGCTCGCGAAGTTGTCCCAGTTGTCCAGATGATCTGCGAGAGTTGGACGGATGAGGTTGCGGAAGATGTCACCGTATATGAGGACGTTCGTGTTTGACTGGGATTTGTTAGTGGTATATCCATATATTCCAGGGAGGTGGAGATTGGATATCTTGATATCCCAATTGATACCGGAAAGGGCTAAAAAGGGAAAGGAAAAAGAAAACTCACATCCGCAAACCACTGCTGTTCGAATTCCCACAACCGATCCACATCCGCGGGCGTCATATGGTGGAAAGTGAACGGCGCAAAACACCAAGGCGTCTTCGAAAAAGCCTCATGCAACATATCCTGCTCCCAAACCGACTGAGTAGTTACATGCGGCCAAGACCAAGTAAGCCCAATACCAGCAGCAGCAAGCGCCATCCCAAGCACACAATCCCCCGCCCATTCCCGATTCGTGATATCATCCCACTCGTCAATATGCGATGTGTGATAATCCGCGACGGAATGGATAGCCGCATTCGAAAGCACAAAGCCCGACCCACCATGCGCAAACAAAGTCGACCCGATCTGCATCTGATTCCCCAGATACAGCCTCTCCTCGTGATTGAAATGCGCCAGCCACCCGAGCAGATTCGGCCAGATCGGATACGTGTCTGCTTCGAGGAAGACGAACCACTTGGCATCTGGCTTCTCGCGCCGCGCTGTATGGATCATAGGCAGGAACTTCCACTTATCCAGTTTCCAGCCTGGGTTGTCCATCATGCCGGACGGGCCGTTGGCGACTTTGGTGTGGTCTTGTGAGGTTAGGGCTGTGCGGCCGCCTGTGCGGGCGCGGTTGTACAGGGCGAAGTCTTGGTTTGTTTGTTTGAGGGTTTCGGAGACGTTGAGGAAGACGTCGTGCGTGCGTGTACCGGCTATGTCTTCTTCGAAGTCTGAGACGATTATCTTGTGCGGCACGCAGCGGAGGGTTGTTCTTAGGTGCACGGGGACTTTGTCTTGCGCTTCTGTGATGCCGGTTTTCATAACCACCAGTACTGAGTCCATTCCTGTGTCTGTGGGACAGGATGATGGTACATGGTCGGTTATTTCGGTTTCGTTGTGTGTATTATCAATTGTTACCCCCGTGGCGGGTTCGAGCACGTCCTGCGTGGTCTTTGAGCCGAAGTCGGCGTTGGTGAATTGCAGTATCAAGAGGACCAGGATTACTGGCCCCAGAATGAGTACCCAGCGACCATATCGGGGCGGGACAGAGTGCATTTTGGGGAGGGGCTTTCCTGGGACTCTAGAGGTAGAGAGGAAGAGGATTGAGGAAAGGGGTTTCAATGGATATGGAAGGATCCATCGGTCTCCATGTCCAGATGGAGACCCAAATATAAATCACAAGGTTTGAGAGGATCTTCAGGAGGGTCTCAAGTTCTTAAGTGATGGGCGCGTGGGGGCTGATGCGAGTTCAAGGCTGCCTATGTACATAGGTTACATCGAAACCAGAGCTTATTGTGGTACTGTTATTCCCCAGGATTGAGCAGATGTGAGACATTTTGGATAATGGATGCTCCATACGCTGTCCTGACCTAGTCCCATCCCGATCCTGTGCTCCTATGCCGTGCTATGTGGTCTCGGAGCTTCAGGGTTTTGCCCGTGTTGCGTACGTCACCACAGGTGGGTCCGATGATCTGAAACGTGTGATAAGTGATCGACTACAACGTGTATGTAAAGGGGTTTCACATTCAATATGTTATATGTTAATATGTTGTAGTGTTGTAGTGTTGTAGTATAAGGAAGTTCAACTAGTTTATAGGGTTATGTGGATATCGGACTACATTGTATGTACAGGGATACATACACACTACATATACAAGGCCAGATTGGAAATCCGCCTAATTGAAATGTCTTGGACCAAAAGGGATTTTTGCAATTTTTGTTGTCATTTCAGAGAACAATTCTCTCGCTTCACAGCGCCCGGCACTATGACAAGGCCCGAGCCGGACATGCCATGCACAATCCTTAAATTTCGTTATCGCCAGAGAGATAGTATCGCCATACAAAAACCCCGACCTCGTGCACCTATCCCAATTAAAAGGAAACAAACTGGGTTTATTCCATTTATGCCTCGGTGGTGACACGGCCCTTGGGGTTAGTGACCTTAACACCGAGAGCCTTGGCCTTCTCGATAATCTCGACACGCTTGCGGGAGGAAACGGCGTGGCCGATCCTGTAAACTTGTTAGTAAAGGAAATACGCGAATGCCTATGGAGAACGATCAAGATCGCTCCGAGAGGTGGCGGAACGTACTCAGCAGCGAAGGTGCGGTTGTGCATGAGGAGGAGCTCAACGTCCTTGGTGTTCTGGACGAGGAAAGCCTTGTGGCCGGAGGGCATCATGTGGCGGGTCTTCTTGTTGGAACCGTAACCGATGGAGGGCATGGCCATCTGGCCCTTGAAACGGCGACGAACGCAGTTGTCAATACCCTTGGGCTTGCGCCACGAGGCGCCAACGCGCATGAACCGGTCAGACTGGTGACGGTTGAAGCGGTGCGTGCCTAATTGCGGTCGATGTCAGTCCTCCGATCGTGAATGTGGAAAGCCCATGTCCTTTTCAGCCTCCACGGCCCTTCGATTCAAGACTAGTGTTGGTTTTTTTTCCCGCATCAATCCTCCAATGGTTGTCGTTTCGGTTGGTGCATTTTGCTGAGCTTGTTTGTTCACTTGGTCGATCGAAGGGCGAGAGTATCCAAAGCACGGGCACGAAAAGAATGGAACAGGTGATCGGGAACATACGCTTCTTCACGATAGGGATGTGCTGCTTAGCGGCGGCCATCTGGAATCAAAATTAGTGACTGAATCGAATAGAATGCGCATTTTTGTTGACTGACCTTGTCGGTATTGCTGGGTCTCGCCGGGCGTTCGAGAGTTGTCGGGTCGGAGTTCAATCTCGAAAACTTCTCTCTCAGGTTCTCCCGCAGCAGAGTGGGAGACCCACACTAGTGCGCTTTGGGCGAACTAAGCGAAACCAGGCCACTTATGTCAGCCTAGGGCTGGTCTAGCCCTAGCCCTACTATTCCTCTTTGGGTAATATCTGGAGATGTTCTATACAACTGTACGGAGTACATAGTGATGGTTCTCCGATCTTACGCTGCGCATTCATAGTATTCCAATACATCTTGATCATTTATGTGCCATTTTCTTTTGCAATTATTTCCATGTAGGATTCATATCACTGCAAATGCAACTGAACCTTCTCGCCATCTTTCTCGCCACTCCGCAACATCTGCTCCAAGATCTCCAGATCCGCCAATGCTTCCTCGGGAGACTGTCTGCTGTCAGGTTTTCCACTCACAATTGAGTTTGCAAACTCCGCCACCTCGGGCACAACACCCTTGCCATCAAACTCAACATGGTGCTTCTCGCCGTTAACTGTCACATCATCAAAGTTCAAGGTGACGACACCTTTCTCGCAAGCAAACTCAAAGATCTGATCATTAAATGGCGATCCCCACGACAAGGAGATAACGCCCGTAGCACCAGATTCCGTCTTCGCGACGGCATCCACCGTATCCACCGGTGGCAGGAATGATTGCTGCAGCTGTGACTGCGCCGACAGAATGCTAAGATGCTCCGCGGGGCCTAGAATCAGGCGTAGCGCAGCAGTCATGTGCACACCGCCGTCCAAAAGGAATCCGCCTTGGTACTCAGGAGTCTTGCGCCAGGCGGTGTCTAGTTCAAATATAGTCAGTCTCCGTAGGATCCACTGTGTAGAGCCTCAGCCGGGATTGAACGTACGGAAGTACTTGTTTCCCTTATCCATCAGGCTGTGAACGTTCACCCGGAAGTTCTGGACCTTGCCTAGCTTCTGGACTTGCTCGGCCGCGAAGAGGAACTTCTTCATATAACGGAAGTTCTCGGCGACGGCCCAGAAGACCTTGCGGGTATCGATATTACTCTTGCACCATTTCAAAAGTTCCTGGGCAGTGGCGACATCCTTAGCGATGGGCTTCTCGGACAAGACGTGCTTGCCAGCGAGCAGTGCTTTCTTGATGAACTCCGGCTGAACCAGAATAGGAAGGCTGTTGGAGTTGAGAGTTAGTTTTTCGCCCATCTAGTGGAACCTAGAGAAAAGGGGGGTGATCCCGTACGCAATGATCACAGCGCCGATATCTGAACGAGCCAGTAGATCGGTATAGGACTTGCCAGAGCCCGAGTCTTCAGAGTAGAGATCGACTTCTGCCGTGCCGCTGGCGAGGTCCTTGGCTGACTTCAAGGAGCGAGAATAGATGGCCTTGAGTTGGAAGTTGGAGGCAGCTTGAACGGCAGGCTGCGTGGTTAAATTAGTCCAGTTACATAGAAGAGGATGTCATTAGAGTCCGTCATACTAGGTGCTGCTCTTTCGCGAAGAGACCTGTTGAATGTCAGCCAATGCATGCAGCATAAAGTGTATAGGAGAAGAAGGTACCACTGCCGATGATAGCCACACCGATAGACATGATTAATGTAGAGAGTGATATATTCGAGATGAAATATACAATGATATTACTTTCCCTGTACTTTGGTGCTATTAAAGGAAGTCTAGCAGTGGAGTAAGTGAATGTCCCCAAAGCCACTTTAAGCGGGGAGGCGGCACCTCATTTGCTGGTCGGCTGCATTTCCTATTATGTTAATTTAGGGTCGGATACTCCGTATCTTATTTGCTTTTGTCGGTGGTATACTTTGGGACTAGTCTTATGTAGTATATTATAGATGACGTGCATTCCCAGGTGTATTACTTCAGGTGTCTCTACCAACACGGAGACTCCGTGATGGATCGGGTCACAATCCAATTCCTCAATCTGTCGGCAAAAACAATCTCGATAACCAGTTACAAAATGACCTGAACTGTACACTCCAATTGCAAAGGGAATCCAAGCAAATCCGAATAGAACGCCCAAATCATGTCCGTCATCAAATAATCCAATCGTATCAGTCGTAACAAATGAAACCCATGTCAGCCAAAAGCCTTCCAACGTTCCAAGGATGTCCAGGTGAAACCTTCCAAGGTTGGAAACCCTCATTGATGATTAACCAAAGCCCTCAAACGCTCCACACGCGCCATAGCCTTCTCCAGTCTCTCCAACCGAGTGCGCTTCTCAACATCCCTCCTCTCCAGCACGGCTACCCTCTCCTCAAGCTTCGCGCGTGCCTTCCGCTCCTCCGCAACCATCTCATTCGCCTGACTGAAAAGCTGCACGGTCAACTCCTCTAGCTCAGTGCTCGCTTGTGAAAGCTGCGATTCAGCAGCCTCGCGCAGCCTCTGTTCGCGCGTAAGCGCATCCTGCAGTTCGGTGTTGTGTTCACTGTTCGCAGGCGACATATGTGGAAGGGGTGTTGTCAAGGTAGTCGGGGTAGTCGGGAGGGGTGCGCCGCTGGATGTGGATGGCGCGCTTGCGGGGGTTGCGCTGCCGCGTCGGTATGGGAGGAGGGAGGCTAGGTTTGTGAGGCGGCTCTGGTATGTTTGTGGTTGGGGTTGGGATTCTGAGGATGTTGGGCGTTGCGGTGACGAATGCTCGGTTTGGGAAGGAGGTCTGCCCAGTGAGGAGCTGCTTCGTGGGGTGTGGTAGGATCCTTGGGGTTGGGAGGAGCGTAGATGTCGGATTTCTTCTTCGTACTGGCTGAGTTTGGAGGCTGTTTGCGATCGGGTTAGCGGGGGGAGTGTTCTTGTTTTTAAGGGTTCGGTAAGAAAGGGAAGGGAAGGGAACAAAAAAAGAACACTGCTCTATACTCTCTGTAGATGCGATCACATTCATACTACGCTTGTGTATGTAGTCTGCAGAGATAGTCCAAAGGCTTACCTGTAGCTGAAGCGCGCGCTGTCAACGCATGCACCTGCCCCTCCAGCTCCTGGATTCTATCTTGGGCACCAGAGCCATTAGAAAATCCTTCGCCCCAACACATAGGACATTGTTTTTCTGATATAGCACCCTTCATGGCCGGTGCGACAAGTGTGGTAGTGAGGGATGTTGTGGTAGTCGACATGACAACATGGGGCTTACCCCGGGATTGTCATTTAATTTGTTTTTTAAACTAGGCGTACTAAGATTGCAACGGTGATTTGACGGGGCCTGACGGGGTATAAGAAGTACCTAAGTACTAACAGGAAAAAAGAAAAAGGAACAAGAAGAAAAGAAAATTAAAAGGCTGAAAATCATAATCCCTGGCCCTTTGAAGGGGCTTCAATTAATTCCATACCGGCCACTTCGATTTCTTGGCCAATTGTATCCTTGCCCAGGTGGTTCCTGGATGATCTCATAGAATATGAAAATGGATGTAAACAAAGATCTATATATGTTCAAAACACATTCAAAACATTTAATTGCAGTCTACACATTACAACTGTTGTATATACTAAACTCCCATCACACACCTCACGCTCATTGCCTTAATCTGCCACGTTCGGACCGTTTGAGACTAGTGGGTCCTATTTATATACCCTTGCTTGAATCAATAGCCTCGAAATCCGATCTTCTCATGTCTTGGATCTAGTTAAGAGACTATTACTACTAAAATTAGACATATGTGTACTCCGTACATACCTAGGTAGCTATAGCTATAGACATCACTATATGTTGTATATTCAAGGTCCAACCTCCCCATTCCTTCAAGGTAACTGATCGACATTCTGATACACTAGGTGTCTCGAAGGTCGGCCCGTCAAGAGATATACAACGTAAAGACGGGCCATGGAAGTATTTACGTTGGAGATATGCTACCCTTGGAACAACATACATATTTATAACCTCTCAGTATCTACATAATACCCTAGCGAATTCGAAACCCACTGTCAGTGAAGACTGCATTTCATTCTATGCTAAGCGGATTCAATTCAAAGGTTAGTACACAGAAATGTAGCAAGGACCATCGAGACAACTCTGCCATGCAAAGATCCCAAAGAATTGAATTAGAAGCAGTCGCAGAAAGAAGAGCAAAGAACAGGAATTCGTCAACATTGTACTCATGAGAGGGGTGCTCGTAATGACTATTCTCGCACAGTCGTCTTGTTCACATGGCCGAGAACGGAGAAAGAAGAGTGTCAAAGACTCCACCTCTCCAATGTAGGTCCCCGACGGTAGACAGAGACGAGAAAGAAACAGGACCACCCGTGGTCAATCGAACGGAAGAGAGGAGAAAACTGAGACAACAAGGGAAAAAAAAGTGAAGAGACGAGGGAAAGGAATAAAATGGAACATGTAGTATTCATTTCGCATCGGCTGTAATGGTCATGAGCAGATCACTTTGAGTCACGCATGGGAATAATAGCTAGATAGCGAAACAAGACATAAAATGAAACTTTTCGGACTGCCAGATCATCGAAGCGAGGACTAGATGTATATCGAAAAATCTAGCCCCCGAAAAAGGGAAAGAGATCATCAACCCAAAGGGCAAAAAAAAGGAAGGGAAGTGGAAAGGAGAATAAAGCTCAATCAGAAAAAGCAACCTGCGTCCGGCACTGAGAAATGGCGGAAGCTGGTGGTAATTATGAGTGACAGACCTATCCGGGTGTACCGCTCAAGGTGACTCGACCGAGCAGCGCACCAAGACTGGAATGAACCTCGTCCAGAATTAACCCACCTGCATACCGGTAAATCCAAGGCTCAGGGCAAAAACGGCCGTTGCTTCGGGGTATCGATACGTTTATGCGAATCCACGACCAGTCTGTCCACGGCGGTTGTTGCGCTTGTTCACACTGACCGTGCTCCATCCCTCCTCGTCACCGCCAGCACCAGCCTCAGGGGCCGGGGCTCTCCAGCCGTTAGCAGACGCCTTCTTGGCTTCGACAGGAGCAGCAGGGGCGGTCTCCTCGGTCTCGTTTTCAGCGGTCAATTCGCCATCCTCACTGGCCCGCTGGAGGATCTCAAAGTTGCCACCACCCTTGGGGGTCTCAAGGACATCCTTGCCATTGTGGTCAACAGCGGGGGCTGCCTCCTTAGCCTGCCTTTGCTTCTCGGCAAACTTCTCGGCTTTCTCGGCCTTAGCCTTCTCGGCAGCTTCCTGCTTTTGGCGGATAGCAAGCTGGCGTCTCTCCTCGACCTGACGCTCGCGGGTAGCGGTGTCAATGGGGCGAGCGGCACCGAAGGGGCTAGCCTTGGAGTCGCTGCTGGCTGAGGTGGGGGTGGGGTTCTCGGAGACAGTGCGCTTCGTCAGGTTCAACTTGGGGCGGGTAGCAGGGGCAGCGGGAGCGGCAGGTGTAGCAGAGGGGGAGGCGGGGGTGGGCTCTTTGGGAGTTTCGTCAGGGCGCATTCTGGCGCGCCACTGGTTGTCCATATCGGCAGCAGTAGGTGTAGGCTCGGGGCGAACGTGCTCGGGGCGGGGAGGGCGCGAGCCCTCGTCCTGGGAACGTCCCTCACCCCATGCGGCCTCGCTTCTCCGGAAGCTGGAGCCAGGTCCGTCGTGGCTGTGCTCTCGGCCACCCTCGCGGGGCGGGCCGGCAGAGGGCGAAAGGGGTCCCTTGCGCTCCCAGTTGTTGAAATCACGGGGCTTTCCGTCGGATTCAAAGTTGCTGCGGCGGCCACCGCGGTCGCTGCCCGCATCGGAGCCGGCATCCATGCCACGTCCGAAGCTGGAGCGGTCAGGAACACGGCGCTGGGGAAGTTCGGGGAGGGGTCCACGTCGGGACCAGTCAAGATCCTTGCCCTCCAGGCGAGATTCCTTGGCTAAATAACCTTGTCAGTCGAGATCCTTGCAATACGCCAACCTTCGGTACTTACGAGGCTCCGCAACACTGGTACGGATGGAACGTCCCTGGAAAGAGGAGCCGGAGAGATCCAGAGCCTTCTTCAGGCCCTCGACGGTCTCGAACTCGACATATCCGAAACCCTTGGGAGCCTTTGTCAACTTGTCTTCCACGAGACGGACGCTCGTCACGCCACATCCAGAGAAGAACTCAGAGATATCGGCGTCGGTTGCTTCGAAGGAAAGGTTGCCAACGTGGCAAGTGTAGGGGGGCTGGGTGGGGAGATCAAGAGGCTCCCGAACGGCATATCCACCACGCTCGCGCTCTAATCATTCAATCTGTCAGAACATGTTCTGTATATCTGGCGCGGGAGGCATCATACCAAAGCCGCCAGAGCCGGAGCCGTATCCCATATCACCCGCGGGGCGACGGTTGAAGGTGGAAGTCAAAGGCTGGGCTGTTCATAGTGTAAGCAGGCGTTTCGATCAATGATAAGCATGCTAGGTATTGGGCAAACCACATACTGGCTATAATTTTTTTTGGGTTAGTACAATTTCGTAATTTCCATAGTGGGGGTGGGGAATCTGCGACTTACAAGGAAGGGGCATATCCTCCATCTCATCAGCCCAAGAGCCAAGGCCTATAGTCGTCAGTAATCACCTTCAATCATCCAATTCTTTTTTCGGGTCACTCACTTTCATCGGCCAAGAAGGTGCTCATAGACATCTTCTGGGCTTTATTTTTGGGAGCTGATATTCCAACATGTCAGCGAATCGCCCATGAATATCTTCGCGGGTCGATGCCCTGGGGAAAATTGAGGGTCTGGAACGAACCCATGATTGCGGTTTGAAGTTGGGGGAAACGCGCCGGGATTTGTGCGCGCTTCTCGGAGAGTAGGGTTGGAAAAAAGGAAAAGTCAAAAGGTCAGAGACACCTGGTGGGAAGGCCAAGAATAAAAATTTGAGTGAAGTAGTTGGGGTGTTCAATATCTGCAAACCCACAGTGGAAAAGTTGGTAGAGGGGAAGTCGGCTGCGGCATGGAAGTGGACGGGTTACTAAAATTTTAGTGATGACGCTAGCCCAATCAGAGCCGCGAGATCGGTCTATACCTGAACTGCGACCATCTTCCAATCCATTGATATTCCATCTAGAATTGAATGATGTGGAAGTAATAGGCTAATACTTTTGTTGATTCGAATGGAGGGGGAAATTGGGGATGTTCACGGAGTTTGTCCCTTTATCTGTGTACAATAGTAGTCTTCTTCATACTCGGCTAAAAATATATCATAGAATGAACATATCCCGAAAGCAGCATGGAGGACACAACTTCATCCCCGTTCCAACCTGGTCGGCTAACATTCGGCCATTCCAGAAGGAGTCGGTTTACAGTGGCTCAATTAACCTGGAGAATCAGCGGTATCACAAGTCCGACTTCTGTAAATCATTCCGCACCGGCTCTTAGTTCTCTTTGATATACTTCATCGTAGCCTCTGGTATAAAAATACAACATAGGTATTGGTGTCGGCCCTTTTTTGCGCATAGGCCTTTTTCTTTTTCCTCTCTCTTCTTTTCCCACACGCCGATATGCAAATCATAGGGATTACCTACTTTTGATATTCTAGTCTAGGTTGCTATAAGTATTGGTCCATAAGCGAATGGCATGTTCATCTAGTCATAGCAGGTCATGCATAACTATTGGTGGTACTAAGGTCTTAGTATCAATAACTTAAGAAAAGCACTGAGCAAAGGCTACTACGGTCCATGGATGCTTAGACTGTTAAGAAGGCACCCGGGAATATGGTATACCTGAAGATTGTACGACTAGTAGTGGACGTCATGTGTATGCTTTGTCGGCCTAAATTCTAAATCTTTTGTATAACAAGATGCGATAACACCGCGAAGGTGGTTTGAATGGGGATCTAAGCATTGACAGCAAGAATTAAGCCTTTTGACATAGTGATAGGTGTAGTAATAGGCGGTCCCTGGAGATCGCACTTTTTGTTAAAGTGCAGGGATGACTTTTGACCCAGTAGGGATCAATTGCAACAGTTTGAGGGGGAAATAAAGATCGTGGGGCTGTCTTGCAGGGGATCATCTGCTGAACATGTGCAATGTGGGGATATATCCGTGAGATCTTCACCCTGTTCATCCGCCATTTCTCTCCAACATGTATTAGCCAGTCAGTCAGTATATAAGAAGAATAATTATAAAATGTATGCAAATCATTTTGATACCAATTTGAAGCTTACTGTTCA
This sequence comes from Penicillium rubens, assembly GCF_028828025.1. NCBI lineage: Eukaryota > Fungi > Ascomycota > Eurotiomycetes > Eurotiales > Aspergillaceae > Penicillium > Penicillium rubens. The sequence continues at coordinate 1,256,424 of NW_026890601.1, read as the reverse complement.
TGCCCTAATTTGTCCAGCCCTGGAACCTTGGAAGCCGGAGGAGGAAATTACATAATCCAGGCACATCAACTTGACACGTGACCGTACTCTTTCCGACTTGGATTGCTGCTTCAATGAGTGCTTCAATGATTGTAATTTACCGGTCCACGACCTCGGAACCCATGTATCTCTCAGTTTGAATAAATATGGGAGATCAAACTAAAGATGTACAGGACTTCCAGTCCCACACCCTCCTGTCTGCTGCCAAAGTCGGAGCCCTTAGTGGTAAGTATCTGTTCTTCACAAGATTGCTTGGATACACCACGGCTCCCTGAAGATGAAGTGCTAATTTTTCAACTAGGAACTGCTGGCCTGATCTATGGAGGAGCCGCTGGCGTCATCAGATCCCCCAATCCCATGATTCATTCATTGTCATGTGGCATCCACTGGTTTGCATGCGGCTCAGCCTTTTGGTGTATGTGGAGACACCCTAAGCTTATATCGCTGATGTCTAACCTTTATCTTGGGACAGGGCTGCGGAGTAACATCATTAAACATCATTACCAAGATAAAGCCTCGCCGAAGGAGCGCACGTACGCGAGTGCTTTATGCGGTGGCATTGCCGGTGGAAGTGTAACGAGGTTGATGGGTACCATATCCCGCACCGAAAGCACACCCTGTGGCATCGTGTCTAACCAAATCATATAGGAGGCCGGCTGGTTCCGGGGACTATCATTTTCTCATTACTCGGCTACTGCGGCCAGAGCGTCTTCAACCGAGTGGACGCGTGGCAAATGGAAAATGCACACAAGACATCAAAACCTCTGATGCAGCGAATGGCTGAATCTAAATGGGTCCCACTCCGCACACTCTCTGATCAGGAATACAGGGAGATGTTGAGTGAAAAGCTGCTTAGCATTGACGCTGAGATTGCTCTTCTTGACGATAAGATCCAGGAACTGGAGAAGTCTAGACCAATTCCTGCTTCAAGCTCAAACGAACCCTGAAAAGTGGGACAGGTGACAATAGAAGGAAATGTAAATTATTGTACAATATGAGGGAAGGGAGACAAAGGGAGAGAGAGAGAGTCGAGAATATAATGAATAACAACATATAGAGCCCAGGCCTGGAGTCCCCCAGGGCTGACAAAATGATCTCCCCCTGAACCTTGGGAATTCTTGGGTCGCGTGTCGATCAACCAGAACATACATATGAGCAACAACTGTATAGGAACATTATAGGAAGATATTGAAATATAAAATGCTTGACAGTATAATATATGGAAAAGTACCAAAGGATCAAAGCAATTAATGTAAAAAGGTAGCCGCTTTGAGAGAAATAACTAGCGTTCCGCTTTTTTTGGCCAGTTCCTCCGACCTGTCCGGTAGCCCACCTCTCTCATTCTCCCTTACCCTTGAGTTCTCCCCCCCCCGGCATGATTCGCCTACACTCCTTTTCTTTGAATCAGCCCGAAGTGCTCATCCTACTGAGACTTTGATGGACAAAGTCGTTGCTGTTCTGGAGTCTGGAATCCCTGGTTCCAACCAGACGGACAGTAGAGACTTGGGGGGTTCTAACAACAGTGCAATTGAATCCCGACATAACCTCAATGTACGAGTCGACACTGCCTGTCTGAGATCAGCCCGCTGCTGATCGCAAAGCGCGATGACCCTCTTTAACCCGACCTCGATTCTCGTGGGGTTCCTCCTTCTCTACCTCTCGTCCTTTTTCATATTCGCTATCGTCCGGATCGCGACGGGAATCTCCATCCAGCGGATCGGCTACTTTTCACTGCGCCGAATCGCATACACTCCGAGGGAAGGAATACACATTGAAATCCGCGGCCTCGGATTCTCGTTACACCCTTCGTCATTTGCCCAGCCAACATGGATCAGCATTCGGTTGACAGAGCTGAAGGTTACCGTGGACTCGACGACTCTGGGGCAAGGAAAACGCGAAGTGCCCCGCGACATATTGGAGAGTCCTGGGCCCCCTAAACCGCCCGAAGACCGCGCCGCACCCGAACATGACGGAAGAAGCAAAACATGGAGGACGTTAACACGAATCAAGGAAAGTGTCAAGCGGCTACACCGGCAGATCAATTGGTTGGCTCTTGTGGACCTGACTGCTATCGACACAACTGTTCACTTCGTCAACGCCGGTCAGATCCAGGTTGGATCGCTTTCCCTTTCAGTCGACACGCGGAGTAAGATGGTGGAACGGGGAAAGCTATTTCGTCGCAAGAAGGATATGTCGCGAGACCAGCGCCCAGCCGAGTGGATTATGAATGTGAAAAATGTTTTACTCAACGTCGACGGCCGGGAGCCAACCGAGATATTGGATAATGTGGGCGTGAACCTCCATGGACTTCTTCACAAGGATTTGGACGGACTGAGAGACGCCTCGGTGGCCCTTAAGATTGGACGTATGCATATTCCATATGACGATCTCCGCACGCTATTGCAGCGCATCAAGCCGGTCAAGTCTGCACAAGGGCCAGGGAATACTGAGACCGATGACGAGATGTCATTTGCCGATTTTGTGGACGAACTCGACAAGCCTGGAAGCAGAGACGACTCCATTGTACAGACTGTGGCGGACTCAAAGGAATTTGCAAGTTCATTACTCCGTGGTATACAGGAGATCCAGATCGCTCTGAGCTTCTTCCGTGTCTCAAAGGGTATCCAGTCTCTGTCCGCAGGACAAAAACCCGTGTATCTGAATGTGGTATCGCATGAGCTTGGAATTGATCTTCATCGGATGGATCCCAAGAGCCCGGAGCATCGCATGTATTTCCAGCGGAAGGATGTTGCCCACCAGGCTCTTCTTGCTGCTATCTCTCTTTCGGTCAGCTTAGACGACGAATCCGGCGAGAGTGATGACATTCTATACATCCCCATGGCCACGACAACTATCAAGACCACATTGCCCTCGAAGACCGTGAGCGCCTTTGATGATGAGAACGCCGATGAGCGAAACACAAATGTCCTGTTCGCAAATTTGGTTGTCACATCACCCTCGGTAGATCTCCAACCGCAACATGTTTCGAGGCTGCTCAAGCTGGCACAAAGTCGAGCCTCTTCTCCTCGAGCGAAGAAGCGAGATAATCATCGATTGATTTCTCGATTACTCCCAAAGGCAAGCATTAAGCTTTCTGTACACGAACCCGTGATCCGGTTTGTTCTCCCAATCGAGAAAGAGTCTGGTACTCCCGATGATTACAACCTTCTTATCTCTTCTATCTCCTCCATTTCACTCGATATCGAATCGTCTCATTCATCTGAAGGTGGTGCCCACTATTCCCTATCTTCCATTTACCGGGTTGCCTCCCACAAGTTTTATTACCAGACCCCAGCAGGCAACAAACATAATTTGCTCACAAACGAGAATCTGGAGCTCAAGGTCCACCTGAATGCTACCCCGGAGGTCTGTGTAATCGTCTCAGGAAGCCTTAACGAGATTTCAGTCCACATGATTGATGGAGAGGTAAACCGTGGAATCCGCGAAGTTTTGCAGCAGTTCATCACCCAGATGCAATCACAGAAGCGGGTGCCGATACCAGCAAATGATCAAAAGGCAAGCGTTTTGAGACGGGTGCCCCCATGGCTACTCCAATTTCAGTTTGAAGCCACAGGGTCCAGCGTGGAAATTGCTGGCGTGGACAGCACCGTATCTGATATATCTCGCGGAGTCTCTCTGCAGCTACAGTCGTGGACAGCGGAATACAAAGCTCAGAAAACGGAGAAAAACGTCGGAAGCATTGCTAGGCGACGTACTCCCAGCCATTCCACCATTGGTGATGAATCTCCCTTTCGATTTCCCCCAACCTCACCTCCCAAGGCCACTCACACTCAACGCGGCGCTTCAGATGGCCGGCGACTGGCTCTCCATGTGCGTGGTTTCGATGGCTTTGTCATTGAATCAGAAGATTATTTGGAACCCGAGCCATTCTTCACTTTGCCCCGATTTGAGATCGCTCTGAGCACACACAGTGATCGCCTTGGACCGATCCTGCATGTCACCTCTGTGTTCAAGGGCATATACCTTCAGTACTCACTGTACCGGTTCTACTGCCTTGGTGTTGCCGTCTCCGTGATCCAAGACGTGCTCACACCCTTCCCGCAAAAGCACTCGCAGTCTGCTGAAAGCAAGTCCAGGGCGGCTGCAAGCATATCGCTTCCGCCGCCTCCGGCGTACAAATGGTCACCCAAGAAAGAGCTGGTCACCTACGACATGAAGGCAACGGTTGTGCAGCTTAAGGCGAACTTGCCGAACGATCCTCAAATAATGATTCAGATCTACGGACTTGCCGGTGCTTCCCAACGTCTTTCCACTCCCTATGTCAAGGCCAACCTTGTTCGTTTCCATGCAGAGGCACCTAAGCTCAAGGGGGTTTGGGCAAGAATCGGCAGTATGAACAATGTCAGGCTGGACTTCCGAAAGATGAAGATGAAACATGGCAACACTTTGGTTGAAGAAAAATCGATTGATATATGGACAGACTTCATCCGAATTGGTGTACCTCATCATATGGTGATGCACCGCATTTTTGATAACCTTATCAACACTTCCAAGGCCTTCAAACAGCTGCATAATCGCTTCAAAAATGGTTGCAGAGAATTTGGCTCCAAGAGAGAGCCAGAAGCCCCGAAGAAGGTGCCCAAGGTATCTCTTCGCAGCAAAGCGTTACTCTTTGAGCTGGAGGACGATGGGTTTGAGTGGAAACTGGGCTGCATCTATCGACTCGGCCTAGCTGAGCAGATTCAGCGACTGGCCCGGGAAGACGCCTTCGACTTGAAATCCCACAAAGTCAGGGAATCTGACCAGCGGCGCGCCACATCCCGATTACGAGCCAAATCGAGCCATCGGACCTTGCGAAGCGAGCGAACCAGCCAAGACACAAGGCGAAGCAGGAGTGCTGACGAACGGCCGCGATCTAACAACCAGGAACGTGGGAGAGGTCGGAAATACCGCTATAATACCGATGGCGCGACCTGTCTCTCATCAGAGCAAAAGATATCTGTGGATGCCGCTTGGGACCGACTTCAACAGTACAATGCTCAAGTCTGGAAAGAAAAGATTGATGCAGCTCTCATGTTTCAGGGCACTTCCATCAAACAAGTCCGAAATCTCTTCTCTGGTGCAGATGAACCTCCTCCGGATGTTAAGGAGACCGAAACCATTCTTGCCATTCCGAACAGACCGGGTCTGATGTCAGCTTTGATCAGTGATGTCAACCTTGTTATTGACAAGCCCTCATTCCCTATCGATGAGTTCCCGAGTTACTTGAACCGAATCGGAAAGGGAATGCCCATGTCTATGCAATATGGCCTGGTCGTCCCGATGAGCTTCAACCTGGAAATGGGTGAAGCGCGCGTCAACTTGCGAGATTATCCTCTAGATCTGTTGCACATTCCAGCCCTGCGCCCAGGGCAGTCTCCAAGACTTCCCAGCTGGTCTTTGCGGACAAACTTCGTCATTGCAGAAGAATGGCGTGACCATGAATCCGCGAGGCAGGTCGAAGTGGAACTCGTTCCTGCATCTGAAGGGCCCGACGGGTCTCCCCGCGAAGCGTTCAATATTCAAGTATGGCGTTCTGTTACACCGGTTAAGACATATTCAGACCCTGTCATCGAGATAAACACAAGTTTGCCGACTAGCATTTCATGGGGTGTCTCCTACCAGCCTGTCATTCAAGATATGATGAAAATCATCGAGGGCTTTACCAAACCTGAAATCGATCCCTCGGAGCGGGTGGGCTTCTGGGACAAGATCCGACTCAGCTTTCATTCCCGGATTAAGGTTCTCTGGAAGGAAGATGGCGATGTACATCTGCGACTTAAGGGCTCTCGTGATCCATATGTGGTGACCGGCTTTGGAAGCGGATTTGTCATGTGCTGGCGCAGAGATGTCCGATTGGATGTTCACACCAGTGACAACCCCACGGAATTCATGACTGTCACGAGTGGCGAATACGTGCTTGCTATTCCCGACTACAGTGCCGAAGCACGTTGTGCAAATGAAGCGACTACAGAGGAGCTGGACAACAGTTCTGCGTCCAGCGAGCAGAAGAACGCTGCCCACTTCAAGAAGGTTGTCATGAAGCTCTCTGGCGATGTCAAATGGGCAGCAGGTCTCGTCTTCGAGCGGGATGTTGATAATGATGAAAGGTCCTTCTCTTTCAAACCCCATTATGAGGTCATCCTCAAGAACCCTAAATTCCTCAAACCATCCGAGCGTGTTGGTTACGATGCTTATCGTGGCTTCAGGAGTGACCACATCCACCTTTCTGTCTCCATTATTGCACCGCAGAACAGAGACTGGACTGTCGACACTGTCCAACCATCTTCGAGCTACAACACAATCCACCTCACCCCGCGATTCTTCACCCACTTCTTCAATTGGTGGTCTCTTTTCTCGGGCGTGATGTCGCTTCCTGTTCGCCAAGGACCTCTCTGGCCAGGAGTCACAAAGACGAGCAAGAAGTTCAACCGTCATTTGGCAACTGTCAAATACAAGATCCTTCTCGCACCTCTGTTCGTGGCCCACATATACAAACACAAGGACCGCGAAGATTACGCGGAAAGAGTTGTTACAGCTACGGGCCTGAAGGTTCGTCTTGATTGCTTTAAACTTGATATTCATCAACGCCGCGAGCAGATCAAAACACAAGCCGGGGGCCGTTCAAAACAAACTAGGACAAGCGCAATGCGTATTAACCAAGCCCAAATTGATATGCAATCTGCAGACTTCCGCGCAGTGTCCGCCAGCATCGAAGGCACCACGCCGGAGGATGTTGAGCGCAACAGAGACGATATCCTCTCTTCCTTCCAGCAGCCTGTTCCATCAGTTGACTTGTCTCGGTTCACGATCCCTGATCAAAACCTGGACTGGGTCGACATGGACGATTTTGTGGAGCCGGACTGGATCCTTCCACAGGAGTCGAACCCTCGTACACAGATCTTACCTCTGGCCTTTACCCCGCGCTTTACCTACTTCCGTAACACAGATCATGGCGACATTGGACCCGACGAAACGGGGTACAGCACGTTTGGACACGAACCGACTCACGAGTGTGTCATGTCGGAAACTAACGATCCTCGCCGTGTTCAGATCGAGTTGGTCAAAGACCGCCTCGCAACAGTCGAGGCACAAATTCGCAATTATGAACGCACCATTGGGGAAATGGAACTCAAGCTCATGAGAGATGTTGACAACAACGAAGGCCTGAAAGCTGAGCATGAGTTATTCCTTCGCCAGTCAGAGTCACTGGCGAGACGACGCAGGTTTTTGACCACAACTCTCCACCGTCTTGAGAGGCACATCGCACGCGACGAGCGGACGCCACATGGCGACACACTTGGCAAAAACGTTGCACCCAGCACTGCTTCTTTCCGAACAGGACGAACAGGTCGTGATGCTGATTCCACAACCGATGGCCGTTCTTCAGGCCTGGATGGAATGTACTCGTCGGCCAACGATGAGTTCTCCAGTGATTTCAACAATCGTTTTATGATCCACAACGTGCAGCTCAAATGGAACAACTCCCTCCGCAACATCGTCTTGCGGTACAGCCACCAAGTGAGCCAGCGGCGTGGGTTTATTTACTATATGTCTCGCCGAGCTGTCAAATTCATCCTTGATATCGTGGAGGAGCAGGACAGGAACAAGCGCAAGCAACCTAAAATGTCTAAGACGCATACCCGAAGCTCAAACAACGATGAGGACGAGGAGGAGGTCGACGAACGCGTCGCACAGTTGCTGAATGATGGTAAGCGCTACGTGAATGCCGATGGCAACGAGCCACCGGACTCGAACGCCCAACCAAGTCCAGACACCCAATCAAGTCCGAACGCCCAGTCGCCTTCCAACTCGGACAGTTCTAGTGAGAATACCATGCCGGAGTTCACTCCCCAGAACAGTTATCACTTGCGTCTCATTGCGCCTCAAATCCAGCTTCTCAGTGAAAAGAACCAGAAATCGGTCTTGCTTGTTGCCGCCAAAGGCATGGAACTTAAGGTCGTCTCGATCATGGACAAAGCCCGTGTCTCGGACGATGTCAGCGGCTTGATACGGCGTCGTTTCTCCCTCGAAATGGACGGTGCCCAGTTCTTTGTTGCAACACAGAAGAAACTGATGGCGAACTTGCAATTTTATGCTGGCAATAAGTACGGAAACGCGCCTGGATCAGCGTGGCCCCCGTGGTTGACTTTGGAAGCCATGTTCGATTTCGAGTTGAATCCATTTGGATTCTCTCGTATTGTGCAAAAGACTTCTGCCACCCTGCGTTACGACAAGTTCAACAACCTCCGCCTCAAGTATAACGAAGAGGTGGTAAAGGGTCAGCAAGGGCCTCATCCTGATGACCAGGAAGACCGCATAGACTCGATCAGCGTGGACTTCCCTCATTTCCGTGCGATTTGTGATTCTGCAGAGTACTATTCCATGTATATCATTGTCCTGGATCTCATGCTCTACAGCGAGCCACTCGAAAAGGTCCGAAATGAGCGGTTGGAGAGGATCATGCTCACTTCCGACTTCAGTGACCTTCGTGGCGTCCCGGAAATGGTGTTCAAGCTTCAAGCGCGCATTCGCCAATTGGAGGAAATCAAAGAGTACTTCCAGATTAATGCTAAATTCCTGGACAAACAGGGCTGGGAGGATCGGCTCGCTCTCGAACGCGACTTGTCTCTATGCGAGGATGAACTTTTCTTCATGATGAAGGCAATCACAACTTCTCAACGGCGAATGGAACCAAGTTCGTCTAGAGCAGCCGGAGTCCATGGCTTACTACGCTGGAGCATATCGGCGAGTGAGGTCGTGTGGCACCTGATGAAGGAGCCTTCTGAGCCGTTGATTGAGTTCCAGCTGCGCAATGCTTCATACGAACGAACCGACAATGCTGATGGCTCGAACCACAACCTGGTATCCATCGAGCGACTATTCGGGTTGAACTTACTTCCAGACGCTATCTACCCTCAAATTATCGCACCTTATCTCGACGGCGCACGCACCCTGGATGACTTCATGTTGCGTGTCAAATGGCACATGCTGGAGGCCGTTGCCGGTATCCCCGTGCTTGACAACTTCGAAGTTTCATTGTTCCCGCTCAAGATTCAGCTCGAACGCGAGCTTGGTCAGAAAGTCTTTGAATACATCTTCCCCAACGTGGGCTCTAGCGCCTTTGAGGCCGGTGGCTTCTCGCCTTTCATGATTAAGAACATGAAGCCGCTTGAGGGCTCGGATGAGGAAGATGATGACGAAGGCTCAAATGGCGCGCCACTGACACGCTCAACGAGTACCGACGGTGATACCTCGTCTATGGACAGTCTCGCCATCTCTAAGGGACCGGGCTCCATCGAACTGCGACTCCAGCCTACTCTGTCGCTTTCGGATGAGACCAAGTCGCGTAATCGCTCAGGCCATCTGAAGGGACTTGTGATGACACCTATCCACCAGGATAGTAACCGACTGGGTGTATCAGAGACCGCTCGCAAGACAGGCCGTCCCGCTACGACTGGCGGTCTCAGCAAAAAGAAGTCTGCTGATAGTCTGCGCATGTTGACTAAACAGCCCACTGAAAGATCGCTGTCTAGCCACAGTGCTAGCGAAGACAGTCGCAAGAAGTTCGGGATGGTTAAAGGCCCCAGCAAGGGTGGTAAATCCAAAGAGCCAACCGACGACCTGTCTCAGATGATCTCCCGCGCCTCCAACTTCATGACTCTCGCACGTGTGAAGGTGAATGATGTGGTTCTCTGCATGAGCTACAAGGGCAAAGGAGAGCACAACTTGGAGGATCTCCATGACTTCGTCTTCCGCCTCCCAGTTCTGGAGTACAGCAACAAGACATGGTCGAACCTGGATCTTGCCCTGCGCCTCAAGAAAGACGTGATCAAAGCCCTTATCTCGCACGCTCCCGCCATCCTTGGCAACAAGTTCTCCCACCACCGACCCTCGAAGCAGCAACAGAAGCGTTTCCGTGAGCTTGCATCATCGTCTCAACTCCTGTCAAATACATCCAACTTGATCAACCCGAGCAGTAGCCAAGCCCAGAGTCTGGCCAGCTACGACTCTAATAGCGATTACTCGGAGTCACGCTCGCGCAAGTCTATGCAGTCGAATGCCTCGCCACTGGCTAGGACTACCTCGTTGGGTTCAGACATCCACAGCACAAATTATTCAGATCCCACTATCCATGACGCACGCTCCGCCAGTGAGGTGGATGTGGATTCTCGCTGGGAGGTTCGTGTTCTTTCATCCAATCGTGTCACCATGAATATCCCCAAATGCTAACACAGAATGGTTAGGCATCCCGTCGCTTTGTCAATGCCCCTCCACCCTCAAGGCCGATGACCTCTGGCCAAACCGTGACTACAATCCGAGCCGACAAGAATGATCAGGATGACAGGTATGGATCCCGCGCACGAGTCACTTATCGCCGCAGCAAAGAAGTTGACTGACTTGTATAGTCACATCAAAACAATTCGCAGCATCGGCCGGAAGCTGACATTCCGGAAATGATCGCTTCGCTTCATTTTGCACTATATCCCTTTTTTCTTCTCTCCGTTCCTATTTTGCCTAATACCTCTACACCCTTTTAAAATTCCTGTGATCCTTTGTACAGCAACACATCCTTGTTTTCACCAGGCCTCTCGTGTCTCCTAGATACCCTCTACATGCATTGGGCCGTACATAGGCGTTATTTCTTGCGTTTCGTGTTTTTCGGTGTGCCTATGGCGGGGAGAAATCGTGTTTTTATCACCCAGGCTGTCCGAGGACACTGGCATAGAGGCGAGAGGGGACATTTTGCTTTTTTTCTCAAAGCCTTTTAGTATTATCCTTTTTGGCCCTGACACTTGTTTCCTGATGGGACAGGTGGCTATTGATAGCGCTTATTGATACATGTACACACCGGATGTTAGACCTCGCATGGCTTTCCCTTGCCCACGACATAGACTAAGGGAGATACCAAGTCTTTCCTAGTGTAGAAAACTATTGTTGCATTTCCAACCAGCACTTCTCATTCATGAATAACAATTATTTTTTAAGGCAAGATCACAAGGGAAGGAATATTAGCTTCAGCCTTCAATTTCATGCCTTGTCATCGTAGAGGATGCCCTAGTACGCCTTCTTTTCGTCATACTGGCTTAATTGCTCGAGTATGAAAATACATATGAGTAGGCTCGAATTCTAAGCAATCTATTTGTTGCTTGCTGAAATAGAAAGTGCGTTAGTCCCTGCATGTGCTGGGTCTCATTCTAAATATCCAAAGTATCAGTTTAACGGCATATACGACCTACAACCTAGTTTAATTCTCAGTGCGTCCAATTCCAATCATGCTATTGGTAGCAGGTTCTTCCTATTGAATCATAAGAAACACGTCTGCCCATCCTTATCATCAATTATCAAGTCCCAATAAACATAGGGTATGTATATACACTAGCCTGCGCGGCACATTAAAAAGAATGCCAAAGTCTATAAAAGCCCCTCCCAAAATGCATTTTCATGTGCAACCAGAAAGACCAAAACGAGAAAACTTCATCAGATACAAATTCACCATAGTCGTACACATATTACACGGATAATTTCTCCGCAGGTTCGGCATTGTGAGTGCCAAGGGTTGCTTCATGATAAGTTCCATCGGCAACGTGAGAAGCCCCATGAGGGGCACTGCTGGAGGCCTCGTTGGAGACATCTTGAGCTCCATTGGAAGGCCCGGGGACATCATCGGATATTTTCTCAGCGGGATCGGATGGCGTTGAAGGTTCGCTCTGCTTATCGTGAGTCCAAGGCCAAACATTAGCCTGAACGGACGCGAAACGGGTACGTGCAGTGGGTGCGCTGATATCGTCAACCCAAGGGATGCCGCCTTGTCCACGGTTTTCTGCCCATGCCTTCTTTTCACGACGCAGGTCACTCTGAACCCAGGGGATTGTGATCAAGGTCCAAACAATAGCCCAGGCAAACGGAAGGGTCCAGCCCAGCTGTATGTCAAGTTAGCCTGATTGCAAGGTGGGATTGAACTGATTCCAATTTACCGTGAATGCAACATTTTCCTGAACGGTGAAAATCACTGCAGTAATGGCGGCAGCGAAAATGATAGAGCCTCCACTCCAGAAACAGTTCATTTCGAAGAGCATACGGCGGAAATAAGGACTTGATAGGTATCGAGTCCGGAGAGCATATCGATAAATCTGTCCACCACCACCGTCGACTGCTACCACGTCCTCAATAAGCGCGTACAATGCAGTCGGCATGACGGAGCCTTTGGGCGTGGAAGAAATTCGGAACGGAGCCTTGAAGCCCATCATACGGAATATGTCGAGGGAAAGGTAGACGATGCCGAAGTAGAACATGACGGTGGGTAAGACCATCGCAATGAGGCGCACTGTTTAAGCGGTCAGTACGTGGCAATGGCACAAGATATGATAATGGGTTTGTCTAACCATAAGGTTCTTCAGGCACCGATCCACTGCGGACTCGTTAGCTCATTGCTCATCCTGCTTCCATGATGGATGCTAGACCTACACGACCAATTCGACGGCCAAAATCAACCAAACGATGGTGAAGTTGATTTGGAAGAAATCCAGCTACCGAGAGGTATCAGTTAATATTAGTCCATGATCAATCCTAGGTCGAAACGTACCCATGATACGCGGGAGTTCAAGGGTCGAGCGCGCGAGTTTTTGCGGAATAAATGATGAAGGCGGTAAAAGTACTCAAAGACCGAGACTCCTCCAAGTGAGGCGGTGACGATCGAGAAGACTGCACATCCACATTAGCAACGAGAACGGGGTGTATATGTTATACCATGCAAAACATACCCACGTTGTGTGACAGATCAGTGAGATACCAAAGACACCAATACAGAATCAATGGCTGAGCCAAGGTGTCAATCACAAAGATAGTCCAGAATAATGCGATCGACTTCTTCCTTGTATGCAATGAGTATGGGAGCGGAGGAGGCTCGGAGGCTGTTGGGACGGTTCCTTCCTCCATCGGTGTGGCGATAAGCGGACGGTGATGATAGGTTCGGAGGGACACGCGGTAAAGGCTGTGATGAAGGAATAAGGGGTTATTAGGACATGGTGCGAATACAATGATAAATCCGAATGGATTTCCAAAGAGAAAGAATCCAGGAAAATGGAGTGAAGAAGAGGCGAATATGTAAATTGTAAGCCAGGAAATTTTGGCCGGAAACAACGGAGACGGGTACTTCCGTTGCCATACTAACTTGGCTGGGACGGTAGGTACCTGATGTACGGCCCTATGATGTCATTCAAAACAAGCATATACCCACACAGCCTTGAATCGAACCATTGCGAAGTGCATTTTTTTTTTGTCTATTTCCCTAATAGATTGACGTTTTTGTCTCTTACTTTGTCTCTTACTTGTCCCTGAGCTCCTGGGATTTGTACAATAGATGGGTTATTCGTTCAAGAGTGCACCTACATGTAGTATGTATATGTATAGCATCCCACACCAAAGGGGAACCTGGATCGACGTCAGTATGCGGTAGAAATGCGCCATCCATACGGTAAGCTAGTGAATAGTACTCCGTATAATGGGTATATGTAAATATGCACAATAATGCAGAAAACAAGGAATCGGGGCCGGAAGACGAGTCACACCGGCCCACTCGGATGCCGATCACCTCGGGAGTTTATGCTTGTTCATAAGACCCCCTCTATATATAGTAAAAGAATGTACAAAGTAGCTACATTGTAGAACAACATATGTACTACATATAACATCAATCGAACATCCAAGTACATTTGCTTTCATCCCCCTTTCAAAATAAGAATCAGCGCATGGATGTGAGGCATTGGCCTCGGCGTTAGCAGTGGTGGCAAGAACAAATTGTACTATGGATATATGTACTTTAGATCCAGACTCAAAGAAATAATTCCTTTCAAAATTAGTTCAGTGGAACGTTATAATGAAGCATTTGATAGGGCTAGGTAGGTTATATGATAGTCAACTAGTTAGTTAGACGTTTGTTATTAAAGATGCCTCACAAACAAGGCATCAATAACCATTGAGATAAGATAAGGTCATGTGACCCGACAATCGCATTGCAAAAATTGGAAGCCCGGCGTTCGAGTCCTCCCCCTTCAAAAATTTTCTGTCCTTCTTTAATTCTCCCTCACTCCATCACCTTTCTTTTATCATTTTTACACCTACCCTTCTATCCAAAAAAGCTATGTAGCCATGCCTGGCGTACAACATCTTATCGACTTCGTGCTGAATGAAGTCGCACTCTGTGGCAACCAAGGTGTGTATAGTCTCTTCACTGGGACCCACTTTTCCTCACCCCGGAGACGCATGTCATGTCGCATTGTGGATTTCAAACGTCACCGAAATTATGTGAAAAAGGCCCCCTAGTCTGGGGAATATGTTGAAAATTCCTACTATACTTCCCCTCTCAGGACTTTCTCATGACGGGGTTGACTCTGCGTTCTTGTGGCGCGGACCCAATATCGATCTATATTCTCCTTCTCAAGCCCTGATTGGGTGTTTTTACTTCTAATACGCAATCCCTGGAACGTAATGCTAACAGGCATCAAGGCGCATCTTTATCCGACCTACTACAAGCCGTTGATGATTTCCACACCCAACCTCACAATGGGCCTGCAATAAACCAAAATATCGACCATCGTTTCAAAGCCAAAGTTTGGTCCTGGCTCACGGCTAACCCAGAGGTGTCTATTGGTCAGCACAATGAATGGAACCATCTCACCTTGGATGAAGCCGAGCGGCTTGACTCACGAAGCGATGATCCCAAAGGCAAAGGTCCTGAGACCAACCAAACCGCAGATCAGAACCCTGATTTACCGCCGCTTCGAATCTTCGTCTCAGAAGAGAGAGCCTGGCTTGCCATCACTGGCCATCCACCAGATGACTCCAAGGTACTACCTCTCGAATTTGTCTTATTGTCTGTGATTGCTTCACGCAAGTCAAAGGGTATTGTGCAGCCGGACCTGGTGAAGATCAGTGGTCAGGACAAACGGTCTGTTCCAAAGCGTACCGATGCGTTGCAAAGAAAGGGCTACATCGACAAGCGGCCAGTTCAAACAAAAACGGCCCGAACCAGTCTCTGCACGCTGCAGCGATTCTATCGCCACATTACCAGTGATCAAGCGAAAGAAGAACCGGAATCGAAGAACATGATTGATTTTGGTAGCTTCAACACCACCCTGTTCGGCATTCTCCGAGAGCATCAACTGATTGCACGCAATGATCTAAAGCGACTCTTGGGCTTCAATGATCATTGGCGTTGGAAAGTTTTGTCCCGTGCCCTCCGCAAATGGGAGCGGATAGGTGTGGTACAACGTGTGAGAGCCGAATCGCAATATGAAAGAATCCATCCTTGCGTGAAGCTTTTACGGAGTCCCACAGAGCAAGATCTCGCCCTCTTCCATGAGTTTAATTTCGATGTCTTGAACAAGCATGGAGTGCGAACCAAGGGAACCAAATTTACCCCAGACCGAGACGAAGACCTGGAGCTGGAGGGCCCAAGCAAAAGATCTCCTAGCCCGGGAGACGGTGGGATGGATCTGATCAAAGAGCATGTCGGGGATGCTGTACGCATTGTACCGTCTTGGACGCCGGATCGTAACCTCTACAACCAAATCTTTGACATCGTTGAAAGATCAGGCACAACGGGCATCACGAACCAGGTAAGCATCTCACTCCCAAAGGTGTATATTTTCTTAGCTTATAACATAATCAAGACTCTGAATTCGACCTGCTTTGGGTCCTTTTACAGGAGGCCTGCTGAAAGTATGGTACATCGCTTGGTTGACCTATGGCAAGTGGCCCAGCCACTTCATCTGCGCCATTACGCCATCGTTCGAGATTTGGCAATGAAAAAGACCATCATGTATTATGTCCACTACTCGGCAAACAACTTTGCAAAGCTCGTTGAAGCTGGTCAGGCAGCATGGGAGGCTGTTGAGATTCCAGTCAAGAAAGCCAAGTCGTTGAAAATCGAGGCACCACCTTTTGGTGTGCTGCCTCAACTTGATGAATATGGATTCCTCAAAAGGCAGTTTCCAAAGAATATGCTGAAGGATCCAAATTCAACTCTACTTGACGGGGTCATGGCTGTCAATCCGCCCAACTATCTTCTTTCTTCGAGTGATCCGTTTGTTGTTGAACTTCCAAATGGTCAACATGGTATGATTGGCCCCTCATATTCCTGGTTCCCATAAGAGAAACTGTGATGGATCTAACATTAAACCGCAGTGATCCGTACGCGTATCGATAAACTCCCGCCTGGCTCCAAGCAGCAGTATGAGCCCCGTTTCCGGCCCAAGGGACGACCAAAAGGCAGATTGAACCGCGCGACTCTAGAAAGGCGCGCCAGAGAATTAAAAGCCAAAGGGCGCAAGGCCAAAGAACCCATATCTACAGAAGCTGCAGCTAGACAACCCGAAGCTAGCGAAACCGAACTCGGAGAATCTCAAGCCTTGGAGCCCCTGATTGAACCCAAGCTGGAGCCAAGCCAAGGTTATGGCTGGGAATATGTCGATGAATCCCCGCGAGCCAAGAAAGCCAAGATCAAACATGACACCCTTAGGGGATTATCAAAGCAAGAGAAGCTTGAAGCACTTGGCATGGATGAGGGCTGGACTGAATACAAAGCTCTTGTCATGGACAAGCCTGTTCCTGGTGTGTATGTGACTCCCCACGGTCGAAGAAGACCAGTCGGCAAGTCCCGAGGTCGCCCGAGACAGAGTCGAATTGCCATCTTCAAATCGCCAAAATTAGCGTCAATCCCTTGGTTTGTCAAGGACAAAGATGACACAAGTGATGATGACAAGGTTGGAGATGCTGCTACCACCACCACCACCAGAGCATCCGAAAGCCTTGGCCCCGAGGCTGCACCTTCAGTTATCAACTCCGAGGGGCCCATCATGACCCCCACCCCGGTAACTTCCAGGCGAGCCAAGCGACTTCTACCTAACGACTCAGCCGTCTCACCCACACCATCCTCGGGTTCCAAGACCAATGGCCAGAGAAACGGGAGACCTCCGAAACGATCTCGTCTTCACAAGGCCCAAACTGGAAGCAATGAAGGACCCTTGGATGATGCCAGCGGGATATTGCCCGAGGATGCAGTTCCAGCACCCCAAGAGGGTTCAATCAAAATGAGTACACCACGCCATCGCGACAAGAGTGCCAGCATTCATCTACTCGAAGACCAACAATCTGGAACTCCATCAAAGCGTCGCCGCGTAGAATCGTCCGAGCGCAGTGGCAACGACCACACGACTTTACAATCCCCGACACCCCGTCCATCTGATGAACTGACACCACGATCAGGCTCAGTGGGTCCCCAAAAATTCAATTTCGGCACCCACAGCACCAAGCCGGCAAAGAAGCCACGAGTTCGGAACAGGCTCAATATCCGAACTATGAAGATTTCAGAGGAGGAAGGATCGGAATATTCTAAGCCTTTGATTGAGAGAGGCGGATCCATCAGTGTCCTTCGGAGAAAGCTCATCATGGAAATCATGGGAAAGGCTAATGGTGTATACCCCGCGGGCACTGCGATGTGGTATCCTTTTGTCACTGCATGGATGAAGATCCATCCCAATGAAAAGCCAGACATGCGAACTGTCAATACTGCATGCAAGCAATTGATTGATGCCGGCCAGCTTCGGCAGCTGACTTTCAGCGGCCGAGACACGAGAAAAGTGATGGTGACAAGGACGTTGTTGTTGAAGCCTGATATGTCACCAGATGATCCATTAGTGAAGGAGATGCAGAGCAAGATTCTGGCTATTGACTTCCACGAGTCGCGGCCCTTCTTTTCGGCCAATGTCGAGGTGGATCCGAATTTGACAAGAAATAGTGGTCGACCACACGGTGCACCTCCCCGCGCGCAGAGATTCTCCTTCCCGGTGGAAGAAGGCACTCATGTTCACTTACAACAAAAGCCTCTTTCCATTGTGAACCTAGAGGCAAGAAGAAGGAGGCAGGCCCAAGCGAACTTCATTAAACGCCTGGAAGCCCAAGCCAAGGCTGCCAAGGCTGCTGAAGAAGAGGATGAACTGCCTGACTTGCCTGGAGTCCAGCGACTCATGACGCTTGCACGCCCTCCTGAATTGGACCTTGATTCTCGCCCGCACACATCAATTATTCGTCCATATGTTCGAACAGGTCCACGTGGTCCTGGCAAGCAGCAAAAGCTTATAATACATCCCAAACGGGTGATGAAACCAATATCTGCCATTGGAGCGTACGCCATGTTGATGAATCCGGTCCAACAATTTGAGCCAACCACTGGGACTTTCTCCACAGGGTCGTGCTCGGCCAAACGCAGAAGGGCGAAGCCAATGGCAGCACAACAGCCGGTTTTGGACATTGAGAAATCTGTCGATGAGTTATCTAGACTGGCTCGTGATGAACCGGACTCGCCGGAAATTCCCATGGCCGTCAAACCCAGAGTTCTACTCTCGAGATTCATTCAGAAGACCAAAAAGATCCTCAAATGGGAGCTTAACCACCCGAATCTTTTCGAAGCAAACCTTGAAGGCCAGCAGTTTATCAACCGGACCGTTCTGGATGGTTTCAAGCCAGCGCCGATCACAGGCGATATTCGCTTTGCTAGTGACATGCCCCCTCCAAAACAGCCTCAAGTGGAACCAGAGCTGCCAGCACGGCGGAGCGAGATCCGCCGCCAGCGTCAGTCCCTACCTCAGCCCCTACCTCAGCCTCCTCCAGCAATTACTCCAAAGGCTGAGACGCCGAAACGGACACCGAAGCCGAGAAGGACACGGGCTCCTCGGGCCCCACGTGCCCCTGTTACGGACCGCCGCCTGGCCAAGCTTGATGATACTACAACAGCCGAGAAAGAAGCACAGTCGGCGACCCCTAAACGCATTCGCCGACAGCGATTCGTGCGCCCTATCTCTGAGAATCTCAAACAGAAGTTGGTGGTTGCTCTTGTCGTCGTTCGTGTGCTTGCAGGCGGAGCGGAATCAAGAGTGATCGATTGGCCTCTCGTGACGAAAGCTTTCCCAGATCAAGACTCGTCTTTCATCGAAGCGCGAGCGCGTCAGATACTCAACAAGAATCGCTTGCAGATTACGAAGATGCATCGAGATTTCCAAGAGTGCTTCCTTGAGGCTTATGCAAAGGATGAAGTTCCGCGCATTGACTATTTCGATTTAGACGGCTATGACTGGCCTGCGCTGGTTGACTGGGCAAGCACTAGGCTCGACTTTTCTCCATCCGAACGGGCTCCGGACCTCCCGGCAACGCGGCAGCAATTCGACAGTGTTTTCGAACTACGCGAAGATGCACTTACGGCAGGCGATGAACTGTACCAGGCTGTGCATGGTGTTACTATCAACCACAAACGCAACTTGATGGCGCGCAATCCGTTTGCTGTACCAGTGGATGGTGGAACACGCACTAAATCGGCTCTACGAAAGGTTGGTACGGCACAGCTTGAGGCTGCGAAGACATGGGTCCGTGCCAATATCATCACCGCTGAAGAAACCTATCGACCCAACGAGTCGAGCGATATTCTGCAACGCTTTGGTGATCGACTCATTACCACTGCGACGCAGGAACTGATCAACGAACGTGTCGTCAGCTCAACAACCCGTGGCCGCATCAATCCAGGTCGCAATTACGATATCTCAGAATATTTCCTGCAGACGCTGAGCCGCAAACGTGCCGTTGAAAGCACCCAGCTGCGCCGTGCCGCTCATTTCAAGTCTGACATATTGGATATTCAATTCCGCACTACCGGTGCATCAGACGTCGAGTACACCGCAGAAGACGGCGATATCCTCGCGTTGATCAATCTCTACGCTTCGGGTGCTATTCAAATGCGACCCCGCGACGCTCCTCGCGCTAAGTTCGGTCTAACCGATGGCGGATATGAAACTCGGCAGATGGACAAGAAACGCTTTCATTTCCCTGTCGAGGTTACTCCCACCGCAACATATCGCTACGGTAACCCCGTCCGTGGCAAAGCTGCAGCCGCGGTCCTTCCACCAGCGCCTTCGCCATCAGACACGAAAATACCACCTAGAAACCCCCTTTGGTATGACATCAATGGAGAGTTCATACACCGCCTGTGGGATCTGGTGGTTGGCCCTGTCCTTGGATGCCTGGTGATGCGACCCGGCATTAAGGCCGGTAACATTTCTAACATGATCAGGCCCACCATGGGCGCATGGGAGACTGTGCTGATGCTACAGTGGCTGGAGGAAGTCGGCATTGTCAAGTCAGATGGCGAGGGGGAGACGGCTTGCTGGACACTACAGGAGTCTTGGTGGATGATTCTGTCTTGATGGCTCATCCTCGACTGAATACTGATTTCCGACTGATCTTGAATGTAATTTTATGTACAAACATACTTGCTAGTTAGCCGTACTTCTCAAGATAAGTTACGAAAAATAAAAAAAGAACAAGGGAATGCTTCATTTCAATGATGCTTTGTGCTTGATTTCAAAACTAATCTAGAGGGATATCATGGACCAACCTGTAACGTAATCCCAAACGCCCGCATGACTGCCAGAAGAAAGAAAATGCCCAGTTAAACTCCCGGATCCTTTACAGATCGTCGACGTTCGCCACTCGGCGCAATATCAACAGGACAAGAGCAACGATCACAACAATGATAGCCCGGTCCAGCCAGACACCTTCAGATGGAGACTCTGTCGAAGCCAGATGAGAAGAGCTTGTCCGCGTAGGCATAACAGCTGCAGCCGGAGCTTGTACAGTAGATAGCGGTGCCTCTGGTTGTGCCTGTGGTTGTGCCTGTGGTGTGGGCACCGATGCAGGCGCAGGAGCCGAAACAGATTCCAGAGCCGGAGTGCCCTCTACAACATCATCCCCTCGAGCCTGGTGCTCACTTCCAACAGGAACAGCATCCCCCTCAGAAGCCGGGGCAGCAGCCTCAGCCTCGGCCTCAACCGTCTCCCGCTGGCCCTCGACACCAGCATCAACACCAGCACTCCGACCCACAGCAGCAATTTCATCCTCAACCTCGATCCCGCGCTCGAGACAAACCCCCCAAAGCTCCCTCATAGCCTCCAGATTCCCAACCCCACACTCACGACAAGACCACCCAAGCGAGAGTCGCGCATACTCCCTGCGCAGCTCGTCACTCCCCTCCATGCCACCGACCTGACCCTGACTCTCCGAAGTAAAGATCTCAGATCGGATCCCCAACAGCGCAGTGCGCACCCCCAAGCCGGCTGCCATGTCTCCTCGTGGTGGCCGGAGATGCTGAGGCAGATTTCGCGGTTGACTTCGAAGCGGCCGGAGGGCGTGAGGAAGCGGAAGGAGGGCGGTCGGAGTGGGTATGTGGCTGGGAAGGTGATGCGGCCGTGGTAGAGGCCTTGGGCGTAGGGGGATGGCGAAGGTGGACCAGCTAGGGTGAAGTGCCAGTCATGGAGGTTCGTGTCGCTTATCGGGGCGGCTGTGAAGTATGGGCTTGGGTTTTTGTGGAGGTCGCTGCTTTCTTTTAGGAGACGACGCGTTGAGGGGGAGGACATTTTTGTCTTTTATCTTTTTATCTTTGTCTCTTTGTATGCGATTGGAATTGGAATCGATGTTGAATTGGACTGGGAGGGAGAAGAGATAAGTTGGAAGATGACAGTTGTCTCAGTCTTGCGGGGATGATGCGATTGGGCAGTGGCAACGTTGTTATGTGCAGAGTACAGAGGACAAAGTACAAAGTATGATTAGCACATATTCCATAGAAGTAGACAGGTAGAATAGGGATAAATTCTTTATGCTCATAAAAGCCTCGATATGATAAATGCTTTCACAATGATACACATACAACGCCTGCAACATGCTACATGAAAATGCTACGTATAATCACTTTGTCTTAGTCCCAGGCACGCCATTCATCAGTGTCATGGCGTGTAGCCTGCTGGCGGCCAGCGCCTGGATCCAACAGCCCGTTCCCTTCCACATCATCCCCATAATCACTATCACCAGGCCGCGGCCGCGGCGACCGGGGCGCAAGAGTCTGCATCGATACGGAGGTCGGAGGCCGCTCAGGCGTGCTACCGCGGTTTGGCACCCGTTGCGGCTGTGAAGTGCCTTCCCTCCAACTATTACTGTTGTCCAAATTGCGCTGGTACAACTCGCGGTAGTATTGTTGCTCGTCGGTGGATTCCTGTTCTCGACGCTGTCGCATGCGCTCACGCGCTTCTAGGAATTTAGGACTTGGCTCCCACCGCCAGCCATCGCCGGTTGTGTTGCAAATAGGCACAGCCCAGAGGAGCGGTCGGGGACCGAAAAGGTGGAGCAGGTTACGCCGCCAGCCGAGGTCAAACGCGCTAGGCATTTTTTCGTTGTCTTCGTCATTTTGATACTCCTCGTACCGTGAGTGCTCGCGCTGGCGCTCCATTTCGGCATATGACCGGGTTAATGCTTGCTGTGCTGGAGTGAGACCGTTGCCCGAGCCGTCCGGAGGCCCTGATGGGCGCGGCCCAGGAGATATGCCCTCTTCGGCCCGGGTGACTCCCGGGATAGCGTTGGCGTGGGCATCGATGATCTGATTACCATATCCTTGCAGTCGGCTGGATATGCTTTCCTCGCCCGGCTCGCCCCAGTAGTTATTGTTGGGCGGTTGCTCATTTCGCTGTCTTTCTAGCGCTTTGCGCAAAGGCGACACATACCGGGTCTTTTCCAAGCATTCAATGGTAGTGGTACCCCGTATAGCCAAACTGATATGCCAGGCTGTGAATCCACCCAAAACCAATCCAATGATGCCACCCAGGATAGCCAGCAGAACTACATTGACCGGGAGAATAGTATCCATGTACTGGGTATCGTTCAGGATCTCGGTCCAGACCCAAACGGCCGCAATGCCAAAAACAACCCAACAGAATAACGATGTGTAGATCAAAAACAGCAGGAATGCCTTGTAATTATGCAGTCCAACGCAGGTTGCCAGCCAGGGACAATGGTGGTCCATCTTGAGGACGCATCGTTTGCATGTCGAGCAGTGATGCGCGCGGTCCGGCTTCGGACACTGGCATTTTTTGCAGTACCGTGATTCACCAGTCGAGGTGACGGTATATGATGTGAACTCCGGGTGCTCGGAGGGAGGGAGGGCGCTGTACTCATGACGGTCGGCACCGCGACTGGTAGAAACCGGTGACCCCGGATCGGTGAAAACGGCCACGGTGTATGAGAAGTTGAGGATGACATAGAGGGAAAATGCGAGGATGGAGCTCGGGATACCTGCCGACATGTTAGTATACCCGGATACATAGACCCGTTCGAGTTCGGGCGTTATCCTGCGTACCGATCCAGTCACTGCGTGAGGGTCTGACGCCGATGCTAACAGCGACGTATACTGCCCATGTGGTGAGGCCATAGACGAAGGCGAGTGGAAAGCAGCTTGCTGCTGCGCAGCAGTATCGTTCACAGCGGAGGGCCCAGGCTCGAGGGCGTCGTTTAGGCCACGAGGGCGAGGTCGGGGGTGACGAGGCCAAGGTGGCCATGACTGAGAGTTTA
The DNA here is from genome assembly GCF_028828025.1 of Penicillium rubens. NCBI lineage: Eukaryota > Fungi > Ascomycota > Eurotiomycetes > Eurotiales > Aspergillaceae > Penicillium > Penicillium rubens. The sequence continues at coordinate 1,232,940 of NW_026890601.1, read as the reverse complement.
TGACACAGGGGAAAGAAGGTTGTGCATGAAGAAGTTTGACGGGATCGATCCCATTATAGACACATTGGAAAACATAAGACAAGTCTCAGGCGTGAATTGAGGGTTACCTACAATATGCGATGAGAACAGGGCTATCAGGTGAGATGTACGGTACGGTAAACTGGGTACGGTAATTTTGTAATTTTGACATGGCTCCGCCACAACCCCAGCCACATAAGCTGCGTACATCACACGAAGTATAGCGTCACAACAATTTTCTATTTCCGGCATTGAACCATTTTCAGGAACAGGGGATATCCTTAAATTAGGATACTTCATATTATTTTGTGTGCAGTTTGGTATACTTGTTGATATAGCAATTCTATTTACAGTCATAATGCTAATAGATTCATCGAAGTTCTGAGGAAAAAGTGCAATGCAAAATTGTTCTAGAATGGTCGAACTAAAAAAGGCATTCTCCTGGGTCGGAGCCTCATCTTCGAGCATTTGCTCGTCTTCATTGCCATCCGGGAGGGGGTCCTCCACGACCCCCCCCCCCCCCCCCCCACCACGAGCACCACCACGGAAATTACCGCCGTGGGCAGGGGCACCCCTCCCCCTGGCCGCCTCAGGGCCAAACTCTTCCTATTATTATGTTAACGACTATCCTAGTGTACCATCAAGGTATAGTAGGGGATAGTATCTTACAGCCAGTCTTGCATTGGCGCGGGCGCGCACCATATCGGCCGCGAACTCGTTCTCGAGTTCCCGGCGCCGGGCCTCAATGACAGCCTTTTTTTTGTTAGTGCCAGATTCTATCTTGCTCAGGTATATGGTATAGCTTACGGCCTGTTCACGTGCGGCTTACGCCTCGCGGCGCCGTTTCTTAATGGCCCTGTTGCGGGCATTATTCGGACCGATTTCCCCAGGTCCCAATGGGGGGATCCCCCCCGCGCAGCTTGCGCAGCTTGCGCCTCGCGGCGCCGTTTCTTCAGGGCCCTATTGCGGGCATTATTAGGGCCGATTTGGCCAGGTCCCAATGGGGGGCGATCCCCCCCCGCGCAGCTTGCGTAGCTTGCGCCTCGCGGCGCCGTTTCTTCAGGGCCCTATTGCGGGCATTATTGGGGCCGATTTGGCCAGGTCCCAATGGGGGCCGATCCCCCCGCGCAGCTTGCGCCTCGCGGCGCCGTTTCTTCAGGGCCCTATTGCGGGCATTATTAGGGCCGATTTGGCCAGGTCCCAATGGGGGGCGATCCCCCCCCGCGCAGCTTGCGTAGCTTGCGCCTCGCGGCGCCGTTTCTTCAGGGCCCTATTGCGGGCATTATTGGGGCCGATTTGGCCAGGTCCCAATGGGGGCCGATCCCCCCGCGCAGCTTGCGCCTCGCGGCGCCGTTTCTTCAGGGCCCTGTTGCGGGCATTGTTTGGGCCGATTTGCCCAGGTCCCAATGGGGGGCGATTTGGGGGGACAGAGAAAGACTGTATTCACTATCGAACAGATGACTGGGGAAGGAAGAGAAGGAGAGAGAGGAAGAAGACAGAGAGAGATGGAGACAAATATATAGGCATGACTAGCCTGAACAAACAGGCAGCCAGCTATGTCACATGACCCAGGCTCTAACAAATTCACGTAAAAATGCCAGCTCAGGCTATGACATTTCCATAGTAGAGAACAGTTCGTCCCGTGAGAGTTCTATTCCCTAGACGGGCACCACAGTAAGGGTTTCGACAAACAGCCTCCTGAGCTTTACATTTGGAAAAAACGCTGAATCAACTTGGCATGTTGTTCTGGTCACACCAGCCATTGACGTCCATACAACTCAACCGGTAGCACCAGGAGCAATTCGAGGAGGGGTATTTATAGAAATTGACAATCAACATAATGAACCCAACGAGGACCGCAACCAGGGCACCAGCGCGGACTAGCCACCACAGCCACCAAAGAGGCTTACGGCCCTTGAAGAAGTTGAGCGGGCCGCTTGTAGAACCCGGAGTTTCTGCCGAACTGGAAGTGAGACCCCGCTTTCCCTTGAAGAAATCCATGAAGGAGGTGGTCTTTTGCTCGGGGCCGGCTTGGCCGGCTCCGCTCATGGCAACATATGGTTGTCGTGCCAGGCCAATCCGCTCGCGGAGAGCGTTAGGCGAACGCATGATAGTCATGCCAATGGCAAGACCCATGATGAAGCCACCAATGTGGGAGAAGTTGTCCAATCCTGGGAGGAGACCAAGAACGAAAGAGACACCCACTCCGAGGATCATAATGATAAGCTCAACCCACGGAGATTCCCGCTGGGGCCACTCATACAGTAGGTCAAGAAGGTAAAGCGCAAGGATACCGAACAGGGCGCCCGAGCAGCCATCACTGGGATCGAGCTGCGCGGCGTAATTTCCACCCAGAACGAACCCGAAGATACCACTCGCGAAGTAGGTCAAGGTATAGCGCCACATGCCAATCAGGCGCTCCATGTCGGCGCCCATGGTCATCTGAACCAACAGGTTGAATCCGATGTGGATGAATCCTCCGTGCATGAAAATGGGGATGATGAATCTGTACCACTGGTTGGGAGCCGGCTGATCATCCGTTGACCCTCCAATACGGGGGTTGGGAACACCACCAAAGCCACACACTTCAGACAGTGTGCACCCCGTTCCCGACACCGTCGTCGATGTGGCATTTGGACAGAGCCACGGAATGGTATGGTTGGCATTCTGGACCCCCTCAACGTTCTTCATGCACGGATTGTAGCGTGCTCCCATGTAGATTTGGACGTACGGCGAGGGCCCGATCATTGGGTTGAAGGTGGGTTTCGTCTCGATGACTGACCCGGTCAACTGAGCTGGAGCAGGAAGGATTCCGTTAGTTGAATCCCGAAATGCTAGAATAGTACCGAGGCAGAAACAGAACTCACCATTCTTGACCAGTTCGATAATAAATACGATGATCTGGGCCAATGTCAAGATGTATGTCACCCAGGCAATCTTCTTGCTGAAAAATCCCTTCTTCTTCCGGCTATCACGTTGTCGGCTATCCTCAATACCCCCTGGTGATGGAGGGTACTGCGTCTGTTGGCGCATCCAATCTGGATTATTTCCATACTGGGTGTTGGTCTTCAAAGGAATGTTTTCTGCGTAATTGTCGCCTTCCGTCGCCCGTCCGGCTGTCTGGTAATGTCCATTATCCGATAGAAATGACTGTTGACTTTCTCGGTTGTGATAAGGGGTTGAGGGATCGTCGTGGTTGTAGTTTGGGCTCGCGTAGCCAAATCCAGGAACTGCGTGCGGGGTTTGATCTGTCTTCCCCGGAACAGCTTGGTCGTAGCTTGGGGGTTGTGGGATGTTCGTGTGATAGTATTCGTTGGAGGCCATGGTGCCTGGGGCTGAGTCTTTGTTTTAGTTTCCGGAGCAGAGAGACGGATCCATGAAACTGTCGAAAATGTTGTAGGGTGATCAAGCGATGAAGGATTATATAACAAAGAGCAACCCAAGAGATGAAAGAAAGGTGAAGCAGGAGTCAGGCAGTCACATTCGAGAAGTTATTTTTGGGCCGATCTACGCAATGTCAGCAATGCCAGCCGCGCGGCTGGGGCTTTTCACTCCGCCCTAGTAGTGGACCTGAATACAGAGAACTTCTGTAATGACAGTGCAATAAAGGACATTCGTACTTCAGAATCTGTACTCAATGCACTGTTTTGATTTTGATTTTATTTTATTCTTTTTAAATTGAATTTCAATGCATATGTGCCTGATTTTTTAAAGTACGCTTAGATAACACATAGTAAACAACGAGCCTACCTATTTAGGACTAGTTGCCCTCGATTTAACGAAGTGGGTTCAGACAGACAATCCACGTGACTGAGATTCTATTGGCTTGATCTTGGATGCCGCCTTTTTAGTCAACGCCCTGCCGGTCTAAACAGCCCTAGAATGAGCTTATATTATGCAAAAATACCAAGGTAATTATTGCAGAACACAGAATGCCTTCCAAAACTGGTGCCTCATTATTTTGGAACGCTCTAGTTTAGGAAAATCTGCTCCTCGCCAATCCTTTGTAGGGTGTGGCTTATGGACAGTTAACTCTATTACTATCCGTCTTTAAGGCACTTTACGCATGGTTATCCCCTAGGTCCAGTCTCGGTTATATCTAGGTAGGAATTTGAATCTTCTTCCTCAGCCTTTGAAAGTGAGCATATGAAGGTACTAGATAGGGCTCTAATGATAGGGAACCCTGCGCGGTCGCAACCTTTTAACCGAATTGGGTAAAAAAGACAAATAAAAGATCAGCATCCACGAATATAACAGTGCGCATAAAGACTATTGCGTTCAAATTAATCCCTTAGCTGTTCCGAGAGGTCTGTAGTTCGGAGATGTGATCGGCCCGTGTCTTCTTCGGGATTCTGCCGCTGATGTCATCGCCATGGTTCATCTTCCCCGCGCCTGCGACATCAAATAGTCAACACCATCACCATGGAGGACCCTCTTGTTCAAGCATTGCCTCCGGCTACAGATTACTTGACCTACCTTACTCTGTTAGAGTATCAGCTAACCCCAGAACGTCTGCCGCTTTTGCACACTCTCCTGCAAGATGAGAAGTTTACAACGAACATCGGCTGGGACTTGGTCAAGCTGCTCCTGCCCATGCTACCAGCGTCCACGGAATGTCTGCAGGATGTCGCTCGACTTGGAAATCCCCGAGAAGTCATATTGCGCGTTTCGGAATCCCTGATGCAACTTCAGCCGGAGGACGAGGAGGACGAGGACGAGACGGCTGATCAGGGGCTGCCCCTGCACATCCTACAGTTCAATTGCCTTCTCGGCATGCTCTCAGTACTTCATACACGGATCCAGACAAAAGCCCCAAGTCGGTTCATAGCAACCTCCCTCCAAGCAGCGCTGGAAGCGTATACCACAATGGCGACCAATGAGACCACCCTTGCCTTCCTTGAGTTCTTCCGCGAAGTGTCTCCCACCAAGCGGCCTGCACCACCCCCCAGAGCTGCTAGCGAGTCGAGCGTGCTGAAGGTTGCCGCTGCCTCCGCGCCAGACCCCGAAGCCGAGGTATCCTCGCCCTCTCCGTCTGCTGATAACGAGACGCTCCTTGTTCGGAAATTCATACAATTCGGCTTGCTTGAACTGCTGAAGTCATATCTCTTGAGCTTCTCCAGTCCAGTGGATCCGGGAATGTCGTGGACTATTCGAATGCAGGAACACTTGCATCCGGATCTGCGGCTACCGGCCGCCCAATCGCAGACTGAGGCATATGGGTCGACCAAGGAACTCAAGGAGCGCGATATGATCATGGGGAAGCTTATGGTAAGTGACACCAACTTCTGGATGGTAACATGTCACATCGCAGAATGATTAATCTGACGTTGCTTTTGCTCAGGCTTTATCACGAGACGTTGTGATTGATAACGAGGAACTCCTGTCAATCATATCCGGATGCCCGACAGAGCAAACCGCGCAACTTGATTTCGACGAGCCTCCAACAAACCCCGATCAGATTCCGCTAGAACGGCATGGTTCACTCCTGCTACTAGCGGCTCGGGCTGCAGGAGCAACTCTCTTTGCCTCTGGGCAACCGCTCCGTCAGGTGTCTGTTTTCCCTGAGCTGGCTCAAATATTCAAAAACTTTGTCGGCGGCCCCACTAATCTCGACGAAGTGGCTTTTGGCCAACCCCATGCGCTTCTCGACTCCCTGTTAGCTTTGACCGTCTACGCTTTGCAACAGCCTATTGAAACCCCGTCAAGCGATACGGAGTTCAAGGATTTTGTTGTCCTCTTGACTGCATGCACAGCACGCCAGACCCACGGCATCGTCCGCCAGATCCCGGCCGCCATTGTCCAGAGCCACCCATCGCCCGAGACGCGGTTTAAGCTCATACACAAGATCTTGGAAGATGATCGTCTTGTCCCTGCGCGGGATAGCGCCATAGCATGGCTGAAGGATGAACTGCTCCGCAGCCCCACCCCATCTTCCGACAATATCTTCCAAGATCCGCTCTACTTCTGGGCTGTATTCCCATCTCTTTTCAAACCAGTCACTGCCGCCACCTCAGCATCCGATCTCGTTACTATCTGGTCACGTCTTACTCAGACTCAAGGCCCACCGCTTCATTCCGCATTGAATCTGTACTACTTGCTGCTTTCCTCGCCATCGCTCCGCGACCAGCTTCATCTCGAGAAGACCGTCCAGTTCTTCCGCAGCCATGTGCTCACCCCTCTCCGGCAAGTATTCCGGAGCTTCGAGGATGATCTCACCGCCAAGGGAGGCGAGGGTGTCATCGAAGCTGCGGTGGGCGAGGAAATGTGCCAGATTGGCAATGCACGGTCTGTGGGACTTATTGGTCTTACACTAGATCAAATTGAGGAGACAGCCAGCGATGCATTTGGTTCCGATGAAGGGGATTTCAGGGGATATTCTGAAGCGGAAGAGGTTAAGGTGTCTGCGATTCGAAAGAAGATGGATGTCTGGGAATAAGTATAAAACCAGGTTTCCTTGTACAGAGTTTTGGGCATGAACGAATGAAAGTTTTCCATCATCTTGTGAATATATCTGTCCTGGGTGTGTTTAAATGGTAGTACGTAACCCTCGCGAGCAATAGTCTCAACCTCTTCGTGAGAATGTGTGAAATATGGAGGATAGTAAAAGGGTTATATTATTTCCTCGAATTCTTTTGTACTGCAGGGAGGATTCACTATTTATGTGTGAGGCCAAGCTCGACCTGTTCCATGAGGTCTTGATCATTCACTAACTGCAGAGTATTACTAGATCATTTAAGACAACCTTGGAATACTAGTAGTTTATCTCGTGTTTAAGCTTAAAAGTACCTAGGACGATGAAGTCATTATGATTAATGTGCACTTGGGCAGTTCATCCTGAAGGTTTCCACATGGAGAAAAAGAACAGGAAAATTAAATCTTGGAACAAGTAGGCAGTACACGCATACATTAATACATATTGCGATTGAACTTGTTTTCGCATGGCATGGCTATGTTGCCACTGGGTTATTTCCGCATTCGAATTCTCATTTTATCCACAGGTCAGGTTCTCGGCTTACTGTTTCTGTATGTTCCCTAATGACTGACGCAAGATCGACATTCGACCTTGTCGTTCCTGTTATTGTTATACTGCCCAAGGCAGGTATTCTCATTTTGCATCTCAAGTTATGCTGTATTCCCTAATAGGCATTCCCGGACGGATTCTCGGCGCGCGTCATATTCTCGTTCGTCATCAGCGGTATATTAGGTAGTATATCTAGATATTTAGAAGGGCATGGCTCAGAACACGCCAGCTTTGAAATTCATATTGACAATGCATGAACCCAAAGCACACTTTGTCCCCATCACAGATTTGTATGAGTCTTCCATGTTACACCCAGAGCAAGGCAACGATGTTGGCAGCGCGATTCCACGGACGCGGTGATATTCGCCTCGACAAAATCGAAGAGCCACCATGTGGGAAAGGGGAAGTCAAGGTATTTCGATCATGTCGCATGTTGAAATATCTAAATCGAATATAAAATTTGCTGATATTGTATTCTGTAGATGAGACCGGCCTATGTCGGAATCTGTGGTAGTGGTAGGCACTTCCCCAGACTGTGAAGCATTTCCGATCTCGATCTATTAACATAGAAAGACCTCCACGAGTACACAACCGGTCCCGTTCTTATCCCGAAAAACCCACACCCCATCACAGGTTCTAAATACCCCGTCACTATGGGCCATGAATTCAGCGGCGTTGTTGTGGAAGTCGGCGACGATGTAGAACACCTCGCCGCGGGCCAGCGAGTAGTCGTCCGACCGACTATCTTCGACAAGACCTGTCCTTCATGTATAAAGGGCATTCAACACTGCTGCGATAATATTGGGTTCGTCGGTCTAAGTGGTAAGTGTTTCATATCCTTTTTTTCGTCACTGAGTGCTAATTCGGTTGATAAAAGGCTACGGTGGTGGTTTAGCCGAGTATATCAACGCCCCTGCTGAACACTTCTACCCTATTCCCGACAATGTCTCCCTACAGTCAGCGGCATTGGTAGAACCACTCGCGGTAGCCTGGCATGCGGTTAGTATATCACCTTTCAAACCCGGCGACAATGTTCTAGTCGTGGGTGGAGGCCCTATCGGCATCGGTATCGTACAGGTCCTCAAGGTGCAAGGTGCCAGAGAAATTATAGTGGTCGAGCCTACGGAAAACCGCAGACGACTAAGCGAAGCCTTCGGCGCGACTCATCTCCTGGATCCCCGAAACGTGGATGTTCCCGAGACGGTACTTCGACTGACCGATGACATCGGTGCGGACGTCCTTTTCGACACCGCTGGTGTGGAGGGAGCCCTGAACGGGGCCATACCGGCATGTCGCGCGCATGGAACAATCGTCAACGTTGCGGTGTGGCAGAAACGACCTGCTGTCTGCGTGAATGATTTGATGTATAAGGAGGTGAACTATATGGGTGCAGCCCTCTATGATAATACATCTTTTGAGGATGTGATCAAAGCGATAAGCTATGGTACGTCCTGTTTATTGATGAGCGGACTTTGGAGATGCTGATGGATTCTCAGGTCAATTGAATCCCGACAAGATGGTCACTTCGAAGATAACGCTGAGCGAGGTGGTGGAAAAGGGATTCAAATCTTTGCTTGAGAACAGGGATGAACATTGTAAGATCTTGGTGGTATGAAAGGCTCAGGAGGCACTGGGCGACAAGGTGGTTTTCGTTGAGCCATAGGTATCATGTGAACATGTACAAGCGTAAATCTGCCTTGATATAAATTTGTCTAACCTCCACTGCTCAGAAGTATTTCAATGAACTGCAGTTACAATATGTACTTATCGAAGTCGTGTTATGGTAATGGCCCAGTAATGTGCGTATAGTTGAAGTCTTTCTCTCCTAGGGATCATCCTTATATAGTGATTACCGAGAATATCTTATGGCAGAGCGAACGGAATATATTTGGAATGTGACTAACATAAGCTTAGCAAAATGATTGAGACTTCTATAGATCATCGAGGGTCCCCTACGGACATATGTAATGATGCCGACATCATTGGTCGGTACACTTAGTAATTTACGGATGTAACCTTGGGAGGCTGCCCGGTATATGATGGAAGGCATAGCTCATCTAAAGCTGTCCTGTCTCCTGAAACTGGTATTGTTAAGTTCTAGAGCAACGTTTCCCCAGTATTGATGACCCGTCATCATGACGATTATCAATAGCCTCAATCTGACTGGTGCATTTGTTTGAGTGATCTGAATACCTGCAATGAAAGATACCGAATTCTGGAGTTTCCAAGTTTTTGCAGCATAATTCGGTCATAGTCATGTCGTAAGTTGGACTGATATCAGGAAATTTGTGTTATTCCGTTGGCTATAAGAGAGCCCTTAAAGCATCTGGTATAATTGAGTTTTGTGATATATATCGTTATGTCGTTGCTTTTACGTGGCCTCAGAGTAACTAGTACCAACCGCCTCGCACTACCTATTTCAAGACGCACGTTCGCGATATCTTCTATTACCATGGCACCCACCATCAGCGATGCGATTAAGAAGGATCACCGAGAAATAGAGTCGTATTACGACAACATCATCAAGACCTCAGATGAAACCGAGCAGACAAAATGGCAAAACCAGTTTACATGGGAACTGGCACGGCACTCTATTGGAGAGGAGCTGGTCGTCTACCCGGCCTTTGAGAAGTACGTGCCCAACGGCGTGGAACTAGCCAACAAAGATCGCCAAGAGCATCAATCGGTCGGTACCCATACCCATTATCTTAGGAACGTGGTTAACATGTACTCAAGGTCAAAGAGCAACTGAAGAAATTCCAGAATATGACGCCTTCGGATTCTGACTTCATTCCTACCATCAAGGCTCTGATGCAAGATCTGTCTCAGCATATTAAGGAAGAAGAGACGAATGACTTGCCTGCGCTGGAAGGCGTCCTCTCGCAAGAGGAGAGTGAGAAGTACTCGACGTCCTTTGGAAGGACCAAGATGTTCGTTCCATCCCGTTCTCATCCCAGCGCCCCAGACAAGCCACCGTATGAGACGGCTGTTGGCCTTTTGGCAGCGCCAATTGACCATCTTGCCGACCTCTTCCGCAAGTGGCCTCACACCTCGGGGATGCCCAATCCGTCTTCTAAATGAAGCTGGACGAGGAGTGTCAGTTTCTTGCACTCGCTATAGTGGGCTCTTATAGTTTGTGCTCTCCCAACATGCAATAATGATTCTATGTGATCTATCAATCTTGAATGAATGTCTACTTTGTTATGTCCAAACTTTGAACGCGCAATCATGATAGCTATGTGAGGAATTGTATAGTATGAAAACGAACCCACGAACCCAGATTCACGAAACCACATTGTCTCTGTTGGGAGATTGAGGATACTTATTACCTACGTACCATATTTCCTATGCCAGGTGGTACAAAGCTATAGTATGGTAAGGATAATTACCTAGTTAAACCAACCTAGTTAGCGGATGAATGACAATCTGCCAACTCAGAGTCGAGAGGTTGCTAGCGGACTAGAAATGGAATGTTCGGATATTTTTAGAATTGGCGTCCTGCTATTACACACGCGACTGCGAAACCAGCAACGGAAGGAGAGCGTTCCGACGATAACAGTCCAAAGGAAGATATAAAATCGAATTATTCTGACTTGACGAGAATGAGACAGTGTTGCGACTAAAATAGTGGGCGTCTTGCACGGTGGAGTCCGGAGACCACACCCCTCCTCACTTGCCCATAAAATTTCGTGTACGGATTCAGCAGAAGGCTATCCCCATTACAGGCCCAGTCGTCGTCGCTGACTATTCTGACTATTCTGACTATTCTGACTATTCTGACTATTCTGACTATTTCTATACAATGTTGGATTCTTACGGCCAAGGCTCTCTGCGCTATTTCTTTTTCCACGGGAATCACGGAGATGCCCCCCTTCCCCACCACATGACCATCGAGGCCAACGTTGTTGTCTTGACTGGACAGGCCGAAGTGTAGGCCGTTCTTGCCCTTTGATTTATTTCGAGTGTTTTCTAATGAAGAAGTTTATTCGGTCAAAACTTCGATAAGGGACCATCATGTTACGAATTTCAGGATGGGATCTGCAGAAACGCGGATGGCCAAGTTGAGGGTCCTCTGCCAGCAAAGTCTCTCGTGGAAAAGATCATGAAAAACGTTTCAGTGCCGTCGCTCATCGTGGCAGAAGTTCCAAAGTAGGTGCTCTTGCCTATTTGCGGATCAATTGTGGCTAACGAGTAGGCATCAAATGGGGATCGATTTGGAAGCCAAGGACCCATTCTTTTACGTGTAAGCCCCCCGTTATCGTTATACCCAAAATCATTTCTGACTAGGGTTGATTTGTAAAGTGCGCTTCTAGTCCTTGGAAGAAGTGATCTTCGTCCTTGCACTGCTAGCGATAGAGAATATCTCTCTGTGATGATGCAGACATTTGTCCCTCGACTTGTACGGTCGATGGCCCCTATGGCCAGCGAATACTTACCAGGTGATGCTCGTAATTTGTGCGTTGATATTGCAAACCGCATGGAAAAAATTGCAGATGATCCTGACTATCACACTTTCATTGCGATGTATCGGGGTCGTTATGTCCAGAAGCCATTGCCACAAAGAGCAGTGGTAGAGTTATGCCTACTTCATGTCCTGAAGATGCCGTTTGAGTTAAGTACCGCAATCAATAGCTCACTGATTCGCTATTGATGCTGGTCACATAGTATGATCGTATCCTTGTGAAGAACTCGTCGTGTCTTTGATATCTTGATTTGCCACTCTTCTCTAACATGTTGTCTGGTACTGAATTGATAGCTCAAAAAAAGGACAATAGAATTCCTACTGCGTTCGTGTTTCTTTTTTTTCCCCTTAGACCCCTAGATCCTAGCGGCTCTTGAGCATACAAATTCGCGCCCAATCGATAAGCAAATCTGGTAGTGTGAGCAAAAAAGAAACAGCAGGGCCAAATCATCACGACAGATCATGACTATAGTGAATATTCAAAGCCTCGACATAAGATGGGATACCGGCTATATAGATGATGATAGGGGTAGAGGCTATTTAGTAGATTTAGTAGTGAGCCATACATTTAGTATCAAACTTAACCTCCACCCTATGATATAAGAACTCGGTATATTCACACTTAAACCCATCTAGGTAAAGATCTAACAGTCAGCATGACCAGGTCGTGAATCATTTTGAATCATTGAATTGTTTTCTGAAATGATGCCCAGGTGTGTTTTGAACTTGATTTGTGTCCATGACATATGCCAAGCTTTCCCATGCTGGCTTCTAAATCAGGCTGCTTATCGCACGGAATATAAGTTTACGTAGGCATCCAGGAAATAGACAATATCATTCAACCTATGCTATTATTCAATTTCGATCAAGAGTGAAAGCAATGGCGCCCGATGCCCAGCCCCAGAAGCTCATAATTGCCTCAAACCGCCTTCCACTTTCCGTCAAGCGCAAGGACGGCACCTACGAGGCGATTCCATCCAGCGGAGGCTTGGTGACCGCCTTGAAGGGGCTGAAATATTCCGACTACCTGTGGCTAGGCTGGCCCGGAGTGGAAATCGATGAACTGGATAGAGGAAGTGTTGATAAAGCCCTAGCCAAAGAAAATGCCGCCGCAGTATACCTAGATGAGGATTTGGCCCAGAGCCATTACAATGGATTCTCCAGTACGTGACCTATATCTCGGTCCTGTTTATATCGCTGACCGAATATACTTAGATGGTGTTTTATGGCCCACGCTACATTATCAATCGGAAGTTTCGTTTAACAACGAGACGTGGGAAGCGTACCAACGTGTTAACAAGATCTTCGCCGATCGAATCAGTGAAGAGGCGGCGGATGGTGACCTGATATGGGTGCATGACTACCACCTACTCTTGCTACCGGGTTTACTCCGTGAGCGTCTTCATGCGCAAAACAAAACGTGTCCTATAGGATACTTCCTTCACACCCCCTTCCCGGCAGATGATTTCTGGAGAGGCCTTCCTTTTCAACAACAGATGCTTGATGGTGTCCTTGGTAGCGACCTTGTTGGCTTCCATACCGATGAGTATAAGGCGAACTTCGCTAGCGCTTGTGGAATTCATCTGTAAGACCCCGAGAGTACCTAGGTAGCGTTTTGATGACCACTAACTCAATTATCAGTGGTGCGGAAGTTGAAGGCGGGAAAATCCACTACAACGGTCGTATTATCAGCATCGATAAATACGTCGTGGGGATCGAATACCAGAGATTCGCTAACACAATCGATCATCCCGAGGTCCAGGCCAGAATCCAAGAGCTTGAGACTCAACACAAGGGCAAAACGATCATTATTGGCGTGGACCGCATGGACTACACGAAGGGACTGCCTGAAAAGTTGGAGGGCTTCCGATTCTTCCTCGAACAACACCCCGAATGGAGGGAAAAGGTTGTGTTAATCCAGATCGCAATTCCAAGTCGGGAAGATGTCAAGAAGTATCAGGATCTAGAGGGAGAGGTGAGCAAGCTCGTGGGCCAAATTACCGGCAAATATGGTAAGCTCAGAAATTGATAACTGAGATCTCCGTTGCATCTCATGCTAACAAATATATAACCAGCTACTTCCAATTGGACACCGTTGCTCTACATCCACCGCTCAGTTTCTTTTGCGGAGCTTACCGCTCTATACTCCGTGTCTGATGCCTGTCTTCTCACTTCACGCCGGGATGGGATGAACCTTGTTGCTTCCGAGTACGTCGCTTGCCAAGAGGCCCGACACGGTGTATTGGTGCTCTCGGAGTTTACTGGCGCAGCAGCCTTCATGCAACAGGGCAGTCTGTTGTTCAATCCTTCTAATGCAAATGGCCTCTCCGACGCACTTTACGATGCTCTCACAATGGAGAAGGAAGACAGGAAGAAAATGCATGAAGAGTTGCGGAGCTTTGTCACAACTAACACCAGGTTAGTTGTTTCCTTTCCTTTCCTTTTTTTTTCCTTTTTAAAAGCTCCCATCTTCCCCAGTCCCTCGTCTTCTACGAGAGGTCCGTCAGTTCTAGTAATCAGTAACGCTAACAACCGTTTTCATTCAGTTCGAAATGGACCGAGACGTTCGTCGGGGAACTGAAGAAATTGCAGAAATAGACATCTTATAGAGTAGTTCCAATGCTATTTGGACATGGTACCTGGCGCGGTCGGCCCATTGCATTGCTTCGTTGGTATATTCGGCTTTTACAGCACAGGCAAGTTGACTATAGACTTATGAGCACTCTGACGAGGATGGGGGTGGTACATCACAATCAGTGTAATGGAATGTCCTGTATTGATAGGACTCCAGTTGCCTTTTAGGTTGAGATCCACTCAATAAATTATGCGGTCGATTGACAACTGTACTATCTTTCTAGATAAAGCAGTTAAGACAAGAGAGTTGGGTTATGGAAGAGTTGATAGGGGTAGAGGGAAAGTGCTCACGTCCAACAAAACCCTTCTTAAATAGGAAGGTGGCCACTACATGGCTTCCTTCTCTATGGTTGAGCCACAATAGGAAATACGCAAGGAGAAAAGATCTTGAGGCAATGATCCATTCCTATCAACTACCATGACCGAATTAACTAGAAATTAAAACCCAATCCACCCAAACCACCAACCAAACAAGAAACCAGAGGAACCCGCACCACTTTGAAAAGAGAAACACAATCAACCGATTTAGAAGTATGTAATGAAATCCCCCGAATGTAGTTGAAGGAACAGAAAGCAAGTCCTTTCTAAGAAACCGTTGTCACCCGGATGTCCACGAAGATTCGAAAGAGCAGAACAAATCGAAATCGACAGTCGTGAAGATCATGCAAGACCATCGAAGAGATGAACTGTCCCAATCGAAGAAAGAATGAACTGGACAGACAGACTAAAGAGTCTTCACAAAAGCAAAAGCAAAGCGGAGAGGTCATGTTTCGAGGGATTGATATTTTTGAAAAGTTGAAAGTGTTCTCAAGAGTCCGCGGCGAAGATAAATCAGGGAATTATGCGTTTCAAGATCAGCAATGGCGACAAAAGATCTAGGTCAAGCCATGGTGGCTAGTGGAATGTTGGAATTGGGCGCAACTCGTGTAGGACATTTAGTAGTCAGCGGCTATCCACGAAGACATTGTCAGTGTATCGGTCGTTATTGGAGAGTAGGTAGTACTCACGGTTCATGACGACACAGCCGCCACCGGGGGACTTCATGAGGACGCAGCCACCGCCGGGAGAGCGCTTCATGATGTTGCACTCGGCGCCGGGAGTGCGGGTGACCACGCAGCCGTTGGGGATGGGAGACTTCATGACGACACAGCCACCACCGGGGGACTTCATGACGACGCAGCCACCGCCGGGGGCTATCAGAGAAGACATGTTAGTATACGGTATAGAAGAGATGATGAAGCAGTGTATGTTTTGGAGGCGAGTTACTCACATTGCTTCTGGACCTGAGCGCGAGACATTCCGAAGATTGAGAAGAGCTTAAAAAGCGGAAGCTTGGAAAGATTGAAAGATTATTTTGGATGATCGAAATGTGAGCTGGTGGTGGAGAAATTAATTGAAGCTGGGTGTACAAGCTGATATTTATAGTCGTCGAGGGAGTATTCTTCGGACTATCAATATGATGGAGGTCCCGCCTGGGGGATGGAAGCCAATGCAAATGTCACATTGAACTGCTGATTTGATTGCATTGGCATTGACGAAGGCGTAGAATCAACTCAGAATGCATGGGTTGGGATTGCGGTGGAGGCCCATTGCGGAGTCGTTTGATATTGTTCTCGAGGCCATGAATGTAGACGTCGTTGCCTCTAGCTTTCTGCTCTTTGTTTTGGCACGCAGTCAGTGCATGCAGCGAGAGACGTTGACATTGGTCGCATCACATATCCTCCGAGGGGTGCCTTTCATGAAGGAACGCCACAGACATGTTCGAGGGGGCCTTTTCCTAGGCAGGTGTTAGTTGGT
The DNA here is from genome assembly GCF_028828025.1 of Penicillium rubens. Classification (NCBI taxonomy): domain Eukaryota; kingdom Fungi; phylum Ascomycota; class Eurotiomycetes; order Eurotiales; family Aspergillaceae; genus Penicillium; species Penicillium rubens. The sequence goes on along the minus strand of NW_026890601.1, from coordinate 1,217,008 downwards.
ACATTCACAAGTCTTTCATAGGGACAAGAACAATATTAAGCCGGGGGTCTCGAAAGTACCCAACAGTTCGGAGTATGTTTGATTTCGTCCAATGGGAAGGGCATCGCGAACAAAGGAAGTTTAGGTTGACCAATCGCCACAATCACATTGCGCCTACGATTGTTCTTGAAGAACAATATCATCAATACTATCCCGGGCTTGGCATAACCCCAAGTTTTCAGATGTGTTGGGCTACACGTCGAGTATCGTTTTCACTCGGGGGCATGAAAGAAAGCAATGCTTCCCGAACACCATCGCTACCAAAAAGAAAGAAGTCAGACTTCGCTTGGGTTCAACAATTTAGCTAATAAGAATGTTCGAATTCAAGACGAAAATGGGATGAGCGATAATAGTACTCCCAACTTGGCAAATGCAATCTCCCACTTAGGTATAGATTGGCTCGGTCAAGTCATTCAGAGTCAATCCTTCCTTGGCGATATCTTCCTCGATCAAGAACATCAAAGGCATCTCAACCAGAGTACCCTTCACTTGACTAAGCAGTTCTTTGACCTGCTTGGCCCCCTCTGCACCAGGCGCAAAGTCATCGCGCACAACATGACCCCATCGGAATCGCGCTGGACGTACAGATCCTTCCATACCCTCAGCACCCTTCTCAGTCGTGTGGAAATAGTACTCATAAAATTCTTTGTATTCAGCCCAGTTGCGGACTGAGTCGTCCGGAACCGCGTGGAAGACCTTCCGGAAGACCTCGGTGTTTGTGTGCGCCCGCGAGTTCCAAAGACTCTGCACAGTGTCGGAAAGCGGATCAGCGACGACTTTGCTCTCAGGGCAGTCGAAGTCAAACTGGTTGGGGACTCCCACGGGCTCAAAGTTTGCATCCGGGCGTTGATAGTCTTGCGGTGGCAAAAGACCCAGGTGCTTCCGGAACAACTGGCGACGGAGAGACGAAGCGAAGCGACTGGCAGTCCATGGCTTACCATTCATGGTGGATGCCACAGGCGTGAAGTCTTCGATAATGACCGCGATCTCAGAGTCATGGTCACCCAATTGAGAACGGTCGTTCAGATTTGCGGATCCACAAACAACTACACGATCGTCGGCGATCATCACCTAATGCTTTTGTTAGAAGTCGAATCATCATCCAAGTTGGCGGGTAACGAACCTTTGAATGAACATAAAGCTCTTCGCTCACAAACGCATCAATTTCGGCATCGGGGTGGCCATCCCACGGCACTTTCCGAATATCCTCTCCGCCGAGCATATAGCACTCGCTCACGCTGTTCCACCGGCTCGAGGAAGCATGGCTGCCTTGTACCTGGTGTGCAGCCTGCTGATACTTCTGGAACGGCGCGGTAGTATCGAAAGCACTGCGAGTGGTGCTCGGTGCGTATCCACCAGGGCCTGCTGTGTTCAGATCATACTGTCTGCGGGCATCCTCGTAGTTCACGCCACTCTGCTGCTCGGCTGCAGCCATCATGCTGCCGTTGTTAATCCGATCGTAATTGCGAAGGTTGTAGAAACGGATATATTCCATGGGGTTAAATCCTTCCTTGGCAATCATCTCCATGATACTGTGACCTCCGCGGTTGATGGAGTTGTACTGGAACTCCATAATCGCACGTGTTCCCAGAGTCTCATCGTCTCGCAAATCACCGGCAAAGCAGGGAACGGATGGAATGACCACGATGATCTTATATTTCTGACCGGCACGGGCAGCACGTAAAATCCTCTCCACAATTGTGGCACCAATCTGGTTTTTCACTGGACGCTGCGAATCACCGGTCGCAGTGATAAAGAACTGGTTTTCGATGTAGACGAAATGCTCACTGTTTCGGATGATGGCGCAATACGCGTCGGCAATTGAATGCTCTAGCTGGCTGCCGTTGCTCCATTTCGCACAGCTGCGCACAATCTGGCATGACATATTCCCTCGGCCTTGCGAGGAGGTAGGACGGCCGTATGTGGTTAGTCGATCCTGGTATTGGTGGATCTGTCCAGCGAGCTGACCACGAAGGGAATTACCATATTGGTTTATGTCCTCTCGGAAGCGACGGGGCACCAAAGAACCTCGTTCGCGATCACCTTCGTGCTGGTAGTCATCAATTCCACGGGTGTTGGAGTGGGATGCTTCCTGGCCTGGTGGGGGTGGGAAATAGGGCTTCTGCTCCTGTTGTTGACCCGGTTGATATGGTTGATACGAGGTGCTGGTAGTGGATTGCGCTGGTGGGGGTCCAGGCGGAGGAGGAGGGAATGAATTCCCAGTGTAGCTATACTGGCTCGTATCATGACTCGGGGAATGAGAGGATTGAGATTGATGACCTAGAGGACTTTGGCTTGGCGGTGGGGGATAGGTCGAAGCGCTAGTACTGTTGTAGGGCTGATATACCCCGGCAGATTGTTGATGCTGAGGCTGAGACTGCGACTGCGGCTGCGACTGCGACTGAGACTGCGACTCTGGATGCGAACTCGACGTCTGACCTGGTGGCGGCGGGTAGGTAGGCGACGTGACTCCACTAGGCTTCTGCTGCCAGGATGGCGCAGGTGCCTGACTCTGTGGGCTTGCCTGCCCCGAGGGGTACAAGTTGGGCTGTGGAGAACCAGCCTGTTGGTGGCCAGTCAAGGAAATGGGCCTTCCATGGAGGGCCAGTCTCGCGTACCTAGAGTCACTGCGGACCTTGTATTTCGAATCATAGATGAAGTTCCATCGCTCCACAAAGTGACGCCGCAAGTCTTCCACGGCTGCACCGTGCAGGCTCACAGATATATCAGACCATCCCATCCGAGACATGGTCTTTCTGTCCAGTTGGTTATTCTCCCAGTGGACAACATCTTGGAAATCAAGGACGCGAGAATTGCTGTAGTCCTGGCCAGGGAACAAGGTCTGGCTGACATCCGAGGGATGTAAATCCGAGAGCTCATGTTGGTTTGTGTCCCAGCGGCCGAAGCACATGTCCAAACCACCCATAAATGCAACCCGACCATCGATCAAGCAAAGCTTCTCGTGATGAGCCCAATACAAAATGACATCATCGTTCATTCCGTATAGCCCCTTCAGCGTGTCCTTTGACATCTTACTCAAACTTGCCGAGTCGAGTGACATGTTCTGGAAGGACGATGTGATGGAAGCTGCCAGCTCTTGGCGGTCAGGCAGGTGGTCGGGGTGACGGAAGACCGCGATATTGGGGTGCAAATCTTCTAGGGCATGTTTTGTGTGAGATGAAGACACTGTAGGGACTTTTAGCTGAGTTATTTTCTATGTTCAAGGATCATAGACATACGAGTGAGCGCCTGCGTAACCTCCTTATAAACGATGACATTGACGCGCACGCCCCGCTGGGCTGCAGCTTGCAGCATACGGTCCAATCGGTACTGTTCATTCTTCGCCGGCGGCCTTCTCAAATAAAGTTCGGGAGATAACCACCCTACGTCAAGTTAGCCGCATCCATGGATGCAAGGAAAATCCGGGGAAGATCCAAACTTACAGTCTAGAATCCAAATGGACTCCCGGGCGTTTTCCAGAGCTCGCGACACAGCCCAGAAATAGCTGCATCCGTCCACATACCACTTGGCATCATTATGTTCCCGGGGAGGAGCAAAGCTACCAAATCGATGCTCTGTGTTGGGTTTGCTGGGTCCATACTCGGCATACGCCTGTGGGTCGATGGTGGTACCGAGTTTCTGCGCAAATTCGGAACCAATCTCGGTCACAGTACCTTGAAGTTTCCCCAATAAACCGGACAGTTTGTCTTCCTTTGGAGGTTTCCCCTGATAGTTAGGGGTTTGCTGCTGTCCTGTACTTTGGCTCTGCTGATATTGCGGCTCGGTCTGGGTTGGGTAACTCGGCTGTAGAGAACCGGTTAGTGAATGTGGAAGCTGATGGAGGGGTGAAGCGTACGCCTTGATAACCACTTGGGTTGTATGTCTGGTTAGCCTGGCCATGTGAGGATCCATGGCTCTTGTAGGTGTCGCGGAGCTTCTTGAATGTATCTCCTAGACCGCGGGATCCATCTCCGGACCCACGTTCCGAGCCCTGGTAGTAGCCACCATAGGCCAGATCATCCTGCTTCGACATTCTGATCAAGTTTAGAGATAAAATAGAACGAAGAACGTTCAAGACGAAGGAAAGTCAGGAAAAGCAGGAAATAAGGGTGCCTGCAGAGCGGGGTCTGTTTTTAAATCCGATGAAGGCCCCGCTGCCCAGCCACGATGGGAACGTGGTGAATGTGGCGGTGTACTTATTCTGTACTCCATAAGCTGACATCCATGGGTGATTATCTTTCCAAATTGGGATATTCCTAGGATATTCTTGGATTTAGGCAATAGAATAGGTGAGACAGTGTTGAATGTATACTGTAGTACAGTACTGACCTAAGCTAATAAAGGACAGGTAAAGATGTATTCACACCACCTTTTTTTACTTGCAGACCACGAGATATTTAATGGTAAGTAAGCGAAAAGAGATCAGGAGATCATACATTCATGAAAATAATGAAAAATCCGAATGTAGAATATACTAATGAGCCAAGTTCAAACATGAGGCCAAGTAACTTCTCGCGGGAATGCGGGCTTGGCATTCCAATACTTAGCGGTCTCACTGAGTCGTGGCCAAACTACTGGACCTTCATACCCTCGAATTGTACAATGCCCACATCACAAGTAAGAAGATCTCTTGGGCGACCCCGAAAACCAGTTGAAGATGCAAAATCCGTGAGGCCCCTTTCCGCAGGTAAAAATAAAAAAATCACTCAGTCTCACCGCCACAGATACGACGCGCCCAAGTCCGCGAAGCGCAACAGGCGTACCGATCTCGTCAGCAGTCTCAACTCACTTCACTGAAAGCTCGCGTAGAGCAACTGGAAGATGTACTTAATCAGCTAAGCCAGACGATGCATGCATTCGACAATCAAGTGATCCGGGACGGGTCGCAGTGGTCCCAGCCTCAACTTTTCCGGACTGTACAGTTGCTCCGGGATGATATAGTGTCGCATTTCAAGCGGGCCGATATTCCCTTTCAAGGGTCCCAAAAGAACCAACCTTCAGAACCATCCCAGGTTGTCAATGAGCAACCCCACGCGCAGGTCGCGTCCGAGGTATCAATCGGCAGGTTAAAAGATCACACTTCGAAGTCTGACTTCTGGAAACTGTTTTTGGGCTCGTCTGCTGGCATGATTCCGTCGACTAATACCCAGAACCTGGATAACCAATCGAACGATTTGGTTCACATCCCTGTGACACCATTTATTGCTGAAACACACACCATCCAATATGCGACCACACCCTTCACCCAACGGCTTTTCCGCGCTTGTGCTCAAAGTGGCCATCAGTTTCTGTCAAATCCGTCATACAAAGATGAAGATATGTGGGAGTTTGGACTACTCCTACAAAGAATGCCACGAGCCGAAATCCTAGACTATTTCGGACGTGTCATTACCATGGAACCTTGTCAGCCTGTCATCGATGCTCGATTCCCATATATCAGTTTTGGTGGTGCAGGAACACACTTACTACCTTCCGGTGACGCTGTTCCGGATAGCTTCGCCCTCTTCCGAATGACAAATGGCGTGTCTCATGTCCCTGCTGACGAAGACTGGTTTGATGTGCATGATGTCGAGAGATACCTGTTCAATCAAGGCATCGGTGTGGGCGAGTTTCCTTCGTCTCCCCTTACAATATCTTATCCGTCTAGTCCAGGCGGGCTATCGCACTTTCGGACCCCCCAAGGCGAATTACCAGGCAGTATGATGATGGTCATCGACGAGTATAAATTGATCAACAGTACGCCCACTCTATTGTTTACTATTATTCACTGCGTCAAGTAGAACCATCAAAGCTAACCTAGCCAGAACTGAGCCGGCTCCCAGTGGCTCTGGGCTGTGTGGCTGGCTTTCGCCGGTCTGATGTCGAGAGGGTAGTATCGCACAATATGAGGTGGATCTCAGTTGGGGTTACTAGCTCTCCAGGATAGCCTTCAGGGCTCGTGTGCAGTTATGCCTTTCAAACCTGCGATCTAATACCCTGTTTTCCTTCACATACTACGGCAGTCTCCAACCGCCAGTGCACCATGCGGTATTTTCCATATTAAAGGTTGACCTTCCATACCGCCAATTTCCTACCCCTGGTACAAGTTCTTGAATAGTTCCTACAATATCATCATTCTAACTTCTATGGGGAATTTATACAGTATCCCAATTACTACAATGTGACCTTCCTTCCTTGATCATGTGGTTTTCAACACCAAAATCGCACCATAAAGGACTCTAGGCTGAGCTAGAGACCCGGACCATGCCGAAGGAAAGATGTCCGACTCATAACCTCCTCCTGCCAATACCACACAGCTGCCACAGTCGCACCCGGTCCGATTACCACGGAACCCGTAATCAAACCGGTTAGTGCCATCTGCCAGGAAACGTTACAAACACCAAGGCGGTACAGGTCCCACACGCTAGCGAGGCACCACAGGAGAGTTGCCGCTGCAACAAGCAAGAAGTCGTTTTGGAAGAACACGAAGACGCCGTCTGCAAGTGTTGACACCTGTGCGAAGGCATCGGATGGAATAAACGCCTTAGTGATAAAGTCTGTGCCCAGAGCAGCCCAGCTCAGCAGCATGGCCACGTGGAAGCAAGCAGATACACAACCAGCGACAGCATAGAGGGTTTGCAGGTGTGGGATGTCACGGTTATAGTTGCTCTCCGCTGCACTATCAGCCTTGGCCGGTGTGTCCGAACCGATCAATGTGATGATACGAGAGAATATCTGAGTCAAGATAACCACATATACCGGAGCGGGCTGCCACAGTACAATGAAGACCTGTCGCGTGTTTAGGGCATCAGCCAATGGGAAGAACAGCATGATTGTAGGTACGACGAATCCCAATACCAGTGCAGGCAGTATGGCTCGGGCGGTGGATTGAGGAAGTGTGCGGGTACTTGGGGAGAAGTATTGTATCCCAGAGGAAATATAAGTGCTCGATGCGAAATAGAGCGGTGCGATCAGCCCAATACCTCGCAACTGATACAGAACCGCCCATAGAGTCGGAGTGGCAAGAAGGGTCCATTTGTTCCTTGGTCGGAACCCTTCCACCGTCCATATAGCGATGATTGGCATCATAGAAGCCAAGAAGTACAGAACTTGCAATGGCTGCTCCGGTGTAGAAAAGTTGGAGACCGCTGGCAGGAATATTGTTACCAATATTTTCAAGATGAGGTCAACGGGTCCGAGACCTGTGTACACCTGGCGAAGGGGAGCTTCAACTCCTCCTGGGAGCAGAACCGAGTGGTTCTGAATTGCCTGGCGGACCAACCCCATTGTTCCATTCTCTCTGATTGCTGTGGAGAGCTGGCGATAGCCTAGCCAGGCTAAGAGGAAGTATGCGACGTACAACAAGATTGTTACCACGCCCCGAGATGACGGTACTCTGAAGCGCTCGTCAAAATATGCAATTTCTCGAGGCCTATGTGGCAATGGAAGCATGTCCAAGGACACTGCGGGAGAATACGTGTCGATCCATTTGCTGAGAACAACGGATTTTGGGAAGCGCGGCAACACGTATCTTGCCATGAACTTCATGAAGGGCGTTTCCAGGCAGTCCAGACGTTGCCTAGCATGGGATGCTTTGACCAATCCCCACGCACGTTTTTCACGCTGCTGTTGAACGTTCTCAAAGACTTTGGTAATGTCTGCAGACGACAGCGTCCCTGACTGGCAGTTTCTGAGGGCAGCAACGAGATGATTTGTCAGGGATGCGGCGGTTTCCATTGCGTTATTTCCTCCCTGGCCTGTCAAAGGCTCAAACTATTGGAAGAAATATTGGTAAGTCTTCGCATGCTCTTGTTCTCGGGTAAGTAGTCTTACTTTGTGACTGGCGTCGCCAATAGTCATAGTTCTCTGGAAATGCCATCTTTTATAGACGTATTCTGGCAGACTGCTGTATGCCGAGGCGATCTTGCTCTTATACAGAGCGGAAAATTGAAGCGTGGGGGTGATCTGGTCATCCAAATGTTCCATTGCAAATGTCTCCTCTTCCTCCTTGGTGAACCGAGGGATATCTGCACCATAGTACGTCTTTCCCATATTCCGGACGAGAAACCAGTACGTGAGGTCTCCTGGTCCACTGGGGACAAGATACGAGTAATGCTCATTGAACACCGAGTTCATCGTGCCTTTCTCGATCCCTTTGACGCCTTTGGAAATGCCGAAGATGCATGCGTAGGTTGCAGGCAGTGCTTTCACAAGAGTTAGCCAGTACTTCCAAAGTGCTTCGGGTTTGATTTTCATACCAGATTCCTCTGTGGGATCAATCCAGGTGGGATCTATCTTTTCGGCCGCTTTCCACATCTCTTGACGCACTTTGGAATGGATTCCATCTGCTCCGACTACGATATTTCCGATGTAGGTCTGACCAGTCGTTGTGGTAACCGTGACACTCGAAGTACCATTCTCGATACTGTGGACCCGCTCAGAGGTGATCACTTTGGACTTATCCTGGATTTTTTCATAGAGGACTTCTATCAACATTCGTCGGTCGAGGAAAACGACAGGGTAACCATGTCTTACGTGCTGTCAGTTGATCCTGTTGTTTCGATAATGATGGAAATGCTACAAACCTTCCGATTGAAGTCTCGTCAAAGTTATCGAATGTCCAGAATGGTTGTCCTTGGGAATCTCGGAAATGGAATTTATCGACTGGATATTCCGCCATCTTCAAAACTGACTCATAACAACCCAGCTGGTCCAGAATGCGAAAGCCGTTTGGCAAAACGCCGAAACTAGCCCCGACCTGAGGTGCAATGCTGCCGTACGCTTCAAGGACGACAAAATCGATGCCATTTCTCTCTAGCATCAAGGCTAGAGTGAGTCCAGCAATGCCGCCACCCACGATGACAACTTTAAATTGTTTTTGGTCCATGATACTGTGTCAAATACGGATTTGACTGTGAGAGAATTGGAAGAGAAAAACAAAAGAAAAGAAACCAAAGATGCATTCATATTGCGGGCCTCAATTTATATATGTATAGGTTAATTGTTGCCGGACCATTTACATCTCCTGAACACACAGAAGCTGTTGTCCAACATTTACCTACGGAGTTCGGGGGTAAAACATGCCGTGATGAGTGATCAACCTGTCAAGCGGAGGAAATGTTTGAAGGATCAGTAATCGGACCAATAGGAGCCCTTCGGAACTAATTCGGTCCACGGAAAGATCCACTATTTGGGCTATTCTGTGATTCTATTGGATGCATATATAAACCATCTATGTTTCAATATACAACAGGCATAGAAAGAACTCAGAAAGTGGCCTATGGTGTATCACTAGACTACATAAAAATCAATCATTAATATTAACGGAGTGTGTTGGATCAAATAACGCCCTACTTTCCATACATCACTTGGTGTTTTGTGGCAATAAGAGCTCTTAATATATGGAGCGATGTATATCGCAGACCACTATAGTTGAACCCCACATGTGCAAGGGGTATCGTGGACGGCTTTAAAAAGCCTGGACAGATTGCCAATAGGCCTAGATAATCTCTGGCATTGTAGTGCCAAGGTATATGTAGGTATATCTGCAGGTTGCACACAGTCCCTATGTTATATAGAGTGCATTATGTGTTGGAGGGTTAATTAATACCAACAATGCCAACTAGCAGCCTTCAGCCTTCACACGCCAAGTAATTAGTGTATATTAATCCTGACACTATTACTAAAATAGGTAGATCTCCTGGTGGTTCCACTCGCTTGATAGAGTGAGCACGGTCGAACATTCTGCCGTTTCGGTTTTCAATATTACTTTAACTTGGAAAAAGACAGAAGAAAGTCAATTCATTGTTCGCTATCTAGTAATAGGAAGTAAAAGTGACTGCATTTTCATCTTTACCAAACGATTTCCTTCTGACCTCTCACTGGATACTGTCGATAGAACGGACAGCTATCCAAGAAACTCTCCGTCGCCCAACAGTACTTTCGCGGGGGAGCTTTCAGTATGCCGCGCGAGATAGCCTGATGCAGGTAGATAGGGCGCTTCAACATCCATACCTGGAGAATCTTGTAACTGTACGATTGCTTTCCGCCTGTGTTGGATTCCAGCTCATTGTGTGATATACACACCACATACTCAATAAACTGTAGCGGAGCGGTGGTGTAGAACCAGATGCGACGAACAGTGGCTGGCAGTGGATAGCTGCGATATACATTGGTTTTCCTGCCACGCGCACTTTCTAGCGCATCTTCAGGTGATATGCTCATGAAAACATCCGTGGTTGACTTTTTCTCCATGGTGCGAAGAGTTAATGAACTTGGTAGTCGTTGATTAATCCTGTAATGGGATTGGGCTTCTTATATGCACAAGTAATAAGCGGTGATCAGCGTTCAACTGTTCCTCTTTTATGTGGTCTTTGTTCCATGTTAGCTCGTATGTGTAAAGGCTTTGTGTTGTAAGACATTTTCTAGGATGCCTTTGAAACAGAAAGGCTAACACACCTGTGTCTTGAAGATAGTAAAACCTGTGTGAAGACTGAAAGACTCAATGGGCCAGGTTTGAATCATTTCTGGCGTGCATACCATGGTCTCAAAATACATAAAAGCATTGTAATAGTCAACTACCCATGTACTTTTCAGATAACCAAAACATTTGATCCAGGCTTTCTTACTATGACAAAATCCATGTCTTCTACTCGTACAATATTTGTGCAAGATGGCCTACCTATCTTTGAGCACAATACCTCTTCTACCGGAGATGCATGGTGGGTGTCAGTGCCATTTCGAGCCCACGATATTGGACTCTCCGATAAGGACTTGATAAATACTGTGATCCAACGTCTTCATAGCGGATTATTTGAAATTACCAAGGGTATTGCTATGCACCATCAGCGGAAATTTTATGTGTCGTTTCCGGTGGATCTAAGCCTTCCCATGAACGGTTGGGCTGCCTTTGCTATCAAATACGCAGAGCGCTATAGGGAAGATATCATTGCTGGGTGTGTTTCTGTCGACTTAGAATATCTTTTTGGTCTAGAGCTATTTGGTAGCCTTTGATGCACCGTTTCGTCAGTTACGTGGAAAGGCCATTTCTTGGAAAGTTGGTTTCGTCAATTCCGCATACCCATGTTGATATCTCACAAGCTATACTTGAACATAGGGCTCCTTTCCTCCATCTCTTGAAGCTGATCCTCAGTATACTTTTCCTCAATTTCAGACACAGTCATGAGAGCTTTCTTTTTGTTTGCACTCCAGAGACAAAATTCCAAGGATAAACAAGCCATAATTCCAGCAGCAGCGAACCCAAGTGAAGTCCCGTAACCAGTGGGGTATCGGGGCTTCTCTTCAGCTCTGTAAATATAGCTCCCGATGATTCCACCCACATTACCCACGCAAATTAGATAACCAATGGCCACGGCGCGCTTGTGAGGATTCGGAATGTTGCAAACATTCCAAGCGTTGACGCCGGGGAGAATGGGATACATTCCGAAGCAAGCGAGACAAATCCCAAAGTAGCACAGTGCTATGTTATTCTCAATGTCGGCGGCTTTGGAAAATAATATTCCGAATGCTACTATAAGTGAGCACTGCGGCGCCAGGATGAAGGGCATTCTCCACGAGAAGCGATCCGCGAACACGGAAAAGCCGTAAGCTGACGCAGCGCCGACGGCGTATGGGGGGATGGTCAGAAGTTGGGCGTTGGCTGACTTGTAGCCCATGGTTTTGATGATCTCGGGCATACTGAACTTGAGTGCGTAGTTGGGAACAGCATTGGACCAGGTGGCAAGTATAAGAAGATATATCTTCCAGTCCAAAAGGACGCTGAGGATTATCTCCTTGTCGAATCCTTTGTGACGACCACTGTGATTATTGGAGGCTAATTGACGCACTTCGAGATATCGAACCTCATCTGAAGTCAGCCAGCCTGGAGACAAGGATGGCGAGTCCAGAAGGAGGAAATAACAAGCGACGGCCATGGCAATGGTTGCGAGACCTTCTATAATAAAGATCTGACATGGATGTTAGAAAATAAAGACTTAACAGATCTTAACAGATGAGAAAAGAAAGAACTGACCCAGCGCCATCCTTCGTAGCCTCCTATGCCATCCATTTTGGCGAGCCCGAATGCCAGCAGACCCGAGAAAGCACCGCCAGAAGCGGCAGATGTATACAAAATAGCAATGCGGGTCTGTGTCTCGTTTGGGAGATACCATTTCGAAATCACAAGTACGGCACCTGGAAGAAAGCCAGCTCTGGAAAATTGTCAGTATAGGGGGAACACCGTTAGATATGATTCGGAGGATTTACTCGAAAAGTCCCAGCAGGAAGCGGATCACCACTAGACCGGCAAAGTTTTGAACAAACCCCGTACAAAGCATGATCACACCCCAGCAAAAGATCAGAAATCCCAAATATTGTGACGGTTTCTTGAACCGGTTCAAGATTATATTGCTCGGCACCTCTTCAACTACGTTAGTGGATATCCATAGGCTTCACATAAAGGTTGCGTACCGGCAAGGACATAAGGTATGAAAAAGATGGATAAGGCAATGTTGTATTGCACACCGTCCATGTGTAGGCTTGGAAGAAGGCCCTCGATCTTGGCATTTCCTGTTGGGAGTAAGAAAATGTCTTGCATGGGGCTTCTGGGAGGACATACCAATGTTTGTCTTATCGATGTACGCGACCAAGTACAAGAGAGCAAGCATAGGAACAAGCCTCACCTAGAATTGAAACTCAGTCATCGTTTTTGGGGTCAATAGGGAGAGATCGAGAGGAATGCATACGTCAACCTACATGCACTTTGTCAGTAAAGCTCATTATACCGCTTACCACTGCACTCTCACCTTCCTAAGGACTTTCTTTTTCGCTTCATCTAGAAAGTTCGACAAGAACTCCGCATCGTCAGCAGATATTCCCTGGCCTGATTGATGCTCCAGGTGCACCACTGCAGCGTCTTTGTCGGCCATGATGGAGCTAGTTGGTGTCTGGAATAAAAGATATATCGAAATAGTGATTTGAGATCATCTTATAAAGTACGTGTTGTGGTCCATGGCAACCCCACGAGGTAGATATAGAAAAGCCACTTCGAGAGCGAAGCAAACTGGGGTGCGTTAGCAGTCTTGGCAACCCCGGACTACCCCCGGAATCTTGCCGTCCGGAGTCATCTTTTCCGCGAAGTCCGATAACATTGAGTTCTGAGTCCAAAAAGTGGAGTATCTCCTAACAAGTTCCCACCGTCTGTCTTATGGAACTGCGGGGAAGGTCGGGGAAACCGAATTTGGATCAGGAAATGGGAAGATGGCCTTCGAAGAAGGTTAAGGTTAGCTATTACTACAAGGGCACTGCCAATTGGTCCAGGGATACACATACCGATGAGTCAAGAGTCTGCCAGTCACTGAACAGAAAACTGTCCAGCATGTTCGGCATTAGCTCTTCCTGAACACCCACCGTAGATCCGAACATATCCGGATCCTGCAAGAATGGAAACCCAATCTCTGTGTTGGCGTTGGTCTCGCCACCAGGGCGACCACTTTGTTGTGGATGAGGCGTATTTCCCCTCAAGATTCGACATCTTTGTGCCTCTGATCTCAATTCGTCAAGTATGATACTGTATCGTTGGTTTTGTGATAGACCAGTAGATGCTCGCTTGATATGACCGTGGCATTTCTCTGCTAGATCAAAGATTTTGCCTAGAGACTGGGTATCTATCTCAGTAGGTCTTGTGGTTCGTTGAATTTCCCAAACGTAGACCACTGCCAATGCACAGAAGATGACATAGTGCGTCCACCAGAAGGAATGAAGTAACGTATTATCCCCCGCCATTCTGTTGACGAGCTCTAAACTGGCCTTGGTGGCAGAGATGCATTCGGTGACATTCTCAGACCCTCCTTCAGTCAAAAGGAAGGGCCGATTGGTGTGAATGAGGGCGTGCGAATACGCAAGCTGCAAAGCGATAGCCTGACGGCGGAAACTAGGAATCAATGTCGATGGTTTCACAGTACCTAAGTGTGGTGGCAGGCTGGCATGCCATTCATGTAATTCGCGGCTAGATCGATGGGCAGCTGCCAGGCGATCTTGGTTGGACAGGTCGCTGACTGAGTATACTTCTTGTGACACCTTTCCAATTATTCGGGCAATTCTACAAATGTGTTAGTAGAGCTAATATTGTCGTAGTTGGCAGGCGGTATGTACTTTGCATGAAATATGAGAGCATCAATGTAACAATCTGCTGGTTCATCCGGGGTGGAAGGTCCCTGTGGAGTCATGTCTTCATCATTGACATTATCTGGGAAGTTCTGATCAATGTCATCATCTTGGTAAAGTCGAGGCCGACCAAATACAACACTGAGATACTTGTCAATTATGTATGCCGCCCAAAAGGTGCGCTTATAGCACTCCGAAGTGATATAATTCTGTCGCTTGCTCGTGAAAGGAAAGTCTCGCTTTTGATCGCGTCTCCTGTGCATACCCAAGGAGAGCGTGATATGGAATGCGTTCCCGAATGTATACCAGCCTTTGTTCATACGAGCAGTCTGAAGAAGATAAAGGACCTGGATGAGGCGCGCCTGTGCTGACTCTAGGCGAGGGAACCCCATCTCCATTTCGGTCAATCTCATACCAGCACAGAACAAATGATCGCTTCGTTGTAGAACAAGTGACTCATCCTCCGTGGACATTTCCCCGTGTACTTTCTCAAGGCGCAGAGTCGCGATAGCCATGATTGTAAGGAGAATCGCAGTCCTGGAATTACCAAGGGACTGAGCCATCGGCCTTTGTAATTGTCGATCCTTCAAGAACAGCTCCATCCAACCTTCAACAGTTTGTCGGTGGAACATACGGTAAGTCACAACACACGTTTCAAAATAGAACTCCTGTAGCTTTCTCGCTGTCGAGGCATCTGGGATAAAGGCGTCTGATGTGCTGTTGTCGACATGAAACGGGCGGTCTCCGGCCGAAGTGAGAAGTTGGTTTCGCTCCGTATCGCTTGAATCATATGATGTAGACTCATCCTTTTGGGTCAACAACTTTTTCCACGCTCGGTGTAAAAAGTTCAACCCCGAGGTAGGGTCAAAATATTGACCCTCGATTTCGATTTCGGGCGAGGCGCGCAAATGCGCTTGCGAAGTCGAGATACCGTGAGCAACAGGTCCTGGTTGGTGCCAGATAGAATGGTCATTTGAATCACCACTTCGTGTTCTGTCTTGGGGTTCATTGAGTACGGTTGAAGGTGGTGGAGTTGGAGGTCGCCCTCGGCCATATTTGGTGTCATAAGCGCAATTGAGCTTCCTCTTGGCACAATTGCTGCATGGGATTATGCCATCGCATCGTATCTTCTTTCTCTTGCAGGTGTCACAGGCCCTGCTAATCTTCGGGTCTTTCCGACGGTTTTCCTCGTCGGCGTCTGCATTGGTAGACAAAGGACGCTTGCCCGAAAGGGATCTGGAAGACTGAGACACTGTTGGAGATGACTGCGGAGGAGGTACAGGGGCCATGATTGCTTGTGTTTGCATAATGTGAAACGAGGTGAACGGAAATGTCGGGTTCGGGTACCAGGAAGGTGGATGCGGGGATAGGGATACTGTGGAGAGAGTAGCCGAGAATCCGAGAATCCGAGTCCACCGACTGTCATAGCTCGACCTTCCTTCATCTAGAATAAACTTAATGTCTCAGGTCATTAGTTCCTACCTAGGTATAATTACCTACTATAATTATTACTAATGGGCTACCCACCTAAACATCCTTCATCGCTTAGGGGATGGACCTTCACGGCCGCAAATGTGTACACATATATAATAGAGAAAGAGGTGCGATTGGTTTCATCTATATACACTCGAACCAAAATATCTCATGCGCGGCATGATTTAACTTTGTATCACAAGACCACCTTACTGAGCGATGCGGCACTGATAGCAGCATGAATCTCCTGCTCCGCACCAGCCTCAAGAGGCAAAAGAGGTGGGCGGACAGTAGCGTGAGTGAGGATTCCCCGAGCGACGAGAGCATGCTTGAGTGCCACGGTTCCCTCCATGTGAGACCCACGGTGGTAAACACTCTTAGTGACAGGCAAGAGCTGATCATGGATGGCTCTTGCCTTCTTGTAGTCCTTGGCTTTGCCAGCCTTGATAAGTTCGATCAGGGGCTCGGGGGCAATGTTCCCGTATCCAACCAAAAATCCATCGATGTCAAATGAAGTGTGGAGAAGGTATTCATCGTGGCAAGAGAGGATTTGCAGGTCAGGTCGTTGAGCACGAATAACAGGGATCTCGGTGTCCCAGCGGCGCATGTTACGCACGCCGTTCTTCATGGCGAAGCAGCCGGGCTGAGCAGCGATATCCAGCATCGTCTGCAGATTGTAGGTAGCTTTTGTGTTGTCGGGATATTGGAAGAGGATCAAGGGAAGGCCAGAAACTTCATACACGCGACGGTACCGATCTTGGGGAGCACCGGGCTGATATCCGAAGCGCAGCCAGCCGTGAGAAGGGTAGAGCAAGCCAGCAGCTGCGCCGGCTTCTTTAGCCCGCTTGGCCTCAAGAGCAGCAACTTCAGTGCCTTCGCCGGTGATTCCGGCGATAATGGGCACCTTGTTTTCAACGGACTTGACGAAAGCCTTGATGACTGAAACTTGTTCTTCGACAGTGAGGAAGGTGCCTTCGCCAGCGTGACCAAGCACCACAAGGCCCTTCACCCCATCGATGCCACCGAGCCAAGAACCGAGACGTTGAATAGCTTCATAGTCCACAGCACCGTCTTCAGTGAAGGGGGTGACCGGAGCCGGGGTCAAACCACGCATGTCAAAGCCGACCATTTTGATAATTAAATTGAAGCTCAAGTGAATGTTGAGAAAGATATTTTGTTGTGACGTTGACTTGCATCTTTGCGACGGTGGTCTCTTTTATCTCTTTCAGGACCTGTTAGGTGTTCGCTGAGCGGTTGAGGGTAGTCCGTTCGGATTCCCGGATTCCCGGAAACGCGGGCTGAAACATCGCGGGTTCTAGGGCCCATTGACCTTCCAACCATTCCGTCCGGACTCCTTCGTCTCTTATCCGCACAATTATACTTTTTTTTTTTTTTTTTTTTTTTTTTTTTCGTGCTGTTGATTCTAGAGCTTCTAAGGACTGTGTTTTTATTACAGAGGCTCGCTGCTTGCCAAGACACGCTGGCTGATGTTGGATGAAGACATCCCTAGGTAGCTGGCCAGGTGGGCTTTCCTATCTTAGCTGTCATTCCAGACCGCTTTCTATAATAACCTGTATATTTTACAATACAGCTATAGGACCGCAAAGGATGTATTTTACACGAAGTATCATACACACACATCTTGGAGTGACGATAGTGATGGATTCTGGCAATGCAACATTTACCATAATTTAAGTGAACAAAGAGCTTCCTCTGGATTCTGTTCAACAGTTGTATAGCCACCCAATACGCTACTCCCAATATGGCTATTCCGGTATATAAAGAGATGTTCAAAAATGCTGAACGGTAATAATGCTACAGTATAACTTAAGAACAACAGTTACCCACTCAGTCAGCACACGGCAGCTCCTGGAAGTAAACCATAATTTACTACGAGGGTACGTAATATCTTCCCAGGCATATGCAAGGTCCTCAGGAAAATACGGAAGTATAACTATGTAACAGCGAAATGATCGTAAAAAGATGGTCAACAAGTAGCTGTGATGTATCAAACAGTTGCTCCATGAGATTGGAGTAACCCCGCCACCTCAACTTTATGCTGTCCCAGAGGTTCTTCATATAAGTCGAGCCACAACAGATCTTCCTTTGAGACGGCCGCCTCTGCAGCCTGCAAAGCGTTGTTAAAAGGCACGCCTACTAACCTAAGATTCACCTCCCCTCCAGCCTCTATCAAAAGCTCAGCACAATCTTTTCGACCGATGGCACAGGCGGCAGCGAGCGCACTTCCATATTTTCCATTTGGAAGGCGTTGATTAACATCTGCTTTGGCCCCGATAAGATATCTGATAGCCTCAAGATTACCCATCGCTGCTGCTGCTGCGAGGGCGCTGCCGAAATATCCAATTTGCAGTGGCATGTTCACGTCCATCCCGGCTTCCTGTACCAGGTACTTGACAACATCAACCGCTTCCGTTGATGCTGCTGCGAGAACACTGCCATAGTATCCACTTAAAAGTGGCATGGTGACATCAGCGCCTGCTTCCTGCACCAGGAACTTGACAATCCCAATTTCTCCGCTCTGGGCTGCAGCTGCGAGGGCACTGCCGTAGTCTCCACTTGTAAGTTGCTGGTTAACATCAGCCCCTGCTTCCTGCACGAGGAACTTGACAATCTCGATGTCTCGAATTGATGCCGCTGCAAGAGCACTACCATACTCTCCAGTCGGAAGTAGTACATTGACATCAGCTCCACATTCCTGCACTAGAAACTTGACATGTTCAAGGTCTGCCCACCGGGCTGCAGCTGCGAGGGCACTGCCACATTCTCCACATTGAAGTAGCATGTTTACATCAGCCCCTCCGTTCTGAACTAGGAATTTGACAATCTCAATGTTTCCCGCTGCAGCTGCGAGAGCACTACCATATGCTCCACTTTGAAGCAGAGCGTTGACATCAGCCCCTGCTTCCTGCACTAGGAACTTGACAATCCCAACGTCTCTCTTTGCTGCTACTGCGAGGGCACTGCCATAAAGTCCACTTGGAAGTTGCACGTTGAGATCAGCCCCTGCTTCATGTACTAGGAACTTGACCACATCTATTCGGCCCGCATATGTTGCTGTTTCGAGGGCAGTGTTGAATGCGTCAAATCCTGGATGCGTAGGCGCAAATGGCATGTTAACATCAGCCCCTGCTTCTTGGACCAGGTATTTGATAACCTCAATCTGTCCCCAAAATGCTGCTGTTGCGAGGGCACTACCAAATTGCCCCAGTGGCACTGACCGTGGCAGTAGTTGCATGTTGACATTAGCCCCTGCTTCCGTAACCAGGAATTTGACAATTTCGAGGTGTCCCATTCTAGCTGCTGCTGCTAGGGCGCTGCCATACTCGGAACCTGGAAGTTGCAAATCCACTTCCGAACCCCTTTCCACTAGGTTCTTGCATATAGGCTTGGAACCAGCCGCAGCGGCGATTGCGAGGAGGCTGTGGCATCGCTCATTCACAAGTGAGAGTGGGATCTCTGTGCCTTCCCACCAGTCCCACAGAATGGTATCGAACGAGAAGTAACACATTGCGAGGACGGCGAAGTTTTCTGGGCTAATATCCCTCACTGACCCTGACCATGTTCCTTGAAACACAGATGTTGGCGGCGCGTATCCATCCTCTACAAAGATCTGACGATACCATCTCCGATATTGTAAACTGCTATCTTCAGGGGACCCGAGGAAAGTCTTCAAGAGTGGCGCTAGCAAGATCTGCTCTGCACCGCGTACCCCTTGGACATGCCGAGCCCAATGATGCCTTGTGTACCTCTGAAATGGATGACTGAGATTGAAGAAGTTGTCGGACTCCTTGGGCCGATATGATGGGCCCCACGCAAAGTCAGGGTCTTTCTCGAAGGTGTCGTTGAGGACCAGCAGCGAAACCCTGGCAGCGTGAAATTGTGCCCATTCAATGGTCCATTTCACTTTTTTTTCGAGGTACTCGCGGACCGATAGATGCGCAAACCGCCACACATTCAACTGAGAGTCAATGACAAGGAGATTCTTACAAAGTGAGAGCAAGCCTTGCTCGTCAATTTCTTCGTCCAACAACAAGGGCAGGTCTCCCGTTGGGTCCACACGAATAGCGTATAGGAGCTCATCGCTGGTCATTGGCTTGCATGCAGACATTGCCCATAAAAGGGCGCGTTTCGTGAGGGACTGGTCCGGCTCCTCCAATTTTCCAATCTCGCTCCAGACCTCGTTATATGCTTCCTGGAGGCCATCTGGAAGAGTGTCAAGGCGTTTCCAGATACTTTCTTCAGTTTTACATGGGCGAATCTGGTGGATCTGCAGCGCCGCCCACTGGAACATTCCCTGACAACGCTCAAGTAGTTTATCCACGATATTGGTCTTCAAGCGTCTAATACACGCGGTTGTCTTTGCGAGCTTTTCCAGTTCTTTTTCCAGGAAATTCTGGATGTCGGTTTGATTGTTGCTTGCTTGAATACTTACGCTGATACTCCCTTCCAATTGGCTTTGGATGTCTGGATCAGGCCGGCTTGAGATAAATACCTTGACGGTATTCTTAGACTCTCGTAGGAAAAGTCTCAGTGCATCAATCAATTCTTCGCGCGATTCCGGGCCGCATTCATCCAAGGCATCAAGAACTAGCGTAGTCTTTGAGTAGAGATTCAAGGACTCCAAGACCTGCTTCTTGCATGCGCCAGGTCTGAGGGTTGACCCGGCCTCTTGAGATTTCTGGCATATCTCTTTAAGCTGCGTTTGAATAGATTCGGGGTTGCTTGCGGATGTTGAAAGCTGGCGCACATAGCTTTGAAAAATAGACTGTGGCTGCCCGCGAGTTGCTTCGGTCTTGTCACAGTAGAAGAATGCGAAGCCCTCATCCTTTGGGAGGTCATTGAGCATCCCCTGAACGAGGTCGATGACCCTCGATGTGAGGTATGTCTTGCCAGTACCAGCTAGCCGAGGTTAGAACAACAGCGAGGGAGAACAAGACATAACTGACAACTTACGAGAACCTTGAAGCCAGAAAATACCGGATGAATTGGCTTTCTCCCAGTCCCGGAATCTCTCATCTTGCAGCAGCCACTCACCCGTTCCGGGCGTTCTTTTCTCTTTCACGTTATAGTGATGCTCGCCAAACTTTATCGGCGAAATCCATTCCAGCAACCTGGTACGATTGTATTTGCTCATCTGTCCAAGAAGACTGTGGACGTTCTCGTCCACACGGGACAATGGAGCGTTTAACCGATCTAGCATTCCAATCATTCGATCATCAGCCTGCGCACTGCGTCTACTCTCGCATGCCTGGACATCGCGGAGAAGCTCGTCTTCTTGTTCGGCAAGGGCTGACAGTCCACCAGAAACATGGCCTGTATTCAAAACTGCCTTAAGTGTCCGTCTAGCTGTATCCGTGGAGAAAAGATCTGCTGAATCCGCCAAAAGTTCCAATGAGGTACTGTAGATCTTCACCAGAGCATCCTGGAGATTCTTTGACAGCTTTTCCTCGGGTGTGCGGGAGGTATCTGTCAGGTAGACCTGCTCGTACACCTGGCCGCGACTGGCAATGCGAACGACCTTCTCGGTAGTCACAAGCAACGCCGCCATCTGTTCATCGTCGATGACGGGGATCTGAAATTTACTATGAGCTTAACGCTTGGGACGGATTTAGAGCAAATTTCAAAAGCACACTCACCTGCATGACAGATTTAAGGACTGTCCAAGGGACACTAGCCTGGGGTGGCGCGAATAGTACGGCAATATCACCAGCCTTCTCCAGCCAACCGATGATCTTTGTTGTATAGTTTCGAAGGACAAAGTCATGATCTCCAACGGATACACGCCAGAACTTTTGTTCGCACTGTTCCTGCTTCTTGTTGACCTCGCCCACTAGATCATAAATACTAGCTTCAACAGATCCGGAACTTAGCTGACCAAAGCCCATACACTTCAGCTTCTCCTGCCTGGTCTCAGGCAGCTGTTTGAGAGCATCCCGCCATAGGTCCCTTGCAGGAAGTTCCGACTGCGTAGTGAGTGACTTCCCGACAGGCTCTACCAAGGTACCTTGGTCTCCGGAGCCTGCGGCAGATGAGCCTCCCCCATTATCCGTATTGGGCTCGGTCTTCAAACAGGACGGCGTTAGGATCGTTGAAGAAAAATGGAGCAACTCCATTTATGTCACTCACGGGAACTGCTTGAGCAGCTTGTCGGCGTCTGTGGCCGGAAAGCTTGGTCTTGATCCGCCCTAGCATCTCTCAATAGGCAAAAAAGTTAGACTTACGTACTTGCGGTCGATTCTTTATAGCAGAATGAGCGTCGCAGTAATTGAACCTGTCAGCTATTCCTCAAAGTAGAGAAAAAAGAATGGCGGAAATTATTTCTACGCGAAAGGCACCAAAGACGCTACTAATGCACGGCGAATGTACTCGTTCTCCATTTGGAAGGAGCAAGACGAATTGGGATAGGCCAGGAAGGAAAGTAAGCGGACGGTCCTGCCAGATCGCCACAACTATCCGAAGATTCTACTTGGTCCTTGAAAAATTACGGTATCATTACGATGACTCATCTCTTGTTGTAAGCCCTGCATTACAATTACGGTTTTGCCGAAAGTTGAAGACTCGGATGATCAATCTTTATCGAAATTCAAAGATTGTTTTGTGAGGTTCTGAAGTTCGACCGAGGTTTCCTGCAAAGCATGTGCGTGGTAAAGTGTAATTCGAAAGGTTTTGCCTATTTTCCTATACTTCGATATCAACCAGGCAAGTGGGGCTAGAGTATGCTCTTATTGGCTACTGGCAGATCCCAGTGGCTTCCAAAAGGGGTTTAAGTTGGTGGATCTGGGCGATCATCTTCTACGCAATTGTGATTCCGAGCCCTGGAGGTGCATTGGCATCTGCGAGAGTTGACCTTGATGCCTATTCACTTGCACTTCACACAAGGAGTCTGCTTTGCGGTGGTTACTAGTATTGTATATAATAGTTGTTCTTCAGCCGTGGCCCAAAGTACGCCACATGATTTCCATGCCGATTCACGGAATGGCCTAAGGCCTAAATTTATGCTTAACTATATTTAGCTCCAATACTTCCAAATGTATGAAAATGTAGACTGAAAGTGTCCGATTCATGACATAGGATTAATGGAATTACATACAGTTTGGCATTCAAATTGTGGGAAACCTTGGAATACATCAATGATTCATAGATATTGCATCAAGGCTGCTTCCCCGCAGTACAACCTCTCAGCGTACCTGACATTTTGTCTTCCACAAACAACCAACAATCATTGCCGCAAAAACTTCATTCTTCGGCAATTGAAGATAATCTACCCACATCAGTCCATGATGTCTCTCGCAACTCTGGATGTGAGAATGCCCTTAGGATTGTCAACCCGCAGCCCCGCTGACCTCGTCTCAGACCACAGAACACCCCAATCTCCCTACTGTCTCCACAACGCTCTTCAAAGCCAAAGCAGCTCGCAAGCTGAGCTTCGAGAAAATCGGCGAGCATATCGGTCGCAATGAAGTAGCTGCAGCTGCCATATTCTACGGCCAGGCCAAGCCTTCGCGCGAAGACATTGAGAAGTTGGCCGATCTGCTTCACATCCCCCAGCAACCCTTGGAGGAACAACTCAACGGCTTCCCCGATCGCGGTCGCTCGGTCGAGATGCCGCCCAAGGAGCCCCTTATCTACCGACTGTATGAGATCGTGCAGAACTATGGCTATGCCTACAAGGCGGTTCTCAACGAGAAGTTCGGAGATGGGATTATGAGTGCTATCTCGTTTTCGACAAAGGTTGAGAAGGAGACTGATGAGGACGGTAACAACTGGGCTGTTATCACTCTTCGTGGTAAATGGTAAGAGTGTCTTCTCTATGCCTGCTGAAGTTCCATCTGACAGCTGAATAGGTTGCCCTTCTCTCGATTCTAAGTCCAAGGATACCACCAGGAAGTAGCGGAGCTATTGTGTTGACATGGACTCCATGGCTCTATGGCTCTATTTTGAGCATCTTCTCAGCAGGTCAATCAATCAATCAACCCTTCAAGAGTTCCAGTTTCCGATACCATCAGTGATAGAAGTGTCCAAGACTAGAATGAAGATAGTCGCGCATTCGATCACAGTGGACTCTAGGTACATCTGGTCCACTAAGCAAATCCATTTATTAGAGCATACGTACAAGCGTGCGCCTAAAATTGTCTAGGAGACATCTGCTTGTACGCTCAAACTGCGTTTACATTAGGTCGAGAATTATGGCTCAAAAGGATGAAAGAGCGGTATAGGAAGAAGGAGAGAGACGTGACAAAATAAAATGTGAATGGCATCAAAAAAAAAATCCCCATTAATCCAGACCGTTCCTGGACCTCAGGACAGGACAGCAGCTACCAGAGTCCTCAGAGAGAAGCCTGGCACCTCTGTCCCCTCCTCCGGCCATTCCTTATGAGGGACCTCCACTAGATGGGGGTGCTACAACCCCCAGAAGCTTCCTGGGTTTGATAAGGTCCGAACCGGTAGTGGGCTAGGAGCTATTCCCCTAGGCCACTCGAGGGGGGCTGGTTAAAATACTGGTCTTTATCTTCTTTATATAGGACCAAACACTTAAAAGAGAAGTCACTTATGAACTTAGATATTTGGTTTACCTATCTTCCTAGTCTTAGTAGGGTATCAAATTTGGGATATAGTATCTAGATGAATTCTGCTTCCTACCTGTTAATTTATAAGAAAATCTGAATATTTGAAAGTGGTGGTTGGTAGCCACTTTGGCCCTTAGGTACATGCATATCAAGTCAAAAATGAGGCTACTCAGACACCCATTTTCGGAAGGAACGACGACGGTGAGGATTAACTGAACCCAAACAGCAAAGTCAGACGGTCGATCCCCGGCCTCGTCAAATAAAATTGAGGCCCTTTTTTGTTCGGTTTTCTACCTACTACCTAGCTTTGTCTAATGTATTATTGAATATCAAACGGTGGTCTCTCTTCCTTTATTGTGACATCCCATCCTTGAAAGAGGCCACCAGTTTGCCAGAGAGAAACTATTTTGTTTGCCCTTTCAGGCGTTTTCAACGACCTTCTTGTTTTCCCACTCTTGTCACTTTTCTGATATTCTCATTCTTTCACATTCCTTTGCCTTCTCCAACTATCTTGATATCCTATTTATCCTTCGTTGATACAGGTCATTCCATCGCCCTGACGGCTAATCAAGGTTCCTCGCAATGGCCGAAGAGCTGGAGCAGGTACTTTGTACCTTCCAGAGTTGCAGGCTTGGCTTCAATTCCGTCAGCGAGATGCAACACCATAAAGCCAATGCGGACAGACATTCTTACTGTATGAAATGTGACCTCGACTTCCCGTCTCAGCAGACCCTTCATCTGCACAAGATTATGAGCGACCGTCACTTTGCTTGTCCTGAATGCTGTCTTGAGGTCCGCAGCGAGGCCGGTCTGGAAGTTCATATGAGAAACGTGAGTCTTCATCATTCTTCTGATAACATCCACAAAAACAAAAAAACAGTACCAACTCCCCGTTTTCTCTAGAATCACCATGAAGGTCGCGAAGTCGCTTGCATGGGCTGTGGTTGCAAGTACAAGTCCGCTTCTGCAGTCATTAAACACATCGAAGACAAGGACTGCCCTGTCCTTACCCTGCCAGACAAAGCCCGCGACGGTGCCAACTATGACCTTCGCGGTGCAGCAAGTGTTCTGACCATGGGCAGGGATTCTCCTGGACCACAGTCCCCGCCCTCTGATACCTCCAGTGAGGACCCGGATACGGATGGTGGCGTTCTGCTGGATCTCTCAACACCCCGTATGGAAGGAAAGCGCCCTGCTCGCGATACCAATGATGCAACCATCCCTCATGATAACTGGCCCGACCTGGGCGCTCCAATTACACCAGTCAAAGAAAAAGCAGGAAGTAGCTCCACTGAATCGCCCGGGGGTGTCCTCCTCGACGATATTTTCGGTACCTCAATGCGTCATGATAATCCTTTCTCGTCTCCTCACGGAGCGCCTGAGCAGTCAAGCGAGGCAGGACCCTCTGGATCTTCTCTGATTGTCCAAGAAGCAGGCCCTTCTCACCATGCTGCTCCAGTTCGTTGCCGAGCAGCGGCTCACCGCAAGATCCAAGGTGTGAACCCCGATAGCTTCTGGAATCACGAGAAGCGGCGCTATTACTGCAACTGCGGTTCATCTTTCTTGTACATTACCACCTTTGAGTATCATCTCACGATGGAGGATGAAACAGTCAACGAGTAAGTGTCTACTCTTTCTGTTCGTTTATCCAGCGAAGCGACTCTCACTAACAATGGCTTTTTTATAGTTGCCCTCGATGCTTCAAACGGTTCAGAACCCTCGCCGCACTTGTCGCGCACATGGAGGCTCGATACTCTAAGTGCGC
The DNA here is from genome assembly GCF_028828025.1 of Penicillium rubens. Lineage (NCBI taxonomy): Eukaryota > Fungi > Ascomycota > Eurotiomycetes > Eurotiales > Aspergillaceae > Penicillium > Penicillium rubens. The sequence continues at coordinate 1,191,001 of NW_026890601.1, read as the reverse complement.
TTTCCGTGTTACCACTGGTCAAATTGAACAGGAACTCAACGAAGTTACTCGTGGCTTCGCCGATATCCCGCGGATGATCGGTGACGAAACGGAGCCGGGGGAGATCGCTTTCGATGTGAGTAGCCAGCCTGAGCACAATACTCCCGGGTCTTCGGATGAAGATGCCGCATCCTTGAGCGGAGATGATGTCTCTTCGAACGCAGTGGCCGTCTCTTCGAATGCAGATGACATTTCTTCGAATGCGGATGATGTTTCTTCGGATGCGGAGGCTGTAACTTCAACCGCGGGGCCCATTCCTTCTAACGCAGATGACGTCTCTTCGAATGCAGAGACTGTGTCCTCCAAAGCGGTGGCCGTGTCCTCCAATGCGGGGACGGTCTCTTCGAATGCAGATGACGTCTCTTCCAATGCGGGAACTGTATCTTCCAACGTGGGGCCCGTCTCCTCGAGTGCAGATAATGTTTCTTCAAATGCGGAGGCTGTATCTTCCGACGCAGGGGTCGTGTCTTCTAACGTGGAGGCCGTTTCCTCGAACGTGGAAGCACTGGTGGATGATTTGGAGGGACTTGTCTTTTCTGATAAGCACGAGGCAGATGAGGAAGAACTTTGAGGACGAGTATCGAGACTGAGATTAGGGGCGGTTTCTGAGAATGAACGTTTGAGGATGGTAGCTGTGAGTGAGCTTGGAGGGTGAGCTTCAAGATTATCTGCCATGGTTCTACGGATTGAAATTGATTCACATCAAGGAAGAACAGAAGGGAAATGTCTCCAGCTTTTCATATTTCCATAGCATAAATTGCATAAATCACCCTGATCAATTCCCACTATCTAGAGTAGAGCCAGTATGTCTGTTCCCATCAGACCGTGCAGCCTCTAAAATGCAACGAAAGCAGTCAACAGTGACAGTAGGGAAGGAGTAAGATCAAAATCAATATTGAATTTCAATCTGCCCAGCTAGAAAAAGAAACCGGATATGTAAAAGCCGAGTCCGGACTCCATATTCACGCGTTCACGCAGAGGCTCTGGCAAATAGCCCAGAACAAGAGTCATAATCGCTGAATAGGGATATGCGACATAGAAAGTAGGACGATAATGCCCCCCTCGAGCCCGGCCAATCCCCATCTGTCGATATTCCCCGTCCCAGGCCCTCGAAAAGCCAATCACCGGATGAAACAAATGCGCAAGACCGACGTAGAGCAAAGTATCGAAGAAATTGAGGGAATCCGACGACGTGATCGAAACTAGCAGCAATGCTCACAGCACTCGAAGCAGAGAAGACCGGCGCAACTAGATGGGTGTCAGATTGGTATGGCTGTTTGTGCTTCAGACGAATTTGACTTACAGGCCGCAGCAGATGTCGCTGGCGCCGCCACCACGCAGCTTCAGCATGTTCTCCTCGGAGTTCTAGGTATATTAGTAAGGGTTCCTTAGGGGGGTTTGTGTCTTGTATGGCGTACAGGCTGCTCAGTCACCATGCGGACGGTGGAGGGGGCCTCTGGGCTGGTGGGTTGATGGCTTTCGATGTTAGTTGTAGCATTCGATGTAGAGTTGGAAGTGGCCTCCTTGGAGAACCAGGAGAGAATGTTGGCAAACATTTTGATGGCTTGGGTGGGAGATGGAGAGAGATGAGTGGAAGTGGAGAGGTAGTGAAGTCAATGGTGGAAGTCAGTCCTGAAGTTTACCTAGGTATGATATCTGATTTGATACATAATGTAATTGTATAACCTCGATCTAGACACCAATAGGGTGCACATGTGGGATTGTCGACTCTGTCAATCATATATGAAGCTCAACTTAGATCCCTGTTTTCATCCGTACTAAGATATTTACCACTTAAGAGTCCATTAAGAATAATACTTCCAATATTAACAGATGTGGCGTGGCTATGGGTGTTCCATATAGATCGTAGTGAGATCCCACTGAAGCGTAGTGTGTACATGTAGTTGGTATCATGTTGAATAATCGCTTTTTTCCTTCTTTTGCAGTCAGAATGGAGGGATCTTTATGCTTCCAACATGATACTATTATGTTAAGCTTCAGATATATGTGCAATAGAGAAGTAAAGAATAAAGCAGACATGTAAAAGAGCCAACAAACATAAAACTCCCGATCAACCCAACCCTGCCAAGTATCCGCCAAGCCCAACCGCAAACCATAAATTTTCCTCCAACGTCACGCAATATCACCAACTCCAAATCAAAAGATCAACAATGGCATCCCCCTCAACCCCAGACCTAAACGCAACGCGCGAAGCAGACTACAAACGTTTCAAGAATTACGCAGCCTACACATTCCTAATCGGCGCGCCGATCCTAATCGCCCTCCCACCACGCAAACTCGACCCTCTCACCGTCCTAGTCCTCTGCTCCTTCGGCGCATCCGCAAACCACATCGTGCACGATCGCACAGGACGCAGCATAGTCGACCGTATTGACGCGCGCATTTCCCGCGTGCAGGGGACATTCTCTTCTCTGCCGAGCGAGCGCGCGCGGGAGATCCAAGAACGACTTCGGGCTGCGCGCGATGCGCAGCTCCGCCAGGCTGAGCATGAGCAGTTGCAGGCGAGGATTTTGTCGCTTTCGGATAAGCAGCGCAGGGATCCGGATCCTGGGTTGATGGAGGAGATTGAAAAACTTAAGGCGAGACAGGCGCAGGAAGAAGGGATCGTGCAGCGAGTTTGGATGGGTGGGGAGTCTGAGGGGTGGAAGGAGAGGAGGTTGAGGGAGGAACAGAAGGCTCTTAGTGAGGGGAAAGGGTACTGGGATTTGATTCAGGAGCATATTTGGGATGTTTGGACTTGGGGTGGGAAGGATGGGAAGGCTGGTGAGGGGGTTAAGGATGAGACTGTGGCTGAGAAGGATTGATTCCTCGCTGCTTGTGCTGGCTCTGCTTTTGCCTTGTACAGCGTCTGTCTCTCCCCTTGATGTATTATATTTTGCTCTGCTTTGCATTGGGATTAGGTGTTTGGTTGCGTTTTGAATTCCACCTGCCGGAAATTTTTCTATCTTACGAGGGTCTTAGGAACCATCATGACAAGCAGGTTTTGCCCGACAAAGAATGCAATATACCCGGACATATCTAGGGTTGAAGTGAGTGGAAGTACAACTTAAGAAACGTGAGGAATGGCGATCGAATCCTGGAAAGATCTAGCAAAAAGATGAAATAGATGTCACATGCACAAGTACTTGGCAAGAGAGTCATTTAGGAATTGTAGAATCCTGACGGAACCCAAAAGATGTTTACTTAAAGCCCCCAACCCTCAAGCAGCGGAGACCTGAGGCCGATTCCAAATCGGGTATAGCTTGCTACTGTACATGGTTTAGCGCGTATAATTCTAGTCTCTTATTGGCTTGGTCATACTTCCATATTTTGCCCAGGTGGAATGGAAGTCAAGCCCATAATTGCAGGGAAGTATATTATAATACCGTTGTTTCCTTGTATGACATCTTTCTTTAGTGGTTTCTTTATAATTACATGTGTGTTCTATGTACTTCTGATGTTACCGTCGAGATGTATAGTCACGATGACATTACCTATCTTCCGTATTAGGCATAGTTGACAAACTACACATCAAAGGCGTTGTTCATCGGAAGAAAGCAATTGTCTGCAGTACTCAGCAAAGGCAAAAGGATTTGAGTTTCTCGTTCCGGTGAAGTAACATTTGAAGTCTTTGTCTTTGGTTGACTCGGGGTATGCCCGTGATGCCCCAACAGGATGTTGCCAGCGACTCGATTGAGTGCTCCGACACAATCATTTACCCCCTATTCTCCGACAGCAGAATGAGTTAGGTTCAACAGGAATCACAAGATACTTGGAAGCTTTTCCTTTCGTTTGGATTCCACGGACGAGACATCATACTGACACTCAAATATACTTCCTATGCACATGCCCTCTACATCATGTCCAACCACAGGCCGATTCCATATTAGGTTCCGGATCTCTGATGAAAATGCCCCCAAGACCTCTGTTAAAATGGTCGAGCCAAAGCTGAAGATCTGAAGGTTCTTTGTCCGTCTCCCTTTACCGTTAACAATGGCCCATTGTTTGCTTTCCCTTCTCAGTCCGACACTGCTTTAGGCTCGACATATAACGGCCTGCCCCCCATATATCATGAGATCCAGTACGATGATATATCGACTTTCCCTTATTTAGACATTACCCTCTACGGATCCAAGGAATCCATGTCGGAAGCCAGCAACGTCCCTAGATTGGCTTAGTAGCGTATCCCCTTGTATTATAAACTGCCCCAGCCCACCCTCGGCTCCTCTTTTTTCTTTCCTTCTTCACCTCTCGGCCGAGGGTCATCTGCATATCAAAACCCTTCCTCATTCCACATATCAAAACCATCAAAAAGCAAACCACACCAAGTTACGAGGGTCAGGGAGTTGCCTTTAATCGTCGGACTTGGAGAGAGTTACCGGCCTCTTGAGGTGAAGTATCCCAGCTGAGGCAAAACCAATAGACTATAGACCAAAAACAAAAAAAAAAAAACCAAACCAAACCCAAATTCCACAAAAAATCCGCAAAGCCGACGCCAAGGGAAAGAAACAAGCCAAAAACAGAGGTGTTGCACTCTACTCACAAGTGGAAATCCGGCTTTTGGAAGTTCAATCGAATGACCATGCTTGCAAGAAGCTTTTACAAACAATCGGGCCACGGCCCTCGCAATGGCAATGGCAATGCCAATGCCAATTCCAATTTCAATTCCAATTTCAATTCCAATTCCAATTCCAATACATACACCAATACAAACAACCGGGGGAACAACCAGAACGGCAACCCCAATTACAAGGGGAAGAACTTCAACCCCAACTACAGGGGCAAAAACTTCAACCCTCACCATGCCAATATCGAACGGGCCAATGTCAACACCCCTTACAAAGTCAAGAAATTCAACCCTCGCAACGGCAACGGCCAGTGGTCCAACGGCAATGCCAATGCCAATGCCAACGGCAATTACAAGGGCAAGAACTACAATCCAAACTACAGGGGGAAGAACTTCAACCGACATGCCCACAATCCAAACATCGACATTGAGATGACTGAGGCGCCATCCGATGAGCCAGTAAGTACATTCACATCCACATCCATTTTGTAAAGACCAGTTGCTAACATTGAGTTCAGAATGACATCGAGATGCCGGACGCGCCACCTCTCCCTGATCCAGTGAGTTATCTCTGGGAAGCAGCAAATGGTCCGCAACATGCACTAACTTCTTTACAGAGAATCGAAGCCTTTGCCATGGGTGCTCTGGCAGTCAAAGAAATTGTTAGTCCCTCCCACTTCCAGCCCAATCCCCTTGCTTTCCATCAACCTGCTGTTATTCCTCCTCCTTTCTATCAGTCTTCTTTCGATCATCCTACTTTCCGTCGTCCCGCTTTTCGTCCGCCAACTTTCCATCCCCCAGCTGTCCATCCCAAGATCATCAGTTCGCCGAGGTTGCAAGGAAACGCTGATTGTAATTACTTTATCTAACTTCATCACAGGCAGAGACAATGCTCCGACTAGCTAGCGAATTGGACCCTGGCTACGTCCGCAATTGAGCAAGGAAGAAACGGGAGCAAAGAAAAATGAATCAGTTTACCGACCTCTGGACCAGCCCCAAGACCTCTGGGTTCCTCAAACCGGGTACAAACCGTCTGTGACGGGTGACTACCCCCAGAGCAGGGCACAGAAGACTCCATCGACAGACAACACACAACACGAATTTCATCTGGTCCTGGCGTCGACGGTACATGCAACAACTGTCCCGTCCACATGGAGGATCAGACCCAAGTCAGAGAAAAATCTCGATGGAGGAAAGAACCCTCAACTGAGCAAGGGAAAAGAAATCTGTCTACCGACCTCCGGACTAGCCCCAAGACCTCTGGGTTCCTCAAACCGGGTACGAACCGTCTGTGACGGGTGACAACCCCCCAGAGCAGGGCACAGAAGACTCCATCGACAGACAACACACACGCGCACACGCGCACACACGCACACACACACACAAACCTCATCTGGTCCTCGTTCGACGGTGCATGCAACAACTGCCCCGTCCACAGGGAGGACCAGATCCAAGACCGAGAAGAAGCTCGGTGGAGGAATCGGCAAATATGGAAAGGAGGGAAACAAAGGAACTTGTACCTAGAGGTGCAGTCCCGGCTATGGTTTTTACCGGCACCCAAAAAGGGTTTTGTCGGGTTTTCCCATGGCCCCGTCGGGGTGAAGATAACATCAAAATCAGCATCAACGCCAGAAGAAAAAAAAACCCCTCACCTTCACCTCACGGCTCGAATGGGGGGTCTTGCCATTTAATACCATCTGTTTTTGGGCGCTTTACATGTTTCATTTTCAGAATATTTATCTCTGTGAGCGATATACTTGGATATGAGACAATCTCTTCATGTACTGAACTTGGTTGGCTTGGGGGTCTCTCGCGATGCCATGGTCGTTGAGAGCCTCACAGCTATATGGGATACACCTGGATATGAGACAATTTTCATGTACTGAACTTGGTTGGCTTGAGAATCCCTCGCGATGCCATGGTCGTTGAGGGACTCGCGGCTTTCCAGATGGGAAATTCTTGGAGATATGTCATGTACTATCCTCGATCAAGGAGTTTCTCGCGATGCCATGGTCGTGGAGAGTTTCTTGGTCTTGGGAACACTTTAAATGTATAAAAAATATATATTCTCCACTTGGACTTCATTTTCCGTAGCTTGTATGTATCTTGGGCTAACTGTGAACTGGGGAACTACGAAGCTGAGGATCGATCCTTCGAGATACACGAAGTATGTAACGTAACGCTTATACATATATACGTTTTGGGCCTAGGAATTTTTAGATATCGTAGACCAATTGTAGCTTGCTCGAATAGGCGTATTGTACATAGGTTATAGTAATAAGTGTCTTTACAAGTCTTATATCTACATATGTAGGGAATTCATATAGGTTTATATTGGAATAAAACACAGCATTATTCCACTAGACCAACACAAAAACCAAGGTTAATGTATATAGCCTAATGACTATGAGACTTCCCTTAGTAGTCAAAGTACCTTAGTTCTGCTAGCGTTGTATGGTTTACTGAGAAAATATGTATAGGCACCTTGGTATGTTTGTTTTAGCAGATAGTCTTGTTAATTATCTTCTATGTATATGCCCTTCTCGGATATTTCCTCAGGTACCCTTTATATTCACAGATTTTCATCCTATTATTGGTGCTATAGCTAGAAGGCAAGTCGAATTAACTGACATTGATCTGCACATGTCATTGAATTTAATGCCAGAAGAGGCTACCTGCAGGTTGTGATTCCTTGATATAATCTCTACCTGGATAGGGTATCCAGGGATTAACGGGACAGTAAATAGTACCTGTCACCGAGTATATATAATTTCTAAGAATATTTTCAGTAAGAATTGTCCACTATCGTTCAATGCAAGCAACACTGCCTCTTCGAACTTTTAGTATCCGCCAATAAACGAAGCACAAGACGCGAAAGAAGTAAAATAAATCGAGCAACGGACCAGCATCGCTCACTTCAAATTCTTTTTTCTAAGGCGTTTTGCGTTGTTTCTTTTTCGGAGAATCTGCGCCGTTGTCCACTGGATCACCATCTCTCTTATGCCCATTCTCCAGCCTAAGCCGTTTGTTCCGAGGCCTGCTTGCAATGGATGATTCACCTTCATTCGACGCGAGACTTTCGCGCTTGCGTTTATCCGCCTTGGGGTTTTCTTTTTTCAAACGTTGCTCCTCTTTGATTTTCAGCCGTCGCTGGACCTCTGCTGAGATATCCTCTGTTCCAAGTGACGTTGACGTGAACTGTCCGTCTTGCTCGGTTCGTGGCTGGGGGCAAGAGTCACGATATCGTTTGGGGGCTCGCTTTTCGTCTGTGGGGTCTGGACGCGCTTTGTCATTGTCCCGAGAGATCCTGCGTCTTTTCTTGCGAGTATTGGCCTCTGTGTCAGTGGACTGTGTGGGGTTGGAGGAACTGGATGAACTGGAGGTTGAGGGTGTAGCGTTTCCTAGAGCTGTCATGTCAATCCCTGTCTGTATTGCTTGGTAAGGGCTGGGGTATGTTGCTCTCTTGATTCCGGGTAGGAGTTCGGTAGGACTTACTGCTCATCTAAACGAGGAACGGTCAGTGATGGGATCAGGCAAAGGGAGTCGAGCAGATTACTCACCATATGTTTCCTAGCTATCTTCAGCTGGTTCATCGCCAGTACTGTTTTGTTCACCATTGACGAAACGGTCTGGAAGCCATTGACCTCCGGCGCAATCTGCTCCTTCACCATGCTTAGCATTTCGAGATGAGAGCAGAGGACGGCCTCATGACGGGAGAAAATCTGGTCGCAAAGGAAAAGCCGGTCAGTCACAGTTCGCCTCAAAACGTCCATATTTTCAGTTCGCGCCTTGCGCAAACATACCTCCGACCAAGGGACTGTGTCCTTTGCATTTGGATTGCCCTTTGGAGTATCCTTTGGACTGTGGGAAGAGTCGACTTCATCCTCTACCGTAGGATTCATGACGGGCTTCGATTTGGGAAATGGTGAAACTGAAGATCGACAGATACTCCGCGCCAAGAGTTCGGCTTCGCAGATGACGCGCTTCCGGATTTAAGTCCAGAGACAAGTAGAAAAGACATATTAATTTACTTGGACATTTACTTTGTTGGTATCCAATTCGATTATTTCAGTTCGGGTCTATTGTCTATTGTCCCTATTGTTTGTCTTCTATGTATTCAAAGACCCTACCTATTATCGTATTTCCGGTCTATCTATAGTCTCACCAGATCTTGCTATCAACTTCAAGGGCTGATCCGAAAAACTTGGGAAAAGATGCAAAAAGAAGCGAGCCACTTGAAGGTGACCAGTCTTCTTGTTATTATTTCAATCTCATTGTACAGTATTTTCAAGCTCCAACGCCATCTAACCATGCTCATGACCAACCATACCACTAAAAAAGCCAAGTATTTAAGAAAACAAATAACTAAGTCATACAATGGAAAACTTCCCTCTTTACCAAGCACCAGCATCAAAGTCGAATCGGGACAGATCTTTCTGTGAATCTTCCACATCTTTCTTTGCCTTCATGCGCATGTAGAAAATCGGACAGTCGCGGGATGAGCAGATGACCTCACAGTGAAGACTACCCTGGCATCGCTGGCACTGAGTCCACAGGCGCCCGAATCGGACCTCTAGATCGGAGACCTTGGTGAGGGTTTTTGTGTAAAGTTCACCGAGACGGGGACGGCAGTTCGAGCAGACGGCACCCTCCATCTCGTCTTTGCTAGAAAGTGGTTTCTTGCACCCCATGCAGGTCTGGGTCTTCTTGGCGAACTTCATCAGTCCACCCAAGTTCGACGCCGCTTTGGTGATAGACCGTGTGTGCTCGCCAGTGAGCAACTGGCCCGCTTTCTTCTCGCCCAAGATGGGTTCGAAGATACGGTTGAGTGGGTTTGTAAGCTGGTTATCAAGGTAGTACTTAGTGTCGATGGGAATGTTGTTTTCCAGCACGAAGATGGGATCTTCTGCTCGTTCATAGCCCTTGGAATCAGTCGAACCCTTGATCATGACGTAGGCCACACGATCGCCAAGTGTTGGCGCAGAACCAGCGTCACGCTTGTGCATGCGCTCAGCAAGTTCGACGTGTGCCTGTTTGCCTGCATAGTCCTCTTTGCGTTTCGACAACGCTTTTGTGATGACCAGTTTTGACATATCGATCTTATTTTGGAGAAGATCTGAAATGGTGGCTTTGACGTAGCTAGATTTTATGTTAGTTCCTGATAGCTTGGTTTGAGGAATGATCAACTTACTCTTGTGCGCCATCAATATCTCGGTCGATAAGGATCTTGTTCAGCACGGTTTCAATGACATTTTGGACCATGAGGCAGTTATCGCGTCGGACTGTCTCAATACCCTTCGTGTCCATTTTGTCATGTTTGTTGGGGTTCGTCCAGTACAGTCCAGCATATCGCTTCTTGTTGATCAAAAGATAAGGGAAGTATACTTTCTCGAATTCAAGCTTGATGGGCTTGATGAACTTCGAAGAAACAAAGTCTGCTGCTTCTTCGCCTAGCTTCATTGCATCTGCCAGTTCAGTGACGCCGAATTTGACCATGACGGAATCGGTGTCACCGTAGATGACTTCAGCATCATGAGAGTAACCGTTGGCGATTGTGTAGCGTGCTTCTACCTCTTGCTTTGTCTTCTCAATCATCTGACGACCATAACTCGTCGTACTACTAGCAATGGGAAGACAAGGCAGTTTACCCACTGTGGCACCTGTCAGACCGTAGACACTGTTTGCGCTGACCTTCAAAGCGAGTTGACGACCGTTCAGCACTGCCTTTTTGAAAGAATCGGTCTCGGTAGCCAGCTCCTTCTTAGCACGCTTTCTTGCCGACAACAGCTCTTCCAGAATCTGGGACAAAAGGCCTTTGCGAACTTTCGTTGTGCAAAACATGTCTCCATTTGGAGTGACGATGTAATCCTCATCCTTCTTCAGGTTCAATTTCTCAACGCTACTCTTGTTGAGCAAGGTCGTGTAGCAGAGGTTGTGTGCTTGAATGATTGAGGGGTACAGAGACGCAAAATCGAGGGTTGCAACGGGCACGCCATAGTATCCTCGCTTCGGCTCGATGACAGTGGCACCTTCGTAATCCTGCTCGTCTTGGGGCTTGGAATTGGGAATAACGAGTTGCTGCTCTCGGGCTTTCCGGAACAGCTGACTGATAAACTTGACCTGTTGGCCTCGAGACAAGAGGAAATTGAACGGTACGCCCGTGACCCTTGCCATCTCTGTGTAGTTGACCAGACACATCAATTTGTCCATTAATCGTTGTGGCAGATATGCATCTTTCAGACAGTACACTGCGAGTCGTCGTCTCGAATCCGGAGTACCGTTGAACAGCTCAGTAATCATCGTGTGGTGGACGTCTTCCTTTTGCTCCTTCAAAAACTCGTAGGATACGGAATTAAGGGTGTAACTTCTCAACTGGTGATCTCTCTGAACCAATTGGAGAAGATCAAGTTGAATTCTGCCGTTGGTATTCGTCGCTTTCGTGTCTCGATTGCCCATTTGCTTGCTCGAGAAATTTGCATCCTTGGCCTCTGTCTTGAACCCCTTCAATCTGGTCCAATAAGGGAACCCAGTGCATTTCAAGTGCTTGGCGCGGTCAAGTAAGTATGGGAAATCGAAGTTGGCAATGTTGTATCCGATAATAACGTCAGGATCCACCTTTTCCACGAAATCGCGCCAGGCGTCGAGCATCTTCTCTTCCTTTTCAAATTCCAAAATTTGGGTATTGACGATCAAACTGCAGGTATCAAGGACAAATACGTTTCTGATGAATGGTTTCGTCTCTCCATATCGGGTAACAACGTTGGCGATCTGGATGACAGGGTCCATGTTAGGCTCCGGGAAGATACCTTTCCGTCCAGCACACTCGATATCAAAGGAGAGGACGCGAAGAGGTGCCATTTTAGCCCATTCACCATTTGGTGGATGAGCTATCATGTCACGATAGTCGACGGAAGCTTCGATCTGGCAGTTGGACAATCGTTGACTCTGTCCAAGAAGACGATATTTCCCGGCGATCGCCTCGACCCAAGCCATTCCAGCAAGCCCAGTGTCTATCATGAAGCGCAGAAGGTATTGAATATTGTCAAATGTGAGGATCCCATCTGCGCCGCTCCACATACCCTTGTAGTTCATGCTTCCACTACCAGTCTCTAATGCACTTCGCAATCGAGCGGCCATTTTTGGCTCAGTAACCGTAATCTTAATATAATAACTCTTTTGATTTCCCTGAAATCCGTAGATATTTTCGCGCATTGTGAGCTGCACAGACGAGATTGCAGTGAAGCTCTGGCCTAGCTTTTGCTCCAGGAAATGTTTGTAGGGGTCGCAATCCGCTTTGGTGAAGCTGACAGGAGCGGCGATGTAGAGGTAATGTTCAAAGCCAGTGACATGAAGGCACGCCGATTGTCCGGCCTACGAATCTTGTTAGATATGAAAACCCAGAGAATGGCAAATATATTTACCTCGGTGACACCGAAAAGCCGAATGGCAGGCTTTCCCATCAGGGTTGCTTCTTCCGCGTCAATCTGTTGGAAACAGATGTTTTCCTTGGCTGGGTCAAAGTCACCAAGAGGTGGGCGCTCCCATTGTTGGTCCTTCTCCGAGTTGTTCTCCTTCAAGTCGCCAATATCCTGCGTCAACTTCTCGAGTACCTCCTCCTCGAATTGACTTTTCTGCGGTTGGCTCGAGCCAATCTTTCGCCGAGACATCTGCGAAGATGGCGTAAATTGCACAGTTGTTTCATTGTCGAGTTTCCGCTTTTTGAGACCGCTGGGAGATTTCAAGATACTGTTGGAAGTATTCGCCGCGTCGCCTAGCACCCGCTTCTGGGGAGGGATAATAGCTTCAGGCATGACGATAACTCCCAGACTGAGGATCACGGAGTCTGAGTCAATTTCGTGGTGGAAACAATATGGGGTGAGAATAAACTTGTAAACTTGGGAAGGTGTTCAGCGGGCAACTCCTTGTGAAAGTCGCGCTGTCGCGACAACGACGTGACGTTAACGCGTGACGAGTCACGTGCGATAAGATAAGCTAAATTGAAACAAAGATTTGGAGTGATCTGATTGGCCAAATAGTAGAGGCAATCGGTCTAGATATTCCTTTTCTTTTTTTGCATAATATGTCTGATATGAGAGGTATGTGCTATGCAAAATATTTGTACTCACATGTATAGCTACATTGAGTGGATATGTATTTGTCCTTTCATCGTATATCCATCTCGAGTCCCGCCAAGTCCATGGGTGCGGAAACGGATGACTCGCCGCCCTCGGCTTGGCACTGAATGACTCTATCTCGAAGCCAAGTCTTTGTCTACTTCATCGTTGCCTGTATTTATGGATTTCCCTTGTACAGTCTCCGACTCTGTCCAAAAGACCTTCAATTCTTTCGCCAAGAACGGCAAGCCCCACGCCCTGCCAGAGACATTCTATTAGAACCCGATGGAAGCTTGGGATCACCGCCCCGCTACGATTCTGTGACATGTTTACATCTTTTTGATCTCAATCACAAGGTGGCATATCCATCCAAGGGATATCTGACACCTGTCCATTTTTGTTTTCTTTCAATCTTGAGTCATTGCCTTTGATCAAAGAGCGCCCGTCTTTTTATTGCGGGGCAACATCCAGCTCAAGTTTACGGAAGGCAGCAATCTTTATACCGACTTCTCGCCCTGGCTTCTTTCTCCTTCCTCTTCCTTTTCCCTCAAATCACCTGTGTGCTTCAGCCATTGCCAATGGCGCTGCCACAGCGCTGATCCGAGGTCGTCATTGCGTGTGCTGTTCGAACTGGAAAGTGTATCAATATGTCGTTGTTCCGACCAGCAGCAGAAATACCATCGGACTCAGATTCCGACTCGAGTTCAGAAGCAAGTCAAACCCAGGAATCTGCGTCATCAACCCCTCGACATGCTGCAAAGAATGGATCCCACAGCCCGAGGAAGGACAAGACCAAGCAAGCTCCGAAAGACTCGGGTTCTACAGATGCAGACTCTTCGATCTCCTTCGGCGATAGATCAACATTACCACAAGATCTGGCTGGTGTGAATGTTGATCAACATGCAAATGTCATGACAGCCGCCCTCTTGGAATTTTACTGCCAAAGTAGAGCAGCAGACATTCTCAATGCTCAACGTGGCTCGAATAAATCGTTCAGTCGACACAGCCCCGAGGCTCAGTATCTTGGCAAGAAACTATACAAATTTAAATCACAGTTTCTGTCGACTCATGGTATCTTGGCCGACGGTATTGACAAAGAGGAGATGGGGCCAAGTAGGCAGAGTTATCGGGATAATCTCGACTTGCTTAGTATATCTGCCCTCGAGGATATGAATTTCCATGAACCCAATGCACGGTCCCCGAAGATTGGCTCTGGCGAGGACCTCGCCTTAATTACAAAGCCTGCGATAAAGAGATCTAGTGTTGAAGACGTGGAGAGTCCCACTCTGTTCCGGCGGAATACCGAACCAAATCCATCGTTTCGGAAACAGCTTCCTCCTGCTAATAAGGTGGATTTTCTTCCAACTGTTCCCCGTGAGCCAATGAACTTCCCCAATCCCTCGATTCCCCTATTTGGCAGTTCGCCTGTAGGAGTTCCTCTTTTCAATTCTCCAACAGCCCCACCATACAATCAGCTCTCAAGATACTCCGTTGAATTCCAGGAACTCAAGATCTTGGGCCGCGGGTCGTTCGGCGAAGTATACCACGTCACAAACCACATCGACGGACAAGACTACGCCGTCAAGAAAATTCCACTTAGCCAAAGACGACTTGAGCAGCTGCAATTCGGAGGTCAAAATCAGCTCGAGGTTATCATGAAGGAAATTCGAACCCTCGCCCGCCTTGAACATACAAATATTGTTCGATACTATGGGGCATGGGTCGAGCAGGCTCATCACTCGCACCCGCCTCCAGCCGAATACCACCCTTCTCACGCGACATATGACAGATCGCAAAACAACTTGCCTTCTCCAGACACTCCAAACGAGTCAAGCATGGGGATTGTCTTTGGACATTCTGAAAGTTCAAATCCCGAGTCCCAGTCAAGCTCTCTTCCTGGAGATCATAGCTTCAGCGAGAGCATTCATCGCCGGGACAGCCACGCAACTACGTCATCTCACCATTCAAAGAAAAGCTCACGAAGAGGGTTGGATGAAGATGATGATGACATTGAATCCATTCCCCGTACCTTCGACGGGAACACCTCTGTTGGTCAAACATCCACTTTTGGGGATACCGACGACATCTTTACAGATGGTCTGAGCCAAGACCAGTCTAAACTTCAAGTTCAACGCCGTTGCCGGCCTGGGCAGCAACCCCCCGCGGTCATCCTTCACATCCAGATGTCACTTCATCCTATTTCGCTCGGCGCGTACCTGAACCCTCAAGCCGCTCCGAAGTATGATGAATGTACACTCGCTAGGCGCCATTGCTTCCACCTACTGCCCTCGATAAAGCTTGTGATGGACATTGTTTCGGGTGTTGAGTACCTCCACTCAAAGGGAATCGTGCATCGTGACTTGAAGCCTGCAAATATCTTCTTGTGTGCACCAGAGAACAGCACAGAAAACATATGCGTCGCGTGCAGCTCCGGCGAAGCTTCCCCCATCCAGTTCTGTCGTCCCCGTATCGGGGACTTTGGTCTCGTGGCAGATATCTCCCACATCAACGATGCCTCACAGGGCACTATGACACCATACCGAGAGGGACAAAATATACAGCGGGTAGTTGGAACTGAGTTCTATCGTCCCCCAGCCAATCTATCTCTGCCTCTAGATGACCGGAGCTCACCGGTGGATTACTTCGAATATAAGATCGACGAAAAGCTCGATGTTTACGCGCTTGGTGTCATTCTCTTCGAGACTGTTTATCGTTTGAACACAAAGATGGAGAGACAATTCGTCTTGAGTGATCTGACTCGTGGGTCAGGCCAGGACCCGTCCGAGTGCACCATTTTCCCTGCCGATTTCGCCGCCAAGATCGATTATGGTTCGATCGTGCTGGACGACGGAATCTCAGTCGCGGATTCTCTCATGACGTGTATTAAAAAAATGTTGGAGCCCAAATCGCAGCACAGGTGGAGCTGCCAGGATGTCAAGGCACATTTGCGAGCGATGAAGAAAGCTGTTCGCCGATTCGAGGAAACGCAGAAGTGACCTTGGAAGTGTCTGAAACAGAGACAATCAATGACCACGGATTTAATACCATATACCCAAATAACGATACAAATGCATACTCCCCTCTTATGAAGCACAAGATGAAAATCAGCATTCGGGCCTCGGCCAAGTAGCTCTCCCCACATTCTTCACAGGCGACCGAGCTTGGACTTCCCCGCATAAGACCACCCTGTACTTCCAATCACCAAATAATCAAATACAACCATATTACCATTTACTAGTTATCTACCCATCTTCCCATAAGACTACCTAGGTAAATACTACTTCATAATGGCCGACACTCTCCGCCCCGCAACAGCTCCATACAGTGAACCCCTTCTCCCGCAACTAGACGTCCGTAACCCATACTATACAGACCTGCACCACAACCTGCGCGCCACCGTGCGCGAATACGTCGACACATACATCTCCCCCTACGCCGCAGAGTGGGAAGAAGCAGGCCAAGTCCCCGAAGCCGTACGCCGGCGCCACTGCAAGCTGGGCTACAGCATTGTGCATCCCCTCACGAGCGAGGAGGACTCAGCCGGTATCTCTCTTCCTGGGAATGTGCCGCGCGAGAAGTGGGATACGTGGTGCTCGCTGATTGTATCGGACGAGCTCACGCGCGTTGGATATGTCGGTGTTATTTGGGGGCTTGGTGGTGGTAATGGGATTGGATGTCCTCCTGTTGCGCGTTTCGGTAATGCTGAGCAGAGGAAGAAGTGGCTTCCTGGTGTTGCGAGGGGGGATATTAGGTTCTGTTTGGGAATTACAGAGCCGGATGGTATGTGCTGCTTGCTTTTTGGTGGGAGTATATCTTCTGCAGACATGGTTCGCTAACTTCGCTTACTTTTCAGCCGGGTCTGATGTTGCTAATATCCAGACTACGGCTCAGCGGGATGGGAATCACTACGTTGTGAATGGGTCGAAGAAATGGATTACCAATGGCATCTGGGCTGACTATTGCACTGCTGCTGTTCGAACTGGCGGTCCTGGCAGGTCTGGTATTAGCTTGCTTGTTATCCCCTTGGCTACTGCCGGCGTGACTCGCAGACGTATGCATAACTCGGGCGTGAATGCCAGTGGTGGGTGCTTCTTTTTCAGACCATGTGAATACATCGCGAATTAACACAACTTAGGTTCAACCTTCATCGAGTTTGAAGATGTGCGCGTCCCTGTGGAGAACCTCGTCGGCCAAGAGAACAAGGGATTCCCTCTTATCATGTCGAGTGAGTCTTCTTAAGCCAACAGGTTTAATTAGCTGCTAATAATTTATCCAGACTTCAACCCAGAGCGCCTTGCGCTTGCCTGTGCATCCTTGCGACTCGCCCGAGTCTGTGCCGAAGACGCCTACAACTACGCTATCAAACGCGAGACGTTTGGATCTGCACTGATTGAAAAGCAGGCGATTCAGTCCAAGATCTTCAAATTTGGCCTCATGATCGAGCCAGCCTATGCGTTCATGGAACAGCTTGTGAATATCCTCGAGCTAACGAAAGATCGTCCTTCCGACGATGTCAACATTGGTGGCATGACTGCCTTGCTTAAAGTCATGTCCACCAGGGCTCTGGAGAAAAGTGTTCGAGAAGCGCAGCAGATTATGGGGGGTG
This sequence comes from Penicillium rubens, assembly GCF_028828025.1. Taxonomy (NCBI): domain Eukaryota; kingdom Fungi; phylum Ascomycota; class Eurotiomycetes; order Eurotiales; family Aspergillaceae; genus Penicillium; species Penicillium rubens. Next base: position 1,173,675 of record NW_026890601.1, on the reverse strand, counting down.
CTGGCTATAACAAGGCTGGGAAAGGTGCTCGAATCGAGCAGATTAGTCGTGATGCTCGGGTTCATGTAGTTGGTGGCGGAAGTGAGGAGATTATGGCGGGATTGGCGCTGAGGGAGGAGACAAAGGCTATTCGCACTCGGCGAAAGGCGCTTGAGAAGAGGCAGTCCAAAGTATGAAAGAATATTGGGTTCCCCATAGGCATATATACATGTAGTTATGTGTGAGTCTACTAAATGATACTACTAGGTAGGATTATTTATTTGTTACGATAACTAGGCAGTCAGCGGTTGATTTGCTTACTGGAGAATAACTAAGGCGTCGGTATTCCCTTCTACAACATAGAGTAGACTGCGAAGGGGCATAACGGTCAAAGGTCAAATGCCTCACATTCCCAAATTTCATGCAATGGATAACAAACCGAACGATATAAGGGTATGATTAAGGTCCACGGGTATTTTCAAGAAACGCCAAAGAAGCCCAAGTCACAAACAAATAGTCTGTCAACCCTATTAAACAATATAAGGCTTCGCATCGGTACCGAAGATCAAATGAGGTCTCTCAGCAGCAATCTTAAGAACAGTCTGCGCGAAGACCGAGTTGGCCCACGCGAACCAAGGACGGGTATAGTCCTTGATGTTCGTAACATTAATAGACTCGTGGACAAGTCCAAGCAAGCTGGAGTTACGAACGAGGTTGAGGTTTCCAATGATCTCATCGTCGTCATCAGAGGTCATAGCCTGGACAAGTAGAGACATGGGCCAGGCGTTCTCAAGACCGATATGTGGACCACCGATGCCGTGGAACTGCGGACCTACCAGGTAGTACGGGTTGGAGGCCTTGTCGGTGATCATTTGGCGTGTATTCTTGTAGACGGTGTCTGATTTGTCCACAAAGCCGAGGTAAGGCAACGAGAGCAGTGAGGGGATGTTGGCGTCGTCCATGAGAATACGTGACCCATACCCGTCAACTTCAAATGCGTAGACATCTCCATATTTGGGGTGTTGAACAATGCCGTGGTCGCGAACTGCCTTAGCTAGCTTGGTGCCGCGTTCCTGTAGGTCTGCGACGAGACTTGCAGGTCCACCGGCTGCCTTGATGACTTCCGCCGTCTTTTGGAGCTGCACGGACATCATAGCGTTCGGTGGAATGAAAAAGCCTAGAATTGTAGCATCATCACTAGGACGGAAGGCGCTGCGAATTAGGCCGGTCTCGCTATTTAGCGGATTGCCAACACCAGCTAGGTTGAGAGTCTCGGTGCCAATGGTAGTCTCGCGCTGGAACGTGTACTGGTTTTGGATGAATTGGCCATGGGTATTGAAGGTGGGCTGAGACTCAGCATCAATTGTTTTCAGCACAGTTTCGAGCGCTTTATACCATCGGTCCGTCAAGAACTCAGTTGAACCAGTATTCTCGTAGAACTCGGTGCCTAGCTGTAGGAAATGGGCCAGGGAGTCAAGTTCATACTTGCACTCAAATACAAAAGACTCATCATAGGCTGGATGCACGGTGTCTTTTTGGGTGCTGGCTTCCGGCTTGATACCGCTGAGAGCCGGTGGCTGGAAAGCATTGCAATAGGGCGACTGGATGACGAACTCGGACTGCGTGTTGATAGCACCTAGGATGAGCGAGTAAAGACTCTTGTCCTTAGCAGCCAGTTTCTGGTAGTTTTTGAGTTGATTTGTTGAGTCCCGAAGCCACTCAGCGTTGATATCTCCCGTCACGATGAACGTCTGCACTCCGGTCCATTGCGCACCGTCTCGCTTGGCATTGGTGCCGGATGATGTTGATCCGTTCGTATGCCACCGAATTGTGGTATCTAAGGTATTTGGAAATGCATTTCGGAATAACTGAGCCAGGTCCTTATCGACTAGGCGCGAGGTGATATCGTCAATGACCTTCTCCACGGCGGGAGATGAGAATGTCCGACATGCTTCAGCAGGTCGCTGAAAGGGAAGGTTCAAGGGACCTCCACTATAGGGAGCGCTGTGATATTAAATCATTGTTTAGCATTTATTAGGCACATGTCGGATCGTAGATACTCACTGCGGTGTTGATGCATAGGAGGTGTAGTCTGGGCAGGCGCGTCGCAATATGGCTGGGTCGTCTCTGCCTGGGAGGGCGGCAGCCTGGAGCCCCAGCAGCGCGACTGCAAGGACGGCAGGAAGAGTCATGGCGCAGGTGTCAAGTCGGAAGAAATTGAGGGACAGGATTTCACTGCTACAAGGAAGAAGGCCGGGGTAAATAAGAGGGGATGTATGTCGATCCCAACCAGACAGGGATACATTCCACTACTCGCATAGAATTTCTCCGTGACTGCATGGGTGCATTTTGAGCTCCACGGCCCTGTATATGAATTCTAAGGGAATTTCCTCGGAGGAATACAAAGTACACCGCGAAATCGAGGTGACATTGGTCTAGGGACAATGTCACTCTTCCCCACATGAAGTGCGGAGAAGATCGACATCTCGGAATTTCCTTTTTTGGAGTTGGTATACTCTTCATGAGAGGAATGAACTGGATATATGCTTGGGTATTATATATCTATGCTTTTAGAAATTCATTGGACACCTCAATAATACTACAGAGATCACTTCTTCCCAAAGAAAGACATGATATTACCCTGTCCCGCAGCTTTGCCAGCCTTGGCCTTGGGAACATTGACTGCGGGCTTCTTCTTAGGCACCGGCTCATCCTCGGAGAAAGACTCCCAGGTTGCTTCTTCCCGGGTAACTGTAACAGATTAGTACATCTCGGCAAATCAATGGGTCTCAGCATGATGCACGGACCTAAGTATCCTTCCTCGTCCTTGACCGTCTTCTTCTTCATGACTTGCCGCTTGCCTCGTCGTCGGCCGCCCTGTACGGTCACTTCTTCTTTAAGTTCCGCCGGCTTCGATGGTGGCGGTTGCTCAACGGGCGTGGGCTCCCGTGGCTCGTCATCGGCATCGGGCATATCTTCATCTGGATCCATGTCAGCCGATACCTTTCCAGTTGGCGTTTGAGGGCCAGAGCGTACCGTCAGCCTCATCGTCATCATCGTCATCATCCATCATCTTCTTGAGCTTATCCTCGCGCTCTTTCCTGTTCTCACGGGTTGCTGCTGCTACTGTATCGGTACTATCAGGGAACAATTCTTCCGCCTCTTCTTCAGAGGCATCGTCAAGCACGACTAGAAGATGTTAGCTAATGTATCAAAGCCGAGTGAGGTTAACTAACCATCTTCTGCACTCGGTGCGGCCTGTAGTCAAAGTTAGTAAAATAAGATCAGTGACGAACAACAAAAATACATGAAAAAGGCAGCACGAGTGATGGCACGAACCGGTTCTGCGGGAACTGATGTCTTTGTCTTTGGCTTCGCCTTGGCGAAAGAGCTGAAAAGGTTGCCTTTTTGCTTTGCTGGTGCAGCTTTACCTGAAGGCTTTGAGGATGTCTGGGAGTTGGCAGCAGAGGATGGCTCAGACTTCGGTTCATCGGACTTGGTAGCTTCCGTCTTCGCTGGGGATGCTTCCTTCTGCAGCGGCCGCTTAGCGGGCACCGTCGACTCTGTCGAAGGCTTCGATGTCTTGGCACCCTGCGCCTTCACGGCTGGAGCTGCAGGCGGCGGCGGGCGCGCGCCAGTCCTCCGCTGGATCATATAAACATTAGATCGGGGTAAATCTGTCGAAGTAATCAATGGCCTACCTTGACGTTCCGATTCTGGATCATACCCCATTGCTTCCCACACTCCAATGGATCCTCCTGCCCGTGTGTACTCAAGATCTCCCGGTTGGCATCAACCAACACATTCAAATCCGGTAGAGCCGTAGGCTGAAGACTGTAGACATGGATTGTAGATATCGACTGGAATGTTGATTTCGCATCTGTTCCACTCATTCAGTACTGTCCATCACCGAGATCCCTGAATCTGCGTACCTTCCAAGTCTTCCTCCCGTGCTAACACGATCGAGGCAGTGCGAATTGAGTCCGAGGTCACATCCTGATTCGGCATTGAGCTTGGCAGGTATGGACTACTCTGCATCATCTCATCTTCATCGTCCGCATGGCCGTTCGTAGGGGCCGGCTCGGGCGCTTTCTGGATACCGGAGATGACGTAGGTAGCGTGGACGGTCTGTGGCTTCTTCGCATTCTCATTACGGTGGAATTCAAAAAGAATCCTATGCAACAGAGTGCCAGTGTTAGTTCCATACGATCTTTGTCATTGCGAACACTGAACATACTGTTTGGCGCGATTGGCGTGCACTTTGAGCGCGCGGCTTAATAGGCGATATGTGACCTAATCCCAATTAGCTCCTCCTTGTCTGAAGGACATATAGAAATCATACTGGGCGTCGCTCATTGAGAACATTCTCAGCCAGATACAACTTTGAGTCCATGGTTGCTGTTCAAATGCAAGTTGCTCTGACGCGTGTTTAACCACTTAACGCGTATCAGTCAGCGGGTCTTGGCATTTGCGGTCTTGCTCAGCGGCTCTCCACTCACGTTCTCTTCTTTCGTTTGCTGTCGCCGGGCGAACCCGGTTGGAATTTCTACAGAAAGAGCTGGAGCGCTCAGGGCTCAAGTCTCGATTCAATGGATCAGTCGTTCGATCTCCCAGACTCCACCGATTGGTTGGAAACGCCCCTTTCACTACTTGCGCCGTTCGAATCCTCGTTACGATGTCAGGTCTGCAAAGACTTCTTCGATAACCCCGTCATTACTTCATGCAGCCACACATTCTGCTCGTTATGCATTCGCCGTTGCCTCAGCACCGAAGGCAAGTGTCCGGCGTGTCGGAGCTCTGACCAAGAGCTCAAACTGCGTCGCAATTGGGCAGTGCAGGAACTCGTCGACGCGTTTAAATTGGCACGACCCAGTGTACTTGAACTTGCGAGGAGGGAAAACACGCGCCTTGCTAGGGGAGAGGAAGAGATAGAGAAGCCGGCCCAAAAGAAGCGGAAGGTCAATCACCTAGAAGAGGAGGAGCTACAGGTCCCAGAAACAAATTCGCAAGGCCGACGGACTCGTTCTCAAAAATCCATAGATAGCTCCGCACGGGAGCGAACTGTGCCTCAGATCGTCCCTGAGGTCATCGAGGACAGTCAGGACGACGAAGAATATATCCCCGGTATGACACTTTTATCACACGGATACCCGACCCGTCTAATCGCCTCGCAGAAGATGGGTTGGTTGCATGCCCAATATGCTTTCGCAAAATGAAGGAGGAGGCTGTATTTCCACACCTGAACGTACACCAACAGGAAGAAGACTCGCCCAAGAAAACCCCTACAAAGACAGCATCTTTCGGGTAAGTTAACTATATTGCATACGTCTATAACATGGCGCTAATTGATATTACAGGTCGTTAAAAGGCGCACCCCAAAAAGGCCTCAACCTCCCCAGCAAACAGCCCGAGCGGCTTCCGGCTATAAACTACTCCATATTAAAGGATAACGCATTGCGGAAAAAGCTCCGAGATCTCGGAATCCCCGACTGGGGACAGAAACAGCTGTTGCAGAGACGTCATACGGAGTGGATGAACTTGTGGAATGCAAATTGCGACTCCAAACACCCCAAGCCTAAGCGGGTATTGCTCCAGGAACTGGACATTTGGGAACGCACTCAGGGTGGACATGCAACAGCGCCGTCGCCATTCACCACTTCCAATAATGTGATGCGCAAGGACTTCGACGCCAGTGAGTGGTCAAACAGCCACGATGACGATTTCAAGCGTTTGATCGCAAATGCGCGTAAAAAGAGTGAGGCCAAGGCACGACAGACTATACCTGGAGGATGTCCGTCTTCATCTGGACAAAAGGAACCACAATCCCAGCAGGGTGCAGGATTACCGGTGGATGGTGCACGCGTTGAGTTTGGCCCAGACACAGATGGCAATAATGTCATTGACCTATCTGGGTGATCTCAAAACAAGTCATGTTGAGCTCGAATTGAGAAGCACCAAGAAGAGCAAGTTATTCTTCCACGTAAGGCAAAAATCTCTTCCGCAATTCGGGAGGCTCAGTTCGCTTGCATCGGACGGTCCTCAACAGACATGTTAGAGAGCCTGTCAATGATGTTATCTGCCAGCGCTGAGTCCGCACTTTTGGCCGCATGTGCTTGGCGAGAAGCCTCATCGGAGGCTTGCTTGACGCTGTCCAGTTCGGCAAGCCTCCTCTCGGTAACTGCTGCCTCCTCCTTCTCTCTCGCCTCTCTGTCGCTCTTCTCCATTGCCGCGAGCTCATCATCAATCTCTCCCTCGTCAATGACCGGGCCGGCCTCGTTCATGATGCTTCCGACCTCATCGACCTTGGTCATTTCTTCCCGCAATTCTTCAACGATGTCCTCAACCCTCTCAGCACCGCCGATCTGGGTATGCAGACCGCGAAGCACACCAGTGCTTGCCTGCATGACCTGGACCATGTCCACCTGGCCGGCGGCTTGCTCGATCTTCGAATAAACTTCTTCGAGCTGCATGAGAGTGTTGAACCTCTGCTGGAGGTTGTGTTCAGCCAGTTTCTTGGAACGCACGGCGGACAACGCTGAGATGCGGTTCTTATTCGCCAATGCCGTCTTTGCAGAGGCAGTCAGCTCGGCAATCTTTGCTTCAAGGCTCGTGACCTGTTTTGACATAGTCGACACCAACGTCTTGATGGATGCAATGGTTGTGTCCTGCTGGGTGATCTCTGCTGATTCATCTGCTGATTTGAACTTGATCGTCTAGCCACATCAGTTAATGGGTGGGTATTCTGGCCATGATTATATAGTCCAACTTACCCTGCCATCGTATGCAATAGCACCGCTATCGCGGGATAAATAGAGCAACAAGACATCAAAATCAGTATCTGATAATTCCGTAGCATCATTCAGTATGGCCGCGAACTCTTCAACAAAACTTTCCCTGGAGTATATAAGGTCAAGCTTGGATGAGTAGCTGCCAGTGGCTTTCTTGACTGCTAGGTCTGCCGCTTCCTGTAGGTTCTCTACCAAGACCAATTCCTGCACCTGCAGCTTCGGCGCTGAATCGCTCTCAGAACCTACGACAAACCCTTTCAGCTGCCGGGTTCCCCAGCTCATGACATTCCAAGGACTCAGAACCCCAGGATCAATTAACTTCCATTGACTTTTCTTTTGCAGAAGCCCGGCAGTGGTCTTGTAAACTGGCAATGGAATCATGGAATTCTTGCGCACTGCCTCATCCTGTAACACCCATTGATTAGCTCAAGACACTCTAAAGGAAAGATAATAGACCCACAAATACAGTGCCCAGAGCTACGGGTCTCCCCCACTCCGGACTCTCTAAATCCCGGAGCAGCGACTCATCCGTTCGCAAAATCAGGTGGTCGGTCTTCTTGCGCTTCGTGGGTGCTGTTCCACTCTTAGCTGATACGGTCGAGCCGGAACGTACCCGTACACCGCGTGATGAGGTATAACCGCGCTTCGCGGCTCGGTTGAGTGCTTGTTCCCATGCGGCAACGTTAACGGCGTAGCCGTCGGGGTTTGTCTTCTTCTGAGGCGTGAAGTCTGAGTAGAGAGAGGGTAAACGGTTTCTGAAGATATGGCATTGAGTAAGTACGGTATTCTTTCTGTGTTGTGGTCTTTGCGACTCGGTATTTACCTTCGGAATGCTTCCTCGTGAGTGAGAATATATTTCAGTAGTTCACTCATTATGCAAGCGTATGTTGAGGGAAAATGATGTGTCTCGCTCTAAGCAAATAATAGGACAAGTTGTTTTCTTCGGGCCTCGCAGACAAAGCAGATGGGGGAGTCACCTGGCGTCTGCGCATCTGCGCATCTACCGGACTGCATAGCTTTATCGATAAGCCCCACGTGACACGCGTCTAAATGTACATTGTGGTCCCGAACGGATGTTTCAAGAGTAGGGTGAGCAATTACAGCCTTTCTTTAGGCCAACAGTTCGCATGTCCTCTTACTCTTGATACAAGAGGTGTATATATTCGCACGCGAAGCAATACCCCACACACCTCTACCCGGAGTAAGGGTTAGACATCTAAAGGCAGTACTCAAATTCCTGTTTGAACATATTCGTATTCTATGCTTATATGCTATGATGAGGTATTAAGGCTGTAGTGAGTCTAAGCTCGTTCAAAGTCATCATTGGGTGGACTCTGAGAATCCAGAGGTCCCTGCGTCGTGTTCAGGGCTCCAGCATCCAGCTGCATAGGAGGCCCGACCAAAGACCGGCGATGGTGGCGCATGTCGAGTTTCTCGCTGGTCTCTTCAGTGTCCAGGGGATCCTCACTAGCCGGTGCTTCTCGGGTATCGAATCCCCTCGCTCCAAGATATTCGACTTTGACAGCATGGCGCAGATTGTCCACGAAGCTCTGCATCTCAGGCATGGGGAACACCCCGTCAGCCTGCAACACGTCAGCATAGAGACGCTCGGCTTCTTCCAGACAGGCTGAGGCCAGGGTGGGTTGGCCAGCTTTGAGCCATTGATCGGCAGCAAGGATGCTCCACATGCCGGCTTTTCGGCGACGCCCGCCCCATTTTGCGGCTCCCACTGGTGTCTTGGACGCATAGCAAGCTGCTACCCTTTCGGTGTATATAATCTGTCCCGCTGAGCCCACAAGGCCAAAGTCCATGACCCGCATGGCCCATTTGGCTGCGCTCTCAGTGGCTGACCCGCCGCGAGACTTGAGAAGCTCAACCGCTAGGGATAAACAGCGCAGTGCGTGCGGCGCATCTGAACAACGTGTGAGGTAGGAGTAGCACGCAGTCTCGAACATTTGGTCAACGCTCTCAAGCTTGATTTTGGCTGATGTGGCCAATGGATTTAGAAGCATACTAACAGCGCACATTTCGTGGGCACCAGCATGATACTTCCAGGCTTTGTCGTTGCCATAATCCGACCGAATCATCTCATATGTGGACGCCGCTAGCTTCCAATCGCGGAGCATGAACGCAAAGTCCGCCATCTTCCGCAAGATAGCCTCCGGGGAGTCTGGGCTATAAGAGTGTCGTGTTGGATCGTAGTTCCCGCTGTTACCACCCGACGAGCCTCCAATGCTTGAACGCGAGCTTGAACCGAAGCCAGCCCATCGCCGAGACATCGACATAAACCTGCCACTTATACCACGCCTCCGAGATGCAACCTGGTCGTTCCAGACAGCTACTTTATTTTCCATGAATGGAATGACGGACTGTACCACTAGTTCTCGAATGAATGCCCTAATCGCAGTAGCATCGGAGCCAAAGAGATATGGCGTGCCGTCAGTCCCGAGGTCAACCAAGGCTTCTGGAGAAAAATTAGCTTACGTCTGCTTGTGTGGTGACGAACAAACTTGCCTGCTTCGCCTGCCCCCGACAAATGCTCTGACGGCGAGAGCCATTCGCACTGGGGGACCTGCATGCTATCATCGTCTGTCACCACACACTGGCTGCTCCGAAGTCTCAAAAGATGACAGTGTAGCCCAAAGTGCCGCTTCATCTGATCATATAGTTTGATAGATTCCGTAATATCATCTCGTTCTTCGTCATGAACTAAAACGTAATATCGAAGATACTCCTGGTTGACCCAGTCCGGTGGCTGTTTGTCCCCAGTAGTACCATCAGCATAGAGCTGCCTGAGCGTCTCCAACGGAGCTGCGTTGCGAGAGCTGATGGCTATTACATTGGCCACTGGGTGGCCAAATGTCTCGTGAGGCGCTGTAGGTGCCGAGCACAACAGTTGTTGCAAAAACGACTTGCATAGTGGAGTTGTTGCAGGGAGTCCCAAAACGTCCTTTGTCCGTACCGATGCACCAAGCATGCCACCTGAAGAGTCTAACTGCTTGGCCAACACTTCTTCCATCTGCGCCAGGGGCCCAGAGTCTCGATTAGACGGAGTCCTGCCGATCCCTTTGAAATCGGCAAAGCGCACTCCATAGTCCTCCCAGGCACGACTCGAGCCTATACTGTCCCGAATCACGACCTTTCCGGAAACTGTTTCCCCAAAGGGCCGGATTAACTCCCAAAATCCACCCTTGAACCCCTTGTTCCTCACCAGATCGTCGGTATCCTCGGAGGCGTGGACTGCGATCGTGGGTGAGAATGACCGGATAATTGATGATCTTATATCTTCCGAGCCGTCGGATCTTCCATCAAAAGGCGAACCGATCGATGACCTTGCCAACTGCGGGGTGGAAGACCTCCCAGAGCGCGAGTGCGACGAGCCAGATCGTATTGGTAATTCGGCGACCGTGGCTGAAAGAGGGGTCGGCGATGAGACGGTCTGGGATTCTGCCAGTTCGGCGTCTAAAGATTGAGTTGTTTCATGCTCCCCGGGGTATCGTGATGGTGATGTGGATGCGACTCGCGCAACGCCGGGGGAGAAGGACGGCGGAGGTTTGACCGGAGCAGCATCTCCGGGCGATGTCATGGGCGGACACCTGCTGCTTTGTGCAGATTTAGAGCGAGTGTATTTGATGGACAGGCCCCATCGACTGGTAGATGAGGTCGAACGAGGTGTAATAGAGCGAGTGGGATGCGGCTTCACGGAGGTGTTGTTGGGGAGAAAGCCAAGTTGACGGATTCGGGCCGATAAGCACTGACACGGGCAACGAAATAGAGCGACAGGACCCGTGGACAGGTTGGGCACTAGAGCTTTTAAGAAGGTGGAGAATTATCTTGTCGATTGTAAATGCAATACATAGTACTTTCAGGCAGAGGCTGGTTGATCTCCAACTGGTGATGCAAACCACGTGAGAGCCATGCTTATCGACAATCAAACTGACTCACTTTCTCAGAGCATCTGACCTGGCTAGGTTCAATGCCGTTGCGCCCTTTCGTGTATCTATTTAAGACTTTTGGTCTCTCTTCAGTTGAAGCTCCACTTACCCGCACTCTAGCGAGAAGAGCTGGTCAAATAGGCCTGTTTCAACATCTACCCCTCCGAACCTACTCTGCATCCGTACCTTGTCGCACTTCCATGCGCAACCCCGAATCGGACCCGGACTTCTCAGATCGAGTCAGAAAGAGGCGGCGCATTTCCTCCCCAACGCGGGAAGGCTCATATCCAACCATGAGCCCCGCCATGCCTACCATCGAGCTCACTCCGCTTGAGAGCACCCTACGAACCCTACTCCTCGATGTCGCCCATTACATCACCGAACAGAAGATCCCCGAGGGAGGCAGCACCGCCAAAGATCACTCCGAAACTGTCTTGCGCTTCACAGGTGGGTGGGTCAGGGACAAGCTGCTCGGAGTCGATAGCCATGATATCGACGTGGGCATCAGCAACATGACGGGATACCAGTTTGGTATGGCCCTAAAAGACTACCTGGATGTTCCAGAGCATCTTGAAAATTACAAGAAAGGCCTACCGAATGGGGAAATGCACGACGCCATTGTGAGCCTTCACAAGATTGAGGCTAACCCGGAGAAGTCAAAGCACCTCGAGACCGTCACAACCAAGATCTTCGGATTGGATATTGACTTGGTCAATCTACGGAAGGAAACATACACAGATGACAGTCGAAATCCTCAGATGGAGTTCGGCACCGCTGTCGAAGACGCACTGAGACGCGATGCAACTATCAATGCACTTTTCTACAATCTTAATGAGTCACGGCTGGAGGATCTCACAGAGAGAGGACTGGACGACATGAAGAAGAATATTATTCGATGCCCAATGGAACCATACCAAACCTTCAAAGATGACCCACTGCGTGTGCTTCGATTGATTCGCTTTGCCAGCAGACTTGGGTACCAAATCGAGGCCGAAACCGAAGCCGCTATGCAGATTGAAGATATCCGCGAAGCATTGAAGCTCAAAATTAGTAAAGAGCGCGTGGGAACGGAGGTTGAAAAGATGTTGCGTGGTGAGTCATTGCACTTACCCGATACTTTACATTTCTGACAAGTCGTGTCTGATATCTTAGGGCCCGACCCTCGCGGTGCATTGCAGTTCATTGATCGACTCCAACTGTTCCCCACTATCTTCGCTAATCATCATGACGACGTCAAGGCTGATACATCAACATGGCCCCTTGCCTACAATACTTTGGCACGATTGCTGCATCCAGAGGCTGGTGACAGCGAAGAAGTTCAGGCAGTTACTAAGCGCATTCGTGGGGTCCTATTCCGCGACGAAACTACCATATACTACGCCTGGATGATTGCAACCTTTGCTCCCTGGACATCGATTCCCGGCCGCACCGGGAAAGGAAAGCCCTTGCCCCCGCGAGCGGTTGAGGTTGGCAGGGAGAGCCTTCGCAGTGACAATAAGACGCTCAATGCGCTCCGCGCTGCTGCTCTGCATTACAAGGAAACAATCGCAACCAAAAATGCCCTTCTCACCAACCAGATGAGTGGAACACCGGCAGAAATCCGACAGCGCGTTGGGTTGCAAATGCGATCGTGGAATAAGGACTGGAAGTTTTGCATTCTCCTGGCTATCTTGCAAGAAAATATGGCGCTCCGTGACTTTGCAGAAGGTAAGATCCATCCCGTTGGTTTTAAGATCCCATTCTCACGATGTTTAGTGGCCGGTGAGTACGACCATTTCCTTGCGTACATTGTAGAAAACGATCTGGAGGGTGTTTGTGAGCTCAAGCCCATTGTAAACGGGGACGAAATTATGAAAAGCCTGGGAGCCAAAAAGGGACCTTGGATGTCCAAGGCAGTTAACATGGCCCTGGAATGGCAACTTCTTCATCCTGATAGCACCGACAAGGAAAAGGCGTTGGAGGAGATCGCCCGTCGACGAGCAGAATTAGAGTGACGTTGAAGATCCCGATGACAAATGAAAATCCGATTCGCGGACAACATTAAAGTAGAACTTTTACAACTTCCTCTTCTTTTGTAAATATTTCAGCAATGGATAAACTGCGCAAAGAAGCCCGAGAGGCGCTCGTGCAGAACCCTGGCAAAATGCCAGTCGGTTTCTTCCCCGCCGTTGCGGCTGCGTCCAAAAGTGATTTGGCTCAATTATGGCAAGACGTTGCTGCTTACGATCACTCAACGCATTTGAATGTATGATTCTACCAATTGAATAAAGACAAATGCACTAATTTTTCAGATCTGTGAGAGCCTCGTCACCGTGACCAGTTATATTGACTACTGGGATGGCATGCTGCCGAAAGACCAAGGCCCGCGACCCTTGAAACCAGCCGAGGCCAAAGCCGTGAACAACTTGTTCGACTGGGCCAGTGCTGCTGCTCTGCCTTCGTCCGATTTCGCAGTCGATTTCGATGAGACTGCCGAGGTTTCAGACGGTAAGTTCTTTCTATAAACATCTGAAGCCTTTACTAATTATGCCACACAGATATCATCAAAGCCCAGAACGAGAGTCGGTTTAGATCCGAGCTCGCACTGGAGCTGATTTTGGTTCTAAACAAGCCCTTGGCAGGATTGCCAAATGGCAAGCCAGACAATGCGGCCGATATTCTTCTCGCGGGCGCATGTTTTGCCAACGAGCAAAACCCATGGGCCACATCAGAGAGCTACAATGCGGCATCGATGCTCATGAGCGTGTGGGTGCAGGACACTCATCGTGGCAATACATTCTGGCCTGCTATCGACTTCATCCTCAGAGAGAGGATCAGGCCTCTCTTTGCAAAGACAAAAAACCCCGCCATCACCAGTGCCGGCCGCAAAAACTTCCATCCTCAGACTCTGCCTCGCTTCGGTGCAAGCGATCTGGATGCATCAGCGAAGCCTTGGAAGACTACCGATATATACGTCGCATCTGTGCTGTCTTGGATCCTCTCGCAGTACCAACCCGAGGACAAGACACAATTCGAAGCGCACTTCCAGCTTTTCGTGCCCACCATCCTAGCAATGGTTGACGACAACAATCTCCCCTTCAAAACAAAAGGCTGTGCCCTACTCACTCAGCTGCTGCAACCGATCCAAGAAAGTAACTCAGACATCCTCCGACGAACCAACCTCACCTCTGTCTTCGAAGACGCCGTCGCGCCATGTCTTCTATCCCTACCATCCATCACACCCGAGGACAGATCCTTAGATCTACTAGGAGCAGCATATCCAGCCCTCCTCTCTACCTTCAAAACCGCCTACAAAGGCCCCACCCAATCCGAAAAGGATAAAGAAGCCTACACGACCAGCCTCACCAAAATCCTCCGATCAAACCTCATTTCCTCATTCCACCACGTCAGCTCCAGCACTCCAGCTACGGGCTCAGCAGCATCCTTCCCACACCCCCGTCTCTCGACTTTCCTCCTAGAAAAGATAACAATCGTTATCAACGAGCTAGGAATCCACACTACAAAGTACCTCCAAGAACTGATCCCAGTCCTCTTCACAACACTATCAAACCCATTCGGCACAGCACACCCCCAACTCTTGCTAGCTGCAGCAGCAGCTACACAAGCGGTGATCAAGAACGCACACCCACGGATATGGCGCTGGCGCGGTGAGATCCTGAGTGGGCTGTGTTCGTGCTGGCTCCATATTGCCGAGGATAACAGGGACTCCGTGGCTGAGCTGGCTAGGTTGAAGCGCGAGTTGCAGCAGACGCTGCAGGTTTTGAGGCTTGTTTTGCTGAACCCTGTTACTATTGCAGCTGATGTCCCAGAGCCGGAACAGGTGCAGGTCAAGGAAAATGTAGAGAAGGAGTTTCAGGAGCTTGTTGATGCGGATGCAGAGCTTAAGGGTCTTTTTGCTTGATCGTTATTGGCATTGTATGTCTGGGGTGTTATCTAGGGAAAACATTATAGCAACAATTATGGCAATCTCGATTGAAGATGTCTGCTGGGTTTAAACAAATTTGCTCTTGGTATCTGGGTGGTAGGAAGTGGACACTACCCATAGAACCTTTAATAACGTAGAATAAGATGCAGTGAGGGTATCAATTTGTTGCTCTGAACGCTAAAACAAAACGAAAAACAGATACTCAGTTCGTAGCATCACGGATCAACCCGCTGCTTGAAGAGACTCTTCCCGCGCAACCACTGGCGGTACCGTTTATACCTCTTCTTCTCATAATCCTCTCCGACGACAGTAAGACCATCCTCAGAGACATCCAAGAACTCAGCATAGGCAAGCATGTTTACCCCAGCCCTCGCCTCCAGCGCAGATTCCTCGACATTGCACTTATTCGCGTACTCCAGAAGATCGAGATTGTAGCCGTGGTCTTGCAGCGATGAAGCAGTCATTTCATCTTCGGATGTGACGACAAGTGGGACCTTAAGCGGGTGGTTGATGTACCGCTCGTATTCTTCTGCCTCGCCACTGGTGACAGAGGGGCTCAGCGAGTCATTGACTAGCTGGCCGAGGGTCCACTGGGCGATCTCTGCTTTGCTGGGGGTGGTATTGGCACCCGGTGGGTCGATGGGTGGGATGCGGGATACGTGGGGGATTTTGAAAGCTGGCTCTTTGATGATGCCCGCGAGAGGGGGTTCTTTCTCAGACGAGGGGGCTTGGTGGGCCCATGTGTGTGCGGATTCGGGTACTGATGTCGTGACTGATGAGGCGCGACTGCGGCTGTCGGAAGGCTCCTGGATCTTCACGCTGCGCTGTGGTAGGCGCTCGCGCTGGATTTGCTCTGGCGGGATTCGCGGCACGAAGGGGCTGAGATCGGGGACTGGGTGTCCTGGGCGGACTGGGGGTAGGTATCGGGAGGTGGAGTTCATTTTCAAGGAGAAAACTTTAGAGAGAGAAGACAGGGCGAGTGGTCGGTAGTATTCCAGCCAGAAGTCATCGAAATGTGAGAGTGGTGCTTTGGGATGGAATGGGAGGGGTGGGAACTCCCTGGGCTTTAGATTTTCGGGTGTGTACCACGAGATGTAGCTGGGTTTCTTTCTGTTGAAGTGGGATTTGGGATCGGTATGGTGGAGATAGTAATCCGTAGGAAGATCCCAAAGCATCGGAATGCCCTGCGCGAAGGTGTAATTCCCAAGAAAGAGATTGTATGCCTCTTGACGCTGAGCATCAAGGAAAGAATTGTTGTAATACCGCTTGAAGCTTTCCACCATATCTCGAGAATGGCTGCTCCATTGATTGATCTTGCGGTAGGTAGCCATGGTATTCACCAAATGCGATCCGCCGTACTGAATAGCGATCGTGTCGCCATGGTCATGCCACATGTTCGTGAAGAGATTGACAGCATCTGTATCATACTCTACAGTTGTGTCGTCTATCACACCCAGAGCATGGAGCTGATAGCCAAGTGCCCTCTTGCCAATGACGAACTGTGCAGCATTTGTTCGGTCGAGGCAATCAATGCAGTTGGTCCTTGCGACACCGTTTTGAAGCTGTAAGCCGGATTCTGCGTCATCCCCATTCTTGAAAAAGCCGATTTTGGGAATGATGTGGCCTGCGATATCTTCTAACGTCTCAATAACATCCTGATCCCGGCTTTTTGCAGCACGGCTCATGTCCCATGCCTCGTAAATGAGCTTTTTATCCTCGGGAAGAAACTGGTTCAGGTAAGTCACAGCGTTGGTGAACTCTTTGAGAAGTATTGACTCTCTTGGAGTTCGTTCGCGGGATTTGACCAGGTTCAGGACATAGACTGGAGCGCCATATCTTCGAAATAGATCGTCGAAATGCAACGCCGCAGCCGAATAAAATGGATCCACGAGATTAAGCTCAATATCCGGTTTCGGCGATACCCCCGTGTTATCTTGAGTCCAGTGAAGAGGAATGCTCCCACGATGTTGAACATACGAAGTATAATGGGGGTTTGCATGAAGTCCTGGGCCAGCAGAATGGAATGATGTTGTTGTCTGTTCACATACAATCTGTTCGGTCTCCACATCGTTGGCCACGTATCCCAGGTCGTTTGCGCCTCGCTTCAGGAAGCGTGCCCCGGCAAAGAATCGGGATCGACGCGCGATGATTGTGATGTAGACCACTCGTCCATAGACACTCATCTTTGACTGATCCACATATCCATGAATGATAGGTAGACACCACTCGTAAGGGTTCTTAAGGGCCTCAGCTGCAGGGGAAAGGAGATGATGGTTCCAAATAAACATGGAATGGTAATCATGTGAAGGCGGATGTGGATGGCCATCCCGGTGGGCCTCGCGATCCCGGCAGATATTATGCTGGAGTGTGCGAGTGATGTCGTAGGAATAGCTGAAATAGAAAGAGCGCGATAAGTCGAGATTATTTAGAATCGCAATATACCGTGCCTCCTCGGAATGCTTCTCGGCCTTAGGATGTGAAGGCTCCGAGGTGGTCAATGGGATCAGCTCGGTTTCGTCGATTTGATAGACATTGTGACCACCAAGCATGGCAACCTGGCCCCTCTTGGTAACGAGTAGCATGTAGTATGCACCTGTGAATCGGATGAAGCCAAGCAATGCCCATGCGCTGCACTTCTGTTTCAACCCGCCCGAGCTCTTGTTGCCGTCGTCGATTGCATCCAGCAACTGAACCATCTCTCTTTTGTTGTATACCATGTCATCCTCAGTAATATTCAGCTCTCCGGAGTCCGAGGTGCGATCAATTTTCAGAATCCGAAAACGAGTCTCCGCAAGATTGATCCCGACCATATAGAATCGAGTCGCGGTTTCGTACAGCGTAAATTTGTGCATTCGGTTGATCCCTTCGTCCTCCGAGTTGTCTGAAGCTGATCGGTGTTTCTGCGCGAAAGTCGGCGAAGCCTCTCGCTCAAAGGAAGTTGCTACCCGTGGCTCTTCATCTTCCCCATCCCCTTCTTCTTCCTCAATCCGAGCCCCAGGCGGTTGGTTGTAAGGCAACGGGAATTCCGATACGACTGAGGCATCGTCAACTATTCCAGCGTCATTGGTGCGCTCTATTCGCGAAGAGGGTCTGACGCTCGTCGTTTGGGTGGAAGTTGGTCCCCCTGTGGCTTGCTTCGCCAAATTCGGGTCTGAGGGAATCGGAAGATGGTCATCGTGGACAGATGGTTCCTGGGACACCAGTCCAATCAGAGAAACATCATCAAAGCTCTCCATAGCTCAAGGGATTCAAATAGGTTGAAGATGCAGCTGAAACAGCTGCATACTGCATATCCAAGGGATTTCAAGTCAAAGGCGGATGTTATGAAGTTCAAAGAGAGAGAGACCTCGGGAGGCCCCACACATGACGTCGCCGTAAATAGCGGCCAGTTGGTCATAATCCCCATTTTAGGGCTATCTGTCTGATTTTGATCTATATAACTACCTACCTAACTACATATGTAGGTACCTACATACTGTGTTTGTTGTATACCTAAGTATGTCTAATGTAGGCGCTCCCATATCAAATCCATAACTTCAATAGATTTTCCCTTTAACTTATACTCATCCATCTGATTGCTATCGAAGGAACTATCAGCTAGTATAGAAGTCGTACTCCTATTATGAACTAAATAAGCTATATTCCTCGGAGGCTAGATATAACGCTTACTATCGAGTAGGCGTGTAGTTCCCTAAACTTCTCCCGTACACGATCTGTTCGAGGCACCTAACAAGGCCTCTTTATCTTTAACCATATCTAGCTTAAAGCGACGGTATGCCTCATCTACATAGGGAGGAAGACTATCTCGGGTACTAGTTACGCTCGATCGCTTTTACTAGTTTCTTATTACTCGGGGAGTATGAAGTTGGTACTGGGAAGAGGGAGAAAGGAGGGAATGAGGGAATGAGGCTCTTTTTCTACTAGTTAGCTTACAGCCCCCAATCCCTGTATCTATAATCAGGCACTCTCATTCTAACAGGCACTCGAATATTCGCTCTCGAGCATAAAATGCGTTCTCTCTCACATCGGTTCCGTAGAATAAAGAGCATAGGAACGACTACATTTAAGAGGGTTTTACACTCGCGTTCGCAGTTGGATAATTCCCGTACTCCAAACATTGGACCAACAGATACCCCGCTTGTCGACGAAGTTGTCCTCACTCCCACATCAGAAGATGAGCCCAGCGATCTCTGGGACCGCGCAGAAAAGGCTCTGCGAAACAGTCCCGATGGTCAGACCAGAAAGATAATGGAGACGTATTTGTCGATTCTCGAATCAGAGCTGGGATTTGAGATCGCGGGGATGGCATCTTCCGATCGCCAGAAGCAGTTGTCTAATTTCACCGTCAATAGAATTCAAGCTCTTGACGAGAAGAAATGGAGAGTTCGGCTACGCGAAAATCACGTTTCTGTCGAAAGCATCTTAACTGGGATCGCGAACAATGTGCTGGCCGTGAAGGATATCGTCTCCACGGCCGCTGCTGCGGATCCGCATGTTGCGCTGGCTTGCGCAGGAGTCACAGTAATTTTATCAGTGGGTTCACCTGTCTTTTTTTTTTTTTTTTTGCCCCTTCGAGGGTTTTTCAGTCATGTGTAATGAAGGGGATTGCTAAGGCTCGGGCTTAGCTGCTCATTCGGTCAGTGAACGAACACAAGGCGCTGCTGTCCGGCTTTGACTATACGTCGAAACTGATTTGCCAATTCAATGTGATGGGGAAACTATACATGTCGCGCAAAGATGTTGTTCTTGCCAGCGCGGACGATGCCGCCCGGTTTGCGACTGAGTTCGAAGCCAGTATGCTGGATCTCTATTCAGGGGTCCTGGAGTTCCAGGCCCGAGCTCTGTGCCATCTCTCTAGACACCCCATCCGACAGAGATTTATAGAGACGTTCGAAGTCGACAGTTGGAAGGGAAAACTAGCTGATATTAAGGACTCAGAGACCCTGTGCAGGAACTTTACTTCTGTCATTGACTCAGTGAAATTGCACAGCGGCCTGGAAAAGCATGAGCAAAACCTTTTAAAGGTGAGGGAAAATACTGATGACATCTTGCACAGTCTGAGAAAGCAAACCGGCCCTCAAACCGCTTCTGCGCGGGATGAGTTTCTCAAGGTGCTTTATACTTCCTGTTACGAGGACCATAAAGACAGAAATCAGGAGGCAGTTCAGGGCACGTGTGAATGGTTCACAACTAATCCTCTGTTCGAAGGGTGGAGGGACAATACATCATCCTGCCTCCTTTGGGTTTCTGCGGACCCTGGCTGTGGAAAATCAGTGCTGGCAAAAAGTCTAGTCGATCACAAGATCCGAAGGTCTGAAAAGCAGGTCATTTGCTACTTCTTCTTCAAGGATGACCATACAGAGCAAAAGAGTGCAGTAAATGCCTTGTGTGCCATACTACGCCAATTGTTCCTCCAAAATGAGAAGCTTTTACACAAATCCATACTTGACGATTTCGGAAGAGACCCAGGTTGGCTTACCAAGTCTTTCTCTAGCTTATGGGACTTGCTGGTCAAAGTGGCTAGCAACCCAGATGCCGGGGAAATCGTTTGTGTTCTAGACGCTCTAGATGAATGCGAAGGTGGTGGATGCTCTCAACTTATCCAAGCTTTGAACAGATACTACCGCAGGGTGAATAGCAAGTCGTTATTGAAATTCCTAGTCACGAGTCGACCATACGCCCATATACTGCGCGAGTTTCAGCCTCTGAAGAACCATGTGCCAGAAATCCACCTGAGCGGCGAAGACGACGTTGAGACAGAGAAGATATCCGATGAGATCAATCTGGTCATCCACAACCGCGTCGAGGAAATGGGCGATCGTCTCCAGCTTGAAAGTCACGAACGAGCGTTTCTTCGCAATCAGCTTCTGCTCATGTCTCATCGGACGTATCTCTGGGTTACCCTGATATTTGACGTGATTGAGAACAGCATCAGCTACACCAATGCGAGAGTACAGGAGATCATCCACACACTCCCAAGGACAGTCGACGAAGCGTACGAGAATATCCTGGCTCGGAGTCCCGACCAGGAAAAAGCCAAAAGACTGCTCCATATTGTTGTGTCTGCTGTCAGGCCCATGACCCTCAAAGAGACGAGGATCGCCCTTGCAATACGCCCAACTGACCGCACATACGAGGATCTCGATCTCGAATCGGAGACACGGTTTCCCGCCGTGGTGAGAAATCTGTGCGGACTTTTCGTGACAATCATCGATTCAAAGATATATCTGTTGCATCAGACCGCAAAGGAATTTTTGGTGAAGAAGGCAGAGACAGGAGATACATTCACACCACGGACGGAGCCCAGATGCTCAACAAGTTATTCGACTGTCGAGAATCGGCCACATAGTGATATCGCCTTCTCCCACTGGAAGCATTCTTTGGTGCCAACCGAATCAAACAGTATCCTAAACGAGATATGCATCGCATATCTCTTGTTCGAAGACTTTGAGTCTTGCCTGAACCCGGAGCAGAATATCGGGGAATATACTCAAGAACATGTTTTCCTAGAATACGCGGCCAAGAACTGGGCTGAGCACTTCCGTAAGTCGTCGAGCGAAAGGCAGTCGGCGATTTTGGAATCAGTGAATGAAGTGTGCAGGGTAGGCTCCAGGCGGTTTAACGTGTGGTTTTCTACATATCTGAAAGCCAACGGAACCAACGAAACCAACGAAACCAACGAAACCAACGAAGCCAGCGAAACCTACCTAACCTACACACCCAACGAAACCAACAGTTATTTCTCGTGTTGGGAGGATGGGTCTCACTACTCTGAACTGTTGTTGGCATCATATTTTGGCCTAGACTTAAGAGTCAAGGCTATAATAGACGCTACCGGTCTAGACACCACTGGTGAAGGCTTGAGCGACAAGGACTTGTTCTCTCCTAGCTCCCCTTTGGCGTTGGCTGCTCAAGGTGGACACGAGCGGGTTGTGGATCTACTCCTAGATGCGGGGGCTGGTGGTGCACCCTCTGACATCCGTGATGGATCGTATGAGCCTCTGGAGAATGCTGCTAAGAATGGCCATTTCCGGGTAGTGGAGATCCTTCTGAGCCTGGAAAAGGCTTTCCTAGACACAGAATGCCTTTCAAAATCTAGAGCACTCTACAAGGCAGCAAAAAATGGTCACGAGGCAGTTGTGAAGCTTCTGCTAGCCTCTGGAGCTGAGGCAGACCGTGATCCCGTCTATGAGTCACCGCTCTTGTCAGCCGCCGAAGGTGGCCACTTGAAGATCGTGAGGCTCCTGCTGGAACAAGAGGGCATTGACCTAACGCGGCATATTGAAGGGGGCAACACACCACTTATTCGGGCTGCAGCACGAGGTCACGACACGGTAGTTAAATTTCTTCTCTGCGTCGAGGGAGTTGACCCAGATTGCCGGAACCACGCCGGCTATTCGTCCCTGTGCCTGGCTGTAAGGGGAGGTCATACTGAAGTGGTCAAGCTTTTGATCGCAACAAACGCTGTCCAACTTGACATGAAAGACGCCCTGCAGCAAACCCCACTGGTCTCGTCTCTTAGAGAAGGGCACGATTCAATATGCAAGCTCCTCCTCGGCAGTGGTGCACAAGATGTTGGATGGGACGATATCCATCCAGGTGGGCGCACCGCATTGTCAATCGCCGCTGAGCTCAGTAACGAGACCATGTTCGATCTCCTTTTAGGTACGGGAAAGGTGAAACCGGATTCCAAGTCCACATACAATCGTACGCCGCTTTCATATGCCAGTGAAAGTGGAGCCACTGGAATTGTAAAGCGGCTGTTAAATACAGAAGGCGTGGACCCTGACCTCGCCGACACCAGTTATGGGCGAACACCGCTCTCATGGGCTGCAGTCAACGGTCATTTCGAGGTCGTCCAGCTATTGTTGGACTCACCTAGGGTTGATGTGAGCTCTTGTGATTTCATTTATGGACGCACGCCGCGCGAATGGGCCCTTGTGCAGAAGCATTCAGATGTCGCTCATATAATCCGACAGAAAGAGATACAAGAGGGACGGGACGATGTATCTGAGGAAGTTGTGTCTCCTGAGTGTGATGGCGATGGTGAAGTCGTTTTGCAGTCCACGCCGCCATGGGCCGTGCCGGTTTTGGTGTTCCAGAGCGAGGGAGACAAAGATGGTGAGATGCATGTTGTGCAGCACGGTGACATTGAGTAGCGGTAGAAGCTAAGTCTTAAAGCTATGAAAGAGGCTGAGCAGGTATTTACAGATTTAACATTCAAGTAGTAGCGAAAGATTGTTTTGTGGTCCATCTGGTGTACTCACCTGGGGTTGATGTGAGCTGTGCGGAAATTCAGACCCTGATACCCATTGTAATGTATCCATCCTTGATCTATGATGATGTATGACATCTGGTGACGGGTTAAGGTCAGCGAGTGGCACAAATTGGAAGCAGTCCAGCGCTTCCTGGCCTCCGTCGGGCATTCCGTATCCGGAGGGACGAGGAACTGTGTGCTGTTTCGCAAGAATTCTGGGGAGACTGCGGCTTGCTGCGACGTTTGTGTTGCACTTCAGAGTCATCTGGTCAGATCGGCGGCGGAAAGGTACCGGAGACACACTGTGTATATAGAAACATTAATAGCCTTCAACTTGAAAAATTAGGGAAGGATTTTAGCTTGTGTTGGCTTCACCTAAAGGCTACTAGTCAACAGCACCACGTAGAGGTCCAAGCTTATTGCTGTTAGATCTTCTAGAATACCCGCCCCGAAGGTATTCTAAAAGACCCCGGTCTTTGGCAAGACCGGATTTTCCCTCCGTCAAGAACAAGACAAGGCCGAAGCCCGCCACTCTTTCAGGAATTGATTGATGACAAACGACCCCGTCGAGAACAAGACAGACCGAAGCCCGCCACTCTTTCGGGAGTAAGAGCCAACAGAGACACTCCGTCAAGAACAAGACAGACCGAAGCCCGCCACTCTTTCGGGAGTAAGAGCCAACAGAGACACTCCGTCAAGAACAAGACAGACCGAAGCCCGCCACTCTTTCGGGAGTAAGAGCCAACAGAGACACTCCGTCAAGAACAAAACAGACCGAAGCCCGCCACTCTTTCAGGAGTAAGAGGCAAACCGACAAGATCTAGGTTACTCCGTCAAGGACAAGACAAAGCCGAAGCTCGCCACCCTATCGAGAATACACTAACAACAAGTGACTCCGTGAAGGACAAGACGAGCCGAAGCTCACCACCCTTTCAGGAATAGACCATCTCTTCACCCCTTTAGGAACAAGACGAAGCTAAAGCTCGCCACTCCTTCAAGGGAAAGACAAAGACAATCACAAATCGCCTTCTTCGATTAAGGAACTGAGATTTCCCCTAAAAGGCAAAGTTTGCAACTTTTGGGGTGAGACTGACCGGGTGGGAGATTAGAGAGACACATTCTCGCAAAGCATGCGCTCTCGATTGACGGGCGATCGCGACCCTGGTGGGACTGAAAAGGACCCACCGTCAGAATCGTCACCACTGTCATCATCCTCATCTGCTCCTCCCTGCATTGCAGCAATGCGGGAGAGGTGCCATCTCAGCTCCAAAAGTTCCATCGAAGGCAATGGTTGTTTCTCCTTGTCGTTAGTTCTCACCGTAAAGATATGCCCCGAGCTAATTACTTGCAAAGTTTCCATATCGACAAAGTAATTATATCTCACGGGGCCCCTGGACGGTGGAGTGCCTACATCCATGTGTTGGACTGCGGCAGGCGCCATTCGGTCATCCCTAGCGATGGTGGCGCGTCGGAGAGGAAGCCAATGAAATGCGATTCGCATTTCAGTTTGTTCTTCGTTGACCGAAATTGGCCGGAACGCAATGAGTCCTCTGTCCCATTGATCGTGAGCTACGAGATCCAGCGTGATCAGGTTGCACACCTGCTCAGTGCTCACTAGCACACCACCTGGCATCAAGGCTCGCTTCCATGCAGCGACCTTTTCTTTGGACCAGAAGGTTTCAAGAAAGTTCCAGACGCCCTTTGCCCTATGCTGGTCCTGCGTGGTCCCATTTATCCTATTCGGCATAATATGGGCTACCTCAAGCGAGGGTCCTGCACGGCGGGTCATAGCGCATCTGGCCCCCTCACGATCTGTCACTGTCCTCCTAATGCTTTCCTCGGTCTAGAAATAAAAGAGGTCAGCAGGATTCTACAATGAATACTCCTGACAAACTCACTGGGTCACCAGCTATCCTTCTTCGCCGACCGTCACTGCCCTTGGGTGCCGGAATTCTGATCTCTGACCGCGAACGAACGGCGGTACTGGCTTGTGCCGGAGAGCCAGATCTACCACGATCACCACGTCCAGGGCGTCCGCTCGAGACGTCAACTGTGTCACTCCTCCGGTCAACGCGAGACGCATGTCCGTCACCGGCCCCTAATTGAATAAAAAATATTAGTTCAATGATACAAGGCCGAGGCAGACTTCGTGAATACGCACAAATTCTCGGAAGATCGTATTCGGTGAAAACACCCAGGAGGGAGTCAAGCCTGTCTGGGTCCCGCTCAAGGGCCTCCAGGGCCTTGATCTCAGCGAACCATAGACCCAGCGCCTTCACGCGTGGGATTTGGACCTTGTCTCTCACTAGAACAGCACAGATACGATCAATCAACGATCGTCGGTAAGGGTCCGAAAATTCGGAGAAGATGGTTTGCATATCGTTGTTCATATTGTGTGATTACGAAAAACGATGATTGGAGATGGAGAAAGGAAAAAGGAAGAGAGAGAGATGGGGGGGAAAGGGGTTGAGCTACTGCCTGTTTGGGGGTCGGGGTGTATCCATAGATGGGAAAGAACACAGTCGTTCTTTCCCACTTGACTTGACAGCAAAACCCTTGGGTCAACCTCCCGAGGTCGGAAGAGATGTCTAATGACAAATGAGGCGAGGACTCATTGGAAGTATACAAGAAGAGGAGTCCGTCTCTCGACGCACCTTTTGATATCTTCTTTCTGATGTCTTTTCGGGTGTCTTTTCGGGTGTCTTTTCGGGTGTCTTTTCGGGTGTCTTTTCGGGTGTCTTTCCAGGTGTCTTCTTTTCATTCATTCTTTTTAAAAAAGAGCGGCCTAGCTTAAAGCGATGGTATGTCTCGTCTATATAGGGTGGTTAGGCTTATGAGGCCAGGAGGCCAATCTCGGGTTGTCATGTTAAAAGAAAATGATGCTTACAAGGTCTTCCAACGTCTTTGCAGGAAGAACTCGAGAGAATATGAAATTGGTACTGGAAAGAGGGAGAAAGGAGGAAATGAGGCTCTTTTCCTACTAGTTAGCGTCATGCTCTTATATACAGTTCGAACACTGATATGTCCTCTTTCAGCCCCCAAGATATCTGCTGTACAATGTACAGTGTGCGATCAAGGATTGATATATCGGAGATTGGAACTACATGACCCCAGATCAAACCAACACCCTCCTCAATCCCTCGGTGCCTCCAAGCACTCTTCTCCCTGTGACAGGACATCTCCCCTTGCCACTCTCCCATTTACCAGATCGTTTACGGGGGCCTTCCTCAGCCTCATCGCCACTAGAACCCCTCTTCGTCTCTTCGTCATCACCTATGATCTCCTCTTCCCACGGCGCACCAGCGCCCTCACCGGCCATGAAATCCAGTTGGCGCTGGTGCTCACCGTTCAGCCAGTGGAAGATGCACACATAGCAGAACACATACCCCGTCTGGCAGGCAGTCGGGTTAACGAGCGCGCCCATGCAGACAGGACAAGTATTTGCGCTTGAGGGATCAGCCGGAGGCAAAGAGACAGTGTAGATAGGAAGGTAAGAAGTCGCGGATATGGGGGGTTGGTGGCGACGAGGAGGCTTGAGTGCTGGTTTAAGATCACCGGCAGCACTCTTCTTCTCCTGCTCGGCCTGCTTCTTGGCTTTTTCTTTCTCGTCTTGGATGGACGACTTCCGTCGTTCCGCAGGAGAAGTCAAGCCTGCCACAACGGGGGCGGGCAGATCCAGGACTTCAGTTGCCTTACGAGCGAGCTGACGAGAGAAGTCACTTGCATGCCACCATTCTAGGAACTTCAGGGCGAAGATTGAAGCAGGAAGGAAGTAGCGCAGTGAGCCCAGAAGCTGAGTATGAAGGTTCTGGGGACTGAGGAGACCTAGAAGACCACCACCGGGTCTCTGAGATCGCCCGGTGCCGGGGCCGGGCTTGGGATCTAGCACTGCGGCGATGGCGCGGTGGTCTGCGGCGCCTAGCCGGCGAATGCGCGTGCCGATAAGCCACAGGAACGGGGAGGAGTACTTCGTGTTGTCAAAGAGGTAGGCGAGGTTGAATGCCAGGACGGAGAAATAGTACGCCGCATTTACAGATGGGTAGACATTGCGCAAGAACCACTTGTAGTAGAAGAAGATGCGCTGGCGCAGCGACGGGTTGGCCGGCAGGTCGTCGCTGGGGTTATATCGTGGGCCGCCGCTGGTAACCAGGGATGCATGTGGCGCGGCATGAATGTCGTATCCTTCGTCTAACTTGCGTTTTAGGTAAGGGATGCCAACCATGACGAACAAGTTCTTCCAGATGTCCGCCGAGTGTAGCTTCAGGGCATCGCGCACGGGGCCTGCCGCGCCGACCTGGGCGCGCGGGATCTCGCCATTCTTGGTACGGAGAACGCGCTCACGTTTCAGAGAGTAGAAGTTTTCTGTGAAAGAGCCGCCGAATGTTCGAAGGTAGTAACGTTCGACTATTAATGAAAGGAGGGCGTAGACTTCGTCGTATGAATTGAGGATTCGGAGGAGGTAGCGCGGGTGGCGGTGTGTTGCGACTGCGAGAAGATAGCGCAAAGATGGAGGAAGAAGATCCGAGAGCTGTTGCTCAGCGAGGAGTTCTATTGTTGAGCGAGATCTTCGCGTTAGGGATTCCAATCATGTATGGGGGTTTCCCCGTGTCTGGGGTTTCCATCTCCGCGGGGAAGCATCAATCGACTTACCGAAGAGCGATGGCTTGTGCTCATCGAACTCCTGTTGAAGACTAGGAAGGTACTCCATCGTCAGGAGTGCCAGTCATCCTTATCAGGGTGGTGTTTGAAGAGAGAGATGGGGAGGTAGAGTCGCCGGAACCAGTGATCATATGCCGAGGCTCAACTTATCCGAGCTGACTACGTCGTTCTGGGCACCTCCAGGGCTGAGTACAACATAGATCCATCCATGCCCTACATTCATCAGGGAATTAATTACAACGACTTCAACATTTAACATTAAATACACACATAATATTGTACGCAGAATATATGCTAGATTATTTTACAAATTGATCCCTGTCACTCAATTTTCCCGAGCAAGTGCCTCCTGGCACTCCGTCCAGAGCGGCATGTAGAAGCTAGGAGATTCTTCATCTCGGTCCTGTAGTGTCGGATCTGCCACCAAAATACAATGCATAATGGCTGTCACGATCGGACCTTGTAGCACAATGGCAGGGGATTCTTGATTCATCAATGGTACCCCCGTTGACAGACACTCGCGCGCTCGCACTTCCTCGCCCAATTCGGCATGCAACTTGAACAGCTGCACGTAATCTTCTTGTGTGCGATTGACACCTTTCAAGGGAAACTGCCGCCACAGTCGCCAGAACCCGTCGTAATCCCCGCATTGGAATAATGTCACCATAAGCTGACGCGCATCTACTGCGTCAAATGGGATGTTGGCCGCCGCCAGTATCTTGGACAGCCGAGACAACGTTTGTTTCTGAGACTCAGTCTGTTGAACCACAGACCAACTTGGAGAACCCTCTTCCGGGCGCGATTCAGTCGGCTTAGAAGGTGCTGTTTTGGGTGCACAGACTGCTTGATAGAGTATATTGAAGATCCTCATGTTCAAAATTGGCACACCACGGAGGCTCAAGCGATCCAACACTAACAAAGCAAGCTCCATATCAGCCTCTGAGGAATGAGTCTCAGACTGCTCGGTGACAACACCCGCTGTTCTCGGCGTTAGAAGCGCAGAAACAACATCGAATCCAAGGTCATCCGGAAGGTCATACCCGTCGCGAAGAAAATCAGAGAATGTGCTAAAAAGCGTGTCCTTAGTGTAAGCTGGGTGTTGTCGAGACACAGCAATGGAGAACAACTTCAATCGAAAAATGGCTTTTTCCTGTGCAGAAAACCTCGCGGCGTGGTTGGTATAGAAGAGCCGTAGAAAAAGAGTCGACTGGCGATCATTTGGGCCGCTCCCAAGCTCATTTCGTGCACTATCGGCCGGAAGTTCAGCGAGAATCTGGAGCAAAGATGTCGGTGTCAATTGGGATGCAACTTCAGCTGCATCGCCTGGAAGTGCAGAGGACGAAGCTCCCACGCCAGGAAAACCAGCTTCCAAACCAGGCTCAGCGGAGTTCATGGCCGATAGCGCGAGTCTGCGCATGGTATGAAAGCCTCTCTTTTGGCCAGGGATGGAGCCAAACCCATCGGACGTAGACCTGGGGGGTCCAGCACCAGTCTTAGATAGATCTTCTGTGCTCTCCCGAATGTCCTTGCGCCCTTCACGGGCTAGAGTAGCCTCCCAAAGACCATCAAGGTCAACATCGGCCCGCTTCTCCTCGGTGAAGATCTGGACAACCACACTAGTCCCGAGGTCGAGATTACCAAATCCCTCAATTCCAACATCGCTCAACTGGGTCGTAGTAGCGCCTTTGTCCACCATACCCGCGTTTACACAAATCCATCCTGTGGTGATTCCATCATCCTTTTCGTCGACCATTGCGCCTGCTGCGCTGGCGGCGCGCGCTCTCTTGGCCTTACGGCGAAGCTTTATTTTCAACTCGTTACGTCCCAATAAGCCGTCGGCATAGGGAGACAATTTGTATTGACTTCTCAGCCAGCGACAGAGACGATCCGCAGACACGTTTAGATGTTTCACACTGCGAGCAGTCCCGATGATCATGATGACATTAGCACCGAGAGCTGCAGGAATTTCGAGGCCGCGTAGGTCAAAAAGCTTGAGATGATCCAAGCCCAAGTCCTTATACGTATACTCCAATAGGGTCGAGAGCATTTCTGGCGAATCGTCTGGGATCTGGGGAAGATGGGCTTCGGTCAACGGGCGGTCTTTGACGATTGGCGCCTCTTCCTGCAGATACCAGGGGACATGCTGTGATGAAGCTGGCGTATTGGCTTCCGAGTGTGCTGGTGGCTCTTGCGATTCGGACAGATGACGGTCAATCTGGTTTGAACTTGGAGGGCGATCAGACCGCAGCACAGTTACGGCGGAGAAAGCTCTAGAATTGGAGATTGAACGGGAGGAAAGAGGAGATGATCGTGGCATTGGGATGCCGGAGACCGAAACGAAGGATCGTAGCACCTCATGCCGGCAACCCTGGCACGCAGCACCTCGTAAGAGAGCCCTGCTCATGGTTATGGTTATATTGGTAGAAGAAACGGAGACTTGAGTTCTTCGAACAGTTCGGTTCCAAAGTTGGTGATATCAGATAACAGATGCAAACACTGCAAACAGCTGAGTCATCCGAAAAAAGATTCAGGTGGGGGGCAATTATCACAAATCCACGGCGCTGGGAACTCTTCGAGTCTTCAATACCCTGGTGATTTTTTCAGTCTTGGGTTCTTATTCCTGATTCTGCTCATCAACATGTCGATGGATCTGGATGCCCCCGTCTACTTCACGCAGCAGGAGAAAGTCGCAGCGACGTGAGTTCTTATCGCAACTTTTTTTCTACCTGTTCCTCCCCACCTTCTCAATTCCATATTAATACTTCTTCTCATTTCAGTATTCTCTGCTGCAACTGTGGCGCTGCTATCGATGGAACACTCTCAGCCGGCGCGCTATGCTCGGATTGTATTCGTCTTACTGTCGATGTTGCCGGAGGTGTATGTACAACTCCATTTGTGGGCTTATCAAACAAGCCTTCCTATACGTCTATAATCCGTTCCGGCTAACATGAACTCTCTTCGACTTAATAGGTGCAACGAGAAGCCGTGATTCACTGCTGTAGGGATTGCGAACGGTGGCTGCAGCCCCCCAACAGCTGGGTCGTCGCAGCTCTCGAGTCGAAGGAACTACTCGCTATTTGTCTACGCAAACTCCGTGGTCTAAACAAAGTTCGAATCATCGATGCCAGCTTCATTTGGACGGAGCCTCATAGCAAGCGACTACGTGTGAAAATCACAATACAAAGTTAGTTTTATCCCTACCTGGTGAAGGCTGCCGAGGCATCCCCCAATCAGCACATCGTCCAGCCGTGTGATCAAAGCTAACAACCCACAAGCGGAGGCCTTCCAAGGCACTATAGTGCAACAGCAATTCGAGGTTGAATATGTTGTTGCCAATCAGCAATGTTCTGGGTATGCTCTCCCCCCCCCCCCAAAAGAACCAAAAATCTCCCTCAACTCCTCCCAACTCCTCTCCAACTCCTCTCCAACTGAATAATATGAGTTAGATGATACTAATACACTATTTCGTTAGATGTGCTAAAAGTTACACCCATCATAGTTGGACCGCATCCATTCAAATCCGACAGAAGGTCCCTCACAAGCGGACATTTTTGTACCTGGAACAGCTTATCCTCAAGCACAACGCCCATAAAGATACCATCAATATCAAGGAGGTGAACGAGGGTCTCGATTTCTACTTTGCAAAGAGAAATGAAGCCGAGCGTATGCTTTCATTCTTGTCAAGTGAGTGTTTTCCCTTTTACTTAATAGGTGCAGGTTTACTAACAGCTACAGGTGTTGTCCCATGCACCGTGAAGAAGAGTCATGAATTAATTTCGATGGACATACATACTTCGACAAGCAGCTACAAGTTCAATTTCTCCGTTTCTATTATCCCTATCTGCAAGGATGATCTGGTTGCACTACCGATTAAGCTGGCCCGGTCATTGTCTGATATCAGCCCACTCGTTATCTGCCACCGGGTAGGCACGTCTATCAATCTCATGGACCCTTGCACCCTCCGGACCGCAGATCTTCCTTCCAGCATTTACTGGCGCCAGCCATTCCCGAATCTTGCGGATACCACCGAGCTTAGGGAATTCATCATCTTAGACATTGAATCGACCGGCCACACTAACGGTCGCTACCTCCTGTCTGAGGCCACAGTTGCTCGTGCCTCTGATCTAGGATCCAACGACACCACCTATTTCACAAGGACTCACCTCGGTGGTGTTCTGCACGTGGGCGACTCTGTTCTCGGATACCACTTGTCAGGAACCCAGTTCAACAACGATCAATTCGAGGCGATTGAGAACAGCAACCAGTACGGCTCAACAATCCCAGACGTCGTCCTTATCAAGAAGCACTACGTCCGCAGCAAGAAGTCCAAGGCCCGCAGCTGGCGCTTGAAGCGCATGGCTCGCGAACACGAAGAGGAGGCGACTGCTGCCGTTGTCAATGTGCCTACGAACAAGCGCCAGGAACAGGAGCAAGCCAGAATGGAACAAGATTACGAAATGTTCTTGCGTGATGTTGAGGAGGATCAGGAGCTGCGTCAAACACTTGATCTGTACAAGAACCGCCAGTACCAGGCCAGGCCAGATCAGATGGATGAGGATGATGACGAGGACATGGATGAAGACGGAAATGCCGTGCCGAAGATCAACATGGATGAACTGCTTGATGACTTTGATGAGCTGAACATGGAGGACAATTAGAGGGAATCTGAATGTTATCATTGACGATCATGGCACCGGTTGGCGTTTGTGTTCTGGGTTTTCAGTCAACAAAAAAAGTTCTTTTTCAAATCGATATATGCAATGTACAGCATGCAGATGCGAAGTTATTATTCTTGGACATAACCGTCTTTCTTATAGACTCATAGAACATATCAATTGCTCTAAAAGCTCTAAATGCAAATGAATCAAAGTCAACACGCAGCTGGTTGTAAAGGTGAGAGTAGATTGGAGGCCGGTCGGAAAGGGAAAGTAGGTGGCAGTTTGTAGGAATATATGGGATTGATGCAACATGGTGTATGGAAGTTTTGGATGTCTCCGGGATACCATAGCGTCGGGTTTTTGGGGCGATATTTTTGACAGACTGGAATTACAATACTGTGAAAATTATCGAATAATCAATGTACGAGCTTTGATCTACATACACATAAAACTTTAGAGCTGTCAGAAGAGATCCACGGAGAGGTAGAAGTGCATAGTGAAACGTGGGGGATTAGGAAGCTCTCCAGCAGCAGCAACGAGCTGGGCTGAAAGTACAGCCCGCGGGCCGTGCGGTCTTCATGGCATCACCAAATACCTGCGAAACACGCTCACTCACTGTGAGCATCGCATAAGGAGTAGAAAGTACGCGCAGCGTTGATTGAGGCGTTCCTGATCATTCGCGCGACGGTGAGGGCATCTGGCCACCTCAAATGCGAAATTCATATCCTGTGACTCGAGCTGCTGGACTAGACAAGGGAGGTAGCGCAACGCGGTTGGCGGATGAGGTGGGGATAGACGAGGGGTGTGGCCCTTCCATACTGGATAAGGATGTCAAGAGCTGAGTGCTGAGAGATAGATGTCGATAATAGCAAAGTGGAAGGAGAAGATGTTGTCTGTGGGAGGCTAGTCGGCGAGTGCCACAGATTCCGTGTTTCCTCCCACGAGGGTTTCCCCGTTGAAGATATTGGTGACACGGAACGCAGATGAGCCCAACCTGGCGGGGAGTGTATACTCCGGGCAACCAGAGTTGAGTGTCGACCCAAGGTGTCATAAAGGCAGCATGCGAGGTGTTCGAGATCAGAGCGTTACTCGAAACCGGTCCATCGTCTCGATCGTCAGACGGGGTCGGCTTATGAATCGGGTGTACAATCCTTGACTCGTGTCAGTGAACCAAGATATCGTCGCTGTCAAACCCCCAGAATCGTAGGCCTCGGGTGTAGCAGGCATTTCAGAGGCCGCCTGCTCCAACAATGGTGGCGGACAAATATTGGCTACTGGGGCCAAGCTGGATGAATAAGGGAAATGTCTGCTGCCGCATGCGACTATATCAATATAGTCAGTACTTCTCTAGCACACGGAGAATGTCTCTGTGAGGTATCTTACGGGGATGGGTCTGGTTCCACGCCCAAACTCTCTGGGCGGTCTCAGCAGGGCCCCTGCCCTGGTAAACTTCCTGGGGCACACGCCTGTAGACAATGGTCAGTATCAACAGAAGGATACATCCTCTCAACTTCTTCCTACTTACAGAAAGGCCATCACCGCGTTGAGAAAAATGGTCAGCTGTGGAAGAAACGCGAGCACAGTCCGCGGTCTTGCGCATCTTGATGTATATTTAAGAGCACTTGCTTTCAGACGATGATTTCTCTGCTTAGGAGAGGGTCTTCCATGTCCTATACTTGAGAGCCCCAAGTATAAGAACAACCTTGGAACTGCCAAGTGAAGACGGATTGGCGATTCCACCCTTTGTTTAAGAATGAAAGAAGTGTAAGTGATGGAAAGCTGTGCTGGGAAGAAGAGAAGAAAAGGAGAACGATGGGAGTTCTTTTTCTAATATGGCAACATTGAGATCAAGTTGAGGGAAGTACAAGCTACTACAAGTTACATACCTCCAGTGCTACTTAATATGTGCATATAGGTACATATAGGTACATGGGACCTCCGAAATATTGGGCTAAACCTCCGTACCTATGTACGCATTATACAGCTATAAGAATACATAGCCGCTTATCCGTAGTCTTAATGGTTTCTCAGGTAGTCTTCTTCGGTAGTCTTCTTAAATGTCTTTCAAATGGTCTTTTTTTAGTCTCCTTAGGTATATACCTTGCACTACTAATTAGTTATATGTACATAGGTATACTTCTACCAACTCCCGGAAGGCCCCGTGGTGTCGGCCACTGCACTATACAATGTGGTTGTTGTATTGATGCTCGGGGATTCGAGATACAGTCACAGGAGGACTTGGCTTGGTCGAAGTTATGGACGAATTCCTATCCAACTTGATTTTTCCGGATGAAGAAAATAAGACCTACCATAATCGATATATGCGGGCTTTCTTTACTGGCATTGGGTCGGAAAGGGATCAAGCACCAAAGTGGATATGATGCCAATGGCTACATACTATGAAGGTATTATGGCTGAGCTTGGTATATTGGCTACATTCTTGCGCCGGGATTCGATCGTGTTTCAGACCTCCGGCTGAATTGGCTACGAGTGTACATATCTTAGTTTAGCTACCAGGTGCTTTTCTCCTCTTTCCTCTAAAGGATAATCCAGTTCTTCGTTGTTTTTGATACTACACGGAGTACCGGACGTTACATCTCCGTGGTCTAATATTAGAAAGCCGGGCTGCATTAGATCAAGTAGACAGACCAGAGGCGTTAAAGCCCATAAAAAAAGAAATGCCCCCATGCAATCCTACTCAGAAAATCTTCCCAAGTACCCGCTTGGCATCATCAGCCACAGCACCATCCTTCGATCCCTTCACAACCTCATTTTGCTGGAAATGGAACCGCCTTCTCGTAGACTGCGGATCCTTCTTGGGCTGCGGCAGTTCCTTATCCCCATCACCAGCCGCCTCCAACCGCCTCTTCATCTTCTCCTCATTCTTCTTGGCCATGCCATCAGCAATGCGGCCACTCTCAACACCCGCGATAAACATCTTAGCTTCCTTGGCTTCGCGGGCATCGGCAATCTTCCTCTTGCTTTCCCTCTCGGATCTCTCTCGTTGTACGGATTGCATAAGATCCTCCCAGGAGTACCGTGAGAGATATTTGATATTCCAGACATCATCGTGATACCCTATAAATCGTAGCGCCTGTCAGTATCCATTGCAAAATAGCAGGGATGTATGGGACAAAAATGCCAGTAGACTCACAGCTTGATTTCAAACCACCCACGATAGTCGCATTCAAGGTCTCCGCACAGATCTTAGCCGTCTTCTTGGACTCGAACTCTATCCACCCTTCAGTGTAGAGCTTTCTCTTATTCGAGCGGCTTCGATTCCCGGCTGCAGAGGGGAGAAGAGGGGCTAGGAAGATCTTCGTGATACCCCCAAACCCTCTCTTCTCTAGCATTCCTTTCAAAGCGAAGGGTTTGAGGTATGGCGGAAGAGAAGAGAAGTATATGACACCTGGACGGGTTTTCTTGGGTGCTTTGCCGTTGGCTAGTTTAGACAGCTTGGCGAGCTTGCCCTTTGCTTTGAGCGACTTGGCTGATTTGGCGCTGGGTTGTGCTGAGTCGTCCAGACTTGCGCCGCCGTCTTCATTGTCGTTATCTTCGTCTTCTTTTTCGACGTCTTTCTTGTTCTCCTCCTCCTCCTGCCCCTCGTCTTCGTCTTCGTCGGACTCCGGCGAGAAATCTTGTGTGGTTGTCCGCCGCCGCTTCACGGCCCGACCTTTGCTCTCCACCGCATTGGCTTCGGAGTCGTAGCCACGGTCGCTGCCGCTGGCCTCCTCATCACTGGCCGCAATGTCTAAGAAATCATTGTGTTTGCGGGTCGTCATTCTGTGGGATCCGAATAGGTAAATACACTTGGTCGTGGGTGGCGGAAGTCTGCAACTTTTTTTATGCGGGTGGTCTGTGCCCTCGGAGTCAAGCCCCGGAACGTTCCAAGGTCAGATCTACTAATCAGCCACACATCAGCCACACATCAAAGTGTAAAGAGTTCCAAGGTTATCATCAAATGTTGATCCAGCTTAAGGAGTTTCTTTTAAAATAAGTTCTAATAACAGAAAGAAGAGTCTTTGAAATTCTGTACTGGTGTGTATCTGAAGAAGCCATTCGGGCTCTGTATGCTAAAAACAACCCTCCCAAGGTATCCACGAACGCCACAGAGAACCAGTATCAAGAGCCCTCATGGTATATGCAAGCAAAAATTGAGAATATGTCACAAGTCTAACTGATACCTAGCGATCCCTTGGCTCGCTCATATACGTAGAAGCTCACTGCAACCATGGGAACGACCTTGACATATCCGATAGTCAACCCAACCCAGAAGCCTCGGAACCCTCTCTCAAGCCAAATTGCGCGGGCCGTTTCTGCAATCCCGAGTCGGCGTCCATCACCAACTGCGCCACCGACTTGCATCCGCCGACGGAGGACCTCCACTGGGTATGACGAAGTCTGCGAAACTAGACCGGCCACAGCACCGGACAGAAGTTCCGACGTGGTATTCAGTTGTGGACGTTTAGGTCGATCCGCGGGGTTTTTTGACTCTTTTCTTCGTCTCAGGGTATAGCGCGCCACACTTGGGTGACGGAACAAATCACCCACGGTGTCATGGGTGAGGAAAGACATTCCGGCGTACGGGAGCATCCCGAGGATAGTCGGGGAGAAGCCGCGGTAGAAATTGGCAAGTCCGGTGCGCGGGACAACTTTTGAAACGGCAGATGAAGCGCTTTCGGCAACAGCAATGGAAGAAGACTCCGCTGCCGCAGCAGAGCGGGTTGATGGGGGTTGGGCTCGCTCATGGTAAATTTGCCGCCATATGTCCACCAAGCCTGAACGGTGCGATTGTCTAGTTTCAAATGCCATGCGCACGCGCATCAACTCTAATGGGTATGTGAAACATACAGACGTGACACCGGCTAGACTGCCGGAGACCAAGCGGCGGAACGGGGTCTCGTATTCGCTGGAAGGAATGATAACTGCACGGATCTGCTCGTATGCAAGGAATTTTATGGCCGCGTATGGGAAAATTCGGAGGAGGGTCACCGAGTGGCCCTTGTACAGGCCCTGGAACCCTTCAGTGCGCTTGATATCTCGAATCGCTGCTGCCAGGCCAGTCCAGCTGCCCGTGTATTTGGCGAATTGGGGATTCGACGCCTGGAAGAGGATCTTCACGCGGTCTAGAGGCGCTACCACTGTCTTGGCCTATAGGTCCGGCGCAATTAATCAATATTGAGCTCGCAACGACCTGTCACACATGGAAACTTACTGCACACCCCGCCAACCCTCCAGCAATTCCACTCCTAATCACATAATCCAAGCTACGCTTTTGAACCTTGTTGTCGCCACTCTTTGGTTTGTCCATGGCGGCGGTATTATTTGACACAATTGGTTTCGTAGCGCCGCCAAAAGGCGACGATCCCGGCTGTGCGGTCTCGCTCATCGGAGCGGGCTGCGGAGTAGAGACTGGGGTCTTGTGGGGGTTATAGGCATGGTCTGAATGACCCGTCGACATGGAATAGGAAGAGGAACGGAAAGACGAGATTGTGAGACAGCAACCGAGGCTCGCAGGAGGGGCGAGAATATCCGGGGCAGTCGCCCTCGTGATCAGTTTCGGGGATATTCAGCCAGAGTTCTCGGGGTACCGGATGATCTTCGGGACGCTCCAACTGTGCATGCAGATGTCTAAAAGTTGAGAGGATAGTACAACAAACTTGAACGAAGATTTAAAGGATAATATGAGAGTGCAATGGTAAAAGGTGAAAGAAGAATAACGTTCTATGTTTCCGCTGACGTATTTGCGAAGTTCAGATGGTCCAGTTGTTACGAACGAACATTCTGACGTGCCGATACCAGCGGCTTTCCGCGAATAACCGGCGGATTACGGTACTAATACGGCCCGCAAAATCAGCGAGTCCCGAGAAGCCGGTTTGTCATCGTATGTTGCCTTCAGGCCTTCAGGCCTAATTGGGACATGTAGCCGACACTCCATCTTCATCATTGTGGTGACTTGTTCTATGTTATTGCATTGCTTCTAAGCTATTTGAATTGTTCCAAAAAAAAGGCCAACAAAAATAAAAGAACTCCCCGCCTCCATGCAGCTCGGAATGTATACTAAGTACAACATACAAAGAATATCGTGGTCGCGTGATATTGTAGAACGGAAACCTTTTGAAGGAATCAACCCTTGCGCTGAGCGCGTGTCCGGGTCAAAGGCTTAGCCTGCTTAGTCTGCTTAGCTGCCTTGGTCACTCTGGTGTCATCCGAAACCCGCTTGCGCTTGGCTGGCCGGCCAGGGTCGACATGAAGATGTCCATTCTCGGACAACGCGGTCGTGTTTTTCCAGCGCAGGCAGCGGGGACCGCTCTCGTTCACATCCAAATAGGTCTTGGTCCGGGTTGTCACGCGTTTGGCTGGGATGTCCTCCGATTCGGCTCTATCAGGCGCCTCGGCTAGATATGCCTTGCGATTCTTCATGTACTTGGCGATGTATTCTTGCTGAAGGAGCAGCTCCTTGAGCAACTTAGACTCCCGGTTGCCGCGCGAGTCTAGCCACTCCACGAGCTGTTCGATTGCTTCGGGATCCTCGTAGTAGCCCCATTCACGAGCACTGGACACATGGCTTGGCCCTTCTTCGTGCTTCTTGCGCTCTGCAGGGGTGGTTTGGAAATGCTTCTGGTACTGCTTCCGTTGCTCGTCGGTCACGTCGATGAAGCCGGCCTGCTCCATTGCATCTGGGCCTTGCACCCACAGGCGGCCATTGGCGTAGCGTGCCTCGGCCGTTGAGCTTTCCGGCATACCCTCGTAGGGCATCGCGTTACGTTCAAACCACCAATAGCGATTGCAGAAGCGATCCAGTCCAAGGCATCGGGTCCGAGGGCAGTCGGTCTCACGAAGGCTGTTCTCCACAGTCTCGATCTGCTCCTGGAGCTTCTCGATATTGGCCTTTTGCTCATCGATCTTCTTTAAAACTCGCTGGTATTGCTTGGACCCCTTAGGCTGCTTCGCCAAGATCTCCTTTCGCTCCTTTTCCAATTCCTGTTTCCGTTTACGCTCCAGGGCCCGATCGATTCCTCCACGTAATGAGCGTGGTCTAGGGGTATCCTCGTCTTCTGTGTCCCCGACCATTTCAGAGTCCCCTTCCAGTCGCGAATCATCCAAGCCGTCCAGTTCGGGCACCGGCGTAGGTGACTTCCCGGCCTTTTCAGGTTCTGGCTGCAGGGCCTTGCGCTCCTGGTGCAGCTGACGAAGCTCGATGAGTCTGAAAGTTGATGTTAGCGATTGAGATAACAATGGTCAAGAATTAACTTACCCTGCTTTGCGCGCCTTCTGATACTCAATTTTCTCCTTGCGCAACTCTGTCATCTGATTGCTGCACTCTTCTAGATAGTTTCGGATGGCCTTGGTCTCCAAACTCAACATGCAAATCATCTGGAGCGCTTTGGTGCGCAAATTGATGTCGAGGGTTTGATACTGCTCCTGGACGGTGTACTGTGTAGGCTCACGATCGAGAGGTGCCAGATGCTTGAGAATGGTGTTGCAGACCTGTTCCGAGCGAGGACGAACAGATAGCTGGTGCAAAAGTCCAACCATTACCAACTGCCATCCACCGTTGCGGAAATCGCGTTTGCGAAGACGATCGATCCACCCATAGTCCTCAAACATCTCGCCAGCGCGATGAATCTGTGTCTCCTCTGGTTCGTCTTCATTGATCCGTGCTTTGATGGTGATTGCTTCTTCCTTGGCCAGACTTCCTCTAGTGGTCATTCTCCCGGGCTTCGCCTGCGGCTCTGGAGACTCTTCCTCGGCTTCTTCCTCTTCTTCCTCTTCTTCAGATTCATCAGATTCATCAGCAGGGAAATCTGGAAGTGAGATCTGAACAGCGCCATCATCGTTCGATGAATTGACAAGTTTTTTGAGGACAGCGCAATGCACTTCAACTAAAAGCTCGCACTCCACTTCATCTGACGAAAACCGCATAGCTTGAATAAAATCGTCAAAGGTAAAAGAATCCAGTTGGAATACTTCACAGTAGACATTGAGTGTGTCCCAAGTCTCAAGGAGCAACCCCACTGTTTCCGGCTCTAGATCATCAGGCAGAAGGTCCTCCCCACCGTCGTCTTCAGACTCACCTACCATCATAAACTTCAGGGTTGGTCGGTGTTGCTTTTCAGGATT
This sequence comes from Penicillium rubens, assembly GCF_028828025.1. Lineage (NCBI taxonomy): Eukaryota > Fungi > Ascomycota > Eurotiomycetes > Eurotiales > Aspergillaceae > Penicillium > Penicillium rubens. The sequence continues at coordinate 1,133,350 of NW_026890601.1, read as the reverse complement.
AGGAGCAAGGTCCAGATCTTCGATAGGATACTTGACCGGTGGCGGGGATGGTGCTCTCGGCTCGTTCTTGACAACCACTGCCGGGAGTCCAGCAAGCTTCCTATCGCCAACCACTGGCGGCTTGGAAGGGCGCAGGGGATTGGAAGGCAGGAGGAATGATGGGTTGCCATTCAGCGACCGCTGATATTCTTGGTACTGCGCTTCCCTCGATTTCGCCATGTCCTGTGCAGACAGTTTCGACTTCTGGCCCTTGACTGCGGGTTTCAACTCGGGCAGCTGCTGAGAAGAAAAGAAACCAAAGAAGCCATCTTGGTCCGCTTTCTTCATCGCCTTCTTCTCTGCCACCTTCGCACCATACTGCAGATGTTTAGGTACCTCAATCGGAATCTTGTATGTCTCTGCCACAGATGGCTTGACCAACCAGGGCGCACCTGTCCACGACTCTCTGGTGACGTTGTTTTTGATGAAGCCGCGTAGCATCAACTTAGTGAATGCCTTGCGATCGCGTGTGATGTGGTCCTGGTCCAGCAGGGCCTCTTCATTTTGTCGATCAAGGATCTTGACCAGATACCTCGCAAAAGCAGGTGTTTTAATGGTTCCATCGGCATATAACTGCTCTGCAAAGTTTGCCTTGTCTCTGATGGTACCATGAAGCCGAGTGCTATCATCAAGCAAGATGAGAACGGCCTCGCCTGGGTAGAAGTCTGATTTGAATTCCTGTTTTTGTTAGACGAGGATCACTTATTAATAAATGAAGGGGTCATCTCACTTCATAGATTTCATCCACTGATACAGAGTGTCGTTAGCTTGATTCGGACTAGGAAAGACAGGAATAACATACCCAGGCTGTCCACCCTCGAAACTATAGAGAACTGAATTCTGCGCAGAATAGGTTCTCTCAGCGCATCGGGGAAACTGTTGTTGACTTCACGCGATTCCTCCGTCTAGTCAAGGCTTAGCATATGTCCATAACTTGGTGTCCGTTTTATAATGTACCTCACTGCGGAGCGCCTCGAAGAAGGTCAACCCCGAATGGCCGGTGATCTCGCAAATGAATCGGCGTTGTTTGTAGAAATCCATTCGTTGAAGGTAAGGCTCGTAGCTGGTGAAGACCTCATTGGTCTCTGGGATAACCCAGACCTGGAAGGAAGAAAAAGGGTCAGCGGGAAAGTCTGCAGGATAGATAATAGAGATCCATACTTCGGAACTATCATCTTCAATGACAGTTTGCGGGAGGTACTGGACCGGTTTACGTTTGAATAACACCTGTCCATGCAATTGCGTAAGCCTCTCTGTCTCCGTAGCATCCACCACTTTGTTCTTGTCGCCTCCGCAACCATTCCATCGGCTAAGGTGTTGCATACCATGATGCTTTAAATATTAAGTGTGGACGCGCCAGTCGGCCAGGAGCTACCGTATGTAGAATCGAGGATCGAGCATGAACGGGACTAGACAAAACGCGATCTTAATTAGTGTGTGAAGCTTGTCGATTGAGTGTGAGAATGGTGGAGGCCGCGTCAGACACGCAATCGGCGGAGGTAACGGGAGATGCGATATAGATTGTAGGAACTCTAGCTGCTTTGGTGCACCGTTGTGTAGAGAGGGAACGGTTGTGGGCAAGTGGGAATTGTCGTGATCAGGCCTGGTCATAGACCAAGAACACGCGAACAGTGGAATAACCATGTGTCGAGACTTCGTGCGGACTTACCGGAGTAGAACGCGTCCTGTATAAAGTAGAGGACCAAGCGATTCTGAGATGATGAACTGCTGTAATATGGGGGGGGGAAGGGAAGCTGTGAATATTTGAAGGTGAAGCAAGAAAGAAGAAAGGTAGACAAAAAGGACGGAGCGGTAGATCATTGCAGGACCGCGAATCGGCGGTGGAAGCTGATTGGTGGAGAGGAGGAGCAAGCGGGAGCCAAAGCCCAGCAGAAAAAAGCACCTGGGCTTTCCTCGGGACCCTCGACTCTCCCTCCTCCCCTCGTCATCCCCGACTATCAATTCTTTCTTTCTTTCTTTCCCAACTCTACCCGTATTTACCCTCATTCGACTCGTCTAGTTGCGGAGATTCTGCCTATATACTGTTTGTTACAATATTTTGAGATATTTCTATTATTCAATGCGATTATCAATTCTCAGTTTCTATTCTCGGTCACCTCCCCGGCCCAAGATCGGAACAATCAATCTGGACTAACGGGACCATGTCAACCACCAGCTTTGTTTGTATTTTTAGCATGAAACACCAACCTTTCAACAGTATTCTCTTTGGCTTTGAATGCTCAAATCTTATTTGTTCTTCATCCTATGGTTATCTACCTTGTCATACTCAGAATACAATGAGACCTATTCTGGGAGTGACTATATTGCACTGAAGTATACGTCGCGATTGTCAAAGAGCCTTGGATGAAGACCCTATGCCCAACTCCAGCTGATGATTATACATCACCTTTACAACTCTAAAGCAAGCAGCTATGATTCGCATGTAGATTTGATACTCCTTCAGCCACGGTGTCACAAGCGCATTGGCCACCCAGATGTCTATCGTTATGTGGTACTCTATATCTACCTAGGTAAGATTGTCAAAATGAGCCTAGCTTTTATGTGGCATGACACCCTTTGTTGTGATTGTTTGGTTATCACGCGGCTAGGCGTGAATAACACGCGATATGTGCCCAGGTATAGCCGCCACTTATAGTCATTAGGTGTGTATATTCTATATTTTGCTGCTTTTAGAACCTGCTACTTGTAATTGCCCTTGGTAAATTGTCCTATAAAAGCTTGTTGATCACTAGGAGAAAGTGAAAGCACTTGAATAAAAACATGTCTAGGAGAGAAATTTCACACCTGCGGAAATATATATGCTGTAAACATACATTTTGATGAAGAGACAATCACCCTGCCCAACAAGCCAAAGACATAGGAAAATGCCTACATATCTACACAAACATCGCCACAATCCTAGAATGTAAGAATGGAAAACAGATTCTTCCCCATGTTTCTATCCGACCTGCATTTGGCTGCAGGCAAACCATGGATGAAGGGGCGCTAACTGAATTGGGCCTAGTGGGAGAATAGACTCCGTGATCCGTGGGTCTTATCCACGTGGAAACAAACAATGCAAACATTCTACACCTCGGGACCTAAGTGAATACCAAAGTCACCTTAAATAACCCGAAGCAGTTTGTAGTTCATAATTGACAGTTAAAGATATAAAATAAACTATCATTTGAGCTAGCTTGACAAATCTAAGCTGTAAAATAAACAACCATGAACCCAACCCAGCTTCCGACAACTCCGAGGGCACAATAACTGCTCATGAACATCAATGGCAGGAACTCTAGCCGGTCCCATCCGAATATCAACTGGTGGCCTAGGGAGCAGTAAATAATCAGGGGAATAGAGATGGCCAAGTAGAGCAGCGAAAGCCGGTCGAATAGGAAAATTCGTGGCCGCTCGGGGACAGGTGCGATTCGGTCGAAGACGAAGAGGAACAGCACCAACCACATGACTGTATAGATAGTCTTGAGAGGGAATTCAGCTGCTGTAAATAGCAGCGGGAACAGTGAGACATGCCCCGCAACCGCCAGAGGTCGGAAGGCGCTGAAGTACCGACGGTCCTTGAGGGCGATGAGACTGAATGGAATGATAATGAGGAGAATGGCTTTCTCGTGCACATGCCAGCCGAAGAGGAATGATGCATAGCCACAGAGCGTGATTGCACCAACAAACGTGTCCCAACAGCCTGGGTTGAACCAGACCTTGATAAGAGGAACCTAGACAATTGTTAGAGAAAGCCAAAAGCACAAGACGAGGGACACGTACCAGCTGGAACAAGAAGGTCAGGATGAAGGTGTGTTCCTTTGTAACCTCAGGAAGGACGGCAAAAGAAGTATCTCCCACCAGTCCTCGTGTGACGCTGTTCAGAGCTTCAGCGTTGACGGGAAGTCCTAGCCGTGGAGCAACTGTAGAGATTGTTAGAGGAGCCTATATGCCGCGTGCGCTGGGGGAGATAGAAAATACTCACGGGAAATCAATACTCGATCAGCGAAGGAGTACATCGCCCAGATATTTGGTGCCCAGTACGCGTGACACAGCCCTCTCGAAAACGGAAACAGCCTGTCCTTGAGCTGCAGCAATTGTCCCCATTGCGCAAATGGCCCGAAAGCGATTGCAAAAACGCCCACCACGCAGAATCCAAGTTTGAAAATATTACCAAATCGGGGCCGGAAAATCGATTTGAGGCTAAGGCAATAGGTGCGCAGCAGATAAACGAAGTAGGCGAGGGCGAGGTAGAGGTATATGTGCTTCATGCATAGCAGCACCGCGAAGAGGATACCACTGTAGAGAAGAGTCGATTGCTTGCGAGCCAGGACAATTGATAGGATCAGGATCCCATACATGAAGCCATTGTATTGGAAGTGGATATGATCGATGATGAGGAGACCGGGGGATAGTAGAATGGAAAGACTGGCCACATGCGCAGCCTGCTTGTTCGGCAAAGGAACGGACTTGACGAACCTATCGAATATCAGTCAGAATTCCACTGCAGCACCAAAAAGAAAGACAAGATCGAGCGCCGTACCGACTCAGCGCATAGACAAGAACTAGCTCCGTCAAAATCACGGTTGCTCTTTGAAAGTAGACAGTCTGCCAGGATTCATAACCAAGGTTATTCACGACCAACATTGCAGGGTCTGCGTATGCAGCAGCCTGCGACATCAGCCACTCGAAGGCTGCAAAGAACGGCGGGTAATCGAGCGTCCATTCCGAGGATTTCTAAACCGATCTAAGTCAACATCGTACTCGGCCAAGAATCATGCGTCCGACCGAACATACTTCATAGTACCATTCTTGGATGGGGAGGGAATGGGTGATGGCGAGCCAGTTGCGATGGACCTCAAAATCGGTCGATTTGCTACAACACAAAGAAAAGCATGTTAGCAAAGCTCATTTGTAAACCCAATGTCCAGTACCTGGGTCTTTTCAAATGCCCTTTGCAGATTTCAGCAGCTTTGGCAGTGATTGCCCGATATCTTTGGAACCTGGCTTGCCGATATTTTTCTGCTGCGGTGAATCAAGTGGGATGGACTTACTATGCGGGGAAGAGCAGCACCTTGAAGGCAGCTGCAACGACAGCGCATTGTGCCAATGAAGGGTAGAGGTCAGCCATTGGAGCTCTTGCGCATGGTGGTGCAGCGATGTTGAAAACCGAGAAGACGTAAGACGCGAGAATGCGCAAATCGGTGAAGTGGTTAGCTTCCTCCGCATGTTATTTTGGGAACACGTGACCATATGCGGAGATCGGAGGTCAAATCAGGAGCTAAACACCTGGGCAGAAGGACAGATAGTCAATTCAGCGCATAGCGTCAAAAGGGAACATTCTCTCCGTATGGACTTCACAGACGTCGGAATCCGCCACACCATTCTCAATAGTGTACAGCTCCATCACTTTATCGATTTCTCGCCATCGGCCGCTGTTATTGCAAAGGAGGCCCGCCTCTGCGTTATTGCTGTTGTTGTCGGTTGGATCACCACTAGTGTCGTATCCAGCCTTTGCAATCGGAACTGCGACCGTGACCCAGTCCATAGCAAGCGCTGATAGCTGCTGTGCGAAACTTCCGCCAATCCACATCAACATCAAGCTCCACCAACTGTCAAGCCACACAACATGATGAAAACATTAGCTTCCCTGGCATTGCTTGCCGCAGGGGCCACAGCCCAAATTATTGAAAGCTCAAGCTTTGGCACCGGTGAGAAGTTAGTACAATGTCCATGCTCAGTCTTTACGTTGTGGTTATCTGACCCCGGACCAGAATATCACCAAACCAGGATTCTATCCCCGGATGGGCAATTGGAGGAGAGGGCCATGCACCACACGTTGTGAGTCACCCCGCTGGAACTGTGGCCGAACAGATCTGACAGCCGTATAGCTATCAGATAAGCTCATCTTAACGCCACCGTACCCTGGAAACACACGGGGATCAGCTTGGGCGCAAAGTCCGTAAGTGAAAGGCTTCGAACCGTGATATCGGACGACACCGGATAATAACATGGGTATAGAGTCACTCAGTCGGAATGGTCAGCAGAATTCCAATTCCGAGCAAGCGGACCAGAACGAGCGGGTGGAATCCTGCAACTATGGTATACCAAGGACGGCCAGTCCCGTATTGGTACCTCGAGCATCTATACTGTGGGCCAATTCGACGGCTTTGCTCTGGTAATCGATACGCATGGTGGAAGAGTGCGTATTGATGTCGTCGCGTATCGTCGCAGCGTATTTATCAAGTCATTACTAACCTCTCCCCTAGGGCGGCAGTGTCCGTGGATTCCTGAACGACGGTACCATCGATTACAAAAGCCACAACAGCCCAGACACCTTAGCCTTTGGCCACTGTGACTACTCTTACCGTAACCTAGGCCGTCCATCAATTGTGAAACTCAAGCACACCAGCTCCATCTTTGAAGTTACCATTGACGACAAGCTTTGCTTTTCTACCAACAAGGTATGTATACACCGTGTCGCACTGAGACCCTGTCGAGGCCAGATTTATCGTACTAACCTGAGCAGGTCGCGCTGCCCGCTGGAAACACCTTCGGCATCACAGCAGCCACTCCCGAAAATCCAGACTCATTCGAGATCTTCAAGTTCATCCTCGAGTCCGCCACAGGCCAAGGCTCGACAATCCCCTCCAACCAAGGCAGCACCCCCCAGCAGCCAATCTCCAATCAAGTTCCTGACCAGCCTGCTCAACCCATTATCAACTCTGGCACAGAAGGCACAATGAACGGCTTGGCTGTCCAAATTGCCGACCTCAGCGGTCGCGTCCAGCTGACGGGCAAGGCCACCAACACCATCCTCCAGGAGCTGAAGAACCAGGCCCAGAAGGCCGAGCAGCGCTACGCAGAGCTTCTCCAGAAGTCCCTGGCCCAGGACCGCCAATTCGCCCAGTTCGACACCCGACTCTCGCGCCTCGAGCAGCTGCTCCAGGTCATCCAGAACGACCTCCAGAGCAAGGACTACAGTGGACGTTTCAACCAGCTCCACGAGACGCTGCGATCCTCCCACCTCAGCTTGAGCGAGAACCTGCAGGGTCACCTGCTGAGTGGTAAGTCCGCTTGCTTTGTTCTGATGATTCATTTGTTCGGTCTGCTAATTGCTCCTTTTCCTCTCATCTTATAGTCATTACGGCCTCCAGCCCTCGCATGGGCTTCTTCATCTTCTTGCTGATCGCGTTCCAGGTGCTCCTCGTGATCTCCTACGTCATCTACAAGCGTCGCCGGGCCAACATGCCCAAGAAGTTCCTTTAAGCGTCCCGTTCTGTCCTTCCCTTCCCCTCCCACCTCCCGTGCCATCTGAATCTGTGTCGTCTTGAGATATTGTTAATGGGGGGGTGGGGGGTATATCCATAATATTTCACAAGTGTGATCTGCCTGGAGGCGAGCCACCAGAATCTATTCTTCCGGGGGAAGTTATGTAGAGTACGAATATCATTACGTTCATGAAACTCTGAGAGTAATTACATCTACAAGTAAGAGAAAAGTGAAATTTCAAATATTCATTTGGCCTTTGGCCCATGCTATCGTACACTTTCTCCGAGCTACCCGGCCACGCAATTTTTTTGAAAAAAAAGCAAGATAGAAACAACATTGAAAGAAGGCGTGGCCGGGCAGCTCGGAGAAACAGATTCAAGAAAATTGAAGGTCGCCTTTCGGCGACCGCGAAATTGAAAGAACATAAACAAATCCACGAAAAATTCAAAACGCCGGGACCTTTGATGCGCGCATTGAATTAAAGAGCCGGATGGCTCACTTGGACTTGGTGTATTGGCGCTTCTGCGCCGGCTCTCCGGCCGATCCATGGTCATCGGGGCGGGACCGCTTGTTCCGCTTGAACACAGGGATCCGAGGGAGAAGCTCGGAGTCATGGGACTCCTCGGCATCCGAGGATGCCTTGGCAGGGTGAGAGGCCTCGGGAGGAGGAGAGGTCGCAGCGTGAGAAGAGCCCAAGGTGGACTCCTCGTCAATGCGGGAGAGAGGCTTCTGAGCAACGGGCGAGGCAGGCCCGGCAGCTTCGGCGATGTGACCTTCGCCGACAGCAGGAGGCTGGCTGGTAGCCATGCTAAGGAGGGCAGCGGCAGCGTCAAACTCTTCGGTGGAAACAGGAGCACCGGCAATCATAGAGTTAACAGCGGAAGAAACATTCTGGGTGAAATCTGCGGGAAGACCCTTCTCGGTGAGGTTGTTGGGAATCCCGGCGGTTTCAGCACGGTTGAGGTATTCATTGGTGAGTTGCTTGGTCAAGTCCAAGCACTTTCGTTCGACATTTCGGGCATACTCATTTTCACGCTCTCGGTGATCATTCTTGACGGCAGTGATGAAGTTCAAACAAACATCGCCTCCAAGGAAACGGGACCGTTTCTCTCTCCACTCCTCGTCAAACAGACTTTGATTGGGGTCGTCAGGAAGCATGATGTCACAATCAATGTACGCCATGTTCTTGGTTCGGCGAACACGGCGCGTACGCTCGTTGCTGCCATTAATGTCCTTGCTGGCAATCATATCGTCAGGAGTGACATGGTTAGGACACATCCACCCGACCTTGGGGTTAGGGGGATTGGCGCGGGGAGGATCAAGACAATCCAGATGGAAACGGCAAGGACAGTAGTCGCAAGTGATAATGGGACGTGTACCTTGGGATGTAAAACCACACTTGGAGCAGCGGATGCAGTCTCCCTTGTTGTCCGTTTCTCGGAGAAGCATGGGATTCGCGTAAGTGACAGGGCCGTCCTGCTTGGGTGGTTTAGTCAGCCGCGGCAGGTGGGGCGCGGGCTTGTAGTAGCGTTGGTGCTTCAAATTCCGGGCATAGCCATCTTCAAAGACAATTCCTTCATCCACTCCATGGAAATGTTCCTTGATATCCTGAGGAACTTGGAATTCGGTCTTCTTGTAATGTTTCGAGTGTGCAATCAAGGTGGAGAAACTGTTGCGAATGGAGCACTTGGGGCAGTGCCACTCTCCCTGCGGAGGATTCTTGGGATCCAAGGGAGGGTCCAAGCAGTCGAAATGGTACGAATTAATGCATGTGTCGCAGCAGAGTAGATCACCACCTTTTCCACATTGGTGGCAATCGTCGCTGTTGTCGGGGGGTTCACTGTGAGGTGTCATGTTAGCATGTAGAACTGGCCAAGTCACGCCAAGAAATCACATACATAGAATTTGGCATTTGGCGTGGCTCGTGGCCACCAGTCCAGTCGTTAAATCGGACCGAGTAAACAGAGTTGGAAAGTGAAGAAAGACTTGAGATGGTGGTGTCAACAGAGAGCGACCGTGCACGCTGTGGGATCTCAGGGCCCTTGGCCTTCGCTTTCTGGCGTCGTGAGACGGGCTTTCCAGACTTGCGACCGATAACCGAAGCAGATGGTGAATAGACAGAAGGAGCCTCGGGCTCCGGACCTTTGACAATAGGGATATCGAGGATAGAGCCTGGAGCAGGGAGGGAACGCGAACGATTGAGCTCTTCCATGTCACCATCGACACCGGCGTCAATGTTGTTCATGTTGTAGGGATGCTGGATGGCATCTGGGGGTCCGATCTGAGTTCGAATTGCACTGTACCGGACAGCTGTTTCCGAGTAACACTCGGCTTGAAGACGAGCACGCACGGCTCGCATCTTTTCCTCGTGGTCAGGATCCATTTCCCACTTGCGCTTACGCTTGTAGGCATTCTCATTGACTCGACATGGCTTCTTGGGTCTTTTGAGCGGAGCGGTATTCGACTTGCCACTCAGGAAATTCTCCTCAACCCGAGGACCACTGGTGTCGCGATAAATGTCAGAGACCTTGAAGCTGGGCTCTGCGTCAACAGAGTTGACAAATGGCAGGCTTGATTCACTGCGGGGGGGAATGTCGGCTGCATTGTCGGTAGCGCGGAGGTATTTCTGATACCACTTGCGGGCATCTGTAATAGAATTGTTGAGAACAGATTGGAGGGCAAGTCGAAGTTGATCGTCGCCTTCGTCACCCTTGGAGATGTTGGCGACCAAAGAGAGTTGGAATTCATCATCCACAGCATTGGACCAGAAGTAGAGAAGGGCCAGGGCAGACGCCTCATTGCCGTTGTCGGTTGCGTGGATTATGGCGTACTTGATGACGGCCCGGAGTTTGGAAATGTCATATTTGTCGGAGGGTTTCAAAGGAAGAGCCATCAGCACGGTGACATACTCGTTGGTGTCGTCCGCGCTTGAGAGGGTAGGAGTGGCCGCATCGGCCGGGGTGGTAACGCTGCGAACGGCCTCATCGGCCAGGGTCTGGACTCCACTCGAGATTGAGGCAAGTGCCGCTTCTTCAGCGATCTCAACATGACTCTTGTCGGCCGTCAGGCCCTCAACCTCGCTAATGGGGGAAAGGCGTTCAGCTTCGTCGCGCGGGACGTTGGTCGGCACGGTCGCGACGCGGTGGGGCCGTTCAGATGGAGGAAGCACGCCAGCAGCTCGGTACTCCGTAATCGATGGGTATTCCCCAATCGGTCTCATTGTCCGATAATTGTTATTTATGGGCTTCGAAGGGCCCGGGGGCTTCTTCTGAAGCTTCCGTCGTTGCGCGGGTTGGGAAGAGCCCTGGCGGCGTTCGGACTGAGTGGACCCAGTAGGGGCAGGCGGAAGGGGTCTGGTAGGGTTAGTGCCACGCACTCCATGCCCTAACTTCTTGGGGTCAACGTACTCAGCAGCAACATCATTTTGCTTTTCTTTGGATGCCTTTTCGGCTTCGGCTATTTGGAAGAGTCAGTGTTGTTCTCATGTTGGAAGTGATAAGAAAAATGTGGGGTGATCTCTCAGTTTCACCTGAAAGATGCAACATCTTGTTCTCCCCAATCCCAGAAGTGATCAGTGATCAGACCAGTGGGATAGATAGAGCAAGTATGATGCACATGAAAATGAGTAGAAGGGAATGGTAGTATCAATAACATAAGTGGTTGAGATTTCGGGGGAAAGGGGAGGGAAGCAAGTCGTTTCATCCACTCAGCCAAGTGACTGGACAAATGACAAGACAATTCAAGACACGAGAGAAGTGGCACGGAAGTGCCACTCCTCTTCGCCCCAGAAATGTACATGTCGAGAGGCAGATGAGGTGTTGCACCTCAGTCACAATAGAAGTAGGGACATGGTGCGTGCCATGGTGACTGGGGACTGGGGATCGGGGATTGGGACAGGGCAGCATGATACAGAGTGACATGGCATGGGCTAATCTTCTAACTTGAACAGAGGAGACACGATACCCACGTCACAGGCGTGACTGGATACCAGGGGAGGGGACTGGGATAGATGGGAGGGTCATCACATACACTTCTTGTTGAGAAGACGCTTCGAGACGCGACGCACAGTAGCACGCACGGTATCCATTTTTAACGCGAAGGTAACGAAATGGATTAAACGTGGGGAAGAAGAGAGAAGAAAGGAAGAAGAAGATGGCAGGTGTGGGAGAAATAAATACTCTGCGAGATTGGGGGGCAGGGGAGGGGGTTGCCCTTTTAGGTCAAGTCTATTGTTCTGTTTGAGACAGCAAACGGACACAATAGAACAATCCAATAGACAGTCGTCCTGGTGACTCACGCTTTTACCTCGACACCCCGTGCTACCAGCGTCTCTTCCTTGAGGGTGGCTACGGAGAACAATAGCTTTTATATTGATATATTGACCTATTGGTTGTTGAGAACCAGGCTGCCTGTGTATAAAACTTCAATGGCTGCTCAGCACTAGCCCTATTGGACCTAATATGGCCATGTAAACAATGCATCAGGCACTCATACAAGTAGACAGACTTCGGATTCACCATTGTATGCAGGTCTCGCGGGTAAATGGCTCTAGGATAGTATGTTCTCTCCAAATACGCCAAAAGCCGGGCTTACCGTGTGTCTCCTGGGATCTCAACAACAGGAACAAGACGAAGGTCCTGATTATATTGCTGCGTCAAAGCTCTCCACAGATCAGCAAGTTACAGCAGACTGGTTCCCGTTATTAGCAGCCAGTAGACAAACATCATCTACGTAGGCAGCTTAGGATAGCCTCCTACCATTACATACTCTGAAAAGAAAGCCAGGGAAGACTCGTCTACAGACATTCAGCCATTGCCCTTTTCTGGAGCAGTCGATGTTTGCACGTGTATCTGGTCGATCTTGTCCTCGAGCAATGAGCTGCCTCGAATAATTATGGCGAGATTCGACATGGACAAGCATATACTACAGCGGCTACTGTCTCAATAGAACATCTTGTACATTTACAGTGCACACAAGTACAGACTGGCAACGTCTTGATTTGGTCCTTAGAGTCTGCTCCAATTGCTACATACAAGACAGACAGGCCTCCAAGGGAAAGCACAGGAAGAAGATCTCCCAGCACCAAGCTCGTCGATAAAGTATATACCGAGGTTTCCAGAAATGGGTTGGCATTGCCAGCCATGTCGCATGTCATTGGAAAAATCAAGTGCTTCTCTTTTGTTTTTGGATAGATTTCGTATGACCTGCAGTGAGGCTCGTCATTGGATATCTGTTTTGAATTCAGAGTGGACAAATTGTCCTACACTATATCAAAAGTGTATTGCATGAAAATGATGACCAGGGGAAGATTGCCGAGAGCATTGACTCATATTTACTCATCACCGCCGGTGGTCTTGGTCTTCTTCTTGCTCTTGTTCTTCTTGTTGCCAGTAGAGCGGGCAAGGGGCTGCTCAAGGATCTTGAGGATCTCCTCATCCTCGAGCTTCTTGTCAGACTTGATCTGCTCGAGATCCACAGGCTTGGCAGCAGCGAGCTTGGTGAGACCGTTCTTGGTGATGGCTGTAAATGGGGTTAGCTTATGGGCCCAAATAATCTCCACGCAAGTTCAATGGTACTTACCAACGGTGCTCAGCAAACGAGAGACGGGGGAACCGTCAGTCTCGCCAGCGGGCTCGTACTGGCGCAGGACACCGCCACGAACACACTCAACAACACCGACCTTGGCGGCCTTCTCGTCATCAAGCTGGCGCAAGCTGAAGGGGAAGGTACCGAACTTCTTGACAACCTCAGACAGAGTCTGGCGGGAGCTGGGGCGCTTCAGGCCGTAAGTGGTGGTGGTACGGCGGTGCAGGGTAGCACGGTGGTCGAGGTTCTTGACCTTGCCGGATCCGAGACTGAGGCCAACCTCAACACCCCAAACTTCGCCGACCTCGGGGACACCGTCACCGCGGACACCGTTACCGGGAGAGAGAATGATCTTCTTCTCGCCCTCAATCTCGTTGCGGCCGAACAACCAGCTGGTGGTGTTCTCGACGACATTGCAGTCGTAGGTCTTGGCGATCTTCTCGAGCAAGGAAGACATGTAGGCCTGAGTAGGGGCCTTCTGAGCCGCGGCCTTCTTCTTCTCCTCGTCGGTACCCTGAGCCAACAGACCCTGGGGAACCATGAGACGCAGGAGGACCTCGTTGGCGTAGTGAGTAGCGAGAATGAGATCAGCCTCACGGCCGGTAATAGGCTCCTTGGCGGAGTCCTTCTTGGGAACGACCACCATGTCGCAAACGATGGTTCCGAATCCATCGATCTGAGCACCAAGCTGGATCTTGACGACCTCGCCGGCCTTCAGAGTAATCTCGGCCTCGGCGGCATCGGACACCAGAGGAGTGTAGGGAGTCACATAGGAGCTAGGGGAGACAGTCGTGGGGTGAGAGATACCTTAATTACAAGTTATGATCAGTTTATGTGGTTCTTCTGCCACCGATTGTGCAGAGAAGGGGTTGGACCAACCCTTGACAATCTTCTTGCCCTTGTAGACCTTGGCAATCTCCTCCTCGAGGAGCTTGTCACCCTTCTGACAAATCTCGACGATCTTCTCTCCCTCCAAGCAAAGAGCTATTCGAAAGTTAGATCACAAAATCAGACGTTGGGATTCTTGCGCAACATACCGGAGACAGCGTCGAGAACGTTGTGAGAAATTTGCGCAGCGGTCTTGTACTTGGTCAAGGTATCAGGGTTGTTGAGGGTGTAATCTAGAAAGAATCGCATAATTAGTCACATTCTATGAATCGAACATATTTTCTTTGTTGTGGTGAGCGCCAGCGAGCTCATGGCCCATATTGGGCTCAGTGCCCACAAACGTCAGAGCTTTCCATGGAGTTTACATACCAACCTCGGGTGCTTTCTCTTCCGCCATTGTGAATTGAATTGAGCTCGTGGAGCTGTAATAGACAAATAAATGCAAGTGATTTCAAAAAAAGTGTTCGGATTGTAAACCCGTGTGAAGCTAGAGGAGAGGAATGGACCGAGATCGAGTCGTGTGCAGAGCGTCGAGAGGGCGTTTAGCGTTGGTGGGGTTGGGTGGTCGCCTGATGTTTCAGGCATCCTACCTAGGGCTTTGCCGAAGACGTCATGGCAATCTCTCCCTTGACTTCCTACTGAACGACGCCATTGATTCGACTTAAGAGAACATGTAAGTAGAATTTGTCTAGCTAGTTTAACTGTTTCTTTTGTTCTATAGACCGTAAATGTCTCTGATACCCCGGATTCCGCCAGGATCGCTCAGACCTCCTACTCCAATTCCCCGTAACTTCTCCTCACCTGGCCACCTGGGCAGTGTTTCCTGTCTTACACATCCCTGGGAGGTACATCGATGTACCTGGGCTTGATTCTTCGAAATCTCTGATTCTTGCTATGCGAGGGTCAGCACAAAGTTGGCATAAAGCCCCATACAGACCTGATTCCAGTACGATCAAAGATGCGAATATGCAATTGTATGGATATATTTGACTTGTTCAATTCCCATTTGTTAAACGAGCTCATGATTTCTCGATAACTTTCTTTGTTTTAGTTGTAGCTAGAAGGTGAATCACGGGCCGCCAACCGTAGAATAACCATGAAGAGCACAGTCCCTATGTACAAGAACGACTTTCAATAGGTATAGAAATACCCTGTAACATACCTCCATCGGTACATCGTGCATATGTTACCTCCACACCGCGACGAAGGTGGGCCCTGTGTGGTGTGGCTTGTCTCGAGCATAGTGCTAACCTTAGGCATTGCAACATTCCCCTCACTCGTTGTAAACCCACGACATAGAGCTATCCATGGAGGTACCTACACCATTGCTGGTAGTTCCATCATCAACTTTTCTGTATTCCACATTATGAGCTCCACAAAACTTCCCATCCGGGTCTTAACACATAATATCCGATATGCAACCTCATCTCCGTTCAAAGGCGAACAGCCCTGGGCTGAGCGCAGACAATTGCTGTTCAATGAATTCGAATACGAGACTCGTCATTGTGCAGCAAGCTTTCTCTGCCTACAAGAAGTTCTTCACAACCAACTTGGTGACATCCTGGCTAGATTGAATCAGGATGCAGAGCTCGAAACACCAGAATGGGAGTATATCGGCGTTGGTAGAGATGATGGCCACGAGGCTGGGGAATACTCTCCCATCATTTACAGACCAGCAGTGTGGGAGTTATTACACTGGGAGACAGTATGGCTATCCAAAACACCGGAAACGCCGTCCAAGAGTTGGGACGCGGCCTCTATCCGCATTGTCACCATCGGTGTCTTCACTCATCGAGCTAGTCGGAACACGGTCCTTGCCATGAACACCCATCTTGATGACCAGGGATCTCAGTCTCGATTCGAGGCCGCACGTATCATTATCGACAAGATTTCCGAATATAGCCAGAACAAATTCGCAAAGCTCATCTCGGGCACTTTCTTGGCCGGCGATTTCAACAGCGAAGAGAACCAAGAAGCTTACCAAGAGTTGACAAGAAGCTTGCTTGATGCATATAAGCAAATTGAAAGCTCGAGGCGATATGGTAACCACATTACTTGGACTGGGTTTGGGTACGAGGATGAGCCAGCCTCGCGTATTGACTATGTTCTGGTGAGACCCACCGGGGCTCAAGGCCAGAGATTGGCAGTAATTGGCTATGCAGTGCTGGGGAATCGGTTTGACGATGGTGTTTTGAGCTCGGATCACCGTGCTGTTATTGTGGACTTGACACTCTAAGACCGAATAGGTACAATACTTCCATCAATGTTTCGATGAATATGCCAAGACATCCAGGGAAGTTCCGAGGTCACATTATGTAACACACACGTGGATCACATGACCGTATGTAAAATTGGTAAACGGGGTCATAGGTTGGTCTGGAGCGCATAGATGGACATTGGGAATAACCTCAAAATATCTTAAAAGTAGTCCTTATACCTTAATTTATAATCCCCTTGTGGTTGTTGGGCATAGAGATTGAATGGCGCCCATTTCTTTGCTTTACAATCTTAGACGGGTGCGGACACTTGTAACGGGTACTCTCCCTCCTTCTCCTTTGCCTCTTTCACCATCACCCCGGCTTTAAAAGACACACAACTACCACAGCTCCCCCCAATTTAAAGGAATCTCCTGGGAAAGAATCACGTCGATTGGGATAAATCGCAATCGATTGACGAAGAAGGTCAGCTGACTTGGCCCCAACCGATCCGGAGCGGATTCTGCGCTGGAACTCCCGACTGGTCCATTCAAGGAACATCGGCAACAGCTCTCTCCCCCTTCGGCCCTGGTATGTTTGATTCCTTCCCATTTGGTTCCCCTATCCATAGTTTCATATTATGTTCCTATTCAACCCGTTGCACACCCTTAGCGGGTGACTTGTGGCGTGTTCGGGACATGCGCCCGTTGCGACACGTCCATCCATCAAGCTCATCCCCCGGGTGACATTGGATACACGGTCGCGACGGTGATGGATAGTGTATTCCACCATCGGAAGGCATCTGCTAATCATGATTTGATCGCATGAACAGGTTCCATCCCATAATGCTACGGTAACCGACCCGAACCTATCCCTGTCGCGTTGAGAGCCACTCCGAGCTTCGAAAATTATACGAGTGGCGTCAGACGTTCGTTTCGCATTCAATAGACCATCCACAATGCCATCCCCTGAAGTGACGGCTGGTTCGCTGCCCTCAGAGCAATCGTTTGGGGACCCTCCGTCGGGTGTTCAGAACAGCTCTGGCGCGTCGGACACGGGGGAGCAAGGTCCAGACAGCATCGACCTTGGGACAAACCAATCAACAAATGGCCATACGCCAGATACAATTGCAGAGGGTAAGCAAAGCGCAAAGGCTATGCTAGCTGCCTCTGGGGTGGCAGCCTCGTCGGAACCCGGCAGTGAGGTTTCCAATGGTACGCCCCATTCAAATGGAACGCATGGCCCCGCGAGAAAGAGATCTCGTGATGGATCTGCTGTCCAGTCCACAGAGGTCTCCGGGGCCATGGCCGTACGCGCCCGCGAAACGCCACTGGATAAGGTTCTCCTGGAACAGTACGTTGATCGCGAATTCCAGCACTCGGCCGCAGCTGCCTGGCAAAATCCGAGCCAGGAACTACAGAAGAATAAGCGAGCGGAACGCGACTTCTATTTGGCAGTTCGACGCGAAAATCAGTTAAACCCAGCCGCATTGTATGGTGTGGGCTATGAGGGATTTGGAAACCCTCGTACCGACCTTCGCAATCAACACCCTCAACTTCTCTACCCGACTCATCGACGCCGGCCTGGAAATAGAAAGACGCGAGAATTACGTATTTCACGACGTGATGCAAAGATGCAGAACGAGCAGATTGAGGATCTGGTCCCTATTCGCTTGGACATCGATTGGGAAAAGGTCAAGATCCGCGATACTTTCACGTGGAACCTTCATGATCGTGTTGTGTCTCCAGATTTGTTTGCAGAGAAGCTGGTTGAAGACCTGGGCCTCGCGGTAGAGAGTTCGGTCCCTTTGACGAGAATGATCTCCCAGAGCATCCAGGAGCAGGTGATAGACTATTACCCGCATCTTAACATACACGAAGACCCTCTTGATCCTCAATTACCCTACACCGCGTACAAAAACGATGAGATGCGCATTTCAATCAAGCTCAACATCACCATCGGTCAACACACCCTCATCGACCAGTTCGAGTGGGATATCAATGATCCCAATAATTCTCCCGAAGAATTCGCATTATGCATGACGGATGATTTATCACTCTCTGGTGAATTCACTACCGCCATCGCCCATTCAATCCGCGAACAGTCCCAACTCTTCACCAAATCCTTGTACATTGTCGCTCACCCATTCGATGGCCGTCCAATCGAGGACCCAGACCTCCACACCTCATTCCTCCCTACACCTGTGGCTTCCGCCTTCCGACCATACCAATCTGCTAAGGAGCATACGCCCTATCTTTATGAGTTGAATGAGGCAGATCTCGAACGTACCGAAATCTCAATATCTCGAGAGCAACGTCGCCAGAAACGGTCAATTAACCGCCGCGGTGGTCCTGCTTTGCCAGATCTCAAGGACCGCCAACGCACGATTCGTACCATGATTGTTTCATCTGTGATACCAAATTCAGTGGGCTCCCTGGATGAAAGCAATGTGATTAAGCGTACCGGTTCCAGCCGCCGTCGTGGAATGGCTGGACACCGGGGAGATGATGACTCAGATGAGTTCGATAGCGACGACTCCTCTGTTGGCTCTCCTGCGATCGGGCCCAACCTTGCACAAGGAACTGCTCGTACTAGAGGCATGCGAGGTGCGGCATCAGCAGCTCATGCCGCGCTTCGTGCCAGCCTTGGACAATCTGCAACTCCCGAACCAGTGTACCACGAGCCCCGAGTCTCGGCCCGAAGACAGCAATACCGAGAAGAGAGTGTGGATGACTCTGATAAGTTAATAGTGAGACTTAAAATTTCGCGCGACAAGCTGGTCGATCTGAGAAACGGAAGACGCATTGTCTCCGCGCACTCCAGCGTAGGCCACGCATCACGCACAATGGCACCTCCGTCCGACAAACAATCCCGACTCCATCCTCCCCCGCGACCCCAACAAACCGGTGCTGTTGATGCACCGACCCCTCCGCAGCCTGGTGTTCCTGGCGTGAGTAGATTTTAACCCCAGTTTTTGGCCCATGGCTGACCCTGTGTCTCTGCAGCCCCCACCACCCAACTGGCTGGCAGCCGGTCTCAGCAAGTTGAAACAATCTCACCCCAACGATTCCTTCGAAGGTGTGATGCGTTATTCCGCCGTCGATACTGAAACCCTGGCCCCCGTGGCGAATCCCAACAACCTCCAGGCTGGCCAAAATATCAAATACCAATACCTCCCCCGTATCCGTTGCCACGACTGCCCCGGAAAACTGTACACCCCGGGCCCGGGCATGACAGTGGACAACTTTGAAGTCCATCTTCGCAACCGGCAACACAAGGAGCGGGTCGAAGAGCGGCTCGCAAAGGCTAGTAGTGGTAGCAACCCCGATGGCGGAAGTGCGAGTGCCAGTCCAGCTCTCGGGACTGCCGCAGTCCCTGGAGCACATGCCTCTCCCTCTCCAGCCAGTGGATCTCAGCCATAGTCAATTTCGTTCATGAAGTGATGACAACGGCGTCTTGTGTGATTACTTTCACTTCTCTTTCAGATCGCTTATATTCTTTTTACACATTTGGTCAATTCAATCCATCTACTTCTCCAGACTCATGAGAATCCCCTTTTACTGCCTGTCGAGTAGATGCCAACTACCCGCTGTACACAACCATTTTATTCCCGAAAGACTTACACAGTAGCTGTGATCAATCCAAATTAATATTGAGGCCATCCTTCAGCTCTAGCGAAGCTTTCCTAACCCGTTCTTAGATGAGGGTATCAAAAGTGAAATATCTCATGGGGGCTGTGGATTGCCACTGCGGTTGGACATGCGACTATTCGTGCTATGCTTGAGCAAGACTGGACCAGTCGAGAGTCGGGATAGATAGATACGAGTACAAGACAACAGCCTAATGCTTAGCTTGTCGATTTCCGATGCCCAATACGACGCAAAGTAGTCTTGAAACAAATTTCAATTCATTTACAGATAGAAAGCATATATCTGACGGGAATACGCAAAGAGAGAGACATTCGTGAAACCTCGGGCAAAAGACCGATGTAAACTTCAAGCAGAGAAAAAAAGGCAGATGGGGTATACATCTCGAACCATCACTGACTGCAAGGAAACAGAAGACAAGATGGGGACGAAATTGTGAAACCATAAAGAAAATAACATGGGAATCGGGATATGGATATGAATATGAATATCGACGGGAATGATCCGCGCAGTAATCGCACAACTTATTTGGATTTTGGGGACAGCAATAAGATCAATTCCAGACGTTTATGCCCCGAAGATACTGGCTGGAGACTCATAGGTAAATGGCCATTGAAGGTGTCTTAGACGAAATGAGAGATATGGCCCGTATGCGAACACAGCTAGGCGGCCATGTTATGTCCCACGATACCCTGGAGAGGCCCTTATCCACGACGGGAAGAGCGTCGCGAAGGCAAGCTGGCTGTCGAGGGCTTCTTTGCCTCGGCCTTTTTGGCATCGCCCTTCGCAGCAGCGGCCTTTCCGCCTCGCTTCTTTGCGGGAGGCGGCGTGGGTTCCTTCTCGCTGGCCTCGGCTTCATCATCCTCGGCGGGTTCTTGGTCATCATCCGTTTCTTGGACTTCTTCATTCTCACTTTCCTCCGCGTCGTCGTCGCCGTCGTCTTTTTCTTGGGGCTTATCCCACTCTGCCATCTCCATGTCGGCATCATCGCTATCGTTGTCGATATAGCTGACTTCCACCTTCGCGGTGCCTCGGACGCTGCGCCTACGAGAGGAAGTGGTTACGGCGCCTCCAGCGCCTCCGTCAGAAGACCAGCCGTCGTCGTCCTTGGATTTCCGTCTCGACTTGGCAGCTGCACTGATGGATGATGTGGACTTGCGGGCGGGACGAGAAGACTTTTCTTTGCGTGCCTTTTTGGCCACGGAGGATTTTCCGTTCGCATCAAGAGACTCGGGCTTTCGCTTTTTGCTTGATCCGCCCTGCGAACCGTGGGTAGAGTTACTCCTGGGCTTCATTGCAATTCGGACGACGCGATCCAGCAAATCGTCCAACTCATCTGGAAGGAAGTTCGTGTCGGCGACGTCTTGGGCTTCGCGGTGACTGCTCATGGAAGTGAAAAGGGAGCTGGGGACGCCCATCTTTCCAGGATAGGTTTGCAAGATGTTGGTTGTGCCGGCGGCACCGCCAAACTTGTGCTGTTGGGAGTAGATATCTGCGAACCGGCGAATAGTCGCTTGTGCCAGATCAGATAGAGTGTGGAGGCGGGTGGAGATCTCGTCTGATTTGGTGATGCCATCGCGGAATTGCTTGACGCGCTGTCCGACGTGGAAAATCAATGACATGTTGTGTTCATTGGCAATTGCGGAGAGGTAGAAAAGGATATACTGAGAGAAGTCGGTCAGATCGCCGAGTTTCGTTGCCTCGTCCAGATCCTCGGACGGGTAATCAGGGTGGTAGGCAAGCAAAGACAGAAGACGCGAAAAGATCAATTCCATGACCATGGTCTGTTCGGTCCGTTTCCCACTGGCTTGTGCCTGTTGGGCGAAGTATGCCGCTCGGGAACGTAGCCATGTAAGCGTGCTCTCTTTCAGACTATGAACAGGTTCGAAAGCAAGCAAACAGGGGACAATGTACCATCTGTGGCTCAGATGTGACTTTTGCACGAGTTTCTTCTTCAAGTGGTTGATGAATCCACTTCGCACTTGCAAGAGCTGATCTTGGGCAACCAAAGCGACCGTGTTAAAATCGGACGGCGTCAGGAGACTGTCACAGACTGTGCTAGAAGCACACAGCTTGAGCAAAGACTTGGCAGCGAGGAGTCGAAGGCGTGATTTTTGACACGCAGGGGTATCTTTCTTCTTAGAAATCTCGCCTTCACCGACCACCAATTTATTCAATGTTTCGTAGACAGGCTTTGCGTGGGCACGGAAGTCAGCTTCATTGTCTGCCCCATCCTTAGCCCGAAGGCGGTTGACAATGATTTTCAATGCCCATTCTTTAGCATGGGTCTCATCATCAACTGTCTCTGACCAGTTATATTCAGCGTTTGGTTCGGGAGTGCGATTGGTGAGCAGGATCTGGTTGATGGCAATCGAGATGATAGCATCGCTTTCTTCGTCTGCTTCTCTTGGGGCAAGGAGGTTCAGCTGCGACAGAGCAGCCAGGCGAGTAAGGAATCGATCAGATCCGTACGTCCACTTCTCAACGCACTTCTGCACCAAATCTTTCGCATACATCTCTCTTCGGTCAGCCGTGGCCATGAGAATTGAGACAGCATGTTTCGCAGAATGCGGTGATGAACTGTAAAGAGCGTAGTTGGCCAGAGCCTGGAAGAACTTGCGCTCTTTGGGGAGTTTAGCAGGAAGCTTTTTAGCGAAACCAGCGCAAGCCTTCAAAATGTCTTCGGGACTGCCGTCACCAGGCGAAGAAGCCTTGGGGGCTTGAGCCTCGAGGTCTTTGCACATTTCTTGGACCTGTGCCTCTAGAACTTCCGGATTTTGAGATGATATTTGCTTCAACATCTCCTGTGCAGCATTCGCCAATCCATTCTCATCTGTTCGGGACAAACTCATGATCGCCGGGATGTGGCTCCGGTTGAAGATCAAAGATCCACAGCGATACACAAGAGGCGTCAATGTTTCCAGCAGGGGAGAGTTATTTGCACTCTGGACTCGCCGCTGAAGTTCCTTCGTGGCCTTCACAACAGTGCGATAATCACTCACAGCAGCCATGGTGAAGCGAACCAGCTGATAGCTCCGTCGATCATGCACCTTGGCAAATTTCCACAAGTCTGCCGATGCGCGCAAGGCATCTGGGAAGGTTTTGGATAATGACTCGATGATCTTGGACAACTGCGTCTTAATCTGTTCCTCGTCCTTGTCGACAACACCACCATTGTACTTCTCACAAGCCTCTAAATAAAGCGTCACTGCCGATCTCATCGATAATTGACGGGCCAACATAACGAAAAAGACTCGCCTCGCTTTTTCATCCAACCCTCGGAGCAGGGTAAGAATTCGGCGAACACGGATCTTGTCAACATCTGTCTCTTGCTCCGGTTCAGACGCCTGACTATCCTTCTGCTTTTGTGATTGGTTCGAGTTGCCTCGAGAAAGTTTCGGCTTGATAGGGGGATAAGGAAGTGGCAGAAGCGTCTCAAACAGGACTCGGTCGATCAGAATATGGATTTCTTGATCATTGGTGTAAAATGCATCAAATATTTTGGATGGTGCGTCTTTCAGAAGGGACACGACGGGCTCCGAATTTTGCTCAATGTCACCGGCAGCTACGGCCCACATGCGAGCCAAAATCTTCATGGCGTGTTCACGGACATGCGGCTTACGATCCTTCACTCGCTCAGCAAGAATAGCAAGAACCGAGTCTGGGGATGAGCAGCCACCATCCACACTTAGCTTGTTGGCGATCTGGGAAAGCCCAAATTGCCCAACAGTATCCACTGCAGCTACACGAACCTTCTCGTCAACGTCGCGAAGCATCGAGGCCAGATTTCTGACAAGACTCTGTTCTTCGCTTTCATGTAAACCAGAGCCTCCAGCTGAAGTTAGAAGGATTCGCCCCACAACTGTGACCCAGGCAGCACGAACTGATGGTGTCTTGTCGAGGCGACGGCTCAAGAAGGCTTCGTAGGCCGAGGTGTGAACTTGAGAGAAAGGCTTGGGGGATACGGGGGTCAATAAAACATTGGGCTGGGGAATGCTCTTGTCATAATCCACCAGCGACACTGGCGGGTAGGTTGCCGGGTCCATGGGAGGAGGGGGCGGGGGACCTGCAACACCGATTCCGGCCGCGAGGTCTCCGATCGTCTGAGTGGCTAATAAACGTAGTGCCACTGATTCTGCAGAGAGCTCTGCTTCAATCTGCGGGATAACATTCTGCAGGACCTCCGGACAAGCACGCCAAAGCTCGCGGATCAGACGATGTGCCTTGCTCAATTCCTTGATATCCTCTCCCTCCTCATCCGAGTCGTCGAGGTTAGGTTTCCGGGAATGCTTAGAGCCATTCGTCTGGGCAGCTGGCACGGACGCATCGATGATGACGTTGTTAAAGTACTGGCTGATGTGACTGGTCATTCGTTCTGGGCAGGCCTGGCAGATAGCCTTGGCCATATTATAGGCGGCCGGGTAGTCCTTCAGTAGAAGGGTGTCCTGCTTGGCATCAAGCGGGGCATCTGGTCGCTTTCCCTTCTTATTGGAGCTGTCCATCACTCGCGGGTCGACTCGGAGGAACTGGGCGACGATAATGTCCACTACCTCGGGGGCCAGGACGAGAGATTCATCGATCACGGTGACAAGTACTCGGGTCATATCAAACTCGACGTTCTTAGCTATCTCCTCACCGGTGGATGCTTTCGAAGAACCCGAAACGATGTCGAAGCAGCTGGTGAACAACGGGACGATGAGTGAGTCCGGGTGGTCAAGATCGACCATCAAAACCACACTCTTCACCTCGGCAAGAGACCCCAGGACGTAGATATGCTGGGCATTGTAGGCGTTGGATGGGTCGGCTAAAGCGGGGATTATCGAAGACACGATACATGTGAATATATCCTAAATCGGGCTCAGTCAGTACATTCCTTGATCGCAAAGATAGAACACAAATTTTGTGTCTCTTCAATGTCCCCACCTTTAGTTGATTGCGCGTAAAAGGCGCGTCCGGTGCGCATAGTCGCAATACATCAACGATGCAGCACGTAGCCCATGCTCTGACACCCTTATCCTTGTGGGCAAGCAAGTTCCCACTGGCAAGTTCCTGTGACACTTTCCGTAGCGATTCCTTATCAATTTCCTCCTGATCGAGTTTGCGGAGTTCCTGCGCTAGAGTCTGGAGACGTTCGAGGAGATCCGCGATGGGGATGGCGGAGCGCCCCACGCGCCATGAGAGCGGCTGGTTGAAGGACAGACTGCGAAGCCCCGAGTCTTCCTCCACCTCGGGAGGACCTGGGCGAGAGCGCGAAGGCATCGTGGATGGTCGCAGTTCTCACATGGACTGGTGAGGTGGAGAGTTTCAACTCGGGAGTTTGGGTGGAGGTTGACCGCCCAGGACGCGTCGCACGGGACCGCGTCCTGCCCTACAAAGTCGGTGCTACAGGTGTCATACGGTACGGTTTGAGATCTTTATTTACTCGGGAAAATAATGTTATATCTGTCCATATCTTGGATTCATAGCTGCGATATGATATCAGTATCCACGTTCAACTCGTATAGGACCTAGATTGCACTTGTTTGTCTCATCTAGATGTAGATACGTCCCTCCTAAGCTTCTTTAAGACAAGTGTACTGCACAGTTTCTATGCATCACTGTGAACAGACTAGAGGAAACAAACTTCCAGCCAAAGAGCATATGGAAACAATGGCAAAATAAATCCTCAGGGTTCAGTATGCATCATGTTCACATTGTTTCGACTGATGATAGAGCAGCCTTCGAGTGATAGAACTTCGAATAACTATCCTTTCTACCCAGATATTACTACATTGGATGCCCGAAGACCAAGTTCTAGAGATATTAATAGTATTGATTAAAATATGCCTTGTGGTATGTATACGTAATCTCTTGTCATAAAGTAACAGACTGCCCTGGAGGTCTCCTGTATCAAAAGCGACCTGACCTCACAAACCTGCCATCATAATAATGCATGCGAAAAGCAATCCCCCAATGCAATCTATGTATTTATTGCGCGCTTAAAAATGAGAGACAGATACAGAATCGCCTAGAACTTAGGACTGAACTTGCTCATAGCGCGAATTCTGGACCCATAGATAAAGAACAAAATGGGAATGGGAATCATAGCCACAGTAATGAAGCCCAGAACGCTAGATGCCCACGACACACCTAGATTCCGGTACATTTGTGTAGCGAAGAGCGGGAACGCGCCGCCCAAGGTCGACCGGACGAGGGTATTCGCCGCGATGGCGGAGTTGGCGAACATCATGTAAACATCAATGAGGTAGTTGAGACCCTGCATGAAAATAACCAGGATACCCAGACCGATAGGGACGCCGGCAATGACCTGCGGCACCCAGGAGATATTGGGGCTGGAAGTCCAGCCGAACCAGAAAAGACCGATTGGCAGCAACACAGAGGCGATCATCATTGGCACGAGGCGCTCTTCGGGAACGACCTTGCCATGCTTTGCAAGTTTGCGCGCGAAACGAGTCTTCGTGGTGTATATGATGAGACCGGCACCGAGCAAGACGCCGATAAGAATCCCGATGAATGGGAGGGCAGCTATGCCTGTGTGGGTCCAACCGCGAACTTCACCAAACGAAATCGGGTAGGCCTCGAAGAAGAGGTAGAGGATTCCGTAAACTAGGGCGAGGTAGATGGTCATGGCGACCAGGATCGGCTCTTGCACGAGCATCTGGAATGGTCGGAAGAGGTACTTGGTAACGATGTCTGACATTGTGGGCTTGTGCAGATCCAAGAAGGAATGGAGGGCGGAATTTTTGGTTTCAATGCGAAGACGAGCAGCTCTCTTTTGCAAGAGGACTGGGCCGTAGGTCTCGGGAATGACGAAGAAAGCAACTAGACCGAAGGAGGCGGATGCAATCAAGGTGATCCACGCCGTCCAGCGCCAGCCAAGGTATGAATCTGTGAGGAAACCACCGCTGAGGAATATTAGCTTCTGAATAGTGTTTTGGGTGATGCCTTTCAAGGGTATCCTGACGCAGCTTGAGTACTCACATAATTGGGCCAAGAACAGGTCCCATGAAAGTAGCTGAGCTGAAGAGAGCGATAGCCACCGCGCGGTCCACGGGGTTCCAGATATCAGCCAAGGCACCGCCAACGACGGCCAAAGGAGAGCAACCAAAGACACCCATGAGAAATCGGCAGACAAGAATGGTTTCGAGGTTCTTGGCGACAGCCACGGGGATCTGGAAGATAGCGAAGATGAGGTAGCCTGAGAACAGCGGGATGCGACGACCGTATAGCTCACTCAGTGGTGCCCAGCACAGGGGACCTAGAGCGAAACCAAAAACAACCAGACTGGTGCCGAGAACCATTACTTCAGTCGATACATTGAACTCCTTCGCGGTCACGAGTGTCGCAGTCGAAAAGACGCTGGATGCGAAGGTGATCCACACAGTCATAGAGGACATGGTCAATGTGATGGCCCATTTACGCCGGTTAGAGTAATTCTGGGGGTTCTCGGGGTCATCCTTGCCATCCCAGTCGACAAGGTTGGGATCTGCGCTGGAGTCATCGGGCTTTTTTGGGGTGTCGGTCGCTTTCTCGACATCTGTTTCGCTCTTGTTCTGAACAGTGTTGGTGCCTGCCTCGACGGAACCGTGTTCCATGCTGAGACGCGGCGTGGTTGCAGTTGAGTCAAATGGTTGGGGACTCATGGTTGCTCTAAATACCTATATAGGTAGACAGAGGTATGAGCAAGACTATCCAAGTGTGATATTGGAGAAAACAACGTTTGGAAAGAACCTTCCGAGATAGGGGCCATAGGGCAATATAAGAACATCGCAGATATTCCAGAAGGGGATAAGACTCGGAGCTAAAGACTACAAAGCTTTGTAAAAAAAAAAAAGGGTTGTGGAGACCCAGCTGTTTCGCTATTGTAAGATCGGTCGTTCGCTTCTCTACTATGTCCGCAGTGCACTCAACCGACACATCCTTTGGGGCCAAATTATATAGCCGTGTCATGCTATATCCATGTCAAGCCAATGAAGGCCTGCTTTCCATGGCGTATTATGCGCCTGGTCAACTGATCTTGATAGTATCTACGGGGTATTCCGTAGGTCCATGCCTCCATGTGGATTCCATGTGGCGACGGAGACACCAAATTATAAATAAGGATCGGAAAAAGGCCCCAGGCTCCATATAAATTAGCAAATGGACCAGTGAAAGCACGCAAAAGCACGAAATCTCTTGCGGTTCCAGTCCAACGTCGCTCTCGGCTTCAACTAAGCACCGAAAAAGGTGGAGCTTTCGGCTTTAGGCCGAGAACTGAAGTGCCGAGGGATTGACCGATTGACCGACTGTCCGATTGACCCAGACTCGAGGTCACGGATGTCTTGATATATATCATTTTTAATCATTCGTAAAGTACTAGAGGATAAGAACGTGAGTGGATCACTACATACTTCCACCTAGTTATTGCCCCCAGGTATAACCGGCTATTGTTTCTACCAGAGCGAACATGCAGGAAGTACTACATACAGATAGTCGCACTCTAAAAACGGAAGGCGATATTCATTCTATCTCAAAATTAAACTTACAATTACCATGAACCCTACAACCCGACAACACTAATGAACGTAGAGATTTCTCTGTATTGGCTATTATGGCACATTGTATGTGGGCAAAAACAGGAAGAAACGGAATCGAAAAGGAAACCCCATGAAAGCTCAGCAAACAAGCCCGCATCTCCGCCCACGCAAAACGATCTATCCATAAGCGAATCCGAGCGCAGAAACCCAGGCATGGCTGAACTAAGGAAAAACAAGTCATATCACCTCGAAGAAAAGCATTTAGTCGTAGAGGCTGTCGTCATTGCCGGCTTCCCCGAAGGTATCGTTCTCCTGGACTTCGCCAGCAGATGGGAAGCGGAAGAAGCTGCCGCCTCCGGTGTTCTTCAAGCTCTGAGCGAAGGCCTCGTAGCGGCGGATCTCGACGTCGCTGACGGAGCGGCGGGCGGACTTCATGGCCTCCTCGAAGTGAGCACGAGTGAGCTCGGGCACGGGGTCTTCCACCTCCTCTTCCTCTTCGCCCATCGTGATGTCCTCGCCGGCAGCCTCGCGCTCCTTTTGGCGGTCGATGTCGGCGGAGATAGCCTGCTTGATGGCGAGCTTGACCGCACGCTGTGTCACGAAGCCGAGATCGGCACCGGAGAAGCCGTGGGTCTTGCTGGCAATGAAGGCAATGTCGACGTCGCCCGCGACAGGAGTCTTGCGGAGCTGGGCCTTGAGGATACCCTCACGGGACTCCTGGTCAGGCAGGGGGACGTAGACCAGCGTGTCAAGACGACCAGGACGGACCAAAGCGGCATCGAGCTGCTCGGGACGGTTGGTAGCACCAATGACGAAGACGTTCTTCTTAGAAGTCATACCATCCATCTCTGTGAGGGCGTTAGTGAATACTCGGGACACGGAAAGAATGTAACAACCATAACTTACCAGTAAGAAGTTGGTTGACAACACGGTCAGAGGCACCACCGGCGTCACCGACAGAGCCACCACGAGACTTGGCGATGGAGTCCAGCTCGTCAAGGAAGACGACACAAGGAGCAGCGGCACGGGCCTTGTCGAAGATGTCACGGATGTTGCTCTCTGACTCACCGAACCACATGCTCAGAAGCTCAGGGCCCTTGACGGAGATGAAGTTGGCAGCACACTCGTTAGCAACAGCCTTGGCCAACATGGTCTTACCAGTACCAGGAGGACCATAGAACAGCACACCGCGAGAAGGCGACAGACCGAATTTCTGGAACATCTCGGGGTGGTCCACGGGGTATTGAACACTCTCGACAAGCTCGCGCTTGACCTCCTCGAGACCACCAATGTCGTCCCAGCGAACGTTGGGAACTTCGACCACAGCAACCTCGCGAAGAGCGGAGGGGTTGGAGACACCCAGGGCGAAGCGGAAGTTCTCCATGGTGACACCGAGAGCCTCGAGAACCTCAGCATCGATGGTGTCCTCATCGAGATCAATGAGATCCATCTTCTCACGGATCTGCTGCATAGCAGCCTCAGAGCATAGGGAGGCAAGATCAGAACCGACGTAACCGTGGGTCTCGGCGGCAATGGTCTCCAGATCAACATCCTCACCAAGCTTCATGTTCTTGGTGTGGATCTGCATAATCTCAAGACGGCCAGTTGGGTCGGGAATACCGATGTCGACCTCGCGATCGAAACGACCGAAACGACGAAGAGCAGGATCAATGGAGTTGGGACGGTTGGTGGCGGCCATGACAACAACGTTGGAACGGGCCTTCATACCGTCCATGAGGGTGAGCAGCTGGGAAACGACACGGCGCTCGACCTCACCGTTGGTCTTCTCACGCTTGGGGGCAATGGAGTCGATCTCATCAATGAAGATAATAGCAGGGGAGTTCTTCTCGGCCTCCTCGAAGGCCTTGCGCAGGTTCGACTCTGATTCACCAGCCATCTTCGACATGATCTCGGGACCGTTGATCAGGAAGAAGAAAGCGCCAGTCTCGTTGGCAACAGCACGAGCCATCAGGGTCTTACCGGTACCAGGGGGACCGTACATGAGGATACCGCGAGGCGGCTTAATACCAATGGACTTGAAGAGCTGAGGGTGACGGAGAGGCAACTCGACCAGTTCACGGATCTGAGCCATCTGCTTGCGGCATCCACCAATATCATCGTAGCCAACTTCGTTGAGGTTGCCCTCCTCATCCTCTCGTTGGATGGGCTCACCCTCGCAGTGAATAATTGTGTCCTGGGCAACAATGCCATATTCGGGAGGGTCGACCTCCACAACCTTAAATTCGATTTGCCTCATACCACCTCGTACTGTGAACAGGTCACCCTGTCGGACTGGTCGGTAGGCCTCGCGGAAGTAGGGAGCAAGGTAGACGTCGAAGAGAGAGCCGGTCAGACCCTCAATGGTATCAGCGATGGGAAGGACAGCAATGCGCTTGGCCTAGGACACGGAAGATAGAATTAGCCAATAGATCATACCAAAGATGACGTAGAAATTCTCAAAATTCTCAACTTACATATTTGATATCGGGGCAAGGGTGAACAGTGATCATGTCGCCGTGCTTGACACGAAGGTTGTGGCGCACAACACGGTTGATGCGGGCGCTGCCATCATCGAGATCGTCATCGGCCAGGACGATCAGCACAGTGTCCTTGCGCTTCTTGCCCTTCACGAGAACTGTATCACCACGGAAGAGCTGGAGAGTCTCCATAGTGTTGTTCGAGAGGGCAATGACCGAGTTATCATCGTTAATGGCATCGGTCACACTGCATGAAATCCGTTAGCTCCTTGCTCCCAACAGATATCTCTTTATCAGCTACTCACATCAAAGAGTTGGGCTTCTTCTTCTTTTTCAAGATAGCAGTGGAGGTATCGAGCTCCTGCAATTTTCGTCAGTTCAGAGCCCTTGGTGAGCTGTCCTGTTAATGCTTACCTCCTTCTTCTCGGCGCCCGAGGCGTCCCTGAAGGTCCGGTTAGCATACTCAAATAATCAAAACAGTCCAAATGAAACGTACTGCAAGTTGACCCTCTTCTTGTCGTGCGTGTGATCCGGCTCGTAAGACATGATGGCCGTAAACGGGGTCGTGACGTTGATGGAAGCAAGCTTGAGTGAACAAAGGTGTCCAGTGCCCAGAAACAGGCGGAGCGAGACACGGATTTAAAAGAGCACGAGATATGAGTACTGAAAGGAAAAAGAACCGATAGATCAGAGGCAGAGAGCGAATCCGACGGCAAAGTGGAGATAGAGGTAGGTGACAGGAATGATGATGTTGAGCTTCTCGTTCTTAGAACTGATGATGATGACTTAAGCCCGGTGCTTATGTCATCACGTTGTCCGCCACAACGAAGCGCATGGAACTCATTCGATTGGGTCGCCTTGGTGCCTGGATGATTGCGACAGGAGTAATAATGTGGTTACCAAGGTCCTTACAACCTTGGAATAATACACCCAGCAAACCTGGGTTTCACTCTCATCAGCCATTAAATGGGGAGTCCTCTTTAATAAAGTAGGTAGACATATGTGAAAGAATGGCCTTATTAGGAGATCACGAATCTGTGACACCCAGGACTCATTTGGTGCTGTTATACGTACCTACAAAGCTACTAAATACAGCATGTAATTGATGGTTTTGTGAGTCAAGTATTTATTGTTACATTAGTTAATGAGAATATGTAAGCCCTTTTTTTCTGGGAGGGGAAAGTATTTAGTAGACGAAGCTGTATCTCCAATATACTTCCCTTGGACATCGCTATCGCGACGAAGAACCGTTAGAAGTACTTCGGTCCTCTCGCTCCTACCCAACTGAGGAACCCTTGACAAGATCAATTACAACTACAGCAACCCTAAAGGGCAAACAGAAAGGCCATGGTTCACTTCCCTCAGAATGGAAGAAAATCGAACACTGGCTGGACTAGGACAAACTTGGAACTCACCAGGCAATGTCAGACAACTCGAATCTTCGAATCCTCAGACGGAGACCTATTTAGCCTATGCGAATACTATGGGGGAGGAAAGATGATATACCGAGAATGAAATGGTATGTTTATTTGTAGATTCGACAGGCTTGGATCGAAAGTAACGCCAGCACTGCTATAGCCATCGAAGCGAATTGTGTCGAGGCAGGTCTATATTCCGAAAAAAACTGGCGTAAACCTAGAAAATGCAAATCCAATAGCAAGTTGCCGTGCGCTGTCAACATCAGGTATATGTGCAAGTAAGAGGGGATTTGTACAAATAAGGAAAGAAGGGAAAAGGCCGAGGGACCAGAAGCACTCCAACATCTATGCTTTAACAGTTGCGGTTCCAGCCCAACAATCATGGAGACTCCAAGCCCCGGCACAGAAGCTGATAATCCCAACCATGCTATCGGGAATACCGATGCCTTTCTCGAAACACCAGTGCAAACACAAAGGTGCCCAGAAGACGTTGTTCACCAAGCTCTTTCGCCAAGCCCGGATCTCCAAGCGCAACGCCTCGCTATCTTCAGCCTTGGTCTCTTTAGTCTCGACCGTGCCAGCAGCCGCTCGCTGTGCGGCTAACCGCTGTCTGCGAAGCACACTCTGGCGCCAGAGCACGAAGAACTGGAAAAAGATGTGTCCAAACCATCCACGTGTACTCCAGATCTCCCATTTCGCAACGCCTCCATATTTGTCCACGAACCGCTTCGAGACAACCCCCTTCGAAGCAAGGTAGCCCACGTTCTCGAGAAGCTGATAGATGACGTTCGAGATGACCTGCAGCACAGTCAGGGCATGGAGGATGGGGTCGGTGGGCGGCGACTTGAGTGTTTCAGCGCCCCAGATCCACAAAGGGAGAAGCCCGAATAAGCGCAAGTTGTATCTCGTCTCCGATGCGAGGGAGCAAAGGGCCGCGAATTTCGATTTGGACGACGCGGGGGTGACGTTCTTGGGTACACGACCTTTGAGCCGTGCAAGAATACCCAGCCTTGTTTGTAATGCTATCCAGGGCGCTGACGCAGTGAGGTGATGGAGCATTGAGGCGACATAGTTGATAGTCGCTAGTACTCGCTCTTGTCCATTTGCCTCGGAGAGTAGTCTGCGGGAGCTGTCAGCAATACTCTTGATCCGTGTCTCGTGTCCAGAACTGTTGCTGTCTCATATCAAGGTCGAAAGGGACCTTACAGATCTAGTCGGCGGATTGTCACATCGGTAGTTGTCAAGGCGGCCAGCAGTTGTCGCTTCGCGCATGAGCTCACGGCGGGCGCTTTCCCGGTCTGGGCGTCAGTCGCCTCGCCTGAGGGACGTTCAGGGTCGGACATTGTGTATGATGAACATGAGAAAGAGAGGAATAAAATGAAGTTGGGCGGAATTCGCACAAGCGGAAGCGGAACCGAGGCTCGGAACTTAGCGAAGTTCAATCTAATCTCCGAGGGAAGATTATCCCCCAGTATTTAAGTTGGCTAACCTCCAGGGACTTGGATTCGTTAAATATCTTTCTTTCTCATAGTTATCTGTAATTTGATAAATTAGGTTTACTATATGTATACCGAATACATGCGTAAGCCTAACGATTGATGTCACTACCCCCCTCTAGCGTACCCTCCTTGATATTCTCCATCTACATATGGAATTCCTCTATGTAATTTAATACGATTTGCATCATTTACAAGTTTATATTTATTTTTTATTACGTTTACTTGGAATCACCGCGTGGAAATTCTTCATTGGGGATAATTCCCTATAATTCCCTCTCACATGTGGAAGAGTCCCATCTCACATGCCACTCCACCTGCGGACTTAACTCCGCCTCACCTCACCTGCAATTCTTCCTCCGGCTTGATCCCCCAGTACAACATATATAATACCCGGGAAAGAAATTAAAAAAATGGAAATGGAAATAAAAACGAACAGATTATGACTTTACCTATTCCTCTACGACCCGCTCCCCAGACCACTTAGCTACTTTGATAGAAGAGAGCATTGTATCCGCAGCGGGTGGGGATATACCCACTGGACCCCGGTTTATTCGGTCTCATGGTCTAGTGGTCTCATGGTCTAGGAGAGTGATGATAAACGGCCAAGAGTTGGAGGGTTCCTCATCAGACTCCGGGGGCCGGGCAAGTCTGGTGAGGCTACGAAAGGTAGGCGGGCACCTCCGAAGTCATCGGAGGAGGCATTTCATTCCTCATTATAGCCTCGGTCCGTGAACTGGTTGAATCAGAACATAGTCTGACTACAGAGTGAGGGTGAGGGTGAGGATGAGAAAAGAAGGATTGAATTCTCTATCAACAGAAGCTAACTAGTTAGTTAGCGAACAGTGAAAGCCTGACAAACCAGACATCAGCATGAAACGAGAATCCCGTCGCTATGGCGACTCAAACCCCACGGGAATCGTGAATATTGGTCTCACTTGAAAGCAAAAAAATATAAGGAGCGATTTCCTTAGTTTACATGATAGTAACTGTTTTACTCTTGTACACTAGGAGATGGAGCGATAGATTTACAATTCAAATGTGAGGTCAACTTCTCTGATTTCACTCTCAGTACTCATACACGGAGCCCCTGGTATAGGGCTCCACCCCGTCCACCCACTCCGCGACCCTGAGGTTCGTTCGCGCCCACTCCTCAGCACTGTCGTACCCGGCGTCCACCTCCAGGTACCCACTTGACTCTGAGCTTTCTCCTTGGGGTCCCTGGCCAATGGGACCCCAAAGTTCAGCCCAGGGGTCAGTGACAATGCTTGAAGTCCTCAGGAGTTGGCGGCCCCTCTGCTCCTCGTCACTTGGCTCCCTGTCGGGGTGGGTGCGCCGAACCTCAGGGAACGCATCGCTGAACCGGCTTCCAGCTCGTCGGAGAGCCCGGCCGCGCCGCACTTGAGGGCTCCGGTCCCTCAGTGGGCGGTTTCCGGAGGAAGCATCATCGTCAATGCTCCCAGATCGTCGGGACGATGCGCTGCGTTGTACTCGGGAGAACAGGTCGCTCGGTGGGTAACCGATGGGACCCCAATACGCCGCCCACGGGTCGGTGACAATGCTCGAATCCCTCATAAGTTGTCTTCCCCTTGGTCTTTCATAGCTCGACTCTCGCGATGGGTGGTCGCTACCACGAACCTCAGAGGCGGCGTCGCTGACAATGCTTTCAGCTCGTCGGGGGGATCTACCACGTCGTACTTGGGAACCCTCGGAGCCCGATGGGACATAATCGTCAATGTTGTCGTCCCGAGAGTCATTGTTATCATCCGGTCTGCCATAGTACGCGATGTTGCTTTCGCGCGAGAGGAATGAGTGAACGGGGCTGGCTGTACGGATTGGTCTTTGTGAAGTCGGATCTGGAGGGCGCTGGCTCTCGATGCTTTGGTTCTCGTCAAGCTGCAACAGGGAAGTTTCCAGCACGGTCTCAATCTGCGACGGGAAAATTTCGAGCACGGTCAAGTCAGGTTGCTGGGAAATGAATTCTTCGAGATCATGGTCGCTGGTTCTAGCCTCGCGATTGGCAAGCAAAGTTTCGACTCGTCTGCGCTCCGAAGTAACAGGGTCTTCGATACTTTCGTGGCTGCTGCTGGCCTGGCGATTGGCGAGTAGGTTGTCAACTCGTCTGCGTTCCCAAGCGACGGGATCGGTTGGATCTTCGATGTTCTGGTGGCTGAACCTAGCATGGTGATTGGTGAACACATTCCCGACTCGTCTGCGCTCCCAAGCAAGGGGATCTTCGATATCTGATAGGCTAAACCGAGCCAAGCGACTGGTGACCAGATTGTCAAGTTGGCTATCCTCTCGTTCGCGACGTCTGCGCTCCCGTCGTTGCCGTCGACGACGGTATCGATCGACTTGGCGACTGGCGAATCCACGAAGCCGCTGACGGAGCCCAAGGCCAGTGTGGCGACCGGCGAATCTGAAATGTTGCCAAACACGACGGAGGCCAACATGGCGACCGGCGAATTGATAATTGCTGTCATTACTCACAAAACTTGTGGTCTGTTCAGGCCAAGGGTTTATGTGAAGTACACCCAATATGTCAAGTGTACCATCGCTGTCAATGGGGGAGGGCGGCGCCACTAGCGTTGTACCACTACTAACTTCAAGTTCTTCGGCATCAAATGAGGCTGTGCCTCGAGGCTCTTGTACCTCGGCGTCGGAAGGTCTCGACGCCTCCATGTCGGGGTGGTGTGAAGACATGATCAGTGTTACGTCGGGGTGTCTCGTCCCCAACAGAGATGGGGTTATTGCGATTGAAAGGAGAAAAATGAAAGAAAAAGAGTGGCCGGCGTGCTGCGAGAAGTCCACACGCGGGAGGGATGGTTGGTGTCCGGCGACTAGGAGCTGCAAAGCACGTCGCCGGGTCTGAGCGTGACAAGTACTGTCTCACGTCTCGCCGGTGTGCTGCCAGATGGTTTTCACACTAGAGAGATGGTACTTATGTCGACAGCCGGAAGGAAGATGTGATGAGAATGATTTTGATAGAAAGTTTGGATGAAAAGATACGATGGGAGGGATGAGATGATTGATGCGAGAAGTCAAATCAGGTGAAAGAGTTGCCCGGGTGTTGACAAGCGGGCTGTTTTTGATTACATCGTCGAATGGCATCGTCGCCCCGACGAGGAATCGCGTTTTGCTTAGTCGCCGGTTTTGCGACGACGACGAGGAGGACCCATTACAGAGCGGATATCCCCAGGTCCCCAGAACGGTCCCTACACGAATCAAATGGAGCTGTCTACGGGTCCCATTTCTCCTGTCAATACTACTCAACGGTGAAGAGTCTGCACAAAACAGTGCCGATGGGATGCTTCTGGTGCAAGGCATCATTGATCCTGTACCCGGTTGCTGCCAACTGGCCTATATATGAATTTGGCTATTTTCTATGCCGCAAACTGGGATGAACACAAGCTATAACAAGCTTGAGTGACACCCGGGCTTGCTTCATGTCTGTCAACCCTTCGGGGGACTATATTGTGGAAATATGTACTGCAACCATGTAGAGATACAGTGATTCTTCTTAAATGTATTACCTTGCCTTCGGGGCCTCTCGTAGAGCAAGTAAACAAGGTAATATGTTGAAGAATTGATTGCCGACTATTGGATAGATAGTACAACACACACGTGGATATGTACAGAGTACATCAAAGGGTACAGTTATACATCGGCTATCAGATCGATAGTACCACATAGATCAAACCTCGGGAGGTTATACATACAAAATTCACTTTTACGAATTGAACCCCCTTTTTGACTCTTTCCTGCAATCTCCCGGGAAGGGCGACAGAATATCTATATAACCAGATATCTAAAAAGCCCGCCTGAGGACACTGCCAAAAGGGCCACTACAAAGACATATAAGAAAACTATTGGAGAAGCCTACCTGAGAATTCTCCAGACTGCCAAGATTATGGCTGCATAAGCGGGCGACTGCTCCAGGGCTTTTGTATGTATGTTGTAGTTGGAAAGACTATTAGTACATATAAGCCGTATGTAGGATCCACTACAGTCCAAACTGACAAGGTCCAGATCTCTACATATGTAGATACGTAATTTATTTAGACTTGAATAACCACCTGGGCCAAACCAAGCCGTGGAGCATCAATCTCAAACATTAAGAGAGACAATGAGTCTGGAGGTGTTAAGAGTGACTATCCCGTGACCATGAAAGCCCTGGGCAATCACAAATAACAAACAGTGCAGAGCAAAACTTCCAGGATTGATTAAAATCATCAGGATCATTAGGATCGTAGAGGTCATTAAGATGTAGTTGAAACCATATATCCATATATTGTACACAACATTGTAAATTATAGGGGGTAAAGGCCGTCCAAAACCCCCGGATTCAATCAAAAGCCGTCGGGGGTTTCCGATGTGCTCCGCCAATGGATCTCGCCGGGGATCCATCTGCCGATTGTTCGTATAACCGTCTCCATTTCCTGGATATATTCTTCCGGATTTATTTATCGGAGAGTTATCCATCAGAGTTGGGAGATATTTGATATTTTGTGTGAGTTATATATTGAAGAGCCTCGGCTGTCCTCCCTCATATCCCAGCCCAGCCACCCTCGGGCCAACATAAACAAACAAGCCCCCCAGCTCTCCCCCCATCGTCTTCCCAATTTCTCCACTTGGTTATCATCCATTGCATATTAATCTCATTTTTTAATTCCTTCTAGGCGCGTCTAATCTGAGTCTGATCACTCCTCGTCCCTCCTGAACCCTGTCCTCCCCCAACCCCCTCCGATCATCGCAATGTCCGTCAAGTTCCAAGAAGAGGCCGTCCGCACCGTCACGGGCGGCGGCAAGTCCGAAGACCTCGTGCACCGCGTCGGTGAGCGATTGACCGGTGGAAAGACGGCCAATGGATATCTCCAGGTATGCAGCGCCACACCCCTCTCCCAATAATATCGAACCGACACTGATCCGGGGAATGGATCGTCAACAGGCATACCTCCTCCAGCTCCAGAAGAACCCTCTGCGCACGAAGATGCTCACCTCCGGTGTGCTCTCCGGTCTGCAGGAACTGCTGGCTTCGTGGATCGCCCACGATGTCGGCAAGCACGGCCACTACTTCAGCTCGCGCATCCCCAAGATGTCGCTGTACGGAATGTTCGTCGCCGCGCCCCTCGGCCACGTCCTCATTGGCATCCTGCAGAAGATCTTCGCCGGCCGCACAAGTCTGAAGGCCAAGATTCTCCAGATCCTCGTTAGCAATCTGATTGTACGTCGTTGTCGCTGCGATCACCTGACCTGACATTTGCTGACATCCGCCGTTTCCCTAGATCTCCCCCATCCAGAACAGCGTCTACCTGACCTCCATGGCTGTTATCGCCGGTGCGCGTAACATCCACCAGATTCGCGCTACCGTTAAGGCTGGCTTCATGCCCGTCATGAAGGTCAGCTGGGTCACTTCGCCCCTGTGCTTGGCCTTCGCCCAGAAGTTCCTCCCCGAGCACACCTGGGTGCCCTTCTTCAACATTGTTGGATTCTTCATTGGAACCTACGTCAACACCCACACCAAGAAGAAGCGTCTGGAAGCTCTCCGGAAGGTATGATTGAATAGTTGGAATTGCGACAATTGCGACTCGATTGCTAACGACTCGGCAGCGTTACGACCAGCGTCGCGACCCCGGCTACGAGAAGCGCGACTTCCCTTAAATGGGCCGAGTCCGCAATTGACTGCAAATGCACCCGGACGCGTCGGATACCTATATGTGTCGTTTCTTGCTCATTTGCAGTCACTGATTTGTCTATTTCCTTTGTTTATTATTCTCCGGTGTTGATCTAAATCCATGTACACACCCCTCGTGCATCTTCACTTGCCGCAGATATCTTCCCCTTGATGTTATCACTCAATCTCATGACGAATGGCTTTATATCTCTGTTTTATTTCAATTCCAACCCTTGAAGATACTATATATCACCACAAGTGTAACTGATAAAGCCTTAGCCAAGACATTTTACTTCGGTTACCAATAAAAACACGTCTATACGCGTGTATTTTCTGTTAAGTCCAAGGTACCTACGTATGTATGTAGCTAGGTAACGTTGGAAGGTTCAACAACGCGCTACAACATTAAGATTGGGGGAGACAACCAAAAGAGACACGGCTATATATATATTTTCCCTGTTTGGGCTAGCGTCATTGCTTCTACGTCTGCTCCTGTGTACTTCTATACACACACATACGTGTACAAATCTGGATAGAGAAAGAAATGTAACTGCCCTTGACATGAAACGGACGCATCATGGCCATTGTTAATCCCATGGTAACTATAAGAAGATCCGAGACACAAGGACATCAGTGGATAATAGAACTGGGTAAGGTACAAGAAGGCATGGATTCCGAGGGAGTAGATAATCAGCCATGCGACGCAAGCCATGTATTGACTCATTCGGAAATGAGAAATAGATCCCCCATATCCATATCCATATCCATGAAAAGACGAGAGGCCACTTATTCAACCTCCATCTCCGACCCCTTCCCCCTCTTAGCCTGCACCCAAGCAACAAAGTCATCTAGCGCACCGGGCCAAGCCCCATCAGGACTCCACCAGCCCATCTCCTCATCCTCCAGACTCTTGCGCATAAACACCTCAACCTGCTCCCACAGATCCTTATTAACAGGCTTTTTCCCGCGCTCTTCGAGGAACTGAATCCACCAATCCAGCCACGGCGTCGTTTCCGTGTTCCACGCCACGCCGCCATGGTCAGGAGTGAAGAAGAGACGCCACTGCTCGGTGGCGATTTCGAATTGCAGGTTTCGCTGTCCTTGCATTCGTGAGAGCGGGAATGCGTATCTGTAGACTCGTCGGAAGGTCTCTGGTTCTCGTGGGATCCTCTCCCGGAGGAGCTTGGCGTGCGCTTGCATCTTTGGCATGGTGTCGCAGCTTGTGGCTTGTTAGCTTGGATGGATATGACGGTGATGATGTTTTGAGTGTGGACTGAAAGGGGCTTTTCTTCCACGTCATGTTGCACTCACAGAACTTTCAGCCATCCTTCCATCCATCCCTCACGGGTGAACTCGCCCATCGATGGTGAGTGGAGTAGCTCGGCGATGGCTAGGCAGGTTACTTCGTCCAGCTCGACCCCCAGATCGCCAAGAAAATCTATTGCTCGCGTGATACCGATGGTATCTGGGCTTTCGACCGGGTCATCTGCGGAGACATGAGTATTTTAGGTATAAAATCTCGAGTGAGGGGTGGGTAGGTACCTCGGTAGCTTTCGAAGATCTTTGTAAGTTCTGAGGTTATAGTTGCGGAGGTGCCAGATGCAGCGGCGAAGAAACTATTCCAGCAACAACGTTAGCCTTGAGATGTTTCACGCGTTAACCATGTATGATTTCTTCGGAGCAACATGGTTAGGTATATTGTCATAGGGCTAGGGAATGGCAAGCACTTCTTCTTCGTCCTCTTCACTCGAGGCATTTTGGATGATGAATGATGAGATGAGTGATCAAGGATTTCCCGAAGTGGGACTTAGGCAAGTCCTGGAAACAGAAGAGCAGATGTTGGAGCTTTGATGCTCTAGATATCTGCTAGCATGACTCAACACCATATGTCCAGGCTGGGGTTGGAGGCAAATAAAATCAAGAGACACAAGGTTCCAGGGTACGGCATAAGAGTGATGACAAGCACTTACGCATCAAGCGCTGGAGGTAAACTCCATCCACATGCTTTAAGGAACTATAGCAGAAAGTCAATCTTTTGATCCACGTGACCTGACAGAACCGTCTCGAGATATCCAAACGGACCGCATAGGGGAGAACATGTCCGGAAAGCATATAAGTTACTTACTTTAGTAGCAACAGACTCTTTTGTCCGTGTACAGTTGACAAACTCAGCGATTTGGTGTTTCTGGCTGGTCGTATAGGGTGGCATGGTGGGGGTAGTCAATATTTGTGCCGGCTCAGAGGAGAAAGTCAAAAAGTGATAGAGACACTTTGGGGGAATTGAAGCCGTTCAGTTTGTAGTGCTGGTGTGAGAGAAATCCTCTTTAGCTTGGAAGATCTACGTAACACCTGGACTATGAGGTCTTGTAGTGAGTTATCATCCCGTTCCCAAGGTCGGATCGGGATGGCATCGTGCTGACTCATCAAGTCTCCTAACCTTAAAAAGTCCACTGGTCCTATATCAACAACCCATCTATAGATAGACTTGGCAAAACTATTGATTTTCATTACACTTGGACGTGAATTTGTGTGTATTCAGAGGATATATTTCCATATAGTAACCATTACAGAGAAGTTGTTGGTCAACATTCGCCATCAATTCATCACACTAGGAGCAATGAGGACGGAATCGATGGTAAAACAGTCAACTTTTGTAAGATCAAATAGATCTGGTAAAACTCCCAAACGCCTTTTGCGAGGTGCAAATATGTAATATTCGGTATCATGTCGAATTTGCTTAGGTTGTGAACAACGTATCCTCCTATAATGGATGTTAGCAATTTGGCCCTTGAGAATTTGAAGATAGATCCAACTCACCTCTCTAAGGTACTCTCCTGCGTCGGCCTGTTTGTTTGCATTAGCCAACTGAGTAAGAAAGGGGACCCAAGCTGCACCTACCTGACGATGGACCGCGATACTGGTGGGGTCCAATTTTGCGATCTGCGCGGATGACCGTGCTGTAACTCCAAATCCGAGGGGAACGTCATTTGAGTCCAGAATCACAACACCTGCATTCTCCGGACAGTCTTCCGAGAAACGAGCCACGTGGGCCTTTAGGACCGAACCGCCATAGAGCAGAGGCTAAATCTTGTTAGCAAGGACAGCAGACCTATAGGAAGTTGGAATAAGCTTACCATCACTCCATTTGCTTTGATCCAGACCTGTGCGATAGCCCTAGAGTTAGCATGATGTCCTGTTGCAATGCTGAAATCGTGATACGTACCTTGTATCGGGCATTTTGCGCC
This sequence comes from Penicillium rubens, assembly GCF_028828025.1. Classification (NCBI taxonomy): domain Eukaryota; kingdom Fungi; phylum Ascomycota; class Eurotiomycetes; order Eurotiales; family Aspergillaceae; genus Penicillium; species Penicillium rubens. The sequence continues at coordinate 1,090,897 of NW_026890601.1, read as the reverse complement.
AGGAGATCCAGAGCCGTCAGGTTGATGCGGAACTTGCCCGTCTGCCAGCATATTAGTATCACTGATTAGAACGACAGCAGAGCGACTCGGACCTTCGTAAATTTGCCGACCATAGTCCCAGCTGAAAGGAGCTGATCACGAGGGAATGAAACACTCAGATTGGCGATATCCTTGTTCACGTAGTAAACCCGGCATCCTTGCAAGCGGAAAACACTCTGGGACCCATCTTCGGCTGGGGTAATAAGAGAATTGAGACTGCGGCCGGTATAGGAAGCGAGCTTGGTGAAGAGTGTCCGTGTCTCTTCCTAAAAGTGGCATGGGTTAGCCAAAACAGTCAATGTTCATTGCACTAGTACGCACTTCTGTGAGGGATCTCATATTGTCGGATATGAAGCTGAAGATATGGCAAAAAGGTTGAATAGCAGCAAGCTTGTATTATCGGGAAGTGAGGAACAAGAAAAAAAACCAAAGTCGGGCAATATCTTACCGCCCAGACACGGACCTGAAATTAATAGCGATGGAATGGAGATGAAGAGCCAATCAGAGTGATTATTGTCTTTCCGCCTAGAATTTTCGGGACCGCCTTTTCACTCCAAGATCTTTTTACTGTTCTCCGCAAATTTCACCGTCAATCCCCCAAATTTCCAATTACAAGATGGCGCGTGGTCCGGAAGTGAAGCGGAGACGATTGAGTCCTCCAGTAGATGGTGAGGACTCATCGCGCTCAAAAGCCGACCAAGAGTGGGATGTTGAGCAAGACTACGAACGCCGCCCACGCAAAAACACCAAGAAAGCCGGCGAGAATGCGCGATTGCCAATTAAGACTTCCGAAGGCTTCGTCCAGCCCGAAGCTCAACCTGAAGATCAGGGAGAGGAAACCGACAGCTTCCTGGGCACCGATGATGACGATGATGAGGAGGAAGATGGCTCTGAGGGCGAGGAGGACGGAGAAGAACCCGAGGAAGAAGCACCCAAGATTCCGCTGAAGGTACAAATCTTGCAGGCAAAGGAAGAGCTAGCGAAGATGGCCACCTTGATCAACGAGGATCCCGAGGAGCACATCTCTTTATTCAAGACAATGGCCGAGATGGTGTCGAAGAAATCCACACCTATCACAGTCAAGAAGCTGGCTCTGGCCTCACAGGCGGCTCTTTACAAGGATGTCATCCCTGGATACCGCATTCGTCCATTGAGCGAAGAGGACCAGTCCGGCCGGGTATCAAAGGAGGTGCGCAAGCTCCGAGACTTCGAACAGTCACTCGTGTCAGGATATCGAGCCTATGTGCAGAAGCTTGCTACGCTCGTAAAGCCATCCAAGGCAGACGGGCCCACAGATGCTGGATTGAGGAGCTTCGCCATTTCCATGGCTTGCACTATGCTCTTGGCCGTGCCACACTTCAACTTCCGCAGCGAGCTTCTGAAGATCTTGGTGAACCGCCTTGCACGGAGACAGCTTGATGCCGACTATGTCAAGTGTCGCGAAACTATGGAGGAGGTTTTCGCCAAAGATGACGATGGAACCGTTTCCCTCGAAGCTGTTCGTCTGCTAGCAAAGATGCTGAAGGCTAGAGACTTCCACATTCACCCTAGTGTTTTGGACACGTTCCTCCATCTTCGTTTGCTGGGCGAGTTCCACTTGAAGGCCTCTCGAGACCGAGTGGACCGGGAAGAAGAAGAAACCCCTCAAGGAAAGAAGCAAAAGCAAAAGCGCGAATTCCGCACGAAGCGAGAGCGCAAGATTCAAAAGGAGCGAAAGGAAGTCGAGAAGGATATGCGACAAGCAGACGCAGTGGTGTCGCACGAGCAAAGAGACAAGAACCAGGCCGAAACATTAAAACTTGTGTTCGGACTCTATTTCCGCATTCTCAAGCTCCGCATTCCCGCACTCATGGGACCTGTGCTTGAGGGTCTGGCTAAATATGCGCACCTCATTAACCAGGACTTCTTCGGTGATTTGCTCGAGGCTCTGAAAGACCTGATCAACCACGCAGAGCGTGAGGAGATGGGCGTGGAAGGTGACCAGGAGGTCGCCAACGATGAAGACGACGAAGACGAAGACAGTGGCACAATTGCCGAAAGCGCAGCCCGTGACGCTCGCCGAAGGACACTTCTCTGCACTGTCACTGCCTTCGCCCTGCTAGAAGGTCAAGAAGCCAGTAAAGCAGCCGCAGGTCTCCACCTCGACCTGAACTTCTTCATCAAGCACCTCTACCGATCCCTATACTCCCTCTCGATGAACCCAGAAGTGGAATACAACCCCGAAACAGCCCTCCGCCTCCCCGATCCCAACTCCTCCGTAGAAGGCAAGGAGCTCTCCCAGTCCCGCTCCAGGAACAAGGTCAACTTCCAGACCCCGATGGTCCTCCTCCTCCGCTGCTTGCAGCCCACTCTGCTATCCCGCGCACATGGCAACCCGCCTCCAAGTCGACTTGCTAGTTTCTCCAAGCGTCTCATGACGACTTCCCTTCAGTTGCCGGAGAAGTCTGCTCTTGCAACGCTGGCGCTCATGAACCAGGTCTCGAAATATCATGGTCGTCGTATCTCTTCGCTGTGGCACACGGAGGAGCGCAAGGGTGATGGTGTGTTCAATGCTTTTGCTGCTGATATTGAAGCTACCAATGTCTTTGCTGGTTCGGTTTGGGAGGGTGAGCTGTTGCGGCTGCATTACTGTCCACAGGTGCGAGAGTCCGCGATAGAGATTGAAAAGATGATGTCCTCTTCCAAGTAAATACTGTTTTGAATAATATTACATGCATATTCGCCTACAAATCTACTCTCGTCTACTCTTGGAGAATTGTAATCAAACATCTTTCATTGACATGCAACAAAATCTAACAAAGCCGGCCCCTGTCCTCCTCCAAATCTGACAAATGGTAACTTTTTTTTTGGATTTTTTGTTTTTGGGGGTACTTTTTTTTGCGGGGTTTTTTGCTTTCAATTTTTTTTGTTTTTTTTGTAGAAGCATCATGTTGAGCACTGGGTGGCTCGCTTACTTGCGAGCCACATCCTTGCCAGCCTCAACGGGGGACACGCGGCCAGAAGGCTCCGCGGTCGGGACACCTGCGGTGGGGATCCCAGGGGCGTTCACCTCATTGAATTGAGGTCGGAACAGTGGGTGGATGTCGGCCAGGGGGACGGGGGCCTCGCGGACGGCTTCCCGGGGGACGCGAATCCCCTCGGGAATGGTGGGCACGGCGGGGACCTCCTCGGTCTTGGCGGTGGCGGAGGTCTCTTTCGCAGCGGAAGAGCTCGAAGAAGAGCTCTTCTTCTTCGATCGGCGGGGGATCGAGCTCTGCTTCGCCGTGGAAGATCCCGGCGACGTCACTGTTGCGGACGCACTGCCTGATGCAGGCGCCGTGGTTGATGCGGGGGCCGCCTTTGCTGGCGGAGCGGTCTGGGCGGAGGGACCGGCCTCTGCTGCGGCGCCGGTCTTTGCTGCGCCAGCCCCAAACGAGGCGAGGCTCCGCACGGTGCCAGTGGCCGGGACGGTGTCGTGTGCGGGGAGGGGGTTGGGAGGGAGGATCTTCTTCACGTCCTCCGAAAGTTCGAGGCCGTGCTCGTGGCGCATGACGTCGAATGCCATCCGGATCTGGATGAACATTCGACGGAGGAAGGTGATCTGGCGGTTTTGGTCTTCCGTCTGAGACCCGATGTCTTGGATGTCTTCATCCAACTCTCTGTTCTTCCGCCGTTGGTACGCCACGAACGGCTCCTCGGTGTTGTCCCAAATTCCAGTGAGACACATGTCGACCTTGGCGGTCAGGTCGTGGATGGCGGAGGTGAGCTCGTTGATTTCGGTCCTCATCTCCGGAATCTCCTCCTTGATCTCCTTGAGCTCTTTCTTGAGCTCGGCAACCTGCTCCTTGGTGCCACTCGCATCAGCCCGCGCCTGGGCAATCTCCAAGGTCATTTCGGCCTGGCGCTCAAGTTGAGCATCCATTTGGTCCTTGAAGTAGTCGCGGGTCACGGTCACAAAGTCGTCAACCCTTTCTTCGAGCTTGTTGAGGTTTTCGATCTTCTTGGACAGTCGGAAGATGTCTGTCTCGTAACGGTACTGAAGAGATCGAACAGCCTCGGGAAGATCCTTGACAGTCAAGCTGGATCGCTGAGTCGTAGGAGTAACACCGCTAGGGCCCTCCATAGGACTGGCGCTGGGACGGTACATGCCATCATTTCTGAAGCTGGGGGTACGAGGGGAGGGTGTCTGGGGGTTGAATCTACCAGACGGAGACACGGGGAGTGGCTTGTTGTTGCCCTCCGGAACATTGGTACTTTCATCCATCTTGGGTGGGGATGGAGGAGCTGACAAAGAGCGAGGTTTGACTTGAGTGAGGGTGATATTGCTTGATCGGTTTTTCAGGATGGATACAGGGATGGGGGGTACAGGCGGGATGGAAGAAGAACGAAGAAGGGAAGAGCGGAGGGAAGAGCGAAGTGAAGAGCGAGGGGGAGGGCGGGGGGAAGGAGAAGGGTTTGTTTTGCGGTGGGCAAACGCGTTGAGCTTGTCTTCTGAAGAATCAGGCAACGGGTCCACGGTCTGCGAGCTCTCTACAACACCTGACGAAGGCAAACCAACCCTAGGGTTGGACGACTGGACAGGCACAGAAACGGGGACTGCAGTGACAGTCGCGTCAGAACGAGGAGATGCCAGTGGGTTACACATTTCGGGTTCTTCGAAGTGTACGCGGGAGACGGTGCTGCGACGAGAACGAGACGAGTGCAAAGAGGTGGGGGTAACAGTGCGGCTGGTAATCTCAGAGCGGTTTTCAGCGCGGCTTTGAGCGCGACTCTCAGCGCGGCTTTCAGGGCGGCTTTCAGGGCGGCCAGTACGGCCACGGGGACCTTCCGAATCGGTATCTATAAGAACATCCACTGTCAGTGACCCATGCGAACCCTTCTTGCCTTAAAGTGAACTGCGAGTGAAAGCCATCAATTGACCATTTCAGACCAAAGTGATAGATATCTTTCATGTCTTTGAGTATCTCTCTCTGTTCTTTCTTTCGATGCATATTCCATGCACGGAGGAAGAGTTCCTTTGCTCACAGGACCTGCTTCTGTAGGAAGGGCCGCCATAGAAAGGGGTTCAAACGAAGCCAGGCAGATCGGAACCTAAGGGACCAATTCCAATGCCAATGCCAACGACAGAGATCTGGTTCTGAAGAACCGATTCCGAAGCCAAAGAAAGACCTGATTCAAATGAAGCATGCCCAATTCTGTAGCAAGGGACCCGATTCCCAGCAGCCAAGCTGAGGTCCGATTCTGCAGGCAGAATGGCTCAATGTCACAGCAATGAACTCTAGTCCCAGGAGCAAGCCTCAATCCCATGGAGAAGAGACCCAAGTCCCAGGAGCCAAGCCTCAAGCCCATGGAGAGACACAGGTCCCAGGAGCCAGGCTCAACTCCATGAAGAAAAGACCTGATTCCTAGGAGCCAAGCCTCAATCCCACGAAGAGACCCAAGTCCCAGGAGCAAGCCTCAATCCCATGGAGGGGAGACCCAAGTCCCAGGACCAAGCCTCAAGCCCATTCAAGCCCATGGAGAAAGCCTCAATCCCATGGAGGGGAGACCCAAGTCCCAGGACCAAGCCTCAAGCCCATTCAAGCCCATGGAGAAGAGACCCAAGTCCCAGGACCAAGCCTCAAGCCCATGGAGAAGAGACCCAAGTCCCAGGACCAAGCCTCAAGCCCATAGAGAAGAGACCCAAGTCCCAGGACCAAGCCTCAAGCCCATTCAAGCCCATGGAGAAGAGACCCAAGTCCCAGGACCAAGCCTCAAGCCCATGGAGAAGAGACCCAAGTCCCAGGAGTCAAGCCTCAAGTCCATGGAGTGACACAGGTCCCAGGAGCCAGGCTCAACTCCATGAAGAAAGACTTGACTCCAAGGAACCAGGCTCAGCTTATGAGAGGAGACGATTCCGAAGAAAAGACCCAATGAATGAACTCAGTCGAAGCGAGCCCGAGTGAATCGAGCCCATCGAAAGAGACACTCCATGAGATGAAAAGTGATACAATTCTTCATGAATGGGAGATGTTACTAACCTTGACTCTTTCTTGCCATATCTGCTGATGATTTGAGACGAAAAGATGAAAGTTGACGAAAGTTGATGAAAGTTGGTGATGATGGAGAAAGGAAAAGAAGACGCGTGTGGAAATAACAAATGAAGGGAAAGGAAACGAAGATCAACAGACCACCCACCACATGGATAGGCACGTGCCTGAATCGGTTAAGCGAATAAAAGCCCAAGGAAACCACGTTCATCAAAATGCACTGGACTCTTCCCAATATCGAAGGAACGACCAACACCAACAAGACCAACCCCACCAATCACACCACGACCTATGCGGGTTTCCATACCTCAGGTGTTAGTATAAGCCTACCTATAACTTCCAGGGGGCAGGCTCTCTGGCAGACCTCATGCTTCGGTCTCATGCTTGGGACCTGTTCGCCTTTGCATGACAGGCTCTTCAGTATACACGCATTTGTACATTGTACTTTGAATTGGAGTGATAGTCGCCATCACCGCCATCCGCCACATAAAGACAACCAATAGGCAACAACAGATGATATCCATGACGAAATGGGCAAGAAAGAGTGGATTACCTATATACAATTTCAGCCGATGCCGTTACACAGACACACAAAGGCATAGCAAGATGCAGCACTCAAAGAACAAAGGAAGTCCGGTATATAGTATCTAGCACACATACAAAGAAACCAAAAGACTGTGGACAAAAGAAGCACAAAGAACGTTCATGAGTATGAGTTCATTAAATTCATGTCATTAAGTATACTGGATACATAGCAAGCAGACAGATCCATCATGAGCAGCCGGCCATGCCAACACCCAATATAGCATTGGAGACGACAAAAGGGAATCATCAACGATAAAAGAAAAGGAAAAAATAATGAAATTCGTAAATAGGAACCAGCAACAGATAATACAGGGGAATATAGTTGAAACTCGGTGGTATGAAGTCTTATACTTCGAATGCCACGCACTTGGTACACTGGGTACGCACTGCTTGATATTGCGACTTTCCAGGGCTAGGTGCCGCACGTGACCGATACCGCTTGCCCGGGCGTTATAGCCGGGCATGCACACCGCCCGGGCAGTAGAGCTTAATTGTCGGGGAACAAAGAACGCCAAACGATTGCAAATACCGGCATAGCACAAATTGCAATCCAAAACCATTTGCTGATATATCAAGTCAGTTCATCGGTTTTCAGAAAGTTTATCCTGCGCCAACCGTGTAGCACCAAGGAAATAACTAGCAAGAAAACGTCCTGAAGCAAAAACACATGGGATTTTAATTTAATTGGACTTCTTTCCACGACGGAAGGGTGAAAAGATTGCCCCAAAGAAATTCACAAACACAGTGCGCAGGATTGCTTTGAGCCAGCTGTCAGGTGCACCATTTAGAGAAACAGCATTCACTGACCGGTTCTGGCTCGGTGGACGAGCATCTTCATCATTATCCTTGGGCGTGAGGGTCTTATCGGCGGCAGGCTTGGCGTCGGATGCATCTGCAGCAGGTTCGGCAGTCCCCTTGCTGGCCTCGGCGGCAGGCTGGGACTCGATGGCACTCTCTACGGTAACCGAGGGTTGCTGGGTAGCCGTGGAGAGTTGGTCTGTGGACGGTTGGTTGAGCTTGCTGAGAAGGGCTTCGCGGTCACCAGCGAGAGCTGCAAGAGTGGGATCAGTTTCGAACGAGATGGCAGATTGCTGGTATGAAAGATAGAACGGTGTTGGCTTACCGTCTGTGGGCTGTGCATCGGCCGCGGAAACCTCGGGCTGGTTCTCAGTCTTGGTAACGGGCTCCTTGTCTGCATCGGTAGCTTGGAGATCCTTTTGGTCTTTCGAGGTCTCCGGTGCAGTCTCCGGCTCCTTGTGAGCAAGAGCAGCCAGGCCCGCGCCAGTGAGGGCGGTAGCGGCAAGGCCAGCAGCGCCAGCACCAAGAATCTCAGTGCTGATGCCAGTGTCCTTGGTAGAAGCTTCGTCAGAAACGGGAGCAGCGGTCTCTTCTTGCTTAGTCTCCGGCTCGGTTGGTGCCGAGGCCTCAACGTCAGTAGTGGAGGGCTGAACCGGCTCCTTCACATCGGAAATCTCGGGCACGGTCTGAGGCTCCTCTGCGCTGGTAGTCGGCTCAGGAGTAGCCACAACGTCGGTCTCGACAGTTTCGACCTTCGAGGGTTCCTCGGCTGCAACAACGGTCTCCACGGCAGGAGCAGACTGTTCTGGAACGAGGTTCTCGACCTTATCCTTCTGTGCTGGCTCTTCGACAGCCTCAGGAACAACGGGCGCTTCAACTACGGCCTTCTCAGCAACAACGTCAGGCTGCTCAACAGCAACTTCCTTCGCCACGGCTGTCTCGGGTTCGAGCTCCTTGGTGGCAGATTCCTCCACTGGAGCAGCCTCGGGGGTTTTCTCCGCGGGGGCAGTAGCTTCGACGGGCTCCTCAGCCTTCACAGACTCAGCGGCAATTTGTTCCTCCACAATCGGTGCCTCGGTGACTTCGGTAGCTTGGGTAGTGGGCTCGATAGTGGCGAGCTCCTTCACACCCTCAGCCTTCTCGGTAGCTGGTGCCTCAATGGCAGATTCTTCCACAACTGCCACCTCGGGAGTCTGTTCAGAAACAGGCTCGGCGGTTGACTCGGCCGCGGTTTCGAGAGCAGCAACGGGCTCATCGATGGCCTTTTCTTCGACAGCGGGAGTTCCAGCGACAGCGGTCTCGGCGACAATAGCCTCAGCCGCAGGCCCAGGAGCAGAAGCGACTTCAACGGTCTCTGCAACGGTGACTGGCTCATCGACGGCCTTTTCTTCAACAGCAGCAGTCTCAGCAACAGCGAGCTCAGCAGTAACAGCCTCGGCCTTAGGCTCGGGAATGGCAGCAGCTTCAACAGTCTCTGCAACAGCGACTGGCGCCCCCACAGCCTTCTCTTCGGCAGCAGCAGGCTCCGCAACTTGAGAAACTGGCTCTTCGACAGCAACAGCAGTCTCAGTCTGTTCAGCGGCAACTGGCTCAGCAACAGCCTCAGCTTCGGGTTGCTTCTCCTCGACCTTCTCGACCTTGTCCGCAGTAACATCAACAACAGCAGGCGCCTCAGTAGATGCGTTGGTGGGCTCCTCGACGGCAAGTTCCTTAGCAGGCTCTTCGGCGGGAGTCTCTTCAACAACGGGAGCAGCCTCAGCAACCGGCTCCTCAGCAGCCTTGTCGGCAACGGACTCCTCGGTGGTCTGCTCAGTTACTTCCTCAGCCTTGGTAGCTTCGGGCTTCTCAACTGCGACTTCCTTAGGAGTTTCAGCGGGGATAGCCTCCTCCACTGATTCTTGCACAGACTCCGTAGGAGCGGCGTTTTCCTCGACGATAGCAGCGGCAGCCTGAGGGACAGTAGGAGCCTCCTCAGTGGTATGAGCAACGGCAGCAGCCTCGGGGGCGACAGCCTCAACAGCAGCAGCTTCAGCGGAGTCAGGAACGACAGGAGATTCCTCGGCGATAGCAGCGGCAGCAGCAGCCTCGGGAGCAGCGGCGGTCTCAACAGTGGCAGACTCAGGAGTCGAGTCCTTAGCAGTTTCAGCCACAGGCTCCTCCACAACTGGCTCCTGTGCCGTGGCCTTTTCGGTGGTCTCTTGGACAGACTCGACATCAACAGACTCCTGGACCTTCTCAGTAGTAGCCTCCTCGGCAACGGCGGCAGGATCCTCAGTTGCTTCGGTGGCGGGCTCGGTGGTAGTCTCCACGGCGGCAGCCTTAGCAGGCTCCTCAACAGCAGACTCCTTCCCAGCTTCGGCAGTCTGCTCGGGAACTGGCTCGACAACCTCAGTCTCCTTGACTGGCTCGGCAGCCAATTCCTCAGTGGCAGTGTGCTCAGCAGGAGCCTCCTCAGCCACCTCCTTGGTGGGCTCAGAAATGACTTCCTCCTTGGGCTCGGAAGCCTCGTCAGTCGGCTCCACAGCAGTTGCCTGTGTAGCAATCTCTGGAACAGGGGTGGTGGTGGTGTCAGCGCTGTTCTCGGCCTTTGCCTCCATAACCGGTTCCTGGACCGCCTTCTCGGTCATTGGCTCCTCAGCAGGCTTGGACTCTTCCACGGCAGCTTCAGCAGCGGGAGTCTCTTCCTTGGCGGCTTCGGTGGCTTCAGGAACGACATCGGTGGTCTTTTCTTCCATAGCAGCCTCAGCGGCAGGAGTCTCCTCAACGACTGGTTCAGCAACAGTTTCAGAAACGGCCTCGGCGGGCTTGGCCTCTTCCGTGGCGGTTTCAGTGGTGGGCTTTTCCTCGGTGGTAGGCTCGGCAACTTCCTCAACCTTAGATTCCCCGACTGCGGGTGTCTCCTGGACGATTTCAGGAGCAGCCTCGACGGCCTTGGATTCTTCCACGGCAGCTTCGGCAACGGGAGCCTTGGCGGCCTCGGTGGCCTCAGGAACGACTTCAGTCGTCTTTTCTTCCACGACAGCTGCAGCGGCGGCAGGGGCTTCTTCGACGACAGGCTCAGCCACGGTCTCAGGAGCGGCCTCGACGGCCTTTTCCTCAGTGGCAGGCTTCTCCTCAGCACTGGGTTCAACCACCTCGGCGGTCTTGGATTCTTCAGCAGCGGCCTCGACAGCAGGCGTCTCCTGAGCAATTTCAGGAATAGCTTCCGCGGTCTTAGCCTCTTCAGCAGCGGGAGTCTCAGAAACGGCCTCTGCAACCTTCTCTTCGGTGGCAGACTTCTCCTCGGTGGCAGACTTCTCCTCGGTGGTCTGCTCAGCAACCTCAGCCTTAGGTTCTTCGGCGGCGGAAGTCTTCTGGGCGACTTCAGGAACAGCCTCCTCGGTCTTGGTTTCTTCAACAGCGGCCTCGACAGCAGGCGTCTCCTGAGCAACTTCAGGAATAGCTTCCGCGGTCTTAGCTTCTTCAGCAGCGGGAGTTTCAGAAACGACCCCGACAACCTTTTCTTCGGTGGCAGGCTTCTCCTCGGTGGTAGGCTCAGCAACCTCAGCCTTAGAATCTTCCACGGCGGGGGTTTCTTCGACAGGCTCTGCGACAGTCACAGGAGCGGCCTCGACAACCTTTTCTTCAGCGGCAGGCTTCTCCTCGGTGGTAGGCTGAGCAACCTCAGTCTTGGGTTCCTCGACGGCGGGCGCTTCCTGAGCGGTCTCGGGAACAGCCTCCTCGGCCTTGGATTCTGCGGCAGCCTCGGGGGCGGCCTCGGTGGTCTTTTCTTCCGTGGCGGCTTCCGTGGTGGCCTGGGCAACCTCCGCAGCAGTCTTGGATTCTTCGACGGCGGGCACCACCTCGGCGACTTCAGGAACAGCTTCCACGGCCTTGGATTCCTCCACGGCAGCTTCAGCGGGAGTCTCTTCTTTAGCGGCTTCGGTGGTTTCAGGAACGACCTCGGTGGTCTTTTCTTCCACAACAGCTTCGGGAACGGCCTCGGCGGTCTTTGACTCTTCCTTAGCAGGCTCAACGATATCCTCCACAGCCTTGGATTCTTCCACGGCAGTTTCAGCGGGAGTCTCTTCCTTAGCGGCTTCGGTGGTTTCAGGAACGACCTCGGTGGTCTTTGACTCTCCCTTAGCGGGCTCAACGATATCCTCCACAGCCTTAGATTCTTCCACGGCAGCTTCGGCCGGCTTTTCGGCGGCAGGCTCAGCAGTTTCAGGAACGGCCTCGGTAGTCTTTTCTTCGACAGACTTCTCCTCGGCGGCAGGCGCAACCTCCTCGGCGGTCTTGATTTCTTCCGCAGCGGGAGTCTCTTCGACGATCGGCTCAGCGGCGACGTCAGGAACAACCTCGGTCTTTGACTCTTCTGTGGCGGGCTTAGCAACCTCTTCCGCGGCCTTGGATTCTTCGACAGGCTCTGCGACAGTTTCTGGAACGGCCTCGACAGTCTTCGATTCTTCTGTGGCGGGCTTAGCAACCTCTTCCACGGCCTTGGATTCTTCGACAGGCTCTGCGACAGTTTCCGGAACGGCCTCGGCAGTCTTCGATTCTTCTGTAACGGGCTCGGCGGCCTTCTCAGCAGCTTCGGGTTCTGCTGTGGTTGGTTCAGCGGCAGGCTTTTCCTCAACCACTGGCTCGGCAGCGGGCTCAGCCTCCTTGGAAGCTTCCACTGGTGCAGATTCCTCCACTGCAGGCTCTGCGGGAGACTCTTCAGGAGTCTTGTCGGCTTCCAAAGCAATGGAGCTAACACTCTCCTGTTTCTTTTGCTGCTTCTTCTTTGCCTTTTTGGCCTTCTTCTTTTCCGCGGCGGTCATGGGGACCTCGGGTTTGGTTGAGTCTTTGGATTGTTGTGTGGAGTCGGGCTCAACGAGCGTGGCCGTCGATTCGCTCAGATCTGCCTCAGCAGTGGGCTTCTCATCTATGGATGAAATGGGCTCAACTGGTGCATCTGTGGGCAGCACATTGCTTTCCGGGATAAGGGGCTCTTGCACGGTGGCCATGGTTTATTTCGTTTCAAGTTCGTAATGTCGTAAAAAGATGATTGAGGGTATTAGATGTTTTTTTTTTCACAATTTGACCAGCAAAGATTTAACGCTAGATTTATCGTGTACAGAAAACACAAGCTCACAGAGCAATAGTAGGGGATTATTGTGAGAGTATGGAGGAGGGGAAAAGGCAGGAAAAAAAATCTCAGCCCAATACAAAAAAAAAATCCCCTCTGACGGCACAGCTCAAAGAGTGGGGAAACAGTTGGCACAGTGACCATATACATTGCACCTTTCCTTTTTGGTCTTTCGTCTTTCATTTTGGAGCATCTTTCAAGCTTGACGCCCAATGGCTGTTCGTACTTTTTTTCTCTTTCATCCGCATCTCCACTTCCAATATGCGGTGAAGCTGCATCGCCGAGGTTTATTGTTTGGCCTTTTTGATTTGACTTCTTCTTCTTGGACATGTGCAACCGTACGATATACAACATACAACATACATGATTCTATGTTCATGTTCCTCTCTTTCCCCCATTCTGGTTGCACAGTCCAAAAGACAATGAAGCCTGACTGAAATGAAATTGGGCGCTAAAAAGCGCAGACCCAATTGATAAACCGAAATGGCAAGGTCCTTATCCACCTGTCATATGGTTCTGAGTCATTGAAATGATCTCCAAAAAAATAAAAATAATGTGCTCCATGTACTATATGTACTATGGTGGAGGTTCAATTTTCAATAGTCTCCCCATCCGTGGATTGGCTGATGTTTCCGTTTTTTTTTTTTTGGATCAGGGCCCATATATGCGGAACACTACGGAGTACGGATAAATAATATTATCCTACTTAGTACTCCGTACGGAGCACAAAGTACAATTTCTATATTAGGGGGTATCTACACAGAGATTTCTCAAAACAATGAAAGCTCGTGCCTCACACTAGTAGCTCTCGTGCATTGCGTGCTGCGTGAGACCTCCCTAAGCTTGGACCCTCAGAAGCCGCATTTCCGGCTCAAAGCCTATAGCTGCAGTAATCTGCACTGGCCTGTGAGATCGTCTGCAGTTCCTCCCCTATAGGAATACTAGACTTTCTCCTTTCCACCGACTTCCATCTCCTCCGTACAACATATATTGTACAATCGTGGAAGAGAAGATATACACTCTGGGCGGTGTGGTCGGCTTCCCGGTCCCCGAGCGGAATGCGCGGGATGGGCGGGGTACCCTGTGATCTTATGACTTCCAAGGTTCTCCTATAGTCAAGAGTAAGCTGCGGAATATTTCGGATCTAGCTCTATAGTACTCCGTATAGCTAAATTGGACCCGGTTGCTGTTGATAGACATCCAGGATTCACCATCATAGCCTTCTACGAGCAATTACAAAGATTGCTAGGATATAGATGGATCAGGTGCAATTGGCTTTTATTTTGGTGCTCAATCCCACATAGCTCTATCCTGCAAAAAAGCTGTTGTATCGACTGTTGGAAATTCTGTGTTAGTCCTTCTCCCTCACTTGATTCTCCTATCTCTTCGCAACGTACGGGGGCGGAAGATTACAGGGTTTATCATCGGGAGGAGCTTATCTACGAGTTGGTTCAAAGGCCTAAACTTATTACGCTTATACAACATAGCAGGTGGCTCCATCTTGGCGGATATTAATCCAGCAAGCAAGGAATATTGAAGGTATTCACCAGTGTCCATATACCAAACTACATAAATTAGGGCTTCGAAGTTTCTCGTGACATTACGTGTTTGTTAGGTAAGTTGGGCCTCGCCTCAGGTAACTACTTAACTAGGCAGGTACGATGCAGCCAGACAAAGTCACCCATAGGCAATCCCCAGGGCTGGTTTGAGGCCAAACGCCACTCAAGCTAAGAATGCATGGACGAGCAGGATATCCGAGGCAGTGTACCAATGTCTACAAAGATAACCACTAGGCCAAATGCCTGCTCATCCATTTATCCGTATGGGGAAGTGCCATTCCTCGTAGAAATGTAGTATGAAAATAAAAAACAAAGTGTCGACTTACCCTGCAATTATACTTATCTTCTCCTTAAGCCATTCAGTCAGGTTTTGCAACCAACAGGCGTACTCCAACCAGGTCGCGTGACCTCTCGATGTCCACAGGAACGGACGACCCGACAATGCGCTAAACTTAGCATGCCTGGCGTTCCCCTCACTCGTTTGTCCCACGGAATGACCTCGGTCTTTAAGCCAGCCACTACTCAGGATCAAGTCATCCTTTCAGATGGCGGTCGGAGACTCAAGGGTATGATCGAATTCCTAATCGATGTTATCTCCGGTGCCGCGGAGATAACAAGATCAGCGTCTCAGGAAAGCAGGCCAATAATGCACGACTCGGTCTGGAACCTTATGATGTAGCTAGCTCACCTACCTATATCATTATTGACAGTTGGTCGCCATCTAAGTCTGGGGCCGAGGCCTACCAAGTTTGTTACTCTTTATTCTGTGTAGACAATTCACGCCGTTGATAAATATATATCGCGTAAGGAAGTGGCCTCATACTTCTATAGCTGGTCAAGGTGGAGATCAGAAGGTGGTAGAATCGGGCCATTAGACTACAGGCTTGCTAATTGACTAAAATTGTATCCTTAAATGGTGGAGAAGATCGACTGGTTCCTCTAATGCAAGTCATAGATCATGCCAATTTGACAAGACAATGGTCTAATAGGAGAAAACGGGTACCTGCTCAGGTGCCTGAGCTACCCCACATTTTTAGACTGGTTGAACTTCCTTTCTTGGTTAGCTTTTATCCCCTTTGGGTTTAGCCCCAACACGCTGTCACGTACCTCATCCACACTCTACGGGGTACCTCAGGTACCTCATACCTACATGTTAGGTATTTGTCTATATAAGGGGAATCAATATTGTCTGGAAGCCCAAACAATTTGGAGGGTTTAATAGGTCAAACGTAATACAGAGCACAAAGGGGTTAATGTTGATGGGTCATGTTCCACAAGCT
Source organism: Penicillium rubens (assembly GCF_028828025.1). Taxonomy (NCBI): domain Eukaryota; kingdom Fungi; phylum Ascomycota; class Eurotiomycetes; order Eurotiales; family Aspergillaceae; genus Penicillium; species Penicillium rubens. The sequence goes on along the minus strand of NW_026890601.1, from coordinate 1,075,515 downwards.
GGAAGTCCCCCACCAAACCAATGAACAGAATCAACACAGTAGGAATGGATTCCAGGCAGCAGAGTTAATCATATAACGACTCCGTAACAGTGGGCTACAACACTTTATCTCTGCCTATGGGCATGTACATAGCCCTGGAGTAAGCAGATCGGCCTTACCTGTGGTGGGTCCCAGCGTTCAGCCCTACGAGTTCGATTTACACTTTCTCACACTTTCCCTCTGCACCGGGGACTTCTCCCTTCTCCCCATTTTATTCTCATATCCTACATACAAGCGTATTAGTTCTCTCAAAAGAGAGTAACTATCTGATCCCTTGCATCTGACGTTCGAATGACCTACTGTGCAGACCTGCCGTGATTGGTCGGAGTCAATCATCTTGGTCAATCAGCGCTAAAATCACGACATCGCCGGTACCGAAGTATACAGGCCATCAGCCCTATGGTACGGGCCTCATGGATGCAATATGGCGTTTCTTACTGATAATACCCTTTTTCTTCCTCATTCTTCAACTCCTCTTCTCTCTGGCAATCTGGAGAGCCGCAGGTGACCCTCCAGACTACGAAGAGCCGAAGAAAACCAGACGCAAAAACAATGGCGGAGACTATCTCGAGTCGAGTCGGCCGCGCTTTCGCAAAGCTTTTACATATTGATTTAGGTGTAACTCCACCTGTCGTGACAGATGAGACAGGGACATATAGCTATTACGAGCATGAGCCCACTGTGGGCGATTGGCTTCGAGGTCACATGCCCACCACTCCTCTGGTTCGCCGTTACATCTGGGGCCTCTTTCCTTTCCTCCACTGGATCGGGTATTACAATGTACAATGGCTGATTGGGGATCTCGTGGCAGGTGAGCGAAGCCCTTTCGAACTAGTCGAAATATATACGGAGGCTAACTTGTAGCTCTCGACAGGAATTACTGTTGGCGCCGTGGTCATTCCACAGGGCATGGCATATGCTGAGCTAGCCAAATTGCCCCCAGAGTACGGCCTGTACTCCTCGTTCATGGGCGTGTTGATCTATTGGTTCTTTGCAACGTCCAAGGACATCACTATTGGTGTAAGAACAATCCCTCGTTTCCTTTCAGTATTCGAAAAAGCTAACACCTAACACGCACAGCCTGTGGCGGTTATGTCTACGCTCATAGGTTCAATCATTATCAGGGTTCAAGCAGTTCACCCCGAAATACCTCCACCAGTCCTTGCTTCCGCTCTAGCAATCATTTGCGGTGTGATCGTATCGTTCCTCGGGTTGCTTCGTCTTGGCTTCATAGTCGACTTTATCCCACTGCCTGCTATCACCGCATTTATGACTGGGTCCGCTATCAATGTTTGCGCTGGCCAAGTGAAGACGGTTCTCGGAGAGAAAGCGCATTTCTCTACGCGTGGGGCAACCTACAAGATCATTATTGATACGCTGAAGCATCTTCCGTCCGCTCAGATGGACGCTGCTATGGGTCTCACAGCTTTGGCGATGTTATACGGCATACGGTCTGCTTGCAACTATGGAACGAAGAAGAAGCCCCACAAGGCGAAACTGTTCTTCTTTTTGTCCACATTGCGCACTGCCTTCGTCGTTCTTCTCTACACTATGATTAGTGCTGCGGTCAACCTCCATCGACGCAATAACCCTGCTTTTAAACTTCTTGGTAATGTTCCCCGGGGGTTCAAGGCCGCAGGAGTTCCAAAGATAGATGTTCCAATTATCAAGGCATTTGTTAGCGAGCTTCCGGTCGCTGTGATTGTTTTATTGATTGAGCACATTGCTATCTCGAAATCATTCGGTCGTGTCAACAACTATACGATCGACCCATCGCAGGAGTTTATCGCGATTGGCATATCAAACTTACTTGGACCGTTCTTGGGCGCATACCCAGCTACAGGCTCATTCTCGCGGACTGCTATCAAAGCAAAGTGCGGCGTACGCACCCCCCTCGCGGGTGTGGTCACTGCCATTGTGGTCCTCCTCGCCATATATGCGCTGCCGGCGCTGTTCTTTTTCATTCCTAAATCGTCATTATCGGCCGTGATCATCCACGCAGTAGGAGATCTCGTTACACCACCCCGTATCACCTACCAATTCTGGCGTGTATCTCCGATTGACGCACTCATATTTCTCATGGGCGTTATCGTGATCATATTCTCAACTATTGAGACCGGAATTTACTGCACAATCAGCGTATCATTGGCAGTACTCCTTTTCCGACTTGCCAGAGCCCGAGGCCAATTCCTTGGCTACATCCAGGTCCATTCAGTCGTGGGCGACCATATCCTCAACGCATCCAAGGGAGACTCAAACACAGAATTCGGAGATGGCACCGGCATGCCCCGAAGGATCTACCTCCCAACAGAGCATGAAGGTGGCACAAACCCCAGGATCAAGATCCACCAGCCGGCCCCGGGAGTCTTCATCTACAGAGTCTCCGAAGGGTTCAATTACCCCAATGCAAACCACTACACAGACCACCTAGTCAGCCACATCTTTAAAGAAACCCGGCGCACGAACTCACAAGCATGGGAAACAACAGGCGACAGACCCTGGAACGACCCAGGTCCAACCCGCGCCGAACGCAAAGTCCTCATGGCGGAGGAGGCACCCACATCCCCACTCCCAACTCTCCGCGCCATAATCCTCGATTTCGCCGCCGTCAACAACGTAGACGTCACTTCCGTTCAGAACCTCATCGACGTCCGCAACCAGCTGGACCGCTGGGCATCCCCAGACAGCGTGCAGTGGCACTTTGCGCATATCCATAACAGATGGACGAAGCGTGCTCTCGCAGCCGCTGGGTTCGGATTCCCCGCCATATCAGACCGATCAGGTCCTCGATGCCAGAGGTCGGTCTTTAATGTTGCGGAGAGCTTGGATGGCGGTTTATCCGGTTCAATAGATCAGTGTCGGGTCGTCGGGTCAGAGGACTGGTCGAAAGATTTGGAGGCTGGCCTGAAAGTGTAGGATACTAGTGCATCCTCGTCGGTTATGGGTGTCTCTGAGGATGATATTCAGGTTGTGCAGGCTGCCGAGACGGATGCGAAGGTTAATACTCATCGTCGTCGCGGTCGATCTGGTATCAGTACTGGTATGGCTGTTGTCGATGGAATCAACCGGCCTTTCTTCCATGTGGATTTGACTACAACTAGTGCTCTGAAGAGTGCTCTGGCTGATTCTTAGGGGATGCATATGCGGGCATCCGTTCTTGGCCAGCTATATTCTTTACTGGATGGCTGGTTTGACTTCTTTCTTTACTAATACTTGCTGGCTACTAATATTTTAACTATATGCTTTAAATCCCTATTATCCGAAGCCTAAGTAGGACTTAGATCGTTATCAATTCAATATCGATATAGTGAAAGCTAGAACTCCGACTGAGCAACTCTAACAACATTTTTAATGTGTCAAATAGCAACAAGTTATATGCGTCCTCTTCGCCACAGCTTCTTTACAGCCAAACAGCTTTTTATTCACCGCAACTCTGCTGGGAAATCCCTCCAGACCTCAAGAATGGCGGTGTCCGATCTCGATTGCGTAGATCGAAGACTAGTCCTAATTGCGTATAGCTGGTGGATGCTGACGATCTTATCTGCGTTGGTGGCCGGAGAAGGGTCATGTGAACAGCCTCTCTCAGACATCACTTACCGACAACCCCAATACTAAAGCAGGTTACATACTAATATCTTTTTGAGATGATCATTTGTTGCGAGGAATGACGCATACTCCCAGTGCCATGGCGTTGATTGACAGGCACGAGGCCAACAGACCGTCCAGCTAACATCACGCCTCAAAAGAGCTGAACAAATGAGTGCTTGCGATCAGTCAACGCTCAATGCTGTAGGATGCGTCAAGCTGGTCTCCGCGACAGGATGTACCAATCCGCCCGTAGGGAATAGGGAAAAAGCACTCGGGATGCCCTCCGCAGGTCAGTTTCTGATATGGCTGCTAAACAACAGCTCACGCATCCCTCAAAGCCCGCGACACAAGTGTCCATTCCTCTATACATCAACATAACCGATCTACAACAACCTTTCCTACGAAACCAACCATGTCGCTCGGCATATCCTCACTACCCGACGTGTGTGTCTGTCTGTCTGGTGCACAGCATGTCCGCAGCCTCGATACGGGTAGGTGGATCCAGTAACAGCAGGAAACTCGAAGCCTACAATATGTGCAAGGACCGGTCTACACTGTGTAGACCTGCCCCTATGTTGTAGCTCCGCCTGGAACGGGGACGGTGAAGGTTGATGCCTGAGTGTCCGAGGCGGATATATCATGCGGCGAGCGAAGCTTGGGTGGCTGCTTTTGCGGACTGGATCACGGCTGGAAAGGGTCTTGTTTTCGGTGCGGTGCCGGGCTGAGGATAAGAGAGCGACGTGTGCGGTATGATGCTTTCGGGCAGGTCGGGGAGGGCTTGGAAGCGGCGCGCCTTGTTGCGGTGTATAGTTTTCCTAGCGGATCATATGCCGCCGTTCAAGGCGTTTCCCGTTCTCGTTCGGAGAGTTACGGCGAACATGTTGGACGGGTGACCTAGGTACGGAGTACAGCGCGGGCTTTAGGTCCGTGGGGCGGGTATATTGGCGGAAGAATTGGCAGTGAGATTGAGTATGCGCTGGCCAGCGCATTAGCTGCGATAGTTAGCGCTGGGCTGGCGCTAGGCTCGTGATTGCATGTGTTTCTGCCGAGTGCTTGAGTGCGGTTCAAGGGAAGAGTTACGAGGTGTTCTAACGGGGGACACAGCTGGTCTTAAGTTGGAATTGAGAGAGTGGATATAGTCTAAGAAACTAAGCTATGGATACTGTGTGTCTTATGCTATTACGGCAATACTGCGTACATGATTATACAGATGAGGCTATACGGGTTTTATTGCCAACTGGCCTCATGACCTCACAGCAGGTCAATGATGAGTTGATGAGTCGCCGAGTCTGCAATTACCAATACGGTATGGTATTTTACCCGATTACACCCGGCACCGGAGCCCCTTGTCATTACACTTCTTATAACACTTGGCTCTCTCCAAGCTTCCTTCTTTATATTCAATTACTGTTCTCAATTGCAATTGCAACAGCTGGCATAACTATCATCCCCAATTCCCATCTCAATGGCCTGGATAGCTCCAGGCAAGGAACAACGCGTAACGGCTGCACCCTGAATCGAGCTTGTGTGGGTCCCGCCAAGCTGCGATCAACCGAAATTGCTGAAAATCGAATTTCCGGGAAAAATGCGAAGAGCCTCTGGTTAGCCCGATTGGGATACTCTAATTTGCCCGTGAAAATTTTTGCTCGAGGTAGGTCTGTCTATATAAGGGTCCCCAGCCCCGTTCAAAAAAGTGAGGGAAGGTTGAATAACAGTTTACCGCATTACTCTGAAAGTTCTGTAATTTCCTTTAGGGCAATCCGGAAAGACCAGTTTTCACCGTGATAGTCGGGTTATGGCGGGTCAGAAATCCAGTCTAAGTGGACCTGTGAAAGCAAGGACACGACAACCCGGATTTTTACTTCTTTTTTTCTCTTTTTTCCCCCTGTCTTTTCCGATCTGCTGACTTCACACCCCTGCCATAAATTTATATAAGAATCGAACATCACCTGCAGGTCCCATGCATGGATTTTGCTTCCCTCGGCAAGCCAGAGGCAGGAGACCGAAGGTGTTCGGGGTACCGGATCCGTCCAGAATTACGTATTTTCCAAATGTGACCACTCGGTGAGGTGGATTCCCGAGGGACGAAGGGGGAGACAATATCCACTTCATCCACATTATTTGTCTCCTTTCAACCGATGGTTGCCCAGTGACTCCGTAGTTGGTGGACCTGGAATCCGAGTCGGGCCGGTTTGGGCGACACCGGGAACGAATCCTAGGAACATAGCGGACCCGAGGGGGTTATGATTGGTTGAGAGGAGCTTGTGGGTGGGTCGATCCAGTGGATTGGAACATGCTTAAGATCCACTGCAAGGGAATTGGAATTTATTTTATTATTATTTCATCTTATTATGTTGACCTCGTAATTTTATTTTATCCCTTTGCTCAGCTTCCTAGTTTCTACATTTGACATACGTCCCTCTCTAAAATGTATTAGAGGCAGGTTCTCCATAAGCTTCCCCTGTAAAGTGAAGAGTCTCATCTTTCCCATGCAGGGGATATTCTGATAGATAGTCCCAAGACCCATAAACCCTCCACGAATAAAACCAGTGGACCCAGTTGGAACAATACCCGACTGAACCCGACAGGTCGCAATACGCGGTAAGAATGGGAAAAAAAAACAAGATCAAAACAGATCAAAACAGACTAAAACAGAACAATACCACCCCCAGCATTCCTAAATAGTGTGATTTGCGTATGAAATACTCCGGAGTCCACGCACAACCTAGGGCTTTTTTTTACCTTACACATACACTAAGACCGACTAGGAGGCGGACGGGCGAAAATTTGGCCGTAGAGTATTTATGTCCTAGGGAGTGCCGTCTCCCGTAGTTTCCCAGCTTTTTCTCCCTGAAAAGTCCATCTTTCTCCTCTTTCCTTCTTTCTCCTCTCTTCCACCCACCCTATAATTCTATAACCCATCATCACAATGGCCACCTCTCGTGTCTTCGCCTCCCGCATGGCCTCCGTCATGGCCCAGACCTCCAAGGTCGCCCGCCCTGCTGCTCGCTTCCAGCTCAACGCTGCCACCAAGCGCACCTTCACCCAGAAGGCCCCCGCCTTGGGTGCCCCCAAGCGCATCCAGTCTCCCACTCTCCTCCAGGCCAAGGCCTTCCAGACTGCCGCCCGCCGCCAGTACTCTTCCGAGGTCGCCTCCGCCATGGTTGAGGTCTCCAAGAACATCGGTATGGGTTCCGCCGCCATCGGTCTCGGTGGTGCCGGTATCGGTATCGGTCTCGTCTTCGCCGCTCTCCTCATGAGTGTCTCCCGCAACCCTGCCCTCCGTGGCCAGCTCTTCTCCTACGCCATTCTTGGCTTCGCCTTCGTCGAGGCCATGGGTCTCTTCGATCTCATGGTTGCCATGATGTGCAAGTACGTCTAAATTATCTACAACTCGGGTTTTCGGATTCTTGGAAAAATGTCATCAAAACAAGGATTTTGGGTTTTTTGAGAGAATCTCTTTTTCCGCCGGGGAGGGTATTTGGTCGTGATGTATTACCATGTACTACTTTCAGCGTCATCTACAACACTTTTCTTTCTGTACATATAGAGTCCTATATGGCCCATCGACCATCCAACCTATCAAAGAGCCAAACCAAAAACTCTGTGTGTTGCGTCTGACGGCCGTATAATATCCTCTCTTCCCTTCCTAGATTTTCACCTTCCCCATGGGGCGAATGGGAAAATATGCACGTATGGGGGTTTCTCGAGCTATCTTGCTCGAAAGCTCAGCACTCCACGTAGACAAGCTGCAAAGCTATAACCCGGGGGAACCTAGCTCGATCTTCAAAATAAACAGCTCCTACTCTGGGCTTATTTTATCCCCATTCTAGCGGATGTTGCTACGGGTCCTTCAGTATTTGACCCGCTCTTCAACGAGCAACTACGCCACAACTACCACCCATTGGCCTACAATAGACGGTGAGAGTAAGTCAGAAGAGGTCCATTAGACTATCGCGCTATTTTACAGCTGACATTTTAGTGCTGATGGGCCTCAATTGAGCTGAGAGACCCTCGACGGAAAATTCTTAGCTCCCGGACCTCGGGAACGGCTTTCCCGTAGTCAGCTGACTCAGCGTGTGACATCAGCCCTGGAATTTCCATGGCTGCCACAGAGGTCAGGTTTCTGCATGCAGCATGCAGCTTTTGAAGGGTGAAGCAAGTCATATTGCATTGTGAGCTAGGTCTTTTATCAATTTACTCTGACTTGGGGTTGAGGAATCGAAAGCCTTGATGTTCGGCAACTTCCCCGTTATATCCACGAACCCGGTCTAGTCCGCTTTCGGTTAGTGACAATATCAAGTAGTATACAGATGTATGTCAGTGACATTGAACGATATCCAATGGGTCTTCGGGGTATTTTCTCTCTACTGAATTTATATAAATATCTATGTATTGGGAGCATGTTCGACGCCCGGATTTTTGGGCGTTGTCCAATCTAAACTATATATACGACCGTCTCCGGACATGATTCTCAAGGGTCCATGCAATATATACATCGGCGACTACCGAATCATACTAACCATTCTTTTTTTCTTTCTCTCTTTTCTTGTGCACTTTTTAATTTAGTATGACATAGCAATCCCAGTATAAAAGCTCCCGTAGTCACTAAATGGGCCTATTAATGTAAAGAACTCGAAGCTGGAAGAGTAATGCACGTGCCAAGCAGACACGCGACTCATCGCGTCAATACATCTGGGCAACCTTTGAAAATACATACTCACGCCCAACAAATCTTGAGAAGCTCAAGTGCATCAAGAAATAAGCTCCATTTGAATGATATAAATGCGCAATTTGTATTTGTTAACAGAAAGATATGCAAAAACGACCACAAACAATCGACTCCAGACATGCCATAATCGCTCGATGAAACCGACGAAACGCTGATGGGGAATATGTATCACCAGGACTTGAAAAAAGGAAAAACCCAAAGTGTAAGCACACCAAAGCCAAGCAAACAAAGAAGAGAGCAGCACACACCAGCTAGAATATTTCCAGATCCTCAAACTCAACCACCAACCCATCCGCCGAACCCGTCGGCAAAGATGTATCCAGCGTCATACCATGCATAGCATCCCACATAGTCCCACGCGACAAACCCATCGGCCGACTCGCATAAACCCCAACATGCACAAACTTATCCTCAACCCCATAAAAGAACCACGTCACCTCTCTCAACTTCTTCCACGTATTCCCCACCGCACCGGGCGACAGAGCGAACGGCGATGCCGACGGAACCTGGTACCAAATCCACAGCGCATGCCCGACACGCTCGAGCTTGATCCGCAGCGAATGGATCGCCAGTCCGGCCTGTGCCGACTGCGCCAGCGGCGACAAACACCAGTCCGCGCCATCTGCCGTCGCGCTCACAGACGACGCGTTCACCGTCCCTGACGAGAACTCCATTCCGGCTTTCACCCATTTGCAGGGTGAGCGTGCTGCGTTGCGGAAGGGTGGTCCGTCGACTTCGGAGGAGAAGGATTGCGGTGCTGCGCCGGCGAATATCACTAGTCCGCCTTGGTCCATTTCCATTTCCCAGTCTGCGCTCACGGTCACTTCCGCCACGACGAATGCGTGTCGGAGGGATGTGAAGACGATCGGGGCTGTGGAGGTTTCGCCGTTTGGGGGCTTGCGCCATAGGTCTGTGTTAGGGCCCGCTCGTAGTGTTAAGTATTCCATGCATTGCGGTAGTTCGAATGTCGGTGGCAGGTTTAGGGCCGTGAAGGTTGATCCATCTGGAGGCATCTTTTTGATTGTTTGATTTTCTGGGGTTTGATTTTCTTGAATTGGGTCGTCAGGCGGTTTTAACAGCTGAAAGAAAAGGAAAATAATTGTAGAGTCACACTGTGGTCTCTCGAAGATAGGAACACCCCAGATGAGGATGCAGCAGTTGATAACTCTTAAATCCTTCAGCAATGACGCTAGGGCCACAGAATTTGCCTCTAACGTTTAAGCAGGTAGACTAAATCAGAGCAATGGCAAATCATGCACGAGTAGATGGCCAAAAAAAAAAAAAGGCCAAGAATTGTTGGGATATGATGCAGTCGAGAATTGGGATACGCCGAATGCGGGTTGCGCCAGACCTGGAAATGGGACACGGAAAAAAAAGCAAATGGAAAGTGAAGAAAAAAAGAGAAAAGAATATGAGAAAATAAATTAATTGAACTACATAGTACTTATATGGCGAGAACAAGTGTTGGCCTCCCCCTAATGGGTTTTAGGGGACGATCTTAGTACGTACCCTCAGGACCTATTAAAGAAGCAGAACCAGAGCGCTGGAGAGTCGAACCAAGCTGCTGGGATCACTGGGGCGCTTGAGTCAGGTTCTTTATGGTCGATTTCTTTGAGCGTGGCCGGGCGTGGCCCTCAAGAAGCGTGCTTGCATCGCTTCGGCGACAGATGGGCTGCGGGCCAGTTCGCAAGTGGCGGGTCACCATGCATCTGCGGAGGATCCATCACGATGTGACGGAGCTTCTGAGAGGAGAACCCAAGGTCCTTTAGGCCCAAAGGACCCAAGAGGCACATGAAAGAAGAAATAGGGCGAATGTGTGCAGTTGACACTTGTCAGAGCTGAATGAAAGAACTAGGGAAGGACTTCATATCCACATGGCAAAAAGGTTATACTTCAATCCATCGAGGATCGATCGGGACAATGCAGGACGCATGAACTGGGTGGAACTCAGATTCGGGGAGCTGAGAAGTGCCTGGGATGTTCCCTGATCGGTGGTTTGACACGTTACAAGCAAACCGAGGCAGAGGGAGAGGCAGAGGCAAAGGCAAATTGTCTTCAGGTTTGATTTTGCTGCAGACTCAGCCACGCGGTTTGGCTCTCCACTTATGTATTCTGCACGAGGCTGAAGAGGGTAAGGATGTTTCATGGGGCTTAGATGTAAGATGTTAGATGTTAGATGTTTGATATTATACTCCGTATAGGGCATAATACTTAATATAAGACCTGCCTTCTACCCCCCACATGTAATCTTCTATATCACTCCTATAACTACATATCTATAATTTATTCTCCCCTACGTCCTCGTAAAAGTAAACAAATCAGCTGACATGGTTACTTTTTATAGACTGCCAAGGCTTTAGTTTGTTGATCGACTTTCTTTCTCTTCCAACACATTTAACGGTGATGTGTTGGCATCTTCGGGCGCAACTTAACTTCTTATTCTCTGCCTAACATGAAATGCATCTCCTCTCCTCCCCTTTCTCCTCTTTCTCCCCCTTTCTCCCCTTAAATCCCAAATCTCAAAGAACGCCCGTACAGTGCCCCGCGCTAGCGTGCGATGTACTTAGCCGAACATGCACAGGACGAATTACAGGTCCCAAAAATGGGGCTAAAACCCCAAAATCCCAAAATGAACAAGGCGAAGCCGACTCGTATTTTATTTTGGAGCTCTGTGCCTTCCAAGGCTAACTATGAGCTCTGGCCCAATGAAATGCGCCCCATTGATATCTTGGCTTCGTATCTGGGTGAGCCCTAAGCCTCAATCCAAGCTAGCGCTCTGTCCAGATGATTTGCTTGAGCCCCCTAACCCGTTTACTTAAATGCCGTCCATTTCGTAAAATCTGGGGAAATCCTCACAATTCCTCAGAACTAAGCAGACCACATTGCAGAAGAAATGGCTCCTCGACGCGGCGGCGGAGGCTATTACTCGTCCTATGGCAATGACAATCCATGGAGCGAGACGATCGTGCTGACACTGGGATCCTACCTGAGAAAGTCTCTCTATATCGCCGAATTTGCCTTTCACATCCTCTCTCTCATCGCCTTTGTCGCCTTCCTCATCTGGGCATGCACAATCAGGAATCGCAGTCTCGCGCTGAAGGGAGCTATTTGCGCCCTGACTTCCTTTATATGGTACGTGAGAAGACCTGGACTAATATAAATAACAATCGGCTAACCAGTCGGTCCCTCGCTAGCTCTCAAATAAACTTGGTAGTCTTGGAAGCCATGACTATCGCCGAGACAGAGGTGACGATGTACTATTTGATCGGCTTAATGCTCACGGATTTCTTCGCACTCGCTGCAATGTGGTTCACCCTCTATGTCTTCTGGGAGCTCATCCATCGCTTCCTCGGCCTTACCAGACCCTCCGGCAAGCCGCACGCGGCAGTGACCACCATCCATTATGTCTTCCTTGGCATCGTCTTCCTGGTCTCTGTTGCCGAATGGGGCGTGCGTGTGGCTTATTACGTGTGGAGCGTGAATTTCAATTACGAACTAAGCTGGACTTTGACACAAGTGTCTTGCGCAGTTTATATCATCCATTGGGTGCTGTCCACTGAGATCCTCGCTTGGGTGTTTTTCTTGGCCATCAAGGCTGGTAACAATGCTTTTGCGTCGAAGGTGAATCCCACCGCAATACTTCCTACAGAGAATGAACCAACTAACTGGCCATTTCAGTTGCCCGCTATGGCACTCTTCACCGCCGCCATCTCCTGGTGCGCAGTGTGTGCCACCGTGGCCATCATTGGCATTCGCTATAGCCTGTTGCCAGTCTACCAGTATGATCGACCAGTGTACCTGTCCACTGCCATATCCATTGTAGAGTTCTTTCTCTATGTCGGCACTTATACTGGCATTCTACTGTGCTGTGCCAAATGGCACAGTCTCGGCGACGAGCGAAAGTATTCCGCGCCCCAGTACCAGCCTCAGTATCCTGTTGCTCAATTCTCTCCCGGTCAGTTCAGCGAAGGACAGTATCCTCCCATTCAACAGCAGTCATATGGTGTTGCTCCCTACACGGACCACTCGGCGCAGCCTCAGGCGCACCCACACCACGTCTCTCCTCGTTAAGGATGAAGTTAAAGTTGGATTCTGTTGAGATGTACTTGTTGATTTCTTAATATTCTTGATATTGTGAGAGTTTCCATCCGTGGGGATACTCTCTTTTAATGTGTATACCGACCGTTTATGTTGATACCCGATACGGTGCGAATGATAGCACTGCGAGCCTTCTAATAACCTTCTAGTATGAAACATTGTACAAACCATATTTCTCTCGAATAATAATAGTAGCCCAGAAACTAGACAAACAGAATTAATCCAAAAAAAGCCATCATAAAACACGAAGAATCAAGTAGACAAAACGTCTTGGCAAGGGACCAGGCGGTGGCGCAAACCCGCGATAACATCATCTGCATTTTCGCCATCAAGCCTTTTTCCCAATCAACAGCTCCTCCTTTCACCTCTCAGCTGAGAAAGAAAAAGAAAAATGGTCTGCTCAAAATGCCAAAAGAAGCTCAAAGCCACCGAGCTCGCCACGCCCGGCGTCAAACGCAAGAACGACATGTACTACGGCTCTCCGTCTAGTACACTCGGTGGCGGCGCAGACAAGGGAAAGGCGACGTTAGGCGCCACAGGAATCGGAAAGGTATGTTACAAAACTCTCTGTTCGATACTATGGATTAAAATGAATTACTATTTTTGATGACTTTCATACTGACATACCCCCAGAGCAAACTTCTCAGCGCGAAAGCGAAGAACCCTTATGCGGCTTATGCTTCGTCTTGTGATAACTGCAAGGTGAAGACGGAGCAGGGGAAGAAGTTTTGCCAGAGGTGTGCTTATCAGAGGAATGGTATGTTCTTTTCTCTTTCAGTGATTGTTTCTTGCGGATGCTGATATCGATACTAGCCTGTGCCATGTGCGGCAAGAATTTGGCGGGGAAGTCGGCCAAGGACCAGCCTGTTGTTCAGGGACAGAAGTTCAACATGGCATAGGGGCTTGCAGGTTAGATAGAGGCGCTTGTACCTTTTCAGTTTTTCTACTTGATTCACCCTGTACATGGCATGGCGTTTTGGAGGCGTTGATGATACCGTGGAATCCGAATATTGAGATCAGCATCAACATTGGAATGAAATGAATTTGATTTGACAGTGTGGGAAAATTCTAGTTATACATGGCATGCGCAATAAGAGTATATGCAATGCGCCACCAACGGCGCGCTATAGTATCGGAACAAGTATGTCTGTTCATCTCCATTCGAAGGACCTTGAACCTCGCCTTCTCCTTCCCGTCCAGTTCCCTCCGGCTACTTCCCGGTATCCACCTCTTACCGGTCGGCCAGCATGTTCTTGATGTTGCTGTAGTATTGCGTGTTCAGGTATTGCGCGAGCTCCTCCTTGGCCAGCCACTTGAAGTCCTTGAGGCCCTGGGTGTTGACGGACAGATCGGCCTGACCGGCCATCATACGAGACTTCAAGAAGAAGATCTTGCTACCGGGAGCCTCGATCTCGGTTGCGTTGTCCGCCTTCGAGCGGCGCGGGTTGAACGAGTGCCATCCGACCGGGTGGAAGCCGACAAACCAGGTGTTCATGTTGACACCAGCGGACTGGGCGAGGGTACGTTCAGCAGCCTAAGGGGAAAATAATACGTTAGTATAGTTTCCAGAATCAATGTGGTTCGGACACTAGTATAGCACTTACCAAGCGAAGGGTCTCGCCCGACTCCACTGGTGAGCTGGGGAACTTCCAGTGTCCCTCCTTAGACTGAACAAGGAGATAGAGAGTGCGGGAGAGCAGACGATCGAGACTCTTTTGGTCGTTCTTCTTGTCTGCCTCTGTGATCCGAGGGTACGGCCGAGGGATTTCCTCCTTTTTGCTAGTATCTTGGGAAGTCGCATTGGCGGTGGATTCTGCGTCCTGGACAAGAGCCTCAATCTGGTGTTCAGGTTCAGACTCCTTTGCCCCCAGCAGAAGCTCGTCGTTCCATGCATCGCTGTCGTACGCGTTGTACTTTCCGATATCACGTGCGGCAGTCCGGCGCTCCTGGATCTTCTTTTTCCAGTCTTCGTCGGCTGGCGTTCCGCGCTTGAAGTAGAAATATTTCGTAAAGGGGAGAGCCAGACGCTCGTTCAGACGCTTCTGGTAGAAAAAGAACGCTTTCTCGAACGGCTCGAGTTCACGGGTGATTTGGGGAGGGCGGGAGAGGACTACACCCGCGTTGATGATGTAGGCTGGCTTCACGGCTGGGTCGGCCGCTGTTGAGGCGGAGGTCGATTCGATCGCTGGTGCTGCGGAGGAATAGCTGCGGCGGCCAAGGGTCTCTTGACAGCTTCTGCACACGCCGGAGTCGATTATTGATGGCCCTGCGCGCAGAGTCAGTATTTGGATGTCAATAATCCGGGGAAAAACTTCAATTGGACATACGCAGTAGCGAGGCTACGCGCCGTGCACCATTAGATCCTGACGACATGTTCAATGGTGGAATGGCAATGTGTTTGGGGCTGATCGGTGTCTTGTCTCCCCGAGAAAAAGATCCAACCAGGTCACGTTGTCGCCAGGCCCGATTGGGTTTAGTCCCCGCCCGGGCGGTTTAAATTTCAGAAATCGATTCTCTCGTTTCTTCTCTTCTCCAAGCATCTCTTATCATCACCGTGTCCAGTCCTCTACGGCCGGTTGATCATTTAAAGGTGCTCAGAGTGAGCTCCTCCTGAGGTCGCGGCCAATTTTCGCTAGCGGTACCTTCTTTTACAAAATCAAGGCGTACTGTTAGATAGCTGCCGCGAACATCCCCTTTAGTCTTAGTTATGTGCTTTGATAGAAATTCATTTTTACCTTTTTTACCTTCTCTTTTCTCTGTCTTCTCTCATCTCCGCAAGCATTCTCTTCCAGAACCATAAATTACCTGCTCTCAAACCTCCACCAGCAGCTCTTCCTGCTTCGGCACCTCCCGTCCTAGTTGCACCATCCTCTCCTGTGTACCGAACACCCGCAGGATGTTCCCGTAGGTATTCCAGAAGGCATCTCCGAGACGCGGGAGTAATTTACCCTGGTTGACCAGGCGAGCGATACGCCCGGAACCAGTGTCGGCTAGGGATGCGCCAGCTCGAGCAATCTGGGCAGGTTGGATTGTCGGAATGGTCTCAGTGTCAACGTCAAAGAAGTTGCTGAATTCACTTCTAGGATCAATGTAGTTGCTGCTAGGCTGTGCCATGATGCCAGCAACCAGACTGGATGCCGTGGTCGTCTGTGGCCCGGGTTTGACAGTCGGCTGTGAAGGGCTGCGCTGTATATCGCCTGCCAGTTTAATGAAGGCCATGGCGGCAAGCATGCTATCGTATCCTGCCTCGTGGGTGCGTTTACGGAACTTGTACTTCCCAAAGCGAGGGTCGATCTCTGCGAAATGGTTAATTGTGTTTCGCTTGCTGTCAAGAATATAACTTATGTCCTACCTATCTTCGGACTTTCTATTCCAGCTAAAGTCGTGTTGAGTTCCTCCAGTGAAGACATAGGGTTTAGCGAGCCACAGTCATGAGTGGCCATGTACTTAGTATCCGCTAGCACGGGGAATAGGTCGTGGATGACGGTCTGGAACTCGGCGAGGGTATCCGGCAACGGGCCTAGGAAGCATCTGTAGAAGAAGAGCAGATCGCAGAACATGTTGTGGCCGACCAGAACCGGTCTGCTCTCCTTAAGCCGGTTCTTCACTTTGTCTGCCAACTGCTGGATCCCGAACGTCGGCTGCTCGATTATCCTCATCATCAGAGGATGGAAAGCGTCCGGTTCAAGTTCTTCCAGGCTTCCACCCACAAGAGCTTCCGCGATCCATCGGAACCCAATATGCTTCCGGACTCGTTCCTTTTTGACTTTCAGTTTCGACTCGAAGGTATACTGCTCATTGCCCGGGTCCCGAAATTCGATCTGGACGAACGTTGACGCACCCCGCGATGTTAAATTGGGGTATTCGTCGCTGACGAGGTGGTGTATCAGCCATTTCTGCATGCTGCTCAACCCGGTAGGTATGGGGCCCGGAATTAGTTGCACACTACTAGGTGGTGGGATGTTGAGCCAGTCACGACGGTTCTAGAAGTGTCAATTGATTTACTCAGATCAACTTTCCAAATAGACCCTTACCTCACCCTGTGCCAGCCACTCATTGATACTGACCCGAACGGCTTCGAGGAACTCAAGAGATTCGTGATCGTCCTTTTTGATATCCGCAACTTGGACCGGGTGCCGCGAGAGACATTTCTCCGTAGCTCTTTTAATTGCCAGTTTTTCTTCCTCTCGAGACAGGTATCGGACACCAAAGGTGCACATATGGTCAATGCTGAAGTGGTTCGCAAGCAAGAATTCCATTGCTGCCCAGGAAGATATTAGTAGAATCCAAACATTCGTCGTAGACATGTGACATACAGCGGCTTCCGAATGTCCAGTCCCGATTCACATCCATCTCATGCTGGGTGACTGGACTTAGATTTATATTGTATGGTTTCAGGGTGTAGGTGGCTGTGGATGGTTAGCGAGATCTTGAATTAGCGTTGGTCTCGTACCATTTTCCTTGTCTTCATGACAAGTTGTCAGCCCAACTTGGAGAATCTGATATCGCTCTGCGGCCGCCTTGGCTTCCACGTATCGCTCCTGTACGGTCTGGGGCCGTGACTGTGGTGTACCTGGTTTGAAAACCACCCCAGATAGCTCGAAGTCTATAGACACGAAGCAGCTGGTGGAGATGTCGTTGAGCATGAAAGGGAGACACTCGGGGAAATTAACAGCTGTGACATCCATCTTGATTCGAAGTTGAGAACAGCATCAAAGTATGAGTTTGAATGAAGATAAGAGGCTAAAGGAAGAGAGAGTTGTTGATTGGCTTTGTTGGAGTCCTGACTGCTGAACGCTGAAAGGGGAAGTATGCGCTGGGAAGGCAGGTATCCGAGGTTTCATTGATCAGAAAGGATGCTCTGCAGGAGAGTTGTCGAAAGAGTGATCTGATGGAAGACTGATAGCTTGGAGGTTTGCTAGTCTCCCTGGCTGTTAAGTTTCATAGATCAGAGTTGTGATAGGAGGAAAGGAAGAAGAAGTGAGAGATCCGAATAAATAGTGATACAACCGAAGTTCTCGACGCATTTAGATAGCCCTGTGGGATTACCACTGACTTCACTTCTCCACGGATGATGTCGCGAAGATATGTACATTTTATCGATGATACATGATTCCTTCGCAGTTATCAATATGTATACCTCGTCTTTTACCTAAGTTATACAGCATACAACTTCACAAGCAAGATCTATATTACCTTGGAGTTTACCTCAGTTAGGAGAGTGTATAAATGACCGAAGAGAGTTTATACTCCTAGATCCAGCCTGCGATGTATTAACCGAAACATGAAAGAGTAGCCTAGGGTGATCAATATCCAGAGGCCCATCTTCTGTCTGTGTAAAATAAATCTTAAGTTACCTAGGTAGGAATAGGATGTGAAGTTAGCAGGTAGATGAATGTCTACATGAGATAAACATGAGATCTCACAGGCCAGTCCCGTGACCGACCCCGGACTTGGACGAGCCGAGGGAAAACGAGAGAGCCGATCGCATCTCCGACACTCCCAGAACGGTTTCCCTTTTATAATTACTCCTTTTACTCCTTTTACTCTTTGTACTACTTTATAAAGATTATAAAGATCATTGCTTTTTGATATCTCGGCCTCCACAATGGCCAACGGATCCCCCATGTCGTCTCACTCTCACGCCCCATCAGCTTCCCCCACAAAGTTGTGCTCCAAGACATACAAGAAAGCTTCCCAACTTTACCTCACACGACGCTTACCAGAAGCCCTCACAAGTCTCCAACCACTTATTACGCCTTCAGCACCTGAGGACCTGCACACAAATGGCGACAGCTCAACACCGGTTGTGCCGATCGCCACGGCCGCCGGCACGTGGAGGATCAAGGTGTGGAACCTCTACATCACCCTCCTCAGCGCAATAGTCGATCTCGGCGCAGAGGAGGGAAAGAAGCAATTTGGCCTGAAGGAGTGGAAATCAATTGCCTCGCAAGTCAGGGAAGGCGCAATCTGGGAGACTGTAGTCGACGTCGGGTACCGAGGCCATGAGGGTTCGGTGGATGCCGAAGTGGTCTACAACCTGTTAGTAGTCAACTACAACCCCGCTGGCCCACATTGAGGTACTAACAATGCGATTATAGTGCTACCCTCCTTCTAACCCACTCCTCTTCGCAATCCCTGAACCAACAGCGCCTCGAGACCTACCTCTCCTCCTATGGACAGCCCAACTTCGACCTTACGGATCGTCTACAGGATGCATCTGATGATTACGAGCAGCGCCCTATGCGTACGACAAGCGGGGCCGATACCCCGAAAGATCTAACTGCCAGAGTAAAGATCATCGAGCTCTTTACTTTACACGTCCTCCCCCGCAATGATGAGTGGGAATACTCGACCGAATTCATCAATTTGAGCGAAGTCCTCGACGAAGAACGCAAAGATCTCTTCCTACAGACTCTCGAGGGCCTGAAAGAAGAGAAGGAGCGGGGTGAAATGCGTGCAGTCGAATTACAGCGAGCCAAAGATGCAGAGCTTGAGCGGCAACGAGAGGATGAACGTCGCGAAGCTGAAGAAGCAGCGACAGCCGCCGCACGAGTACAGTCCAATGGGCATAGGCGCAATACCAGCGAAATCGACTATGGGATTGAGAAAAACCGCGGACATGGTTCTCCCAAAGGGAAAGGAGCCAAGCAATCGACAGACAAGTCGCCAAATGGCAAGTCACGAACTTCTCTCTCATCATCCAGCTCCAAAAATGTCAAGAAGCAGGACAAGGTCGAACCTCGGGGTCGCTCAACTCAGGCTGTGGCCACTGGACTGCGCAACATTTTCCGTCATATTATCCGGACTGTGTCTGGGAACCCCATGTCAATAGTGCGAACCCTACTCTTTGTGATCGGCATTTTGATGGCCATGAGCCGGCAGGGTGTGCGTGATCGCATCCGACGAGTCACGGACGGCGCTTGGCAGAAGGTCAAAGCTACGGCTGGAATGGGAGTCAAAGTGAGCTATATTTGAGATATAGGCCGCTTAGCTCTCTACGCGCATTGCATGGTTATCATGTATATTTTTTCTTGAACAAGTTGGCCCCCCAGTGTTCCTGGGGTGTTTTTGCATACAAGTCTCTTTTGTGATTCCCTTTGTGATTCTCTATGTTCATGTATTCTATGCATACATATCAGACTGCCACCAGGTGTGGTTGAATTTACTCTTATCCCAGTTAGTCTCTCTTTTTTTGTTTCAGCCAGCAATATCAAAGACAGCCTTGGTAAACGTAGGGCTTCCCTGGGAACTATTCGGGAATTGAGTTGGGTTGAGGAAGTTGTGCATCACTGCTACCACTGCTACCTGTAAAAAGCCGAACTTGTAGGCTATTCTGGTGGTCTTATCCGTTGTACCGCCGTGCCCTCGCTCTTACCAGACTCCCATGACAAACGATCTGAGAAATCGTAACGTCGAGGCCATCTCGGTTGTTCGGGACGAGATCCAGGCTGTGATGGAGCGTACTCAGTGGGAGATCCGCGTGGTTACTGAGCGGTTGGCCGAGCTAGAGACCGAGAGAGAACAGGAAGATCTGTCTGCTTGGGTGTAAAAGCTTCTTAATGCAGTCATTTTTGCCCGGGACTTTTACTGGGCTCTTTATTTTTTGCCCAGAATTTATACCAATCTATGATATTTGCAGTTTGATCAGTTTTGCCGGCAAGTGGTTCGTATCCCCGGCAACTCACAACAGAATGATAGTGACTTGACGAAACATAAGTAAAATCTTGACAATTGAACTAGACCGCACATATGTAGTTACCTGGCTCGCTTTACCTCTTGCATATCTAAGTTCACACCAGGTATCCATGAAGCAAGTCTAACACACACATGTTTCGTTGCCAAAAGAAAAAAGGAAAAACAGTTCAAGACTCGGTTTAAAGAGCAGCCATTGCCACAGAGAGATGCAAACACTAATATTCTAAACGACTGTCAAACAGTCATATCATCATGACTACGTCCAGCGTGGCCTCCACGCGAGACCTCAGTCATACCAATCTCAACGTTGTCGCGCGTACTGCCATCCAAATCCTCTTTCTCAACGACTCTAGAATGCCACCATCGAAAAAGCTGGACAAAGAAATGCGCCACGCAGATCTGCTCCGTGGTATAAAGCAGCACCGGCACCGATGTCTTCGCTTTTATGAAGAGATCAACGGGCTGCCACATTGCATAGAGCAGCGGGATACCGAGCGCGGTGCTCTTCGCTGGCCCGCAAAAGCACACTGCAATAGTTTCCTCTGGAGACATGCGTTTAAACATGGGCTTGGACCAGCGTCGGGAGCTAAAAATTTGCGGTGGTCTGGAGCAGAAGAAGCATACTGCCGTCAATGTGATGTAGAGTATGATGTTGAACAATACCACAAAGACTATGCTCTGCGCGGAAAGGGTTTGGAGGGCTCCTGTTGCGAAGCAAGAGGAAAATGTAGTCCTAAGATTAGGTATGCTGGGTTAGAAGAACAAAGAAAAACTAAATGGCCAAGATCCTCGCATAGAAAGCTCATACTAACCAAATCAGCAATAACAAGCAGAAAGTAGCCAACTTAGGCAGCTTGGTCTTCTGTATAACCCACGCAGTGCGATCAGGCCAAGTCCACCTCACCAGCTGCCCAACAAACAGCGGCAACAACACACTGAGTCCCAATTGCTGAAAGACCTCCTTATACATGCTCCCCAAATCCCCACCCCCATACCGCCAGGGATCAAACTCCACCATCTTGGGCATCAACTCAACAGTCCAAGCCGCCGCAACAAACGGCCCGAGAATATTAGCCAACAGAACCTCCACTAACGCAGCCGCGTCATCCCCGCCCGCGGACCTCGTCATAACAACATTGGACGCAATCGTCGTCGGAATACAAGCAGTAAAGATATACCCGGCCAGCACGGCGCGATCAATCTTACCCCCGGGATCCGCAGCGAGGATAATATACACGATGGCCAGCACCAGCGCGGGAACAAATAGAAATGAAATCCCCTGTACGATTAAGTGAAGGCGCCAGTTCAGCACGTGCGAGATAAGTTTCTGGCGCGGGATGCTCAGGCCTGAGATTAGGAAGATGACCGCGATCACGCCGTACATGATGCTGTACTCGGAGCGGATGGTGCCGCCGTGCTTGGCAACGTTCGGGAAGCAGTATGCCAGAGCGCACACGATCCCGATCCCGATTAGGAGCCATTGGTGGAGGATTAGACTGGCGATGCGCTTGAGGGGTTCCCACCGCGGCTGGGCGGTGTTTGGAGCTACTTCCATTTTTTCCCCTTTGTTTTAGCTAGGAAGGAGGACATGGACTTTGTACCGCCATGGATAGTTTGATCTCTATAAGAGTTGAGCTGATCTTGTAGGGATATGTAGGGGATATGTAGGGCCGGGGTTGAAAATTGCGTAATCGGCGTTAGTCCGATATATCGGAGTTGGTAGCGCGTGCAGGAATCGCATCATCTATTTGAAGCTATACGCTGTACCGTTACAATGTGCATAGTACTATCCATCATTATGAACATGTGTATGTTCTGTATCTTTGTATATCACACCCGCAAGTCTAGAACGGCTCGAAATCGAGTAGCCGATGTTATCAGTCGGGACGACACATCCTATCTTAGAATCTACATCTACATGTAAATAATGAAGATTATTCTACCAAGGTAGTTAAAATTGGCATATAGACTTCCTCTCTTCTATTTGCTGTACCAGCATGGTTTCTATAATTCATGAGAGAGGTAT
Organism: Penicillium rubens; assembly: GCF_028828025.1. NCBI lineage: Eukaryota > Fungi > Ascomycota > Eurotiomycetes > Eurotiales > Aspergillaceae > Penicillium > Penicillium rubens. Next base: position 1,053,334 of record NW_026890601.1, on the reverse strand, counting down.
AACTAGCTCTGTTTATATCTCTTTCTCCCTCTTCCTCTTGTTGAGATATCAGTACCCCCCTGGAGCTTGAACGCCTTAAGCCCAGATTCTGAAGGCGACATTAAGCCGCCTCCGTATTCGAGAATCTACTATGCTTAACAGGCCCAGTTTGGCACCACCTCTATTAAAATTGGCAAGCTGGAGGTACATTGGGTGAACGGCCGTGACCTACCACAGGAAATTGCCCAGCCACTTAGGGACATACATACAGACTCTAGGATATGAGTTATGGGCTCATCAACACGTACAACGACACTATCTCCCTGAGATAGCTCCAGTCCCTTAGTGAAACCTGGGATGTGTGATCTTTCCACCTATCTCCCTGCCAGCTGCTGTACACACAATCCCTTGGTACGTGAGGGGAAAAATCACCTCCATTGTCTCAAGAGCAAAGAGCAATGTATATTCGCATTAGTTACCATTTCTGGCCAGAGCTGTTAAGATACCAGTCTACTCTTCTAGACAGCTTCCATTCATGCCATAGGAATCAATACATGTCCTTTCTCCATACAATCTGCATGAAGAGAAGTCTATAACATAGTCGGGAAAATAGAGGAAAGAAGATCTACCTGCTGGGATAAACAGTGCCACGTGACCAACCACCAAAGACTTCGGTAAAACGTTCCTCCGTTGTAATGACGGCTCTCTCGACGTCATCACCTTTTAAGATCTGCCCTTAGTTCCATTCTATAAGAATCTACAACCCCCAGACTATAAAGACAAGTTTACCAAGTTCGGCCAAGCCTGCAGCAAGCCCCACGTCCAATCCTCGAGTACTTTAATTATCCGTCTGACTCAGAACGTCCCATGACCGTATCTGGATATGGACCTCGGCTGAGAGGAGCTCTTGCGTTGGCCCGAGATCACCCGCAAATAGCCAGCCGATTTCGCTACTTTCCTCCGAAGTTCAAGTCCCGAACTGTTCTAAAATGACCGGAGTAATTTAGCTCCCTGGAAAGATTAGGTGTTTCTAGAATCATGTAGTGTATGGGGTATATGGTTGCATTTAGCATAATGTACATGTAGTTGGGTAAGGTACGGGCATTTTATACGTTATTTTCCTACATTGTACGATCTAATCTGTTGATAAAGAACACGATCACAAGCTGCCAAAACTATGACGACAATTTGGGAAAGACATGTGAAATCTGATCATTGGATACATTCTGGAGTGATTCATTCCGCATTGGATAACTAGAGAGCCGCCCTTGTTACCGAAGGCCTCGGGATTGTCTTGGGAAGCCCTACAATTTGTACCCGGTACAGAGAGGATTTAATTATTATATAGAGATCTCCCTCGGCAGGTCATTTACTCTGCTACCTCTCTTATTCTTTCTCTCTTTTCTCGGTTCGTCTTATTTTGTGGGAGGTCATACATAGTACACACTTCCGCTCGTCCAGCTTCCTCCGCTTCCCCGTCATAGCTCCCCACAAAATCCGGCCGCCACTTCGCCTTGTGAATCATATACCCGTGGAACTTCGGCTTTCTTTTTCTTGTTGAAAGATTAAAGATCTTTGCAATTGATCTCTTTATATCTTCCCAGACTCTCCAGATATACGATCTCTTCCAATTGCAGGTTATTTCTGCTTATTCCCCGGGATTGTATACTTCCGCTTCTCCGCAATTTCGGCTTTCCCTTGCGACAATCGGAAGATCTGCGTAAATCGATTTCCGAGACGGCCGATAGAAGAATTTCTGTGAAATCTTCGTGAACAAAAGTGCAAATTCTCTGCATATATACCAACGCATATTGAAACAATGTCCGCCAAGACTGCCAATCAGAAGCGCACATCGCCCGCGGTCAACTTGATCGGTAGAGTAGACTCACCCTTTCGGATGGCGAACAGCTATTGACTTTTTTTCTTGTCTGATTAGCTGGTGGTGGTGCCGGTATGATGGAGGCCCTCGTGTGCCATCCGCTAGACACAATCAAGGTCCGCATGCAGCTGTCAAGGAGAGCCACAGCACCTGGGGTGAGTTGGAGAAAATTCCATTTGACAATTGAACCCATTGCTGATCATGTTCGGTGATCAGGCTAAGCCGCGCGGGTTCGTGTCCACCGGTGTTCAAATCGTGCAAAAGGAGACCGCTCTGGGTCTGTACAAGGGTCTTGGCGCCGTGTTGGGCGGTATCATCCCGAAGATGGCCATTCGATTCACCTCATACGAGTCGTATAAGGGCCTGCTTGCCGATAAGGAGACAGGTGCCGTGACCAGCAAAGCCACTTTCTTGGGTATGTGAAGCATTGAACAAACCGGACGATACACAACGGAAAGCTAACGAAACCCAACAGCTGGTCTTGCCGCCGGTGTTACCGAAGCTGTAGCCGTTGTCAACCCCATGGAAGTCGTCAAAATTCGTCTGCAGGCCCAGCATCACAGTCTGGCTGACCCCCTAGACACCCCGAAGTACCGCAGCGCCCCGCATGCGCTCTTCACCGTGATCAAGGAAGAAGGCTTTAGCGTCTTATACCGCGGTGTTTCCTTGACCGCCCTCCGACAAGGAACCAACCAGGCTGCTAACTTCACCGCATACACGGAATTGAAGGCTGCCCTGCAGCGCTGGCAACCTGACTACAGCAACAGCCAGCTGCCCGCTTACCAGACCACAATGATTGGTCTGATCTCCGGTGCCGTCGGCCCCTTCTCCAACGCTCCCATCGACACCATCAAGACCCGCCTCCAGAAGACCCGTGCTGAGCCTGGTCAGTCCGCTGTCTCCCGTATCATGGTCATTGCCAAGGATATGTTCAAGACGGAGGGTGCTCGCGCTTTCTACAAGGGTATCACCCCCCGTGTGATGCGTGTTGCTCCCGGTCAGGCTGTTACCTTCACCGTGTATGAGTTCCTCAAGGGTAAGCTGGAGGGCTCCAACTGGGCTTTCGTTGGTGGCAAGTTCGAGGAGTAAGCGTGCCGAAAATTGTTCTTTCTTTTTTTTCCTTTTGCAAAGCATTGTGATACCTGACCCGGCATGGTGGGAGTTGCATCCCCTGTTTCGCGCGTTGCACTGTCTCGGGCAGATCAACTGCAAGCTGGTTGAAATGGCTCTTTTCTTTTTGTAAATATTTTGTGCTTTGCGTTAGTTCCTTTGTATACCACTTTGTCTGGTGCGCTTTGAGCTGAAATAGAGAATATTCAAGACACTCGACGAATCGTTCACCGGTGTAGCTGGGTGTTTAGAGGTCCATAAATGACCAGGTGGTTGTAGATATATCAGTCAGCAATGCTTCTGTAACGACCACATAAGAACATATCTCTATCGAATTAGGATATCCAACTGTTTTTTTTTTCTCTTTCTTTTTGATGGACTTGTTGGATGTAGAAAGATCAAAATAAAGCCCCGACGGCTGACACGCCATCGGCCCCTCATTCACCGCTCCCCCTCCCCTCATAAACAACAACCAACCCAGCTGCATATCCTAGAGTGCAGCATCATGCAGTCCGGAATTACAGGTAGGACACTCGAACATACTTGATCTCCAACTGAAATCCCATTGAATCAGCGCTAATAAATCACCCAGTCTCCGCGGAGCTACAAGATGCATTCGCCCGCTTCAACTCCGACTCCTCAACCTTCTGTCTGCCGGTGACCATCACAGCAGAGACCCTAACACCGCTGGACCCAATTTCATTCCAGGGCAGCCCCTCGATAAATGCCTTCTTTTCAGCCCTCCCCCAGCTGTCTTCCGTCCTCCAGCCTAAAACCCCCGTCTACCTCCTCCTCCGGCGCCCGTCGACCGCTTCAAATGCACTCATCGCTTTGACCTACATCCCGTCCAATGCGCCTGTGCGAGCAAAGACACTCTTTGCCTCGACTCGCTCCACCCTGACCCGCGAGCTGGGCACAGAGAAGTTTGCTTCTACCGTCTTTGCTACCGAGGAAGATGAAGTCCTGGGCCAGGATGCGTGGCGCGAGCGTGACGGTGAGGGCCCTAATGCTATCTCTCGTGAAGACATGATGGGCGAGAAGGAGAGAGAGCTGGAGGCTGTGCGTAAGGCCGAGGCCGAGGCACGGAATGGCACCCCCGGGAGGGATATTGGTATTGGTGGCACTTTTGGACCTGGCTCTGGCTCTGGAATGAGGGTTTCTATGCCGGTTGATGAGGGCGCTAAGTCTGCGCTGAGAGATCTACAGGATGGTGGGTTGGTACAACTGGTAAGTTATTACGCAGGCTTGTAGTCATTCTTTGAGAGGGCTGGCTCGGATCTGTGACATTCGAGGCTAACTTCAAGCAGACGGTTGATATCCCCACGGAGACGATCGTCTTGGCCGACTCCCAGTCTGGAGTCGAGGCGAACTCTGTCGCCACGCACATTTCCTCTTCTTCGCCGCGTTACTCTTTCTATCATTACCCCGGATCCGATGTCGTGATATTTGTGTACACCTGTCCCACTGGATCTTCGATTAAGGAGCGTATGCTGCACGCCAGCTCGCGGAGAAATGCTATCACAGTTGCTGAGCAGGAAGGACTCAAGATCGAGAAAAAGGTATGCGTGCCCGTGTTGTGGATGACTGTAATTGTTTCGACGGTCTGGATGCTCACAAATAGCAGATTGAGGCCTCTGGCCCTGACGAGATCACCGGTGATCGGTTGCAAGAGGAAGTCACCCCGGCACGAGACCAGGGTCCTACGCGAGGATTCGCCAGACCTCGTCGCCCCGGTCGGTAAATCGCTATTGTATAGATAGGTTATGTCGACGAGGCCGGGAAACTCCCCTCAGCGGGCATCGATCCAATAGCTGTAGTAAATATAGCAGCACTGTGCTAAATCTTGCCAGGTTATTGTCCAAGACTTGGTAACTGCGTGTTCAGGCGGGATGAGCAAAGGTAGAGTTGGATATGGGGCAATTCCTGCTCATACGATGGTCAGAGCACTGATCGGATCCTCTGATACCTCCTTTTGGGCACAGTTTTTATAGAAATCCCGTGCCTGAACTAGTGTTTCCTGGATAACTGGCTATGGCCAAACTGACCTGGACTAGCACTGTAGCACTCTTAATTATTGCCTGATGTAGGTTTAATGAGCAACGGAAGGAATGAATAGGAATATTCCTTTAGACAACGCCTAATGAGTTCCAATATGACAGATTCAATATAACAAAAAAAGGGTATTTGTGTCGGCGTCAAGACCCAAAGCCATCTCACCACATAATTTGACATGAAAAGACCGACTACAGTCGACTACTAGCTAATAAATCACAGTGTCCTCATTATCCTCAAGGACCTCACCTCCGTCATCATCTCGGTGGGCATCATGTTGATCTTGAGGGGCACTTTCCTCCACGTTAGCAGTGGCTTCATCCGTTTTAGCTAGATCGGGGTTTTGGTCATTAATGTCTACACCCACCGTGTCCGGAGCACCTTGAGCCTTTTCCTTAGACTTTGGATCTGTCGGATCTGCCTCGTGCTCTGGAGCCGATGGCTGGTCTCGAGGACCATCTGTTTGCTGCTGCTCTTCTGACACTTCTTGTTGCTTTTCGCCTGCCTGTTCTTGTGTTTCAGCCTGCGTTGGTTGTGTCTCAACCTGCGTTGGCTGTTCGGGCGCAAATGCCTCCGGTGGATATCGGGCTTCGAACTCGGCGACTTCTCGGGAAACAGTCGCCTCTGTTTCTTCGATCTGTCGTTTTATCGTCGTATCGTCGCCAGGTCGGGGTTGCCATGGCTTGTAATACTAAGATGGATTAGCTGATGGCTACTATATATGAATAGCAAAGCATAACTCACCAGAGCTGGTTGTGCCTGTGTCTTGAAGAAATGTGCCATGGCAAGCATATTCGAATGCCGCGTTTGCATCTGAGAATGGAAAAAATCAGGAAACCCTTTCAACCCAAGGTACCACAATGGTAAGTGAATGGAACATGAACATACCGCTTCTCGCTCATACAACGGCGTTTCCCTCCTTCGAATTTCATCACGCTGTTCCTTGCGCCGTTTCTTCAATTCACCGTACTCGGCATCCTGCGACTTCAACTTCTCTTGCTGCTTCTTTTCAATATCCGCGCGCCGTCTCTGTGCCGCCGAACTTGAGCTCTGCGAGAGAGTACCAAGCAGCCCCCCGAATAACCGCTGACCCCGCTTGCGGTCCTCGTCTCGACCCCCGCGCGGTCGTGTAGGCTTCGTCTCTACAGAGCCATTTTTTGTGGGCGGAGGGGATGACGGCCGGCGCCGCTGAGAATGCGGGGAGGTATTGTCTGTAGAGCTGAGTCGTCGGCGCTTAGGGTCGTATTCTGCAGTTGAAGACTGTCGTCGCTTCGCTGTCAACTCCGGAGACTGCTGGATGGTATCCTGGCTGGGTACAGCCACTGCTGATGCAAGTGTCTCAGGGCTGTCAAAGTAGAATGCGCATTAGCTAGAGCGTCCCAGTTACAGTAGTTGCGCATGGGTTGCACGGGATGAGGGCACCATACCCTTCAGACATCTTGATCGGCAAACAACGCTGGTTATAAGAAACAGACTGAGAGAGAGCAACAAGCGATATTTTAGGCCCTGATCCGGGGTCAAATATTGGAGTTGAGGTCAAAAGGCGCAAAATAATGAGACGACACGCTGCTTCGAATCAGCACTGTTTAGAATCACGTGCACAGACCACTTAGCCTTGGTTCACCGTCGGCTTCTTCTCTTACCTTCTCTCACAATCATTTTCTTTTCACTTCCCCAGCGAGTGGCAGATCATACCTTATTCCACTTTATACAGTTATTCCTATTTTCTTATTGCCTCTCTCAACTCACAATGTCTCGTCACCACCCCGATCTTGTCATGTGCCGCAAGCAACCCGGCATCTCTATCGGCCGTCTGTGCGACAAATGTGACGGAAAATGTCCCGTCTGCGATTCCTACGTGCGCCCCACGACCCTGGTCCGCATCTGCGACGAGTGCTCCTTCGGAAATTATCAGAACAAGTGTGTCGTCTGCGGCGGCGAGGGGATCAGTGATGCGTTCTACTGCTTTGAATGTACGCGCCTCGAAAAGGACCGCGATGGATGTCCCAAGATCATAAATCTGGGAAGTTCGAGGACGGATCTGTTCTACCAAAAGAAAAGTTTCAGGAATCAATGATCTTCAAGAGGCTTGCCGGCTGGTGTCCAAGTGGAGGGGAACCAGCCATGAGTCTGGCGGGTTTACAACGTTCAGCCTAGCAACGACAAAAATGACTCTACAACCTTTACATATGTGGGCACGTGAAACACACTTTGTCAGTGGACTTAAACCTGCTCCAACTGGTCTATTTGGTGCCGTTTGCCTGCAGCGAGTCCACAGGTGGAGATCAACGAACACATGCCAACGAAATACCCCTGTGACCTAGCCTGCTGTTGCGGGATCGTGCAATGCTACCAAAAAAGGAAAGAACTGGCAGACGTGACGGCAGCGTGCCCTGGAACATCAGACTTCGAGGCTCCATGAACACTTTGCAGATGATTTGGCGACTCGAGGACCAGCGGGGTTCTGGGTGAAGCAGCTAAAGGTTCGTGATTGACACGTCTGGGGTCTCGGTCAAGTTTTGTCGATTACCCAAATGGGTGTGGCATGACCCAAGCCCCAAATCTGCGGCTTCAAGACCTTGCGTACAGATCGTCTTTCGAAAACATATCCCTTTTTTGATCTTATTCCCCGAAGAGCCTTTGGCCTCAATGTCAATACCCATTTGAATAAATCATACTTGTTTTCGTGCATACAGTGGTCAGGCGCGATGGCTTCTATTTCAGAAAATAAATTATTGTATTCATCTCTTTGGTTCTATTATGAGCCTTCTCAGGACATCCGCAAGATTGTGGGAGTTCGATGTAATCTCACTAGCTTCAATGGGGAACGCTTGGAGCTCATCTCAGAAACTATAGACAGAGCAGAAGGCCCAAATACAGGTTACTCGTGAGACATTCTGCCGCTTGATATGTAGAACTACTCTGTTAAAAGGCTATTGGACCAACTATGGCTACACTCCATTACTTGTTCTATAACTTTTACGGCTCCTATCTTCGATGAACGGACATCAGGTGTACTCATATCAAGTTTTTTGCTATTGTACAATAATATCTTCGACTCCTACTTATCTGGGCATCAAACTTGGTCTCCTTCTATCCCCGTGGACACCCGTCATCCTATTAAGCACCTATAATCCTATCAGAGACTGTTCAAAGACACTAATCGAGATATAAGATGATGAAATTAGAGCATACAATGTAGGGTTTATAGCGTTGTCTTGGCGCCCCACTCAATGTTTCCAACGTGCCGAGGCACAGGGAGGGGCTGATGCCTTTCCAGGGCTAGCTTCGGACATGATTATATATCTTTTATTACTCGGACATACATCCTTTCACTCAGTTGCAGACTATATTTGTATCAGCTTCACCAGATAGCCAGTGAGGTTGCACAGCCTTATAGTATTTCAAGACTCGAGCTCTACAAGGTGCCCACGAAGCTTCGAGTTTCCCGGATATAAACCCCTTTCCCTTGAAGCCTGAACTTGAAAACATAGCTATCGCTGCCTGAATCAACTGTCATGCCTGCCGACAAGATCCGAGTGTCGGGTGACTCCCGCATTGAGTACAAGACCGCTACACTCAACGGCCATCATTACTGTGAGCATACCACACTTCAATGAGAGCTTATACTGGGATGTGTCCAATATGAAACCATCTGGGCTGACGATATGCAGCTTACATTCTCAGCCAGCCCAAGTCAGGGCAATACAAGGCCACTGTCTTCCTGGTAAGCGGGCAGCCCAATATAAAAGCCACACATGTTGACATATATTCTCCATAGATCCATGGTTTCCCGGATCTCTCAATGGGATGGCGGTACCAGATTCCCATGCTCGTAGACATGGGATTCCGGGTGGTAGCTCCCGATTGTCTCGGATACGGACGAACAGTGAGTCTTTCCGCCTCCCACCGTATTATAGGAATTACTATCTAATAACAATCCCAAGGACGCCCCGGATGACTTCACCCCGTATTCGCACAAAAGTTGCGCAGCGGACATCAAATCCCTAGCAACCCATCTAGGTGAAACCCAAATCATCCTAGGTGGACATGACTGGCAAGCATGCCCAAGCCAACTCTCTTTCCCGGAACCGCACACTAATACACAAAGCAGGGGCGCAGCACTCGCCTACCGCATTGCCCTCTGGCATCCGGAGCTAGTAAGCCACCTATTCACAGTTTGCGTGCCTTATGCACGACCCATGGCCCAGAATATCTCTATCGAAGATCTTGTCCGTAGCGTGACACCGCACTTTGCATACCAGCTGCAGTTCAAGAGCGGGGAAGTGGAGAAGGTTATCCGGTCTAAAGATGAGGTTCGCCAGTTTTTGCTCGCGCTTTATGGGGGTCGCACTGAGGCGGGCGAGTTTGGCTTTGATGCCAACAAGGGTGTTTTGCTTGATAAGATTGGCCAGTTGAAGCCGTCGAGGTTGTTGAGCGAGGAGGTAAGTTGGGTTTATTTGACTTGGATTTTGGGGCTATACTGACTTCCTCCAGGAGTTGGAGTTTTATACGAATGAGTTTACTCGCAGTGGGATTCATGGACCGCGTATGGTTTCTTCTGGACTACTGGTTGGGTTCTTGCTGATTATTTCTTTAGTTAACTGGTACCGCACTCGCGACGTGAACTACGAAGATGAGCTTGCTATTCTCGGCAGGGAGATTCAGGTTCCTACGCTGTTTATACAGGGGTTGAGGGATCAGGCTTTGCCGCCTCATTTAGGTAAATCCATGGCGAAGCAGGTCCCACGACTGACCCTGAAGCAGGTTAATACCTCGCACTGGGCTCTGTGGGAGAAGCCTGAGGAAGTGAATGGGATTATTGGAACTTGGCTGAAGGACCAGTCTTCTGCCGATGGAAGGGCTGGCAAGCTCTGATTAGGGAAAGTGCAGGTATAGTGGCATAGTGAAAAGGAACTATTGATTATTGCGAAAGTACGTATCTCATATCGTCAAAGAGGTATTAAGAATATATGCGTCGTCACCAGTGGCGAGCAGTTGCTTGACCCATCACAACTGCATAGAGCTTGCGCTTACCCGCGAACGATGGCGCTGTTTAGTACTGGAACACCTTAGTCTCGATTTTGCACCCAACCTTTTCCAAGCGGTCCACGTAGTCCTGACCCAACGTAGCGGGGGTAACGATGCCACCACGAGATACCTTCTTGATCTTCTCCTCCTCGTTAAGAATAACCATAGCAGCCTCGGCCAGCAACAATCCAGTAAAGGGGTACATGCCGCCGTGGTAAGTGATTTTACCGAAGACACGCTGTGGCGAAGCACTATCCGCAGTAGCAATGGCATGGTACTCGAGAAGGTCATTTGCCGAGTCCTCTCTGCGTGGACCACTGCCAGGGGCAAAGACGAACTTCTCCACCAGCCAGCGCACCGGCGGAAGTGCAAGCAGCGAAACTGCAACCAAGAAGCCGAGGTGGATGGCGACGCCAATTAGCGCGTTACGGACCGACAGGAACTGGCGGAAGAAGAATTGCTGCCCGTACAGCTCTGGCATCAGGCTGCTGCTGCGGTGCACGATGGTCATGTCGCAGATACCGGATGGGGAGGTCGTCACGGTACCCAGGTCGGGAATTGAGCGTACACCAAATGCCTTTTCTAGGATTGATTCGCTGGGGATATTCTTTGGCGGGGATGCTACCAATGAGAAGGGAGTCATTGCCTTGGACAGCTCGGACACCGAAAACCCGTCGAATATGGTTAAAATAGTATTCATGGTACCGCCGCTGGGGCCGGAGGATCTGTTGTAAATGGATTAGAGCTGTACTTCTTTGTGGACATGAAATTACATACTTCATTTCCTTGATGGTGCTGTCGACCTTGCGGGTTGAAGACGAGAGGTCCTCTCGGACTCGCTTAACCAGAGCCCATGCCAGGATATCAGCGGGGGCACTCTCGACACCGGTAGAAGGGATCATCTGTCTGAAATTAGTATGGATATATATGAGTGAAGTTGGTTGCCGAACGAACAATAGCGCCATTAGCCTTGGCGGTCTCGTGGTACTTGTCGATGATCGACTTGACCCAGGGCGTCTCTCCGGTACTATAACGATCAGCAAGCGTCGAATGAGTTGGAGAAACACAAAACGAAACTTACACATCCACATAGTGGGTTCCATTAACAGCGCACGCCTCCACGACTGGTGTCGAGTACAGGTGGTAGGGACCCACACAATTGATAACCAGCCGGGTTTTCTGGGCGAGCTCGTTGAGCTCGGTGGAGTTCAGTTGAACGACAAGTACATCTATGATCGCATCAGAGTGAGCATTGAGATACAGCTGTAAACAAATAGGTCTGCAAGCTATGTACCTGGGTTCACACGGTCTGGGTTAAGAGCCTTCAGTTCCTGGGCGATAGGCTCCATTTTCTGCGCGGATCGACCTGCGATGGCCCATTTCAGATCGGTAGGAAGGTTCTGCACAATGTGCTCTGCACAAAATCGGCCAGTGTACCCAGTTGGGCCCAGCAAGACCAGGTCATATTGTCGGTTGGAAGTCATGGTGGCTTGAGTCGATGGAGTGCAGTCTATGATGTAGTTTTGAATAACTAACAAGGGAGCTCTCGGCAAATCACAATCTCCTCGGCAGTGAAAGATGCAGTGTGGGGGTTGCAAAGGGAGCAAGCGAGATAGCCACGAAATAGTTTTTGAAGCTTTACGTAGGACTAGAAGCAACACATGTTACTGAATTGAGATTCTACTTGAATCTGGGAATTGAAGAATGTTTATATTCCACGACAGGGAATTATCACGTGACCGGATAGATTGATTAGCCCGAGAAAGGAAGACCGGGGCTGGTCTCGAACACAATCAAGCCGGATTGGGACGGGATGTCATATACAATATACAGTATTGCATAGTTAAAGCCTTGTAGGATATAGAGAGGAAATTGGGAATTTGGTATGAAATCAGACACCTGAAATAGATGGCATTCAATATAGAAATCAAACACCTCCCCCCAAAAAAACTCCAATTCAAGACCGAATCAAACAAATTCTTGAAAAAGCAAAATGATATCCACCACCGTCATCATCTCATCTGGTGGACCTTCCAGGTGGACCTGCGAAAGAGAAAGTAAGCATTGGAAACCTGAGGCCACTGCATGACATAAGCCCACTAACTCAAAATGGTCAGGTGATCGCACCAAGCCAAGAGCCCTAAGCGAGAATCCACAGCACAACCCGCCCTCATTCAAAGCGTCTTTTTTGGTCTCCTGTTGAATACCCATCTTCATCCTCTACACCAGCCAAGATGACGAAGCGCACCAAGAGTATGTGCCCCTTTCTCAAATTCAACAAACCGCAAACCGAATTGCTCAATGCTAACTATTTTCCACAGAGGTCGGCATCACCGGTAAATATGGTACCAGGTATGACATTCGCCCAATTCGCGCCCTCACGACTGTGATTTCCTCGAGACACACGACCCATATCGAATAATCCTATACGACGACACAACGATTCTAACAATGACCCAACAGATACGGTGCCTCCCTGCGTAAGCAGGTGAAGAAGATGGAAGTCACCCAGCACGCCCGCTACGTCTGCACCTTCTGCGGAAAGAACACCGTCAAGCGCAAGGCTGTCGGTATCTGGGAGTGCAAGGGCTGCGACAAGACCGTTGCCGGTGGTGCTTACACCGTCTCGTAAGTCGCCCACGATCGCAAGGAACGACAGTGTGATCCGACCCGACCTGGGTTACCGCACACAGTCGCAATCCACAACACAAGACGGAAAAAGATTACTGACAGTTCCGTTCTTTTCTAGCACCCCCGCTGCCGCTGCCACCCGTTCCACCATCCGTCGTCTGCGTGAGATCGCTGAGGTCTAAATGGGAGGATTGTGTGGTTTCATTTCTCTTTACGGTTACGTCTGAATACCAAAAATGAATGAAAAAAATTCGGGATTACGAATTCTTGTTGCAATCCGCTTCGCCCCGAGTATACCGTATATCGATGTGACTGGGTTCAAATTTCGCCTCGGTCGCTGCCTACATGATAGTCAACCCACCGGTCAATCCAAGATCCTCCGCCTGATTATTTCGATGTTCTGCGACCGTGTGAATCATATGCATGGACTGCGGACCTGCGTCTTCTGTGGTTTCTCAGGCGCTGGACAGTCACGTAGACTCGACATCAGTGGATCTTGGTTTGGAGGTCACCTGGTCTTAACGTATAGTCTGAGTGCTCCGACTGCACCTCGGGCTATATTTTCGTACTTTCTACGTTCACACCTGGACATTTCACGAGGTGCCTGGCATATTCCGATCCACCTGATGCGCACCTTACTGATACGATGCTGGCCTGGGGACGGTTTGTCCAGTCCACGGGTTATCTGCGATGACTAAGGTGAAAACTGTTCACCTGGGCACCTCCCTGGGCAAAGGTGTCCACTTGGACAGGTGGTGATTCGGGTTTCAGCTAAATCATGCCTAGTGTAGTCATTTTTAATTTGTAGAGCGGCCACCTTTCTCTAGGGACTTTGTATAGGTTCGCGTTGTACAGGGACCTTGATGGTTGCAGATGTCCAGGTCAGATACTGATAGTTATAATTAAAAAGGACTTGTACATATGTATAAGTTAATCATTTAATCATTTAATCTTCTCAATATCTTGAAATAACATTATACTAAATACTAAATACTAAAATATTGAAGTCCAAAACCCACATCATTTGCCTCCGTCACGTTCCTGCTTTGCGTTAGTCCGGTAACCCGGCCCACCTTCAAAAGGCGCTCCCCACACCTTTCTCGCTTCTACACTTCTCGAGCGCTCTTCATGGACTTCGCTTTCTCTAATAACTCTGTCGCTCATGTCCGATACCTGTATTGTTTGTTTAGGAGACCTTGGTGAAGGGGCGGGTGATCCTCTTGAGCCTGTTATTGGTTTAAATGACTTCACTGGCGACTCTCAAATCGCTCAGCTACTTCCCTGTGGTCATATCCTACATAATAATTGTTTAAAGCCATGGGTTGAACGAGCAAACAGTTGTCCGATATGTCGGCGCAGTTTCAATATGGTGGAGTTGAGTGATAACGTCGGAGGTATGACGCTCCCCCTTCCTTTGACTTATGATATGCTTCTTGCTTTATAGAAACTGACCATATTGGTTTGTTGTAGGAACTGTTACTTCATCCTACGCTGTCCAGGATCGAACCCAAGTGGCCGAAGTCGACCCTTCCATGATAATCGAATATGCGGAGGATGACTTGACCGATTTTCAACCATGTACAATTTGCGGACAAGCCGACAACGAGGACGTTCTCCTATTATGCGATGGGTGTGATGGGCCTTCTCATTTATATTGCCTAGGTTTGGATGAGATCCCCTCGGGGTCATGGTACTGCCAACAATGTGAGGAGCCGCGTGCTCAGGGACTGGCTCCCGAGGTATCAGCACGGCCGTCTCGAGCGATCGAACAGCGGAGTCGACGAACTAGGGCGCAGCAGAGACGACTGCAGAATCGGACTCAAACCAATTCTCTACATTGGGCACGAGTCTGGCAGTCTGTCTGGGACCATCTGAATCTCGATCTTGATTTCCCCTTCGACGACGATCGATCTGCCGAACGTGCGATGCAACAGCGTCGTCGCGAGGAGGCCAACCGGCGTGAATTCCAGGCTTGGCAACGCCGCTTTGAAGTCGCTGAGCGACAAGGTGGTGGCAGTCGGTTCCGCGACACAGCATCCCTGTTCGATCTTGATCATGCCCGACCATCGCGACCTCGGCCTCCTAGAGTTCCAACACCGGAGCCCGAGTCCCTAGAGGAGATGCGGGCTTGGAACGCCTTTGAGAGGGCACGAGAGATCGAAAACAACCCGAGTGCAGCCAGAAAGCGCAAAGAGCCGACCATGTCGCCGTCTCCGGAGCCTACAGAACCAGAGCGCAAGCTGAAGCGTCCTCGGACGAGGAGGCCGCAGGAGCTCGCGGCTCTCGCACAGCAAACTCAAAATGGTGAATCATCCAGAGCTGCGAGCTCCAGTGTACGACCGGGTGGTGATACCTCCGGACCAAGTTTCCTGTCATCACTCTTGAAGGAGGTCGAAGACGCACCCAACCATTCATACGGACCTTCGGCTTCGACATCTGTCGCTCCTGGCGACCACCCATCTCCTGGTCCCTCTTCTCCCTCCATCTCTCCCGCCTCATCTCGGTACTCCTCCCCTCTCGTCTCAGCGGCCACACCGCCACCTTTCCCACGCAGCCGCCCCATCTCTCCCCTTCAATTATCCTCCCCGGCCCAACCCTCATCTCCTCCTTTCTCTCCCGAAGTGTCCTTGTCGGGTAGTCCATCGTCGAATGGCGCGAAAGAAGACAAACCACAACGCCAGCCCGGTCGCCCTCGCTCCCGCATTCCCCAACGAACACTGTGTTTTGGGGCCTCCCGCTCCCCCGACTCATCCCCTACTCGAACTGGTCCATCCCTAGCTCTCAAAGCCGACATCCAGAAAATGGTGGGCACCGGATTAAAACCCCACTATAAGAAAAAGACTATATCAAAAGAACAATATACGAACATCAACCGGACCATCTCTCGCATGCTCTACGAGCGGGTCGGGGATAAGGAAACGCTTGAGCCGGATGAACGCACCAACCTCGAAACAGAGGCCAAGCACGAAGTGCAGAATACAATTGACGCACTGAAGATGAAGAGCAAAGACAAGCAGAAACAGCGCATGGTGGCGACCGACACAGACGGTGATCTATAATGACTATACCACGACCTCTCCCCGGCATTTAATGGCGTTTCTTCTCATCTCAGCGAATCATACCTTGGCGGAATGGATGCAATGTACAACTGGCGTTTGAGCCTTGCAGGCTGTTTTCTTCCTGTCTTCCTTTTCTTCTTCCGCGAGACATCTCTGAGAAATGTTTTGTTTGTAACACCCCGCTTCGATGGGTGGGATCATTGTGTTTTCTTGCGGAGCTAGTCTATTCCCGCGTTCTCTTTGCTCTATATTGTGTTAAATATTATTTACCTTCTGACCGTAGGGGGAGAGATGGCCACCTCTGGGTAGCCTCGCCATCTTTGGTTTATCGGGTTTTTCTATTTCCTATTTGGGGCTTGTTCGCTCACTTGTAAAGACCATTCCTTCGTGCATAATCTCTGACGAATAATTTATAGGAAGACAGCGGCAACTCCTGATCCGATCGCGGATCAATTTGACTGCACGTCTATAGATGGATCTAAATTAGAGTACATATAGTAAGTACGAAGGACATTGACATCTGAGGATAAAGCTGATTCTGAACAGGGTGATACCACCGGAGTCCGGCTACGAAATGTACCGGAATTGACAGTTAGCAAGGAATAAGCTAACAAATGTGCCCTCGCACTCGCTGATTATCAGTCAAATCGTCATTCTACGCATTTCCCTCAGCAGTCCCAGACTGATCCAGCTTGTGATTTTCCCTTGCACACGCAATCCCGGCGCATAGCGAGGTGTTTTATCCTTTGAAGATGAGCATACCGGCCTAATCGGAAATCGGCTCTAGCACAACCAAACACCACACTCCATTTCCGTTAAACAGATACGTCGAATAAGGCCAAAGAAGCTGATATCTACCCACCGGGAACCCCTACGGTAACCGGCAGCGAATCGAGCACGCGTAACTCGACCGGGTTGATTTTAGGGCGTGAACGCTTACACCAACCCATTGGCGATCATGCCCAGGAACGCAATGATAAAGATCAGCTAGAGCGCATGTTTCCTAGTAGCCTGGTCAGCCTTCCGGCTTTATAGTATGTGTTTCACGCGGAGTTGCTAGACCGCAATCTCGCTATGGTGTGGTGTAGTCTTGTTCATTGAACCTGCGTGCTCATACGTACTATGTGTTATGGGAGTATGGCACTAGACCCAAATTACGATCGCTGCGTCTGCCATACAGTATATGTACATGTATTGCCAGGAGTGTGTTAAGTCCGTAGCTTATTAGCGGTAACCTCGCTAAGACCCATGGCTAAAACTGTCCAAAGCCCTCAAAACTGCACCTTTTCCAAAACTCTGTGATTTAGTAAAGTAGATGGTTACTTGCACCAGTTTTATGGGATTTCCCCTGGCACTTCCCGTTGAGATTAAATGTAGTCGCTCTTTCGGGTCTATCTTCGCTTGTAACATCCCTATGGTATATGCACTACATGTACTATTTGCCCTCACCCCGTCGTGCTTTCCCTGTATTGTTGTGCGAATCCGCACCGAGAATCCCATTTCCGGACCACCCTCAACTTCTATTGACATTGGAAAGAGATATTACAACGAGCTACTGGCTGGAGCCCACCAGGCAGAAACTCAATCTCGGACAGAGTAGCTCACACAGCAACACCGACTCAACCGTCACCAGCGTCTACGGGTGGATCCTGAGGATGTCTTGCTCGGGATTGCCAGGGACGGAGCAACCCAGTAGGCTGTGGGTAGCGCAATCTAATAGTGTTGGGGCTATGTGATATGCTTAAGGAAATCAGAGTTGGTTGACCTCAAGTACGCAATATTTCATGTTGGAATTGTCCATGCTCATCACTAAGACGATCTTAGGATGGAATGTTCGAATCAAATATCTCGATGTCCTTTTTCAAAACGCTAAGCCACGTAGCCGCAAGTTGTTCCATTCCTCTTTGCTCGGCTCCCACACTGAAAGGTGAATTCCGGATTCTTGAAGATCGACAGTGCTCTTTGGGGGTGAGCATGCGAAAGCATTGAGCTGAAACAGGTCGAGGTTGGCTTTAGATCGAAAGTGGATGAAAGTGGATCCTGGCGCATATGCTTTCATGACAGTATCATTGAACGCGAATATAAGGACGACATGGCTCTTTTTCTTGTCATCGGCGCTATTAACAGTCTCGCCTTCATCAAAAACTCAAGCGTATAGACCGAGACTTGTTTTCTCAATAATGGCAAGGGTATTCTGTCGCGTTCATAATATTGGGATCCTGTCACTACTGACGGGCCAGCCGTGAGTAGTTTAATCTGCTTTGTCCGTTGATTTCGGACTGCTGAGAAAAGAGCCGAACGATACGGCATAGGTGAGGAGCCTTCCATCATCCTCTTCGGTTGGACGGAGTGCCACAGCGAAGGCTAGCATCCTTCACATGGTTCAAATATGGACCATATTTGTGAATTCGAACAAACGCTTCTTGCTTGACGAAACTATGTGTTGTCTATATCCGTCCCGACAGTGTCCACTCGCCAAATGCCATAGCACGACGGGGTCGCCTATCGGCCAGCGGTTTGGTTTGATATCGCCGTCCGAGTTATACTGGGTGGGCTGGGCGAGTAGGTGTCGAATGTCGCTTTCCTCTTTAAAGGCCGTTCGGATCTCGTGATCCTCCACCAACGGGACCTTTATTCCGCCCACGACCCGTGAATGCTGCACATGCCCGTGCTGGGATCCGGCTTAGAGGCGATGACTGTGCCAGGGGCTTTATGTATTGCCGCCCTGTGGCCTTAAAGCCTGCGAAGCACATATTGACTTCGAACAAGGCCCCACGAAAATGCCCAATGTTGTCCTCTACCCATGAGGTCTCTGGGCCATCGTACATAGTTTTGGCGAACCGGAGGGTTGCTCGTTGCAACAATGAGAAAGACCAGGGCGTCGGAGAGTCGGACGTATGGTGATTATACGAACGTGCCGTTCCTATCGTACATGGTTTCGTCGTGCAGTAACCACCTTCGCGCGCGCCTCCGGATGATGGAGCATTCACTGAGCGTAACGGTTCATCGTTTCGATGTGGCCACAGTACGCATTTCGGGGCTCTCGGTGGGCTCGAGAAGAGGGTCTCCGCTGGATGCTTGGTTTCGGTGGAATGATACCGTTGAGCAGATGTTAGTGAAAGGTATACGGCAAACTGAAAGAATAAACGATGGGCGAATGGTTGAGAAGTCAGGGAAGGATACTGGAACAGGAGGGGCGAGCGTATGCCTGTCAGATGTAATATGCGTTAAGGTATAAGTGAGAAATACATGAGAGAGCGCGAGATAGCACGAGATTTTCGTCAATTTGTAGGACCGGGTTTCTGAATGCTGGTAGAGAGCTGTACGCCTCTTACTATCTTCTAGCTTCCAGGTGTGTATGCGGGGCGACTAGACTGATATGCTGGGTTACTGATCGCACACGAAGGGCTTGTTGGGGACTCGGTGTATATGTCTACCCATGGAGAACCTTCCTATATGCCTTGAGCCTGAGGGGGGAAGCGTGCGACCATGACAGAAAAATGTTCTGAAGAGGTGAATTGAACAAACTGGGGTTGACATGCCCAGGTGAGATGATGGGATGCGTTGTATAGCCTCTTTAACAGAGACTCGGTAAGGCATTTGGGGCAGGCATTTTGGCACCAGAGCTTTGATGTGTGTTACGTCAGTAAACAACATGGATAACCGTGGAATTGTGTATGCAACTGACTGTAATACTCGTTCAAAGGGTGGTATTTGATGAAGATATTCTTCAACATAAGGAGATTGTGAATCGGTGATTTTGATGACTTGAAAGCAGGGAAGCGGGAGTTCATAGATGCTGGATGTGAGGAGGGAAGATGAACGGGTGATGAGTGGGAAGATTGTCAGACCTCGCTTTGAAGCATCTGGCAATTCCTCCAAACCGAGTAGACTTATGGAGTGATTCTGACTTCAAGTGAAGAGTAGGTAGTGATCTACTCGGCCAGGTTGCCGTCCAAAGGTCGGCCCTAGTCGCTTCCTAATCCGCAACCTACCTGCCTACCTAGATACCTATATATGTAGGTATCAACAAATGTAGTGACATATTCTGTCTCGAAGGGTTGTTCCTTCCTCGACACCTGCCAACTCCACACAGCTGCTTCTTAAATAGCTGGTTTGACCCCGGCGACTCGATACCCCTAACCCTTCAACATGGAAGATCCTTGAGGGGGTTAATGCGGTTGTGGATCAAGTGGAGGAAGATCTCGTTCCTTTCTTTTCTTACTTTCCCTATTTTTCAGGGCGTTTTGAAGGTATTTTCGTTTGCTTATTGGGTGGTCAGTTGCTGTGTCGAGAGTGAATCGGCTTGATAGTTTGCTTCTTTGGGTCGTTGAGGGTTCCTACAGCTAGTAGACCCAGAGCTTTATCTTAGTATTTCTTCTAGAACAAGCCAGCTGTCTTATATCGACGGAACTAAGCAATAGCTCTGCTTTAAGCACCTTGTCTGGCAACTTTTCCGTATATACATACATGTACTCGGTGTATCTCGCTGATTTCGGCTTTGTACAAGCGCATACCGGCTGTATTTCTCTTCCCCGCAACTTGTCTGGGAAACTTCCGGCACGTCGGAGCCCGGCATATGGCAAGTCTATAGATAGGATGGGTATATCCCCAAATATCGCATCCATTTAAACGACTCCGGCACAAATCACACTTGAATCATGGGCAGCATCCAAGAGCCGAACTTCTTCCCGAAGAACAAAAACCTCGACTACGATGTCCTTATCATTGGCGCCGGACTTTCTGGCATTTACTCGCTGTATCAAATGCGACAATTAGGCCTGCGAACGAAAGTCTTAGAGGCCGGCGGTGGTGTAGGCGGAACATGGTACTGGAATCGATACCCAGGCGCACGCTTCGACTCTGAAAGCTATTCATACAATTTCTCATTTTCCCAAGAAGTCCTCAATGAGTGGAACTGGTCAGAGCACTTCGCCTCGCAGCCCGAGACACTACGGTACTGCGAGTTCGTATGCGACAAATTCGATCTCCGCCAGGACATGCAATTCGACACGCGCGTCACTGCAGCCCATTTCCAAGACGACACCAAGTCATGGCTTGTAACCGACGAACGGGGACAACAGTACAACTCCCGATTCGTGGTCACTTGTATTGGCATTTTGAACAACTACACTCTACCCAATATCCCGGGAGTCCTGGACTACAAAGGCGAAGCCTTCCACACTGCCCGCTGGCCAGCAGAGCAAGTCGACTTCACGAACAAGCGCGTCGCAGTTATCGGCACCGGCGCAACCGGCATCCAAGTAATCCAAGAGATCTCCAAGACAGTAGGCCATCTAACCGTGTTCCAACGGACCCCGAACTGGAGCCTCCCCCTCCGGAACGCACCGCTCACCCCAGAAGAGATGGACGAAATCCGAACCCGGTACCCGGAGATATTCCAAAAATGCGCGGAGTCCTGGCACTGCTTTATGCATGTACCGGACAAGCGAAGCACGTTCGACCTGAGCCCGGAAGACAGGCAAGCATTCTGGGAGGAACTGTATACGCAACGCGGGTTTGCGAAGTGGATGAGCAACTTCGGCGACATCAACACGAGCAAGGAGGCGAATGCGCTGTTTAGCGAGTTTATCGCGAACAAAATCCGCGAGCGCGTGCATGACCCTGTCACGGCGGAAATTCTTATTCCGAAATGTCATGGGTTCGGAACGAAACGGGTGCCCATGGAAACGCGCTACTTCGAGGCGTATAACCAGTCCAATGTGCGCTTGGTGGATGTCAAGTCCAATCCTATCGAGTGTGTTACCGAGTCTGGTATCAGGACGAGGGATGAATCCTTTGAGTTTGATATGATTGTATATGCTACCGGGTTCGACGCTGTGACTGGGTCTTTCACGGCTATTGATTTCCGCGGTTTGGATGGGGTGAAGCTGAAGGATAGGTGGAGTGAGGGTCCACGCACGTTTTTGGGTCTGTTTGTTGAAGGCTTTCCTAATATGATGATGGTTATGGGGCCGCATCAAATGTTTGGGAATATCCCTCGCAGCGTGGAGTATGCTGCAAGCTGGGTGGCGAGGTTTATCGAGTTCTGTCGAGACCGGGGTATTACATTTGCTGGGGCTACGCGGCAGAGTGTCTTGGATTGGACGGAGCATGTTCATACTTGCGCTGCCGGATTGCTTGCTAATGATGTCGATTCTTGGATGACTGGTGTCAATAAGAATTTGGCGCATAAGCAGAAGAGAATCATTGCGCGATATCAGGGTCCGGCGCCTGGATATCGAAAGCGTGCAGAGGAGGTTGTCACACGGGAGTATCAGGATTTGGTACTTGAATGATTTTGTTATATAGCATTGACATAAAACACATTCAGTTTTGCAGAGTATGACACGGTACGGAATACGAAACTACCTTCGTAGTATTCAATAAAATAGCTGAGGATGGGGTAGTGCTATCGAAGGGAATCTGGGGCCTGTAGGGTTATCACATAAAAAGATTCATCTCAAGGGTATCGCAAGGCTCAAATAAATCCTGAAACTGAAGCATAGCATCAGCAAAGGCATCATCATCAAAGAAAAGCTCCTCAGTATGCGGAACTAGCAGTCTGCCAGCAATGCCACTAGTTTCAGTAGTCGCAAACGGGAAGTAGGCAGTCCAATCAATGCCATCCGCCATTTCCATATACACCGTTCCATCACCCATACCAAGATCCGGACCAGGCGCTCGCTGCGAGTCAAAGTCCGGCGCTGTAGCACCAGGCCGCAGACGGCCAAATCCCGAGTGGAATACTGCGGCAGTGGGCCACATAATACGCAGCTGGTCCACGGCTAGAGTCAAGATATCTAGATCTTCGTTGGCGCTCTTGGCCAGTCCTTCGATTCGAAGGGCCTGTAGCAGCGCAATGAATGCCGTACCGCAATACCACCCTGTTATAGCCATAAGGAAACGGGTTCCCCCGCGTGATAGAATGTCCCGCATTATGCGAGCCACGCATGATGCGGCGAGTATTGCTGGTGGATATGCTTGTGGAAGAGGCTGGGACGGAGATGATCGCTGAAGGTGGATTATGATGATGACGGCCAGGTATGGAAGATGTAGTTGATGCACGTCTCTATTGAAACGGGTTGTGCGATCTGATCCAATGGGCAGTTGCAGATGGGGAGGGAGTGACTGGACCCAGCCGATGAGATCGCGGGCCAGAGATGCCGGGAATGCGGAAGATCCGGCGTCGCTGGAGCGAGCGAGGTATTTTGCGACTTTACCAATAATAGCGCAAAGGCGGACCCAGTAGATGAATACTTCAGCTTTGGTCTTATCCGTATCCTGGGCGAAATCTTCCAATGTGGGTTCTGACAGGGTACAGTCTTCGGGGTCAATGACACATGGTTTGCTTTGGCACAGCGCAGTCAATCGCTCGCGTGCAAACGCCGTCCACCATATTCGACGCCGGAGACTGAGATCAATCTGTTGACGTAGGGGATGGTTCTTAGCTGGCTCCCGGTGTACACCTAGTTGTTGGCAATGTCGGATAACCACTGAAGTCCACCACCAAGAAGAATGGCGATGGAGAATAGTTGGAGGCCGTGGACTCCACCAATAAAATAGAGAAATGGCTTTTAGCGACGTCATGACATCTGCCTCTTCGTCGTTGTAGAACCTGGTGCGAGCTCGCTCGTAATAGCCGGCAGGTCCATCATGTGGAATCATGGGCGGTTTGATATGGCTACCAACCACTGCCAGGGCATTTACCAGTAGTGGAGATCGAGCAAGCTCTTGTGAGAGGGTTTCTCGGTCTAGGACTGGACACCATGGGTAGCAGTACTCCCAGTATGTTTCTGCGAATGTTTGTTGTAGGTCTGGGTCAGGTAGATTGGGTACCTCGGGCATTCTTTCAGCAATGAGCCGCTCTTGAGCTCGAGCATTTGTTTGTAGCTCTGGTAGAAATACATGGCCAATTGGATAGCTATCATTATGCTCCGAGTGGTCTTCTGTTCGTTGAGTGGCAGGAGAATCATTGGCCATGGTTTGTATAGGCCTGCCCTGGGATTCAGGCGGCACTTGACCCGGTGACGGGTCATTTCTGTCATTTCTCAGTGACCATCCGATATTGTCAGAATTTTGGGTCTTTGCTTGCTCGACATGTGTTGGGGAGATGGAAGATTTCTGAAGCAGGTCTCCGGGGAAGTCCAACGACCGGCCATCATTTCCTAACCTGGTCCCAGGCGGTCCAGAGGATGGTTGATTGACAGCGAGATGATCCGGAATGGAATTATGTCGGTTTACTTGGGTACAAGAATTGGTAGAATTGGGCTCGGTTACCGGAGGTGTTAATGGGGCCACACTTGCAGCGGGCCGACCTCGTTTTGATGGCCTCGTTCTGTGACCGGGTCAGGCCATATACATCCGAAACGCCTTAGCAGAGTCACTCACCGGCATTCTTTGCCGCCAGATTCGCACTTGGTGCAGTTAGTATACCCTTGAACCCCTCGCGCTTGCAGGTCACATCTAATCTGCAGCCGTTAGCCTCTTTGCCGAGACTGTGGAGAACTAAATTACCTTCTTGCTATGACATGCCACACAGGCGAGCTCTGCGCGCTTTCGTTTGGTTTGGTTACCAGTGAATTGCAACCAAAGCGGCTCGGACATGATTGGAATTCTGTAAGGTTGCAATTTAAAGCATCAGTACGATACTCCACTGCCTTCACATAAGGCGGGGGAAAGCTATCCCCGCAAAACTCCTCGCCAAGCTTCCCCAGATATCCTCGGCTCTTCGGTTTCCCCCAGTTCCTTGCCGGTAATTTTGTCGATTTACTTGGCGTTCTGGGCCGGTATTTTGACTTGTTTTTCATCGTGCTGGCAGACTTTATTACATATATCAACTTATCTAGGCATGATGGAGATATCTGTGTGACGGTATACCGTATATAAGTATCTAGGCATCTATCACTACAAATGAAATTTTGGTTCTTTTGATCATCTCTTCGCCAATTACGGTAATAAATTCTAAAGCCTTGAGCAGCATGACACTACCATCCACAATGCATGCTTGGAGAAAGCATAAAGGGAACCCGAGTCCGGTATGCTAGCAGTCGTATTTCACAAACACGTCTCTGACTCCATCATAGATTTGGGAAGAGCTTCCTATACCCTCGACTCCTGTCACCGGGTTTCTTGTCAAGCTACTGGCATCCGGAGGTACTACCCAGTTCACGTCAAATTCCCGATATTCAACTTCTTACTTCTGATATTCCCTGTTTATAACAGTGTGTCATAGCGATCAACCCCTTCTGGACATTGAAGACCGGCCGCAGTTCAACGAGAAGTATACACTTGTATGAACATCTCTTCGCCGTCGGAATCCATTCTAAGAGCAAAGTTGACTTCTTCTCTCAGGGCCATGAAGGATGTGGAGAGATAATACAGATAGGAGAAGGAGTCACAGACAAAAGGTTCAAACTAGTAGGTGTACCACTCGCGGATATTGAAATATCACTGATTTTGAAACTCAGGGAGACCGTGTGGCTCTCCTTGCTGTTCCGGGATGTGGGTTAGACAACTGCTCTGAATGCTCGAGGGATCTGGCACAGCTATGCCCGGCAGGAATGCACCACGGGATTGGTCAAGACGGATTCTATGCTGAGTACGTCGCGGTCGATGTTCGCGCCGCGATTCCATTGCCTGATGGTAAGTTTCTCGCGATGAAACCGTCAAATACCTTAACAAATTCCGGTAATAGGTGTTGAGCCGGCCGTCGCTGCAGTCGCTACTGATGCTGTCACTACAGCTTATCATGGTATTACTCGCCGCGCTGAGGTCAAGAAAGAAGAAACTACTTTTCTTTTTGGACTTGGTGGGCTTGGTTTCAATGCGCTCCAGATCGTGCGCGCTATCGGGGCTAGAGTCATCGTTTCCGATCTGCGGCAGGAAAAGCTGGATGCTGCTCTGAAGTTGGGTGTTCCGGCAGAGGATATCGTTCCAGTTGGGAAGTCCGTGCAAGATTTTGTCAAGGAAAATGGATTGCAGGGGAGAATTGATACCGTACTTGAATTTGTGGGGAGCAACCAGACTAACCAGGATGCGCAACAGATTGGTAACCATCCTCGCTGTATGTCTTTTTGATCTACTCTTTTGCTAACGCTATATCCTTCTCGAACAGTGCGTCCTGGGGGGAAGATCCTGTGTGTTGGCACCCTTGATCTCGTCAATGGATTGGACATGAAGATTGGAATTCGGAAAAGACTAAGCATTATCTTCACATATGGTGGACAGTACCGAGATCTGGTGGAGGTGCTTGACCTGATTGCCAAGGGAGTCATTCGGCCTCAGGTCGAATTGGGGAAGTTGCAGGATTTCCCGAGAGTTCTCAAAGAATTGGGAGAGGGCAAGATCAAGGATCGGATAGCATTAGTGTCAGATCTTGTATAAGTTGTATCAGGAGATATCTAATGCATTTGTATCCTTGAGTTTGTGGAAGGATTTAGATACATGATGGTTTTCACGAGTTGCATATAGAAAATTGAAAAAGACATCGTGGTGTTCTCTAAGGTCTCTAGTATCGTCTCGTGTCAACCCGGTATCCAAACTATTCAAGTCCTACATCTCGAAGTATAGAGTCGATACAAGCGGCCGAATCTTTTTCTGATCATGACTGGAGGGATTCGAAAGAGAAAATGAAAATGATTTATGGATCTATAGGGGCCATGAAAAGCGCTAAACGTCTGAGGAAACCGCTATCCGATCTTAATTTCAAGCATTGACACTTGCGCTCTTCGTCATTCCAATCCCCACAGCAGCTGTCGTCCCTGCGTCAACAGGCAGAATAACACCAGTCATCCACCGAGCATGAGGTCCAGCAAGGAATACCACAGCTCCGGCACAGTCCCATCCATTTCCTTCAGTTCCCAATAGGCTTCGTTTCCGACGGGCCTCACGCGCCCCTTCACTCATTCCCTTCCCATACATCATAGGCGTATACAGCATCTAGTATCATCAGCTTCGGTTCTACACAATGAAAACGATGAACATACCCCTGGGCAGACGCAGTTTACACGAATACCATCGGGAGAGTGGTGCGCCGCCATAGCACGGGTCATGTTGACTATGGCACCCTTGGCAGTAGGGTATAGCAGATGAGGCGTACCTCCCTTCAACCCAGCAACACTTCCCATGTTCACAATACTCCCTTTGATCTCGCCGTCATTTCGACTCATCTCAGGGATGGCGTACTTGGCCATTTGGACCATACTTGCAACATTGATCTCCATACTCTTGGCCCACTGCGTCATATCAACTTCCACCGCAGTGCCCGCCGCGCCCCCAATTCCGACATTATTGATTAAAATATCCAGTCGTCCAAACTGTTCAACTGCAAAGCGCACCGCCGCTTGGCAGTCTTCTTCAGACGTGACGTCTGCACGAATCGCAAGCGCTCGTCCGCGACCGGGTTTCGAATTCACGATCTCCACGGTCTTGTTGGCCCACTCCAGGTTGAGGTCGACACAGATTACGTCGCAGCCATCATCTGCAAGAAGAATTGAAATCGCGCGTCCGTTTCCGATGCCATCGCCGAGGCAGCCTGCGCCTGTTACGATGGCGACTTTGCCGGCTAAAGAACGCGAAGGGGGATCGGAGGGAATGCCGGACTCCATGATTTTGATCTGATAGTTCAATTTTCAAATGAGATTATTAGTCAACTATATCCGAAAATTAAACAGACGTACATGCTATCTACCCTTATACCTGCTGCATCTGTTTTCATTCACGGCATACCTAAATAGTCCATCTTCATGCGGGGCTACCGAATCCTCAGATGTTGCTGTTACCGGTAGCCGAGCCGAGGTGATGTGGGGGTAGAGATGATGGCGACATGTCTGTGAATGTATCCGACTGCATTCAAGTTGTACAGGATTTTGTGCATTGAGTGCCCCTCCACTGCCCCTCTGTCTTTTTGCTCGGGTTTATTAAGTCCCGATAGATGATCAACATCTTGGATATTCCTTATTTCTTATTCTTCCCCCACCTTTCTTTTAGCAATAGAATTACCTTTAGTGACTACAATGGCCGACTTCACTGAATATGGTACACCCAGCGCCGAATGGGTCGCCCTCGAGCCGACGCTGCCTGAGCTCCCCAAAGACCTCTCAGTGGAACAACTGAAGGCATTGCTAAACAAGGGTCGTGAGGCATCCGCCGCCCAAGATATGGCCGATGGCCTTGCTGCCGCAGTCCAGCTACAAGACCACACGATCACAGCCCGTGACGGTACGCCCCTTGAAGCACGCAGCTACCGCCCCGCCGGCATCCCAACGTCCCAACGCCTGCCTGTTTACGTCCATCTTCACGGCGGAGGTTTCTTATTCGGAACACTTTCTTCCGAAGATGGAACTTGCTCGCGGATTGTCACCTCGCGCGTTCAGAAGGGTACCCCAGTCGTGGTCTTGAACGTCAACTACCGACACACTCCCGAATATCGCTATCCCACTGCCTGGAACGACGTCGAAGACGCATTCGTCTGGTTACACGATAACATTACCGAGATCGGGGGGATCAGCGAGCAGGTTGTTGTGGGCGGTATTTCAGCTGGCGCATGGTTGACTGCGTCGTTGGCGCTGGCTCAGCTGCGTGGCGATGATAACCGTCTAGCGGCCTGTCCCAAGATTGCGGGACAGGTCCTCATGATTCCTTGCGTTGTACAATGGGACCACTATGCGCCGAGGCTGGAGATGCTCAAGAGTCCTGATTTGTCGAGCTATGTGCAATGTGCCGACGCGCCTATCTTGCCGGTGACTCGAATGAAATTGTTCACCGAGCTTCTTGGGCTTGGGGACACCAAGGATGCCGCTGGAGATCGTCGGTTGAGCCCTGGAAATGCCACCGCAGAAGAGGTCAAGGACTTGCCTCCTACTACGTTTGGAATCGCGGGAAATGACCCATTGAGGGACGAAGGTCTGTTCTATGGACAGCATCTCGCTGCGAACGGGTGAGTTCAGAATATTCTTAAAAGTTGGGGGTTTTCAACTGCTAAACACTTTATCAGCATTCCTACCAATGTTCATGTCTTTCCCGGTGTCCCCCATGGATTTAGGAGGTACAAGCAGCTGCCCGACAGTAAGAGGTGGGACGAAGTCATGAGCGACGGCATTGCTTGGGCATTGACAAAGCCTGCGCCTGGTCCATTTGAAATTAAATCCGAATAGGACACCAGATTGTAGGACGAATATGCATATATCATTTTGGGATCTGTTAGTGGATACCAGGACCGGATATCAGCTAGAACATAGTCGTAGTTGCCCTGCTAGCAAAGTCGAATCAGGTATATACCTTCCAACCTTGGAACCTTAGGTTGTGCCAGATAAGGGAAATATTATCAACTAGGAAGTGAGGTCAGTTCAATAGGAAGGAGGCATCAATAGATGAAGAGAAGAAGAGTAGAATAAGACAATAGGCGATTCACCGCTCGGACCCACAATGCCGATTGTCCGATCTGGCAGCCGTCAATGCGAGTCTTCCTGTTCATCGACTCTGCTATTTCTTATTTCCTCTTGAGCTTCAATTGTCTGGTCGTTATGCATGTTTATTGTTCACTACATGCAATGTAATTCTAATCCGCTTTCAATCCCGCATTGAAAAAAAAAGGGCGGGCCCCTCCTCTCTGACCATCGCTTTTGCGCAAAGCGCCTGATTTCTTTTGCGCGATTCGGAACTAGAGCTATTTTCCTAAAAGCTCATAGCCTGGCCTTCTCTCGTGCTCAAGCGTTGTCCTGCGAACATCCGAAACCCACACACCACAATGCCCCCCTCCACCTCCACCAACGGAGCCTCCTCCACCCCCGACGCCCTCGAATCCGACCTCCTCGTCAAACTGTCCGCCAGCTGCGCACTCGAAGATCTGCAGGAAAACCTCCTCAGCTCTCTCCACCGCCTGGGCTGGACCGAAAAGGTCACCACCCTCGCCACAGAACTCCTCCGCGCCGGTCGCTGTGAGACCTTCGACGATGTAATGGCGGCAGTGCTCGCTTCAGCAGAGGGCCGAAGCCACCCCGCACTGGGGCCAAAGGTCGCGAACGGTGAATCTGCAAACGGAACAAAAGATACCAATGGTATCAAGAGAGGCAACAAAGCCAAAGATCACTCATATGACCCTCTGAAGTACATTGAAGAAATCGATATCCGCATCCCTGAGACGGTGGTCGACGAGGGTGTTCGTGGATTGAAGGATATCATACGAGAAGTGGCCGACTTGGAAGGCGAGAGTGCGCCCAACGGCGACAAGAAATAATGACAAACACCGGGCTGCTGGGAAAGCAGCATTCCAAGATGCGATTATGCATGGTGGGTTCGTTCTACGGAGTACAGATTGTTCGGCCTGGCTGCATCATATTTCATGGGTTTACATACGAAGTCCACGGGCGCTCTTGCATTTGAATAGACTACCAATTCACACTGGGTTTCTAAATATCCCCTTTCCCGATTCACTCATTTTCCCGTACCTGGAGCTTTGGCTTTAGCTGTTGATGACGCAGTAGGTACTCCAAGCCCCACAAGACCTATTCGATTATGTATTCTTTAATCCCCGCAGATCGGATGCCCTTGTGGAAAAGTATGGTTCTGGCATGGATTATGTTTCTCATCGGGTTACTTTTTTCGGATAGCCGAAAATCAAGACCTGCGGTTGAAACGTGGGGGCAACTCGCGGACATTAACCCGAGACTGGAGATGGAGGGACGTATGATAGTGTATCGGAAAGTAATATATGACAGTCCTAGCTCTACGAATATAGGGAGAAGACAATTATTTAGAGGTTGAATATCAATATTAATATGCACCCAAATGGGCCGTATCCAGTTTGTAAAATGCAATCTCACTGTGTACGTATGTTGTACTAGTATATATGACCAAGTACAAAGGTATGAGCAAATTAGAAAGTTGTGATATTGTCATAGGCAGCGCCGGGGACGACCTGTGTGGCCTTTGGATAGTGAGATCAATCATATGCCATACCTCCAGAACTACTAACTCTTTTCTGGGACTTTGATATATATCAACGAGCCTTCTACCAGGCCGGAGCTCAACATAGTCAATGTCAGCTTGATTAGCACAATGCACATATGTATGCATGGAAACTGGCGGTTCCATTATTTCCACAAGCAACCTGATACCGAAGTCCGGGACATTTTTTTTATTATCCCTGGCAGTATGGTCTCATGGATCAAATCGCTAGTGAGCTTCTTCCTGGACAGCAAATGTATGGATCATAGAAAGCCAATATTTGCTCGTACAAACCTACACCAACTGATGTACACAACCCGATCACAGGCTACTCACTAATGATCACGCCCAAATCTGTTTCTGGGGGCTTCAAGCACGTTGGCATGGAGGACAACATCAAGGACAGGTATCTCAAGTGCACCCTATAAGCTCAGCTTGGAATTGCCGAAGATCAACGGGTGCCTAGTTGGAGTAAAGATAGGGAAAGGGAGCTGCTAAGCCATAACGGTTTGTAGATGCTTGGCATCATTTTGATGAAAGCGGGGTGGATAATGAGTTGAATTCGATCATCCTAGAGATATTGAGTTTGTACAGAATATATCCCGATTGGACAGGCTTCTCAAACCTGACAGACAGCATGTCATATAGGTATTTTTAGAAGAAAAAAGGAAGAGATGTAGTTGGATATTCTTCTGGAGGTTCCAATTTTGGAAATGTCCACCGTTATGGAGAGTCCAGGCCCAGTCACGTGAACCCCGTTCTCATTACTCCGTACACCAGCGTCCTTTCGCCTAATCCTGACATTTGCTCTACTTCTCACAGGCACCAGCTTACTTTTGGCTTCAGGAAATATATACACGTTACTTGCTATGACCAGTGGTCTTTCTTTCTTCCAATACCCCTATCCCGTCGTGGCCCTGAACCGCCAACCTTCCCCGCTTTGCTTAGCTTGTTGATTGCCGCGTGTTCGCACTGGACGGCAACATCCCTCCTCGGAAAGGAGCTATCGAGAATAAATTTCGACAAAAATACGAGAAAAACGCAATACAACCACTGCCTGCTAGAAGATCTCGCCAATCCGCCCATGTTGGACTTGAAACTTTTAAGTCTTGACGTCCCCTCGTTCTGCCAGCGCTTAATAAAATAGAGCATTCGGCGCATTACCGCCGATACTCATTTCATTTGTCTTTGCTGGTTCTCGTACCTCGACTCTGGCGGTGGCGCCTGTGAACCGCTTATACCATTTCATCTCTACTATCGGTGAATATTATCTTACCACCGAACGTCCGTCATGTCTCTCCACACCTCCTACCACGCCGACTCCGATGCGGACGATGAGTACGAGCGCAGCGTCATAACTTCACCACACCTGCACATCGACTCGGAATCTTCTCCCACCGACTCCGACATTCATTCATCAGAACACACACCGACCAAGTTCGGACATCCGATCGATGGTCCTCGCTCACCGCGAGGACTCATCACAGAATGGGGAGTCGATGAGTGCAAGGAATTCCTGACATCGCTTGGGTTGCTGCAATATCACGGTACATTTCGAGGTAAGCGGACTTGTTCGAGCATATTGAGTTGGCGCTATTTACTGACCGTAATCTATTATGCAGAGAATGGGATTGTCGGTGAAGCCTTAGTCGCCCTGAAGCATGAGGAGCTGAAGGAAATGGGGATCAATAGTGTGGGACATCGACTGACGATTTTGAAAAGTGTGTATGAAATCAAAGTCAAGCAAGATGTTCCCCTCGATGCAGACCATTATATCCCACTTAGTATGTTCTCAGGTGGCCCTATTCAGCGTCCCTTCTAATCATGCTTGCAGCGGCGGATCAGAGTATGAATGAAACCGCGACACAAGAAGACCTCGCGCGGTTAATCAAATCGATCCAAGTTCGAGACGAAAAGCTCATGTTGGTCGAAACGGAGTTGCGCCGGATCACGGACGATTACCGGCGATTGCGCGAAGAAATTCTACCAGTGATCAAAATAGTAAAAGATCGGTCACACCCATTGCCCCCGCCCTCTTCGCATGGGCAATCTTCAGAAAGCTGGCACGACAATACGGCCACTCTCACGCCAAATACCCAACCACAACCCACGCTCACCCAGGAACTTTCTTCGTCGTCGAAAATCGCGCGAGCTTTCTCCAAGCGCATCCATCCCAACGGTGCCAATTCCAAAAACAATTCGCCAACCCACCCTCCACCTACGGGCTATGATGGGCGCTCTCATCACGACACCCTCAATCCGTCAGCCGCTGCTATGGCCGCCTCAACCCATCTGACAGCCTCAATGAACGGAGGGTCACAATTATCACCTGGGATCCCTTCACCAACGTCGCCTCACCACCACCACGCTCACCCTCAGACACTCAATCCACGATCATATACCCAACCACTCTCCAGCGCGAACCGCAACACAGCGTATGATTATGCCGAACAGACCCCGACAGTACATTCTAGAGACCGATCCACTCCGAGTCAGCTTCCAGCATCCCGCGCCGAGACACCATCCACTGCCTCACGTCTTGACCCACGACTCGATAGGTCCGACTCACGGGCCGGTGGCGGCGGAGGTGGAGGCGGCAGCGAAAACCCAAATAGCGTGGAAATCTTCAAGTCATTCCGAGTGTCTTGGGAAGACCCCTGCTACAAGGTATTGCCGGCTGCTCTTAAGAAATACAACATCAACTCTGATTGGAAAAACTACGCGCTTTATATTGTTTATGGGGATCAAGAGCGTTGCCTGGAATTGCAAGAGAAACCCCTTCTGTTGTTCAAGCAGCTAGAAAAGGAAGGACGGAAGCCAATGTTTATGTTGCGGAAGGTTCATATGGACAACCCTTCAGGCACTCCAGGGCCTGCAGCAGCAGCACCTAACAGCGCTGGCTTTGATGGTGGCCGGCAGGGACAAATCAATCTTCCAGGCGGTGTGCTCTGATTTTTCCTCGATGCCCAACCTTCCTCTTTTGATGCACGCGCGTCTGTGGCTTGAGATACCCGGTGACTTTCGACTACGTGTTGGATTATTTCTTCCATTGCATTTGATTTTGTGGGCCATTGGACTGTGTCGTGATGTTGGTTTCGTCGGTGTTTGGTGTACTAGTGGAAATCCGGTATACCGTATTCGGAGAGCCCTAGAGGGATTCATGGATGACATTGGCGTTTTCTACTTCTCTTGGCGCTTCTATTCCAGACTCGTCAGTGTCCCACGCAGCATTGTGCATCAGCCTTTTCTTTTTTACTTCTTTCAAGATATCCTTGATAGCATAGGACTTTTGTCCAGTGTCTTTTCTTTATTATAGCATGGTACATACTGAGCTTGTACATGAGATTCCCATTGTTTATTCACATCGTCTACGGCCTTCAATTTCATGACATTTTCAAATGAGACATATTCTCAATTCCGAATGAGATAGTCTACCACAAGCATGTACAAAGGGACTCGCACGTAGGTGCTAAACAGCCCACAGCAGACTACATGTATGGATATTCACAAGATATATTATCAGGGACAATGCCTGGCATTCATCTGCTCCAGGGCTATTTAATACTTCTTACAATATATCTAAAGGACTGAGATGGTCATGAACGTGAAGCAGTCTGTATTCAAATATACTCCGTATGCTAAATCGAGTTCCCAAACCACATAAAGTGATTGAAAAAGGTATGTGACATCCTCCCCACAGCTAGCGCCCACGGGATAGCCCGAAAGATACCCGAGCATAGCTATAAAGTGTTGTATAAAGAGGAACGCCTTTCTATACTCTCCAGGGCCGGGAACGGAAGTAAACCCATAGAGGCCGAAGCCATCGGATAAGCCTCAGCAAGCCACAAAGTGGAGCCCCGTGAAGTTGATATAGAAAAAAAAAAGAAGAAAAAGAGTAAAGAAGTGGGCGAGCCGTTCGTATTTATGTCTGTGGCTTTTTCTACGCTAGAGCTGATTGAGACTCGGCTAAAGGGTTATTCCGGAAGAGGTTATATTCATTTTCAGATATCAGAAAAATTCAGCAAAAAGAAAAAGAAAAGGTCCTACCCGGGATCGAACCGGGATTGCTGGTATCAGAAACCAGAGTGATGACCATTACACTATAGAACCGAATTGTTGTTTGGGCTCAGATTAATAGATAGATGAGCAAAGAGAATTTCTCAATAGAAGACTACATTAGCTATGTAGTTATGTATGACCCAAACTTATAGTATCCCAAAGTCCCAAAGCCCATAAGCATCCTAACCTGGTAAACCCTAGGTACATAATAGGTACCTGTCTTCCTTTCAGTCTTGGAGTGCTTTTTAATCTCCTATAAATCGGTTGTGATGACATAGTTGGAAGTTTTGACGATATAATACGTCCATGTGCATGTGTAGTTTGGGTTGTTTTTAGCGGAGTACTACTGCCAATAGCTGGCATAGAGATCAGGTGTAGTGCTTTCCTCTGTTAGCTTATAATTTATATTAGGACTCATCCTTCAACAATTCGGTTCTATAGTGTAATGGTCATCACTCTGGTTTCTGATACCAGCAATCCCGGTTCGATCCCGGGTAGGACCTTTCTTTTTCTTTTTTGCTGAATCTTTCTGATACCTCAAGATGAATATAAAACTCTCTAATAACATAATTATCCAAAATTGACCAGGGGTGGCCCCGGATTTCTTAACCACAAAGTGTGTTACCTACATATAGGTATATCCATCTACATGGGGTACGACCTTTGGACCTCGGGTGGAATATCCGCAGTTTAGCCCCAGGCCCGGGAGTTAAATAGACCTGGAGAATGGAGAAATAAACTCTGCCGCGTGACTACACGCGCAAAGTTGGTTAGCCGCAATCTAATTTCCGCCTACATCTCACCTTCAGTATAACCCCATGATCATGACCGGCGTGACTGAGGGCTTTACTGTTGACCCTGTCGAGCATAGAAACAGTTACGTCCGGTCGCCACTGCCAACCAGAGTCCGGAGTGCCTGCGAAAGATGTCGTCGCCATAAATCTCGGGTAGAGCCACCCTGATCCCGGTCGGACCTGACATATACTGAGTCCAACTTGAACCTAGTGCGATCCTGTTCGGCCTTGCTCGGTGTGTGTCCGAGCCAATGTGGACTGCCGACCACTTCCAATTACCCGACCACGAAGGGCCACTCTGCCGAAGTAAGCTGTACAACGGGATGCTTTTAACTTGTTCTTTTATTTACATGACATACTAGGCGCCTAGGTTCCAAAAGAATCTCTCGAACTGACCGACATCGGTCTAATCTGTCCCCGGCGAGCCTCACCGAAAGGTCGCCGGATGAAAATGGCGCTGGTCGCGGGGAAAGAATTCCTGACCAGCGTGGATTGATAGACGCGCATCCTAGGGGCGATAATGCTGACTTCCCCGCTGGAGGGGCGGATATGCCTTCGTCTCTCAACTGCGGTGAAGCCGAATCCGCCATAGGAATCGCTCGAAGAATCTGTCAACTTGGCAGCCATAACATTGATGAACAGACCACGTCCGCTATACCCGGCTACCAGGCCAGCACCGGTGGTTCTATGGCAAATTCGGCAACAGGTCAACGGATTCCGATATCTTCCGTCTTGGGCCGGCCGTTCCCTCCTATGGAGCTTGTATACAGTCTATTGGAAGATTATTTTGATGCTGTACACTGGTTTTCTCTCGCTGTTTACGAGCCAAAATTCAGAAAGAGCCTCCTTTCCATCGCGGATGGTTCTGCATACCCCTCACAAAGACCGTTTCTCGTGCTGTTAGCCATGATGCTTGGAATGGCATCGTGGTACCGATCCCAGAGGAGTTGCACAGATCCAGCCGATAATAGCAACGATATGAAGAAATTGAGTGCAGACTTGTTGGCGCTGGTTGAATCAAATCTTGTGGAATTGATGGACCAACCCTCAGTCACCTCGGCCCAGACATGCATCCTCTTAGGCTCGCATCACGTCTATCACGGCCGTCCAAATCTCTCCTTTTCTCTGTTAGGGGCGACCATAAAGATGTCTCAGTCTTTGGGGATGCACCGAGGACTTCTACGAGGTGATTTTGAAACAATCGAGGAAAGAAAAAGAGTGTGGTGGACGATTTACACATGGGACAGGTTCGCCTCAATTACATATGGTCGGCCACTGGGCATCAACGACAAGGATTGTAATCTTGACATGCCAGCGGATGTGTTTGAAAACCCGCATTTTGTTGCTCCAGCCTCTGGTCAGGCTAGCCCCATATGCTATTCAACTTACCAGCGGGAGTTGAACCAGCTCTACTTGATTGCATCGCCTGCGCTCGAGACCGTTTTCGGCTCTCGGACTCTAAGGACGTCCGAACAGTTAAACGGTGACACATATTTCGCACTAGTCAGGCACGTCACTGAGAACCTCCAAAAATGGCGATCCTGCCTACCAAGTCATTTAACTTTGGATCTTAATCGGGACTTCGATCCCGATGATAGGCCGGGCTTGAGGGCATACGCCCTGCAGTCTCTATCGCTACAACTGACTTACGATAATGTGCTCATTGTACTGCATCGACCTTTGTTAGCACGGCAGGTTGACCATCTATATAAGCAATCACCGGAGGAAAGAACAGATAACATTATGTATCATCCGAACACCGATCCCTCTGCCCAGTCGAACTTATCTCCCAACTCCGCATTCCCCAATACCCAGACCGCAAGTCCCGATCTATGGATGAATGCCGCAACAAGAACATCGAGGGTGACAGAGATGCCAGCTCTCGCCCAGCTTGCCACCGACAGCCATCTCTGTGCATTTCTTGCCATCAACCTATTCAATGCCGCGATTGTGTTGGCTGTGATGGCTCTCTCAGAGCCCCTTTCCGATAGTGCGCAGGAAGTGAAGCGAACAATTACCCGCATTCTTCGTTTGCAGGATCTGCTTGGTAGGCGGTCTGCACTGTCAAAACAAAGCACGGCTGTGCTGAAGAACGTTGTCATCATGCTCCTCCGTCGTGAATCGGCGGCCATGCTTGCTCCCATTACAGGAGCAACCCAATCAAGCCAACTAATGGGTCATCAATCTTTACAGACCCTGGCAGATCCATCATTGATTTCTGTTGAAGATACACTTCGGATGCCGCTCGATGCGGCGTGGGATTCTCGCAATCCTCTTGATAGAGACCAACGTCCGCCGGACCTCAGCAGGGCTGATCGCCTGAACAATAGCTTAACATCTGTCCAATATGGTGAGATCTATCATTCGGGATATCTAAAATAATGAACTTGCTAACGCAAATATGTTTTTCAGCCTTGGGTCCAGGGGATCGCTCTGCCGGTATTCATGTTGGAGATAACCTTCAACCTCGTGAGTTTGTTGAGCCAGGCATACCGGCACATGAAGTATGGCAGCTGCCAGCAGAATACGATTGGAATATGCCTAGTCTGTCTCGAGAACCTGTGGAAAACGATCACCAGGATAGCGTTGAAGGCGGGTTGTATTGGTTATGGGACATGACGTGGAATGGGGTTGGAGGGTAATCGGCGGTCTATCTAAAATAACAGTCACAACGGCACGCGCTATACTGAACTTGCTTTTGCCTCTTCCTCGTCGACATTCGGGCCATAGATTACACTCTTAATTCCGCCTCGACCAGCGACATTTTTGAAAGCGTCCTCAGCCTGACCGAAAGGATATTCATGAGTGACAAGACCATCCAGCCTGATTCGGCGCGAGTCCAGCA
Organism: Penicillium rubens; assembly: GCF_028828025.1. Classification (NCBI taxonomy): domain Eukaryota; kingdom Fungi; phylum Ascomycota; class Eurotiomycetes; order Eurotiales; family Aspergillaceae; genus Penicillium; species Penicillium rubens. The sequence continues at coordinate 1,014,946 of NW_026890601.1, read as the reverse complement.
ACCCAATGGCCAATTTAAAGTCTCCGGGTCCGTACCGGAAGCTTCCTTTGAAAACGATCTCTTTGTCGCAGATCTGGCCAACGGGAACTGATAGATTCGGTTTTCCCAAGCCGACTTGAACGAACGTCCCACCCTGCGTGAGGGCGAGGATGCCACCGTTCAGACAGGGCTCAGCGCCCGTCGCATCAAGAGCAACATCAACACCATCCTCCAAACCAGCCATCGCCAACAAATCCGCCGCATTCTTGTCTGCCGCCTCAGAGCTCATTTGATATGTGTGTGTAGCACCATATTTCACCGCGGAAGCAAGCCGAGCCGGCACGACGTCCACGGCGATAACCGTTGATGCACCGAAGGCCCTCGCAACGGCACAGCAGAGTAACCCGACAGGCCCTGCTCCAAATATAGCCACTGATTTGTCCTGCATGAAACCCGCCAATTGACAGCTGTGCACAGCGACGCTAAGCGGTTCGATCAGGGTGCCGTCGCGCAGGGATATGTGGGATGGGAGCTTGAAACAGCATTCTGCGGGCACGCGGTAGTAGGTAGCGAGTGTGCCGTCGTAAGGTGGCGTCGCGGCAAAGCGCATCCCCCGACAGAGGTTGTAGCGGCCGTTGCGACAATGATTGCAAGTGTTGCAGGCGATGCCGGGCTCGAGAGCGACTCGGTCTCCGACGGCGAGGCCTGCAGCACCGCTTCCGCTCTCTACCACGATTCCTGTTGACTCGTGGCCTAGGATTATGGGGTCTTCGACGACGTATGGCCCTATTCGGCCGTGTTGCCAGTAGTGGACCTGTTGCGGTGAGGAATTTTGTTAGTCTTTACATTGAGGAAATTGAAACGCTAAAAAAAAGCGGGAAGGGAAAAGTCAATGCCATTTCACTCACATCCGAACCACAGAGACCTGTTGCCATGACCCGGACTATGACATCTCGGTCTGACTGGAGTGTGGGTTTGCTGCGTTCTTCGAAAGCAAATGTGCCTCCCTTATGCAACACAAATGCCTGGTTGGCAGTCTAGATGAGTTCCGGTGTGAGCAGGTGCAATATTCACCCATGCATTTGGGTCAGGACTGGGCTTGGGCCTACCTGGGCAGCTTTTGTGACGGTCATGTTTGCGGAAATTTTATTTTTCTTTTACTGAGCGAAGCTTCTGGGATTCTACTGGGCTTTAAGTACTATTATGGAGGTCCTGGAGAGTTTACCCACTCAGTTACATGCGGCGAACGGATCCTAAGTATTGAGACGTTCCGGCGGATGGTTGACCAGCTCCATGTAGCGTCTCCATCGTCGACCCGTGTCCAAGAACTAACCTGGACTATTATCGGGATCCCGATACTTTACTTGAATGTTGAAAGCAGAGTAGGATCTATCAGAACTCTGGGCTCAAATGGCCATCTACTGCATATTCTCACTTTAGCATATACTCCGGTCCTCTAACACATAATCCCGTCAATATTTCCTGCATATTTCGATCTTCAAATCCCGGAAGTTCAGGAACCGCTGTCTTCCGCCGGCACAGAATTATATGCCAAGCTATCCACTTTGATATTCGCCACCGGAACCGAGATCAGGGCTCCACCAGAGAGTCCCGGAACCGTTCACCCCCACAAGAGCACAGCCAATGTCGGACAGTTGAATAGTTGAAGGTTTGACTATACGCGTGATCAATAATAGGGTTTCCACGACCGAGGACATGCCCCGAAACCCCCATTGGAGGTTCCTAGATACTCCCGCATTGTCCAATGGCAATCCCGGGCCGCATTTCGGTAATTCACCGAAATGGTGCATGGTGTACCTCAGGACCCCATTTCCCCATTATCCTGGAGAAAATTACCCTTCCCCACAGAGAGGTCCGGGGTATAAATAAAGCCATTGCCCCCGATCAGCTATGTTGTCACAAAATATCTCTTCGTTAAATCCAAGAGTGGTTCTTTATACTTGTTGTCTCCGTCGGTCAATCCTTCTTCGGCACTATGAGTGTCACGAAATCCTCCGAGCCGGCGCCCACTGGGACCATCAGGGAGCGTTCCCTGGCCGTCGCCGCGCAAGTTGAGGAACAGCAGAGCTGGCTGGAGCGGAAACTCAAACCGAAAAAGATTTCAGCCAGATACCCCTTCAAAGGCAAACCCTTACTGTATGCAACATGTGCCTTTGGCAGCTTGGGAGATGCTCTTTTCGGTTTCAATTCTGGTATGACATGCACGAATATGTTGCCAAGATCTAGCTGCTGATTTGACAGGTATCATGTCCGGCCTGCTGGTCAACGAAATATTCATAGCTCGCTTCTTCAAAGACTATGGCGGAGCCGACGGGTCGACAAGCGGGGTCGATCCCTCGATTACAGGCATATCGGTTGCATGTCTGCAAGCAGCAGCGGCGGTAGGAGCACTCGTAGCCGGTCGTCTTGGAGACATGATTGGCCGAAAGAAATGTGTCCGCGTCGGCGCTTTCATTTACTTCTTCAGCTCGTTTATTCAGATGTTTGCGCCTGGTTTTGCAACGTTCATTGTAGGTCGCACCATTCAAGGATTGGGCGTGGGATTTCTCTCCATGACCGTGCCTATCATTCAAACGGAGATTGCCTCTGCCCATCGCCGAGGTTTGATGGTGGGTATAGAGTATACCTTTTTGATCGCTGGATACATGCTTTCTTGTTGGGTGGACTATGGGTTTAACTTCTTGCTACCCGAAAATATTTCATGGCAGGGGCCCTTCATCATCCAGATTGTGCTGTCTTTCTTCTTGGTTGGCATGTCCTTCTTCCTACCAGAGACTCCTCGATGGCTGGCGTTGAATGGTTTCGTGGACGAAAGTTTGCAGACGATTGCAGACCTACATTCTAATGGTAATACGCAAGCGGAGCATGTTCAGCGGACGTTCCTTGAAATTCAAGAAGCGGTTATCTATGAGAATAATCTCGGGAAATCTGGTTGGAAGGTACTGCCCCCCTACAACTTGTGTGGCTCGTTAATCGTCTTATGAATCGCTAACCATGGATCGCCATTGCAGGAAATGTTCACCCGGTATCGCAAACGAACTATTGTTGGAATCACAGTGCAGATGTTCGCGCAGATTAACGGAATCAACATCATCTCCTTCTACCTCCCGAGCACGCTCGCCGCTGCCGGTTATGATAATCGCAAATCCCTACTGTTCACAGCTGCAAATGCTCTTCCCTACACCGCTGCAACAATCGTTACCTGGTGGTTAGCGGACCGATGGGGTCGAAAGCCTTTACTCATTCTGGGAGGTCAGTTTCCGTCGTGGACATCGCTATGAAGGGACGAGTTGATTAGCGATCAGAGGCTAACAATCTCAAACAGGTCTCAGCATGGCCGTACTGCTAGCCATTGTCTGCGTCTTCACCGAGATTAATGTGGATATCCAAACCAAAGCGAACGGCCAGTATGCCTTCGTCATGCTTTACAATATCATGTACGGATTCACCTGGGGTCCGATGCCGTGGCTTCTACCCGCAGAAATCTTCCCACTGCGTGGCCGGAGTAAAGGCATGGCACTGGCTACGACTAGCAATTGGGTCTTCAACTTCATTATCGGAATGGTCTCTCCCGATGCTTTCGCTGGCATTCACGGTTATTTCTACCTGGTTATTGGTGGATTTTGTCTCAGTTCGGCCATCCTGGTTCACTTTTACTATGTTGAGACAGCACACCATACCCTGGAGGAGATTGCTGTTGCATTCGGTGACAAGGCATTTGCGGATTCTGATGCGGAGGTCATGGAAATGGCTGATGCGAAAAGTGAACAGGTGGAATACTCGGCCTGAGGAAATCCTCGCGGTCTTGATTGTGGATTCTTTCATGTGTCGCTTTTCCTTTATGCTCTATCTTGTTTTTTATATGAGGAATCTACGACTTCGGGGAGCTTTTATATTGGTGTGTTGTTTTCTACGCGTATATTGATGCTGAGATGCAATCCTTGAAACCAACTAAAATTAATCCTGCCGTGAGAACAAGTTAAACAAATGCATTAGAAAAAATCTGCAAAAAGAAAAAGAAAGGTCCTACCCGGGATCGAACCGGGATTGCTGGTATCAGAAACCAGAGTGATGACCATTACACTATAGAACCGAATTTGTTGCATCACGATTTGAAAGTCGCAATGATGAGGCCGAAACAAGTCTTACAGCTTTTTACGAATCATGGAAACAAGGTGCTTCTTACGGTATTCACCAATTCGCATTGACATATGCGACCTTGCTTTGTGGCTTCAACAGGGAGAGATGCCCGATGCACCACATCAAAAATAAAATATATAGAAACCACGAAAAGAATATCGTGATTCCTAGTGCGGGTTGATTATATATATCCACATCCAGCCATACGATGATAGGATAAAGCATATAGATGAGTGTTCCTAAAAATATTCCGATCTACGATTCCATCCAAATCACACAATCCTAGAAAAAGAGAAGGCAAGCGAGGGGTTGGGGTTTGCGATTTTGGAATATCAACTCCCAATTTGGCCGCAGCTTGAAGTATTGGGGTCTCTATTTTTTGTCTGTCTATCTACCGAACTGCGTCGGGTGCTCGCCTCGCCTGGTTCACCATGGAGACGCCAAAAAGTGTCTTCCTTATGGCCTAACATGTTGCAGTGCTCGTATCTAGGTGGGCTCTTCCTATCCTTCTTGCGCCTGCCTGGTTTTCCGACCTCTCCTTCTTGCTCTGCGTCCTCTCGCCTGAGTCCCGTGTCCACGAGTGACGTCTCTTCGTTTCCGAAGTGGGTTTCTCCGACTTCTTGTGTTTGGAGTGCTCTTGCTTCGACGTCGGTTGAGCCCCCAGGCGTGAACGTCGTAGTCAATTGCTCGGTAGTGGTCTAGGAGCACGCTATACGTGCAGTTGCGGTTTGGATCGATATCCAGTCGTAGAAGCACTTCAGCCTTCACCTCTGGAAGTACTCCGCTGATCAATCGAAGCTTGCGAGCATCCTATGAGAGGGGAGTGCGCATGTTCTCTGCTATCCGCTCAAGACGCAGGGCATACATCAGCACTGAGTCTTCTGGACTTTGCGTGTCCTCAAACCACTGCTCTCCGGCGTCGCAGTGTATGTCCCGGAGACTATCCGCCATGTTCTGCATAAAACTGTTGAACTCCGCGTATGTCTCTTGTACTCCTGGGTTGTTGACGTGGGATTCCCATGCACCCTATACGAAGGGGTCTAATAGGATATAATCGGAGTGACAGAGGTGTTACAATACTACTGCGAAGTGTCTGCAACCAGTACTGCCTGTATTCAAACTGAACTCTGAGCCTCCTAAACTGGTTCCGAGTTCTTACTAGTATACTGTGCGCGGATACGCGAGGTCGCATGATATAGATGTATCGTATATCCGGTCCTCCGAGGTTCACTGCGTGGATCCCTCGGAGTCCTGCGATCCTCTCTGGGAGAGGGTCGTGATTTAGGAGTATTGATTTTGCTACCAAAGCGAGCATAGGTCTCGGAATCCAAAAGCCGACTCATAACATCATCTAGTAGCGTAACTCGGCAAAGCTCATTATTCAACCTGAGTTAGAGGCTGTGCCCATACCAATCAAAAGTGAATCCAGTTTGCTCAGGCTCGCCCGAGAAAGCGGAAGTCCACGTTTCTCCAGGTCCTGATAGAATTCCTTTCTTATAAGAAATTCGTTTTCTGTGTATTCTTAATCTATATTATCACGATTATCGCCGCTAGCTCGCCCGGCGACTATTGCCTTACTGTAGACACTCTATAACAACGACCTCTACCACACCCTAAGGCTATAATATATTCTAAGAATTATACAACCTATAACTATAGGTCGCCTAAAATCACCATACAGTAAATGCGATAAATTAATATCTACAGGGGTTATGGTAGAATCCTCGTTCCACCTAGGGCTTTCTTTAGTGGATAAGTGGAGTTTTGGTTTATGAATTTTCTAAGTCCAGCCCACACAACAATTACGGTTCTATAGTGTAATGGTCATCACTCTGGTTTCTGATACCAGCAATCCCGGTTCGATCCCGGGTAGGACCTTTTCTTTTTCTTTTTGCAGATTTTTTGGGTTTTTTACATCAACCTATAATATCCCAGCTCTGATATTGTAGACAGCGTGGGAAATAACTAATCAAAATACTTATACTTCAAGTAAGCCTAAACCCAGGTCTTAGTTGCGCCGTGGCATGAACTAGTTTCTTCGAACATGTAAAATAGCAGATTAAATAGTGAGACTTTGATATCCATAGATGGCAGCTCTGCTGCTACGAGGCTTCTATGAACAGGACTTATGCATGAGTTGGCCCTTACTCTTTTTTGGTCACCTAGGACCTCTTGTCTTGCTACCTAACAGGTTGCCTCGCAACAGTAAAAATTTACAGGAACTCGTCTAGTATATGATTTATTTTCCCTAAACTACGGGTATATATATCTTACCAGAATAGGTGGAGAAAGCATCTGAGGCTGCCGACCCCTTGATCAAAATAACAGCATGCACCCCAATTATATGTAGGCTTTAAGATAAGCATAGCCCGAAAGACTATTCCAGGTACTTCCTTACTCCTCTAGGAAGATGCAGATTCTTTCCTCTCGCCAATAGGGATACGGCAAATATCAAAAGTTGGTGCTCGTAGAGTACCGCCGAATCCCCAGGGCATATTTGATGCAAGATTCGTGCTATGCGTTTGACCTGCCCATGGACGGTACTCTCTATCATATCATGAACTTTCCCTTCAAAACATCAAGACTTGCGGGATCGGCCTGAAGGAAGGTGGGACTTCTGGAGTGTGTTTCTTAGATGTGTGCATCTCCAAGGCTATGAATATCGGCTGGTCGGTGTAGAGCCGTAGGAAATGGTGCCATAAGCCACCGTTAGCAGGTCATCGAAGATCATCCGCTGCGAACGAACCTCTTATCGATCTGCACTGCTTATGATTTCGGCCCCCGTGCACTACATGAGCTCCAGCCCTATATGACAGGGATCGGTTTGTTTTAGGCCAGAGCTATACAAGTATGGGTTGGTACCAAGGCGACGGACGCCGTAGACTGCTGGCTGTAGCAATCACGGACTTGCCACTAATATACCGGTTGTGTTTTCTCCCTAACAAATATTTTGTCCTCACATATGTATTCTACAAAAATATCGACCGACTGTGACACTCTTTTCTTTCGTGTATTCTTTAAATATTCGACGTTATTTATGCCTGTCTCGCGTAGATAACCATTCCCTCTCCAAACCTGGCCGCCTTGCTTCTATTTTCCGTCCGTGGGATCTGATATGGTTTCTATTTGCTGTAAGTCTTTCTTGACCCCGCCACCAATCTCCACACCCTACTAGCTATCCCTACAGCTCACTAGGAAGCTTTGACACAAGTGGCTCGCCGGGACGGTTTCGCAGCACTCAGTCACCCAGGCGAGATGCCGCTTCACCGAAGTTGCTCAACGTAACCTATGACCAAAAACCACCCCCCCATGTCTTCCCTCACTCAACTCGTGTACAAAGTGGATGAACCACCATCCGCAGCTAGTAACTTTATCGCTCACGAATATGCAATCATTGTTCCAACTCTCGTACACGCCGCTAGCGGCGTTGTTCTCGAACCGGGTCCTGGGCCAGGGAATCTGAATCATCGTTATGATACCTCATCTGTCAAACATATCTATGCCGTCGAACCTAATCCCCACTTTAGAGACGATACAAATGCTAACTTGGACAAGCGTGGTCTGCGGGACAGATATATGCTCATAGCTTGTGGCGTTAAAGATAGCGATGTTCTGAGTAGAGGGAATTACGGAGGGGAGTTTGTATACAGTGTTATGTATCTAAGTTCTACGTGCCATAAAGATCCAAACAACGTGATAAAGGAGGCGTGGAAGCTGCTCAAACCTAGAGGCAAGTTTATATTCTGGGAGCACGGATGCAGCAGAAATCGGTTGACGAGTGTAGCGCAAGGCATGCCTTTCTCTACCAATCTTCTTCCTTTCTGGGTGGTTATTTCTAGATTTTTGTCTCCAGTGGAAAGATCGACTAACAAGAAAGCCTCCTAGCATGCTGGAGTCCTACATGGAGCACAATTGTCGGATGACCCTTGACCCGGAATGTGTTGGCGGACATCCTCAACAGTGGAGTGTGGCAAAATCCGAACTAGATCGAAGAACCTGAAGAACCACTCAATTTGCTGCCCAGAATCCAGGGTGTGCTTGTCAAGAAAGCTTAGTTAGATGGTGATCAGAGCAAATCGCAATAGAAAGGTGTTAGTCGTCTTCCCATAACTTAGTCAACCACTTTCGTAATCTGTCCTGAATAAAAAGAAAGCTAAGTATTTTCTATATGGAACTTGCATACAGGATGTACTTCCCTCCTTTTAACACTGTTTCCCCAACACTGTTCGTGCCCAGGTGGGCTTGGCAAGATGAAGTTAAATAAGACCTCGGGGAGTTTATCATGTATCCTTATCATCACGTGTTGTCGTGCCTCGGACGCGTCGAACAACTTTCTTATCCCAATGGTCAAAGACACGGGTTCCGACAACCCTGACCACTAAACCCCGATGAGCTTGGATCGTGTTATTCAGGACTCTGACGAGGATGAACCCTCCGAGGGGGAGGAAGTCCCCACCTCTGTCAACCCTCTCCACCCCTCCGAGCCCGCATTGCAGCAGGAATATCAACATGCCCCCGCCAAACAGACGACCCACAATGCAGTGTACGAGCATGGCTCCGCTCCTGATGAAAGCATGTTCCCACCATTGAACGTCAATTTCGATGAGTTTCTCCAATCGCAAGAAAGAAGCCACTCAATGCTATCGTCGTCGCAGCAGCGGCGGGAGGACAAATGGATCCCCTCAACCAGTGAGGGTGGCAGTGGGTCGGTTGGTACGATGTGATAACCTAGCTTGAAGCAGGAAAATGAATATGTGATCTATGTGCTGATACCAAAGATACAATAGGCGCAATGATGACGGAGATTGGAATCGCGCAGAGAAGACTTCTGGACGACGATCCTCCGAGGGCAAGCCTACTGCCTCCCTCTACGGCCGCGCCGTACTTGACAGAATCATTTCAATCCGCACCGTTTCCTACCATGCCAAGTTACTACTCGTATCAGATGGATCAACCGGAGAGTAGCAGCTTCACTCATAATCCAGCATCCATTGACCCCTATGTCGATGCGAACCAGACTCTGCTGCCCAGCAGACAGGGTATCTATGATCTGACTGCCCCTGGCGCCACTAACTTAATGGCTCCGCCTCCGAAAATCGTCCCCCAAGAAGCTCCCCAGCCCTTCATAGAACAGGAGAACACACACTTAAACCCACCCCAGGAAGCCTCACAGCCCAAATCCCAGCAGACGGGTCCCTGTTCCCCCCATGATACCGAACCTCTTTCCTCGGTTGCATCCATGCGGTTCAGCGAAGCAAAGATTACAACCGCTGGAACCAGTCTCATTTCCCCGCAACAATCTCAGTCAAGCACGCACGACGAGCTCGCTCTGCCAACTATCCCACCAACTCTGCCAGATGTTGAGATGCCCAGTGCAAAGAAGAAGCGGGGACGACCGAAGAAGCAACCCTTGCCAGATAACGACGAAGACGATGAGCTAGCCAACTCTCGGGACCACGAGTTCAGACACCCTGGCGCAAATGGTGCGATTGACCCCTCCGATAGCGAATGGACTACGGAAAACAATACCCCGGCCTCGAGCGGAGTCTCCGACGAGACTGACAAAGAAAATTTAGAAGCAGCCCCCAAGCCTGCAAAGCCAGGACCCAAGGAGTCGAAAAAGAAGAAAACCAGGAAAAGCAAGACGACACCGATCCACGAGCCTCAAGCCGACGACGACGTGATATGGGTGGACACGAAACCTCTCAGCGCGGAACCCTCAACAGGGAACGCCACTCCGCAGACAGAGACCCCAGAGCCCCGAAGACAGGATTTAGACTCCGATGTTCTAGACACAAATCCTCCGATTCCTCCCCAGCCACCGATCCCCACACTCGAAGAGAAGACTCCAAATGTGCAAGACTCCGAAAAACCAGCACCCAAGAAACGCGGACGTAAGCGAAAGCAGACAACCGAGCAAGCGGAAACACCACCAGAGTCCGCAGATACACCCGAACCAAACAAGCCGGCGTCCGGAGCTCAGACTCCTGCGGCGAAATTAGCCGTCATTGTCGATAATAGTCCCAACTCTATGATGGAAGGTAACACCGACAACAACGATACGTGTGGTATTCAAAACGACCAGAACCCCCATCCACTTCCTCATCCTGACCCTCTCCCTGCGACTACAATTGATACACCCCAGCCTCATACTCCTTCGAAGCCCGATGCTGCGTCTGTCAATACACCACAGAACGCAGGCAAGGGCCCGGATAAGCATAGTCCCATCTCGGCGCGGAGTGGGGTGCCTTATCGCGTGGGATTGAGTAAGAGGGCGAGGATTGCGCCGTTGCTTAAGATGGTGCGGAAATAGGAGAGGTATCTGCTTTCTTCTTGATTGACATCTTCATTTTGTGTTTACTGTTGCTGCTATTATTCTGCTATTATTATACCCCTCGAGAGAATGTTCTCGGCATGCCGCTTTGTTTTTTGTTTGTTTCTGTTGGTATTGGTTCTGCATATCTTCCATGGTTGCATGTCTACATATGCCTACGCATTTATCGCAAGTGGAAGAAAGGTCGGATTATTCCATAACTCCCTACCCAGGTGTGAGCTGTGACAATTTGTGTTGAGATCTTCCCAGCTAGTCTCAATATCCAAAAGATACATTTGTGTTGAGAGTAGAACTTACAGTGTGAAAGTATTGTATAGGAGCCTATGACCATTAATTGAGAAGACGAACTTTTGTATCGTATTGCAATTCTGCTATCTGTTGATGATCCAAACTTCCTATTCCCTGAGCCAACTAACCACGCCGTGCCTGCCGACAAGCTCAAACGAATGGATTGGCCACAATAAAAGCTATAGCATGTAAGTATAATTACAATCTGGACAATTCAAAACTCGGCCAAACAATCATGGTAATCCAATCCAGAGATCAAAACGATTCATCACATCCACATGGCAACAATCAAAGCAAGGAACAACGATGTTGCCGCCGCTGTGCCAATAGTTCGGAGATCAGAATCAGCTTCCGACTTTTGACCCTTGTTTTGAACATCCGGGTCCCAGGCATCCCCATTGTAAGGAGCCTCGACGGCACAATATCCGGCATCCTTTTGGCAGCCACTTCCACAATGACTGGTGGTATTGCCGCAAGCGTTATTACTACTGCAGCAAAAGCCATAGGTAGACCCAAGGCAAGTATAATTGGAACCACAGGAGCCGTCCCAAGAGATCGGCTTGTTGGGATCTGCCGAAGAAGGCTTCTTTGGGTTCTTCTTGCGAGGGGGCATCCGGTCATCCTTGCGGTACCAGAGTGGCCTGGGATCACGGAGACAGTCACCGACAGTAATGGCGCGATAGCCCTGCCGCTTGATGCCCTTGAGCATGTGCTCCGTGAGGTTGTGGACAGTCTGTTCATGGGCGTCATGAGCAATGACAAGCCAAGACTTGGTTCGTGGGTCGCTGTACAAGAGCTGGTGATCAAAGATATCCTTGGACCGCTGAATCAGATCCGGACTATCGTTCTTGTAGTCATCTGTGTCAATGTCATACAAAATGATGTGGTACCCACGCTCGCCTAGCTCATTTCCACACTCTGTGTCGGCGCTGCAGCTGGAATAGGGCGGTCGCATGTAAGTGGGGAAGTATCCGAGGATATTGCGTAGCGCAGCTTCATTTTTTTCAATCTGTTCGCTGCGTTGGGTAGGAGTGATCTTGCTGAGGTCCTCGTGCGACCACGTATGACTGGCGATCTGGTGGCCACTCGAGTGCATGCGTTCGATCAATGAAGCCCACGGCAGGGTGAGATCATCAATAGCACCCTTTCCATTATTGATGCCAGTGATGAAGAATGTCGCCTTCGCATCGTATTTGTCAAGCAGATCGAGCAGATCCCCAGTGTAACGTGTCGGGCCATCGTCGAAGGTCAATGCAACAGTTCCGGGGATAGCGCACGAACGAATCTCGCGAGGGCCGTACGGAACTTGCCCGATGTGAGGACGGGGAATTTCCTTGGTTGGGGGCCCATTTGGCGATCGATGAGCGTCACATTTACCGTAGTCAATCTTGCAGTCTGGAGAGCGGCAGTGCGCCTTGGACGTGCCGCAGAAACCTATCGCAGAAGGCCATCAATAAGCTGCTCGAGCTAACAGAATTTTGACACATACCTGCACCAGAGCAGCATGTACCGACGGGACATTTGCCGATCTTGGGGCCACAGCGATAGTCCAAATTGTTGGGGGCATCCCGGGTGTCCAAATGAGACTCAGGTTCTGGTTGAGATTGTTCAATCGCTACGGTATGCACGGGACCGGCGACATGCAGTCTAGAAAATACACCGGTCGCCAAAGTGGTGACCAAGATGGGATGAATACGCATCTTGAAAATGGTATATAGGGTTATGTTATGCCAATTGGGTATGCAAGATGTAATTTTTGAGATAACACGAGGTGGTCCAAGGTGGGAGGAGGAGAGAGAAGAGGCGAGCAGGACGGGGAAAAGGTAATGAAGCTAATTTCTACAAGAGGAAGGGACACAGAAGGAAAGAGCGAGGCTTCGAGGCATTTGTTTACTTAAAAACACTGGCAAGAGCAAATCTCCTGGCAAGAGCTCCCCACATTTACATATAGTAGGAGTAGATGTTGACGCTTGTATTCAATATGAACGTGGGTATCGTGAAGTCCATGGGCGCCTTGGGCATCGGAGGGTGGTTGGCCTAAGAGCCCGGTACATTTTTCTTGATTCAGCAAATCAAAGCCTGGCTGCCACCAGTATGATCATGACATGACGAAATATAGCCAAATCGGATCAAATGCAGCATATCGAGCTCATGCAGCAGCCCTCATCATCACGTGTAAGGGTCTTCGGCCACAGTGCCGCAGTGTCGGTCAGATATCAGTTGGGGGCCAGCAAACTCAGTTTGACCGGGTAATGTTATCCTCCCCGACCGCCGAGAAGACAAAAGGAGCAAGGGTATCCAGGTGTGGGCCAAACTTCGCAGGTGCAGTTCTTGCAATGACGCCAACTGCAGCGATCAAGTGCCGACGCTGCACCATGGAAATATTCGAGGACAGTGTTTTGGTCAGATCGGACACAAAGCCGTTGAGCTGACTGTCGGAGAAGTGGAGCACAAGCGCCGAGATGGCTGTCAGGGCGCGCTTAGTGACGACAGTTCCAGCCGTGTCGTTTTGGATGATGGCCATAACGGATACTTGGAGGGCAGCAAGCTCCGACTCTTGAAGAAGAGGACCAAAGCACGTCACGACCTTGATGAGCACGTCGATGGCATCACTGCTAAAGCCCCGTGATGGATCCTTCTCCATCATGCTCTTCACCATTGAGCCCCGTCGCCCTGTGCTCGAGGGTGTCGGCCCGGTCAAACGGGGGACCAAGACCTTCGAAACTGCTGAGTATGCCGTAATCGCATTTTGAGATGCAGGCTGGCCCGATTGGGGACGAGGGAGGGTATCAACGATGACGCGAAGAGCAGTGTTGGGGACGGATGTGTCTATCGTCTGGGAGGCGGTCAGACTGGCCAACTGCTCGAGGAGAGGTGTAAGGGATTCGAATGGCAAGCGGACAGCGAGAGGACCAAGACTGGTTCAAGTTAGATATTAGCAAGGACAGAGGGGAATAGCGCTCGGTACGAACCACTTGAGGGCCTGGTTCTGCACGTCGCCGTGCTGATCATCAAGGGCCTTGAGCAGACCTTCAGCGAGTTTTGTTGATGTGCTACGGTCGTGAGAGAGGAAGGAAGAGTTTGGGTTGGTCAGGATCCCATATAGATCGTTCAAGGACATGTATCTCAAGTCGGCATCGGGGTCGTCAAGCTTCGCTAGCAGACTGTAAATTGTCTGCTGGGTAACCTGGCGGTCAGCCATATTGCTGAAGTTGTGACTGTTATCGGTGGATGAGGTCGAGGGGAAGCCCAGCTAAGGTGACGAGTGAAGCAGTGGATATGAAGGCAACCGGGGAGAGCTTGCGGTGGTAGCTTTTGATAAACGCCGCAACGTGGGGTGCTCCCGCCTAAGGTGTCGATTATTTGTGGCCTGAGGCACTAAATTACAACTACTCGACAACTTCTCAAAAGTGTCGTACTGCACATAAAATGACTGTTCCAAGAAACTAAATGTTAAATACAATTATGATATCTACATCATCATTTTATCCATGAAGTTAATATTAAGTATTTGAAATGTTCTCCAATTTATTTGATCTTTGATCTGATAACTACATAGTTAGATAGACCGTTGGATCCACCCGATATCGAATTTAAGAAACATTGAAGGCAGTTCTGTTTGATACACATGTACCGAAATTTGAAAGTATTGAAATGTGTACCCGCAAGCTCTTCTACAAGTACCTTTTACCATTTAATCCAACCAAAGCCAGTGCGTTCTTTCAAGTACCCAGTACCTCGCCCAGCCACGCCCATTACATCACGACGCACAGACCAGCTCGGAAACAACAAGGATGCGGTCTTACGACACCTCCAGGTTGACGGGACTTGCGAGAACCGGGAAGCTTCGTAGTGCTAACTTGATACTCAATTCTACTAACAATCTACTCCGGGCCTATCACACTTTTCATATTCTCTATCCCTTCTACTCTATTCGTATCTGAGTTGCTACGACACAATGGTCTTTGCACGTCGTTCAATGTTCCGCGCTGCGACTGCAGCTCAGTCCTTCCGCACCGCTCCTGTTGCCCGCCAACCTGCCCGGATCCTCGGTCGCCGATTCAATTCTACTAGCAGCAGCTATCACCCAGGGCATACTACCAGTGACTTGCCTTGGTGAGTTTATAGTCTTGCTTCCGACCAGTTGACTCGACGTTCTAATGTGTCCCATTGTAGGCTCGCGGCCTCCGCTGCTGTGACCGTTCCAATGGTCTTTTACCTCTGGCCTTCCGGTTCGGAGGGACACCACGACGCTCACGGGGACGAACATAAGGAGGAACACGCGAAGGAAGGCGGCGAGGAAGAGAAGCCTGCTGAGGAACCCTCTGAGGCGGCGCCTCAGAAGGAGGAAAAGACGGACATCGAGAATAAGGAAGAGCCTGAGGACAAGAAGGAAGAGCCCGAGGGGAAGGAAGAGTCCAAGGAGAAGGAAAAGCCCGAGGAGAAGGAAGAGTCCAAGGAGGAAGAAAAGGAGGAGAAGCCCAAGGATGATGACTCCAAGGAAAACAAGGACGACAATAAAGATGAGTCCAAGGAGGAAGAGCCTAAGAAGGACGAGTCCAAGGAAGATGCTGGGAAGAACGAGAACGAGGATGGCGAGTCTAAGAACTGAGGACGCCTTGCTTTGCCTTCAGCGGCTGCAGAGTCAAGCATGTTGACGATCTTCCAACATGTTAAGGTTTGATGTCCTTGCCCCATAGTGTTTATGTACCTGTACCACTACTAGATACGAGATATGAGATACCAGTCATATTAGCGTGTCGAAAAAGATGCCTTATTGGTCTATTCTGCTGGTCCGGTCTAATGTCAATGAGAGTTAATCGCTTTTTCTGGGGCAATTGGTTGCAAACTACATAGAATTCATGGATATGTCGCCCACCGTACTCTTTCCGCTCTTTTGAATAATTGGTAATAAGAGCACGCCTTAAGATCAGAGGAGGAGGAAGAAGAAGAGAGAAATATCACTGTAATGATCTAATAAACTAGACACAGAGAAGGCCGAGGAGACATGAAGACGAGCAACTACCATCTCCATGAAAGTCCCACGTGACACCCAAAGCCCTTTGTTCGGGCAGTGTTTGACAACCGATCCCCGTAGTCAGCCTCAATATAGCTTGAATAGAAGACCAGACATAGGAGATATGTGTATGTAAGGATAAGAGACTAGCATCACATATAAGGCTCAGACAATAGGGTGTGATATCTCATCTGCAAATCCTGAACATATTCGCTAGGACTAGATGGAAAAGGACATTAACACGAAGGAATAAATATCAATGCAGCTCACATATAGAAGTCTATTCAATATTACATCCTTGAAGAAATAGAGATGTAAACCCCTATGCAGCGAGGTAATATATCAATCCTCTCAATCTTAAAAACAGACATAAGGTCACAATTCTATCGTCGATAGCATAACACAGAGCTGCAAATATTCTGAATTAAGCGTCAAACTTGTACTTATCCTCCCGGTCCTGTACGAAAATTAGCATATATTCCAAAAAAGAAAAAAAAAAGAGGGAATCAGGAACAAAACATACCCAATACTTATTGAAACCGACACCCTCGCAAACCTGATCATAGGTCAAAATCATCGGCGGAGCTCCAACAAGCATACTCTGCTTAAGACCATCCAACGCAGACCGCACACTCTTAAGGTGTGCCGCAACCAACGTCCAAGGGTAAGCAACAGCACTATACCCAAGTCCAGCAAGGTCCTTAGCAGACAGGTTCTCCGTCTTTCCACCTTCAATGATATTACCGAAAATAGGAATATCGATTTCCTCCGCACATCGCTTCATCGCCTCGGCATCTGGTAGCGCCTCAACGAAGACAGCATCAACACCAAGACGTTTAAACTCTTGCGCACGCGCCATGGCCTCTTCCCACCCATGTATCAGAGCGTCAGTACGGGCAAGGATGAAAATATCCTTTCCTTCATTGCGGGCATCGCAGGCAGCTTGGATTCGAGCGAATGCTTCACCGCGAGAGACGACGCTCTTCCCCTTTGTATGACCGCAGCCTGTTAAAATACCCGCTGTTAGTAAAGGACGATTCCATCTAGGCCACCGATATCTGGAATACTCACGTTTCGGCCATTGCTGGTCCTCAATCATAACACCAGCTGCACCAGCACTAGCAAAGCTCTCAACTGTTCTCTTAACATTCATCGGGCTCCCGTAACCGGTATCTCCATCCGCCATAACGGGCACCGAAACCTGGCGCACGGCATCCCGGATCTTATCGCACATCTCGGCCATGGCGATGTATCCCGTGTCAGGGAGACCGTAGGAACTGGCGACGGCATAACCCGCGAGGAAAACGATTGGGAATCCTGCTTCCTCAACGAGACGGGAAGAAAGGCCGTCGTAGCTGCAGGCATGTGCTATGATCTTAGCTGGGTCATTGTGGGCCTCCAGCATCATTGTTCTCAGACGGGATGCTTGGAGAGAGGGGATTTTCCCTCGGACATTCTTCAATGTCAGGGTCAAGTCTGCTGTCTTTCCCTCCGTGGACCCGGTTGTTGTCTCTGCGAGAGAATCAAAGTGGAAGGGGTAGGGGACTGTGCTGGAAGACATCGCGAAGGTTGGTTTCTTGGATTGATAGAGGATTGAAGTGCAGACTGGTGATTGAATTGAGTTCTATTGACGGGGTTTACGCTGTTTAAATGCAATACCTTAGGCGGTCATTGTTTTCATCAGAGCGGGAATTTGACGGATATTTTCAACTATCCGCTACCCGAATGACGACGACCAGCCCAGCCCTTTCCCCCTCAGCAAAGGAGCATTCAGATTGGCCGAAAAGTAACCTGGGGAAAGTCAATAGCTTCCCCATAGTTTCTCGGCCGTATACCCAGAACACCCGTCATTTTGCGGGGAACCCAGCAGATGCAGCTTCTTCTATCCGCCGTCCTCCCCACGGGGTATGGAAGACTTGGTGTGCTGAAGTGCAATATCTGCTCTTTCATTGGACCCGCACTATACGATGATATTCATCAATTGCCGCACATTGACTGCCGCGCATTGACCAGCAAGGGAGGGATATATCAACCTGGGTTTGTCCCTTGTCTCTACTGATCTCAGGGGCAGCAATCACTCCGGCTATTAAACGTTTTCAACCCATTGAATGAATTCAGGCATGGCAGAAAAGCATCCAGCCGAGCAGTACCCAAGCTCTCAATATGTGGAATCCAATGATACAGAGAAGCAACAGCCCCAAGTGGTGATCCCTAAAGAGCGACAGTCGGTCATTCGCAGAAAGGTCTGTCAATGCTTCATTACCATAGTTCTTATTTTTTGCTTACTATAATCTAGTTTGATCGCCGCGTCTTGCCAATTGTATGTATTCTATACATTCTATCATATTTGGATCGCGGTAAGCATACCCAACTCACTCACCTAACCCCCCTATCTCATCAAATAACCAGGAAATATCGGCAACGCCAAGACTGCCGGACTCGACAAAGATCTTAACCTCAGTGACTATCAATGGTCTTGGGTCTTGTACGCCTTCTATATCTGCTACATCATGTTCGAGTGGACTACGGTCCTTTGGAAGATTCTCTCAGCACATTACTACGTTGCCATTCTCTGTATTTGGTAAGTCGCTGAGTCGTGCTTTTGTTTCTATTTGCTAAACGTGCCGCCTTTAGCTGGGGCGCAGCTGCAATGTGCAGTGGTGCAGTCAACACCTTTGCCCAGCTTGTCGCAACTCGGTCATTGTTGGGTATTTTCGAAGCTGCCTTTGGTGCTGGTGCACCATACTTCCTCTCTTTGTTCTATCAAAGACAAGAACTAGGACTCCGGGTATCTCTACTCCTTGGAATGTCCCCAGTTGCAAATTGCTTTGCTTCTGCTCTTGCCTATGGAATTACCCACATCAGGGGATCTATAGAGCCATGGCGCTACCTATTTATCATTGGTGAGATTATACCCCCACCTAGTTTATCTGTCCTCAACACTAACTATAAACAGAGGGAGCACCGACGGTTCTCTTCTCAGTGGTAGTATTCTTCTTCCTCCCCGACTCACCTGGCTCAGCATCCTTCCTCGACGAAAGAGAACAAACAGAAGCAGTAGAACGCATGCAATCATTTGACACAACAAAGAAAAGTAAGGTCAGCTGGTCCCAAGTCCTAAGCGGATTATCAGACTACAAAAACTACATCCACATGTCCATCCACTTCTGCTGCAACTACTCCTTCGCGGGACTCTCAAATTTCCTCCCAACAATCATCCAGCACATGGGCTACACATCCATCAACGCCCAAGGCCTATCAGCACCGCCCTACTTTGTCTCCTTCCTATGCTGTGTAGCAGCCGCATTCCTCTCAGACAGATGGGGAAACCGGGGAATCCTGATTACATTGTTTGCAAGCATGGCGACAATCGGGTATCTACTCCTCACATGCGTGCAAGATGAATCAAAGACTGCGGCGCGGTATGCGGGTGTTTGGCTAGCGACATGTGGGATTTTCCCTGCCCTCGCGCTGAATATCACTTGGTTGTTGAATAACCAGGGTGGGGAAAGTAAGAAGGGCGCTGGGATGGCTATGCTTGCTATTTTTGGACAGACTTCTAGTTTGATCAGTAGTTCTGTGTTTCCCGATTCTGATGCGCCGCTTTATACGCTTGGGTGTGGGCTTGCGTGTGCCTTTACTGGGTTGATTGCTATCTTGGCTATGGGATTGAGTGCGAAGTTGACTTTGGAGAATCGGAGACGTGATCGGGTTTATGGGGTTGTTGGTGTGAATGAGAGGGTTGATGTTACTGAGGCGGGTGATAATCATCCTAACTTTAGGTATTTGACTTGAGGGGCTTAGGATAGTTCGTTCATGTGTGAGCTGCCTGCTGTTATATTATTTGTTGACTGCCATATGCTATTGAAAGACTGGAATCCCTTCTTTATTTACCTGAAGCTATACATTCATAGAGGTAATTGCCACAAAAAGTCCAAATCCAAATCAACGCCATCCATCCGAACTCCGAAATCTCCCTCTGTAGACCCAAAAGGTGCCATGGATGGATCCAAAGGCAAAGATAACCAGTCATTCATAGTAACATCCAAGTCCCCTAGGTCCATAGTCGACATGTCGCCATATGAATTCGGGAAAGGAAGGTCATTTCCGACCCCAGAGTATGAGGATACTAAACTTTCCCGTAGACGCAAGACTTGCACTTGCAAAAGAGCCGCATAGTGAGATTTCAAATGCATATCATCCTGACTGCTATCCTGCAGTGTGGAGATGGCTCGATCAAGGATCTGGAGCGCCTCCTGCAGTTTTGAATTGCGTACACCCAAAGCGAGGGCCTTCATAAGGAATATTGACGCGCTTATTGTTCGGAAGAGTATCCTCATTGGTGAGAAGTGTAAGGACCCACCCAAGAGCGTTATCTTGTCGAGAGTTTGGCAGCATCCGTCTATTACTTCTTCGATAAAGCCGTATTCTCTTGCTGTGATGTTCAGCTGTCTAGCGCGTTCAACGAAAGAGGAGTCGATGACTGAATCTCTTTGTGACGATGATAGGGTTTGGCTTTGGAGGACCCGTTGGACAATCCTTTGCATTCCGATGGAGTTGGTGAGGATGCGTAGGTGTTGGTACTCGATGAATAGGGTATCAGTGTAGGGGAAACTTGAGTCTATCTAAGGTTAGTGGTGAATATAGATTTTGACCTCTCAACGTCATACCTGAGATATGGAGATATCGTTGTTGCCAGCTCGCCAACAGGACCTGTTTTCTCTCCAATACAGGGATGAATGTGTCCGATGATCCAGCCGAGCTTGAAATATTCATGAGCGGGAAGAGAGTATCCGTGACGGAACTGGTCAACTTCATAAGTTCAATCCAGGCATTCATGAACAATAACCAGTCTCTATCGATAGACTGCAAAGAGGTTCGTGTTTCAGGCATGGAAATCCCGACATCAGATGGCACTGGCGAGGTACAACCTATCCGTGAAGATAAAGCATTGATAGACGTGAACAGTAGACTCGGCAATCGCTGTCGTCGTACCTCAATGTATTCAAGATATCGCTCAGCATCAAGATCAACTAGATCATCTTGCTTGGGCAGTCGAGCGCTCGAGTCGAATACACCGAGTTCATGAGCGAGAGCTAAGGCTGAGTTGAGGACCATCCAGGACATACGTTCAAACCGCTTCGTAGGCTCAACAACATCTTCCCGCCATCTGGAGGATACTGGGATATCTTCATTCAGAGAAGGTGGGTCTCTGATGTCCGGGTTTGTCAAGAGAAAGTCTGAATCCCATCCATCTGCCTCTGGTGGAAATTGTAATGCTCGTGGATGCCATTCAGACATGAGTAGTAATGCTTCAATGCTTCCTATTGTGCGTGTTTTGGCTTTCGAGATTTTCTCCTGTCCGAGAGTAATCCGAAGAAGCAAGTGCTGGCAATGTTGCCATAGACGATGATGAATGAAGAATGAGCGAGAAGATCCGCCAACTCCAGGAAGAGTGTGGTACCGAGAGGAAATCATGAGTATGGTGTAGCAGAGCATTGGTTCCTGGGTTACTAGATAATATTGGTTTTTATGCGAGGCAAAAAAGTCTGTAAGGACGGGCGATAGAGGTGCCATGTTTTCGAAGAATCTGATTACTTTGAGGTTAGTATAGCCCCAAGCATTTGATAAAATGTATAAACTTGCAGGTTTATCAAAACGACAGCCTCCTGGGCAGAGAACCATCCCATTCTCACAAATCGACATGCATTCCAAATGCGGAGGACCTCGGCGTTGGTCGGCTCGGGGGCTACCAATCGTGAATTATCTGTCGTTGATATGTTTTGAGAGGGTTCATTTGATTCCTGAAGTGCGGCCTCAAACAGAATATTCATTGCATCGTTGTTGTTTGAAACCACAGTTTCTAGTACTGACGTGGAAAGACCATCTTGATTGACTGGTACATCTGAATGAGGGTCTGCTAGGTGAGTTTTGATTAGCTGCAATTTATTTCCTGCATGATTTGTAGAGCGCTTGCCGTTAATCTCCTTGTTTCCTTCTGCAGGTCTTCGGATAGTTTTCCGTGATCTGTATAAGTCAATCTTACGATCTGTCAGGGCCAACGGAAAACACACTTATTAGACCCATCTCTTCCTGTATTTTCCCGGGCTGGCGTCCCAAGGGAATCCTTTTCGTCTCTTGACCAGGGTTTCTTTGTAGTAAAAGCGCAATTGATGTCCTTCTTGATGCATCTGCGGCATCTCACATCGTCGCCAGCCTCGCACTTTACTTTGCGTCGCGCACATGGAATACAAGCCTTGTATGTCCGCTGATACTCATATTCAAGAGATCCTCTCCCTCTTCCCTTTGTACGGTCCATGAATGCTATACTGCGGCGATGCAGGACTTCGGTGGAGAATGGCGGGAATTGGACGAAATACCCGCACTCGGTTATTTCACTTTTCGACCCCTCACTGAGCACACGACTTCGGTCCTATTGGCTTATAACTCCTTATTCAAATTGATTTTCTACTTCAATTGCTATATTGACTTGATAAGGTGCTTGTGTGGGTCCAGGATAATCAGTCACAAGCTAGAATATGTCCCCCGTACTCTCCTCGCTTTCTTAATGTCCAACAGGAGTACATCTCAGAACGTAAAAGATGAATCTAGAGAGCATTATTATTATATTTATCTAAATAGGTCACAGGGAAGAATAGCAAAAAGAGCAAGCTGCCTGGGCATCTCACTAACACTCTTTCAGGATCGCATGGCAAGTCCGGTGGCACCACGTGACACATAAAGCCTTTTGTTCTGGCACTGTGCATGCAACGTCTTAATTGAATATTTGGAGGCATTTTGAGCTTCTTTCCCTCTACTAGAGGAGGGCAACAGATTGACAACATAGCACAGTTATTTGAGGGCCTAACTAAAAACGAGCGCGGTCCCCATTGCGGTCCAGACAGACAGAAACAAAGCAAGAGATGGAAGCAGAACACAACAATCTTAGACTCCTGTAGACAGCATAAGACTGCCATAGACATAGGAAACTAGAAAGGCAGACCGGCAAATAAATCCCCTCAATCAGTTCATTACGAAAATGAAACATTGCAGGTAAGGGGTAATAAACTTGGATATCAATCTGATTACGTCCATGTAGTCAAGTTGAATTAAGTCCGTATGGTGAGATTTGTATCAAAGTCAGTTTAGTCAAAGCAAAGTGAATATGCACATCTATACGTGCACCCGGAAACGGAAACGCATGGAAGCTCTATCTTGCTTTCCTTTCTTTTCCAAGGTTTCTTTCTCACTACCTCAATCCTTCAGCCTAGGCCCACCGCTATCGCTCTGGCCATAGCTCTTATTAAGAGCGTGGCCGTCTTCGATGCTGTCTCGTCTCTGATTCCTCCTAGAATCGGGAATAAACGGTAAGAACCCCTTCTCTAGTTGTCTTTCATAAACTTCATTACTGATAATACTTGAATTGCAGCAAATGCAGCCCCGAATACGGCACTTGCCAACAAATCCCAACTATAGAGCCGGGAAAAATTCAAGTCTCTCTCAAATGCTTGGATATCGTGGCTTGCCACGATTCGAGGCTCTGCTATCGTCTCCCGATATAACAAGGGAAAGATAGTTAGGCCAGATTCGATCCATCCCCCCGAATCACTGGGCCTCCTACGCTTGAAACACATGCCCACCAAAGCCAAGCATAGGAGCTCCCTCCTACATCACAGGCATGACTTCGGCTCGGTTCGAATGTTTAACTAACATAGTCTGCCCTACGGTGCGCTGAACTGACAAATCGGGCTTCCCTCTCTACTTTGCTACAACCCCTCAGCCTCATTTGCCCTCGCCAACCTCCTCCGTGTCCTCTGCCTAGCCATAGGAACACTGGTAGTGGCTCATACCTAAGGCTTGGGATTCTACTGTTTCTTCATATGGAGAACGAGAGCCAAAGAGTCAACACAGACCACAGAACTTCTCCAATAAAGGGCACTTGCTGCCCTCGCAGATATGATGGTGCCTGGATGAGATATCTTTCAGCAAGCGTCGCCGGGGTGAATGTGTGGCCCAAACCTCTTACTCTTACAACCCACATGAACGGCAAAATTGCCATGTCCGGACCGACACAATCAAAGCTTTCTAATCATCTGGCTTCCAATAATGTGTGGCCATCTTTGATTACACCTCATCTGAGCTGATTCTTCTCTTTGCATACTCCACTAAGGTCTTCTGATCCTTCTGTCTCAGAGGAGACAGATATCATGACTTGTCAATTGGCTATTTTCATCAATATGACACCGGTGTTCACATTCAGAGTAACATGAAGTGTAAATTCAGTAGGGGATGACTATTGTGACTCTCGACATTTATGTTGAGGTGATAGATAAGTAACTGCATGTTTATCGGCTCTAGGGTACGAAGCTGATACATCTGCCTTCCGCTCTGGGAATCATCTATCTCCCTATCTCACATTATGTCGCTGGACGTAGTTTGTTTGAAGATTAATCAGTAATCAGTCTGATTACTTACACTAATATATAGCCGGGACCTCGGGAGGTTTCTTTGAGGTTTCATACTTGCTTGACATGAACTCAAAGACACCAAAAGCAACAACAGTACCAATGGATATTAATACAACACGGATGAAGCACATAAGTAACAGTAAAACATTGAAGACTGGCAATCCAGTGAAAATTACTTAATTCATATGCTCGTCAAAAAACAAGCGCCGGCGCCCGCTCTTCTAAAGGGCTATCTAACAGTCGCAGCCAATACACCAGACTCAGACCCAGCTTCAACAAATACATAACAGCATATCAACACATCCAGAGGATCAACTGGAAACCCACCCGATCCAAAAGTATAACTATAACACGGTGAAGACCCCCGGCTTTGATGCCTGGGTAATCAATTGAATGTTAATTGATCGAAACCCTAACCAAAGCACTCGGCTTAGGCCTTTCTGCTGCGGGTCCGAGGACCACGCTGTTCGGCGACGGGCTCGCCGTTGACCAGAACCTGGGGAGTGTGGTTCTCCTTGCTGGTCTCATCTACGCCAGTGGCAATTGCCTTGGTCGCGTTAACAGGCTCGAGCTCCTCTTCTTCCTCTTCGTCCTCGCTACGCTCGTCTTTTGTGACGTTGGTGAAGATGTAGTTCATCAGAATGCGCAGGATCAGGAACAGCCAGAACAGGTTGACAGCCTGCAGACTGGCAAGCAGTGCAAAGGTGATGTACTGACTGATCCAGCACTTGTACTGCTGTGTCTCCCAGTTCAGCTCGAATGGTCCGACAGTGCGGAACTCAGTCAGAACAGCCCAGAGGATCTTCAGATTCAGCACGTGACGCAGGTAAATCCACCACCCCACGAACATGGCAAAGTAGGGCGCAGTGATATACGCATCCAGATAATTTAATGTCTTAGAGGTGGCCAAAAAGAAATCAGAGATATCGTGCGTGATATACACCGCCAAGCCCATGTACGTGAAGTGGAAGCGGTAGCTCAGCGCGATAAGCGCAAGCGTGATAATATGATGACCAACAAGCTCCTTGAAGTCCTTACGAGGCTTCTCCAACTGCAGCATCAACACAATCGCCTGCTGAGCCCAGTAACTCGCCTCGAGCAGGTAGTATGCCTTGAACAGACCCTCGTGCTCGCGGTGCGGGAAGCCCTCAAACATCGCCGTCGTGTTGAAGTACCAGATACTCGACCGCTTCATCACGTACAGACCAAACGGCCCGAACACACCGAAGTACACTGCCGTATATGACTGCTCCATGAACCGCGCCGTTTTTCCCTTCCCGCGGATACCGCACCACACCGCAAATGGTCGGATCATCTGCTGCATGATGAATTCGCGCGTGAACGACAGCACGATGGTGTAGAATGCCACAAATGCAATGTCCTTCTTGCCCTTGCCGTACATTATGGGTCCGCCGGGGGTCTTCGGCGGCTGCGGGTAGGACAGGAAGATGGCGCTGTGCATTGGGTTCGAGGGTGTGGGGTTGATGGCGTACAGCGCGATCAGGAAGAGCATTAAGAGAAGTGGCAGCAGCCAGGTGTATCGCAGACAGGTATCGGCGAAGCGGTGGAGGAGGGAGCGGCTGCGACGTCGCTTGGGTTGGGCCTTGGTGGCCTGTTTTTGTGCGCCATCGAATTGCTGGCGGGATGGGTTAGTACGGAGGATTGCGCAATGGATTTCGAGACGTACCTTCTGATCTGGTGATGTTGGCTCGATCGGACTCACTTCGTTCATTGTGGACATCGCTGGTGCGCTGGTGTCACCACGAATGTCCACGCCCAAGGCTGAGCTTCCCCGCGGGCGAACCATGACGACTGTAGGACCTTGGGAAACTCTAGCTTGCCCTTTTTGGACTCGGAGGGTTCGAGCTCACGTGCTCCGGAAAGAGATGAATACAACAAGAAGGGATAGAGGAGAGAGGAGATTGATCATGACCCGGAACGATCGGATAAGAGAGGATCGTGAAAGGGCGATCATCCATTTTTTTTTTTCCAGGGGGGAACTCCACCCCCGTTGACCAGACAGCTTCGCAGCTCCGATCGGAAAGTCTTGGCATTCTCTTTCCCTTGGAGGTTTCGAATTGGACAAGTCGCTTTTTTTTTTTGGCAAGATCCTGATATACATCCTGGGCTGATTTGGAATCAGTCTACGATTGCCAATCAAAACGTCTACACTTGCGAGGCTCCCGGTCTCCCGTGGACAACGCCAAGATACTCATTTTAGGATTCAGACACGTATACGACCCTACAGGTCCGGATACGAGCAAGTTGGAAATTTGGATGAAAAAGGTTGATCAGACTGAATTCGTGGGTATATGCAACTTGTTGAATTGTATTACATGACATCATATCGACATTGATCATGTCTAACCCAAGAGAGAAAAGGGGGAAAATAAGAGACAACACGACCCCATTATAACGGAGCCAACTAATCACTCCTTCTATACACTCTCAACATTATGCGTGCTCAGTGTGAGCAGCAGCACGCTTCTCAGCACCAGCCAGCTTCTCGCCAATGACCTCAACATCACCCGCTTCGGCAGCAACAGTGCGCTTGGTATCATGGGTGGTCTTCCAGGCCGGGGTACCGATGTAAGGGATACCGTTGGGATCCTCGAAGATCTGCTCAGTTTCCTCCAGAGTCTTACCAGCAGTCTCAGGGAACAAGAAGAAGACATGAATAGTCATGGCAACCAAGAAAACACCGAAGATGATATAAGTTTGCCAGCGGATCGTGGCAAAGGCAGTGGGGACAAACAGACCAAGCGCCGTGTTGAACGCCCAGTTGAACGAGGTGGCCAAAGAAACGGCCTTACCACGCACGCGCAGAGGGAACAGCTCAGGAGGGTACACCCACGAAACAGGTCCCCAGGTCGGGGCGTACGACGCCACGAACAGGTAGGTGCATGCAATCAGTCCCTTGGCAGGGGCGCCACCGAGAAGCATCGACGCCTCGGCCACACCGTCAACACCGCCGGGCACGACCTCACCGTAAGTTGCCATGATACCGGCGTTGGCGAACATCCAGGTCATCATGAGGAGAGCGCCGATCAGGAGAGTAGGACGACGGCCCCAGCGGTCAACCCAGATCAGGGCGGGCACGGTCATGATCACGTTGATGATGTACTGGATGGAGGAAGCGAGGAGGGTGGCATCACCCTTGTATCCGGCCATGGTGAAGACGTAGGTGATGTAGTACATCATGACATTCATACCGGTCAGCTGGGACCAGATTTGGGTCCAGACTCCGGTCATGGTGCGGTGAATCATCTTGGGTGTGAACAGCTCGAGGTAGGTGACGTCCTTGTTCTGCGCCTCGAACTCGCAAATGTCGCGGATCTCTTGCATCTCGGCCAAAACGAAGGGGCTGTTCATATCGCCCTTACCGTGGACTAGGGCTAGAACAGACTGGCACTCTTCCCAGCGGTCCTTGCGGGCCAACCAACGAGGGGACTCGGGGAGGATCATCATTCCGAAGAAGAGGAGAACCGCGGGAATCGCCTGCAGACCCCAGGGGATACGGAAGACGGACTCGCTGTAGTTCTTGGAGGTGGATTCGTTACCATGTCCGATGAATGAGCAGCCGAAGGAGATACTGTGGGGAAAAAAGAGGTCAGCTACTGATTCAACCTTGGCATGCCAACCACAGGTGTGCCACATACTAGTACATGATCAGAATACCCCAGGTGATAGCCCATTGCTGGGAGCCGACGAGACGGCCGCGCTTGGAGGGAGGAGCAATCTCCGAAATATAGACAGGGACCTGAGCTGACTCGATTCCGACACTGAGGCCGTTAATGACACGCCCGGCAATAAGCATACCCATGTTCTGGGCAGCGCAAGTAATAACGGAGCCGATAATCCTAACAGAATGTTAGCCATGACGGTCCAACACCATTTCCAATCGAACCACGCAACCACGCAACCAGCAAACGTGAGAACATGAAAACATGAAACCACTTACCAAATGATACAACCAACCATAATAGCATACTTGCGACCAAGACGATCCGAAATGAAACCAGAGATAAGGGCACCGAGCCAAGAACCAGCAGGCATGGCAGCGGTAACACCACCCTGAGATAGAGAATCGAGACCACTGCATTTGTCATCGTCGTTGAACGGAGGGCCATTAGGTCCTTGGTTGAAATAACACCTATAAGCCGGCGTGCCGATAATGGCCGACATGGACGAGATATCGAAACCGAAGAGGGCACCGCCAATGACGGACACCGCCGTGATGACGTAGAGATTCCCTACGACAAACATGGTGACTGTTGAACCCAAGTCAGGGGAACAATGAGGCAAGAAAAGAGAAGAGATCTACAGAAAAACCGAAAAGGAACGAGGAAAAACCTCCCTACTTAAATAGAAGACATACCGGGGAAAACTCTCTACAGCAATGCGCGACTAATAAAATCCACCCGCATATAGGTATTGTTCCGTTCTGTTTTTCCCTCCCCACTCGCTGACCCGTGTTATGTCCGGGGAGAGAGAAATTAATGTAAAATATCTGACCATCTGTACGGAGTACACTATCCAGATTATGCCAAGACTCCGCTTGCAACCCCAGCTACCCCTGTGCACTCTGATTGGTGGAAGGTAGATTATGCTTATCCACCCACTCCACGGTGATTGGTGGACATACACCAGTACAGACTGGGATCCGGGGAATGGGCCACGAGACAAAATTTCTAAGCCGAACAAGGCCAAGCGCGGTAATTGAGAGAATTCCAAGGTTTCCCCGAACCCGGAAGCCGTGTTCGGGTTTTGAAAGAGAGTCGGCTAAGTTCTGCAATCGGCGTGGGACGGCAGTGGCGTTTTCGGGCATACCTTAGGTAGATATAGAGACATCTGGAGAGAAAATAAAATTGTGGTTCTTGTAAATCAAAAAAAGGGGCCAGAGTGCATATGGTACGATTTTCCGGATATCCCCAGATCAACCCACAAAACCGTGCCTGGGGACATCATTTCCCTGTCGAGAAATCAGACATCAGGAAACAGGTCTCACTTGCATGGGTAACCACCCTTCACAACGCGTACCGGGGTAATCTTACTGTAATTTTCCTTACAAATTTAGCCGGAGTGTCCACCAGGACATGTAACATGTAACAAATGAGAAGTCTCCCCTTCCAACCGGTGACCCGAGCACACAGTAGTCCGGGGCCCCGACTACGGCCACTTTCCCAGAACGGCACGGTACACGGCTTCTCGTGGACTTTCAGTGGCTGCCGTTCGCCGAAGTGGACTCGGCTTGAGCTCGGCCTGCGGTGATTTTTTTCCCCTTCTGGACCCGCGTTGGCAATTCTTGTGTCGCTTGTTTCTTTTTTTGCTTTTTCGTGGTTCGCCTCTGCTGTAAACTTAGATTGTGTTTCAGCGCGATGGATGACCTGGTCTTCTTAGTGGCTGTGAACTAGGGTGGATCAATAATTCCCACGTTTTCACTCCGGACATCGTCGATAATTCATCTAGATTTTCGAGGCCATTTTCATCTAGATATCTCCGGTGTGACATTCCCCGCGTGGAAAACATGCGGAGGACTGGGGAAATCCCAATTGCGCTCACCGAGAGAACTTTTCCAGGGTTCCCCAGTAGTTTCGGTCCAAGCCACTGACATCGATCGTGCAGGCCGTTGCGTTCTACGGTAACCTAGTTAAAGTGCATTCCAGAAATGACCGGGATCTTGTATACAATGTACTCCGCATGTTCTTACTCCATACGGAGTGCTCCGTACGGAGCACTCCGGATATACATAGGCAGGTTGACCGGGGCCTCTCTTATCTGGGCCACTTTCTAAGGTAATATGCGAGATTAGTATAAATATACTGCTATTTGTCCTTCGTATAATTGACTCAACTTATACTGTAGGGCATCGCAGTGTGGATAAAGCAGGGGGGAAATGCGTGGGTTCTATATTAAGCTTGCGGCTTTCGATCTATCTCATTGGTGTACTGATCAAACTCCGCAATTCCCCCGTTCCTTTCACGTGAAGCCGACATCCGAAGCCCTTCCCTTACCTCCATACTCAGACACAACACGAGGTCTTTTTTTCCCACATTCTGACCGCCTATTCAACCATACCAGTATGGTAGTGCTGTTGATTGATATGCTAGCAGTAGAATTATATGTGCAACTAAAACGCTCTATGCGGCCATGCTACGATTTAACGTACGAAGTAAATTCTCTGTTCCGAAGCCTTGATGGCTGGTAGAATTTAGTAATTTCATTTCCTTCTCGAAGCACCCAATATAGTAGAAAACGAAATTGGTACTAATCTGACTGCAGCTATCGACGGTCTTCTGATGGCCCCAGAGGGCTCGCCGGTTGACGGTGTGTCTTAGGTAGAAAAGAAGTTCGAAAAGCGGCAGATGAAAGCCAGTGATGATCATCTTTATGTCGGAACGCCAAGTCAAGAGGTCGACGATGCATGGAGACGCTTTATACACGGTTTGTTTCATTTTGGCAAGGGACCTTTGATGATGCTAATAAAGCATAGTAGGGCTAAATTCAATCTAGATGCAACTGGAATCGAATTTGCGGATGATACATTTTCGTGGCCACAGGATGGCAAGTCTTTTACTGGGTTAGTCGCTCTCCATCCCTATTACTTTAGTAGATGTAATCTGTGAGTTACTGACTATCTGGGAAAAGCGTGCAGGTTAATCACCAGCTCCATTGCCTTGTGGGTTTTCTCTTATTTGAACTATTCAGCTATTCAACTATTCAGGATATCAGCTCACCTCTGGAACAGAACCGTTTGAGGCAGTTTTTGTGCTTACCCTACTATAACCACACTGCTTTCGCGAAAGAACATGGAGAGTCTTACACAATGGGACACGCGGAACAATGCACCAACTACCTGCGGCATAGTATTCAATGCCATGCAGATCTAACTCCTATGCTTTGGCAGAAGAAGGACAACTGATCCCAAGCTCTCCAGGACCGGGTGACATCGCTGGCCCTGGACATGGAGACTACGTACGTGCCGGAAATGGGAACCTATTCATAAATGGGCCTCGAGCCGGCAGGTAAATCACGCGGAATGAGAGGACCTAGTACAGAGGCAAGTTCAAGGTTTTAGATTGGTAAGCTCAGGAAATGCATAGCATAGCATTTCCAATTTCAAAAGAGTCCAAAGCCAGGCGTTTATCCAATCACTCTGTTCCTGTCCAAATGATGGTCTTTTTCCTATCCAATGAGAATGCTGGATGGCATGCTGCTTCACCTGTGAAATCGAGGTCCGGTCGAGGGTAATGATATCGCATTGAATAGCTATGGAAAGTAAAATTACATACAGATGACCGCGTAGATCATTCATCAAGATCTACAGCCATTTGTGAAAACACCGATCGGGCACTATCGACACCCCGAAAAATATACAGAGCACCGCTCCTGACCTCATTATGTACACGAACCGACTTGGGTAAACACCACCAGCTCCTCTATCCGTGGAGCATACGGCCTCTCAGCATTTCAGTGCTATCAGAGAGCATGGAGATTCACGTCCGCCCGATAGGGCTTCACTCGTCCTCCGGTTTGTTCTCCGGGTTCTCAGGATCATATTTCCAGCGACGGTGGTTCTCCGCAACCCACCACTTGGCTACATGGGCCGCCTCGCTGAGCCATTTCACGGCCTCGGGTCCATGCTCCTTCCGCACGGCGTCGATCAAAAACAGGAGTTGGAGATCTTCCTGAGGACTGAGCTCGAATGGGTCGGCGACAACATCGGTGAACCGCCACTTAGCGTCGGGCTTGAGAGGCACGACCAAGCGGTACGGCTGTGCGGCCGCCCGCATGCAGAACCACGTTCCACCAGGGTTCATCGTGGAGAAATGCCATTCTTGCTTGCCGTTGTGCTCGGGGATAAGTGTGCGAATCATCGACTGGCCCTCGTACATAGGGAGTAGATCTTTGATGATCTTGGTGGATTCCTCGTCAATAGAGGAGGTCTCCACGAGGAGATCGAGGATCGTGGGGAGGATTTGTGTGGAGAGGACGGCATTGTTGACCTCGATCTGGGGTAGCTTAGGGTGCGAGAAGAATAGCGGCACATGGAAATTGCCGACGTGAGGGGAATGCCAGGCGGTTATACCGCCATCGTTCGGGAGTGATAGACCGCTAGATTAAGTTAGAGCCTGGACGGGCTGCGAGTATAGGTAGAACTTACTGGTCACCAGTCATCACAAGAAGGGTCTCATCGGCAATGCCGGCATCATCGAGAAGCTCCAGGATGTCGGCTATCCACTCATCCTGGTAGGCCATGGTATTTAAGTATCGGTTCAACTTCTCATTCCGTTCACTGGAGACATCCCCCATCATCTCCTGATAATCACCAGGTATATAATACGGGGTATGTGTATTATGGGTTAGATGGCTAAGGAACAGGCGAGTGTTGTTCTTCTTGGCATCGTCGATGACATCCCGGAGATACTTTTTCAGCACCTTATCCTCATGGCCATGTTCCTCTTCCTCTTCTGTCTCTTCTGGGATATATTCACCGCCAGCTGCATCGATTGTCCTCTTTGCCATGACGTCTTGGTACCCCAAAGCAGGAGAAAGCATGTAATGCTTATCCCAGTCGTCGGGGTGTGACTGCATCCACATAGTGTACCACGGCCAGGAAGTCCAGTCATCTGTCTGACTATTGCTTTCAATCTGACTAGTGATGTTTGGCTGGTTGTTCAATGCCTCGAGTATGTGCGGCAAGCAGGGCTGGTAGATATCGTGCAGGTACTCGAGGTTGGCCTCCACAGCCATAGGATTCACTCCGCATACAGTGCCCGTAATACTCTTCAGCGTGTAGGTCCCGGATGTGTAGGCGTTCCTCGTACTGATGCCACCATATGGCTTCGGATTATCATCGCTCTCCTTACGGAATCCGGTCTTATGTCCGGTCAAACGCTCGGCGGTAGGAGTGAGCTTAGCGAGCCTATCCTGGACCTCCTCGGGGATGCCGTCCGGGTAAGACTCATTGATGTGCTTCATGATGTAAGAGTCTGAGCGGAAGGGCCACACGTCCTGTCGAGTGCTCTCTAACTTAATGAGAATGACATGCTTAATCTTCACACTTCCGTTGTGAAGAAATTCACGTACAGGCTCCAGAATATCGTTCTGGAGGTTTGGCGTGTGCAAAGGATCTTTCATCGGGTTGTAGTGCTCATACACATAGTCAGACTTGTTGTGCTTATTGATACGGAAGGGAGACCAAGCCGGAACCTCATCTGACGAATTGTACGAAGGTAACCAGTCGAATGTGGGAAAGGAGTCCAAAGCGGTGTGGCCTTCCAGCCAGCTGAAATCGGCCGATAACAAGGTTGAGTTTCCAGTAGTAACATTTCCATAGCTGGCACTGTCTGGGGCGATTTTCGGGGCGCTTTCCGGGGTACTCTGCGGTGTACTTTCCGGAGCACTTGTCGGAGCACTTGCCGGGGGACTTTCTGGAGTACTTGTTGGAGCATTTCCAGAGGTACTGTCTGGAGCAGCACTTGGACTCGCTGACGTGGGACGTTCATGAGCGGGCACATATTCGTGGCTGCCGAATGGCGCGAAAGACAGGGAATCAGAGAGATAGCTGTACTCTGCACCGCGTGGACGAATGCAAATGAGAAAAACTGTGATGAAGCCGAATGATATGGCGAGAACACGCTTCAGCAACGACCGCTTCTGCTTCTGCTCGGATGGAGGCTGAGGCATATCCAGTTGCGATACGGAATCGCTGTCATTATGAGCCTCATCATAGTCATCGATTTCAATCTGCTGATAGGTCTCTGTATCTGATGGAGCTCCTCGTCGAAGGTATCGGCGGAAAGGAGAGAACAAAAACGAAGCCCAAATCCCCAGGAAGGTTTCGGTGGCTTCGAATAGACACGGCGTAGCGAAGTACGCACCGATCATGATCAACGTGTCTATGAGCATGGCGACAGTCAACATGGACAGGACAGTCTGAGTAGCTGGACTGAGGTCGTCCTCGTCAGAACTCTCCGATTTCCCCCAGGGAATCTCTGCGCCTGTATGTACATAAAAGGAGATGTTGGCGGAGGTCATAGACGAGATATATAAACTGGGATGTAATTAGCAATTTATTGTGCTTTATGAGTCCGGACGACAGCTCACCTGAATAAAAGAGTTACAACGGCGGCTACGTTCTGCCGGAGCCGCGATTCAAACGAACGCGTCAGGAAGCATGCGATCAGAATGAGGATTATGTCCACCAGGAAGAAGGTGGGGCCCCATGGGACGAGCGACGGAACCGCAAGGGACGTGAGATGGACGCAGAGATGGAAGCATTTTGACAGTATGAGGGAGATGAAAGTGATAGAGAAGAAATATGTGCGAGAACTGTCCAGATAGAGCTGAGGGGATCTGGCGACCTTGAGGGCGAAAATGGCTGACTCCTCGAGCTGCCGGCGGAGCCCGGAGACGTCTCCTCCATGCAATGAAGATTTCATGGTGCCAACAACACCCTCTGAAGGGAAAGGGATGAGTACTCAAAACATAAGATAAGAGAAAGATTACGCTAAAGATGGAAAATAGAAAATCCAGTTCAAAAACATAGGGCGGGGCATAATCTCACAGGTTCATCCGCTTTAACGGGGACTTTTTCCCTCCAGGGCTCTTCAAACCCTCTTGGCACGGAAAGTGTCCACGTGCGAAATTACCCTGAAGGGCAAGTGGTACGGGTCGGTCCCCACGAAACTAAGCCAATCAGAGCAGCGATCAACGGTTCCCTCGGAAACAAACTGAACAAACCAAGCAAACGAAGCAAACAAATGTATACGGCTTCTCAGACTGAGACAATTATTATTAGGTATCCAGTTTTTCTGGCCTAAGCAGGCAGCTGTCAATTGAGAGGTGAGCACTAAGATGGAAAATCAAATGCCGATATTTGCCTGGCATTCTTCCTATGTATGTATATATATATATATATGGGAGGAATTTCTGTTGGTATGTCGGTCTGTGAGAAATTTCTCTGGTGGTGATAAATAGGTTATAATATAGGGGAACTTCCAGATCAGCAGTCTCTTACGGACAAAATTTCCACATGGTAGGTAGACAGGTTGCAAATCATGTTACCTCATTATCCAAATGAGGCGAGCTAGCTGACAATTCCCTCTTTCAGCCTTGTTGCCAAGGGCAAATATGTTGATCGACATGGGACTGAGCTTGGCACACAAAAATCTGGGGTAATCTACCATTTGAGCTCCAAGAATAAACTCCAATACAATACATCTTCTATTATCACCATGTATGTAAGTCATTATTCTGCTAGCTGAATTCTTCCAATGTTGGTGTCCAGGATTGTTGTAGGAAGATACACTCATAGCAAAATCAAATTGTGTGACCTTCCATACATCATAAAATGTTAGGGCATACCACAATGGTGGTAGCACCAAAACTATATCTAGTATGAGGATCAGTCGATGCTAGGATAAGTTGAATTGTGCTCGTTGCTGTCAATGCAGGGCTTTGGTCAGACACAATCGGATCATGGATCTCTTGTCGATGAATGACCCTAAGCTGAAGGTCTCGAAATAGTTATATTGTTCGGTCATCATATCTGGGAACATGGCTATCTTGATTGTATCAAGATTCTATGGGTAGGGGTGAGGACCTGGCACTTCAGAAAAGCTTGCAACTTCTAGGAAGGGTGAAGCTGCTAGATCTGAATCGAGAACATCTCGAAAATCAACCCGAGGTAGGAAGTAGCTTGTAACCGATGGCGAAGAAATCGTACCAGTGCGGATATCAAACTGATGAAAATCGACTCCGAGGTCTGAAAGCTGCTCGTCTGTCATAGGAAGCTTCCTATTCTCGCGAAGGGTGTTGTAGATCCGTTCCATTATTCGAAACTGGTTTTTAGCGTAGTTAAAGCTTGGAGTGTAAGAGAAGTAGAGAGTAGAGAGGAGTGTAAGAAGATATATGCAACGGTGGACATAGTAATGGATGTTTGCCGCCTTCTAAATAGGTCATATGAAACTCGGCTATCCAATCACGTTTTCCTGACCGATTATTTCTAGAAAGTTTAATTGGTATAGATGACGTTTTGGCCTGAAAAGACTAACAAAAGACTATGTATCGTAGGTTGCTGCGTTGCTCCAGGGCTCCCGGGCTGCATTGAGCGATTACCAAATCCACCTTAAAAGGTGTCGGAGCTGTGTCCAGCCCCGGTGCCGCTTGTATACTATTCCTGCGAAGGGGCATAACGGCCAAAGGTCATATGCCTGACTTTCCAGGCTTGTGACTTAAAATGCCAGGTTTATACCTGATTTTAGACCGCTTTTAACACCGCTCCATATGTTGTATTACATAGTAGTGGGACCTCCGACCTTTACGCAGCGGTATAAGGGGTCAAAACCCCTTTTACTAGGGGATCTTGATGCCTGGATGCCTTAATTGGCACCGCCCTCTACACCGCTCTAGTGTATTGTAAATCACTCGTATAAACATGAAGCTTTTCATCCCCATACAAATGCATACATCTCCATTTTTGAAGGTGGTTTACAAGCTGTCTCTCTCCATGTATGAAATGAAGCCGTTTTCTCCCATATAAATGCATGCATCTCCAATTTTTGAAGGCTGTTTACAAGCTGTCTCTCTCTCCACATAAGATATAGAGAACCCCTATTTGCACACCTATTTAAACTACTTCCGGCAAGGCGCGTCTTGGCTGCCATTTTTTGCTGACTTTGTAAATTACTATGGTCAATTAGAGGTCACCCATTGACATCAAGAGACCTTGCCCTTCATCTACCCAAGCCAAAAAGAATCACCCCCTATCTAGGTCCTGCGGCTGCACGAAAGGGAACCCATGAGCTTCCCTTCCCACGAGTGTCGTTTCTACCCAGGTATCGAGGGGGCTATAAACGTGCACCTTAGCCAGTTCACCCGTAAGATCAACGGTAGTCTCCAGTCCCCCATTCACCAACATGGAGATGGTTCCAATTCTCTCATAAATGAGTCCCCCATACATCTCATTTATGTTACGCATAATAGTCATGCCTCTCAACCAAGTACTCCAAGTGCATAAAGGCCATTCCGGTCGTGTTGTGTACTTCAGAGCTTCATCCTCGTCCACCTGTTCATTGCTAAACCTAGAGTTGCCAAAGTCCTTTTTCATCCAATCACTGTAATCCATGTCACTAGGGGGAAATGGTAACTTCGTCTCCGCCGAGCGAAAGTCAAGGACGAGGTTCTCAACGGTGATAACGCGGTCCTCCAAGGAGATTCCACTGCTGCCTTTCTTGTCCAGCGTTCCATACAGCAAGGATCGTTCCAAAAACTCGTAGAAAAATCGACTGAGACCGTTGTTACCACGATATCTCCTTGCTCGTCTCTCCTGGACGTCATTGCTGGTGAACATGTGTCCGAAAAGACGCACGTCTATATGTAGTGCAGATAGGCGTGTCGTAAGACGTGGAACTAATATCCAGGTTGTAAACATTTTCTCCTCATTTAGAATCGAAAGATCAAGGACATAGGTGGTTTTCTTCATTCGATTGAGGATTGATTGAGTTTCTACCGAGGCTTGACGACTTATCAAGAGCAGGGGCAGGCTGTTGGACGAGTCAGACACCTCATGACATAGCTTATGACGATGGCATGAGTCCCTGTCTTGCCAGTATGTGATTTCTCCCCTGTGAGATTTGGATGGAGGCATGGGCGGGGTGCGACGGCCATTGATTGTCTCTTTGAAGATCATGAGGCGGATCTCCAGAGGGAGATCCATCAAGGAGGGCATAGTTGTAGATCAGAGACCTGAAGATGTTTGAAGAGGTTAGCATATATACATCATGATGTACTGGGATATTTCTGACAGGTGAATCTGGCCCCGGGGGGGGTGGAAGGTGCTATTGTAATTATCGACCCCATCCTGCCAAGGTTGGAAAGACATGTTTGGCCATCCCCCCACCATGTCTTTCATGCCCTCTCCTTTTTTGTTGGGCTAACATTCAATGTACACTCCTTAAGTGTGGTCCTCATTGTTACGACCATTTCAAAGCTACACATTATACTGAAAAAACTACTGAAAAAACATCAGAGAACATACATGTGCTGATAGTGAGTACATCGTCGCTCAGATCACAGAGAGGACAATAAAATGGTATATTAAATTAACATGATACGCCTGGAAGTATATGCACACCTTGCGAACAAGGGTCAACTCATCAAAAGAGAAACGTTGTATTAATATAGAAGCACCCCATCATGGACAAGAAACCTACCTGACCAGCTCCCACTCAGCAACATAAGCCCAAGCCATACCAACCCGGCCAACCTTCTCCTGGAACTCCTGCACCGTAACCCCACTAGCATCCTTCCGATCCCCAAAGCTAGTCAACACAGCCAACTGCAGCTTCTGACCGGGCGCACCGAGCATACGCGCACTGGGTACATCCAAATACCAGAACTCGCCACCGCCCGCGGGTCCGGAGCCCGGTACGTGCGTGAAAGGAAGCCTATCGTCCTCGCGTCCAT
The DNA here is from genome assembly GCF_028828025.1 of Penicillium rubens. NCBI lineage: Eukaryota > Fungi > Ascomycota > Eurotiomycetes > Eurotiales > Aspergillaceae > Penicillium > Penicillium rubens. The sequence continues at coordinate 976,227 of NW_026890601.1, read as the reverse complement.
CCACACCATGGATCATAAGCAGGAACAAGCCCGCATGCTGGATGTGGCTGTGGCGAGCGAGTGTCCAGTGCGGACAGAGGAGACCGAACTGGAAGCGCATTGCGCCCGGCGTGCTGATGGAGACGTGCAGGCCTTGCGGGTGGAAGGTCTTGCGGCCGATGCTGCGCTTATCGGCATCGCTGTAGACCTTTAGGCCTTCGACGCCGTTTGGTCGTTCCGGGTCCGTCAGGATGTATTCTTCCCAGGTTAGATCGGGACGTCCGTCCTCACGGAAGAAATGGCCTCTGTTTTCTGGGAAGTGTTTTAGACCGAATTCTTCGTTCGGAATCGAGAACATTGCTGGCTCGAATCGCTGCTTGTATGGCTGCCCCGCGCCTTCTATTGCTCCGGCGCCCCAGCAGGAGTCGATTAGCTTCCATCGGCCTCCGTCAATTTTAACGGCGTTCCAGGCGTGGTTGCCTTCGTATGGCGGTACCGGGGCACCTGGAGCAAGAGCGTTGTGTCCGAAGCCTTTGCCGTGGCCGCCGACTACTATAGCCTCGAGGCCGGCGTGGGTAGCTAATGCTGCAAATAGTCCTGCGTAGCCTTCGCAGACTGCCAATCCAGTTGCTAGAGTACTGGCTGGCGTGGAGGGCTTCACGCAGTTGTTAAAGAAGGCATAGGTGTCGTAGAAGACGTTATGATGCAACCACGTAAATATCGCGCGTGCCTTATCTGTCATAGATGGGAAAGGTGCTGTCAACTCATTGGCCAGCCACTTCATATCCTGCGTGGGAAGCGATGCACGAGGGTACTGGGCTGCATGGTTATCGGGGCCTGAGAAGTCCCGGCATGTCAGGCATTCCGTATCTGATGTAGGGGCTGGCGGGCTTGGAGACACAGCTGATCCATTCAAGCGTGGCTTTGTAGACATGATTTTGGATAGATCTGGACGAGAGCCAAGTGGAATTGGTGGTGGTGTTCCATTGGAGGCAGATTTACTGGGTTTAGGTGGAATTGTTGGACTTTTATCACCAAACCCGAACTGCCTAGCATCCTTGATTTGCGCAGCTGTCGGCGGAGGAGGCAATGTTCTCCGAATCGGCAGACTGGCACTCGAGTCATCCCCAGTCCGGTTTGTGTCTGCATGTACCCCGGGTGGCCGGCGTGGTGGCAGTCGAGGCACCGGGGGATCCTCTTGGGCCTCGTAGCGTGGAGGTGGGTCGCTAGGATGTGGAGACGAAGTAGGCCGTGGAGGTTGGGTGGGACGAGGAGGTTGACTCGGCCGTGCATGCTGACTTGGAGGAGAAGGAACGGGTGGTTTGGACCCCGGTAGCGATATTTTGGAGCTCAATCGGGCAGATAGGCTCCCAAAGCTCCTCTTACTGCTAATCGTAGGCCTCGGGGGCGGCTCCAAGCTAGCTTGCTCTTTTGATCGGCGCGGAGGAAGGGCAGGCAGTTCTGCCTCGCCCCATGCAGGAGCCTTGATGCGGTTGTTCCCAGTAGAGTTCACCGAGGTTGTCGAGGCGCCTCGCCCCGCAGTTGTCGCTGTTGACGTTGTCGAATGTGACGCATCGGAAGTGACCGATTCAAGGGATGGCCGACGCTTTTGGTCCGTCGCTCTACGCGGTGGCAACGCAGGGCGAGCGGGGGTCGGGGGAGGCAGGCGATCTGATTTTCGCGTGGGCAATGGCGGAGGGACTTTTGGCTTTGGTTTCACTTCAGGCCGGAGAGTTTCCATTGGAGGCGGCCGCAGGACCGGCCTCTGGGTTCTGTCGTCTGCGGGTTCATTTCCGACAGACGCTCGATCCACCACAGAGCCGACTGCATCATATGAGGGAGGGTTGTTGGCTGACGCGCTCCGTTCGGGGGTCGGGCGGAATGATGGCCCAGGGCCTCCCGGTGGGCGGGCCAGTTGTGACTGGTTGAGGGCGGCGATCCGTTGCTGGATAGAATTCAACTGAGGATCCTCGGCCATGGTGCTTGAGTATATAATAAGGGAAAAGTCGAGACGTGTCTAGATAAATTAGACAGCTCTAGCTTAGGTACCACGTCCTTGGCTTGGCGGGGGCGAAAGTAGCCTTGTCGGACTCTGAAACACCTAGGATAATCATGCAAATACGAATATTGCTGATAATTGGTTCAGCTACTAGAATCCCCGCGAGAACGGGGAAATTCCAGTGCATAAGAAAGAAAGAGAAAACAATAATTATTGGGAGGCTCAATTAAAGAGGGGTCAGCCCTGCCACGTACGGAGTACCCATGGATCCAGATCTATATTTGGAACACCAGGTACCTGGAGTAAATAGCACACACAATATACATCTACAATATAAGAATTAGAGGTATTGCAAACAGAAGAGGTTCGAATGTATTTCCAGAATATCATTTGGACTCCCAAACGCCTTAAGCCGGTGAAGCCCTCATCTGGAACACGAAAAAAAAAAAGAGAAAGAGAAAGGAAAACTAGGTACGTTGAGAGATGTTGAAGGATGAAGATGAAGCAAGAAAATGACAAGGAGAAGGGTAGCAGTTAAAAAATAACAAGCCTCGAGATCTCCGACTGATAGTCTGCAACCTGTTCAGAAGAGCCCGAGGCTGTGATACAAACATAGGAAAGGTCAGGTACATCGTTGGAGAAAGGAAAGGGAAATTCACAAAGTGGTAAAGCCGTGAGGGTAGAGGGCCAGCGTCGATCATCAGCAGCGTCACTTCGTCCCAATGTACATCATCGTCAGGGCAAACGCGCAATTCTTAGACATTCTTGTAGAGGAGCAGGGGCTCGCCAATATTCTCGATCTCCGGAATGGTACACTTTAGATCGAATGCCTTGGCTAGAACGATCTTGAAGATCTGCAGTGGGTCAGCATGTGTCCTATCAAACTTGGAATAAGTCGAGTAGGATATGAATCGCTGCAACATACCTTTTGCACATTGATGCTGTGACTGGTGCTGCTAAATATCAGACTAGCCTTCATCGCTTTGGCAAATCGCTTGGCCTGCAATATGTTAGCTGCTGCGGGAAAATCTACGAGTATCGCCAAATACCTGAATAGAGATCTCTTCCTGATCCTCACGGGGGAAGTTCACAAAGTGATCATATTTGGTGCCCACCAGGAAGGGAATGGCTGTCTTGTTGAAGCCACGTCCCTGGCGATACCACTCCTTGATCGAGTTCAATGTACTCTTCCGAGTGAGATCAAACATGAAAAGAATTGCAACGGCATCATTACAGACAAGCGGTAGCATATTAACAAACTCGCGCTGGCCACCAAGATCCCAAATCGAGAAGGTGATTTCAGTATTGCGAATTGAGATTGTCTTCTCCATAAAGTTGACACCTAGACAAGTTCTCAGTCAGAAAGAACATACCTACTGAGTGGATACAAATTCGACTTACCCAATGTCTGGATGTAATCCTCATCCCAGCTGCCCTCGACGTACTTGACCATCAAGCTGGTCTTTCCGATCTGCGCATCGCCCACCATGCCAACTTTAATCACCACGCTGTTCTTGTTAGCCTGGGAGGCTTGACGCTGGCTGGCGTCTTGCTGCTGCAACTGGGAAACACCAGCCGCACGCTCTGGGCCACTGGAGAGTCCAGACCCGGGCCTAGAGTTGGGAACAGGGAGGGGGTGGTGGCTGAGCAATGGAGATGAGTTCTGCCGGGACTGGTCGGTATCCTGGGCGGCATATTCGGGGGCAGATTGATGAAAGTCGGTCGATCGGGAGTGATAATGCGCCTTCGAGTCGCTGTTGTAGCCATTGTTGATGGCGGCACGGCTGATTGTGTGGTCGGAAGCCGGCTCTTCCACATTGACCGAGACAGGCGCAGGCTGTTCCAGAGATTGACCTAGAGGTTGTTCGAGAGGCTGCTCCAAAGGCTGCTCGGGCGGGATTTCCTGTCCCTGTCCGTGTGCTTGCTCGTGTGCCCGTTGCGTCTGATCCTCTGGGGCAATCTGCTCAGATTCGGCAACGGCAGGAACAGCGGGCGCTTCCACCCCAGGGGCGCCAAGAGGCTCAAAATTAGGCTTATTGAACTCCATGACGTTTCAAGATCGGTTTCGGTGTAGAATTCAGAGATGCAACCTGTCAAACAAGTCCCTGGCTGTCAGCATATACATGCTAGATGGAAGATTTCAGGAGGTGACTGACCAATATCACAAACCTTAGGCTGAAATTCCAGCGCAATCTAGCGAGATTGCATGTGTATTGCCTCAAAGGATTGTTTTGGGAAAAATTGAAGGAGCCGAGAGCTGTGTTGATTCTCGGGAGTTCAAGCGGACAAGGGTTGTCCCTGAGTAAACAGACCGAATTTGGGGGGGCGCGACGAAAGTCCGAATCAAAGCAAACAAATGCAGGAACCAGGCTGGAAACGAATGTCAAGTATGTGATTCCTTCGAAACAGGAGGGCCCAGGCACATAAATAAGAACGTCAAGGCTTCTCAGGTACCTTCAGCTCGAGGCGGGCAACTGGGATCTGACGCTAAACCACGATAGGTTTAGCGCCACTCCCACGCTGTTGCCAAAATTTACGGAAAAAAAAGTTCTTATCGCACATCCCCCCTCCTCGGTCTCGGCACTCTTATAATTAACACTTTTCCACGGATTTCAAGATGTCCAAGAGAAGTGCTGAAGTGGACGAGCAGACCGCCGCCCTCAAGGCTGGCGAGCGGCCAATTTCAGATGCCCCGATGGACGAGGCGGGGGAGTTCGAAGACGAGTTTGAGGATGAATTCGAGAGTGAAGATGAGATCCTAGAAGCCGGAGTGGATGGTCGCCCAGATGCTGAGCGCGAGGAAGAAGAGAAGGGTGCGCGTTATTTATGGAATCTTCAAATTTGTTCAACCTGAACTGACCTATTTTCAATCTTATAGAAGCTATGGATGTCGACAAGGAGACTTTCATTCCTGGACGAACAAAATTGGCTCCTGGAGAGACTCTATCGCCCGATCCCTCCACCTACGATATGCTTCACACACTCAGCACACCATGGCCATGCCTTTCCTTCGATATTGTGCGCGATTCGCTCGGTGATAACCGCAGAACTTACCCTGCTACTGTCTACGCTGTTACTGGTACACAAGCCGAGGGATCGAAATCTAAGGACAACGAACTCATGGTTCTCAAGATGAGCGGCCTCAGCAAGATGGAGAGGGAAGGCGAGGATTCAGAGAGCGATTCGGACGACGACGACATGGGTGAACCCATTCTCGAGCACAAGTCGATCCCGCTGGGCTCAACAACGAACCGCATTCGTACCCACCAGACCCCCTCCCAGTCCGGTGATTACTCCAAGCCCCCGCAGACCCTTACCGCGACCTGGCTTGAGAACTCGCAAGTCGTCATTCACGATGTTACCGCCCACCTTTCCAGCTTTGATGTTCCCGGCACTATTCTTCCCCCTTCCGCATCTAAGCCTCTTTCGACCCTGCGCATGCACAAGACCGAAGGATATGCATTGGACTGGTCTCCGCTCCAGCCTCTTGGAAAGCTGTTGACCGGTGACAATGACGGATTGATCTATGCTACCACTCGTACCGAAGGTGGTGGCTGGGTTACCGACACCCGGCCGTTCACCGGCCACGCTTCTTCAATTGAGGAATTGCAGTGGTCTCCCAACGAGCGCAATGTGTTTGCATCCGCTAGCAGTGACGGTAGCGTTAAGGTCTGGGATGTGCGATCGAAGTCGCGTAAGCCCGCTGTGGACGTCCAGGTCTCCAACACCGACGTGAACGTTATGAGCTGGTCTAACCAGACCGCTCACCTTTTGGCTACTGGCGCCGATGATGGACAGTGGGCAGTCTGGGATTTGCGTCACTGGAAGCCCAATGCCTCGGCGCCTTCTGCTCAGATCAAATCTACCCCCGTTGCATCATTCGACTTCCACAAGGAGCCGATTACCACTATCGAATGGCACCCATCAGACGACAGTGTGGTGGCTGTTGGCTCTGCAGACAACACTGTCACACTTTGGGATCTTGCTGTCGAGCTGGATGACGAAGAAAGCCGCCAGGCCAACATGGCAGACATTCCTTCGCAACTGTTGTTCGTGCACTACATGGAGTCTGTCAAGGAACTCCACTGGCAGGCACAGATGCCTGGTACGCTCATGGCGACCGGCAGCAGTGGATTCAGGTATGTTATATTCTTGATAATGGGACGTGAACCAAGCTAACCAGCTCCGTTTTATAGTGTTTTCAAGACGATCAGTGTCTAGACGAAGAAAATGTATCTACGCTCCGACTGACTCGGGAATTTCATGTGCCATGTCTTGCTCATATACCATTTAAATTCTGTGGATTTTTTGCTCCTCAATATCCTTATGCTCGGAGTTAGACCCTTTCCTTCAGATGGTTAGGGTGGGTGAAGAAAAAGATTTTGTCTTTATATCTGGCATAGTAAATAGACCTCTTTTCGCGAAATTCCTGGGCAATAATTCACTCCCGACTTTTCTATGCGTAAGCCTGTGGTGTTGATGTACATTCCTCCAGTCAACAGCGGAATTAGGATCAAGAGATTCCGCCTCTGGAGGGGCACAATCTGCAGTGCGAAACATCAGCAGAGCAGCGGAAAATACATATCAATACTACTTCCACGGATTTACCCAGATAGCTACGTAAGTGTTTATCCTCGCCTATTAACACAAATGTACAAGGTATTAGCAGGGATAACCTGCGCCTATAGAAAGTCACTAAACAGGATGGCCCGTGTCAGATCGCCAATGCGCCATTAAATACTACATATTACATACATACATATGCAGCCTATTGTATGTGACGTGACCTAGCACATATCACAGGTCGCCTTTCGGCGCAAGTTGGCCTGGGGCCGAGTCGGGTGCGACCAATGGGCCAGTCGGGTCAATGATCCTCCAGGGCTGCGTTGGTTAGTGGCTAGTAGTGTACGAAGTAGCCGCGAATATTTTTCTTTGTTTATTAGGTTCTATGTGGAAATATATCGATGCCACTCGGAAACACAGAATATATAAGTGGTACAATATACATTAGAGTCCAAGGTCGCGAAGATGTTGGGAGATCCACCTCTGCTGTGCATTGTGGTAATGTGGGATGTTTTCTTTGCGCTGTTAATGCGAAAAGACCCACTCAACGCTATATTGAACATTTATCGTATGGATAGTGGGATGCCATGGCACCAGTGCATATGGAGGCTGTGGAGTGGATTGACGCTCTAGGTATGACATGCATGAATTCGAATGGAGACTGTTGAACGCATTTCAATGTCAGACAGTTTTGACTGTTGTGCTTGTGTTGCTCGGCACGAGACATCGGAATCAGTTGAGAAGTACATGTATATTGGCGTGTCTGTAGTGTCTACATCTTGAGAGTGGCCATACATTTTGAAGCAGGGTGTATACTTACATAGGTATGTACATAAGTGACTCCAAAGCTGACTGCATACTACGCAAGGTACCTCACGCTAGAAAACCAATCGATCTGATCTACCGGCCAAGTCTGCTCCTATCCAATCCGCTTAAGACTGTATTCACTTTCTCCCTCGTCATCGTGCTTGGGATAAATACCGCTAATGCACGCCCGAGCCAGTCTGGTCAATCATATCAGATCTAACTGCTCTCGCGTTGGCGTTAGCAAAGTAGAAACAGAAACAGGCTAAAACAGCTCCATTTTTACATCGGTTGTTCTCCGGTCAAAATCTCTCCGATATCAATTTGTCAGGTCCAGCCTCTTTCTTTTCTCTTATCGGAGAAATCGCGCGGTTTATTCCGCCTATCGGTAATTTCAACGTAAAGTACGAAGTATTGAAAGACCATATGACTCCAAGTACAAGGGTTGTCTAGTCCACATCCTATCGAGCATATGATGTTACATTCGATATCGGTGTGCATCTTACTGGATACTCCGTACTGGATCCAACTAAATATAAACATCTTCATGTCTGATATTAGCGCTGGATAAACTCTAGTACTCGCCACAAATGCTTCTCATTTCCTTGATGAAAATGCACTGTTCCTAGGTAGGTCCGAACACTCTGACGCAGCCGTACAATTGGCAGCTCGCATCCTGTATGATCCGACCTTATACCCACACTAAACTCTGATCGTCCACGCAGGGACTCCGGCCATCCAGTCAGACTGCGTGTTGGAGCGCCTGTCCATGCGCTGGGAAATCCTTTCCCGACTATTACTGCTGCATAGGAGGCAGCTGTTGCGATCTGCATCCGAGGTAGTATTGCTACTTACATGTACTCCGTACTCCGTTCTGCCCGGAGACATAACGTTACTACGCAGTACAGTATATATAAATCTTGATAGCTATAAGGCGTTATTTGTTATCGTTAATATACTGTAGTCATAATATCGACCATGCCGTATCAGCTCCCTTGTGCTATCAGGACCCGTACGTTATCCACGCACTGCACAAGTGGACAATAATAATTCCAAGGACTGCCTGTAATTTCTTTCTCCAATTTCTCCATAGCTCGCGGGAGCTCCACTAGTCTCCGTATCTTCCGCTATCCACTATACTGCGATGAATTCTTATTGCTTGGATTTCGATTGCGTGTTTCAAATAAATATGTGGTTGGCCAGTTGATCGTGATCGTGTGCGACAATTGACGCCTTTGGTCCTGACCGGGATATATTTTTGTTAATTGCCGTTATCCACGTCTTGGGTCCTCGTATGCCCCAACGCTGATCATCCGTGCCGTGCTGTCACCCCATGCCGCTCGATCTGGCAGTATTTACTTTTGGTCTTCACAAATTAAAAAGGCTATCAAATGTTACAAATATGTTAAAATATGGTAGGTCCGGTTGATTAAACCGAACCATTCTTGTCTGGCTTGCTATCCATTAACGGTTTCATTTTAGGCCTACAATGACGGAGGCGAGACAACTCAGAGCCTCAGGAGACTAGACAGAGTCACGTAGGAGGCGGATTAACAACTAGGTGCATCAATATTCTTCTTCGGTTTAATCTGCTTACATTAAAGTCAATTGGGCAGGGAATCTACAATGTTTATCTAGACTGTTAAGGTCAAGCCAATGACGCCTTATCTCTGTACAAAAGAGTATTCTTCACAGATAATAAACCACACAACCGGGTAGTGATACCCGGTAAGGACTAAAACGAAAAAGAAACATTGAAGGCACGGCCTAAAGTCCGATCAGGGGTGTAAATTCCGCCATCCCGCGTTGATACCAGCACTGGCCACTTGGCCCCCGTGACAGGGCTAGGGTGTGCGCGCTTCGGAGAATTTATGTGGGCATTTCGTGCCTCTCCAACATAGACATTGCCTGAGCCGGTGTATCATCTGTAATTTATTTGTCTTGAGTGTTACTAAAACATGACGGGGTGGAAAACGTGTATACACCCGTCTTAATACTTGATATGCGTTGTACATATGGTACAGAGAACCGCGAAGCGCGGTTACGCAATAACGTTTGATGGACTCGGCGCTCGATATTGGCTAGTGTGGATTCAAGGATGTCCCTGCTGGCTGGTTTACGATGTATACCGTAGCCTCTAGTGTATTGCCTAGGTGTACTCCGTACTCCGTACATATGTATACATTGTATGATCAGAGTCAATGGCGTCTGCCCCTGACTTACTGCCCGAGCTCATGACAAAGCAATGACCTTTTTAATGTGTTGGACCTGCATCAGAAGGTTGGCCGGAGCTGGCGGATGTCAGGGCAAGACTGTTTCCTGAGCATGAGATCCGTCTAATTAGGTTAGATGGCCCGTCGTCATTTACATTTACGAGCAGCCTCGCTGGGTTGCGTAACATCGTGTTAGCTATGTTCAACACCGATGAACTGTGTTTGGGGTTTGTTGTACGATGCTTCAAATCCCTAGGTAAGACATGTCTTTGCTAGAAGAAAAAAATCGCGCTGGTTCATCTAAGGAGTTAGGGGTATACTCTGTGGCTCGCTGTCAGAAATATCGCACATTGCTCACGGGGTCTCAACACGGCAATTATATTGCTATGGCTAAAGTCCCTTTTCATCTAAACGTGCATGGAAGCATACAGACTATTGGAAATTGGTCGGATGCCTTTAGGTATGTCAACGTTCTTAAGGGGAAGCTCAGACAGACCCTTGAGTTGCAGCTTATTTACTCATCCACCTAGGGGATTGGCCAGTGACATCTTAACAGCCCGGATCAACCCCAGCATCAACACAACTTAAGAGACAGCTCACTGCATTGGAGCTTAGAAGGGTGGCTTACGGCACTGCTGTTTCATTTGTCACTCGACCACCCTTGACTCATCTCGGGTCACCTGCAGCTTCCTTAGACTCGCTCTAGTGTGCTAATTTGACTAGTGTATTGTCCAAGTCCGGGGATTCTGCAAAGATGTCCGTGCGACCAAATTGCGAGCCTATAACGTATTCCAATGGCGAAGTTCGGAAAAAAGAGAGACTTTGGGAGCGAGTCGATAAATAATCCTTTATTTTCTGTGTGACCTCTGCTCTCTTTGTCCATATCCAAGTCAATTTAGTCAATGATCCAAGGGTTGGGCCAGCACCGAAATACTGGATCTCGTCATAACCCCAGATTCGACACCGATCCAATGGTCGGCTGCACGCCTAATAGGCTAGAGTATCCTCGTTCCGTGCGACCAAACTCAAAATGACGTGGCGCAACGTGCGCAATGAGTTCATACAGCGACGGGAATGGGGATTCTAGAAAACGCTCAGGGGGCAGATTCCGGGGAAGGCAAATTAAAAGTCTGGGGGAGCCCAAAAAAAAAAAGAAAAAAAAAAGGAGCCAATATATTTCCAATGGTCCCTTTCAAATTACGTTCGCCACTTTGAGACCATGTGCTATAAGGAACCGGAGGATATCCCTTGCCGGCACGTCCAATTGTAGAACAGCCGCATGTCCTATTCCGTTTTATGGTCTCTCTGGGGTTGGGAAATCCCCCACACGAACCCTTTTTTTTTTTGACTCTCCCCCACAAAAATGGCGCATGGCCTCTTTTTTGCGGATCTTTCCGCTGAATCATACCCGGACACTCCGCCCCCTTGGTTTTCCTCTTGGAAATGAGTAAAATGAAAAATAAAAATAAAAACTGAAACCAGAACCTGTCACGAGGTCCTGCCGCCTACATGATTATATACTACATATATATTACCATTATTATAAACGTGTATGGACTTGTTATTCTCAGTAACACTCGGGCCCACTCCGATACTTTAGAGATTAAATAATTATAAAACAACATGGACAATTTGGTTAGCGCAGCGTATTAGTTATATACGGAATACGGAGTATCCCAATGTACACTACAGTACCAGTGATCATAAGTTACTCCAATTTTAATCCATGGATATCATAATAACAGCCCAAATTCCCAAATTCCTTTCTGAAACAAAACATTCTTCAATTGCATTCCACATCACATCAAAGCTGTTTCAAAGAGGATGTAAAATGGTACCTAAATAGCACAATACTAGTGAAGTCTGGCGTTACGCCACTAATCCCGAGGAGGCAAGTACGTCTCCACTGGAGACCAATGAATTTCGTTGATAACCAGAGTCAGGAACTGGTGGGCATCGAGTTGAACGTGCGTGGGCATAAGTTCCAGTCTACGCCGCATTTGGTATGACCCTAGTTAATCGTGGGGGCATCATTGGCAGACACGGCCAGCCCGTGTGTCTGGGGTCCACCATCTGCTCTCTGTATCGGTACCGTCCGCTGGCTCCTCTACCACTTGTCTGATTGTCTGGTTGTCTGGGCCTGACATCGCCCTGCTTTGGTAGTTGCCTCGTATGTACCTTCGGTGTACCTTTGCCCTCGGACCCCCTTATCGTCAGTACCTCCACTGTACTTACTCCACTGTACTTCCCGGCTCGCTCTCTACCCGCCACTACTGCCACTACCCCAACGGTGTATGTAAGTACCCTGGCCCAGGTACCTCTGCTGTAGAACGACTCTGAATACTCCAACCTTCGGAGGCAATTTCGAACTTCCCAACTACTTCACCTCTCCTGCCCATCCTCTTCTTTTTTTCCCCAACAACTTCGCTTTCCCAGTTCTGTGGTTTCTTTGCTTATCGACAATTGCCTATCTGCACTCCATCGGTTATCTCCGGCTTATCCAACTTCCTCCGAGTTGCGAGATCAATTCCCTCAATGGATGCCCGAGTTTAAAGCATCCAAAGTCACTGCTCTAGCTCCGCCAGTTTGATGTGAGTGATCTGGTCAAAGTGCTATGTCCGAGCATCATTCATGTTAGTTCGGTTCGCTGATGTTTCCGACCTCCCCAAACAGACGTCAGCGCTAGGCTCCATATCCCCCATACCCGTCCCAGGTCCCCATATCTTGCATTTAGTCGCAACTCATCCAACACTATCTTCCTGGGTACGCAGCGACCTTCGATAGACCAACTGTAAATTTGTTTCCCTTATTGGTGGGTCCTCATTCATCTATCTCACGGCAAGGTTCCTGATAGCCTGCCTCGGTACCTTGGGTCGTTGTGATAGCACCCTCTACGCATCATACGAGACAAATGCTGACTTGATGTCATTTGGATGGAACAGTCGTCGATGCGGCACATTGTACAAATTTGAAACCTCAAATATCGTGCAGACGCGATCTTCGGTCAATCATAAGATTGACGCAACCTCTCTCCCTTAGCAATTTCCCGCACGTCGCAAACTTCCCCCTCCAAGGCCAGTGGTCGACACTCTGGTCTTTGAGGAGTTTTTGAAGACTAGGATGCTATTGGATGCTATGGTCGGACAAGATCGGGACCATAGCCCAAAAGTGGTGGACCTTGCCAGTATCCACGAGATTCCGGGAAATATGCCTGGTGAGTTTGGCTGAGACAACTCCCTGTGTGCAATTCTTACCCATATCTCTGTAGCTCCAAAGGACTCAAAGAAGCAGACCGACCTGAATGGTCAAACGGGTGCCAATGGCAACATTCCGCCCCCTAAAACAGACAAGCCTCGGCCCCACGTCTGCACCACCTGCGGTCGCTCGTTTGCGCGCTTGGAGCACCTCAAGCGCCATGAGCGCTCCCACACAAAGGAAAAACCATTCGAGTGTCCGGACTGCGCCCGGTGCTTCGCTCGGCGGGATCTGCTCCTGCGCCACCAGCAGAAGCTACACATGACCACCACGCCGTCTTCTCGACCGAAAAACGGTCGCCGTGAGAGCACTGGCGCCGCACCCGGTGCTAACCGGGTCCGCAAGAACTCCATTGCCAATAGTTCATCTTCTTCGATGCGCCCGAGGGCCAACACCATCAGCCACGTTGACGGGGCGGCCTTGGGTATCCCCGGTGCCGGTAATCCGTCATCTGCGCCCACTCCATCGGGTCACACATATCACCCCAGCCTTAGTTCCTCAGTTGGCTCAAGTATGGACTATAGGGGATTCGGATCTGGACACCCTTCAATGAACGGCCTTTCCAAGATCGAAACTTCCGGACTCCCCATGGACATGTCCGGAGGACTTCGGACTGCTCCCGTGTATGGGAGCTTTGATACGGGCATCGATGGCATGCTGATGGGTCACGGTAGCACCATCAACCCAGCGCAATTGCACTTTGCAGGATCCCCGCAAGGCTTCAACGATTCGCCCTCGTCTCCGTTCGGCCACTATCACAATGGACTCCCATCCTCTGCGGATCCGATGATGGATGAGGAGATGCACTTTGACTGGATGAGCGGGTTTGACACAGGTGTGGTTATGGGAAATGGCAATGACTCGGTTGTTGATGAGTCTTCGCCATCAGCAATGAGCACTGGTAGCCAGAGCGGAATCAGCGAGGCCATGCTGGATGGCCCGAATCGCATTCCCATCTCCAATGGGTGGCATAACCCGTTCCCTGCGCACCACCCGGCCAACCAGTTCGCGATCGATTTTTCCCCGACGACGTTGAATGATCTGGGGATTCCCCCGGAGACGGTGTCGCCTAAGTCTCTAATGGCCCAGAATCCGTTTTCTGAGACGTATGCCACTCCTCCATCGATGACCTCGGTCGGCCAGCCCATCATGGGAGGACATTCGCAGAGTATGTTTTCCTCTCTGGCAACAAACGGAGAATCTCCTAATCCTCTCAACGTTCCTTTCCCGAATAGTGCCCTACGAAATGAACATTCACCAGTCTCAACGGATACATTTACAGACTCCACACGACAGGCTCTATTAGCGAGCATGTCGACCCCGACTGGCTTCAATCATCGCAAGTATTCCCAGCCCGCAAGTGGACTTCTAAACAGTCGTGAGTTGTTCGCCCGTTCGACCGGCTTCAACAGCTCCGGTCAACTGCCCAGCACCTCAGATTTGCAGCGGTACATCTCGGCCTACATCACCTACTTCCACCCCCACATCCCGTTTCTCCATATCCCCACCCTCAATTTCCAAGCTCCCCAGTACACGAACAACCTGCGCACGCCAAGCGGACACCTCAATCTCAGCTCGACCGGTGTCGCTGGAGGCGGGGGTTGTCTGATCCTCTCCATGGCAGCTATCGGTGCCCTTTACGAATACGAATCTGCCGCCTCCAAGGATCTCTTCGACGCCGCGAAAAAGATGATTCAGTTATATCTCGAAGAACGACGAAAGGCCGACATGTCTGCTGCTCTGAATCGTTCACATTCCTCCCGCGATAGCTCCGTCCACAATACCCCACTTTGGCTGGTGCAGGCAATGCTTCTGAACGTAATATACGGCCACACTTGCGGTGACAAGACGTCGGCAGATATTGCTAGCACACACTGTGCTGCTTTGGTCAGCCTTGCGCGCGCAGCCGAATTGACACATCACTTGGATCCCAAGAACTTGCCGCAAGACCATCTCGTTGCTGGTACCAACGGAAATGATTCTCCTGATGACTCAGAAAACTGGATGTCTTCGTCGTTTAGTCAACCGAAAGAGCGTCGAGACTGGCTGAATTGGAAGATTGTAGAGGAGAGGAAACGTACCCTCTATGCTATCTTTGTTCTTTCCAGCTTCCTGGTCTCCGCCTACAACCATGCACCTGCACTCACAAATTCGGAAATCCGCCTTGATCTTCCCTGTGAAGAGGATCTCTGGGCGGCCGAATCACCTCAGGCGTGGAAGCAGATGGGTGGTCAAACCGCCTCGAAGAAGACTTTGTCCTTCTCTGCTGCTTTGACGTCTCTTCTGACCGCCAGCCAACGAGAGCAGAGTCAATCGGCGAATCTGTTCTACAACTCCGACGATCTGTCCAATTCTGAAAACCGCCCTAGTACTTTCGGCTGCCTGGTACTTATCTACTCACTACACAACTACATCTGGGAAACCCGCCAACGGCACATGGGCCGGCAATGGACCGCCCAGGAGACAGACGCTATGCAATCCCACATCGAGCCCGCTCTACGCGCATGGCAGGCGGCATGGGCCAGCAACCCTGTCCACAGCCTAGAGCGACCGAATCCGTTCGGGGCTGGACCTTTGTCTGCAGACAGCATCCCCCTACTAGATTTAGCCTATGTTCGTTTGTTCGTCAACCTAGGTCGTTGCAAAGAGGCATTCTGGCAACGCGATTGGAATGGCATGGCGGATGAGCTCGCACGCGGCACTGAGATTTTCCAGCACCCAGATGCTGCGATGAACGACGTTGTGGATCCGTCTCTCACGGGTCACATTGACACGAGACGAGACTCCATCGCAGATCTAGGAGTATCAGATCTAGCGATATCGAAGACACCGACACAAGACGAGCCGATGCAGACACTATCCAACATCTACAAGATTGGCCAATCCAAGCGTGAAAAGCACCTACGGAAAGCCGCGTTCTACGCAGCGGATTCCATCTCTATGTCCGATCGTCTTGGTAATACCTTTGCCGAGTTCTCGTCGCGTGAACTACCCATGCAGTGCGCCTTGTGTGCTTTCGATTGTGCACAGGTGCTGGCCGAGTGGATCACCACCGTTCAAGAACGGGTGGGCCCCTACCTTGGTATACTTGGCCGCGACGATGTCGATTTGACTCAAGTACCTGGAGTCATGCTACTAGAAGACGAGGATTGCAAGCTGGTCGATAAGATCAAGGAGATCTTGGGGAGTATTGAGATGAAAATGCAGCGCCACTTCCAAAATGGAAATTCCATGTCCGCGCTAAGTGCCGTGCAACGGTTGCCCAGTCTTGTGGAAGGGGGATACGGATGTAAAATATTGATTGCGACAGCCAGTATCTTGGAACGAGCTGCTGTCTGGCCAGGTTAGTATCCCCGATTCCCAAAATCTCACAAACCAGAATGCTTCTCTAACACCCATCCGCAGTGACGAAACTGATGGCCCGTTCTTTGGAAGCCCAAGCCATGCGAATGAAGGAGCGTACCGAGCACTCCGTGATGATGACCCCTTAATGACCACCACACCGTCCCTCTATTACCTTGTTTGAATGCCCAATGTTCGATCTATATTTATTTCCCCCATCTCCTCAACTCCTGTTTCCCGTTCGCGTCCGTGTATCATGAATAAATAATCAAAGGCAACAACATCCCCTCCATTACATCGAAGCATGTGTATCTGCACCAATAACCTGCACCCGTTCCCTCCGGCTTTATTCGCACATGCGTATCGCCTTTGATACACTTTGATACCCTGCTTGAGACTTTGATTCTGTGTCATAGACAAATTGCCTGCTCATGTCATGTCATTTCCCCGACTTGCTAGCGTTATTGTTTTGCTTGTATCACCCTGACCCGGGTCCTTGCTGTGCTCTGATGATTCAAGTGGAGTGTTTTCTACTTATTTCTTTCTCGACTTGCTGATTTCGGTCGAGGGTGAGATTTATTTCTTTTCTTTTTCCCTTTGCCTGTGCGGTGTTTGATTACCCAGAGTTTTACTTCGTGTGAATATGATTTACCTTCTCTTAAATGTCCGTTGTTATAGGAATACGTAGACTGCTACACCACAATCTATATATGCTAGTATGAGTATGTAGTTGGCCGCGGAAATGGCCCCTGTCTTCAGCATTTAACTAGTGGTCCAAGCGCTCTGTAACCACCCAAGACTACGGGTTGCTATTTGGGTTGCTTGTGCATTTTCTCCGCACCGCTTCACTCAGTCTCCGACACACTCAAAAGAAATCTTTAAACCAAACTCATACTAAGAGAAAGACTGATTCTACAATACCCAGCACGCTGTACGGTTCTTGGACGAAAATATGGAAGTGGAACACTAGTTTGCTTCCGAGGCAACCTGTGGACAACCCCGGTGGTAGAATATCCGGTACATACATCTGCCTGGTGTCAATCGCATATGGGCAACCTACCTCTGCACCGGGAATGAATACCACCTCCGAGAATCTCCCCGAAACCCCTCTATCGCAGCGTCCGACTCCCGCGGCTTCTCCACCCAACAATTAATCTCAGCTCAGCTCGAAACCCAACCCAATGCCCTATCCGCGGCCCGTCTCCCCGATTTCCCTCGAAACATGCCCGCCTCCGCCCTCCGAGATAGATTCGGATGATCTGATTGCCTCGGATGACGAGCTGGATGACGTTGCCCGAGCTGCAAAGCGTCAGCGGGTCGAGAAGTTGGCGCAGTCTTATCTGGAGGGCAGACCACTATTGATTCTCTCTGCGTCGCTCCGAGGCCCGTTCAATGAGGGATGGGTCAATCCATGGAAGAAGAATAGGACACGGGAGAGTGGCGGACCAGCGAGGACCCGGCAGATAAATGTCCCCGAGCGGGTGGTCCAGGAAACTGATTTGCGGGCTCCGAAGTACCGAGAAGGTCTATCGGTTGGTACTCGTCGCCCGGAGATTCCTGCGACATCGTGCAACTCTCCAAGGACCTCGGTGCAAACTGGGGATCGTTCTTCGCCCTCTAAATCGCCACACAGACAATCCAAGGAACCAACCCCGCGACGATCTCCCACCAAATCGAAGCAACCGCCGTCGTCGACAGTTGACGATCATTCAATAATGCCGCCTAGGACAGTGGACTGGCTGAAGAAGGATCGAAAGCTCATGAATTTCACCAAGTTTGAACCGCCGAGTTCGCCAACAATATCTGTGGCTTCTCGTCAGTCAGATAAAGCTCGTCGACCCATGCCGCGCTCTGTTCGAGTCCAGGTCCCACAGACGCCGGGGTCACCAATGAAATTTCCTCCTATGAAAGCTGTGGCGGCGAAGACAGACCAGGGTGCTCGTATGAATTTGAAGGAGCACCCATCCCCACGGTCGAATCCATTGGGCGCCTCAAATTTACCCAAGGTTCCATCCGTTCCCAAACTATCGCCTTTCGAACAATATCATCAATCCCATTTGCCGCAGGAAGCATCTCTCCGAATCGTTAATTCTTCCTCTCAGCTGCCGAGGTTTGAATATCGGAGGTGGCTCCGTCAGCATTCGAGTCAACAGGAGAAGACATCTCCCATGCAAGATGAAAGTATATTGCAAGAAGAGACTTTCTTGCAGGAGGACAGCCCCCTGAAAGAAAAATCCACAGTCGATCCCGCACCCGCCAGTCCTAGTCCAGCTAGGGATCAAGCATTGGATTCTGCTGAACCCGAGCCTGAACACTCGGCCCCTGAAGAAATAGCAGTTCATAATGAGGAACCCATGAAGAACGATTCAAGCCACAAAACTTTGTCGAAAGAAACAAGGTTCGCAGAAGAGGAAGATCTCATAGAGAGCAACCTTGCGGCGAGTCAGGTCGCAGCGGAACTTGATGCTGTGAACGAGGAAGATACAGCGACATTACAAAACACAGATATCACTGAACCAATCGAACACAACACCTACGATGATCTCCCTTCTGCCCAGCAAGTGCCACCACCTTTAGGAGTTTCAGATCGGGTAACATCATTGCACTCGACGGCTTTGCCGAGAGAAAATTCAGGGCTAGACTCACCCTCAAGCCATGATACCCAGCTTTCGACCCAGGCTGCCCTTATACATGCTCAGAAATCCTTCCAAGACGACCTGGACAGTCCAGAATATTACAATCAACATACACCGAATCCGGACCGAGCAGTGCATTCACCCAATGCTTCGTATCACTCAGCAAATGTCACTCCATTCTACCGTCTAGAAGAGTCAATTCGACGTGATCTAGAGCGGAGTTCGAAATCCATGAACAAGGACGGGATGCCAGCAATGAGCACGCAATTCATGCTTGATGCAGCTACGCCTTTCAATTTCAGCACTGAGCAAGCTGGTCAAGATCGGAGCTTGAAACCTACGAACAGAAACATGACGCAAATGAATACGCAGTTCATGCTCGATGCAGCTACACCCTATGCTTTCAGCACGGAAAAGAGACAGCGTGCATCCCGGCCAGACTCAGGTTCACCAACAACGAGAAACTCCAAGAGGAAAAAGACGGTTAATACCGGAAGCCCCTCCCCCTCTACTAGGAGTCGATTAACATCTGTCGACAACGAAAATCACACTGCGGAATCCCAGTCAGGTGAAGATGAAGGAAGCCCACAGTCAGCGGCGCAACAGTTGGATCAGCAACCAACTTATCAATCTGCCACAGAGGTCGCGTCCTTTCCCCTCACCCTAAGCGGATCGGTGCCAACAACAGGCCAGGATGGGCAAGGTGTTCACCAAGGAATGGAGAGTTTTAACCTCAGTCAGGCAGTTGCAGATGCTGGTAGCTGGCTTCAGCAAAGTTTCGATTTCATGAAGGACAGCGCTCGGCCGAGTCAGCATCTCAAGGCGGTTCCTACCTCTGATGCACAGCCTTCCCCTATAAACATGGATCTATCTCAATAACGAGAGTTCCTTGATGCTATGACGACTATTTTTCTCTCTCCTTTTTGTTTCCCCATCATCCCATCATCAATAGCGTGTTGAAAGCTTCAGCTTAGCGAAGTTGATTCGCATCTCATAGTCCTAGCATATATCGGTACATTTTCTTTTAGCAATACATATTGGTTATGGTAATTGCATGCTTTACAGATGCAGACATGGGAAAAAAGCTACAACTTGCTCCAGAAACGAACAATCAATCATTTGGAGTAACAGAAAGTAAGAGAGAACGTCGTCCTGGCAGCCGTAGATCGACGTCAGGAACCAAGTGGCCCGAGCGCCAGCGGGGAGAGCTCCGAACCGCATCGTCACCTCCCACACATCTCAATGAATGGCGAGCCGAGATGGCGCTGACATCAGTAAGACGACCGGATTTCCTATTGATAGACCGCAGCTGACAGAACCAACAGTGGAAAGCATTCAACTTCATCGACGTGTCGCCGGTGAAGCTACCAGAGGACAGCTCCTCAATCTTCGATGTAAGGCCTCGACTTTCCGCTGTTCCAGCCCACAACATAGCTAACACTCACCCCTAGAGCGACCTCTCCAGTATCTGCACCGGCTCCGCGAACCTCTTCGTTGGTACTACCGATGGCTTCGTCCACATCGTCTCCTCAGCCTTCCGCATCGTGCGATCGTTCAAGGCTCACGATACCGGCTCCATCACGCACATGCGACAGATAAACGATACCGCTCTGCTAGTGACACTTGCGGAGGATCTATCCAACGAGCCGGTTCTGAAAGTCTGGGCTCTAGACACGGAGAAGAAAGATGGAGGCCCGCGGTGTCTGTCAACGGTCTCCGTTCAAAATGCCAGGAGGCAGTTCCCGGTGCGTTTACATCCGAAGCGGGAATAAACCCGGTCCAATACTTACTTACAGTGGTATAGATATCGGCTTTCGCGGCCGTCGATGACCTCTCACAGGTAGCAGTGGGTTTCGCGAACGGATCCGTGACGATCATCCGAGGCGACCTAATCCACGACCGAGGCGCGCGACAACGGATAGTATTCGAATCCGAGGAACCGATTACCGGTCTCGAAACGCAAACAGGCGCCGTTACAACCCTCTACATTTCAACAACGAGCCGTATCTTGACGTTGGTCATCGCCGGGCGAGGGCAGGGCCAGCCTGCGCGCGTTTTGGAAGATACGGGCTGCGGCTTGGGCTGCATGACTCTGGATAGAGAGGGCGGGGATATCCTCATTGCTCGGGAGGAGGCGATCTTTACATATGGGCCGCGGGGTCGTGGTGCGAGCTATGCGTTCGAGGGCCCGAAGACGTCTATTGATGCCTTTCGCGACTATGTGGCTCTCGTCTGTCCGCCCAAAGCTGGAACTGGCAAGTCGGATCCGCTAAGGAAGTACACTGCTAGTCCGGCGGAGGATATTTTTGGCACGACCACGTTCACTCTTCTCGATACTGATCTCAAGTTCATCGCGCATAGCGAAGCACTCGTGTCACCTATGAAACGTATTTTCATGGAATGGGGTGACTTGTTTCTTCTTACGACAGATGGAAAGGTATGTAGATGCTATAATGTTGTTTTGGTCTTTCTTTTAACCTGTTTTAGATCTTCCGTTATCGGGAAAAGACACTTCAGCAAAAGCTCGAAATCTTATACGAGCGCAATCTTTACATCCTTGCTATTAATCTTGCGCAAAAGATTGGGATTGATCCGCTACAACAGAATGCCATCTACCGCAAGTATGGTGACTTTTTGTACCAGAGAGGCGACTATGATACCGCTATGCAGCAGTATCTCCGGGCCATTGATAATACGGAACCTTCTCAGGTCATTCGCAAGGTTAGTAGGGATAGGGATTCGGTATTCTTCCTCTTACTAACTGTTGTTGCAGTACCTGGATACCCAACGTATTCACAACTTGATTGAGTACCTTGAAGAGCTACATGACCATGGCCGTGCCACGGTTGATCATACAACACTTCTTCTGAACTGCTACGCAAAGCTCAAAGACACAAGCAAGCTGGACTCGTTTATCAAAGCTCCTGGTGAGCTGAAATTCGATCTTGAAACTGCCATTGCAATGTGCCGCCAAGGCGGATACTATGAGCAAGCAGCCTACCTTGCAACAAAGCATGGCGAGAATGACATGGTCGTTGATATCCTAATCGAAGACTCCAAAAAGTACGCTGAGGCAGTGGAATACATTTGGCGGTTGGATCCCGAAGTGGTATGTCTCAATTGTGTCATCTGGAGGAACCCAGCTAATCGGTGCCAGGCCTATCACAATTTGATGAAGTACGCTCGAGTATTGCTGACACATTGCCCTGAGCGGACAGCAGAGCTGTTCAAGGTTTACTATTCTGGTCAGTACCGGCCACGCACGGAGGTAGAACAGTCATCAGAGCCCCAAGAACAGCCTACTAGCACAGTGCAAAGTCTTGCTGCGCTCCTTCCTTTGCGGTATATGCATGTTGGTACCCGCACACAACCTCCGGCTGAGACCCCCGAGACGGCGACAGATGAAGACAGGGTTGAAGAGACTCTGCCAGATTATGACATTCCCAAGCCGCGAACAGCCTTCTCTGCATTTGTGGATCACCCCAAAGAGTTCATCGATTTCCTCGAGACTTTGGTGCAGCAGGCGGACTTGAAGCAGGACGCCAAAGTCGATCTTTTCACAACACTGTTTGAAATGTACCTGGACACAGCAAAGGGGAAGAAGGATGCTGCCGAAAGAGAGGAATGGGAGACAAAGGCCAAGAAACTAATCGAAGGAAAAGACGTGAGTTATCCTGTCGCCCATTTATCGCCACTCATATCTAACCCGCCTAGATCCCGATCTCCACATCCAACGTGCTTCTCCTCTCGGACCTGTCCAATTTCAGGGAAGGATCCACTCTCGTCCGCGAGCAGGAAGGTCTCCGCCTGGACATTTTCCGTTCCTTCACATCAGCAAAGGATACACAGGGTGCCATCAAAGCGCTACGTCGGTACGGGCCCGACGAGCCTCAGCTCTACGTCGACGCACTGACATACTTCGCCTCGAGCCCGAAAATCCTCGAAGAAGCAGGCGACGAGCTAGACGCAGTCCTGCAGCGCATCAACCAAGACGGCCTCCTCTCCCCGTTGCAGGTGATCCAAGCGCTCAGCAACAACGCGGTAGTAACAATGGGCCGCGTGAAGAAGTACCTCAGTGACAACATCGACCGTGAACGCAAAGAAATCACCACCGTAAGCTCCCTCAACATGCCCCCTCAGCGATACCAAAACTAATCCGTCCCTCTCCAGAACCGCCGCCTCATCACAAGCTACAAATCCGAAACCGAAACCAAACAACAAGAACTAGACCACCTAACCACCCAACCAGTAGTCTTCCAATCCCGCCGCTGCCAATCCTGCGGCGGAACCCTCGATCTCCCGACAGTCCACTTCCTCTGCAAGCATTCCTTCCACGAGCGCTGTCTGAACAAGCTCGACGACGACGCACAGTGTCCCGTCTGCGCCCCGACCAATGCGACCCTGCGCGCCATCCGGCAACGGCAGGTTGATTCCGCGGATCAGCATGATTTGTTCAAGGGGGAATTGTCTCGCTCGCGGGATCGGTTTGGGGTTGTTAGTGAGTTCTTCGGAAGGGGTATTATGAGGCCGCAGAGTACCATGGAGTAAGATGGGTGGGATTGACTGCACTCGGTTTAGATATGGTTTTTATTCTTTTCTTGGGCGTGTTTATATGGAGCTGGTTTTATTCGTTTGATACCTCGATCTTTGTGAATTAGATCAAGTTGTTTCTCTTGGTAAATGTAGTAGACAGTAGGGAGAGAAGCAGTTCCTGCAAGTCATTCTAAGCGAAATTTTTGCACCTGTACTGTCTTGATACTAATCTTGAATAGACGTACAATGACACCGTGGATACTCCAAGGACTTATCTGTGACCACTACAACCCCGACCACCACCTAGTAACGTGTTAAGAGTTTATTTGAGGTCTTTAGGGGATGGTGCTGTTTACCAGCGATTAGGATCACTCGGCCACCGAGGCTGAAACGAGCTGCCAGAGAGGGGGGTTTGCCATGGTGTCCAATTTTAATTGTTGTCAAACGGGATCAACTTATGAAGTACAAATAAAAGAGCTCATTGCAAGGTGAAGAGAAAATACATATTTATTTGCATGACACTTGTGGAATATATCAGTCCAGCTGGTGGAGAATGACTACCCGGGACTTATATCCTGGGAATCATACTTCAATTCCTATATCTCTTTTCCCAAATAGAGGTCCATTTCGTTTTGTTCTGTAGTAATATACTACAAGAGATTTAAACCAGGATACAAACACATATGTATTTAGGAACGTTAGAGTACTTTGAGAACGAGGCTTACGTCCATGTAAGGAATGCATTGTAGAGTTAAACTCGCTCTAGCAAATAACAGCAGTGAGTCAAGAAAAAGGAATCATACAAGATAAAATGAGCAAGTCGATCACGGCGAGCAAGATCATTAGATGCAAGAGCAATCAATATGCACAGTGGGTGAGAGAAGAAAATACATGAATATACTGGAAACAAAAGGGTTGAAGCAATAGAAACTGAGTATATACATTTCCAGTACTGACCCGGAGTCGGGAGGAGTGCGGTGATGCCTCCTCTGTATGGCCGAGGACGACTATTAGAGACTCAGAGCGGGATAAACAATCCAGTAATGAGGTTTTTATCCGGTTGACTGCTTGAGATACAGACTGTCTAATAGAAAACACTCGTTTAAAGCTCGCGTCCCTTCTCACCTCCCCATGAAACACGCGGGATCTGGCGGGAGGCAGACTGGGAGCCGGAGCCGGAGCCGGAGCCGGAGCCGGATCCAGATCCAGATGGAGAAGACTGGTCAGAGGGCTTGTGTGTTTCGGCGGTCTGGTTCTTGCTCGTTTGACTGGACTCGCCGTTCTCATTGTCCTCAATATCCGTCTCTTCCTCCAAAATCGCGTTATCATCCGACTCCGAGCCATCATCGTTCTCGGACTCGTCGCCTTCCACACCCAGGGCAGCCAGACGGCGGCGACGCTCGGCTGGGGTCTCGCCTGTGTCGTCGTCAGCCTGGCGCGGGGGCGCGGTCAGACCAGCGGCTTGGCGGAGACGTGAAGGTGGGATACGCTCTGTGCCATCATCGTCGGAATCGCGGCGAGGCCGGTCCCGGATACGGGGTGGTGCAGGGCTGAGGTTGTTGCGGCGTTCTTGGGCGGCGGAGGTACCACGCGAGAACTTCGCCAGTGAGGCAGCCACGTTAGGGGAGCCGCGGTGGTCGCCAGACTCGTCGTCAGTAACGTCGCTATCGGTGACGGACTCGGATTCGGACTCCAGAGCTTCGGCGTCTTCTTCGGGGATGGTGCTAGCGCCGGCGGTGGCGGCGACAGCGGCAGCAGAAAGGCGACGCTCTTGCTTTTCCTCGGCCTTCACTTCTTCCTTCGCAACGCGCTGGGCCCTTTCTTTAACTGGTGCCGGTGCGTCGGTTTGCTGCACCACATCCCGGCGGCCCTTGGCGTCAAGGCCCTTTATTTGCTCGAAGAATTCCTGCTTGTTCATACGTCGGCCCTTGTGGCCAATGCCCTGAGAGGCGACTTGGGGGTCCTCGGCCAAAGTGAATCGAATGCCATCGTCGGCGGTCCAGTCGTCATCCTTTCTCCTTTCCTGGGCAGCCTGGGAGGATTCGCCTGCTTCCTCCATACCGAACCAGGTTCCCATGCGGGTAAGACCACGTCGGACAGGTGCTTCACCAGGGATGGTGGGCTCCTTCTGGGCCTTCTCGCCCTTCTTGCTGCCGGGAAGGGTGTATTTCTTGATCACCTCACCGTCCTCATCCTCAACAATAATAGTGTTGCCGAATTGGTATGCATGAGCCGAACGAGGTTTGGGCTTGGCTGAATCGGCCTTGGGGGGCTTTTCTTTCTTCTCAGCCTTCTCTGGCTGGTCCGTGGCCCGGTCCTTTCCAAGTCCGGTCCAGTTGGTCCACTTCTTGAGGGTATTTCCGTATGAGGTACCAGCCTTCTCCTCAACAGAGTGCTTGATCTCCTCTCCCTCGGTCTTCGGGTGGGGCTGACTCTTAGACGGTGCTAATTTTCCTGATTTATCGGTTTCCAGACGCTTGCGTTGCGCTTCAATGCGCGCAGCCTTCTCTTCCGGAGACATACGAGAGGTATCCTCAGTCGCGAGAACATTGCCCTCTTCATCTTCGATGACCATGTTTTGGCCCTCTTGATAAGCCTCTAGCTGTGGCTCACGACCGACACGATCCCGCTCGGCATGAGGCGTAGAAGCTTCACGCTCAACACGATCGCGCGCTTCCAGTTCTTGCTTTTCTTCTTCGGCGCCGACCTCATCCTCGGCGGGCCGAGGAGCGGGCATAATAGCAGACTGGCTAATTGGGCCTCCGACACCGGCAGCACGCTTACGGCGACGTCTCCGCAAGGGCTTGCGGCGAGAAGACTCGAGACTTTGTGATTCGCTATCTAGCTCCTCGTCACGCTGCCGACGGAGGAAATTGCCAGGCATACCGATGGGCGGTAACGTACCAGGAGGGTACGCAGGAAGCTTTTCGTCCGATGAGGCATCAGTATCCTCCGCCTTGCGGAAGGACATGGAGCCCTTGGCGATTGACTGCACACGAGGAAGACGGTTCATCCATGAAGGTCCCTCCTCATTGGCCTGTGTGTAGGACAGGGTGAGAGTCAAGGTGTTGATGCGTTTACCCAGAGTAAAGACTGCAATAGACGAGCCGTGCACAAGAATGGAAGTAATGACCATGAATGTAGTGATGGGCCAAATGAGCCTGACAACATAATAATTGCTGGTTCCCGGCTGTGGGAGCTCGTTTTCAGGTAAAGGTTGTGTGGTGTCGTTCTCCAGCTCCGCTCGAGCGAGTATGGCGGCGAAAATCGCACCGACACCGATAGGACCGAAATGCCCTGCGAATAGAGCTTCCCGCCAGGTTTTGATATCCGGTATTATCGGTTTGAGTAGTAGCATGATTGGAATACGTCTGAAGAAGAGGACCAATATCGCAATCACCACCAGCCGCCAAGGGGTAATGCCGAGCTCGGGGGCGTTGAAGTCCTCCCAGGGAACGATAGATCCGAAGTAGACAAAGTATGCCAAGTTGAGGAGAAGATCGATAACGTTGGAGACATGAGACTCCTCTGTCTTCTCCGTGAACCAACCGTCGTTACTGAACCCAACACCACAAGCGAATCCGATCAGCAGGTCGTCCATGCCCAGCATAGCACCTGAACCAGCACAGAAGACAGCCAGCACAAAGTAGAACACCAAGAAACTCTCACGGTCGATCAGTCCCTTGCGCTCGGCCAACTTGATCGCATGGCGAGCAACGTAGCCGATGGTGAAGCCGAAAATAGCACCCAAAATACACTCGTACAAAACGGTGATACAGAACCAGTGAAGCCACACCTCGCCGACCTGAGGCCGATAGTGATAGATGTAGAAGGATAGATAAATGAATGGGAAAGCCATGCCATCATTACATCCGGACTCCGCAGACAGCAAGTCACGCAAATGCTTGGGGACACGCTTGGCGAACTTTCCCTTACCAACAACAGACGACGCCAAGACGGGATCGGTAGCTGTGACGCAGGCAGCGCAGACTAGAGCCTCCAACCAGTTCAGGGGAGGTACCATCCACCAGATAAACAAACTGGTGATCAGCCAACCCCAGGTCATGACGGGGAGCAGCAACAAGGTAACGGATTTCCAATGCCGTTCCATGTAGGCCTTGGGCAACTCAACGCCTACGGCAAAACATTGCACGACCAGGACAATTCTCGAGCACTCGAGGGTGATCTTATCGATATTTCCCCATTCGTGCGGATTGAACAAATTGGCCGCATGGGGACCGAAAATGATACCACAGATCGTGGCTACGGTGGCTTCGCCGATATACAGCTTCTCCTTGACGAACAAGGAGCACAGCATGAACAGGCCTGTGAAACCTCCCAGGATCATGTAAGCCAGATGCGGCTTATCGATGTCCAGATGATCCCACGCCATGGTGAGGATGTCGGTGATTGAACGCCGATTTGTATTATATTATCCGGGAACTTTTGTAGGATCCCGTTTCGGGCTTCGTACCGCAACGAGCAATTTACCGGATGAATTCCGCCCTCGAACGTTGGTTCGCGTGGCTCTTCATGCCTTGATGAATCGGTGATCGAAAAGCCAAGTTGCCGAGCCTGGTAGGGCTGAATGAGGTATCGCGATTCGAGCGTCCGTCCGATCGGTTTCGATGTGGAGGACGGTGCAGATTCTGCGGGGCGCAGACTGTGGCCAAGGGCTTGGGGATGCCAATGGGGGGCGGAGGCGCTAGGCAAGACGTTCGAGAAGAAAAAGAACCCAGGCTTGGCTTCAGGGAAGTTCAGGCACTGATTCGGATTGGAAGAGGACGAAGGGGAGAAAGGGAGAAAAAAAAAATCGGAGAGTCTTGGGGGCTCTTGGCCAAACAGAAGAAAGCGTGTCTTTGGGAGATTATCCAGAAGGAAGTAGTCTTGGAAACGGCGGGATTCGTCAGCCGAGACTTTCAAGACCCACGTCGGAAGCGGAATTTGTCTTGGCTAGCGGAGGACCTCAATAGATTAGGATGTTTATGGGAGGAGAATTAGGATTATGCAGAGAACTAAAGGGAGGGAGAGTTAGGATTATATAGAGAACTAAAGGGAAGAAGTCTTATAAAATATGAGTCCAACTGCATAAACAGCATACCGCATGTGTCTGATTTTCCAGTTGCCCTGTAATATTGCCGTATGGTAATGGTATTGTAATCTAAGATCGACCAGCCCTGCCAAGACTCCAATCAAGGATCATCGAGATTTATTGGGTCAGTTGGGTCGGTGGCGTCTTCTGGGCTATTATTATGGAGGCTTCTAGTGGGGAATCGGGGCGTATTTTGTGATTTTATGTACGAGTACGGAATATACAGTACGATATGGATTGATAACTTAATAATATCTTACTAGACTGTTAAGTAACTAGTTAGCAAGTATGTACTTTGGTATGTAGGATTCCCCTTTACTACATGCAATAGGTACGTATCCAGGAATATCAGAATCAGAATACAATCAATAACTCGAATTGGGAATTGTGTAAAAGCAAAACAAATAGTCTCAGACGGATTGCAAACTTCCAGGGGGAATTTGATGCTGAGAACCCAACATCGTGAACATACATACGAAGTATTTCCGGGGAAATATGGAGAATAAAAGGTAAAGAAAAAGCAAAGATTCCATCAATGGGATGCACGATGCACACTGCGCATCCCGCGCCCCCCGCGCGTATCTCCGAAAAGACGATACGAAGATTTCCAAGTCCACCGGCGGGCTGTTATGTACAATGGATGTACCACCTGGGTGACGAGGCCCAATGCTGCCCAGTTACACGCCCGTCGGCATCCTCTCAACTTCGTCGCTCAAGCCACGCCAGTTGTCCGCCTGAAGTTCGGAGTACTTGACACGCTCCTGGCTCCAGTCCTGATGCAGACGGCTGATGTGATACTGGCTTTGCTGGAAGTGGACGAGTTCATCACGGATGCATTCTTTGATGAAGACGCCCCGAGCATGCTGTTGCACAATGGATTCTTTGTCCTAGTAGACAATCAAAGTTAGTATCGCTGTGCGTGTCATTGAAATACGTAAACTCACCTTAAAGATAGAATCCTCCACTTTCTCGATCTCCCCGGGCTTTACTGTGCCCGAGGGTCGGGCGCGTAGGTCCTGCAGCTTCTGCTCACTGGTCTCAATGCGCCGTTCCAGCTGCGCGATATTGTTCCGTGCATAGCGATCTCGCCGATCGAACATTTCGCGCACACTGACCAAGCAATCACGTTGCTGTTTTAGGTCTTCTAGAACTCCCTCGGTCCAACCTCGGGCTTCGTCCTCCAGCAGACTTTGGCTGGTGGAGAGATGCCGAGCGGTAGCTGTGATACCTGCATTAAGGGACGGGATATCACTCGTATCCACTGCGTACGTGTCTTTCGTGACTTCCGTCAAGGACTGCAGGGCAAGTGAGAACCGGAGGTGGTCAGCAGCCAGACCATCATTGCGCTTAGCCAATCGCTCAAGCAGAGTACAAAGATTAATATAGATCTCCGCGGAACGCTTGACACCGCTGCGAACCGTTTCAAATGTTTCGTCCAGAGTGGCGGGTAATGAGTCTTCAAGATCCGGTGGGAGGACACGGCCGACAAACTCGTCTTGGACTGATATTGTGGCCTGTTTTCGCCACACTGAAAGTTCCTGATTTCAGGGTTATTATCTGCTTCGACTAGAATACCTAAAAAACCAAAGGGGGAGCTTACTGTTGGAACTGTCAAGAACATGATCACTAGCTGCTCTTGGCCAAGAACGGGGTGGCGAACGAGGGCGTTGGTGAATCGAACAAGTCCGTGCCGGCGCTTTTCGAGGAAGGAAGATGAATCCGCTGAGAGGTGAGTGCCATTGACTTCATAGTTGTGAGTAAGCGATTAGGTGCGCTAAACCAGCGTTGTGCATACCTGAAACCCGTTTGGGGGGAAGAAGAGGCAATTGCCGGAAAGGAAATCGCTTTTGGAGACAATCCAATAGCCAGACAAAATCGCTATAACGCCGAATAACCGTGCTACCTCTCCGCGCAGACTTGACCTCATAATTTCGGTGTTGAAACATGAACAAGCCTTCTTTCTCGGGGAGCAACGTGACCGTGACAGTCTCCTCTACCTGTGGGTTTGTCGATCGGCCAAGACCAAGGGACCGGCGCCGTGGTGTAATATTGCTGGGCTCTTCCATTGCAGGACCAAAGCCACCTAGTGATTGAGGCGCTGTGCCCCCAAAGCTGCTTTCATCGCTCGGACCCGCTCCGCTGAAGTTATTGTTCCCCCATCCAGATCCAGAACTGCTAGGCGGCGCAACCTCTGTCTGACCATTGGAATGCTCCCGTTGAATCGCGTTGCTTTGTGTGGTGTCTACAATCGGCTTGCTAGACCATGCGTTCGTCGTGGACCTCACACTACCGAATCCATTCAATATACGTGGTTCGGCGCTTCCTACCTCATGGTTGTGGCCGCGGTGTAATTCTGGACTGCCCCACGGGTCTGACTCCAATCCACCTAATGACGGTCGTCGTAACCTTTGCGATTGTGTGGAGCCGGGGGTTTGCAAGGGAGGAGGTTGGGAAGGGGGGTAGCAGGTCGCTGGTATGGTTGTTCAGAGCTCGCGTCGCCGGCCATTCGTAGTCTGTCGAGGTAGCCAGATTTTGGCTGGGGTAATTCTATATAGACTCCGCGTTAAAGAGATTATCCCGAGTAATAAATAAATAAATACCGAACTGCGCAAAATCAACTTACTTTTGCGGCGATCGTCCACTGCATCAAAGGAGAGGTCCTCGCCTTCTTGCGCTAGGCCGACCAGGGCCAACAACACATTGAACTCGCCACGACCGAGTCCACTAAAGCTCTCATGGTCACCAGAAGCAACAAGGTTTAGGATTTTGCTTTGGTCGGTCGCAGTGAGTTCGCTGCTTGAAAGGATCTCCCGAACAGAGGTCAACCCAATGCCGGAGCCAACCCTGTCCCCACTGTTCAGAATCAGGTCGTATGCGTCAATGTAGCTCTCAGGCACGTCGGTATTGGGAAGCAAGGTCCGAACCAGGTCGCGCCGGGCTGTTCTCTTGGCGGTGTTATGTTGGGCGTTCCAAGGAGAGGAGCTATCGTCGCCGTCGTCATCGGCGAACAGCGAGGAGCCGCCCGTAGCCGGTTCGTCGGCAAACAGCGAGGACTTGGATCTGGCAGGATCACCCGCAGAGGGATCCTCCGGAGATGTGCCGAATAAGGACATCAGGAAACCGACGGGGTGATGTTTGCGCCGGGAGAGCGGTCGGGGTCAGGTGTGGAGGTGATGGCAATGACGATGTTGACGATCAAGCGGAGCTCCCGAGGGGGGCTGGTCGCACGAATTATACGAGCACCACTCTCCACTTCGAAAAAACAGCCCTGGAGACGCTTCGATTTTCGAACCGATGGGACGCAATACGAAGTGTAAAAAGTCCACTGACAATTCGGGTTCGAGGAGGTAAGAGATAGCAAACTCCAATGTCACTAGTACCGCGCCCAACCGGGTTAGTCAGGCAAAGCGAATTGTACCAGCTACTTGCGGACAACTACCTACCTAGGTAGGTATATATATCACCTCGAGGCCACATCCATTACGCACATCGTGAAGGCTGAATTTGGGTTGGAATCCTGCTGGTTACTATTGTTCCCATTCTCGTTCTATTTAAATGAGCAGAATATCTGCTAGCGATGATGTTATCGGAGATCAACAGCCCTGGAGCACTGGCGAACTATAAGATACTACATATGTATGTATAGAAGTAGAAGAATATTCGGATTATGCGGCCGTAGTCTTAGTGGTCTTCTCAGATAGACTTTTTAGATGCCTGGTCATGTAGATACTTTCTGCCCCCTCTCAGTGTATTGGGTAGACAGCAGCAAAAGATCAAAAAGGGCTTTGTGAAATGGACATTTCTGTGTATAACCTTTGATTGATATGGGATAGTCTCGAACTTGGGCATTTCAACAGCTCATGGACTACGAACTTCTAGTTGAAAGCAAGTTCAGGGATCTCCGCCAAAAGAGAGAACCAGGTTTCTATGACATATGGCACTCGCAAAGAATGCCGATACTTCTATACCCCAAAGATATGCCTGTCGGAGTGACTTCTGATCGAACATCGAGCATCGGACGGTTGCTCCGATATTGGAGCTTCGTCGCAAGACATTCCTCGTATTGTGAACCCAAGGAGCTCCCCGCTCGGAACGTCCTCCCGATGATTAGTATACTTAGCTCATGCATGAATATCATATTTAGTAGCGTATCTGTCGGGGTGTTGGCAAAATTTTCTTGCTTTAGCATTAGCCGAAATCTGTGTACCTCTGTTTCTTTTCCAATATGCGTCCTGTTACCATTACTCGAGGAGTGAGGCTTAACTGTCTCAGGCCTCGCGCTCTAAATGGACCCTCAAGGCGATACCTGACCATGCTCAGCCCTCCCAAGTTCGAAAATGAAAAGATGGTCAGTGATACCAAACTATATAACTGCCCAGGTGGACTTTGGCTAACAGCGAATCAGCTCAATTACGCCAAAGGCTCTCCAGAAAGAGCTGAGTTGACCAAGACTATCAAGAAACTAAAGGGACAATTTCCTTTTACAATTCCCATCACTATTAACGGCTCAGATGTGCGTGGGAATACTGAATACCAATTTGGGATCCAACTGACGTATAACCAACCAGGTCACTACTAAGGAATCCCGCTCCCAGCCAAACCCCTCAAAGCACAGCGAGATTGTCGCAAACTACGCCTCTGCCACCCCAGAGCAGGTCAATGCCTCCATCGACGCAGCCCTCAAGGCAAAGCCCGCCTGGGAAAATACTCCCTTCGAAGACCGTGCTGCCATCTTCCTTCGAGCCTCCGAGCTCATCACCGGCAAATACCGCTCAGAAATAGTTGCAGCCACAATGCTTGGCCAAGGAAAGAACATCTGGCAAGCAGAGATTGATGCCGCTGCCGAGACCGCCGATTTCTTCCGCCACTACATCCAAGAAGCATGGGCATTGTTCTCCCAGCAACCTAGGGTCCAGCTCGATGGAAACTGGAACAAGATGGAGTACCGCCCGCTTGAGGGGTTCACATACGCCATTGCCCCCTTCAACTTCACTGCACTCGGCGCAACGCTTATCGGACCTGCTGCATTGCTTGGCAATGTTGTTGTCTGGAAGCCTTCGGACTCGGCACTTCATGCTAGCTGGCTGCTTTATCAAATCCTGCGTGAGGCCGGTCTGCCTAAGGACGTTATCCAGTTTTTGCCTGGAGATGCCGAGCAAGTCACCAACACTATCCTCAAGAGGTCTGAGTTTGGGGCCCTGACATTCATCGGGGCCACGGCTACATTCAAGGGTATTCAGAAGAAGATCGGCGATGGCATTGGTGCCGGTATCTATAACTCCTACCCTCGAGTGGTCGGCGAGACCGGCGGCAAAAACTGGGGCGTCGTCCATCCATCCGCAGACGTGAGGAGCGCGGCTTTGAACACCATTCGAGCGGCATTTGAATACCAGGGTCAAAAGTGTTCTGCCAACTCGCGCGTTTACGTCGCAGAGTCGGTCTGGCCCGAGTTCCAAAAGGTCCTGGCAGAAGAGACCGCAGCTCTTAAGGTGGGAGATGTCGAAGACTATAGCAACTTCGTCAACCCGGTTATTCACGAGCGTTCATTTGACAAACTCAACAAGTTTATCGAGGAAGCAAAGAGTGACTCGGAGCTGGAACTTATCGTTGGCGGAAAGGCTTCCAAGGCGGAGGGCTACTACGTGCATCCCACCGTCTATCGGACCTCCAACCCTCACCACAGGATTTTATCCGAGGAGCTGTTTGGACCTATTCTTGGCATCTATGTTTACCCAGATGCTGAATGGGAGCAAACATTGAAGCTGGTTGACTCAACCTCTCGCTATGCATTGACTGGAAGTATCTTCGCCAAGGATCCCTATGTCAGTCGCCAAGCGCAGACTACTCTCAAACACGCGGCTGGAATGCTTTATTTGAACACAAAGTGTACCGGCTCTACTGTGGCCCAGCAGCCATTTGGTGGTAGCCGCGATTCGGGTACAAACGATAAGACTGGCACTATGGCACACCTACAGCGATTTGTTAGCGTTCGCACAATCAAGGAAGAGTTTGTGCCTCTGGAAAAGGTCACATATCCTTCGAACGAGGTCTAGGAAAGCGGGGAAATTTAAATATAGCTTATGGTCTGGGAACAATATAAGGTCCTGACAACCTACTTCCCTGTAGACTTGGATCAGGGCACTATCTCCTCCATTGAAAAGTTTAGAGGGCTACCTTGTTGGCACATTGATGGTAAAAACACAGCCGAATATCGCTCGGTGGCACTTAAGAACCAAATTCCTGTAATGTGGAAAGAGGGCACTTGTGAGTACTAGGGACAAACTGCAAGGCGGTTTGTTTACTTCATCAAGTTCGTCAACGAGGAAGGAGAACGAGTCTATGAAGGTAAGATAAGGTATAATCCGCGCGGGAGGCCATCTTAGGACATCATGTTACATTTCTTTGGCCAGCTGGAGGATCCTGGGGTGATCGGGTATGCATCGCTGCATGTTGATTTTGTGGAGGTTGCTCACTATGTGCCGGAGGACTACGTACCAGAGCCCCTTCACCAACTCCCAAAGCGATGGAATGCCCGCCAGATAGTATGGCAGAACTCGAAGCTGATTCCGGTGATTTATAATAGAAAGGTAATAGCAGAGCAGGTTGCACGGGGTGACAGCAATGTTCATTCAATTGTGTTACAGAATGACAGATATTCTTAAATAGACTCATTGTCACTTGACTCAGAATTACATGTGGTATTTTTTCATACTCCCGTGTGGTTGAGATATTCCGACATCATACTAATCGGACTTCCAAGGTTGTGCCCCGGCGCGTGAACGCAACTTCTGACAGCATGATAGAACCAAATATCAACATCTAAACCAAATCACCCAACAGAAGGATATATGAGCCTCTGGTAATACTAAAGGTTAAATAGTACACCATTAGAACGTCACTGGCCAACCCCACCTAGCCTGGAAACGCAATGGAAACTAGCACTGCAACCTCGAACTGGGTCGGTACTGGAACTCGGACAATGATATCGTGCGGAACTGCCTTCCTAGGCAGGTGAATGATAGCAGAGCCCCGTGAAGGAGATGATGAGTTGGCATCGCGGGACAAGATTCCTGGTCCGGGAACCCCTCCTTCCATCGGAGTCGTCCTCCGATGGACGACCAGCTGACTATCGGTAACCGGATAGTTGGGTAGCTAGTAGCGGTCTGGTAAAGTATTGTAGAGACTAGAAAAGCATCTGCTTCAAATAGTATTCCGTGGAAGCGACCTGAGTTACGCGAAAGTGGTTACTATCGTGAATTCTTTTATACAAAGCACAAGTGCAACCTTATACTTGTCTGTTTCCGTTCTTGACTTGAGCCAATATGTTACCTCGTTCTACTCTCACGAGACCCCCTCATGGCTTCTCCGTCCAAATCTCGCCGGCCTTAGTTTGCCGACTTCACTCGACAAAATCTCATTTTCATGACGCCGCGATGCCAGCGATCAAACCACCCGTCGAGGTCTCATCCATGGCTCGAATGCCGACGAAGCTCCTGCTACGGTCTTTGCTTTTGACTTCGTTAATGACATCCAAGCTATTCTTACGACCTGCGCTAGCACTGATGGGCGTCATTGCGACATCGAAATCCCCGCTATTGAACCCAGATCGGAACCTACCCTTGAACAAGATTCTCCGCTGGACGGTCTACAACCACTTTTGTGCTGGAGTAAACAGGGAAGAAGTCCTGAGAACTGTGACAGAGGTTAAGAAGATGGGATTTCAGGGCATCATCTTGGGATATTCTAAGGAGATAGTGTTGGGTCATGACGAAATGCTTTCGACCGATGAGTCTGGCACATCTCAGTACAGCGACAAGTGCTATCAGGTAATCGAGGACTGGAAGGAGGGGACATTGGAGACACTGCGTATGATTGGGCCTGGTGACTTCCTTGGCGTGAAGTAAGTATGAAGCTCTGTACTCTTGTCCTATACATGTAATCTGATTCTTTGCTAGATTGACTGGCGCCGGCCCTATTGCAGTAGATGCAATGGCATCACGAAAACCTATGCCAGAGGCTATGGTCAAAGCCGTGGATGAGATTTGCATCGAGACAGAAAAGCAGGGCTCACGTCTGTGGCTGGATGCAGAGCAACAAGTCTTGCAAAAAGGTCTCGATGACTGGGCCATTGAAATGATGCGCAAACATAACAGATCACCAACACCAATTGTTTACAATACTATTCAGGGCTACCTCAAGGGATCAAAGGCCAACCTTGACCACCACATCACCTTGGCTGCACAAGAGGGCTGGAGCCTAGGTATCAAGTTGGTTCGAGGGGCATATATCGAACATGAAACACGTTCTCTCATTCATGACACTCAGGCGGATACAGACCGGTCCTACGACCTCATCGCTGACACCTTGCTTTGTCAACGAATGCCCGATGGGAAGGAGGACCTCCCATTCCCTAACGCCGCTCTTTTCCTCGCAACCCACAACGCCGCTAGTGCAACCAAAGCGATTGCCACACGTCAGGATAGGCTTCTCGCCAATAAACCTACAGTCATGCTGGAATGTGGACAAATCCAAGGCATGGCCGACGAGCTCAGCTGTGAACTGGTGCAAAACTACGAACGTGCTCTCGAACAATCCTCTGCTGCGAACTTGACTGTGCCAAAAGCTTTCAAGTGCTTACCTTGGGGCTCAGTTGCTGAGTGCATGGGGTACCTGCACCGCCGAGCAATCGAGAATCGTGGGGCGGTGGAACGAACACGACACATGGTGACCGCATTGCGCCGTGAGTTGTGGCGAAGGATCGTCGGATGAGTCCCGAAGATGTTTTAGTGGCTAGATACCCAATGCAAAACATAGCCAATCAGCCTTTAGATCCCACCAAGTATGCACAGTTCATGCACGAAGCCAAATAAATCAAGGCAAAGTCAATGCCGTTAGGGCCTCACCAATCATGTGATGAATTGAGATAGACGGTGGTACTGTTATCTCTGATAAGAAAAGTCGGGACTGACTCCCGACTTCTACCCCGCACTCTGCAGCATTTGATATCGGAGACTCGCCCCGGAAGCACAGACTATATTCACATTTGTTCTATACATCATCCCGGCGTGCCAATCCGATATGCCACCAACACCTAGTCAGACAAGAACAAAAAAATGCCAGAAGGCGTGAGTTAACTTAGTCGACTGGCCCAAAAAGCAGAATACCAAACTTACATTATAATAAGGTGTGAGCGATGTCGATCAATGAAGGTCAAATGCTCGGGGGTCAGCCCTTGCACGAGATGTGCACGAAAAAAGAAGCACTGCCACTTTCCCGTGGAGGAGGCCCGGGTTTCGGTGTCGGAACGGTAAGCAGCTCAACTGCCCAGGTGGCTACACTGTCCTTACTAATGCACACTAGGTACTTGCGAGAGCTAGAGGAACACATATCCAGAAGCGGAAACCCCGGGCGACATGGACCCCCGGCTCCTCTTGATCACAGTCCCTTAGGAGGTACACTGTTTACAGGCGATGAGAATGTTGACATTCCTCCCACCCCTCAAGCATCTAGCACACTGCT
Source organism: Penicillium rubens (assembly GCF_028828025.1). NCBI lineage: Eukaryota > Fungi > Ascomycota > Eurotiomycetes > Eurotiales > Aspergillaceae > Penicillium > Penicillium rubens. The sequence goes on along the minus strand of NW_026890601.1, from coordinate 938,292 downwards.
AGACAACCAAGCGGATATTGGATGGCGTTCAATGTCAATCGGTATGATGTACTCTTTTTCTGTATGTGTGTTTGCGTTTGGTGTGCTGATCGTCGTTTGCTTTCAGGGATTGCAGCCCCCCTGCATACTCCACGGACCCCTCAAAGAGAGCATGAGACAGAAAGTGGCGCAGAACAAGACAATCACCGATCAAGATTCTCTCAGAATCCTTTGGTTGACCGGGATCCATCATTTGCCCAGACACCAGATGGTCGATTCTGTGAGTGTTTAATCTATCGTCTCGCACCAACTCATTACTAACTCGAATATCGAAGGGTACATGGGACCAACATCGTCATGGTCCTTTTGTCGTCGTGTACTTGCTCTGATAGGAAGAAAAGTACCCGAATCAAATTGTCCACCAGATCCATTTCACATTGATGGCGTGGCATTCAAGTTAACCTGGCGACCATATCCTCCAGACGAAATACCTGATGTCACCAATCTGCCACCATTGGATTATGCTCTCTTCTTATTCAACACAGTCAAGTTCTATTTTGGATTCCTTTCTTTTATGATTGACGAACGTGCTTACTTGCAGGATCTGCATGAATTCTACCGGGACCCACCAGCGAAAGCCGCCTCCAAAAGACCTTGGTATTGTCAATACTTACTTGTTCTTGCCTTTGGAAAGGCGTTTCTGACACAGAGGAATCCTTCTGGAACACCGCCTGGTCATCAATACGCATCGCGGGCGATGGCTCTGTTGCCTGATTTGTCGGGAGTTGACGAAGATCCTTTGGCTTGTATCCAAGCACTCAGCTTAGGGGCAGTGTATCTCCAGTCAATAGATATGAGAAGAGCAGCCTTTCAGCATGTGGGTTTCATCATCTCTCACGGGTACCGATTTTTCTAATTATGTGAACAGATTGGGCATGCCTTACGAGGCTGTATCATCGAAGGAATACACAGACATGTACCAGAGGGGATATGTGGACCGGAGTTGTCCAAACGATGCAGAACAATCTTTTGGGTGGTTTATATGTTGGACCGAGAATTCTCCGCTTTAATTGGTGCCCCGAGCTCGATTAGAGATGAGGATATCACGGTTAAATTGCCAGCAGAGATGGATGATTCAGTTGAACAAGTCAATTTGACATTGCATGTTCGGCTTTCCCGGCTTATGGCCACGATTCTAACGAGTAGGTCTTTGTCTAATGGACATTAGATGAGATGCTAACAAGACTTAGCCGTCTACGGGGTTGGAAATGATTTCGATGACACGCTCGTTCGAAGTACACAGTCTATTCTCCACAGCATTGCCGAACTTTCATACGATCTAACTGAATTTTTAAATACTCACTTCCACGGGCTAGTCAGCCGTGCTTCGAAGATGGCTATTCGGTTGATGCTGGCTCATCATCATGTAGGTTGTCCCCGAAATATTGATCTCTCGTCATAAACTAACAACAGCAGTGCGTGGTACTTACAACGAGACCGCTAGTGATGTGCGCACTCCACATGCATATTGAACGAACAGAGAGACAAAAATCCCAAACAATCGGGTTATCCCCGCCTGTTGCATCCCTGCTACAATGCTGCGCCGACTCCGCCCAGACTATCCTCCAGACCCTTCGTACTCTAGCTGACGATGACTTGATGGGTATGCTTGACTAGCTGCATTGAATGCATCAATACTAATTCCGAGCTACAGACGCATTTTTACCATTCCAAATCGAAGACGCATCGTCCTCTGCATTTGTACTTTACCTGATCCGTGCAATTGCCCCATCGGTGATTTCAAACGATGCTTGGTGCGACAACCTGACGCTAGTGCTCGATAAACTCATTTCGAAGGGTAATCTGGCCGCGCCGCTTCGCAGGCTTGAACTCAGGCAATTGGAGCAAATACTCGCACCCTTGACGCCGAAATTGGCAAATCACAATTTGCCGCAAGTCAATCTGGACGAAGGTAACGAAATTCACGAAGACCATTATGGCTTCGATCACGAGGAGTTTGAGTGGGATCTACTGGGACTCAATTCGTCCGTCAGCCTTCCTCCGCGAGAATTATTAGATCTTGCAGATCAATTAGATGTGGAGGGGATCATGCAATCTGTTGGGGTTTGATATCTTGCAACTACTTAAACAAACTATACGATCTTCTACGGAATTCATGAACGCTGTTGGGGCATAACCACCTACAATTTCTCCATTTTTGAAATCTGAGCGTGCAGGTGCCAAGGCTTTTCCAAGGCTATTAGCTTTGGGATCAGCTCTCACATAGATACAAGGTCTAAACCACGAATTGCCAAAAAAGCCAAAAATGAAAAATGACCACAAACACACTTAAGTGCAGCTGTCACTGCCAGCAACAAAGGTGCCATCCGAGTTCTCACAGCCACACTCTCCCGTCTGGGGGTCTTTAATACAAGCCGTGCCGTATCCAGTGCTGTCTCCGGCATCGCTCCAGTAGAAGACCCAGTAGTCCGAATCCTCCTCCAATTCATCACTGGTAGGGGCAGTGCAGGTGTAAGCACTGCATGTGCCGTAGGGAGCACCGTTGTTGGCGTCGTATTGATGGTCGGTCTCGAAGACGGCGAAAGTTTGAGTTCCGGATGTGCGAGTGTTGTGGGAGCACTCGGCTGCTTGGATGGCAGTGGAAACCTTGGCGGCTATTTCAAGTTAGTACAAGAACATGTCGTTCGTTCTCTTCACCACGCACCATCGCAGTTCAGGCTACTGGGTTTGTAGCCCTTGGTGTTTGACGAAGCCGGGGCAAGAGTCGCCGCTACAATAGCGGGTGCGGCAAGGAAGAAGATGGACTTGATCAAATGCATTTTGAGTGATAGTTGTATGAGCTTGGAAGAGGATGGTTACAGAATTACTTTGAAGCACAAAAGAGTTGAGATATATGCCTAGGTATATATATGCCCATCAAACCCACATTTTGATCTCCCGGGACCTTAGAACGTACGACCCGGAAGTTAATGGAGTTTAACTGACACAAAGCCATTCCCGTCGAAACAAGCCTATTAGGGCCTGGAGCTAGTAGCTAAATTGATGAATACGTTATTCTAGAGAATTCCTAGTCAGGGGGAGGGCCCACTTCAGCCTTTGATTAGCTAGGACCCATACAAAACGTCCACGGGTGTATCAGGTTTAGATTCGAAACAGCCAACGGCTGACATTACAAGTGAACTCGTGGGTGTCTCTGCCAACAACCCTCTGGTCCCCCTTTTCGACCACTTAGTCAGTGGACGGGTGGCAGAGGATCGGGCACATTTGCCGCCTAGGGAAAGCCTTCTATCTACTAAAGAGGTATGGCTTGGTTCTATGTTTGAGGCCTAGATCTCTGATTAAACGTTGACTATATCTCCCTCGCAAACGAATAGCTGCTGGATGATTCCCGCTAGCGGGGCATTCACAGAAACACCGATTTTGTCGGTCTCAATCCTAGCCAGTTCTTCATCCGCGTCGATAAAGTCCCCGACTCATTAAGTGTTCCCTCTGTAATAGACTCTGCCATTTGCGGAACTCGCACGACAATCTTGGCATCATGCTTGCGCAAAGAACTGCTGAAAGTACAGATTTGCAGTGGCGAACTCCTCACTTGGTTGTGAATAGATCTGGCAAGGGTAGAAGAAATACCTGGGAGGGCAACATGCCCCGGGGCACGTCTCAGCCTGCTGGGAAGCTGCAAGGCCGCTCTGGAGGTCCAACGCAGCGCCATTGCACACAGTGGTATGAAACTGGGGAGACAACGAAGGTGGGTTTTTATTTTTCTTATTAATAACCAACGCAAATTGTCTTGGTTGAGTGGGAATTGTTTGTTTTAACACTCACCACTACTTCGCTCATTGTACCTTTAATCAGGCTTCCCTGCCCAGGTGTGTATCTGCCGGTATCTGGCCGGAGAGCCAGACTTGACCGGCGGCTTTAATCGCTTGTGACTGCGAGCTTGTTAGCCTAAATCTACTCTTTGGTTTTTGGTTGTATATATTTAATGAGCAAAAGCTAAACACCTTGTCAATCACCTAACCTTATAGGTCTTATGAGTTTTATTTTAGAAACTTACGTGCATATGCGAAATGGCGGTCGTGGTCGTGATCATGGTGGTTGAGCCCTCTTTCAAGGTCAAGATGTTATCGTGAACATCTCGGGTCGGGATCCCGAAGTCGGAAGACGTACCCGGATTGTTTTTGGATGTCTCAAAAAGAGATTTCAAAATAATATGACGAGCTATCGAGTACTTTATTACATCCAAAATGACTCCTAAGAGAACAATTGGCCGCTTTATATTCCAGTATGTCGACCTTTGTTCGCAAGCGCAGCCAGTGTCTAACCTGAAACCAGAACTTGGAATTCGAAACCCATCTCTATACCTCGCAATGGATCTCCATCACTGAACCGACTAAGAATGAGTTCCACTGCAACAGCCGTAGCATCGGAAGCTGAAACCGCTGCGGCACAGAAAAGTTATCAGATCGTCCAAGACACTGGCAATTTCGATGAGATCCAAGCCAAACGCCCAGACTTCAATCATTCCAAGCCCATCGAAGTAACCAAATCCCCAAATCCCAACTGGGAGTATGGACAAGGAGTGCCCGATAATGGAGCCAGCCTATCACAGAAACACCATGAAATCGATCCCTACGCCTCAGATCGACCGATGATCAATAACTACCGCCTCCTTATCTCGGGTATTGCGCCTCGACCGGTAGGATTCCTGAGCACCGTCAACCCCAAGGGCGAAAAGAATCTCTCCCCATTCAGTTACTTCCAAGTCATCGACCACGATCCTCCAATGTTCATAGTGGGGTTCTCAGCTCGACCCGGTCGGGTCAAAGACACCTACCGCAACCTCCGAGAGACCGGGGAGTGTGTGATTAACACAGTGTCAGAGAACATGATCGAGGCAGTGAACGCGAGCTCCATTGATGCTCCGTACGGAGTCTCGGAGTGGGATGTATCGGGTCTACATGAGGCGCCATCGAGGACGGTGAAGCCGTCCCGCGTCGCTGAGTCTGTGTTCAACATAGAAGGCAAGGTGGTTGATATCAAGGAGTTCACGGATCACCAGCAGCCTGGGATGAGCCTCGCTGCCACTGTGCTCATCAAGGCTACCCGGTTTTGGGTCAAGGAGGGCACTGCTAATGAGGATTATAGTCATATTGACTTGGAGAAGTTGCGGCCTGTTGGTCAACTTGGGGGGATGTCTTATGGTCGGATTACGTCGACTTTTGAGCACCCGCGCAAGAAGTGGAGTGATGAGGTGCCTAAGAGTGATATTTTGGCTAAGCTGGATGATGGTAAGCCGGAGAAATGAAGAACTAGAATCTTGTAACTAGTTAGTTACATATTGGACATATTGGTGCCTATTGGTGCCTGAGGTGCTACTTTTAGCCTTGTTTCTCAGGTGCCGACTATATTTAGTGGACAGCCCTGGAGGATTGTGATGAATAATTCCCTGGACAAAAGCTACTATTCAACCCGGAGGGATATCAACATCGAAATCGGATCCAACAGATATTCAAGGCCAATCACACCATAGTGGAACTGACAATCCCTGGAGATGTCAGTAAGGAAGATCATTGGAGACAGGTCTTCCAAGATTCTATGTAATTGTATACGATTTTATATCAATTTTATATTAATTTAACGTTCAAGAAATCAGTTAAGCAAATGCCCATAAAAAATAAGGAATGTAACCCCATATTCCAACCAGAAACCGAAATAAGCCACCCCCTTTTTCATTTGATACGACGAATCAACTTCAATTCTGGAGAACTCCGCACATCGGTCATTAGGGTCATTAGGGTCATTAGGGTCATTAGAAGCGATATGCAGTCCTAAACATAGCTCGTTTGTGCCGTTTGTTTCTATTTTGTTTCAGTTTTTCTCCAAGACATCTTAAGACATCGGTTGTTCACTTATTCGGATATTTCTTCCCCTTGTATTCCTTCTGATCCGAGAACCCCTTCACTCTTTTATTTCCTGGTTCTCATCAAAATACACTCTTTTTAAAAAAGGAAACATTTGAATCATGCTCCCCACACTCCTTACCGTCTTCCGCCGGGACTGCAATGGCGACGAAACCATGTCCAGCTGCACAAAGCCCACCAGCGCAGCAGTGACGATCGGCATTCCCGCCGCGATATCAGGGGTGTAAGTCCATATCACCGCCTTCATCACCCTAGTCCAAGCTATACCCCAGGGTTTATATCCCTATAATAACAGAACTAATTATATCTCAGTCTCCTCCTAACCGCCATTATCGTCCTGATAATCCTCTACCATAAGCGCATGCGCCGTGATAATCGCGAAGACCTGGAAGACCGCCAACGCGACTCAGGCTTCTATGCTCGCTACGCGACACAGCGATTCGGCACGGAGGGCGCACCGCCATCGAATGGTCGGGCCTATGCTTCTGAGTCGCGGCGTAGCTCTGGAGACTCGATCTTTGACTTTAAGCAGGATCATGGACCCTATCACCTTGCTCAGTTCAATGGTCCTGAGGTTCCGAAGCCCGTGGCTACTAGGGTTGTTTCCTAGTCAGTGCGTGGCTTGATATATCTCTTGTAAGTTTTGATTGATATGACCAAAAGGAAGTTGGATGCTGACTTTCGGTAGGTGCCTGCTGGTCGGGACGATTTCTTCAATCTGTGTCGCTTCTTATGGGCGAGCGTGCTGGTTTCTGAGGGTCTTTTCCTCTTCAATGTACTTTTATGACTTTCGAGCGATCTGGGCCGTAACACAATAGCGAGTTATTTTTTTTTCTTCCTCTGCACAATCTCCGCGTTTGCAGCGATGTAGATAAATGTCTTTGTTCGAAAGCAAAGACTGGTACAAATAGTAGATAAATAGTACATACGTAGATACTGAAACAGGTAGCTATATCATTCATCGAGATCGTTTCATAAATAATACATTGGGTCGTGCATGACACGAAACCAATCACTCGCCATTCTCCATGACCCGGTCATCCAAGACATGGTCACTGCGCTCAGGGGATGGCTCAACCATAGGTTGGACATGGAAATACCCCATCTGGAACAAGACATGCTGCCACTCTGGTCCTGCAGTGCCTTGCACTTTGTAGTAAGGCAGGTCTAGAGCGAACCATCTCTCCTTACGCGTTGAGGCTTTGTCGCCTCCTTCGAGGGCCGCACGACTAGCACGTGTCGTGCGTGAGCGCTTCTCGCCGCGCCCTTGCTCCTGCGCCGTGAGTGCAAACAAGCTCTCGCGGTATTGCTGGAGGCGACCATCAAAGACCATGATGGCGCGGATGTATGGAGCCAGGTCTTCCGTGATAGGTGCCACTCCATTCTCGAATGAGGGGGCGTGTCGGGCGGTTGGGGTGGGGTTTGAGTAGTTGGCTCGCATAATGGGTTCAAAGATGCGCTGAAATTGAGGGAGAGTGGATGGAGGGGTTTGCGGGGGCATTGCAGACACGATGGCCTTGCTCAAGGCGCGGTTCGCATATAAAGATTCCAAGTCTTCGTCGGTTGTGGGACGGAAAGTTCTGCTTATCAAGGCATCGAAGGTAGTGCCGACAGCTTCACTGAGCGATGAATACTCCGCCCGTAGCTCTGTGTGCAGGAGTGGGTAATTGTCGAGATAGTTGGATTTATAGCCTTCTCGCGGCGGTGGGGCGGATATATCAATAACATCCTGTTCAATTATTAGCTGGTATTTCTGTGGACGTTCGATCACACTCACGTTGATGGCATCCATTGAAATGTTGGAGCAAAGGATATCGAGAGAACTTCTCATGTCATAATAATCCGCTTCCCGGCACAGCACGTCAAGTTGCGCTGTCTTTGGAGTAGACTTAAATTGATCAGGGGGCAGATGTTCAATTTCATTCTTCCCAGCCATGTCTTCGGAATCTTGCAGGCCGAGGCCCCACGATTGAAAGCTGTTGTGGATGATTTCCGTCTCTTCATCCAAGCCTTGGGTCACAATCATATCACGGTTGAACCAACCCATATATCGCTCGTAGGTGTTGAGGCTCAGAACCCGAAGTCGTTCCCCATCATGATCAACGTTCGACCCAGGTGGCCAACTAGGAAGCAGCCAATCCAAGCCGGCTTTCTCACTACCAACACCCATCTGACACCAGAAATTCAGATCCATCAATGACTTCCGAAGGTCCATTCCGGATCCTTGATAAAGTCTGGTGACGGCTTCTCTCTTTAACATATGCCCCTCATTGGCGGCAACCAAAAGTAAGTAATCCACGCCGAAGTCGGGACCAGGCTTGCGGTATCGTAATATAGCATGAAGAGACATATCCTGGGTAGGGACTAAGCTCTCATCGTTGCAAGTGATGACGATCGGTCGTTTAGATTGGCTGATGAGAGTCAAGACGCCAGTCCAGAATTGCCGATCTTCATCAAAAAGGATATCGGCTTCTTCGAGCAGGATTAAAGACTGCTTTTGCTCCCGGGGTCGTTTGGGCGTAGTTTCGGGCTTAGGGCTAAGTTCGCCAGGCTGGGAAACCGCCTTGCTAGTTTTTGAGGATGGGCCTTTGAAAAAGCTCTTCAGCTTGTTCTGCTTGGCAGAGTCCTTGTCGTTGTTTGTTGGGTTCTCGGATTCGTTGAGGAGATGAACAAGGTGATTCTGCGTCATATCTCCGACCCGCTCCAGCATATCTCGGGCACTCCGTCGGCTTCCAGCATTTATCTCAAAGACTTCAAAATCAAGCTCTTTTGCAACGGCATAGACAGAAGCGGTTTTGCCGGAGCCAGCCGGCCCGCTAAGAAGAATCACATTGGTCATCGGACTCTTTCTTTCTACTCCATGTAAACCAGGTGCTATGTCTCCCGACCTGACGACTGTCCGTTGAGGCGTTATGGTCACGCCGCCTGCTAGCTCATCATCTGAGCCAGAGAGATTGTCCATCTCAGAGGCCTCCTCTTCGCTTGACACAACGAAACCATCGAGTTTGTCGGCTTTCTGGCGCTTTTTCGCCTTTTTCTCCCGCTTCGATTTGGATTTCGCATTCTCTTTCGACGACTTCCCGGTGTCAACTGCTGTGATCTTGAGGTGCCGTAGCCAGTCTCGAAGCATCTGGGGTTCGCGGCCAAGCTGAAGGACGTCATCAGCTGACTGAGGGGCATACTTGTGTGTCCAAAGCTGCGGTTCGTAGGTTGCACAATCGAAAGCTGAAACTGACGTGAGTAGGGCGGATCTAAGTCTCGCAAGAGGCGGACTAGAAGAATTCCAAGGAAATTGGCGGTTTGGTGAGGACCACGACATCTGTCGTTCCATTGCCGTATGCAAGACTTGACTGCTTGCAACGTGTCGGATGGGATGCCGAAGAATAGCTAGGGCATCATAGTCCTGTTTGGACAGACGAGCGATCCTCCTTGCTTCAGCTGTTCCAGCTAGAAGAACATTTTCTTCGTCCCTAATTGAGATAGCTGCAATCTTCGATTTTTTTCGGTCTTGGGTAGTATGCCAGACACGATTATTAACATCTGGGGGTGTGTGAACGTCTCTCACGTGCACGAGATCTCTCGGTGGCCAAAGGGGATCAAGCAGTTCGGGAAACTTGGAGACACGACGGGAGAAGCTCGTAAAGGAGCTGCCCGAAGCTGCTACTATCCGCTTCGCCCCAGCTGTAGTTTGGCTTGAAGGCACGCTCGCGCTCATGTCTGGATTGTCCGATTGAGACCCATTCACACTCGCGGACCCGGGTTTCTGTGCTGATTTCTTGCTGAAAAACGGATGTGTGGGCTTTTTGGGTTGGCTCTCCGTCTTGCGCGGCTGAGCAGAGGGTATAGTGGCGGGGGGTTTTTGAACCACTCGGCCGTCCAAGATATCATCGATCAACTTCCCGAGGTTACTTTCTGTGGTAACGCTATACTTGATCGTCGCCACCTTGCTCACAGCCTTCCGTGGCCTCCCCCGCTTCCCAGGTGCTCGGTTTCTTGTCTCTCGGGGAGGACTAGAGGCGGGTGACGACAGGAACCCTCCCTTCGAATTCAGTCTGAGGGTTTTCTGTCTTGCCGATGTTCTTGCAACTCGACCCTCCGGCTTCTCCTTCTCGGCAGGTGTCAATAATCGGGTTTCATCTGCAGGAATTTGAGTCTCCGCCGGTGGAAGCTCGGGCTGAGGTATAGGCAATTTGATTTCGGTCTCGAGAGAATGATCGGTTGAAGAAGGGTTGTTGTTCGCCACGCTGTAGCCGAGCCATTCTGACAGACCTGCACTGGAAGTAGTCGTGGGTTCAGTGGTTTGGGTTGTGTCCGTTCTTCGCCTCTTCCTCCGATCTTCGTTCAGGTCTTCGTCAAGATCCACAGAACTCTCATTGTTTATTTTGGGGACATTTGAACCGCAGTTATCTAGGGCCTGTAGCCCCTGCTCATGCGTGGAGCTTTGGCTGCTTATCGGTCGAAGCTCGTGTACATGGGTATTCGCGGGGGATATTGGCTCGTTTGAGGGTTCAGATTTGACCGAGACACCAAATTCTAGACATTGTAAGCTCGGATTCACCTGCGGCTATGGGACACATTCTGACCTTGTCGGAAGAAGGGATGTATGACTTGCTGTCCGTCGGTTCCCATAGCCATTGGTATATTGGATACGATGCCCATATGAGGACAATCAGTTGATCCCTGGGGAGAGGTCAGGGAGCAAACAGTCGCTCAGATGTAGCATTGAAATGACGGGATATTGGTGGTAATTGTGGAGCGATTTTATAAAAGCAAGAACCAAATCAAGGTCAATCTCCATAGCTTCAAACACGTCCGACGCGAAAGGCGCGTTAATGGCTTATGTCAGGCTGATTGCTCCACAGACTAACGCTAGTCCTGATATGGCCTAGGGGTGGATTGGCCGGCCCGACGTAATACCGAAAATTTTTCAGATTTCCAAATTGGATGGGTCCGCATCAAAAAGATCACACGCTTTGAAGGGACAGGAACTCAAGCCATTTTTGATTCTTGGTATTCAGTTCGTCATGGACTTGCAGCCCCCATCTGTCCTGGCGCAATTGCCTCGCCCCCTTCACGCTTCTACCGGCAAGACCCGTATCGGGGATGTCTTCAGTCTCGCCGATGCCAAAAAACGCAAGCGCTATGAAGTCGCAGTTGCCGTGGATGGCGAGGCTGTGAACATTTACAATGTATGTTTTTTACTTCTCTGGTGTTCTCTTGTTTGCATCTAACACTAATCTTCACCAGGTTCAAACACCTAAGCTCGTTACTTCTTACGCCGTCCCACCGCAATCAACTTTCTCTTGCCGCCCATGCTCAGTTCGCAGGAAGTTGTCAAAGAAATCGACAGTTCGGAGGCAAACTTACACGGCTGTAACTAAGCCAGAACATCAGATCAAGTGCTTTGTGGAAGAGATCGGTAGCAGCGGCTCAAGTGCTCCGGTCATTTCTTCTTCGGCTACCACGGTGACCGACTCGACCAGCCCGACAAATTTTGTGGGAATAGTGCCCTCTAGTACCGATGCCGAAGGAGAGACGGACCCATTCGATATTCTGGCAGTTCACGAGGATGGTCGTGTGCGTAGACTGTCTTCGGATCTGAAGACCCAACGATGGAGTATTCAACACAGTGAGATTGCAAAGGTTTGCTCTACTCACAATGTCCAATCCAGCTTTTTGGTCGAATTCGATGATGCGAAGAAGGCTTTGTTCAAAAGACGGCAGGATTTGGCTTTGCTGGCGCTGGGCGATCTGACAACTTCGGGGACCAACGAGCCATCTATCTTGCTTATGGTATCTCAACCGAAGAATGCCGATCGAGTCCCCCTCAAGGACATCATTGTGCAAATGTTCTCAGTCCCCGCTCATGCGAAGTCGGAGTCACGGTTGGACGAAAGCCAGCGCCTACGCCATCTACAAACTTTCCACATCCCAGACGTGAACGGCCTGGAAACCACCAATGGCAATGCTATGCAATGGAGCTTCCATTCTGGCTCGGCGGGGTTGAACCTTTCTTTTGAAAGGGGTTTCATCAACGTTGACCTCTCTCAGTACTCTCCCTGCGTCACGTCGCAATTCGTCCTTGATGAGGAGGAGTTCTCCTCGGTCATGCGCATTTCTCCCCAATCCGTGATCGGAGCACAACAATCTCTTGTGGCGGTGTATGATACCCAATACCATTCTGTGCAGCGCAGCATTCCAGGCGGTGATCTTTTGTCAAGCACTGGATCGACCCCAGAGACTCCCACAAACTTCATCAGCTACTTCGCCAAACTTGGAATTGCCGTCGCAACCAAGGGCAACACTCTTATTGCCTTTGACTTGAGCTCTCTCGCTAGTGCGCCCAGCTCTTCGCTGAAGCGGACCAGAGATAGCCTGCTGATTGACGCCATCGGCAGAGGTATTGGTTCATCTGGTGCACAGTGGGATATCGCGTCGAAGAAACACCGATCTGACAACATGGCCTCCCTTCGACTTACTTCACCAGAGCAAGTTGAGAAATGGACTCAGCTCACAAAAACAGTGGAGGAGGCAACCAAGACAAAGAATATTGACTTGTTCGATGATGCCGTTCTGACATACTTCAGCACCTCCGATGCCTCCACAACGCTCCCAGTCCGTGGGCAATATGTTAACTCAGAAGCAACTCTTTTCTTGCTGTCAAAAATATTCGCTGTGGAGGAGTCTGCCTCAGATGACACCGTGTCGGCCTCCCCTTCATCTCAACTCCGTGTTGCTATGTGGCCCCCGACTACCTGCGACTGGCTGATTCGCTTGGGACATCTGTCACTCGACAACGTTGAGATTGCGCTCCGTCGTGCATGCAAGCCACGTATCTTGCAGCCATTCCCCACCGGATCGTTCATTCAGGCCCTCCTCGATTCGGATCCCTCGTTGAAGCAGGTCAACCAAGTGCTTGAGGGTCCCACTCTGATTTCCTCCGATGAGTTGGCCTACGCGCTCAAGACCTTCTTGAACCAGGCACGTTCCCACTCTGGAACGCTCGAGGAGACAGCTCGTGCGATCACAAATGGTGATATTGCCACTCCTACCCAAGAACTTACAAAACAGCTGGGGGCCGAAACGGCAACACTGAAGGATATCTTCGCTGGTCTAAACACCTCGCTCCAAAAGATTCACTCACAGCCCGCATCAGTGGTCGTTCATTCCCTCCGCTCCAACCTTTCCCGAACAGAACTCATTTCTATGGTTCACCATCTCCGCCTTTCCCTTGCTACTGGGGGTTACACTTCTCGATTCACTGAAAACCCCCCAACACCTATTACTCTTGACCAAATTACCCCCACCCTTTCTCTCAACGTTATCGTTGATCTCATCACTGCCTCCGTGGATGCCGTGGGCCCGTCCGGTTGGATCTCGGCCATCCCCGCAGTGGCTGACTTTGAGGACTCAGACTCGGTCACTGCCGCTGCTAGTCGTGAAATGGAATTGATTGCGGACATGAAGTCCGAAGTCTCCGCCGCGCTTGCAGGAGTGGAAGAGGCAACCTATCTCAAGGGTGTTTTGTGCGAGTACCTCCGCTTTGCGGACCAAGTCAGCACCCCAGCTACTACCTCCGAAGATGCCCTGGCCAAGATGGATGCCGAGGCGGCTCCTTCCCACCTGGTCCGTTACGAGAAACTCAATGGTGCCGACTTGATGGTCTTCACTCGTCCCGGTGAGGGAGAGGATGGCTACGATGGCGATGCTGGTGGCAAGATGCTACCGCTGTCACTCAAGGCTGCTTCTACTGACGTGTCCCGCACCAAGACCAAGAAGTCGACGGGTGAGGTCAAGAACCGCAGCAGCCGTGAGATTGGTTACTTACGCCGCAAAGCGGTTGGCAAGTACTCATTCGAGAGACTGATTATTTAAGATCATTGATGTGCATTTCATGTTTTATACTGTAACATTCATTATTGACGGAGACAATATCCTAGGAGTTAGACACGAACAATACATATTTGGGTTCCTAGACAGTATTTCAATTATTTATTTTCTGTGCGAATAACTATCTCGCCCTTGCGCGTGCTAAATATATCGATATTCGAACCAAGGGATTTTGGGTCAATATGATTTGCTTTTTTTGGTGACGATCAAGCCTTGCAGATATATATATAAGGTGGGACCAGGGACGCTGAAAATATTTTCGATCTACGATCAATGTTCAAAAACATTTAGACATCGCTAAACACTACGCAAGACATGATAACAGGTCAATTCCAGGGCTTATATTGAATGAACAAAACCAGGACTAAATGGGACTAGTCAACATATTAGGCTTCAAAGGGATTCAATAGTTGTAGCTTGACATCTGGGGTGTTTGGAGATATTTAGCAGCTTTTCCCCCAAAATAAAATAAAGAAAGGGCAATACTGGGAACTAGGGTCAAACGTATAATTGATAGATCCCAAAAATTATATAATATTTTATATTATTAAGTATTCTACAAAGAGTAACTATAGGATATTGATCTGGACGGAGAACAAAAAGGTAAACAAAAAGATAATAAACAAGGGGAGCTTTCCTTAAGTGGAGATACACTGGACACCGCATCTCCGCACTCTTACCCGTTCTTCTTCTCTTTCATTAGCTCCGCTCTATGCCTTTTCATGTTGATGTTGATGTTGATGTTGATGTTGATGTGAAGTTGTTTTGTTTTGACCCGGAACGCGTACCGGCATCATAACAAAGGAAAATGAGCAACCAACCATGGCTTGACAGTCTGTCTGACGACTGGCCATCTCCAGCTTCGCCCACCAGCCCGGTACCCGTTCTACCTGTTCGATCAGAGTCGCCTAAAACCAGTCAGCAAGGCACCCCTAGTCGCATTCCTCTACCCGCCCGGCGTCCCTTGGAACAACAATCGCCGGGAAACATAAAGGATAAGGTTACCCGACCATGTCATTTCCATAGAAGAGAACCTCCGACTCCGAAAACCCCACGAACACCCAAAACACGCAAACCACGATCGCCTCACCCTAATAGTTTGAAATTCACTACACCCAAGGCCGACCCAAAGATCAATTCCAAGCCAAGCCCCAAGGTCAGCCCCAAGCCCACCCCGGGTGCGGCTCGCAGACAGCCCTCAATGGATATGCGCTCCCCTCTGCGATCAGTGTCAAACGTCTCTAAAGCCTCCACACAATCCGAATCCGATGGTACAGTTCAGATCAAACCCAAGGGCAAGGACACAAAAGAGGGTACACCAGAATGGCGCCGGCGACTAGTGCGCGGGGAAATCGCCGCTGGCGAGCAACGTGACCTGTTCGCGCCGATGGGACTTGAAAGCGTGTTCAAGCCGCCCACACCTGGTGCTGCGACGGCGCAGCAAGGTTCCACCCCGTTTACGAAGCAGGATGACAATCTGTGGGATTTCGCCGACACACCCTCGCGACAGGATAGAGACGAGCAGAACAGTCGCGCTAATGACCCCGAACGCGTCGATGATGAGGAGGGAAGGGATAATGGCGACCGATCACCGGAGGGAACCGACAATCGCGCTCCTTGGGAGAATAATGGGGGCCTGGACGTGGATTGGGACCAGGAAGGGTTCTCCCAAGCGGGGAATTCCCAGCTACGGACAGCTAGTGGGCTAGAGGATCTGCGCAACGAGGGAATCACTCCCATAACCTTCACCCGCAACAACACCGTCGATGGCAATGGGACTTCAGAAGTCATCAAGTCTGCGCTGAAGCAGGTCACCAACAAGTTGGAAAGCCTGTCTATTAAAAATGATAGTCGCCCGGACTCCCCCGCAAGCGATAGCCTCCTCTTCTACAACCACAGTGAACCTCACGTGGAAGGGTCTCCGCGAGAAGACAGCTTACTGGACGCGACCAGTCATTCTCTACCCCAGGATCTGTCTATGGGGACTGTGGACTTCAACAGTCGGCGAGGAAACCGCTCCTTCCCTCGGCGATTTTCCCCTTCGCCCTTTCCTTCCCACCGTTTGTCCCCCACAACCCTCGCCAACTCTAAAATCCGAAGTTCTCCCTTGTTCAACCCCCACAAAACTGCGTCACCTGGTCTACCGCGTCCTTCTTCGTCTCATGTGCGGCCATCCACCGCTGGAGCGGAGAATGAGGCCAAGATGCCGTCATCAGGAAGTCCATTGAAGCTGTTTGGTGACCATGACACATTTACTAACAACAGACTTCTTCGGCGCATGAGTCAGTTTGAAGACAATTTCAGCGACACGTCAGAAGGAGAGGAACCCCCTTCGCCCTCAGAAGAAGCGCGAAGAAAAGGGGAAAACCGCAGCCTTCTAAATGCGAGACACGAACCATTGCAGGAGATCTCCCCTAGGCGAAACAACGAACGCCTTGGGTCTCGGAATGCTGTACATCGGATCAGCCAGTTTGGGGGTGGCGAGTTGGACAAATTCGATTTCTCAGACACCAGCCCTTACGAGCCAAAATTGATGTACGATGAGGCCAGAGGGTTTGGGTCCCGCCCGTCTTCACGCAAGCGATCGTCAACTCGGCAAAAATATTTCCGTGGGCCCTCACAGCAAGGGCTGTATCATTACACCAGATCGGCAAGTTCGGGATTCACCCGGAAACCCTCTGCATGGATGCGCCAGGATTTCTTTGATGATATGCGGCATGGGACTCGTCCGAATAATAAAGAAAATATGGCTCCTGATGTGAAGCGAGTACCCCGGGCCCCCGGCATGGACCCCACCCCGAAACGGCGCCGAACAATTATGAGAAATAGCAGTGCCGAGCCCTATCAAAATGCCAACGGCGGTTCGCCTCAGAAGTACGGTGACAGCATGTCACTGTTGCAACGGAGTCTTATGCAACACGGCGTTCAGCTCGAGAATAGTGACTATCTTGCTCCGCCGGGCCTTTCTCAATCGATGCAGCGACCTCGAACACCCACACCAAGCCAAATACGGACAGACGGGGAAAGCCATGTTGCGCCGCACAGAGACTTCTCCGAATCCAATTTCGACAATAACGATTATTCGGATTCCTTTTCCATTGATGGTGACGTCCCACTAGTTAAGATTACTGGGGCTAGTGATACCTCGCGAAAGGGATCTATAACCACCCAGGATTATTTAAACGAGGCCACCAAGATCATGGATCTCATCAGATCGAAAGGACGAGGTGCGGCTGGATTGACAAGCGTACATGAGTCTGACGTGGAAAGTGAAGGCGACGAGTTCAGCGACGACGACGAATCCACACGTGAAGCCTTTTCTCGCCCTCCGAGCCGTGATGGAACGGATCTTCGCAAGTTGAGAGAGGTGAAGGAGTTGAATCCACAGATTTTGAGTCACCTGAAGAAATACCAGGAGCAAGATGATCCGGATGACCGCGAAATGTCCCTGCGTGCTCGTCATAGCCAGGACGAGGGCCAAACCGAGTTCGGTGAATCAAACTCACAGAATATCCGAATTCACGGTCCGAGGAAACGAAAGACTAGTGGCATGACTGATGACACAGCGGAAAACATCGCCCAGGATCTGATGACTATCAACACACAAATGTCTGGTTTCAGTGTCAACTCCCTACCCACCGGCTCTTCACAAAGCTCCCAAGTCAAGGGTATGCTGGCTTCTGACCTTGTAGCCCACCTGATCCCGAATGAGGTCAATGGCTTCAAATATGACCGTTCGAAGAATCAATGGGTGAAGGATGAGGTGGAAGAACCACAGGCGCCAATCTCAGAACCCACCGAGGAGACTGATGATCCATTCAAGGATATTCCGGATCTTAGTGTAGACGAGCTCCAGGAGATGATGCGAGTCCATGGTCTCAGTTCTCCTGCAAAGAGCGACGCTCCAGCTGATCGAGAGCAATTCAAGACCCGTGGTTCTTTGGCTGCGAACACATCCCCCAAGAAACCTGATGTTCGACCACACACGAGAGACGGGGAACCATCTCTCGGCGCAAGCTCGGTTCAATCAAGGTTCACTCGATTCACGTCCAGTGTTCCTAACACTGGGACAAGAGCTACATCATGGGGCACGGACGAGGCCGCAGAAAGGAGAATCTCCGCGCAACGGAAACTTGAAGCCCAGCGTGAGGAGCCGTTGTCTTCGAAGACCCCCCGATCTCTCGGAAAACAAGCACGTGTCGCGACAGTGAATCTCTCATCGCCCCTTGTTTCACGCCCCTCTTCTCGCGGCGAGCCTGATAACGCCCAGTCTGACCCGGACACGAACCACACCTACCATGGGATTGTACCAGACGAAGGTGCAGGCCCAGCAGACCAAGAAAATGGCTCAATACGGTCATCCGTTCCTCCCACGGGGCGTCAAACTTCAGTCGGTGGACAACCGTTCATTCGACGTCCCATCTCGAGGATTGAGGAGAGGAACGAGGAGACTATTGATGACCAAAGCCTCATCCGCAGGAATGACTCACTTCATGTTCAAGAGACACCTGCGAAAAACGAGGCAGAGCATTCTTTGATGCCTGTCCGGAGCGCCGGGCCCGACACGACCTACAGCTTCCACCTCAGTCCACTTGCGGACTTCACTGTCAACCAAGGCGATAAACCTCTGAACCTTGAAATGAGCTACGTGGCTCAACGTACAAATCCTTCCTCTTTGCGACAGGTGCATGGAACGTTCGCACTGGCAACTGAAGATTTGATCAAGCATATTACCGACGTGGAACCATATGAGCCTTATTGGGAACACGTGCGCCGCCTTGTCCTGCGTCAGAAGGGATTGATTACGCTGCACAAGCTGAACGAATTCTGCCCCCGACTAGAGGAGTTGGATGTTTCCGACAATGACATTGGTCAATTGAGCGGCATTCCCCCAACCCTGCGAACCCTCAAGATTTCTAGGAACTGCCTCTCTAACCTGACTCCCTGGGGTCATATGGTCAATTTGCAGTACTTGGACGTTTCAGGAAACGATATCGAGACATTGGATGGCTTCGCGAGCTTGATTCATCTCCGGGAATTGAAGGCCAATGATAATCAGATCCGTAACATAGACGGGATTCTTGATCTGAATGGCTTGCTAAGCCTGAAGCTGAGAAACAACTCTATCACTGCAGTGGATTTTGAAGGGTCCGAGTTGACGCGCCTTCGTGATCTTGACTTGAGCCACAACTGTCTGACATCTGTTCGAAATGTCGAATGGCTTCCGTCACTTGCCACTTTCGATGTCAGCGCCAACCAGATCAGTCGTTTTGACACCTCCGCTTCCCTTATCAGTCTCCGCGCTCTCAAGCTCTCCGAAAACAAACTGGAGGCTTTAGATGCACGAGCTTTCCCTTCTGTGAGCCTTCTTTACCTCGATCAGAACCACCTTTCCACTGTTACCGGCCTTGAGAATTGTCACAATCTCGAGGTACTGTCTCTCCGAGAGCAGACACCATTCAAAGAAAAGGACATTGAACACAGGCTGGATATCGATTTAGGACTTGTCAAGGATGTTCGCAAGGTCTTTTTATCCTCAAACAAGCTTTCCCACCAAAGTGTCTGCCCTTCTGCCCCGCTACTACGACTTCAACTTCTTGATCTAGCTGCGTGCACGTTGAAAAGTCTCCCGAGCGATTTTGCCTTGAGCTTCCCGAACCTCAAGGTCCTAAACCTGAATTTCAACTCGGTTGATGACGTTGAGCCACTAGTTGGAATGAACTGTCTTGCAAGACTGATGGTTGTCGGCAACCGTCTCTCAAGGATGAGAAGGGTCTGTCAGATCCTCAGTCGACTAGGAAAAACTGGGAAAGGAACTGCGTGTTCCTTACGCAAGCTTGATCTCCGTGGGAACCCCTTGACTATTGGCTTTTACCCCCCAGCAGTGACTGGGAGTGGCAATGCCGATCGCATGAAATTGAAGTCTCCAGAACAAGCAGTCGTCCGGCACCAAGGAACCCACCGGGATCTTTCCGACGCTCTATCTGAGCTCGGAAACGATGACCAGGTCTCTCACCGTGCCACCATGGGTGATGAGCCGAAGGCAGATAGAGACATCGAAGTAGACGACCCATACACACTTCCGCACGCCGACCCGCAAGCGGATGTGAAGTACTTTAGGCACCTCGATCAAGCCACACGTCTACGCCGGAGGGTGCTAGAACTCCTGCTCTACGCCGGCACGAGTGGTTCTCTCCATACCCTTGACGGACTAGACCTCCGGCCCTCACTGGGCAACGAATGCTCTGATATGAACAAAGCGTGGGACAGATTGGAACATCTTGGTGTATTGCGGAGGAAGGCGATCAAAAATTAGGCTATATTCTTTTTTTATTCTTTTCTGCCATTTCTTTTTCAATCACGCGAGGAGCGCGTGTGATATGAGCATTGTTGGCGGCGTGTACGGAGTTTTGTTCCTTGAGTTGGAGTAGGCCACGCTTGGTTTTTCGTGTTTGCACAGCATCAGCGCATTACCGGAGTTGGATATCGAATCAATTCTGGCATTTTGGCATCTTTTACTGTCTCTAGCCTATTCGGGTTTTATTTGTCTTGTTGTTCTTGTATGTCTTTGCCCTTTATTGCCGGGGAAAGCAGCGATCTCCCCCCTTGGGAGTCAAAAGTGCGAGCCTTGGAGTCACCAATAAAGACAGTGACACGAGCGTGACCCTGATGGAAGTAGAGTCATTCCTCAGCCTAGACGGTAATCTTCCAGGGACAGGCTCCGAGGGGTGTTTGTAGGTGTTGTCGACGTAGGAATCATCACCTCTCTGCGTACCCACAGGAGCCTTGTCAAGGTCTTTGCTGACAGTGCCGTTGAGAATGTAAGGGAAGTTTGAATGAACCGAGTTGAAGACCTTACGGTCAACACCAAAGTTCTTAGTGAGAATATCTCTGGGGGTGTGGTCAATCCAGTCGTCGACCATGAAGGTAGTTTTTCTAAGTCAGTATATTGAGCTTGTAAAGATGTGACTGGGACATACCCAATCTTCTCAAAGATACCGTCATCAAAAGCGAGGAGATACTCGTTCTCATCGTCCAGGCCTTGCGCATTATGCGCTACGCCCTTTGGGTAATACCATATGTCACCCGTTTCGAGAACGGTAGTGAAGCCACCGTTTTCATCAACGCCGGGCAACAGGAGAGAGCTGCTATATACAAATCCCCACTAGGCCTAAGTGCTAGAGTACGTGATTTGCGGTAGAAAGTGTAGGTATAGTCGTGGCCACTAACCGTGCGGTACCAGTGCAGTTGTAATCCATCTCTCTAGACTTCAGATTAACTTCAAGCACGACATCTCCTCAAGTCTAGGAAGAACCTCTAAGATTTGGCTTTACAGAGAGGGCTGAATACGAGGACAATGGTCCAGCATCAGAGTCCGAGTCGGGTATTGCTTGGATTCTCGACTTTGAGGATGAAATTCGCCATTTCGCAGATCAGCCTCTCGTCGAGGATTCCAAAAGAAGACTACGGCCGACTAATTTGATTCCTAACAATCTATATCAAGTGGGCTTGCTTCATGAGTAAAAGAGATTTTATTTAATATTGTAAGGCGCTTCACTGGGTATCGAGAGCGAATAAAAGGGGAATGCATAGTGCAACATCATTAAAAGAACCAAGCAAATCAACATAGACATAAGCTCAGAGCCCGGTGGCTAAATTTCATGTGCATTTGATGTCGGAGACACCTTCGAGCTTCCATCTATCCGACGCCGACCCTCGATCTGATCTGCAGACACCGACGGACCAGCCCCTTTACTCGCAACGATATCTTCTTCCAATGCAGCGCGGAATTCCTCACGCTTTGGAAGAAGGTACCGCACATCCACGAATCTCAAAATGCTCGTCATAATAATCACAAGAACCAACAGAGCCAATGCAGACTGCCACCCGTACTTATAAAACGGGGCTTGACTCGCAGGCCAGACGAGAACCTGCGACCACGAAGAGATGGCATAGTACCCAGCAACTGCAACGCCGACAACAAGCGACCGAGCCTCGGGATCCTGCGGAATAAGATCAGAGAGCCAGGCGAAGATCAACGGCGCCGTGCCGAGACAAATATACGAGATGAAGTATGACGCATAAGCAGCAGATAAATCCACCGACAACGGATGTGTAGTCCAAACACTCATGATGATACACGGGACGATTCCAATAACTGCCTGAAGAACGATGAGCGTCCAACGGGTTTCAAAGTAATCCGATAACAGAGCCCAGATCCACACAAACACGACATTAATCGCAGACCCTCCAATGGGGATAGCGTTGACCTGCGAGACAGTCCATCTCGCGCTCCCGTCTGGGTTCTTCAGCGATTTCAAAAACAGTCCGAAATAAACATATCCGTATGTGCCAAGGACCGTTGCGATATACAGGATCGCAATGAAGTAAACAACCCACCCGGAGAACGTGCGTTTCACGCCTGCCCAGGTCATCTTCTTTGGCTCGGCGCGGCCGTTGCGCGCGAGCCGTTCTAGTGACAGCTCGCCGTGGACTTTCTTGAACCAGAATGCGCGCGGGTTAGGTCGGTTCGGTAGATCGGGGAGCATGATAAATCCTGCGAATCCCCAGATTACCGTGATGATCGCGTTGATCACGAATAGCCAGCGCCATCCTGCTAGCTCGTTGCGTCCGTCGAGAGTGTCGGTTATTGCGGCTTGCATGGCGCCCGAGAGCATTTGGCCGACTGCTTGGCAGGAGTGGTAGAATCCCATTCGCTTGGCGAGTTCGGTTGGGGTATACCAGTACACTGGGGGTCTGGTTAATTCGAGCCAAGGGAAGGAAATTTGAATGACATACTGAATAATGTCATCATTCCTGGCCATGCGCTACTTTCGCATAGACCGAGGAACACGCGGAGGGCGTAGACTTGTTTCGCGTTCGTTGTCATCGCGATTAACCCGGTCAGAACACCCCATGCGATCTCCAAGCCTGGGAGCCAATAACTTGGACGTACGTAGGTGAGGATGATTTGGGAGGGAATTAGCATTACGCAGTAGGCGGCGTTAAAATAGGTTGTGAATCTAGACTGTATTAGCTATCATGAAGTTGTATGTAAATTTCTCGGACGACTCACAGATTAAGCTCATTTCCGAACAAGTGTAAATCCTCCTTCATGCCAGATACGTAGGCATTGTTGATATTTTGTTGATCGAGATATTTGATAACTGACAGAAGTCAGTTTGGCCGATCCCAAGCTGTTAGAGGGGTAGCCCAACGCACCCTGTGAAATACAGCCGAAGGTCATCAGGAAGATGTCAAGGCGTCGGACCAGGGCCTTCTCCTCCGGAGATCGGACATCGACATTCGACGCATTGCGACGAAACGGTTTGAAGGACACCATTATTATAGTGGTGTGAGGAGAGAGAAAAAAGCCAGCATTCTGGGGACTTTAGCCATTCATATACCCAAGCAGGGCCCGATGATAAGGCGCCCCTGTGACCCCTCACAGATAAAGTAATACGTCTGGGGTAGACTTTTAGCTTGTCTTTGGCTTCGAGGGACTAGGACGTTTCTGCAAGGTGCACGCGTGATAAGCCTTCCAAGCACCAATGGTTGTCCTTGTAACATCGGAGGAATGCCGAGGTCGATATAGAGAGGCATTTTGGCGTTTAGTCAATTCCAACTCCACTGCCAAGGTCGGCTTAACGAGTGGATCTAGAGAGAGGGAGAATCCTATCAGTTAGACGAGTCTGAAGGGGAAAATCCTTTTAAGGATTTGAGGGGGAAGTCCGCGATAGGAGAATCCCAGGCTTCCCCGCATGCGACAACGGAGAATACGAGACACACACTCTCTCCGACTTATATATGTTGTATATATTTCTTGAATATTTGTGGAAACTTTGACTAATTGCATATCCTCTGAAATGTCAGCTTCAAATATTGAGACAAGCAGAAGCCTGCCAAATCCCACTCCTTGCTTGAGCTACTGGCAACGAACAACTCGGGCATACCCCAATTTGCATGCAAATATCGATACAACCGTTCCATCCCACTCAAAATATGTCATTATAGGATCCGGTATTTCTGGCGGTTTAACGGCCTTCAAGCTGATCGAAGGAGGCGCCAAACCCGAGGATATCGTGGTTCTCGAGGCACGGGAGGCAGCAAGTGGCGCAAGCTCGCGAAATGCCGGACATGTGCGACCAGGTCTGTCAGACTTCCATGGGAATATGGCGAGCATTTCTAATTTGCAAAATAGATGCTTTCAGGGGTTTCAGTGCATATGCCAAAGTGCATGGAGAGCAACAAGCATTGAAGATCATCCAGGACGAGCGACTGGTCCTAGAAAGAGTCGACGCATTTGTCAAGGAACATAATGTAGAATGCGACTTCAACTTGACAACGACATTTGATGTTTGCATGACCCCGGAATTCGCGGCCTACGAGGCAGAGAGCCTGGAAGCGTTTAAGAAAGCAGGCGGCGACACTTCGCACATCATATTCCACGAAGGAGACCAGGCCACGCAGAAGACGAGAGTCCCGGGGGCTGTAGCAGCATATGAGTGGCCGGCTGGATCAAGCCACCCGGCAAAGCTTGCACAGTTTCTTCTTCAGGCCGTGATATCGAAGGGTGCGAGGCTCTTCACGTTCTGTCCTGCCACTGAAATTGAACGAAGTGGCGCGACCTCCGAAACATGGAAAGTGCACACACCCCGGGGGATAATAGAAGCGGAGAAAATTGTTCATTGCACGAATGCCCATGCTGCCCTGTTACTGCCGCAGCTGGAGGCTTATATTCGGCCAAACCGTGCACAGGCTCACTCTCTTGTGCCTGTTACAGCTTTCTCAGGGCAGAACGCTCTGCAGAAAACTTTCTCGCTCCGCTTTAGCCTCCTCCATTTCTACTCCCTGATCCAGCGTAAGGGAGATGGTACATTGGTGTTAGGTGTATCGCGGTCAAACCCAAACTTGAGCCCTGAGACAAATGCTACTCGATTCAGCACTGACGATTCCCGGTACAATGAAGAGATTGTTCAGGATGCTCTGCAGACTTTTGGTGAGATATTTCCTGCTTATTCGTCCCAGGCTGCTATGCATGGTGAGGGTCTGGATCATGCTTGGACTGGGATAATTGCCATGACCACAGACTCTGTTCCGTTCGTCGGGGCAATTGATTCCCTTCCTGGGCAATATATCTGTGCCGGATTTAATGGCCATGGTGAGTTTTTCTTTTGCGAGATTATATCCTGGAATGACACGCTAACTGGAGACAGGTATGGCCCGGATATTTACGTGCGCTCCGGCTGTAGCTCAACTTGTGCTTGGGAAGACCTGGGATGAAACGGGGCTGCCAGAATGTTTCCAATTTAGCGACGAAAGGCTCTCCCGGCTTTCAAATGGAGATTTGCCTTCCATTTGGTAGCGGAGTTTTATACCCCGGTTGATACGATTGAAATACACCATATACATTTTCTGTAATGTGTTATGGTAGAGGCTCAATAACTCTCATATGGTTGATCAACCTGGTACGCTATGTAATCTTCAATATAAAGAGCGCATTTAATTGAGAATACTAAGTACAGGGGGTAAAAGATTAAAGAGAAAAGGTCCTCTAGGACAGGATCTCCTATGTTCCTCGTCAAACATCTACCTTACGTAGAGCAAGATTCTGATTCTGTATACTTCGCAAACCACTCTTGCCAGCACTCTTTCCAGCACTCTTTCCAGCACTCTTTCCAGCACTCTTTGTACTAGTCTTTATGAGGTCTTTTTGCTAACATAGTCTCTCCTAATTGTTAGACAGACTTGGCGATCACTTCAACAGGCTCAGAAGGGCAATGACAGAACTAGAAGGTAGTTGGCGTGAACCGAGAGACTCTTTAGAAGCAAGGAAAACAGTGGCAGAAACAAGAATCTGCAATAATATTCGCCTGACAGCTCAGGGTAAACCTAGAAGAGCTGATTCGAAGTAAACTCGCGCTTTTCCGTTGGACGGAAGGTGACCCAGTCCTCTCCAGCATTTTGCGTCTTCGGTTGATCCTCGTAATAAGGATGGTGAGAGCAGTAGTTCTTGCTGAATCTCCAATTGGCACCTTGACACTTCGGATTCGCAGCACATTCTTTGTAGCATGTCTCTGGGTCGGTCACATCCTTTCGAACCGTGATCATGTCCGTTTTTGTGCTATATGCCTTCCCGCAAATAACCTCAAATTCAATCCCATTGAAGACGCGAGTCGTGCCATCTTGTGTCGGGCAATAGGGCTTCGTACCTTCCTCGGTTTCTTCCTCGGCAGAACAGTCGATCTTGCCACAGCATTGGTTCTTGCTATTTTTCCAGATGCAATTGTTCTTGTCGGCCCGGATATCACATGGAACCTCAAGGAGTTCAAATTCAATGCAGGAGTCGGTGGCCTTGTTATCAAAGGAGATACCCGGGCTGACGTCTGGACAAGCTTGCGAAAGTCCTTGGTTGAACCCTGTAAGGCAATATTTACCACAGGGCCACTTGGTGAACGAGAAGTTCCCAGCTTTTTCATAGTCGGGAGTCTTGCCGATGTGAGCACCATTCTGTTTATTGTCCACCCATTGGTTGGCATCGGTTGCGTAAGGCAGACTGCCATGAAGGTCCTTGATCTTGACTTCATCGCTTGGATTGACCGGCAGGCCTGGCGTGCATTTTTCATCCCTGCAAAGTTGAAATTTTGCAGGCCGGATATACTTGCTCAGCTTTGTTTCAGAGTACTGGCCACCGTTGAAAGTCAAATAGTTCTCCGACCTTCCAGTGAGGAAGTAGCATTTTCCTGTATGAGATTAGTTGCTTTGCTCCAGCGTAAAAGTGCATAGTATGATGTACCTGTCTTCAAACCAGAGTCACACTTGCCAGCTTTGACGGGCTTGCAGGTGCCGTCGTCGGCCATGGTCTGGTCCTTGGGGCACTGGCACTTTCCATCGACCATCTCTTGGCCATTGGGACACTTCTCTGCTCTCTTGCACATATCGCCGTCATAGACCGAGCCTTTCACACAGCACTCATATCCAACATCCGCAGAGCCGGTCACGTCATGGCCCTCCGCGCAGCAGTGCCATTCAGTGTCCGCAGACCCTTTAAGGCTTTCTCCCTCCAGACAACAAGTGGCGTGCTTTTTGTCCGGAGTGATAAAGGGTGTCTCGTTTTCTTCGCAGTGATAGCTCCCGCTAACGGCCAGTTCCCCACCGGATACTGTGTCCCTCGACATAGGGCTCTTTCCCAGGTGCGCCGACTTCATCTGGCTCGACTTTCCTGCCATATACAGCATAAGCCTGAAGAAGGATGGCGAGAATGCCGAGAGAAGAGCCTTTCATAGTCGTTTTGGTATATAGAAATTGAGAGTGATTGAGGGTTTGTGATGATAGAGAGCAATGGAATGGTCTTCACGGGCTCTTTATATCTTGTTCTCCCTGTGCCAACCCCTCTTTGCACACATGGCTCAAGCCCCGGTACCGCGTCACCTTCCTCTAAGTCAGTATCTAAGTTTGAAGGAGAAGACGATCTGCCCCATACTTGTGGAGTACATCAGTTGCCCTCACTGGAGTAAGCGGGGTCCTGAAGATTCTGACGCATTCATGCCAGCTGTGTTTTCATGCAGTTCATGGCAGACCTTTACTTCTTGCTAGATCTTCCTAGGCTTTGTGCCTTCGTCTCTTTTACCCAGTGAAGCTATTCAAATAGGCATGACAGCATATAGAGATCATCATCAGCACCATATTAATTCATACTGTTGATCTCCTCTTTCTTTCTCGTAATCTGCACAACACAGACACCATCACTCTCAAGTACGAAAAGCCTCATTGGTCTAAGATAGCTAGCCCCACGGGCTCTGCAGAGCATTGTAGTTCGTGGTGAGTGTCGATCAGCTTAGTGATCAGTTCCTCCCCCCGGGAGTAATGGGACGGGACGAACCCAGTGGTGGGGTACACCAGATGCAGATCGGCAATGACTCCAACTGCATGCTAGGGATTAACTTCGTCAGGAGCATGGAATTGATTTGTATACTCAGTACTTGTTGAAGATATATGTCAATTTTCGGATTCAAGATCACCAATTCGGCATTTCAGCAATGCAACGGAGCATAACAATCGCGGCGAATAGCACGAGGTTGTTGGATCTTTTTTGCTAGGGGCACGCGAGGATCTACAACATACGAAGATTGTTGTAGGTACCGTCACCTAGGCGAAATGTCCCGTATGTGGAGATGCCAAGCCATGGGTTTACGTACAAAGTGCAGCCATATACATACAAGGCGATTGATGCAGATGTGTCAAAGATGGATCTGCAAGAGGGGTTCTCGTCTCCAAGTGCCCAGGTGGGTACTTGAAGAGTTTGGATTGCGGGGAAGACGACAGATCTTCCTTTGTCAAGTAGGTATATATGCAGCTATTTATGTCATAGCTGAGGTGGTGTACACGTACAATATGATCTTCATTATAGTTCATCAATTCCAATTATCTTCTTTCTTTGCTATTGGCGGAGAACGAGATCATCCCACTTTCAGGTGAACTGCAGCAAAACATTTTTGCATAGAAAGTGCGATTGCATTTTGTGACGAACTTAGCGAGAGGGATGCTCGGAGGAACTCGTACCGAGCTGTTTATAGCTTCAAGGAGGGTTCCGGAAAGCTTAGTAGTAGTTATGCCTGTTCTCCCTGTTCTCAAACTCTTGGTATAGTTAGTGTGTAGGCTTGTGGTGTAGTATGGAGAGGACAATAGTCAAAGGGATATACCCAAGGAAACTGCTAAAAAAGGACACTGAAAAGACATATGAAAAAGCTGTCGAAGAAGACTACTTAGAAATGGAGGGATTGGAAATGGGATAGTTGGGGGTGATAGTTTGCGCAAAAGGGGTGCATTGTCTGTCAGCGGGGTTAAAACACGATGTTTGCGCCACAAGGAGAGGTGGTGGTTAATACAATATCCACTGCAAAAACACGCTGTAGCTTGTCAGTACTAGGGTTATATATGCTCCGTAGGTGGGCGGGGCGGTCGAGGCGGGAGACCAGGGTAGGTATGAATCAAAACAAAGCTTAGTAATGGAGGTAACGCAGCCTCCTATTTCCAGACTCAAACCCCTCCCTTTTTCGTCCCACGTTCCAAGAAAGAAGTCTAGTTCTTCACCGAGAAACAACCTTGGAAGTTGGAGAAGGTATCCCATCCATTGGAAGCTCCTTCCGACCCACAGAGTGGGGCATCGGACCGTCCCGAAAAGGCAATCATATCCACATCCAAGCTACCGTGGTATCCTTGGTATCCTTGGTGTCCTTGGAAGGCTCACAATCGGAAGACGCCAAACAAGATACCGAAAGGAGATACAAAAAAGAAGTCCCAAAAAGTCGCGAAACACACACGATCCAAGCTGTGGTCATATCCTTTGAAAAGACAGGTAAGAAGATGAAGCTATTCCCATCGAAGCTTCGTACAGTTAACTCTTCAAAGCCAACGTTCGACGTCGAACGCAATCCACATGCACCCATGATTGGCTTACAATTTACAAGCCGCGTGGCAAAACGCACATTTTCTTCCCTCCGCACGAAACCGCTCCACCTCCCTCCTACAAATCCTACCTTCGCCATACCCAGCCACGAGGTCGTCGATGAAGAGAGATTCCTGAACGATGGCCTCCAAGACTTCTACCCTGCAAGACCGGGCGAGACACTTGGCGATAATTACCAGTTGCTAGCGAAGATCGGCTGGGGAACGAGTTCAACCGTATGGCTAGCGCGAGATCTCACAAGGTATGTTTCATTTCCGCGCCAATACTGTTCAATGTTGGTTGTAGCTGCTGAGTCGCTAGGTACCAATGGCAGCCCGAGCGAACAGTTGCTGTGAAACTTTTGAATAGCTGTTATGGTAAATCTGGGAATGATCTTCTCAGTATCGAGGAAACCGTTGCACAAAAGAATCCTTCACATCAGGGTTATGGGTCTGTACGGACCTGTCAGGAAAGTTTTGAGCTCGAGATTCCAGGCAGGAAGAACACTTGCCTTGTATACGAGGCAATGCGGGAGCCAATGACAGTGTTTCAGCAACGTTTCGAGAACGGAAGAATGCCTCTTCCTGTTGCCAAGGCGTATATTGGATTGCTTCTTCTCGGGTTGCAGTATTTGCACGCTGAGTGCAGACTCGTTCATACTGGCAAGTAATACCCGTTGACTTCTAGTATGGCTGTGAAAGAAAAGGATTTGCTAACCAGAAAAGTTGCTATAGATCTGAAGCTCGCAAATATCCTAATGACTTTCGAAAATGAGAAAGCTATTCCAAAGTTCATTCATGAACAAGTCACCAAGTTTCCCATGCATTACCATACCGATCCAGTAACAAACCGCACCACCTACCGAAGCTACGACGGTTTTGGACCAATGGACGTTGAGGACATCGCAAACGTCCTCCCCAAGATAACCGATTTCGGCTCGGCATGGAAGTTCGACAACGTCGACCCAGAAACGAAGTCACAGCGCCAAACCGTCGTTACGTGTCCTATACAGCCAGACTACTACCGGGCACCAGAAGTTGTCCTCGGATATGGGTGGGATTTCAGCGCAGACATATGGAACTTCGGTGTCCTTGTAAGCCGAATACCATGTGCCTATCCATGCTGCCAAGACTAACACGTTGTTTTTCAAGGTTTGGAACATCATCGAAGGCACAGAGCTGTTTACGCAGGTGCAAGATGCTAACGGTCGATATGATCCGAAATTCCATCTGGCAGAAATGATCGCTCTGCTTGGCCCACCACCTAAGGAGGTAATTGAGCGAGCAGAGTATATGTCGCAGGTGGGTTATCCTTCTCCAATTACCATTGGGGCAGGGAAGCCGTGCAAAAACGCCCGGGAGGTTTTTGGTGGTCCGTACTTTGATAAAGAAGGTGAGTCTTCGATTCTAAGTTCCGACATGTGCGTTATTTTGGCTGATTGTTGGCTGAAGGGAAATTCCTTCACGAGGAACTCATACCAAGTCGAAAACTGGAGGATACGATCCCTTCTCTTGATGACTCGGAAAGGGAGCTTTTCTTGTCATTTGCTAGGGATATGCTCACGTGGGTTCCATCAGAGAGGAAATCTGCTCGTGAGCTGACGGCGCATCCGTTCCTCAATTTCGGTGGACATATTACTATGGACCTCTTGGAGGGGCGCTCTTAGAACATGACCTGTTCGATCCATGTACACTATGCTGTTTGTAGTTTGTCTACAGTGAGAAGCTCTCCACTATGTATACTATCTCCACTATGCATTAAAAGAGCATTGAAGGATCTTTGCGCAAATGGTCACGAGTTGGAAATCGCTGTTGAACTTATGGTACATGCTCGCTGGTAAATGCCAAATATCTGCGAACGTAGGCCGGATATGACGTCCAGTATTATGTACTTATTAGCAGCGATTGGAGAATGATCCTCAAGAGGAACCCCAAAGGGAATGTCGCCGTCCTAGCCTGAAATGGTACGAGACCACCTAAGAGAAGAGCCTTGATAAGATATGTAGGCCATTATACCGGCCCAAGCAGGTCACTCTGAGTACCGTGTCCGTGGCGCCGAGACAAGCAATGACCTCTTCCTCAGTAGACCTTTCAAGCGAGCGCACGCTCACAGCCCAAGCACAATTGCATCACAGAGTCAAGGCTGAAGGAATCACGGCACATATTCATAGCGGTGCCAATTCTCCTTAACCCACCACTTCGCTACGTGAGCTGCGTCCTTAACCCACTGTACAGCATCTTCTCCGTATTCAGACAAGACCATATTCATCAAATTCTCAAGATCGAAGTCCTGCAGTGCTTCAAGTTCATGGGGGTCGGTTTCTACATTCGAGAACCGCCACTCTAGGTCAGGGATGACGGGGATGATGAGACGATAAGGCTTTGCAGCGGATCGTAGGGCAAGCCACGTTCCTCCGGTGTTCATGACTGAGAACTGCCAGTCTTGCTTTCCATCTTTTTCTGCGAATGTGGGTCGGATCATTGATTGGCCTTCGTACAGAGGGAGAAGATCTTTGATCGCAGATTTGGATTGTTTGTCGAGGGATCCAGATTCGGAGAGAATATCAAGGATTGTCGGGAGGATTTGTATGGAGGCGACTCGAGAGTTTATCTCGATGGGTGGGAGTTGGGGATGGGCAAAGACTAGAGGGACGTGGAAGCTGGAGGCGTGGGGGTTCAGATATGGGGTGACGCCGCTATTCTCAGGGAGTGAAACGCCACTGTTGTGGTTAGATTGTGTTGATAGGAGAAGGAAAATGTTGGGGTCTGGCACTTACTGGTCCCCCACCATCACGACCAATGTCTCGTTCGCAACACCCGTTTCCTCTAGGATGTTCAACAACTCGGCGAGCCATTTGTCTGCGACGCCAAGTGTATTCAGGTAGTGATTTACTTTATTGGTCCTTCCTACCCAGCCGTGACTGATCATTTCCTCGTACTTGTGATTTGGTGTATCCCAGGGTTGGTGGGTAATGCCAGTCAGGTGCGAGATGAACAGTCGTTCCTTCCGCTTCTCTGCTGAGTTGATTGCGTTGCGGTAATAATCCGCAAGCTCTGTTTCAGGGTATCCCCAGAAATTGAACTTGTGTGGTTGAGGGCCACCCTGCTTCGCACGATCCTCGGCAATGTTGATGTCGGTTACTTTGTGTTTAAAGCCCAACGCAGGCGTGAGATGGTCTTGGTTGTCGTATTCATCAGTAACGGACTGCATCCATGTGGATCGCCATGGCCAAGAGGTATAGTCCTCCGTCTTGGTCCTGGCCTGAGAGTTGAGTGCCTCCAGAATATGCGGCATGCACGGTTGGTAGATGTGGTGCAGGTATTCGCGATTGAAGTCTACGACCAAGGGAGCGATACCGCACACAGTCGCCACGATACTCTTCAGGGTAAAGGTACCGCCTGTATAAGCGTTGGTAGCATGGAATCCCCCATAGGGATTAGCTACGTTAGTGTTTCCATTGAACCCGGAAGAAGTGGCCGTGAGTCTCTCTGCGGTGGGTGTTAGATTGGCCAGTCTTTCTTCAACCTCAACAGGGAGGTGGCCATTCTTGAACGTTTCGCGAATTACGTCCCCAAAATAAGATTCCTTCCGAAGTGGGAAAACATCTGCACGAGTGCTTTCTAGCTTGAGAAGTAACACGTGCTTGATATTGACACTGCCGCTCTGAAGCGGCTCGCGGAGTGACTCGAGGACTTCATTTTCAAGGTTGGAGATGTGAAGTGGATCATGTGCTGGATTGTAATGCACGCGCGCAGTGTGATTGGCATTTTCATACCAGTCACTGAACCCAGCCAGTTTATCGCGTGGCAGCCAGTCAAATTTGGGCGGCGCTGCGAGGGCTGTATGATTGCCCAGCCAACTGTAATCACCTGTCAATCCGAGTAGATCAAATGGTGATGAAGTGCGAGACCGGTCCTTGGCGAATGGCGTGATGATGGCAGTCTCAGATAAAAAGCTATAGGCAGCATTTGAAGGACGAATGCAACACAAAATAACCACAAGGCTAGTGAATGTGAAAACAAAGGCTCGCGTCCAACAAGACCGCCGAGATTCCTTTGCTATATTTTTTGGAGCCGCTTCCATTGTCTGTGGGTCCAAGTCCAACCCATTTCGGTTCTCATCCCAGTCCTCGGGTGCGACTCGCTCATAGCTCTTCAAGATTGGAGACTTTCGTTTCCTGCGACAGGCGGACGGCAGGATACTCCTAAAGATTGACACAATTCCTTTGGTCCAATTATATATATGCGGGGTTGAAAACCAGGACGCAGCAAGAAAGACGATCTCGACGATGATTAAACCCGTTAAGCCGGTGAGCAGCGTTTTGACAGCAGCCGTGTCGCCGTGGAAGTTGTGCGCTTGTTTCCAGTGGATCTCGGCTCCGGTTGCGACGTAGAAAGAGATATTGGCGGCTGACAGACCGGAGATTGTCAAACTATACAAGAATTTCACTTAGTGATGTCTCACGTGGGCCCCAAATCCATGCTCATACCTCGCTGGAACAGCCAACAAGGCTGCTATGACACGTGCCCAGCGGCGCTGGTGATCAGCACACAGGCTGTGAGTGAGTAAGATACACACTACATCTTGTAAAAAGAATGTTGGGCCCCAGATGATCAATTGTCCGAGAGGTAATGAGTTCAGATGGGAGTAGATGTGAAGAATCTTGGCGCAGATCACAGCGATGAACAACAGAGAGAACCAATACTTGCGCGAGATTGGCCAACAATGATCGAACCAAAAGGATGGAGAGATAGCTTTACCCCCAAACCGGGTTATAAGTGCCCCCATTCTTTCTTTTGTCGAAATCCAAGTGAACCCCTATCAGGAAAGCAAATAAATCCCTGCAGAACGACATCTGGAGCTAAATCCTCTTAGCGTCCATTTTCCAATACAAGCGCCATTTGAAAAATACCACTAGGCAACCATGGAAAGGGTCTTGTAGTACTAAATTTGGCCTAGAGGGGCTAGATTCCGTTCTATTCTTTTCTGACATCATTTACTAGTACGTATTTGGTCTCGCAATAGCAACATAATTTTCAATGTTGTGTATGGAAATATACACCATAACGTAATATCTTCGTAAATCTTCGTAATTGTTCTTCGGTAGAGGAACCCAACCTCAAGCATTGGATACATTTAAGGACAAGCAAATCCTATAATATCACATAACTTGTATACCTAGGTAACATGTCGGTAGCCGTATTCTAGACTGGGTTGGAAATGCAGGCCACCGTCGAATCCAATGTTTGACATGGGAACCCCTGATTTATATCTTGTTCCCTCTGATTCTACCGTAGTTCCGACATTAGAGATTCCTACTATTCTACGGTCAATATATTTTAGTCTGGAAAAAAGTGCTATTTTAATATGGAATATGGACCGATAACTGACTACTAGTACACTAACCTAGTTGGGCTAGTATGTGGCCTGATAAATAAAGCACGCGGCGCACGGAGTACAACATACAGAGTACATGCATTGCACATCCCTCGAGGTCTAATTGCCAAACCCGCATGATGCACGTTTCCCTTTACAATTCTTAAACCCCCACTTGGAAAAGGAAACCTGCCGTCGCTCTAGTCAGTTAACTTGGGAAATACATGAGACGAGATGCGTACTGCCCGTGGACCATATAGGATAGTTACACTATCATCAGAGCACTCATTTCTATTCGGGGTACAAAGTACTCTCGCTATCATCGACACACGGAGTAAGATAGAACAAGGCGAGAGAATCTCGGCATACATGCAGCCTTGGCCCACATCCCTGTCATGTTACTAATCCAATGATCGTCGACGGGAACATCCGGACAACGTGGCTAACACTGCACCAAACCCATTCAGGCTACACGGGTGGAGCATGATGCCGCACTTTTATCTCCCACCACCCAATCCCAACTATTGAACCTGCGACAGGATTGCGGGACAAACGGCTGAAAACCGTTGCACATTAGTACCAATTGGCATTTCATCCCTTGTCTCCCCCTTTACCCTCTTCCCTATTCCTTTCGAGGGGTCCAAGTATCGAACCATGTCGAAATCAACACATATTGCTGTAGTATGTTTATCCATCAGTCGTTCTCCTCGCCATTCTAACAAGTTATAGGATGCGGATGTCTATCTCTCAGCCGGCTACGGCAATGATTGGCAGTCGTAAATGCTCACATTCCTCCCATTATCTCACGTCATCGATCTCTGACACGATACTAGAGAGACTACGTCTATCGGTTCCTCAATCTATCGCGGCTTGATAGAAAATGGCAGACGGTATGGTTTCATCGTACATTTGGCGCACTCGGAGGCAGGGCTCTAGGCTCGGCCCATTGCTTACCTACTATCTGCAGGTATCAAACTCTGAGCGACAAACAATATCTGTATGCATGTCATAGCATCTACCACTAAGAAATGCATACTGATCCTCGATTCTCACCAGGGTACCGTCCGATGACCTGGCATTTGAGTCCTACGAAGCTGGGTACGTACGACCAACCTTTCATCTTATTATTACCCCTAACACTCCCAGGCATTTGCTCGCTCTCGTTTTAGATTCAGAGCGCGAGAACCCGCTATTTAGAGCGCCTGTCGGGAAAAACCCTGAACATATCCTCGATATTGGGACGGGGAAGGGTAACTGGGCTGTGTATGTCAGAAGAGAGCCCCTCTTGAACAAACAAAACTTATACCAATATAACACTTCTATAGCGACGTTGCTGATATGTTCCCATCTGGTGGGTGTCGATCCCCAGCGATCTACGACATGGTTAACTAACACCATCTAGCGACTGTCCGAGGAGTCGACCTCTTCCCACCACCCATTGTATGGATGCCGCCAAATTGCGTTTTCGAAGTTGACAACGTCCTAGAAGAATGGACCTGGAGAGACCCTCTCGACCTAATCCACATGCGGATTATGACTGGTTCATTCGATCCCGCGGGATGGGATCATGTCTACTCAACCTCCTTTAAGTAAATAGCCCACTTATACCAGCCCTTATCTCCAACGATATGCACTAACGTTACCTCTCTCGTAGAAACCTCCGACCAGGAGGCTGGATCGAACAACTCGAAGGCAGTACAACCATCGAATGCGACGACGACAGCCTGCCGGCAGATAGCATCCTGCGAAGCTGGGGTCCGACCATGAACGCGTGCGGTGCGCGCGCCGGACTCTCCCTAGATACTATCGATACCATGCATGACATGATGCAAAAGGCCGGGTTTGTGGATATCCACGAGAAGGCATACAACTGGCCGATTGGGCCGTGGGCTCGTGATCAGAAATATAAAGAGGCCGGCATTGTTAATTTCCAGCATTGGCTTTCGGGTATGGAGGGATGGTGTTTGAGGTTACTTACTCATTTCGGTGCGCCGCATCCTTGGTCGAAGGATGAGGTTACTGTTTATTTGGCTAAAGTTCGTTCGGAGATTAAGAACCCGAGATATCATATTTATCAGAGAGCGTGAGTTTGGCTTAACTCTACGGCGTGGTTGGAGGGATTGTTATGCTGATGCTTGTTTAGACGACGTGTGTGGGCGCGCAAGCCTTTTCCCGGAGAGATTACGCCGGAAATGACCCCGGTTAAGAGCGAGGAGTGAAAGAAATGGTTGGTCCTAGCAAGTAATTGAGTTGTCGATTGGGTGTCATGAAGACTGTAGGAGAGGAACCGAGTCAAGTCCTTATGGAGTTTGTATTGAGAGAGATTTGAAAAGAATGCTGGAGACGTTTTCTTGAAGTCTTTCTACAATCGAGTGTATACATCTACTTACGCTCAGCCCCTCGACCTGTAGTCCACAGGAGTGATCCATGGACGTGTGTATAATAGTATAGTTCATCCACTCATGGGCAGTGAAGGCGACATCTGCTTTCAGAAGGGTTATATCAAGCAAGCACCAGGTACAACAGTCTTTTGCTCGTCTGATATTCGTTGAACAACGACACTGTGTGCCGGATTAAGGTGCTGAACTGACGGAAATAAATCTCCCGTTAGAAGAACCAAGGCGGTTTAACCACATTACCATCATGCTCCAGAGTGACTCGGCCTAGTAGTCAAGGCGTGCTCCCTGAGATATCTACATAGCTAGGAAGATCGCAAGCATAGCGATATTATCATGTATTTCATTGAGCTATGTCATACGCTAGCATAATTGCGACAAATGGCTCGCAATTGCAATTTTCATCGCATAGAATCATCGAAACTGGTTCGAGCTCCACGTATCAAGCTCAGGATTCCAGTTCCAAATTCGCCAACTGCGGTGAAAATGTGCGCCGAACCCACTCCATGTATGTCTTCCACTTGTGAAGATCGCCTGATGCCTCCGCACCGGGGAACGCCCTGCTCAGTTCTCGAGTGATCTTCAGAATGCCAAGGGACGCCTCCTGGGCTTTCTCCAATTCTTGCTTGACGGCATTCTCCTTTGGCTTGAAGGAAAGGACAGAGGTGTAATGCTCTGACAAAGCGTCTAGCCGGCGCTCAGTATCTTCCGGTGCGATCTTAATCAGTTTGGACGTCATGAGATTGCTGATGGCACGGATGTCCTGTTCGTCATCAATACCGGCGACAATACGGTCAAAGAGTTCGGCCATATGGGTGCGAGAGAACGAAGTGTCGAGCGAGGCATAAAGGGTTTCGTAGGCACTCTGCCAAAAATGATGTCAGTGGGGATCTATGGCAGACAATAAGAGATACTGACCTTTCGTAAATCGAGTCCATCATCCACTTTGTGTTTGAATGGACCCATTTGCACCTCTCGAATGAGCTCTGGCTTGATTTTGGTGTCACCAAGGACGGCCGGCAGCAGCTCGTCCAGGTGAGGGAGCAGAAGATCCATCTTATTATGGATTGCAGAGTTGAGGGTGGTCAACGCAAGCCGGTGGTTGCCCAGATCGCTGTCGCTGAGCATGTTGGTTAAAAGGGGCACCATCAACGGTCGCAGCACATCGTTGTAAGCATCAGTCGAATCAGCAAGCGTGTAGCGGAATGCCGAAATCACCACGCCACGAACAGCTGGGTCGGCATTGGCCAGGTATTCCTACGGGCAGGGAGTTAGTATTGAAAACGTAGAAGAATGAGCACGACTTACTTGGAAGTGGGGAATGTAAGCAACGGGGTCAAGGAGTGCCAAGCGGCCGACACATTCAGCCCCGACAGCCCGGTTGTCTTCCTCTTCAGAGACGACAAGGAGTGCGTGCCACAATTTGTGAGCAGATGGTGCAAGATCCGGACGTACGA
The DNA here is from genome assembly GCF_028828025.1 of Penicillium rubens. NCBI lineage: Eukaryota > Fungi > Ascomycota > Eurotiomycetes > Eurotiales > Aspergillaceae > Penicillium > Penicillium rubens. Next base: position 899,801 of record NW_026890601.1, on the reverse strand, counting down.
CCTCCGGATGCTGGAGTAATTCTCGTACCGAATGGAGAAGCAGATAGCTTTGAGGATTTGATTTTTCCAACCCATTCAAGATGATTGGGAGATAGGCTTTGACGCTACCTGCGGCTGCGTTTCCGAGAGCAGTCGCGGCAGCCAAGCGCACATGATCTGACTGGGATTCGAAATGGGGAATGAATAGACTCGGGGTCAGCGAGCACTCGGGTCCCATTCGCAGGCCGATTTCGCCTAGGATAGCAAGGGCAAGGCACTTTCGGCTATCATCCCGTGCAGTCCTGAGTTCTGTCGAGAAATCTTCCATTGTGACGCCGAGATTCGGTCCACCGTGGACCAGAAGGGTACCAACGGCTCTTCCGACCACTGATGAGTCCCCTGTAATTCCCACATCACGAAGGAGATTCTGCATCAAACTAGCACCCGCACCTTCTTCGCCAATAACTTTGACCAGCAGCAGCAATGCTTTGAGAACAGTTCCGACTAGTGGTTTGGTCACGATCGAGCAGATAGAAGAGATCAGACCGCTGTCCACCATTAGTTTTCCGTTGCCAGGGACAAGTTTGGCAATGATGATCAGAGTAGGCGTAAGGGTGTGGAAATCAGCTGCAGCGAGAAGAGGCAAGGCAGCATTCTCAAGTGCTGTGATCGTCTCAGGGGTGAGGTGAGATCTTATGTTGGAATTCATGGAAAGACTGCGGAGAGTTTCCAGACACGCGCCTCTCAAGGCACGATCGGACTTGCGCAAGTTCGACCCTAGCTCAAGGGCGACATTGTTGACCCAATCACTAGAAACATCCTGCTTGCGACTGGCGAGAACGACGACGTCGTCAATCGCACGAACCGCGGACAAACGAGTTGTCTCGTTCTTCACCCGGTCGACCAAAACAGCCAGACCATTAGATCTCCTCTCGGATGAAAGGAACTCTAAGCCCAGCTCCCCTGACGTACGTGCGAGAATCACACCGAACACATGAATTGCCCGTTGGCGGACTTCGAGATCGGCACTTGTGTCGGTGATTCGAGAGTGGACAACATCATAGAGCTTCTGCAGCTGCAGGACAACATCAGAAGGGTTAGCAGATACGCGTGGCGGTGTGATAGCTTTCACAATCTGCTCCACAGCGCCTAAAGCCTCACTGCTGACTTTGTAGTTGCGGTCGTTGACGGCTGCGACCACGCCAGGTACCAGGGCAATCAGGAATGGCAATAGCGCGTCAGACAGATGGGTCTCGGCGATGACTGCAATGAGACCCAGGGTTTCAATTTGGAGGGTACCAGCGCTGACAGCAGCCCCAGTATGAGCCGCTGTGCTCCCTGAGAGAGATGATGTCTTGAGGGCATCCACAATGAGGTCTTCAATTTGTTGGAGATGGTCTGCGAGACCACCATAACGAACCAACGAAAGGCTTTTGAGGAGAATAATGGCAGCCTGTTTGAGAGGGATCGAAGCCTGCTTCCAAACCTTCACAAGGTTCTGTACAATTAAAGGTACGGAGCGAGCCAGATCAGCCTGGGAACCAGACTTGGGGGACGATGGCACAGCAGGAGAATCCATTGCTGACGAGGTTCCAGCACTCGGCTCGAAGTCAATCATTGACGCATCACTATCTTGGCGTCTGCGCTTGCGAGAATTCTTCGAGCCACCCACGGCCTCTAAGAAGTCATTGGATGTGACGATCATGGAGCCCTCGCCGGTTTTACGGACAAGCGCCGTCAATGTGGACACCACCTCAAGTTTCACACTCTCTTCCCTTTCCCTGCTAATTTGGGAGATCAGAGCTGGGGCAATCTGCTGAAACAGGGCTGAGGCGTCCGAAGCGCGACCGAGTCCGTAGGTAGAGATGACGGTGTAGAGAAGCTTGGCAGCACACCGGCGTACCTTCCAGCTCATGTCGTCGATATCACTGTAGCCACCTTCTTCTTCAAAGTCCCCGAATTCGTCGTCCTCCAGGTCAGGCTCCTCCGTGGCATCATCCCCACTCTCATCGTCCTGTGTGCCTCCCATCTCCTCATCGTCCTCCACTTCGGCGACGTTTGGATCATATTTCAAAAAGCGGAGAGCTGATCGGGTGGTGTTCGTTAGGTACGGTTGCATCTGTTTGTTGCAGGAGCTGATCAAGGCCTCGAGCGTGACCAAGGCGGTCTCGCGGAGCTCATCCACCTGGGGGTCATGTTCGTCGTCGTCTGAGTAAGACGACATCGTTATGATAGAATCACAGGAGAGCGTAAATTAAAGAAAGTGAAATCGCGGTTGACTCTGCGGACACACGCGCTGGAGATATGGTGTTGGGAGACACCGTCACGGGCCTGGAGTCGCAAGCAAGCTAGCTGCCCCGCGCTAGTCCCGATTTAGCAATAAACTCACGTGCGCGACCTCTACTGCAAAAAGTCGAGCAGATCAAGTGAGGGCTGGGCGCGTTGTTTGGAGGCTAGAAGAGCTTGAAGACCACCTTGCTTCCTTGCCTTGGCTCTCTTCTTGCTGCTCTGATTGTCACCTGCCTTGGGATCTGTTGAGGCCTGGCTCGCACCTTCCACCTCAACACCTACTGTAGTTGACCCTCGAGTAGACGTAACCGTAGCTCTAGACGAAGGTTTCGAGATAGGTTTCTTTGAATTCCTTCGAGGCAGTACTGTCCGCTGGCTGCAGCGTAAGCACTTGTACACTGTAGCACCCGTAGGTGTCGATCCAGAGCTTAAGGATTTGCTTTTTCTCGGCCTGATCTCAGTAACTTTACTCCACTGGGGCTTTCTAATGCTACCACACGCTCCACAGTGATCTCTCTTCTGTGGGACATTCAATGACTTGGACTCCTCGTGGAGAAGCCGAGTGTGCACTTCTAGCAGATGAGCCGATGTCGATGAGCCGATGGGGACAGCCGAGGCAGCCTGAATGAGAAAGGAATCAATGTGAGACATTGCGCGATATTGTCTAATTGAGAGAAAAAGATTTCTCAATAGAAATCAAAACAATTGGCAATTCAAGAACAAAGGAAATCGGGGACAAAGAAAAGAACAAAGAAGACAAAGAAAAGACAATCGCTCGTTTGGCTATTCAGAGATTTGCCGCGCGGGAGCTTAAAGCCCAGCTCCACCCGCGGCTTCTTCCCATCTACATCTCTCTGCTATTTTCATCTCCTACTCTTCTCTTGTTTACTACCTTTTTATTTCCTGCTCGGCTTTGTAACAGGGCTTTTCTTTCATATTTCTTTCCTGACAGTGTCAATCCGAGGCTTGTCTTTCTTTCTTTTCCGTGCTATCAAAATCCAACAGCTCAGTCGGATTTGTCCACAATGGCGCCGGTACGCATTGCCGTGGAGGGCTGCGTAAGTAACATTGCATGAATGGATACACTTCATTTGATATCCCACTTCACAGCTGGTTGCTAATCATCTTATACAGGGCCATGGCAGTCTGAATGACATCTATGAAACTGTAGATCGCAAAGCCGCTGAGAAAGGCTGGGACTCTGTTGATCTTGTTATCATCGGCGGAGATTTCCAGGTGGGCTCATTGTCATGTCCCATCACACAAAAAGCTCAATGCTGACTCTGACCAAACCAGGCTCTACGTAATGCCAATGATGCGACTTGTCTCTCTGTCCCCGACAAGTTCAAGCAAATCGGCGATTTTCACGAGTACTACAGTGGCGATCGTACTGCTCCCTATTTGACACTGTTCATTGGGGGCAATCATGAGGCGAGTAATCATCTTTCTGAGCTCTACTATGGCGGTTGGGTGGCCCCCAACATCTACTTCATGGGTGCCGCGAACATCGTTCGCTTTGGACCTCTCCGAATCTCGGGAATGTCGGGCATCTGGAAGGGCTACGACTACCGGAAGCCCCACTACGAACGCTTGCCCTACAACAGAGATGACGTTTCTTCCATCTACCATATCCGGGAGCTGGATGTCCGCAAGTTGCTGCAAGTACGCACCCAGATCGACATCGGCCTGTCCCATGATTGGCCGAAGGGGGTCGAGAAACATGGAGATTACGGAACCCTGTTTCGCAAGAAGTCAGGCTTCAAAGCCGATTCCGACTCAGGAAAGCTCGGAAGTGTCGCTGCACGTGAAGCCCTCAATCATCTGCGCCCTGCCTATTGGCTTTCGGCCCATCTTCATGTTCGATTCACTGCAAAGGTGCCCCATAGCCCACCTGCGAAGGCCAAGGAATTGAGTCCCAACGGTCCTCGTGTCGCTGTCGACACAGATCATACCCCTCCACTTCCCCGAAGTAACATCGACACCAGCGCCCTTGCTGGTCATCAATTGCTTGGTACTGCCACTGGAACTGAACAGGATCGTATCAAGGCTTGGAATGACTTCGGAGTCCACGCCCGACGGGCTGAGAAAGAGAAACGCGACCAGGATGAATTCATGCGTATGATCAGAGCGAGAAACCCGCAACCTCCGCGGAACATTACCTTCGAGGAAACTGTCAAGATTGGCGGCGGTCCCATTCAGAAGTTCATACGTGGCCCCGACGGAAAAAGAATTGAGTCGGCGGCAGTCGATGGTGAGAAGGTCGAGAGCACCGACACAGTCAGTCAGGAAGACAGCATTCTAAATGCGTCTTCCGAGGAGGTGGCCACCGAGGGATATCCGTCGTCGGTTGAGACGGCAAGAGAGGTCAAGGCGACTAGGAACGTGAAGGCCGAGAACGATGTCGCCGACAATACTGACAAGATCAGTATTTCAACCAGCCCTAGCAGCGTGGCAAGTGTCAAGTCTCCCCCGGCTGAGGAGGCTCTTCCAAAGGCCGACATCTCTCGTAATTGGGCTCATGATCGCTCTACTGATTCCTGGTGGACCGACGGTGCCGATGATCGAATTGGGGAAGTGGAGGCTGAACTCCCGAGCAGCCTTGCACAGTCTTCTCAACCCAAGGCTACCCAAAATCGCACGGATTTCGAGCGTCTTCCACCTCCTGATGAGATCAAGAACGAGATCACCCAGTTCCTGACCTTGGACAAGCCTCACAATCACGATGACTTTGTTGAGCTGCTGGAGATTGAGCCAATCTCCAAGCAGGATGATGCCGCGGTGGAGTCTCCCCTTCGACTGAAGTACGACCAGGAGTGGCTGGCAATCACTCGTGCATTTGCCGATGAGCTCGAGTTTGGTGGAGACCCGAAAGGAAGTGTCCCTGCCCATAAGGGACATGAATACTACCAGCAACGGATTGCCGAAGAAGAGAAATGGGTAGTCGAGAACGTTGTGGAAGCTGGGCTGTTGAACATCCCCACTGACTTCGTCACGACCGCACCCGTGTATGATCCTTGGGTCTCGATTGACACACGTGACCAACCAAAGGAGTACACCAACCCTCAGACCTCTGCCTTCTGCAGTCTGGTGGGTATCGAAAACAAGTTTGACATGAGTGAGGAAGACCGTCAGGCTCGCATGGAGGCCGGCCCACGCCCTGAAGGACCTCGCCAGCACTTCCAGGGCAACCGTGGTGGTCGCGGTGGACGAGGGGGCCGTGGTCGTGGTCGTGGTCGTGGCGGACGTGGTCCTGGGCGCGGTGCCTACGGTGGTCGTGGTGGCCGTGGCAGCTCGGGTCCCTCGGCCCAGAACGATTCCTGGTAATTGACTTGCGCTGGGCTCTCGCGCCTCAGGCGCTTTTTGCTTTTGTTGGTGGCTTGCCACTGTTGATTCCGATAACGTGGGGATGTTCGAACTGGGGAAGATATGTTTAGCTCTGCACATGTATCTACATGCAGTTTTGAATCCATACAGCAGGTCTGGGTGTCCCTTATTTCCGACTTAGTTTAGTTGCAATAGTTCGCCTCTGCTTTGCACCTAGGCGCCGGCCGTATGTAGCTGGCTAGTAGGTCTTTACCGTTATTTTCTCCATACTTTCAGTCATGTGCCTCAAGTCTCTCTTCTATTTCACTCGCCGGTATCTCTCCCCAACATACGATATATGTCTTCTCTAGTCTGTAGTCTTCCCTTGCTTGCTGGCTGAAATGAAGTTCGGAGCTTGACATATACACTTTCCCAGAGAGTGACATTTGTAAGATACATATGCTTCCAAGGTTGTACATCCATATCTCTTTGGGTTTTATTGTTTATCAGAGGATATATTTTGCGGGAGATAAAAGATACTGAAAGAAGCCGATATGACATATGTTCCTCGAGACAGCTAGTAGAAACCCCTACAGCCGTTTGCTTGGTCACCAGTCAATGGAGGAGATCCGGATCCTGATCAAGTTGGCCAACAATCTTTCAAGTTTTGTTTTGAAAAACGCGTAGAGAGGTAAAAGTTCGTTAGCCATGCCACTTATAAACAGCTAACAGTACCTATTCAGCTTCGATTGGTTTATCGTAATCTTGTAAGGTGCAGGTGAAGACCAATGCGTATAGAGCGGACCAGCTAAATCACTGACAGCATATATTCCTAAATCATTTCTTAACATCAACCGCAGGATTTAAGGAGGGAAATATAGTGGATTAAAGATGTGCATCATCCGTGAATCGAACACGGGCCTCGTCGATGGCAACGACGAATTCTACCACTAGACCAATGATGCCGGAGGACCAGGTGAATCAGAGAGCTGATTCGTTGGTGATATTTGCTATTCCCTTGTTGGTTATTTGAGGGGATCTGTGCGGCTGCCGGATGTCTGGCATAACCAGCCTTTCCACCCGTGGACATATTATATCTTATTTGACAGACGTTCAATATTGGTTTACGGGAAATGGTATCTATTGGACGAATTTAACTAACACTTGGCTTCATTCAATCTCCTCGATGCGCGGACGTCCAGTGTTCTCCCCTGCCATAGGGTCAATCTGTAGACCGGCGATTCTGTCGCCCAGTCCAAATTGGGGAGTGAAGGCATCTTGATCATCCTGGGCACCAATGCCCCACATCAAAGACTTCTCCGACCAAGCCTCCAAACTCTCGATCAAAGCGCGTAGATTTCCACGGGCGAGTCCGTCCTCCTCACTACCCTCGACGAAGCGGAGCGTGCGTAACATAACAGGTATATTACCAATAGTGGACTGTCCCTGCGTGTTGGAACCGGAGTCATCTAAAAGCGAAAAGCCGAACCCGATGTCCTTGTTTCCGCGTCTCTCCCGCGCTGTCTCGAGCGCTTTGAGGATGTCCAAGATCAGAACAATACTCGCCCGGCGGAGGATGGCACTCTCCGGTTCCCTCTCGAGAGTTAGGGTAGCAAGCGCGAGTTCGACAGCAGAAGAAAGAATGGCAGGGCCAAGACCGAGGATGTTGACGTTGATGGCCGATCCAAGGATGGAAATGGCGGACGCTCGGATGCGAAGGTCATCAGGGGCATCATCTCCTGATGCACCGGCAGCCCATGCAGCGACCACGTTTGTAGCGTACGCTGATTGCTCTGGGGATTCGTCGTCCGAATGGAGTTCTGTGAGGTCAAGTTCGGAAGCAGCCTTAGCTACTCCGGATGAAATGGACCAGCCTTCAGGCAAGGCCGGTTCTTTTTCCTTGCGCTGTGCACGTTCCTGTTCTCTCCTCTCCTTGGCAAGTTGCTTTCTGCGGGCTTTTTGTGCTTGTTGCTTGTTGCCACGCCGTCCGGCGACGGCAACCATACCCTCGCCAAGAATTTTGGCGGTCTCACCGGCCAGTGCGTCTCCCAATTCCTGGACTGTGCGTAGGAGAGTCTCGCCAATCCTGAGTCTTTCGTCCAATCCTCGTTGTTCACGTCTATCTGCGTACTCCTCGACCAAGGTTTTTATCGTGGTCCGTGGATGACGTGATGCTAGTGTACCGACTACCTTGATTGCACCGAGGTACGTGTATTCCTCGGTGGCGGCGGTCTTAGATGTGTCGGTGATGAGTGAGAGTAGGAGTGTGAGGGTTGACCCCACATCAAGAACAGGGGACGAGTTCAGGATGAGGTTCGAGATCAGCGATAGGCCCTCGGCCTGCACGGGTGGTAGGTCCGAGTTGAGATTTGAAAGTGCTTGGCGGTGCGTGTCAAGGTCCTGAATATGAGCTGGTACTGCCTTGACAGTGGTTTCGTCTGCAGCGGCAAGCTGAATCTCTAGCAACATAGACGAGGTCGTTGCTGGTTTGGAGAGGGTAGAAGGAAGAAACGGGATGAGTTGATCGATGTCCTTTTTCAGAGATCCAAGGAGGGGTTGAATTTCAGCAGTGGGAGAGAACTCGGCAGATGCAAGCAGTGTAGACATCAAACTGAACGCTGTTGAAACGGACTCAGAAGAGTCGTTCTCTAATTCTTCTCTGTCTTTGTCTTTCGGCTCCACGATATTGGCTAAAGACGACAGCGACACCTTGCTATGTACTTTGCCTTGCCTTGCCGTTCCGTGCGCACTAAGCCTATGTAGCTCCCCATCAATGACTTGCTTGATGAGCTCTAAAACTCGGAGCGGCCGTCGAGTCAGCGCTTCTTTGAAGTTGTCAAGTAGCTTTTCTGCAACCTTGGCACTGACAAGCTTCTGAATGATGTTGTCACCTTCCCCGACGGGGCCCCCGTTCAGTGTATCGCGAGGGACTGAAGAACCTTGGGGCTGTACTAGCCAGTTTTGACTGACATAAAGGAATATATCACCGGTTCGGTCCTCGCTGCTGGGATCGGAGCCAATGAGACTGACGAAGAGTTCAGCTCGTGATTGGAGGGAATCGATCAGCCGCACCAGATTTGAGTGCTCGTTTGCTTCCTCGCTTCGCTTCTGCAGCACAATTCCAGCGTCGGAGTCTTTATTGTATGTCCACGTCGCGCCTCCATCCCAAAGAAGATTATCAACCAGCTTTTTGAGGGGTTGCACTCCAACGGAGATACCAAAATAGGTTTGGAGCAGGGGGAAGACCCTTTCATGGAATGAGGTCCGCTCTTCCTCCTGAGAGAAACAGATCAACCCCCACAGTGGAAGAAGAATCGGATACACGATTCGTTTCACGAGACCTGGGTTCGGATGCTGTAACGTCAGACACCTTAGTCTGTCAAGAGCCAGGTGCACTGTGGCGCCATCCACCAAGACATTAGATGCGGGATCTACTTGCGGGGGCTGTGGCATGGAGCCTTCGATATCGGTGAAGCGACTGATCCATCGCCTCGATTTAGCATCGAGGTTCGCGGTAAGTGCATTGAATATCGGCTCCACAAAGATGGAGTGACCAACAGTACCAGGAGCGCCATAAGCACGTTTCCCCAAAATTCCGTTACCGACGACGTATGACGCAGTTTTCCTCAGATCTGGATCATCGCCGTCTATTAATGCCAGCAGTTGGGGAGCAATTGTCTCAAAATAGACAGTTGGTTCGACATCAGATGGCACAGAAGAAAGGAGCCGTGAGATCTGCATGATAGCCTGGACAGTCAGACGAGGGCCGTTTAATTGTTCTTGTGCTTCCTGGCCTAACGTTGGGGAAAACTGTGAAGCAATGAACATGATGGTTTGCACTACTCCGCCGGGCCGTAGCGGAACTTGCGATATCTGACTGGAGATTGTTGATTTGAACCACTGCGCAGTATCCGACTGGAGGAATGCGGACAATGTGGGCAGCAAGACGGTTGTTGGGGTACTGTAGGCCGTTAATATTACGTGAAAATAGCAAATTCAATGAGAACGTACTCGTCGATTATCTTGACCAATGTTTTCTGATATCTGTTCCGCTCAGATAATGCCGTGGAATTTGGATTGAAAGCTAGATCGGATGTGCCACTGATTATGTCACTCAATATACGACCACGAATGATCGGCTGGAGACTTGGTCTCGGGTCGAAGAGAACGTCAACCAAAACGTCGATTATACGGCGCAAAAGAGGCTCGTCGTGAGGTACACTGCTAGCAACAATTTGAGCCTGCTTTGCAATTACGCCGGCCGGCAATACCGAGATCACCCGCTGCTGTAGAGGGATCCCAACGCTAGATGATAGCGAAGGATATATTCCTTCTAGGGAAATCAGGTCCAGCAATGCATGTAGCATGCGACGACGCTTGGTATCTTCAGCTGGGGAGTCAACCTCCCCACATAATTGAAGGGACCCAGGTTGGTCCTCGGGCGATACAAATGATTTGTGGATACTGGTCAATATATCCAAAGCCCTATTGATCACCGTTGGTCTCGAAGCATCATCACCAGCAACATCATCATGCCCTGGATTCTGACTGAGAATCTGCAGCAAAGATTTCCCTTGGGTCTTTTGTATTTCCTCTTGAAGATAGTCAGCGCCAGAGATATGAATGTAGCTTGACATCTAAACGGGCATACCTCGGTCGAGGACTGGGGTCAGAAAGTTCTGAGCAATGCCGAACGCTTCGCAAACTTGCTGTGGACCTCCCATCATAAGTGACTTTAGGATCCTATCATGCCGAATTCATGCCAATGAGGATATTGGCCTCATCAACTTTGTCAGGTCCAGGAAGTGAATGAATAATCACGAACAATTGCGGTCTTGGCGCTTGTGTCTGATTATGTCATAACGGGCCCGGATTGCAGCCACGGGAGAGTCACGTGAGAATCGCGTCAGTTTCGTGTCACGTCGCGCTTGTCCGCATTGAGTTGCGCCAACCCCAAAATGGTGTTGTTGTTGTCACCAACTTCGTCTACTCTATCCACTGCTCATTACGCACCCTTTCTACAGACAACTCAAACTGCCATGGCCAGTTTTTCAACCACTCCAAATCTTGCTTGTTTTACGGCATTCATTGGACCCAATTTCTGTTCAGACCTGCCGGAGTTCCACCGCGACCGTTTCCTAAGTGTGGAGCCACTCGAGTCTCTTGCCTTCCAAGGCACACATGTACAGATCAACCCTCTCAGTTCTCCATTTCGTCTGCTGCCTTCAATGGTGAACCGTCACGTATGTCTCGCCCTCGGCGACTCAAATTGTTTCGGTGCAGAAGACATGGGAGTCAAGCCCTAAGCCTACTCCTCGGTTCAATGTCCTCACGGGCACAGTTTCACGGATTGAGTATGCCGGATAATACGATTAGCTGAAACAGACTGTGATGGTCCGAATAAGTGAAAGATATCCGACTTGGCCAGAGCTTTCGAGCACAAAAGACGGTTTACTATGCGTTATCCAAATGGAGACCGCGTCGGTTTACCTATGCTGGACGCTGCATACCGGTCACAAACGGATGGTTGCCATATGCCTCGGATATCAGTTCAGCGAGAAGAGAACGCGGGTGAAGCATGTCGGGTACTTCGGTATCAGATGTCACCTTTAGGAGCAATCACGGCAGCGCGACCAGATGGCGATTGAATGCGACATTTAAGTCTCGAATACCCTAGGGCATCAAATTGATTGGCTGAGAGATTTCGCGCCTAGAACACAGCAGTATCCTTACACACAGTCATAGTCTCAGCATATCCAAAGGATCCACTCGCCGGAATCAACATTCCTCTCCCTAAAAATTGCCCAGGCATTTTCACAGTTGAAGTTGTCGCGAGGTTCTTTGGTTATGCTGCCCTATGATTCTTCAATGTTGGTCTCAGGAGAACATAGAAGATTGCGAACTGTTGTCTCGTTCCGGATGGCAAAAGATTTCCCCCCAAGCGATTTGGTGTTTTCGAACTTATTCGCCTGTATTCTCTCGTCAATTCTGCTAGCACCAACTGTCTGCTCCTGCGCATGTTTCCTATTCCAGGATCCCTGGGGATCTTGCCCCTGCGTTCCAACTTTTTGGGTTCTGTTATTCCTACGCCTCACAGGCGGCTAGGCACCTCGTGTCACGGCACCCGCCACCGACTCGACTTTGTCAGAAGATCCCGGCCGACCGTGTTAACCATCTCTTCGCAAAGTAGTTTGTGAATAGATCGATGGGCGCCGACTTCAACAATGACTTCCATCATTGTTCCTTCCCTTGGGAAGAAGGAAGCGATTTTTCCGGATGTTGTTTGTGCGCTTCACAACATGCCCTCCTGCAAGATCCTCGGGTCAACCGGGAGAGGAAACAAAAACCTGTCCCAAAGGGTACTGTACCACACACGGGAGACTCGGCTTCATGCTCATGCGATGGTGTCGGTGAGACAATGGCGAGTTGACTGGTATTGCGGAGATGGATGACCGTTTAGCAGATTCGGTTGAGCTTACTGTGTCTCGGCCAAGTTGGGCTTGGCTTTGTGAAGGTTGTGTGGGCTTTTGTGGGTTCGAGGGATCTGTTCATCGGTTGTCGTCTGTTCCTAGACATTCCTCAACTCCTGTTTGCGCCTGCATTTGATACTCGCCCTCTTGTTTCTCGAATGATCGCAATTGTTCTGGTCGGAGAAACGTGCGATTTCTATCGTTCGAACGCTTTGACGTATCAGCCCATTTCTAGTTGGCATGGGGGAGATGTCCTTAGTCGGTTCTAACGTGTATGCGTCATGCAGTGGGTGTTGTGGGACCTCTCCCGAGTGAGGATCAAAGCTTTGGCTTGTCTGCGATGCTTGTCTGCTGCTACGCGTTCCCGGTTAAGGCTCGTCCCTAGTGTCTGATTGGAGTGAACTGTAAAGCGACGAATGTGAAATCGGGCGATCTCTGTACCGCTGAGGAGCCGTTGTATTGTCACCGGGACTTGGGCGTTGCGTCAAACAATGGTTCTTTACACGGGAGCAGAATGTTCTGGCCAGGCGACAGCCGGTGGACTGCCGTTTCTACCGCCTTGGTGGTGGAAACGGCCACATTTTTTCTTATAAGTACCCCCCAACCCTATCTCAAGATGATGCTAACTACATTTGCAGATCATGTCGTTTGAGTGGATATAATGGGAGATCCAACAAAAGGAGACCGGGACAGTGAACACAAGTGGGTTAGCTAGATTCATGCACAATGCACGTACGTTGTCCATGAAGATCTGCAGTCATGCACCTATGTCGTAGCTATCTATGTAGATCACGACAGCGATCCACCTCACTGCCCATGAAAGGCGGTGACATGTGGCAGAAATTTATTACCTCATCCCACTCTTTGTCAGCAACCCCCACCTGCCCCGCGCAGAACAGGGAGGAATGTTCCTGTGGCTCCGATAATTTTTTTTGCGATAAGAAACTCTTGCTTTAGACTCACTTCAATACGGTGTCCCCCCGCATCTTCCTCTTTACACATCGTTGGTGGATATCGGAGTTACATCCTTCCTTATCTCTCATTAATCTTCTTCTTGCATTTCTCATACGATGGTCAGCAAAGCCGACAATGATGCCCTCGAGGCACAGTTTGAGTCGCAATTCCAAAAGCCCGGCGATCTTGTGGAGCGTGATGAGGACACTGGCGCGATGGCAATAGAGTCACTTTGCATGAACTGCCATGAGCAAGGGTTCGTTTCTCATATTCAATTCTTATGTTTTGCATGTCGCTAACTTTCACTCCAACCAGAATGACGCGCTTGCTTTTGCTCCGAGTCCCTTACTTCAGGGACGTCATCCTCGAGAGTTTCGAATGTGAACATTGTCACTTCAAAAACAACACGATTAAATCGGCCGGCCAGATCCAGGAGCGAGGAACTGTCTACACTTTGAGGGTCGAGAATGAGCAGGATCTTCAGGTACGTACCTGCAGCTATAGTGAATTTCCTACTGCTAAAGCTAACTGGATATTTTAGCGCCAAGTCATCCGGAGTGATGTTTCAAGTTTCAAACTTACCACCAAGCTCGGCAACGAGATTGAAGTCCCGAAGGGAACCGGCCAGCTGACCAATGTGGAAGGCAGTACGTGAAGCCTCATGCTATATAGATCGATTTCAAAACGCTAACTTCCTTATTTCTAGTGGTTCAACTCATTCATGAGAATTTGGCAGGAGAGCAAGATCTCCGTAAGGAGCAAGCCCCTGAGCTTCACGATGCCCTTGTGCCTATCATCGCCAGTCTTGAGAAGATCATGACACGCGAGGACGCTTTCCCCTTCACCGTCTCCGTGGATGACCTCACTGGAAACTCGTGGATTGCGCCTAACAGCACTGATCGTGGCAACAAGTACAAGCGTCATGAATACCCGCGTACCCGCGAACAGAATGAGGAGTTGGGAATTTCCGCTGATGCCAACGCTGTCAGCCAAGAAGACACAGCTCAGTTCGATTCCGGCAACCCAGAGGATCTCGATATCGTTGATGGCCAGGTCTACAGCATTCCTGCGGAGTGTCCCGGTTGTACTAAGGAAGCCGAGGTGAACATTAAGAAAGTCAACATTCCTTACTTCAAGGAAGTTCTGCTGTTTGGTACGAACTGTGGACACTGTGGCTACAAGTCTTCTGCGATCAAGACCGGTGGCGAGGTACCCGAGAAGGGCAAGCGTATCACCCTCCAGGTGGATAACCAGGTTGATCTCTCGCGCGATATTCTCAAAAGTGATACAGCAGGACTTTACAGTCCCGAACTTGACTTGGATGTTCAGCCAGGAACGCTCGGTGGACGTTTCACCACCGTTGAAGGATTACTAGGTTCGTTTCTGTATTATTCAACTATATTGACCCAGCTAACCCTTTTTATAGTCGAGATCAGGGATCAGCTGAAGGGCGCCATTTTCGATGTCGATGATTCCACTCGCTCCGGAGGTGACAGCATGGTCTCCTCTGATAAGGACAAATGGCAACGATTCTTCAGTCGCCTCGATCAGGCTATCAACGGCGAGCTCAAATTCGCTATCACGTTGCAAGACCCGATGGCTTCGTCTTACGTCCAAGATCTTTGCAGCCCAGCTATCGACCACCAGATCACCACTGAGGAGTACACCCGCTCGGCTGAGGAGGAAGATGATCTCGGTCTGACAGACATGAAGACCGAAGGTTATGAACAGGACGAGGCCGATGCCGCTGAGAAGGAGTAAACGAAGGATCCATGGTCTAGATCCGTTTCACGATACTGGGGATGAACTGATTCTTTTTGGGCTTGCATAACGGCGTCTGTGATATACTATTTGTTGGTGTCATTAAAATATTTGGTCATAGGGATGAAGTCATAAAAGTTGCTGTGTCTACTATGTTATGCCCTAATAAATCTGTAGAACCCCGATATCTGTACTTTCTATACATAGTCTTCGTTATTTCAGGGTCGATTCTGGTAACTGTATCCGCTAAAACGAAACCCATTTCTCGAATCTCCTTGCAAGCCCCAGGCACTTCAAGTCAACGAAACGATTCCAAACTTCAGATGCAATCACCATAACAACACCCAACACGAGCAGGGTTCCAATCCATGCTATATAAAATGGTAGAGCGTGCTTGCTCGCCTCAATAGTACCAGGATAAGACGTTCTTGCAACTGCCCACCACAGGAAGTCTCGAACTGGCCATTTGAGAAGGAGATAGACTGTCGGGTGGACCAGGTAGAGCGGGAACGAGATTTTGCCCAAGTATTGCAATGGCCGTGAGTTAAGCGGTCTTTGAAGCAGCGCAGATTTGCTGATTGCATATATTGTGAGAACAGCTCCAACGCTCCTCCAACACCGCGGCATCATCTCAGCATTATCCCACTCAGCAGATCGAGCCACGGCCAGCCATCGGTACTCCCGTGCCAACCGGTCAGCGCCACACATGCAAAGGAAATACATCCCTAGCATGAAAGAGACTACCGTTGGGACCTGTTCGAGATGAATGTTCTCTCTGAATTTGTTCCAAGCTTTGATAATTGGCTTTGGGCTCTCGAAAGGTGAACACGAATATGACAATGCAACTTCTCCTTCTGGTTCGGACTCAGATGCGACGTGTCTTTCTGCGAGAAGAATCCCCGCGACGAAAGCGAAGAGATCCCAATGTCCCATGTAAAACCAATACATCGCCACACCTGCCAATGCCAGATACCGAGGCTGCGGTCTCCAAAATGAGAATGTCAAGATTAACAAGTAGACAGCACACGAGCCACGAAACTCAACTGGCATAGTCCACAGTTGGTAATTTATGGTTCTCATATCCGGTCGGTTGCGATCAAAATTGATATCGACTTGATGGTTGCTGATATCCAGTAGATGCACTATTCTTGACAACACGTACTGGATATGGGCCCATGGTGCCGTCAAGGGCTTTAACCCGCCTAGCCAGTCATCTGCAGGTTTCCACTGGAATGCGTTGCAAAAGTACAAAAGTTGACTGAGAAACAGTATGGCGACGGATGGTAGATAAATTCGAAAGATTCGGCGAGTCGCAGCAGAGCATAATCGACGAAAGAACCCCGAATTACGTGCCCCAATGTCCTCTCGGCATCGCAGAAGCGGAAGAGAGATCGCATACCCCGATATCACCATGAACAAAGCCACCATCGATGGGCCATTGAAGAGAAGTCGGAAGGGCGGGAGCTGGATAAGACGATGGTTCTCTTCGGCCGGTTCATCCCAGTAGGACCTGGTCAAAAAACCCACGATACTCTTGGGTTCCGAGCTCTTGGAATGGTGTATCACTACCAAAGCCGAGGCGATGCCGCGGAGACTATCGAGCCAAAGGATGCGCTCCATGTCCAGAATGTAATGGGTTCATAAGGAAAGAAAATCAACGAGGTGGGAAATGCCAGAGCAGAATAGTTTAGGAAGCGTGTATGGAGTAAAATTACAGAACAGTACTTTATCAGGGTATAATCGTATAACTTAGTATGAACTCAGTTTCAATACTAGTGACACTAGTAAAGAAATCGAGATGATGCAGATCGAGATCGAGTCACAGGAATTACACGTATTGCACATTTCAAGGTTGTCTCGTACTGCGTAATACAGGCAATGGGCTGGCTGAAACCCTGTAGGTCTGGGTAGGGTGCATGATACATTATATAATATATATACCAGGTAGTATATAGGGATATATAGTATATACACGCCATGAGACACATCACAACGTAGGGGAGCCCCTATAATGCAACAAAAAGCAATCACTACTCCATACGTCGAATAGTATTCCCCCGTGACCCCCCAAATACAGCACCCCCCTGCATATCGGCGCTGAGATGTCCTCCAGAGCTGACTTACGTCTGCGCCAGGCCTTTCTGCAATAATTTCATTGGTTACATTGGATACACAATTCAGCTCCGAAGTAATCCGTACAACATACTCCGTAGATGTCCTTTCATTTCCTGGTTGATCTTCACTCGGACCTGTTCGGCTTTAGATCCACACTGGGTGGATTTCACATTCGTATTCTCCAATTTGTTCCCAAGTAAAGAAATACATAGAATAAACATTATGATTAACCATTCACTGAGATACTTCCAGTTTGTGAAAGTATCGGAATTCCCCTTCAAATTCAAGGCAACTCTATATGCATACATACTCCCCTGCAACGTTTATAAATATTCAAATCTATATCTTTCCCGACATGGTCCCCAAGCCCACCGACTCAGTCTGCGCACGAATCTGCTTCTGCCACATAGTTGTATATCGACCATGAGAAGCTAGAAGCTGCTCATGGGTCCCACTCTCTGCGACACGACCCTCGTGCAATACAACAATGTTATCAGCTGTGGTGATTGTACTTAGTCGATGCGCAATAACTAGCACAGTCCGCCCACGCGATAAGACAGATAGTGCTTCCTGAATGTTCTGCTCCGTCTCGGAATCTAATGCGGCCGTTGCCTCGTCAAGTAGGATAATCTGAGGTTTCTTGATAATGGTTCGGGCAATGGCAACGCGCTGTTTCTCACCACCGCTTAGTCGCAATCCACGGTCTCCGACTTTGGTCTGGTAACCATCCGGGAAGGCCATGATTTTGTCGTGTACACTGGCTGCGCGACAGGCTTCGTAGACTTCCTCATCCGTGGCATCCTGGTTGGCGTATTTGAGGTTGTACATCAGTGTCTCGTTGAATAGAACTGTGTCTTGTGGGACAATGCCAATGTGTCTTCGCACGGAGTCAATTGTCAAGGTTTGGGTGTCGTGTCCGTCAATAAGAAGGCTTCCGCCGTTCGGATTGTAGAACCTATATAGCAAGCGGAAAATCGTTGATTTTCCGCCACCGGATTCTCCTACTAGAGCAGTGGTTGTACCCGGTTTACAGTCAAAGGTCAACCCGTCGAGAGCAGGTCGTCGTGTGTCGTACGAGAATTCGATGTCGTTAAATGTGATTCGGCCGTGACAGACTGCTAGCGGTGTTGCAGATGGTGCATCTACCACTGACGGCTGGACGCGGAACAGCTCGAGAAGACGCTCTGCGTTGATTAATGCAGATTGAATGTACCGGTAGAAGGTCCCGAAGATGTTCAATGGGGCCTGGAGTTGGGCCATGTAGGTGAGGAGTGTAACGAACTGGCCGACTGGACGTTGACCGCGAGCAACTTGGTAGGCACAAATGAAGCAGGTGATTAGAAGGCCAAGCATGAAGATGACATTTTGGAAAATATTCATCAGATTCTGTGCGAAGAGGGAATGCCATTCCGCACGGAGGTAGTCTGACACCGCCCCTCGATAGCGATTGAACTCGTATTCCTCTGCGTTGAAGTATTTGACTGTTTCATAGGACACGAGGGAGTCATTCCTGTATAGGTTAGTAAAGCCCGACGGGACAAAACAGAGACAAGAAACAGGAAATGGAACTTACTTGACAGCATCTTCCTGTCTAGAGGCGTTCACCATTTGGCGTCGCATGTTGGCTCTCCAAGAGGCAATTTTGACCGTTGAATAAAGGTAAAAGAATGTCATGATAGCAACAGCCAACGCGTAGTACACGTCAAATACGACGAGGAAGTATCCGATGGCGATGGCCAAATCAATGAACATTGGCAACACTTGGAATGTCACTTGCTCAAGGAAAGTGTTAATTGAGCTGCCTTTGGTGAGAGCGGAGAGAACCTCGCCCATCTTCTTACCCAGGTGGAAGTCCAGTCCTAGGTTATGAACATGCTCGAACGCAGCGGTGGACAACTCCATGTATGCATACTGGCTGACTGAAATCCACAGATTCGAACGAACTGACTCAAGGAAACCTTGACTGCCTTGAAGCCAACGGTAGACGATGTACAAACAGATAGGCATCCAGGGCACTTGCAGAGTTCCATCACTGGTGGACAACGAGTCTGCGATCACTCCCACTTGATATGGGACTAGGATATTTACCGCTCGCTGCAAAACTAATATAGCAAAGCAGACGACGACGTCCAATTGCAACCGGATGGATTTGTAGGGCCACAGATATGGAAAGAACAGGGAATAGCCACTCAGATATTCCATCCAATTGGTGGAAGGAGTTGTCAAAGGCCGTACCCACGCTTCTACTTCGGGGGTCTGTTGGCCATCGGTCAAGCCATCACTGTCATCCGAATTGGCATTGCCTCTTGAGTCTAGCAGGCTGGTCGTCTCTCCGACATTGGCATCTTCGGCGTCCTTGGAGGTGCGAAGTTTGCGGGCAGATTTGAAAATGTAGGACGCGACCAATAGCCCGAGAACAAAAATCCGCACACAGCCTGCGGAAATCTCTAGTCCCTCCCATAATGTAATTTTTTTGCGCAGCCTCCCACCAAAAGGGTCTTCAATAGTAGGTTCACGGTGGGCATGAGAATAGATTGAGACTGAAGTCGAGAGGATTGCTACCTCGAAAGGAATCGCCGAGAGCCATGGGACGAATTGCGCGATTGATGGTGCAGGGTTCGTATCAAGTAAAGAGATGAGAATGACGGTATGAGCGAAGAAAGACCCGACAACAAAGACCTGGTTTCTTGTTAGCTTTGATGTCAATTCTGGAAGTAGGAGTCTTACCACTACTGCTTGGCCACACCACCACTGCTCTGACTTTGAGATTATGGTATGGCTCATATGAATTGCAGCCTCCGCAATGTAGGTCGCCAATACAAAAAGATTTAACCAAATAAACCAGCCTTTGGATTTATTCCGCGCAAGCTCCGCGGGCGAGTCCCTGGCTACTGCCATCACGATTCGGGTTCGCCTGGGCAGTGGTTTCCCACCGGGGCCATATTGGACTTTGGTATTCCGACCAGCATCTTTGGCTACCTGGGAGGAATGGACCAGAAAGACGACGAAGAGAATCGCTATCAAAACAGGAGGATAT
Organism: Penicillium rubens; assembly: GCF_028828025.1. NCBI lineage: Eukaryota > Fungi > Ascomycota > Eurotiomycetes > Eurotiales > Aspergillaceae > Penicillium > Penicillium rubens. The sequence continues at coordinate 879,893 of NW_026890601.1, read as the reverse complement.
CCAAAGCGAAGGTATTGCAACAATTCATGAGCAGCGATAGCCGAATCCATGGCTACAAGCTCTCGATAATCTGAGACTCCAGATGTCAAAGTGGGCTCCAGGCAATTGAGACAGGAAGAGTGGGAATTGCCCGGGAAGGGATGTGGTCTTCACATGGGTGTGGTCTGTGAGATTGGAAGCTGAAAGTTCGCAATTGAGCTGTCGTGTGCTCACATTTCAATCGTGACGGTGCTGTCAATCAGTGGAGCCTCGGAGACTAGTATCGCCAGTGTATTGGCTAGTAATTTTGCTTCCAAGATCCTGTCGCACTAGCCTCGGAACTTGCGAACACTTTGTACAGATGAGATTTTCGGTATAGGAAATATTACTTGTACTTAGGTGTTGAAGTTTTGGTATGTTTTAAATGTTGATAATACCTTGCTCTCCATCTCAATATTGTACATCTTGGTGCCCAATGATGTACTTCTGTTGTACTCCGTACTCCGTACATATCAGGACCCAGTGGTTTGGCTCGCCTAACTTTATCTTTATTTTGAACAAACGTGTACGAAAAAGTATGAGAATAGAAAGGAATGTGAGATAGTAATAGGTCCAACAAACCCAGAGGGAGAGGAAATGAAAAGGGAAGCGGATTTACTTAGTTGGGTTCAATGCCGCCAGTAAAATACGTTCGATTTGGAGCAATGGCTTCAAAAAACTAACCTATTTTGTCACTAAGTTCAGCTTTATACGAACAATTTTGCTACCTTTAGTAGTACAAACTCAAGGAGCTTCTTATTGACGCCTGGCCTTTTGTCTGTACGGAGTGAAAGTTTTGACCTATTACCTCATTACCTGTCGTCGGGTTGCAAATACCATATTCTAAGTCCAGGCACTTCAATCCTCCGTTCCTTTTTATTTAATTTGTCTGCCTATCTACTCGGTACATGTCTAAAAGCTTATGATTTGTCACAATCAATGCATATCTCGAGGCTGGAATGTCTATATTGTAATTATTATTCGATGGGCAGCTCGCGTGATAAATTGCCCAATTGGTGGACATGTATTATTTGACATGATGTGACCTGACAGTTCAGAGTTTTTGACGTTTTGACATGGTCCTGACATACAATATAGGTGCAAACGCCCCACAACTTGTTCCCGTGTGCATATTGCCTTGAACTATTGATATTCAGGACCTTCGTCATGTGTGGATAACAATGTGGAGTACAAAGTGCCTAGAACATGCGACCCAGCAGATTGGATGTACATCATACGGAGTACCGCTTTAGCGGTCTTGGTTTGGCTGAGTGCTTATAGGCTTATAGCCTGTCATTCTTCTATTTGTGCTATTCAAATTTGAGAACAAACTAATTGATCCATACGATTTGAATTGTATGTGTATCTAGCTACATAAGTGTACCTGGTTGGTACATTTATGCACGGCTCGAACCTTGTTCGGAACCTTAGAAAAGAGCACCGGCGAAACCATGGTCTTAAAGTGGGTCGACCAGGTTTTTTGTCGCTAACCATATCGGACAGGTTCATGCTCGGGCAGTTCGATCCTGATTTGCTCTCTGGGATCGACTCCATAGATCTTCAGCTGTACCTACAACATACTCCGTAGGTAATACGATAGTAACTTGTAAGCTCTCCACTATTGATCCAAATATCCGGTTTCTAGTACGGAGTAGTAGACTTAGCACCTCGGTTTGATTAGGGCAAGCTCGCAGCCCAAGTACGTGCCGAAATGTCCTGTGTCATTTTTTGGCTAGCTGGACTGGCGCTGATTTGACAGTATAGCTATGGTCTTAGAAGATGGATATTACGTTGTTGATAAGCCCCTACCTCCTGTTCAGATCAGTCTTTGCAAATTGACCATCTGGGCTTCCAATAACGTCACACCCAAGTACCTGATGTATGATCTGTAGCTCCTTGCGCCTTTCAGCCACTAAGCCATAGATTGAGACACATCCAGCCTCTACGGAAGCTATGGAGAGGCGGACATGCCCGCTTCAGCCTACTATTCAGCCACAAAAGAGGTTGAGCATGTCAGTGACCCCATATATGTTACCACACGGAGTAATAAAACGCTAGCTATGCAATGCTCCCCACACGACCGCGAAGGCGCGATTTAGAGAGCATATCCTTTCTCTTGCCGATCGACCTAGTCACACCGAGATCCACCGTATGTTGCATAAGGTGGCACGGCTGAATAAATACCCTAGTATGGTATTGTGTTGATCGTCGCTGTCTCATCCCCGTATTTTGAGCTTGAATTAAGAGAGAACTTATTTTGCCGATTACAGTCGAATGAACAATATATTGGTACCCTCTTTTTTCCCTCTATACTCCGTTCTTCCATTCAAACCTTCTAACCCAATAGAATGGCCGCCTTGGAGTGCGCTAGACTGCTGGAGGGCGTCTTGCCAACCACCCTCGACAAGCTCACCATTCGAAAAGAAGACGACGGCAACTTCACATTGACTGCATTACCCGAGACCGGCTCCGTCACCGCAATCGTTGAATCCGTCCTCGGTCACTCCGTCGAGCTACACTGTCTTCAAGCATCCGGCGCAGAAGGCCAATCCGGCTGTTCCATCTACTTCGTTCGGGACAGTACCCACCCAGAAAAGAACGTGGCCGTCACAAAAGTATATCCACCAGCATGTCATAAGGACTTCTTCGAAGAGCTCGTTGCATATCGGAGGTTGTTATCTCTTTCCGATCCACCGTCTGCTGCTCGGCCCCTTGGAGTGGGAAGGACGCGCGATGAAAACACCGCAGAGCCTATGGGAGTGATTGTCTACCAGCTTGCAGCAGGTAAGGCAATCAACACAATAATCCGTGACATTGGTCGGGTCTCCACCCTCCGACTGATCGCGCAGCAGCCTTGCCCGGACGAAACGAAAGAAATGATGAATGATATTGTTCGCGGCGCGCTCCATGGCATCACAATAAATCATAAATCACACCAGACCCAATCATCTAATATTCCCACCGCCAAGCTTTTGGACTGCCAATTCAATGAACTGATGACCGACCTGATATCGGCCGTCCAAGGAGTGGCATTAACACTGGCCAAGCTGCACCGGGAAAGCGCTGAATGGAGCAGCACCAGTGAGTCTGTTGTCGACAGGCTCCGCAACAAGCTACAAGGATGGGTGCAAGAGATCCAGGGCCCATCGCGAGCGCAGTATGAGCGCGCTATTGGAGCTGATCAAATACAGCAACTTACCTCATTGGTCGACCGGGCAATCGATTACTCCCGGGAAGAAGGTGTAGCGTCACTACTGCATGGCGACGCCTCACCAGGAAATTTCTTCTGGGACCCCGTTCATGGAATCACCATGATCGACTACGGGGGACTGACTCGCTCAATGGATGCGAGCGGGCGGCCTATTGGGCCGGCAGAAATGGATGCGGCTGGGTTTCACGAGCGGCTGCGCAAGTACGCCGGGGATTTCGGAATGAGTGAAGCTGATATAGGCCAGGTTCAGATGGAGTTCTGGAAAGCATACCAGGCACAGGGTATACCAATCAACGAAGGTCTTGCCCGGTTGTTCAAAACACGCACACAGCTATCTCGACTATGGTCTGCTGTGGACAAGCAAGATACATCACGCGATGAACATAAGGCCGTTCAGCTCAGCGAAAAGGTTAAATTTGAGTGGGAACGTCTTCTCAGTATCTCGCCCGAAAGAGTCCAACCCTGGAGAGTGCTTGTTGTTGCCAACGCCAGCGGTCCAGGTAAAGGAGGTCTGCCTCTGTTGAATCAAGAACTAGTCAAAGCCATGTCGGAAATTCCCAATGCATCAGTTACTCTGTTCATGGTAGAGCCTGACAATGAAGTCAAAAACACATTCGCATCGACGGGTCATGGTCGGGCTAAAGTTGTCTGCATTCCCTCTAGAGGAAACGACCCCAGTGCCTTGCTCTACCATGTGGCGAAGATACACCAGCCAGGGGATTATGGTCTGCCAATTCCAGACGACCAGCATCCATCCCCATTCAATCTCATCATTGGCCACTCGCGATACTCTAGCACCGCAGCTTCCTTGATCCGCGAGAGATGGTATCCCACAGCCAAGCTCGCACTCATCACACATACCAGCGCCCTGCGAAAGTCCGATGTCGCGTGGAAGTGGTACGGACAAACACGCGAGCTAGGCTATGTTGAAGCTGCCCGGCTGGCAATGCTCGACGAGAGAATTCTCCCTAAAGCAGATTTGGCCGTTGGAGTCGGGCCTGTACTCACAACGGAAGCACGCGAACGCGAGTGGATGGGCCAATGCAATCGGCCACGATCAAACATGATGGGACCCCGCTTCCATGAACTAGTTCCGGGTGTGCGCACGGGTGATGCTTGCACGCAACAACGACAGCCGAATGACCCATTTCGGGTCCTCCTCGCTGGCCGAGCAGATGACCCCGCCAAAGGTTTAGACGACGCTGTATACGCTGTGCGCAAGATCGCACTCTCCGGCAACGATATCTCCCTGGACGTACTGGGTGTCCCGACAGAAGACGTGGGGCGCTGGCAGCAGGCAGTCGATGAGATGACAGGCATGCCAGATCTCGTCAGGTTGCACCCTTTCTCCGATGACCCTAACGCGGTCTCGCGGTTTTACTGCAACGCGGACCTGGTAATCATGCCCTCGATGCACGAGGGGTTCGGGATGATCTTTACCGAAGTGGCCGGGCTGGGCGTTCCCATCCTAGTAACGCAGGAAAGTGGTGCGGGTCAGCTCGCGCTTGATCGCAGTCGCATTCCACCGGAACTTGGTCAGGCCTGTGTGGTGATGGACGAGAGCACATATGGAATTGTACCTTCGCCGACGAGCCAGCGCGTAGCCGTTTGGGCTCATCGGATCGACCAGGCGAGATGTTACCCGGAACAAACGAGACGGCATGCTCATTCTATGAAGCGAATCATGCGAGGTTATTCGTGGAGGCACGCCGCCAAGGCCCTGCTTCGTTCAGCGATGGAGGGCGAGGGAGACACAGTACAGATGGCTCATGGCAGCATTGCACCAGCATATTCATCATGGCCTCGTCCATCGCTTGGGATGAGCGTGGTATCGTCAATGCGTCGAGCCGCACGGACGCGGAATCGCAGTGGACAACCCACATTGCAACAGGCCGACGATGTCATGCAAAGTCTTCCAGAGATAGCCCCTACTATTTCGGCGCTAGAAGAGCATGTCTCTGCTGCCGTGGGATGTCCTGTCAACTTGCGGAGTCTGGATCCCACCCATCCGGGAGGCTTTTCTGGTGCCATCATTTTCTTTGCTTATGCCAACGATGAATTTGCCAACGGGGAGACCTCGCTGGCATCCAATGACCCATCCAAGGATCGTGTGGTTGCTGTGATTAAACTGTTCGTCCACGGATTGGACAATGGGATCACGGAGGAGTTGTCAAGCCTTGAATGGCTTCTTTTGCAAACCAAGGGTGACATCAAGACTGCTGCCCCGTTAGCCGTTGGGCGGATGACGTGGGATAATAAGCCAGCCGGTGTGGTCACGTACCAAGTTGCCCCCGGGGTCTCCCTTTACCAGCTCATGATGCAGATAGGCCGCCTACCGTCGGGACCTGCGAGAAGAGACATGTTATCCGTCTTCAATGCTGGCGTGCAGGCAGTCGCACGTACCCTGGCCAGGTTACACACCCATAGTGTCGAAGGGCGACCAGGCACAGAGTATCTGGAGTGGTATTTTAACGCCGCAACGAAACGAGTCCAGCAGGCATTGGTGTACAAAGACATTATTCGTTCCGCGGGACTCGAAGTGGACCAGCTCCCCGAGAAAATGAATCAACTTGTTGCCGACTGCAAGCGTGACATTGCTAGTCGTCCGCGCACCACCGTCGTCCACGGAGATGCCCATCCTGGAAATTTCTTCTATGACAGCGCGACGGGACATGTTACTATGATCGACACGACGACGCTACACTGTTCTCTGGACGAGAATGGTGAACCGGTTGGGGTACCAGAACGAGATCTGGGTCATTTCATGCATATGCTGCGACGAACGGGCGAACAGTATGGCCTTACGCGACAGGAGATGCAGGAGAGCACAGCCGATTTTGTGGAGGCGTATCTTGGAAATGCAGCGGCGCCAGCAAACGTTCAAATTATTCGGTTCTTGATGTCGTGTTCGGCTTTGTCTTTCTTGACTTATGCGGCGCAGTCAGATCAGACAAAAGTAGAGATGCAGGTTAAAATTTTGCAGGATTTATTTTGTCTTGGAGAGGGTTGGACGCAATTTGATGGAATGCAAGGTTTATAAACAGGGACCAGCGGTTGCTTTGTACTTAGATATTCTTTCGGATCTCGTGGTCTAATTCGGGAGTTATGGTAATAATTGACACTGTTGGATATGTTCAATACCTCGATATAGTTTCACTTTCCGTCTCTCTGTGGTATCTTGATCCCTCGAGTAGATCTAATCGCGCCCAGCATTTGCCAGCAAGTGTTCATTGCCAGAGAAAATGTGCCGACCAATCTTCACGAACCAACGTCTGGCGGTAATCGCAACGGAGTGTGCCGTACTCGCGGTGCCACATAATGTTGCTGGCAGGATAGATCGAGAAAGCCAGCAGAGAGCCATTGGTGCGCAGCTGGACTCAGATGACTGGAGAGTGAGTAATTTTGGGTTTCACATGACAGGATTGCAGGAGCGTCTCTAGGGTAAGCTAGCGGCTGTGTTCATGCTGAGCGTGGCTCTCGGAGCTCGATCCTGGGACACCATCCAGCTTTCATGACAGTTCAAGCGTAAAAGGTTCACTTTGCAAATGGGTTTGCATGGATAGTAATGTTATTTATCTTGAATGTTTCAAAATCATCACCCTCCTTGGGCTGAGAGACTTTTCCCTTCTTGTCGACCTTGACATTCGCCTTTTCAAGTTTGGTAAGAACATCACCGCCTTCATCCTGGGCGGTCAAATTCAGCACCTTCCCAAATACAGTACTGGCGCCATCAAGATGCGGCGCCGGCGCGAACGTAATGAAGAATTGACTCCCGTTGATTGTTGCGCCCGTTGCGCCCTGAGAACCAGGCGCCGTCCTGTCCTTTACCGGACGAGATGCCATAGACAGAATGCCACGCGCGTTATGTCGCAGTGACGGGAGGTGGATTTCTTGGTTCATTGCTGCCGGGTGGTAGATCGATGTGCCGCCTTTCGGAATCTCGAAATCGAGCATTGGCTTCGTACTTGTTTGATGCGCGGCGGGTCCGAGAGAGATGTCTCCACCCTGGACCATGAATCCCGGAATGAGGCGATGGAATGGGGTGTTATTGTACGCGCCGCATGCGCAGAGGGCGAGGAAGTTCTCTGCGGTTTGGGGTACTGCTTCGCAGAAAAGCTCGACCTTGAGGTCACCTTGGGTGGTATGTAACTATTGAAGCTGTAATTAGCATCATTCCATAGAAACTAGAGCTGTGGGGATATTATGGCGCTTTAATTATATGTGAACGTACCGTGACAGACATATTGATGGTGCTCTGTGAGGTGATTTGAAGTGCAAGAGGACCTGATGCGGCATTGATGCCCCGGGGCCCGATAGACTGCTTAGTCATCATTTTCTTATCGATGCGCAAGGCAATTGCAGATGTTTGGATCCTTCAGTTCAGGCATAGTTGGCTCAATTCGGAATTTAAACACGCTGAAAGGTTCTCGGAGACTTCCTTTTGCCTTTTCCCCTTCTCAACGATCCTCTCCCTGACTGGGCACGGCCACATCCTACTCAGCCCTTTCCTCGATTGATCCAAAACATTTCAAGAACAATGAACAATCGGCCGGTGGAACAGGCATTGAGCACATTGGTGCCGACTCATGCCAATGACCTCCCACAAGAGCTACTCAGTTATGCTATGTCACTTGTGGCACAGTCCCGGAGCTTCTCCAGCAGTCTAAAGCCAGAAGAGGAAATCGCTCGACCATATGCCTGCGCGGAAATCGCTTGCAGAAGGTATCCCACGAATCCCGAATGAGTTCTTTCTATGGCCTGTTTCTAGAATGCTAATTGCTCGTGTCTGACTTCTGTAGGCTGGCGCGATCTCTCAAACTCCCTCCACTGCTTGGACATCCGCCATGTCCTCCGCGCGTATACAAGAAGCTTTATTCATACCTTGACCGGTCACTCATATCAAGCTCTACTGGCCTCAAACGCTCAGCAAGTGGATCGGTTCCTGGAACACCCTCACGCGCCGGCTCCACGCATACGACGCCGACGAAGGGCGCGACAGCGAGGAACACCCCTTCCAAGGCAGTAGCACCAACACCACGAGGACTACAAAATACACCCTCGAAGTCCACACCCTTGAAACGAAGTATGAGCACGGCAAACCGGCTTGAGAGCCCCTCGAAATCGGCAAGAAAGGCTACAGCCCCCCAGCCGAAGGATACACATGGGTCAACCATCATTCCAGATGCCCCCGCTTGGGTGATGACAGCTATCCGGACTGTATGCAAGATCCTCTCGACGCCTGCCCCGCGTACAAATACCTGGTCTAGGCCTCCAATCTCGAGGACGCTGCCTCCCCACATCTTTGCTGGAGTGTCGTCCGTCCTCTATCTTACGTCGAGCATGTCCAACGACGAACCGGGGTGGGACAGGGAGAGCTTGGATTTCCTGGAGCCTATTGTGTCTATCAATGGTTCCGATAAGGATGATGATTTTAAAGAACTGGTCTACGCCATGGCTGTGGCTGTATACTTCCTTGTGCTTGCCCGTCGCCGTAACCCCGGGCCAGGTGTAGATGAAGATATCGAAGCGCAGAAGATGGACAAGAAGACTTTTATTGAAATGCGCCAAACGGCGTTGAACAGCCTTGGCCTGAAGGCTAATGACCGGAGACATCGCGATGATGTTGATCAATGGATCACTCTTATCATGGAGCAAGGGTGGGCCAACGGCCAGGAATGGTTCGAGAATATCCCCTATGCTGGACAACTCTTTGGTGAAGATGAGGAAGGCAGGTCCTACCAAGACCTGGACGAAGAGGATGCGACACTCAGGGGCGTTAGGCCGCCTAAACGTTCGGCGGCTGGGGGTGGGACTCGTGCCTCGCAGTCAGATGATGCTCCCCGGGGCGGTCTTTTGCCAGGCCTGGGAACAATGATGCAGGATCGAGTCGACTGGCTGAGTGACGATCGTCAAGAGGATTATGTGAATTGGAAAGCGGATATCATGGCTCGCATTTCAGGTGCAGCTGCTTAATTGCCGCCGTGCATTCAGAGATTATTCGAAAGGGGACGCAGCTTGCTAGTTTAATTGATACCCTAATATATGAATCAACATGTAATTTCTACATTCATCCCTCGATAAGCAAAGAAATCGGCTTCACAATGTCTATGTTTCAATTGTATGCTCCTTTTGCTCTAGAGCAACCCAATGTCCCAAGTTATCAAAGTTCTCATTGTGGCAATCCAACTCCATGCGCCGCCAATGACGCCAAAACCAATAACCACTCACCTTAGTACCAAATGCTCCTCGTCCGGTGATGAGGGATGGACTCATTTTTCTCTGCCTCTAGGCTCTTCATCGTGTCGTACAAGAAAAAGTCGATGAGGATCGCATTGATGCCACATGTCTTTCGCGGTTCCTCAGGAATATCCAATATCTCATCCGACTCATCCGACTCATCCGAGTTTTCGGTTTCATATTTGTTGTCAGAAATGCCCTTGGGAGGAAGCTTTGGGCGGTTCATTTTGACCTCGGGGTGTTGCTTTTCAATTTCTCTTTTGATCAACTCAACACACCAGATACTCGTCCCACGAAGCTCGATCTCCCAGTTTGAGCCTGGCTCGATGGGCTTCAGGTCGCGGATATGGCTTTCCAATTTAGGTGCGTAGCGAATGCAGTTCAGCTGGTGCAGCATCTGCGGAATGCGGTAGTCTAGGATATATGATTAGAATTGGTTTGAAGGAGTAGTATTCCTTGCGAGAGCGGTCCGTACCTGCAAACATGGTGATCTTGTCAATGTCGTGAAATTCACCAAAGTCTTCCCCATTGAAACAGGCCCAGAGATCAGCAACTAGGATTTGAGCACGTTTATAAAGTCGAACTCTCTTTCCGTGGAAGATTGTCTCGTCCCGGAAGCAGGAAAAGCTCTCTGTCAATATATTGACTAGTCCTGCGGCGGAAAGGTTGGCACTGTCAATGCAGTTGACGAAGCTCCCGCCGAATTCCTATATCGGTTAGTATAACTCATATATAATGTTGTATGAGATAATACCTCGCAGAGGACCTCGCCTGCCTCACGTAGACACTGCACTCGTTCTTGGAACATAGGAATCTCTCCCTCTGTTGCGGACCGGAATACATGTCTGAGTAGCTCGTCTGTACACCTCTCTTCATCCACCCAGAAGTCGGGGGTTGTGATTGGAATATCTGGAATTGGGTAAGCGGTCATTCCGGAAGCAGAGTTCAATCGAGGAACTGACCTTCATCAAGAGCTCTTTGTAGTGCAGCAACTAGACTCCAATAACCAGTCCACAGCTTGTCACGGTACTCGATGCAGAAACGCTTTGGTTCCTCTTCCTCCTCAGACCAGAAACTAAAGTTCAGTAAATCCATTGTGAAGATGAAATCGACTGTGCTTTCATCTTTGGTCTTGGGGTGTAATTCGTGCTCCGACCAGGTGTGTGTGGAATACTCTTTCTTCTGCATCATACGCCATATAGTTTCGGCAGCTTCTTTGGTGTGAGTAAGGCTGACAGCAACATCAATTGCATTGTCAAAAACATATTGCGCGCCCTCAAGCACTTTGGTCTCTGGTGGGGCATCCTTTGGCTTTTGGCCCAGTCCAAAATGCTGGCGAAGAAGCTCTACCAACTCAGGATCGGCTTCATCGTCGGAATTGGCCTCGACTTGGCGATTTTTTTGAGCCGGAATTGGGTCCAATGATGGCATGGTATTTTTCTTCGTGTTCGATCTTGATTGAAAACAAATGGGGAGATATCGAGTCAGGGGTATCTCCTTTGATATGCCTCAAGAGGTCTCTTGCGGTGAGATGCTAGACCCGGCAGATATTCCACCCCGCCTGGATATTCGAATCCTTTGAGGCTGGACCAAGCAAACGTGCGATATAGAAATACTTGAATTCGACAAACCCTTCGAGTTGACTCGTGTTTTTTTTGTTCTCGCCACACCGAGATTTTGACCCGGTGGTCTCTGGATAGAGTCACCGGTTATGTAAGCAGGTAAAATACCCCAGAGATGCCCATAATGTATCTGGGAAGTTGGAGAATATGTGGTGTGGTGGTATATGCCAGTTGTATATCAACTTGTATCTAAAAGTATTCGCTATAAGCACAAGAGAGGTTGTAGTGTACAGTCAGGGTCTGCAGGTCTAGACTACCTGGTACCTGACTAGCAGAATATCTGGATAGCATCATCATGACCATCCAGGGATAAAACAGGCACATTGTCTTATGGGAGTTAAATTCAGGCTCATTCATTCTAGAAGAAGGCGATCAGAGTATATGCGCCCTGTACATTGCCGGAATGCAAAGACGATCACTTATATAGGAAAGAACAGAAACGACGTCAATTACAGTCTAAAAAGTACTATTCTTTTATTCAGTAGAAAAACAAATGTAGAAAAGGTGTAACTAGAGCAAAAGTAAGTGGAAACCCACGTGTGAGGCTCTTGGAATCTTAGCAAGTGCCGTCATCGCCAAACGGTCACTGTTTCCGGCTCAGCACTTCCTTTCGTTTACTCCTTCTTTGACCTTTCCCCCTTCGCGATTCATCTCTAACAGACACACCGCTGCAACACTTACACTATTAACCCACTGCACCACTACACAACCACCTGATCGCGATCATCATCTCCTGCCCGCCATGCGGGATAGCTCCATCAAGCGCTCTCTCGGGGTGGACCTCACTCGCTCTCTCAAAGAGGTAAGTACCGCCCTTCTGTCGTGCAATCCTGGCGTCCAAGTGACGCTAGCCTGAAAATACATTCTAACAGTGCTCTCATCACGTATAGTCACGCGTCCTTCTTGTCGGCGCAGGCGGCATCGGCTGCGAGCTACTGAAAAACCTCGTCCTTACCGGGTTCGGCGAAATCCACATCATCGACCTCGATACCATTGATTTGAGCAATCTCAATCGTCAGTTCCTTTTTCGACATGAACATATCAAGAAATCAAAAGCCTTGGTACGTTCAACCGGTCCCGCGCACTTGCGACGCTCCCTTGCGAATTCGGCCGAGTTAAGCGCCGCGCATTCGCATTGCCCCAACGGTTCAGCGATGGCAGATATGGAATACTGAGACATGGATACTTTTATCTAGGTTGCCAAGGAAGTTGCGCAAAAGTTCCGGTCTGACGCAAAGCTCGAAGCCTACCATGCGAACATTATGGATGCCCAGTTCGACGTCTCGTGGTTCGAATCCTTCAACGTCGTGTTTAATGCGCTGGACAACATCGCCGCAAGGCGTCATGTGAACAAGATGTGTCTTGTAGCCAATGTGCCCTTGATCGAAAGTGGAACTACTGGCTTCAATGGCCAGGTCCAAGTTATTCAGAAGGTATGGCAAAAGTGATGTCTGGTTCTGCAGATTTGGGCCTATACTGACTTGCGCTTTGCACCAGTCCGAAACCGAGTGCTACGATTGCAACGTGAAAGAAACCCCTAAGTCCTTCCCCGTGTGTACGATCCGCAGCAACCCCAAGGAGCCGATTCATTGCATCGTTTGGGCGAAGAGCTACCTCTTGCCGTAAGATCCAGCTCCTCATATTTCCTCTTTAAATTCTTACCTTTGAATAGGGAACTTTTCGGAAATAGCGACGACGAGGCACCGGAAGTGGACAGCACAGAAGACGCTGATAACGGTTGGTTCAATTTCATCTATAATTCAGCGCTGAACTGACCTCCGGCTAGCAAAAGAAATTGCAGACCTGCGCAAGGAAGCGCTGGAGCTCAAAGAGTTACGACAATCGATTGACACAGAGGAAGCCCACCAGAAGGTCTTTGATAAGGTCTTTGGAAAGGATATAATACGATTACAAGGCATGACGGATTTATGGAAGGAAAAGGAGCCGCCAAAGCTTCTTGACCTTGCCCAACTCCAGAAAGAGTCTGATTCAATTGCCTCGACGGTTTCTGCACAGGACCAGAGAGTGTGGACATTGGGAGAGAATTTCAGCGTCTTTAGGGATAGGTAGGAACTGTCTGTCCCCGACAGCATACGTTCGATAAACTAACATCTACAGCCTGAACCGGTTGGCACGTCGTCTGAAGCAACTTCAAGAAACGAAGCTCCCAGACCAAGATTCCCCGATCCTGACATTTGATAAAGACGACGTGGACACTTTGGACTTCGTTACCGCAACAGCTAATCTACGAGCTGCTATCTTCCACCTTGAACTTAAATCCAAGTTCGACGTCAAGCGTAAGTCTATCCAATAAGGGTGCACATTTCAAGACGATCATTACTGACAAGACTTTTACAGAGATGGCGGGCAATATCATTCCTGCTATTGCAACAACCAATGCCATGACGGCTGGGCTATGTGTTCTTCAGTCATTGAAGGTGTTCCAAGACAACTTGATGCAGGCCAAAATGGTAAGAACCGAACAAGGGTTCCCTCCACTACTGCCAAAGCTAACGAAGCCATCACTGAAAGGTTTTCCTGGAGAGATCCGGTGCTCGTGCGATTAATTCAGACTCATTGAAACCCCCGAATCCCGATTGCCCTGTCTGTTCCCGTCTGGTGGTTCCGGTCGAAATTGACCCTGAGCTAGCAACCCTTGAACATCTCGTCCATGACGTTCTTCAGTTGGAACTGGGTTATGGCAGAGACATCTCCCTTTTGATTGGCGATAGACTGGTCTATGACCAAGAATTCGACGATGCTCTGCCGGATAAGTTGTTTGACATGGGCATTAAGAATGGCAGCTTTATCACGGTAAAAGATGATAATGAATCTGCGCGAGTCAACCTTGATGTGGTGATCAAGACAAGGTATGCTTCGTTTTTCAATAATACTTGGCAACATTGACTGATTGATTTGCAGAAGTGAGCCATCTTCCGAAGACTCCAAGCCGGCAACGCTGCAGAAGATGGTCGAGATACCACTGAAGCCCAAGCAGCCTGCGCAGCCCCCCACCGATGATGCGCAAAATCCTGAGCAGCCTGCGCCTCCTTCAACCGACGATGCAGCTGTGACAGGGAAGCGCAAGCGTGAGGGCTCGGATGACGATGTGGAGCCCAACAGCCACGATGCGAAGCGTCTCGCCAGTGCATCCGTTCCTGACTCAAATGGCATTAAAGCTATCGTTCTTGACGATGAAGAGGAAGGTGCCATCATGATCGATGATTGAATTCTGAAAACAGAATTTCGCGTGGCATCTCAAGGTAATACTATCAGCCATTACAGGTGTCTATCTTGATATCATTCTCTTCGCACTTTCGGTATTCCCCTTTGCTATTTGCTTACTATCTACCCCTCCAAACCCTTCTGTATCATATGGCATAAAGGCGAACCTGATTTCAGTCAAGCGGAGAAGGTTCAAAATCTCAGGTTGGCGGGCATGCTTTGGGTACGGACATGATAATGCATTATGGGGTTTTTGTGTCTCAACTGCTCAATGGCGTTTTCCGCGTTGATAGATTACTAGAATAAGACCTAAGAATAGCAGTATGGCCTGGGCAAAGTATTAAACTTATGTTTAGGTTGAACCCTGCCGGAATTGACGAGCCACCTCAGTAGCATTTGAAGGGATGTAGACTGGCAAGGGCAAGTAAACGGGAGTTGATGTCCATTAGGTACCCAACTATAGGGCATTTTGCCACTTCCAGTTGGCTCGCTTAGGACTCGAAGCAACACACCAGAAAGGGATTGGGATTTTATCTGTTTAGCTCGCTATTTCCTAGAGAACCCTACTGATATCCTTCTTAGTGTGTTTAACCATGTCCTGATATTGTAGTGTAGGCGTTATTTACAAGTACACTTGCTTTGTTGGTATTACATGTCTCACTTGGATTGAATCAAACGGCACTCAATCCACCATCGAGATTCAGCACACAGTTGTTGGCATATTCATTCTGCGCCAAGAACACAGCTGCATCAGCAATCTCGCGTGGATCTCCAAATCGGTGAAGAGGAATGAGATCTTTCAGCCTACTGGTCTCCCCTGGTGTAAAGTCTACCACCGAGATCAGCCAACGCACGGACAAATCTACATTAAACCAACATACCTGCAACCATGGGTGTTTCAATATACCCCGGCACGATAGCATTCGACCGAATGACAATATCTTTCATCGAAGCCGATGCCTCAACAGCCAATGACCGTGTCAGACCGAGAAGGCCAGCCTTGGAAGCAGCGTACGGAACTGCGCCAGTTCCGCCCTTTAGCGCCAGTAAAGAGGAGACGTTAATAATGCATTTCGAGGGGGGTTTGGTCCCCACAGCTGGATCACTCCGATTCCGTATCCGACTCCGGATAGAGGCACGCATTAATGCGCGCGAAGTGAGCATTGCGCCTTCGAGATTAGTACGAAGGATCATGGAGATATCTTCCAGCTCGGATCTGGGCAGAATGTTCGATATTGAGATTCCTGCTGCGTTGACTAGGATGTCTACATTTGCCTGGAAGATGGTTAGAAGGGGAGTTCCGTTAATATAGATCAGATAGCTCACCATTTCCTTTTCGAGTTCACGCATCCATGACCCGGAATCTGAGACATCCCCGACAAGTAGCCGGATCTTTCCTTGCGTGTTTTGCTGGTTGTCTTCTTCTGGGGCGCGAGTTGCGACTTCATCGTTGCTCTCAGCAAGCTCTCGTACTGTAACTGCGAGAGACTCAAGCTTTTTGGCTGCTTCCTCTAAACGTGTTTGAGATCGGCCGACGAGGACTATGGTCGATGCGCCTTCTTGTAGAAATCGTTCGGCAATGGCGAAGCCGATGCCGGATGTCCCACCGGTGACCATGCATTTTCGGCCGGCCAGTCGGTTTCCAGGCTGGAATGTAATGTTGGGGTTGTTTCCATTTGGCTGAGATGAGTATGATCGCTTTATATATCCTAGAGGATGGCTTAATATTTGGCTGTTGACGTAGCCTCCATTGCGCGAATTGATGGACCTTGATGAGGCTCGAAGAAACAGGATAGGCACTCGCAAGCGATTTAGAGGAACTCTCGGACTCGCCATATTGCTTTACCTTGTCTGAATTGCAAGCGAAACGCGGTATCGGGTCGGGTGCGTCACTGGCAGCTTCAGCACGGGCCAACAAGCCAACCTCAAAAAGGCTCTTTCGCTCCACAGCGGCCACTTTCCTACCACTACGCGACTACGCGTGCTTCATCATGGCACCATCCACGGACTCCGAGTTTGTGACTATAGTCTCAAACGACGGATTTGAATTCATTATCCCTCGCAGCGCAGCTTGTGTCTCAGAGACTTTCCGGCTCATGCTTTCTTCGAGTACGTGGACTCGATCCATTGCTACATGGGTTGTACTAACCACCCACAGCCAACTTCCCCGAGGGTCGCACCGGTAGATGTGTGCTGGAGGACTACTCGTATGTCTCACGCTTACATTCTTTATCTTTTCGATGGACATTGCTAACAAAGTTGTTTCTGTAGTGGGGTCGTTGTCGAAAAGATATGCGAATACTTTTGCTACAATGAAAAACACAAGGACCAGGTCAACGTGCCAGACATGGATATTCCACCTGAGTTATGCCTGGAACTCCTGATGGCTGCTGATTTCTTAAATACTTGATTTCCACGTGGTACCTTGGGCCTTTGGTTTCTTGTCACCCCTGACTGAGACCTCAGGTATCCATCCTTGCTTCGGCTCACATCGTTTTGAAATGATTCACGGCGCAATGACAGATATTCGACTTTTACGACAATACCATGAGGAGTTCCGGACTAGCTCACATACACACATTTGGTCATGGCATCTTGTCGTGGCATGTATTCTATGGGATTGAACTACCATTTTGAAAATGTTTTGGTCTTTGCTGTAGCAGTATCCCGGATTTCTACAAGAACACTTTATCCCATCTGAGCATATGCAAACGGTTATTACCTCTATGGCCGAATTTGTCTAAAGATGATGGCAGATCAACACTTCCAATGATAACGCGCTTGCCATAATACCACCGGCAAAGGGTTTGGATCATAGGAGACAAATAAAATACAAAATCATATCATCGTATTCATGCCATAAGTTCTCTACTAGTTAAGATGGCCAGAGTATATCCCCTCCTGGGCTCCTGGGCTGCCCACCTGCAGATATTCCGGCTGAGTCAGCGAATAGCAACGGGCCTTGGAAATACCGAGGGCTGGGGCCGGCTCCACCGGGGCGAACTTCCAAGGAAGTGCCCGCCATCGTGAAGATCACTCTTCCATACGTTTGGATTTGCGGGATGCAGTTCACAGGAGCATTGCTCACTGTGGTCTCCAAACTAGTCATAACATCTCTTGACTATTAAGCATTCTATTTGCCTGTGCCCACAGTCGGATGCACTGGCCTTTGTTAGATTGCATCTCCCCCGGATCACCGATAAGGGTCACCCGCAGAGGCGCATACACCGGCTCATCATGTCAGGCATTGTTGAACCCTCAACGATACCAACCACATCTAGCGCAGCATTTTCGCAATATATGAATACAACACTATCGCCGGAAAGGTCTCCTTTGTCCTCTTTACCGCATCAGGTCTTGACCTCCCCCCTTCGCGCCTTTCAACACGCCGAGACCTTTGCCCTCCGAACGGTTCCCCAGACTCTCGCTAGAATAACCGGGATCAAAGCCCTTGGCCAGAACATCTGGAGCGGGGCTCGTTCAGCAGCTGGAGCCAGCGGGACGGCTGCAACGCATGCAGCGGACATGGCTGGCAATGAGTTCGCCGATGCAGCCGGCCAGGAGAGTGGCTACTACATTGCTGAGTTCTTGGGCGCCATGAAGAAGCTCGGTGGATTCTTTGGGTATCTGACAAGCCTTTGGTCATTTGCCTGTCTGGTAGAGGTGAGACTCTGCTCTCGATTTGTACACTTAGCATGCTGATAGGTCTAGGCGCTCATCCTCAACCGAATCACCATCTATGCATCCACACGGCGACACCTCCGACTAGGCTGGGAGAGGCGCGCGGCTCTCCGGTTGATCCCTATCGTTCTCTTTGCCTCCCAAATCCTCAGCCTGCTCCGTGGGATCCGATGTCAGACATCGCCGTCTTTTTCAACAATGCGCTACGGATATCCCGGAAAGCAACTCGTGTTCGACTATTCCGGTGACGGGGGCGTTCTTTACTCAATTAGTTCGACCCTGTTAGGATGGGAATCTGAGGAACGGTCGTGCAGTGCTGTGAAGATGGCGCGCGGAAGCAACCCGGGCATCCCATATGGATCATTTTCCCTACTCTGGCCAACATTTATGCTCTTTTGCTTCAGTCACTTTATTGAAACACTCTCGTGCGCATTACAAGGCAGGCCTGTGATGACTGAGACGGGGATGTCCATCTTCGAACACTCCATCGCCTTCGCAGAAGCCGAGTCGATGATCAGTAAATCAATCGGACTAGGCCTGTTCGGTCTTCCTAAACAAAGCCCCCCTCAGTGCGCTTTCGGGCGGGTCTGATGACAACTCACCTTCGGTCTTTGAACACCTCACAAGATCGCAAGTCCTGGAACGCATGAATGTCACACCTGAACTGCTGCTTATTGTATTGATCTCGTGCTGCAATAGTGCAACTTCCCACATACTAGAAGTCTTCGGGAAACAGAGCAAATATCGGTTTTTCAGCACCGCCTTTTGGGGTGCCTGCTTCATGGTTGCCATGTTATGGGGGTTAGATGGCGGTCCACCCGTCAGCCTCGAAACTGGCGTTCTCAGGTTCCCGACAGTTTGCATTGTGGGATTCATCCCTCACATCTTTCTATTGGGCGGCATCGTGATTTGTCTTTCAATATACACCTTAGCACTTACCATCACAGCTGTTTCGCTACCTACTGACGATCAACCTGTCTCAGTCTATGACCGTTTCTTGATGGCGCATGAGAATATGCAAGGGTCGAACCAGATAAGAAGCATTCGTATAAACAGACACGAAGACTTTTATACAACACTGCTTCGAATCGGCTACGTCGCCCTAACCGCGGCAAGTGACGCTGTCTTTTTGAACGAGGGCCAATCGGTCGTTGCACGGCGGATGACTTGGCTTGAAGAGGACCGACTCTCTGAGATTGAAGCTTCAAGGCGAAAGTCTTCATCTTACACTTCATCTTACGGGGATTGGCAGAGTGAGCCTAGTAGTCGGCCCATCGAAGCTATGGGTTTCTCAAGTTTCGACATGCCAGAGCAATCGGCTTGGGAGAGTGGTTACAACCGCGAAAAGAAGGTTGAGAAACCGAAGAACGGCGCTCGAGCCGTGCAATCTCGAGCCGAGCTTGGGGGAGTTGGCGCAGTGCGAGTATCCATCAGATTGTGGCATGTCCTCTCGTTCTTCCGTGCGATTTCTCTCATAATTCTCCGTTGGGTTGCATACGGGCTCAATAATGTGCTTGATCGACTGGGAATAAGCGCTCGACCAATGTGGCTCAAACGCATAGTGGGCCATCGTGGAAAGAAGTCTAACACCGGCAAGATGAATTCATCACAGCCATTGGATTTCTGGATCCTCTCGGAAAATGGAGAGCTTGAGCTCCCCGATGACCATGACTTTGACGTCGAGATCGAGATGAGGAAGCGAGAGCGCGCGAATCGGCCAGACTGGATGGGCTCGGATGAAAGCCGGTTAGACGAGAGATTGTACAGCTGGTGGAAAATTGGCGGTGCATGGGGAAACCAGGATCAAACCTCTGATTATTCCCCGCCCTCTGACGACTTCGACGCCACAAGCATGGTGTCCATGTCTACCAATGCCTCGGAGTCCGAATGGGATGATTACCCGTCGGACGATGGTCGTCGAACTCCTACCCAGTTCGAACCATACGCAGACAGAGCAAGCCCACCACTACAAGATCCCCTGATTGACATGAGCACACTCGCCCGTCTCCTCGACCCACGCGATCGCGAAAGTAGAGAAGAAGCTAAGATTCTAGCCGCGCATCTCAAAACAAACCAGGACAATCCACAGATCATGACGCGCAGCCGTTACCAAAAACAAGTTGAAAAGGAGAGATCCCGGATCATCTTCTCCTCCCGCCTCCAGCAGCTCAACGCCATGCACTCGGGATCCGAGAGGCGGAAACCTACCCCGGAAGAGGAAGCCGAACTTCTCGAGAAGCTCATCCTCGCCCGTCGCTCGGAATCCTCGGGCAGTTCCGATGCCCATACGTGGGAATCCGGCGCAACAGGCCTCGGCCCCAATGGTCCACCCTGCGTGGTCTGCCAGACAAGCCCACGGGCTATTATCACCTGGCCCTGTCGCTGTCTATGCATTTGCGAGGACTGTCGCGTTAGTCTTGCCATGAACAACTTCGGCAGTTGCGTGACTTGTCGCCAGGAAGTCGTAGGATTCATGCGTCTATGGGTTCCATAAACATACGTCAACTTGTTTCAATGGCTCGGGTTTTTAGCTTGGTTTTTTTATGTCGTTGGCTCACATAGGTTCCATATTACTGAACAGTTTGTAACATATCAATCACATTCACATGATGACTTTTCCTTCATATAGCGATTTTTCAGACCGTCACTCCTTTGCTTGCTAGTTGTACGTATGAGGTCAATTCTGGGATCGCTTGCTTGATGGTAGGTACAAGGCCATCCATTTCATGGTAGTTACCTAGTGTGTAGCAGGTTCGCCTACGTGGTCGAACCCTGCAGCTGACTTTCTTCTTCCTTTCAGGAGATACCAAATAGACAAAACTGCATATTTACTTCGGGTCACTCTCGTCTTGCTTGCAGGAACCATGGTTGTGTGGGAAATGGAGGATTTATAATTGCTATGATATATATAAAAAGAAGAAGGCAAAAGACCACATCAATGGAACCTAGGTAAATACCAAAGCCTTGGTATTACCTCGTATAGACCAGAGGCCGGTACTCAGCCTCCCACATCTGGATTCGAATCCACTCTCGCAGGTCGGAGTCAATGGTAGGAATGTCCTCGGCCTGTGCAAGTCCCTCCTCGACAGCACACAAGATCACAGCGGCGGCAATATCCACGCTGATATCACGCACGTCTTGCACATCAGGCAGCAACGGCTTATCGGAGTTTTTCAAGGCGGGTGACCGTGCCTTGAGTGCCTTCACGGCAGCGACTAGCATCTTCTTAGACACGAGACGACACTCCGAGAGCACAGCTCCAAGACCAATTCCCGGGAAACAGGTCGAGTTGTTGCATTCCGCTGGAATGCCATGGTTAATATACCGAGCAGTCAATATCTGAGAGGTTTGAAGCCATACCAATTTCATATTGCGTGCCGTTATGCGTAACTGGTGGGAATGGACTACCTGTGGCAACGAGGGCTCGTCCATCAGTCCAATGGTAGAGATCAGCTGGCTTCGCCTCGTGAAGTCGTGTTGGATTGCTGAGGGGGAATATAATTGGTCTTTCTACATTCTCTGCCATCTCACGAATTACATCTTCTGTGAATGCCCCCGGCTTGGTTGATGTCCCGATAAGCACGTGGGGATGAACCTTTTTGACGACGGAAAGAAGATCGCGATCACTGTCCGACCACTCGTCATCATCCCGTGCGAAAGATTGCTGGCCTTCGGTCAACTTGTCACCGAGGGATTTTATAAGGAGACCGGGCTTGTCGATACACCTAGATGAAAAGAGGAGTGTTAGTAGGGACCTTACCTCTCTCACACACTCTATCGCGGTTACATACCAGATTTGATTAGATGCTTCATGCTTTGGTTTTCCCGTCTCGGTGGCGATGGTATCTAAAATCTGGCCGGCAATGCCAATACCGGCCGTTCCTGAGCCGAAGATCACTACTCGCACGTCCTCCAGTTCGACTCGGCTGACTTGAAGGGCAGCCAGCATGGCAGCGAGCGTGACACACCCCGTGCCCTGGATGTCGTCATTGAAACAGGGTATCTGTTCCTGGTACCTTTTGAGTATTCTCCGTGCATTCTGGAGCCCGAAATCCTCGCTGGTATTGTTAGCCATGCCTCGAATGATATAGAAAGAGGCATTTCCCATACAAGTGAATGTAAGCCTTAGGGAATCGTTTACGGGCAGCATGGACAAATCGATCCACAAATTCATCGTACTTCTCACCTCTGACCCGGCCCTGTCGGAGGCCTAGATAGAGTTCGTCATTGAGCAGCTCTTCATTCTATGCATGCTATTAGCAAACGTAGATTTAACAAGAGAACAGAATATACCTACATCTGTCCCGCAATCCAGCACAACAGGAAGCTGTCGGGAAGGGTGGATTCCAGCACAGAGCGTGGTGATAACCAGTTTGGCAACCGATATGAGAATCGCGCCTACACCCTGGTCCCCGATTCCCAATATCTGCAAACAGATCAATGGTAAGTAAGCAAGATCACGCAGTGCGCCCCCCTGGAGCAGATATATAATTACCTCTTCCCCATCACTGACGACGATATAATCAACATCGTCCGCAGTCCCAAATTCAGCGAGATACTCTGCAAAATGATCCTGGTCATTGATATTCAAAAAACACCCTTCCGGCTTCCTAAATAACCGCGAGTAATTCTGAATCGCGTCTCCCTCGGTGGGTGTGTATATCACGCTGAACATCTCCATGAGATGGGTTTGCACGAGCTATACACATGTTAGTAATGGTGCACATGCTGATATTGGTCTCGCTGGAATGATGTCAGGACCTTGTAGTACAGCACTTCATTCTGGGCTTTCATGCTGGCCAGGAAGGTGTTCTTGGCTAGGTCATCTGGTCTGCTTTGATACTGCTGATAAGCACGCTGGACTTGCTCATCCAGTGTTTGGATGTTTGGTGGGAGGAGACTGTGGAGCTTGAATGTTGATCGCTCATGGTCTGGGAAGGCTGAGCCTTTGTTTAATTGGGATGATTGGAGGAGAGATTTTCCCTAGTTCTGTGTAAGAATCGGAGTTTATAACAAGGCCGTAGTTGTGTCGTCACCTTGTATGGGCAGGTCAGGGGCCCTGGGGCGCGGGGTAGATTGCGGAACTTGGATTTGGAGTTTGACATTTCGAATGAATATCAAAGGAAGTAATTTCAGAATAACTGGATCTGGGAAAAAGCAGAAAGATAGAAAATGAAAAAGTGAATGTCCCAAGCAGGTAGGATATGGGTGGGTCCACCGTCATAGCCATCAAGCTTCTCGCCACCACAGATTTGGTGAACAGGATATGCCTCCACGGTCACTTCGTCTACCCATACCTACATCCGTGGAGCCTCTCGTAATTCCTGGACATCGTGAAGCAGCCGTGAGGGAATACTGCAGCTGGTTGGAATCACGCGCCACCGAGGAGGCGTACAAATGCTGATTTCTGGAAAATTTGCCAGTTACTTTGGAAAATCGCTTAGATCTTGAACTGGTCCTCGAGAACCCAGACTCCAGCTTCTTCGTCAAGCGAGGGACCCAGATTGGGAGCGCTGGTAGCTTCCTACGTGACATGATTGTATGAGCCAGGGCGATGAGATTAAACGAGCGACTAGACCTGACCGCTGGATAAATTCTCAACGGTGTCGAGTAGATATGACAGCTATGTTTTCGTAATTCTAATTGTAGCTGGTTCCACAGGGGATTCACTGACGTTATTGTATTTCTGTGGATTGGGAAGGCGTATTGCATCCAGCTTTTGCTTTGGTCTGCATTAGTTTCGTTTGGATTGTTGGCTTATTAAATGATTCAATAAGTACTGGGTACATTTTTATTATTTACATGATCGACTGCGTAGACAGTACAGGACACGATCAATTCCCTTTGATCGGTTGTAGATTGCCATTGTTGTGGCCGCTAAAGGGGTTCAGGGTACAGGACTTCAACCGTGTTGAGAGGGTTTATCCCTTGTTTCCCCCCGCTGTGTGAGAACACGGCAGAAAATGTTTATCAGTGGCCTGCTGCTCCGTGAAACTATCGCAGATGTTGTTGTTTGTTGCAAACCCTGGTGGATGTTATACGGAGGAAGTATTTGGGTGGTACAAATACAGGCCCAGTGAAATAATGAGATATCTACACTCAAGCTGGTCAGCCATGTATTTCACGTCATCTGGGGGTAGGATGGTGGACCATACAGGGCCAAGTTCATAGCGCCTTTCAAATAGTTAAAGACCGCAGTTTGCACTGATATGGCCGCCATGAAAACCGTGATAAATAGGGACACTTCCAAGAAGATATCGAATTCGAGCAACATGGGATGGCCGATGCAAATGCTGACAATTATGAGTGCTGGCAGATTGAAGAAGCCCACCCCAAGGGCCGTTTCAGCTGTCAAGTGCATAACAAGCCCCATTCTGTCATCATATGCGATGACACATGTTTTGGCAAAGTTAGACAGGCTGCTAGTAAATGGAAGAAGTGTCGCCCCGATAAAGAGGCGTGACATGGAGGTGGCCTGCACAAATTTCGGGATAGTTTGGATTAAATTGACTGAGCACTGAATCGAAAGGGCGAGAATAAAAATGAGCCAAAAGATATATGTGAGTCGGGATGGGATAGGTAACGCCCTCTGTCCTGTAAGTCTGTGGTCACCAGGTGGACTGTTATCGTCCCATGCATTCTCCCATTCAAAAAGCTCGACATGGGACTGATATCTGAACCAAAGCCACATCACGTAGATCATCAACATAACAACAGTCTCTGTGATGGTTAATGTAAAGAGAGCCGTGTTCTCAGGATCTAGCTTGTACAAAGGACTGATAAACGTAGGTGGTATGAACGGGAAGACAGTCAGCATGGTGAGTGCAGCAATACTTTGCATAGAAGTTGTAGGCGCTGACTGAGATCTGAACCGCAACCCGCCGATAAGCCAGCTTAGCCCAGTGCCCTACAGCGTGTCAGCCACTTATCAATGAGGTTGAGACTCCAGACAGGGGATGATACCATGAGAAGGTTTGTAATCAGACTGCCTATGATGAAGGATTGGACGAGAGAGATCTCTTCGTAGATAATCGAGGTTATCCCGACCTGATCATTGCTCAGCTGGGCTCGTTATGTATGGGTAGTAAAGAATACTCACCATCAGAGGAAACACATGCGGTAGCGCTTCGGTAAGAACCGTGCTCACTGTAGGACTGGAAAATAGCCATATCCATTCTGCCGTGGAGATAAACCTGGACTCGAGGGCTATCAAGGAAATATAGTTGAAAGCAAAGGTCCATTTCGCACACCATGTTGGTGGGTCTGCTAATAACGCGAACGGCACGCAGATAAGCAGGGCCAGGGTTTTATCATTCCAAAAGGAATAGAGCATGGTGCGAAAGACTTCCAGATAGTATAAGGTATGCTGGGCTGGGATGCGGACCCACCAGCGATCATCTTCAGCCCATGGAACCGAACTGTTCAGGTCCCCGCCTAGTAGAGCTCGCTGCTCATTTCCTTCAAAGTTAACCTCCATTGGGGGACTTGATGCCGCTTAGGCCCACGATAACAATCGATTGCAAATGAGTAATCAAAGGCCTACCTAGGTACTCCAGGGCTCATATGTACGAGTATCCCTCCGAAAGCTTCATATCAGGAAGAGGATGGTATTGCCGTGTGTCTGAGTCGCGTTGGTCACCGCCCCATTGTTTCTCTGAGTCATGATCACTAGCCCCACCTGTTGACACCGCGCGACGATGTGACATGCCGCTCAGCTCATCGCCATTCGCAGCATGGCTGACCCTTTATCTATCCTCAGCGTCGCTGCTTCAATTACCCAATTTCGTGATCTCGGATATCGCCTGATCAAAGGTGTCAAGGAAATCCACGATTCAGCCCAGGGCGCGCTCGAGGAAGTCGCAGAGTTGAAGTTGGTGGCCGAGGATATCAAAAATTTGAACCAGGATTTCACTTCCAATCTGAGCAGTAGCCGACCGCTCTCGAAGGATGACATTGCTATTCGAGCGCTCGCTGGTAAATGTAATGCGCTAGCAGACGAACTACTTCGAGAGTTAAGACCCTTGACCCTGCCCCCAGACACATCTCATCGGATGCTGCAAAGCGCTCGCGTATCCATTCGCCATTTACTGGCATGGAAGGATATAGTCAAGATACGAGAGCGACTGAGTATAGTAGAAACTCAACTCCGCGAGAGAGTTGCCCGGGCCACACAGAAAGATCAACGCTCGAGTATAAGGCTCATCTTAGACAACCTTCGGCGTGAGAATGAAGACACCTTGTCTCAATCCTCCAGTACCACGCTTGAACTTGAGTGTGAAGGCTTTAACACACTGGTCTCAGCTGCCGACCGGCCCCCGAAGAAAAGAGACTATGATATCACTCTGAACGCTCTCCACTCGAGCCTCGTCGCGCTACTGGATGAGGGCAGGGCGCTCGGTCACCGGCAATCGGTTATCCAGAGCTTATCGTTCAAGGCGATGAAGAAAAGACAAGATCAGATCGACACCGCTCATTTCAAAACGCTGGACTGGGCCTTTGATCGATCCAAAACAACGTTCGTGCAATGGCTTGAAGAGCGGCAAGGGCTCTACTGGGTGAATGGACAGGTAAGACCAGACACCCCCAAGCTAGGTTCTTACAAGAGTCGAGATTCGATCTGCGTGCAATTAACGTTCAATCCAGGCGGGCAGTGGGAAATCCACACTTATGAAATATTTGTCCGACCACCAAAATACGAGAGATGCACTACACCTCTGGGCAGGCGAACACAAACTTTTCATCGCAAGCTTCTACTTTTGGAACGCCGGAGTGGACATGCAAAAGTCTCAGCTTGGTCTCTTACAGAGCATATTGCATCAGATTTTTCGTTTTGAGCCGCGCTTGGTGGGGGATATCTGTCCTGAGCATCAAGGATCTGAAACCTGGGCTATTACAGAGTTGATGGACGCCTTTTCTCGACTAGGTCATACCGCACCTTCGGCGAAATTCTGCCTTTTCATAGATGGGCTTGACGAATATGATGGCGAGGAAGTGGAGATCATTCGTGTGCTGAAAAGCCTTGCCCGATCTAAGAACTTCAAGATATGTGCATCCAGTCGGCCCTGGATGGCCTTTGAAGAAGAGTTGAGTTGTCCCGACTGGATGTTTGTGCTTCAAGACTTTACCAAGAACGACATGAAGAATTATGTTAAATCGACACTTCTTGAAAATGACAAATTCAAATCACTCGCGGAGAGAGATCCTCGCTGCAACAGTCTTATCCCAGAAATATCCCAAAGAGCTAAAGGTGTTTGGCTATGGGTATTTCTGGTGGTCCGGGATCTCTTGCGTGACATCACTAGCAGGGAGACATATGATACATTGGAAAAGCGTCTCGATAGCTTGCCTCAAGAGTTAAATGAGTACTTCTCCCGAATCATGGATCGAATTGATCCATTCTTCCGCGTTGATACTGCCCGAATCTTCCTCATTGCTGTTGAGTCGGTGAGGCCGTTTCCGTTATTCTCACTCAGCTTTTTGAAACATGAATCGAGGGATCGGGATTATGCGCTGAATATGCAAGTGAAAACTGCGACAGTTGATGAGATTTCAGCAGTGTGTGCGGATTGGAGACCGCGACTCCAGACTCGCTGTGGCGATCTTCTAAGTGTGCAAAAAGATGATTCTGAGCCTGCCTTTTTTGGGACAACCGTGGATTTTATCCATCGTACGGCGCGAGACTTCCTTCGAGATAATCACCATATCATATTTCAAAGATATGTACTGAAGGACTTTTGCGGCAAGAAAACACTTTCTAGGATGCTCCTTGCTATGCTGAAAGCATATCCAATCGAAAACTTCGTCGAGGCCGCAAACGGGTTGTTTAATTTGGTCGATGAAATACTGTATTATACTTATGAGCTGGAGCAAATGAGTCAAGCCACCTCTCAATTTCCCATTTTGGACGATATTGATGCCGTTATGTCGATTTATGCTCGGGGAGAGCGTAATCACTGGACTAATGGACGGGATTCGCCCACCAGCACCCGATATGTCCAATGGACGGAACGTGGGCAGTGCAATTTCCTTGCTCTGACAATTCAAGCCCGGTTACGACTGTACGTCCAACACGTTTTAGATGCAGATCGAGGTCTGTTGAAGAAAAAGGGTCGGCCTTTGTTAGACTATGCCCTTCGACCGACCAGAGTCACCCCGAGCGATCTTCCGTACTCTCATGAGCGAGAGTATGCCGGTATAGAAAAGGATCTTGTATCCGTGTTGCTAGACCGCGATGCTGACCCGAACGAAATTGTTCACATATATGGAGGCCGAACCCCTTGGCAGTTGTTTGTCTTGTATTGCTACGAACGGTGCAAAGACTTTCCTGCCAATGACAACCCATATTTCGATGTTGCTAGGTTGTTGATCCATCATCGTGTAGACTTGGACCAGGTCGTACACTTCCCACCAATAAAAACCCATGCTGGAACTACCGCTCGATACAAGACCGAAATCACCATCGAAACGAGCCAGGCACCAGCTCGGGAGCTATTGAGTGAAGTGTTCACCTCGAAACAAATGATGGATTTGGAAAGCACCATGCAGCAGGTAAACCTGGAGAGACAGAGGCAAAATGCAGGATGGCTGGGATGGATCAGCGACATAATCACCGGGAAGGCCTCTACTGTCTGAGCTCACTTGTGTTTTACGCACTGCTAGTGTGCGAATCTTTGCATGCGGGCATTCGTTTTATTGAATTGCTCCACAAGTCCTCATAAAACCCTTACTCGTTTACCATCGTACCATTCAAGCTCTAAACAGATCTTTAGATATGACGCTAACCATATATGGATTATAGAACCATGTGACTAGAAAAGTCGGCCAGCCGCCACCCTATTTATCTAGCTCATCTCCTCTCCAACTGGTGCATCTATTCCCTGCATAAAAGAATATCATTGACCTCGGATCTGAACGATAGTTCGAATGTACGTCTCTGTGGTTAAGTGACGCCAAAAACAAACGCGGCCTATCGTTCTAAGTGCAGAATCGCAGACCTTCAAAGTGCGAGAAGCGTAGTAGTAAGAATAATCCAGCAATCCAGATAGGGCAATGCTAAATATATTAGATGTGTGATAATATACGAGGAATTTTTGGATTCTGCGGTTATGAGGCAACTGCCTATATCGCGAGATGTCCAACTGCCATTCAGAATCAAGTAACTTGTCCTCCTTATCAACGTGAGGACGTTCACGACTGGCAACAGGATGAAGACAACGCAGACTGCCCTGCATGCAAAGGTGTAACGCCACCAGAAACATCCCCTAGAGATAATGAACGAGTCGTCAGGCGATCTTATTTATTCCTTTTCATTAGTGATCTCGTTCCGCATATTCTCAACAATATTTTGCTCCTGTTTACCTCCCCAAGTGTACGAAGCAGCCCTATCCTTTGCTTTTTCAGTCCATCGATTGCGGGGAATAAAGAATCTGTGTTATTAGAAAGGGAAATTAATTCCAACATTTGACTGGGCGTCTCACAATTTGCCATTTTGTTGACTTGCAAGGTATACCTGATGGGGAAGTTGCGAAACATCTTCCTGGTGGAGTAGTTGAGTAACATCCAAATCAATAATGGACCATCGTTTTAGAGGCTTCTGTGAGTCGAAATCCGCGGGAATATGGACGTGGTCGTAGCCCGCTGGGTGAAGTGTAGGTCTGAATGCACGATTTAAGATAGTTCCACAGAAATCTTCCCCAATTTTGACATAGCGCCTTTGGGGACAACCGTCTATATCGGTTACACAAGCATATATGATTACTCTGGTGGGATGAGGGTCCATATTGACAGAGAATGATGACAACGCGAGTAGTTGCGCACATTCGAAGTGACTGTTGCGCCGCTTTACATGATTTGGCCAGGAGATTGAGCGGTCAAGTATCTCAGTCGCGGATTAATAGGAAGCCCGAATACGTCGGCAGAACCGGAAGGTCCGGGGGGCCCTGCACGCAGTGGGGTCACACTCTAGCCCCATCCCTATGTACTGAGGCAATACGGAGGCAATACTCCGTACAGAGTCCTCCGTATGGATCAATCGATCTAGAAATATAGGAGATTGGCATGCAGATTTTTGTCCTTGATTGTGGGTCTCCGAAATTATCGAAAAGTCTCCAGAACGTCCATCCATCGCCAAGATCCTTTATGAATGCTATGTGAACAAAAGCCCACATCTGACTATTACGCCAACGCCGAAGGCCGCTTGGTACTTTTTTTATCCCCTAGTTCACCTCATTTTCTGTATTACGCTAGTAATATAGTCGATTGCAAGCACTGTCTTCGGTCAGCCACAGCGTTCCAACGTCCAATGAGTGTGATGAAAGAAAGCAGACAAACGGACTCAAGCCAATAACGGAGCTTTATACGATTGAGGGCAACCGGTGCTCACTCGCTATAATGCCACCTTCCGCTACCCATTGAGTCAAGCTCCATAAGCTAAGTAAATAGCTTGATTCTTTTCGTTTAAAAGGGCTCCTGCGTCAATTGAATTTTCTATTTTCCATCTTTCTGCCCCTTCTACATTTCCCACTTATAGTGCGTTAAGAACCGAGAACCATCGATATGCGCACCTCCTTCTTCCTCGCAGCAGCCCTTGCTACACTGGGCACCCAAGCCGACGACAGCAACACCGACGTCATCGGCTACTTCTCTCCTTCTTGGGACGGAGGCCTCCTCCAGTACGGCGGTTGGACAAGCACAGCCGCCAGCCTCGTCACCTACAACACCGCAGCCGCGACATACCACGTCAGCTGTCTGAAAGACGCCCCCAAAACGGACTGCAACTATCCGACTCCATGGACCATCGTCCAGGGCCCGGAGACAGTCAGCTTCACGGGGAAATATATCGCATCCACCTCGGGTGACTCGACCAGCTATGATATCACTCTCACCCAGTCGTACGAGTGTTCCCTGAAAGCTTCGACGGAGTCGGCTAGCTGCACTATGAGTGTTGGCAAGAGTGGATCCTTGGACGGAGGGAAATACGAATCTTCCACTTCTAGCAAGGCGACCTATACCACTGCGCCGATGTCGAACTCTTACTACCAGTTGACGGTAACTGCGGGATTGCCGACGTCGAGTTCCACGGAGGTGCAGACGACGCAGTCGACTGGTGGGGCTGCTGGTCCTGCTGCTTTGATTACGGCTGCTCCTATGGTTGCTGCTGCTGTGGCTGTTCTACTGTGATTATTTCCACGTTTTCTTTGATGATACAGTATAAATGGGACTACTTGTCATGGTTCAATTGACTCGAACATTGCCGTAAGAATCGTGTAGCTAGGTTTTTGGTAAATATAACGCTTAATATGCTGTCAGAAGAATCTGGGTGCTCACGTAAAAGGGTTTATAAATTGGTGCTGCAATACGCTTTTCTCAAATATATACATCCTATTTATAGTGATGTGACCATTAACATACGCCCTTTCGATATAAAGCCTATTCATTTAATCCTACGAGGCCAAACAGACAAAGAGATCAAAAAAATAAACATCCGTTTCACCAAAAGGCAAAAGCAAGACGAATTGTATTAAGCATATCAACTATACAGGGAAGTGACCCATTCAGACGTCTCACAACCAACCCAGCCAGCAAAAGGAATAAAATCCCCTACCACAAAAGCCAGTCGCAAACACCGACAACAGCCTCAGATTAGGTATAGATATTTACAGGACGTAAGCGGCAGCAGCGGCGAGAGCAGCAACACCAGCCAGGTTACCCTTGACATTAGCGGCACCATTGAAGGCGGGCGACGAGGCAGACGGGGTAGCCGAGTCAGTCTTAGTCACCAGCGGGGTGGAGGTGGCAGCACCGGAGGAGGAACCAACGGGCTGGGATCCAGTGGCGGTGGTACCGGCGGTGGTGCTGTCGGTCTCCGCAGCGGAGGAGGATTCAACGGCGCTGGAGCTCTCGCTGGCAGACTCGGTGGGGGTGGCGGTGGTCTCAGCGGGGACGGAGCTCGAGGCGCTGGGGGTCTCGGAGGGGCTGGCGCTGGTGGTCTCGATGGGTGGGATCGAGATGGGGTGGCCGGCGGAGGAGCACTGCTCGACGACGGCGTTGGAGACAGCTGGGTGGGTGGGTTAGTGGGGTACTTGGGGTTGGGAGAGGAAGTGGAGGTTAACATACAGACTTGGTCCTTGTGCTCGCAGGCCTTCTCGACACAGGGAGTGATGCTGGTTACGAGCTCGGTCTTCTGGCAGTGGCAGGCGAAGTCGAGCAGCTCGGAGCAACCATCGCTCTGCAGGGCAGAGAGGAAGCAGCTCAGCTAGAGGCAGGTGTTAGTAGACATATTGTGGTATGGGCATTGGTTTTCTTCGTACAGAGCAGGCGGGCACATCGGGCAGCTGGGCGCTGGCGAGGCCGGCAGCAACGAGGGCAATCAGAGAGGTGGAGAACTTCATCTTGATGGATTGACTAAAAAATAGAAGATATTATGAACGGCGTGCCGGAAAAGACAGTCAAGTATGTATAGCGAGTGCGGATGAGTTGAGAAGAAGAGCCAGGTCTGGGCTTGGGAGATGGCCTTTTTATAAGCTTTGCCGGTCCTTTACACTCCACCTCCCCGCTGGAGAAACCCTTGTGGGCAAGGGTTGCACTCAAAGGTTGGCGCGTGGGACCATCACATGTCTCCGCATGCTTAATGAGAGACAATCCACCGAAAGTAGGCCAAGGCCGCGGTTGACTCAGATCCGTAATTACCACGGATTAGAACCCCGGATGCTCATTGCATGGCCAAGCCTGAAGGCTGACGCCGGATTCTGGGTTCCCGCAGCCGATTGACCATTGGAGCGAGGATCGGGGTTGGTCTATTGTCTCGTACGGCGTACGTATGCCCGCATCGCCAAGTCGAGACTAGACCAGACAAGCGAGCAAGCCACCGAAAAGACTGGACCAGTGGCAATGTTGGTAGTACACTTCTTAGTCGTAAGTTGTCATGCGGTCGAATAGCATCACAGACTTTAATTTCCCCTGTGTCGGGCTAGAACTCTTAGCGGCCTGAATGGCGGTACGGTACAAGTTGCAGTACTTCGTACATGTAGCGGTTGTGCAGCGTTCCCACGGGCTAGAACCTTGAAGTTTGCTACAAAGCAATCAAATAAGATATGCAGACCAAAACAATTGCATGAATGTATGACAGAATTATTGACAAGCATCATAAAGTGGCAAACCCCATAGTCTCTGTTTTGAGGAAAATCCGGGGAAGATTGGACCCCGGTAGGGCCCGAGAGAGCGTAGCATCGAACTATACCACATTGGGACTTGGTCCGACGCATTGTCTAATTAATATGAAATGACAATAATGACAATAATGACAATAATACGACATAACTAGGTATAAATATATCTTGATTGAAATTGCTTGGGGTCACACACAGCGCCATAATTTGCCTCCTCAAATAATAAGAGGTTCTGCAAAGGGCCCAAACTCAGGAGACCATAACCCTATGAGCTAACTTATTATCCAATACAGGGCTTATGGAGGTACAACGTTGTACATAGTAGCTCTGATGGGTCAAATAAAGGCCTCAAAGATACCCCGGGCGCTTGCAGAGTCTCATTGAGCTTAATGGTCACTTGATATCTCCCGGCCTTACCACAGAGCAAGTTACCGAAAGGTTAGCATCCTCCGAGTGTCTCGATAAATATTGTACCTGCATATGGTGACCACTCCGAGTGGCAATAGAGTCAAGATGCTACTTCCGAATCGACTGTTGTTTTTCAAACCAAAAAAAGCACTGGCGACGTAGGAGAAGAACGGGCTGGGAAACGGGTCCACCACCCAAGGGAGACATTTAGCGGGGGTGGGCCCTGGGGTTGGGGTCAATCACCAGAAGGGGAACACTAGAGGAAGAGAAAAGAAAATCAGGGACGAAAAGCAAAAAGCACCGATCACATGGGAAACAAGACTTAGCGTCGCCACCGAGGACTTTGGCGAGACTCTGTTATCCAGTAAGATATCCTGTCCAGCCACTTAATGGTAACTGTCAGAAGGAAAAAGGAAAGGCGCATTGACCGGGTGAAATATCTAAATTAGGCTTAGGCTTTCTTTGTTGACACGGAAAACTCTTGCAGTGGACAAGTTAAATAACCATGGTGCGCAGACTCATATATTAGAGAAGATCAAGTCATGTTAAGAAAAAGCAAATATATCGCGGGGTCCCCGGACAGATCCATTGTCTGAGTCCGGGGATAACACGGACCTGAATCGGAATAGATCATAAGCATCCTGGTCTTTCATCTCCGGTCCCAGATAAATATAGCAATTGCGATATACTTTGATCGATGATAGCTTGAAATGAGGATCGACGTCTCGACCAGGATCGGGAATTCTATGTACAAGTGGCGTATAAACGGAAATTGCTAGGACATTCATTCTCTTTATTCGGTTTGTCCAAGACTGTGCTCTGTAAAGCTGCCTCGGTCGGGTCACATGGAAGTCGAGATGGTTGGCAGTTAATTGCTAGCAAGCAGGTACCTAGGTAGCAGTTATGCTTCCATCTGGCCTTGGAACGTTCCATGTGCCCTTGAGCTGCCCTGGATGTGCCGTTGGGTTTAGAACTAGACTATGAGGACCTGATTGATGCCGAAAATGACCGCTTTGAGGCCCGAAACGGCTCCCGTCACTAACTTTGGACGTCCCTTTACCGCCCGCTACTCTACCATGCCACTATTCTGCACTAGTTACCCCCGTGTAGCATGTTGACGCTCGACGTATTCGGTCATTCCCCTCCATGGTAGGCGTGTAAAGCACTATTCTACCTTCGAAATGCATTCTTAATGATTTCATGCTTTCTATGCTTTCTACAGTTTCGAGACTATAGAAATCGAGGTATTATGAATTGGCTCTATAGAAGACGTCAGGATTTATTATGGGGAAATACCATATGGCGCGGCTGTACACTGCCGTAGCCAGGAATATACACACGACCTTAGCCTCTTTGGGTATACTCGCCCTTAGTCACCTCAACGAATTCCAAGGTTGGATATAACAATGGACTAGCCGAACGTCGAGCCGAGCGAGTACCAAGAGTTAGTACTCGTCGGTCAGATAGGTCAGAGAGACTTGCTCAAAGGCGGGGGAGGGAGGTAGAAGAATAGATAAGTGAGAGAAGGGGAAGGAAGAGAAGCGGGAAGACGGGTCTTTCATATCGGGAGCATTGAAGGGAGATACGCCATTTACAATATACAACTCGGTCTCTGCAAAAGCGAACCGTTTACAACGCCTGAAGCCTGGGAATACTGATATGTCCATTCGTATCTCATTATACCTGTCGAAAACGCCCAATCCATGCAAATCTGTCAACGCCAAATCACTGTCCCATATGTCCTCAGGATAGCAATTCATCGATATGTGCTCGCTCCTTTACATTCTTGCCCTTGAGAAGAACCGCAAGGACCTCGATAGGTGGGTTGAGCTTCAACTGATTGGCCCGTCTCCAGCGCTTGATTCGAGCGATTCCAACGCAGGGCTAGAGAGAAAGACATGTTAGATGACTTGTTTATAAAGGAAATTTCTCGACCAGGACAACATACCCCGTATTGGCTTGAAAGATCAAAATGCCGGAGAATCTTCTCCTCCACGTCCATACCCTGCTGATGGGCTACCGAGTGCAATCAGCCTCTATTCATACTAATGCCCTGTGTGGGAAACCAAACTTACCCCTAGGTGCCTTGCGGATCTGCTCTTGAGCCTGCCAGTATCGCCAGATATCCTGCTTGTTCAACTTGAGTGCCCGCTTGTCCTCTTCAGATTGAGGCGCTTGGTGTTCGATTGCGGCCTGCTGCCGCACCGCTAGGTCTGCGACATGGGGTTTGGAGGGCTCGTTCGGGGTAACGGCCAGCTGCTGGGGCTCTGGGGTGGCGGAGGCAGATTGGTCGGAGAGCGCTGGAGTTGAGTCGAGGGCCTTGGCTTTGTGGGATGGTGCGGTGACTGGTTTAGTGACCCGGCCACGGGCCCCGAAGGACAGTGTCGACTGTGACCCGGGTTTATTTGCTGCGCGACGAGGCATAATGATGTAGAATGTAGTCGTTACGGATCTGGGGATCCTACGATGTTGAAGAAGGTAGGTGGAGAAGGAGGCGATGTCATGGTTGCACTGGCAACCAATCTTGGGAAATCTGCTAAGGTCCGGAATTTAGTCCTCCCATGGTTCTAATTGGGTATGTTTTATCTTTTGGTATAGATATCTTCATTAACATATAAATGTATATCTATATGGGTATATATTTTAATATATAATTATGAAGTTACGATGTGTGATGACGATGATGACATTGGCATTGGAAACTGGGCGAATATTACCCACGCGATAACCATTACGTCTGGGTATGTATGTTGTAGAGATCTGAGAGATCGCTCTATGTAGGGTACAGTATACTAGACCATTTCATATATAGAACCTCAGCCCAATAGCCCAAAAGTGAGAGGCTCAAGTTAATTGTGGCTGTTGGGGGGCTCAGGTCACTTTTCCCCACCACTGTACCTTTTGGAAGCTCAGCTCCTTCACTTCCCCCATCCCAAACCTCTGGACTTCTAGACCTCTGGACACTTTCACTTTTCGACCTATTTTACCCTCTGGCACTCAACGGATCTATATTCCACACAGTTTACCCAACCCACCGTCCAACCCTTATGAACCGTGCGAAAGGATCCCCCGTCCACTCGCATATTCCCCACAACTCGACCAACCTCCGCATGTCTATGGTGCGACAGGCACGGCTGACTCGAGATGGCCGCCTTTGTGCGCGTATCAGGCCCGCCAAATGGCAATTTTCTGATCGGATATCCTGGCATTTCTGCGACCATGGTAAGCGCCCTGCGATACATGCGGCGAGCCGGTCTGGCCCCCTGCTCACGCAGCCCCAATTGACTGACAATCCAAGCCACGAATTGAGGGCAAAGTCGAAATCAGACCCTGCACTGGCATTACAGCCCCCGTCAACGTCTCGCTCGTCACTATTTCCCTCCTCCGCCGCGAGACAATCCACCCTTCGGCTGACACCTTCACGAAGAAGCGCCTGGCTCCGCCGCGGAAAGAGATCACCGACATCGTCGGCAAAGAGATGCTCCTATTTCGATGTCCAGCCGGTCGAGAATACGAAGAAGTAATATCCATGGATCTGCCCTTCGTTCTCTTTATTCCATTTGGCCGTGGGGGTCGCGATGCCTCTCGCCGTGTACCCCCAGCTAGTGTACAGCTCCCGAGTCGCACCGCTGAAACCTACTACGAGATGGTGGTGATGGTCCAACAAGGGCAACAGCAGCAGCATAAATACACCTTCCCCGTCCCCATCGCGCGCTACGACACGCTCTCCACATTCGGCATGTACAATCGTCCGGAGTCGGCGGAACGCGTATCAGATCATCTGGTCACATTAGCCATCTCACTACCACGGTGGTCTTACGGTCCTCTCGACCCGGTCAGCGTCTATGTCAAACTGTCACCGAATGAGAGCTGGATGGGCAAGGCACGTAAAGTGACCATCAACAAGATCACCATTGGCATCGACGAAGAAATAGTTTACAACCACGAAGGCGATGAGCCCCAGCGCAAAGTCAAAGTCCTAGCCAAGAAAACGGAGAACATTGGCGTGAAACTGCCCCAATCGGGATATTTAACAAACCTGGGCTTGGTATTCCCCGCCAAGGACCTCCGCGACGCAGAAGGAATCTTGCCGAGAAGTAGGGCGGCGTTTCCAACGTACGGTGTGAGCGGCTTTACAACCACAGCAAGTCTATATAAAATCGAGTACTACCTCACAGTTCGAGTTCGTTCTTCCCTAGTTCCATAGTATACCTCCCCAAAACTCACACAACAACAGGCACACTTAACCTCCGCAAGAGACATTACCATCCGACAACCAATCGTGGTATGCCCTCTCGACCACGCCGGCTGCAAAGAAGAAATGGAAGCCATCGAGCAGGCCGCACGAGACGCCGCCCACGTCAACCCGGACAACCCCATGCTACCTCTTCCAGCAATTGTACGACCAAACGACCACAACGCCCTCAGCCATCTAGGCGCCGCTATTGTCGGCAACCAGAAGAAACCGTTGATCGACTGAGATGGGAGCCGATCCTACTCTTCACACTAACAACAACGAAACTAATTAATAACTCCCCACGTCTTGATGCCGGAACTCCTGAGCGGCATTCCCACGAACAGGGACTGACTGACGGCTGCCGTTACTTTTGATGCCCCAGCGGGTGCGGAGGTTGAAGGCTCCTCCAAAACCACGCTATATCACGACATGTCTTACGAATGCATACATTTTCGGAGTTGGTTGCATGGCATTCCTGGAAGCTGGCTGTTTGCTGTTTGTGTCTCTTGCAAAAACGGGGACGGGGTGTTTGGACTACCTATTTGGAGATCTGGTCGGGGAAGTCGAGCGTCGCCTTGTCTCCCTCGATTGCTGTCCCATATCTCCCCGCTACATACGTGTATTTGGCCTTGGCCATTTACGGATTATTTCATCTGCGTGATGGTACAGTCACGCATCTGTCCCAAGGTGATGCGATTTGTGTACTCATGGATCTATGGATTCAGGAATCATCTATCTGTGGCCATGCATATTGTCATTTTGAATGTAAAATCGCTTCAACATATGCCGCCCAATGACATATAACCTTTCAAGACCATCTGAAATTCAATTATCAAGTGTATATACGTAACTTATGCTGGTTTGATGTCTCCCCCCATCCCCGCTTCCACCTCCGCGTCGAACGGAGCCAAGACTACTAGTTTCACTACCAGTGGGACAGTGCCAAGCTACTACGTCAGCCGCGGAGGGTTTCAACCGTGACATATCTTGGCGGCAGTGCTTGGCATAGAGGCAGAGCGGCGTCAGGGCAAGGAACGGGTTCAGGGACGACCTGAAAGGGTTGACGCACTTAACTTGCGCAATCGAATGGCTCAGGACAGACGGCGCTGTGAATCCCGGCTAAGTTAAGCTGCTCACTGGCAATTTGCCGCCGAGTCCAACTTGCGTTTTGGGACCCCATTTGGCTGAAATATGTCATTCGTTTCTATGATGACACTCCAAGATAGCGGTGCCTTCGTTACTTACATCAACACTCTTTCACAAGCGCATTCTTGTGTGTATATACGCACGCCGTCCACGGTTACTCAGTACTAATTGAAGGCTCCCTCGCGGGGCTCCAGGGCCGTCACAGGCGCTCAATACGTGGTTGCACTAACTATAGGTAAGTTATTTGCCAGCCAACCCCAAAACGGATAAGGACTTGTCAACTCCGTAGGAATTAAGGTCTCTGGTTCTTCTCATCTATGTATCTCAACGAGCGAGTGGTAAAGCAAACCAGAAATAAACGGCGGTCCAATGCGATTGCTAATGTCTTGATCCTATACCTCGAAGCAGAATCAGAAAATGTAAGTTTGGCTCAACTCCGTCTCGACATGTGTCTCACCATTTGTCTAGAGAATGGAGTTTTACCATCTGTGATGAAAGAAAACCAAAACCCAAACTCATATCCCGATATAATTACATATGCGTTCCAAGGAGAGATGACTACGTTGCAACTCGCAAACCACGCCATGGCGAAGCCATACACTGCAATCTCTCGCCAAGGAACTTCCTTCTCGACCCGCATCTCGATTCGAAGATTGCTGATTTTGGCGGCGCGTCGCTGTGTGGTTCGGATCCCTCAGCCACTCCGGAAACACGGTTTCGACATGCTGCTTACTATTGGATTGTTGCCCCGGTATTCGGGGATGATATATTCAGTCTGGGTTCATTGATTTGCTTGACTCTAGATTCGTAGTTTCGGGATCACAGCTCTTTGGCCAGGAAGAGTTTAGCGGCCCACGGTTGATGCCGCGACACCCCCCCCCCCCCCCTAGCCCTAATTACGCTAAGGGGGACTATAAAGCGGTCCTTCTAACCTTGGAAGGTTCCAACGAGGCTGGACTTTTCTCCTCCACAACTCCCCTCTAAACCACCGCAACATCCAAGGTCGACCCATCATGTCGCTACTTCGAAAGCCGATGAAGCAATGCCACTAGCTTCCAGGTTCCATTCGTAACATCTATAAATGGCTCTATTACTCTAAGCCCACCTAGGGCTACACCATCTACCGGACGACCTACACCCCCCAATCCAATGCCGCTTTCCCGCGTATAGTCGACCTCACCACGAAGTATATAAAACACGAATTCTACAATTATTACGAATCTTCCCGTTAGTACAACTCTAGGGCAAATGAGTTCAATATCACTCCCTAGGATGAAATCTAGCCTAATTACCAGCCATGGGTCATTAAAGATACTTCCTAGTTCGACGGAGTATCGACGGACCAGCTCCGCGAGTATTTCAGGGCCGAGGTAACTAAGCGTGATATGCTCGATATGTTTCCTAGCTATCGTATGTTTATTGTCATTGACGAAGAAAGTTTTCAAAAGTTACAAAACGCTCCCCTTCTAGAGGACTCGAAATACGAAGAGGAGAGACGTTATTATATGAAACTCGTCGAGGCGTTGGAGGTAGATCTATATGAGTCATTTCCAAGGTAGATGAAGTGTCCCCTGCCCTCGTTGTTCGAGGTGTGGTCGGATATGCAGGACGGGGCTTATATGAAGGACAGTTATTCGATGATAAGAGCCTAAATTGTTTTGTCATCAAAGCTCATTGCCCTTCAAGCAAAATTTAAAAGACATCTTGTATGAACTATATATATGTATCTATCAATTCACATGGTTACCTACTCAGCTTCAGTCTAGATCATCCGTATCAATCTTTATATCCGACGTATCCGCGTTCAACTTATCCAGAGCCTCGATAGTAGGTGTGACATTGGATCCCGTCCTTACTGCCCATAGTCGTCTCATGTTAGCTATCTGGCCCGTGGCCCAGTTGGTATTTGTTGTTCCAATATGCTGAAGCCGGTTTCAGAACCATTGATACCACCAATCTTGGACATAGACACCTACACCATCAATCTCCCTATCGCGACAGGTTACTGAACTCACTATCCGCGAAATGCACTTGACTGGATGAACGATGAACCTTTTCCAAGTGATAGGTTTATGGGCATTGTTTAATATCCTGCGAGCTCAAAACATCCCACCTAAGAATCAAAAAGCGACTAAAGACTGACTAGGATGTATAGGTTGGGGCTAATCTTCTACTATAAATCTGTCAGTCGCCTTCGTAAGAGCTTAATAGTAGCCATTTACTTCGACTTCTTTATTATATTGCTAGTGTCTGTTATAGCAGATGTAGTGTCAGACATTCGCTGTCCTCCAAACCATCCGAACTGCCCTGAGAATGGGCGGGACGCTATCGCTCTCTTTGGCTTAAGCTTCAGATAGTGACTTTTATATCTGCTCCATGGGATTTATACCTAGATGGCAGACAACCGATTATTATGATTGTTAATGTATGGTACTATTCTCTTGACCCAATCTTTGTCTCCTTGCCTACACATATTGATAGCAGTACTTAGGTAGGGTTGCTGCATTGACTAGTGAACTTGGCGTAACAGCATACATAAGGTAGAGCGGGAAGAATGGTCCACCACGACAAGCTAGAAGGCCAGTTATAGCACTCCGCCTATCCAATTTTATCGAGTTCACTTTTTATTCATTCATTTGAAATAAATATCTAGTCTTTACCTCACCATTTG
This sequence comes from Penicillium rubens, assembly GCF_028828025.1. Lineage (NCBI taxonomy): Eukaryota > Fungi > Ascomycota > Eurotiomycetes > Eurotiales > Aspergillaceae > Penicillium > Penicillium rubens. The sequence continues at coordinate 838,270 of NW_026890601.1, read as the reverse complement.
GCCAATTCCTGCCTTAGGTGTCTAAATTACTTTATTGGGCCTACCGTCTTATTCTGCCGCGGGGGAAGGTCGATGAGGTCCGGGCCTCCGTAATTGCTATTCTCTCATCGACGTGGGTTCCCTTCATATCGCCAGGAATGAAATCATCATTTATCGAAAAGAACGAGGGCAGTGCTCGTCTTCCCGCTTAGCGGTATGTCATATCCATTCTCGCCCAGTTCGAGTTTCCCCAACCTCTTCGCTTGCAAGGCCAAGGACGGATCCTAAGTAGAAACACGAGGAATGACTCAGTGGACCTTTGCCGCGCTCAAATTCATAGGCTGTCCAAGAAATTATAAGTCATTGCCGAGTCCTCATTACCGATAACTAGATCTCGGCATTACTTTCTGGGCGTTATACCATGTGTGTTTACAGTCCGCTCTCAACGAAGGTTTGCACAGCCCTGTCTAACGCACAACAATGCATTAGTCGTCTATAATAAAAACATCACATCTACCAATCAATTGATCGTTTAATGTCATTCCCTTGCTCTCCTGCACCTGGCCACCGCTTGTCCCAAGCAATCTTGGCCAGACTCAGACACGGCTCGTCTCATCACCTGCGCAGTAAGGGCTCTTGGCCCGCATCCACTCCCCATAGAACCAGAGAAGTGCTGGAGCCACGATGCCCATGCCCAGGCTGATGAATCCCAGAAGGCTGTTCCCCCAGCCCAGTCCAAGGGACCGGTACAGGCTGTCCGCGAAAAGAGGGAAGCTGAACCCAGCCATCGTCCGCACAAAAGCAGTTACTCCGGTGGCGCTTGCCGCATACCGTGTATATGCGTCAATCACGTAGGTCTGGCAACACTGGAAGCAGATGATAAGGCCGATGGCAAACAGCGCGGCGCCGATGTTGGGCGCTATCCAGTGGGTCTTGTACTCCGCTGTCCAGCCGTAGATGAACAGGCCCGTGGGGACAATGAGCCCCCCGGGAATCATCAGGGGAAGGCGGTATTCTGGCCGGCCAGTGTCGCCATAGTGTTTGGCGAGCCGCTCATATACCTAAGCAAGTAAGGTAAGTCAGCGAACTGAGGCGCAATATCAGCCAGGAAGCTTACAATGTCGATGAGCCGACCGCAGAACTGCAGCCCAATTACAAAGCCGACTCCTAGTGAGATGTAGTTCAAGCTGGCGCGTCCTTTGCTCTGGCCATACTTCCCCTCCCAAACCGTTGGAAATGATGCTAGACTGGAGTTGTGTTAGCGCGCGCACCCAATGGCCTCGGTGTTGAGGAAATACGTACACAAGATACATCAAGCCGTATTGATATCCGCGGTAGAGAGCAACGGCTTGAATCGCGGGTTGGGTAAAAAGCATGCGGAAGGGCCGCACGAGATTCTTGCGAAGGAGCTGGAGAAATGTGCGGTCTGGCTCATCGTACTCGGTGTACAGCATCTGATTGTGTGACTCGCGTTGCAGCATCTTTTTCTTGGTTGCTAGGATCTTGGGCGCATAGGTCTCGCGCAGGAAAAGGAAGGCTAGAATCTGGACTACGGCATCGGCCATGGAGACAATCCAGAAGATCCATCGCCAGGACATATATTGCGTCAGGTAACCACCGGCTGCATGTACGATTAGTCGGAGTCTCTTGCAGTGGTAAAGTGGTATCATACCTATCGGCCCAATGGCCGGCCCAATGAATGGCATCACGCTGTACACCGCAGTCGCCGCTCCTCGCTCATTCTTTCTCCAACAGTCACTTAGGACACCCCCACCAATCTGCAACAGTGTCAGCTTGTGTACCCGAGCAGTTATCGTCCTACATACCGCTTGGGGTGCACTCCCCCCGAGGCCGCTAAGGAAGCGAAACGCTAGTATCTGCTCGCGGGAGGTTGCGAAGCCACACACGGTATTGAAGATCAGGTATACCATGTTGGCGGACTGCAGTACCACAACTCTTCCGTACATCTCGGACAGCGGTGCAAGTATGAAGGGCCCCAGTGCATACGCGAGGAGGAATATTGACATGACCAGGTATCGTTCGATGTCGGATGTGATGTTGAAGTCATGGGCAATCTCGCCCAGCGCTGGGGCAACCATTGTAGAGGAGACTGGGGATATAAAGGTAAAGCAGGAGACCAAGAGAGTTGCGGACCATTTCCGCGCGTGACTCCAATTCAACGGGTTGGTGGGATCCTCAGGGCCAGACCAAGTGACCTTGATGGATTGTGAGCTTGTAAAATTGGAAGAATATGTAGAGATCGTACTCACCAGCTTTAGTTCAGGGTCCGAAGAAAAGGGAATGAGGAAGCTGCCGTCGCTTTCTGCGACAGACCGCTGCTCGGGCTCCTGTAGCGAAAGGTCATTTTGGCGATTCGGAGACAGAAACGAATAAGACATTATGCAGTCTTTGAACGAATGACTTAAAGCAGTGAATAGCGAATGAAGTGGCACAGAAATACATGAGATGGTCCATGTTGAGGAACAGAGTCTCTTATATGCTTCACGACAACCATCGTTTTTTATTCCCACTCTCCTCTAGGCGAGCTATCTCGGCGTCATTATCTTGGGCCTTGCAGGTACTTGGCTGTGGCGCAGGTGTAGTCTCAGCCATGAGATCCAAGAACTGTGACAAGTGGCCTGTCAGGCAACACGATATCGGACCCTTTTTCAAAGTCAAAACCCAAATTGTACTTCGCCGATCATCTAAGCCCCAAGTGGAAACTGGGCTCGTGGAGAATGAGGTTGATTCTAAATTTGGCCGTTGGTCACGTTGTATGGGGAATATGAGTGGGAGAAGGATTAAGTTGTGGCTCGACGTCACGGAGACCCCCGGACACTTACTTACTATACGCAGATATCTGAGACTCTGCAAGCCCAGCCTTTCAGAAATTCAGGCAGCCATAAAATCAATTTTTAGAAATAGATAGGGCTCTTTCATAGCACTAGCTGGGAGGCCTCTTACCGACTAGAGGGATATTCCAGCACACGAGATTGAGGCGAAGCATTTCCAAGTATCCTTCGCAGGGAGATGAAAGGAAAATGACGGATTCTAAGCGAAGGGAATTGAAACAGACTCCCAAGATTCCAAAGTCTCTACCCACCCCGAGTCCCGTTGGTCTATAAGAAGGCCGTCAGTTTACGCGCTTGCAGGTATAAGTTCGACATCATTATCAATCTTAGAGCATTTGCTTAGCTTCCCTCGTTAACAATCGTTCCATCATTTAACACCTCAACTCAATTCATTCGTTCGTCCCCATCCATTCCACCATTATGAAGGTCCTCGTGTGCCCCTCCGGCTTCAAGGGTAGCGTTAGCCCAGAAACAGCAGCGGACTATATTGGAGCAGGCATTTTGCGAGCCATGCCAACAGCTACGATCCGCAAGGTGCCCCTCGCCGATGGTGGAGAAGGGTTTACCCATGCTCTTGTTGCTGCCACGGGTGGGACAATTCGTAGCCATCGCGCCATTGGCCCCATAGGCGCACCCATACACTCGTTCTATGGGATCTTGGGCAAGACCACTGTCAAAACGGCTGTCATTGAGATGGCTGCCGCGGCCGGTTTAAGCCTGATCCCTCCAGAATCTCGTAATCCTTGCATGACCACCACGTTCGGTGTCGGGCAGCTGATGGCCGCTGCCCTCGACGAAGGTGTCGAACGGATCATCATGGGCTGCGGTGATTCTGGAACTAGCGATGGCGGTGCGGGAATGCTGCAAGCCCTAGGCGCCCGGCTCATAGGCCGTGACGGTCAAGACCTCCCTCGCGCAGGTGGCGGCCAGTCTCTCGTTTCACTTGCCGGGTTTGACTTCTCGAAGATGCACCCTGGTTTGAAGAAGGTCGCAATCGAGGCGGTCTGTAACTGGAAGAACATACTTTGTGGTCCCGAGGGAGTGGCTCAAGTATATGGCCCGCAAAAGGGAGCATCGCCTCCACAGACCAAATTGCTCGCTGCGGCGCTGGAAACCTATGCGGTTGTCATTCATCGCACACTTGGAATGAAGATGTCTGACACACCGGGGAGCGGTGCATCGGGTGGGTTAGGGGCAGGTCTGCTTCTCATTGGAGCCAAGCTGCGTCCAAGGTACGACGCTTTGAGAGAATACTTTCACCTGGAGAATCTTTTCATCGACTGCGACCTGGTGGTTACGGCAGAGGGGGCAATCGATGACCAGACGCCGAGAGGGAAGATCCCAGCGGAGGTCGCCCTGCGAGCAAGAGAGCGCGGGATCCCCGTTATCGTCCTTGCTGGAACCATCGGCCATAATGCTCGTGTAAATCATGATTTTGGAATTGATGCATTCACGTCAATTTTGCAACGACCATCAACGCTTGAAGAAGCGATCGAAGAAACCGAGCGGCTATTGACAGAGGCAGCTGAGGGAGCAATGCGAATTGTGGCCATAGGAAGACGCCTGGCTGTCTAGGTAGTAATTAATCATGATTATGAATGGACCTGATGAAGATATGATTGCTATGTTTTTTTCCTGTCTCAGCCCTGTTCTAAAGTCCACAGACTGATTCGCCAACGTAACTTTGCTGCTTTGGATAATAGCCAATACAGCAGGCTTTATGCTCTTTTTCTCATTTGACCATGCCGGCAATGGGCCTTCGGATCAAGATGTTGTAATCAGCATGATCAGAAATATGGTTCCGACTCTGCATACTTCCAGTACAACGGGAGGCCTTTCGTGTCCACATTTAAAGGGCCCGGTAGTGCGGATGACTGGGTTACAATCAACGCAGAGACAAATTGCTATTTTATGCCAGGTTGGTCTTCTTGTCTAGTTGTGACTTTACGCGCTGTAGTACGATATACCGTCTACTTCGATGAAAGCCTTCGCGGCTCTCTACCCCTAACCTACTATCCCATCAACTCACTATCCTCCTCACCCCATTTTCTATATCGCAATCAAACTTTCGACGCTATAATTCGCCCCTTTAAGCCACTTCCATACTTCCAAGGTTCTTGCGACGTTACTAAGGAAAGTCTCCTACTAGAACGTGGAACTTGTCTTCGAGGTATGCACTAGGTGTTGGCGAATCTACTATTTAGTAGGCAATACGGCTGTAGTTATGATATTATACATGCAGCTTTATTTCCCAATTTCCAAAAATCCCATGGCAATGCTTAGCATGTCCGCATCAACCACCTGGGCTTTGCTCTGCTTTTCACTTTCCTTCTCAATGTCCCGGAGACATTCTTTCAACATTTCAAGTATGGTTTGGTATTGTCTCGAGGAGGATCCAAAAGTCTTAAGGGCATTCTCAAGGCTGTTTGATATCTATCTTTTTGTTATTCCCTGCACTTGGTGGTCGTATTGGATAATATACCTTGCGTAAACTTTCGTTGTAGTCCACGATACTCTGGTTTCTTTCGTCCATGTGATCTTATCCAACAGTATGTCTGGTGTTCTGAAACTCAGTGCTTGAACAGCCCAGGGGCCAGGAAACACGATATATATATAGGGTTGACCGCTCTCGTCACCGCCTATTTCAACTATACCACAAGCTCACTATATACAGTAACAGCCTATAACTAACAAATCCCAATCTCCTCCAAAGCCCAGGGCCTCTCCGCACCGTGTTTATCGCTAATCGGATTCGCAAACTCAACCAAAAACCTCACCAGCCATGCATCCATACAAAAACTGGTATCAACCGAGCTCCTACAAGCCCGATGAAAAGCCTGCAACCGCTCCATACAAATATCAAGCGTAGGCCACAGCGCACGCAGTTTAGTCAGAATAACAAAATTCTTCTCTAGCCTCGCTCTCGCCCGGACTACACTCTCCTCATCACCAAAAAGCAACGTATGGATCTGCACCGTCGACGCAATAACAAGCACATGTCCGACCATACTGTACAGCACGTCACACCCAGGTACTTCCTCGGAGCGGTAGATTATCTCGCAAAGCCGAACGGCGTGTTCTTTGCATTGTTGTGCGTAGAAGTGCGTGCGTGGCGTGTAGCCTCGGACATCTTCATGGAGGAAGCGGTAGAAGAGCATTTGGCCGTAGTGGTAGTAGCCTAGGTAGAGGGTTACGAAGAGCTGGCCTTGGCCTTGGGAGGCATAGGATTGGAGATTTGAGGGTGTGTCGTGCATGTGTACTGGTAGGTTTTTGAGCCAGGTATTGAGGTCCTCGGAGAGAGCTGCGACGGTTTTTGTTTTGTATTCTTCGGTGAGGGTTGTGGTGGCGGCTTTGATGTTGAAGTCATTGATCTCCGAGAGTATTCGGTTTAGGAGGACCATTTGCGCTAGGAGGGATGAGGCGCGGTCTTTTGAGACTAATACTGTGAAGCCTTGGGCGCGGGTCATGGTGAGGAAAGTCGCTTCATTCATTGGGAGTGGAATGTTTGGTTGCGGGATCATTAGCCGTGGGAGTCGGACTCCTGTTGAGGACCAGACGTCTATCATGCAGAGAGTCCACCATACTGTATTGAATGTTAGATGCGGTGTCTTTGAGCTTTTCGGTGTAAACTACAAACCTCTTGTGTTTACTTCTTGTTCCACACGATTCGGAGCATGGCAATTCGGGAGGTCAAGGAGTTGGGCAATACGGCATGCAATTGAGTAGTAGATGGTCTCCGAGGCAGCGTTACCATCTACTATAGCAATGGCGCCGAGCAAAACACAAACTTGGATTGTTGTCAAAGAGACATCATTCAAGTTGAGCAATTGCTCACATTTTTTTGCATAGCCTTTTCCTCTTTCTCGAGGATCTGTTTCGGCAAAGGAAGAGTGATTTGAGAATCTACCCGTGTCAGATTCGCCAGTTTACTCGGGCCGGGTAGGAGGCATACCGTGCCGATAATGCAAGAATGCCGTATATTAAAATTTCGGGCGTTGCTCCTCGACGTATATCGTCGATCAGACTTGGCCGATGAAAGAGGGAATGGAATTTGTCATGCACATAATCCAAATACAGCTCGACCAGTTCAATGCAGAGGGGTTGGTTCGGTAAAGTGTATTTCTCGGGGAGACACACCATCCCAGGTGCCTCTTCTGGTATAGAAGACCCTTTGGACACGGACAGGTATTTCCGATTACAGTCTAGTCTCCGGGCGGAACAATAGACGCATGAGCTGCCGGGTGCCGGAATGTCGCATTTTCGTCGACGTTCACTAAAAATTATGAGTACGGGGTCTGTGGGGGTGGGGTTTGGGGTTTGAGTGGCTCACCGGCATACGGAACAGGCCTTTGCTAGTCGCATTATTTTTTCCTAAAGAAGAAGAGCATTGGCAACAAGTATCCGATGTCAACAGACGTGGTCGGGATTGAAAAGGTCCAAAACCAATGAACGACGTGCAAAACCGCCCGGAACACGGAGTTTCCCCGGGGTTTCCTCCGCATTTACGACTCCACAATATGTGAGCCCCCCCAGCATATATACTTGTTAGTATCTCCGAAGTTATTTCTGTTAAACGTCATTGCATTAGTTATAGCTCCACAGACTGGTCAAAGTCTATTCTATGCAGTTGAGAGCCATATGTATTGGGATCTACATAGTTCGAGCCAACCTGGTAATACCCACGTTGTTGCACCCCACAACTCAGGGTAAGACATATCGGGGTAAAAAGATATAAATATGTATGTATTTCCCTGATCTTGGATTCCAATTCTCTCAAGAATCGCAGCTAAGATGGTTTACCTAACAAGGGGTGTGGTGGCCACAGGCCTTACTCTCCTTGCGCATTCCGTCGCCGTTACGGCTAAGGAATCGAGCGCAAGTCGTGAGTCTCCTACTTCTGTTCTTTTTTAACTGTCCGAGTCTGATGAGATATCCTATAGCAATTGTGGCAGATGGTACTCACTTTGCTCTGAACGGAAAGAATGTTGCGTACCGCTTCCATGTGGACAACACCACTGGTGATCTCCTAGGAGACCACTTTGGAGGCTCCGTCGGAGATAATATCCCTCTGGAGGTTATAGGAGAGGTTAATGGCTGGGTTAGTGACATTGGGCGTGTACGCCGCGAGTTCCCAGACCAGGGCCGCGGAGACTACCGTGTCCCTGCGATTAGCATTCGTCAGTCAGAAGGGTATACCGTGTCTGAATTCCGGTATAAATCGCACAAGATCATCCCTGGCAAGCCTGCTCTACCTGGGTTGCCAGCCACCATGGGCACAGAAGAAGACGTGAGCACCTTGGTCATCAGTATGTATGACAAGTACAGCGATGTTGCCGCGGACCTCTCCTACTCGATTTTCCCCAAGCACGATGCCATTGTGCGCAGCGTGAATGTCACGAACCACGGAACGGGAAATATCACAATCGAGTCTCTGGCCAGTCTGAGCGTGGACTTGCCGTATGAGGACCTGGACATGATTAATCTTCGGGGAGATTGGGCAAGGGAAGCGCAGCGCGAGAGGCGGAGCGTGGCATACGGCCTCCAGAGCTTTGGAAGTTCCAATGGCTACTCTGGTCACCTCCATAATCCTTTCCTGGCATTGACAGAGCCCTCCACCACCGAGTCTCAAGGAGAGGCATGGGGATTCTCGCTTGTGTACACCGGTTCATTCACCGTCAACGTCGAGAAGGGTTCACAGGGTTTCACACGTGCCCTGATGGGCTTCAACCCCAGCCAGCTTTCGTGGGTCTTACCGCCAGGGGAGACTCTTACCTCCCCAGAGTGTGTCTCGGTATACTCCAAGGATGGCATCGGTGGAATGTCACGCTCCCTGCATCGCTTGTACCGCAACCATCTCATCAAGAGCAAGTTTGCCACCAGTGACCGTCCCACCTTGCTGAACAGTTGGGAAGGATTGTATTTCGATTTCAACCAGAGCAGCATCTACGACCTGGCAAAGGAAGCTGCCGGGGTAGGCGCCAAACTCTTCGTTTTGGATGATGGCTGGTTCGGCAAGGAATACCCACGTCTCTCCGACAACGCCGGACTGGGTGACTGGGTCCCAAATCCTGACCGGTTCCCAGACGGCCTGGAGCCCCTTGTGAAGAAGATCACGGACCTGAAAGCCGCTAACACATCAACGAACATGCGCTTCGGTATCTGGTTCGAGCCGGAAATGGTCAACCCGAACTCAACTCTGTATGACGAGCACCCTGACTGGGCCTTGCACGCAGGACCCTACCCTCGTACCGAAGCTCGCAACCAGCTTGTGTTGAACCTCGCTCTTCCTGAAGTCCAAGACTACATCATCAAGTCCGTCTCAGACGTTCTCAAGAGTGCCGATATTAGTTACGTCAAGTGGGATAACAACAGGGGCATCAACGAAACGCCTTCCCCAGCCACAAACCATGCCTACATGCTCGGCATGTACCGCGTATTCAATGAACTCACGACCCAATTCCCCGATGTTCTCTGGGAGGGTTGCGCGTCGGGCGGAGGGCGTTTCGACCCCGGTGTTCTGCAGTACTTCCCACAGATCTGGACATCCGACAACACAGACGCCATCGATCGCATCTCCATTCAGCTTGGTACTTCGCTCGCCTACCCGCCCAGCGCGATGGGTGCTCACCTGTCCGAAGTGCCGAACCACCAGACTGGCCGCACAGTGCCCGTGGCTGTTCGAGCACACGTTGCGATGATGGGTGGTTCCTTTGGCTTGGAGCTCAATCCGGCTGTAATGGACGAGGAGGACAAGGCTGCTGTGCCGGGGCTCGTTGCTCTCGCTGAGAAGGTGAACCCCATTATTCTCAATGGTGATATGTGGCGATTGAACCTTCCGGAGGACTCGAATTGGCCTGCTGTCTTGTTCATCGCTGAGGATGCTCGGAACGCTGTTTTGTTTGTCTTCCAGGTCGCTCCGAATGTTAACCATTCATGGCCGCGCATTAAGTTGCAGGGATTGGATCCGCAGGCTTCCTATAAGGTTGATGACGGTGTGGTTTACACCGGTGCCACGTTGATGAATATTGGTCTGCAATTTGCCTTCAAAGGTGACTATGGCAGTCAAGTCGTGATGTTGGAGAAGCAATAGAACCTAGAATATAGGCTCGATAGGTATATGTCAAGAAAGAAGTTGTTGCATTGATTACCCGGCTTTAGCCTCCACATTAGTGGAAAAGATTAAAGGGGGCTCCGTATAAATGACAGTGAGACAACGTCTAACGAGGGCCCGGCATTCACACCTTTTCTGGCAGCGGCAACTATGGGGAGTTATAAACAATCCACATTAAGGGCGCTCTTGGCAGCAGATGAAACACCCGCTGTCCCAAGACACCTCGATGATATTTGCTGAAGGCATTTATTGGTATCCGTATCAGGCCATTTATGTCCTTTCGGCTCTTTTGTGGTAATCGTTGGGATAAGGTATAAAAAGAGCGTAGATCCCGGAAGATCAACATGTAAATCAGACCAAAAAGTAGTAGCACCGACTTTCACTCCCACAAAATGCGTGGGACTTTCATTCTTTCTCTGCTTTCTGCAGCGCTGGGCGCCGCTACTGGTCTGACCACTTCCAACCTTCAAACCCACGTCGATGTGCTGGCACTCGACAGCGCCTTTAACCCCGTCAAGGAGGCCTACTGGACTGGCTATCCTCACCACCGCCGCACTCCTTTCGCAGTGTCTCCCAATGGAAAGTCTGCGTACATTGCGTATCTGGATTCTAGCGAGACCGACGTTCATGTTCAGGAGTTGGACCCCACGACATTTGAGGCTACGGGAACTACGGTTACCGTCACTGGTGGAAAGGAAGGTGGGATAGCCCGTTTATATGGTTTTGAGTTGATAAAGACATACGACTGATTGAATTCATGTAGCTGGAGGTCTCGTCGCTCACAACGATGGCTTTGCTCTTCTGACCAACGAAGTTATGCCTTCGGGAACCACCAATGCGCCGCCCAGCGACACCCCCGTTGCGGTCTTGTACCGCTACACCGACGGCAAGCAGGCCTGGAAGACCTGGCTCGGAGGACCTGGAGTGCACGCCTCCGACGGGCTCTCTGCCTCCCCAGACATGAACGGAGACCTTGTTTACTCCGAAAGCGAAGGTCTCTACGGTGCATACTTCGTAGTCACTGATTACGCTGGCGACGCCACCGGCCACTATGGTGACAGCATCCAATATGTCACCAAGACCGGAGAACTTGACGATATTGCCGGCGCATCAAGCTCCTGGGGATGCAGCCACAATACTGGTATTGCGTTCGAGGCTGCAGACCAGGCTCCATTCGCCAGTATCTGCGCCGAGGATCAGGGAGCTATCTGGCTGAACACCAAGGGACAAGGCATGATGAACGACGGAGTCAAGATCTCGAACGAGAATACAACCAACGGTGCCTCCGGTGAGCCCATGGGTGGTATGTCGGGTAGCTACAGCGCGCTGGCTCGCTTCGCAGACACCACCAAGTACATCTTTGCCTGGGTATCTCGAGGTGCCATTGACGTGCGCGAAAACACCTGGATGGGGGATGGCTATACTCACGTTCAAAACCGCACCAACGGCCGAAATGTTGCCATCTCCCTGTTCACGGACAAGTACACGAAGGTTGGCGCTCAGGCAACCTCGGTGGTTGGTACCGAGGATGGAGATAGCCAGGTCAACTGGGTGACCCAGGGATCTAATGACTGCTCTAACGCCCACGCTGCAACCTTTGGCGCCAGCTCGGCCCTGGTCACCTGGGAAGAGATCTCGAATCCAACCTGCGACTATATAGCGATGGGTTGTCGGGGACAGTTTGCGGGAACTTTCTTCCAAGAGGTGGGCTCGGACGGTAGCAAGGTTGGTGATGCTTTCAGGAGCACTGATGTCTATGTTGCTGGTGACATGGTCACCATGTCGGATGGTCGTATTTGCTGGCCCTATGCCAGTATGGAGTGGGATCTGTCGCAGGCAGTTGGGTACGGTACTACTGCTTCGACTACCAAGAAAATGTCTTTCGCTTGCATGAACACTGGAGAGACCACCACAGCCGCTAAGGCTCCTACTGCTGCTGAGACTACAGCTGCCGCGAAGACTACCAATACTCCAACTGTTGTTTCCGAGACTTCTGCTACCGATAAGTCTACTGCTGCTGGCACCGAGCAGGCAGTGCAGGCTGCGAGCACCTTCGCCACTCAAGTCCGTCAGGCCTCGCCGTCCAGCACGGTCATTACTACCACTAGCAGTGTTGCGAGTGCCCTCGCCATCCCAACCGGCAGCGCCCAAGATACGCTAGACTTTCTCCGGGCGGTGTTCAGATTCTTCGCGGGCAACTGAGTACCGAGTAGTCTAAGCTTGAATTGTCCCTTCTCCTAGCCCGCAATGATTTAGTTGACAAGAAACCATAAACCGCAGAAGGTAGATGAGCTTAGATCTGATTGCTAGAGCACAAATGAAGCACAAGGACACTTCGGCTTCTTCCTTCTTCGAACAGTTGAATTAAGGGCTCGTGCTGAGCGAGGGGATAAATTCTTTTCGGGAATATCCGTGGATTCAATAAAACTGTACTCTGTAAACTGATGAGGTTGATGGGAAATCCCCCCGACAGGTATTCTGCCGGGAAAAAACCCGCTTATCGATAACACATTGTCTAATCCCCTCTTGACTCCAAAGTTCCCTCTGATTTATTCTTTAACAATTCAACATGGCAGACGCAGACGAGGATGTCATTCATGCCCCTGCAAATGCCTCTACACAGCCCGAGGTCGACTTGTCCGATGAGACGCAGGACTTCCGCTTCTTGAACCACTTGAATTTGTATGGTCACGGCCTATTCCTCTGACACGGTGCACCCAATCTCCAGTGTACTCCATCGCTTCTCCAATTACGCATTGCTTACCTACAGTCTCTTTACAGCTTTGCCGATTCATCCCCCGGTATCCCGCGCCGCGGCGAGAAGGACTTCGAACCCAATCCGACAGAACTTCAAGCCGATGTACTCGCCGCTTCGCGAGGGGCCATGCACAATGCGCTCTCGTACCCCCGTCTCCATGGTGCCAAAACTCGCGTCATAGCTTTCTACGCACCCGACGGCTACGTTCCTCCAGCTCAACCCGATCGCGCGAAACCGAAAGCTGGAGAAGACGGAAAGAGCTCGGAGTCTACCCCCAAACCTGCGAGGCCTTTGCCCAGTTCCGCCAGGATATCCCCCGATGCATGCGTCTACGTGCCCAGCCCGAAGGGCCAGTTCTTCAAGACGATGGGCCAGGCAGACTCATCGAGCCGTGTCTGGCTGTTGCCAGAGGAAGCCTTATATCTTATTGAACGAGGAAGTCTGGATATCAGATGGCCTAGCCCATCTGCGGGCCCAGGAGAAGAAGACCTTTCTGTTCCCATGAGCTTACAGGCTGCATATGCGTGCTTCATGGGCCGCGGTGGTCTGACGCTTGAGCGGTACTCTGTTTATACTGGTCTCAAGCGCCTGGGCTATGCGCTCGTGCGAGCTCCTGGATGGTGCGACGACATTGAGCCGCAGGATACGGATATCCCAGATGCTAGCCAAGCAGCACCCGCCAAACTTCATGGCCCCGGCCTTGCTGGTATACTCGGGTCACTTTTCAACTGGATCCATGACCCTCTCTCGACAGCCTCTACAGCAACTGGCCCTATCATCGGCACCGGAATTCACCGTCATTACAGTGAGTCACACATCAACCCTTCCGCAGTAATTATCTTAGCTCTCCTTATTGACATACTTCTTAGTGGATGTATACCGCAAGCTCGCCATTATCCCCTGGTACGACCCAGTCACCGCGCCCGAAAGACACCCCTTTGATACCTCACCACCTTTCCGCGTCGTGTTCCACATCTACAAGCCATCAACCCCTTTCAAAAAGTCCGCCCCTCCAGCTCCGGACTTCCGCATCGCAGTCGTCAGCACACGCGACCAAACCACCATGCCCACTATGACACAACTCGGTGCTTTGCTGGAAAGCACACCACTTGATCCCCCACGTGGGGAGAAAATGGAGCGTATGATGTACATGAGACTACGACACGGATACCGCAGCGTTGTCATGGCTGTCGTTGATCAGGGCGTTGTCAGTTACTTACGAATTGCTGATTCGGCGTTCGGGAAGGAGAAGCTTTATGAGAACAAGGGCGGACCACAGGGCCCTAAGCGGAGCCGTACAAATCAGAAGCCGAGGAAGCGTTGAGAGACTCGGGTTATCAAATCATCCCTAGCTGGTTACTGCGCCGTCCCTGGAGAGCACGTGCAGGCAACGGAAATGTCGATTGTGCATCGGAATGGTGCGCAGATGGACCTCACCCACATATCCATCTCATATCATCTACGCTCGGTGGTGGATCCAGAGAGCTGAAATGCTCTCCGCGATTATTGGAGCAATTATCGTTGTTCTTGCGAGGATATCCTACACTGGTGACCGCGCTTCGACAGACACATCCATCTCGGTCTGGGTCCGGTCTGGCTACACATATCGGAGCGAAGATCTACATTTCCTATAACACGACATGAAAATGTCTAGGCATTCCACGGAAAGAATGACCCAAGCTCATGAGTTTATCATGTCTTCTAGGCCATATAAACTACCAAGGCATTTACATATCGGATACTATCATTGAGATACGCAAACCGCAATATCACTGGATCATAAATCATAACATTCCTCTGAGTAGCATTTCCACGGATTCAGCGAGTACCAAGAATCTCGCATACAGCAATGCAATCATCCATCACGTTAGAAAATCCCATCTCCCACTCACAGCCTGTACATCTCGCTCTTACTCCTAGCCCCATCAAAGACGCAAGTATTATCAAGCGGACCATACTGCCTAGTAAGCACTTTCAACGCCTCCTGCGCAACCAAACCCCCCGTCAACGAAGAGATATTATGCAACTCGCCACCCTCAGCCCGACGCAGTTCCTTACTCGCACGGGCGATCTGCGCGCGCGCCTCCTGACAAACAGCCGATCCATCCGCCCCAGTCAACAAAGCCAGGATACGTTCCGTGTGGCTATTCCACAGCGCGTCGTCATCAACAGAGCGCTCCTCTTCACGGCTGCTAGATTGGATCTCGTCCACAACCGAGTCGAGGATCTGCATCGCGATGAAGATCGGGATCAGGGAGTCCGGGACGCCTAGTTCGTTCCGGATGGTTTTCAGCGTTGACGCGTCGCTGTCGATGCTTATCTGCGGGATGTCGCGGCCCAGCACGACTTTGATGTGTGCGGCGTTCTTGCAGAATACTTCGATGTCTCGGTCTGGGATTGCAGGGGTTTGGCGTTGGAGCTGGGATTCGAGATGGCGGACTGTTGCTGTCACTTCTTCCACGTCTTGGCGCGCTTTGGTTTTGTAGATGTTCTGTAGGGACACGTAGTCTGCGGACTGGGCTTTCATGTCTGGTAGGGAGCCTGGGAGGGGGAGAACGCCATGAGATGCGTGGAAGGTTTTGATGGCTGAGGCAATGACCCAGAAATCTTGGGATGATGCTGATAGTTGTCGACACTGATCCATCTCGAAGATCTCGCGGATTGAGCTGCGTAGGCTGAATGGGGTAATTGTCTTCAGTACAGCGGCAGCGGCCTCATCGAAGTTCTCTTCGCCGCCCTCTGGGTTAGAAGTGCGCGCCTGGGACCGCACAAACTCTCTGAACTCAGTTTTTTCCTTGTAGTTACTCGGTGCGTTGCCTTCGTGGGAGTGTTTCCATTGCTCCAAGAAGTGAAGCAGGAGAAGGAGGTAAGGTACATGGCCGTGCTGGTGGTCATCCAGGGTGTCTAGGTTGTTTAGACCGGCTGCAGCGGCGACAAGCTCGGGCCAGGGATTTAGCAGACGCAGGTCCTGGGTTGATTCTGGGTCCGGGTGTGTCTCAACAATAGGGAATTCAGCCGGCAATTGCACGGAGAAGGTGGAGAAGAATCCAACTGAGTGCAGGTACAGCACGGGGATACCCAGTTGCTTTGCTTCCTGGGTCAGGGGTACCAGTGTCGAGCGTCTCATTGGGCCAGAAATAATCACCAGCTTGTGCTGGGGCAAGAAGTCAGGGTCTGTGAGAAGCTCCTCGACACGCTGTCTCAGAAGTCAGTCAACGATCATCTACTTTTGAGACATGAGAAATCATACCTTGACATAGTAATATCCCTCTACATCTGGATTCAGTTCTTTCAGCAGTCGGCAGGTTTCCTCAGCACGAGACTTGCCAAGAGACTCTCCTTCCAGAAAGAAGTTCACGCCTAGATCAGACTCGGTGACTATGGCTGGGTCGACGATGGTAAATCCACCAATTCCAGGCAGTACAAGGTTCTTGAGTGTTTCAACACCCGCAACGCCGGTAACACCAGTGTTGTATTGGCCGAGAGGGCCATCAGAATTCACCAGCAGAACATGAGAGTCCTCAAGTGCTTGCTGGCCTGTTGCTGCCCATAGGCGGAGTTGGCGATCATATTTGCGCTCCTTGGAGGTTGGCCCTGTCAGGGCGGCGGGGAAGGCATCCGTCATGGTGGATATCGAGTAGTGCGGGGGAGGTGGTAGAGCTTTGGTTTGAGGCTCAAACCATGGCCTGTTTATCTGTCTGTGATCCCACTTTTGTTGCTTACAGTTTTTGCTCTTCAATCACGCAAGTTCCCAAATGATGGAGCAGTGGATGTCAACTTGTTGATGCGCGACTGCTTTTAGTAAGCGCATGTTGTGCCTGAGAATCCAGGCCAACACGAAGAGCCTTGCTGGATCTTTATAGTTTTTGATATTTCACATGTAATTCCAAGTCGCTAATTAGCTATGTGGATACAGAGATATTCCCTCTTCAGTACTGCCTTAGTTCCTTTTTGAAATTTAAGTGGCAACAACAGTGAGACAATCCTGGCTAACATACTAGTGACTTGACTAGTTGTATAGTCCGCGCAGACAACTATTCCCTAGTTCACATCAATCCGTAAAATTGACAGTTATATGAGGATTAGCCTAATCCACCCGGTTTAGCTATTAGGAATGATATGGGAGCTGAGAGATTGAAGATTGAATATGCAGGACATCCTCACGGAGTCGTCGAAGCTTAGTACCTACAACTCCATAAGAGACTATCTATACCACTCATTGCCCCCATTTTACCTTACTAGGGGTAGTCCGCAACAATAATTGACCTATTTTACAAGTCCAAATCATTTGCAAAGGAAGTTGGGTATTGTCGTCTCCTTTGCTACATTCGCACTACAATGTGAAATGGGGCGAGGTATAGCCAGCCTCCATGCGGCTAAAGGACTCTTCATTTGTATGATTTCTTCTTATTTTTCCATCGCTATGGTATTCAAGGGGGGCGTTACTTTAAAAACAAAATACGTTGTTCCCTTCCAAGGTTCTTGTCCTTGATTGCATAAGGAGTATATACTATGGGATATTTGGCCTAACGTGGCTCATTTCCCTCTTATTTATACAACACAAGACTGATAATGCTTGAACATGTCATGCATAACCTTGATAAATGGTGTAGAATGCCTGAGTCAGGGTTTTATAGCAAAAGAAATTATTTGCAAGTGCTAAACCCCACTGTAACGTGACTTTATAGTGGCCAGGAGACTTCTAACCAAGGGTGAAGAGGATTCTATCTTGGCCAATACCTCTCTATTTTCCTTTGGCTCGAAAAATCCACCAAATCCGCTCCAAAGACCGTTCATAAAAACGGATTCCATGATCCAATCAGCCCTCATCTCCCCTCTTTTCATCTGCCGTAGACTCACCCCCACCATCCCCACACTTTTTCGCACCCTCCAAAGTCCCCAAAGACGCCAATCCACCATGTCCGCCGTCGAAGAAGCCAAGCGCACCGCCGCAAAGGTCGCCGTCGAAAAACACTACCCTAAGGATGCCCGCTGGGTCGGTATCGGCAGTGGTTCGACGATTGTGTACGTCGTCGAGGCCATCACGAACCTCGGCGTGGACACCTCCAACACAAAGTACATTCCGACCGGTTACCAGTCCAAGCAGCTGATTGTCAATGCCGGATTAATGGCTGTGGAGTATGATGCCCTTCCGCTCGGCACTGTCCTCGATGTGGCATTCGATGGTGCGGACGAGGTCGACGAGGACCTGAACTGCATCAAGGGCGGTGGTGCATGCTTGTTCCAGGAGAAGATCGTCGCTCTGCAGGCTAAGGAATTTATCTGTGTTGCTGGTGAGTTGAGGCTGATTTGATCTAACAAGATCTTATTTCATTTTGCATTGGAGGTTTAAATTGAGCGAGGCTCGGAAATAGAGCTAACTCTTTTTTCCCTTCGTTTTCTTTCCTCTTTGCTATCACGGTAACCACTAACTCCCGCAATATAGACCACCGCAAACTCCAACCCCGTCTCCTCACAAGCTGGAAATCAATCCCTATCGAGGTCGCCCCGATCGCCGCCTACCGCGTTATCCAAAAACTCAAGGAACTCGGTAGTATCAATCCCGCCGTCCGGCCATCCGCGAGCGTCAAGGAAGGTCCCCTCAAGACCGACCAGGACTTCTTCATCGTCGATGCTCCTTTCAAGCCGATGCTGATCAAGGCCGACATCGAGGCTGGCCAGGATGGTAACGGCAAGGATGGTGTGTGGGCGGTTGAGGTGTTGGCTCGCAAGATCAAGGAGATTATCGGTGTGCTCGAGGTCGGTATTTTCCACGGCCAAACCGGCCCGCAGGCTGCTGCTGCCGGTGGACTTGGTGGTCAGCGCCCTGTTGCGGCCTACTTCGGTATGTCTGATGGGACGGTCGCTGTTCGCAAGGCCGAGTAGATGTCTATGTATATAGTTGGACTTTTGGCGAATGAACATGAGACTACGTAAATAATGTAGATGATACCAAGATTTTGCTTTCTGTTAAGCCTTGGAAAAGATGCTATGAATGGAATTGGACTTGTGGCTGTTTGGGATTGTGTTTTGGACTTTTTTATATTAGATTTGGTCTGTGGTATCAACATTCGAGAGACGCTTCATTTCAGTATGGAATCAAGAAAAGGACGCCTTTCCCGGCCTTATTTTGCGCCCTTCCCCTTAGCCTCCGTCTCGCCCAACTCCCGCACGTAGATCTTCACCGTGCCTTCCGGGACTTCATCATGGCCGTCTTCGAATCCAGGGCTGACTGCAATAGCCAGATGCTGGCCGCTCGCACTGAACGCAACAGCTGAGACGCTGTGCTGGTATTTCTGATATTGACGGATACGGCGCTTAGAGAGTCCATCCCAGAGCGCAACAACACCATCACCGCCGCCGGATGCGAAGGTACCAAAGACAGGGTGGAAAGCCAATGCGTTGACAGGGTAGACGACGTCCACGCCGTCCTCGGCAGTTTGGCGGTGACACTTGAAAGCATATTTGCGGGCCTGGGATTCAGGCGACGGGTCGAACCATTCAACCGCAACACGTCCCTCAATGCTAGATGAGGCGTACCCAGCATCATCAGGCATGCAGGCAACGGCGCGGGTCATGAACTTCAAGCTGCTCTCGCGACGCTGCCAGGGCTCAATTTCGACTCGGGTACCGTTGGGGGCTGCGGTCTCTGCTTGCGCGGTGAGAAGGGCCAAAGCTTTGAGGTCGTAGATATGCAATGCGCGCGATGCCATCGCGACAATCAGCTTCGTGGCGGTTGCGGAAATTGAGAATGGCTTCGACGGGAGGGGGACGATAATCGGCTGGGAGTCGGGGTTTGCGCCGGCATCGGGTTGGTGAATGTGTAGTGTTGAGTCCCACGAGGCGGAGATGACGAGGTTGTGCTCGCGGCTGTACACGACATGGCGCACGCCGGCTTCGTGGCTGCTAAGCACGGTCTGTTCGGCGGTGTTCAGGTCGACCCTGACCAAGTTAGTATAACCCATGAAAAACAATTTTGCTGGTGATAGTAGCGGAACTCAATGATAATAACTCACTTCCTCACGTCCCAATCCAATCCAGCTGTGTAGATCTCGTTCTCGTTCTCGCCGAAGCAGACGTCCAGTACAGGAGCGCGGTGCTCGAACTTCTGCAATAGCTTCCCCTCACCAACCTTCCCATTCTCGTCTCGCAAGTCATACAGGTATACGTTCTTATCCCATGACGAAACCACGATTCGCGCCGAGCTGGGGTCTGGGGAGAACTTTAAGGCCGAGATAGCATCTGTAGGTGGGGATACCACAGTGAATTGATCTGCAATGAGAAGTTAGACACAGTTCAAATTCAAGAAAAAGTAATGGTGAGAACTACTCACGAGAAGTCATCTTGGGCGAGCTGCTGAGTTGTTGAAGATCAACGCCCAAGCTCCTCGGGGCCTTTGGCCGTCTCCTTTTCTGCCGTCTTCACCGCCCTCTGATTCCCCGCGCTGTGTCGATAAGGAAAAAAAGAGACTGGCTTGACATCATTTGTTTTCACCAAACACAACTGCTCGCATCTCCGTGATACTGACAAGATGCCTTTTGCCCAGCTGGTGATTGGCCCACCAGGCGCTGGAAAGTCCACGTACTGCAATGGCATGCATCAGTTCCTGGGCGCAATCGGCCGGAAGTGCTCTATCGTCAACCTTGACCCCGCCAACGACAAGACCTCGTATCCATGCGCGCTGGACGTACGTGATCTAGTCACTCTAGAGGATATAATGGAAGAGGATAAGCTGGGTCCAAATGGTGGTGTCTTATATGCTCTTGAGGAGCTTGAAAACAACTTTGACTGGCTGGAAAACGGACTGAAGGAGCTCGGTGGTATGTCTGACATATCCTGGCCATATACATTTCTAACTGACCTTATGAATTTTCAGAAGATTATATTCTTTTCGACTGTCCCGGTCAAGTGGAGCTATTTACGCACCACGCCTCATTACGCAACATCTTCTACAAGATCCAGAAGTTGGGCATCCGAGTTAGTGGCAGCAGAACCCCAAGCACAACACAGAGAAGACCCAGCTAACCAGACTCCCTATAAAACAGTTGATCGTTGTCCACCTCGTGGACTCTTATACCCTCACCCTTCCCTCAATGTACATCTCCGCCCTCCTCCTCTCTCTCCGCGCCATGCTGCAACTCGACCTCCCGCATCTAAACGTCCTCACTAAAATCGATAACCTGGCCAACTACGCCCCGCTTCCTTTCAACCTAGACTATTATACCGAAGTACAAGATCTCTCCTACTTACTCCCAGAACTGGAAAGCGAGTCCTCGCGACTCTCGCACGAGAAATTCGGCAAGCTGAACCAGACCATCATCGACCTGGTCGAGGAATTCGGACTTGTCGCCTTTGAGACGCTGGCCGTCGAGGACAAAAAGAGTATGATGAGTCTCTTGCGCGCCATCGACCGTGCGTCCGGGTATGCCTTCGGTCCCGCCGAAGGCGCCAACGACACCGTCTGGCAAGTCGCTGTTCGGGAGGGCATGGGTGTGACAGACGTGCGTGACGTGCAGGAGCGTTGGTTGGATGCCAAGGATGAATACGATGAGCAGGAGGAGAAGGAATTGGAGGAGGAAGTTCGTGTGCGGAACATGGCGAGCCAGGTCGAGGCGACAGGTGCGGCGGATGGCGGACCCGACGAGGATGACGAACATGACTACGACGAGGAACTGGAGAAGTGGAAGCAGAATATGCCAGACAGTGGTGTGCGGGTGCACCGCAAGTAATCACCCTGTTCCAACGACTTCCCAGATCCTAAACATCAAACATCAAACGTCAAATATAATACGATAATGTACAATAGCCGAAAATAGCATGCATAACACAACGCACCAAAACTGGGGTATCTCATTAAAAGTAAATAAACGTACAGTAACACGCTTCATCTTCATCCACATCCAATCTCAACCATCCATCCCCTCATCCTCACTCTCATCCATAACACAGTCAACAATAGGAGACCCCCCACCAACCAACCCGCCAAGAACACCCTTCTCCTCCGCATCCTTAACCCTAACAATCTCCCTCCTAGCCCTCCTTATAGCCTCCTCCTCCGCCTTCCGCATCGTCCCAGAAACCCTCAGCACGCGGAAAACACATCCGCGCTCGCGACCCGTCCCCGCGCGTTTCTGCCCACTCGCTGGCTCCGGCACGCCGGACATGTACGTAAGCGCTGACCAGACAAGTCGGAAGGCAGCGCGTGGACACCGCACTATGGCGGTGGATGTTGCTGGTGAGAGGTATTTTACTAGTGTGGTGTGATTAGTGGGTGGTTCGGTCGACATGGACGGATGGATGGAGGGATGGAAGGGGTTGCATGTGGGAAATGGAAAATTACTTGTTATTCCGCCTGCGGTGACGCCGCCTAGCTTGCCGATTCCGTAGTCACCGTATAGCTCTGCGACGGAGTCGCGGATCATCTTGGCTAGGAAGCCTTGGGTTAGGGTGTCAGATGTTGGAGAGTGGATTGCTAGTTGGGGGTTGCGTGGTTTTGTTGTTGGGGTTGTGGGCCAGGTTTTTGGGTCCGGGTAGAGGATGTCCACGAGGAGGTAGCGGTTTTTGAGGCGGACCATGGTGGTGTAATTGTGTTGGGTTGGTGTTGGTGTGGGTTGGGAATTGGGATTGATTGAGAGCAGGCAATGTCCTGGAAGCAGTACAGATAGGGTACCGTATGGCTCGTTCGGATGGTATGAGATGAGTGTTGACGTAGTGTGGTGGGTACCTAGGTATGTATGTATGTCTATGAAGCTGAGGTTGAGGCTAGAAAAGATTGCGACTGATAAGAGATAAGGATATTTCCTAATCGGGCGCATGCTAACCTTTCCAACACCTTGAAGGTTGCATCTATCAGCTAAGATACCTCAACTACAGCGAATACTAGGCACTATGCTGAAAACCAAAATATATCATGCGGCAATGGCACGTTCATTATTTCCCAAATAGGTCTAGTCATCTACTGCAAAACGAATTAAATCAGATCTGTAGCCGGGTTGCGCCCTTCTTGAGTGTCAACCCGTCAACTTGGTCATGCCACATGAACGCAGGTACATCGATACACATAACTGCTCAGAAAACATAAAAAAAGAAAAACCAAGGGATGATCCATCCGAACTCCACCGCCCTGAACGGACGGACTATATGCCAGCGGACGGCGCTGCAAAACGTCATAAACAAAATCACAGGTTGACCTCGACACGGCCCTCGGCACCACCCTTCTGCAGGGTGGGGAGGAGGTAGGTGATGTCGTCCCAGGGGTGGCGGTAGAGACCGGTGCGCAGGCGCTTCTGGTCGAGGTAGTGGGCAATGAGACCGATGGAGCGGCCGAGCACGAACAGACCGTTGAGAACACCCATGCGCATGTAGTCCTCGCACTCCTCAGGGGAGAAGGCACCGCAGTTGCGGAGAAGGTCAACGAAGCAGACAGCGACACAGCCGTCGACGTTGAGGATCAAGTTGTCCTTCTTCGAGGTGGTGACGGTCTCAACGGCAATAGCGTAGTCGAGCAGCTTGGTGCTGGGGAAGTGCTTCTTGACGAACTCCTTGACGAGCTCGACACGGAGATCAGGGTTGTTGCGGGACTTGACCTTGTGGCCAATACCGGGGATAAGCTTGTTCTCCTTACGCATAGTGTCGACGAAGTCACGGGGGCTCAGACCCTTGTCGAAGGCCTTGGTAAACTCCTCAGCGGCACCGTCCAGGGCACCACCGAAACGGGAACCGATGGTCAGCAGACCGGACACGAGAGCGCTGATAAGATCCTTGCCAGCACGGGTGGTGATGATGGTGTTCATGGCACCGGAGACGGCAGGACCGTGGTCGGCAGTCAGCATGAGAACCATCTCGAGGAACTTGCTGGCGTAGGGGGGCAGGCGGCGACGGAACCACAGGAGGGACATGACACCACCAATGCCAATATCCTCTTTGAAGACATCGGAGATGGGCATACCGGCGTAGAGCAGCTCCTGGCCACGGTCGTCGGAGATGGTGGAGATGAAGGCGGCGGGCTTACGGACGAGACCGAGCTCCTGGGCCCAGGAGTAGTCGATGGGGATCTTGGGCACAACGGGCTCGGGGGCGGGGGTGATGCTGCCCTTCTGGAGCTCAGCCTCGTAAACCTGCTTGAGCATCTGGGGGAGATCCTCGAAGGTCTCGGGGACGTGGATGCCAGCTTCGCGCATGGCCTTGTTCTTGGTGACGGCAGTCTCGAGATCGGAGTTGGCGGAGGCACCGGCGTGACCGAACTGGACCTCGGTCTTGAACATGCTGGCGCAGGTTCCGATAGCCCAGGCGACGACGGGCTTGGTGATGGTGCCGTTCTTGATGGCCTCAATCACACGGTACTCCTCAACACCACCGACCTCACCGAGCAGCACAAGGATCTTGCACTCGGGCTCGGCCTGGTAGCGGAGCAAGTGATCGATGAAGGTGGTACCGGGGTAACGATCACCACCAATGGCAACACCCTCAAAGACACCGTCGGTGTTCTGGGAGATAATGTTGTTCAATTCGTTGGACATACCACCGGACTTGGAGACGTAGCCGACGGAACCCTTGCGGTAGAGCTTGGAGGCGACAATGTTGTCCATCATACCACCAGTGTTACCGATCTTGTAGGCACCGGGCTTGATACCACCAACAGTGGCGGGGCCAATAATGGTGATACCCTTCTCCTTGGCGGTAACCATAATCTCACGAGCACGCTTTGGTACTCGTTAGCAATTCATCCCGAGATAACACGGAGAGGCAGAAACTTACACGCTCGGGCACACCCTCGGCAATAATGGCGATGGAGCGGATCTGGGGGTTCTCCATCAGCTCCATAGTGGAGCTGTAGACGGAGCGGGAAGAGGCGAAGTTGACAACGGTGTCAACGTCGGGGTGCTTGGCCATGGCCTTCTCAACATCCTGGTAGACGGGAAGGAGGGTTTCGCTGGTACCCCAGTACATCTTGCTGACGAACTGACCACCGAAGGTGTAGATGATACCCGCTACGGAAGGAGTGGAGCGCTTGCAGATGAAATCGAAGTCGAGCATGCCCTGCACGGCTCGGGGTTGCATACCACTTGACCTCTCGTTAGTCTCTCATGTCGATGCTGCAGGTGTAGAATCCCATGACTTACTACACGAAGCATCGTGTCTTGTTGTGGAAAAGGCTGTGTTGGGAGGGGGTGAGGACACGGCTAGGAGGGGCGAAGCGGGTGATGTTGTCGTTGGCAGACTGCACGCCATTGCCGGCGGGGAGAGTAGAGGAGGGCATGATGAATCTGGGTCCCAATTAGTATGACGGGTTCAATTTCGAGGCAATTGTGCAACAGTGCAGGCAATTGTAAAGAAGGCCGCTTGGAGGGGTATGCGGAAGAGCAATGGATAAGAGAGTGAAAAAAAAGAAGTAACTCACTTTATGCGTTAAACAAGCCGCTCGATGCGAAATTAGAGAAAACAGAGAAAAGGAGAGAGAAGGGATAATACAGGAAAGGAGAAGGCAGAAGCTGTTGAGAAAAATCCGCGGGGTGAGATACTCGGAGTACTCGCAGATACACCGTACAGCTCGTCCCAGACCGCTGGATCCGCAGAACAGCTCAACACTTGGCAGTCCCCAAAGTACCGGGTACTGACGATACCGTACCCACATCATCGTAAGGATACTAAAAATACATATATCTAATACAGAAGAGTATAGGGGGATGTTGATGTGAGGTCTATAGTCCTGCAATGAATGCTATACAAATATCGATATTTGAAGTGCATATGATCTTCGTTCCTTCTAATATTTGACCTGAACTATGTATGTACCAAGTCGAAATATCGTCAAAAACGATATCGGTATAGACCCAAGTCGGGATCATGTAATATCGGTCTATCGACTCAACAGAATCCAGACATCTGCCGGATGGGGCCAACAAGTACTCCCTACAATGGACGGAGTACCTCAAAATAGGTAGAAAAAGTGGTGCGATCGGAAGTACCCAGTAAATAGGGAGTAACTACGAACTCCGTAAGTACTCCGTACGGCGTTACGGAGTCCTATTTTACGGAACACTTCGAGTGCAAATTTTGTGGAGAATTTCCCAACGAAGAGCACATCATTCCCCCCCCCCCACCTTTGGGATCTTCCGTTCTGGTCTGTCCCTCAACAGGTGGGACCTGCCGAGTTGTACGCTGTAATCTCCAGAACAACTTTTTTTTTGTGTACGCCGTAAACTACAGTACACTCCAGATTCCCACCTTTTTCCTAATCTCCCTTTCTTACCTTCAGTTCAAAATATCCCTTTTCCTTCTTTCTCTCTCACATCTCTCTCCCTTAATCTCCATCACACATCATGTCCGCCAAATCTATCCTCGAGGCCGACGGCAAGGCCATCCTCAACTACCACCTCACTCGCGCCCCGGTGATTAAGCCCACTCCTCTCCCTGCCTCCGCAACACACAACCCTCCTGCCCGCCTCGCCTCCCTTCACTTCCCCGAGGACAAGGCCGTCAAGGATGTTCTCGACCAGGCTGAGGTCTCCTACCCTTGGCTTCTGACCCCCGGCGCTAAGTTTGTCGCCAAACCCGATCAATTGATCAAGCGTCGGGGTAAGAGCGGTCTGCTCGCCTTGAACAAGACCTGGGCTGAAGCTCGGGAATGGATTGAGGCTCGTGCCACTAAGGATGTCCAGGTTGAGACTGTCACTGGTGTCCTCCGCCAATTCCTGGTTGAGCCCTTCGTGCCTCACCCCCAGGAGACTGAATACTACATCAACATTAACTCCGTCCGCGAGGTAAGATTTCCCCGCAGTCTCGAACGCAATTGAACGGAAATGGAAGCTAATGGTCCAATTCCAGGGTGACTGGATCCTCTTCACCCACGAAGGTGGTGTTGATGTCGGTGATGTCGATGCTAAGGCCGAGAAGCTCTTGATCCCCGTCAACCTCAAGCAGTACCCCTCCAACGAGGAGATCGCCGCAACCTTGCTGAGCAAGGTCCCCAAGGGTGTTCACAATGTCCTGGTTGACTTCATCTCTCGCCTCTACGCCGTCTACGTTGACTGCCAGTTCACTTACCTTGAGATCAACCCTCTGGTTGTCATCCCTAACGCCGACGCTACCTCCGCCGAGGTTCACTTCTTGGATTTGGCCGCCAAGCTCGACCAGACCGCTGAGTTCGAGTGTGGTACCAAGTGGGCTGTTGCTCGCAGCCCTGCTGCCCTGGGCTCCCCTGCCCTCGCATCCGCTGATGGCAAGGTCAGCATCGACGCTGGCCCGCCGATGGAGTTCCCCGCCCCCTTCGGTCGTGAGCTGAGCAAGGAGGAGAAGTTCATCTCCGACATGGATGCCAAGACCGGTGCCTCGCTCAAGTTGACCGTTCTCAACTCCAGCGGCCGTGTGTGGACCCTCGTCGCCGGTGGTGGTGCTTCCGTCGTTTACGCCGACGCCATTGCCTCCGCTGGCTTCGTCAGCGAGCTTGCCAACTACGGCGAGTACTCCGGTGCCCCGACCGAGACCCAGACTTTCAACTACGCCCGCACCGTGCTGGACCTGATGCTGCGTGCCCCCATGCACCCCGACGGCAAGGTCCTCTTCATCGGTGGTGGTATTGCCAACTTCACCAACGTGGCCAGCACCTTCAAGGGTGTCATCCGCGCTATCCGCGAGGTCGCCAATCTCCTCAACGAGCACAAGGTCCAGATCTGGGTTCGCCGTGCCGGTCCCAACTACCAGGAGGGTCTCAAGAACATCAAGTCCGTCGGTCTCGAGCTTGGCCTAGACATGCACGTCTACGGACCCGAGATGCACGTCAGCGGCATCGTCCCTCTTGCCCTCCAGGGCAAGAAGACCGACATCAAGGAATTCGGTGCATAAACAGTTTAATCCTTATTTGTTTGTTCTTTGCAGCGTGTGTCCGTTGCATCGGTTTGTGGTATAATGCATGGCATGATATGACTTGTTTTTTTGCGGGATTCCGGGGGAGGTCTGCGGATGTAGATGTCACCCCGGCGTCTGTCCTATTTTGCTGAGGGTATGGCGTTACTTCCCGCCTGGGCGAAAAGGCCCGGTCCTTCTGGTGTCGACGTACATGATTCTCCGTTAGATTTCATTTTCCTATGTTCACTCCCGGCGGGTTTAGATCGTGTGATGTACCGTCGGATAATATCAATGATATGAGATATCTATTGTCCCAGAATTGTTCTATGTGTAAAAATAAATTCAAGTACTAACTGTCCAGATACAACCTTGGAATGTCGAGTGAAGCGAACGTCTGAGAAAAGGAAGTAAAAATTACTGCCAAAAAATACCACTGTAATTAATACATAGATATACGTGTAATTTTGAATAAGCTCAAATCCAGGAAGGAGACAAAACAAGCTCCCGCATCAGACTCCACACAAGCTCCCCTGTACCCCGGATTGACAGGAACATCAGGTCCCGAGATCAGATCCTAGGATAAAGTAGGGACCGTGCTGGAGCTGGGGAATCATACCGAGGTGTGGACGCGACTTCCGCTGCCCCGAGATTAGGGCAAGATAAGCATCGGACGAGCGGGGGCTAACTTGTTCTTATATGAAAGAGGATTAGTGCCTACGGTGCTTGGGTTAGGGTTGCAGGGTGATACTACTGGGGTATACCGTGTGAATTCTTCAATGTAGGTTGCTCCTTCTTGTTTGGAGAATTGGTTGACGTCGGTGGAAGGCCTACTTGGGATAACGAGCGTGTAATATAAGGCGATTGTAAGCTACTGTCATAGGGGGATGATAGTATTGATGTAAAACTACATGTGAAATAATCACGTTGTTGGCTCTGTGATATACTGATGGTGCAAGGGTTCTCATTCATGGAAATGCTCTACTTGGAGCGTTCTATATTGACGGGCAAAGTACGTATAACAGGCCATATGTGCCGCCTGAGCCACATCGCAAGAGAAGCCAGGTCCCAAGTAGAATTGACAGTTATTATTTCGGGTTTACATGTGGTATTTCTAAATAAAACGAATAATCGCTCAATGGGTTCAAAAGGGGTTGACCAGTATTGGTTATATAGTTGCTACACATTTAGAAGATCATAGATATATAGACAAGGTCACTTTCAGTTACGGTCAAGTATGTATTTTGCTCAGTTCCATCTACCATGCTACGAGTTATACTATTCACTATAATAACCGCAGGATGCTATTAATTTCTCGGTAATCGGACCCCTCTTGACCCTCGAATCATATAACCTGCCATCCTCCTTTAACGACGCCTTTATCCCTTCAAGTGATATTCCTCCTAACCAATTTGTTGTCAGCAGTCCCTTCAAAAAGCTGAAGGGATTAATAAAATCTGAATTTATAGGGATCAAGGATATTCGGTATAATACATGCTAAGGCCAGAACGAGTGTTGCATTGTCGCTTGTGACAAAAGTGACAAAACCTAGTTCCGAAATGCCAATTGTTCACAGCGACTGATAGTAACGTTGATGAAAAGATTATCTGTAGGATTCGTAAAATTAGGATATAGGAATTTTGGACAATATACCCCAGTTATACTTGTTGCGTGATTATACTGGATAGCAGATCAGATGGCATCCCTGCCCACTCGGACTATCCGTCTCAACAAACCAAATTGGTTGAATTGGTGATCAAAGCATGACAGTTTCCCAGGTATAACCTTCCAAGTCACTTTAGAACTCCCCAACACTTCATGCTTATCGATTCAGCAACTATTGAAGGAAACTGGTTCAGCTCACAGGTGACTGGGATGTCTAATCCGGGGCGTATATGCATAGATCGATCCGGGTTAGCCCCATCAGCCACCAAAGTCAGCTTCCAAATGTGGTTAGTCTGCAGATATGACTTGATATCTCGTCAACCCTGGAGGTTTCAGAGAGCTGTAGTCACCAATTCCTCAGCCAGAAAAGCAAATGGCACTAGCTAGTACCAGTGAATAAAATGTTCTCCATACGTACCTATGTAGATATTGGTATGATATTTCAAGATTACATAACCTGGAAAGGGATGGATGGATTAGGGTCCACCGTGGACCTGTGCTCTGTGCAAACGCTCCGATTCACCAATCAATTAATATCATACACATCAGCCCGATCACGCTCGGTAATTATCCCATTGAAAATGAAACTGAAACTGAAAACTTCACTTTGTTTTATCCCCGACAGCCATGAGTCAGTATCAATCGAACGGGCGATTACTCGCTTTCTCCATCCTCCAGTGCCTCATCCCCTCTATGCTCCTGATCACAACACCTAAACGATCTGTTATACGATATCTGTCTATACCATGTATGATATGGATTGTGTACCATATGATGATGTACCCTGTTCAGAATCCGGGGTACACATCGACCAATTTCCTCGGAAGCTCTGCAACCTTTGTCCTAACAGCTCTGGATCTCCTGCTGATCAACCCACAAGCCGGGCACGACTTCGTCGATGCCAATGGACACACCATGGGCTTCTTCTCTCGCCTAGTCGAGGCTGTTCGGCTAGTCACATGTGCGCGGGCTATCAACACACCCCGACAAGTGAAGAACGTCCCGCCATTCCCAGGATACTACACTAAGAGGGATCCGAAAGTGATCCCTCGAGGTCGATTCTTGGTTAGAGAAACTGCCATTGCTGCCTGGCAGTTCCTAGCCCTAGATATATTTAGTGTATTGGCCTCGAGACAAGCCATGAATGAGCAGGACGAAAATATCCCAGGACGAGCATTGGTAGAACATGCTATTCAGAGCCTCATTGCATGGCTCGTTGTGACTCGGATCCTGCTCAGCTTCTATTACCGCGTTGCTTCGATCGTCTTTGTGAGTCTGGGCGATTCGCCGGCGAATAGCCCGCCGATTATTGGGAGAATGGCAGATATATATACACTGCGGAATTACTGGGGGTGAGCTGATCCTACCTTTGTTTGGTTGGATCTAATATTCATGGCTACTGTAGGAAATTCTGGCATCAATTGTTACGACTGCCACTTACGTCGACTAGTAACTTTATAGCGCGGGATATCCTCGGTCTGCCTAGATCGTCGTTCGTGGAACGGTACACGAACGTGTTTATCGTTTTCTTTTTCTCCGGCGTGATTCACGTCGTACTTGATAGTCTGCGAAACGTTTCACCATGGGAGTTCGGGACTATGGCTTTTTTCCTATCTTTCGTTGTCGGCTATATGATTGAAGACGGTGTTCAGGCTCTGTGGAAACGAGTGCCGGGCTCCGAGAACAATGCCAGCTTGCCAGCGTGGTGGCAAAGGGCCATTGGATTTTGCTGGGTCGCCACATGGCTAGGGGTCACGTCCCCTTGGTATTTTAGGTTGGCGATGCTGAAGCCGGAAGAACAAATGGTATTGGTTCCTTTCAGCGTTGCTGGGCTCATTAGCCTTCCTGTGTTGAATAGTATAGTCATTGGCGGCGGTCTTGTGTTGATGCTTGCATTCGAGGGAGAGATTTGAAAAGAGAGGATGCTAGAAATGTCAGATTTATCGAACTTCCTGTCGTTGGCCTATATCTCCTTGTATACATTAATAGCGTTCTACGCGGGCTAAACGTCTACTCCCTTCGAGGCTGGCGGACTAAAGAAATGTAATAGAGGTCCTATCACTGTATCGATGGGTTGGGCTTTGGCGAGGTCTACCCGGACCTTAAATCTTTCCAAGGTTGTTTACAAAGAGACGTTATTCAGTCGTAATATAAAGCGTCAATTTAGTGACTTCGCCATCTACCTACTCTGTCATCTTGCCTATGCAAGTCTGTATAGATACTTATATATACCTCCCCCCGCCACATAGCTTTTATCACCAAATTATGATGGATAGTACCCTACTCGTTCGACCCCGTCCAGCTTGGTGATTGGCTCACCTGCTTGTTCCAGCCGTTCCAACTCCTCTCGGGCCATGTTTGCTTGTATCTATAAGAAAGGGTTATCACCAATCCTGTAAACAGTAAATATTGTTAAACCAACCTCTATACGCTTTGGAGTAACCAGCTCTCGTGACCCTGTCACCTTCCACTCAGGGATGCCAGTTGGCCTACCCAGATCCATTAGGGTCTTCTGCTCGAGAAGACTGTACTGGCCATCTGCACGGTTGAAATTGAAAGGCTCCTTGAGGGCAACAGGTGGGTTGAGAATGATGCGTACGTCGCGTCGTAAGTTCCGTGAAGCGGAGTGTAGCATAAATGGATGGAGAAGAAAAACATCTCCTATCTCGCCAGTAGCCTCGTGAAATGAATCATCGCTTGAGAGGTCTGGTGATGTAGCCCAATGCTTCCAGTAGCTATTTTCCTCGGTTTGGACATTCACAGCGTCGCGGGAGATGAGTGAAGGCCATGTCCCTTCGGGGTGATCGCACTGGAGTTTTCGCTGAGGTTAGTTGGAGAGTAAAAGAGTAATATAACGCAGCGAGTCGAAGGCCTACCAGATGTTTAGCCACCAAGCCAATCCCATCCGTGCAGATCACGGTTCCACCCCCTTTAGGCTTGATATCGCTGAATAGTGGAATAACCAAAAGCGCTTGCTCGGGACTGTCCAAAAAATGGATGAACCAGTCGCCGTCGTTGTGCCAGTCTCCTAATGATCGGAAGTCCAACGTATCCTGCGGAGTATATTCTGGTTTCCCCATATTCACAATCCATCCATCCTTCCAGTCTTTACACCAGTCGGCTACCCGATCCGCTCCACCGACCAAGTCGCAGATCGCATGCCAGGCTTTGGGAGCAAATTCCTCGACGTTGACTTTAGTATGGCCTGGCATATTAACCTTCTCCTTCGTCCAGGTTGATTTGTCGGTAGGTGAGACCCCAAGACGAGTCCAGACGGAAGAGGTAAAAGCCGCCGCTGCTTCGCGGGTGAAGCACTGAGGGACTTTTATGAAACCATGTTTGAGCCAGTGTTCCTTTTGTTCCTCAGTGAGTGCGAACTGATCTTGTGGTGTGGACATGGTGTTGCTATCTTGCTTGGTTAGATGAAGTGGGCCTCAGAAGAAGCATTGCCCTTTAAATGCCGTGGACACGGACATAAGACCAAACTAACCCCAGCTGAACATGCCGGCACTTCAGGCTGTTACGGGTATATGCCCACCATATTCCTACTTGAGATACGGAGATCTCTCCGTATTGACTTGATTAGGCACAACAATAGGCAGATTTGAAATAATACCCCGCTTCTCAGACTACCTTGAATAGTCTCTATCTCCAATGGCCACTTACAGTCGCACGATCAACACGAACTGCTGGGGATCACAGTAGAACTGAACGCAATCGATGCAACATGGGGCCCTAATCGTCATTGTTGTTGTTCTACTTTGCCGATTCCCCTCCTTTCAGACCTCTCCGTAAAGCCTAATTTGCTCCGATTTGATGCAATTGATGGGAAAGGGACCTGTCGTTCGAGAAACTGCCGGGTTGGCAAAACTTAGGTTATTTAGACGTGAAATATTTCCATAAACGAGTAGTATCGCCTATCATCAGACCAAATAAGGGAAGGAAAGGCATAATAAGGCAACGAGGTTCGGGAAAAGAGAAGGTAGGAAGGTAGGATGGAGAGGGAAAGGTAGAATAACTTATGTGTGTGTGGTTTTCGATCATGATGGATGGTGTCTGCTCCGGAGACGCACTCTCAAGACATCTTCCAGTAATGGATAAATTCTCTATAGTAACCTTCTCATCATTCGAAATGGGAAAAGAGCAAAATACTTACCTGAGCTTGATAACATCAGGTTCTATTGATCGAAATTGATATTTGACATGTCTCTTCATAAAAATCTGCTAGAATATAGCGTATTCGAGCCTATGTTAGCAGCTCGAAGATGTACAGGGGTCCCAATACAGGTACCTGCAGTTTGTATATAAACTACTAACAAAAATAAATCACTCCTCTCATATCCTCATTCCGTATAGTAAGACTTGGTCAAATAAATGTTTTTATTGTCATGCAAGTACTATGCAAGCAAAAATAAGGGAATCCACGGTCATCGTGAATCGAACCATACCAACGTCCTGGTCGAAAGATCGGTGGACATAACCGCTCCATATTCATATCAAATATCTCAACCAGCCAACGAACAATCAACGCCCAAATCGCTGCGTAATAGCATCACCAGAAGGAAGCTCAGATGAGACAGTCGGTGTCTGAGAAATGCGCGGAAGTCGAGTACGATGTTGAGGGGCGGGATCTGGACCTTTGCCTAGTCAGAAGCACGTTAGCCAACATGCCTTAAAGACTGTGTTTCAATACATACTATTTCGCCCATCCCAGTTCGGCCGATCAGGGGGCGGCATTGGGGCTTCCCGGGGTGTCTTCGTCCTTGCCCTTTTGGAACTACCAGTGCCGCTCCGTTGGTACCGATGAAGCTGCTCGACGCCATCTGGGTTGACGGGAAATGTGGGAGTCTTGGGGTGCCGTGTAACTGGGGCGGGAGGCAATGATGAGGTATTAGATAGAGGCATAGAGACTGGAGGAGGAGCATTGAGCGATGATAGTGCTTGGGAGACTGTGTCCGAGGCTGCGGTCTGCATTCGGGACTTCATGGCACGAGCTTTGAGGAGGTTGTAGAGGTTGGTCATTTGAGCGAGTTTGTTGTTCTTGTCACGGTACATATCATTCAGTTCTTGGTTTTTCTTTTGGAGGTCTTCTTGAGATGATTGCATGTCTGCAGTCCAGATGTTAGTCGGATGTCCAAGTAATAGTAGGCTCAATTAAACCGACCGGACAGCTTGTTCTGCAGTGACAGGATCTCCGTGTTGGCATTGTGGATGATCTTATCCATCTGCGTGTTCAGATTGGCGTACTTCTCCGTAAGCGTCTTCGCTCGGTACTCCTGGTAGAATCTGCTCTGGTCAGTCCTGGAGCTAGGTGATACTGAGGAAGTGAGACAGACATCTCTTGTGTGCTTTGATACGCCCAAAATGCAAGTGCGCGACCAGCACATTCCATGATTGTGTTCGGATCTAACCCACTCAACACGCTCGTCTTGTAGTCCTCCGTCGGATTCAAGATTGTCGAAACAGCGTCATCTGGATTGAGAAGGGCCGTCTGACACGCAGGACAGAGTCGATTGCTGGTGGTTGGACGGGAGAGCCCGAGGCTCTCTGCGCATCCATGACAGAATATGTGCCTGAAATCATCAGCCTTTGGCCTAAGCTGATCAAAGAGGAAGATACCTACGAGCAGGTTGTCACCACTGCTTTCTCTTTCAATTCTGCCCGACATTTGAGGGAATTGCATCTTAAAGAAAAATCCATGGTGTGGCTGGCGATGGGATGCGGTTGGAGAGAGCAAGAGGTGAAGGTCACGAGTTAGCTAGCCTTGAGATGCTATTGCTTTAGTCAACCTATGAAGGAAATCTTGTAATAAAAACAACAACCTGGACAGAGAGCATTTGCACATTTGGTATTTGTCTATTACATTGATTATTTTCATAAGATTTCCACAGTCTAGAAAAAGAACGTATTTCCCTGAGCATCGCGCCGTGTTGAAGTCATCTTCTCTTCAAACTCTTTCCCAGGCTCATACTCATGCCACAGACTGGCTGGGTAGATATGCTTGTTTTTCTCATACCACCGTCGATCTACGACCTTGGTCTCTGAGGAATCCTTGTCCGCACCCTCTAGCTGATCGTCACTAGGTCGGGACAGCGGATCATCAGTGGCTTTGTTGGAATCGGCAACCGGGGGTTTGCTGGAATAATCAAACAGCAAACCGCCAGCCCGAGAGAAACTGGGCACTCGATTGGCGATGAAGTAGTAAAACTCGTAATGCTACATGAATGTTAGATGGAAGACTTAACCAATGAAGATGCGGGTGAACTTACATGTGGAACAATAATATCGCCCTTGACAAGCATCAAATCGTCGACACTAACACGTGCCCACTCTCGGCGATTATCTTTCTTCGCTTTGGATGCACCGCTGGCACCACGTACGCCCATCTCAGCACCAACCTTCCGGCACCGATCTAAGAACAACCAAACATGGTCACCCTTCTTCACTTTGACAGCTCCAGCTGGTATACTCGTGCCATCATAGAAAACAAATGGAATGAGAATATCGGTATTCTTCACAGCCTCCTGCATGATCAAGAACTCCTTCCGGAGAGTGTCGCGAGCCAGCGCTTCAGCTTCCAAGGATGCCTTTGTCAAAGCTTTAGGTGGAGGGGGTGCATTCGGGTTTGCTTTCATCCGTGGCGTAGCACCATCCTCAGCGGGTGTTTTCGAACCTGACCGTGATACACTTGAGTCGCGCGGAGTTGCTGCTGATTCTTCCGCCTCGTCCTGGTCATCGCCAAAAGATAGCTTGCTTTTCGCAAGGGGCTTCTTTTTCTTCTTTTTCGGGGGACCGTCACTCCGGGGAGGCGTTGACCTGTTGCGCTGCGATCAGCTCAAATGAACGGAAATAAAAATCGAGACTCTTGGCTTACCCGTCAGTCACATCGCCTGTAGAGGGAGTTGCACTTCTTGAATTACCAGATGCCAGTATCCCCAGAGACTTGTCATGCGCCTCGCGCTCTTTTGCCTCGAGAACATCCGCGCGCCGCTTGCGAAAGTCGGAGAGATGAACGAGACCGACAGTTTGTTCCTTGAGCATCTCCTCCGCGGAGACGCTTTGGCCGGCGAAGGACCGAGGCGTAGATGTGTTACTCTCCTCTCCTTCTGCCATTTTGGAATTGTGAGATATTGAGCTTACACTTGACTACTGAGATGGGGGAATCGGTTTGCTCGGTGACGTCTGGTAGCACGTGACCTTGAATTTATAGTGTTTCAGGTTATTTTACAAAATCAGGTAATAAAAAGCATTCAGCCTTTCTTGATAGAAGTGAGTGAAATCTTTCATCTGAAAGTTGAGAGAACTCCATCTCACATTAGAATCCAAATTATTCCAATGCTTGAATGTGTCATGGTGTGTACATAGTCTCTTTCGTTGTAACTGAAACGGTCTCACGGCACGCTGCAAACAAGACAAACTCAGTTCCCATGCGCGCAACCTTCGATCTCGGTCCTCTTTGATACAACTTTCTGCAGCATTTACCCGTCGAATTGAAATTCAGAAACCATGGACGAAGAAGAAGACGACTTCTATGATCCCGTCGACGCGGTGCCGACAACACAATCGCTGAACCACACACAAAATGCAGCTCCAGGTCAACCGCAGGAGAGCAATTACATGGAAGAAGACGAGGAGGTAGAAGAGGAAGAAGAAGATGATGTACGCACCTTGCTGACGCCTGCCTGCCAAATTACTTGCTAATTCTATCTGCAGGATGACTTCAATATTATCACAGAAGCTCCCGAAGGCGCACCAGCTCCCGAACCGTGAGTTAGCTGCCATCGCACTCCCTGCACTCTTGCTGATCTTTCTAGCTCTCACCCGCGCCATGCAAGCTTACGACAAGAATCACAACGGCCGCCTTCCGCAGACTCGTCAGGTTTAGCAGCGTCCGTGACGCCATCCGCGACTCCTCAATACGAAACAGCGACTCCGGTTCCCGGACACCCAGCCGCGGCCGCAAGACCCTCCTCAGAAAAGCCAGGATCCGCCTATCCAGCCATTCACAGCTCCACCATCGACGTCAATGCAAACCCCATCCACCCTATGACCGGGAAGCCGATCATGTCCACAGACATGGATGCTGACTTCCCATCCGACGACAAGCCCTGGCGCCGACCCGGGTCAGATCTCTCCGACTACTTTAACTACGGATTCGATGAGTTCACATGGGCAGGATACTGTCTCAAGCAACAAGGCGTAAGACAAGAAGTCAGCAGTCAAAAGAAACAGATGGACGATATGCAGGCCTTCATGGGCATGGGAATGCCCCCAATGCCTGGAGCACCGGGCCCCGCTGCTCCAGCCAGCGCTGCGCCGCCTATGGCCGGTATGCCCGGTATGCCAGATATGAACCCAGATATGATGCAGGGCATGCTGGCCAGCATGATGTCCCAGGGCTTGGACCCGTCTAATATGGATCCCATGGCTTTCATGCAACACGCTCAGTCGATGATGCCCGGTGGCGGCCAGCCGGGTCAACCTGGCTTCGGGGGCCAACCCCAAGGTCAAGGATTTGCCCCAGGGGGTCAGGGTCAAATGGGCTACGGCGGATACGATCAACGAGGAGGTTACGGGGGCCGAGGACGTGGCCGAAGATGGTAGTTTGATATGGGATTCGTATCACTGTGATGTAGCTTTGGGTTCGCCCTCGGAATAATGGGATCTCACGGCGTTTCATGCATACAAAGGGAATAGCAATGACACTCAACAATTTACAATTTCAAGCTTCTTCCGGCAGATGTAGAGCTGTAGGTCGTGGACGAAGTGTACAACATCCAACATACATACCTAGACGGATAGCTATACCAGACATATCAATAGATAACCAAAATTGAAAATCTAAACCTAAAATATCATAAATATCCAGTTACATTATCCCCTAGAGAGAACGAAAGTCACAGGGGAAGCAGGGCTATTCGGAAAGAAGCTCATGGTTCGGTCTTGGCATTCTGGAAATTTCTCCAGTCCAGATCTTCTTCCCCCGGACCAGTTCCATCTTCTTCCCTTTCCATCCCCATCCTCAACTCACGATCCTCACAGGAATCCCCTTCACCTTCACAATGGTACGTGGTATATCCCGATTGATCCCACAACCCGAATATCCCTATTTCCTCAACTCCAGAGCGCGCTACTAGCACCTCCACGCCCAACTTTTTCTTCCTCCAGACCGAGCCCGAATACCCGAAAACCCGCGCCGCGCAATTCCAATTCAATTCGGTTGCACTCATTGAGAAACAATCATTAACTCAACTCCATTTCTAGTCTGTCCTCCGCAACATCAAGTCCCTCGCCCCCCTCCTGGACCGCGTCCTGGTCCAGCGCATCAAGCCCGAGGCCAAGACTGCCTCCGGTATCTTCCTCCCCGAGGCTGCCGTCAAGGAGCAGAACGAGGCCCAGGTCCTCGCCGTTGGCCCCGGTCTCCTTGACCGTGACGGCAAGCGTCTCCCCATGGGTGTCAACGCTGGTGACAAGGTCCTCATTCCTCAGGTATGTGGTTCAATTCCCTCCCATTTCCGCGTGGATGCGAATGCACGGAACAATATGTGCTAACGTGGCTCCGCTCAGTTCGGCGGTAACGCCATCAAGGTCGGCGACGAGGAGTACACCCTCTTCCGGGATCACGAGTATGTTTCTTTTCTCCCTTCGGTTCTCGGGAACAACAACTAACCACCCCACTAGTATCCTGGCCAAGATCAAGGAGTAAATTAGTCGTTAAGACAATATTCTTATACGATTTTGTTTCGCCGCCATCTAACCTCCCTCTGTCATGTCGACTCCGACTCTCGCTTCGCTGTAAAATCGCGATGGGGATATTGGACGACCTCTGATGTGTATCATATGCGACGTCACGTCCTCGACCTTTCTCAACGATCTCAAGTACACCGACCAAGAAAAAACCAAAAAAAATAATAGCGAATAGGGAGGCTCTCACTGTGTGATATTTGACATTTGGTTGGGTATCATGTCGGTTGTGGCTCCTATTTTGGCCTGTCTTTCTATTTTGCATGAGTTTTTGAAGCGCTGGATTGGCCTTGGGTCTTGCATGTCTTTGTCCACTGTACTTTTAAATTAAACTGCGGCTGACCTTCTCCTGGTGCTTATGCCGGGGTGGGTTAGTCGGTAATTGCAGACTTGATCATCTCCTCTCCATTTGTGGCATATCTTCCAGATTCTTCATTGGGTGCCATTGATACGCGTCTCTAGATGTCTTGAAAGTCCATTGCCAAATTCGCAGTATAGGTGAAATAATAATGGTTCTCATTATGAATACTGATTCTTGACACGCAACAGCTGATATCGCCCCCTACACATCTGCTAATAGTGAAAGCGCAGTTTCCCCAGACGAACTAATCGGGGCTAATCTGAGTACCATATACATCCTCGTCATCCTCATTCTGATCGGAGCTCGAGTGAACCGTTGATTCAATCACCTCCGATACCCTGTGCATAACCTCCTCGCCAACGAGAGATCCGTATTCCATATTCCGGAAAAAGGATCT
Source organism: Penicillium rubens (assembly GCF_028828025.1). NCBI lineage: Eukaryota > Fungi > Ascomycota > Eurotiomycetes > Eurotiales > Aspergillaceae > Penicillium > Penicillium rubens. The sequence goes on along the minus strand of NW_026890601.1, from coordinate 798,559 downwards.
CATACTCACAAACATATCAAAAGCTCTTGAGTCTGTGCTAGCATTGGCAACAGTCTCATGAGAGGGCAGTGGGACTGGATCTAATTTGAAATCAGTCGCTTGGTTGAAACCGCCCACACGAATGTCATCCAAAATGAGCCGCGCCGCGAAAGGATTAAGTCCCAGGTCGCGGAGAGCGACTTCATATTCTGACTCCCCTTCCGTGATGTTTTCAATCATTTCAGGGGGATACAAATCGTATCGAAGCCTTCCCATACCGAAACACCACAATACAATGTATAACGAGTGATTCGGGATCGGTACCAGTAATGCCGTGGCCAATCCCTCCTGGGCGTCACAAAACCCAGCGAGAGAGCTGATTTCCCTTACCAGACAGGCATTCGCGACTCTGCTGACGTCTGTTCTGTCAGGTTTGCAGATGAGAACTACCAGAAGCTCATATCGATGCATGAGGCGGAAAATCTTCTCCCGGAGCGGGGAGTTGATTCCCTGGATTCCATTGAGCCTTGCATCCCTTGGACCATGCCCGGGAAGATACCGCTGGGTCAGCTCATGAGGGGTTGTCAGAATAAGCCCACAGTCAGGTGCTAGAATGATTTCCGCATCACAGTGGTACCGGGGATCCGAGGAAGCGTCCCCATATTCCCTGTAGATCAATCTGGGTGGGTTTTCTGGCCAGCTCTCCATATCTCGCACGACCGACGGGTGAGTTGTTAGGAGGGTGGTAGACAAGAAGAACATTGGTGGGGGATTGAATGCTGACTGGGTCACCTTTTCCTGCATGGCGAAGGCAGGGCTCGGCGACGGAGAAAAGCCCGAGGGCTTCTCATCAGGGTCTGAGGAACTGTCGCCCACAAGGGAAGGGACATCAGAGAACTCGCCTTGTCCACTTCTTGTGGATTCTGATAAGGAAAGCGATGATGGATCATGCGACGAGCTAACATATCCTCCATCACTACCTCTAGTTTGCATAAACAGCGATAGAGATCCGAGGCCACCAGACACTGCTTTGGAGGATTTCGGGGTCTCTGTACAATCTATGGAAGCAAAAGTATGTGGAGGCTTGGAATGGTTCATTATCAATCCAGCGTGATGTGAATTGTAGCCCAATTTCGCGCCAAACAGCTCCTGCTGAGCGATGCAAGAGTCTCTCTTGTCCATGGACGAGGATGGTTGCGTGGTCATAGTATTCAGGTTTTGCTCGTAAGGAGTTTTGATGGTAACATGGTTATCGTTTTCATTCTGCGGATCTCGTGCTAGCTGAGTGATATCTCGATCGTTCTCTGGCCGAGTTATCGACGAATTCGAACATCCCTTTGTCACAAACATGCCTTCGTGAAGCGTACTGATAGAAGTGGTCACGATTCCCTTCTGTTCACCAGGTGTTCCTGTATCCCCCATGAGCTCCAAAAGAGCCTTCGTCCCTTTCTTTCCTTTCAAGTCTCTGCGTGCTTGCGCTTCCTGGCAGTCAGCCCTGCCAACGGAGAACCCTTTTTCTTTGGTCAGATGAGGAGAAACAATGGGGAAGTTGGGTTGCGATTTGGTATGTGGACTGACATCGAAGAATGGAGGTGTGAATGGGGCGTTATCAAAATCAAATGCACTGAATTCACTTTCGGTGGCACGCTTGTCTTGGTTAGCTAGCCTTGTATCAATAAATATCTGTTGAGTACTCACCTCAGAAGCCAGTGCGGTTGGGGCGTAAGCCTCGGCCTCCAGGTCTTGAAAAGAGGAGGTTGGGTCAGGGTCAGGGTCAGACTCAATACTGACAAACTGATGGACGGTCCCAGATTCGTCCACGATGGGGTAAAAAGCGTCTCCTGCAAGATGGGATGTCGTGGGAATATTCGAGAACTGGACAGGAATATTGCCAGGCGTGGTAGAACCGTCACCACTGGTTGACTGGGACATTCCCGAATTGTATTGTTCAAAGACATCCCGCGTGTTAATAGGAACTACGGGGACATCAGGACCACTAGGAACAACCAGGCGAACTGAAGGGGCTGGCGAAGAGGGAGCCGGACTCTGAGCGAAGGTGGAGTGAAACTCGGACGACGTGACAATCCTCTCATCCTCAGCTGTGAGGAGAAATGTCTCGCCTTTGGAGTCAGATGTTGTCACTTCAGGCAAAATGCCACGCCAGGTGTTTCTCTCCACGAAATCGAGCTGAAGACATCCGCTCAGCACCTCCATATCCCCAGGCTGGGTTTCGAGCTTCTCCATCATGAGATCGGTGCAGAACTGTCTGTCGATTTCTTTGAGGCGTTCTCCTGGATGTTCGGGTCCGAGACCCTCAACAGGGGGAATGGGGGTTTTTGGCTCGCAAATGTCGTCTGCGTAATTAAGCGGACAATATCGGGTGGAATCCTCTGCAACATTGTAGAACCTGGCGTACTCAAGCAGACTTGGCGAGTTAGGAGCCATTTTGACACGAGGGAGAGAGGCGAGGAGGAGAAGAGAGTGAGTGGTGACGAGAGAAGTTTTGTTTACGAGAAAGCAGTGGGAGTGCAGGTGGGTGGTGAATTGGGGGAAGGTGCGAGAGACAAACACAGTCCCCAATTAGGCAGGAACGCGCTTGGGAGCCAACACAGCCTCAGGAGAGATACTTGTCTGAACAGCTCATATAATGATTATAAAAGAACGTTGGAATAATTATATTTCGCTAGTTGTGATATGTCGCTAATCGCCGAGAGAAAGAATCACCATGAACCTTTTTGCAGCCAACCTAGTCGTTATAGTTTGACTGGCGAGACCCATCCTTGTTGACTGTTGGCAGTCCATACAAGGCATTCAATTCATCTTCCTGAGATTTTCCCGACTCTTCAAGCACGGGCTTCTCAGCATGGACCGCAACACGCACAGCATGACGACGGTGGGGCGTAAAGCCGTAAGAAGCACTGTGGTTAGTGGACCGGTTATCCCAGATCGCGACGTCCTCCTCACCCCATGAAAAGCGGGCATGCATCTCCTGAGTCGTGGCGATTACATCAGTAAGGAACCGGATGATGGCGTCACTTTCTGCTGCCGGGATACCGACGATCTTCTTCACGAAGCCAGGGTTGAAGAAAAGTCCGTTCCAGCCGGTGACTGGGTTCGTCCGAATAAGTGGATGTTCAGTAGTGACAGGGTCCCGACGCACTGGCCGGCCTAGTGCCCGGGAGTCGTTGGCTTGCATGTCGGCTGAGTGAAGAGCTGTGAGGCCCTTGAGGTAGTTTTGCATGTGCGAGGAGAGTATATCGTAGGCAGCGTATTGCGAGGACCAAAGGGTGTCGCCACCGCCTCCTCGGGGTGGCCCAGAGAGAAGCTTGAGTGATGTGTAGGATGGTGGTTGGATTTCGTAAGTCACGTCTGAGTGCCATAAGAAACTGGGCGTGAAGAGAGCACGGTTGTCACCGGAGTTGTCGCCAGTGTAGACGACATGGACGTCCTCTAGACCTGGCTTTCTGGGAACAGACGTGGTGGCGTGCTATACTTTGTTAGTATGTATACTCATATAAACAAGCTCGAGTCAGATATCTTACCCTGTGCAGCTTGCCCCAATATTGGCCCAATTGGCGTTGAGACTCGATATCGAAGTTCTTCTGGGAGCGGAAGAAGACAACGCCTCGGTATGCAATCAACCGAGCCAGGTCATCCCGCTGTGCATCATCAAGCTTTGAGAGATCAACCCCATGGATTTCAGTTCCGATCTTAGGATTGAGATCAAAGACGGCTGTGGCATCCCTCAGAAGGTTGCGGAACCTGGAGTCTCCTCGCAGCCCCTTGTCCTGGTAGGGAGTGTATTCAAGCGGGGACCAATGGATATCCGGAAATGAGGGCAAGAAGTCTTCGTATGCATAGTTGTCGTGTTTAGTGACTGGGGTCCGGCCGGGCTGATAGCCAAATTTGTTGTCACCAGCGAGGTCCTCCGCAAGGACGGGAACGGTAAACTTGGTTGTAGTTGGGGCCACAGTCACCACGGGCTCTTCTAATGATGGTGCCATCTCTAATTGAAGTTATGATGTAAAACAAATGCAAGAGATGAAATGTGAAAGGATGTAACAAGGTGAGGTTAAAGGTTGACGTGAAAGTATAAAACTAAAATTGGATAGATGGAAGAACAACCTAGGTACTTTATATAGATACAAGCTTAGTACCAAGTGAGTCAACCCCAGATAACGCCATTCTGGAATGATCATGGATCTCACATGCCCCGGAGTTCACGGAGATGGCGCAATTTCCCAGATTAAGCACCTCAGGCGAATGCAATGGAGAAACTGGACAGGAAATAACTTGTTCTGAGTGGATATTGCATTCAAGGAGAGACCCGCTCTCCTCCCCCTGGAATATTCAAGGTGATCACGCAATTTTGCTGACGTTGATGGCGGGATTTGCCATCTTCATCGAATGAACATAGGAAACAGCTGCTCAATCGATATAATAGCTCTCACCGCTGTTTCAGATGTGGTATCTCTAGGTCAAGGACTTTGAACGCGTGTTCACTAGGGATAGAAGTGTTGACGTTGATGTACAACATGCAGTAGAGTTGAGGTTGAGATTAGGAATGGCGCTAAGGGGGCGATCACGCAAGAGTGGCGGGCTTTTGCGACGGGTTACTCATCAGCCTCTTGCCCCGGGGTCCAGTGGGCACATACCTAGGTAGAGCCGCATGCAGCATAGCAATTGTTACTACCATATACTGAGTATGTTCTTCAATGTAAAGCTTGTATACATTGGACTGGCTCAAGGAATTTGACTTTACAATGATCTAAACCTAGATGGTCTACGTAGTAACTAGCTTGTGTTCTTATCTTACGATGTATGGCTACATTCGGTCTACAATTAGGGCTCGGATTAATGACAGTTCGGAGTTAACAGATAAACTGCTTGATGTCATGTTTCGCATGCTGAAGATCAGCTCCCATAAAAATACAGACAAAACTCGCTGAATCCTCCTATCTATCCCAGATGAAGCCGGCCATCGCCAAGCGATTGCTGCCCAATAGACAAATCTTGTACTTGCTCCGATACATTGCTCAGACGAGTGGCTACACCCATGATGCCAGCCTCAACATCTGAGAGAACACCGGAAAGTTCGCTGATGGTGGACCGAGGAGTCCCCGCAGCTCCCTCACGAGACTTGGAACTCACAAAGTCGCTAATCTGGCGGTTGAGCGTAGCTTCGACACCGTGAAGATGGTCTTCGATTTCTTTGAGGTTGCCGGTATATCTTGTAAGAACGCCTTTCATCTCCTTCGAGCGATGAGAGAAGTAATCGACCAGGTTGACGGGGACCCCATTGACGTCAGTAGATGCGTCACCCTCAACACCGTCAGGAAGAGCAAGTGTGTTTTTGCGACTCGAGCGCATAGATCGCTCCGGAATCTGTTGATCCTGCACAGACCACCACCCACCGCCAGTTGACTGGTATTGTAGAGGAAGCTTCAGCGTATCAATGGCTCGGAAAGCAACTTGGGCCTCGGCCGCATCTCGTGTAACAAGGCTGCGCAGCCCATCAATATCACTGGCATCATTCTCAAGTGCGTGTTGCATGGTTTCCAGTTTGCCTTGTACAAATTCCACATCGTTAGGAATTGTAGCACCCTGCTTCTCGATGGTCGGCAGCAGATCCCCGACTTCATGGCACATCTTCATCTGGTTGAGGATGTGCTTGTCGATGGCCTCAATTTGGCTACGAATCTCATCCGCACAGCTCTCGAATTTTGTGGTTGGCAGGAGATTGCTCACGTCAACTTTCACGCCGGGAATCACCGTGCTGGTAGCGGTGCTCTGCTGTAATGGTTGTGTGGTCTGTGCCGGGGCTGGTTGGCCGAAGAGAGAGAGGGTAGGCTTTTGAGGTTGTTGTTGTTGTTGGGTTGTGCTCTGGCCGCCACCACTGGGGATTATTAGAATATAAGCTATGAGACGGGACGAGCACAAGGACAGTCACTTACAACAAGCCTCCTGTAGTTCCTCCTGTTGCTCCCCCAGTGCCAGCACCGGCAGCCCCGAGTCCACCGAGTCCACCAAAGGCTGGCTTTGCTTGGGTTTGAGCTGTAGACGCACCGCCGCCGAAAAGTCCACCGCCCGTTGTTCCTTGAGTCGTGCCGGTGCCAGCGCCAGCAGTTGACCCGCCGAACAGACTACTTGTCCCAGAGGGTTGTGTCGTGGTATTTGCGCCTCCGAAAAGGCTGCTGCCGGTCGCACCGCTCTGCTGTTGGCCTCCGAACATGTTGGATCCGGTCGGTTGTGCTTGTGTTGTGGTTCCTGTGGCCGGGGCTCCGAACAAGCCTCCTGCTGGCTTAGGTGCTGTCGAGCTTGCAGCGTTGCCAAAGAGACTGCCGGTATTAGTTGCGCTGGTGGTGGCTGTGGATGTGGCCGTGTTGCCGCCGCTGTTGATGGGAGAATGCGGTTAGCTCTTTTTTCTGCCTGAAATCACCGTGACCCCAGCTTCCGCTCTGGGACTAACAAGGATTGGGAGAGGAAGCGAGTCGAATCAGAGCAAGGGTCAAGCGATAGGTCTGATAGGTGTAATCAGAGAAAGATGGATGGGAGCACTAACAACAAAGAGCTGGTGGAGTTTGTGTTGAGAGAAAGTCCACCTGTGGTAGGTGCTGCTGCCTTGGGAGCAAACATGATTGGGAATGTGACAATAGACTTCAAATGCTTGAATGAAAATGGAACCGATCAATGGGCCCCGTTCAATAGAAACAAAGCTGCGCAAATGCGATTTGCGGAATGCGCGAAGCTTCTCGGTACTTTGTTTATCCGTTCCGATATTTTTTTCCCCTAGCTTGGAAAGGCGGTCTACTCAATTCTATACTTCATTTGTATGCCCAGGTGGCTTTTGTTCGTTACTTATATGTACAGTGGGACCTCCGAAGCATTGGGCTAAACTCTTGTACCCAGATATACCCTCCAAATTTTACCGGTTCTGCCAGTTTAAACTCTTAATATAGTTAGCGTGTAGGCATGTGATCCAGCACTAACGGTTAGCAGTCAAAGGTATTTATCTAAGGAGACTGTTAAAAAATGACCACTAAGAAGACACACAAAAGGGCTACCTGAGAAGACCATTAAGAGGACTGCGGCCGCATAAGCGGTCGACTATACCTAGTATTCTTATACATAGCAGCATGTTTAAGGGAGGCGGTACACAGAGCGGTATATCTACCTAGGTACAAAGGTTTATGTTAGTTAGTTATGATAGACAGGAAAATGCTAGCTAGTCTCACCCAGTCAGAGAATCCGTCTGTCTTCCTTCTCTCTCTCTCCCTCTGGCCTCTGCCAGATCAAGTGTCCGCGTCGTCTACGCTATAACTATATTATCTATACTACACGTTTCTACCCTTGGACCCCTTTCTATCCTTTACTGCCTTCCAAGGTTCGTATATATATTATATAATATTTCGTGCTAATTACCTAGGTATTCCTCTTCGTTTTATATTCGTCTATTCTTTGCTACCTATACCTCCTTCTCGCTGTCGTGCATTAGTGAGATGGAATCCCTGTGATTGCCGATACATGTGTGTAGCTCGCTTGTCCTCAATGCCTGACTTGACCTATTCATTGTCCTTTCGATTCCTGTCTTATTCAGAACTTTGAAGGCAAATGGGCCATTGATTAAATTAGCCGCATCTAAACTTGGAAAATTGTTATGTATGCATGTGGGCCCACATGTGGGTCCAGGCATAGATAGTTGTGGGAGCTCGCTTCCCTTCCTCCTAATACAACTCTCTCCTCTCTGCTTTCTTGGCCCTACACAGTAGCGTCCAACAAAACTCTCTAGCGAAGACAGTTGTCCAGTCTCACTGACAGTGCTTGTCGTTATGGCTGAAGAAAACGCCAAAGCGTGGACGCCAGTATGCGTGGCATCAAGCGGACGACAAAGTGCCAGACCAATCGATCCAACACGATCACGACTCGCATCAAGTCCATTATCAACAGTCCAAAGTGAGCCTGGGGCAACCTCTGATAATGAATCCATCGATCAAGATACCGACCTCGGCTATTTCAAGAGTGCAGAATGGTAAGACTCTAGGAGAGCGATCCGTGATCAATCTTTACTAACCTGATGGTGTACAGGACTCCAGACGGAACGACTCTTCTCACAGATTCAGCAGATCATTCGATCAGAACATGGATCCTGTAAGTTGTCCAGTCATCCCTGCTGTTGATTCTTTCACTCACGCAGGCAGGCCACCGGATCTACTGGAGGACAAGCCCATCCACCAAATATCCCCGTACTCAACTCTGCCCTCAGCGGAGCCAACATATGCTACCGCAATTTATCCCTTCTATGACCTTCAAGACCCATCCTCTACCCTATTTCTCTCATCTGTCCGTGATCATCCAATTCGGCTATCATCAGCCCTGGCTCCTACATCAGTGGCGAGCTACTCCCTAGTAAATCCAATGACGGAAGCATTCATAACACCGCATTCGATGATCTATCCATCCACGATGGGCGGGACCCACTTCCTCACAGGCTCAGATAGCCTCATCTGTCTCTTCGATGTGTCCCGAACAGGCCCACAAGGACCTATATCCTCAATGCCGACCATCCCCAGCAAACGCAAGCAGATTGTCGGCGGTGGTATCGGAATGAAGGGCATTGTTTCAGCCCTGGCTCTGAACCCCAGCGGGGACGGTATCCTTGCTGCAGGCACTTTCACCAGACACGTTGGACTGTACAGCTCAAATGGCTCGGGTGAGCTCCTTGGGACGTTCAGCGTGGCAAAAACAAGTGCAAACCGTGATATTGGCGGTCGTGGAGTTACACAGCTTGTCTGGAGCCCTTGTGGCAGATATCTGTATGTCGTCGAGCGTAAAAGTGACGGAATTTTGGTTTATGATGTTCGGGTCACGGGGCAACTGCTTGGACACTTGCGCGGGCGCAAGGCTTACACGAATCAACGCATGAAAGTTGATGTTGTTCCATCTGGTCCTGATGGCTCTCATGAGATTTGGGCTGGCGGTACCGATGGGTTTATGAGGGTTTGGAGAAGTCCGGAGCACTGTGCAGGTGGGAAGGACCCCGACTGGGAGTTTAAGGTGCATGATGGTGAGTTTCTTGACAATCGCCAGGATGCTCTGTGCTGATATATGACAGATGCCGTGACGAGTACAATGTTTCACCCCATGGGAAGTGTTGCTGCAACATGCTCTGGGCAGCGACATTTTGTTTCAGATGATCCCCCTGACGAGGAAGTTTCAGCAAAGAACACTAAGCAGACCGATATCAGCCTCAAGGTCTGGTCAATGCCATTTCTGTTGTCAGAAACCGAGAAAAACCATGACTTAGATTCTGTATCTTGAGCAGTAGGTCTTATTGGCCCGTTTCCTTGGTATGGGAATGAGACCGGGTGCCAATTGAACAAATCGTCCAATGGAGAACTGGGGTACACCCTGGAAGGCAGAGATAAATATAAGGAAAGATCCCTACAAGGGCTACCGCGGTTGTCTCGAACATTCTCCCCGTCACATCAAAGGCTTCGTCAAAGCCAGAGTCTCAGGTGAGACTGTCGTAGAATGAGTGCGGCCTCCTGACAGTCAAAACCGAAATGTCTTGGAAGGCAGTAGTAAAGGATTGAATCAATATACACCTGTTGAACTGACGAGCATTCATTTTATCCAACCCGCAGACTTGTACAGAGAAGCGTTGTAGGTATTCAGAAATCTGAAGGCCATTAAGTTACTGCGTGAATATGTATTATCTCCTATCTAGACGCTCTACTCGCTCACATGTAACGTGTATTAACATCTAAAACCAACCTTGGAAATGTCGATGCCATGTGCTGACTCAGAAACCAGAGCAAGTCTTCAGGGGATGCGAATGCCATACTTCGCATACGGGAAGTCTTCCAAAGTGGAATAGAGCTGACCAAACCCATCACCGATCTTGCCAGGCGTTCCAGAACCCTGGAGACGCGGAGCCTGGAGCTCCTCTGCCTCTTTCTCAGCATCTGTCTTCTCCTCGTCCTTATGCGCACCCGTGGCTCCAGCGAGCACCTCTTCCTCCCGGCCTTTGAAGGCTCCAAGGAGACCCGGGTGAGGGCACCAGGCAACCTGCATGCCGGCACGACGACCAGCCTCGACACCCGGAACCGCATCTTCAAAGACGAGACACTCCTCTGGCTTGATCTCCGTCTTCCCCTTGTTGCGTAGCTCAATGTTGATGGTCTCCAAAGCAAGCAGGTAGATATCGGGAAGAGGTTTGCCTCGGCCCTTGCCGATACGCGGATCATCACCAAGAACCTTGTTGGGTTCGGGGAATACCGAGAATAGCTCGGTTAGATGATCGGTCTTTAATTTGTAGTTCGCGCTGTGCGATGATGTTGCTAGTGCGATGTACACAGGCTCGTCGGTTGACTGCGTCGACACAAGGTTGGCCAAAAGAGCCGGCACACCGGGGAGCGGCTTCGACTGTGGGAAGTAGTGTCGCTGGAGAACCGATTGCTCCTCCTTCAGCTGCTCAGCGCTGATGGGGAGCTGGGCGAAGTCGTTGAAAATCTTGCCGGCCTAAAAATAGCGTTAGTACGCAGATACAGAACGATATATAGTGTGAGACGAACCTCCGGCTGGGGCCTACCCTGCAGCTGCGCCTTAATTGACCAGGGAAGAATGGGTTTGCCGTACTTCTGGAGAATTTCATTCGTGATTATGGAGTACAAATCCTCTGAGTCAATCAACAAGCCGTCCATGTCAAAGAGACATGCTCGGATGCGGGGAAGGCTGTCGACCGAGTCAATTCATGTTCAAGTGCGACCATGATCCAAGACCATATTATACTCACTCATTAGTGGAACCCATGGCTGTATGGTCTATGTACCGGTGTCAGAGTGGGATATTGACAAGGCGTTTGATAAGACGCGGGGAATAAACGTTATCAGTCCTATCAGTCCCGTGATTGAACCCTTGGCAACATCTGATGTTCTCAGCCGACGACGACCTGCTCACAAAATGAGCAATTCTTCTAATGTGCCCGAACGCGACGGGAAATTTGCTCCCATCGATGCCGATGACAGTGGCGACGAGGAGGTCTTCCACGATGCCCACTTTCCCGCCGAGGAAGAAGCCGTGAGTCGTAACGGTGTGCAAACTCACGACTGGAGCCGCATGCTGACATCTTCCTTGCGATAGCAACTCCTGAAGGAATCCCACGAAATCAAATCCGAGGCAAATCAGCTGTTTATCGCGAAAAGCTATGACCAAGCCATCTCCTGCTACGATCGAGCCCTCGCTTCCTGTCCGAGCTATCTCGACTACGATGTCGCCATAATCCACAGTAATATCGCCGCTTGCCATCTGAAATTAGAAGATTGGAAGGCCGCCGTGGACTCTGCAACTGTCTCGATCGAACGTCTAAGCAAGATTATCCCGCCGACCGCACAGGACAAAGGCGACGAGTCGAAGGGGAAACAAATCCCAGAATCCAAAGAACACACAGATGCAGTGGTTGAACTATCCGGAGACGACGAAGAAGCTGAGCTAAAGGAACTACAAAGATTGCAAGAACAGGATGAACAGAGGAGCAAGGTGATGCGACTTCGAGGCAAAGTACTCATGAGACGCGCAAAGGCGAAGACCGAAATCGGTGGCTGGGGTAGTCTGCAAGGTGCTGCAGAGGACTACCAGGCTCTTGCTGGGATTGAAAACCTCCCGGCAGATGATAAAAGGGTTGTCCAACGGGCATTGCGGGAACTGCCTGAGCGTATCAAGCAGGCGCGGGAGAAGGAGATGGGTGATATGATGGGCAAGCTGAAGGAAGTGAGTACCTTTTCTCTGAGAATGTCCAACTCAGCTTGACAGAGCAATACTGATATCGAGTAGCTCGGCAATGGAATCTTGAGCCCATTTGGTCTGTCGACGGACAACTTCAAGTTTGTCCAGGACCCGAAGACAGGTGGCTATAACATGAACTTCCAATCTTGATCAGATGTGGTCGGGCAGGCACGATGGTGTAATCTATTCTTTGTACTTTGGGACATCAGAGCCCTGAGACTGATTTGTTTCTCAGCATCATATGCATATCTGGCAGAAAGCCATGAAGGCGTTCTGACTTTTGCGCACTTTTTGTTTCATTTTAACAACACAGCTATTTTTGATAGTTAAACAGCTCCAGTCCCTTAAATGTAGGACATGCATGTCATGTCCAAGAGTCCCTACTTCTATCGACCAGTCTCCTTTGAAGCCACCACCTTAGATACATATAGTTCTTCCAATCATACACAGAATTTGCCAGTGTAAAAGGGTCGGATCTAATGATTAGCTGGATTGTATTCTTTCACTGCAAAGTGACGACATTTCCCCATTTGATTTGTATATCATTTTATGAATCATGAAACATGTCTAGCGAGCTCTTTGTAGAATATTAATCATAGAAGCGTGGTTGCCTTTCATACCAGGCAAGACTAAAATATAGTTACCAATATGCAGTTAAGCGCTGCATGCCACGGCGAACCCCCACCCATTCGATCTTAAAAGCCCAGCTTTCGCACCGAAATATTCTTCCATACAACACATCCTACATCACTAACCATGCCTCTCAAAGTCTTCACCACTGAGTCGATCGGTGCGAAGAGAAACCACATTGCCATCTACATCGAAACCGATCCAAGCGAAGACAGGGGCTGGCTACACCATGTCACCGGAACAATCCTGAACGGTATGGATTACACACCCAGGCAAACACCCAACCCGGAGATGCTGCCAGAACATGTGCCAGACTCGAAGAAGCAGATCGGGACCATTGAGGAGGAGGATCTGGAGAGGTTCCGGGAGGAATGCTGTCTAGCAGTTCTTCCCCCGCGGGCCCAGGTCACGCTCAAGGGAACCCGACTGTATCCTGATACCCCGCTCTACCGCTGCACGGAGTGGCTGAAGGATGTTGAGGAGATGGCTATTAGAAAGGGGATCATTAAGCCTCTGTGAGGGTTAGTTATTTCTTTGTTTTGTGCTTCTAAAGGATTGCATGATACTAACATAACAAGTAGTCTTGTGGTGCTGTACACGCCATATCATTAGCTCTACAGTTAGGACTCCTCTGTTGGTCTCTAGATAGCATTTAAATCAATTGTTCTTTTCTATACTTTTCTGTGTTGTTCTGCCATTCTTCAGCACATTAGATGGGCAACATAATAGCGCTGTACAATGTATGAGGGATATTGAAATGGTAGGATTCTTTGAGGTATGTGATTGAAGCTAAGACATTGTCTAGGAGGTATTTCTCTACAAGAAACAGGTTTCTTTCTCTTTCAATCCCCCTTTGATTTCTCTTCTAATCTTGTAGCAGAATTGTGGTCCGCGAAACCCGACATGTATGTCTGAGAACCATCACTTCTTTCATAGCTGAAGCTATACCAGGCTACAAAATCCCATCAACTTTTCCCCTGCAATCAACTCATACTTGAAAGAAGTCCACCCAACAAAGATCACAGTCATCCACAACTGTCCACCATGCCATTCAACGTCTATGACATCGGGGAGGATGGATGCGTGGACTATGTATTTTACATTGACCTCAATACAGTCACCAAGGAAGGGGAGGCAGAGAGTACCGGCTGGACGCACTCCTTCGACAGCGACCAAAAAACCGGCAATCAGTACACAGCTCGGCTCAACAGGACTCTCAGATCCTACCCCATTGGAAAGGTGACCGCGACAATCGAGGAAGCAGATTTGCCGAAGTTCCATGAACTATGCTTTGCAGCAATTGGCCCACTGCCGGCAAAAGAGTCTCCAGGCCGCCCGGGCCTTCGCACCATGGTGCCTTCGCCATGGAGGCAATCCCCATGGGAGTGATGGCGATTGGTTCGCGACAGCTCCTTTGAAAAGGGGGTATTCAAGCCCCATCCCGACACCGATCCCAAGGCCCCGGTGAGGGCGCTGAGATGCTTTGCAGACTCTCGATTCGGTTAGAAATGTACTAGAAGACACCAGCTGGCGCAATTCAAGACTTTTTTGGCGATCGCAAATCTGTCATCCCTTGATAGACTCCATTGTAACCCTTGACCTCCTCGCTCATCTGGTGGAATACGAATTGAGCCAGACGCGCCGCAGGATACAGGCGTAGCCCCGTAGGATTGACGACCTGCATTAATGCGCCGACAGCCCCCTCATACCCGCTGTCCATAACACCGGCATGTATTGTCACGCCGGACCTAAATAATGAGCTGCGCACAAAAACCTCGCCCATCACGTCTAGAGGAACGGAGACGGTCTCGTTGAATTCTACAAGGTAAGAACCCTGCGCGAGATCTAGATATGGGGTGTTTTCTTTTGATGCGGGAAAATGTATCTCCTCAGTGGAGGCCGGCTGCCGAAGCTGGTTGTCTAAATCGATTATTCCGGGCGAGGTCCATTTGAGAATACGCTTCAGTGTGAGGTCTACACCACAGGGCTGGGCCTGCAGCGTGGGGTATTTGACGTTGCGGATGATGGACCGGGTGATGAGAGAGTGCCCTGGAAATATCATGTTTAATAGATGTTAGGATCGGTCTGATGTCCTATAATCTCTGTTTCTGTACATGTTGAAGTGTCTGTCAATGTTGTGATGGGATAGGGGGCGAAGACAAACAAAGCAAACAGACAGGGCTGCATCCGACGATACATATGGTCGCAAGTTTGAATATAGGGCCCGACATGTATACCGCTGCAGCATACAGTCGGATGTCTCAATGTGATGATCTTTTGGCCAAGTGCCCAGGTGCCCAGGTGCCCAGGTGCTAAAATGGTCTTATGTAATATCTTAGGTGCAGCAGCCTAAGTTAGCGTGCCCAGGTGAGAATTACATGCACGCTGCTTACTTCCTCAGGTACACAATTCCAAACCCACCTACCTAGGTAAGTCTACGAGAACCCGAAATGATCCAGACAAATCAAGCCGAGGAAGTCCAAGGGCCGAAGGCATCTCCAGCGAGACCAAGATTAAGCTACGACCAATCAGAACACAACGCGGGGACGGATTGCGGGGCACCCTTCCGTACCGAACACGTAAGGAGCTCTCAATGCCGAGGTTGGCTTCCGAGAGTACGAAGTGTATATGACTACGTTCTACTACTATTTAACGCCATTTCTGGTTTGACTCAACGTCTATTTGGAGTCAAGCTCAGTGCCATTGATATACGCAAAATGCCAACAATTTACCGCTCACCATATCCAGATCTGGATATCCAATCTGTTGATTTGGTCTCTTATCTGTTCTCCAATCCTTTCAACACGCCCCTGGACCGGCCTATGTACATCAATGCCATCTCAGGAGAGCAATATACTTTTGGAGATGTGGTGCAACGTACACGCTCTCTGTCCAACGGGCTTCGGCAAAGTATAGGCCTTAAGCCTAACGATGTTGTGGCATTATTCAGTCCCAACACAATCGATTACCCTGTGGTATGCCATGCAATTGTCGGCTCGAGAGCAATCGTTGCACCGACCAGTGCAGCTTTGACAGCACTTGAGCTTAACGCTCAGCTCAAGACCAGCGGGGCCAGATTCATCGTCGTCCATTCAACTCTGCTGGAGACTGCTCAAAAGGCAGCCAAGGGGACATCTGTCGAGAAAGTCCTCCTGATAGATGGCCAAACACCAGTCAATGGTCAACCTACATGCAATTATCTCGCCAATACATTTGCCCCCGATGATCTCCTCACTGTCGATCCGGCCGAGGCAGATCGCCAACCGACATTCATCTGCTTTTCATCTGGAACATCAGGTGCAGCAAAGGGTGTCATCACAACTCATCAGAACATCACCTCGAACCTCCAGCAATGGCGCCAACACATGTTAGAATCTGGTCTTCCCTCTCAGCGACCAAGAAGACAATCCGCCATTGCATTCCTGCCATTCAGCCACATCTATGGCCTAAACTTGTTCATGTGCCAATGCTTGATATGGGGTACAACAGTGGTCGTAATGCCCAGATTCGACCTTGATTTATACCTCAGTTGCATCCAGAAATACCGACCAGACGAGTTGGCACTGGTGCCGCCCATTGCCCTGATGTTGGTTAAAGACCCACGAGTCTCCAAATACGATCTAAGCAGCGTGCGCAAGATCATGTCTGCCGCCGCACCCCTTACTATTGAATTATCCTCCGCCCTCGAAGCCAAGTTCACGGAGATCTGCAAGACAGAGGTATTCTGTACCCAGTCATGGGGTCTGACAGAGACCTCACCAATGGCAACAGCCGTCCCGAATGACCGCATGGACAAGCGGAACACGGGCGTGGGCTGTATCGCGCCGAACATGCAGCTCCGCTTTGTGGATCCCGAATCTATGAAAGACGCAGCCGTCAAACCTGACGGGTCCACTGAGCCTGCGGAGATCTGGTGTCGTGGTCCGAACGTGGTGATGGGGTATTACAACAATGAGAAAGCGACGAAGGAAGCTTTCCACGTGGACGAAGATGGAACGAGGTGGTTCCGAACGGGTGATATCGGCACCATCGATGGAGATGGGTACGTCACCATCCAGGATCGGATCAAGGAGATGATCAAGTACAAGGGACTGCAGGTCATTCCTAGCGAGTTGGAGGGAAAGCTGGTCGACCACCCTGACGTGGAGGATGCGGCTGTAACTGGAATGTGGGTGGATGACATGGCTACTGAGCTGCCAGTTGGGTTTGTGGTTTTGAGTCCGCAGGCTAAAGACAGGGATCAGAAGGCTGTCCTTGATGGAATCCACGCGTGGCTGAATGAGCGCATTGCTAACCATAAGCGTCTGCGTGGGGGAATCCATGTCTTGTCGCAGATTCCTAAGTCGCCGAGTGGGAAGATTCTGCGTAGACAGCTGAGGGATTTGCTGAAGAGTCAAGCGCCTAAAGCTCGTCTGTGATTGATCGCTAAGTATCCTGTCAATAGCCTGTGCCTGTATAGATCGTGAAGTAGCAATCCCAACCGTTCAATTAGAAACTCTGGCTTACTTCTACGTATTTCAAATATCGTGTCACTTGACATAGATGTATACATGCTACATCCTACATTGTATATCTGGACAATCCATTTCTAAGTAAATTAAATATCCAAAATATCTCAAACGTCTAAAAAGGGAAACCTCGGGAGATTTGCAGTCTCGGGGCCCGCGGGCTCCGATCGGACACCCTTTTGAGACTCAAGAGATTTACTTCTTCTTTTTCCTTATCACATGGAGTTGATCATCTTAAATCAAGCTCATTGAAAATTGCGCATACCTTGTTTACATTTTTATCTCTGTGGTGACTTCCGACATCCCAAGGCAAGGGATAGTGCATTTTCGCCCGTGAGGTCGATCTGACCAGCTCACGCGGATTGCGATTCCTCCTTCCAATCACACCTCTACTTGTCATGAGGTTACGGATGTGGCCCTTCTCACAAGAGAAGAAGGAAAGTAGGCCAAAATTCGTCGAGTTAAGATCATCAAAATGGTTCATCATGTTCGTCGTCGCCTTTGCTACCGGCACGGACATCTTCATGTACGGTCTCATCGTGCCAGTCACACCAACCGCATTAAAAGAGAGGGTGGGAATCCCGGAGGACAATATCCAGACCTGGACATCGATTCTTCTCGCCCTGTACTCAGCAGCATTATTGGCCTTTGCGCCTGTTGTCGGGTACATCGCTGATCGAGCCGAGTCCCGTCGGTGGCCATTGCTAGTTGGTCTCGTTGCGCTGGCCGCTGCGACAGCCCTACTATGCGTCGGCACTCATATCGCGCTGTGGATTGTCGGTCGCTTGTTTCAAGGTGCCGCCGCTGCGGTGGTATGGACGGCCGGCTTGGCACTGATGGTAGACACCGTCGGGAAAGACGACCTCGGCCAAGCTATCGGCTATGTCTCCATGGCTATCAGTGTTGGAACGCTAGCAGGACCTCTGCTTGGTGGGGTTGTCTACGAGGATGGTGGGTATTATGCTGTTTTCGGCCTTGCCTTCGCTTTCATCGCTCTCGATATCATCTTACGATTGCTGTTGATCGAGAGGAGACATGCTGTTAAATGGCTTGCGCCCGAGATGACACCACTGTCTGTGGATGGACATCAATCCACGGAAAATAAGCCAGGCGAAATCCCTGAACGTCCCGACTTGTTGCCCAATGGCTCTGAACCCCGTGGATCGCAGACGCCTTCGCCGCCCTCGCGGAATGCGCTCGAGCGTATCACTATTTTATTGAGCTCGCCTCGACTCGTCGTGTCCGTCTGGGGATATTTCATCATATCAATCGTCCTCACCTCGTTTGATAGTGTCCTTCCGCTCTTCGTGCAAGGGACATTCGAGTGGCAGCAAAGTGGTCAGGGACTAATCTTCATCCCCCTTATGGTGCCACACGTCTTAGACCCAGTGACTGGGTTTATTATTGACAAGTACCCCAAAACCTGTCGTTACCTCGCCGCAGGGGCATTCCTCGCTTCCGTTCCTGTGATGGTGCTTCTGCGTTTTGTCACAGATAACTCGATGCAGCACAAAGTTCTTCTATGTGCCCTCCTGGCTTGTGTTGGGCTGTGTTTTGCGGTGGCTATGCCACCGCTCATTACGGAGGTGTTCTTTGCTGTGAAGGATAAGGAAGATAAAACTCCTGATATCTTTGGTCGCGGTGGGGCTATGGCTCTAGCGTTTGGGCTGTCGAATATGGGGTTTGCGGCTGGCAGTCTGATCGGGCCATTCTTTGCGGGCTTTATTCGTCAAGAGGCTGGCTGGGGCGCGATGGGTTGGGCATTAGGGTTGATAGCTGGCATATCATCTATCCCAATCCTGTTGTTCGTGGGTGGCTGGATCTTGAAGAAACCGGTCGATTCGGTGAATGAAGTTCAGTTGATGGACAGCGGCCCTGTTCAATGAGTTGGCAGAGCCAAGTAAAGATATCGACCTTGTATAACTATATACTTCATAATTTCTTATGCCAACTATGACAGCCTCATGGGCAAACATTACTCCAGCGTTGTTCCCTAGATACAATAGTTCCCTCGGTCTAACAGAAACTAACAGGGGAAGACGATTTCAAGAGATGTGTTATTGTGGAGGTCCACGACAAAGTTCTTATATCCGAAATAAAAAGTACAGCACATCACATTCACCTAATAGTTCAGTGTCCGATGTTCTCAATTTCCAAAAACCGATTCACAGTGTCCACAACCGTCTCTTCAAGGTCTCTCGGAGCAAACCCAATGTCTCTGATCGACTTTCTGTTATCCCCACCAGCTACCTCACTCTCCTCAGTCCTTCTGGCAGGGAGGCGCCCCACAAGAGAGGGGAAGCGTTCTCTTATGATATCAACAAACTGCTGCCGAGAGTAAGTGCTGGATACAGTCAGATATCTCTGATTAGAGGCGATAGCTGTTTCATAAGCTCTGACATGAGCTTTAGCCGCGTCTCTGACATCAACACATAAAGGGATAAGCGTCTCTCCCGGGGATTCTAACTTTGCATCCATGAGTTCGTACACAGAGGCAAGAGAGGGGTTGGCGGATATGTCGCTGGTTGGGATGATAATCGGACCGAACTAGATTTTACTTAGCGGGTAGGATCAGACCAGAATTACAGAACGTACGATCATTGGAGGACAAATAGCAACGAGGTCGAAAGAAGGCTGCTCCTTTTCTATGAAATCCCAAGCCGTCCTCTCGGCAAACTGCTTGCTAGCAAAATATCCGACAACTCCGGACCCCGTGACTACCTCATCCCAAGTTGTTTTGGCCCAGTCATCTTCGGTATAAAGATGGTCACGGTCGAAGCCCCGAATCGGATTGATCATTGCGGCTCCGGACGACGTCAACACAACCCGTTTGACATCTGGGCCGTTTCTTTTAATGGACTGCAAGATGCCGCGAGTCCCGGATATGGCTGGTATGAGAAGATCGTTGACGTTGTCTGTCGTGGTAAATGTATAGGGCGAAGATATATGAAACACCCCGGTGACACCTTGCACAGCCGTGTCGTACGCACCCGGGACTGTCATATCTGGAACGAGGACGTATGAGAGCCGTTGACTATCCGGAGCATGTGCTTGGAGAACCTTCTTTACCATAGCCCCGGATCTAACGGTCACTCGCACGGAATAGCCTTGTTGTAATAGCTCGCGGACGACATGGGATGCCAGGAAGCCGGAACCTCCTGTCACTAAGACTGTTTCCGGGGAATTTGGAGTATCCTTGGAAGATGATTTAGGGACTGTCATCACTAGATTATGAACAATGTAATCTTAAGATATTGCTTTCGAATTTTGTAGTGGCGTTTAAGTACTGTTCGAAATATAGAAGTGCCTTAAATATATAGTTCTTGGGATCACTCGATATCCACAAGTCAAGGTATGAGATGTACTGTTACACATGAAGTTGCACATCTAGACACATTGAGCAATGAGGATGACGGGTTAAATCCCAATGTCCCATTTCAACCCATGTGGTTGATAGATGGTTGGTTTAGAGTGCAGTGGAGGGTTGCACAACAGCTGGAATGTGCTGTCAACATGCACCCAGGAAATATATTATGCTTATCCCGCCTCTTCCCCTTTCAGCCACATACTTCTAATTTATATTTTCTCATCAGACCTCAGCTGGGGAAGTTATGCTAAGAATTGTTATATTTAGGCTCGTGTGCAGAAAAAGGTGAACAACTGCAAGCCTCCCACTTAGTTTTCGGCATATCTTACGATATTAAATTAGGTATAACTGTATAAGGACTAGGCGATCCTATCCATTACAAACCCACCATGGAACACGGGGTTAGTGTAACGTACTACGCCATAGTTTCTTCTTTGAAGTTCATTAGACTCTTATATCCTGGCATGTCCCTTTGGCTCGGGGTACAAGACTTCATATTGAGCATTTGTATGCAACCATCTCCCAAAGTTACCTAGTGCCTACGTACTCTGGGAGAATGTCACTTCACCTCTTCATCGAATCCAAAGGTGACTATACACGCCTAGCGAAACCTACACAAAATTGCTAGGTGCGGAATTGACCGTCTTCCAACTGTTTCAAATATTCATCTGGGCATCTTGACTTCCACGTGGAAAAGAAAACATACACACTATAACCAACAACTTCCAGTGACCTGGTAACAGGTACTGTCTTCGAGGGCTTCGGCCCTACAATTGTGGTCATCGGCCTGGATATACTCCTTTGTTTTCGAGCTTCCCCGAACTGGAACACGGAATTTCTTCGAGGTTGGTTCGATCGGCGATACGGGGAATAGCAGCTAGCTAGTTATTTATTTTCCTGTCCCAATCCAGAATCCAGGCACCAAATTCGTTGGACCTGAAGGCTATAGTTCCCCTTCATAGATCGGTGGTCGGCGCTTCGGCCTCCGTCCAGGCGAATCCGGAGAGCGAGGGACCGACCCCGACGCTCGGATTCACCTTTGAGTGTTAAATTTGACTGAATACGAGGAAATCGTCACTTTATCGCGTCAAATGGGACCCGATCTGCGAGGTCTTGGATGGTTTCATAGGAGAATTTAGGAGCTTAGAAGCTTGGTGACTGAACTAAAATATAAGACTTGCGAGGCCATTTGTACATATGCTGTAACTATACTTTCTCCCCAAGTGTTCCGCAGCTTCAGTCCGAAAGAAACCAATCTCTAACACTATTACACTCTTGATCGAATGAAATATATCTAAACATCAAAGTGTGTACTCCAACCCTCTATCCTACAGCCAACCCTAACAACCCTAGAGAATGGGAGGACCCTATATGCCTAGAACAGCCTCAGTGGGAGGCCGACCAACAGTCACCCTCGATATCCCAATATGCGCCGTCTTCCTCGCCCTTTTCATCACCGGCGCCGCCTGCCACATGACCCTATTCCGACGCAACCTCGCAAAAGGCCACAAATTCATTCCGTCAGCCGCAACATTCGGTTTCTGCATGTCTCGCATTATCGCAAACATCCTTCGCATCGCCTGGGCCTGTCACCCGACGAACATCAGACTCGCAATTGCAGCAAACATCTTCGTCGCAGCTGGCGTGGTGCTGCTCTTCATCTTGAACTTGCTCTACGCACAGCGTATGTTCCGAGCTGTCTACCCTGTCCTGGGCTGGTCACGACCTGTATCGTGGGCGTTCAAAGCTCTCTATATTCTCGTCGGTGTGACGATCGTTATGGTCATCACTTGTGTTATTCAGAGTTCGTATACTCTCAACCCAAACACCCTTCGCATCGATCGCGATATCCAGCTCTACGGTCAGACTTATTTCTCCATCATATCGTTCCTGCCGCTTCCTCTTGTCTTGCTTGTTCTTTTGTCTCCGGAGAGAAAGCGAATTCAAGAGGTTGGCTCTGGTAGCTGGGTCGTCAAGGTCTTTATCGTTGGACTTGTTGGCTGTTTGCTCTGTCTTGGTGCATCTTTCCGTGCCGGTACCTCTTGGATGTCACCTCGTCCTGTCACTGACCCAGCCTGGTATCACAGCAAGACCTGCTTCTATATCTTTAACTTCACCATTGATTTTTTGGTCGTGGTGATCTTCTTCGTCGGCCGTGTTGATCAGCGATTCTGGGTTCCGAATGGCAGCTCGAAAGTGCGTCACTACAGACGAGATGAGGGTCGTGAGCAGAACGCGCAAGCTGCTCAGAAGATAACTTCTCTTCCGGCTTATGGTGAAAAGGATATCGAGAGTGCGGGTAGCAGCGTGTCTCTGAAGGGCTGACCGAAGGAACAAAATAATTCGAAGGATCTGCATTGCATTATAAGGCGTACATCATTTGAGCTCCTAGGTTGTACGGATATGTTATAACATTAACAGAAAACCCCATCTTCTATGTATAATATAGCTTTATGACAGACAGTCAAGGAAACCATGAACTTAAAAAGACAATGCTGGTTACCTACCTCTACCAGCAAGACCTGATGAGTGTGGCTTTAATATGTTGATATAGCAACGTTCAATCATAGTGAGCTGGCGTCGCAGAATATTCCAGTAAGAGTGTTACCGCTATATCCTCCACATGATGTAGGAAACCCTGACAGAGGGAATTTTATATGCAATTTTAGCATAATCAGCGTGATTGACCTCCCAGACACAGTCGTGCGTATCCTCGCATTATGTATTCCATGGATAGTTATTGTGAGGACTAGAAGGGTTGTTAATGATTGTAACGCATTCCGTCATGTTTTCAGCAAACCGGTAGAGCCGCTTTTCAGGTCGATGTAGCACTCATACGAGGGAAGTGGTTTCATCACATCCCCAGAGCTGGGTCCTTGGGACTATCAGTCCTAGATCATCGGAACTTGAACTATCCCCCGTTCAATCAGCCCGTTCAATCAGTGCCTTGTTCGAGAAGGTCCAGGCGGCCGTTTGATGCCGGTGGAGATTTAACGGGCTGCTGATACTCGACTCGCAATACCTTCGGGGACGTCTGCTCAGAGGACAGACTTTGTTCATGGCAGAAGAAACCGGGCCCTAAGGAGGCACCAAGCAATGATGAAATAGATTTCTCATTCATCCCGGGGGAACTTCTGGCCTATAGAGCTGCAGGCAGGGATCAATCGTCCAGGGCCAGTTCAGCAAGGAAATGACGTTAAGCCTTTATGCGTATATCCCAGTTTAGCAATACCAAGGGAGCCCTGTTACCTCAATTAACCAGAGAAACGCATTAATTACCAAACAGAAATATACCGAAGGTATTCCTATAGTCTCATGGAACTGGGTCTTGCAAATGGTCTTTTATTTTCATGATTGGTATCAACAAGTGGCCAGGCATCGAACCATACAGAATTAAATAGGCGAGAGCCCTGTTCGATTGCAACCCCCATTCTCCGCCAGTCCAATTGCCTCTCGAAGGACAAAAATGAAATCTATCAAAGGAAATAGTCAGGTGTGCGCCTCGATACCATAGGTTCTCCCGCTCGGGGGCAAGGGTCGAATTGTAGGCTAGATCATGTCAGTAGGAGATCCAAAGAAATGATAAACAAGGAGTGCTCACAATGTGTATTTCAAATGCTCGTCAATCTCCATAATGGCGGCTTGGTTGCCGCAGCGGTAACAGTAATTTGGTGCTGCAACCCGGTTAGTGCTTTGCCCCATCAGGTGTCTAGCGACGAAAGACTTACCTGAGAAAATAGTGACCACATTCCGATCCTGCGACCAGTTATATCCTTCCATCACCAATTGATGGGCACGTGCCACCAGAGTCAAGCCATTGTTGTGGTTGAAGGCTTCGGAAATGTCCTGTCCGAACGTGTATCCAGCACCACGGGGAGAGATTCCCCATCCACATCGGTCATCGGGATCACTCCAGAGCAAATCACACATGGGACCTTCGTGGGGAACTTCTTGAATACGATCAAGCGACCGGATGTTGTCGAGAGTGTCAATGGACGGACTCAGTCCACCGTGAAGACAGAAAATCTGGTTTTCGATGAGAGCAGTGAGGGGAAGGTAGTCGAAAAGGTCGGTGAAGTATTTCCACACGTTGGCATTGCCATATTTGCGGAGACATTCGTCATAGAATCCGTAGACCTGTGTGATCTGTCGAGACTCGTGGTTTCCACGGAGGATGGTAATACGCTGCGGGTAACGGATCTTCAGGGAGACCAGGAGGGTCACTGTCTCAACTGAGTAGTAACCACGGTCGACGTAGTCACCTATATCAAGAAAAAAAAAATTAAAAAACATTACCCCACAACGCGTTCATCCGACCGACGTCCACTTACCCATGAAGAGGTAGTTTGTATCCGGGTTAGGACCGCCAATGCGGAAAAGCTCCATTAAGTCATGGAATTGTCCGTGTATATCACCGCAGACTGTCACTGGGCATTTCTGTTCGAATAGGTCAGTGGGTTGGGCGGGCAGGACAACAACCCGACCGAGAAACGACATACCACTGGCTGCACATTGGATTCCTCCTGCAATACCTCTCTTGCCTGGAAGACACAGAAATGAGCAAACTCGAACTCATCATTATCAATCTGTCAAAACAAGAAACCCACCCGATCGCACAGCCGCCGCACGTCCTCCTCCGCTAATTGCTTGCAAGTCATCAAACTCTCGATCCAGCCGTCCAGAGTCGGTATGGACCCGGGGTCGTTTACTGGCGACAGGTGGTGTGGCTCGGGGGACCGCGCAGTATCGATCTCCATGTTGTTATCCATTGCGTCGGTATGCTCAGCTGGCTGAAAAGGAGGGGCCAGCTGGGGAGGGGCGGTCTCGTGAGAAAACAACGGAATTCGTGGATGGGCGGAGGTATCGTGGGGATTGGAAAATATGTGGGATAATTACGCTCCAGATGGAAATTCAATTAAAAGACAACTTCCCAAGATTGATTCAAGGGATAAGGGGATGGGACTTGGAAACGCGAGAAAGGGAGAAGAGATGGGAGTTCGGGAAGGTCAAGTTGAGAGTGGTGAACAGATGCGCCACACTTCAGCCACACACCGCTTTCTCCAAGGTTGCCTACGTAATTATCAACTACACCATTGTATAGTTACGTAGAGTCAATGGGTTTATATCTTTGTTGGTTTGTGTTGGACATATTGGCAGACAATACAATACGTGTATAGGGAGATATCCCACGCAATGGACCCAAAAGGTACGGGAAAAGACACATCAAAACGGGCATTAGAATATGACTGTAGCTTCTTGGTATTCCTGCCAATTTCGAAATAGATCTGTGTCAAGAAACAAAGAGAAACGTCGTCTTTCATAGTAATCTGCCTTTCTCATCACTCGTTAGATAATACCCCCGCCAAATCCACCACCAAACCCACCAAACCCACCCCCACCTTGTCCATTATTACCGGACGGTCCTCGATTACGACCAGCAGGTGGCTCACCAGGTCCTACGGGATCATATCTGGCGCCTGGTGGTACACGGGGGTCGTACCCACCATTACCTGATCCTCCTTGTCCGCCGAAGAGAGGGTCATCAAAGGTAGGATGCATACCCCCGCCACCTGGACCAAAGCCAGGGCCCATAGATCCGCGCAAAGGATCATTGGGACCAAGTCCTGCTGGGTAAAGATCTCGTTCTCCAATGTTGTACGGACTCCTGCCTCCAAGTCCTCCTGGATATCCCTGCGGGGGCCGGTTCATCTGATGCTCATCTTCGAACCCGGGCGGGGCAAAGTCTGGTGGGTTGGAGCGTCGGGGAGCTGCCGCTAGGGGATCATCAAACGGACGTGGACGAGCAGGCTCGGGGAGGGTGCCGTCTTGGGGAACACCCCGCTGTCCTTCTGCTTGTGGCCTTGCTCTGGGCGGCTGGCTTGTATCTTCATACCCCCCTTTGTACAAACCGGGCGCGAGTTTCTGGATGACGTTGACTCTGAATAAACTGACTAAGTCGCCTAGTCCAGGTGGCGAGATGAAAGCCTCCCGCAGAGACGCAGGGATATTGTCCGAGGAAGATAGTGGGAATGCAGAGGTGGAGATGTAGTTTTTGACGGGGATGTCGAACGAGCTGGTCCGGTCATCTCCCAAGGCCAGTGCAAAGATCACTGCGTTATTTCCCAGCCGACTCACTTTGAGTAGGTACTCCGTCGAAGACTGCGCATGTGCGTACCGAAAGGCAAATGTATCGTTAGCGTTCCATTCTGTGGGGAGGGAAGGTGTTATTGTAGATGATTCTGGAGAATATTAATAAGAGTTCACCATACGGTCGAAACAGACTTGACATACCTAAGTTGTGCTCTTCACCGAGACCAACCAGTCTGAAATCAACTGCCACCATGCATGCATGGCCGATCAGAGCCACAGCCTCATATGGTGTTCTGAGACTCGGCTGTCTGTCACCTGCGGGCTGGATAGCTCTCACAGCAAGGTCGAGGATATTATCCTGATGAAAGGCATCGGCTGGAACCATTTTGACGAGATATTCTTTATCTCAGACGCGAAATATTGGATGAGAGAGAATATGGTATATCATGGGAGATGATGATGCGGCTCGCTGATGCCTTCGCCGTGGAGCTAGCTGCCTTGGGAAAGCTGTGGCGTCGGGACAAAGATCCCCCGCTCCAGCTATCTGCCCCACTTGCCTATTCTATTTTTGGCCAAGCGGAGAGCCGCACAAGTGTATACAAAAACATAGAACTGTAATGTTGAATGGAATAATTCGATTGATACATTCGCTCAATATACTGCCACTCTATAACATCGACTTAGGGAAATTCTTCATTGCCTGCCGCACGCCCAAATCTGCCAAAATCTCCTCAGTTCCACCCAAGATGGCATCGAACTTGTACGTGCGATGGAACATCTCAATCACCTTGCCCATTCCCGACTGAGTGAGGCCGCGACCACCAAAGATGTTCGTAGCGAGGCTGGCAATCTCGCCTGCGGCTTGGGTACAGTGTGACTTGAGCAATCCGATAGGTCCACCCAGAAGCTTCGCTTGCTGGGCGTATGTCATGTTGCACATCTGGTAGGCAATGGATTCAAGCCATGCCTGGTTAGATTCGGCGAGAGAGATCATGCGAGCAATCCTGTCGAGTGTTAGAAGAGAAGATCGGCAGTGAATGATTAAAAGACTTACTTTTGGCGAATAACTGGTTGTTCAATCAACTTCTTGCCAAAGACGATGCGCTGGTTAGACCATTTCATGGTCTCTTCCACAACCATCATTGACATGCGGACCACGGCAGCCACCATCATAAAGCGCTCGTGGTTGAAATTGCTCATGATAACGATGAAACCCTTGTGCTCCTCACCCAGGAGGTTCTGAACCGGGACCTTGACGTTGTCAAACTCCACGAAAGCAGTAGCAGCAGCGGTCGAATATGAGGTCTTGATTTGCTTGGTCTCCACGCCCTCGCCGCGAGGAATCAAAAGCACCGAGAATCCCTTCTCGGTACGGCAGCCAGTGACAAAGTAGTCGGCGAACATGCCGTTCGTGATCCATTTCCTAGACGTAGTTAGCGCAAATCACTTATTAAACCAACAAATGTGACCCAACTAACTTTGTTCCGTTGACAATATAGTGTTTCCCATCAGGAGTCTTCTCTGCAGTAGTCTTCAGACCCGCCACATCGCTACCAGCAAAGGCCTCCGTGATAGCCAAACACATCTTCTTCCGGCCCGACAAGACCTCGTCATTGAGGCGCTCCTTGAGTACAGGATCATGCAACCATTGCTGTACAGCTGTCAAACTAATAGCCATACCGGCCATGTTGCCGTCCTGGAAGCCTCTGGCATTGGCACGGACCATCTCCTGTACAATGATCATATCATGAAGATAAT
This sequence comes from Penicillium rubens, assembly GCF_028828025.1. Classification (NCBI taxonomy): domain Eukaryota; kingdom Fungi; phylum Ascomycota; class Eurotiomycetes; order Eurotiales; family Aspergillaceae; genus Penicillium; species Penicillium rubens. Next base: position 770,443 of record NW_026890601.1, on the reverse strand, counting down.
CAAACTCCTTTCCATCCACAACCCCGCCGAGCAAGGTGCGGCCATGCAAATGCTTTCCAGGACCCAGTCGCATAGCCAGGATATTCGTCTCCGCCATGCGGTTGATTAGCTCTTGGCTGATGTAGCTGCCATCCTGCTCCTTCTCTTGCGCTTCGGGCGTCACGTATTTATCCGTGAACTCCCGGATGGCCTTTTGCAGGTTTCGGTGGGTTTCCTTGTAGTAGGGGGACTTGAACTGTGGTCGCAGCCATAGGGGTTCTGCGTAGGGCACGGGGCTCAGAGCTCCAGGGAACGGCCGGATGACCTCCGGCTTTTCGCCTTCGACAACACCAATGCAGAGCTGGTCACGGTATTTCTCCAGTACCTCCTGGCGGTGCAGGTTGTAGAAATCGGATGTTGCGTCCTTGCCAGCTACCTGAGCAAGCACGACGCCACCGCCGGGGTGGGCGTCGACGAAATCGGTCAGATCATAGACTTGGTGGTCGATGATGCACCAGAGGGAATCCTCGGTGTTGTGCTTCGCAACTTCCGCACGCGTGAGAGTTTCTGAAGGCATGTTTTTGTAGGGATGAAGGGGGGAAGAATGGCGGGCTACCCCAGATTATAAGTCGCCAATCATGCAACTGCTGTTTCAAATTGAGCCGAGGCCCGAGAAAAGTGATGTCAGCATCGTCGGTTTCTTGGCTGCAACCCCCAGCCCCAGCCAACGGGGACCTCGGGATCAGATTCTGATTACTGGTCTCGCATACGATGTACAATTGGTGTTTTCGCAAGGGCAAGCTGTTGAATTATAATCATTAAGGGGGTTATAACATCCTACGACCCACCGTGGATGTGCCCAAGTGCGATCGGTACGAGCCATTTTCAGCTTCAACTAGGCCTGGAAAGAAGAAGCAACACAACGTGGAGTACATGTACGATGGATATAGTTTCAGGTGGGGAGATATTGAAAAGAATAGGCTTCTTTCTATGTAGTATGTACATAGAGGCTATCAAGATGATCAGATCATTGATACCAACTATGTTTCTAAAATATATCTCAAATCGATGGAGCAACAAGTGGAGTGTATTCATGGGCACATCTTGACATGTATGTCTACACGTCGTCAATGATCCCCCTTCGAACGAGCAGCATTGATATCTTTCACTGCCTGCTCCATTAGCCACGCACAAACAGGCTGCGCATCGCTTCCAACGCGCCAACTGCCCAGCACAACGCCGTGCTGTTCTAGCACTTCACTTGCGCGGTCCCAACGGCGTCGCCAAAGCTCCTCACGCTTATTAGGAAGGGGCGCAGGCGGCACACCCGACTCGTTGGACCCTGTCCTTCCGAGTGATTGGTTTGATGGAGTTTTTCGTAGAGAGGGAGATCCCGAGAAGTTGAGCCGGTCGCTTGCATATTGGAACCCTTGGTATGCAGCCTGGGCGGCTGCCGCTGGGTATGATTGAATGCCACTCGCGGCAGCCGGAGTCCGAGCCGGCGTAGTTGGTGCGGTTGATGCACTTGGATCTGAACTAGTTGCTGCAGACCCGGTGTTTGTGCGACGCGGAGGGGGACGAGGCGGGGCTGGCTTGGCGCGTGCAGCTTGCGATGGACTCTGCGCGCCTGCAGAACCATCATCGAGGCCTTTGAGCCACGAAGAAGGAGCTTCATTCGATGATATCCCAGCGCTGCTCTGAGAGGTTGAAGGCGAGGGGTCCACATCAATCAATGAATCTGTCTTAGGCACTCCACGTCTGGGTGGCACAGGCGGGACTGGTTTGCGTCTGGGGGCCTCTGGCTCTGGTGCCGGCTTCGAGCCTTTTTCTGGCACATCGGAAGGTGCAGCAACGTTGCGCAGAGAGGATGGCTTGGAACTCTTCGCCAAATCAGCCGGCGTAGAAACCATGCGCAATGCGGATGGTTTGTTTGGTTTCGCTGGGCGTGGCCGTGGGGTGGTGGGGTGAGTAAGCCCCGCGGGAGGTGGCTGATCGTCGATTATGAGATCTGTAAGATCAATCAAATCCTCAAGGTCAAGATCCTTTGGGTCTGGCTCATGATGGGCTACGGGCACTGTAGAGTCAACAGCCGTACCACTTCGAGGCGGCAGCGTCGGTCTGTTGGTGGCGGCATCCGAGTGGTCTACCACATCTGGCGAACTGTAACTGCGTTTAGACTGGTCAAGATGGCCGACGGATTTGTCGAAGAACTTCTGGGTTTCTGAGGTCGTAACATCACGAATGAAGATACCCAGAATCTGGCCAGGGTTTGCCAAGACAATCTCAGTGTAAACCTCCAGATCAGCTTCGCCACTGTCGCCGACAAGAATGAATTTTCGTTCCGGGAAGTCCCGCAGAATTTGTTCTAATGACCCTCGTTTCCTCTCTGCGGTGGGCTCAAAGATTCCTTGAAGCATGCCTGAGTACTGCTTGAGGTGGAAAGACCCTGGAGGCAATCCCACCATCTTGAAGTACCGCTCAAGGAGGGGATACAATTGCCAGGGAGCATTCGACACATAGTGAATTTGCACACCTTCACTGGCCAGTTTGCAGTACCAGTCACTGACTCCCTCGACTGTAAGTTCATCCAATTCACGGATGAAGGTGTTGCGGAACATCTCTTTCGCTCCACTGGCAATGGCTGAGTGCTTGACTGTATCATCGATATCACTGATCAAACTGATTCCAACCGGATCAATGACCTCAATCGGCCTTGCGACAGACAGGTCCTCAGATGCGAGTACGCGAATATGAGTTGGCACAAAGGGCAGTGTAGCGCGAAGAGTAAAATGGCCTGAGTCATCCGTCATGATATTCCGAGACTTGCTTTCATTGTCGTTGAAGAAGAACACTGTCACAGGCATGCTCCCAACGGGATTCGTCAAGAATGGACGAAGTCTTTCCATCAGATGGGCGTTCGCCATGGATAATTCATCTTTACTCAATTGTGCAGCAGGCTGTTGTGTTTGCTCCGCATTCGAGCCTTTCCAAGCCGGATCTGCTTCCTTCTCAGCATTGGCGACTAATGTTTGAATCTCCTTGTCGATGTATTCATCATCTCCCTTCCCAGTGATCTTGTCGTTACTTTCGTCATTTCCATTTCCAGATGGCGCAGGGACGCCACTCAGCTTCCTGGCCAGGGCAATCATCAACCGGTGCTTTCGACTCATCGGTCCCCGACCAGGGGAGTAAATCCAGCCACGCACGTCAACGGCCACGACTGCATCTTCACTCTCCGTCGCATCCCATGTAGGCGAGGAGAGATCATCATCCTCTCGGGTTTCACCCCGGTATTCATCGATAGTTTCTGACCACGAATCACGTCGCGGGCGAGGGCTGGTACCGGTGTTCTTCTTCTCTGTCAATTTCCTAGCATAACTAGGGAAAACCACCATCTCCTCATCGCCTGACCGTGCAATTTCCACATCCGGGAATGCACCAGGGGTATTGTAGTAGTCCTCATCGTGGTCATTCCTCTGCCCCGACCATTGCGAGGTATAGGTCTGGCGTAGCTCATTTGCCGCTTTGAAATATTCGTAAACCTTCTTTCGGCGGCTACCAGGCGCAGCAGTACCATCTCCACCCCCCGGTCCCCATGATGAAAGTCCAGATTGCGACATCGGGTCTATCGTTGTGTCCTTCGGTCCGTGGCGGGGTTCGCGGATCGACTTCGGGTGTCTTGCAGCTAGGCTGCTAGGGGATACTGCAGTGGATTTCCACGGCCTTGATCGTCGTTGCGTACCGAGAAGATAATTCACAAGACGCCCGCCAAGTCTGCTATCGCGTGCAGCGAGTCGCGCTTGTCGCTGGACGATCGCTCGATAGACTCGCGATTGCGCCCGGTGTCGGAGCGCGGGCAGGGTCTCGTGACGGATGCCCCAGAGACGGGAATGGGCTCGTCTGGCTGAGTGGGCGCCAATGATCAGACGGAGTATACGCGAGAGTCTGCTGGGTCGAGGCTCGCGGGGGAAGGAAGGGAAGAGGGTGGTAGGCGGGCGTTTGAAGAGAGAGGGCCTCGACCGGGGGAATGGCCAACGGAAACGTGATTTAGGCGCCAGGGTCTCGTGTGGTATGATATATGGAGAAGGTAAGTGTATTCCGAATCAGAAAAGTCAAGTCAAGTAAGGCTGCAGAAAGTTGATTGCCTGCGGGGAAGAGATCGGCCATGACGATGATTATTCGGATGTTCTCACCGCGTTACAACCGAAGATTCTAGGCGAGTATTATATCCACGAGTATTTTGTTCATATTTACTCTGCTTAAATTACTAGTTATAATCATCTAATAATTAATCATTCTATTCATACATATCTATAATATGTTGTTGTGTGGAGGGTGTACAGGTGAAGCCCATCGTGGAGGAAGCAGATACCCAGGCGCTTTGCATTGATCGAACATAATGTTGATCTATACATAATCTAGCCATAGAGCCTCTTGCGAGATAATATCTGCGAAATAAAATAGTACACTAATATACATGAACTACCAGGTGCCAGTTATTCACTGTCCTCGGTGTAGTTCACTTTCTTCGCGCGTGAACTTCGTCGCGAAAGTGATATCGAGGCCGGGGCGCTGTCCACTTCCACTGAAATCTCTTCGGTGTTTCCAGTCTCTTCCGACTCTGATGTAGACTCAATCAACGATGCCTTGCGCTTGCGAGACCTGGACGAGGGTGTGCGTTTCGTGCCCCTGCTTGTTTTCTTTACCGGCGTTTCCATCTTGCTGGGTATATTTAGGGGAACATCTGCGACAGGCTCAATCTTGCCCTTTTTGGAGGCGCTTTTCTTGGGACTTGGTGCAGCTTTAGGCTTCACGATTTTCTTTGCCGGTCGGAGCCATTCTTCCATGCCCTCGGGCCAGTAGACTCTGCCATCAGGTCCACCCATTCCGACTTCTTCCTCCGGGATGGTGCGAGGCGGCGGTATTGAGCCTTCCAAGTCCACGAAGCCGCCATTCTTCTTGGACTTTTTGGGTGGCTTGAATGGTTGGTTTTCGTCGAGGCGCATGAAGGGTATTATTTCGTTCACAAGATTGTGGCCGGGGAGTTTGAAGTTTCTCATCAACTCAAATACGGCCTGTTCTTTGTCCTTGGCCTCGATCATCAGGTCCATGGTAGGTGGACAAGGGGGTAAAGTAGTAACACGGGCACTGTGCTTGCGCCGTTGGCGCGGGGTGATGGCAGATGCGGTCTGTTCGGAGTAATGCATCTTTTGGGTGATATTCTTCCGAGACCACGTTGCTGATATACGATCATATAGAGGTATGATGTCCTCGGTGCCTTCTCGGAGCTCATTAGCGTCAAAAATGATATTATGGTGGTGATAATCGAGAACAAGAGGGATATTGAGCTCCTCGCAGATAGGCAGTAGATCGTGAACAGACCAGCTCACATCGTCATTCTCTAGAACCAATCGGTTCTTGATGTCCTGTGACAACATAGCGTAGTTCTCCCGGAACCGTTCCAATGTGGCAGCCTTATCACCAAACACTCCACCCATATGAAGGATCATGACCGCATCCCGGTCCTGCTGTGGAGGGAGTTTGAGTAGCTGGAGCATCTCCGAGTGATACTCGAGATCGCGGACAGAATTCTCGATAACTTCTTTCCTCGGTGATCCAAATTGAGTGAATTGGCCAGGGTGAACCGACACCCGATGTCCAAGCTCTGCAACCACACGCCCTACATCTGCCAGCGCCTCCGAGGCGAAGGGCGCCAGCTTATAGCCATATTCCTTGTGACTTGCAAATGGGAACATCTCACTGCTTAGTCGCATGAACTTAATGCCATATTTGTCGTTCCAACGAATGATCTTGGTCAAATCGCGTACATTCGCCAAGGCCAGCGCCTCGACGAAGGCTTGTCCGCGTGCAACATCGGCTGGTTGGTCGCGGTCTGGACGATTCTTGGTCGGGTGTGTGGGCTGGTCGGGATCTTGGAGCGGGTGTCGATTCTCGAGTATAGAGGCGATTCGACATGTCCGAGAACAGAATACGGAGGGCGTTGAATAGCGAAGGTACGTATTTAAACAGGCCTATTCAAGTCAGAATCGATGGGTCATCGGCGGGGTATATCGTGTCCAGCACGGTGTAACCCACATATCCTAATCGGCCTTTCCAAGGGAGGGGAAGGTAGCTGCTGTTCACCGGAGGTGGTCGGCCGAGCGCCTCCTTCAGCTCTTCAGAATCAACGGGGATATCTTCATCTGATTCTGGGTCCAATGCAGCTTCTGCCTGACCAGCAGGCAGGGGTATGTCTCCATTGAGGATATCCACCGGCTTCGCCTCCGGTCCAGGCGTCTCAGTCGCCCTGACCATATCTTCTGGACGATGCCTGTCAATCTTCTGCGAATATGCACGTGACTGTGTAGACCTCGATGTGTTTAGGGGATGCGCAACCCTTTTAAACGAGGAATACGAGAAGCGCAGAACATGGTGAGCCGCATGATGGGCATTGTGAATTGGGGCGAGCGATCTGGTTCTCGCCACAGGAACGGGTTCAGGGATCAATGACGTATGTCGAACCTTTTGGCTAGCTTCCAAGGAATGGACACGGATAGACAGACCCTGTAGCACCCGAGGGAAAGACCGACACATTCAGCGGGCTTTTGGAGGTATGTCAATGAGTGTTGGTTTGGAGTTCGGGATGTTCCACGCGCTAATTGACGCGACTCACCGCATCAACGTTATTACCTCAATTAGTTAATTAATTAACCTAACTTAACCAACCTCCCCAACATCAAAATGTCGATTCGATGCAAATCCATCTCAGTAATATCTTCAAGGCTGGACATTCCTGGTCTGTAGTAACTGTAATATACAACAAATGCAGTAAATCATTCCCATCCACCTGTCAGATTTAGTAAAAGTCGCACGAACCTCTTCACCTGCAGGAAGTGGGACGGCTTCCCTCCTGAATAAACTATGTTGTATAACTAGTGCCTGCATATGTGCTCCGCTATTATTTTATATTGGACACATCACAATGTCATTGTAGAAAATTAGATCGTACAACGGTTTTCTCTGCAGGGGCTATATATTATGTACAACGTTGTACAATATGCAGGTTGTTCCTGTTATATTTCCTACGCGGGTACAATGTCTCTAAGGGAAAGCCCTTGTCTACCGGGTTGATCCGAGGGACGTACATATGTACGGATCTGCGTCCAGAGTCCACACCAACTGCCCATCTGGTACTACATGTAGTATCCTTTCAGTGTCCTAAAGTAGCCTTCGGCATACACACCGCTTCCCCAAGGACTGAATGTGGACATGGGCCGGGCTTGCACAAATGGCATTGATTATAAAAGCTAGGAGGACCAGAGCCCAGAGATCAGCGGGTTCTAGGTCTCCGAGACAACACACGGCTCGAACTGAAGGCAAAACGGGTGTAGTTGTTAAAGGACCGCTTTGCCAGTTACCCAAATATCGAGTACGCTACTCTCGACATTAGCAAGGATCCCTCAGATCAGGGTTTCGATGGCCGTAAATACGACCTCATTATGGCCACTAATGTCATCCACGCCACTGCATCTTTGAACGACAGTCTGAGTAACGTGCGGAAACTCCTTTCTCCCACGGGGTGGTTCTTGCTCCATGAACTGACACCCACGTCCAAATGGATCAACTATATTTTTGGAACTCTAGCTGGTTGGTGGTACGGCGATGCTGACGGTCGGTCAGATGAGCCGTATATAGGTGCCGAGCGCTGGGCAAGAGAACTCCAGGCAACTGGATTCCGTACTCCTGAGGCTGCAGTTTCGGATTCAGATCATCCATATCAGTTGAACGCCATGATCGTGGCTAGACCAGAAGTTGATATCTCACCTAAGAGATGCGTCACGCTCTTGGCTTTCTCTGAATCATGATCGATTGGCCCTTTGCTTCAGGTGCTAGAGGGCAGGGGATACCTCGTTCATCATTTGTGGTTTGGTGAGCCTCTGCCTGACGGACAATATGTGATTGCCTTGCTTGATGACGAAGCCCCATTCTTTGAAAACATGGATAACCACCGCTTTAATACAATCAGGAACTTGATTGAGAGCCTAAATGGATGTGGTATTCTCTGGGTGACAGGCTTATCACAAGCCAAGTGCCAGGACCCGAGGTTTGCCCAGATCAACAGCATAGCGCGGACGATTCGCAATGAAATGCTTGTCGACTTTGCTACTTGTGAGGTTGATAATCTTGAAGTCTCTTTGGAGAAACTCATCGATGTATATGAGAAGTTCCAAGCCCGCCAGGAGGACGAAACCCTCAAGCTTGAATTCGAATACGCTATTGTTGACAATACTGTCAAAGTTGGGCGGTACCATCCATTCTCATTGAAAGATGAGCAACAGACGTTGTGTTAAAATGGTAGCATGGCTCTTCAAACGAGTAAGCCCGACCGCTTGGCTGCGTTACACTGGGCTTACGAAGATACCAAGACTCTGAAAGGAGATGAGGTGGAAATCGAGACGTATGTAACGGGTTTGAATTTCAAGGTACGTCCGAACAACGAGTGGGTAGAATAACAAATACTGACACAAATTCACAGGATGTCTTATGTGCTATGGGCATTGTTGAAGCGAAGGATAATGAATTTGGCCATGAAGGCGCTGGCATAGCCCGTCGCATCGGTCCCGAAGTTCAAGGTCTGAAAAGAGCAAGCGGATTGCGTGATGTGTGATTAGATATAGTATAATAATAATTCACTTCAAGTGTGGCGCAAGTCTTAGCTGTGTGGCCAAAGAACAAACCAGGGAAATAAAAGCAGCGAGGTATAACAGCCAGGTTTCGCCACTTCCTACACTTTATGCCCTTAGAACCCAAGATGTTGTGGCTTAGGGTCGATAGCCGAGGGATATGAACTGTACCACGTCGACCGTTTCTGATTTATAATTTTTCTGCTCAGACTTGATGGGATAACCCGTGCTGAGGGAGCCGAAACATCGTTGCCCAAATCCCCAATGATACAGCCAGCATGGCGAGCAAGATCGGCTGCAGCACCGTCACACCCTTAGCCTGAGCAATAGCACCAATCATAAAAGGGAAAACAGCACCACCACCCATAGAGAAGGCGGCCGCAAATCCAATAGCAGCAACGTGGAGATTCTTCGGTAGCAATCGTGTCGCCACGATCACAACTCCCGGGAAGACAGTCCCCATAAAGAATCCCACAAATGCAACCGCAACCGCGGACACGATGAACTCAGGCACGAGCCAGAAGACAAGCTCAAGAGCAATTGCAAGCAAGACGTATATAGCAATGGACAGCTTCTCTCCAATTCGTGGTGATACAAATCCTAGCACGAATCGACCGACTGTGATGCCGAGCCAGAAGCCGGTCTCTGCCATTCCGGAATCAAATGGGTCGCCGTGTCGGACATTCGTCATAAATACAACAATCCAACCACCGATTGCTACCTCAATTCCACCATAGAGGAAGAGGAAGATGGCGCATATCCAGGTGACCTTATATGTAAGTGCAAGACGCGTCTGAGAGAATGCTCCTCCTCTGTCTGGGAAACTGGGATTCTCTTGTTGATATTTGCTTCCAGTTTCAGCCCAAAAGGCGGCAGTGGAATAAATTAGCGCGACAACAGCTGCTCCGGTCTATATGTCATCGTTAGTTTGTCGATGTCGAGTGGTTGCAGAGAGGGCCGAGATACCATCAGATAGTAATAACAGTACCATTCCCACCCAGCTTTGATAATCAGACTTGTAGCAACAAGAGGGCTTATTGTAGCTCCCACGCCATAAAATCCATGGAAGAAACCGAGCACTTCATGCGAGTTCGCCATGTTCCCGATCCATACATTCCATGCCGCATTGTGAAATCCGCTCCCCAAGCCAACCAGAACATACATAACCACCAGTACAGGAAAGGGTGGATGAACTGATATGACTGCAAATGCAATCGCATGGCAAGTTGGAGCAATTGTTGTGATTCCTCGTCTGCCGAGGGTCTGATGAACTAGGTTGCTTAGGACAGCGGATACAGTATATCCCACAAAAGGCGAAAGGAACACTAGGGAAACAACCGTGTAGCTTTTCTGGTAGTAAGTTTCTAGCTAAATAAAATTCAAATAGGATGGTCAGCTATTGTATACAGCAGATATCAAGTAAACCTGAGTTTTGGTGACACAAACATAGGGAATGATTGCTCCATATGCAGCATCATTGGAACCCATCACGAATGCACACCAGAACGTGGCGGTCACCTTCCATATTGTTGTTTTCGACTCGTTCCACCTTGGTGCAACGTTTACTGCGTGCAAAGGAGCAATGTCATCGGTCTCTGAAGGCGTTGCTTCGGGCGTATATTGGTATCCTGTAGGTTCGCTTGGCGATGGTGGCCAAGATGCACCTGGGCTCGAGCTTGCGCTTCTGTTCATTTCCGTAGTGACACCTCTAAAGACTGAAAAGTTCTTGGTGTGAATAAGAATCGTGAGATTGAGGGGTATATGAGACATGTAATCATGCGGGGGAAACAACTGGCGAATGTAACCCCGAGATCCTATATGTGTAGATTTATAGAGCTATCCATGTCCAATAACATGGCTCGTAAGTTCTATATCGTTCCGAATGTAATACTAAAATAAACTAGCAGACGGCAAAAAGACTGCCAGAAATGGCCGCAAGTGAGGCCGTTTTAAGCCGTCAATCTGCCAAACTTCATGCCACGCACCTCGAAACCCAGCCACGCCCACCCTTGGGGCTATGGTCTGCATCCCTCCGAAGCCCCCAGTGTCCGCTGAGGCTGTCGCCCGTGCATCCTGTCTCCACCCACACCAGCCCGTCCGCAGCCTGCGGCCTGTGGCCTCAGGGAGCGGCACAACATGGGCCAACCCTGATTCCCACGTCTACTCTCCTGCCAGCATTTTCATTCTGGCTAAGAGATGTGGTTTCCGAGAAGGGTTATTTAAATGGACGTTGCTTCCCTAATCTCCAATATTATCCACGCTGCCTACCAACTTAAAATTTTCTTCCACTTGCACCTTGGATAATTCTACCCATTCCACCACAACATGGCCCGCTCTCGACGACAGGCCAGGTCAGAATCGTATGACAATGATTCACAGACTGGAGAAGATAGCTCCAACGACAGCGGCGACGAGCAGTACGATACCGACCCGACAGAGCCTGATTTCGACGATGATCAGCTCAAAGATGCTGGTGATGTTGCGCAACTTTTTGCAGATAATGAAAATTCTCCCGAGTATTACCTACAGCAACTCGCAGAGTTTGACGAGTCTGTGTATACAAAGGAGGATTATAGCAAAGGCACCACTGTCCTTCTTGACCAGGTCGAGTCTCGTTGGAAACAGTATGTCTCATTTGCTCCTCCCTCTTTCCATCCTTTAGCTAAACCCTGTCAGATTTTGTGCTTGTCTCCGCAAAGATCCTGAACAAGAATTCCGGAAGCTTTCCATTGCCATCTTGCATACCTTTCTCGATTGGGCCTTGAATTTGCGACGGGGCAAAAATGGAAGGCGGTTGCCTGGAATTAAACGAAAAAGCTCACTGGAGACGTTTTGGAAGGTCTTTCGACTCGTTTTCGAAAGGGCAACCTCAGAAAAGATCGGGAAAATGATGAATCGACAGATGCGCCGGGTAAGAAACGTAGTCACCCCTCAGTCTCCAAGGCTTCCTACTCTATGGTGTGGACAGTTCTGATTGATGTCGCAGGTGATCCGCAAGTTAGCTCAAAAGCATAAACTGTCTCGGAAAGGCCGCGAAAAGTCCACTATGTTTGTGGAAGACTTGACTATGGTCGTAGAAACGGCCATCAGTACGACGAAGAAAAAATTTGGACACGGTCGGCATCGCATCGAGCTTTGCCTTTTCCTGCAATTGGCTGGCCTCACAGCCAATCGCCCTCAGGCAGTGCTGAGTTTAAGGTATCGCCATATCGGGGTCAGTCTACTACGAGATCCGCAGGGCGGCCCTCACAGAATCTTGATCGAATTCAAATTCGAATACACGAAGGGGTTTCTGGGCTCCAAGGACGAGTAAGCACATTGATCTAGAGAAGTTTTAATATTTCTTGCCATGGCCCGCTGACTGTCGGATAGAAATACATATATCCTGCCGGAGATTATATTTGACCCTTCGCTTGTTCTCAGTCCCCATGTCTTCTTGCTGGGGCTGCTTTTTGCGGACCGTGCCTTCAAGAGAGTTGACGGTGAGGAGGTCCTAACGTCCGCAGGGCAGCTTCCTCGCTTACATATTCGGGATGGGTGCAACGAGCTTCCATTGCTGCTTGATCCAGCCCTGGACGACGTGCCGGTTTTTCGGCAGACCGAGCGAACATTGCAAGGAATCGGGATCTCAACCGATAAATGTTTGCCTTACTCAACCCTTCTTCCTTGGGTTAAAAGTGTTGGTTCCATTACTGGCTTCCGACAAGTTGCCCGTCCTTATAGCCTTCGATACGGGGCTGGAAAGGCGTTAGATAATAGCGGTAATTGTCTTCCTACTTAATCCTTGTCGTGTAAGTTCAAATGACTGACTATCTATGTTTAGGAGCTGTGAGTGACTCACTTCGCAACCTGATCATGCACCACGCCGATAGTCGCACTTTTCTGAAGTACTACCTCGACCGACGGATTGACAAGAATCTTCCTGCCATTATCCGAGGTCTAAATCCAGATGACGACATTATGCATGCAGCTTGTCGAATGAGCCGGACCATTGACCCCGACCGCCCCCAAGAATTGACGACTGCCCAAGCCTCCTCAGTCAATGAATGGCCTGAAATTTTTGTCCTCATCCAGCGTCGCGATGCACTTCGCCAACAACTAGGCCGTCCACTCTCACAGCACCGGGGAAGTCCAAAATACGAAAGCTATCAAAAGCTGAATCAAGAGCTTAATAGTGCAAGGGAACGGGCTAGAAACACATTGCTGTGGCAGATTCAGCAGAAATATGATCAAGAGCAGCCTATGTTGGAAGTACAGCGGCAGCTGTCCGAGACGAAACTGGCCGAGTCGGTGACGACAAAACTACGACACACGGAGGAGCTACCCGAGCCTCAGAAACGTTTGATTGAGCGTATTTTAACTCTTCCATCGCCGACATTGGACCAAGAAATGTGTCGACGCACTGAAGCTATTGATGCTGTGGCCGCTTACTGTCAATTTGAGGAAGGTATCACATGCCGTTTGCCACAGAACAAAAGGGTTGAAAGTCATGTGGCCGAGAGCGGTTACGTCGATGATCAGAAGCCGGAAAGCGAAATGACTGAGGTCCAGACTAAATCGGCAAGCCCACTCGAAAATGCTATTCGATCTGTCACAAAAGACAATCGACCCTTGTTTTGCTTTATTTGTGTGGGACAGCAAAACCTAGCCCTCAAGAAGCGTGTGCAACTATTCTCATCGCATGGAGATGTTTCGAAGCATATCAAGCGAAAGCATCTACAGAACCTTTCATCAAGTACTGTTATTGCTTGCAATGTTTGCGATAAAAAGTTTGCAGAAGTGATGCACTTTCAGCGCCATGCTAATGATTCTCACTCGACTGTGACCGGGCCTCTATGGCGCGCAGTTTCTAAGCAATAACTCGTTATATTAGTTTGTTATGCATAGAATATATTAGATCCTTGAATTCAAATAACTAGATGGCCTGGTTAGCTTTCATAGGACCGGTTTCAAATGTACCGAAGTAGCTGTAGCAGCAACAGCAGGAGGAAGATCTAGCCACATATGCTCATTTCGAATCCTAGCGCAGTTCTGCGATGTTCTGCGGCGAAGAGAGAACTGGATCTCATTTTTTTTTTTTCAGTGTGTTGACTTCGATTATCCAGATGACATCATTGGTTATGATTTTGGTAAAATGATTCAAATGTACTGAAGCATCAGACGATGTGCTGCGGCAAGGAGAGAACTGAACTACCTGCTTTGCTGCTGAGGGGGGTGGAGCAATAATAACAGCACATGCTATATTAATGATTTTCTTCATGGTTATGCCTGCATTAATTGGAGGTTTTGGTAATTTCTTATTACCATTATTAGTAGGAGGTCCAGATATGGCATTCCCTAGATTAAATAATATTAGTTTTTGATTATTAGTTCCTAGTTTATCTTTATTTATATTCTCAGCTACTATAGAAAATGGAGTTATAGCACCAATCCATATCAGGCTTAGTGCTGCAGTCCATCTCCATCTTGACGCCTCAGTACCGCAGCCGTCCATGCGAATCACTTTCTTCCCTCGCCTAGGCTAGCTAGCACTTGGTAAGTTTAATATAAATGCACCACTTGCCACAATGGATGGTTTCATATCTCCTCTCCCTTCAGAAGCGCTCGCTCAAGAAATAAAGCCCCCTATATTTAGTAAGCAATTCTATCCTTCAATTTCTACTTCGGCTCCCTTCTGACGACCCTCAAAGATACAATTTTCATCCCCAGGCTGGTGAAACGGACGCCCCGTCTTCTTCTACCAAAATGGTTCTTGAGTATCATAGGTACATTAACAGTCCTCATCTCTCACATTGGACCGGTTCTTACTGCTGATGTTCACATAGCCTCATGGAATCTGGTATTGTCCTGTTCGTCGTTGGCAAGGACCGAAAGCGATTCTTAATTCATAAGGAGTTAGCTAGCTCCTTTCCAAGCGAGATTCTCCGACCTCCTATAGTCGAGGAAATTGACGAGGTAGTCTTTGGCCGTTGCTGCGAGTTTGTATATACTGGTGATTACTCCGCCCCCTCTCCGATCTACGACGGCATCGGCAAACAATCATTGACGGAATCCGTGAGACGATGGGATCCTGCCAGACTTACCTGGAACTTTTTTCATCCAGAAAAGTTCCCCATTGTTTGTGCCGACCTACGCGAACGATTGGGTCAGGTGAATCCCACTTACCGAGCCAACGACGAATCGAGCACCGACCCTAAATACAGTTATGCAGATATATTTCTTTGCCATGCTGAAATGTATCGCTTCGCTTTCAGAACGGGGTGGACTGCGCTATGCTATCTATCACTCAACCGCCTTCTGGGGCTGCTAGCAAACTTCGCCCTGTGTGAGGAACGAACTGGGGATATTGTAACTATATTCAAATTTGTTTTTGAGAAGATTGATTCTGAGGAGACTGAGGGCATGGGAGACATCAAAAGGTTGGTGGGAGACTATGTACTGTGGAATTTGGAAATCTTGATGCGGGATATGGATTTTCAACTTGTGCTTAAAAAAATGCCGTCTTTGGAAACGGCCTTTTTCCGCCGGATGTGGAAATGAAGTAGAAAATAGATCAAATGTCATCTGGGGGCTTTTGAAGGACCATCCAAGTTTCAAGAATAGCAGGTGGTATTGAATCAGGGACCAAAAGAGAGTGTTGAAGGTTGAAACTGACATTCAGGACCCACGGTTCTTATTTCTAGGAGATATATTGCTCCTGGGAGACTAGTCCTGACCTGTAGAGCTAAGGAATCAAACTTCCTTCAAGTTACTTACTACAGGCCTGTATTCTCATTGTGGTCCTGTAGATAAATAGTCAGATTACCCTCTAACGAATGGTTGTGCTTGCCTTAACTAATTCTAGGAATGATTCCATTATCTGTTGTCGAGTCATGCTTAATGAAACGTTATCGGCAAATACTGTAACTGGTCAGCCAACTTCATACATCGTGCGAAAGGACAAGACACACCGCCTATAGAGAAGGAAGTATTGGACCAAAGATAATATAGTGGCAACCGACTTCGCCTTCCATACTGGAAACATAGAGATCTTCTTTCAAACCCTAATCACATGATTACATAATTTAGCAGGTTTTGTAAATACTAGTAATATTACAATTGAAGCAATACGGGTGGGGAAGGTACTGGAGCTTAAAGTTCAGATTAGAATCCTAGAATCTGAACACGTATCGATATTGTCATTTGGAAATTGGGTCGATCCGTTCTCCATTCCACGTCGCTAGTGATCAGAAGATAAAAACCACAGCTGCCTCGACACTGTAGACAAATGGTTGGTTGTAAAGAAACCTGCCAATCTCAGACCATGGATCCAACAACGGCCCACGGTACCAAAACGCCTCCTTGCATCAGACTCCATTCTCCAAACTATCCCCCTCCCTCACCGTTATCAGCTGACCTCGAGAATACGAAATGGAAAAAAGTCGTCATTCACTTTCCACTGTCTCCTACTTTCTCCTCATTCTTCCCTGCCTGACTAAACACTGCATATCGCTGCTTCATGTCTGCGTTGTATTTCAGGCCCATTCAACCTCGTTTGCCAATTACTCAACTGCCAGCACCTGACGAACTAAAAGACTCAAACATCACTGAAAGACACATCGGTACCGTGAGGAACGCGTCGATTGCCTGCAAAGATTGTCAGCGACGGCGGACCAAGGTAAGGCAATCTTAGAACAGGTCGCTCGACTTGGCCGCTTACTTCTTGATGTTTCAAATGATAGTGCACGGGCGGAAATCCGTGCTTGGAATGTAACAAGCGTGGTTCGGTTTGTGTATTCGATGAGAGTTCAGACAAACGGCGTAAACGCTACTTAATGAGAATGGAAGAAGATCTTGAGTACTATCGGGAGTTTTTGGGCAAATTTTTTGAGGCAATACGGACTTCTACTGATAATGATGTCCAACATTTAATCGATGTCGTACGGTCGGCACCGTCAATCAGTGAAGTGCAAATGGAGGTGGCCCGCGTCCTTGAAACGAGTTCTCTGTCTCGACCACTCACAGAAACATAATATACCGAATTGTTTTCACGTGGGAATTTCCATTGGACCATTTAATTTTACTAGTAGAACAATAATCAGCATGCCATTCTCTACCATGACGAGTCGTTCAGTGGTAGATTATATCGATCCTGCACGTATGAGGGGGAGGCCGTGGTGGGTCCTATTATCAAGGAAAGCTATGATCTGCTTACCCAGAAGCAGCTTAACTGTACTATCGGGTTCGGACCGAGAAGTCATTGCTTGCATTGCTAGAGAGCAATGTTTTGTCGACTGCCCTGTATGGAGTGACTTCAATATTATGATAACCTCTATGAGTATGGACCAACGACATGACGGGAGTAGTTATTTTTGGATCAGTGATTATCCATAGAATCCCAGAGCTTCGTATGTTTGTAAGTTTATCGTTCAAAAACGGAATATAACTTAAAATACGGAAGTAACCATGTTAGGAAAGGCGGGTTATGTAATTAGGGTTTGAAAGAGCATATCTGTTGTCTCTAATATGGAAGGCGATGTCGGATGCTACTGTATGACTCCCTGTAGGCGCCATTCTGCTCCAGAAGAGGCCGACGAGTATTCCGAAAGAAAGATACAATAGGGCACATTAGGCGGCACGTTTCACCTACGCAGTATTCACCTAGGTAGTCTGTGCAGGCCAGTTAGGCTATGTAGCAGATATTGATAGCAGGTATCCATTACTATGTTAACAATCTGGTCTTGATACCTGTATACTGAATAAAATTGTGATTGTGATACAAAACACACAAAACATACGTTAGTGAATAAAGCAAGAGAAAGAAAGCACAGCTGCTCAGCAAATTCAAACAAAAAATAGCTACATTTATCCATAAAATGTCCCCGGAGACGGCTGAAATCCGATTCCGGCTCGAGCACGCGACTCATGTTTCCTTAATTGCCTGGGCCTTCGGAAGAGTGCCCTCCTAAAAAACCAATCCCGTTTGACTGCGATTGAGCTTTAGCAACAGAGTTCTGCCTTTTACGACTGGGTTGTTTAGTCGTTGGGCTAGATTGCCCTCGAACTTCTTCCCTCAGTTCTTGATTGGCAGCAACACATAATCTCTGAGAGCTCATGAGCGGAACGACGGAAGTCAAAATAAAGGCATCACTTTCCAAGGAAAATAATCCAGGGAAAACGACAAAAAGGTGATCGTCTGGATGCTCAGCCCCGATGGTATCTTCACCACCTACGGGCAACTGGAATAGAGAATCCTCATCGTGGGCCCAATCAACTGGATCAAATTCCGTCTCATATCTTTTCGTGGAATTCTGGATAGGACGCCAGACCTCGATTGCCCTATCAACAACGTTCTTTATCCTCTCTTTGAGCTCACCATACTGGGCAGTTGAAAGAAGCTCATGAAGATAGTGGGACACATTCTGAACAACAGATTTTGCCCTAGACTGAAGTTCAGCTTCCTGCCCGTCACGATCAATAGAAAGCAGGACGGAGCGATAAAAATGTTCTTTTTCGTTGTCACTTTTCGCAAGCTTATTCAAGCTCATCCTGAAATTGCCGTTCTCGGACGGAAAGTAACTCGGTTGAAAAATCTCCTTATCAATTTCCCTGGATAGAATACCTAACATCACAGCCAAACGCATTCCCTTAGCGGCATCGGAATTCGAAGCACACAGGGGGGCAGGCTGCCCTTGGATTGCCCCATCTCGGATAGCAGCATCAGTATCCAGTCTGAACTTCTTCCAGGGTCTATCATTCTTCCAGGAAAGTTAGTCTAAGTTTCGGTTTACCATATGAGGGCATAGAATATATGTGGGACAACGTACTTTGAGATTCTCGTCGCTCAAGTTCTGGCGCAAGACGGTCCAAATTTCATTTATTGCGTAGTCCCAGATGCCCTCAAACCTATCAATTCTGGAACTTAGAGTTAGCAAGCTGCAATACAATACCTAGGGAAAGTACTAACATTGACTGCTCATCAATTTGGTGAGATTTAAGGATAAAAGCATCGAACTTTTCAAGTCGACTGCGAGCCTTTTGCATGTTTTCATCAAGCGACTTCTTCTCTGTTTCAAGGCAAACGCTTTTCGCTTGTTCCTTAGCAAGGAGACTCTCAAGGTTTGCGGTAGTAGCCTTCATTTCGTCAACCGATGTATCTCTTTCTTTAAGTCTTCTCTGAAGGGAACCAATATCAAGATTGTGTTGTGCAATTATTGAGTTCATCCTCCTTTCTTCCTGCGATCTTTCAGACAGCTGTGTTTGTATCTGCCCTTGGAGTTCTTGAATCCTTCGAGAGATCTCAGTCAGAGATTTCTCTCTTTCTGTAACCGCTTTTCGAAGAGAAACATTTGCTTGTTCTGCCTTTTCTTTCTGGGTGGTCAAGGCTTGGTTCACTGCAGAAAATCTGCTGAGCGCAACCAACTCATTCTCTTCTTGAGCTTTGATATGCTTCTGCAATTTGTCCAGCTTTTCATCTCGAATCTGGATTTGGTCCTGCTGTTCTTTAACCTGACTATAAGTCGCCGATGCTTTCTGGAACTCGGGATCGAAAGTGAGTTGTCTGAAGTGCTCAATGATTTTGTTCAAGAAATCTTCATGTTCCACCTTAATAGAGACGGGCGATCGTTGCGTCATTGTTTCAGTTGTTGTTGTTGAAGACATAATGATTATAACGACTAATGTCACATGAGAGTTTGATTTGGTTGAAATCTTAGAACTAACGTGATGGAAATGGCATGTATTTATAATTTCTTCCATACTGGAAGCACATATGGAATGCCCATAGTTTCACCTTTGATGTTGGGAGACAATGAGGAATTCACTATTGCGCGTATGGAAACACGTCTCAGGGCTGTAGGAGCTTGGACCTCTTAACGCCTCGCTGAGCTGTCTTGCATATGTTGCATATGCAAGACACAGGGTTCCGAGCAACGTGTTCTGGAGCGAATGGTTACCCGCTCCCACAGAGACGTATAATACAGAGGTTCAGTACCGAAGCGAGTCATGTGATATTCCTAGCGCCCAATCAAAACCTCATTGCTCAGGGATGCTCTCCACCAAACCAGCCTCGTCAAGGCGATCAGTGTTCGTCAAACAAGGCGAGGAAGACCCGAGCCAGGATTATGAGGCATCCCGGTGTGCTATAGGTGGGTATGACGTGTAACAAGTAATATACGAGCGATTTCCGAGTTGCTTATGGCGGGTATAGTCAGTAAGTCACTGAGGTCGTAGTTAAATAAATCGCCTGCTGAATGTGGCTGAGAGTGAAACGCATGAACGCTTTAAGTGCTCTGCCCCCGCACGGTTGCCTTGTGTCAAGAAAGGCGAATGGTGGCAGCTGAATCAAGCTATCGGCGGCAAGTTTATCAAGGAGAATACATAACAAGACCACTTAATGAAGACGGACAGCCGATTCCTTCACACATGTATTAGCATTTACCATTTATTTTTGCGTACGGTTATCAATCTGACCGATCTTGCATCTCTTGTAGTTCCGGCTACAGACATCAAGGCTACCCTGTTCAGAAGATCCATGGATGTGGAATGCCAAAGAGCTACATCGATGGAATGTGCCTCTCTCCTTCCCTATGAGGTGTTGGGAATTACATTCCTGGGCTCCGAGGCACTACCAACTGACTGACGGTTTCGGGAGCTTCCGCGATATATGGTGAAAGTACATCATTTTTGACCAAAAATACGATGCGAAAGACGGTTCTGAATTGCGGGTTCTTACCGTTGGTGATATCTGTTTGCGTAAAAATTCTGAATCGACTCTTGGAAAGCTTCTAATATAAATTGAGGTAAATTCCGGTCATCTGAAGACTATCATCAAGCTGCAAAATGGTGCAAAGCGCTCCGGATGAGAGGTTGATATATTTAGCCTGCCAGCATATCTTTCGTGGCTCTAACTCTCAGGTGAGAAAATTGAAGATAGTCAAAGGGTTAATTAAACAAAACGAGCTTGCTCTCACCGATATTCTACGAGAATATGATATCGACAGCACTAGCAGTGTTGCCAAGAAGCTTCTGGAGAGTCGGGTTTTCGATTCGACTTTGAAGGCTAAGATTCGATTTCCGGAGTTATTCGACGTGTCGCCTACCCGGAGTGCTGAGAGAGAGGCTTCGGAGGCGGAGGCTGCGAGAGACGAGGCCGGCACTGTGAGGGAGATATCGGATAGGGAGGCTTCAAAAGACTCAGCAATCATTTCTCACACCGAACTCCAAGGTGAACGGACATTCAGTGATAATCCATATCCAGAGGAGGATACAGGCACTGTAGCTGTGCGATCGCTATATCCGGTTTACATTCACTATCGGTGTCAGCATCTGGTCTTGACGACAATACAAGAATTGCTTGAAGAGAGTTGCTTCGAGTTTGCTCAGCAACATTTTACTCAACTCTTAGCAAAGAACGGGTGGGACTGTCCCGAGGCGGTTGAACTTACCGAATGGACCAAGATACTCTCTCACCACTCTAACCCGGTGATCAACACTCTGAAAACTCCCCTTAACGAATTTATTGGCCTTCTTCGAGAACTCAGACACTCTGCTGTGCACCGGCTTCGAAAAACTGCAGCTGGTGTCGAGCGACTTGCTGAGAATGCGCAGCTTTTTTTGGAAGCCTTGGGGGATTCGACTCGATCAGACAAGGTCGAGAGTCTTCGGAGAGAGCTGCAATCTGCGATTGAAGAGCTCAAGCGCAACAAAGATCTCTTTGAAAGAAGGCTGCTTGCACAACTCAAGGAGATACAAAAGAAGCGGAGTGAGTTGGATGTTTGGGAAAAAAACGCGAAGGAAGCAATGATTAGAGAGGACTTGCAATGTTCGAGGGATATTGGTGAAGGCCTGGAAATCATTGTTCGAAAAGTCAAATCAAAGGATCCAAGGGAAGCTGAGGGTGAGAGGACTTTGCCGGATGTGTATTCAGATTCGTTGGATTCGGAGGAAGAGTTTCTGGATGCTGCTTTAATAACCCTCCAGTTTTAGGGGCTGATTTAGAGAGTTGTGTATGTACCTTCTGTGCCTCTGGTATCCAGCTTGTTCATTGTTTCCTTTCCAAAGCGAGATGACTCCACGGTTCCGCGATAGGCTTTCAATCTCATTGATTTTGAATGATTAATTTGGATACAGAGCGACCGCAATATGAGGTATAACTAGCTAGCAGAAGAATGAACTCTGCATGTTTGGCATTGGAATGCCCGATAACCGCTTAAGGGCTCGAATTGCCTTCTTCCCTAATGCATGCCTTGCACTTAGCTGGACTTCATTCAGTTTATCTTCTTCCTCACTGGCAAGGCACTTTCATAAATAAATCCTGTTAGTTATCTTTCTCGGAATGTGTAATCGGGGCCGAACTTACCACGTCATTCTGCCAGCGTCGGAGCATGGAGCTTAAGTCATGTGGTCTATTCAATGCTTGTGCACTGGAGTCAAGGTATTCTTTGAATAAATTCCACTCCGACTTGTCATCCGGACCTTCACTCTCATTGGGAGCCAAAGTAGTAATAAGGTTGTAATACTCAAATCGATCCATGCCATCGGGGATTTTGGAACCCTGATAAACAGCGGATCCTGCTTGGCGTAGCAGAGAGTCGAAATCTGCGGGAAGTTTATCTTTTCTCTCGTCATACAAGCCGTCGCGCTTGTCAGCCCACTTCCCATGGGTAACTTTCCACTCCAGAACAAGTCGTTCTACTCCGCCAGAAACGAGATAGTTACCGTCCAGAATTCCTCCAACGTTTACGCCTCGGAACTTGAAAGTGTTCCTTGTTAGAGGTTGAAGGCGATCAAGGAATTCGACTCGGGAGAAATCGGCGATTTTCTCGAAGCAGACTATATGGTATAATGCTGAAGTAAGGGGCGTCAGAAGTCCAGTGAAGCTAGCTGAGGAGAAGGGTTGCGTACATGCATTGGGTCTTCCCCAGGACCCCTGGTCCATTCCCGGATACATGGCGAGGCGTAGGTCACCCGGCTGGATCATTCGATCACAACCCGGAAGTCGGCATTTCGCACCACGTGTAGAATTCGGGGCAGACTCGATGAAAAATAATGATGGCACCGTATGGGCCACACCTGATGGTTGTCGACTTCGTGTGGTTTCGAGGCCTACATGCCTAATGAGACGCATTTTCTCCAGTGACACGACATCGTCTAGCGCAGGAGAGGCCGGTGCTTCTTCCCTTGAAGCTAATTGATACGTCGCGAGCAGATCGATCTCGACGCCTTCTACATCCTCGTGAGATTTTAAACGAGCCATGAGGTCTTCGGAAATTTCAGCACTGTAAATAGCATAGTAAAGTTAGTACTGTGATATGTATGCATCACTCTGAAAACTTTGCACCCACGAAAAACCATTGAAACTCTCAAAGTCCTCCAGAATTTCGCCTCCGTTGCCTCTGACGACATCTTTGATTCTGCAAAAAAGAGAGTTAGTTCGTAATTTTAGAGTCTGCTGGATTGGAAGACGTACTGATTGACGTTTTCAGACGGAACGCCTTCGTAGCATTCAACCTGTTAGTAAATCAAATAGATTAAGTAAGCCGAAAAGACAGTGTTATAAAGGTACACAGCTACTTACCAGATAATAAGGCATTGTGGCTAATATGAAAATAGAACAAGGTTGTCAGACGTTGCGTGGGAAGGCTGGATGTTTCAAAGCTTGAATAGGTGGAGAGAAAGCAACCTTTAAATAGCTTATGGTAGAATAGGCTTCGCTGCGGCCTGCCCTAGCTCAGACTTCAGCCACAGTTAGTGTCCGCAGGGGAGTCTTGCCGCCCAAGGACAAACCAATAGGAGGCCACTGCGGTAGTGCCTCAGATCACTCTCGATCACGACCCGCTTCAGCAGGCAATGAGCCTGGCCAATGGATTGTCTCACTAGAAGCGGGGTACCAAACCCGTGAATTCTCCTCAGGGGTTATCTGTGCCAAGCCAGGCTGCTTGTGCCCTCGGGACGTTCAGTCTAGGTCCGCAGGTTGTCTTGTCTTGGCAAGTACCACCGAATAGAAGGCCACTGTGGTCGGCAGTTTACTGCGCACCAGTGACCCACTTCCTCAGCAGGTAATGAACACAGCGGACCAGCAGACCAGCAGACCAATGAAGCCACCCCTCACTTTGAGCTGGTTGGTGAATCCCTCAAGATGCGTGGGCAGCCATTGAACGAGTTTGAAGGTAACGGGGAACAGTCTTGTACCTCTTCCCTCTGGTTTAAATACCACTTAGGCATCATTATTTTAGTTTGAATGCTATTGAAGTGTCGACACATAAAAGAAAGGACAAGAGAATCCCTGCTCACTGGAAACAAGTGGAATAGCCTCGTATCTGTCTCACGACTAAGCTAGACCTGGGCTGAGTGTTATAGGACATATATAGAACGAAGAGGGGTTTCCTATGACGTAGTCTCTCTTGTCTGGCATTTGTCCCCCGATCGGGCCTCACAGAACCAATTTCCTCTCAAGAGGATTCTCTCAGGAGGATTACGCTCTCGGAAGAATGGTTTTATCCCCGGGCTTCCAACTACCCCACCTTCCCAAGAAAATCTACCCAAAAAAATATTTCCATCTACATCTTCCTACGACCGAGCTTACAAGAAGCACTGCTTAGTTCAAAGATAGACACAAGACATGCTTCTCATTTTATAGAGTTTTCCAAGAGCTTTCTCCCGGGGCGGCATCGCTCACATCTGTAATGGCCTCTTGTTTCAGGCTACATAATACCCATATCTGCTTAAAAGGGTCCTCATAGTGGCCTCGGCTTCACAGAACGACCCGGCTTGATCGAATCTGTTCCCTCTTCTATCCTATCGAGGGCTCGGGAAGCCATTATTAGAAGTTGCCTTTCCTTGGTGAGTCGGTCTGCAGCGACAAGTTCCCGCTCTTCATGCTCAGAAATCATGAATATGGCGTTCCTGCCATCGACGGTGGCCGCACGGAAACATTGAGCCGGTCTGAGACTTTGAAGACGTAAATCGTACAGCGAATAGCCTTTCCATGAATACTTTCGGGCAAGTCGCTCTAGCGGCGATGGATCTGACGGGTTTACGAGGAGACGATCTGACTGCCTCCACTGTTCCCGTTCAAATGCCCAGAAATGAATCTCAACGGGCCCTTGATGTGGTTGAGGCGACACCGCTACTGCATGCCCCGAATCATCCGCGGAAAAGGTGTGACTAGAGGGCTGTCTGATAACATCCCGGGAGATCGGTGTTATTTGATCAGGGTTCTCCACTGAGGGTTCTGGCTGCCCTTCACGGAGGGGAACTGGCGGTAGATCGTGATTGGCGACGTTTGTGGCCGAAGTTGTGTGCTCCATGTCCGTTTGCACTCGTACCGCTGACTCGTGATCAGAGGCTGGCCATGGTGAATTTTGTCTGTCTTCTAATCGAGGCGTATCCCCTGAAGGAAGTTGGGCCGGGCTGGACAGACCGAGCTCTTCGTTAAGCCGCTCACGCTCCAATTCCTCTTCCAATCGTTCCTGCTCTTCCTGGGTTCTCTGTAAATGGGCAAGGTATGCATCCAACGCTTGCTGCCCGGGAGGGCCACTGATATTTGGCGAACTGTCTGCCTCGGATTCTGGGGACGCCGGCTGGAGTGCATTATTAACACTCGCGTCATCATCGAGAGCATCTTGTTGATCTGGCACCACGATCAATGCTCCTTCGTCCGGATCTTGCTCAGGTTTATCTGCTTCGAAGGAGATCCTCGTACAATTGCTGACGGCATCTGCGTCTCCAGGGCCAGTACAGTCATGGGAATCGTACGGCGGAGCCAATGCTGAGTCGTTCGGCGCTGGTTCGAGATCTGTTTCCCGAAGGGAAAGATCTTCATCGCGAGGACTGCTTTGGTCTGACATATCCTCATCCCGGGTTTCTGTGCTCGGTAAGTTCCATTCCATGGGCTCTTGTTCCCTCTCGGTCGCCCGGCGTGAAGTAAGCCCGCGTATCTGAACTTTGCGCCTTCGCCGACGCCTCAAATGGTCCCGTTCATTTTCGCTCCTCATTTGTTGCAGGTGTTCCATGCTTTGTCCCGCCCCTCTCGGTCGGACGCTATCCCTTTGTAGCCCGTCTTGTCTATCTGGAGTTGGCACGCTTGATGGGGCTGCATGCATGGTTTGCTCATGGCTATCAGAAGGCTCTTCCTCTTCGACAAACAGCGGCGACTGAGGCTCGTCGCCCATAGGTTGGTCTCCATCAAGAGTTAGGCCATGCTGTGTAGGCTTTCCGAAAAATGCAAAATAGACGCAGCGGCGGACAAAAAAGCTAGTGATGGTGTCGGCAACCTCGACTTCCGCGTGTAAACAGTCCAGGAAGAGCATATTGTTATCTTGCTTTTGAGTGCGTGTTTGTGGTATCCCGGAGCGGACCTTCATCTTCACGATACTATCTGCGAGAAGATCTTGTGACCGGTCGGGCTGGCTAGGAACTGCATGTCCAAAACAACTAACGATCTGACTAACCAGGATATCGAACTGCTCGCAGTCGTATCGATACCGATCCGGTTTTCGGGCCTGCAGCAGAGCCGACCGCGCGATCTGATGATCGGGAGAACTCTTAATCAACCCATCGATCTCCGTGGACCTAAACCCGAGACGGCGCGCAAGTTCGGCCATCTCGTAAATGGCTCTCTGATCTGGTTTTGCACGAGATGGTTTTGCCAATAAATCGTCCTCCTTCTTTGGGTCCAGGGGCATCAGAGTATAGTGCCGCATAGCATACAGCCATACCTGTAAGTAGCCTGCCTCGAGGCGCTCCACATCGGTCGCTCGCTGACGTCGAAAAGTAGACTCCGAAGTCTGAATGATACTTTCTCCTACCTCGGAATGATCTTCCTCCGAATCTGACTGTGGAACAAACATCGAGCTCATAGTTTGCCAGATAGAGGTTGACGGGCCAAAAAGTCGCTTAACGCAATGAGCGCAGCTCTCTAGGTATTTAAAATCTTCAAAAAGGGTATACAGAGACGGAATAAGTCCGTCGAAATCCTTCATGTGGGTCCATATGCTGCGTCTCTCTTCATCACTGAATTCCCCAAATGCGTGACCACCCAGGACGAGTCCACGAGCCGTTTTTGCATCGGTACGTGATTTGCCAGGTGCGAGCAAGTGCAGGGCTTGGACGGTATCCTGATCAATCTTCTTCATTAAAGGACGACTTGACGCGACCAAGGAAGACCAGAAGTTCCAGATGTGATCTAAATAGGTTATTATCTCCTACGGAATGGACAGCCATGTGGTTAGCAGAGCGAAAAAAAAGAAGAAAAAAATTCTGATTGCTGAACTCACATCGTCACAGCCCGAGGCTATCAACCGATGGAGTACACTAATCCTCATTCCGTTTGGCCAAAGCCCAGGAATTGCCAGTAACCGGTCAAAAGCACGCCGGAGACGGCGGTTTCTTTTGTTGTCCAATTGATCTAAGCGTTCTTGATTGTTAGATGATAGTCTCACGAACCACCGCTCCCGAAAAGCCTCGTTATCTTCGCCCTCATATTGTCTGATCTTGCGATAAATCTCTCCATCGGTCGGCTTCTTCTGATTCGCATATTCCTCCACCAAGGAGGCTCTCAGTTCCTCACCGATGTCTTCGTTGATGGTCAGTACAGAAATGCAAGAACAAAATGCGACATACCGTCTAAGTAGAGGTCTACTATCCACCAGCGATCAGCTGGAGGAAGAACCTCGGCTCCTGCCTGCACACGGTGACGGCCGTGTAAACCGCGAAGCTGCCCTACCACAAATGCAAGCTGGGGAATTTGATGAGCAACATTCGTCAGCAGCGATTGCTGCGGAACGTTCGCCTTCCGCAATGCATTCGTTAAGTCGTGTTGAGACACAATCGTAGGGACATGATTGTCGACATCGAGGCGGCGACAACGGTTCTTACGAAAGATACCACAGAGCCGTTCCAAGTTCTTCAAATCTAAGTCCCGGGGCAAAGGAGGGTCGAATTGAATCTGACTGATATTGACTTTGGCCGTTCCAATGTATTTCAGACGCCGCTCCGTTGCCAGTCGCACCTCTTTATCGGTAAAAAAGGATCGACTCATTGAGGGATGATGAGAGTACAGAAAGCAGAAAACAATGAGCGAAAGCTCCAGCTGGACCTATATCTATTTATGTAGCTGGATCCGCATCCCGCTGCGGTACCACTGCGCTATTCTGCTTAGGACCCACCGCAGTGTCCCTCAGGCCCCACTGTTTTCAGCTAGGAGAATGGTTTAAAACCACAGCATCCTCTTGTTTGCAAGCCCTGTTACTCATATTGCTACTGTACCTTCAGATGAAGTCCTATCGGTTCCATCATGCGGCCACTCGATGAAAAACGAGTGACAAAAATTCAGGTTGATCAGGTCGCCCTTGCAGAGGTGTCACCAGCAACCGAGCCCAAACTCAAGCCAGGCCCTCTCCAACCAGGCTCCCGCCTGATCAAAAGGTCTGCTACGCCATCTCCTTCCGAGCCCCCTAGTAAGGTCATCCCAGGCTCCCCTAGGGACATAGCTCTCCAGGGGACTGGCCGTTTGGAGAACAGTATCGGCTCGGATGGATTTGTACAAGATGAATCACCCTGGGATACTTTCAAGCCATACTACGAATGCGATCTAGCAGGCACTGTTGCTGTTTGCGTTCCGTGCTCTGGTAGCCGCGCCGCACGGGCAATCCGTCGATACCCGAGTAAGGACGCGGACAGAATCCTGGAGATACTCCGTTCCACATCCCATAAGAATGTGGTTTTCGTTTTGGAGTGCTTTCGCACGTCTGATTCCCTGTATACTCTCAGCAAGTTCGATCCTCTCACGCTAGATCACGTTGTCGCCTGTAAAGCCTTCCCAGACCAGGTGGAGCTAGCTGCGATCATGTCCCAGGTTTATTCTTCACTCATTCTCGCAAATGAACGCTAGGTCGCTAATCATATGCAGTTTCTTGATGGGCTATCGTATCTAGCTACCCAAAATTTCCATCACCCCTCTTTAGATTGTTCCAGCGTTCTGATGAGCCTCGAGGGGGAGGTAAAGATTGGTAAGCTAAGTCCATAAACGCACATTTGGGGGTTGCTTACTAACTATAATCCAGCACGTATTGACTGCTGTATCATCCGACAGACAGGCAGACTTCATAAAATTGATTTGGCTCCTGTGTCCAAAGTCATGATGGAATTGATGCAAAAATATGCTAAAGATGACGGGGCAGTCGGGATCGACAATCTTGGCCGCTGGCAAACATGCCCAGCCGCCATCGATTTTCTCTCCGCCACGATCTCAGCTAGCTCATTTGAGGAACTGAAAAAAGTATGTCACCCCTGGATTTGATCTGGAACTGTGCTCATTGGTCTCTAGCAGCGCTTTTTAACAGAAACCCGATGGTGTCCGGGCGATCTAATCGGCCTCGCATGTTTTGCACTGATATCCGCCCGTACATTCTACTCATACACGCCGAGATTGGAAGAGACTGACTAGGTCATGCTGTCATTGCTTATGTATTGAAAAGGGGAAGCAAATAACAATGAGTGTGATCGATTTAAGCAGGATGGGGAATCCAATATTTAATTTCCATAATATGATTTGCTTCGTTGGTGTTCTACTGTCGTGTATTGAATTTTCGAAGCCTTCTTCTAAACGTAAATTAGAACCATTACAAAGTTCCAATCTGAAGCCAAACGACGGCTAGTATGCTGACAACGAAAGATTCTCGTTGCTGCGCCATGGGTTTAGGGGTGACATATAGTCACCGCCGATTAATTTCCCAAGAAAGTTCTGGAGCTTGAAGATTAGTGGCGCCCTATATATGACGGGCTTTTGTGGGGTTCTTAGGAAGGTAAGCTGGACGGTTGTAAGAGTGTGCTATTGCTGATTGTTTTTGACCATTATGCTGTCTGGAAATATAGAGATCAAACTACGGCTAAAGGTAGCAGACGGGAAAAAAGAAAGACGAACAAATGTTCGATAATCATTTCATTCTGGGTGTCGTATTACGAAGGCTAAGGGTGATTGATGAGCAATATATAGACGCAAAAAAAAGCAGATGAGAATGCTTAAACGAGAAGCTTATTGGCGATGGAAGTGTAAAGGGGAAGACGTCAGAGTTGGCTGTTGAGTTAGTGCTACGTTACCAGCACGTTAGCTGAGGAACTCAGTCATTTTTTGACTTGCATCCTTCTTAACATCAACTACTTTCCAGGAAATTTCGGTCCAGTGGAAGGCCAGGGCTCTCTCGTCATCCTCGCGGACGGACACCATTTCCTTCGATCTGAGAAGACCAACATCCTTATCGAAAATGTCCTTGCGCAGATCGTACGTGATCCGCCCAAACATAAGGTGTTTAACTACGGGCTCCAATGCCTTGAAGACGTGAACAGTGCCTGGCCGAGTTTTCTGGACGAAAGTGACAAAAACTTTGGTCTGAGAATCGGTAAATGTATGATTACACCTAATCAAGGTCAGCTAAGCCACGCAATGATTTGGCTGGTATACGTACATCACATCATGTGGAGAACTGTCACCTGCCAACAGTATACCAACCCCCAAGTTGCTTGCAAGCGCCCACCACCATTTGCCTCGTCGGACGTAGTATGTGGAAATCTTATTACGTCGACTCTTCTCGGACTTGGTTATGCGTGGATCGTCTGGGTATGTATCGAGGATACAATCCAGAACATGACTCGCAGGGCGCTTCGATGACGGACGGGGACAGTATTTCTCTGGGTGTTTGCAAAGTTCCTCATAATTAAAATAGAGCAATACGTGCCCAATACGCTTCGCAACAGGGTTCAGATAATGAGAAGTCGCGTCTGCATCTAGTACTCGCAGGTAATCAACGGCTGCCTGTATACCTTTCCATTGCACAGGAAGCCCAAGTGCATGCAAATCGAGTGAGCCATATTTGTCCCAATGATCAAACAGGGGTCTTAGCATGCTATCAAGGTCCTGTGCGAGGAGATGAGCCTCCGCCTCGAGGATCCTCTGAATTCGATCGTTTTCGAGAGAGACACTGCAAGACTGCAACATATTGAGAGCGGCATGGTTTGAATTGTTGACAGTTTCCGTCGTGGTTGATTGCCTCCCTAGGTCACCGGACAGTCCGTTTGTGTCGCTTGCTTGGCTAACTACGGATGCTCCAAACGCCGGAAAGGTGTGTTGCTCTCTCATTCGCGGAGTTTCGACACAAACGGTAGAAGGTGTCGAATAATCCCTATCCAGTTCAGGTGTGGATGTGGTTCCAGGTGAGGCTATTCCAAAGAGTGGCTGAGGGATACTGGCATGGTTCGGATCTACCACTGGAATAGTGGTTCTTTCAGCGGTCTCAGCTTCGTATGAAGGCCAGTCCATCTGGCTGCCTTCGTTATCGCCGGAAAGGATCCGATTGTCCAACGACGATTTGGTCTTGTCGCAGGTTGTTGGTATGTCGTTTGCCGGTACGCAGGGGTTGACAGAGGGAGGTGAAAGGGATGGAGGGGGCTGTGTGGCATCCATATAACAGTTCCCTTCAAAAACCGTGAATTAGACGGATCGAGAGTACGAAGACCGGGATACAAATGCTTCTTACCTAGCGATGCTGCAGGATTGCCTTGAATGGCTCCTTGTACCTGGAAGTCTTTCACAAATGCACTCTCTAGTCCAAAGCCGACTTGCGTTATCTGGGCCCTGGTCAGCTTCCGGAGCTGTTCTAGGTCGGTTCCGAAAGCTCGAGCAAACTGTAAAGAGTAAGAACCAAATACGGCAGACACAGCAACCAACTTACGATACGTAGCCGGTCCATGCTTAAGGGAACAGGGTTCATCGCCGAATCTCGGTCCTATTACATTGGCTATTAGTTATTGCGTGTGTCTAGGAAAAGCGAGCTCACCTCGAATACGACCCAGATGGAGAATAAATTCTCGCAACTCTCCCGGTATGTTGAAACAGCGATCCCTTCTGGTGAAGCCAGGTCGTACCATCGGATATAGCCTCCCCGTTCTGCCCGTTCCAAAATTTCTACCTGCTGGGAACTCTCCATCCGCCCGATTTGCTCTAATTTTCTGCCAATCTGATTGACCAGCTGTGACAGAATAAGCATCATTCACAAAAGACAAGAAATGAAAATTAACTCACATCAGAACACGCGTCTTGATGCCACTCTGGCCCGTACTTCGGATGGAAGTCCTTCAAGCGAGGTGAGTGGATGCAAACTTGATCTAAGAGGACTGACTCACCTGGAGGCCGACCATGAGGGAGACCATTTTGGTGGGACCAGCCCACAAAAGCGCCCCTGCGACAATAAACGAAGGAATAAGAGTCAGCGGTCAGTGATGAGAGTTTACTGAACGAGAGGATGCCGTTTGAAGGCAACAAGAGATATGCCGAACGCACCGGTTGGGAGAAATCAAATCATGGTGGAAAGGGACGGGATCGCCACCCTTTTATAGGGAAATCGGGAGGGGAGCCAGCCCAGGGTAAAGGGGCCCCAGGGTGTCAAAAGGTGGTCAAAGGGTGGTCAAAAGGTGGTCAAAAGGTGGTCAAATAGTGAGGGTTTCTGGAAAGAGATCGAACCGCCCGGACGAAAACACTGCCACAGGCCAGAGAAGGACGGACGGATGATGCAACCGCCTCACCGGCACCATTCACCAGATACGCCCCCAGAAACTTATCTGGGTGATCGAAAAGCGAAGATATTCTCGCCTCAGGGTGAGCGTAAAGAAGAGTGAGGACCTCTGTCCTCAAGAGAAATGAAAGAGTACCTGAAAGCACTGGCCCCACCCGCGGCCCCACCCGCCCACCGTGGGTGTGTCTAGACCACTTGGGTGACCAGAAGAACGCCCTTTCTCATCCCAAAGGGTGAGAGAAAAGTTGGGGTTCCGAAAGGACGGGTGACGTACTTCTCCCACTCACGGCCACCTTTCCACACACCAGGGATCTCCCTGGCAACCACCAAAGCACCTGAAACGGAACAGGCTCAGTATGAGAGCTACAAGTGAAGATATTATTTCTAGCCTATGGTGACTCCCCTAGATAGTATCAAGACCTACAACCACCGTAACCACCGTAACCACCCCATGACATGTCCCAAACCTTTCCTCTCTTTGATCTCCCACTAAGTTGTCGATCATTTCCCTAATCAGGTTGGTATTCCAGTTCTGAAAGCGTAACATCCTGATACAGGTGGCCTCTGACGATCTCCCGTATGTGGTCTCTCAGATTGTCTGGTGTGGAAACTGAAGAGGATTAACACGTGATGCAAATGGAATCAGCCCAGAGCACTTACCCATCACCAGTGTCTGACCTCGCTCGTCTCGAATGTTCGGCAGCCTCTCGACCTGGCTCCCAGATGCCTCAAGCGAGACAATGCTGTGGTAATCAGGCTCACCTTGGTAGAAACATGCTCGTTCATGTTTGCCGAATGGTGTTTTATCATGTGCGAGGCCGTTCTCAACATAGATTGATATACTGAGTATCTAGATCCATACTTCCATCAGTATCGTGTGCTCACGTTCCATTTCGAGGCTGGACACAAACATAGCCTTTATCTATAATATCATCTTCAAGGAGGGCATTGAGCAGGCTCTGGGCTGCGGTTGTCATATCTGTTTCATTAGCTTAAATTCGTTTGAATTCCGTAAAGACGCGCTCACCAATTGATTCTATTTGCCATACCAAGTGCAGCCGGCGAATTTGAAGAGTGCAGGTATTATAACCATATATCATCTTCTTGAGGTACGGAATTGTTGCAGCAATCCCAAATCCGCTCGCAATCATTAAAGCAGTTTCATATTGACCGACATCCTCGCTTGTGCCATGAGGCCCGGTGAATAGAGCCAGGAAGGATACCGAGTTATCCGGGGCGACCGTGGCATAACGGAGAATATTTGAGGTCATGCCATGCCGTGGTTGTACAAGAAGCTCCATAGTATCCTGTTTACCTCGCGACCAAGATGTGACTGTGAAAGGATGTGTCTGTATGCACGACCATAGACCAATTGATGGTATCCAGAGATTGATATACTGACCGGGCTCAACCTTCACTGGACGAGGTAAGACAACGCGAATATGTGCCGCTGTTACTGTATTGCCGCTCTCCTGAGATTTCCTGAGCGTGAATGATACAAGAGCCCGGGGAGCCCCATGGCCCGAAAAGAGCCCGTTCCGATAAAACAGAGTCGCCAATTCCAAGCATGCGGTCAGCCCCAAGATGCCTAAAGCAATGTAGATATACAGTCTTGGCGGGCCGTTGTGGGCTGGAAGATGCCGCCAAGTGCCGTAGACAAAGAGACCAGCCAAGATCTGATGGGTTCGGAGGAAGATCTCGTAGGACCATTGACGACAGTATGGAATGGAAAATAGAGCAAGGACACCTAGTGAAGTAGCGCCCTACAACCGTTAGTTATATTGACATGATACTAGGAGGGAGACATACGATCATGGTGAACAGATTACGTGTGTCACCCAGTGGAAAGCCAAATTCCTGGTTCTGGACCTTGGCAATGATATGAAATGACAGTAGAGCAACGGCCATCCAGCCAGTTACAAGGTGAATTTTGCGACAAGTTCGCCATGTGGTGCCAAGGAGGTCAGCCAGATAGCCAAGGTGAATGGCTGACAGAGGGAAGATTATATTGATGAGCGCTAGCTCTCCTGCCCGGCGGCCAGCTCCAGTTAACGAATCGGTTTTGAAGAAAACAAGAGTGACGTTGACAGTGACATATATCACGTAGACGAGGACACTGGATCGAGTCCATGGACCACAGATACGATGCCTATGAATGAGGACTGGGAGAGTAAGATGTCGAGAGAGTAGAACAGAGAAAGATTCCGTCCAGTTGATTAAGACGGAGCGAGTCTGGATCAGAAAGAGGACCAAAAAAATGCCGCCAGCGGCAATTGCATAAATGGCTGGTACGTCCATACTCTATATGGAATCTTCCCCAGATCTAATAATGTAAATTCTGAAAAGGGAGCGCCGGGTGAAGAGCTCGCTGGATTTAAGACACTTTTAAAGTAGGTGCGGCCAACAAGATGGATGGCCTCGCTGCGGTGGGCTCCCTGAGGCAGAACACGTATGGCTTCCACAGAGACCGCAGTCACCCTCAGTGACCAGGTTTAGGATATTTAACAGGCTGAGCCACCTCGAATTATAGGAGATCCTTCAAACAATCTGGTCTCTGTAGTAACTACATCATGTCCAAGAAATCCCCATGGGTGAAGAAGCGCCAGTCGGAGAGTGCGCGAGCGAAAACGCAACAACGAAATAGACGTCAGCGAAGCCTATTCAAAAAGGCTAAAGAATTTGTCCTTGAGTGCGAATCCGATGTCTTCTTGGCTGTGCGAGTCCGCAAAACTGGACAGATGTATATCTTTGACTCGTCCACTAAGAATCAGTGGCTCAAAGACTTGTCTAACATGGTACTTTATTCTATATACCGTGTAGATGTTCCACCGCTGAATTTACCATAATAGGAGTCATGCTACCCTCGTCCGATTCAAGAATCGGTGGAGATAGCTCCCGAGCTTGGCGAAGCTCTGTCAAAGCAAGGAGATGGATCAGCTTTTCCCAAAGTCTAGTAATTGAGGAAGAATTCTCATCGACTGTCATTCTTTTGTAATATTTTCTATGTCAACAATGATAGTAATGGAGTGCGAATACTGGAGACGAAGGATCACATCAAGCCTCGTCTCCTGCAAAGATAGCAACCAAGTGTTTCAAATTAGGTAAGACATCGATGGGGTTGAAGTTTATTCACATTCACTAGCCCTTCACGAGGCGCCTCTCATAGTTGACATTAGATGTGAAATCAAGATAACAGGCGCTGCCGGGATGGTGGCGTAGTGTGTATTTTGCAGTGTTCTAAGGATTGGATTCTCCAGTGCATCAGAACCCAGGATGAGGCGAGCGAGTGGCACTTGGCAAACATACTTCTCAATTTTTCTATCGCAGATGTTAAGTTAACATCCGCAGTGGGCAAGCGCCACATTCGTCATCTCCTCAATCAGTACAGTCCAGGAAGGCCTGGATTACTTGGTGCGCAAGGTCCCGAGTCATAGCGCCGCAGCCGTCCTTGCCAAGCATCACCGCAGCCTGTCGTACAGTATTGGGCCATCAGGCCAGGGGCATGTAGGAGTGGCCCGCTTCGAACCATTTGACAGTCGCCTCCTCAGAAGAGGCGCCCGAATCGACCTCCAGAACGATCCTGAGCTCCGACGACGCCATGTCCTTACAGTAGATTTCGGAAACGGATTCCCCTGTGGACACAAGCGCATTGTTTCTCGGCCCGTAC
The DNA here is from genome assembly GCF_028828025.1 of Penicillium rubens. NCBI lineage: Eukaryota > Fungi > Ascomycota > Eurotiomycetes > Eurotiales > Aspergillaceae > Penicillium > Penicillium rubens. The sequence continues at coordinate 734,564 of NW_026890601.1, read as the reverse complement.
CCGAAACCACCCTAATCTGTATTCGGCTAAAGCGAAAATGATTATGTCCTAAGAATAGAATGGCTGTAAATTTCAGAACCGTTTACTTACGTATTATATTGTATATTACACGAAACACCTATACACTGCCCCTCTACGCCTAACATTCCATCATTTTGCAGCACCACATTTTCAGTGGAATCATCATATGCACAATATGGCACCGAATCTACCTATGTCAACGCTATGTTTTATTCGTGATATGATACAAAGTAATTCACTAACAACGTTTCAAATGGCTGATGCAGCTGAGTGTAGCGAAAAGACTATCAAAAATACTCGCAGAAACCTGCGACTGTTTGGACAAGTTCATGCCCCCTCAACTCGTATCGGTCGGAGACGAAGCCTGACGCCACCCATGTTAGAAGCGCTCTGTGACCATCTGCTGGAAAAACCAGGCTTGTACCCTCGAAGAGATGGTTATCTTTCTATGGGATGAATTTCAGATGCTAGCGTCAACCTCTAGCATTAGGAGGGCTCTCGTATCCAAAGGGTGGTCTAAAAAGACTGCTCGGCAGAATGCGAAAGAGCAGAACGCCGAGCTACGAGAAATATATCTTCATAACCTCTCTGACTTTGAGTCGTACCATCTTGTTTATGTTGGTGAATCTGGATGCGATAAGCGCATTGGGTTCCGACGAACAGGTTGGTCACCACTCGGTGTAGCACCTCGGCAAGTGTCTCAGTTCCACCGTGACGAGCGCTATCAAATTTTGCCTGCGTATGCCCAAGATGGTATTTTGATGAGTCGAGTCTTTCGCGGCTCAACGGATGCCGCTGTGTTTGAAGACTTCGTTGATGAGCTCCTTCGTCATTGCGGGAGATGGCCAGAGCCGAAGTCTGTTCTGGTCATGGATAATGCATCGTTTCACCACTCCGAGCGGATTTCGCAGATGTGTGCTAATGCGGGAGTTAAACTGGTGTATTTGCCTCCGTACTCGCCAGACCTAAACCCGATTGAAGAGTTTTTTGCTGAACTCAAAAGGCTTTATACGACGCAATTGGTGCTACTACGCAGAAGATCCAGACCGAGAATTCGCCTCCTTTCTCGAACGGTGTACATATCAATCAGGTTGGGGCAAAGAAAAACAGTGCTAGGGGCCATTTTCGGCACGCAGGCCTTAGTGTTGAGAATTTAGATGATTGAAATCCTCCTTCGGAGGACACCATACAGTAACATGAAGCGATCGATCCTACATTCAAACCCTTCTCATTATCATAAACTGCCTTTGGCCGCCCGTGCGGACCAGTACGGGTGCCAGATAGACCAACAACGTAAGCCACGTGACCCGTAATGAGCGTTCTGGACCTTAGAAGTCCTCTGTGGTTCCATTACGTAGCGGTTTCTTCACTAAGCAGCCTCTGTGGCAAAAGCTAGCTATTCAGATGAATTAGCGACTCTATTAGGTACTACTAGAATTCTTATGGGATATGTCGCAAGCCGGATAGAGCCGTATAAAGTATCCCCTTCTTGCAGGCCCTTCTTTTATAAAGGGATTAGAAAAATGGAGGAAAGAGAAAAAACAAGAATGATTGAGTGTTACATACAAAATCCAATAAAGGAAACCCGCCCTGATGCATGTCCTAGGGCAAGTACATTACCGTTTATCTTGAAACGAGTAGGTCGAAACTCGATAGGAAGCCACAGAACCCTTTTACCATTCAATGCTATCCACTGGCCGTGCTCAATAGAGATGCATGGAGCCGCGTGAGATGGATGGGGCGTAGAGGAGAAGGCGACTGAATCAACCGGATCTGAATGGCCTTCGAGGGTCTGGGTGAGCGCGCCCGTCGCTGGGTCCCAGAGCCGCACTGTCTTATCCCAAGAGCCAGACGCTAGCAGGCGGCCGTCGGGCGAGAAGGCCACTGAATAAACCAAATCTGAATGGCCTTCGAGGGTCTGGGTGAGCGCGCCTGTCGCTGGGTCCCAGAGCCGCACTATCTTATCCCTAGAGCCGGACGCTAGTAGGCGGCCGTCGGGTGCGAAGGCCACTAATTCAACCGAACCTGAATGGCCTTCGAGGGTCCGGGTGAGCGCGCCTGTCGCTGGGTCCCAGAGCCGCACTATCTTATCCCTAGAGCCGGACGCTAGTAGGCGGCCGTCGGGTGCGAAGGCCACTAATTCAACCGAATGTGAATGGCCTTCGAGGGTCTGGGTGAGCGCGCCCCTCGCTGGGTCCCAGAGCCGCACTGTCTTATCCCAAGAGCCGGACGCTAGCAGACGGCCGTCGGGCGAGAAGGCCACTGAATTAACCGGATCTGAATGGCCTTTAAGGGTCTGGGTGAGCGCGCCCGTCGCTGGGTCCCAGAGCCGCACTGTCTTATCCCTAGAGCCGGACGCTAGCAGGCGGCCGTCGGGCGAGAAGGCCACTGAATTAACCCAATCCAAATGGCCTTCGAGGGTCTGGGTGAGCGCGCCCGTCGCTGGGTCCCAGAGCCGCACTGTCTTATCCCAAGAGCCGGACGCTAGCAGGCGGCCGTCGGGCGAGAAGGCCACTGAATCAACCGGATCTGAATGGCCTTCAAAGGTCTGGGTGGGCGCGCCCGTCGCTGGGTCCCAGAGCCGCACTGTCTCATCCCTAGAGCCGGACGCTAGTAGGCGGCCGTCGGGTGAGAAGGCCACTGAATCAACCGCATGAGAATGGCCTTTAAGGGTCTGGGTGAGCGCGCCCGTCGCTGGGTCCCAGAGCCCCACTGTCTTATCCCAAGAGCCGGACGCTAGTAGGCGGCCGTCGGGCGAGAAGGCCACTGATTCAACCGGATCTGAATGGCCTTCAAGGGTCTGGGTGAGCGCGCCTGTCGCTGGGTCCCAGAGCCGCACCGTATTATCCCAAGAGCCGGACGCTAGCAGGCGGCCGTCGGGCGAGAAGGCCACTGATTCAACCGGATCTGAATGGCCTTCGAGGGTCTGGGTGAGCGCGCCCGTCGCTGGGTCCCAGAGCCGCACTGTCTTATCCCTAGAGCCGGACGCTAGTAGGCGGCCGTCGGGCGAGAAGGCCACTGAATCAACCACTTCTGAATGGCCTTCGAGGGTCTGGGTGCGCGCTCCTGTCACTGGGTCCCAGAGCCGCACTGTCTTATCCCTAGAGCCGGACGATAGCAGGCGGCCGTCGGGCGAGAAGGCCACTGATTCAACCGAGCCTGAATGGCCTTCGAGGGTCTGGGTGAGCGCGCCCGTCGCTGGGTCCCAGAGCCGCACTGTCTCATCCCTAGAGCCGGACGCTAGTAGGCGGCCGTCGGGCGAGAAGGCCACTGAATCAACCACTTCTGAATGGCCTTCGAGGGTCTGGGTGAGCGCGCCTGTCGCTGGGTCCCAGAGCCGCACTGTCTTATCCCTAGAGCCGGACGCTAGTAGGCGGCCGTCGGGAGAGAAGGCCACTGATTTAACCGAATGTGAATGGCCTTCGAGGGTCTGGATGAGCGTGCTCCATCCTTCCTCAACTTGTGGTAACTGACATATCCAAGGGGGAAGCGACCGTTTGAACTCCCTACGTATTATCCCCGTTCGGGGTGCAAATACAAGTCCTGCGCAATAAATTTGAAGGGGGGCCTGATCAACTATCTGGCGATTTTTCAGAATAAAGCGCTTTGCATCGTGAACGAAATCTGAAAACTGAGGAGAGTCGTTACCCTAAATCTGTCAGTGCATATCATCTAAGAGTATCTTCGGAACTTACTGATATAGCCGTTTGGAGCAAACCAAGAATACCTGATACTACTGACGTAAGGCCCAGTAGGCTCATTGCTTCCACCCAGTGCAAAAAGTGCACCTGGAGAAATAGATAAACATTGTGCATCATGCTAGGCACGTCCGTGCATTGTACCAGATGATGCGCCCAGTACCGACAGGCGTATTTCAATTCCGGTGTCATATAATGCTGAATCGAATCATTGCTGATTTCACTCCTTTGCGTGCCTTCGCTTGACAGTTTGCAGATGTTTTTCTCTAGGCTGCTCTGCATGATCTGAAGGCATCGTTCTGTAAGACGCTGGTTTGTATATTCTTCATCGATCCAGAATTTGGTTTTGTCTTTGTGGTGATCTAAAAGAAAATCTCGGAATGACAGATGGAGAAGCCTGACTGGTGTGTCGAAATTGTTTGGTACACTGAGCACCGAGTGGAGTTGGTCTAATCGACATTTGACATCATCTGACTCTCTGCCTATTAGGTGGCTAAGAGAGTTGATCGAGAGCGGAGTGGCAAGAATAATGATCACTCCGACTATCTCCTTGAACTCGTCAAGTAATTGCTGTGACTCTGTTTCATTCTGGCCAGTGAGAAGTTGCTTTAGCACGGGAATATATGTTCTGTCCATATTAGACACATAGGTTGATTGGTCTGTCAATATCGCCTCAAGTCGCTTTTGAGGGTTCCATTTTACATCACTGATAAAACGGCATATGGTAGCAGCTGCAATGAACAAAGGGACGGCCCTATCAACCAATATCTTGGTAGCTGCGGCTCCCGGCCAGTCTGGTGGAAATGAGCGCCTCTGTTTTAGGCGTAGGAACTGATCCTCAAAATACAAGGATATGTCATGCTCTATCACTGGCTGTTCGATCTCATGGAGGACCAAATCCTGGTGGGCATCGGTGATCCCTTCGAAGCCCAGCCTGATCGGCAACTCAGGTCTGCTTGTCAATAAGAACCGTAGTTGTAAGGAAGTTGACTTTTGAACTTGTGGCAAGAGGCGGAGAATGATTCCTATGTCATCTTCTGAATCGCATTCATCTAGAGCATCAATCACGATCACTCTTCTCATAGGCTCTTCGCGCTGCTCAATTCCAGACAGTGAATCTAGTAGAAGCTTTTCAAATTGTTCTCTCAACACCTTTTCCGAAATATTAGGGTCATCGTCCATTGCCTTTTGAACTCGAGGCAGCATTTGAGGTATTCTGTTAACCATTTGCTCGGTCAATGTTGGGAAAAGCTTTTTTGCTGTTCCTCTGTCTTCTTCACCTCTCCGAAAGAAGAAGCTGGCCCCGAGAAGCTGCTGCTCTTGAAGACGGCTTGCAACCGTTTGGGAGATTGTTGATTTCCCTGTCCCTGCCATGCCGTTCAACCAAAATATGCATTTTCCGTGTGGCGATTTTGCCCACTCTTCGATTTCTCGAAGCAGGTCAATCCGGGTCCCCGGGAGACATTCACTATGTTGGTTGCCGTAGGAGTCGAATGCTGCTTGTTTTGCAATCTGTAATCTGCTAAGGTCCATCTTTTTGTGTATCGAGTTGGTCAATCTCCTAGATCAGCGTCAGAGTTGGCCTTTGATATCAATAATTAAGAGACCGCATTTCGGTCCGGAGCCTACGTTTGATCAACCTGCAAGGACAAAGCAAATGATGTTTTGTACGACTCAAGCTCCATGATAGCAAAATCTACCTCCGACCGTGCCAGTGGCCATTTTAAGGCTCGAAGGCCCCATTTTCTCATCTGCTTTTGCGTCGTTTCCGGATTGATTCTCTCTTTCAAATTTGTAAGTGCTGAGGAGCATTTGGCAATATTGTCGACCAGGTCTTGCGTAGTAGTAAGTTTGTTGCCATCAGATCCACGGATCAGCTCATCGAGAGAGTGAAGGACATGTGAAAGGGCGGCGACCTTCTCTCGGAAACGCTGAATATCCTGCCTCGCGCTCTTGACGTTACTGAGATATTTTCCACATATTTGTAAGATAACTCCGGTTAACTGGATAACTGCGATAACACTTGCTGCACCCGAAAGAGGATCCATGGTTAACAAGCCTCCCACGGTATTAATGATATCAAATGTACAAAGTAAGATGTCGCGAAGGATGATAGACAAAAATGGAGCTAACGCCCCTCAAGGAGGGGTAGGCATCAAAGTGAGGCTAAGAGTAAAAGTGGACCCTGATTGGCGCTTGTCCGATCGTTTAAGCCACGCAACTACCACAAGGGGTCGTTCGTTTCTGTCCAAATGGAAACTCTTGCAACCATTGGCTGCACCCAGCACAACTGGGTTCGAAGTGGCATCAATATAATGTTACGAATAAGGGACACTTGGAGAGTGAGAAGATCGGTCGTGGGGCCTGCGAGTGTGTATTGGGGATTGATGATTTGCAGAGACCCGCTATCAGCTTCCATGGAATTCCATTGAATTCTAGTTTTCATTGTGTAATTTACGAGCAATATATAATACCATGCTCAGGCATTTTACGTATCCATCAATTTAATGCGGCCCGCTCAATGGTTGACCTGCGCCAATGCAGCCGATTTCGAGAACGACTATACCGCTCAGGATTCAGATGTAAAACAGACCAGGTCAGAAGGGAGGCCTAGATGCATGGTGGGGAATTATTGCTGGTCGAGGTATTCAGCCATCGACAGCAGCCGCCGATGGTAGAAACAACCTCAACAATAAGCCCACACAACATGAACGACCCGGGATTGTCATACGCAATCAATAAATCAGCAACAAATATTGCTGGTGGATTACTGCGGTACTGCATCCTCAATACTCCAACGCATTTTTCGAGTGAATACGAATAACCCTTTGACTCGATATCTTCCGCAATTTGTTGCTGATCGTTCCAAGCATTACCGTAATGACCAACATCAAAAAAGTGATGCGCTAAGGCGATTCCATCATTGTTGCAGGCTCTTTCATATCCGTCACATTAGCCATTCCTGTACATATGGTTGCATTCGTTTTCTTGTTTTGAATATTAAAAAATAATTCTAGTCGGTTTACGTGACTTAACAAGCGCCAAGACATTCAGCAGCTACACCTAGCCTCTGGCGCAAATGATTTTGAACCGTTCTCAACCAGACAGGAGCAATGAACATTGACATTGGACGTCGTGCACTTTCAGTCTGAGGCATGAGCAGCAGGATGAGATCAAGCAAAAAAAATTCAAATCGACACAATATCAGCTCTATCTGCTGGAGATTAAAGAGCGCAACCCCCTCCTTGTCAAAGCGTTCTATCTAGACCATGGGATGGCAAGGCGTCTTCCAATCGAAACTGCCCGAAACACATGGGATGATGACATAGTCTCTTTTCATGAGGCGCTCATTAATGTTGAAAGGTATGTAGCTATCTCACTCAGTATCATCTTCCTTTTTCGGACGGTATCTGATCACCTATCTCAGACATTGGAAAGAACTTGGCATCCAAGGCGAATTTCCCTATCACTTCACGTAGGAAGAACTACATAGCCACTCCGTTGATGCCAAGGGCTGGAATGAGGCCAAGAGTATAGAAGGTCTTATGAAACGAGATGGATGGACATATCCTGATACGTTCGACGCTGCCTTCAATTTCTTTTCAGAGCTTCGAGAACGGAGCCTGAAGAATATGAGAGGTGAGGAAAGGAGAGCTTTTGACAGACAGACTCGTTGGGCCAGAAAACAGGGTGATTCCCGGGCCTCCGGGACATCACAACACTAGCAAAATAGGAGCATCTACCGCGCTTCACGTTGTCCAACCTTTAATTTGACTCCGGAACAAAATTTACACTAAATCATCTCCCAAAAAAAAGAACGTACTTGTGCGTCTTATTTCCAAGTTGCATACAAGCTGAGCGGGGAAGAAAAACGCCAATTCACCGCACCCATCGCCCACACGCTCGGCAATGCTTTTTTCACATTCTCAACCCAATCACGAATATTTTCTACGAAACTCCGAGCAATTCCGGGTCTGATCCCTTTGCTGACGAAAAATTCCGCATTCTGATCCTTGTAGATGTGCTCAAGCTCAAAGCCATCAGGCAGGGTTATGTCGCATGCTTGTCGAAATCCAGCTTTGAGGGTATCATCAGATACATTCGATGCAAGCCACTCACCATATTCTTTGACGGCCACGTCCTTGAGACCAGGAATCTTCAACGAACTCACGGGATTTGGCCCAGCTGCCTCAACTGCTAAAGCCGTTGTCGCCACCCCAGGGGGGTGAAATTGATGTTGATCGGCGAATGCGATATTTGACCGCCAAGTATATTACCGCCTTTGCGCTTATTTTTTTCCTCCCTCTGCTGATCTTCCATGTAGAGCTCATCTTGGATTTCATCTGGGACGTCCTTGTGCGTCTCCAGGATGCCACCTTTCTCGGCGTAGGTGACCAGACGTCTAAGTGTTTGCGTCCGGAGTCGATAATGCTTCTTTCCCTTCGGGTCTAGCCAGCAATAAGGGCCCAAGTGGCATGCGGCTGAATCACATTTCATCAAATCATAAACGCGGCGCCAAATAGATTGCTGTCCGCATGCATTTTCTTCAGCATCCAGCTGGGCATCGCGATCGCCAAGCATACTCCTTGTAACGGAGGATTTCCCTCTCTTTTCACCCTTTCGTCCTAAAGGTGGGGAATTACAGTCTTCTATATAATTGAAACAGATTTTCAGTGTGAGCCTTTTTCCACGGCAGAAATGACTCGACCACATCCTGAGTTGTTTTTCAATAGGGGCCCAAACTATTTCTGTTTTGTTGAAGCGCTTGTTTAGATCACGCTGTGTACGGTCGCTGTTTGACACAATGATTGCCGTGTCATCGACCCTGATCCTTTTGTTACGAGAGACTTTCTCTTGGAGAACGGTGTGTAGCTTTTCTTCCAGGAATAACTTCCAGTAGGCGCCTGGAGCCAAAACAAGATCTTCTTCCGTGTCTTTTACAACGGTTTTGTTGTTGAGGGTGACTCGCCATTCTATAAAATAGTGGATGCAGTTTGGAGGATCCTCGTCGTAGGCTTTCTCCGACTGCCATTCGGATTCCTGTAGTAGAGGTAGAGTACTGGGCCGAAGTTGGCTTGCGGAGCTGGGGTCGTCGTCGAATGGGGTGAACCGGGAAGGGCTGCAGTTGGAATATGTAGCAGATGGGCTTCGGAAGTATCCCGGGGTAGGGGGCGAATATTGTGAATCCTGTTCCCATGGTCCGTATTCTCGGGGCTGAGAGATGTATTCATCATGGTAGGGGCTGCCGTTCATATCTACGCACGATCAAAGCTCTGGAGGTATGTCAGCATGAGTGGGCGGTGCCAGTTTTCGCAAGAAGCCCAATGACGAACGAAAGTTGCGATAGGGAACGAGTACCATAGGGAGCATAAACGAGAACCAGCTTAGCCTACCAAGGTTAGTGCTCTACGGGGTCTTGGTAATGTATATTGATGTAGACAGCTATGTTGGAAAGGTAAGAAAGCGAGTGGGCATGGATGAGACCAGATCGCCAGATCGCCGTTGCCATGGCGATTGCCTCCCTAGAATATTCTATGGGCGAGTACGGTAATTAACAATGACTCATTTGACACATAATCTCAATACGTTATATACTACGATACAGCTAAACAGGGGTTAATTTTGAGCGAGCCCTATATGGATTAGCGTGGTTCCGGGTACGGGCCGAGAAATAAATCGTGAGTGTTTCGAGGGGAAGCCGCTTTCGAAATCTACTGTACCTGTTTTTTTTCCCAGTTGCTCAGATGCTGAGGTAAGTCGTCCTGATTCAGGACCACTTACCTAATCTACATTGGTCTGGTGGGAGGCTTAACTTAGTTAAACTTATTTGTTAATGAGGGTCTTAAGCACGTGTCTGACTAGGACAGAGATATAGTGAATGAGCACCCCAATCAGAGTTCATGTAGCACGTGACCGTATCGAAGATTTCGATGAGGTCACGTGCTGAACAGAATGCCCAGAACCACCCCCAACCGCTCCCCAAAACTCCCGCAAACCCAACAGCGATCACTCGCACTGAGCATTCTGATTGGCTGGCCCTCTCCTTCCCTTGAGTTCTCTGTGATTCCTCTTCTCCTTTATGGTCCTTGAGGATGTTAGCTATATAGTGCCTTGAGGCCAATAGGAGCACAGCGTGCTTCCCAACTCTCATATTCTCACCATAAATGGCGTCAGCCATGCTCAAGATGACGTAGCGTCAAGTCTCAAGCTTTTTCCAGTATTCCCGCCCTCCCCCCCTTTCCCTCCTCTCAATGTAGGAAAAAGAAAATTTTTCCATCGCTGCCAAGCGCTCACTGAGCATTACTAAGCGCTCAGTGAGCACTTCGAGTGTACAGACCTCGCCGGAGCTAGGATCTCACCATCATTGGTCCAGATGGTCTGATCACATGATCTTGTTTCATGTATGCTGACTCACTCGATCATACGAAATCTTTACAATGTTGACCAATCCTTCCTTGAACACTCTTCCCTCTCATCACTTTCTGGCCCTGAGACGACCAAAATTTCAAGCCTGCAGTTTGGACCAGGGACCATTAACTGCCAACATTATCAAGGAATACCTGTCATCATGTGTGCACCTGTTTTGCAAGTCATAGTCGTCAGAATGTTGAGGTCGATGTTCAGCGTATGCCTTGATCAGGGAGGGTGAGCGGAGCCCTGAGCAAAGCCCTGAGCAAAGCATGAGCGGAGGACGAATCGCTACCACTTTGGTCTGCTCTATCCGTCTGTTTATCCATCCATCATCCCATGCCTCACGCCACCTCCCGACGACTCCCATACTCGCCACCAGAACTATTCTCCCCATAAGGAGTATTTGTACCGGAATGCTTCAGATCAAGTTGACTCTGAATGTAAGCTAGCCAATTCGACTTGGCCTTCAACTCGCTCACATTGCTTACAGAGTATCCGTGCTAGTGAAGCGAATAATCCCAACAACCTCCTCCCACTGTCGGATGATGAGGTGTGCCCTTTCCTTGCATCGGCCTGCGAGGTATCTAATCCTGTTCCAGATTTTAGGTGCACTTTCCTACTTATGCAAAATCCAATCGTCGCTCTCTCGCGATGAGATTATCAACCTCTACGAACGAGTCGGAATGATAACCGATTGCCTCGTCAACTATGATATCGAACACGACGACTCTCTACTGCAGCCACCTGCAGCCAGATTAGATGACACTGGCGACACAAATTCTAGCTCATCTGCATCTCATTCCATTAGTAATGTTCACTGCATCCCATTCACCAAAATTGTTATTCCTAACATCGCTCGCTTTCCCAGACCCTTCCTTGATAACTTTGGACAAAAGCGCACGAGACTATCCTATGGCAACCTCATTTCCGACTCCCGATTCGGATCGATTTCACTCCCCGGCACAGTCAAGCACAGGAGTGGTGCTGAGACAACCACCCTCGTCGCCATTTGATGGGGAAGTTCAAGGGCACTGCGCCTCAAGTGCCTTCAACGAGCACAAACCTCCGCATGTCGAAATAGACCGCGTAATACCAACATCCCACGGCGCGTTTGGATGTGATGAAAATGACTTTGACTTCGCCATTAGAGAAATTGACGAGATGGAATCATCAGGCCATTCGCCCGATGCTCGCCAAGTGTCCTGTGATCGTACGAACGACCCTGAATCCTCTACGTGTCCTCCAGTGGGAGGACGTGATGATGAAGGAATTGAAAGGGTGGATACCGATGAAGATGATCCCATGACCAGCCAACTAAAGACGCAGATCTCTGTCTGGGACCGCGTTGAAGGAAGGAGTCACGATATATCATATGGGCTTCCACCTCATGATACTTCAGTTGGCAACTTTCAAGAGTGTTCTCATGAGATGGGAACAGCAGATGTCGAACAAGACGCACAAGACGCACATCGAGATAGCCCATATACCACTCGTTATGACAACCACCCCCTAGTCCCAGAGACCTATGTCGGGAGTCCGACTTTGGGCCCAGGTGCTTCATATTCCGCCCCCGAAACAAGTATGCTCGATACACCAACAACGCTAATGCCAACAAAAAGAAGAGTGGAGGCATCTGATGGGGCGCCAGGCGAAATTTTTTTCGCTGGTCAAACTTCCAACAATTGCCAAAGCACACAATATTTATCGAAATATCAGCCAACGGTTGAAGATGCCCCTGATGAAACCGAACATAATGATGCCGAGGATCCTTTCGCCAAGGATGATAACTTCGGGGATTCAGACGTCGAGGCTGTCTTGGAGGAGGCGCGCAAATTTCTGGGGGACACTTCTGCCGATCATGAGAGCCCCTCCAGTGGGGCAACGAATACCATGAACACGGAGCTGGGCCTGAATGCCCCAGTCCTAGCCTTCTGCCCACCTGACAGCGATGACCGGCATGCGCTCCCTAACAAGGAACAAACAGATATACCCCGGGCGTCTTCGGAGGAGGAGAACCGTGAAATACACCGTAAGCGGAGACTTTCATCGATAGATGAATCCCAGTCAACTCTGCCATCCAGGAATCTCAGGGCTCGCCTTCTCAACAACGTGGGTCAAAAGACATCAGGTCCTCCCAATCTAGATAAAGATCGGTGGAAAGGTCGCTTCTCTCATCATACTCTCCTGTCCACTCTTCTGCCAGACCAAAAGGACGAAATTGAAAGGAAAAGCAACCGAGCTCTGAGGTCTGATTTGCCCGAATTTATGGAGAAGCACACCAAATTATGGAAGTCGACCGGATTTTGGTTTTCACCATTACTTGAACCGTCCAAGTTTCCCAATATGCCTGCTGGTCGAAAGGGTCATGTGATTTGGCGGTATGTGGAGGCGATGCAGGCAGAAGATGAGACACATTATCTCAAAGCTCGGCTTGCAGATATAATGCTGTATTTGGAGTACGTCGGAGAACTCAACAGACAAAAGAAAGCCGGGCATCCCAGCCAGACTGCGAAAACTCGAGCCACGGATATCATTTGTGGCACTGGATCTCTTCCCAAAGCAAAAGCGGACAAGACCCGAATGTCTTTCCATGAGCATAAACTCGTTGGGGAGCGGTGGTGGTGGTCTGGGTGCTACCTGGGGCGTGGATTCATTCTCCTGTGTAGCGAAGAAACAGGGAAGAAAGTGTTGAGTTTCTCTGATTGCCCTGGTTGCGTTAATTCCGCTGACGAGTCTGCAGACGAAGCAAATCCTTTAAGTTGGATGCATTTATTTTGTATAATCTATACAACTGCAGGAGCACCCTAGCCTGTTGCAGCAAGTTCGACGAAGTAGTGGACAGACTCTTGACTGACGGCCAATTCCCCAAACAGATCAGCAAGAAAGAAGTCCAGCAGTGGATCAAAGAAGCAAAAGCTACCAGTCAGGAGAGCGTACCTACCATTCACTGGCAGGCCTGGAGTACCAATGCGGTGGCGAGCCAGGCCTCTATCTTTCTCTCTGCTTGTTCAAGCAAACGATCCTGAGATGTTTTTCCGCGGCGTTGGGTATAGAATGTTGTAATGTAAAAGGCAACTAGGTTAAGGCGCATTCTATATCGACCAGTTCTGCGTGCACATTGTGGCCAACGAGCGACAAACCACAGACCTATGGATCACCGTGTCAGTTGATCTGGTTGATGCCTGCACCGTCAGATCATGAGGTGGGCGGGAAATGTGTTCTTCTATTTTGACGCTGCCACTTAACTGTCCGCTAGGAGACTGGCGCTGAAGACCTTTGCGCATCGCGTCTACTTTATCGGCCCCCGGGAGAACACTATCTACTATAATTTGATAAACTACTAAGCAAAAACATGTCGCTATGACGTCCCAAATGGAAAACAACTTGAAGAGAAAACGTTTTGGCGTGCCGGTCGGGAGTCGGTCGCATGTTTTCAACCACCTCACAAGTTTCGGGGTTGGGATGTACTGAAATTGTAACTTTGAGACACTTTCCAGATGATCAGCTGGCTCTCACCGCTTTTAAGGGTAGATCATTTGAAGCGGAACTAAACCATCCATCTCTGGAACTCTTTCGACCTGCAACAGCAAACCTATATTTTTTTTGACCCCATTTTCCTTCGCTTCCCGAATTTATTCCATCAAAATGTCCCCAAATCCGAAACCAGACATATTCACTTACGCCGATTTTGACCTTCAGGCTCTGTGCCGTCAAGCGAGCACGCTGCGGCAGGGTGTTCCATGTGCTTGTGACCCGGATCAGCGTCCTGCCTCGGGAAGTTTCAACTGGGCTATCTTTATTTCGTTTGAAGATAGGGTACGATGGGTCTTTAGATCTCCACACCCTAGAACGTTTATGCCAATGGAAATGGGAATAAAGCTACTGGCAAGTGAAGCTGCCACGCTCCGATACCTCAGAGCTCATAGCGATATCCCAGTTCCAGAAGTATACGACTATTGGTAATGAAGTCTCCCAGACCGCAATGTTCTAGTCCTAATCTATCACAGTGCTTCGTCCGATAATGACATCGGTATTCCATTCATTTTTATGAGTGAGGCGCCTGGCAGGCCACTGTCAAAATTTTGGAGATCAGCCGGATCTCCTCAACCTGACCTAGATACTCCCAGAAAAGCCAAAATTCTCTCCCAGTTAGGCGGTATTACCTGGAAGCTTTCGCAGTTGCGATTCGATAAGATAGGCTCACTATTTGAAGACGAATTCTTCGAAATCAAGGAATGTCTCTCACGTGGTCACATGTTACATGGACGATATTCTTTGGAGGTCCCACGAGGGCCTTTCACTTCCGAGGCAAAGTTCTATGACAGCCTTGTTTCTGCGTTCTTAGAGCATGCAGAAACCCTGCAGTTGTCACATCATTGCTTTGTGGCACCCGTTCCTTCGCGGGACGACTATCAATCCAGCATGCAATATGAGAGCGCTGTGACCCTATGGAACGACTTTGTAGCCGTTGGAGGCAAGACCGACTCATCGGACAACAGACTGGATTATATCATCGCAGGCGACGCTCTCCGCGATATTGTACGGAAACTCGAACTCCCAACTGTCAATTCGGAGACTTTTCCGTTATGCCACCCTGATCTGAGTGTCAATAACATATATGTTGATGATGATTACAACATCACCTGTATCATCGACTGGGCATTCGCTTCATCCATTCCTGAATCAATGCTTTTAACCACACCAGGATTGCCACAATACCGTGACGAAATTAGTTCGGAGTTATATATACCTTTTATAGATGGCTTCATCTCTGCTATGCCTGGATCGATGGAAGAGACGTCGATCCACAGATATCACTATTCCCTGGAGCGGAGCCAAGTCTTCTGGAGATTGAGCCGGCTCCTCAACCTGGACTCGATTAGTGATTACACTCTCTTTGCTACAGTCTGGCACTTTGCTCGTGGGCCTGAACAGGACCTGGGACATTACTTCTTACGACAGTGGAGTTCGCCTCACTACATCCAGCTTTATGACGAAGTTCAACAGGAGGATCAGCCACTTTCGAAAATTCAAAAGGATGAAAAAGATTATTTTCGAAACAAGGATCTCAGAGAGACAATAGCTAAGAAGCTGACACTCATGTCCGAATGGAAAACACGGTTTACCGTCAATCATCCGCCAAGACTTCGGAAAGATATGTTTGTCGCTTCTCCCAAGTTATGGAAGTGGATTCAACAATTTGTACAGGACTGGGAAGACATGTCTTGACGAGTCTACACCAGACACCAACACCACATCAAAATCTCAAGCGAATGCGCTCAACTGGGACCTCCCACAGATCACCGGTCTCATCATCTTTCACCTTCTCAAAATTAGATTGCACATCAAACATTGTTTGGGGGGATATACCGTTTGCAATATGGTGCTTGATGTACTTGAATCAATTGTGCCTTCGCGCCATTCAGTCTCTGGGATAGCTTAGCTTAGTTGATGTCTCACTTTAGACCCAAGATATCAATGTGACCTACTCCCCTCACGACAGTACCAGACTGCGGCACCAGCGGTGTAGTATGCTCTCTTTTCCGCGCCAGTTGGTGGAGTTGGAAGATCTGGTGGGGTCGATGGCTGGGGACGTTTCTTAGGCATGGTGTTCAAATGATGTAATATTTTTTTGTCGTCGGTGGGCTTTTATTACGACTAGGTTCTAGTTCCTAGGAGCAAGGCGCTACATTTATATTCTCGATTTTTCGCACTGGCCTCTCACAACATTTCTTCCACATAATATGGGCGCTTAACGCCGAGCCCACCCATCAGGCAGTTGGCGGCACTCGATAAAATTGACACCATAGCAAGGATGTGGCAGTGGCCAGTAATATTTTGGGTCTCCCTCCATGGTCCATGATCATCAACCTGGAACATACGCATGCCGCTTTCGGGTGAATAACCGGGTGTATTAGCGCTTCGATTAGATCCTCCCCCCACTTGCGTCCAGGCTTTCCACGAAAGCATTGGCTAGTTCGACAGAGTCTTTTTTTGGGTATTTTAGAAGCAGACCCACTCCCGCTTTATCAAAAACTGCTCCTGATCAAGATGCCTTACAAGAGATAATGCCACGGCATTGTAAGGTCTTTTGTGGTTGTTAGGGCTGCCAAGCAACAGGAAAGATAGAATTAATTACGATGCGCGGCTGAGGGCAGCCATTGACACGGAATTTCTCCGTTTCGAGTTGTGAGCGTTAATAATAAGTATGCCATATACGGGTCCACAATTGTTAAATGGGGAAGGGGGGCCGGGCTCACCTGCAACTTGTGGGTGTTTGCAGCGACTGTGCAGCATGGAATATCCAATCAAACATTCTGACTCGTGACGTGGCAGCCGCTAACGCATGTATTGTAACAGCGAGTTGTCAAGCTTAGCCACCCTTCATTGCAGGGCCCAAATGCCGCTACTGATGGAAATGTCAAGCATCTAGCATACAGGCAGGTTTTATAAGCCATGGTCAGGAACGAGCATCATGAGGCCCTGTACATAAGAGATGATCGGCCTAAAAAATATCCAGGCTATCTGGTTATGATCGCTGTGGAGGATTTTCCAACGGACGCGTATGTAGAGAGTATTGGATCAGGGGTACTCTTTACCCTATGTAGTTACCCCGCTCATTAGGAGCGCATGTATCAACTTGACACGTCGATAAATTATTGGTCGACCTCGTGTTCGAAGCGACGAGGCTGACACGGTCAAGTGACGGCAACCGAGTTTGAGCCAATGAGCGCTGCAGCTGGATAAGGCAAGATACTATTTTAATTTTCCTCGGCACATTTCTTAGACTAATGTTCCATTATGTGAGTTGAAGACCTCTTGAAATCGCCGTCGTGTACTGAACTATCCTGCATAGAAAGGTCACAAAGACCAACTCGGCTGCCCTAGAGGTACATACTCTCAACGCAGCGTGCTCGACTAACTTCCGAAAGTCTTTCATTCGATTCTGCGGCGATTTCCAGATATCTGTTATAAGGATCTTTATCCGTTACATGTGGCAGCCAAGCGTTTATAGCGACGTTGCTTTTTGATCCTTCGATGTCGGCTCTTCCTATTATACCGAAACAGAATTCGGTAAGCGTTGGATTGTTCAACCAGCTAAAAGTGCATGAACTAACGCATTCATGATGAAAGGATTGATTGAATAGAAATACATGCGATCGAGGGCATGTTGAATACCCTAGGCCTAGGTCAATGCGCCAATAATTGGTATGTAGTTATGACATCTGATTCTCAGCTAAGCCCAAAATGACATACAATTTGTATTGGGAAAGTGAATTTCTCTTCAACAATCCTTGCTAGCGGTAAGTTACCGCTCTAATGCTCTGACAAAGATCAAAATCCGAAAATAAGTTGCCAAGCTTTCTCCGTTTGGCCATCATTTGAGGGCTCCTAAGAGACTCATTCATTTTGCCAAGTTCCCCTTGTATTGTCGCCACGTCCTGGTGTCGATTGAAGGTGGCACATTCTGGCCTTGGGATTGTTTGAACAACTCAAAGGCAAGTAAAACCATGTCCTTTTTGGCCAGAAGCATAGCGAATGGACCCGGTGGAGTGCCTTTCACGTATAGAGCAGCGCTGCGAACTTCGTCCTCAGTGAACCAGCAATGATCGAGATGCTCTTCACTGATCTTGACAGAACTTTGACCGACTGGCTGTTGTATCTCGCTAGACCAGACTCGTTGCGCTATCGTCTCTTCGTTGTCGTTAATAATGAATCCAAGCGTGCGCATAATGACTCTCTCGCCGGTCTTTCTATCTTCGTGATAGAAAGAACACGTGATAGCATTTTTAGAAAATCCATAAGGCCAGATTTGCGTCTCCTCCTCGCTTTCTCGGGCCGCAGAATAGCCGATAGTCGGGTCCTCCTTGTCTGGAGTTCCTCCTCCTGGCTCCCAGGTATTCCCCCATGAGCTATCCTTGCCGTTTCGCTCGATCAATAAAACTCTGGGCTTGGATGGGATATCGGGGTGGTAGGAAAATTTGACAGCCATAGCTGTGAAGCGTTGGATGTCGGGATACAGTTCTTCCAGATGATCGAGAGGAATATTGACACTGGCCGCATTGATCCGCCTGGGAAGGGAGTGGTACCCCAAAGGGGGACCGGCGTTGTTGATTGCAATCGACATAGCTGACTATAGGAAAATAAAAAACTTTACATCTTGGAAGGAGGCCATGACACTTATATATTGCAACTTATGTCTCTTCCAATGATATTATATGAGATTACAAACTATGCTGCCTAACTCGGACCAACGAGAATCCGCATGCTACGATTTCCGTGACCGGAATTGTTCTAGTACGAGACTCAAGAGCCTATCAGCAGATCTTTACCTAGATGAAATCGTAGGGTAAGGGACGAGTCGTGAACGAGAACCCTTTCCATGGCCGGAGTAATCTTAAGAGCAGAAGTGAAGATTCATTTATTACGTACTGTAAATGCCCATTTTGGGGTGGCCAGGCTTGTTTTTTTTCGCAGCTTGCTGGAAGACTGGCCAGTCCTTTCAGTCTCATCTAGGATATAAATATGACAACCCTCACTCTACAATACGTTCACTCGAAAATCCTTTTTCATTCCTCGGCCGTTTGATTATCATTGCTTGGTATGGATCAAAACAAGAATGAAGAACACTCCAGAAGTGGCCATCCCGTCTCTCAGTCTTTGGAAGACAAGGTGAATTGTGACCAAGAAAATACCATGTTCTAGCTAACCACTTCAACTTGGTTATAGAAACAATCCTCAGATCTCGTTCCTCTAGGCGAGGAGGGAAAAAACCAACGAGGTATTGCGATGTTGTCTCACTCCTTGCTGCCCTCTTAAGGGAAAAAAAATTAATATAATTTCCCTTGCACTATAGATGCTTCCAGGCGGTCCGCACATGGGTTCTTTGGGATGGAAATAGATGAAGGATCAGCTGTATTCAACGGCGACGATGGAGGCAAGCATCCTAATGGAACCAAGCTCCACATAATCAGTGGTGGGTCTGTGACGAATAACAGCACCCTAGTCAATGGCGATTTGGACAAAGAAAGTTTTAAGAAGATTTTTGGCAAATAGCGCTAGGATGACCGAATGTCTAGCAGCTCGTCTGAGATTTGCAGGGTCGATTCAATTGCCAAAGGATCCGAAACGTAATGAGGTGGTCTCTGTAAATAAAGCCCAATTAGCGCGAGAATGCCAACCACTATACACATGTCCCACAATAGCCAGATATACTAAGAGTAAGCCTTTGGGGCGGCTATAGATTCCTTTGTCTTGATGGGCTGCGCCATGCAACTTAGTATAAGGACATAGATTCGGGCGAATGCTCTAAAACCAAAACGACTACCACTCCTTTGAAGTAAGCTACGCGTAGCCAAATAACGGGCAGACAATAGAGACCTGCTTTAGTTCGTGACGGATCCCCCGAATTAACCTCCACCAGACCCGATAGAACCGCTCACGAATCGCCTATTCTTCTTTAGGTAAGGCGGAAAAAGGTAACGAGAGATACAATTGTATAAACTAACATAAAGTGTCAAAAGAAAACGGAGGAGAGATAAAAGTGTCCTTCAACATAAAGCATTAATGAGTTCCCGTAGGGTTGCCCTTGGTTGCTGCCAAAATTGTGGGGAATCCAGCATTTCGCACTTGGCATACCATTGATCTCCATCCCGCAAAAGTTCAGTCAAAAGATATTTGCTTTCGACAACCCGCCCTTTCACAAGATTAGCAATGCCTTGGGTCTTAACAGGCTGCCCTAGTTGTAGGACAAGCCTGGTTAACATCCCCTCTTCTGTAATGGAAAACTCCTGGTTTTGAAGCCAGCCCCTCATAATGACGGACATTCCTAGGAATATAGACTTCGGATATTCACCGAGAATCCATAGACCCGCGTAAATCTCAGCAAGCCAAAGTTGCTCTCCACCTCGGGCAAGCGCAAAGAGGCGTTGACACTCGCTATGTATATACCTCGAAATAAGTTTGTAAGAACATCCTCCTATAGGGGCCTCTCTGTTCGTGCGCATTATCATCAAGTCTATCGTATATTAGTCTCCAGCTCTAACTTAACAAAGTTATAAACACGCTTCTCACCGCTAGGGACTAGATAGAGACCTGGCTTCTTCGACTTTAGTTCTTCTATCGTCGACTTCCGGGAAATTGACAAAATGGGTTGTTTGAATCGATCCCAAATATGGTTGCAGCTTTCGGATTTCAGAAGGACGTCGTATATCCGATCAAGCGTAAAATAAATGGTAGTGCTGTTTCCGGCGCACAGACTCCATAATTTGTCGTCGACGGGCTCATATAAAGGGCGGCGCTTCTCATCGAGGTTTATAATAAAGTCTGTATCTTGTTAGAATATAGCCTCACCTAGCAGGTACACTCTTTCTGACCATCCGGAACGTCATAGATGTTCGGCCCTATTCGCCTAAACATTCGTAAGAATTTATCAGGGTCTAGGGGTCGTTGAGTTAGCTTTATAATGAAGTCTTGGTTTGAAGAGCGTACCGTGAGGAGCGAAGTCCATTTTTTTGATCTGACGCTTGCCTTTCTCTAGGACATTGCTGGGAGAGGTCTTTGTATATATACTTAAATGGTACTTACCCTATTCACATGCTGGAGACGCTTGACATCCCAGAATGGCCTTGATGAGCTGTTACATTGCAGGAATCGTTTTAGGTCCACGAGCTGATGTATGTGGCTTCCTAGGATACGGATGATTTGGATACTATGATCAAAGGCGGCTTTTGTCTTAGTTTAAATGTGTAGTTGACTATTTAGGCGATCAGTGTTCCTCTTCCACACAAATAATCTTGCCATTGACAGATGCAATGTTAGGAAGCTCAATGATTTCACAATCTGTGTTGTCAGATTCTATGGAGATGGCTCGGGGCCGGTTTGCTGGCAATTGAAGTGTGAGAAGACAATGTAAAACGCTCGCACTTCGCAGAAAAACTCACAAAGATCAATTTTGAGTGGAGTGCGTGTCCGTGGTGCTCTCTCTACTTGATTTGGAATGCAAACTGGTAGAGGCTTTGTGACGTTATATGCAACTTCGGTATTTTGAAGCTCATATACCGCTGGGTCGGTTGCCGTATACGGGCTGGAAGCATTGGGGACAGTTGGATCCAGGTGTTCTCTACTTTGCTCTCCTGATGATATCCAGAGGGATTGTATCCAGTTCGGAAGAAGATACCGTAGCGATGCAAAAGAAAGGCAGTGCATGAGGCCAGTTGGACAGCCAGCTTCGAATAGTGTAGAATAGTATGTGGTAAAAGTATCAATAGAGATAGAAGGCCCCAAATATCAGCTGTGTTTCTCAGCTTAAGTCTAGCAGGTTATATGGTGCCTATTCCTACTACCCAAGGCGCCATTGATCACACCTTGTCATTGAACCAAAGATCTAATCATGGTTAGTACCCGCATCCTCAGCTGGTGAAGATGATATGCTCACACTAGAAGTCCACCCCGATTCCCGTCCAATTCCTGTATGGGCCGGCAGGAATTGCTTTGGAAGCAATGCTCTCGTTGAGAATTGAACCTCCGTCAGTCTGGGGACGGACATCCTCGGAAAACCCAAGCCAAGATGCTAGGATGCTGTTAGATGCCTGCAAGGCTTTGAGAAGCAGAAGATACCAGGAACCAAATCTCAATGAAGGCTTTTCTCCCGAAAATGACTTACGCGTCTACGTGGGGAATATTTTACAGCATCTTAGTTATGGTACTGTTTTGATGCTGGCACTAATGACGTGGCACTTTGATGCTTCATCTTCTGAAGCATCACAGGGCTTGATTACGTTCTTGCGATGGCCTCAAGATAGTGAAGTGAGGAGAATACTTCAAGATCGATACCGAAGCATTATGTGTGGAACGGTCCCTTCGAGCTTCAACTTTTTATTTGTCCTAGATTGAGGCTTTTCCGTGATGAGCGCAAGAGCAATCCATAAATTGAATTATATTTGCTTTAATCAACAGTAACCGAGCTTTCTGAGGTGGTTACCAATTTCTCTAAGACAGTCATCATACCAGTCCGTCCAAAGTTTGTTCATCTCAACACCCAAGGACTTTGTGAGGCGCTGCCTTTTTACATACTCATGCGAGTATTTGGAATGTAGGCGTTGGTAGCAAAGAGCTTTCTTTGAGTCGAGATCTTCTGGTGGTTGTTGCAAAATAATCGGATCATCGCTGCTCAGAGGAACGAACTTTAGAATCCCATACTTCCCCACGACCCGTGTGATACCAGCCTCAAGTACCGCAAGATCCACTAGGAATGCTTCCTTCGCGGTTCCATGGTCACCGTGGGCTTGATGCTGAGTGCCAAGCTCTTGAAGAGCAATGGCATCGACAACCACGTCTTCAAGGCCCTTCTTTTTGATGTCTTCCATAAGTTCAAAACCATTGGGAGAAAACCAAACTCGCACGGTCTTGTTTGGTTAGAACTTGGTGTCAACCAGGAGGAAAGGGTAACCCACGCGCAAGCGAATCGGTGCAGAGTCACTGACAGAGACACCAGAACCTGAATCAGCAGAAAAGGTAGGCTGTTCTTTCGACATCATAGACATGGTGTTGCTCGCAGATTCATGCATAAACTTTCGATTGGGAACTGGACCTCCGAATAAAGTCTCGCGCGAGCCATATGGGGAGGTAAAGAGGCGCGAAGTGCAGCTCGAAAGCATACAACGAACTCTACGTAGACTCAAGCAGATCATAGTTTCGCTGTCATAAAATCTCAGTCAGATATTCGGATAAGTTTGAGAAACAGTGGCCTCGTTATATCATGATTCCCGGGTAGACTTGTCATTTCCTTTGCATATGCCACTGATTGCAGATCTAAAACAGAGAAAGTCACATTCAGTCAAAATTTCAAAATTGATCCTTCTAACAATTTAAGCGAGGCTCGAAATATTGTGCTCAACCCTTCGTACCCAGCCATATCAGGACTGGAGTAATTAACTATCCTAATAACTATTGGAAATAATTGGTGGACTCTCTTTGACATGTCCATTCTTTTGGTCGGTCTCATGCCTCCGAAGCCAAAGCCAAAGCACTAAAGCGGGGAAAGTCCCGGGAGTAGCCGATCAGTCCAAACCTACGACTAGGCATGTGTTCCCGCGAAGCCAGAGGCCAATGAATACGTAGGTTTGTCAGTACAGAATATACTGAAATAGTAATGGAATAACTCCATGGGCTTTGGTGCTATGCGATTGGGCAAGTTCAGACCCACGATTGGTTCTCCGCAGGTGATGTTGCTGCGGCAGATGCAGATTGCCCCTCCTTATCGATCCAATGGTTCATGTCATATACCCCCCACAAACGGTGTTGCCAACACCATTCATGACGCACGTCTGGGTGTACTTATTTGTGTCCGACTCGCACTTTTTCCAATCACCTGGGCCCCAAACAAACACTTACCCACTATGAACATTTTGGATGCTTTAGAGGTTTTGCGAACAGCTCCTGACTCTCTATTACTGTCTCATTCAGCGCAAACTATCTCCACCCTCAGAAATGTCGGCGCACGTCTTAAGACAGACTTGCTTATGCCAGCCGCAAGAGTCGAGGAGCCAACGGAGCATACTTTGAACCCTTCTTGTCGGAAGCGAAAACGCAAGAGTCGAACGCCCTCCGGTCCAGTCGACGGGATTATCCAGGGTCTACCGCAAGCTATATCATGTCTTTTGGATGCTCGTGGTCGTGAAACTGAATTTCTCCTATCCCGAAAACGAAGCGCCAAAGAGGATCGCCGTGCTAAGGATATCCGACGTGTTGAAGGAGATCCAAAGCCTAGCGTTGAGGACACGATACTCAGAGTTTTGGCTGTGAGATCTTTTGCTTTTGATTTCATTGCGTGGCAGGTGGAACATGAGCCCCGGACTAGAATTGAAAGATTGGTCTGCCATGTTATTTCCCCCACACCAGATGTGAATCCTGTCAAAGAAGGCCGACGGAGCGCCGTTGCCGAATTTGTTGGCTGTCAATCTCACTTTTCCGACTTCAAAGAACTTGCAAAGAGATCGATCCATATTGGCATCAAGCACCTAGTTTTCGAGTTAGTTGTGAAACGTCACCTTCAACAGCTTGGTTTACCATCTTCATGCGAAGCAATTTCCGCACTTCTGGCTTGGAATATACAAAATTTTAGGGTTATGAGGTATGAAGAGATGCCGGCGCTGATAAGGGGTCTGCTTTCCCATAAAGTTCCAAGCCTGGCGTCTAGCAATATGCGGGACAACTCTGACGAAGAACAAAACGTCTTGAGCCTGTTATGCAGTCTGACTCCATGGTTCAATTTGTTACAGGCCGACTACCAAGGTAGGCAGACAATCCCTCTTGACTCTAATATGACATACTAAAGTACTCAGGCCGACTGAGGGCGCACAGTGCCGAGGTCCGCCGACCAAATTTGGTTGCGTCTCCCGAGTCATTCAGCACAAGAGACAGTCGTGGCTCATCCACAGAAGCCAGGTCGACCGTGACAGATGATGCATCAGAGGACTTGCCCTCAGAGATGGCTTTGCCAGCTTGTGAATTGGTACCTCAATTACCCCCACATGGCGCCGGTCCTCACCCGCCATCAGAAGGTCACTGGAGAGAGACTTGGCAAGTTGGGATGGGCGGATATGAGCTTGCTCTCGCCCAGGCTAACCCTCCGACTACAGTCTTCAGCGAACAGGACTTGATTGAGCAAATGGTAACACAGCCATATGACTGCAGGGAAGCCGTCCAGATAGCATTTGATGCATCCTTGGGTCTAGAGAACGTATCAACGCTAGAAAATAGGCCGGGGGGATTTTTCAACGGGTAAATTGGAAACAAAAAAGCAATCTCCGTGATGATCAAGGCTGCCAAGGGCAGGGAAAGCCCGCTATTTTCCTAGCTTAAAAACCCATGCTCCTAATTTTCCTTCTCCTGCTTCAACCAGCAAAGGACATTCGCCAGATACATGGTAGTGCCGTTTCAATTCGACAGGTTTGCTGCCAACTGTCACCTTACCCGAGATGTAGAATGGAATTATTGCCATGTATGGTCGCCCAACCGTGGTCTCTCCCGGGAAAAAAACTTGTATCGCCGGTTTGATGCCTTTATATTCGAATCCATGTTCTTGACGATACCGTACATTCTGCTTGAATAGTTCAGAGATGAAAGTGTCAGAAATGAGTTGCAATGTCTTACCGCGGACAACTTTTCCACTTTTCCGATCACTTCGCTACCCAGACCTTCAACAACCAATGTGGCATATCTCCTATCCGTTGGGATCGAAAGTGATTGTGCGACAACACTGTCGGCTCTGCACGCTTCGTTGTAGAGGTCTTCATCACAAGCTAGTATTTCCATGGACTCTACTTCGTACGCGTTGGCCATGGCCACTGATGATGGGCGCCGGGGGTGTGAAGACTGCAGCGACAAGGGTAAACGGAGGCGAAGTTAAATCTGTGCACATATTAGTTTAGAAGATTCTTGTTCTCCAATTTTGGCTACTTGCGTCTCGGAGTAATAGATGGTGTGCAACAAATATGTGTTGGATGAGGATCCGCGGGGCAATTAGGAGGGGTTCATTCGAGCCCGATTAACTACTGCTAGTAATATTAATCACGTGGCGGGTTGTGAGCATATGTAAGCAGCGATTAATCGACGCTGCCCAACGAGTTCGGACTTCGTGATGAATGTGGTTCGACAATCACAACAACTAATTTAACCCACACGGCGGTAGCGAAGCAAAATCAAACCAGTCATCAGTTCTGTATCCACCGAGTCGACGGCAACAAACACCCTCATCATTAAGATCTTGGGGGGGTGTCTGGGTATTAGGAAAAGCGCGTGATTCGGGATGGGCTGTTTCGCCAAATAATATTTATTCAATGAATACCCTAGTTACTTCTTCCTTGTGTTTACATAACAAGAAACTATTATCAATAATAAAATAATCCATATATTACTATTAGCCGCGCGCTGTATGAAACTCTATGTTACATCCATATCATGCATCGAGAAACAGTGACCTATCAACCACTGGAAACTAGGCGCTCTTGTGATCAGATCATGCATATCCAAGTGAAGTTCTTTCCCTTATTTTCCAATCTAATGGTACTAGGATATAGATACGGAAAGAGATATAAAATAGAGCTCGTTCACCCTCCTGAAATAAGTATTCAGTAGGTTTCTGGCAGTCAGTCCCGAAATTCCCTTGCCTTATTACATATCACTTTCTGGCTAAGGTGTGTCTCATTGCGGGAGAGATTCTTTCCATTCAATTAAGCAAGCAGGGCTAACCAACTTAGTCTGCGAGCCATGTCCGGGCTAAAGAACTCTGGAAAGAAGGCGGTCGATGCCATCTTAAATCCACAAAAAATCGATGTTGCTTTCCAAAAGTTTACCAGACCGACCGTTGGGGCTGGCAAGACCGTATTCCCGACTTCTCAACGGGACTTGAAAAATATTGGGTTCCATTTCGACCTTAGCGACCACACCCGTCAGGTGCCGGACAATAGACCCAATGCGAAACCAGGCGCTACCCGAACCAGCAATGTTATCAAGTGGCAAGCAGCTGCGCAAGCTGAGTCAAAGTCAATCAAGGACTGGATTAGAAAGAATGGATTGCACGCAGAGGTTCAGACACTTGAGATCCCAGAAGACGCCACCAAGGAGGAGTTCGAGCAAATCCTGAGAATGGCAGCAAACAAACTCTAGAGTACCTATCCATCATTTAAGATTTCAACAATCATCTGTTGTGGGCCTGATCATGATATACAATCTGACCACGTGATTGGAATATGAATGTATTATGGCACCATTTACTCAGCGCCTCTCTCTTTCCTTCCTGTTTTGATTATTTTCACCTATGCAGTGTTGCCTAAATTGAAATGTCGTTTGTAAGCTATACATTTTTTCATCTAGAAGAGTACGTATGGATTCACTACAGTCTAGCCAAAATATGTCAATGTACAAGCAGAATGAAACGTTCTAATAATAGATCACCGCGACAAGTAGCGAGTTTGCTTTGATTTATGCCTCAGGCTTCTCACGGCCTTGGGTTTTATGCAGCCCCCTAATCGATGTATCCTAGACAACAGAAATTCAGACCATACAAATCGGGTAACCCAAAAGACGAGAGTATTCCTGCACACAAGGAAGGAAAAGAAAGACGCCTTCTCTCGTTCAGGGGAACCTAGATGGGCAATGTGGGTCCCGCATCTCATTTAACAGTACTCCCAGACGACAGTATTCCTAGGTGTTCCGATCTATAATATTTCACAAAGGGTCGCTTTGGTAACAGTGACGTCAGACCCGGGGCCAAAAGCCTGCACAATATCGACACAGCATCTCCTACTTCGTAACTTGTCGCGACATACTGTAGCGCAAGTTTCGATTCCAACAAAAATAAAATAACAGTAGAATGTACAACATGACACATTGTTATATGTGTTACTGAGTAAATAATCGATACAATACTGTACTATACAGGACATGGGTTCTCAGCGATTGGTGGGTAAACCCATGGGCGAGGTCCCAGACCAGTATCGGTCATCACGTGAATGCAGTTAGCGGCTATGGAGCTCACCTCAATTTCTAGCAAGCTTCCACGGCGTCAACTGATAAAGCGAACCTGTATCAGGCAACACCCCTACGTGACTGAATGTTTTTTCACTACTATAGTTTTTGAACAATGGTGAATTGCTTCCAGAGACTCGCCATTACTCGAAGTATATCATATCCTCCCTGTCTGCGGAAGCAGTTGGTCTGTTCCAGGCAGCCTGTCATGTCTGCTTCCTCCCGCAATCACCTATCCACCAGTCCACCAGCATTCAGTGAAGAATTCTTTCAAAATACATCACGACGATGGATGTAGGTGAAGCTTATTATTGCTTTGATCATAACCGCTAAATTCCAGCTAGATTCAACGAGACCGACCGTTTGAACGAACGATACGTCAAGTTTCGACCAACAGAGCTCCAACGGATCGCCGGCGAAGCAGTACAACAAGACTATTGCCCTGATATTACTAAGTTTGCAGAGGGAGGCTTCAACAAAGTGTTTCTTCTGCGAGCAAAGAATGGCCGTGAAGTGATCGCGCGAATTCCGACTCCCATTGCCGGGCCTCCTCATTATACAACCGCCAGTGAGGTGGCTACCATGAATTTTTTGCGATCTATCCTCAAACTTCCGGTACCGGAGGTCTTGGCTTATTCAGCATCATCGGACAATCCCATCGGAGCAGAGTATATTCTGATGGAGCGAGTGAAGGGAGAGAGTCTTTCTTCACGGTGGTTATCTCTCACTACCGACGAGACGAAAGATATTATGACACAAATTGCAGATATGGAGAGGAGGATTTTTGATTTCCATTTTCCTGCGTATGGAAGCTTGTATCACAATAAGGACCTTGACGGGGAAACCCAGATACCAATCGTGGAGGATTTCTGTATCGGCCCTGTGTCTGCTCGGCAGTTTTGGCATGGTGAACGAAGCAAACTCGAAATTGACCGTGGACCCTGTACGTTCCTCCCTTTCCCCCTTCCCCCTCTGTTCTTGGGTTTTAGAAAAGTAGTCCCCATGACCGGGACTGATTATTGCCAGGGCTTTCACCTGAGGACTGTGTTACGTCCGCGGCTCGCCGAGAGATGGCTGTCATTCAGCACCACGCCAAAGCTCAGCCTCGCCAAACTTTTCTTTTACCGACTAACCATGACATTCTTCCCTCTGAGCACACCTCGTTACTTTCGCGATTCCTACAATTGGCGCCTCATATAATCCGGCCAGGTTCTAACAGCGTTCCGACGCTGAGACACCCTGATCTGAGTCTGAGCAACATTTTGTTGGCACCTGGATCAACCAAAATCATCAGTATCATCGATTGGCAGGATGCTGTGATATTCCCCCGCTTCATGCAAGTGGGTTATCCCGCATTCTGTGAGCACGATTCCTCCCAACCTCAAAGTATGCATATTCCATCTCTTCCCGATGGTTTCGATGAGATGGGAATCGAACAACAGAGACAGTGCAGAGCCGTCTTTCGCTTGGAAGAGGCCAACCTTTACTACACAGCCGCGACAGGCGTACACAATGAGGAACACATGAATTTGTTGAGACTTCCTCATCTCGGAATGCGGCAGTATCTCCTTCGCCAGACAGGGTATCCCTGGGACGCAGACATAATTAACTTACGTGCTGCGTTAGTAGGCATCACGACTCCATCGGTATGGAGCAGCATCTCCTCGGCCGCTTGTCCGGTTGTGTTCAGCGATGAAGAACGAGAGGCAGCCATGGTGGAATCGCAGGAATGGAATGAGTCTGAACAGCTATTGTCCCAGGTTAGAGAGCACCTCGATATAGATCTGGAAGGCGGTACCGAGCCAGACAACTTTGAGATGGCGGTGGAGGGCAATCGGAAGTTTCGTATGGAAATGGTTCGGCAAGCAGAAGTGGACCAGCGGGAGTTATGTTGGCGAAACTGGCCGTATAAGGACGATGAGGATGACAGCATGCCTCCCGGGGATATCTAACTTTGATGCGAATAAACTATGCTTATTGATAAGGTAGAAAAGATCCTCCATTGAAGAGCTCCTGGGCGATCCCATAACATGTCGAAAGTATCAAATTTTGATAAGCAAGTGTGGCATTACAGGTGCTTCGAGTATTGTGGCTTATCTGTTTTGAAGCGGTGGCTGTGCGGGTGGAACAACATTTCTGTAATTACCTTACGTCTGTAAACAAGGAGCAATTATATAAATACGAAACCAGAACATCCCTGACTAAGCTGATTATCGAAATGGTCAGACTATGTATTGTTCAATCTAGTTGCACATTTCTCAAACTCAATTTCCTAAGATTTTCATGTGTCTTCAGAGATAACTAAAGTATCTGAAACTAGGTTGTACTGTAGCACCTTGTCCATATATCCGCCGGTTTGCTGTCCCAGCGGTATTTGTTATTGTATTAATTCAAGAAGCGCACAGGCAGAGGGAGACCTAGATATCTTCGTAGCATGGTGCTCAGTCACCGCCCTAGGGAAGGCGTAGTATTTATCGACACGAAAGAACAGGATGCTGTATCATTCCGGTGGTTACGCTTCCGGGTGACAGGCATTGCAAGCTGGATATCGGATCATGCGGCATCACTGGTAAAAGCGCAGTAGCCGGTGGGGGCCAGAGCAAAAGAAATGGGGCGGCGATGAGTGCAAGATAGAGAGGCAGAATAATGGAAAAGTGAGAGGGAAGGAGGAAGAGCAGCGAAGACGGGTCTTATGTCGGAGGGCATTGAATGGGAGGTTACGTGACGGGGTATTGAGGCGTTAAACCTAAAGGGGCAAAACTAACCGCATCTAGTAAGTCACAGGTCCACCGTTTACAACTATACTCGGCCAAAACCAACGCCAGAAGGCTCCCCCCCCCCCCCCCCCCCCCCCCGCGATAGAGATCGTTCGATCATGAGATCTCCTAGTAACAAATAACACGCCGGTGATAGTCAACCAGGACGGCCCTGGAGATGTCTCATTGAGAACGTTTTGCTGTACGCTCTTGGTTCCTTTCCACCTTCCTATACCTTTCCAGTAGGGAAGAATAACAACACGGTCAAGAATGGAGTCAATCTTTAAGCAAGAAGATATGATTGCTATGATCAGAGATATGGAGACATACGACGTACAATAATTCCCAAGTTACATCATGAAATCAGTCGATGTTATTACCTATATACATTTTTTGCTGGGGACGGCTGTCATTTCCTAAGCTTTGTGCTCCAGTACACCTGCATAGAGCCTTGACTCCTTCCTGTGAATTTCTGACCGAACCGCTCAGTCACCTCCGACCACGCCAGGTTTTCTTCCTCTCTGAGTTTCACGAGTAAGCGAACCTCTTCCTCGCACCATGGTAGCCCTTTTCTCGAAGAAGTAAGTCCCGCATCGATTGCTTGAGCATTTATGCTTGTATGTTGGGATCTAGACGTCGGGACTGTATCCCTTCTCGGAGGCGTATGGAGGCAATGAGACAAGGCACCCTCGAACAGCCAGGACAAGAACTGTAATCTGTCCTCAGCCGGAAGGGCGGAGAATTGAGCACGAAATGCCGGAAGCGATACGTTCTTGCGGCCGAGTTCCGGAGTGGACTGTCTGGCCCTTTTTTTGGGGCGATTTTCGACGACAACTGAAACTTTGCTGATTTTGGCAGGCAGCTGACCGACTTTCACTGGCCTTTTAGGATTGTGTTGCCTGCTGTGGTGATGGGCGTCTCGAACCGGGGAGCGAGAGTGTTCAACTGGGATTCTGCGTGGAATGGCTGCGGCGATAGTGGTAGTTGGTGTTGTTTGAGCCTGCTCAACATCGCGGGAAAGATTATCGTCCAGGATTGCCGGATCGATTGTCAGATCTTCGGCAAAGTGTCCGGTCTGCATAGAGCTTTCAAGAGGGCTTTCAAGAACCTCAAATTGAGAGTGCTGATCAGGAGTGAAAGCGAGTTCCGAGCCACTTGACTCGAAGCCGAGGGATTGGTGCTCAGAATCCGGGACGATTTGTTCGCACGTCATTGTATGATCACCATCTCCAACACTTGGAGGATCTTTAAGGTATAGGGAGTCTTCAAAATCGAAGGCGTTAGGGCCAGGGTAAGTCGGAGATGTTGGCTCCAATATCTCCGGCTCGTGTCGAGTGATTTGAGCATTCGGTTGTGGACCGCCATTGAAGCAAACCTCTGCCGGTGGGCGAACAGGTAGGGGATGTCGCTCAAGTCTTGAAGCATATGTCTCCTGAGTCTCTGAAATAGGATTGCTAAGATTGGAGGGGGAAGGCGTCGCAGATATGGAGACTGGGCTTGGGTACCGAGTACCGAGGTGATCCCGTAAAGGCTGTACTTTCTCTTGGGGGAGGTTCCAAGGCCGGAAGGATTCCAAGCGATAACTGGCGCTCAACATGTCGTGTGCAGGGGTAACTTGGAAGGGGTTAGGGCTTGGGGGACACTGGAAGGGGGAATGGAGCTGCAATTGATATGGAATCGGGGGAAAGGGGAGCGGGGAACTTGGAACAGGTTTGAGGTGCTGAAGTGCTATTCGGGTGGAACAGCCAGTGTCCTTTATACCCTGAAATCAGCCTCGCGAGAGGATAAAACTCTCATGCCGCGGAAGGTATTCCCATCATATCGGGTAATCCGATGCGGAGCGCCCCAAAACACGTAACCATACAGCTCCCAGTCTCACTGCCAATAGTATAGCCTCGACAAGACAACGTCACGCCATCTTCGCAGACCGAGGTCCTCATCCGGTTCAATTGCAGACGCGGGATTTTTGCTATTGGCTCACGTCACCGAGATGAGTTGTCGAAGATAACCTAGCTCATTACAGCGGGGCCGGTGAGACTGACTATGACGACGATAGGCCGCCACCAGGCTCACGAACGAGCAGGTGCAGGTGAATCTGCGACGCCGGGGGCTGTGCGATGTAACATCAGTAACAACTATGCCGAAGAATGGGTCCAGTGGCGAGGAGATCCGAAATACCCCTGCAAGCGCGAGGAACGCGGGCGAAATAGGGGAATGACCTTCGACAAAGGCTTAGAAACAAAAAGCATTTTAAGTCGCTCTGTACCATAATCAACCACATTAGTCACTTGAAAAGTAATAGACAGGGCATAGGCTCACGGGAAAAGGCCGAAAACGGGTCCTCTCAGCGCTTCAACTCCTGGCTGACTGATCGCATCGCAGTCGACGCGGTCAGGGACGGGGCTGAGCGGCGGGTCGAGCGGCATTTACGACGAAGTCCGATGTGCGAGGTCATTTCGGGGCGCAAGGCAGGGGCGTGCGAGTGCCAGCGCGCACAGGTCGGTGGGGGCGAAAGGAAAAAGGGGTCGAGAAAGTGGGAAGCAGAAGAGAAAGTGCGTCAACGAGTCGAGGGAGGGCGAGCGGTGTTTTATAGATGGGACGGCCGAGGGCCAGACTAGTAAAAGCGGCGACTGCGGCGCTAGCCCGATCGGGGC
Source organism: Penicillium rubens (assembly GCF_028828025.1). NCBI lineage: Eukaryota > Fungi > Ascomycota > Eurotiomycetes > Eurotiales > Aspergillaceae > Penicillium > Penicillium rubens. The sequence goes on along the minus strand of NW_026890601.1, from coordinate 701,492 downwards.
ACCTCAGCGGGCCACCAAGCCGGAAGGGGCAGGGGGAGACCGCAGTCAGGCAGGCGGTCGGGGCGGGCGGAACAACAGGCAAATGGGCGCCGTTTCCCGCGCCCCGCTTGCCGTTGTGTAGAATACTTCCATTTTTTAAGTCTATAGATCCTATACTCACATCTAATTAGTACGTCTAATAATCATAGTGGAGTTCGAGGGCAGCATTCCGTGGATAACACCCAACCCTAGAGGCCAAATGATGATATAAAAAAGCAACAGGGACCCTAAGGTAGAAGCAGAAGTATATACCGTCGAATCCTGTCAATCTCGAAATGTTCTAAATTATAAAAAGTAACACAATAAATATAGTAAACGCCGGTCACGTGGTGGTATTCCACCAGCGCGTGTTTACCCGACCTCGGATGCCTCAACCTTTCCATCTTAGGCAAAGCCACGTCACGTCAGCATTTTCGGGTTGAAATGGCAACTTCGCAGGTCTCCCCGAAAGAGCCTAGTTTCGAGGAGTTTCTTCAGCCCCTCCGGGTCGAACTTGGGACCTTGTATGATTTATCCTGCCGGCTGTCATCGTCTTATAAAAAGTTGGCCGCGGAATCTTCAGAACATTTCATTCCAACGGCTCTTACACGTCTTCCAACAGGTCATGAAACAGGACGCTATCTTGCTGTCTATTTTGGTCTATACTACCTTCGTGTGGCCTTCATCGATCTCCTAGGAGATCAACAAGTTGAAGGACATGCACGCGTACGACGCACATTAGAGAAGGCATGGCCCATTTCCGAGCATCTACGAAAGGAGCATTCTATTGATCTCTTCACATGGATTGGAGACTGTATCGCCGAGGTCGTGGCAGACAGGCTGGCCAACCCAAGTGAAGAGCGGATTGACCAAATAACAACAGGCATTTCCTTTTGTCTTCCTATAAAGTATAGTTCGGCCCCAGACTTGGCTGTGTGTTTCTGCGGCTAATCTATTGTAGACAAGATTCCCTCGATGAAGCTATCTTGATGCCGACAGGGAAAGGTCTTTCACTAAACTCAGACCTCAATCTCCGCCAAGCCCTGCTGAATGGATATGCACGCCACACATATTCAACTCACGGAGATGAAATGAACATGCCTGCTAAGCGTCGCAGGCTGTTTTCTCTTCCTAAATTGAAAGTCGCTGTCATGATCAATGACACGACAGCGACCCTTGCTTCATTGGCGTACTCTATCCCTTCCTTGCCTAACACGCGTGTTGTTATGGGTCTGATCGTGGGTGCGGGATGCAACGCAACCGTTCCTATGAAACTTGCGGACTTGCACGAGTCTAAAACTAAAAGCATTCTTGAGAAACACCCCGACGCACAGGAAACACTCATCTCGACTGAATGGACTCTCTCCACTGCGGCCGCTTCGTTTGATGAGCTTGGCATTCGAACGAAATGGGACCTTCAGCTGGATAAAAATTGCAAAAGACCTGGTTTCCAACCAATGGAATATATGGTCGGCGGTGGTTACACTGGCGAGCTCGTCCGCATTGTGTGTTATGATTGGTTCCATGGGGTCTTGGGAATACAACGCTCTAAGTTACCGCTGAAGTTGGTTGAGGAATATTCCCTATCAACGGACTACCTCTCGCTTGTTGTTGCTTCTTCTCTGTCCGATGAGCGCTTAGCAAGCGAGTTGTCCAAGACACTTCAACCATCTCCTGAGAGTGATTGGACTTGGTCTCCTGAATATGCCCGTGATATTCGGGCTATTGCCTCGGCCGTGCAGGATCGAGCGGCTTCTTTGGTGGCTTCTGCGGTTGTTGGTCTCCTAGACTGCATCGATGAAGTTCAATTGTGCAACAAAGCGTCCGAGCACGTCAATGGGGGAAAAATCAATACGGATACTAGGGCTACCGAGGAAACGGACCCCGAGTCAGTCCCATCGTCAACGCCAGGTTGGAATAGCGGGCCCGAGGAGCTCGCGGTGGCCTTCTCAGGTGGTGTGATTCAACACTATCCTCACTATAAAGAAAATGTACAGAGATATATTGATCGACTTCTACTGCGGGCTGGTCCTCAAGTAGGAGGAAAGAGTGTCTTCTTGCGAGAGGCCAGTGATGGTGGGATCATTGGAACTGGTGTCCTTGCGGGAACGGCGTCAGGGGAAATTGGGGAAATCAAGGTTACCACTAATTGATAGTCATATAGATGCATTATAAAATCTATATCTCGCCTTTTACCCCTCGGGGCTTCACAGGAAAAAAACAACCCCACCCCACTTTCGCCGCCGACATCGGTACCATCTCGATGTTGGTTTGTCAACTAGACAACTTGTAACATCATCTAATTGAAGGTCTACTTCAAAAACTGTGTGAAGCCCGCTGGTAGCATTTCATTGCCGAGCCTCACAAATCTTATGATTGCCAATATATATCCGCCCTATTTGGTTGGAACCCGCCAAGAACGCTAAACCCACGATTAAGACTTTTCCTTTCTTTCCCTTGCGATATCCCACCCGAATAATGACAATGAAGTTCTTCGACGTAAGTAAATTTCTTCCGTTGTTTTTAGAAATTTAACTAAGACTGGCGACAGGTTGCCGTCACATTCACAGCAGACCAATTCCAAGGCATCTACCGAGGAAAGCAATATCACGAACCAGATTATGCAGAAGTCCTAAAAAGAGCCCGAGACCATGGCTGTGAAAAGGTCATGCTCACCACCATGAATCTGAAAGGTGCAAAACAAAACCTGCAGGCAGTGAGGGAGTTCCCGGATATGTGCAAAATGACCTTGGGCGTGCATCCGTACCACGCCGGCGAGATCTATGGACAGCCAGAATCAGAATATCTCAACTCGCTGCGCGAACTGGGTGAAAGTCTCCTAGCCGAGAAGCCGTCGCCTCTAGCTGCGTTTGGGGAAATCGGGTTGGACTACGAGTACCTGGATCGGGCCGATAAGGAAACGCAGCAACGCGCATTCCGCGAGCAATTGGAGCTGGCCGTGCAATTTCAATTACCGCTGTTCTTGCATGTTCGTGAATCAGCTGAGGATTTCATTTCTATCATCAAGCCTTTCCTACCAAGACTGCCGCGTGGCGGGCTGGTGCATTCTTTTGCGGGGACGAAGGGGGAGATGCTCCAGCTTGTCGAACTGGGTCTTGAGATTAGTGTCAACGGTGTCTCGTTCCGGACGGATGAACAGTTGGAAATGGTTAGGAATATTCCATTGGACAAGTTGCAACTGGAGACTGATGCGCCGTGGTGCGAGGTTTTGTCTAATGACCCCAAAATCGCGGTTTACTTGGAAACTGCGAGGCCATTGCCGGCGAGTCGGAAACATAACAAGTTTATACTGGGGCAAATGGTCAAGACGCGCAATGAGAGTTGTTTCATGGAGCGTGTGGGATTGGTTGTGGCGGGGTTGAAGGGTGTCGCCTTGGAAGAAGTCGCTGAGGCCGCTTGGAATAATAGTAGCCTGATGTTTTGGTAAATTTTACGGATAATAGATTAGAAACTAGAAGTGAAAAGCAAAAAGAGACTTGCAAGCCTCTTTATGATCTAGGTTAGGGCATGGTTCCGGATCGTCTTCAAGTGAGCCAGTTCTTTCTAACTAATTCCTCGTGTATTCTTACCTACACTGCGTGGTTTCTCCCACCTGTACCCGATAAATCTATCCATATTGTAGTGTTACCCGCTGTAGTCCCTTCTTATACTTGCTACAAGGACCAAAAAAAATCCAAAAAGCCCCGGGCGCGGATCGAACGCGCTACCTCGCGATGATTGCCAAATTTGCAATCGCACGCTCTACCAAATGAGCTACCGGTGCTCTTATTTTAAAGAGAGTAATCTTTTTGAATTGATAAACAAGCCCAAGAACTTCTTCTTTCTGCAACTCTAGTCAGCTAAAGAATTTGGAGTAACTAACTATTGTTTCTTGAACCAAATAGTTATATAGCATATTCAACTAGCAGATACTGTTGTAGTACCTCGAAGTCCAACGTGCGGATCCCAGCGACAAGCTTTTCCACGATATAAAAAGAATCCTGCTAGGTTTACTGTGGATGTAAACAAAGCCCTTAGCTTAGGGAATCGTGATTGGTGCCCTGGATGGGCATGCAGGGGGTGGCACACAGGGGCTCCAACCACCCCTTAGGGCTTGCCCCGGCCTTGAGAAGAGCCCCAAACTGGTTGTATTCCGCAGCTCACTATTGGACGAAAGAAACTACACAGAATGGATTTGCGTCTAAGATGGGACCTGATTACCGGACAAAAATCGGCATTTATAAATAAGTGTGACGCGTCCTTTTTCGCCTTCCCGGCAGGATGTCGAGATTCCTGAACAGAACTTAGCTTGCGGAGATTTACACAGGTTGGAATGAAGGAAGACATGGTGCTGTCTTCTCACATTTGGTCCCTCGGCGTCCACTATGTTTATAATCCTATTGTTCCACGAGTTGTTGCCACTAAACAGCGGAGTTTGTTCTGCTGGCGATCTACGGAGTAGGTATTTGGACAATACAAGGTCGAGCGGAGATCCGTGTGGCTTTCCTAATGCTCGTATCGGGATTGAACTTGGACATGTTGATTCTGTTAATATTAATTATTTTCCCTTGACCTCTCATGCGACAATACTGCGAGATTAAGCATATATGCTGGCGAGGGCTCCGATTTGTTGACATTCTTTACGTTGCGAGGGCCTTAATTAAGCCATAAGCTAACGGGAAAAGGCCGCAACATGATGGTATCTGCCATTCCTCCGTGGAGTTATGCGGAATGTTATGGATCGCTGGCTATGTATTTATACTAATCGTTGTCGACAACCCGGATTTTCTTCCCTTCTCTCAATCTTCCATACTGTGTGATAATTGACATTGGTGGCTAAGAAGTGTTTAGTATCATTTCAAGTGATCAAAAGTCTATACACAAAACATTCCAAAGACGCTGTAAGTAGAGCACTGGCAATTGCTTCTTTCTTTCCTCGGGCAGTCGTTCGATATTGCCATTATCAGAGAGCTTTGAGACTAATACACGGCATAGAAACACCCCAATCACAATGAAGGGCACATTGATTCTTTCTGGCCTTTTGGCCACCACTGTCTCGGCTCATATTCAGATGAGCAAACCATACCCTATCCGCAGTCCCCTCAACAAGGAAGCCAAGGGCCAGAAGGATTATTCTTACACTAATCCTCTCTCCACCTCGGGTAGCGACTACCCATGCAAAGGATACGCCGATGATGACTTTGAGGCTGTGGCTACATGGCAACCAGGCTCTTCCCAAGAGATACAGCTGGAAGGAAGTGCGGTCCATGGTGGTGGCTCATGTCAGCTCGCCCTAACTTATGACAAGGGAAAGACCTTCAAGGTCTTCCAGTCGATGGAGGGTGACTGCCCTATTGATAAGAAATACGAATTTGAGGTCCCCTCGGACGCGCCAAGTGGTGATGCTCTATTTGCTTGGACCTGGTTCAACAAGGTCGGCAACCGCGAGATGTACATGAACTGTGCTATGATCACCATTGGTGGTTCCGGAAACCGTGAGGCCAAGGAGGCCCCCAAGCCGATGCTCGATGAGAAGAACACCAAGAAGGAGCACAACAACAAGTCGAACAACCAGACACCTAACAACAAGCCCAATAGCCACACCACAAACGCCAAGAGCAGCTTCGATAGCCTCCCTGATCTCTTCCTTGCCAACGTCGACCAGGCTGGCAAGTGTGTGACCATCGAGGGCGAGCCCGTTCACTTCCCCAAGCCCGGCCCCAAGCTCATCGGCAAGGCTGAGGGCCCTGGCTACAAGTGTTCCGAACACGCTCCCTTCCTGGACAGTGGTTCCAAGTCTGTGTCCACGAGTACATCGTCCTCCAAGTCCGAGACCAAGTCCGAGACAAAGCCCACCAACACCGACACGTCGTCTACCACTTCGAAGTCTGAGACGAAGCCCACCACCACTAGCGCCTCGTCCACCACCGAGTCTGAGAAGAAGTCCTCCTCAACCAGCACTTCCTCCTCCACTACTACCAAGGAGGCATCCAAGGTTGCCAAGGTCTTCGGCACTCCCGCCGCCGCTGACTCCCGTGTGGCTTCCACCGAGGCCTCTACTAACAACCAGTTTGTTAACTACGTTGGTCAATGGTCCTGCCACTCTGGGGATATCATCTGCTCACCTGATGGCTTGAGCTTTGCTATGTGCACTCACGGTAAGCCCATCTTCATGGGCCCCGTCGCTGCCGGTACTATTTGCCGCTGGGGCTTTATCACTGCTCGCCACTAAGGGCGCTCGGTTTCCTAATTTCATTTCTCTTGCCGATTGTTTTCCCGTCTTTCCCTTCTTTCCCTTTTCTTTTCGGATACATCCCGGTGGATATTTCAATTTTACCAGTTCATAGACTGACCAGTCGAGCGATATGCTCGCCAGTTTCGGTCTTCGGACTTGAACAGTCGATGTCTCTTTTAGCCCGGCATCTGGGCGCTCTATATTGTTTCTCGTATCCTTTACCCATGACCTGTTAAGCGATGAGTTAGTTGATGTCCCTATATTGACGGTATTGTCATGCCAAAGTACCTAATGATTCTGCTTGTTAATTCAATTTTTTTGAAACTTCGGCTTAATACTTATATTCCAACTAGAATATGACGACCTGTGAAAATGACGCCGCAAATGACCACTTTTGGCGCTAGAAACGGCCGTCTTTCCTGTAACTTTGGAGGGCGAGCCGGCGCTTCACCGCCCACCGTCCAGTACAGTACTATTTTGCACCCAGCGCCGTTGGTCATTCATCTTCCTGTGATATTTAGCCAATTTCTGGTTTTCCTAGCATCTCAGTAAACTCTTCTTGGGTTATATTGTCCCCACGTTTTGGAAAGTCCAACTGGCTATTCCAAGCTACCGAGAGCGCAATTAGGCGAGGGCCGCACGACAGCTGGGGAAGCTCAAGCCAAAGCTCCGGATAGAACTACGCGGCTCATCTCATGGCTTCCTCACTACTACTTACGGCGCTTGAACCGTACGTTGATATCCAATTCAACGTATGGCTTACCCTCATCCTCATCCTCACCTATGGGTGTGCTCTTCGGAGCCCGGGCTTGCTTTTGCTCGTCGTCCTTGGGACCAGCGCGACTATCTTCTTATTTAACACAACGGCTACCCTCGGCGAAATGACCAAAACCATGTGTTTGCTTCCCTTCGGCCTCGGCTCTGTCCTAACGTTCCTGACTGCGGATCGGTCTTTGCAGACGAGATTCCTACCCGCCTTTACGACCTATGTTAATTTTGCGGTGTACGCAAACATTGGCATGATGGTCGCGACCCCCGTAGGCGGCACCCTTCGGGGAATATGTAGCAAATTCACTTGCGTTGCCCTCTTCGTTTGGATCATCCAAAAAGGACGCCGCGTTGGATGGAAGACAGTCATGGTTCACGATAACTTGTTCGTCTTCACTGCCGTCAGCAAATCGTGGATATTTGCACACGCATGCTATCGATTCGTTCTCTTGACATTGCCGTGCTTTGGATCTGGACGCCGGTATCGCCTTCTAGAGTTGTACTCTCTCGCTTTAACGTTCGCCCTGTCGTCAACTTCAAAACTTCCATTCGAGTATTTCTTTGGAATGGCCGATACATTGGTTGTTCCGGCGATTGCAGGGTGGTCGGCAATTGCAACGACGTTCAATCTAATACCGCGCGACACGGTAAACGACGACGTACTCTCGAATCGTATCGGGACTGGTGCAGATGCATTTCTGAGCGCAGTGTCCCTGGCTGTTGCCGCTTTTGCTTGTTTTAAGATAGTTAGCGCATCGCGATGAAGTTTTGTGAGGGTGGTGGACTCGTATATTGATGAACTTGTACAATTTGCTACAGTTCGACACTCCCTCAGGTGAAGTCATTTAGTTAAGATTAGCTGTGCACGATAAAGTGGATTGCTGGATAGAATTTAATCGAAGCATATCATGGGATCTTCGACATTGTACAACATAGGTCCATAAACAGCAGATCTGCGACCCGCGCTGTTTAAAAGCCGGCTAGGTCGCTAGTTGGCGGTCTGTCGGTCCGACTGGGACGTACGTCCGCGGCCTAAGAGCCAGGTCGGACTACTAGCTCTTGTTTTCAATCTCGTGACCAGCGTCATTAGACTAGCGTATATGTACTACGGATCATAATCGTTAGTCGACGGTCCGCAGAACTTTTTCGCATCTGGGAAGTCATGATCACTTCCCTTTCTCGCACTGACCTTATTACACTAGAGGGCACCAGTCTCATTTGGGAAATCTTGCTCCAGATTTAGCGCCGCAATGGGGTCGTTGCATGGTCGTTCTTTCCGTGATGGATAATGGGGTTTCATTGGCTACCCAGTGAGACCACCGCTGCGGCAGGGGGGCTGGCGCCTCAAGCTTCACAGCAATTGGCTAGCATGAAGAATTGATTTTGACAGACTGGGCTCTCCGAACCAGGGACTCACATCACAAGGTGTTCCTTCCTCCTGACTCTTGTCCTCATACCATCCTCACAGTGTATACGAAATGGACTTCGACAGTCTCGCGAAACAGCAATCCGACCGGATTTTTCAGGTGTGGATACAAAATCTACTCAGAAATTCACCGGAGAATTTGGCAGGAAAGCTTGCTTCCCGGCATTGTCATGGTACGCCTATGACGGCTTTGCGGCTTCCAAATGGCGCTTTTAATATTTGCTACCGAGTCACCTTTGAAAACGGACATCGCGTTTTGGTTCGCTTTACTGCCCTCGGTCGGGTCATTGCTCGCAATGAAAAGGTTGAAGATGAGGTTGCTATAATGGGATATGTTGCTCAGCACACAACGATCCCTGTTCCTCATGTCTTAGGATATGGCAAGTGTGTGGTTGGTCCATACATTGTGATGTCTTTTATCGAAGGAAATCCGTTGAGCGGCTACCTCAGAGACTCATCTCAAGAGATAGCTACATTGAGTTCGGATATCCCTATGTTGGTCTTGAAGAGAGCTTACTTCGGCATGGCTGAAGTACTTCTAGAGCTGTCGAAGCCTACATTTCCGTCTATTGGGGCTGTCAGACAGGATGAGTCAGGCGGTTGGATTGTGTCAAAGCGTCCGCTCTCTTTTAACATGAATCGGCTTTCTCAATTTTCCAATATTCCACATAATGTCTTTGGACGACGGCATTTTAGTAACGCGGCGGATTATTTCGAGGAGCTCGCTCGGCAACATCTCCATCATCTTGAGTTTCAACGCAACGATGCCGTGACAGATGAAGCCGACTGTCGGAAGAAATATATCGCGCGCTGCCTTTTTCGCAGAATTTCACGTCAGATATCCAAGCACTGCAGCGGACCTTTCCGGCTCTATTGCGACGACCTTCGCCCTGATAATGTTGTTGTTGATCCATCGAGGCTTATTGTCGCTGGGGTGATCGATTGGGAGTTTGCTTACGCTGCCCCTGTTGAGTTTACATATGCTGCTCCTTGGTGGCTCCTATTGGAACGTCCGGAGGACGGGGAGCCGGATCTCGGTCAATTTTTGGTGCGTTTTATGCCGAGTTTTCACACGTTTCTTGAAGCACTTCAAGATTGTGAGGCAAGGAAAATCAAAGACGGGTCATTGTTACAATCTCAGCGTCTATCGACTGCCATGGAGAACTCACTAGAGACTGGACTCTTTTGGATTTGTCTTGCCTCACGACATAGCTCCATGTTTGATGAGATCTATTGGAGCTTCATTGATCAGAGATTCTTTGGTCCTCTTACAACAATTGACGATCGGCTATGTCTACTAAGCGCGGAGGAGCGTGTGGACATTGACGCCTTCGTTGAGAAGAAAATGCACCAGACACGTGCGGGTAATTTGGATTCTCATTACAGCATTGATGAATTGGTTGATTTATAAATATCATTTGCGGATTTTTCTTAAGCTATGGGTCACTAGGGAGACAGACTCTACTGACAAAAAACTCAGAACTACCAGCTGATACCAAAAGTAAACCCAACAGGCCCCAGGACGCTTCAAGGCTCAGTTGAAATCGCCTCTGGGCTTATGCTCACCAATGATGCGCTTGACATGCAGTGCAGTCTAACTATTCATTGTCAAGTCTTCAATGGCTATTGATACAGAGACTCAGTATTGCATGCTATTACTCTATTGACTAGCTGCCCTACATGCTTAACTACTCTTATTCAGACAGTATTCTAAAAAACCAAGCCATATACAAAATAAAAACCGTGTCAGTGTATTACTGTGATGCATGTAATGTTATTTCAAAACACCACAACTACTATTCATATCTTGAGCACAGGAACTGATGGAATCTCATTAAGGAAAGCTTGTCAGCTCAGTCAGGCTCATTCCTACCTAGGTACGCTCGAGCGTATGATGTAAACAACAAAAACAGGGTACGTTTGCGTCGCGCGCATAGAGCGATCTCGCTCCTCTCTTTCATGAATCGCATCGAGTGCCGCGGGCTGAAGGACGTCTTGCACTAGCTGAGTCACCTCAACGCTGCCTGTCTGCAGCTGCGCCGGGCTCGAGCTTAGAGAATCATTCTGCAGCTTACGAATTCGTGTCTCGACGTCGTCGAGGAAGCTGTTAGCAGTCTCGCCATCTCCAACGTGAAGTGCGACTGTGCCAATCTGCTCGCGCGCCTGCTCTCTGGCTCCACGGTGGCAGAAGGTGGTAGTGGAAGGTGGGGTTGTGAGACTGAAGCGTTCGATGGTGCCGTTCTCGGGTAGGAGATGAAGAACATGGATTGTGGCACCAAACTTGCCAATAACGAGGAGCACGAAGGGACTGATGGAGCGGGTGAATATGTTCGTAATACTGGCAAGCATGATTATGTGAGTTGAAAATTGTTAAATGGAGAGATATTGATTCTTAGTAGTAGTAGAAGTAGTAGCCGTCCTACACCGCCGCCATACCTTTCCAGTGTGACAGTCAGCAGAAGCCTGATCAGATCCATCAAGAAGCATCAGGTAATATTACTACATAATGTCTGAATTACTCCTATGTATTTGCTGCTGCTTCTAATACTCATTGAACTATAAGGCAGAATCAGTCTTTTACATCTAGTAGGCCGGTTTCGAAAGTCCATTCGCAGTCATTGTCGTATCCCTACGCGATTCTCTCAATATCGACGATAGCATCCCATGCCGCTGAGGTCCTCCTATATCTTTCCTCTCTATTATCGATGTATACTACTTCACAGTCCAATCGTACGGTGTTAGTACCGTTATAGTATTGCTGGGAATGAGCGAATCTTGTGCTCAGAACCACGGCAGAACACTTTACACTACCATTTATCATGGCTGGAATAAGTGACTTCCCCTTTTGCTTGTGGTATTGTTAATAGTAGTGCATTGCTTTTTGCCTCGTTGCTCGGCTCGTAATGTATTTCTTAAGACCTAAGGATCCCAGGGAGTTGTCAGGCAGTGTTGTTCAGCTCCCTGCACTCCAGGGGTAATCAACATGAGCTATCAGTTCTCTAGGTGAAAGCACTATGTTTTGAATTCAAGTACAGCATACAGACTTCTAATGCCAGAGCCCCACCCAAGCCCTAATATGAGCGCTAACACTAACAGCCATAAGCAGAGGCATCCATTGTTCGAACCACATTATATGCTCCATTATTGAGTTCAGGATATATCGAAAAAGAGCACAGACAAGTCACAGAAGTTGTTGTCTCCAGAACACGCGAAATGTAGTTCCGTGTCTTGTGGTCACATCGCCGATCTGTTCGCCAAGCAGATCAGAGTTATCTTGCTTTGCAATACTCTATACTCTACTCAGTGCTGAGTATTATTTTAGATCGCTTGCCTACGAGGTATTTAGAGACTACAAGGACTACACGGGTTGGGGGGAGGGTCCTATAAGTGTACTTGATGAGGTTGAGTTGGAATGTCGTCCGGTTACCAGCCTCAAGAGTTGGCTTGCACGTGGGCGTGGGTGTAGCCTGCGATATCAAAATCACTCGTGCTGCAGTAGGGAAGCTTAGCGTTAGTACAAGGGGTAGTTGCATACTTCAGGACTTTTGCCCAGCTTACCAAGTATTCATCCAGCTCACATAGACTTATGAAAGGTGATTACGATGGTGGCATCTCGCAGGCAAATACTAGAGGTGTGAGATCGAAAGGTAGCAGCATCGTCGGATCAAAAGTTTGCCCTAGACCGCCCCCGCGGCTAGCCCCGGCTTCCGGGGGCGCATCGGGCCCCAGGGGCGATAGAGATAGCCGGCGATACCCGGAGATGCCCCCGAGTTTTGTTTACTCCTTTCTTCTCTATCTCTCTTCTCTTCATCTCACAAATTCTACTCATCCCACTGCTCTCATCGAATTATCACGATAGGATGCATCTTTCGGTTGAGCATCCTACCGTCCTACCATCATTTTACCATCATCTTTACGGCAATCTTCTGGTGAAGGCTGAAGGTTTTGACCCGAATTACCCCTCTGAGTAAGAGCAAAGAGGTCCATGGCTCGGGTAAATCAACTGACCAACTGTAAGTTCAGTGTCATCTATTGGCAAACTCTTGTGTCTACGAATGTTTAAAATACTAATCAAAACACTCTGCACAAAACAGGTGATCTCGTGTAATACAGCAGGATGGCTTGCTGCGCGACATACCCCATGTTCCTGCTGGTCAAGTTCTGCGACATATCAATATGTCGACATAGATCAACAATTTCCTAGAAATGTGACTGATCACGGACTTGTGCCCCGACCTACATCGTCAGCGAGTCTATGTGAAGCTTGCAATGGGAACACAACAATCGATCTTCAAACCGAACGATGCAACAACAAAAAGACAAAGGATTATAAGCTCTTGAAACCACCAACGATGGTTTTTCCTGGATGCTACTATGACGGCTGTAGACTCGCTGTCAAACAAAAGTTAGGGCTCTGCAACCTTGCCCATCAACGAGCTCCTTCGAGGGCAAACGACAAAAAAGGCAATTTCCCGTCCGTTTCGGAATGCTTGACCACTTCCAGAGTGCAATTCATGCCGATTTTGAAACCATGGCCTCTGGTGTGGGGGGAAGACTCCCAAGCCGATGAGTACAGCGGTCAAGGTATAGCAAAGAACCATATTCGGTGTCTTCAACTTTCTGCATTATATGGCAAGCAATCTTTCTTCGCCAATGATCATCCCACAATCATCGGACATATAATGTATTACAAGCGCTCTGGGGAGAAATCAACCATGATGTGGTGACTCTGGCTGTCTTCTCTCATCTCTCTTCTAGCCCTGATTTCTCAGGGCAAAACCGAAAGTCTTGGGGCATAAGAGGCTGCTTCCTAGGCTATGTTTATCCCGAGACCGAGGAATGGTTCTATGGTCTTGCTACGCCTAGATATAGGTGCTTACCTTGTCTTCTATCGCTTCTGCGAGGAATTCTGGGAACAACCAATCGGGAGACCTTGTGCCTACGGGGTCTGCCCGGAGCAGAGCACACCATATCCATGGATACTGACCACGCTTATGGAAGGAAATCAATCGTGATGCGTTGCGTCTGCTTGCCTTGTCTAGTCTCGCTTCTCGAGTTCAGACAACCAACCATCCGGAAGATATGGTGTTTGCCTTTTCTTCTGTCTCTTCCCAAGTGACGAAGAATCAACTATTCAGAAGGTATGGTGCTTACTTTGTCTTCTATTGTTTCTGTGCCGAATGCCGAGATCAATCAGACGACCTTGTACTATGGGGTTTGCTCGGAGCCTTGGTGATAGACTACGTATCGCACACGCTATTGAGACGAAATCAATCGTGATGTGGTGCGTTGGCCTTCCTTGTCTAGTCTCGCTTCTAGAGTCCTGACAACTAACCATTCAAGATATGGTGTCTGCACTTTCTTCTGTCTCTTCCCAAGTGCTGAAGAATCAACCATCCGGAGGATATGGTGCTTGTCTCCTCTCATTTCTTCCCAAATGCCGGGAACAATCGGGTGACCATCGTGCCATGGGGTTTGCTTGTTGCCCTGGAAGCTTCATAGCTTTCTTGGTCATAAAGAGTTCCATGGTCATTTTTGTGATCTTGGCTCTAGAAGTGTCCGCTTTCACCGTGACCCAAGTACAAGAGTTCTGACCTCCACCCAACTGATCTTGTGTTCTCCCTCCTGTATACCTATCTCCTGGAGATGTTCAGGGAACAAGTAGGCGACCTTGTGCCATGGCGTCTGATCTGGGACCGTGCGGAGTCACGCCTCATGGTGCGGGGAAAGAGTTCCGCGAACAAGATCTGTGATCCTGGGTTCTTATGCCGGAAGAGCCTAACAGCGGGTCTATCAACCCCGTCCGGGAGGAAGCTAGGACGCGTCACAAAATATTGGCGTCCTTCTGGGTATGGTGGCCTACTTCCATACCCGTGCTGAGGCATGGAGTATGGGATCTAGAGAGGCAATGCTCCCATCCCCGGCAGATTTCTCTGTGGACGAGGTATCCCAAGGGAACTTGTTACATGCCATGTCGCATTTAGATCGATCCTAGCACCGAGTTATGAGGCCTGTGTTTACCTTCCGATCGCAGATTCTAGTCTGTGTCTTTAGTTATATTCTCCGGTTTTGTATTGAGCATTTTATCTTATTCTGTTCACTGCTGAACTCCATTTATGTACGTTATACAGAAAATACATACGAATCCTCTCCACGACTTAGCTTATCATCTCTTTAACATCTTTCTAAGGTGTGATTGGAAGTCCATGATTTTTTTTTTTTTTTTTACTGCTCAGACAACCTATCTCATGAATGCATTGATATTATCGTCCGAACGAGGTAAACTGTAACGCGGGGGAGATAGGCATTGGCTGGAGTCCGAGTGTCAAGCCTAACATGGATGTAACCCGTGCCTCGTAAATGACATTCAGTTAATTATTCGCCACATGATCGAATCCGGTACGTTGCCATATTGACGCATGCGGAAAATGAGGCTGAAAGCCATTGTTGCATTGCGCCGAGGAACACGAAACTCAAATCTAGTCCTTCCGAGGTTCCTGCATATAGTAGAAACATATTCATAAAGCAGTATCGTATTGATTAATATTAAATGGTGACCAGCCAGTCTTGAAGACCCAGTAAGCTCGCCAGATATCCTCCATCATTTTGTACAATCCAATCTAATCACAAACATAGCAGTGGTATCTTGGCTCTCAAATAACACAAAGGGGCATAGAATCATCAACCAGTGCACGGAGCACCAGTTCACTCAGATAAAAATACTCGGAAACAGCAAGTACCCTACACCAGCAACCTAGATGTTGCCAGTGTACGCCGAGTTACCGTAGCCATAGCTACCGGGTGCCGGGGCAGCAGCCGGGGCATTGGCGGTGTTCTTGTTTTTACCCCAAGAGCTGAACCATCCCTTCTCGGTCTTGGGCTCGCCGCCCATCTCGACTTCGTATGGGGTTGGGTGGCCAGGCAGGGCATCGGCACCGCCGACAGGGGCTTCGGGGTTATTCTTGTTGCGGCGCCAGAAGGCCTTGCGGCTACCGTGGGTGTAACCGTTGGTTGGGGAGGGACCGAAACGCTTCTCACGCTTGTGGTGGCGGGCGAGAAGAATTTGGAAGAGGATGGAGGTCAAGTAGAAGAAGCTGGGGGATAAGTTAGCATCACCAGAATGAAGATCGGTAATCTAGGATCAACTCACATTCCTATAATTGCCACTGCGAAGACAACCTTTTCCAGTTTGCAGGCCATGCCAAATTTCAGACCCTTGGAAGCAGTGTCGTCGTTGGCGTTGCCAGTGCCCATTGGTGTCTCGACTGTCCCGGTGCATTGGGAAACGCCCTTGCGGGTCAAGATGGCGATGGCGACCATCGCGCCCACGAAGCACACATCCAGGGCAACGCCCAGGAATGCAAAGAAGGCCACACCGCCCAGACAGCAGGTGAAGATGACTCCGAGAAGACTGTAGGCGGTTGCTGCGCCTGCTAAGCCTTCGACTGCCTTAATCCATGTCTCGATTGTTTGGTTGTTCCTGGATAAGACAGCCAGGAAGTAGGAGAAAATGCCGAGAACGACAGCAGCATCAAGGAACTGCAGAACACGCAGTCCGAGGTTGAAAAACCGGAGGACTACCCCACCGGCTCCCATATTGTGTTGGATGGATGAAAATGGTGAATATTTGGGGGTACAAAGGTGAGGTCCAAGGGAGAATATATGAAAGGAACTCAGGCAACAGGATTTGAGCGAGTTATAAGGGACCAGAATGATTTGACGATCAGTGGATGGCGGCACGCACGTCGATCCTGGGAGAAGCTCTCAGCTTAATGGCTGGTTACCTGCGCCACACTCTAAATGACCCCAGAGGACCCGCTCGGTGATGTCAGCCCTGGAATTCCATGGGTTGATGGGTTACAGGGTTTCCACCTTGCCGTCTCCGGTTAGAGAAATTTGCCACCGTACCATGGATACATGGATGTTGCATGTGAAGAAAAAAATAGAACCTTGAAAATTACCTATTTAGATAATAGTGTCCCAGCCACACTGCCAAGACAATTTCGACGCATCTTTCTACTACGGACTATGACCCTTACACTTTACGGAGTATACTATTCATAGATCATTCAAGTACTATACCTTGGATATTATAAGGTTGCTGCCTACTTCTGTGTATCCTAGCCACATTATCTACTGTTTTCCTCCTTGGAATCCACTGATGTGAGGTGCTCATCGAGCTTTCCAGTTGAAAATAAAGTTAGAAAGAGCTACAATAAACTGGGACTAGCGTGCCTTGGAATACTATTAACTATTCTAATATCCTTCCATGTGTCACGCGACTTCCATGTACCGCTACTGGTATCATCTTTCACGAACACCGGCTGCTTCCCAGCGCCTTCAGGTTACCTATTCTAGCTTATGTGCCATTGGCCCTGACGTGTGGCTGTGCTGTTCTGCTACACATCGCTTATTGTTAAGTATGGCGCCTGGAGTCCATTGTACGAACCCGCCACGCAGAAAATGACGTCTGCACCCACCCGTCCAACTGGTCTGGGTCTTCTGCGCCACGTCCACTTGCCGTGTACAAACATTACAAACATACGATGTACAATGGGGAATATGTGATATTAAAACTGGGTCTGCCGCGTATGAAATGGTATATCATCATCTTGGTGAGGTGTGGTCCAGCAGGGATGAGAAAAATTGAAACAACAAATATCTGCCCAGATCCTAGGCTGTGACCCGGCATAACTCGGGGCTAGTGCGTGTCACCTAGATAATTCCGAGTACATGGTGCTGCTGCCCGGATGAAGGGCAGCTTTAGCCACGAGTACATTTGTGTTCCCGATCTGGATAAAGAGCCAGACGTCGAGCCGGACCGGACAAGGGGGGCCTTGGTGACAAGGTACATCGATCAATGGAGGCCGTAGAGTGGCATTACTGCCGCAGTACAGGCTCTTGCCCCTGTTGGTACCCATTGCCTAAGAAGCTGTACAAATCGAGCAAGCTTCTTGGATAAACGTCAGAAATATGATCGTTAATGCAAGACGCTGACCTCATCAATGTCCATGGAGGTCTTCTAGCAATGAACCCTGTTAGGATCTCATGTTTTGACTCACATTTTACTTTGTTAGGAATCTCGAAATTGAAAGCGATACAATCCTCGACAGTGGCCTGTGAGACTGCGTGGTAGGAAGGATATCTTCTTATCGGAAGCGGCTAACAGCCAACCCTTCAGGGGTCTTCCTGGCGTTGTTTTTCTTGTTCAACGAAAGCACGGAGAATCGAATCCAGTCCTTCATTGCGGCGAGCAAGTAGCATCACATCGGAGACATTCACGGTAGATCTCCCTGCGTGTCTAGATGAGAAGATGGAGTTAGAACATTTCTTGTTAGAGGTACTATCCCACGGGAAGAAGAGTAACAATCTCCTGCTCATTTGCTGCAATAATGCCTACTTACTTCGCAAAGGATTCGAGATCCTGACTGATCGTCTCTGCGCATAGTTAGCTACAAGGAACAAAAGTCAGGAGTCTGACATAGAACAATGGAACATACCTATCTGAGCCCAAACCATCTCTGTCAACGCACCGATGAACTGCGGAGTGGCATTGACGCCTAGCTTGATAGTCTCCTCATCCACGATCTTGCCAATGGACAACCACAGCGCGGATTTCAAGCGCTAAAAAGGGAGTTAGCTAGGTACATGACAAGATCGTGGTGACACTGACCTCTTCCAAACTAGCCTCTTCAGTCTGCGCCATGGTGATGAGAGATAATGCAAGACAACAAGCCAAGCGCGTCCCCATATAAAACCAGCGATATCTGATTGGCCGACGACGCGTCCGCGGAATAACGGCTAATCCGGCACGCAGACCACGCTAACCCCAAACAGGCATCTCTCGTTGCGGGAGCCGCGGAATATCAAAGAAGCGCAAAGCAATCGCAGATCCTGTCAATTAATCCCTCAATTCTCAATTCATATTTCAAACCTCCCTATTCAACATTGCTCTACCTCTGGCTGTGCTCTTCTACAACCTCCCATCCATTCCGCGGGTAGCCACCGAGCTCCTACCTCTCCCTCGAAACCCTGAACCAAGCCAAAAAAATATCAATCATCCACCATGTCCACGCCCCAGGAAGATCTGAGCGAAAAGGCCGCAGCCGCAGCCAATGATTTCTTCGGCCAACTCTACTCCGTCTTCGAGCTAGCCATAACCCGCTTCTTCAAGAACGGCTACGCCTCCATCGCCCAGATGAGCGGCAAGCGCTGGACCAAAGTTATCGGTAGCGTGGTCTTCTACATAATCATCCGGCCGTACATCGAGAAGTTGTTTAAGTGGATGCACGACCGCGATCGTCGCAAGGAGAAGGAGAAGCGCGATAAGGAGAGGGCGCAGTTCGGGAAAGTCAAGGTGTCGCCGAACACGCTGCGTGGTGGTGGGGACGGGAAAGGGAAGGTCATTGGTGAAGTCGATAACACTGATGATGAGCTTGAGGATGAGGAGGATCTTATGGCTGCTGCTAGTGGTGTTCCTGAGTGGAATGATATGGCCCGCAAGCGTCAGAAGAATTACATTAAGCGTGTGAAGAAGGATCAGCGCGCTGAGGATTTGAGTCGGGATCAGATTATGGAGTTGTTGGATTGGAGTGAGGAGGAGGAGGTTGATGTGAAGGTCAAGAAGGATCTTTGAGATTTGAGTCTTTTGTCTTGGGTCTTACGTCTTGGGTCGTTGTGTTGTGCATTGCATGGTCGGTGGGGTTTTGCTTCTTGTATTTTTTATTAGTAGATTCCAATTTAATAGGACCCCATGGCCCCTCTGTCTTTTAAGTGAATTCTCTGAACTACTCGTAGCATCCGCCATTTAAGAACTTTCAACCTAACACAGTAGCGTATACTTGGAGACTCATAAATCTACTATCTGTACCTAAAGCATGCATCCAATCCAGTCATATCCGAGCCAGAACTTTCATCCTGGGCCCTTCTAAAACCAGCCATCGCCACATCTTATCCGTATTCATGAACAGTCGTAACATGTCGCCAATGCCCCGAAGAACTATGTCCCTCGCCAAAAAAATCAGTGAAGCCTCCGCAAGGCCTCAATCATTCTCTTAACCTCCACGACGTCCGAGGAGCCAATCTCCTGCACAATCTCTTCTTGCATGCTTGGTGAGCAGTTCAAAAACTGCTCAATAAGCTCACCATCCACGAACCGGTACGGGGCCTCAGCGCTGCGCACCATAGTTCTGAAGCTTCGGAACTTGTCGAATGACAAGTTGCCCAGCGAGTTGATTTTGGTCGATAGAGAGGCTTGCAGTGTCATGAGGAAATCTTGATGTTCGGGATTGATAACAGCGAAGAGGAAGATGGAGCCCTCGACCTTTAAGTAGGTTAGCGAATGGTCCTTTAATGCTGGTCAGCCCAGTTAGCTGGGTGAACTTACTGTTGCCATAAACGCCCGCGGCGTCACCATAACGCTGGAAAGCTGTGGAATATTAACTGGTCGGATCCGATTGACCATCTCCCCTAGTGAAATTTCGCTAGTAGGCATTAGCCTGTGCTTGTCCTGGGCGGTGACTCCGTTCATATTCCGCGAGAGAACGATAAGGTTCCCTTCAGCGTCGCTCTGGAGGAACGTCTCATCTCCAACGCAGGCAATTGCTGTACTCCAGACGGTCTGATAGTGACGACCGACTTCGGTCAGCTTCGCAGGTTCCCCAGCGTGACCCGGTGTATACCTGACAAGGCAAAGGCTCTTCATGAGATCTGCCACTGCGATTAGGTCGTCGACGACTATTACGTCGACCGGTGCGGTGGAGGTCCGGTATGCAGCGAGCTTTTCGAGCTTCATCGGTCCAACGTTATTGATTTTGACTCTATACACAACGACCTGAATATTGTCAGTACAGTGTTCGCATACACAGTCGATGAGTACTCACAGTCTTGACAAGTGCCGCAACAACACAATCGCCCATCATAGCAAGAGCCCTACAGGCGCCCATAACTGGTAACTCGGCGACTTGGCTCAGCTTGCGGCCGTGGTCAACTTCTAGAATGAGGATCCGCCCGCGGATCGACTCATCTTGCTCTTCGTCTGCGAATGCCGTACCGACAACAAATCGGTCCTTCATGATCTCTTTTCCATTTTCATCTTTCCCTGCCGGCAGCTCAGCGCGAACAACACTCTCCACCAGTTCGTCAGGACCCAGTTCTAACGCATCAAGGCGCCGGAACATGATCTCATCAGCAAGGACAAAGTGGCTCTTGACGACCTCTGCGCCATTCACGAGCTTGCGATCAATGGTGCCAATTCCAAATGCCTTCTCGGAAGGAGAGTATGCAACACGTCGAACAGTAGAGCCCATTGGTAACGTTTGAATTTGCGTGGTGCGCTCTTTGTCAACGAGCGCGATCTTCAGCTCTTTCTCGGTTGCCACAGCGATGGAATCTGGGAATGCCTCTGCGTTCAAATGGCATACCCGTGATGCGCCCTCGGAGTTCACTGCAGAGTAGATGATCCGGCCTTCGGAGCCGTAGATCAGGCTGGGGTTCTCGCAGGTAGCGAAGACGTTGTATAGGCCATCACCCTTGGGGAGTTTCTTGAATGTGGGTTGCTCGGAACCAAGGATCAGCTTGTTCATTTCACTTAGCGAGTAGTCTTGTGGGTTTAGCGAGAATGTAATGACGCAGCCATCGGCCATGGAAATGAAGAGAGTAGGATGGCTGTCTGCGAGCACTTCGGCTACAAGAACTGATCGAGGGAAGCTCTCCCCAGTAGGGCCCAAGGATTTCGTTTGAAGAATAGCGAAGTCCTTGATAGCCATGATTGAAACCTTGGCTGATTGGGGGAACCCTGCGATGAAAACCCCAGTTGGTGATGACGGGACAGTTAGACCAGAGATTTGCTGGTCGGCACCGAGATCCTTCTGCGTGATGATCTGGACATTGTCCCTGATATCAAAGGATGCCACAATTTGGCCGCTGATAACGAGAACCAGATGGTCCTCATTGGCCGACGCGGCAGTGATCAGCTTCTGGTCTTGAGGTGCCCATTCAAATGTCACCATTCCGCTTTCTAGATCAGCCACCAGCACCCGTTGTTCTGTGACCTGAAGTATGCGGTCACCCTGGAGCCTTGTGACGAGAAGAGTACATTCCGTGAGTGAAAGCCCCAGGAAGTTATCCAACTCTTCAACTTCACCGTCAGTGCTAAACTGGAACACACGCGTTTCGTCAACAAATGTAACAATAAGCGTATTCAGGAAGTCGTCTTTGCTTCGAGTTTGCAGTCCCCAGAGATCAGTGATGTGCTCCATTTCTCCCAACACACCTAACTCTTCCATGCCAACACCACTACGCACACTTCGCAGCGTCCCGTCGTCAAAGGCACCAGAACCAGTCACAATTCGAGCCTGTCCGGATGAGAACTCATGTGTTTGGCTCTCACTTGTACGATTTCCAAGATCCATGATAGTGAAGTCGAGGATTGGTGCGATGTTAGACAATGTCTGGATGACCTCAAACGAGCTTCCATCCAGCCGGAGAACCTGTGAGTCGCCGTGATGCGATCCAACAAACAACATGCCTCCACCGAGATAGACCAGCACGGATGCACGAGACGTCTTGCCGAGATACTCGAGCTTCCAGTCATCGATTTCGCCCATGTTGTTCAGAATGAAAGACAGGAAAAATAGCCTCCCGTAGTCATCAGCCAACAGCCACCGCTGACTATCAACTTTCTCCCAGGCCACGAAGACCGTCGCCTCGTCGAGATTCCGCGTAATCACATCATTGGCATTATCGTCGATATACTTAATCGAAGTTTCCCCAAGCACAATTAGCCCGCCCAACGGAGCGGGAATAGGGATAAGATGCGACGACCCAAGATCAAGTTCCTGTCCGAATTCACCCCCCTCCAACTTCTGCACCTCCTTGAAAGTAGCATCTGCCAAAGTCCCCGCAGTGCCCGGCGTGAAATCCAACTCACGGATTCGAAGCCGCACCTTCTGCTGGTTATCTTCGTAGAGCAATGCCAGCCAGGGATTAGATTCCGAATGCAAGAATGCCGAGGATCGAACGAAAAGCTCATCAATGCGGGATGTAGTCGGTTTATCGAGTTCTCCCACCTGCAGCGGCAGGTCAGCCTGTGGCCCTCCCATCGACATCCGACCTCTTTTCTTCGTCGGTTGTACGATCGGCACAACAACTATCACGCCCTCGTATACTTCCAGCGTCATGAACCGCCCGGTGGGATCGATCAGACATCGCGGTGCGCATTGGGACTCCCGAGACGAGGGCTCGGCAATGTCGACGCAGCTGCGCGCTGTTTTGATCTGGTTTGATTCGCGGTCCCATGTTATTGTGAAATAATTGTACTGGTCTGTGCCGACGAAGAGGTGGTCGGTTGGGGAATTTGTTGGTGCGGGCAGGCGCGCGAGCATAGTGACCCGTGCATTCAGAGCACGAGTCGCGGTCAGGACGATTCCATCCGCTGTGAGAGTGTAAAACTCGAGACGACTGGCTTTACTGCGGGTTCGAGGGAGGGTTAGCTATTGTGCTTGTCGTCATCGGGTGGAAGGTCGGTTGGGTTCGGTGCTTTGCGGGAGGATGGGACTCACGCTGCGACTAGGCACTCTTCGTCTGGAGAAAAAAAGTTGAGCTTCACCGCATGGCGAATACTGCTTGCCCGATGAATGGGCACGACATAAGCCATCGTTATTCAGCAACCCGCAGTATCTGACAGCGCGGAGCTGGTTGGGTTCGAGGTTCGGCGCACCAGTCTGCGGGAATGGGATCTCAGGTAGTAGAATGTACAGTGGGTTGAGATAGCGAATGTCTGTGCAGCTGAATTATGGATTGCACATATCTCTCAATCGACTCTGTTGAGGAAGGGATTGCTCGGTCGGTGTGTGGGGATATGAGAGTCGAGGTTCCCGTGCAGATGACGTCTAAAGTCCGCGCTTACAACCGAAAGCATCCAAACGTTCATACTTCCAATTAAATAGATACATAGTTAAATACAAACATAATAATTTGAAAGAAGAGAAGAAAAAAAAAATAGATTCCTTTTAAAATCACAAGTCTAAAGTCATACCCCGCCCAGGCAGCAGTCCATAGCTAACAAGCCCAAAATCCTCAACAAGAGGCCGATGCTAGAGAAACATGCAGCGCGAATCAAACAAGAGGCGTATCATATCAAACAAAATGTTAATATATAGGCACGATCATCTAAGCGTGGTGCAAGTGCAAAGAAGTGTTCATCAATCATGAGATCATGACCAGACGTCCTCCTGGTAGCTGCCGCTGCTACGCATGTGCTTGACCATCTCCTCACCCTTCTCGGCGGGCAAACCCCGTTGCTGGGCAATGATGTGACCAAGAACCAGATTGACCTCACGGGCCATGTTGGCAGCATCACCGCAGACGTAGAAGTTGGCCTTTTGCTTGAGAAGGTCGCTGACGAGCTCGGCGTTCTCCTTCAGACGGTGCTGGACGTAAACTTTCTCGGATCCCTCGCGGGAGAAGGCAGTGATAATCTTCAGGGAGTCACCCATTTGATCTTGGAAGGTCTGAACAAGTCATGTCAGTGTCAAGGTTCGGATTCCAAGTGCAAGGGGTTGTTTACATACCTTGAATTCATCCTTGTAAATGAAGTCCTCGTCGCTCTTACGGCATCCAAAGAACAAAAGGATTGTGCCAACCTTCTCTCCCTTGGCAGCAAGAGCAGCACGTTCTTGGATGAAACCACGGAAGGGCGCGACACCAGTACCGGGGCCAACCATGATGATAGGCTTAGATGGGTCGGAAGGCAACTTAAAGTTAGAGTGACGGACGTGGACAGGCACGTGGATACCATCGTACTTGTTGCGGGGACCGTTGATTGAGTAAGTCAGGCCGTGAGGATCGGGGGACGGGTCGCCGTTCTGCTTCTGCTTAAGAGCCAAGAGGTAGTTGGTGGTGACACCCTTGACCACGTGCGAGGCACCCGGCAGACGAACAGACTCAACGACAGCGGTGATGCTGATCTTATCCTTTTGAACCAGAGATGACGAAGAAATCGAGTAGTACCGGGGCTGAAGCTTGTTGAGACCTTCAATAAGCAGGGAGAAAGGCACGGCAGTGAACGGCTTAGAAGTAATGCTTTGGAGCGCCTGAGCAATGGTGAAGCACTGGTTGGTGATCTTCTCGTGGAAGTAATCCTTGTCGTTACCCAAACGGACAATCTCGGCTTTGCTCTCCTCATCGGGGGCGAAAGCAGCAAGACTTGAGACAAATTGACGTGAGACGGGAGCACACACTTCCATGTAGTAGCGGACAGCGGCATCATAGGTGGTCGGGGTTGGAATAGGGACCTTAGCCGTGACATCGATACCCTTGATGTTGATCACCGAGTGGCGCTTCTCCTCAAGACCAAAGACTCCAAGGAAGCGATCGACCTCGGCGCCGGCGTTCGTGGGCCAAATAGCGATGTGATCACCGGTCTGGTAGCTGAGATTGCTGCCAGCGATGCTGATCTCCATGTGTAGACAGTTACGGTCCTTGACGGTGAACAGTTCCGAGGATTCGACAATAGGGGCAATGTAGGGGTTGTGCGCAGAGAAGGGGCCCTTGGGTTGACCCTCACGGTGGGAGGCAGTGGGCTCACCCAGGTAGACAGACTCCTCCTCGGGGGCTTTTTCATCATCCTCGTCAACGGAGAATACGGCCTCGTAGACAGCTTCACGTTCCTGGAGGTTCATGGCGTCCGACAGAGCAGCCCACATGGGCTCCTTCCAAGACAGGAAATCCTCTTCCATGGTTCCGGCGCCATCGTCGCCCTCACCAGCAGTTCCAATGCGCTGCGCACCAAGTTTGGTCAGGGCGGCATCGACCTGACGGACCATGGCGTTGTAGTGCTCATAAGTGTTGTTACCCAGACCGAATGTGACATACTTCAACGAAGACAGAGGCTTGTCTTCAGCGGAAGCGCCGCTCTCGAAGGCGACATCCTCACCGGTGAAGAATTGGTAGAACTCGACGGCGTTGTCGGTGGGCTCACCCTCGCCGTAGGTGGCCAGCACGAAGAATGCAACCTTGTCCTCGGGGAATTTGTCCAGGTTCTCGTAGTCATAGTCCTCAATGTCGGCGACCATAGTCTTCAGTCCGAAGCGCTGGGAGCCTTCCTTGGCGAGTCGAGATGCGTAATCCTCTGCAGTACCAGTCTGGGAGCCATAGAAAATGACACAGTTCTTGTTTGTCTCCTCCATCTTCTCCACGATGTCACGGGTCTTGCCGGTCTTAGCGGCTCCATTGAGGGTGGCGGCCGAGGATGCATATGGGTCTTTGGGGACGGCCCAGTAGCTACCCTTGGTGAAGTAGGCAACGCTACCCACCAAGAGGGCGACCAAGACGACCAGGTCGAGAGTATCCAGTTGCGCCATTATGGTACGTGGTGCGTATCTTGCGGGGAACAGGGGGGTTTGTTGTGGCGCGAATTCCCGCCGAGAGGGGGAGAATTGGTTGAACGTGTTCCAAGGCCAGGGGAACAAACACAAGTAGACAAAGAAAGGTGGATCTTTGGTGAATAGGCCCCCCGACAGAGAGCCGTAAATGAGAGTGTATGTTGTACAGGATAGAGAGAAGAAGAAGAGAAGCCAACAGGTGGTCTGATCCACCAGTCCTGGGCTCCCGGGCTTTCGGTGGATCTTCACGGGCAAATCTCACCGCTGTCTACTTACGATCAATCTGGTAAACTCCGAAGTACATGTAAAAAGTACCGAAAGCCTTTTAGAAATTGGAATAATTTATATAAAGAAGGTAAGAAGATAAGAAAATAAGAAAGACCCTCAGACCACCCAAGACCTAGTTTTATATATTATATATTGTGGGGGAGGGCAATGGCCGAGGGCAAGTCGGAACCAAGATCGGCCCCAAAAAGCCTACACAGTCTTATTCTCCACGGCAGTTTTCCCAAATGTGTCAGAGGCATTCCCCGGGGGTCAAACTGGAAAGAAAAGGCGGAGCTCGGGTAACAGAGGAAAACGGCAAGGCTGCTCGGGAGATCACAGGCCTATCAGGTCGGTGTCTTGGGGTGCGGAATATTTCCGCACTTCTCTTCTTTTTAATCTACATATAATTGTACTCCGTACCTATCTACAACATAGATAAAGACTTAAGATAGTCCAACGTGGTGAATTGCCTTTCTGGGCTCGGATCCCGGCTTTGCCATCCCTGACAAGTGGAGAAGATCGCCTAACATATATAGTATATCGGAGAATGGAGTGGGTTGTATGTCAATCTACTCGAACTCTTAACTCCTTAAGGCAATTATGACATTGCCTTTGGGCCTCGGCATGTGCCCAGGTGCTTCTTCTTTTTCTATTGTAGCCCTGGTAAATATATGTAGCGAGAAGTATATAGTTCAGATTGTATCTAAGGTATAGGCACCGAGCATAACATCGAATACTTTCGTGACATTCAGAAGATGATATTTTAAGGATTTATTACTCTAAACACTCCAATTTGTGCGATGGGGTGAATGGTGTGCCTGGCTTGATATCTTGCAGGTTATATATATATATGCGTGGATCCGATATAGGGCCGAGCATGCACTTCTCCAGAAATAGAGCTACATAATATATCAAGGCAGACATACCCAATGACATGCGTGTACTACTCCCTTATATGTAGGAGGTTTATAACTTTCTCTCCACCCGTTCTCTAAAACAGACGTTTGTTTCAAGTTCAAGTTCCCAGAACAGTTTCATTCACTACTACCCCGCTCGGCATTTGAAACCGTTCGATTCACCCTGAGATCCTTGTTCCTTACGTCAAACCTGCAGCTCATCTATAAGAAACATATGATATATAATACTAGAGGAAAAGGTATGGGACCATACTATTTCCCTCTGGATACATCCCAATTTCTAATTTCTGCCACTAAAACAATATGTCGTATAGAAAATGAAAAAGGGGTTAACCAAAAATTCCAGTGAATAGAGTGAGGCTCTGTGGGGAGAAGAGCCAAGGCTAAGCAGCCTTGGAGTGCCCAACGGGAAGGGAATCAGATGAATACATGTATGCACAATATAAGACACAAAGAAACAGGGCTAGGAGACTATAGCGAGATTCAAATATCTCTTAAAAAATTTGAAATAACTAAATATATAACGACCTATCCATCGAATATGAGGCTTAATAATAATCCCCAGACGTACCCGTGCGCCCGATAAAAACATCAAGGTCTCTCACCCCAAAGTCTTCACACCCCTTGGATTCTTGAATTGGCTATGTGCAGCTTATATCAGAATCTTGACACGGCTGCTTGCAGGTTTGAGCAATGAGGTCCTCATAATCTCCAACAGTATGTCTTACAAACACTGTCGCTATCGGAGCAAACGGACTCGGTCTGACATTAGAATCTCACAGTGGCTTCACACCCTGCCAAAGCTGGCCCAGGCCAGACAATCCTGCCCCTCATTCCCGACGACCTTAAATCCGCATCTCAACATAATCTCGCATCCCCGTCGGAACGCCGAGGGACCAGGACCGCCCAGTCCACTCCTTTGCACAGTCGCGAATCTTCTACCGTCCGAGGAAGACCAGTCGATCCCTCCACTCTCGCCCCTATCCAGCCCCGACGTGGTCATTCCGGTTCTAAGAGCCCCGACGTATCGGGAGCCCGCCCTCCAGGATATGAAGTGGGATTAGAAAGACGGCCCTCCAATTCGTATGGTCACCACCGGCAGACTTCCATCGTACACGGTATACAGCATTCACGGAATACAAGCATGGCCGGATCAACCGCTTCCACAAGCCCTTTGAGCCCGGAGCTCATTGCCTCCCTCGGCCGTGGTGCGTTTGACGAGGCAACCCTTCCTGCCAAGTTCGACCCTCTCGAGGCACACTCGGGTTATTCGACACCATCCGGGATACCCGCTAGTCACGCGATGCCACCGACATTGAGTACAATCCAAGACAATGATACGACATTGAGGGATGTGAGCCCGGCCACCGTGATTCACAACCGAATGAACTCTGGAGGAAAACCAAGACGCGAGCGGTCAGATAGTCGTTCACAGTCTAAACATCACTCGGAATCTAAGACTGTTGGGGAATATGCATTGCATCATCTGTTCAACTCGTTCGTTGGACAGGCAGACAACAAGATCAACCAGGCCATCATGAAGCTGGGGGAATCCGATGCTCCCGTGGAGGAGGTCTGCGGTCCAGGAGCAGACCCGACATTTGATCAGTTGATATCGGCTTTAGGACATATCGCTCGGCAGAAGCCGAAACCTCTGATCGATACAATTATGTTCTGGCGCAAGGCTAAGGGAGATGCTGCTATTGCAGCGAGACAGATGTTGAATGAGCAAAGACCCTCGCCCGCTGCCACAGAGAATGGCCCTCTCTTGCGCCGCAATACCGAACCGACGCAGCCTGCTGATCCCACTGCTATCGCGGAACGGGCGCAGCAACCGCCGTTTATCGGTCGTCCCGACGAAGTCGCCTTGATAGAGCGACGCGCAACCGTCTCGGTGTACCTAGTCTGTAGGGTCTTGATTGAGATCTTCAATCAGAGTAGCCTGGCTTCAATCACTCTCGACATGGCAGATCGCCTAGAAGACATCGTGTTTGGCCAGGTGAAAACCTCTGACCCGGACCAGATCTCGGCGTCACCTCTGCGGATGGCTAATTGGAGGATCTATGGCCAGTTGCTGGGTATTATGAGTGAATCCAATTTCTCCGGCGTCGCTGGTCGCTACTTGACGGAACTCGAGCGCTATCAAAAGGAGGAAACTGCCCGGGGGCCATCTCGTGAAAGCGATTCGAAGTCGGAATTGCTGATCCTCTGCATGCGATATCTGCGTTTGCCTATGACTTCAGAAGGGTGGCCCAAGTCCTGTGATTTCATGCGATCACTGGCACGCCTGTTTGTCAATGCGCACGGGCAGCGTATCAAACAGGCATACTGCTACGTGATTGAAAAACTTCTTCTCCCTGTTGCTGCCAACCCGAGCTGTGATCTCTCACTGCCCCGGTGGAGGGAATTCGTGGACCTGATCCAACCACGCCTGACGCAACTCCTTATCAAGCCTCGTCATTGGACATCTTCCTTCTCCTTGAATGTGCTGTTGCTGTGCATCTCTAACAAAGAGACTTTCTCTTCCCAATGGCTCTCGATGATCTCGAGTTTGCCTGCACGCCTAAAAGACCGCCCTACTCGTGCACCCGCCCTCCACGCCATTTGTCGTCTGGTCTGGACCTATTTCTTCCGCTTCTCAGACTCCCCGACAACCACTCTTCGAAAGGTTGAAGAAGTGGCAAAGATTGCCCTGCCGACGGGCAGGAGAACATACATGAGTGCAGAGCCGGTCTTTGCCGATCCGTTGATTCAACTGATACAGATAATTGGTTTCAAGCATCCGGATGTTTGTTTCCGTAACATTATTTTCCCTTTGATCAACTCAGATCTGTTCCTATCTGGCAGAGAGTTGAAGATAGAACAGATGGAGCCGGAGAAAATGGTCATTGGTATCCGCGCTTTCCTGGCTACAATGTCTGATCTGGAGACAAGCGACCAGCTATGCCCTCCGATCCCGACTGGCTCACTCCCGAATCCTTTCACCGACGTTTCAACCCCCGTGTATTTCCACCGACCCCAACTGCTTAAAGAGTACAAAGTGCCCAGTGCTTCTCAGAAGCAAGACCCAAATTCATGGCAACCTGTCAATACTGCGAGACTAAGTGATAATGTGAAGGAATACTATTTCCGATTTTGTGAAGTTTTAGGCAAGATCACATTGCTGTGTGATAACACATTCGGCGGACAGGCAGTTCTGGATGAGAAGTTCGGTGGAACTACACCCAAAACTCCAATATCAGACGCCTTCAGCTTCGGTCGTCGTGGTGACGACCATGTCACCACACTGGATCAGAAACAAGGATTCTATGATCTGCTTCATGTGGCAGTCCAAGCCCTTCCTCGCTGTCTCTCCGATCACATCCCATTCAATTCGCTCATCAATCTTCTTTGCACCGGAACTGCCCATGTCCAGTCCAATATCGCTACTTCCTCAGCGGAGTCGTTGAAGGCAATTGCCCGGCAATTACACGCCCAGCAAGTTACCATCGGATTTGCTAGGTTCATCTTCAACTTTGATGAGCGCTATTCCACCATGTCAGACGAAGGAATGCTTGGATCAGGCCATATCGACTCTACTCTGAGACTATACGTCGAGTTACTGCAGATCTGGATTGACGAGATCAAGGAAAAAACAAAAGGCGCGGCAGCAATGGATCAACTGGAGAGATCCATTTCTGGTAGCCGAGCTCTGCACCTCGATTTATCGAGTGTCCTCGCCCATGTGGATGAGATTGAGTCACATGGGCTCTTTTTCTTGTGTTCTCAGTCAAGACGGGTTCGAGCATTTGCTATCACTGTCCTGCGGTTGATCACTGAATTTGATCGTGCTCTTGGAAAGGAAAACACAAGAATCATCCGGATTCTTGAGGATGCTTCTCAGGAAATCTTTGATGTGAATGATGAGCATCTGACCGTGGCAGAGTGGAGCCGAATTCAAAAGGGTAAAAGAAGGAGCGCCTCTCAAAATACTCTTATCGAACTGTGTAGCAGTGAAGTATCCTATGATTACACATTGTGGGGCAAGGTATTTCCCAACATCATCCGTGTCAGCTTTGAGACTTGCCCGTTTGCTGTAACCCTAGGAAGGGAGATCGTATGTGCACGTCTCGTCCAGATGCACAACATCATCACATCTCTCGCCGAGAGTACAAGATTCCCGCAATATGCTCCCATGGATGCATACCAGAATCGCCCCCTTGGGAAAAACATGGCAGCTGAGATCATCATCGAGCAATGGAAGCTTTACTTGGTCATGGCCTGCACCACTGTCACCAGTGTCGGGGCTCAATCGCAAAGTCAGCTGGCAAATGCGCAGCATGCGCGCAAAACTTCAAAGGGGGCCCATCAGTCCCAAGATAAGATCAGCTCTGCCCGAAGCCTCTTCGCATTTGTTATCCCTCTCCTTTCTGCTGAACGGGATTCCATTCGCAGTGCTATTGTTGTGGCTTTGGGATCTATTCAGAAAAACCTCTATCGCACGCTTCTAGAGTCTTTGCAGTACGCGGTCACTACCTGCAATGAGGAGGCGAAGATGAGAATTGGAAACCACTACCGCAGCCCCAGCAGCCCGCGTCGAAACAGGAAGACCGATCGCCTGCGCACCGAGGTCACAAACGTTTACAAACTCACGTCTCACTTCCTTCAAGAACCTGAAGTGTACAATGACGACTGGATCGTGAACAATCTTGTCACATACGCAAAAGACATCCGCATCTTCCTTAGTGATGCCGAGGTTCAGAACGACTGGGAATTCCAGCGCCTGCGATTCCATTTCTGCGGGCTGATGGAGGAGATATTTGAAGGCATAAATCGTACTAAGGATCCTTCCCGCTGGATGCCCTTCGAATCGCGAAAGTCTGCTTTCTCCCTTATGGAGGACTGGTGTGGATACTCGCCAAATCAATCCCAGATCTCTGAAAGGGAAGAGAATACGCGCAAGTTTTCCGTGGCCCGACCACATGAGACCGCTGAAATGAAAAACACCCCTGCTGCTATGGAGATTGAGAAGAAGAATCTACGCGCAGCAGCCTTGAGTGCAATGGCTTTTCTTTGTGCTGGCCCCATCAGCATCACCACCGAAAGTGGTTCTGTCCTCCAATTTGATGTCACTCGCATGCTTTCATGGATTGACATGATCTTCAACACCGAGCCTGATAAATGGCATGCCATTGGCCGTCGGGCTCTCAAAAACCTCATCATTCACAATCAGGAACATTCCTATCTGATGGAGCGATCAATAGAGATGTGCTACGTTACCGAGAAGCCCAAGACCATTGAGAGCTACTTTGAGGTGGTATCGCAGGTGCTGTTTGAATATCCAGACTATCCACTTGAATTCTGGAGAGTTCTAGGGGCGGTCTTGGTGACACTAGGCAACGAAAAGCGTGAGATCAGAATGAAATCTGCTAAGCTTCTTCGAAAACTTGAGGAACGCCAGCAGAAGAACTCCAGGCTCCAAGACTTCGAT
Organism: Penicillium rubens; assembly: GCF_028828025.1. Lineage (NCBI taxonomy): Eukaryota > Fungi > Ascomycota > Eurotiomycetes > Eurotiales > Aspergillaceae > Penicillium > Penicillium rubens. The sequence continues at coordinate 669,007 of NW_026890601.1, read as the reverse complement.
ATCAGTATCTCGGACAAGACTACTGCAGTGTACAAGCTAGCCCAGTTCGAAATCTCGAAAAGATTAGCTAGTCAGCACTCTGACTTGGCATTCTCTATCTTTTCGGAGTTTTCTTTACATTTCCGAAGTCTTCGACCTGACAGTCAGCGAAATATGGTCGCTGCCATCCTGCCGTGGGTTCAAACGATGGAGTTACAGGTTGACCCGAATGGTGGCCCTACAGCCAAGTCATACATGTTGCTCGCGAACCTTTTTGAGATAACTATTCGTTGCAGTACGGTCCTGCCTAATCAAGTGCAAGCGCTGTGGCAGGCCCTGGCAACAGGCCCTCACGGGGGAAATGTGCAGCTGGTCCTCGACTTCATTATTAGCATATGTCTGGAACGCAAAGAGCAAAATTTTGTGGAGTATGCCAAGCAAATGGTTGTGTTCTTGTCTGGAACACCAGCAGGATCAAAGGTCATCGAGTTTTTCTTGTTGCAGATTGTGCCGAAGAACATGGTGCAAGAGCGGAAAGAACTCACTCCTCCGCCTCCTGACATCAAAAGCCTACCATACGTCGCAGACCTTGGGACAGTGCTCCCAGTTGGGAACAAACAAGCTGGTTTGTCCCTTGGACAGGTTGCACTGATATTCCTCGTTGATCTCATGGTCGCTCCGGTGACTCTCGCTCTAGGTGATGTTGTCAAGCTGATCCACATCGTTCTCATCCTCTGGGATCATTATACAGTCACTGTGCAGGAGCAAGCTCGTGAGATGCTGGTACATCTTATCCATGAACTGATAGCGGCCAAACTCGAGGATGATGCCCCGGCAGGTGCCCGGCAATCAGTCGAAGACTTTGTGGAATCAATACGGAAGAGTGACCCCGCGGTTGTCTGGAAATACGAAGAGAATCATGGCAAAGAGGAAGAGACTGATGATCGCCGGGTGCCTGCATCTATGGCTTCTGTCACCCGTGATGTCGTCAAGTTCTTCAGCTTTGCTGACGAAGGTGTCGGCGACTTGTGGGCGAAGGAGGCATTGAACTGGGCCACTTCGTGTCCGGTGCGACATTTAGCATGCCGCTCGTTCCAGATCTTCCGCTGTATCTCAACATCATTAGACTCGCGAATGCTGGCCGATATGCTCGCTCGCCTTTCAAACACTATTGCGGACGAGGAAACGGATTACCAAACCTTCTCGATGGAAATTCTTACTACGTTGAAGATCATCATCACCTCCCTAGCACCGTCAGATCTTCTGGATTATCCTCAGCTATTCTGGACGACGTGTGCTTGTCTCAACACAATCCACGAGACTGAGTTTATCGAGAGTATTGGCATGCTTGAGAAATTCCTCGACCGGGTCGATCTCAGTGATCCGGTTGTGGTGACCAACCTTATCGAGGGCCAACCACCAAACTGGGAAGGTGGCTTCGATGGTATCCAGGACCTTGTCTTCAAGGGAATGAAATCGTCCGAGTCCTTTGATCGTACACTCGATCTACTTCATACTCTCAGTGGTCTTCCAAACAATGATCTCATCGGAGACGGAACTCGACATCTGTTCACTGTACTGGCTAACCTACCCCACTTCCTTCAATGCTTCAATGATGGGTTTAGTGACCCCAAACCTATCGCTCGTGCTAGCATACTTGCCCGGGTGGCTGAGAACGAGCGATGCCCTCGCCTTGCAGCATCATTGTTTGGGTTTGCCAATCAGCAGTACAAGACCGCTGGGGTCTTCCTTGACCATATTATCACCGAGATTAAGTCATACTATTTCCCCCAGCTGGACTTCCAGTGTCTCATCTTCCTCATGGGTCTCCTCACCAACACCACGGATTGGTTCCGCATCAAGACAATGAGGATCCTCTGTGTCTTGATTCCCGAGGTGGACATGCGGCGCAACGAGGTCACCTGCCATGGCCCAGATCTGATCTCCCCACTACTTCGGCTTCTGCAAACCGATCTCTGCCCTCAGGCTCTGGAGGTTCTGGATAATATCATCACGGTCTCAGGAAATCCAATGGAGCGCCAACATCTTCGGATGAGTATGGCATCAGCAGCCTCTTCTCGTGCTATCCGCAAAGAGTACGAGCGAATCCAGAGTCTGTACGGAATTCCTGAACCGACAGGATGGTCGGTTCCTATGCCTGCAACCCAGTCAAACGTGACCCGCCACAACGTCCACGCTGTCTTCTACACCTGTGTTGAGGCTGAAGACAGGCAAGAGGAAGATACCAGAACACCAAGTGTAGCCTTCCATGCGGATGACTACAGCGACTCATTCTTCCCAATGAGAGCTGATACCATGAAATCAATCGACACGCAGGTTGATGGCAACATGGGGGATATCGTACAGAAGTTGGACAGCCTAGATGACTTCTTTGAGGATACTGATACAATCACGCCTGTGCTGAACCCTATAGCCCCTCCCATGCTGCGAGGATTTACTGGTAACTATGTGGATACCAACGCACATCTGTACGACCAGCAGACCGCGCCAATTTTGCGGGAATCACTGGGTCGGACAGGCTCTACATCATCCTTCCATAATGGTCTCGCCGAGTCCCGCCCACCCAATTTCCGCTTCGACGGCCCGGGCGTATACTCCCCAGTAACGGCAATACCTCCAAATGCACAGATACTTCGATCTGGTTCTCATACCCGCTCTGTCACCTCCCCTACCAACAATCTCTATGTCCACACCGCTTCCAATGGGCCCAATTCCACACTGCCCGTTGGATTCAGCGATTCCGCTTTCCTGTCCGATGAGGACCCTGACGACGTGCATTCGGATCTGGAGGAACGCCCGACGATCAAGAAGACGATTACTCCACCCGCACCCATGGTCCGCAGTGCAACCGATGGACCACACTCCCTGGAGTCAATGATTCGCAGCGGCATGCGGAGACTAACTGGTGGCGCAGCCAACAGAGAAAAGGAGCGACAGCGGGACCACCTGCGCGCGCAACACCGCGCCATAGTGCAAACGGCCAACTCACCCCGTGTCCCAAAGGTGCCTGAGGAATATCTATCAGCACCTACCAGTCACCCGACATCACCGAGGTGAAATCGCTACATCACTCTGGGCTCTATCATATCACTCTGTTTTATCGTTTTGCTTTTTCATTTCTGTTGTCAGTCTCTTTCCAGGCTGTCTGGCATTTCTTGGGAGTTTGGATCACTTTACATACCCTTTACTCGTCCGTCTACTTCGCGATCGGTCTTGTCATCTAGCGTTGATCCGCGCCTCTACATCCTGTAAAGTCCATGAAGTCATATCTTGAAAATTGATGGACTTAACATAGTAGGTGTTTCGAATTTCATTATCAAAGTCTATATATTTGCATTTATGTTCAGCTCCAAGGTTATCTTTTTGTCTTTTTCTAGAGGCTACCTTCAAGGTCCGACATTCATGATAGGTATCTAGTATCTACATTGGACCAAATATTGAGTATATATACCCCACACATAACACGTGATGCGCTTCCCCACGGCTTTCCTATTCCGGTCTTCCCCGCATTTCAGGCTGTTGCGATGCATGACGATCTCGTGCTCCCTGGCATCTCGGAAAGCCACGGTTAAAGGCTGCGCGGAGCTAGAATGGTGCATCCTGGATCTTTTAAATACCGCATCTCCCCATTCCAATTTCCTAGATTCAAACGATCCAACATTGTTCTACGCCCATTGGACTCGGCAATTGTTGACTCTAAAACCATCATTGTTTACGCGTATTAACACTCGTCACTTACTGTCTCTCTTCGAAATCAGAGAGAACATTATATTAATCAAAAATGAGTCTTCGAACAGCCATGTCCCTCCCTCGGAGGGCGACTTGCTTCCATACGTCCGCAGTGGAGCCCCGACGCTGGCCGTCCAGCAAGGCCCGAGCTTTCTCCACAACTATGCACCGTGATGCGACGTGGGGCTTTGTCGGACTGGGACAAATGGGTACGTGATTGACAGCGAGGGCCTCGGATACACAGCCTCGGCTATACAATCGCCTGTGGGTTGTTTGTATAGCATTTGCTAACTACCCAGGCTACCATATGGCCAAAAACCTGCGCGCCAAGATCCCGGCATCCGATACCCTGATCGTGCGCGACGTCAACGAAGATGTAATGAAACGGTTCGCCGCAGAGGCACGGGAGACCGCACAAAGCAATGGCGCAGGCGCCAATGAAGCCCAAGTCGAGATCGCTCAGAGTGCGCGCGAGGTCGCCGAGAAATCGGTAAGTGGTTATCTACCGTGCAGGCTCAGCCTGTGGCCGAGCTAGTGACTTTCCTGCATGAACTGTGCTCCATATACTTGTGTTGTTCTGGGGACTGATAACTATGTTTATTTCTGTCTGCTGTTTAGATAGTCACCGTTACCAGTCTTCCTGAGTCTCAGCACGTCATTGACGTGTTCCACTCTATCCTTAAACATGGACCACTGCCACCGCTCGAGCAGGAACGTCTCTTCATCGACTCATCTACCATTGACCCCGTCACATCCAAGGATATCGCAAACGCCATCCACACTACGCAAACTGGCCGCTTCGTGGACGCCCCCGTATCAGGAGGTGTGGTTGGTGCCCGGGCAGGAACGTTATCATTCATGTTCGGTGCCTCTTCACAGTCAGGCGAGCTGCTTGAGCGTATCCGCGGTGTGCTCGCCTTGATGGGCAAGAAGGCCTGGCATCTTGGCGAGCCCGGTGCTGGCGTGTCCGGCAAGCTCGCCAATAATTACATTTTGGCTCTGAATAATATCGCCACTGCTGAGGCTATGAACCTAGGTGTTCGCTGGGGACTTGAGCCCAAGGCCTTGGCGGAAATGATCAATTCGTCTACAGGTCGTTGCTGGCCCTCTGAGGTTAACAATCCTGTTCCTGGTGTCGTTGAGACTGCCCCCGCTTCGCGTGGGTATGAGGGTGGATTCGGGGTGAGTCTCATGCACAAGGATCTTCGTTTGGCTCTTGCGGCTGCAGAGCAGTCCAATACGCCTCTCGCCCTGGGTGCTCAGGCTCGTGAGGTTTACAAGGCCGTTGAGGAGGAGCATCGTGGTAAGGATTTCTCGGTGGTTTACAAGTGGCTGCAGGAGAAATCTCAATAAATTCTTTGCATTTCAAGTGATGGTCCCTGAGTATTTTCCTTTTCTTTGGATATCTCCCCCAATTCGGTACCTGCTGCTCTTTCTCATAGATATGGACAGGATATAAAATTGCAGTTTAGCATTCTCCTTCAATGGGTTCAAGTCTAGAATATCCCTTCTGGGTTCCTATGTCTTGAGATCATAATGAACATATACTGAATATTCGAATATCAGTGGGTGATATTCTACAGTCCTTAGGTACACGTATATAGTTGTCTCTCCCATGTGACTTCCCTTTCCCTTTCCACCACCAAATCCCCGTAGCTCCTTCTCTTCTTATCCTTACGCTCTTTCCTTACCCGAGATCTGCCATTCTTTCTTCTTGAGGCCTTTTCCCTCCTCATCCTCCCATCCCATCTCCATTCTATTCCTCCATTCCCCTATCCCACCATTTACTTGGCCATCGGTCTCGACCTGGCCCATTTATCCCATTTTCGATTCCAGAGCCGTCAGACTTTCGTTGCCGTATACCTCATCTCGACGTACCTCGTCTTTGCTTTGAGTTATCATCAGACGCCTTCCAGCCTGGGAGAACAGACGGCAGGTTCCATCTCGACAACAGGTAAGCTTTGCACTCCATTTTGGTCATGTTCGATTACCCTCCCAGTCTCCGTTTTGGCTGACTCTGGCATGCTTGGACAGCAGCCAGACTTTCTTGTCAGAAGTGTCTATATAATTTGGTGCAGGAACTGAGGTGAGAGTCGTGCGGCTGAGCCCATTCAATTGGGGCATTTGGTCATCTGGAGGCTTAAGGCCGCTCTTCAAGCCCTTTTCCATTACCTGTCTATCAACCACGGAGAACTAGCTGACGAAATTGATCTCTGTCAGTGTATTTCCTTCATCATGCACCCCCAGGGCTCCCAGCACACGAGCTCCTCTGGCTCGGGCTCGGGCTCGGCCTCTACCCAGACATCAATCTCACAGTCTGGATACTACCACCAAAGCGAGCCTCGTACACCCTATGGCCCCAGGTACCAGCAATCCACCAACCCGAGTTCCAGTGACGGCAGTGTTGCAGGCCTGACCAATCTTTTCAGAGGATTGAATCCTCGCCCCAAGTTCAACGGCCCAAAGGGTACCGCGCCCGTTCAAGTGAACGCAAACATGGACTGGTCGAATACCAACCGTGCGTACAACAGCCCATTTATCCTGGTCCCTAATTCAACCGTTTTCAATGGCGTTCCGACCGTCTCTTCCTTTGTTCCAAACGGTGTCTCTGGTCAGAATGATCAGATGGGTCAGTTTTCTTACCTTCCCACGGGAGTCTATCCCAACGTCAACCCTGTGGTGGCTGGTGGATATTCATCGTGGCCCTATATGATGAACTATGACATGCACGATGGGACAACAAACAAGCAAGCTACATGGAATATGCCCGAAGGTCAGAAGGCAGCTCAAGGGGAGAACACCGGTCAGATTCATTACTATCCTCCCGCTCTTGTTTCTGCCATGGATGGCGGTTACTCTTATGGGGGTATGATGGCCTCCCAGCTTGGGTCGCTCTCGCTCCCCCTCCAAATGATGAAGACCCCCAACGGATACGTAATTCAAGATCTGGAGGCTCTGACTCAACAAGAGCCTGCCATCCCACGTGCGGTGCCTGCCATGTGGACAAACCCATCTGAGCTGACACTCGCCAAGTGTCTGGAGAACCGCGAGGGTATAACCAATGTCTACATCCGAGGATTCCTGCCCGAGACTACTGATGAGATGCTGCATGCCTACGCGGCCCGCTTCGGAAAGATCGAGCGTTGCAAGGCGATCGTGGACCTGGACACCAGCCTTTGCAAAGGGTACTTACTCCACGAAACTCCTTTCCAATGATCTATCCTGACCTTTTGCAGATTCGGTTTCGTTCAGTATTATAGCTTCGAATCCTGTGAGAACTGTATTCGCGGTTTCTTTTACCTCGGCTACCAAGCTAGCTTCGCCCAGAAATCTCGCAACTCTCGCCTGAAGGATCTGGAGGACAAGTCTTCTACCAATATATATTGCACCAACATTCCAATCGATTGGACTGAAGCTGTGAGATACACAAACCCCCGCCCTTTGCCTGTCTTGCTGAATCCTAATTAGCTTGTTCAGGACCTGCGTCGTCATTTCGAGCCGTGGCGTGTTGTATCAGAGAAAATTAGTCGTGATGAGAAGACAGGTGTGAGCAAGGAAGTGGGCTTTGCACGGTAACAAAGCCCCAATTGCTTGACTCTCGTGACTTGTTCTGATCTGAAACTTGATTTACAGCTTCGAAAACCGTGAGGTTGCCGAAAAGGTCCTGGCGGAATTCCACAACGTCACCAAGGGCGACGGGGTGAAGCTGCTTCTGCGCTTTGCTGATACCAAGGCCCAAAAGATCCTGAAGCAGCAGAGTAACGAACGTCGTGCCTACCGCGCCGGAGAGTACAATTACTCGGTTGAAGTGGTTCAGGGATCTACTCCCTCCCCTGGAATGAAACGTGGCTCTCACCTTACTCCAAACTCTCAAGTCAGCTACACCTCTCCAGCTGGAGTGGGCTCTAACTGGACCCCAGCAACCTCGATCTCTCCTTGGTAAGTCCGAATGCTACACTATATCGTAATGCAACACAATCTGATTGGGGCCACAGCCACCCGCGCCTGAAGAATTCATCAAGCAGTGCACGGAGCAGTTCCTTGTCCTCCCGGAGCCTCAATGCTCTTGACCACACGCCCGCCTATCGCAGTCGAGCTTTGTCCTTGAGCCGTCGCTCTTTTACTGACCTCTCTGGCGGTTCTTCCAAGACTGTCATGCCCGGCTCGCCGACTATGGGAACCCACAAGGAGAACATCAGAGCGGGATCTGTATCCCCCGCTTCGTCTTCTCCCATGATCATTCTCTCCCCGGCTCGCTCGTGCAAGTAAACCCGTCGTGCAATATGCTCCCACGAATATCTGTATTTGCACGGGATGCTTTACAACATCTTATCCCCGGGGTAAGATGATCGGCACTTCCTCAGGGTGCTCTCCAATATCCAAATGCGCAGCATCTGTTACCATTCGCAGAATGTATTGACGATGTATGGCTCATCCTCGATTTTTTTATGATTGTTCCACGATTCACGACTTATGATTCACGATATGATATTCGGTTGCTTTTCTGTTTTCGACCCTTCGTGGTATTCTTAGACGACTCTACACGGTATCATTATGGAGTTCGGTTTGCATTTTTATGGAGTATGATGGGAGGATGGGAAATGCCTTTTTTTCTTTCGCAGTTATATGGGCTTTGCATGTTTTCAGCATATGTGACAGACAAGATGCATGTTTCAAGACTTCGTTCAAAGAACGCTATCGCACCTTATTGGGTTGCGCAGTCTAATATGATATTACTCAAGACCAAACTCCACGTAAGTGTTCATGTTCAAGATCCAAGGTGCGCGAGCACAACTGTAACGTGCAAAGCAATCTATCCGAAGAGGCCAATGAGAGATGAATCTCAATCTATACACAGGTAAGACAATCCACACTATTCAAATCAATTGCGCCCAAGTCTCTCCTCCAGATCCTCAGTGAGCTCATAAGCAGGAAGATACTGGCCATCAGCTTGAGCCCCAAGCCGCAATCTCGGATTAGGATGCGTATCAGACGTGCCGCCAAGACTGGTATATCCCTCATCATAGAGCGAGCAATACTTCAAGTCCAGATGCCGAATAAATGCCCAAATCTCCGCATAATGCCAATCGATCACGGGATGCACGCGCACAAAATCCGGCCACCCCCCATCCGTCCGATCAAAGTGCGTCAGCTGCGCACCATGCGGGTCCGTCCGCCTTGTACCAACAAATATCGCCCGGATCCCAGGGTGACGCGCCAGATAATCCTCAAAACTCGAGCGAAGCGTCGAATCTGGCGGCGCAGTCGTGTACTTCGTAATAGCAAGATGATAGGCTTCAGCAGAGGAGATGACGAAGTCTTCAACTGCATCGAAGGGATCAGGCGGGAGCGCATAGATGGCCGGGATGACCGTCGCAGCAGCTATTTGGGCCTCTGCGTCGAGGTCTGCGGGGGAGGAGTTCGTATCATTTGCGGTTGCAGTGGTGGGGTGTGAGTCGTTGCGGACGCGGCTTGGATGCAACCCGGCCAGAAACAGAATTAGTAGGACTAGACAGTCCTTCCCGCCGTTGTAGGAGACGGAGAGCTCCGAGAGCTTGTATCGCTGCAGCGCGGTGTTGACTACGTCTAGCGAGATGCGCGTTTGTCGTTGCACCGAGGCTAGCAGTGTGTCCGGGGCGTGGGGTTCGTTTAGGAAAGCTTGTACGCGGGCGTGGATTCTTGCGATCACGGTTGGGAGAGGGGGGATTGGTTCGTCGTCGGTTGAGTCGTTGGTGGGTTGGTTGGTGTAGGCTGTCCCATTCTGGTTCGGGTCGGGGACTTCATTGGGAGGGATCGGTTGTTTCAATGGTTGGGAGGTTGTTGGTGACAGGGGCGGGAATGGTTTGAGGTGATATTGCGGCCGGTATGGCGCATTCTTTGCAGTCGGTTCAGTCATGCTTGTGTTTTGAGGTGAGGTTGACAGAGCGAGGTTCGGGGCGGGGTGTGGGTTTCTCGGGGAGACACAACTTAATCCACTGCGGGTATACAACGCATGTCAAGTAGATATCTGTATCTGTAGATATGTCTGTATGCCTAGGCAGTGTGAAGCTCGATATAAAGAAAATTGTAAACTTGGCCGGAATCCCCGCGCCTCCCCGCAGTTCCTCGGTGGAACTCGGTAGATTCTCATGGATTTGGGATATCGGAGATACACCTGCGCATGTGTAATTCCTAATACAATTTACTAAATGCACCTTGAAAAACGCTTAATTGCGGCCATGGCTGTGTCAATTCATAAAGTAGATACCCCAACGCCGGTAACGCTCAGAAGAAACAGGAAGAAAAGTCAAATTCAGCCCAACACCTTCATCTTCTTCTTTTTCTTCTTCTCGTCACCACCAGGTTTGCGCCCCTTCTGGAAATCCCGCCAGCTGCCAATGCGTTCTTCCCGCGTATCCTCCCACTTCTTCTCATTGTCGCGCTTCCGCTTGCGCGCCTCAAGCTCTTCTTCTTCCTTGCGCTGCTCACGACCTTCCTCCTGCAAGCGCGCCTTGAGCTGTCGCCGCCGTCGCGCTTCTTCTTCCAATAGGACTTGGACCGTCTTTTTCCGCCATTCGACCTTAAACTCATCGGTCTTGAGCTCGGGGGAGTCGAGTGTGTACTTGTGTTCGCGGATCAACAGGCGGCGCGCGTCGGCGATACATTCATCCAGGTATTCACGTTGCTTCTCGTCCAGAAGAGCTGTCTGCGCTTTTTTGAGTCGATCGAAGGCATCTGGAGCAGCGGGGTTCTTCGTCTTGTCGGGGTGGATCAAGAGTGAGATCTTGCGGTATTGGATTTTGACATCTTTCTCTGTAACACCGGGTTGGAGGTCCAGGACGGCGTAGCTGCAGTGGATTAATATTTGTAGAATATATAGAGGGGAAGTACTCCATTGTAGAGCTCCAGGAAGATTGGGCTTACGAATCGAGGCTGAATGCCTTGCGAATGCGGTCGATCTCGACATCCTGTGTCGCGTGTCAGTCGGAACATAGATGTATAGCGTGCAGAGGAAGACATCATACCTTACTATACTCAGAGGCCTCTTTCTCCAGAGAGTCGAGGAAATCCTTGTCGTCGTCCGACATGTTGCCTTGTGCGGATCCTTTTGAAGTAGAGATGTTCCTGGCGCTCATGAGACCAAGACCTCAAATAGATAAGACAGCGGGCCCGGGCTTATCAGCCGCTGAGTCAGCGCGAGATCGCGCAGGACATAATCGCCAACAAACATAAGAGTACTCGTCCGCTTGTGCTTCTCTCCTTCATAACAGCTTCGGTAAGCTGAAATCTAGTCAGTCTAAATTAATATCGAATTCTCCATATAAGACACCAAATTCGTTGAAGACATAAAAAGGTCTGGTTATAGATATCGCATGTACCTGCTTAGTTCCCACCGCTTTCCCCACCGCCTTCGTTTTTCACCCCCAAGTGAAAAAAAGATGTTTTCACCGCCCGCCAACTTTCAAGATTCAACTCAAACCACATCATGGCGCCCCGAGCAGTTAAAGGGAAGTCGAAGCCTCACCAGGAGAACGGAAGGGTCTTGAAACGAAAGCGTGGCGAGGATAGCTTAGCTGCGCTCATCAAACAGGTCGAGGACCTCGATCTCAAAACCCCCGTCAAAAACTTCTCCGATCTCCCACTCTCCGAACCGACAGCCAAAGGCCTTGCAGCCTCTCATTTCAAAACCCTTACCGACATTCAATCGCGTGCTATCAACCATGCATTCAAGGGACGCGATATCCTCGGTGCGGCCAAAACCGGTAGCGGAAAGACTCTCGCATTCCTAGTACCCATTCTCGAGAATCTCTATCGCAAGAAGTGGACCGAGTTGGATGGTCTCGGCGCACTCGTCCTTTCGCCTACACGCGAACTAGCGATTCAGATTTTCGAGGTGCTTCGCAAGATCGGGAGATATCACAATTTCTCTGCTGGTCTGATTATCGGCGGAAAGAGTCTGCGCGAGGAACAAGATCGCCTGGGACGTATGAACATCCTGATTTGCACACCCGGTCGAATGCTGCAGCATTTGGATCAGACGGCTATGTTTGAGACAAATAACTTGCAGATGCTGGTGCTGGACGAAGCCGACCGTATCATGGATATGGGTTTCCAGAAGACCGTGGATGCTATCATCGACCATCTCCCAAAACAGCGCCAGACTATGCTGTTCAGTGCCACACAGACCAAGAAGGTCGGTGATTTGGCTCGTTTGAGTCTGCAGGAACCCGAGTATGTCTCGGTCCACGAAGCAGCCGCCTCCGCCACTCCCTCAACTCTTCAACAACACTACACCATTACTCCACTCCCGCAGAAGCTTGATACCCTTTGGAGTTTCATTCGCAGCAACCTGAAATCTAAAACAGTGGTCTTCTTGTCATCGGGCAAGCAAGTTCGATACGTATACGAATCACTAAGGCAATTACAGCCTGGTATTTCCTTGCTCCATTTGCACGGGCGGCAGAAACAAGGAGGACGACTAGATATCACGACGAAGTTCTCTCAAGCCCAACACGCTGTCCTTTTCGCTACCGATGTTGTTGCTCGTGGTCTGGATTTCCCGGCTGTGGATTGGGTTATCCAGTTGGACTGTCCCGAAGACGCCGATACCTACATTCATCGTGTCGGACGGACGGCCCGTTACGAGCGTGTTGGTCGTGCTGTGCTTTTCCTCGATCCTAGTGAGGAGAAGGGATTCCTCAAGCAGCTTGAGCACAAGAAAGTGCCCATTGAGAAGATCAACATCAAGTCGAACAAGCAGCAGAGTGTTAAGAACCAGCTACAGAACATGTGTTTCAAGGATCCAGAGCTGAAATATCTGGGACAGAAAGCTTTCATCTCCTATGTGAAGTCGATTTACGTGCAAAAGGACAAGGAGACATTTAAGATCAAGGAGCTTCCGTTGGAAGAGTATGCAGCCAGTCTGGGTCTTCCCGGTGCTCCACGTATTAAGTTCATCAAGGGTGATGATGCGAAGGAGCGCAAGAACGAATCCTGGAGAATGGCACAAATGTCCGGTGATGACGACTCAGAGACAGAGAAGAAGAAGGATGAGAAGGAGGTGCGGACACGGTATGACCGTATGTTCGAGCGACGCAACCAGGGCGTGCTGGCGGAGCACTACTCGAAGCTCATCAACGACGATGGCACGATGGTGGCTATCAACGCGCCCAAGGACGCCGACGCGGACATCGACGACGAGGCCGACGAGGATGCCGACTTCCTCTCAGTCAAGCGCCGATTCGCTGCAGGCGACGCAGACCTCGGCGGGAAGAGCGATTCTTCGGACTCGGAAGATTCAGATGCCGAGCCAAAGACCAAGGACGTCAAGATGGTGCACTTGGACGGCCAGGACCCACTACTCATCGACTCAAAGCGACGCGAGAAGCTGCTCAAGTCGAAGAAGAAGCTCCTCAAGTTCAAGGGCAGGGGTACAAAATTGGTCTACGACGAGGAGGGCAATCCCCACGAGGTGTACGAAATGGAAGACGAAGAGGCGTTCAAGGCCCGCGGCGACGTCGACGCCCAGCGCGAGAAATTCCTCGAGGCCGAGGCGGAGCGCACTCGCCAGGCCGATATCGAGGACAAGGAGGTTATGCGCGAGAAGCGACGCGAGAAGAAGGAGAAGCGCAAGGCGCGCGAGCGTGCCGAGGCCCAGGCCGAGATGTCAGAGGAAGAAGGAGAAGGTGGTCTCTCGCATCTCCCCCATGTGCCTTTCGAGATCCCCGGCTCCGATCCAGACTCTGCCTCGGAGCGCGACGAGCCCCGTCCCAGCAAGAAGCAGCGTGTTTCTTTTGCCGAGCCGGACAGCGACGACGACAAGCCCGGCAAGAGCCAGGCTCCTCCCAAGTCTATCGAAACTCTGGGAGATTTGGAGGCTTTGGCCAGCGGATTGCTTGGTTAATGTACATTTTCATGGTTTGGGTTTGTGAGGTCTTATATGGCGTATGTTTTCCAACCAAAAATCTCTTTATTGAGTTTAAAAGCATAGTGAATATGAAAGCGATATTTTTTAGACATAGCATATAGTATTTTTACATTTTTACATTTTACATTTTTACACGTGGATGTGGTACACAGCATAAGTAGATGTCCAAATAAGCTCTAAAAGCCGCCTGGGCACTTAATTAACGTGCCATGTGGTTAGAAGCTTGGAAGTCACCTTCGACCTATAAAATCCCAAATCGGAAGGTGGAGCCGGACCTCAGATTTCCTTGACACATCAACGTCGCATTTGAACGGTCAGGCCCCGCCGACTCATCGATGGCTTCAATCACGCCATCGGGGAAAAACCTGAGACTTATTTGGAGGGGATTTTTCCCCTTTCCTTGTATCCATCTTTATCTCGACTAGTCACGGTCGATGTTGGATCGATCTAAATAATCGGGTACCAGAAACGTGGGTTTCCACGTGGGGGTCACGCGACTTAGGGCTTGGACATCTGAAACATCGTAGTTAGGTAGGTACATACATACCAAAAACAGGTGAGTGACGATATCAGATAATTCGAGCTTTCCTTTTTCATATACATTCATGATATATTGTACTAACACAAATCTAGTGCACACTTCTGTATCAATATCCATTTCCACATCATGGCCGACATCGAGAAACACCCGGCAGCTGAGCCCTCCAAAGGCCCAGATGATGTTCAAGCAAACCCATTTGTCAATGCAGACAAGCTGGCTCGCCGCTTGTCCGGGCGTCAGGTGCAGATGATCGCTATTGGCGGTACCATCGGCACCGGTCTGTTCCTTGGCACGGGCTCGTCACTCGCTAAGGGCGGGCCTGCTTCAACGCTTATTGCCTACGCTATCTGCGGTGGCATTGTCTTTGTAACTATGTTGTGTCTCGGTGAAATGGCGGCGTTTATGCCCGTTGCTGGATCTTTCTGTACCTATGCTGGGTGAGTATTACCTTCTTATTAAAAAAGAATATCTGGACAATTGCTAACTTCTTTGATAGTCGCTTCGTGGATGATGCGCTTGGATTCGCATTAACTTGGAATTATTGGTTTAATGATGCCGTCTCTACCGCATCAGATATCATTGCTTTACAGCTTTTGTTGCAATATTGGACAGATAATTTCCCAGGGTGGGCAATTAGTCTAATCTTCCTGGTTGTTGTCATTGCATTGAATGTCTTATCTGTGAGGGTTTATGGCGAGGTATGTGTATATGGCTTCCATTCCATTGCAGCTGATCTGATGGTTACTGTCTAGATTGAATACTGGCTGAGTTTACTCAAAGTCATCACTATTGTTGTAAGTGCCATTCCTTGCAAACACTCGCACACCCAGCTAATTCCATTTCCAGATCTTTATCATCCTCGGCATTGCTGTGAACTGCGGAGGAAATACAGATCACCAATACATCGGCGGCAAAAACTGGCATAAAGCCGACGCACCCTTCGTCGATGGAATTGGCGGCTTTGCATCAGTATTTGTCACAGCCTCCTTCGCATAGTATGTCGGCTCATCTTACCCTTCATTCTGTTCAATGTCCTCAATCCTAACAACCAAACAGCGGCGGCACCGAATCCATCGCCATCACAGCCGGCGAAACTAAAAGCCCCGCGAAAACAATGCCCAAAGTCGTCCGCAACGTCTTCTGGCGTATCCTTCTCTTCTACCTTCTCTCAATCCTCATCATTGGCCTGAATGTACCATACGACTACCCAGGTCTCTCAGACGGCGACACAAAGACCAGCCCTTTCACCATCGTCTTTCAGCAAGCCGGCTCCGCAGTGGCTGGCAGCTTTATCAACGCCGTAATCATGACGTCCGTTATCTCAGCCGCAAACCACGCCCTCTTCGCCGGATCTCGTCTTCTATTTACTCTTGCAGTCGATGGTTATGCGCCTAAATTCTTCGGTCATCTCAACCGTTTCCAAGTTCCGTGGGTGGCTGTCCTCGCGACATCCGTGATCAGCGGTCTCTGTTTCGGAGCCAGCTATATCGGCGCTGGAAAGTTGTGGTCCTGGCTGCAGAATATTGTCGGCGTCTCGAACCAGCTCTCGTGGATTTGTATCGGCCTTGCTTCTCTGCGGTTCCGCTCGGCGGTCCGGGCTCAGGGCATTGAGCATCTTCTTCCTTTTAAGAATTGGACGTATCCGTATGGTCCCATCTTTGCTGTTGGGCTTAATATTGTCCTTGTTCTTGTTCAGGGATGGAAGTGCTTCAGTCCGCATTTCAAGAAGGTCGACTTTGTCTCGTTTTATATTGAGATTCCGATCATGATTTTCATGTTCTTGGCTTGGAAGCTGATCAAGAACACTAAGTTTGTTAGGAAGTCTAATATGGATTTGAGGACGGACCGTTATGATCCTTCTCAGGAGGATGGGCCTGAGGGCCTGGTCACGGAGATAAAGACGGGTGCTTGGGGTAAAGCCCAACGATTTGGGCAGTGGTTGTTCTTTTAGTCTTGCCTTATTTTCTTTTATTGTGATACCTCCTGTCTACTACCATACCCTGCATATATTTACTGTTTCTCACCATGTTTACTGTATTTTTCTTTCTTTCTTTCTTTTAGGTTACATTGGGTGTCATCTGAACAGTCCTCGTCAGTTACAGAGTATGGAGCTGCTTTCCATGTTGTACTGCTACATTCAGTCTCCAGGCTATCAGCTTACGCCGGGAAGATAACTAAAGCACTTTGAAGAGAGTGTGATGATATCGCTTTGCGTGATAATCACTAAGTTTCACAGGAGACTGACAACGGTGTGGGGCTTAGCATCCTACCTACTTCGTCCCAATTCATGGTCATTTTCCGTAATATACAGACAGGTAGACTACTGGATCCATGGGAGTCACAGCATCGACTGATTACCTAGGTAACTTGCGGGAAGAAATGGAGTGGAAGGGAAAAAAAAAGAGACTCCGATAGGGGGAATCGAACCCCCGGCTGCCGTGTGAGAGACGGCGATGTTAGCCACTACACCATATCGGACGGTTAGAATTTCTTCCACAAATTACGCCTTCTGGACTAGCAACCACTCTTCGGGCTTAGCGTCTCCTTCCCTCCACGCCGCCGTGCGTGGTTCTATAAAGTCCCCTTGTCTCCCCCCTCTCCGCCACCTCGAATTTTTCAAATTTTGGTTTTGTCCCGCGCCATCCACTTTCCCGCTTCCCGTCCTTTGTTGCGCTGTCCCCGTCCATGAGGCATTTCTGCTATTGATCCGTATCGCCGAACCCTGCCACTCTCGTCTCGTGCGATCTCTCGCCCTCTCAACCACTCGCTCTCTCGCCGACCACGGTGACCATAGCCACCGGTGATCACTCACTACCCCATCTCGCATAGCCCCTTCAGGGTGTGCTCAGTCAAGATGTCGCAATTTCCTCCTTAATCATTGACGCTACCCAAAATCCCAGCCACTTCACATGTCGGTCGGTCGCTAGTCTACGGTCCTGCATTTGTTGGATTCATCCTGTAGGTCTTTCAGGTTAAGTCGGTCGTTCCTATGTGCCAAGCTTCGATTTACCTTGGGAGTCTAGTAGACCTTGACATTTCCCAGGGGCCCCCTACAATCTTCGGCCCACCGTACATCCCCATGGATCCCATGGGACTAAAATAAATTCCCACGCTAGCATAACTAACCTAAAACGGATCCATGGATGGATAAAATGCTGAGTTATCATAATAACTTACCGTTATTTACACTCGTTTTGTTAGTACTTATCTTCAACCATATTGTGCCTATAACATCAGTTGAAAATTTATGAAATGAACCCGTATTTATTAATTTAATATTGTCCTAACCTACCTACGTAAAATTGAAAGTCTATTGGTCTTCTTTAGTGGTGTGAAAAAGGAAGTCATGGTAGATAGTGTGTATCATAAGAGAGATATATATTTCTATCCTATGTAGTTTACTTCTATTTCTGCAGCCACTTTTCTCCTTGTACGCTGAGAGCCCCTTCGATTACCACAATTTCTGACTACGGCCAGAAATTACTTATATATCTAAAGCTTTATCTCATCACGTTTTTAACCGTGTTCAGAAACTTGGTAGGCATTGGGTGTCGCCTAGACATCGCCGTAACCCAAAAAAGCCGAACCCATAGGAATCTCAAAAGGTTAGGGTATCACTATCCACCCGCCTTTCATGCGTCCGGGGAGCGGATTCGTTGTAAATGAAATACCTAAAAAAATTAGCATAAAACCGTACAATTATCCAAGTCACGAGTTTCTCCCTGTTTGCATTTTTTGTAGTCCCACCATGGGAAATGTGAAAGGTCTACTATCTAGCTCGAGCTCTGATAAGGCGGCGGCTTCAGGCGCCAACAGATTAGTACTACTATTATACTGCACCTTAATAAAGGCTCTATGCAGTTGCCTATACACGGTGAAAGTCCTAAAACTGCCGAATACTCTCTAATCCTCCATAGATACCTAGGTAGGCAGACCATCTATAGGCAGCGAGGTCCAGGCTGCTGGCTAGATAGTTCATATACTTTAAGACACGAATCTACATGTTCTGCTCAAAACAACCCAACTTATACTCCTTACCATCCTTCTTATTCTCATCCCCACTCCCATTGTCTCTCCTATCATCATAATCAAGATCCCAAACTCAAGATGTCGCAAGTTAGTGGAATTCCATCTTCCCTTTATTTCTCAAAATTACTAATGATAGACAGACCTATTACGACTTTGACGCCATCCAGCGCGAAATTAACAGAATTAGCCGGCCCAGCGCCGAGGGCGAGTCGGTCATGTATGGTGTTTGGAACTCCATATTGACCTGGCAATTCGACATCCGTAACGGATATGTTACTTGCCCGCAAGATCGTCACAGCCTCCAATCTGGCTCACGTGGTTTTTCGGATTTCGAAGTGCACCAATATGTTGGTAATACCCGCAAGCGTTTTCTGGTTGTGCAATGCAAGAAGCCAGGGGGGGAATTCGGTGGCTATACGTGGAACCGCGCGAGAGTCCAACTGGAAAGATACCTTGAATCGATTCATAGCGATCCTCAGTCCAGCCCCACCGTCCACGGAATTGTGGCCATTGGCCAGTGGGTCAGATTCTACGAGTACGACGGTACCATGTACGAAATGGAATTCAAAGAGGCTGGACCAGACCAACACCAACAGCACCTAGTGACAGATCGCCGGCTTATACAGGGACAACTGAACTCCATTCGAAACAATCACTAGAGTATTGGCTCGCTTACCGTGGCTAGGAGGGGAGGTTAGTTCTAGGGTGACCAGATACCTAGGTAGTTCCAATCAAGCGTATCTCCATAAATCGAAAACCCTTATTGCAAGCAGCTAGTATAGTAAATCGAGTTATTTTATTACTGTTGGGGTCAACACTACGTGGAGACCAAAGGAGCAGAGGGAGAGAGTTGTATTAGGAAAGGTGGAGCAAGCTCCTAAACAACTATTCTAACTAACTAGCAATCGAGGGGTCGGAGCCTAAGGATCCAGACAATCATCCATAACAGTTATAGTAATTCGATAAATCTCCTCTTAATATGGCCCATAAACAGAAGGACGCGCTCGCGGTTTCTTAGGCCACTAGTGAATTCGTCTTCGACAAGAAGGCTCATCAGATCCAGCCCAAGGGCCTGCCAATCCACCTGTGTCTTAGTCTTCTTCAACTTCTTAACCTCGAAAAGCAGGCTGGAATCGCATCGCTTTTGCCAGTACCCATCCGGTAAGGTCCACCGAAAGGCCTCGAGCAAATTGCGAGCGTTTTGGACCTCGATCGCGGTGTATTTAGCCGGAATCACTATGTCAATTACCAGGACCGCGAGATCCAGTGGAAAATTACCGAATCCGACGTGTAAGTGTACTTCCCCCCTTATCCGATTTCGCTGGATGGCCTCTTCGAGCTTCAGCACAAATAGTGGATTCTGGCAGCTTGCGCGCATGTTACGAAGGGCTCTTTCTTCCATTTCACAATAAGACGGGCTGGGGGAATCTGGATCTGATAGAATTTCATGTTGGATAGACCATCGGGTTTGATAGTCATGCGTGTCTCGCAATCTATCCTTTTGCCAAAAGTGTTGCGCTGCCTGGACAAAGACGTCGAGGTTTACCTCGATACGCGTAATGCCCCCTTCGATCAGTTGGCCGAATAGCGCCCAACAGTGGGCATGGACCAGATATCCAGGCCGTTCTGCTGGTGGCCAGTAGGGGTCCGGTCCTTCTGGACTAGTGACTCGTGCTGCACCAAGCTCTTCCAGCAGATTCGCAGCATACTTGGGCATAAAGGCACAATCTAATCGACTCCCTATTCGTGCTTGGTGCGGGCTGCGCGGAAACTTTTGAGCTCCCCAATCTCCATCGAAGACTGTGATGCCGGTGAGGCGATGCCGTTGATCCGGTTCCACCAGAACTAGGCCGATTCAGCCAAATGAACATGCCGAGTTTCTCTGGGAGATACTCACTTCCGCGGTAGAGAGCTTTCCATATCTGGGGCTGCTTATGGAAAATTGTCTTTTCGACCTCAGCGGACGGGACGAGCACATGTTTCTTCGCACTATCGTCATATGTCTTCCACCGCTCTTGCTCATCATCCATTTCGCGCCGTGTCGGTCTATCCCCATTAATCCAGACCTCAACGATAGGAAGAGCACAGAGTAGGCATGATGGTAGAGAGGACCACCCTTTTCTACCGAAGTTCCAAGTATTACTTGGATCCTTGCGGTAGGGCATCCCGTCAAAAACCATTACTTCTGAGAATTCAAGATATCGACGATAAAGTATTTATTGCGAAGTGATCTTTCACTAGGAAAAGTATTCACGTACAAGTCTAGAAAATAACCCGAATGATGTAATAGTGAGCGTTGGACATAAGACTGGTCGCGTGGGGGCTGCTAGGGGTACATGAAGACAGCCCACGGCACCGGCATATAGGCTTTGAACTTTGATAAAGTAACACTCCATTTGTCTCCTCGCTTCACAATCCTTGATAATACGACTTTCGCCGAATCCAGCTGGTCTATGGCCCTCGGTACTCCGCCACGTGGCCATGCTATAGATCCGGGAATTGAGATATAGGAGCGCAATGCCTACGAGAGGAAACAAAACGATGAGGGAGCTAAATGCGAATGCATGAAGCTAGAGACACACGAGAGAGAAGAACACGGAGATCCAGAAGGAAGAAACATCGAGAACAAACAAAACCAGACGTCCAGAAAACCAAACGAGTCATCACCACGATGACTCATCAAGATACGCCTACCCTCTCTCTCTGGGTATACAGGGGCACCTAGCTGGTTCCAGCTGAGCGGGACCAGCTAAAAGCTGAGCGGGACCTGGTTTCTCGCGGGTCCCGGTCAGCTCCGGCACCTGATTAGGACCCGCGAAAAACCAGGTCCCGGTTAGCTTTTATGCTCCAATTTAATATAGTTATATTGACTTTTATATAATATTACCTAAAGGTTTATACCCACTTAAACCTATATCTCACTAAAACGCACTATATCCTAATATATCTCGATATTAGGCCTTGACAGGTGCAGCGGTACCGGTGCAACGGTACTGGTGCAACGGCTGCACCAAGGCCTTAGTTCGGTGCAGTTGTACGTGGGGCCGACTGCACCAAGGGCGAGGTTCGGTGCAGCGGTACTTTGGCTGCAGTGCAGCTGCACTGTAAACAATGCAAACATTGCCTAATTCGGCTTATCCCGTGACTTATATATGTAATTTATGTAAATTACGGCCTTATTGGTTACCAGATCGGCGGTATTAAGCCTAATAGGGTAATTTCTTGGCAAAGTCTGGCCTTGGCAGCACCTGGTTGCACCGCCAAGAGGTGCAGCTGCACTTGTCAAGGCCTAGGCATACATGGAGAATCGGGTTTACAACCACGTACAAAGCCCCGCCCCCCGGGGGATGTGAATATGCGGATTGCCAGGACATAGAAGGGAAACATGTCCAGATAGACCAATTAGTAAATTTGATTAAATATATGGCGTTTTGGTTGAGATAAATGCATTTAAATTTAGTACGTTGGGTTGGGCTTGTCACTCGCTTACCGAATACGTCATTACTATTTTGGGATTGAGACGGACCTATGATGAAGGCGCTAGGATGTATAAGTGCTATATGAATGAAGCCCGGCTATACCTAGTCAGGTCTAGTGTATATGTAAGAAGCGCTGTATAAATAAACGCCGGCTATACCTAATCAGGTCTTAGCCTATTTATAACCGCACTATAACGTAATCGGTAAGCGAGCTGCGCATGTAAGCCAGCTGCGCACCCTAACCAACATGCTAATTTCAAATCCATTTATCTTAACCAAAACGCCATTAAATTAAATTTTTAAAAAAACATCATCTATCTGGACATGTCTCTCTCCTATGTCCTGGCTTCCTGCATACTCCGCACCCCCGGGGGGGGGGGGGTTTGTACGCGGTTATAAACCTGATTCACCATACTAACCGGGACCGGGTTCAGCTGCTTCCACCGGCTATACAATTAGCGTAGATGCTTCCTATATAGAGAGACCGCTCTCTACGTATATATGCTTCCTAGATCTAGCACGCTTTTGCTTCTTCTTCTCGTTTTTACCGCGTAAATCTCTCACTTCTCTCTCTAGAAGTGTAGCGGATTATATTGTCATTTAATAGGTTTTTAAAACCTGATTTATAGCGGAATTTAGCGGGCTTAGGGGACTTCTTAATCTTATACGAAGCAATACTTTAATAGATAAAGCTTACTTTTCCAATTAAATATAGTTTAAAGGTGTTTTTAGATCCTAATCACTACCCCGGCTAGGGAGGGGGGTAGGGGTTCGAAGACGAATATTAAGCTTTAAAAGTACTCTCTCCGGTAAAAAAGGAATTAAACTAGTAGATTAGAAGCTATTTTTAATAGTCTCTAATTTAAAAGCTTCCTTTCGTATATTAGGGTAAGCTTCGAGGAAATCTAATTTATCTATATAATTAGATCCGTACTATATTCGGAATTTAACTAGTCTCCTATAAGCCCGGTTTAATACCGTAAAATAGCCTATATCTAGAGGTTATAAAAGATAGGATAAATACGGAGGTATATAGATTAGTATAACCTAGTTTTTTTCACAAATTTTATTAAACCTCGGTATTAAATAGCTTCTATAGCTATCTAGTATTAAAAGCTAATATACCCCCTTTATACGCGTAGTACTCGGTATTAAATAGCTTCTAACTATAGCTATCTAGTATTAAAAGCCGATATACCCCCTTTATACGCGTAGTACTAGGGATAAAGAGCTTTTCTAGCTAGCGAAGTCTAATTTTATTAGTAGTCTAGCTATTAGAACTAACTTCGAAACGCTAATCGGAAGGAAGACTATCGAACTAGGATTTAATAAAGACTTTACCTTTAAAGATTATATATAGTAGAAGGGCCTAACTAGCTATATTTATACACTTAATAGTAGTTACCTATTTACGATTTCTAGGTTATAAAAGTGCTCGCTAACTATAGTATTCGCTTCTTATAACTACCCTTACTATTGAGATTCGGAAAAGATCGCATCGTTTGTATTGAGTTGGCTTTGCCAACGGCTAAGTACTATGGAATACGGTAACGATAGTGTACATAAGTGCAGAAACGGGTCTATATGGATCCGGCCAATAAGGCATAAGATATGTTTATATAAGGAAATGGGCTTCTAGGATCATATCCTCCCCTACCGAATAGGAAAACGGTCCTCCGTTTCCCGAAGGTCACGTAAGAGAGCTTAAAAACTCCCCCTAGATCCCGGAAAGGTATCGTTAATAGACGTGCGTATAAAATCGAATTTGTTAAAGGTAGTGTAGGTGTATAGGGGTATAAATAAAGGAAATACGTTAGTAAGTCTCTAAGAATAGTAGTAACAAAGGTCTTTAAGCCTTTATAAGACTCGGGGTCTTCGATAGGGGCCTAAAATAGGTAGCGAGGGTATAAAATTAGCTTACTAGCGGTTATTAAAGGGAAATCTAAGAGGCGTTTAGATAAAGGAGGGTGCTTCTAAAGTGTAGACTCTACCTATTAGTGTCCGTAGGTTACCTAAAGGACTCTCACTTCTGACTTTATAAATAAGAGGACCCTCCCACTTTAAGATAGTGTAGTATTTCCTATATAGCTTTACTTCTACTCTTTTCCCTTCTTTACTACCCTACTTTTACCCCCTTTTATCCCCCTTTCTTATTAATTTTTATCGATTCTTATCTATATAAACGCTTTTATATCGAAGATACTTTATCAAAGTCCTTATAAGCGCCCTAGTGAGTCCTCGGGGACTACTAGGAGTTTCACTACTACCGTATAGGATTCTATTAAACCTATAGATACTAAGCCTAGGCGTATATCACTTATTTTTTATAAGTATTATAACGCGGAGCCGGGACCCTAGGATATAGAGCTAACCGAGGCCGCGCGTATCGAGCGGTAGGCGAGAGAGTTATACGTAACCCTAGGGAACACTAAGGTAACTAGGTCCGGTAAGATCGATATTAGTAAGGTAAGCCTTATTCTTATAAACCTCTTAGAGGAAGGATACCGAGGCGACGACTTCCGTTAAGCTAGTTAGATAGCCGTCTAGAAGCAATTAGGCGTTTTCGATAAGTTTCCCCCTCCTCTAAGCTCTCCTAAAGCTCTCGGAGGTATAGGCGGCGATAGTAATAGTGATAGCGATAGTGATAGTGATAGTAATAGTAGCGCGGCCGGTAGTGATAGCGGTACGGCTAGTAATAATAGTAGCGTAGGAGGTAATAATAGTGGCGTAGGAGTAGGTACGGTTATAGCCGGACCCGCGGGTATAGGTAGAGGTGCTAGAGATATAGTTACTACTCTAATTATTACTAACTATAGCGGCGATAGGAGTTAGTTATATATTCTATTTCCTATCCCGGCCGCTACTACTCGTTTATAGGCCTAAACCGACGCTAGTAAGTTTTTCCCTACTCTAACCGTGCCTATTTAGAGGCTAACTACTTTATTCTAGATAAAGGAGTGGACGCTACTAGGATACCTCTCTTTATACTTCTTACGAAGAGTTCGTAAGACTAATTATAGTACTATATAGACCCTAAGCGCACTAGAGTTAATTAGCGCGTTACTAAGGACTATATAGTATCCTTAGTTATAAACGTACGTATAGCCCTAGGCTAAATAATTAGCTATAAAGCCCCTCTAGATAAAGCTTATATATCTTATAAGAAAGGTAATAGTCCGTTTTCCTCCTACCGGATCGTTTTCCTCGCTAGGTTAGGTTTCTAGTAGTCGTTATTATATACTTACTACTAATAGTCTAGTGCGGCTAATAAATATACCCTTTATAGGTACCTTTTTAGGTGGTTTTATCTTCGCTTCTTTTCTAACGTCTTCTAGGCCCGATCGGCGATCTTACTAATAATCCTAATAATAACTATAAGACTCTATTCTAGATATATAACCTCGTTCGCCGCTTCTAGCCTAATAGTATCCTACTTAAGGCCCCGAATATACTCGTTTATACCGATAGACCTCTTTATACGGGTAAGAAGAAGGCTAGTAAGGAGAAAGGACGAGCTATTAGTCCTAGTAAGGCTTCTATTAATCCTATTACTATACCTCCCGCTAAGGATAAGGGTAAGGGTAAAGCTATCCTAGCTTCCGCTAGTCTAGCTAAAGCTAGTAGTGCTATTACCACTCCCTCTAAGTCTATAAAGAAACGTACGGCTAGTGACGCCCCTAGCGGTAAGGATAAGGGTAGTTAGAAGAAAAAGCGCACTAAGGATACGCCTAATCCTCCTAATACTATATATACTACGCCCCGCTCCGGTCTAGCTTTCGATAGTATAATATACGCGACTCCCTTAGACTAGCCTAATATCTACTATATAGAGGATAAGCTATAGTTCTATAACGTTTACGAACGTCTCTAGGAAGTGCGTAAGCGCGTCTAGTATAATTATACCGCTATATAGGATCTAGGGCTTAAGAAGGGTTAGCTAAAGGAGGGTGATATTACTAAGGCGGAAGGTGATAGGTCCGAGGACGGTAGTTCGGACTCTAGTGATATTCTAAACTATTAAGGATAAGGTAGATAGATCCTTATAGTTAGTTTTTAGGCCTTATACCCTTTTTCTACTTATATTAGTTCTTATTAAGGCCTTATACCTCTATTCGCGCGGTTTAGCGATAGTTTCTATTAAGTCCTACCCCTTCTAGGCGGCTCCTTTAGCGTTCCTAAAGCCGGTAATATAATTCTAATTTCCTAATTCTAGCTTTATATAGACGTAAGCTCTTAGATCTCTCTAGATAGGGGTAGAATAATAACTATAAAGGGGTACGAGGTTCGGCCTAAGCCTTATTTAGACTTATAATAAGCGTCCTCTACTAATTTATACCTATTGGATTCGTTTTATTTAAAATCCTTAGATTTATAGTCGTTTACTTCCGAGTCCCACTTATTAGTACCTAGCGGGCCCTACTCTAGTGCCTTATTAATAGTTTTCGTCTATCTCTTACGCGCGGCTACTCGCGTCTTTACGATAACACGTTTAGCTATAACTTCCTCCTCTAGGAATTCCGTACGGGCTCCTAAGCGCCTAAATTCCTACTATTCCTCCCTTATAAATATAGAGAGGTCCGCGTATATTAGCGGAGGGGGTTCTACCTTATCGAGGATTCTATAGAGTTCTTCTAGGCGGCTAATCTTTTAGCCGGCTTATTATAGAGCTAACCGGCCGGCCGGCGATACCTATAGGCTAGGATTATCGCCGACGTTTACGTCTATTAGTCTCGTACCGTTAATAAGGTTCCGGAGAACACGTCTATTTAGTTCGGTAAGGGCGTAAGTCCCTAATAGATAGGCTTATATAACCTTATATAGCCCGAACTATATACTCTCGAACTTCTACTTTACTTTATTCCTCACTAGGACCTAATCGTCGATTTTAAAGCTAGTCTTAGTGACTATAGAGTCCTAGATCTTTTATTTCCGGATAGTATAGACAAGTAGGAGCTCGTTTACCTTCGAGCGGGCGTCTATAAGCTACTAGATTTACTTATCCCGGTTAGTTCCTTCCTAGGCGTCCGGCGGCTTACCTCTATCTACGATAATATAGGGATATATACTATAGACTAGGAAGTAGGGGCTCTTTTAAGTGATAGCGTGCTCCTATATATAGGCGGCGAATAGCGCTTTCGTAAGATATTTATCCTAAAGTCTTATAGGCTTACCTATAAGGTATTTTATAAGTATACGAGTAATAAGGCCGTTAAAATTTTCTACCTTACTATTAATATAGGGATAGTAGGGTATTATCGTATAGTAATAGGCTCTTAGTTAACTTATAAAGTGTTATATAGCTCCCGATAAAAGGTTAGCACTATTATCCGAGAGTAATTTATTAAATATACTATAGTATATATATATATCGCGGAATAAAAATTCTATAAGCGTCTCCTTAGTTATATCTAGGACTATATAGGCGACTAGCTAGCTAGTTATATAGTCGATCGCTATAATAATCTATCGGTTCCTATTCGGCGTCGTTAGGAGGGGGCTAATAAGGTCGATTCCCTAACGCTCGAATAGGTAGATACCGCTTATCACTATATATTATATAGCTTCCCGTTTAAGGTCCTTATAGGAACCCTATAAAACCTAGCAATTTAGGTAGTTCTTTACGGACTCCTCTATATCCGCTCGGATCGATAGCCACTAACCCTAGGGCCTAATAATACCGTTAAGGCCTAGGAAGCCGAGGTAGCCGAACTTATAATAGGCTATCCGGAGTAGCTTAGAGCGAAATAGGGGATCTAGGTATAGAGAGATAACGCCGTCTTTATATATAAAAACGAGTTATTAGTTTTCCTCTATAGGAGCCCGCGCGAATATATTAGTATTTTATAAGCTAAGTCGGTCGGTATATTTCTTCACTACCCTTCTAATAGCCGGGTCCTCCGGCTCTATACTATCTTATAAGAGCTAGATTATAGCCGCGAGCTATTCTTCTTCGGGGATACTATACACTATCGTTATAAGCGTAAGGTATCTAACTCTAATAGGTCTCTTAAGGCTTATATTAGCTCGGGTAGTTCCGACTAGGTCTAGCCGGCGGCTAATAGTATCCGCTACGACGTTCTCTAAGCCCTTTCGGTATCGAATAGATAGCCGATACTACTAGAATTCGGCGATCTACTACGTAAGGCGCTTACTATACTCCCTTATAGTATTTAGGTATTATAGGGATATATTATCGGTGATAATAATAGTCTTAAACCGGTCTCCGTCGATATACCTATCCTATATACGGATAGCTTCTTTAATAGCTAGTAACTCTTTCTTATATATAGGGTAGTTTAGCTCGGCGCTATATAGCTTCCGCCTATCGTATACCACTAGATAGAGTTTTCTATTATCGTCCTCTTATATAAGGACTATACCGAGGGCCTATTCGGAGGTATCTATTTCGATAACGTATAGTCGGTTCCGGTCTAGTTATTTAAGGACCGGGGCGGAAGTAAGGAGGTCTTTTACCTTCCGAAAGGCGCTCTTATAGGCTTCTATCTAGATAATAGGGCGGAAACGTTATTTACGAAGTATACTATTACTTTCTTTTAGGAGCTTATAGAGTAGTACGTATACCTTTAAAAAGTTATAAACGAATCGATAGTAATAAGTAGCTAAGCCGAGGAACTAACGGACGTTATAGATAGTTTTTAGTCGCGGCTAGGCCTATATAGCTTCGACTTTAGCCGGGAGAGGCTATATCGTTCTATTTCTAACGATATAACTATAAAACTCTAGTTCCTAGGTTACGAACGTACACTTAGTCGGTAACGCGTATAGTTATTACTTCTATAAAAGCGCTAGGACTTCTTCTATATATTTCCGATACTTATCGAGCGTGGCTAAGAAGATAAGGATATTATCGAGATATACCACTACGTTACGGCTAAAGAGGGGCTATAGCGTTTTATTAACGATAGATTAGAAGGTAGTAGGCGCGTTATATAGTCTAAACGGTATAGCGAGCTATTCGTATTTTCTCTAGATAGTATTAAATACTATTTTCTCGATAGAACCCTCCCCTATACGGATCTACTAATATCCGGCTATAAGATCGATCTTAGAGAGGATCTATACGTTCCCGATAATATCTAATAACTCCTAGATTCGCGGGAGGGGGTATCCGTTCTTTACTATTATATTATTTAGGGCTCGATAGTCGATATATATTCGCTACTTCCTATTCGGTTTCCGGGCGAAAACGACTAGGAAGCCCTATACGCTATTAGACTCGCGGATTAAGCCCTTTTTAATAAGATCTTCGACTTATCTAGCTTACTTGTCGAGCTTCTTAGAGGAGAGTCTATACGCGTTAATATTAATAGGTGTATACGTTCCTATATCGATTTTATACGCTACGTTATATTCTGGGGGAAGTGCGGTAGGCAATTCCGCTCGGAAGAGATCCTTATATCTTATAAGGATCCGCTAAATTCTGGGGTCGTCGCTCTTAGATAGCCCCGGTTCTTCGTTCTTATATCCGCGATAAGTCGGACGGACTATAAAAAGGTAGGCTTTACTCCCTAATTTCCGGAGGAGTCGGTGTATTTATTTAGCCGATATTATATTAAGGTATATACTTCCCCTTATAATAATATAGGCGTTATTTATAGGGTAAATAGCGTATATATAATAGTTATAGTCTATAAGGGTTATAATAGATATACGCTAGTCGATATATAGGTTTTCTACCTAGAGGAAATCTCGGCCGAGAATTATATCGTACTTAGTTAGGAGGATCTAGGCCTTAATCCGTCCTATCTAGTTCCCGACTTTAACTAGGAGGATAGTATAACCACTCGTTTCTAGCCGCTCGCTATTTACGATAGTAACTAGTACCGGGGTCCTAGGTTTTTATACCTAGATCTATCTATCTAACTTCCCGAGGACCTATAGGGAGATAAATATATCGCTTACTCCGCTATCTAGGAGTATACGGATAGATATTAGGTCGGCGTCTCCTATATAGATCTTTCCCTAGTAAAACGTTAGGGAGTTAGTAAGGATATTTAGGGACGCGGATAGATATAGGGGTCTTTCCCTCCGCCCCTACTAAGATAGCGGAGGGGGCTCCGTTTAGGCCTATTTATAGGAGTTTATAGGGTAATAAGGGTCGAGAATATTATCTATATCGAATAACGGTAGCTCGGGAGCCTATTATAGGCGGCCGATAAGGGCTTCTATATCGTATAGCCGCACTAGTTTTTTATAGGTTAGCGGGATTATTTATATACCGCCTTTTACTTCCGTTTTATCTCCTCGGTTTTCGGCTTCTAATAGAAACGGGCTAGGTACCCCCGTTTCCTATAGTTATAATATTCTCGGGTCTCCTTAAACGGTAGTAGCCCCTATATAGTACGAGCCTCTATAGAGCTAACGATAGTATTAATATCTATAGTGTCTAGGTATCTCGCCGAAGACCTTTTATATCTCTAGGCGATAACCCGCCCTTACTCGTACTAGGCGAAACGGAAGATAACGTCTTTAATCGTTTTAGGCTAGTCTCGTTCCTTAGCCTATTTAGTATAGTAGGTAGCTTTTATACCTATAACGAATCGCTAGATTAATATTAGGTCCGGAATATCCTAATTAAGGTCGGATATAACCTACTAGAGATTCGCGGCGTACTCTTATACGGATTAGTTCCCTTATTTAAGCGTTTCGTAGCGCTTATAGAGTTTCTCTATAGATAGGTGCTCCGCGAATTCCTATTTAAGCTATTCCTTAAATATAGCCTATATTAGGAAGTTATCTATACCGAGTAAGTTATATTATCGCTCGCGCTATTCTAGACACTACCGGGCGACCTTTATAAGCTTCTTAGAGATATATAGTATCTTTACCTCGTTAGGAGAGTTATAACTAGTAAGCTTTACTAGCTCCGAGAAGTATCGATTATAGTCGCGCGTCTATTTATAGGCGGTGTTATTAAGGATAGCGCTATCGTAGTTAGTAATTGCCTATAAGTCGTTTAGGAACCTCTTATAGATATCCTTATCTATAGCTTAAAAGATTATAGCTATAGACGATAGAGGCTTCTTAGAGGTATTCGGTAGTAGCTATTCTCCCTTAGAAGGGAGGTCTAACCCGCGGGATAGGTTTATAGCTATACTAAAGGCCGCTATAAGTCGTTCGGTTTTAGACCGTTCCGCCTAGAGGGCCTAAGCCCTATTCGTAGCCTATTCGACTAAAGGATTAACCTACTAAGGGTCTATAGTGGAATATATATATATAAAGATATTTCGTTCCTTTACTTCTAGAAGGTTAAGGGCTATATTAACCTCTACTAGGAGGTTAGCTATAAATTCCGCTTCGGTGTTTCCTTAAGAGGGCTATACGGATATAATTATTTCCTAGCGGGGACGATAGGGGGTTCTTTTCTTTCTTAAAGGAAGTAAATAATAAGTTCTATATTCCTCTTATTAGGTTAGGAGGCCGTCTATCTTTTAATAGCGCTTAGATATAGATCTTACTAGGTAGCGGGACCTCTATTCCCGCGCGGATCGGTATTTCCCTTAGACGGACGTTTACGGATTCGAGGTTTCCCTTAGAGCGACGTATTCGCTTAGGGGCTAAGATTCCGTCCGGCCGTATAGGTCCTTATAAATCTATATTTCTCTATAGATTACGCGATTTTTATTAATAGACCCGCTCCGGGTCTAGGAGGGGATATTATCTCCTATATTTTTCCGTTCTTCCCTCTTATTCTCGGAATCTAGTGTGCTAAGAGAGCCGGAGGGGAGGGTAGAGGAAAGGAGGGAGAAAACGAGGTTTTATAAGCCTCCCTACCTAGTATCTAGGTCTATAGAATCGTTATCGGGATAGGATAAGAGGGGTTAGCACCGTTTTCGCCCTACTAGACGTATACGGTGCCGTCTCGTGCCTCCCTAGGCCAACCGTAGAAGGTGGCCTATACCGATATACTACCAGATAAGATTCGGAAAAGATCGCATCGTTTATATTAAGTTGGCTTTACTAACGGCTAAGTACTATAGAATACGGTAACGATAGTGTATATAAGTGCAGAAACGGGTCCATATGGATCCGGCCAATAAGGCATAAGATATATTTATATAAGGAAATGGGCTTCTGGGATCACACTATCGCCGTTAATCCTATCGCGAAACCGGTCTTATTAAAGTTATAAACGTCGTCTAGGTAAATCCTAAATTATAAGATAGTTTTTTAAATAAGATTAAACCACCCCTTTATAACCTCCGGATCCTTATATTTCGTACGCTTATAGTTATACCGTTTCGAAAACCGAGAGGAGAGGAGAGGGCGCCGTTTTATAAAGTTATATACCTATTTTTCGCCGACCGAAGATACTAGGGTAATTCCGCGCTTCTCGAGGAGAATATTCGCTATTTCTCGTACTATAGAAGGCCGGGGAGTAGATCCTCGGGAATCTATAGAGAGAATCTATTTTTTAAGAGTTTCCTCTTCGATTTCTAATAGTTTATATAAATTAGCGCGAGAAAACGCGCGGGGAGTAGTCCTATAGAGACGTGTTCGGAGGGTTAACTTAGGTATTTAAAAATAGCGCGCTACTTCGCGGGTAGAGCTAATTTCTTACTTCTTAATAGCCTAGGTAGCTAATAAGATCCTACCCTCTCTCTCTATTGAATTTTTAGAGGATTGTGTTGGAGCCTGGGTCATATGACCTGGCTGGCTGCCTATTTGTTCAGGCTAGTCATGCCTGTCTGTTTGTTTGTCTCCAGCTCTCTCTCTATCTGTCTTCCTCTCTTCCTTCTTCCTCCCCCAGTCATCTATCAGATAGCGAATACAGTCTTTCTCTGTCCCTATTCTCGTTGCCGCTATCAGGTTCTGAGCCCTCGCTTTTTCCTAACTAAGACTCTATCAGTTTTTATCTCTGGTTGATAAAGCTGATACTTTTGCTACTTTAGTGACGTTATTTATACGACACCCTACGTAGAAATCTAATCTAATCTGCAGAGTTTTTACGGCCCCACTTTTTCTCGGAGATTAGCTCGCGACTATCCGCTAGAAGTAGCTCTACCCTCGTCGTCGACCCACTTTTTGCTCGCGATTGTTCGCTAGTAGCACCCTTAACCTTTCTCGCTCGCGATTTGTCCGCTAGAAGCGAACCCTCGAAACCTCGAAACATTCGATATTTGATGCCCTACTCGCGATTATTCGCTAGAAGTAACCCCTATTTTTCTCGCTCGCGATTTGTCCGCTAGAAGCGAAACCTTAATACCCTAATTTTTCCTACTCGCGAGTGTTCGCTAGAAGTAAACCTGATTTAAAGATATCTAACACTAGATCTAGATCTAGATCCCGCGGGGAGAGCTCTCGTCGGCTCCCTACACCCTAACCCTAACCTATTACGTAAGGAACCCGCCTTAGTGAGAAAACTGATATAAAATGGATAAAAGCCTATATCTTACGCGTTAATAGATCGAACTTTGTGCGCTAGAAGCGCGAAATCACGAATAGACTATAGATAACCCGGATCGAGAACGTTATAAATTTTAACCTACCGAAACTAAAGGAAGATAACCCGGAGTACGATACCTAGTATTACTAGTCCGTCTATACCCTCGGCTAGATCTCGTCGACACTAGATAATAAAATCACGACTATCCTCGAAGGTTTAATTTAATAATTCCCGGAGTACGCCGATAACTTAATAAAGGAGATCACCCGGATTGTGAGCGGTGATAATAAGGTTTTAAACGTCGGTGCGGAGGTCTTAAAATTCGACAAATTGAAATAAGAGAATTACACTATAGCGAAGGACTATATTATAGCTTATTAGAGGTAATTTAATATTCTCGGACGTTATAGTATCGTACCGTACCCTTTTACTACACTTTACACTATACTTTACGCACTTTATAAAGAGCTCCCGAGTGTGAATTTCACTTTTAATACTCTAAAACGCTAAGTCCCGACCGAAACTACGATAAATAACTTTAGTGAATACTATAAAGAGCTGATTATTAAGTCGAATATAATTATAGAGGAGATAAGCCCTAGTCTAGCGAAGATAACCCGTTCTTCGTTACCCTTGTCTTCTTCACGCGGCGGACGTAGATAGCGCGGTCGTAGAGGCCGTATTAGACGTGGAAATGACTAGCGGAAGCCGAAGGAAGATAACAAAGTTGATAATAAAGGTGAAGTAAAGGATAAACCGGAAGAGAAGTAGCTTTATAGAGCACCCCCGAAAGGAGCTAACATTAACGAATAGGCTAAGCGCTAGCGTTATTAGTAGCCTTAGTATATCAACGGAACTAAGTGTATACACTACCGTCTCGATAGACACCCTACAAAGGTATGCTTCCACCTGATAGAAGAATTCGTTTTTAATAGATAGGAGCCGTTCCCGGAGGTCTGGTGCTACGCTATAGCACAAATAGAGAAGAAGGATATAAAGGATAGAAAGAAGTGATACTAGATGTGATACTAGTGGTGAATTTGATACTAGAGATAGTAGTTTTCTTTTTGTTATGGGGGGGCGAGGAGAGTGTTTGTTGGTGGATGTCTAGCCTGAGGGGGGGTGTTAGAGCCTGGGTTATGTGACCTGGCTGGCTGCCTGTTTGTTCAGGCTAGTCATGCCTGTCTGTTTGTTTGTCTCCAGCTCTCTCTCTGTCTGTCTTCCTCTCTTCCTTCTTCCTCCCCCAGTCATCTGTCAGATAGCGAATACAGTCTTTCTCTGTCCCTGTTCTCGTTGCCGCCATCAGATTGGGAGCGAATTGGTGGCATGGTGGGTGGTTGAATTAACTAAGTGCTAATTCATAGACGCGTTTTGGTTAGGGTGCGCAGCTGGCTTACATGCGCAGCTCGCTTACCGATTACGTTACTAACTTTATTCTTGCCTGCACGGAAACACCACAGTTTTCTTAGTATAACACCACGTAGAATCATGGTCTCTCCGTCGGTACACCCTATTATACCATATCGGATGGTCAGAATTTCTTCCACAAATTACACTTTTGGACTAGCAGCCACCCTTCGGGTTTAGCGTAATTTCACAATGATAAAATTCTCTGACTAAGTAAGTACCAAAATGGTCTGGTCTTGACAATCTGTTTAGACCCAAATTAGTAACCTTGGTTGGAATATTGGATTCCGATATTATTAACCGAGACCTGTTCGTTTTTCTTCACTGACCAGCTCCAACCTCCTAACATCCAACAACACGAAAAATGCACCCCAGGAAAGATCTCTTAACGGATGTGGATCCCTCCAGAATCAATATTATTAGGGAGATTACGCGCTCTGATGCCTCTTCTATATTTGAGGTAGATCTGGACGGACAAAGATATGCATTGAAGCTTTTCCATGACAACGGTGACCCTGGATATACCGAGAAAGGACGTGATCTGAACCGATTTCGTTGCGAATCTAATGCATACAAAAAACTCCCCACTTCTGGTGTCTGTGATCGCAGCTTCGTTCCAAAATTCTACGGCTATATCGACCGAGTGGATCCGGCTATATTCCATCCTGCTTTAAAACATTTCGCCCAGGACAAGTTGAAGCCGAGAGCAATATTATTAGAATACCTCCCGAATGCAGAGAGTCTAAACTGCGTGAATTACGTGGATACGCTCTATCCCCAGGCAATTAAGGGCATGAAGGAGATACATAGGGCGGGCGTTCACCACCGAGATGTCTACCCTAGAAACCTTCTTGTTCGTGGAAACCCAGATAGGTTGGTCTGGATTGACTTTGATGTTGCAACGACCTTCACCGACTTTGGACCTCAACAGCTAAATTACTGTGACCACGAAATTGCACTTGTGAAGGGATTAGGGGAAGTACTTGTAAGGCTCCGTTGTCTCCTATGTTATAGGCATTTAGCATGCTGACTGACGAGAATAGAAAGAAGATCAAGCTGAGGGACTTCCTCCAAATACAAATTTTTATTAAAGGCATCATGATTCTCCCTCAAAATAATGAGGAGACGCTGCATCTGCTCGCCACATCAACCATCAGCGCCAAACCAAGCAAAATGAATATTGTCAGCCTCATAAAGCCGCTTCTCATCTCGCTCAATGAAGCAGATATTCCGGTTTGTGTGATTGGGGAGGTTGTCTTAAACTACTACAATGTACCTCGAGTCGTTCATGTAAGTCTTCGCTATCACGACACCGCCAAAGGATTATTATTTTCTCACCTCTAGTAGGATATCGAGATTTGTGTCCCTGAGTTATCGCTGCCAGAGGTCGTATCCAATGTGTCCTCGACCACCGAGTTAGAACGAGTAGAAGTAAAGGACTACGATCTATTCACAGAATACAAGAGAGGATTCCCAACATTCAAGGCATCAAATACCAGTCTCCGGTTAATCGTCTTCCCCGACACGCATTTCGGCATCGCTCCCCTACGCCAGAGCATTGTACCGAGCGACGAAAGAGCATCGACTGCCTGCAGCAAACAAATACTTGATTTAGTCCCTCAGTGCGAAGTTCAGGATCTTCCTATACCCCGTCTGCCTAATCTGTTCACTGGGCTCTGCTCGAGATTGTTCGAGTCAGGAAATCTCATGGCTCGCATAGCCGTGGAGCAACTGGTCGATGGGATGAACCTCGATGACGATTGGATCGAAAGTAATCTAGGTGGGGCGACGATCAAAGTGAGGAATTTAGCCGCTCAGCTTGTCCTCGAAAAAGGATTTCGGCATGAAGAGGATATGGCTTTGGGAGCAATGCATTCTGACTTCGATGCTATCAGAATGCAGGATCTAAGCTCGATACCTGGGTCTGGTTTTTAATAGCTGTTGAATCGCTGGCTTGTAATAAGACTAAATCTTCATTGGAGTGTTTGTTTGTACTGGTTTCCGACTGAGCGCCAAAGTCGATTTTATCCTATAACAAAATGTCTGTTGGCTTTGGTTATTTCGTGGCGTTCCTAAGCGCCTAATATCTTGTGGGAGTTTACGGCCGCTAGGTCGAGCATTGCCTAGTTGGAAAGCTCATTGCACATCACAAACATTCATCCCAGTGACGACTGGCTTGCCGCCCAGGATGTTGAGAACAAATTTCGGGCCGCTGTTGTACCTAGGTACGCTATGCGTACCATTTTTCCTCTACCAGTGTCAGCATTAGAGGAAGAGGAAGCACATGGGGGCCATTTTGCATGGCATTCAAATCCCTATCTAGCGCTTGTGAGACTATTTTAAGTCCCACTGTTTATATCGCAAGTGTACATTGATGACATGACAAGCAACTAAATGTTTCCCAACCCCATCGACTTGCCCCGCAGATCCCTCCAAAGCGTTCTAAATGCTGGCCACGAGATCGACACATAAATAAGACTATTCCAGAACCCCTGCAAAGGAAGCACAAAACTTGACGCATAGTTAAGCCCGAACGAGAAGTCGTTGGGGCGAGCAAACGCGTATACTCGGTTAGCCGTCGAGGGAACCTGTACCAGATTAGATTTGGACGCTGCATTGAATTGAATTGAGTTGAGAATGTAACCACCTACCCACGTCACAAGCAGCGCAATAAAGAACAGTATCGCGTATTTCGCATACGCCCACGCCGCGGAGCTCGCCTCTGCCGCCTTCCACCGCTGCGTATGCGAGTCACCGCCTTCATGCCGCGCCGATTTGAGGGACCCCTCTGTGCGGAGCGTGATTGGGTCCGATTGGGGGCGACTCAGACCCTGAGTAGGCGCGGAGCTTTCCTCTGGGTCATGCTGTATGCTGAAGGGATCGATGGGGCCGTCCTCGACCGAGCCGGAGTATGGGCTAGACGAGGACACTGTGAAGCTGCGAGTGGGGAAATCACTGGCCGATACGGGCCGGTGTGTTGGCGCGAGGGAGGCAAATACGTTGGTGACATGGGTACCCGAGCGTACGAGGGGGGCATCGGGCTGTGTGTCAGAGCCGAGGGACTCGATACCGCTGAGGTTACGTAGCTCGCGGTGTCTCTGGTAGATGACGGATCCTGCGCGTAGGTAGATGGTGAAAGTGAGGAAGATGACGAACCACACAGGGCCGTAGAAGACGGCGATGCGGAGGTAGTCCCATGGCGATGTGACCCAGCACCAAAGCTATACAACGAATGTTAGAATTTTCAGAAGCTTAAGGAAAAGTTATATGGGTCTATGTGTGGTCTTACAATTGAGGAGCCGTAGACCCGGCCTCGGGCATGAGTGTGGATGAAGAAGTATATGAAGGATGGGATGAAGGGGAGGCCGTAGCAACACACGACATACACCCACTCGATCTGGCGCAGTTGCTCTGAGCCATACTTATGAAAGAAGGTTAGATAGACATTGCACGCCATGGCAAAGGCCCATAACGCGTCAGCGGGCATGAACCTATCTGCCATTAGATACGCACTTGACTATCGACACCTAATGAATCAAGCAAAGGGGGGAGGGGGAGGGTGGAACTCTCACCACTGAATTAAAAAAGCCTGGAGCTGGCATAAGGGGCTACCAGACCCAGCCTGGATGCCCGATTGTGAAATCATCGTCGCTATATTAGCCATCATATTGCCCCAGGATGCATAGAAAACGAGGCGGTTGATCGGTTTCCGAAATGAGCGCGAGCTGATGAAACTAGCTATGATAACAAAGGTGCCGACCAGCGAGATGGCAGAGCAGACGCGCTCCGTGACTGAGATAGCGACAAGCTGCCGCTGCGAGGGTGCGAGAGCCATGATGTCATGACCTAGATGGCGGCGGGCGCGGTGAGAATATTTCTAGCACTATAGGGTTCGGTCAAGATCCCATGCCCACCAATTCTATATAGAAGGAGGGGAAGAAGTAAGGTATGCAGCTGTTTTTACACAGTACAAGCGGCAAAGTCAGCCCCAGATAATGGTCGCGTGGTTTCTTCCTGGGGAGCACCCGTGGACCCGGGAGGCAGTTAGTAATACAACACAAGCTCGGTGGCGCGGTGATAGTAATAAGAACCCATGGAAGCAGCCCGATTCACATAACTCTGTGGCGACTACGGATGCCAAGCAAGTGTCGAGACACAGCCGGACAAACCAAGCCAGCACTAGAGCCGTTGCCGATAACGAATACTCGTCGACGTTAGTGTTATTCGTTATTCGCTTTCGCAATTGTAAACCCCACGAATAATATTCGCAATTATTATTCGTGAATTGAAATCATGCGGCTAACCATTTGCAGCACGAGCTGCGAATACGCACACGTTTCTCGCCCCTGCATGACAGGATCCTGGAGGCTTTGGATCGTCTAGCATATCGGGGCGGGCCGATATTGTCGTGCCCCGCTATTTACTTCAACTAAATAGAGATATTTTAGTACAAACATTAACTGGCCGAGGTAGTATTTGATGATTCATGATGCCAGGGCCTGTGAGTAAAATCAGTTCGAATCTACTAACGTATTCCACAAGCGAGCTGCGCACACAAGCGAGCTGCGCAGCCCAAAACACATAGTAAACGCGATGCTATATTTCAACAACCAACGCTTTTATTTAATTTCATTACTTGCCGATAGCAATTGATAAGCATTTTTAGTACCATATATCAATTTTGAATAAATCGAGAACTTGCATTGTTATGGTATCGAAAATACATCGCTGAACTCTAGAATATATATATATCTCAGTCACTAATTTATTAAATTTCTCTAAACTTTAATAAGTGGCTAGATATCATATAAAAAGCATTAGGCTACAAGGAAAAGCTCATACAGATAACCGTTGTTGTAATATCATGTTGTAATTTATCGCTTTTACTATGTGTTTTGGGCTGCGCAGCTCGCTTGTGTGCGCAGCTCGCTTGTGGAATACGTTAAGTTGCGTATAGTATAAAAACATCGCTCGATTCTAATTCCAATACCAACATATCAAAAAGAACTCAAAAAAGCCAAAGTCGATATTCGGAAGCTTTCTAAGGAGTTACTTAACTAATGATTTTCTATAATAGTGACACTAGGTGTATATACTACGTAGATAACAATATAGTTCTCTAGGAATAGTAGATTTATTATCGGTATAGTTTTGGGGATACGGTCGCCCGTATCTTTAGAGATCTACGTACTTAGTACCGAACCCTATTACTGAAGGCGCCTAGCTTCACGATTCCGCGTATACAATCCTACTCTCTAAGCTATATAGCGATATATCGAATTCGACGTATCTAAATTGGTTTAAAAAAGGCGTTTAGAGGAGTCTTGTAGTTGTGTGGTTATACCGAGCTATACAAGATATTTAAACTGCTAGTGGAATGTCGGCCTAGCGATATAAAAGTGTGTATTCTGGCTGCTATAAGCCCCGCCAGTGTTAAAATGTGCCCCGCAAGATAAGATCTATATGAACAAACGTGCTTTTCAGAGGTTTGTGTTAACAAAGTGTTGAACGGAATGCGGAGCATTATACCACTGGACCATAACAAAAACCAAGGTTAATTATCGTAAGTCTAGTGGGTTCATATGGGTTTGACACAAAGCCCCTAACAATGTGCAAGCACCTCTTTATAGTGTTGGAGACTAGTATTTGAGTGTTCGATAGTATTAAAAGAAGCAAAGACCCACTCAGCTTCCTTATAATCCCATTTCTTCTTCGGGGGGAGCATCATCGCATACAGTCACTAGCGAAAACAGCTTCCGCCCTAAAGATTCAATAATCACTACGGATTCCCCAACTAGGATTTACCCGCCCGTTCACCATAGTGGACTAGGCCGATTACAAGCAAACAGTCTCAAAGCGGAGCAAACATCTTCATTTCTCTTCATCTGCAATTTGTCGTATTAGTAACATAAAGCTAAATCTGCCACCTAGCGTGAGAATCCGAGGTCTCTTCTTAAATATGGAAAGATGCGCTAACTAGCCAGAATAACGTGGTCGACGATTGGCTTCGTAGCTTTCCCAATGCATTGGACATTCAAGCGGAGGATGCGCTACTTGTCGTATGCTTCGATAGTATCATAAGTAAGCTATTCGGCTGATAATTCTCCCCAGTAATCTTGTCACTCACCGGGAAATCCTGATGATACGAGTGATGATTATGTTAGGCAACGGGTTACTTTTCTTAATTACTCTGCGAATTATACAGGTATCGCTCGGGGCCCGCGGCTCCGCGGCTCCGAAAGTGTAATTGTCAGCATTAGCGAATACCTAACATCCAAAATGCCTTTGGAAGTCCTATGAAAAGATAGGTCCCTTTCTTGAAGGAACTTGTCTATTTTCCTTGGTTTACAATTTCTCTGGAACCAAATCCTCACTTTACGGCATCGCGATCTAGTACACATTTCGCAAAGGGAAAATGGATTGGGAGTAACTAGAGCACAGTGGCACCGCAAAAGTCGGTGACCCCAGCCTGACCGCCCTTTTCTGCCACCTGTATCCTGCCGTATTAAAAGGACTCCAACAAGTGGCGAGCGTGTCATTCTAGTCCATAGTCTATACATATGTAATATGAAAGCAGTAGGTCGACTTCCGCGGTGCCACTATATGTCATTTTTCTATGAGTAATTTTTGGCAACGGGAATGGTAAGTAATCACCGACTATACTCTGTACTGTATAGAATGAGGGAACCAACATTCTCTCTTGTCCCGGATGGGATCCCATCCGGGATCCTGATCGGACCTCGCCGGCAGAATTCGTTAATGGATATAAGTCCGGGAGTTCCCCCCTCTAAAATGTATCTTAGCTTCCAATCAGACACTCTTTTATGAAGTTCCTTAGTTGTTGTTGAATCCCGTCCAATTGCTTAGTTTTAAATCCCTTTTCGACCAGGTTACCAGTGGTGACTCTCGTCAGTTATTTTATCATTTGATCTCTCTTCTCTTCTTTCCTCGGTTCATTTCCAAAGCTAAACTCCACACTATCTCTTCAAACCGCTGCGGTATAAATTCTAGGGAAACTTTACCCCGCGTTCACTAGTGGCGAAGATCTGAGCTAGAGATAAGCCCCTGCATTTAGAGAATCCGCTTCCTTCATTCCCACTTTATCATCCTTCTACAAATGTTTCTGTATGAATAAACTAGGATGGATGCCACTTCTATTGCTAGTATGATCAACCCTCAAGAGGATGATTATATGTTGTCCGCGAAAATGCCAGCACAATTTCCGAGAGAGATACCCCAGATGCTCAGTGTTCTGGAGAGCAACAATTTTCCCAGCATGGGATACAACGACAGAGACCATTTTGCGAGATATATCACACCCTTGGACGATGAGATTGGAATGCAGCTTGAAGGAGGCGACGGTAGTTTAGATTGGAGCACGATCTCGAATCATATCCTAAGCCAGCCTCCTGCACACCCTGTATCTGATGTTGACGAAGAGATCGAAGGACTCCTCTTTCAAGATATTGCTACCAGGCCCCAGGCCAACTCCGACACCCGTCGGATCCATTCATCAAGCTCCACGCCTACCAACAATGTGCAAGATTCTAATGCACGTATTTCTCGATTGGGTGGATCTACAATCAGGAACCCTCGTAGGCAAAACCATTCCTGCGACCAGTGCAGGTCATCCAAAAGAGCATGCAGTTTACCTCTCCGCGTTGGAATTAGTGGACAAAAGCCCTCGACACCTTGTGCAACTTGCAACGCACGCGGCCTGGAGTGTACCGTCGCATGGCTCGCCAGCAAGAAGTTCGAAAAGCAGAGTAGGAAGAAAGCAAGAACTTCATCCTACCTCCGAGAAGATAGTCATCCGCTCAATGCTGCAGACCTGAGCATCGTGGCAGAAGAACATCAAAGAATCGACGACCATACACGCTCCCCGTCTGAAAGCTTATCGACATTGGAAGTCGATTTAGCCCGACAACTAACTGCGCATGAAACCTGTCTGCAGCAATTCAACCTGTATGTTGATGTCTGTGATATGCCGCTATCACAATGCCTTTTGCATGGGAGCATGCCGCCCCGCTACTCTCTGGGAATTGCCGCTTTGGCACCATTGAGCAACAGTGTCCATCTGAACACTTATCTCGAGAAAGCGAATATGTGGATCGAGAGCTGCTGGGAATTGAATTCCAGTCCGTGGTCTTCGACCACCGTGGCACCACATACCTTTCGAACAGTTAGTCTTCTCGACTCTTTGTTCCAAGAAAAGTGCACGGAGCACTCTCGCCCATCACCATCGCGTGATGTCTCGATCAACGAAGCCTATAAATGGGTTGCAATAGCAACTGCTGCTCAATATGCTGTCGATAAGAGCCAGAGTCGAGGCAGAGAACATAGCCGTGATCTTGCACTCACTACATGGTGCAAGGCCCGGAAGATGGTCTTTAAGAATATCGCAGCATCTGGATCGTTTCGGCAGTCTTTGTCCCTTATACTCTTCGGCCTCATTTTGCGCCCCAAAGGTGACCTTGACGATGATGCGACACTTGAAGACTCCCGATTTGCGTTATTGATGAGGCTACGAAGGAGGACTGCTAGTGAGATAAACTAGCATGGAGGGAAAATCGGGAAGAAGATGCGTACTATGAATCTATGGAAAAACAGGCTGTATATGAAGCCTGTACTAACAAAGGAATGGCAAACTGACAAACTGACATATCAAGCTGACATAGCAAAGGCTCAGTCTGCACAAAGGGACAAAGGCATAAAGACATACCATACCATGCATGTCAACACACCCCCCCAGACTGAGCATCAAAAGCCAAAATCAATCTGGTTCGTATAGTAAAAATTGCAGTAAAAAAGCATAGAGAAAGACGTAGTAAAAATCATCAATCCTTCTTGCTCACTAGTAGTTTTCGAATCCTTTCGAAGTCGACCTTTGGTAGTGCTTTTGTTAATGTATCTGCCGGGTTTTCCTTGCTGTCGATGAGCTGGATGTCGATCTGCTTCGTCTTTATAGCATGTTTCATAAATTGGTATTTGATATCTAACCACTTGGTCCCCTTGTTGTAAGAATCCTTTTTGAGAATGGCAACGGTATTGTCGCTGTCCGTACAAATTGGAATTGGAATCGGAGTTAGCTTCGTGTTATCTAGTAAACGTAGCTAGATAAGGATCTTTTTTAAATAAAGACCTTCTCTCACTACTCTATCGAGAGCAATGTATTTAGCAATAGTGCTTCCTATGGCAACAATGTCTTGTTTCCGTGAGCTCTATGAAATTAGCGCTCTAGTATAGTAAAAGATATATACTTCGGTGGATTTCCTATCTTCGCAGTCGTTGAATGAAGAGTCGATATAACCAATTAGTGTCGAATTGGTCTTTATAAGTTGTATCCTATAGCTTGGTGCGCCTTTTAAATAGCGTAGTAACTGGGAAAGAGCATTAAGGTCTTGCTTCCTAGGATTTGTAGTTCTTCTCTGTAGTCTGTTTATAGCAAAGGCGATGTCGGGTCTTATGCGTATGCCTAGCCAGGCAACCTTACTAACATCTTCTCTAAAAGCTGCTTTTTCGGAGGAAGAGACTGTTTCCGAGGAAGAGACTGCGTTAGTCTCTGTTATAGAGAAAGGTGGTTGATAGGATGACTTTATAGGTAGGAATGTTGATAAAACCTTGCCTAGACTCGCTGTCTATAGCAGATCTTCTAGGTATATAGCTTGGTCGACAAAAATGGTTGA
Organism: Penicillium rubens; assembly: GCF_028828025.1. Lineage (NCBI taxonomy): Eukaryota > Fungi > Ascomycota > Eurotiomycetes > Eurotiales > Aspergillaceae > Penicillium > Penicillium rubens. Next base: position 624,822 of record NW_026890601.1, on the reverse strand, counting down.
TAAAGCTTCGTTGGTAGTTCTTGTCAAGCTGCTTCCTAGAAATCTAGCTAGTTCACTAACCACCTTGATCTTAAAGGTAATGTTGTCTTTAAACTATTGGATCTGTCGTTTATCTAAAGTAGCGCTTAATATATCGTTAATATAGAGCAAAAGCTAGAGATCTCTCTCTCTATAGGTGAAAATACACCTTTCATCCGGAAGCTCTTCGAAACCTAGTCTTTTGAGCTCTTCTTTCAGCGTTTCGTACCACAGATTTGCAGATTGTCGAAGTCCGTATAATGCTTGCTTTAGTATATAGACTTTGCTAGCTTCTGATTAGTCTAGCCGGAAAGATTTGCTAGATTTAGACGTCGAAGAAGGAGTGTAGTATCCGGTTAGTGGTCTTATGAAAATGCATCTCTTATCAATAAGTGTATTGAGATATGTAGTGGTATAGTCAATTTGCTCCTAATATATGTTTCGGATAGCAACTATAGATAGAAAAAGTCTGGTGCTTTCGGGTCTCGCAACCGGTGTATAGGTTTCGTCAAAATCGAATCTAGGTCTTTGGCGGTTTCTATAGATCACCTATCTTGCTCTCATTTCTGTGATAAAATCCTCCTTATCATATTTGAGATCGAAAACCCACTTTCCTAGTAAGATAGTGCTACCTTTTAGCGGGGTATTAACTAATTGGTAAGCCTATATAGCTTCTAACTTGTTGATCTAGTTATCTATTACTTCCTACTAAAGCTCTTTTTCCGGTGAGTTTATTGCTTCTCGGTAGTTACGGGGAATCTTGATCTGCTAGGTTTTTAAACCTTCCGGAATTTTCGTCGCTACGAGAACAATACCAATAGTAGATAGAGCTCTTCCTCTATATAAGTCCCACTGTTCTTTATCAAATCTTCTCGGTGGAATTCCCGCAGTTTGGCGTCTTAATATCCTTGGCTACGGTGTTAGAGTAGCTATAATTGGATCCGGAGAAGAAGAGTCTATATCCGGTCTCGAGGCGGTCCTTACGCTTAGTGAAGGGGTCTATAAACCTATTATTAGAGGTCTTCTAGAAGCAGATCTCTTACCTTTCTCCGCTTATATAGGGGTTGTGAAGAGAGTATTTTCTTCGTATTCGATTTCTTCCACACGTGAATCTAATAGCGGGAGATAAACTAGTTATTGAACCTTGCTAGTAGTAATAACTAGCGAACTAACACCCCTCTAAGAAATAGGGGGAGGTATATCAATAGTTTGTCCTTTAGTGATAATATCTCTTTTATTATAGTGAGGAATACCCTATTTTTGCTCCTAGAAGACAATATCCCGGTGTCTAGAAACCTTTTTAGTTTTAGGATTATAAATCCTATAGATATGACTATTGTCACCCTCGTATCTAACGAGGTGGCCAATCCACGCTCTAGCTTCTATTTTCTGACTTTAAACACGCTTTTCCTTCGGGATATAAACATATGCCTTTGCACACTATACCCGGAGGAAGGAGAGGGAGATATTGTTAGGACTTCTTATATTCAATGACTTCCTCTATGCTATGATAGGAGCTTGGTGAAACTGATCTCCCTAAGCTTTATGCTTATATCCCTAAGCTCCATTTTTTGAAATTGGCTTTCTTAGTCGATTGATGATATATATAGCTGTATTGATAGCTTCTGGCTAGAGTTCTTATAGTGCGCTAGTATCAATTCTTATGGTCCGAGCAATCTATAAAAGATAAAACCTAGAGAACTCGGAAACACCGTTTTGCTTATATGTATAGGGAGCTAATAAAGTGACTATTATATGCATTGATTTGGCCTATTTGGCAAAAACAGAGAATTCTATACCGCTATCAATTCTCTATTCCTACGGCTAGTATCCCATTTTCTAGCGCATTTCTTCGGCAAATTTCTAGAGAACTGGAGAAGCATCCGCTTTGGTAGCGAGATATAGTGTGAGACGATATCTTATTGTATCGTCTGTAATGATTATGATATGGTTTCTATTATATTTGCTAGTATTGGATTTAGAATCTGGATTAAAACTAGGTGGGGATATAGGCTATAGATCTATATGAAATATATAGCCTGCTCTAGTTGCTCTCGCTTACTAGGAGCGAGATATAATCCGCTTTGATTTACCGAGTTTGTAAGCTTTATAGTTGAAACTAGCGTTATCTTCTTATATATTATAACCTAGATCTATATAGTTGATTTTTGTAGTATGACTGCTAGTATGACCTAGTCTCCGGTGTGTAAGCTCTATAGAAATAACTACTGTACCTAGAGCTAGGGAAGCGAGTTGTAAGAATGGGACTCGTTGGTGTATTCTAGTATAGCCTATAAGCTTGTCGTATTTATTATGTAAAGCTCTAGTCTTGCTATTCCACTAGATTCCTAGCTGTTTTTCGGCAGTCCTAAGTGAAAACAGATTGTATTGTCCACCCTTCTTATAAATATAGTGAATGCTAATTTGATAGCAAGCTGGTGATATCCGGATAGCTGCTTCCTAAGCTGCATATATAATATCTTCGGTTCTAATGTGAAGTGTCAAATTAATAATGCTATATACGTCTGCTTTGACTTTTTTATTGCCGGAAGTCCACTATTTATATTCCTAGCTAGCTGTATAGGCCTGTATGGTGGAAAACGTAGTTTCGTCACTATAAATATGCTCCGAAGCGCTAGTATCCAAAACCTATAGATAACCTAGAGCTGTAGTAGATAGCTAGATTGCAATAAGAGTATGACCTTACTCTTGTTAGTCTCTAGCTCTAGATTGCTAGATAACCTCTTTCCCTTCTTTTTAGAGGGAATTAGTAAGGTCTATACCTACGTTATCCTCCCGGATAGCAGTCTCTACTATGACCTTCTCACCGTACCGGCTCTCTACGATTATATTCTTGTTAGAACTGCTATCTTTATAGTAGCTCTCTATTATTATATAAGAAGGATTGAAACCTTCTTTACAGAAATTGATATTGATAGATATTATAATAAACCTAGATCCGGCATCTGGTGTAGAGAGATTCGCCTAGCGGGTCCTATCTGTTTAGGATCCGTATATAGGCTGAATTTTGTCTTATTTGAACTTAGTGCCGTTAGATGCCGTATTTGCCGTATTTGTCGGTTTCTTTAGGTTATAAATCTATAATCCTAGCGATAGAATCTAACCTAGATAACGAAGTTTAGGATATAGATAGAAATATCTGCTCACTCCGTGTCTTTTACCGTAGTAAGAGCAATTTCCGTTATCACTTCTCTCCGGTTTGTGCGCTAGCCACTTCCTTATATACTCCTCCGCCGACACACCCTTTGGCGGCTTATTTGTAAGCGTAGTGTTGTTGTTGTTAGTGTTCGAATTGGAAACCGGTGTAGAAAGAGATCTAGATGGATTGGTTATACGCTTCTTAAGAGTAGAGAGAGCGAGAGAGTCTGTATTACTAGATTTGATATAATCTAGAATAGTAGTACTATACCGATAAAAATCGATAATAGTAATTGTCTTCGCCGGTTTCTCAATGGCGTTGAGCTCGTTATCTTTTATAACGATGAAACCGCTCAGCTCTAGTATATCACTAAGCTCTGATAATATGGTTTCTAGAGCGTAGTATAGAGGAAGTTCTCTATTGAGGTTATAGACAGCTTTGTAACGAAGCTTTATAGTATAAATGAAGTCCTTATTTGTCGTAAATTGGCTCCGGGAGAGCTTTTTGAAACTTCTTATAGCTGCTTTCAAAGCACTATAACCTTCTCCCTTTATATGCTTCTTCAATTCGGTAAGGAAGTCGTCGGCGAAACCAATTTTTGATCCACGAGTATTGATTTCCTAAACTAGGGTGTGGTCTATACTACTCGTTATCTATATCCTCACTTATAGGGAGAGAGTATGCCATTTCTTTCTATTTAGATCGTCGATAACGGGCTATAGGATATCGGTGTTGATCAGATTATGAAGTTGATAGCTCTGTAGGATTTTTTCCACTTGGTCTACCTAGTTGTCAAAATCGGTTCGTTCTTTTAGCGGCGGTATAATTTTGTAGAGGTTGAAACTCCCTACTTCCGGTAGACTAATAGCTTGGTCTATAACAATGTTATCCTACTTAGCATACTAGTCTCGGTTTATAGTAGGTTGGTTGGAGGATTCAGCTATCTTAGCTAATGAAAATAAATGCAGTTCTCAACGTGAGACACTATAACAAAGCTTCTTTGTTAAGGATAAAGAGATAGTACTCCGTTGAGATACTCCCTTTGTCAAAAGTGATAAAGAAGTTAAAAATGCACCCCTCTTTGTTAAAGGGTATATGCAAATCAAAAGTGCACCCCTTTATGTCAAAGGGTATATGCAACAAAAAAGTAAGAGATATAGCCCTCAAAGCTACTCTCTTAATGAAACAAGCAAGAAATAGCCTATCGATAGTGCTATTCTTGATGGTGAGGCTCCCCCGCGGGGAGTTGCTCTTGTAAAGTCAGGATAGATCTACTAGATCTTTGATAAAGCAAAGGGGAAAATGGAGGGCGTCATAACCTGATGAGGCTACGAAGGAGGACTGCTAGTGAGATAAACTAGCATGGAGGGAAAATCGGGAAGAAGATGCGTACTATGAATCTATGGAAAAACAGGCTGTATATGAAGCCTGTACTAATAAAGGAATGGCAAACTGACAAACTGACATATCAAGCTGACATAGCAAAGGCTCAGTCTGCACAAAGGGACAAAGGCATAAAGACATACCATACCATGCATGTCAACAGTTATGTGAAGGGATTCGCCGCCTTTATAATCTTTGCACTCGGGCATATGATTACGTTCATGAAATGCAAGAGGATGATCCAATGCAAGACGATAGGGGATCGTCAACACTCGTTCAAAAATTTCCACCTGACGTGACTGCGAATGTTCTGGAATTGATAGGGGCGATATCATGGTTGACAGACATGACGAACTCTGTAATAATCGCCACGTCGCATGGGGAACTCTCTCCTATGGATCTCTCTAAGGGTGACCGCAATCCTCATATTCCTCAAATACCTCGATTCTCGCCACATTCACCCCAAAAAGATAATTCGCCACCTACAGAAAATGAAAACCGATTAATCGATGATTCGATTTTATCACGGGCCATTTCGTCGGAGCAGACGATGATGACACTTCGGCGCCATGACATTTCGGATGCCAAATTGGAATATACAGTGAGACAATCAGGCTCACTTGTGATCCTTCTCTGGAAGTCACTGGCTTCCTTAATACTGGCCGAGAAGAATGTCCGAACAGGAAAGGTCGACTATGAAATGCTTCACTGGAGCTATAGAACCACTTTGAAGCTTGTTAAGTTGTGGAGGACGACATTTGGAACTTTTGATGGTGCAACTACAACATTTCTCGAACAGTCATCCTCGGAAAATCGACGTATAGTTGCCTTCTGTTTGAATGATGGCGATCTAGCAGTTCTTTTATTCCATGAAACAACAAAGCAGCTTGAGATGAGCCTCTCTCAACTGCCCTCGACACCTGAGATGGAAAGGCTGTGCGAAGTTCTTCGATTGGACAGATTGGTTCGACAAGAGCAACGGCTCATGAGTGTGGCTCAAGTATCTACCATGGCCTCCATATGTCAAGGGATTTCTAGCCCTGGCTTCCAGGGCGAGAGTGGCATGAAAGCATGTGTGCAAGGCATTGGGGCACATCCTGTAAGTGACTTAGTCCATTAATTAAACTTCCTACTAATATTTTCGAAAGTATCCTACCTTGGTCGTGCAAGCAAATACGTTATCTGCCAAGGCTCTCGCTGAACAGGTGCATGTCCGAGTCAATGAAATGGACATGAAAGGGGCTTCTGAGGGGATGAAAGGACTGGAAACTTGCCTGCAGGCTTTACGTGGACTTGAGGAGACTCTTGTCACTTTCCCGGATGTATCGTGCTACAACAGCCAAATCGTGGTCTAATGGCCTTTAACCCAACTGTATAATCTCAAAGCATAGATATTTCCAGTAAGCTTTCCAATTGGACTTAACGAAGAAGAATAGAGTATATTGCATCCAAGGACAAAAATGATACACGTGGACGCGCCCATTTAGTGCTCACAAATTTGCAGTGGGAGGTGCGGATCTTTTACGTTCGTCCCTGATCATGTCGCTCAACTTGTAGGCCATGGCACCGATGGGTGCAGTTGGATGTCCACTGATCTGCTCAGGGAAGACACTGGCATCTATAACGCGGAAGCTCCTCACTCCGTGTACTTTGCATTCCAAGTCGACCACACTGGTATCACGCGATGGACCCATGCGTGCGGTGCCAACTGGATGATACAATGTAAAAGCTTTCTCTTTCGAAAAGCGGATCAGGTCATCGTCTGAGATCTTCTCAATGTGACTGCTCGAATAAGGCCACCAGTACGACGATGGGTCATCGTTAGTTGCAACTGGCTCAAAAAATTCCCGGAAGGCCGGGCTTCTTATTATGCGAAGGCAGACGCGGAGGCCCGTCAATAAAACTTTCAGATCATTGTCTTCCTCATCAGACAGGTACTTTGGATTTATTATGGCTAGGAAAGGAAGTGGTTAGCTTAGGAACTAGAATATATAAAATTACCAGATTGAATTTTCTGGTGGACTCACGAGCATCAAAAGAGCTTTTGCTCTGCAGGGTAATCAAACCACTGCTTTGTGGGCGCAGGTGAATCGGGATGAGGCTAAAGACACTACTCCCATCAATTGCAGCTTCTTCGCCATGATGAATGAATGCAAGGGGTGCACCAATAAGTTCCAAATCTGGCCCAGTAGGACAAGATGTATGATCATTCGGTGGACCGGTTGTAGATTCAGGGAACCGATAATCTGACGATCGGATAAAAGCAGCGGCCTCCCCTATATTGCTGGTGAGAGGGCCCCGTCCAAAGAGCATCCACTGGACGAGATATGGCAGGGCTCTGATATTGTTGGAAAGGTAATCGAGAGTTTTCCCCGATTTTGCCTTGCAGAGAATGGCAGTTGTGCAGAGATGGTCTTTCATATTCTTACCAACCGCATCATTCTTCTGAATAACCGGAATGCCATGGGCCTTTAGCTCCTCAGCCGAACCAATCCCACTCAACATCAGAATCTGAGGTGTATTAACTGTGCCCCCACAGAGAATGACCTCCCTTCGCGCATGTACTTGGAAACGGGGCCCCTCGCGGTTCGTCTGAAGCTCGACGCCGATGGCTATAGGTTCTTTTTGCACTGAGGCAATCGAAAAGAACACGCGTAACATGAGCATGACACGCAACGCTAAGATTCGGTCTTTGTAGGACACTAGGGGATAGGTAAGCGGTGGCAAGGGATGAGCGTTGCCCTTTCGGATCGATGAATGTTTGAAATCGAGTGACACCCAGGGTACCGTTCGTAGTATTCACATCTGCACGACGAGGAATACCTGCATCTTGACAGGCTGGTATAAATCCATCCTCGATGATCTCAGATAGCCAGGAGTACCCGGTTTGCCAACAGCCCGAAGACCCACGGTGCTCAGTATCGATCGCAGGGCGTGCTGAATCTGGAGTAAACATCTCCATGCGTCGCAGGTAAGGCGCCAGGTCATTAAAACTCCAGCCCTCACATCCATGAACAGACGCCCATTCGTCGAAATCGGAAGGCGAACAATGATGATACATCATAGCATTAAGCGAAGTACTACCTCCGATCAGACGTCCACGAGGCCAATAGAGCCGGCGTGCTGCCAGGCCTGGTTGCTCCACTGTGTAGTAATCCCAGTCATGTTCGGTGTGAAAGAGCTTAGGGAACATCAATGGAACCTTCGATTCCAGGACCTTGGTGTTGTCGCCGCCTGCTTCGAGAAGGAGAACAGAGGTGTTCTTGTCCTCGGACAGTTTGCTGGCAAGGACGCAGCCGGCCGCGCCTGCGCCAACGATGACTTCTGAAAGGTTAGCCTCAGCAACCTAATCCAAAGATACTTCACAATTGTTCATACCGTAGTCATAGCTCTGAAGCGTCCGTAGAGCTGAGGCGTAGGTCACCGGTGGCCCCGTACGAAGCTGGGGCGTAGCGTAGTGGAGTGGGTTATGCAACGGATTCCGGCGTCGGCCCATACTGAGATAGTGAAGGAAGGAATTGCTTTAGAAGCCCTATATTTCTTATGTGGAGATTTGTCGTACTTATAATATCTTGCCCGACGTTGAAATTCGCCGACACACACTCTGCCCTCAATCCAATCCATATTCTCCTCGTCCCTCCTCCCCAAAGCATATCATCACCCTATCCTCAGACAGAAAGGAACTGCAATCTGCAAACGAGCAAAACCGCGGAGCCGCTGGGGTTACTTTGCCGCTTTGTCATTTATGAATTTTGCTCACTGCGGTTCCGCCGCGGTTCCGCTGCGGCTCCACGACGAAGTGACATCCTCACAGACCGAGTTCGCCGAAAATGCCTCTTATTCTTTGAAACATTCTTCCTGGTTTACTGTGACTTCCTAACTTTAGATTCGGACGCCATCCTCACGTCCGTGTCGTATGAACCCATGAACCCGAGACAAGAGTTTTACACATTATTGGGGGCGAGATAAGAGCACAGTAAAATCCATTTCTCATTGATCATATTTTCCACCGAATTACTACACCAACTTTGCCTTACACAGAGAAGACACCATGGAGAAGTTTGACGTCGCCGTCATCGGAGCCGGGATGGCTGGAATCACCGCGGCCCGCGACCTGAGCAAGAAGGGCTTTTCGGTGGTTCTACTCGAAGCGCGGGACAGAATAGGCGGCCGAACCTACCTACAAAAGGTCCTTGGGGACGACATTGAGCTCGGCGGTGCCTATGTTCACTGGACCCAGCCGCATGTGTGGCACGAACTGCAAAAGCATGACATCGGTCTGTTGCCCCCACTCCCTTCCAGCAAGGCTTACTGGCTAGCGGATGGGAAAATGCACTCCGGGACGGAGGAGGAATACTACGAGGTCCTCAGTCCTGCAATGGCGCAACTCTTTGCCGACGCGCGCGCGCGCTTCCCCCTACCTTGGATGATCAATGCTGTGGACAACAGTGACATGGAACGCGAAACCATCGAGAGCCGCATCAACTCGCTAGGCCTAGACTCTTATCATCGAGATGTCCTCGATGGTGCCTTGGCGGGAGTAGTCCACAACTACAAGTATCACGGCATCGCGCAGCTCCTGCACAACGTCGCAACCTACTTCGGTGACTACAAAGCTTTCTTCGAGACAGCGAGCTTCTGGGCCATTGAAGGTGGTACCAAACGCCTACTCGACGCTATTTTCTCCGAATCGACTGCTGAGCTCCGCCTCTCAACCCCCGTCAGTTCTATCCAGGATCATGGCTCGAAGGTCTCGATTATCACACGTGACGGCAAGAAGATCTTCGCGCGCGCGGCGATTGTTGCGGTGCCTGTCAACACGCTCGGCGATATTAAAATCTCGCCTAGCCTTCCGCGCCTTGCGAGAACTATGGTCGCGGAAAAGAACCCGGTCGTGGCAAGCAAGGTCTGGGCCCGGGTGCGAGGCGAGGTCGAGCCCTTTACGGGGTACGCCCCCGTTGGTAAACACCCCATCAATGCGGTCCGGACAGAGCGCTACCATAAAGGCGATACGCTCATCATGTGCATTTGCTCTGACGCGGCCGCAATCCGCGCCGATGACAAGGAGTCCGTGCAGACTGCGCTTCGAAAATTCATTCCGGATATCGAAGTGGTCGACACAGCCTCTCACAGCTGGGTCGAGGACGAATTCTCGAAGGGTGGCTGGATGATGCACCGGCCAGGGCATATGACTGGTGGTGCAGCTCATATTCGCCAGGGTCATGGTCGCATTCGTTTTTGCGGAAGTGATATTGCAGCCCTCGAAGTCGGTGCCATCGAGGGCGCAATGCAGTCAGGAGCAAGTGTCGCTCGCGACACCAGTGCTGCATTGTCCGCTGCAAACAAGGGAAGCTCTCATTTGTAAGATGCGGTGTTCGGCTCCATCTATAGGAGTCGAGTTCTTCTACATGTTCCTCGGATTGTTGTTCCTTAAACTGTCGTTCCTTAGATTGTTATTCCTTAGAAAGTTGTTCCTTGGTCGTATCTTTAACACTGCAAGTCTGTTATTTTGAATAAGAGTTTGTTGTCTAATCACAGAAATTCCGTTGGCACTAGTGCCGAGTACCGAGGGAACCAATTGAGATTAGTACCCGAAGAGCTATCCAGGAGATCGCTTATAAGAGCGTCTAATAGCCCGCGAGGCTAGTATTGGTATATTACCGCTTGGGCATTCTGAATTGATCCGAGTTACCATACAAAAGCTTGGAGACACTAGGTGGAAGTTGAATCAGTCTGCTAGAGGTAACTAAATAGCACCGCTCAATTTAGAAAATACATATTACGGTACCCTGGACAGCAAACGAAAAACACGCCAAATGTATACACTTGTCGCAGGTTTAACTTCACGTAATTCAAGTTTGTCAGAAACATAGGTCTAAGTTCTCAAGCACAGATTTCTACCGACAGATTATCTCCTAGAAAGCAATTGCCGCGCTCATGTTATCCACTCTAAGCCTTTCTGGAGGCTCCCATACATCGCGTCCGTAAGATCTTTCCAATAGTAGGACCTTGGTTTCCAGACAGAGCGGTCACCCACGTTTGGCAGGACATTCTGTGCTTCTCGGACATAGGTAGCCTTCAAGTTTAGGAACGGTAATCTTTTGACGTGCTTCTTTTCCTCGGCTCCCATCCGGGGCACCACCATCGTAGCGTGGTCCTTCTTCATCTTCTTGAACAACCGGCATGCTAATTTGGCTGTGGTGTCAGCGCCGAGAGTCCAGCTAGCATCGGTATATCCGAACGCAAACACAGCGTTCGGCAGGTTATCCATCATCGCAAACTTCCACAGGAAATTTTCACCAATGTGATACTGCAAACCATCAACAAAAATCTCAATACCGCCAGCAATGCACAACTTCAGGCCGGTAGCTGTGACAATAATATCGGGATGCAGCTCGCCACCCGATTGGAGCTGAATAGTCGTTTCCGTGACGTTCGCAATCGTGTCCGTCTTCACGTCGGCCTTGCCGGTCCGAATGCTTTCGTAGAAATCGGACTCCGGACACATGCACAACCGCTGCTCCCACGGTTTGTAGTTGGGGGTAAAGTTGGGGTCCAGAGGCATGTCCTTGGGGAGTTCTTTGGCGGTTAATATCATCAGCAACTTTCGGGCCAGGCGAGGAAAGCGCCGGCAAAAATTTACCAACACAAGTGGGACAATAATCCATTTGAACCGGATGAGCTTTCGTGCCAGCACTTTTGGGAACAAGAGCCGAATCAGCTTCTCAACGAGGTCCTCATTTGAGACCGATAAAATATAGCTGGGGGAGCGTTGTAGCATCGTCACATGTCCTGCGTCCTTTGCAACGTTCGGTAGCAATGTGATGGCAGTTGCTCCAGACCCGATGATGACGACCTTCTTGTCCTTGTAGTTAAGGCCCGTGGGCCAGTACTGCGGATGCACCAGTGTTCCGGTGAAATTCCGAATTCCAGGAATATCAGCCTGAAGCGGCTGGTGATAGTCATAGTAGCCTGTTCCCAGAAGGACAAACCGGCTTTGGAGGTTGCTGGACGTTGTTTTGTCCACAGTCAGGGCCAGATTCCAGGTCTTGGACTCGGTGGACCAGGACATTTGGTCGACTCGATGATGAAACTTGATCTTCTTGTCGATGCCTTCTTCTACCGCGCAATTCTGCACGTATTCGCCAATCAACGAGCCATGCGCTATCGAGTGTTTCTGGGTCCAGGGCCGCCATGCGAACCCGAAGGTGAATAGATCGGAGTCCGATCGGATGCCTAAGGTTCGGGAAAATCAGTGAAGGCTCGTTGAAGGAGAAACTCTGACAACTCCAACTCACCAGGGTATCGAAACAGACTCCATGTGCCTCCGATCTCATGGCGTTCTTCCAAAATGCAGTAGCTCAATTCCGGATTACGTTCTTGCAACCGATAGGCAAAGTTGATGCCGGAGATTCCAGCGCCGATGATGATAACATCGTAATCCACGTCTTTCTGCTTTGCAGTCATTGTGCCAGAGGTCCAGTCTTGCTCGGGAAACCAAAAAAAAAAAGTTCGTCTCTGGAGCTCAAAGCTTCAACGACAAGGGACGTTCTGGTCCTCAATGTCACTTTCCAGTTGATGTAAAGTCTATCTTGAGCAACGCAGCAGACTAGAAAAGTATCTTATTTCCCCAGGGCAGGCCCAGATTTAACCAGAATGCGGAAGCGATCCATCTCCACTTCAGCCACGGGAAATGACCGACAGGGTTAGTGGACTCAATTCAAGACTTGGGATAGGCATAGTCCATATCATATCAAGACGCGTTTTTCCATCATCGATTTTTCGGAGCCGCAAAACGCTTGCTATTTGCAATTAACTAGGTTTCGTCTGAATATAACTAACGCATTAACCTTAGGTAAAAGAAGCAAAAAGCTCGGTGACAGCCGCTGCGGCTCCGCAGGGCGGAACCGGGTGATCAGGTCTCTCTATCGGGTCCGGATCTTATGTATTTCATCGAAGCCACAGGAAAGCCTTTGAACCCTTCTCCAGCGGAGCCGCCGAACCCGATTCGCGAAATCTACTGTTTCCCCGTAATTGCCCCCGTACGGGGAGGTCACAGCGGTAGTTTCGAACATTCTATCTAGGTGCGCGAATTATGATCCAAATGGGAGGGGTTCTTGGGTAGTGATAGTGGAGTACCGTTACTACATCAAGAGCATGGGTTAGAAATAAAAGCAATGTTGCAGGTCTCTCGTCTGATGTTCATTTTGAAACGCCCCTTCCTCTTCGAGTAACATTTCTCAAATATACCACCCTCATACGCATCATTTTTCACTATGGCTAGCTTTAACTCCAACCCCAAGTGGGTCGTTTTTATCGGCGCAGCTGGAGAGATGTGCCGTATCGCCATCGAACGCTTTGCGGCCGCAACAGATATTTCGCTCGTCCTCGCTGATATTAATGTAGCTGCCATCGAGGCACTCGCGGCAAAGCTTCCTGCCGGACGGGCAACTGCTCAGAAGTTAGATCTGTATAATCGTCCTTCGCTGCTCGCTATCACCAAAGGCGCTTCACTCGTCGTTCTCGGCGCCGGTCCTTATGCCAAGACTAGTGAGCCTGTGCTCTCAGCCTGTCTTGAAAATAAGGTACGTTACCTCGACTTCGACGATGATGTGGAGAGCACCACTGCAGCCCTCGCCTTGCACGAGAAGTCAAAGGCCGCAGGCGTGCCGTTCTTTATTGGCTGCGGCGCCTCTCCCGGAATGACGAATGTCATGGCTGTCGATGCTGCCAAGGGCATTCAAAAGGTGGATACGATTGATGTCTGCTGGCTTGTCGGTGACGAGCGTCCAGGTATTGGCAAGGCCGTCCTGGAGCACCTCATGCATATTGCAGCCGGCCCCTGTCTGACCTGGGCAAATGGGAAGGCCACAGTAAACGAATCTTGGGTCGAGACAGGCTATGCCCCAATAGGTCATCACGGAGAGATGCTCCTGCACGAGACTGCCCACCCGGAGCCTGTGACCCTCCCTCGCCTCTTCCCCAACGCCGACCGCATCAGCTGCCTCGGTGGCCTGCATCCCGCACCATTCAACGGCGTTGCCCGTGGCCTTGGTGTCGCTGTGCGGAGTCAAAAGATCACTCTGGATGAGGCAGTTAGTTTCCTGCTGAACCTGATTAACAACCCTAACCCCCTCGAGGGCTGGGAGGCCGGTCTGGGGAAGGCCAGTGGGTACCTCCGTGGCGGGGACATCTCTCTCAAGGAGCTTTGGCAGGCCATTACCCATACCGCCGGTGCGCTTGGACCATGGCGCCACGCTATCTTTGGAATGCTTGACCAGATCAGGACTGGTGAATGTAGCACTGGAGATGTGCTCAGCTTCCTGCTCGACTCTGCTCGTGGAAATATCGGACCGTACTGCGCTGGTCTGACTGTGCGAGTCACTGGTACTCGCAATGGCATGCCGGTCGCTCAGGAGAAGCGCACCGGCGCGAGTGGCGAGGGCTCCGTGCTATTTAAGGATATGGCTGCCATCACGGGAGGCGCTTGTGCCGCGTTTATGCTTCTGGCACTGGAGGACTGTTCCGAACTTAGCGGAGTCTTTGCCCCGGAGGACTGTTTCGAGCCGCAGGCCTTCTATGAAGCTCTTTGTCGTGTGGGTGTGCCCCGTAATGAGCTCGCTAACCTGCTTGAGGACGGCGCGGAAGCCAAGGCGCACCTCTAAATGGAGTACGATACTGAAGAGACTATCATTGGATTTGCAATTGCAATGTACATAGACGCAACACATTTGATTTTCAATCAGTATTTCGCGTACGGTTTTTCGTTTGATCATCAGTAGCTATGGTTTTCAACATTAGTTTTACCGCTTTGAGCACTGAATAATTACAGGATACACGCCACCAGGTGGTAAGGTTTGGCCCCAGATTCTGTGAGACTTTTTTACTGGCCTTGTATTCTAAGCAACCAAGGCAGCATGGCCTTGGCTTTAAAAAAAGCCACCAGACTTTACTCGCACACATCAAGTACATACACTCCCTTTTGAAGACTCCAGTAGCTGTTGCAGACTACATATGTGGTCCCGAACGGATGTTAGGGCCTAGTATATATACCGCTCCAGTGAAATCGGAGGTTCCGATTGTCCCTACGATCTTTTGGCCGAGCGGCTAAATGCTCTTATGCAATCACCTAGGACACCTCAGGTAGATAGAACTAGATAGTCTCTCTCCCTATGTCTCTCTTTTCTTCCCTCTTAGTCCGCCCGAATATATACGTTGTCTTCTCCATTGATCCCTGCATTGTATTCCATGACTGTATCAATCCTCTAAAAATATTTGGGGAAAGCATAGTGGTAAGTTTGGACATTGTCAAATTGATTCCAGCGTACAAGCAAAGATCAGAAGTACCTAAGTTGAGCCTTCCGCGACCATCCGTCCTTTTTCAAGCTTTCGCCCAAGGTAAGTGGCATAGCCCTTCAAGGCCAACAGTCCTACCGCAATGAAAAATGCCAGATAGTTAAATCTCCGACCGCAAACCTCCTCAGTGTTCCAATGGCCGCACACCGGGAGAGAGCCAAAGAGAAAAGCTAGGAGTGCAAAGGTGGTTCTATATTCCCAATACATTTAGCAATTATCACCAATGGAGGTATTTATTTGCTTACAGGAAAGGATGCTTGGCAATCGGGGCCACGAGGTATTTGACAACGAGGTTATCGGAATAGGAGTCCACAATCAACACGAGGGGTGAAGGAGGTAGCTCATCGTGCAGCTGGCTTCCCGCAGAGGATCCTAAGGATAGGAGAGATTTTTTTTTGAAGATGTTCTTTTCCTCCATATTAACAAGACCGCAAATTCAGAGAGGTAGACACTATTGTTATTATAAATAAGCTTAGCTTCGGTCGAGGCCGTGCCGCAATCTTGAGACAACACTAATGCACGGGCGTATATTACTAGCTTAGTTGTCCTCTACTAAGATGCCAATAGTGGATATCCAGTGAGGCCATGTATTTTCTTTATTGGTACCCTTCTCCGTTGTGCGGATCGGGAAAAGGAGCCAGCGGCTAGTCCACTGCGGCGTTCGCCCATGGCCGTATACCAACAATCAGCCAACAATATAGCCTTAAGCAATTGGTTGATGCAGCATATTGCTTTTTTAGAAGGACGCTTGGCATATTGGAATGGCCTAAACGTTCCTATGTACCTTACTATAACCGAACGGGCCATACATCATGGTGTATGACCCAGAAGCCAAGAAGAGGAATTCAATCGACAATTAATGTATGATTCTATCTAACGTATTGGTCACAGTACTCGAGTTTAACTGGAAGTCCCATTAACCATGAGACGACCCGGGGTATGGGGTCACTTTGAGCAAATTGACAATCAGCTATTGGGTATTTCACGAATAACCGAGCAGGATGTTCAAGAGCTCGTAAACAGGGTTTGGAAGAAGCACTTGACTAGCGGCTCGTCTTCACCTAGACTGTTTTATGTTTAGATTTTGACCCTGTCTAATGCTATATAACTAGTTATGCGTTTGATAGAATAAACTCCAAACGATGCGGATGCGGGAAAAATTTGAATAAATTATTTCTCATTTCTTACACTGTGTGGAGCGAGGCTTTCTACGTCTCGCTTCCAATTAAATACAATTATCAATATTATGAACTCGAGAAATGGCCACGGGGGTTAGGGCCAGACAAGAATGATAACATACACCCAAGCTTCTAATAGTAAAGAGCGCTAGCGTCTTGGGTCCTTGCAAGTGCAATTGACAATTATTTCTCTTATTCTAATCTAAAAAACCGAAATTCCATGCCGAGAAGTTAATCTCTGCCACTATTGACTGAGATGCGCCCATTCCTCTAAACCCAAGCCAATGCCTTCAGCATGTTGAAGACACCGAGGTCTTCATATGATGTTAGTATCGTGGAAAAAAAGAGAAAAAGAATCAAATCATAACTTACGCAAGATTTCATCTGTTGATGAATTATTTCGTTCGGTAGCACCACAAGTCGCTCCACCCCGCGACGCATCCTGTGAAATATCCTCCGTTGCCGAATGCATCGCAGCAATCCTCACTCGGCAAGTTGCTGACCTTGTAGTAGACGTCGTGCTGCGGGTTACACTGTGCCGAAGCCGGATAGTTTCTGGTCGTTGCCATTATTTTGCTTCCGTCGGAGGCCTCGTATCCGAGTCTGTGGGCATCATTCGATCCACAGGCTTCCCAATAGCATTTCATTGCCTGATTGTCCTCATTTGACCACTGTGAACACCATCTGGAAGCACCGGCTGAGGCGCCAATGGCCAGAATCGCAGGGACGAGCAGGCTTTGCATGTGCATTCTGTATGTAGTATGGAGCAGATCTCGTTGGCCTTTGCGGGAACTGGAAGCTTGAATATCCTAGCCTTGTGAATATGGCATTAGCAAATTCCAACAAGTCGTGGGACTAAGAGATGGCGACTTATTGGTGACCAGTGGTGGAAAATAGACTAGCGATGTGATGATTCTACTCTAGCCGGACGGTGACAAGGTATTTATAATTTCCTTGGTCAACCTTTTCTGGAAGCTTCCCTTGGCAATGGTATCTAACGTGCCTATACGACCTCTATTCAATCGAAAAATGTGTACACCAGCCAGCCACAATCTTTAGTCTACAACATAGGGCTGTGAAATCTGATCTGCACCTAGTATGTTGTACAACATACCTAGGTAGTCCAACCCCCACCGGGCCTGCGTAATTATTGCAGTACCCACCAGTAGCTCCTATGATCAATCCACCGAACAGGTCGTTCTCCTCAAGGGATTGACTAATGATAGTCCCCGGGATAGGGGCAAGGAGTGAATCTAACATTCTTACGTAGGGGCGCTAAGTGGGTAACGCAACAAGCAAGGGAAATATCCACATGTAGATTGAATCGGCGATTATGTAGATTAGAAATATTCAGCTAAAGAATCTCGCGCCATGTAGTCTCGATCTAAGGATAAGCAGGGGCAACCAAAACTCTCTCCCATCTGCTTTCCTGAGCCAACGTACAGAAGTCTCACCAACATACAATCACATACCTAACGTATAGCACTTTGTAAAATACATTTAGTCATGTCTTACCACTATATCGTAATATTCACTTTTACCTGCTTGTGTTGCAATATGGGCGAGGACCGCCCTGAAGGTGCTACTAAGGAGAGTAAAGCAATCAACTTCAAATGGACTCCTGAGCTTGTGAAGATTGGAACCTCTCGCGGCGCGATGCATCCATCTCTCGGTCCTATTGAAGAGCACAACGGCTTTCGTATTTTCAAGTACCGACCTGGCATGACCCTACCAGATCCTGCTGATACGCGTGAATGCTTGAGATGGGCGGGACTATCCGACAAGAAGATCATAGAGGTAGAACAGAAGTTCAACCAACTATACCCAGATTATCAAGGACCCAGTTGTGGATATGCCGAGAAGTATCACCGGACTGGCTACACTGAAATCATATTCCCTAAGGTTGAGAAAATGTTGGATATGTTCATTCAAGGAATGCATGATGACCACGATGAGGTTGAAAAAACTCATAGTGAGTGTCTTCTAGTTCGTGCGATAGGTGGTTCTCAGCTGATCAACTCAATATAGAGGCTTTTATCGAGAAGGGCATCCAGCTTGGACTCCGCCTGGAATTTGCGATATTTTGTGGACTACACAAGGATGATCCCCGGGCTATTGAAAACCCCTATCTATTCGAGAAAGACTGGTTTTGGATGGGCCCAGCAAGCATTATGACTGATACCTTAATCTCATTTTGGAGGGGAGTCAAGAAATGCATGGTGTCGAAACTGCTATATGACAAAAAGGCATTCACGTGTGATGGGACATGGGTGGTCCGTGAAGGAGAAACTATAGATCAAGCAAAAGCGAGGGCGGATGACCGAGAGCGTGAGAGGCTAAGAGAGCAAGCGGAAAACGAATACCAAGCAGAAAGGGAGCGTGAGAAAGAAGGGCTGGAGAAATTGTGCGCCGAGGAGGATGCCATATGGGCAGAACAAGACAGACAGGCGGAGATGCTGAAGCGACAAAGCATAGACAAAGCTGCTCAGCCGAAAGTAAATTGATGTTGATATTGGAACCGACAAGCTTAAGACAGAAATACCATGAATGACATCAACATCCCCACGGATCTAGTGGCTCTATATGATATGAGCGAAATAGTTTTGAAACTGTTCAACTTCCCCGATAACTTACGTGTTTAGCTTAGCTTTTGGATCGGTCGGAAGCCAGCCGATGGGCTTTAGCATTGCATCTATAAGACGCCGCCCTGGGATTCCGCCGATGGTTGGATCAGTATCCGGACGACCATGAATGAGGTAATCGTTCTCTCCTAGGCGGCTCTCCCATTGGGTGATTCGGTTGTTTCCCCCGGATCCTTTCGTGTGGGTGGCTTTGAGGGCACTATAACCTAAGGATATCATTTCTGCCTTGTCGGTATTACAGTCGGCCTTGTCCGTGACCTGCGGTCGACAGCCGGATGGTCGGGGTCAATCCTCGACTGGCTGGGATGGATGGTCGAGGCGTGAGAGCGCTGCAGTATCGTCATCGGATAAACCACAAAATTGCCCGAAGAAAATGGAAGAACGAAAATAGGGAGACGAGAGATCAGAGAAGAACTTCCGACGGGCAGAAGAGAACGAGTTGATCCCTATCCGGATGTGAGAGGAAGAGGACCACATTGTTATGCCCCACGATGGTGAGCAGTAGCATCACGAATCTACCCGAACCGGGGTTAGTTCCTATCAAGTAAAATGGCCAGACTAAAAGCTTACTGGATGCAAAATTAACGAGTCTGCGGCTCTCTCAAGATCGTATTCAGTAGAGGCCTGCAAGAAGTCGTCCGTACCTAGGTAGTCTCATATTTTTTTTTTTAAAGCAGGATATACTGGGAATTTCGGCATACGACAGCAAAGCGGAGGGCAAGAGCACACCGGGGCGGTGCGCACGAAGGAGGGAGATTAAGTCCTGCGAACCTCTCTATGGAGAGGGTCGTGAAATTCTCCTATCAATTAGTACCTTAGCCGATCGTCCCCAATAGACATCAGCATCCGAGAAGACAAGATCAAAGAGGCATTCGGAAGAATCGCTTTGTTTCACATAGACCCGACATGAAAGATCGAACCACTACGAATAGAGTTGAAAGCGAAGCGAATATAACTCGAAAGCACTGCATGTTTCATCTGATAGTTGAAAATAGTTACTTGAAAGATCTCCAAGACAAGGAAGTGAATATATCAGTGACACTTTGTATAGTCGAGGCCACCGTTTATTGAAGTCCGTTTATTCTATTTAAAGACATTGTAAGGGAGCATGTACGCGTATAATACCTGGTCCGGCTGGTCTTCTGAACGGCCAACCCCCAATAATTCTGGAAAAAGAACTCGGGCATTTGGGCCCCACTAGCACGATGGTATTATTCTGAGTCTCGGGTGCTTTCACCAAGGACTAGCATATCAGATCAAATCGTTTGCCCGTAGTATTTTTAGGTATCAAGTACCGCATTGAACAAGCGCAGCCAACAAACACCGTAGTCAACAAGCGCAATATCTTCTAACAAACACATCATCCCACAAAAATCAACTGAATTGGACAGCTAGTATCAGAGATGGAAGTTGAAGACCTCGCAACCGCGAACTTGTCGTGGGACCTCTCAAAGGGACCCGTGCCCCATCAGCTCCAAGGAAAAGCCGTTGACCACTGTCTGTTAGAGGTTTTGGGGTATAATAACGGAGCTAACCATGCGACTCTGAGGCTGGTTTTTGAACGCCCACAAATACAAGCATCTCCGTACGCACCTGCCAATACCCAGGGTGTTAGGATGGAGCTCGAAGTGCAAGATGATACTGGACCAGGTCCAGTGGAAGGTCAGCTGGTCGTTACGACTTTCACTTTCACGGGAGCACACAGAAAAGCCCGTGTTTCTCACGGGTTACTCGTCAAGAGCGGAAGGACCGTTGGCGACTTTATTAATGTCGCCAAGAAGGTTAATTTGACTCCCTGTGACTTTAACTCAATGGGTTCAGAAGCTGCTGGATGTAGAGACTTCATGTAAGTCTCTGTTGAATTCTTTTACTCTGGGCACATGCTAACGATTTCGGTAGATCGCAGTTCATCTACCACCTAGATCGCCATGATGTCCTCCTCCTTCCAAACGACAAGGCCGCAAGTGTGTATGACATTTTCAATTGGCGGTACAGTGCCGGTGGTGCAGCGAGAATTCCCAAAGCCATACATTACGCCGCCTTCAACCACAACTACCAACATATCGACATCGCTGGATGTGTTTACGACACGTCCACTTGAGCTGCAGATGTTGGGGTTCTGGGAGTCAACTCGCCAGAGGGGCTGGAGAGGCTGGCACAGCACAAGAAACCAGCTTATTTTGGTGCATGGTAGAACAATAGGAAAGAAAGGAGAATTGTTTTGGTTCATACCGTGCAGCAGGACGGTTGTTTATGGCTACAGAAGTAGAAAATGAAGCTAGCTAAAGAACGTAATCTATGGGTCATTGGCGAAGTGCACCTAACATATGAATACAGGTGAGAAATGGTGTCGATTTCGCTATCTACGTGTCTGCGAGAAGGCTCAGTGACGGGATGACAGAGTATCCGAAGGCGATATCGTTTCCCCATTCTAATAGCCTAGACATACATGCCGCATACCTAAATTGAGGCTTGGATCGAACGGGTTCCCTGGAGTGTGGAGCAAATAGTTCAGCTGGAGGGAGGAAATGAGCATAAGGAAGCCAGGTATCGCGTTGAACAGGCTGATGACGGTGACGGTGACGGTGACGCTGAGGTTGAAGGTGCATAGGAACCAATAAATTTAAAATTTAAGAATAAAAGATAGTGGCTATGAAGGCCTTACTAAACTAGACCTAGTAGACACATGAATTATAGGCATTGGGATCTGAAGTGTTTGTATCAATTCATCAGTCGCCAAATGTACTTGTTCGAGGTTACGTGACCTCATATGCTCCTACACACATTAGTTGGTCTCATCCGCAGATAGTTTCTTTCTTCCTCACGCATCTATCACATTTCCCAGAGGACTCCACATTTCCACTGTAGTCTCCCTCTATCAGGTTATGAGCTCCTGTCTCCGAAGCCTCTGTCTCACAGCAACCTTGGAAGCTTGAATCCCCTTCTCGGCGTTAGCGTCACGCCAAGCCTGTCGAGATCCGCGGATCTCGTCATCTCAACCCCACCGAACCTTTCTGGGTTAACCAATCAGAGCTCACTATTCATTTCCTACATCTAGATCGCATCGAAAGCGTCTATTTGCATCGTCTTTGCATCTTTTTTTTTTTTTGACCGTTCAAAAGGCCGTTCGACGAGACCGTCCTTTTCCGGACCGTTCTCACGCCGGCCGCTATCAGACCGTTCGTCTACGAGCCAGATCTTCCCCTTTGACCGTCAACATCCTCTCTATATTGTTTCTCGACCGTCCAAAAAGCCGTTCGACAAGACCGTCCAGTTTTCGGACCGTTCTCGATCTACACTGTCTCTATATCATTTTTCGACCGTCCAAAAGGCCGTGCGACAAGGCCGTCCGTTCTTTAGGCCGTTCTCGCCGACCGCTATCAGGCCGTTCGTCCTCGGTCTAGATCTCACCCCTTCGACCATTCGATTTTCTTTTTGACCGTCACTTTCGCCTTTTTCGCAGATCAGCCTCTATCAACTCTGACTGCTATACAAAAATACACTGGCGTGTTGCTGGATGTCTTTTTGGATGTCTTTTTGGATGTCTTTCTGGATATTTTTGGGTTAGGGGGGTTAAAATCTGCATTTCAAAGCTACCATACTATCTGCTGGTTTTCCCATTTAAGGAGGATTTGTTCAAACTATAGAGGATCACTATATGTTTTGTCGTGAGGGTTGTCCGAGGTCACGTGGCCTCGTTTGCTCCTACACAGTTTCATTATTCCTCACGTATCTATCACATTTTCCAGAGGAGCCCTACATTTCCACTGTAGTCTCCCTCTATCACTACTACTATACTGTAGACTTCTATAGTCTTCTTTTCTTCCTCCTTCACAGTTCTATGAAGTACACACTGTCCACAATACAACTATATTGTGCCTTCGTGGTCTCGTCTACTTTGTAGATTCTAATACGAAGTTCTCAAGCTGACCTCCAAATGATATATGCGCTATATCATAGATGAAGTTCTCTAAGTAGGATCTTAGAACATTTCATACATGTTTGACCTCGGTTGTATGTATGGTTTCATCACCAATTAGGGCCAGACCATATTCTTACGACAAATCCAAGTCGGATCAAATTGGAGAATTGAGCATTCCCCCGTGATCACATCCTCCGTCCGATATGCGCCTCCAGGCCCTGCAAATCAGTCTATTGGACCTGTGTTGACCTTTAATCAATGTCTTCTGTATCTTGCTACCATTGCTGAGTCCCAAGGGCCGATTGCCAATCCCACTCTTCGCAATCAATGGATCAGACGATGTTAATCACAGTATGCTGTCCAAACAATTTCCTGTTTGCAATTACAGTCATTCAAGCAAGAACCTGAGACAATATGAGCATGCAATTGGCCTACCCCTATGATCATACGGTAACTGGAGCTAAATTTGGCAATGAAGACACTTGAATAAATCGCATGTAACATTCGACATAGGACGCCTTTATTGCACCTGTAGCAATCCCTTGGTCCATATTCTTTCTACTAAGCCAGCCACAGTATGACGGAGCATACTTCACGCTGTATTCCGCTGTGGTTGTTTCCATATTCACCACGTCCAGCCGTTGACATCTTGGATCCAATCCGCCGTTTCGGGTGGTGTTCCTTCCCAGTAGAATGGGCTATCGGAGGGTTGGATGAGTCCATATAGGAAGTAGTTAATATCATCCCACTGTTGAGGTTCGTCAAATTCAGATGCGAGCTTGAATCCGCAGATATGCCTAGTGAAAGATGTTATTATCATAGTCCATATAAATGATCTTGTATAGACACACATTTGGCCACTAGACTTGTCATAAATAATCTTCGATTCACCAGCCATACATGGCATGTACCCGCACAGTAGAAACCTTCTGCTCTCTGTTAGCCTAATGTTTCGCCATGGTTAGTAGATACTCATACGTATAGACTTCACGAAACTTATCGCGGATGGCCTTGCGATCGGCAAAGGGGAGCCTCCAGAATTCGGTCAAATTAAGAGACTCGCCAGCGACTTTTTCCCATAGAATATATGTGATATATCCTCCAGGAACACCCTCATCGTGGTCTTGCCGACGCTGTTGATAGCCTAGTAGCCGAGGAACAACGTCACAGTCTAGCCTCATAAATGTCCGGAAAGCTCTCAGTTCTGGGTGGTCAGGAGGGGCGTCGACAGCCTGTCTAGCCCGTATAGCGGCCTTCTTCGCTTCTGTCCCGGCTATAGGAACCTGCTGGTAAATACGTAAAAATGCGCGCCTGTTGTCGTCTTCCTCAGTAGCAGGTCGGCATAGGAATTTCCCGGAGGTGTCTGAAGGCCCGAGGTCCGCGGCAATGTCTTCCTTTGTCAGGCAATTGGAGTCTTCGCCGAGTTTCTCAAGTATCATCCATTTCTGGGCAGGGAAGTTAAAAGGTGGCTCCGCAACAGAATCAAATGTGACCTGCGTTCCTTCAAGATCGTCGAGATATTCCCTTGAGGAATCCATGGCAGGCAGCTTGGAGATGGGGACAAAGCGTAAAATAGTGTGAGGGTAGATGTTGGCGATACGATAACAAGAAGCAGAGTGGAGAGACTGTATCGAAGACTAACAGAAGACTGAGAGAGAGAGAGGAAGGAGGTTAGTTAGTTAAGTAGTTAAACAAGTAGGCATTACTAGCCTGACAGATCAGGCAGCCTCCCAGATTACGTGACCAGGCTCCAACACCTGTACATTTAGATCGGCATGTGATGACACTACTACGTAGGGTCAGGGAAGCAGAAGGGAGAGAGTTATATTGGAGAAGGAAGACGCGCTCCTACAACTATATATCTAGACTATGAAGGGTCGAAGCCTGGCCCACATGTGGGGCGTCCACAACAGCATGACATTGACGATGTTCCCTCGGCCACGCGCTCTACTAATGTGGATAATGTTATAACGACCCAAGCACTCCGATTACTATAAGATTGATAACTCCAAAGCCTCTATACGTATTGCCGTCGAGCTCCTTATTCTTAATCGGCTTAACCACCTTTCTAATAGAGGGGCACTCGAACGTCTATAGCTCTATCCGGACGTGGTCGTCGAATACGAGTCGAGTGGAGACGATGAAGAGGTCGGAGATAACGAAGAGGCCGGAGAGAATAGTGCTGGTACTGATTGACATTAATCGGTACCATGCAAGTAACGTTGCTGAAAAGAAAAAAAAAAAAAAAAAAGGGAAGTCTTCCAACCTTGGAAGGTTTCAAAGATGCCATTATTCATCACCACACGGCCGGCTGTTTTTGAACCTCATCTGGTACACTGAATACCGTCTATTGGTCAAGTGCCGTTGAAGTTCTCTAGACTTGCTACGTAGTTTAGCCTTCCTTTCAAGATATCAATTTCCAAGTAACTTAACCCAAATGTCTCAGGGAGTCGCAGGTAGCACCATATGAAACACACGGCGCTAAAGCACAAAAGCAAGAAGCACGTGTAAGCACTGAAGGCAAAGGCAAAGGTAAGGGGCGGAGACTGGATCACCTTCCCCGAGGAGGTTGAGTTTCCCAGGCAGGAACTCGATGTCTGCAAAAATAGGAGGGATGTGTGACGCAAGTCGATACGTTAGGCGAGCTTGGTTGGAGCTGGTGACAGTTTGCCTTTGTTGATGGTAGAACACCAACAACAAGGGCTGGCCGCGCGGAACGGGAATCCTTGCCAACATTGAATGGAGAAACCAGTTGCCATTTGGTTCCAAGGGCCTCGTCTAGAAGCCGGACGATGTCATCCTTCAGATGGTGGAACGCAACGGCAAGCTCGGCTGTTGACTGGATCGGGAATAAAGTAGGGACATAGAAGTGGTCGCCGTTGATCACCTCCACCTGGATCTGTGAAAGGGTATGGTGGTTGAGAAGGGTAGTGAGATCGTCTTTGATGGACCCTAGAGGCATTGAAGCCGAATGATCACCCGCAATAACAACGCGAAGCAGAGGAAAGCTAGCACCGGGGATGGTTGCCTTCACCACATGAAAAAGTGATGTCAAACTGGGATATGGCCTCCATTAGGCTATATACATTAACCTTGGTTTTTGTGTTGGTCGAGTGAAATAATGCCGTATTTTATTCCAAATTCCAACAAGTGATTCCGCTGGGAGACCATACTGGTCGAGGGTGCTGTAGATCTCACGGTGCAGATGCTGTGTAGGATCTTCCTCAGCGGTCACGGTGGTGACTTTGAGGGCCGTCGGATCGGGTTGGGAAGCTGATGCTTCGATGGGTCAGTGCGATGCAGGTATTGTTCGATGTTTATCTGGCAAAGTCAGAAGGGGAGAAAGAGAAGAAGGAAGAGATGGATTCTCTGACAGATGGAAGCTAGCTAATATAGCTAGCAAACAGTGAGGCCTGACACCTAGGGAACCACCTGGGCAGGCATCAGCCTGGATGACATAACAGATGTCCATATTGCCTTCATTATCCTCCGAATCCCGAAGGAGGCGGCGTCGCTTATGCGGACTTGGGGGCCCGCGAGAGAGATGAGGACTTGGGAACGCCTCTGCCATTTTTCTTGCGAACTGGGCACCGAAAGATGGAGGTTGAGGTAACGGTGTTGAGGCTGCGGAGGAGGTGAAAGATGGACAAGAAGTGAGTGTGATGAATCTATGGAAAGGAGGCTGTATAAATAGCCTCCGAGAATGACAAACATGGCAAACCAGTCCTGGAGGCAAATGCTCAGTCTGCACAGAGACAAACGCATGCCCTGCATGCATTGCATGTCAACAAACGGGAACAATCCAGAATCTCTGAAGAAAAGTGCTAGAGACAGATTTGGTAGTAATTACGATGGAGAAAAAGACCACCAGGTTCCAACCTTACGGTTGTCTGGGTCACCTCCGTCGACAACTACGGATCTGAGGGAAGCGCGGTGAGGCTCTGACACCCCGCAGTGGATCTCGCAACTCTTCGCCTCGGCAGTTTGCTCCTGGCTTTGTTGCGGGGTGTTTCGGCAGTAATGTAGGGCACCTGCCACTCTGATCATACATCTAAGACGCCTTTCCAATAGGGTCGTTACAGAGAAGATCGAAACGGAAGTGAGCTACTATAGTCGAGTCTACGTCACTGTATTAGACAAAAGCCAATGGCTTATAATGACATTTTTTTTTCACGATTGTGGTGGACATCGGTCTGATACAGACTTGATTGCATATCCCAAAATCCAACAGAAGTGTCCTAATATGTGATCGGAGACCGAAATCTTGCTCTTGGAGTACTATGTAGATCATCCGCTGTGGGGCGCAAACGTTTGATATTTGGGCTTTTGGCCCCGAATACTTTTCTTGCCGTAGATTTTTCTCAATTCTCAACTTCCATTTAACTTTCAAAAGACTCAATCGTTTGTACCTTTTTGTATCTCAACACCACCAAATCGGAGATATTGGTGCTCTCATACTACACAATGACGTGTGTGATAAGTCCGTTGACAGCATTGAATCTCCGTTGGCTCACCTCGCATACATACATGTACCCCATATTGTATTTAAGTAGCATCAGTCGTGACCTAGATTACAGGACTTCATTACAGGACTTCCAGTAGTCAGTTTACATAGCTTCCTCTCTCTTCTCTTTTCTCCAGAGTTCAATACACAGTTCCCTTGCGTTACTATTATTCCTGCGTTGCCTTCTGCTTCACTGACATAAACCCCAAAGAGGAGGATACCAGTTTCCGATCGCATTGAAGGGAAAGGATTCGTACGACCCTGACCGAAACCCCATTGCACGCATTTGATGTACTAGATCAATTTCTACTATTTGTGCAAGGTCGGTCATATAGTCCAAATTGTATTGCTCGCAGGCATACTTAGAATAATTTTGATGTGACCAAAATGCAGTGGCGCCGTCCGCCGCCATGGTAGATGTCTAGTTTTTGCTCTTAACTTGTGTGTCTCTGGGAATAGATATAGACATGTCTTCTAGTATTTATATGGACTTCGGTTGTCGAGCAAAAATGTCGATAATTATTGGTCTTGAATGAAACTCGTGAGTGCCACTCCATCTGCGAAGACGAGGAAAATGACAAATACAAGCAAGAGGGGAAAGAAAAAACAAAAAAGATGAGGGCCCGAAGCGCGATTCGAACACGCGGCCTCTCCGAATCTGAGATGTGAACCCAAACGGAGAATCATACCTAAGATGAGTTAGCAGGGAAAATGGTGTTACAGGGTATTTAATTGGAACGTACCACTAGACCATCCGGGCAGAAGATTAATTGTGGGGCAGTCTAATGGTTGAAGGAGTACTTGAATATAATGAGCATTTAGTCCTTCGCATTCCTACAGCCTATCAAGCAGAATAACATTGTACTGTTGTAGGTATCGAACTTTTGTAGTGTCTCGGCGGAACTGAGACGTGGTGGAACGGTAGAAAGTTCGCCGCCTTACCGATAGAACAGTCTCTTCGCCCCGCCAAGACTTGCTCTCTTTTCCTTTCCTCTCCTGTACTTAGTATTCTAGTTGAAATGCACTCTTCTGCTTGAAGATCTGCCTGGTCGTAGAGCTGTGCGACTAAATAAGAAACTATCGGTAAGTAATCCTATAGTTAATAAATAGAGACTATCCATGTGTGAAATACGGAAAAAATTTCGCGCCCCACTATATATTTCTTGGTACAGGTGCGATTTAGACAGTTACTCGGACGAATGAATACAATCGACGAAATTCTCTATTGGACAGATTGATAACTCCATCACAACCCAATTTTGGTAGAATGACTACCTCGATGTAAATAGATTGATCCATCATCGACCAGGTATAAGAGTAATAACCTCTAGATTGGCCCACGTTATTTGGAGCCTTGGAATCATAACGTGTTTTTACCCAGTTAGAAATGAAAAGGCTCACCCTATCTACCCTAAGCTACCAGAAACGTTTGTATATAGAGGAGATCAATAAAGGAGCGGACTTGGCCTAGTGTACGATAGTAGCGGCAGAACGAAGGGGATATCCAACCTGCAAGTAACATTTCAACGTACAAACTTTGTACGGCTTATATATCCATGAAGGCCTGATTATCTCATCTATTGCCCGGATGGTCTAGTGGTACGTTCCAATTAAGTACCCTGTAACCATCTTCCCTGCTAACTCATCTTAGGTATGATTCTCCGTTTGGGTTCACATCTCAAATTCGGAGAGGCCGCGTGTTCGAATCGCGCTTCGGGCCCTTATCTTTTTTGTTTTTCCCTCATATTACATTTGTTATTTTTAGTTTAATTTGTTTTGCTACTGTAAGCAATTAATTGGGGAAGTGCTTGTTGTCGGCGTAAATTCTGCTCCAGGTGGAAAGGAGGACTCCTACTGCAGGTCTTCCACATAAACCCGCTTTGCTAGGTGGAATTTTGAGGGTAGGTCTTCCAAGGTTATATGTATTGATATTGCATAATTCCCACAAACAGAAACAAGGTGCTAACACTACAAAGGAACTAGCCCCAGGCTGCAGATAAGGAGCGAAGCAGCAATGCATCAAGTGTCCAGAAAAGGAGCCACAAGGGCCCGGTATCTCTCAAATCTCTTAATCTAACTTAGACACCAACCACCTAGTAGCAGCGCCAGCGTCCGCAACGTAGGTGAAGTGGGCAGCGGTGATGACAAGAGTACCTTGGCAGACCATATCTCCAACGGCACAGTAGATCTTGGTCTTATCCTTGTCAAAGCCCTGAATCTGGCCCCTCTCCTGGGCGTTACGGGTGTAACCGAACAGAGCAACACCCTTGATCTTGGCCTGAACATCCGAGGAGAGCTTCTTGATTGAGCCGTCCATGACAGCGGTACCCTGACTGTATTTTGCATATCAGTATGGTTCGTACTTTATTCTTTTTGTATGTAAGAACAAACCTATAGCCACCAGCAAGAATCTGGGTGTCGGGACACTTCTTCGCAGCCTGCTCGAATAGGCCTTGGGCCTCAGCAATGGCGGCTGGCGAGGTGTTGCCGGGGAGTGCATTCGACGGCAGATCCGCAGTGTACTTGGGTCCAACACCCTGGCAAGCAACCTTGCCGGGCTTCGACATCTTCAGATCGTTGCAGATAGCGGGCCCGACGGACATACCCTGTCATTTGGATGTGTTAGTATCTACATAAATTTGAAGGAGATGGTAGAAACATACCAGAAGGCCAGGCTCGGTACTGGCACGGGCAAAGATGAACGTGATATCCTTACAGTCACCATTGCGCAATTCATTTCCCTCGGAAACTAAGTAGAATTGATATGTAAGTTAATCTAAAATATCCGCAGAGAGCCTGAACTTACGAGCGCGAGCATCGATATCCATAGGGCTTGCAAAGGCGGCAGTTGCCAGAGCCAAGGCGAGAAGAGAGAACTTCATGATGGGCGCAAGGGAATAACAAGCAAAAGAGCGGTTTCTAGTCTCCTTTCTAGTGAAAGTAATTCAGACAGGTACCAGCGCTAGCCTTATATCCGTTCGCCGGGTATACTTCGGGGTCAAAAAAGTAGCCAGATGAAGGAAACTTCGGTACGACCATGTTCATTGGATATGATTAACCTGTCTGCTTTCTTAATAATTGGAAACTTGTTTCCTCTAACAAGAAGCTGTTTCATGTTCTTCTTTCTCCGGATCTCGATACCTGATCCAGTGGTAACGCACAGTAGTGGGCCAGGATCTGAAAAAGAGGGTTCTCGATAGGTGCCGAGGTAATTGAAGTCGAATACCACAAACACGATCTCTAACATAGCGTGATTGGACGTGTCATTCGCTAAGGGTTTACTTTCGTCAAAATGTTTCAAGCGCTGTCTCGGATTTTGGAATTAGATCCGACGCTTTGCCGGAACGGGGAGTCCCGAGGTCTCAAATTTGAGGCCGTAGCCCCATACCGGTCCACGTGGTTTATGGTACCTGCCTAGGCCAGGGGCCTCAAGAAAATGAAATCAAAAAGTATGGTAAAAAAGATTAGTCCCTCACTCCGTACCGTCCGCGGTATTGTGAGTCGGCTCTTGCCTCCCATACCGGGGGCGATTTTTCATCGGGCTAAATCAGATCCATTTGTAATATTTCATATGAGTTCCAAAGCTGATTTGCTTTCTCATGAAGCATGTCTCTTGAATGACTTGAATTCTGAAACGGGTTGTTTCACGATACTGCACAATACCCCTTCAACATCCATGCCGGAGCCATCCTGAATCTAAATGCTCACCAGGCTACCTACGGCTAACGCCATTAGCTAAAAGATATAATGTACAAAATCGTAGAACTGGAATATATGCGTAACATTCCCGCGATTTAATCGACAGTGAATCTGGAGTCTTCGATCGCGTAGTGACCTCCGGCAATACGCCTGCTAGACGTGGCATATAGGAAACGAAAAAGTGAGGGAGAAATGCCGTTATAGATCGCCGATTTTTTGGGAGCAACCCTAGAAACACGATCGCTTGGGATTTTCGCAAGAACATGTTCGTCCGCGAGATATTAACACCGGCGCTAACTATTAGACTCCCCGGCCTATGCCTCTAGTGATAGAGAAACCAGAAGTCCCACCCCCTCCCCAACAATTGACGATTGGAACGTAGGCGTACAAACAAAAAAAAAAAAAAAAAAAAAAAAAACAAAAAAAAAAAAACATACAACAGTGAGGATTCGCTGGTGGTCACCCACCCAACTACTAACTCACCGGCGTGTGGCTTAAGTACGGCTGAGCGGACGGGAAGCCCTGTTTTCCACACCCTATGGTCGTATGTATTAGTTTATGCGTAGGAGAGAGTTATAGAATGAGATTATGGAGTGGCATAAAACGGTAAGTGCGCTATAGATAGAGTGAGAAGTTAAGGGTACGTGAGAAACGCCCTCGGCGCTCATCGCACTGATCCTCTCAGCTGAACACGAGTAATAGTATCGTTGGCTTCGACATTCATGAAATATCTTCCTCCTTACACCTGGTTGAACTAGCAAACTCAGCGTAAGGTAAGCCAAACGAGCCGGCCAGGCTGACTTCAAGCCTTGGACTGACAAGCATATGCTGGCACGCATCGTTGTCGCGGAAGCCAAAAGCCTTGGCGTAGGTGGATAACCAGCTGTGGCCTGTGCGTAACTGTGTTAACAGGTCCGCCCGGTTCCTGGGCAGGCTCCCGTATAGCTTTCTGATGTACGATGCGGGCAGAGTGCCGTCGATTTTTCGTAGGTGGCAGCATTTGGCGGATGTCGTCCAATCTTGCTCCCGCTGAGCGTCGACGTTGCTGCGGATGTGTGCCTTCTCTCGAGAGAGTAGCGGACGGATGCGGATGGGATGGGCCAAGAGACATAACTACATAGCCAAGACTGCCCGTGGCCAAGCCTTAACGAGACCTTGAAACCAATGTAAAGCAGCTTCACTGTTGAGATCTCCCTGATGTCACATGACGTCCCATATGTAGTATGCTTTACTTCCTTCTCCATCTCTGTCTTTTACATAGCTCTTCACACATACACAATATCATCATATTGTTTAGCCTTTCATGATCTCTGCCAGCCAGTAGATTCTATCATTCACAAGGCCCGCTTGTTCAGGCCACTGCCCTGGTTTTTAGCACGCGCAGCTTTCGATGGACGAAGCACGAGTAGCGACCGCGAGTTCTTGCTTGGTGAAGCTAAAAGGGATAGACGTTCTGCAAGCATTGGTTGAGAGAGAGTTGTCACCTATCGTGTGTTGACTTGTAAGAATGAATATTGATAGGAACTTGTTGACATGCACTGCACGCAGGGTATCTGTTTGGCATGCAGTCCATGCAGGGTATGCGTTTGTCTGTCTGTGTGCAGACTGAGCTTTTTGGCTCTTTGCATCTTAGTCATACAGCTGGTTTATATACCAGCTTTTTCCCATAGATTCATCTATCACCTCTCTTCATCTCTATCTTTCCTCTCCTCCGTAGCCTCAACAGGTTATGAGGCCCTTTTTCCTCTTTTCCCTTTACTAGCTAGTTTCATCAAGAACTAAGCTTTCCTTTCGAGTATAAACTGTCTTTCTTGAAGAAGTTATAACTCACTTTTGGAGTATAAGCTATCTCTCACTTTGTTGGAGAAGCTATATCTCACCTTTTCTTTATCGCCGCCGAGCGAAGAAGCGTTCGGATATCGCCGTTATACGTATCCGAATCACTATATCGCCGCTATGCGAAAACCTGAGACACCGCTATATATACCCG
Organism: Penicillium rubens; assembly: GCF_028828025.1. Classification (NCBI taxonomy): domain Eukaryota; kingdom Fungi; phylum Ascomycota; class Eurotiomycetes; order Eurotiales; family Aspergillaceae; genus Penicillium; species Penicillium rubens. Next base: position 591,970 of record NW_026890601.1, on the reverse strand, counting down.
GATTACAATTTCACCGCTATATAAACCTATCACCTCTGTATAAACCCGCCTTTAACAATCACTATATGAATTTGTCTATAAGCACTAAGCGGAGTCTCTTTTCCTAGAGAAATATCTCTATCGTGGTATATAGTGTCTTTAAACTATATTTATATCATTTTTTTATATATTTATATACCTAGTTTATATTAGTTATAGCTAACCCTTCTCCCTTCTCTACTACTACTAATATAGCGTATCTCGCTAATAATAGTAATAACTAGAAAGCAATCCGCACTACTATTGTTATAAACTAAATAGTGAACCTACCTAAACTAGGTAGTTTTAACCTATATAAGCTCACTCCCCCTTTAAAAGAGCGTGCGGATCTAGATAACTAGATAGATTAGGTTAAAAAAGTCCTTCGAGGATACAATTTATATCACTTAATTAATAAGGACATTCCTTAGCTAAGAATTCGTGATCTAAATAGTTAAAAATAGAATACGCTCTTACTATAAGTCGGATCTTAGCTATTAAGTAGTATCTACTATACTATTATATAGGAAATTAATACGCGGGGTAGCGATCTCTACTATATAGATAAAATTTTTATAGAAATTAAAATCTATATAAAAGGAGAGGGATATAGAGCGCTAAAAGCTACTATAAACACCTTCTATAACCTTAGATAGGATCAATTTTTAATAAATGCGGAGTATATTAATACTCTAAAGTATATATATAAAGAGACTTATATCTATATACTAAAATTGCTCCGTACTATACACTTTAGATAATACTAGGCTAGCTAGTAGAAGTGTAGGAATTAAATAGCTTTATTATCGTAAAGGATAACGAGCTAAATATAATCGATAAACTAGTCTAAACTATCACTATTACTAATTTTTATCGGTATAGTATTACTATACTAGACTATATTAAGTCTAGTAAAGCGGACTCTATAGCTCTTTCTACTATTAAGAGCTAATCTAGAAAATCTAGGTCTTCTAGTGCGTCTAATTCGAATAATATAAGCACTTCTAAAAGGCGTACTAATAAACCGCTAAAGGGTGTATCTATAGAAGTATATATTAAGAAATGGTTATCTTATAAACTAGAGAAGAGTGATACTAGGTGCTATTTATACTATAGGAAACTAGGATATAGTGTGAAAAACTGCTTTTATCTATATCTAGAGAAAAGGTATAAGAATTAGAAGCCTTTATTAAATATATAGGTTTTTAACACCTCTAAGAATAAGGAGACCGAGTTTAAAGAAGACAAAATTCAACCTATATATAGTCCGCTTATAGATTGAGCGAAATAGGCTAATTTATCTACTCTAGAGGTAGTATCTAGTTTTATTATAATATCTATTAATATCGATTTTTGTAAAGAAGGTTTCAATCCTTCTTATATTATAATAGAGAGCTACTATAGAGATAGTAGTTCCGATAAAAATATAATTAAAAAGAGCCGGTACGGCGAGAAAGTTATAGTAGAGAGCTAGTATAGTAAAAACGTGATAGTAGAGACTACTATCCGGGAGGATAAAGTAGGTATACTTTCCTACCTACTTCCTAGAGAAACGGCCGACGATAAATCGGATAGGAATACTCTTTTTGTAATATAGCTCTTAGTAATAGCACCTAGTTATCTATAGATTTTAGATATAGGTGTATCGGAGTATATTTATAGTAATAAAATAGCTTTTTCCACTATATAAGCTTATATAACTAGCTAGGAATACGAATAGTAGACTTCCGGTAATAAGAAAGTTAAAGCTAATAGATATAGGACTATTAACTTAACACTTTATCTCGGAGATAAAAAGCTTTACGATAAAGTAATGCCTCCTACTTACTATTAACTTCGACTATACTATATTTATAAAAAGGGTGGTTAATACAACCTCTTTTCCCTAGGGATAGTAGTAAAGTAAGGAATCTAGTGGAATAGTAAGACCGGAGCTTTATATAAAGACGATATTCTTATTAGTTATACTAAAATTCACTAGCGTATCCTATTTTTATAGCTTACTTTACCTACTCTCGGTGTAGTAGTCATTTTATCTAAACTAGCTTACCGGAGACTAGGTTATACTAGTAGTTATACTATAAAAATCAACTATATAGACCTAGGTTATAATATATAAGAAGATAGGGCTAGTTTCAATTATAAAGCTTATAAACTCGGTAAATCAAAGCGGATTATATCTCGCTCCTAGTAAGCGAGAGTAACTAGAGTAGGCTATATATTTTATATTAATCTATAGCCTATATCACTACCTAGATTTAATCTAGATACGAAGACTAATACTAGTAAATTTAATAGAAAATATATTATAATTATTATAGACGATATAACTAGATATCGTCTAACACTATATCTTACTACTAAAGCGGATACTTCCCTAATTCTCTAGAAATTTGCTTAGGAGATACACTAAAAGATAGGTTACTAGCTATAGGAATAGCGTATTAATAGAGGCACGGAATTCTCTACTTTTACTAAATAGGCGAAATTAGCTCCTATAAATATAATAGTCACCTTATTAGCTCCCTATATATATAAGCAAAATAGGGTTTCCGAGTTCTTAGGGTTTTATCTTTTATAAATTATACGCACTATAAGAATCGATACTAGCGTACTATAAGAACTCTAGCTAGAAGCTATTAATATAGCTATATATATTATCAATCGACTACGAAAGCCAATTTTAAAGAGAGAGTAAGGTGCTTATAGAGAATAACAAGCTCCTATTATAGTATAGAGATAGTCTTTAAATTTAAGAAGTCCTAATAATATCTCTCTCTCCTTCCTCTAGGTATAGTATATAAAGATATATATTTATATCCCGAAAGAAAAGCGCGTTTAAAGCTAAAAAATAGATACTAGAGTATAGATTAGCTACCTTATAGGTTACGAGAGTGATAATAGTTATATCTATAGGATTTATAATCCTAAAACTAAGAAGGTTTCTAGATATAGAGATATTATATTTTAGGAGCAAAAATAAGGTATTCCTCACTATAATAAGAGGGATATTATCACTAGGGGACAAACTATCGATAGTCCACTAATTAAGAGAAGTGTTAGTTCACTAGTTATTATTATAAGTAAGGTTTAACACCTAGTTTAACAACTCCCACTATTAGATATAAGAGTGTAAGAACTAGATAATAAAGATAAATATACCCTATTTGTAACCCCTACCCCTATTAAGAAAGGTAAGAAACCTATATTTAGGAGAATAGCTTCTAGCCTATAGACACCTTTACTAAGTGCGAAAACGGTGTCTATTTCTTCCCCCTAACAAGAAGGACTAACCTCTTCTCCGGATCTAGCTCCTATATAGAGATTAACACGCTAAATAGTAGGGATCCCACTAAGAAGGTTTAATAATAAAGACTAGGATTAATATAGTAGAGCTTTATCCGCTATTAGTATTGCTTTTACTACTATCCTAGAAGGTCTAAAAATATAGTAAGTGAAAATACCCCGGAACTATAAAGAAGCGTTAAACTCTCCGGAGAAAGAACTTTAGTAGTAGGCTATAGACAACTAAATCACTAAATTAGAAGTAGTATAGGCTTACTAACTAGTTAACACTCCGCCGAGAGGAAGCACTATCTTACTAGGAAAGTAGGTTTATAACCTTAAATATAATAAAGAGGATTTTATCACGGAAATAAGAGTAAGATAGGTGATCTATAGTAACCGCTAGCGACTAGGATTCGATTTTAATAAAACCTATACACCGGTAGCGAGACCCGAAAGCACTAGACTTTTTCTATCTATAGTTACTATCCGAAATATATAATAGGAGTAAATTGACTATACCACTATATATCTTAATACACTTATTAATAAGAGGTATATTTTTATAAGACCACTAACCGGATACTACTAAAGTGATCCTTCTTCGACGTCTAAATCCCCTTTCCAGCTAGACTAATTAGGAGCTAGTAAAGTCTGTATACTAAAGCAAGTATTATACGGACTTCGGCAATTAGTAAATTTATAGTACGAAACGCTAAAAGAGGAGCTAAAAAGACTAGGTTTCGAAGAGCTTCCGGATAAAAGATACATTTTTATATATAAAGAGAGAGATCTCTAGCTTTTACTCTATATTAACGATATATTAAGCGCTACTTTAGATAAGTAGTAAATATAATAGTTTAAAGATAATATCACCTTTAAAATTAAGGTAATTAGTGAACTAGTAAGATTTCTAGGAAGTAGTTTAATAAGAGCTTTATTAACTATTTTTATCGACTAAGCTATATACCTCGAAGATCTGCTATAGATAGCGAGTCTAGGTAAGGTTTTATCGATATACCTACCTATAAAGTTATTATATTAACCTCTATTCTCTATAAAAGAGACTAATATAGTCCCTTCCGCGGACGTAGTCTCTTCTTTAGAGATAGTCTCTTCCTCCGAAAAATCGGCTTTCGGAGAGGATATTAGTAAGGTTACCTAGTTAGGTATACGTATAAGGCCCGATATCGCTTTTACTATAAATAGACTATAGAGAAGAACTATAAATCCTAGGAAGTAAGTCCTTAATATACTTTTTTAGCTACTACGCTATTTAAAAGGCGCACTAAACTACGGGATATAGCTCGTAAAATCTAATTTAACCCTAATTAGTTATATCGACTCTTCGTTTAACGACTATAAAGATAGGAAATCGACTAAAGTATATATCTTTTACTATACTAGAGCCCTAATTTCTTAGAGCTTACGGAAATAAGATATTATAGCAATAGGGAGCACTATCGCCGAGTATATTACTCTTAATAGAGTAGTATAGGAAGCCTTTTATTTAAAAAAGATCCTTCTCTAGCTCTACTTATTAGATAATATAAAGCCAATTCGCATTTATACGGATAGCGATAATACCGTTACCATTCTTAAGAAGGATTTATATAACAAAGGGACGAAATAGCTGGATATCAAATACTAGTTTATAAAGCATGCTTTAAAGACAAAGCAGATCGAAATCCACCTTATTAATAGTAAGGATAACCCGGTAGATACATTGACAAAGGCACTACTAAAGGTCGACTTTGAAAGACTTCGTAAGTTGCTTATTAGCAAGCAAGAAAAGCATGCAGATTAAAGCTCTAGATACTGCCTTTTTCCTTTGTTTTTCCTTACGAAAAGTGATCTATTTTCATTGATTTTTACTATACAAACCAGATTGATAAATGAGGTTTGTCATACTAATGTTTTTATGCTTTGGAAGATGATCCTAACACTCATTTATCTGATGTTTTTATGGGCCCTCTATATATGAGCTTTTCTTCATGATGCTCAGTCTGGGAGGGTGTGTTGACATGCACTGCACGCAGGGTATCTGTTTGGCATGCAGTCCATATAGGGTATGCGTTTGTCTGTCTGTGTGCAGACTGAGCTTTTTGGCTCTTTGCATCTTAGTCATACAGCTGGTTTATATACCAGCTTTTTCCCATAGATTCATCTATCACCTCTCTTCATCTCCATCTTTCCTCTCCTCCGTAGCCTCAACAGAACTCATACAGATGGTTCATCTTCGGACTAGACTTGCAAGCCATCAGGTCAGGCATACGATTTTGATCACTTTCGATTGACATGTGCGCATGTGTTTGATGGGTTATTGGGCGACACGCGCTCTTTGAGTCTATCATGAAGGCCTGTTCCCATGCCGCGTAGCTAAATATACAGCAGCGCCTAAGCATTTATACATTTTGCATTTTCCCTACGAGAAGTGCTTCTCCATACTGCTTGAATCAGCATCCGGCTTGTTGCCGGCGCTGATCAATGACAATTGCACCGTTTGGTGGGAGGAATGAACGTCACTCGCTGGCCGCAGTATTTCTTGAGTTTGGCACGCGCAGACGTGTAAGCGGGCGTGATATTCTCAAAGTCGTACTTAGCCAAAATCTGGTCGACATTCTGTTTCTGGTGTATTTTTTATGTCTCCGGGCTTTTGCTCCACGTGCATGCCCAAATACCAGGAGCACTGGCCTTCATGGGTCATTCGAAAGGTTTCTCCGATCTGAGCCTTAAGCGAGAGGATAGCCTGTAGATAGCTGCCAAAGATGATCATATCGTCGACGTGCAGTTGAAGAATGAGCCCGGTGCTGGGTCATACGCGGATATCCGCCCATCCCAGCTTTCTATGGTGACCTTGAACGTCTGGTACCACTGTCAAGGGGATTGTTCAAGTCCATAACTAGATCGCTCGTAGTACCCGGAAGCATACCGCGTGGATGGTTAAAACCCTTCGGGGCTTGCATATGCACGGGGTGCGGCAGAGTGCTGTTGAGAAAAGCAGTCTTGACGTCTGCTTGATGTACTAACCAGCTTCGGATCGCAGCGATCGCAAACAAGATGCGCGATCAGCCCTAAGCGAGCTGGATGAACCGGGCTCGTTTGGGCGCTCGATTGAGCGGGTCGCTCTGGCTCCTTGCTTGTAGCTCGCTGCTCGATAACTGGTGCTTGGTTCAGCACTGGCAGGTTTTTCTGATCGGCCGGCCGCTGGGCCCGTCGGTCAGATTGAGCCAGTCGGCTCGTCTGGCTTGATCTGTTGGTTGGGGAAGCTCGGGCCGCTGCGGGTCGGGCCGGTCGGACCGATTGATCCGCTGGCCAAGCAGCTGGTGTGCTATCTTGCGAGGTAGTGGCACTGCCTAGCTTGCCAAGGCCACAGGTTAGGCCAGCCGCGGTCACAAAGTCAACGTACAGGTCTAGGGGCCTTGAACGACGATGCCCTCAATCATCGGAAAGCAGCTCGGCAGACTAGGTGGGGCTGTCAGACTTGCAATGTAGCTCTTTGTAACTCAGGAAATTCTTGGGACTTATATCATAGTGTAAATTAGGCGGCAGCTTGTGTGCCTTGAATATTGCGAGTTTTTATTGGCTACTACCCTTGTGAGATACCAAAGTGCGGCCTTAGCACTGTCAATGGCATATGGAGCGGCATTTGCCACGGCGCATATTTTAGATACTAAACAAGGGAACGATACAGTTAGCGGCGCGCATAGAGTCGAGCGCATCGCTGGCAGAAGGATGGTGTCACACGCGCCGAGACGGTGTCGCTCCCAGTCACCTTCCAAAACCCCTATCTTCAAACGTGCATGACGAAAATGGCACTGAGCACTTTCTTCCCTTGCGCCGCCCATATTGACACACCATCCGAGGAAGACATCGGAACCTTGATCGGTATGATGCGAATCAAATGGTTCGAGTGCGTGAAGCGAAAGAGCGTGCGACTGAACTTAACCGCATTGAAAAACACGTTCTCGACACCAGGATAGAGAGGGCACTCCTACGCCTACGCTTGGTCCAATCGGGTTAAATTTGGATCCACTTGCAGATATTATCTGGTAGTACTTTTGGCTTTTGTTGTGTAATTATTGGGGTCCTGGTTGTTGAGAAAATCCAAAAAATATTTGCTGCGTTGAACAGAAATTTAATTACATGGTCAATGCAATTAGATGGTGGCGACCGGTGTGGGGTCGCAACGGACTGGGTACCATAAGAAAGGCTATCATCTATCAGGTAAATAGCTCCAGACAGAGCCAACGCCCAAATTGAAGAGAAATAGGCAGACTGTCACTGCTAACGTTCAGATCATTGTGTCTTCTTTGCCTTCACCTTTTGCTCCCTTCGGCGCTTCAGGGCATCCGGAGTGTAGTCGGTGTCAAGGAGGTAGTCCCACCAGCGGAAGCTGCTTGAGTAGTTCCCAATGAATTTCTCATGGTGGAGGTCGTGATGATCAGCACCAGCCCAGAAAGGCAAGAAATGGTGAAGACTCCAAGGAAATTCGTAGCCACTGTGGGCATCAACAGCCTGGAACAAGCGCAACACAATCCAGATGTACATAGTGAGAATATGCAGGTTACCGGTGAAAGCACACCAGAGGATCGGGGAGCTGACGGTCCCGAAGCCGAGAATCATCACTTCAATAGGAGAAGCATATTCGGCGGCCAAACCAAATGGTGCGGAATACTGATGGTGAACTTTGTGAATAGCCTTGTAGAGTGGACCCCAATGAAGAGCTCGGTGGAAAAAATAGTGCCAAGTGTCCTCCATCACGAAAAATATCGCAATCTGATACGTCATAGTCCAGGGAGACGGAAAAGGAATCGATGTTGATAGACCGAAGAACTGGGCCATTGGGTGGAAAAGCCTAGAAGAGCCGTTATTACTCAATCGGGCCAGACAGGCAAACGTCGGGTAGAATACCACTCCGTCGAGGGCAGGAACATACCAGATTTGAGGAAGTTCGACGGTGAAGTGGCTCAGAAGCACGAACTTGGCGCAATCCCATTGCTCGCGTAATGAAGGTACTTTGCTCTGAAGCAGAATGTTATTTTCGATGGCGGCTGGAATTGGGTTGATTTCGGCTAGTGCCAGGTGTTAGGCTTGCCACTTACACTTTGAATCTTGTATCTGTTGAAGAAATCCAAGCTATCAATGAAGATCCACGGAAGAGAGCGGCCGAAGTAGAACAACTCGTGGATGAGAAAGGACATGATGCCGGTGGCCAGGACATCGTTCTGCACCCACGCATACCATGCGACCCACAACCTCTCTGCCACGCTCAGCTGGGTATTGGATTTGGTGATATCCTGATATTGGCCCCAATAGGTGCCGGGGGGCAGCACGGTAGAATTCCTAGGAGAAAAAGGGTCAATATGCGACAAATTCCACAAAAGAGTATAATTCAACCACCCAGGGGGAGGGGGTGCAAAAAAGTGGAGGAGATACAGACATTGTGGTTCCTAGCAGGTCTTGAATAAGAGAGAAGAAGCAGGGGCTGAGAGAAGGAGAAGACTATTTCGTGAAAAGGGGAGTACTCCGTAACTAAACAAATAAAGTGATCTGGGGGAGAGTACTATGTGGGGCTCGGATGGCTCCTGGCCCGTCTGTGGCCTGACTTTTGTGTTCCGGCTCCCGGTCTCACCCCTTCGGGGAATGGCCCGCTCTGAGTTATGGCAAGCAGCACTGGTTCTTACAGTATATTTGCAAAATCTGGTAGGGCCAACAGTTTCCGCAGGTGTTACCCGCGCGGGGATACATCATCGCTTTCCGGAGCCGTTCGTCCAGGAGGACGGTGATACATTTCTTGCCCGCGTTATGCAAGGGCTTCGGCAGGGTATAGTTGAGCAGATCCGTAGTGTGGTCGGCGACTAGGTTACAATTGGTATCCGGAACCATGTGGTGCGGCTCGAACGCTTCGACCCAGATTGCGATTTCGTCGAGCCAATGCAAGCCGTCTGTGAAGCCGGGTTTGTACGACGGAAGGTATTCGTACGAAATGCCCATGGCATCGCCAGCGGATTTCCAGAACCTGCCGACTATGAGACCAAACAGCATCATTAACGACCACTCGCAAGACCCGGGAAGTGCGCAGCAATCGTTGCAGTTGGACCAACTTACAAGCACAAAGCTCCATCTCGTTTAGCTTCCTCCATTGGTACTGCTCGATCCAGCGCTTCGGATCCAAGGCCAAGACAGCGAGGGGGTACAGCATGTCGTCGTTGCTGATCTTGCCGGCTTTCTGGTAATGGCTGGGAAGGAAATTCAAGCGTGCGAAAGCGGCATTCGCGCGTTCGCTCTCCGGTGCATTGTCGATCCACTCGGTAAAGAGGCAGCGCGTGTCGGCGTAACGCTACGAGCGGCGTAAGCTTGTGGTCTTCGGACGGATCACTCGGGCTTCATCGGCCCAACATACCTTAGCAGCCTTTATGGGCGTAGAAAGCTGCCAGTCGATCAGCCTCTTCGCAAGCTGCTTATGGTCTCTACATACTGCTGCGTTAAGCGGACATCTACATTCACCCCCTTGAGCATTGACGTTCGATCCAGCTTCCAGCAACTTGATAGCTACAGCGTGCAGTCCTGTAAGACATGCGTAATATAGGTCAGATTCTATGTCCTCCAGTTTACCGATATATCGAAAGCTAGTCATCCTTGATGGCCGATGCACTTAGGAATGACACCTCATGGGAGAAGTCACTAGGATCCTCGACCTGATCGAACTTAACCACCTCGAGGCTTTGCATTCGTCGCAAGAGCTTAATAGTAGACCGATGGTCTAATCCATATGAGCTAATAACCATGCGTTGATGTTCGTCTGGTCGGTAGTAGGTGCATAGATGGTGCTCTGAACTTGAGACCGAGCGAGTATTATCCTTTTAAGGCTTAAACTGGATTTATATGCAACCTTGACCTTCAAGTTTCTTCTAAGATAGCCAAAAGCGTGACTATTAAGGAGTTTTGCAGTAGCTGTATGAATTGGAAGAGATAATGAGCTAAGATTCGTAGCCAGGTGAAGAATTGGCCGAAGGAGCCGTGTGAGAGTTTCCTTATGATGGAGCTTATGGAGACGACAATGTCAAGGTCGACTTAAGGCGTGGGCAACGAGTATGAGCGAGAATGGGAGGTGTAAGGACACCGGAAGAGAGGGAAGACGGTGCATCTTATAGGAGCTCAACTGGACAGGGCGAAAAAGGAGGGGACTTGGATTTAGCTGAAGGGGAGCCATTTCGGCGTCGTTTTGGTCCCCAGTGGAAACGAGGGGAAGAAGTGTGTATGACTAAAAGTGCTAGGCGGGTGCAGAATAGTGGTGTACGGGTGGAAAAGCAGCCGTTTATGGCCTCAAAAGCGGTCATGTTGGCGTCAATCCCACAGGTTCCCATATTCTAGTTGTAAACTTGACCAACATATCACAACCATGGAGACGTCAAATGCAGCTCTCCAGAACAGAGTAGGCTCTCGTAGATATAATACCTATATATCGAGTATATTTATCAAGTAAGTTGAAAATCGCGGTCGGTCACTAGGTATTATTTAATAGGTGCTGGATGATTAAGTATAAATAGCTACTGTAGTAGAAGAGGATATTAATAGCTTATTAAAGGAGGACGTTACGAATAATTAATAAGGTTCCTCACTACGTGGAAAATTGCTTCTTAGAATTATAAGCGAGCTCTTCTTTAACCTTAAAAGGAGCCCGTGACTACCTAAGTAATATTTTAGCAGAGCTTTTTAGCGAGAATATCGATGAATCATCACCTCTGGGATGACCAGGGACAAATGCTTCTTACGACTTGAGACACCGCTTCGTTTTATTGGAGCACCGAAAAGCCGACTCGTATTTTTCGGACAGCCCTCAAGTATCTAGGTACTTCGGGCGAAATACGTGATAAAGCAGGAGATTGTCAATGACATCATTCTAGGCAGCCCATAGCTAAGGCTATGTTGGCAGGATCGTGTTGTTTTTGGTTTGTGGCTTCGTATTATCCGGGCAGCATTGCAGTCCGTGCAATTCTTGATTTCTTAGATGCCGACTTCGTATTTCCTTCCCCTCACATGTATAAATAATATAGGAACCTCTGCAAGGGCAATTTTCCTTTTGTTTCCACTGCTCTCCCAGTTGTAACTTGATTACTCGAATAATCAACAGCCATGATGTCCAGCAACATCGACCATCTTGGCATCACTGCTCCGGATGGGCATTTCGAGTCTCTTGTCGAGTGGTATAAGAAGGCCCTCTCTCCACTGGGTTACAAGGAAATCATGAGGTTCCCAGGTATGGTTGGGCTGGGCAGCGAGATTCCTGACTTCTGGATTACCCAGAAGGAGACGCATATTCCTTCCGGGTTCCATTTTGCTTTTACTGCTCCGAGTATGGTGACTTCTCCTAGACTTTCCTCCTATGACTTTCCATTTAAGATCCTAGGTTATATATTCATAGACTAACCCCAATAGACCGGGCTGCTGTCGACGCGTTTCACACGGCCGCTATCGACGCTGGGGGCACTTGCAATGGCAAGCCTGGGTTACGACCAGAGTATCATGAGAACTACTACGGGGCGTTCGTTTTGGATCCAATTGGAAATAATGTGGAGCTGGTAAGTCCAGGTACCTTGTTTCTGCATTCCCGTGGCTTATTTGGGGATTCTAGGTTAGCCATTCTCCCGAAAACCAGAAGAAGTAATATGCTCGGACGGAGCCATTGTAGCTGAGAAGTAATTGAGTTACTACCCCGCTACGGCGTGTTCCTATCATTTCTTTTTGTTTCTTTTTAATTTGACTAGTTTTCGTTTCCATTTTTCCTTGCTTGGAGAACGACCCAGCCCGGACGCTAGGGCCAGTTTGGGAGAAGGGATGCTAGTTCAATAGGAAGTCTCTCGTAGTTTAATGCCCATAGTTAGGAGGTGATGTAATTCAAAGTCTGAGGGATGTGAAGATAGAACTCTCGCGATTTAGCGTTCTGTTCTTTAGCACTCTCTTGAGTGGTGTTTCTGGACCGGCTATCAGGCCTGCTGAAGTCGTTATATAACTAAAATGTCACATTACACATTCATAAGTGCAGGGCGAAGTGCTTGAAGTGCCACCACCGCGGAATATAATACCCTCAGGAAAGATAAGTGTTTACAACGTAAAGGGGCAAAGAATTAAGCCAGAAGAGACCCAAAATCATTTATTTTATGCCGTAGGCAGCTCAAGCTTATGTACTAATTTCTAGCTTTTAGCAATGTGATTCTCAATACTATGATTGTAATGGATAAACCATGCAAGTCCACAAAGTGGATCATCTCGGTCGCAATTGGAAAATATGTGGGGTATATCCAATTTGCGGGTATAGTGGAAACTCTGGTATGATAACCATCCGGTTATCATAAGTGGTCTTTTTGGTAAACGTTCGTTTATCGGAAGAGTATCCTTGGCGGAGAATTTGGTCCAGAGCCCAAATTCCCTTACAATTCGGGAGTTAAGACGCAAGAGTGGAGTTAAAACTGAATTCGAATATGACTGTACCCTTTGCGTCAGATTATACTTTGCTTTTGTGAAAATAAGTCAAGCTCCAGTTGAATAATCTCTTGCGAGCTGTTTTAGATGTCGCAGATTTTCTTAAGGACCAAAGGCTACCCTCCATTTTACAGCCTGTCAGCTTACAAATGCGAACATGGCAACTCAGTCCCCCAGTCATCCGGATACTCAAGTCGTTGGTTCGACTTACGAGCCCTTCGAATCCAGTTACATGCGGATGGTCATAGAAGCGGACGGAATTTCCTGGCAAGACAACGTTCTTGCTACAGTAGTTTTCGAAATCAGCTATACCACCGTACTCTTACTACTTGATTGCCGGAAGACAACTCCGCAGGATGCTCGCCACTCTTGGTCACCGCCTGATAATCCCGGCAGTACAGTCTTCGTAATACCTATATTGTCATCAATGAGTCATCGTTAGTACAGTAATATTACATGGAACCGTCCAGAATTGCTTGTAGATCTGGCGAACTGGCAAGATCGCCTGCTAAGCTTCCGTCAGCCACGTTTTGCCTCTTCCTCTCATTCTTCGTGGTGATGATGGTACCATGGTGATGGTTTGATGGTGACGGGATCAGTGAGCCAGCCCACATGTTGATGTGCGTTGCGGCGCGATTGCCGAGCGGTGAGGTGGCCGCCACCGGTGACCACCCATCGCCGTCATATTATAACGTATGATCTTCGTTCCGTCACTAATAATTCGAAAGCTGATATACAGTGTAAAACGATGCTGTCAATTAGCTTCAATTTGGCAGCACGGTGAAGTGCAGTATATTCAATACACTGTATATATAGTCTTTTCTGGAACAATTCAGCTATGAATTAGGGGTTGCGTGATGGTGCAATCAACGTAGGTTACCAATTCAAAAACAATGTTGAAGTGTATGGTAAAGTATATCCTCCTCCGTAGGCCGGTCGCTCTTGTGTGCAACATTCTCTCGGTTTGAGCTTCACCGCGTGCTCTTTGACGATATTCTGTATCTGTTAGCAGGATATACCGCCATAAGGTGATGTCACCATATGTTGAATTTATATATGCAGTCTCCTATATATATCTTCAGACCTGTATATTATTGGCGGTGAAATATGAAACGAACCATCAGAGTATGTATCAAGGACAAAAACGCTCATACTTTTAATCATTTTCAAATATAATTTTCCGTTGGCATGATCAAACGAAAAGACAGTTAGGAGTACAAAACGCCGATTAGGCTGGGCACTTGCTAGGAATAATGGTTGGTATTAGAGCTCGGCACTAACCGCGGTCTGACCGCTGCGGTGGGGTTAGGTAACCGCGTTTTTCGCGGTTGAGGGTAGGGATTCTCCTGACTGCGGTCGGTTATGCTGCTGCTAGGAACCGCATGTGGTTAACCCTGAGTAACCCGCGGTTTGACAAATAGGTCAAACAACTGGGGGCCAGGGACATGGATATTTCATGCATTTTTGGGGCTGTCATTACCCTTTGTTTCTTAGTTAGGAAAGTCTGCGTGTATTTTTTCGAGGAGCAAGGAGAAATGTGATCTATTTGCAAATTCCCACATTCTGAGCGGATTGACTTGACCTGAAATAGCAGAAGTACCTGGCGCGTCTATCGACGTTTATTTGCACATCGCATGCTGTAGATCACGGGAACCAATTAGCGATACCCTGTATAACCTGTTGTCTGAAACCTGATGACACGAGTGAGAAAAGGGAAACACAATCTATATATCATTGCCGATTTTGGTAACTCCACGCTGTTGGAACATCTACTCATCGGCCAAGACAATATATAGGCTCTTTAGACCACCAGTGAAAATCATGGGCGATTAAGATCCATGAATAGAGCATGTTTCACTTCTCTTGATGCTTTAGTGATGTAGCTATCCATTTTGCCCCATTCCATAGTGTACCGACGAATCCCAACATACTATCATGGCGGTGAACGGATATTGTAACCCCGGTCTCCGCATTTGCTGAGCCCAGCAAAACTAGGTCACTATAAATTAGTGCAAGAGCGCCTACGGCCTTATAGGTTACTGTAGAAGAAATGGCAACGGTGCCTATCTTATTTAGCGCTATTTTTGTTAAAAGGAGACCAATAAGGTCACCCGCAACTAGATAAGCTATGATCTGTAGAAATTCTTCGTGGATGGTCACTTATTTTTTAGTCAGTACGTGAACTATACAGTTCAGTGATATTGTTATCCAACAGAATTGATCATGGTAGACACACCTCCATAGGTACAGATACATTTTCGAAATATTACATCTTCCGGAATGGTTCTAAAAACTTCAAGTTGAAATGGTGAGGCGAGCCCGCAACAGCAGTGGCCATTTTCTGAAACCTATTATGAACATCCACTAAGCGTGCCATAATAACGGGGATCTCAAGTTGCTGGCAGGGCTCAGAAGGCCTTAGCGTGCCCATCGCCGCAAACAGTAGATAGGTACATGACAAGGGTAGTTTGGAGGCCCCGCAGTTCCTATATACAAGTTTGGAGTTCAATGGACAAATCTGAAATACGTTTTGTATCAGCTACGGGAAGGGAGTTCTGAATTTCTTCGGCAAATGCATTGGCAGCTAGTTTGTATGCTTCCACCACCATAGTAGGATGCTGTGTAATATTCAGTGCGGGAACGGCTGGTCTAATGAGGGGTTACTTACCGGATGTGCCCGAACGTCTTCGATGTTGGCCTTTAACCCAACTTTCCCCTGGAAGCCAGCGCTCGAGCCCCCATAGCTTGTTAAGGCGAGGGAAGAAAGTTGCAACGCACTTGTCAATCGCTATAAATCTCTATAGTTACTGGTTTGCTTCAACTTTTCCCGAAAAGAGTCCTCTGGCAGTTACGGCTGGTCCGCCATACGTCTCTCAATTTGGCAGGAAAGTCCATAAAAGAGAAGGACAGCGAGATCGCCGTCAGTAGCGCAGAAAATTGCACTACGCCGCAGGTCCGTCATTGCTAACTACATCCTCATAGCTATGGAATGGTCAATTGTTCCGAAGGTTATTCTCCATAGATCAATAAGCATTATCGTCTTATTAAAATGCCGGTGGATATCTGCATAGTTAGCTGCCCCGCTCCGGGCATTTTGTGCGGCTAAGGTCAAACAAGCAAGTGATTTCCACAATAAGACGACGAGAGACCCTGACTCAGACAAAGCATCATACACAAGATATTCCGCAGACCCTAGAGACCATAGCACTATCACTAGCTTGGTCTCTAACTTAGCTCGTGCAATAATAGCATTATCCACACCTTTCGTATGCAACCCTTGAACTACCTCCTCCATTAGGCGGTTGATGTTGGTGTTGAGTTTGGTGATAGTCGGTGCAACAGTAAAACTTCGTCTTAGGAAGAGAGCAATTGCTACTGATTGAGACATCTCCACGAGCCATTCAAACGCTACGATCAGTTCCAAGACGTTCTCAAAGTCGTCAGTGGACAAGTTTTGCATCAGGGGTGGCTTTTCATCAGAATGACGCCGTCCGATCAGAGGTGTAACTATATCCGGCAGGTCATCACCATAGCGGAAGAAAACACATACTTCAGCGCATAGCATTTGGAGGCGGCAGATGCCTTCGTGGAGTGCATAGGCAGCATCCTCTTCAAACTCGTGGCTCTGACCAGTTTCAGTGGGTGGTAAAAGTGTTCCAAAGAGAAGCAGCGACAATCCTACACGGAATGATTTACCTGCTACAATGTTCGTGAATACCACATGCTTTGCCTTACACCATATAGCACTTACGATGTCCTTAGCCCGCTAGTGAGACTTTGCGATTTCCTTAGCGTCACCGTCACGGACAGCAAATTGCGATCCGGTCGCAATAGCGACCCACTTATACATTTCGGTCAGGGCATTATCGCGCGAGGTAAGTTGTACACATTGTGGTCGGGACCGTGCGTGCTGAAATAACGCATCAAGAATGCTAGCCGTAAGAAACAAACTTGGTACTATAGAAACTGGTGGTTGTGGGGAAGAACCCATTTCCCAACAATTTCGGATACTTGAGAGGATGAGATTGGTTTGAGCAGCCAAGTGTGGATTACGGGTCAATGGCGTTAAAGCTGCTATCCCAAGGAGTAGCAAGGAGGCATGCACCTTTCCGAAAGAAGTTTCGACATCGGGATATCGAAGATGTCAATATATAAACTCAATCTCTGTGAGCGTCTTTCACGGGACATCATATGGCGGGCTAGACTACACTCGGAGCTCGCCAGAATAGAGGTCGTGGGGAGGACAGCATCTTCGCAGTGCTCGATGACGTCTGGGCCATGGCCAGGTTCGAACTTTTTGGCATTTCGAGAGGATTGCTTGCTCGCGCGCCATATAACTATACAGTCCGTGCCCCGTAGCTTGCACATCGAACACGGCGATAAAGGAAGGTTGTTTGAAATAATGGTACTCAAGGGCAAATCGCATGCCCTTTTCGCTGAGCGGCAACAATCACATGAACGGTTTTTGTCGTCGAATTCTCGCTGGCTTCCGCTCACTCGCGAGGTTATTTGAGGCCGCAGAGAAATTTCCTTTGGCATTTTGACCGGTTTCGGCGGAAGGAGACCTGAGGCTGTCCGGACATTGGGAGAGGTCGAATGGGCCTACGGTATCCAAAGTCCCACCCCTCAGCTGCAGCGACTCTGCCCTGTTAGGCAAGGGGTCGGGGTAAGTTGAACATAATCTACCATCAGGAGAATATGACAAGGGAATTAACCCAGTATCCCCAATGGGCCCAAAATGATTAGCAAAGGCGATCAAGCCCTGGCGCTCTAGCCCGTCTGGAATATGACTGTAACCGTCATCTCTATCGCCAAGCGCGTCGAAAACATTAGGATAGCCAGATATGTTGGCAAGCGCCATATCGTCGATATCCATACCTTTAGTAATACTTCAATTGTCAGGCATGTTGTACCAAAAAAAGGTAGAAGTGGATTGCTAGGTGTAATGGACAGACTACGCGACCACGGAGGTTCTTTGCATACGGAGCTCGCGATGCAATGCCTACCTGAATGCGGGGTTGCTACTTACTGACCCGCGGACCCGCGGGTCCCGATTCAAAATTGCAACCGATGGTTCTGGCCGTTCGGTAATGTCAATTCAGGGCAATTTAAGTAACGGTTTGAGGTCCCAAATTCCGGAAAGCCGTGGTTGATAGTTTTGCGGCGTTTAGGTTTTGATTAACGAGACACATGGTAAGTTCGCTCACTTTGAATGTTTCAATAGCTATAAGCTATCGAAGGTTGGGTTCCATTTCTCCCTAATTAGATCATTACCTAAACCTACCTAGACGTTTATTATTGTTTGTATAAAATGTTAATAGATTTGGTTTTTTACCATATGAATACTGTATTTCTATTGAAGGATTCTATTAGTAATGGATTTAGAAGAGAGTTCGTTTTATTAGGTATACTTGCCATAAGTTGTAGAAATCCTGTAGTTTCTGCTGTGTTTTTAGTAGGCTTGTTTGTTAATGTTGCAAGTTTACCAATTAGAGTAGGATTGATTTTACAGGATTGGCCTTTTCTCTGCGAGTTGAAAATCGGTGCTCCAAAATGGACCGATATCCAAGGAAACTGTGGCTGCGCACCACACCAGATCTGGGGACTCCACGGGCTAAAAGTTTCCGCCGAGCCTAGCCGTACTGACGGCAATGAATTAACTTAAACGAAAGCTTTAGACCAGGTACGAAATACCTATTATCCTTCGCTCATTATAGGCTGATCCTTATTATAGGCCTAAGGGAACACGATCGTTATTGTGTATTTGGGACTATATATATCGCCTCTGTGCGACTAGGATACTGAGATATAGAACACACATACTAGTAGCGGTTTATTGAGCAGCGCGGGGTTACGAAGTGGTGTTAAAGTAGTTATACCATCTATTTCATGGATTAGTCTTAGTGCACGTTGCTATAATAGAAGCCTTAGCAATGAGCCGGAATAGGGATATCGGTGTTATCTATATCACTCCATATATTATCTATGAAGTAGCCTAATCGCCCTTGGAACAACGATAGCATAGGGAATCCCAAAGTTAACCGCTAAGAATTAGAGCTCTATCGTGCATGCTCTCGGAATAGGCCTAGTTATATCTTCTCGGTTATTGCCTTTCTGATCTAGGAGCATGTCATCGGTGTCTCGTGCTTTCTACTAGATACTACGAGATATGGGTTTCCCGTTATAAGAATATGATATAGTAGCTGTCGAGGGGTTCCTAGGAAGCTTCGGAACTGCCTAGACTCTTATCGGCTCGAGATAATATGCCTAGTTGAATGGGTGGTAAGTTGGTCGAGGGTAAAGTGATCCCTAGATTAGAGGTTAGGGTATAAGATTTATTTTATTTTTAGTACACGTCCTAGTCATATTTAATATGGGGCAAATCTTTTCCTAGTCAACTCTAGAATGCTAGGGCCCTTCGACGTAAGTTATAGGAAAAAGGTAGCTTCGCACGACCGTGGAATCGTGAGAGGGACCGTCAATTAGCGGTAAGGCCCTAAAGTATCCACAAATGAGTTTCGATGAACCATTAGAACGCTCGCTCGGTGAGAGATGCGGCTATTATGAATGATTGAGCGGAAGGTCACCCTCAATAACAGAATAGTTGCAAAGGATATATAATAAGACCTTGTTCTAACCTCTTAGTTTTACTAGAGGCTTGTCCTATAGCCGAAGCTGAATGAGCTGCTTTTTCGAAAGTACCCACAACGGAATCTCGAGTAGGATGACAGGTCCGTTGTCGTTTCAGCCACACGGCAGAACGGCCTCACTCGGTAAGGCGAGTCATGGATGGCCGTGGCCGCCGACTTCTAGAGTTAATTAGGTAGCAACCTGGGTCGCATAGCAATGCTTGAAAGACTCATATCTGCGAGGGTTATTCCACAATCTCTAGGCGTTCCGTACTTTGAAGGTTTGGCTGGTGGGGTCTGAATGAAACGAAGGTCGCTGTCAAGGCCAGGGAATGGCATAGCGGCTATAGGCAAACCTTCCCTCGGTTACTTTTGTCCGTGCTCTAAATGGTAAGCAACGACGTTAAGGATACAACACGAGGAAATGGACACAACACAACATTAATTCTACCGCTTCCGCGCCTCGGCTCAAATCGGGAGCCGGGTCCCGCGGGCCCCTAGTTTACCCCATCATGGCGTAGTGATTCGCAAGGGGCGGCCACTGTATCGGCCAATAAGGTGTCCCAATATACCTTGTCGTGGATTGTCGTTACACCGAGTAGTATGACTTGGCTGCAACAATACAGGATGATGGGCGAGGTTGTATGGAAGTGAGATTAATTCAACAAAAGTGCCCCATCTTAGTATAGCTAGTATTTTATCTCGGATTGGAGGCATGATTAAGTGACAGGCCATTGTAGATAGTGCACTACAAAGCAAACGTTCCGCCAGCAAGGACGGGGCTTGCAGATAGCCTAGGAATAAGAGTCATTTCTTTGAACCTTGGCGATATTTTAAATTCCACATTTCGAAAGTAGCTAGGTAGAACAGAAGAAATGAATTATTTGCCCGAATGATATTTATCCGCCATACTGGTCGTTATTCACCCCCTAAACCGACTCAATTATCTGATCCCGCGGGCACCCCAGCTTTTCCATGCACTTGAAGAACGCGTCAGGTTCAGCCCAATCCTCCGGACAATACACACCGACACGCCCCTGCTCCTCATGGTCAAGAGCCAATAGGGCAAAAGCAGCGCAGGACGCTCCAATTGAAGTTGCCATGCTTTGTCCCAATGGCGAGTCCTTTTGCAAATTGCGGGTGCGCTTGATGACCACTGCGGGGTGTCCATTGCGGGTGCCAACACCTCGAACAAGCATACCAGAGTGCGGGGGCGCTTTCTTCCCTCGCATAGAGTTCAGTAGAAAACCCAGGGCCTCGCCTGTTGTACATTGGCCTTTGCGAACTTGACCAACCATGCCCCAGAGGGCGAAGTTTGCCGGTTTCAGTGATGAGACGCTGTGGGACGCCAGCTGATAAAGCTGGTTCAGGGTGATGTTGCCATTCTGGAACTGCGCAGCAACTGCGCTGAAGATGTCACTCCAGCTCGCAAATGGTTTGCTTTGGATGTGCTGTAGAAAGTCCACGGCGGCATCCATAGACAGGGCACCGGAACTGACCGCGGCACCTAGTCCCCGTGCAAGACCATTAAATGGTGCCGGATTTAAAGCGCCTAGTGTGCGGATTCGGCCCACATTAGGAAATCGGCGAGGGAGTGTTACTGGCTCCGGGTGGATGCTTTCGTAGAAAAGCTGATTTGAACCTCCAGCAAGAGGGGCATGAGATGTCTCAACCCAGTTCTCATGGACTGTTGCCTTCCCATCGGCCCAAGTCAGACAAGGTCCCCCAGTAATGTCCATAAGATGCTCGAGGACCTCTCTACCAAGTTCTCCGCCTTCCTCACTAACGAGCCAGCAGATATCGATGGACTCAGCATTATCGAGTTCTTGAGATATCTCGGCAGCGAGAAGGTTTGTCATACCAGGAGAGGAGCCGCAATTTATGTAGCAAGGAATTCCGGCGTGCTTAGCCCGCTCGTGTAGGCTCAGAGACACCTGTGTGCTGTGGACGTCGTCGGAATAGTCGAGATATGGCACCTTCGCATCGATGCATGCGGTGATCACCAGTTCAGAGGTCCGTTGGTACGGCTGTGCACCCTGGATTACAAGGCCGGCGTCGGCAATCGCGGCGCGGAGTTCTTCAGGGTTGAATATGTCCACAGCCCCTGTAGTAACATCTCTACCGGGCAACTTGGCAGCGACATCTCGAAGGGAATTCTGGTTGGCATCGAGGAGAACGATTGGGCGATCTGTTGCTTTGGCGAAGATTTTGATAGCTTCACCGCATATCGCATCTGCAGCACCGACAAAAATGACAGGCTTCTGCACGTTGGAGTTTTCACCCATGTTGAGCAATTTGCTTTGATTGTTTATTTGGTTCTAGATGGAGATAGCCTAGCTGTGACATTCGATTTATGCACGACTAAACTTAAAGTGGCATTTCATTTCAAGAATCCATGCGTGTTTTTAAACACATCATAGACTGTTGCCAAGGCATGTTGCAAGCTGACCCGCGGCTCCGAGGTCGATATCGTGGGTGCCGAATATCATGCTCCAAAAATTGTAGCAAGTTTTTCAATGATCCGAACAATGGGCGACGATGACATAAATTAGATCGATGACGGCAATGTTCGGAGCCGCGAAGCCGCGGAGCTGCTGCGGTCCTAACACAGGCCGTCAAGACTTCCTAAAGCAGGAAGGAACCTTTGGCAGGATCACGTGATCATACACGAGAGTGGAGGGCTGGCGGTGCCCCGGATGAAGCTCAATTTCTCCGTCTGAATATCGCATAAATAACAGACCCTGATCCTTTAGTATCAGATAGATATCCTTCATACCCAGCCAAAACATAACGTCAGAGTCTGTTTCCATTTTCAATCCCCAATATGGCCAACTCGGATCTCCCACATGAGCTTTTGCTCAAGCTCGCCAGCCAAGTCATTCAAGACCCCGGGATTCCAGTCCCGAACCCGACTGTTTCAGCCTGGCAAGAGCCTGCGCATCCATGCGCGACTATCCAGTCGAAGGACCTACCTAGGTATACTGATTGTGCAATCATTGGATCCGGTATCACCGGCTGCAGTGCGGCCAAGACAATCCTTGAAAGCGATCTGGGGTTCGATAAGAAGGTCACCGTGTTTGAAGCTCGTTCTTTGACCACCGGCGCTACAAGTCGCAATGGAGGATTTTTATTGAGCCATGCCCCTCAGTTCTATGAGCGCTTTGCGGACGCGTACGGTGCTGAGGCAGCAAGGGAGATTGCTGAATTTGGCGATTTCAACCTGGAAGAGGTCGTTCGGATTGCTAAAGAGGAGAATCTCGAAAATGTTAGCGAAATTAGAGACGTCACTACGATTTCTAGCTTTGACGACAGGGAGGGCTTCGACGCTGCTACTCGGTCTGTTCAAATGTACGAGGAAGCTGTTCCTAAGTCTAGAGGCAAATATAAAGTCCTCGAAGGGGAGGTGGCGGAGAAGGTACGAAACTTTATGGAGAGCTTGACTCACACTCCGGCGCAGTTCTAACCACCTTCGATAGGGATATCATCTCAAGAGCTCGAAGGGCGCTTTAGTGGTGAAATCAAAGGTGTTTTGGCCGTATCGGCTGGTGACAAACATCATTCAACGCCTTCTTGAACGTCACCCAGATCGTTTCTCTGTCGAGACCATGACAGCCGTCACTTCGATCACTATCTCTAGCGATGCCGTGACTGCCTATCCATATGTGCTCACTACACCCCGCGGGACCGTCAGAGCCGCCAAGATCTTCCACTGTGTGAATGGTTTTACCGGCCACCTTCTGCCCAAGCTCAGGGGCCCTCTCTTCCCCTGTCGACTTTCCATGTCAACGCAAAAGCCTGGGCCCCAGTGGGGGAATGTTCCGTATTCTTGGCTCTTCCATTCGAAGCAATCGTGGGACCCGAATACTACCTTGGTCGAGCAGGGCCTTTACTGGATGCAACAAAATGCACAGACCGGAGACCTTTTTGTTGGAGGTGACCTGCAGAGACTGGACGACTTTTTGTCCCCCGACGATTCAATCATCAGTGCGGACGCTGTGGGTAACCTGACCAATCTACTTCCAAAGAAAATTTTCACCGAGGGCTGGACCAACGAAATCACCAATACTACGCTATCTTCTACGACTGCAATCCAGAGGGTCTGGTCTGGCATTATTGGGATGACTGCTGATCAACTCCCCATTGTGGGAAGTGTTCCCAGTAGCGTGAGTGACAGGAAGGTTGAAGGGGGAGAGTGGGTCGCTGCGGGCTTTAACGGATATGGCATGTCTCAAGCCTGGCTGTCTGGTCAGGCTATCGCGCTAATGGCATTGGGACAGCCGAAGCCCGACTGGCTCCCTGAGGTGTACTTGAGTAGTGAGAAACGTTTGACGGACAAGGCGAGAATGGGTGATGAGGCGGCGCTGGCTTCCTTCTTCAATAGATAAGGACAGATGTGGACCTTTGATGATATTAAGCCCTACATTAGACGTCAAAGACATGGGCCACAATAGTTGAGGATACAGGATCTCCGTAGCAAAGACCCCACTATAGGTTTCGCAGAATACTATGGAACAAACATGGGTCTCCACAACCCTGCCCTAACATTGTTCGTAGAAGATCTGCCAGCAGGCTTATGTCCAGGCCCCTCTCAACCCGCCCTTTCCTTTCAGCTCGGGCGCCGTACTTGCCCCACCCAGGCGTGTTCCGCTGAACTGCCCATACCCAGGCCAGCGGACTGATAACCATTTCTCTTTATGCTTTGCTATTGGGCTTGTGACTCGTTCTTGGAGGCAAGGTTATCAGATTGAATAGAAGACTCGGTGATGCAGCAAATAGCGACTGTTCGTTGCGGGGTCCGAACCCGCTCGGCAGCACCGGGCTCTCCCTACTATCCCTCGATAGCAGTGGCGTGCGCGGGCTGTCGACCCTGTCCATCCTGAAAGAGTTGATATTGAAGGTAGTAGGTACGGTGCAGGGTAACGCGTGATATCCTGTCTTCAGTCTTAAGACTTCTCACCTATATCACCCGCACTTACCCTAGAGTGCCGCTTAGGTGCTAAGGGCACATTGAGTATTGGCCGTGTAGAATATATAGCTTAAGTACGGCCAAGCAGACGGGAAGCCCTGTTCTCCACACCCTATGGTCGTATATATCAGGCTTCTACCGGGAAACGATTAAGAGTGTATAATGGACTGAAAATCAATATGAACGGGACAATGCTCAAGTTAAATTAGTTAGGCATCCTAATCTCTACTAAATGTTCTATCTAGAGATCGGGGTACTATAGGCCCGTACGTTAATCACTCTACGCTTTTCTCCCTTAGGTATAGTGTAGGTAGGGGCTAGACATTTATATGAGTCAGATGGTACAAACGGTAGGCAGTGCGGGCGAAGAAGTGAAGACGGAGTCGGATGAAGCTACATACAAAAGATGCATTGGCTCGTCATGAAGAGCCTTCAAAGCCTGGCGTTGAGCGCAGACCTCTCGTCCTCCTCGTCAAACCGCATGACAAACATCTCATCAGGGTTGGTCGGCCGGCCAAGCCGCACCGTTGCCTCTCTACGGGCATGGTCGTAGATGATATTGAACAGAGTCGCACCTCTGCTCTTGCCTTCCTCGTAAGCGCGGCAGATGCTAAAGGGATAATTGTCTTCGTCCGCCCAGAGCTGGGCAAATGCCTGTTTGGTGCCGTCGAATCCGTCGAGGAGGAACTCCATACGCTGGTGGCGATTCCACGAGTCCGGTAAGGGATCGATCTCTTTCTCATTTTTGCCGTGCTGAAGCAAGCAGTGGTTGGTGTGCACCATCCTACCATTCGCGTCGAGCACCTGCTTTCGGATGCTGGTGGGGGAGAATTCCAGACCAAATGCCTCGTGCCCATTGCCCACCATGATAAAAGCGCTGGCGGCCATTCCGCCTTGCTCCACGATCCGGTCATAGGCCTGGGAAGGAGAAGTGCTTTCGAGCGCTATGCGGAGGGCAATATGCGAAGGAACTCCGGTGGGTCGAAGACCCTGAAGGTGAAGGGCGTTGTAATTGACGGCGACCCCCGCACTGTTAAATCCAACCTTCCCGATGATTCCAGCCTCGGTTATGAATTTGATGGTGGGAAGTCCGGCCTGACGGATCGTTAACCGGATCAGGTTCTCTTTGGTGGCGGAAAAGAACTTGAACAACCAAATTAGTCGGCGCAAATTCGATGGAATAAAATGAGGAGGTAAGATCTCTTAACGTACATCCCAGTTTTGGCCCTGGAGGGCTCCATTTGGAAGTTGACAATAGGCGGTGGTGCAGCCATCACGGGCTGCCTTGAGCCCGTATGCAAATTCCGTGCGGGTATTAAGCATGACAATCTCGGAGACATCGCGTTCAGCGCCCTTTGCAATACCTGGTTTTTCGGGGGTCATCGGTCAGCATTGGTGCAGAAAATGAAGGAAAGACCGAAGTGGCACTCACCGCGAATCTCCTCGTAGTATTTGGGCCATCTTTCCTCGATCACGCGCCCCAGTTGCGAAAGTACCTGTTTAAGCTCTTCGTCCGTCTTCTTCGTTTTCCCTCGGATGAGATCGACGGCGAAGTCAATGCTTCTGGCTATCACGGCTTTGGCAGCAGAGCCATGTTTGTAGCCGATCTGGATCAGGTCAGAGCTCGGAAGATTCAGAAGGAAAAAATCTGGTATTCAGTGCAGCACTTACTTCAAAGGGAGTGCCTTGACAGAGGATGTGAAGCATTTCTGCTGCGGGTCGGAAGATGGGTAAACAACTGAGGTCTGGCTAACGGAGATGACAAACGCGTCCTGGGGATGATCATGCAGGCGGAACTGCATGCTGAGATTTATATTGGCCGTAGCCACCAATCTGGGACCATAGCATGACACTGATGGGACATCAACTGGGGCACCTCGAGTATCCCTGCTGCATCCGCCTAGTCTTGCCGAGGAGCTGGATTGAGCATGGATGCCAAGTTTCGTCGAGAACGGTGAAGCGCATTATTGACTGACCTCTTGCATGAAGAGGGTTCACCACGGAGGCGATAACAGCCAGCCTGGACATGCCAAGACAGGAATAGAAATAGCACAACTCTGTAGAGCTTTTTGACGGGATGGTAAACAATGATCGAGCCAATAGCAATCGTCCAGACTTGATAGAAAGCAGGTGGGCCTATCACTTGGTTCCTATTGGGTTGCCTTGGTTGCCTGAAAGCTTGGCTGCAGCCCAGGCTCGTGCCTGCCCCACGGCCCCACGTGATTCGCGGGTACTTGCTCAGGGTTTGCACTATCTTCACTACATACTCTGTCCATTCCCTTACCAACCCGGAGGAAAACACTGGAACAAATTCTAGCGGTACTCTAATGAGTATGTTGTACGGAGTATATGCATCATTCCTGGTGCGCAGCAATTGCTAGTGTAGCATACGGTACATATAAATTACGTAACTTTGATCTAAACCTGGGGCGTACGCTAATGCAGGACCTGCATTACCCTCGGATTTGGGAAGACACTGTAATCCGCCGCAAGGGTTCGTAATTTTTGTAAGAAATCCCAGGGTGACTCTTCAGGGCCCATCTCGTATCTTCCATCCCCACGCATCATGCTGCCAAGGAGAGCTCGTGCCGAATCTGCTTGGCCTTCCCGCCCGGCTGCCCATCCCCAGGCCGCGCCTGGTTTTCATACGGGTCGGCAAGAGTAGTGAACAGGGGGGCGCAAACACTCGTCTACTCCGGACTCGTATTTCTGTGAAGCAGCTCCACCCATGCCAAGTTCCAGACGATGTCAAACTCCCGGGTGGTATGCGCACTGGTACAGATCTGTGGTCCTTCTGCTGATTCGTACTAATTTAGTTCAATGCAGGTGGTTCCCAAAACAGTTCACTACCACGCAAATCTTCAGCAGCCAGAGCTGAAGAAAACGAGGTGACCCCACCCATCGTGCTACAACAATAAGAAAAATCTTGTTATCTCGAAGAGGTTCAGTCTTCTACTGGACCGGGCCAGGCAGCTA
The DNA here is from genome assembly GCF_028828025.1 of Penicillium rubens. Classification (NCBI taxonomy): domain Eukaryota; kingdom Fungi; phylum Ascomycota; class Eurotiomycetes; order Eurotiales; family Aspergillaceae; genus Penicillium; species Penicillium rubens. The sequence continues at coordinate 564,610 of NW_026890601.1, read as the reverse complement.
TGGAGTCACTGGCATGGTCTACGTGGTCACGTTAACCATTTTCGCCTGGATGGTGAAAATAATAACTATTCGACGACTAGGTCTATCTACCCTTCGGCTATGGATAATTAGGTAGACGAAGGTGGCGGCAAGGTGGCGGCTCCTCCCTTTTTTTTCTCGACTCGGCTTAGCTCAGAGTCCGTGATTTCCATCCCGGTCCCATCCTTGGGCCCTTTCAGGTCTGGCCGTTCTTGTTGATTAGACTAACTAATCCGTTCTGGAGATAGTCGCCGTACGAGATTGGCCGCTGATCGGTCTTGCCGTCTTCTTTGCTAGGATCCCACGGCTGGACGGTATCGTTAAAGCCCAGATTGACAAAGAACGGGAGTGATTGGCGCTCCTCGTTCACCCACTTGACTCGGTGGATGGGTGCGGGGTAGTAGTTGTTGGTTATGTGTGCCATGTAGCTGCCGCAATTGACCAGGTAGGCGTTATCGTCCGCCTCGATATCGAGGTAACCCTGAGGGGTCTCCACCTGCAGGTTCGCCACGTCGGACTGGTACAGGACGGTAATGAGCGACACGTCCTCATGCCATTCGAAACTCAATTTGGTGCCGTCCTCCGCCGTCTTAATGGCGGCAGGTGGGTAGGGGTTCAGGTACGGGTAACGAATCAGAACAACCGAGGAGAGCGCGTCTTCCTTCTTGAAGTGGCGGCTAAAGAAGTCCTCCTCCTTGCCCAGCGCCAGAGCATAGCCTCGCAGCAAGGCAGACGAGAGCCCGAACACATCCCAGTAGTATTGCTCGGCGAACTCGCGGAAGCCCGGATGCTTCTTCTCGTCCGGCCACACGTTGACCTCGTGAGTGGGAGTCTTCAACTGGATGAGAGGGTGGTCGGGCTTGAAGTTGGGGTTCAGGTAGCAGAAGGATTCCACGGCCTTTTTCTCCGGAATGGACAGGTAGTATCCGGCACGGATCTGGTCCTGGTGCTCCTTGTTGTAGGCGCGAATCGCGAGGTCCCACTTCTCTTCGTCTGTGATAGAAAAGTGGAACTCCCTGGTCTTGTTCGAGAGTCGCTTCACATCCACACCGTGGTTGACCGCGTAGAAGAAGCCGGTGTCGCGCGAGGCAGCGTCAATCGCGCGGGCAACCTTCATCTTCTCCTCCATATTGTCGCCGAACAGGGGCGACACGTCGATCTTGGGGACATTGGCCTTGGGGGCGGAAGCCATGGTGTCTAGAAAAATAATGGTGAAAACTTGAGGGCGTGGACAACGACGAAGAGAGGGCTTGGCAAAGGGACAGGGGAAGTTCTCCTGCAGATGACAATGAGTGAAGAGTATGGACGCAATGGAAACGACCTGAGCTCTCTTCCTCTGTGCCTGAGCGGGGGCGGGGTGTTTATGCTGAGACAACCTGGAGACCTTATACGCTTGCAGCCCAGATGCTTACTGGATGGGGCCGCTGGAGCCAGTGTAAAATTAGTAACCGTATCTCGAAGTCGGAGGGTCTTTGGTGGTCTGAGATTTCAGTCGGTCCGCACCGTGGCATTTGCAGACGGTGCGATCAGGCCAATCGTTGATCCTCGGGCAGAGCAACACTCCCCCGCTCGAAGGTTTAGTAAGTACTTATCATTATCGTGCCAGAAAACGGGGCCATAGATACCCAAGTAACACCGTCGAGTCAATCGGGCTCGTGGGCCCAGCCAAGCCACGAGAGAGTAGGCAACGTGCACTCAACGACGGCGATGTTCCAAGGTAAACCGGCACGTAGAAAATGTCCGGACCACCTTGGCTCTCGTTGCAGCGTGTTGAATCTTCAGCCACCATAAGTCGATAGCATCCGGTTAGTGTGCAACGTGGGTCTGTCTCATTCTGCTCGGTTCTTGGCACCAGAATCGGGCGTAGTTTGCCCGCTGCCAAGTCGCGGGGCCGCTTGGCTGTCCCTGTTGTGGGATTTCCCGATGCAACATGCAGATACATGTAGTCGACAGTTGACAGAGCCAATGGCATCGGATCTGCCGTAGACCGTGCTAGACGAAAGTCTCCATCTTGTCTGTGGGCAGTGTCTCAGTCGCCCAGATTCTCGATGGAGATTGGCCAGGTCAGCCATATATACCCTGCAATGGCAGACCAATGCAGCGGGCCCAGTATAAGGAATTCCCCTCGAGCTTGTCTGTGATTGCGTTTTTTCTAACACTTATTGTTGCATCCGATCCGTCCCTACCAATTATTGGTCATTGACAGACATGACTCAACTGAAGCCACCGAACGGAACCACGCCGATAGGCTTCTCGGCCACTACATCCCTGAACGCCAGTGGGAGCTCGAGTGTGAAAAATGGGACCATCAAACCCAGCAATGGCATCTTCAAGCCCAGTACTAGGGACACCATGGACCCTTGCAGTGGGAATGCGGCCGACGGCAGTATCCGCGTCCGTTTCCGTGGAGGAATCGAACGGTGGAAGGAGTGCGTCAACCAGGTCCCCGAGCGCTGCGACCTGAGTGGTCTGACAACCGACTCCACGCAATATCAGCTCGCATCGACTGGGTTCGGTGACGCGAGCGCTGCCTACCAGGAGCGCTTGATGACGGTCCCTGTTGACGTACATGCCGCGCTCCAAGAGCTGTGCCTAGAACGCCGTGTGAGCGTGGGATCCGTCATTAATTTCTCCGTGCACCAGATGCTGAAAGGGTTTGGAAATGGCACACACACTATCACCGCCTCTCTGCACCGTGAGCAGAATTCGCAGAATTCTTCGCCATCCTGGGTGGTCTTCCCCACAATCGTCACCCATGAGAACAGAGACGGATGGTCCGTCGCGCAGGCAGTCGAGAGTATCGAAGCGGGGCGCGGTTCCGAGAAGGAGTCAGTGACTGCGATTGACTCCGGGTCAAGTCTCATGAAAATGGGGTTATTTGACTTACTCGTCAGCTTTGTCGATGCAGACGATGCTCGTCTTCCGTGTTTCGACTTTCCCCTCGCAGTGATAGCGCGTGAGTGTGATGCCAACCTCTCGCTGACTCTGCGTTTCTCCGATTGTCTCTTCAACGAGGAGACGATATGCAATTTTACCGATGCCCTAAACATCTTGCTCGCCGAAGCAGTGATAGGAAGAGTGACCCCGGTTGCCGATATCGAACTACTATCCGCGGAGCAGAAGCAGCAGCTGGAAGAGTGGAACAACACGGATGGCGAGTACCCTTCATCAAAGCGACTGCATCATCTCATTGAAGAGGTGGTTGAAAGGCATGAAGACAAAATAGCCGTTGTCTGCGACGAGCGAGAGCTCACTTACGGCGAGCTCAATGCCCAAGGCAACAGCCTCGCACGCTATCTCCGTTCCATTGGTATCCTGCCCGAGCAGCTAGTCGCATTGTTTCTAGATAAGAGCGAGAAGCTCATTGTTACCATCCTCGGCGTGTGGAAATCCGGCGCCGCCTACGTGCCCATCGACCCGACTTATCCGGATGAGCGAGTGCGCTTCGTGCTGGATGACACCAAGGCACGGGCCATCATCGCCAGTAATCGACATGTGGAGAGGCTCCAGCGAGAGGTCATCGGCGATAGAAACCTATGCATTATCCGTCTGGAGCCCTTGCTGGCCTCCCTTGCTCAGGATTCCTCAAAATTCCCCGCGCATAACTTGGACGACCTACCCCTCACAAGCCAGCAGCTCGCCTATGTGACTTACACCTCTGGGACCACTGGCTTCCCAAAGGGCATATTTAAACAACACACCAATGTGGTGAACAGTATCACCGACCTGTCTGCAAGGTACGGGGTGGCCGGGCAGCACCACGAAGCCATTCTGCTTTTCTCGGCCTGCGTGTTCGAGCCGTTCGTTCGACAGACGCTCATGGCACTCGTGAATGGCCATCTCCTCGCAGTTATCAATGACGTGGAAAAATATGATGCCGATACGCTCCTGCCGTTCATACGCAGACACAGCATCACCTACCTCAATGGTACTGCCTCTGTCCTGCAAGAGTACGACTTTTCCGACTGCCCATCACTGAATCGGATGATCCTGGTGGGTGAGAACCTGACAGAAGCCCGGTATCTGGCGCTGCGCCAGCGGTTCAAGAATCGCATCCTCAACGAGTATGGTTTTACCGAGTCGGCCTTTGTAACGGCCCTCAAGATTTTCGAACCGGAGTCGGCCCGTAAGGACACGAGTCTGGGGAGACCGGTGCGCAACGTCAAGTGCTACATCCTCAATCCATCCCTTAAACGTGTCCCGATTGGAGCTACGGGCGAGTTGCATATCGGAGGATTGGGCATTTCCAAGGGATACCTCAACCGCCCCGAACTCACGCCGCACCGCTTCATTCCCAACCCCTTCCAAACGGATTGCGAGAAGCAGCTCGGGATCAACAGCTTGATGTACAAGACCGGTGACCTGGCCCGCTGGCTTCCGAACGGCGAGGTTGAGTATCTCGGACGTGCAGATTTCCAGATCAAACTGCGAGGTATTCGAATTGAACCTGGTGAAATTGAGACGATGCTGGCTCTGTACCCTAGGGTCCGGACCAGTTTAGTGGTGTCCAAAAAGCTCCGCAACGGTCCAGAGGAAACTACCAACGAGCACCTCGTGGGTTATTATGTTTGTGATAGCGCCTCAGTGTCCGAGGCAGACCTGCTGTCATTTTTAGAGAAGAAACTGCCTCGATACATGATTCCCACGCGGTTGGTACAGCTGTCGCAGATCCCAGTGAATGTGAACGGGAAGGCGGACCTGCGCGCCTTGCCGGCCGTCGATATCTCCAATTCTACGGAGGTCCGTTCCGACCTTCGAGGCGATACGGAAATCGCCCTCGGGGAAATCTGGGCCGACGTGTTGGGAGCCCGCCAGAGATCGGTCTCTCGCAACGACAACTTCTTCCGCCTCGGAGGGCACAGCATCACCTGCATCCAACTGATCGCACGCATCCGACAACGACTCTCGGTCAGCATCTCCGTCGAAGATGTCTTTGCAACAAGGACACTTGAGCGCATGGCAGACCTTCTACAGAACAAGCAGCAGGAGAAATCCGACGAACCCCATGAGGCGCCGGCAGAGCTGCTTGAGGAGAAAGCAGCAACGGACAATGTCTATCTGGCAAACAGTCTTCAGCAGGGCTTCGTCTACCATTACCTCAAGAGCATGGAACAATCCGACGCCTATGTGATGCAGTCCGTTCTACGATACAACGCCACATTGTCTCCAGATCTGTTTCAGAGAGCCTGGAAGCATGCACAGCAGTCCTTTCCGGCGCTGCGGTTGCGGTTCTCATGGGAAAAGGAGGTTTTCCAACTGATCGATCAGGATCCACCATTGGACTGGCGTTTCCTCTACTTCACCGACGTTCCCGCAGGTGCTGCCGAGGACCGGAAATTGGATGACTTGCGGCGCCAAGACCTTACGGAGAGATTCAAGCTGGATGTTGGCGGACTGTTCCGCGTATACCTGATTAAACACAGCGAGAATCGCTTCACGTGTCTTTTCAGCTGCCACCATGCAATCCTCGATGGTTGGAGTCTGCCACTCTTGTTCGAAAAGGTTCACGAGACCTACCTGGAACTGCTGCATGGGGACAATCTCACTCCGTCCATGGATGACCCTTACACTCGCACCCAGCGGTATCTCCACGCTCACCGTGAGGATCACCTCGACTTTTGGGCCGGTGTGGTTCAAAAGATCAACGAACGGTGTGATATGAACGCCTTGTTGAACGAGCGCAGTCGTTACAAAGTCCAGCTGGCAGACTATGACCAGGTGCAGGAGCAGCGACAGCTGACAATTGCTCTCTCTGGAGACAGATGGCTAGCAGACCTTCGTCAGACCTGCTCCGCCCAGGGTATTACCTTACATTCGATTCTCCAATTTGTTTGGCACGCCGTGCTGCACGCTTATGGCGGTGGCACCCACACCATCACCGGCACGACCATTTCTGGAAGGAACCTGCCCATCTTGGGAATTGAACGAGCAGTTGGTCCGTATATCAACACGCTACCGCTGGTACTCGATCATTCGACGTTCAAGGATAAGACCATCATGGAGGCCATCGAGGATGTGCAGGCCAAGGTAAACGTCATGAACAGCCGGGGCAATGTGGAACTGGGCCGTTTGCACAAAACCGACTTAAAGCACGGATTATTCGATTCTTTATTCGTGCTTGAAAACTACCCGAATTTGGACAAATCGCGAACACTTGAGCACCAGACTGAACTGGGGTATTCGATTGAAGGCGGCACTGAGAAGCTGAATTATCCACTGGCTGTCATCGCGCGCGAAGTCGAGACGACTGGCGGATTCACAGTATCCATCTGCTACGCCAGTGAGCTATTTGAGGAGTTTATGATCTCCGAACTTCTTCATATGGTCCAGGACACACTGATGCAGGTTGCCCGAGGTTTGAATGAACCCGTCGGCAGCCTGGAGTATCTCTCATCTATCCAATTGGAGCAACTCGCCGCGTGGAATGCCACGGAAGCTGAGTTTCCCGATACCACGATTCATGAGATGTTTGAAAACGAAGCGAGCCAGAAGCCGGACAAGATAGCAGTGGTCTATGAGGAGACGTCCTTGACTTACCGCGAGTTGAATGAGCGGGCGAACCGTATGGCACATCAGCTAAGGTCCGACGTCAGCCCCAACCCCAACGAGGTCATCGCGCTGGTGATGGACAAGAGCGAGCATATGATCGTCAGCATTCTGGCCGTATGGAAGAGCGGCGGTGCCTATGTCCCCATTGACCCTGGATATCCTAACGACCGCATTCAATACATCCTAGAGGACACACAAGCCCTCGCAGTTATCGCGGACTCCTGCTATCTGCCTCGCATCAAGGGAATGGCCGCCTCCGGCACGCTTCTTTATCCCTCTGTCTTGCCTGCCAATCCGGATTCCAAGTGGAGCGTATCGAACCCTTCACCGTTGAGTCGGAGCACGGACTTGGCTTATATCATCTATACCTCTGGAACGACAGGTCGGCCCAAGGGCGTCACGGTAGAGCATCATGGAGTGGTCAATCTGCAGGTGTCGCTATCCAAAATATTCGGCCTACGGGATACTGACGACGAGGTAATTCTCTCCTTTTCCAACTATGTGTTCGACCATTTCGTGGAGCAGATGACCGACGCCATTCTCAATGGCCAAACCCTCCTGGTCCTCAACGATGAAATGCGCGGGGACAAAGAGCGACTCTACAGATACATTGAGAAGAACCGAGTGACCTACTTGTCTGGCACCCCATCCGTGGTCTCCATGTACGAATTTAGCCGGTTCAAGGACCATCTACGCCGTGTCGACTGCGTTGGGGAGGCGTTCAGCGAACCGGTCTTCGACAAGATCCGCGAAACGTTCCATGGCCTCGTCATCAACGGCTACGGCCCAACAGAAGTTTCCATCACTACCCACAAGCGGCTCTATCCATTCCCAGAGCGGCGAATGGACAAAAGTATTGGCCAACAGGTCCACAATAGCACGAGCTATGTGCTGAACGAGGACATGAAGCGCACCCCCATAGGGGCTGTCGGCGAGCTCTACCTGGGTGGTGAAGGAGTGGTACGGGGCTATCACAATCGCGCAGATGTGACCGCGGAGCGTTTTATTCCTAATCCATTCCAGTCGGAAGAAGATAAGCGAGAAGGTCGTAACTCCCGTTTGTACAAGACCGGTGACCTGGTACGCTGGATTCCTGGAAGCAGCGGGGAGGTCGAGTATCTAGGTCGTAATGACTTCCAGGTCAAGATTCGCGGACTGCGCATCGAACTAGGCGAGATTGAGGCCATCCTATCGTCTTATCACGGAATCAAACAGTCTGTGGTGATTGCCAAGGATTGCAGAGAAGGGGCCCAGAAATTCCTGGTTGGTTACTATGTCGCCGATGCAGCGCTGCCGTCCGCTGCCATTCGGCGCTTCATGCAGTCTCGGCTCCCTGGCTACATGGTGCCCTCTCGTCTCATTCTCGTCAGCAACTTCCCCGTCACTCCTAGTGGAAAATTAGACATCAAGGCTTTGCCCCCAGCCGAGGAAGAGAGCGAGATTGACGTGGTGCCGCCGCGTAGTGAAATCGAACGCTCCTTGTGTGACATCTGGGCGGAACTACTCGAGATGCACCCAGAGGAGATCGGCATTTGCAGCGATTTCTTCAGCCTGGGAGGTGACAGCCTAAAGAGCACAAAGCTTTCCTTCATGATTCACGAGTCCTTTAACCGCGCCGTCTCAGTCAGCGCCCTTTTCTTTCACCGGACAGTTGAAGCCCAGACGCACTTGATCCTGAACGATGCTGCAGATGTGCACGAAATTACTCCCATAGATTGCAATGATACGCAGATGATTCCCGTGTCCCGTGCCCAGGAGCGACTCCTCTTCATCCACGAATTTGAGAATGGCAGCAATGCATACAATATCGACGCTGCATTTGAACTGCCTGGCTCGGTTGACGCGTCGGTTCTCGAGCAGGCGCTGCGTGGAAACCTTGCTCGACATGAGGCGTTGAGAACTTTACTGGTCAAGGATCACGCAACCGGCATCTATCTTCAGAAGGTACTGAGTCCCGATGAAGCCCAGGACATGTTCTCCATCAAGGTGGACACAGCCAAGCAGGTGGAGCGGCTGGACCAAGAGATAGCCAGTCTATCCCAGCATGTTTTCCGCCTCGATGATGAACTGCCTTGGGAGGCCCGCATCCTTAAACTCGAATCCGGGAGCCTGTATCTCATTCTGGCGTTCCACCATACCTGCTTCGATGCATGGTCGTTGAAAGTCTTCGAGCAAGAGCTTCGGGCCTTGTACGCAGCGCTCCAGAAAACCAAGAGTCCAGCGAACTTGCCAGCCCTCAAAGCGCAGTACAAGGAATATGCGCTCTACCATCGCCGGCAGCTGTCTGGTGATCGCATGCGCAACCTGTCCGACTTTTGGCTGCGGAAACTGATCGGCTTGGAACCATTGCAGCTGATCACGGACCACCCACGTCCTGTGCAATTCAAATACGACGGTGACGACTTCAGTATCGAGCTTAGCAAGAAGGAAACGGAGAACCTGAGGGGGGTGGCCAAACGTTGCAAGTCGAGTCTGTACGTCGTGTTGCTTTCCGTTTATTGCATTATGCTAGCCTCGTACGCGAACCAGTCCGAAGTTTCCGTGGGTGTCCCAGTCAGCCACCGAACGCATCCTCAGTTCCAATCGGTCATTGGATTCTTCGTCAACCTTGTGGTGCTAAGGGTGGATATTTCTCAGTCAGCCATTTGCGGGCTCATCAGAAGGGTAATGAAAGAGCTCGTGGACGCCCAACTGCACCAAGACATGCCGTTCCAGGAAGTGACGAAGCTGCTGCAGGTGGATAATGACCCCAGCCGGCATCCGCTGGTACAGAACGTGTTCAACTTCGAATCCCGTGCGAACGGAGAACACGATGCCAGGTCGGAGGATGAAGGATCGCTTGCATTCAATCAATACCGGCCGGTTCAGCCCGTGGATTCCGTTGCGAAGTTCGATCTGAACGCAACGGTCACGGAATTGGAGTCGGGATTGCGAGTCAACTTCAACTATGCGACCAGCCTATTCAACAAAAGCACGATCCAGGGTTTTTTGCATACCTATGAGTATCTCCTGCGCCAGCTGTCCGAACTGAGTGCAGAAGGGATCAATGAGGATACGCAGCTGTCGTTCGTTCGCCCGACAGAGAATGGCGATCTGCACTTGCCATTGGCACAGTCCCCACTTGCGACGACTGCTGAGGAGCAGAAAGTAGCGTCGTTGAACCAGGCCTTTGAGCGCGAAGCTTTCCTTGCCGCAGAGAAGATTGCTGTCGTGCAGGGAGATAGAGCACTTAGTTATGCTGATCTTAACGGGCAGGCTAACCAGCTCGCCCGGTACATACAGTCCGTGTCCTGTATTGGGGCAGAAGACCGAGTAGCTTTGATGCTGGAAAAGAGTATCGACACGATTATTTGCATTCTCGCGATTTGGAAGGCTGGTGCAGCATATGTGCCCTTGGATCCGACTTACCCACCCGGACGCGTCCAGCTGATTCTGGAGGAGATTAAAGCGAAGGCTGTCCTTGTGCACTCCAGTCATGCTTCGAAATGTGAACGCCATGGCGCGAAGGTGATTGCAGTCGACTCGCCCGCCATCGAGACGGCGGTCAGCCAACAGTCAGCTGCTGACCTGCCCACAATTGCTAGCCTCGGCAATCTAGCGTATATAATCTTTACTTCAGGCACTTCCGGTAAGCCAAAGGGAGTCCTAGTTGAGCAAAAGGCAGTTCTTCTTCTACGCGATGCCCTCCGGGAGCGGTATTTCGGTCGAGACTGTACCAAGCATCATGGCGTCCTGTTCCTGTCCAACTACGTCTTCGACTTCTCCGTCGAACAACTTGTGTTGTCGGTGCTCAGCGGACACAAGCTGATCGTTCCCCCAGCTGAGTTCGTCGCAGATGATGAATTTTACAGAATGGCCAGCACCCACGGTCTCTCCTATCTCAGCGGCACACCATCCTTACTGCAGAAGATCGATCTGGCACGACTGGACCATCTGCAGGTTGTTACCGCCGCGGGTGAAGAGTTTCACGCCACCCAGTACGAGAAGATGCGCCGCCGATTCAACGGTCCCATCTACAATGCCTATGGTGTCACCGAGACCACGGTGTACAACATTATCGCGGAATTCACAACGAATTCGATATTTGAGAATGCTCTTCGGGAAGTGCTCCCTGGTACCCGAGCGTATGTGCTGAACGCGGCACTTCAGCCCGTCCCCTTCGATGCTGTCGGAGAACTCTATCTTGCCGGCGACAGCGTTACGCGTGGTTATCTCAACCAACCTCTTCTAACGGATCAGCGATTCATTCCCAACCCTTTCTGCAACGAGGAGGACGTCGCTATGGGGCGCTTCGCGCGGCTCTACAAGACCGGCGACCTGGTTCGATCGCGTTTCAACCGTCAGCAGCAGCCGCAGCTGGAATACCTAGGAAGAGGCGATCTGCAGATCAAGATGAGGGGATACCGGATCGAGATTTCTGAAGTTCAGAACGTGCTCACTTCAAGTCCCGGTGTCCGGGAGGGTGCAGTCGTTGCCAAGTATGAGAACAACGATACCTATTCCCGGACCGCTCACTCTCTGGTCGGTTACTATACCACGGACAATGAAACGGTATCGGAAGCCGATATTCTCACTTTCATGAAAGCAAGGCTTCCAACGTACATGGTGCCAAGCCACCTCTGCTGTCTGGAAGGCGCACTGCCTGTGACGATTAACGGAAAGCTCGACGTCCGGAGATTGCCGGAGATTATCAACGACTCCGCGCAGTCCTCGTACAGCCCACCAAGGAACATAATCGAGGCCAAGCTGTGCAGACTGTGGGAATCCGCCTTGGGAATGGAGCGATGCGGTATCGACGACGACTTGTTCAAACTGGGTGGCGACAGCATCACATCTTTGCATCTCGTGGCCCAGATTCACAACCAGGTGGGCTGCAAGATCACCGTTCGTGATATATTTGAACATCGTACCGCCCGAGCCCTCCATGATCACGTCTTCATGAAGGACTCCGACCGGAGTAATGTGACTCAGTTCCGAACCGAACAAGGGCCGGTCATCGGCGAGGCGCCCCTACTGCCGATTCAAGACTGGTTTTTGTCAAAGGCTCTGCAGCATCCGATGTATTGGAATCACACTTTCTACGTCCGAACGCCAGAGCTGGATGTTGATTCCTTAAGCGCTGCTGTCAGGGACTTGCAACAGTATCACGATGTTTTCCGCATGCGACTCAAGCGCGAGGAAGTCGGATTCGTGCAGTCCTTTGCTGATGACTTCTCTCCTGCCCAGCTTCGGGTGCTGAACGTAAAAGATGTCGACGGGTCCGCGGCCGTCAACGAGATATTGGATGGGTGGCAGTCTGGCTTCAACCTTGAGAACGGACCCATCGGTGCCATTGGCTACCTACATGGGTATGAAGACCGATCCGCGCGAGTCTGGTTCTCCGTTCACCATATGGCCATTGACACCGTCAGCTGGCAGATCCTTGTCCGTGACTTGCAGACGCTGTACCGAAATGGAAGCCTGGGAAGCAAGGGCAGCAGTTTCCGGCAGTGGGCTGAAGCCATCCAAAATTACAAGGCGTCTGACTCTGAGAGGAACCATTGGAATAAGCTCGTCAAGGAAACAGCTTCCAGCATATCCGCATTGCCTACGTCAACTGGTTCGCGCGTGCGCCTGAGCAGAAGTTTGAGCCCTGAGAAGACAGCCTCGCTGATCCAAGGAGGAATCGATCGACAGGATGTCTCCGTGTACGACTCCCTCCTGACTTCAGTTGGATTGGCGCTCCAACGTATGGCTCCAACCGGCCCAAGTATGGTTACGATCGAGGGACATGGCCGTGAAGAAGAAGTGGATCAGACACTGGATGTGAGCCGCACCGTGGGTTGGTTCACCACCATGTATCCATTTGAAATTCCCCGTCTCAGCACCGAGAACATTGTTCATGGAGTCGCCGCTGTGAGCGAACGGTTCAGACAGGTGCCTGCCCGTGGCGTCGGATATGGAACCTTGTATGGCTATACTCAACACCCGCTGCCCCAGGTGACCGTCAACTACCTGGGCCAGCTCGCCCGCAAGCAATCGAAGCCAAAGGAATGGGTCCTCGCGGTGGGCGACAACGAATTTGAATACGGACTCATGACTAGCCCAGAGGACAAAGACCGGAGCTCTTCTGCCGTCGACGTCACGGCCGTGTGTATTGACGGCACTATGATCATCGACGTGGACAGTGCTTGGAGCCTTGAGGAGAGCGAGCAATTCATCTCGAGCATCGAGGAAGGACTGAACAAGATCCTCGACGGCAGGGCAAGTCAGCAAACCTCGCGATTCCCGGGTGTTCCTCAACCGGTGGAGACATATACGCCGTATTTCGAGTATCTGGAACCTCCACGACAGGGACCGACGCTGTTCCTGCTGCCGCCGGGCGAAGGAGGCGCCGAGAGTTACTTCAACAACATCGTCAAGCGCCTGCGTCAGACAAATATGGTGGTCTTCAACAACTACTACTTGCACAGCAAACGCCTGCGCACGTTCGAGGAGCTGGCGGAAATGTATCTCGACCAAGTACGCGGCATCCAACCACACGGACCGTACCACTTCATTGGATGGAGCTTCGGAGGAATTCTCGCAATGGAAATGTCGCGGCGACTGGTAGCCTCGGACGAGAAGATTGGCTTCCTCGGTATTATCGACACCTATTTCAACGTGCGGGGAGCGACACGCACCATTGGCTTGGGGAACACTGAGATTCTGGACCCGATCCATCACATCTACAATCCCGATCCGGCCAACTTCCAACGCCTGCCCTCTGCAACAGATCGCATTGTGCTGTTCAAGGCCATGAGGCCGAACAACAAGTACGAATCCGAGAACCAGCGTCGCCTGTACGAGTACTATGACGGCACTCGACTCAACGGACTGGACAGCTTGTTACCAAGCGATTCCGACGTCCAGCTGGTCCCGCTTACGGACGATACACACTTTTCCTGGGTCGGAAATCCACAACAGGTGGAGCAGATGTGTGCGACTATCAAGGAACACCTCGCTCGCTATTGATCCGTCACTAGCAGCACAGTATATCGGACGATGGAAGTGATGGAGTAGGGGGGATAGGATACGGTCAAACCAGGGTGGGGTTCTTTTTAGGATGAACTAGTCTCTAGTTAAGGAAAGCGAGGTAGCAAATAAACTACTAAGGTCCAGACCAACATAGTCTGTCATTGCTTTCTATCCTAAATTGATATAAAACAGTGCGACACCTTCAGTTGGCCAAAATTTTCATGTGGAAAGACTATGGTTTTTGGAAGTTGGGACCACGTCAGACCGTCCACGGGTGGCCCTTTCACCGACGCTTCCGTTTATATCCATGTCGGATGTTGTTGTAGGAACATGCAGATTTATATAATATCATTCAAGACTACCTAGGTAGCGCCGCTAATCCTGCGGGCGCGTGGTTATACATGGTTGTCTGTACATACACCTATTCTCCCCCTATCTAACAGGCCCACAAATCTTTCCCCGCCCCCTCCCCTTTTATACCCAATGTCGGATCATTATCGATATCGGAACTTTCAAGGCTGTTAGAGGCTATCATAAAGCGATAAAGCCCATCTCACTGCGGAGTAAATTGGCGCGGGTGTTCGAGTTTTTGTATATACGGGTCCATTGAAAGGACAATTCCACTATTGCTAGTCGAACCTGAGCATTCAAGTTAATTCGATTTAGGAAACGGCATTGCCCCACCACCCCACTGTATGAACGTAATGGGGGCCAAAATAGTAGTCCTGTAATTTAGCCAAGCCAGTGAGGAAAGTTGTCTCGTTATATATAGGCTAAAACTTAGAGCTACCAGCGGATACTTTGTCGAGGATTCTGCAAAAAAATATGTCATAAGGAGAGCCGCATAATATCCCTAAATCAAACGGGGATATCTGCTTGAAATTAGTTTAACTGTGGCTTTCTTAGCGGAAGGTACTAACCAAGCCTCCACACTAAACCGGTCTACATACAGTACATACCACTAACGGCGCTTTGATATTGCACGAATCATTGGCTTCCATCCTCCGCGCAATCCACACTGGACCTTCATTGCCGAGTTACCCGACAACGGAAAATGCTAGTATATTACATTTATATTTGTGTTCTCTGCCCTACGGCCTCGCGGCCTCTACGATCCTGCCGGTGCTAGCGAGTGAGCCACACCACACGCGTTCTGGTCATAGGCAAAATACCCACCTAATTCAACCATCAACCATGCCATCAAGAGCATTTTCAAGAGTCAAGAGATCTAATTAAGAAGGAAGGATGAACCTTGGATTAAAAAATCCAATAAATCTGTCTTGTGCATTTACATGTGTGTATAACTGCCCTCATATGATACTTCAACGGTATTCAAATGGAGTGTAAAAGTAACTATAAGAAGGGAAGGGGTTATATCCATAATATGTATTATCCAGCATTGGGTTGGCTTTACTAGTACGTTTAAAATTGAAGAACGACATTAAGGGGGTACAACATATACCTGCGACGAGAAAGGCCCCCAACATCGGTAGAAGCCTATTCGGGTAGGGCTTGGTGATGATCATATCAGGCACCCGTCGGAGTGCATCTGCGAGATCTGCTGCGGGATGTCAGAGCCTCACCGCGCTTTCCTAAGCGACGATCGCAATTTCTATAGAATATTGAGCCTCCGAAAGCTCTAATTTAACATAGCAGTTAATATAAACGCCAAAACATCACCCGGAATCCCGACTGGCAGCTGGTGTCGCGAGGGTCCACCGGCTTGATGATCCCCATCAATACAGCCCAGGTGCCCACTGTGGATTACATATACAGAATCAACATTCGAATTACTAATGAGGCAGTGTAAATTTCAGCCCCCAAACTACGATGTGCATTACATGGCCTCATAGGGTAGAATGACCATCGACATGAACTTTCAGCCCCCAAACTACTTTACGTGGCCCCGTAGTGTACTCCGTAGAATGACCATCGACATGAAAATATTTGAGACTCGGGTACAAAAGACTCGCGGCCTCCTCGAGTTCAAGCACGCTTTGATTATCAAAATCAAACTAAGGGTTGCAATGTTCGCCAAATATTCTTTGCTTCTCGCGGCTGCGGGGAGCGCTTTTGTGGACGCGGCCCCTAGCACTCGCTCGATACAGGGCCCTTGTGCCCAGATTTCCCAGCAGCACATGCAAGATGTTAAAGCTGGCAGTAAGAGTGACCAACTGAGAGGGTCAATCTCAATAGACATGCTGATTAGAACTAGAAGTACCCAAGTTCCCCGGTGCATTAGCCTATGAATGCTTGCAGTCCATGCCATTTGACCCGAAAAGAGGAGCTGCCTTTGTCGAGGACGTGAAGAAATACATGCAGTGGCAGTCTAACGCTGATGTGTTGAGCAGTACGTATGACATGGGTATCAGAAGAGTCGAAGAGACATTTTAACCATCTTTGTCTGTCATAGACCCTCCGACTTCGTATCTGTCTCCTCCAGTTGATATATGGGGTGGATTGGACTATTTGCAGCAGCAGGCCGCCGACAACAAATTTGGCAACCAGTTTGAGTTCGACACTGCTCTCTCCGACCTCTTTATTTCTGCCAAGGATGGGCATCTGTCCCTTATACCATGCTCGTATATGCCTTTTGCATTTGTTGGCCATGAGTCCTTGGTCTCTGTTTCCTCTGATGGTCTCCAGTTGCCTCAGATCTACACTTTTGGTATGTTTGTTGGCCTTATATATGGTAATGGAGCTGACTTGCCTTCTCAGGTGATGCCGAAGTCCTCAAGAGTAACCCCAACGCCGTCTCACCCATTGTGACCATTAACGGTAAAGAAGTTGTCTCTCAACTGCAGGGAGTTTCAGAGTCACAGTTATTCCAGGATCCTGATGCCAGGTACAACAACGTGTTCCTCTCGCGCTCTCGCTATACGAACAGTGACCTGATGGCGGGAGCATTCTCCATCGGTCCGAATGGAATGTGGCCGGGATCTACAGTGTACAACATAGCGTACGCCAACGGAACCACGTCAAAGTCCGAAGTGAATGCCATTGTTAGGAAAGACGAGTTCCAGTTTGTGGACGGTGAGGCGCTTTACGAGAGTTACTGCCTGCCTGCGTCTGATACCACCACCACGTCGTCTCCTTCGACAGCGACCCCAACGCCCAGTAAATCCGCCCCGGCTTCTTCAACTCCTGCCTCCCAGACCCCATCGAGCACTGCGAAACCTGCTCCAACAGGCTATCCCAAGGCCGCCATTCGCGACGACAACAACCTGATCTCCGGCTATCTACTGAGCGAGCCCGGGCTGGAGGACACTGCCGTGCTGTCCGTTCCTACCTTCAGTGTTAGCGGTGTAGAGGGGGGTAACAAGATTGTTTCCGACCTCGCCATTGAGTTTATCCAGAAGGCTGTCGACGCGGGCAAGAAGAAGATGATCATCGACCTAAGCTCCAACCCTGGAGGCGACGTCATCTATGCTTTTGATCTCTTTAAACTTTTCTTCCCCAACAAGACCCCGTACTGGTCGACGCGCTTCCGCGCACACGAAGCATTGAGGCTTATCGAGAAGGTCGGCTACTCTGTCCCGGAAGGTTCCCACAATGTCACATTTGCATCGCTCGCCAGAGTTGGCTTCTACGGCTTGAAGACCCCCAGTCAGAACTACACCTTTAAGTCGCTTGAAGAGTTCTATGGACCTCACAATGTACTCGGTGCTAAGATGACCACGGCTAACTCGCTGAACCTGGACCTGATCTCGAACGAGGAGAAACCAATCCACGGCTTCGGCGACGTCAAACCCGAATGGACGACGCCCCCCTTCGCCCCGGAAGACATTTTGATCATCACAGATGGAGCCTGTAGCTCCTCCTGCCCTATCTTTACCGAGATGATGAAATACGAAGGTGTGAAGACCATCTCCTTCGGTGGTCGTCCCCAGTACGGACCTATGCAGGCGATGGGCGGCACACGAGGTGCACAAGTCATGCCTGCAGAGACTCTCATGACGATTACAACTGCCGTGCTTGAAATGGCCGCCGAGGAGGAATTGCTCTCGGAGAGTGAGCTCCAGCAGCTGGAAGCGCTCTCCCCGGCTGAGGAAAGCCCGCTTCAGTATGGCTCATTGCAGGTTAACTTCCGCGACGGGTATAGCAAGCTTGATAAGGATAGCGTCATGCCTCTTCAGTTTGTCTATGAGCCGGCTCACTGCCGTCTGTTCTACACTCTGGAGAATGTCCTGCAGCCGGCGACTGCCTGGAGTGCCGCGGTCAAGGCTATGTGGGGTAGTGGGCATTGTGTTGCGGGTTCGCGAATGTGAGTGACACTTGAAGCGACCTTTCAATTCTTGCACTGTGTTATTTCATTGCAATACCTGTCCTTTATTTAGATTTCCTTTACTTTACCTTCATACTTTCCTTCACTTTGTATTTATACTTTCCTATTTCTTTCTTCGAAGCTTGCACATATAACAGCATCCTTCATCCTACGTCAATATATTGGAACTTGAAACAACTTCCGACACGCGCCTTTATATATCTTAGAAGTTCATTTAGACGTAGCTGAATATAACATCCGTTCCCACAGAATCAAAGCGTGTAACAGTATCCTTCTAGTCCTTGCAAAATCTTCCCCTTTTTATTGGCGGCTTGATTTTCACGGTGAAAGAACGCAGTGATGGAAAGAGTTACCAAAATACAAGCTGCCAAACAGACAATAAAACCATATAGCCCAGGGGATAGTCCTGCAGTTGTAAGCACCTCCCCGATGTCACCCATGCTGCTCTGAAGAGGACCTCGGGAACAGCCCTGGAGCATCCCCGGGGCCATATCCGAAGATGACTCAGCAGGGCTCGCGATGAAAAATATCACCATAACAAACGACTTCTACAATGAAGAATTCCCATATGAGATTTTAGTGAGACAATCGACTATCACTATTTCGCATGACTCTCAAACGTCCCCTTCCCATCTCTGGGGCGTGGGAGCACCCTGATGCCTACATAGAGGCCCTACTCTGCTTCTCTACTACGTCGGTGCTCTTTATGAATTTGTGCGGCGGCGTGCATATGGTCGACTTCCTGACCCGGGAGCCTGACCTGTATACAACTATTCTACCAAAAGATTGGATATCTTTCTTCGAACAGCACGATGTTCAGGATATCATCCAGCTACTCCTACGAGAGGACATTGAGAATTTACGAGGCGCCGGCGAGCCTTCCATAGATCAAAGCAGGACTTGGAATGGGGGGAATTCCCTCCCCAGAGTCTCCTGGAGTACATTTTTAATATCCGCTCACTGACGCTCCAACGAGAAATGTGCATCTCATCTTCGAAGAGGATTGAATTACCAAAACAAGTTGCTATGCATATGAACCGGAAAAAAGTACACGAGGTTGAATGCTTTTCTCAATATGTCGCATCTCTATCAGACACCGTTGATAAGCGCCGTGGTGAGCCAGTCACTCATATTGTGGATCTTGGGTCTGGACAGAACTATCTTGGACGAACACTGGCCAGCTCGCCTTACTACAAGCATATCATTGCAATTGAGCGCAAACATCAGTACATCAGCGGTGCTAAGGGCATGGATGTCCGAGCCAAGTTGGCGAAAAATCCGAAGGCTCAATATTCTCGCAAGGACAAAAGTTCATGCGATGGCTACAACGGAACTCCAGAAGTGACTGTTCCTGAAATGACAGATATTTCACAACCAATGATGGAGGATTCGCGGGTCTCAGATGCCCCTTTTCCAGATGCCCCTTTCTCTCAGGTGCTAGGCGAGATTAGCCTTCAACCTGGCGAGCTATTCGGATCCCCCACTACAGGCCCATTACGAGAAAACCCTCCGAAGCAAGAGATCCATAGCCGTGGTACTCTAAGCTATGTTGAGCATGAAATTCAAGATGGCCACTTGGAGCCCGTTATAGACCACATCACCTCTCCATCCCCTGCTGGAGCTTCTGACGGGAAAGGAAAAGAAGAGAGCGATGCTAGATTGATGGTCGTTTCCCTTCACTCTTGTGGGAACCTTGTTCACCATGGATTACGATCCCTGATTCTAAATCCCTCGATTGTGGCTGTCGCCATGATCGGCTGTTGCTACAATCTGTTGACAGAACGCCTCGGTCCAAACACACACGACCTCCCTATTCTGCAATCCCTCCACCCTCGGCTTAAAGAGACTGGAACATCATACGATCCGCATGGGTTCCCTATGTCTAAATGCTACGAGAACTACCGAAGCCCAGGGGCAACGACCGGCATGAAGCTTAACATTACAGCTCGGGCACTGGCCGTGCAAGCTCCATACAATTGGGGCTTAATTGACAGTGAAGTGTCCTTTACCCGGCACTTCTTCCGTGCTCTTCTCCAACGTATCCTCGTCGATCGAAATATTCTTCCTAAGCCCTCTGTGCCGGAAGATGTCTTCTCTGACGGACCTCACCCAGAAGCTAGAAGCAACTCCCTTAATATTGGCTCATTGCCAAAATCTGCCTTCAAGTCATTTACTGCATATGTTCGTGCTGCGACCGTCAAGATGAGTCGAGACCCGATATATGCTTCCCAGGTGCAGGAGCACATTGCTACCCTGACTGATGAGGAGATTCACTGCTACGAGACTCAGTACCTCCACGCGAGGAAACATATGAGCATTGTGTGGAGCTTAATGGCGTTCAGTGCTCAGCTTGTCGAGGCAATTATTGTTGTGGACCGGTGGCAATTCCTGCGTGAACAGGATTCGGTCAAAGACTGCTGGGTTCAGCCAGTTTTTGAATACAGTGAGAGTCCGCGTAACCTCGCAGTCATTGGACTAAAACGGTGATGATTTATGGGAAGAAGAGTGTTTGGCATGCATCGAATTTGAATTGATTGTAGATACATATACAGGAGGACATAGCAGGAAAATATAAAGTCAATTGAGAAATAATTCAGGCGACCAGGAACCCTTTTAGTTCCACTAGAGAGCGTTCGCTCACTAACTCCTAAGTTGATACCAGTGCCATAATAAGTTGTGTATGTTGTATGTGCCAAAATACCGCGATTGTTATTGTTATATCACATATTCCTTCTATACAGGTCTGCGCTCCTCTACAGTGTTGGGAAAGAGAACCTAGTGCCGGGAAGCTGTGGTAGAATGGCCCTGGGGCCGTACGCATAAAGACTTAGAGCAGGTGATCTAGGGCATAATCCTTCTGGCTGGACGTAGGTCTAATGTGTGTATATACTGGGTTTAAATTTTCTTATATACTCCCACTCAATCCTCGCCCCGTAGGAACGACTCACCTCCTACGAGACAAATTCTGAATTTGCATCAGCAGGATAAGCTTACTGTTCGGTACAATGGCAGGAGGGCACTCGTAAAAGAAAGGCCACGTAAGATCTATCGATCCGCTCATGCCTGCGTAGAAATGAGTGTCCATGAAAAATGCCATGTCCATTCTCATCCACCCAACATCCGAGCAGCCTTCAACAGCGTCCGCTTGATTCTGCAGCTGTTCGGGATCATTTTGTGCGGCACGGCTGACATCACCAGAGCGGCCTCCACTCGACGACCAAAAGCCATCTAAGAAGTTGGCATGGCCTGAACCTCCGGAGCCACAGCTGCGTAATGCATCCTCGTCAATTTCGAAGAAGAATCGATATCTTGAAACTGGTTCATCGTCATATAGGAGCTTTTGATCAGCGCCTGGGTTCTCAGCCGAGAAATTATTGGCTACCCATTCTTGGAAGTGGGCGCGTAGCTCCGCCTTGGAAGCTCCATCGAACTTTGCCTTGTCTTCCATGAAGACAAATTCGAGTTTGTCGAAAATGGCTTCATTGAGTTCTGATCGGGGGTCAAGGTTGACGATTGAGCGCACTGAAATGTTGAGCTTTTGCTTAAAGATATCCCAGGCTTCGTCATCTTTGTATGTGGTCCGGTAGAAGACCCAGCCCCATTTTTCTATTTTTCGATCTTTGAGCTCGAAGAGTATGACCTCTGATGAAATCCATTTCTCTCTGGAGGTAGGTGATGACTGAAAGCTTCGTGATGTTGAAGGCAGAGCCAAATTGGGGAATCCTACTCTGCTTTGGAACGCAGCAGGGGCTGGCTTGGGGCGCACAGAAAGAAACGGGCGAGCGGGAAGTAGATAAGCAAGCGAACGCCTGAGAGTGAACGCTCTCATCATTGAGTATAGAATCCTTTGATCAAATTGGGTCGATAGGATACGGTTGATGAAATATAGGGGATTCGGGCCGCGTGGAACACGGCGTCGGCCCCTGGGGCCGAATTTTCAGCCACTAGTCCACATGCGCTCTAGGACGTGTTTCATCAGAAAATCTTGAGCTAGTATTTGGAAACATGACAGTTGAGCAAAGTAAACATTATTCCGGTATATAAAATGTCTCAGGGGCCGATGTGTTATTGTGTGGTGTTGACATAAAGGCGTGCAGATTAAAAATCTCGGAATAATTTGTTTTCGCTAGGAAGTAAGAATGAAAGAGAAATTTTCCTCTTCCTACAACCCTCACTTGGTAATTGGCTTGAAGCTCAACGACCGTATTATAGATGCAGATGAGTAGTATACTACATCCGCGGATGGTGCCGCAACATACCCCACGCCCATATTCTAGGTTGAAACATTAAACATATTATGAAAGCTTTAACAACATACGATCATTCTTTAGTCAACATATCTTATTATTACGTGTCTTAATAGCTTCATAATAGGTAACGAGGATAACTTGAGCCAGTAGGGCAACATCTTCTACAGAAATGGCGTCATACGGTTGGATACGAGGGGACCTCGCGCTTGCTTCCTGCTACTTCGAACTTGGCCGGAAATAGGGACGACTGGTAAACAGGTCTTGTCTGATCGCGATCCTGTGGAATTGCTTTTGCCGTCTTAAGTCTAAGGCGTAAGAAAAACACACGAGCTAGAGAAAGCCCCTGCAGAGACCTGACAGTCGCAGCTTTTCATGCATAGCGAGGTTTCAACGATCTCTTATCGTTTTGCTTATCTGTCCTATTATGAGTAGCATTTGATTATATTTATGTGTTATTTATGTGTCTCGTGGCTTCCAAATAGTAAAACCCCTCACAGCTCGAGAAAGTCTTTTACGTCATGGCTGATCTCGGGCCCGTTCTTTATTGACTATTATCTTATTCCATTCCCAAGGTAATCTCAGAATGGCCTTGACTAACCTGAAAGATCCGTCTTTGGGAGATGCCACTGCATTGCGTGACTGGTAAGTTGGTCAACCCTAATTCTCTGACGCTCTGATGAGATAGAGCCTTCCCTGTCAATAGAAGACTAAATTTCTTTTTTTTTTCCTTTTTTCTTTTTTTTATATACTTTAATATGTATTGGATCGTACATCATTTTCGCCACATATGATACGCCAAGCTTGCTTTGTCTGAAGGCGTTAAACATGTAATGGACATGGTGGCGATCCTAGCTACACTTGGTTTATCCGTACCATAACTATAAAAGTGGTCATGAGACCTTTTTCTTCCAATAAGGTCGTGTCATGTCATGCACATTGCTGTAGCTCAAGTTATATAGAGAGCTTCCGTGAGCAAAGATTCTTGTTTGGTTGTTATTCACCTATGAATATCACCAAATATCCTGGGATCATTCGAATCAATTTTATCAGAAACATCAATATCCACCTTATCGGAAACACTTACATTCACCATGTCAGACTTCTTCCGCAGAGCATCTGACGCATTCCACCATCGCCAGCGTCAAAGCTCAACCGATTCAACGGAGGGAGCCAAATCCCCTGACCCCCCTGGCGCAGCAAAGCCTCCCGAGCAACAGCCGCTCAATCAAAATTCGCAGTCTGCTCAGCCTGAGTCTCACGTAAATGAGGCTATTGCTGGTACAGCGAATGGTACAATACCACTTTGTCGCTTCCTTGCGCTTGGTATATATTAACAAGATTATATAGATAATGTTGCCCAACCCAAGCAACACCGCCTTTGGGGATGGGGCCGCCACCAGGGAAACAAACCTGCGACGAATCAGCAAGGTAGCCAGGCGAAAGAAGATATTGACTGGGTTGTTGGCACGTAGGAATCGTCGTTCTCGACGGAGTGGCCGGGTCGCTAGGATCGAGTTTGTGAAGAGACCGAAGACCGACTACCAACACCTTCGTTCTGCGTCCAACACAGTCGCGCTGGATTACTTGTTGAGGCTACGAAGGAGGACTGCTAGTGAGAACTAGCATGGAGGGAAAATCGGGAAGAAGATGCGTACTATGAATCTATGGAAAAACAGGCTGTATATGAAGCCTGTACTAACAAAGGAATGGCAAACTGACAAACTGACATATCAAACTGACAAAGCAAAAGCTCAGTCTGCACAAAGGGACAAAGGCATAAAGACATACCATACCATGCATGTCAACACACCCCCCCAGACTGAGCATCAAAAGCAAAAATCAATCTGGTTTGCATAGTAAAAATCATAGTAAAAATCATCAAATTAGTCTGTCATTTCCTTCTTGCTCACCAGCAGTTTTCGAATCCTTTCGAAGTCGACTTTTGGCAGTGCTTTTGTTAATGCATCTGCCGGGTTTTCCTTGCTGTCGATGAGCTGGATCTCGATCTGCTTCGTCTTCATAGCATGTTTCACAAATTGATATTTGACATCCAACCACTTAGTTCCTTTATTGTAGGAGTCCTTCTTGAGAATTGCAACGGCATTGTCGCTGTCCGTACAAATTGGAATTGGAATTGGCTTCGTGTCATCCAGTAAACGTAGCTGGAGAAGGATCTTTTTCAAATAGAAAGCTTCTCGCACTGCTCCGTCGAGAGCAATATATTCAGCAATAGTGCTTCCTGTGGCAACAATGTCTTGTTTCCGCGAGCTCCATGAAATTGGCGCTCCAGCATAGTAAAAGACATATGCTTCTGTTGATTTCCCATCTTCGCAGTCGTTAAACGAAGAGTCAACATAGCCAATCAGTGTTAAATTAGATTTTGCCAGTTATATCCCATAGATAGGTGCGCCTTTCAGATAGCGTAGTAGTTGGGAAAGGGCATCAAGGTCTTGCTTCCTAGGATTTGCAGTTCTTCTCTGCAGTCTGTTCATAGCAAAAGCGATGTCAGGTCTTGTGCGCATGCCTAACCAGGCAACCTTGCCAACATCCTCTCCAAATGCTGATTTTTCAGGGGAAGAGACTGTCTAAGAGACCGTGTCAGTCTCTATTGTAGAGAAAGGCGGTTGGTAAGATAACCTCATAGGTAGGTATGTTGAAGAAACCTTACCTAGACTCGCTGTCTGTAACAGATCTTCTAGGTATGCAACTTGGTCGACAAAAATGGTTGACAAATCTCTTGTCAGACTGCTTCCTAGAAACCTAGCTGGTTCACCAATCACCTTAATCTTGAAGATGATATTGTCTTTGAACCATTGGATTTGTCGTTTATCCAAAGCAGCGCTCAATATGTCGTCAACATAGAGCAAAAGCCAGAGATCTCTCTCTCTGTGTGTGAAAATGCATCTTTCATCTAGAAGCTCTTCAAAACCCAGTCTTTTCAGCTCTTCTTTTAGCGTTTCGTACCACAGATTTGCTAATTGTCGAAGTCCGTACAATGCTTGCTTTAGCATATAGACTTTGCTGGATCCTGATTGGTCCAGCCGGAAAGGGGATTCAGACGTCGAAGAAGGATCACCTTAGTAGTATCCGGTTGGCGGTCTCATGAAAATGCACCTCTCATCAATAAGTGCATTGAGGTAAGCAGTGGTGTAATCAATTTGCTCCCATTCCATGTTTCGGATAGCGACCATAGATAAGAAAAGTCTGGTGCTTTCTGGCCTAGCAACCGGTGCATAGGTGTCGTCAAAATCGAATCCAGGTCTCTAGCGGTTACCACAGATCACCCATCTTGCTCTCATCTCCGTAATGTAATCCTCCTTATCACATTTGAGGTCGTAAACCCACTTTCCTGGTAAGATAGTGCTTCCTCTCGGCGGAGTGTTGACTAGCTAGTAAGCTTGGGCTGCTTCTAATTTGGTGATCTGGTTGTTCATAGCATCCTGCCATAGATCTTTCTCCGGGGAATTCAGCGCTTCCTTGTAGTTCCGGGGAATCTTCACTTGCCATGTCTTCAGACCTTCCGGGATAGCAGCAAAAGCAATACCAATAGCGGATAAAGCTCTTCCATGTTCATCCTAGTCTTCGTCATCAAACCTCCTTGGTAGAATTCCTGCTATCTGGCGTGTTGACCTCCGTATAGCAGCTGGCTACGGTGTAGGTGTAGCTGTAATTGGATCCGGAGAAGAGGAATCTATATCTGGTCTTCTCTGTCTCTCTGATAGAGAAGGGACAGAGACAGTTCGTGCGCTTGGTGAAGGGGTCCACAAACCTATCATTGGAGGTCTTCCAGAACCAGGTCTCTTACCTTTTTCCGCTTGTGTAGGGGTTGTGAAGAGAGTATGGTCTTCTTCTTCATCAATTTCTTCCACGCGTGAGTTCAATGGCGGCAAATCCTGGGTTGAATGCCTGGTCTTATTAGCAGTAATGACAGGTGAACCAACACTTCTCCCAACGTGAGAAATGGGGGGAGGTGCATCAATGGTTTGTCCTCCCGTGATGATATCCCTTTCATTATAGTGAGGAATACCCTGTCTCTGCTCCCAAAACACAACATCTCTATATCTGGAAACCCTCTTGGTTTTAGGATCATAAATCCTATAGATATGACCATTGTCACCCTCGTATCCAACGAGGTGGCCAATCCATGCTCTAGCCTCCATCTTCTGGCTTTGAACGCGCTTTTCTTTCGGGATATGAACATATGCCTTAGCATACCATACTCGAAGGAAGGAAAGAGAGACGTTCTCCGGGGATCTCATATTCAATGATTTCCTCCATGCTATGATAGGAGCTTGTTGATAAAGCTAATCTCCCTGAGCACCATGAAACTCATATCCCTAAGCTCCATGTTTTGAAATTGGCTTTCTTAGTCGATTGATGATATATGCAGCTATATTGACAGCTTCTGGCCAGAGTTCTTGTGGTGCGCCAGCATCAATCCTTATGGTGCGGGCAATTTGCAAAAGATAAAACCCAGAAAACTCGGAAACACCGTTTTATTCATGTGCATAGGGAGCTAACAAAGTGACTGTCATGTTCATCGGAGCTGATTTAGCCCATTTGGCAAAAACAGAGAATTCCGTGCCGCCATCGATCCGCCATTCCTACGGCCAGCATCCCATCTTTTGGTGCATCTCCTAAGCAAATTTCTGGAGAACTGGAGAAGCATCCGCTTTGGTAGCAAGACATGGTGTAAGACGGTATCTGGTTGCATCGTCTGTAATGATCATGACATGGTTCCTATCAAATTTGCTGGCATTGGATTTGGCATCTGGATTAAAACCAGGAGGAGATACAGGCTGTAGATCGATATGAAACATATAGCCTGCTCTGGTTGCTCTCGCTTGCTGGGAGCGAGATATAATCCGCTTTGATTTACCGAGTCTGCATGCTTCGCAGTCATATCCCTCGTCGTCCTAGTGCACGTCACAGCCCAGGTCCGCTTAGTTGATTTTTGTAGCATGACTGCCAGCATGACCTAGCCTTCGGTGTGCAAGCTCTATAGAAATGAGAGCTGCACCGAGAGCTAGGGAAACGAGTTGTAAAAATAGGACCCTTTGGTACATTCTGGTATAGCCAATGAGCTTATCGTATTCATCATGTAAAGCTCCAGTCTTGCTATTCCACCAGATTCCCAGCTATTTTTCGGCAGTCCCAAGTGAAAACAGATTGTATTATCCACCCTTCTTGTAAACACAGTGAATGCTAATTTGATAGCAAGCTAGTATTGTCCGGATAGCTGCTTCCTGAGCTGCATACACAATTTCATCTCCAAGGTGGAGAGTCAAATTGACAATGCCATAAGCATCCGCTTTGACTTTTTCATTTCCGGAAGTCCACCATTCATATTCCTAGCCAGTTGTATAAGCCTACATGGTGGAAAACGCAGTTTCGTCACTACAAATGTGCTCCGAAGCGCCAGTATCCAAAACCCATGGATAACCTGGAGCTGTAGCAGATAGCTGGATTGCAATGAGAGCATGATCTTGTTCATACTAAGCTCCAGATTTGGATTGCTGGGCAACCTCTTTTCCTTCATCTTTGTCGTTTTCGTAGTCTGACAAAGGTGTAGAAGCTTCCCGCAGGTCTCCATACTCTTCATCGCTGTCGTAGTGTGCTTCCGCTATCATGTAGGATGGGTTGAAAATTCTATCCAGAGTGTCGACATTGATAGATGTCATGATAAACCCAGATGCAGATCCGGCATCTGGTGCAGAGAGATTCGCCTGGCGGGTCCTGTCTGTCTGGGATCCGTATATAGGCTGAATTTTGTCTTGTTTGAACTCTGTGCTGTTGGATGCCAAATTTGTCGATTGTTTCTTTGGGTTATAAACCCATAAACCTGGCGACGGAATCCAATCTGGGAAACGGAGATCGGGACATAGATGGAAACATTTGCTAACTCCGTGCTTCCTCTTGCCGCAATAAGTGCAATTTCCGTTATCACTTCTCTCTGGCTTGTGCGCCAGCCACTTCTTCACATACTCCTCCGCAGACACACCTTTTAGCGGTTTATTCGTAAGCGCTATGTTATTGGTGTTCGAATTAGTAGCCGGTGTAGTCGGAATAGGTGGATTGGTGCGCTTCTTAAGAGCAGAGAGAGCGAGGGAGTCTGCATTGCTAGATTTGACATAATCCAGAATTGTAGTACTATACCGATAAAAATCGATAATAGTAATTGTCTTAGCCGGTTTCTTAATAGCGTTAAGCTCGTTGTCTTTTACAACGATAAAACCGCTAAGTTCTAGCATATCACTAAGCTCTAACAACATGGTTTCCAGAGCGTAGTATAGAGGAAGTTCTCCATTAAGGTTACAGACAGCTTTATAACGAAGCTTCACAGCATGAATGAATTCCTCATTTGTTGTAAATTGACTCCGAGATAGCTTCTTAAAGCTTCTCACAGCTGCTTTCAAAGCACTATGACCTTCACCCTTTATATGCTTCTTCAATTCAGCTAGAAAGTCATCGGCGAAACCAATTTTTGATCCACGAGCATTGATCTCCTAAACCAGGGTGTGGTCTATACTACTTGTCATCCATATCCTCACTTGTAGGGAGAGAGTATGCCATTTCTCTCCATTTGGATCGTTAACAGCGGGCTATAGGATGTCGGTGTTAATCAGATTGTGAAGTTTGTGGCTCCGTAGGACCTTTTCCACTTGGTCTATCCAGTTGTCGAAATCGGTTCGTTCTTTCAGCGGTGGGGTGAGTTTGTAGAGATTGAAACTCCCTACTTCCGGTAGACCAACAGCTTAGTCTACAACAATAACATCTTGCTTAGTATACCAGTCTCGGTCTATAGTAGGTTGGTTGGAGGATTCAGCCATCGTGGCTGATGAAAAATGAATGCAGATCTCAACGTGAGATACTACAACAAAGCTTCTTTGTCAAGGATAAAGAGATAGTACTCCGGTGAGATACTCTCTTTGTCAAAAGTGATAAAGAAGTCAAAAAAGATGCACCCCTCTTTGTCAAAGGGTATATGCAAATCAAAAGCTTTTGAGAAGTGCAATCACCATGCAAAATTCTCAAACAAAAGTGAGAGAAATACTATCGTAGTGTCCTCCAAAAGTGAGAGATATAGCCTTCAAAGCTATTCTCAAAGAAAAGTAAGAGATATAGCCTTCAAAGCTACTCTCTTAATGAAACAAGCAAGAAATAGCCTATCGTCAGTGCTATTCTTGATGGTGAGGCTCCCCCGCGGGGAGATGCTCATGTAAAGTCTTTGATACAGCAAAGAGTTTACAGCAAAGGGGTAAAACGAGGGCCTCATAACCTGTTGAGGCTACGAAGGAGGACTGCTAGTGAGAACTAGCATGGAGGGAAAATCGGGAAGAAGATGCGTACTATGAATCTATGGAAAAACAGGCTGTATATGAAGCCTGTACTAACAAAGGAATGGCAAACTGACAAACTGACATATCAAACTGACAAAGCAAAAGCTCAGTCTGCACAAAGGGACAAAGGCATAAAGACATACCATACCATGCATGTCAACATTACTTCAGTATTATTATTTAGTCGTAGTTCTTTCTGTCTGTATTAAATTAATATGGGATTCCTGTTACGATCTGCCTCCTAACCTTCGGCAGTTGCACGTCCTGTAGGCACAAGACGACTTCCTGGACAAGAACCGTCCTCGAAACACTCAAGGAAGGGACGCTCATCCACATGAGCAAATATAATATACGAGGAGTCGGCGGGCTGGCCATCTCTATTATAACGGTCTAGCTCATATTCAAAACATTCAAGACATTTCTTTACACCTTGATATTGGCATCTTGGTGTTGTAGGAGGAAGACCTTCTTCTGTGAGAATATCTTCAGCCATGATGTTTGAGGAAAGGCTTGAGGACACAGTGGTTGTCATTTATGAGGTTACAAGGGATGGTTGCCGTATCTGTATTTTTGTTGACATATGGCATAGCCACGAATCCGTTCGTTCATATGTTGACGTTGTATTGATTCTTAAATATGTTGGCAAACCATAAATGATTCTCTCAACCAGTACGTTTAGAATACACCATTACCTCTCCACATCGTATAAAGCTTCACCCATATTGTTGCCTGGGCCGAACGATGTCCGTTGCGCCCTTGTCGTCAGCAAGCCTCCCTACAGAAGTCGACATACTGCAAGGATCCAGACCAGTATATGTTGGGATTTCGACTATATTCAGAGGCCACGTTGCAGCATGATGCGACAATTCATTGTGTAGCTCATCCAGCTCATGCTCAGAGGCATTCCGTTGGTGATTAGGGAAGGCCGAGTTCTCAAACAACAATTCAACATGTTCATGACGTGTATGGTTTGGCAAGTTGGGAGTGTGCCTCACTCTAATTTTTGCCATCTGCAAGAAGGTTTTGCGGCTCTCAATTCCGCCGCTGGTGTTGGCCAAGACATCGAATGCTGGCTGGGAGGTATGCGAGAGAGCGATGAGTTCGGCAACCGAGCCCCAGCTGCGTGATGTGCGGTGGCTACGAATGACGTATATAACGTGGACAGTAGCCATAAGGAGGTGAGTGAGGAGAACTGTCATGGCAAGATATGCTGCCAGGGAGCCTTTAAATGAGAAACCGCTTATTTGCATGCTCGCCTCAATTGTTGTGAGGTTCTCGGGGTTGACGGCGGGAATTTCCAAGGCAAGCTTGTTTCCTAGGATTCGTTCCTCAAAGTCAGGCAAAGGGTTGTAATTTGCTAGCGGCCACTGAGAGCTTGCTCCTGAAGTATTGAACGCTCGATAACTTCCGGTACGGCTGAGACCGTCCACAATCACGCTGCAAATAATGGCTTCAAGGAGAGCAACCTTGTCTTGACTCCCAGATCGCTTGTCAAGCCAGTCTGCGATAATTGCATTAGGAGAGGAGCCTAGGCCAGCATTGAGTAGGATACTCTCAATCGTGGATGGTCGCCAGGAGCCCACATCAAGATAGGTTATCGGAGGCGTCAGGAGATTAAGCCAGTCATCCCCAAGGGATATCCGACCATTATTAGCGGCTTGTGACGTGGCGGACCATGCAGGCGTGCGATCGCCATATTGAATGTTCCACGGGTACCATCCGGTCCAGAAGTTGTATTTGTCGGTGAACACCGTCGACGGGACCCATCCAGCTTGAGCTGTGCAGCTGACCACAACTCTGGATGCCTCGTTGGGTTCCCACGGTGTCTCAAACACACCTCCAATACTAGCTGCGCCAAATTGAGGCGGCAGATGAACCCATTGGAATCGCAAGTGATCGACAGCAGTATTGTTGAGACTTTGTACGGCAAGTGGTAAGCCTTGGGAGAAGTGGAATCGACCATCGATAGACGGGAAGTTCACGGTGTTGTCTGAGTGCAACAGCTCCTGCGGGTTTTCACAGCGGACGACGGTAATCCCACTCCTGGCATTGGCAGAAATAATCCGATCATCAACTTGATCGGGGGACATGCCTCGTTGCGATACCGAAGCCTTCCACCAATCGGTTGCGAGTTTTTGCAAAATTACCACAGCAGCTGCATGTGGTTGAATGAGCGTGGTTGCATCACTGTCGCCCTTTTTGCTGTTTCCTAGCGCGTAGAGAGGAGGGACTTGGGACGAAGCGCTGGATACCGGCCAGTAGAAGTTCGAGCCAGAGAGATCCTTCGCATAAGAGCGAACATCTTGCGCACGAAAGTCGGTGGAATTGACAGTTCCCCAATGCTTCCATAGAGAGTGAAACCCACCTGCCGGACAGATTCCCAGGTGAGTCGAGTCGTTGCCGTTGCAAAATGACCGAAGCTCCGACAAGTTTCCCGACAAGTCGGCTGGCCAGAAGTCGGTCTCCGATCCATTCAAATAAAAGCGAGTACCTCCAGCGGCCCAGTCCTGGGATTCGGGCACGAGGAGCACCGCACTTGCGGGCCCAGCTAGTGCAGCCGTGAGCCCAGCCACAATGACGACCGTGACAAACATGACCCTCCTAGCTTTATTGCCATGATCGCCGATGTATTTCAACGAGCCATAAAATTCTGTCTTAAAGAAGTATTCGAAGTTATTGAAGCTCAAGCCGGAGCCTACCAGGCCGAGAGATAGTCCATCCCCAAAAAGCAGCTCGGATCGGACGAAGTGTAGAACAATAAGGCCGAGACTATTCACAATCATGATCTCGTGAGCTTTCGCAGCCAACTGGAGGAACATGAGGTTGATGGTCTCAGACCTCACTGGCGACATTAGATCGGCTCCCAAGTAAACGCCTTTCAGGTTCAAGGTTACGATTGCGATGGTGACCAGGATAGTGATCAGGTGGCAGGTACAGCGTCGCAGTGCCGTGACCACTGATTCGGTTATGATGACTTTTGGAGGCTCTTCTAATTCGTCGCCGAGCGTGCTGAGAGCGCTGGCATCGCTTTTAGCTTTCTTACATGCAGCACGAGGAGTCCACATCCTCGTCAACAGTCAGCCCAAGGAGAGAGAGGACAAAGACCACCCAAAAAAGGGGTTGGGATTGAGCGTAGGAAAGGAGCTCCAAGGCAACTAAAGAGCAAGAGATAATATTTATTTATTCGAAGCAATATCGTAGCTAGAGAGATTTCCGTTTCGCAGCCCAGTCTTGAGCGGCTCTTGCCAATGTTATATTGTTCATTGAAAGACAAAGCACTCAGACGGGTTACGGGTTACCACCAAGTTGTCAGAGATCTTACAATCTGTGAAGGCCATTACCATTCCCGAGACATCCTCACACGTGCAATGAGGACCATGTCCAGAAGTTCAGATAGGTACGCGGGTAGGATGATGTTCTATTTCATGATAGGACCGGTCCTCTTCCACGTAACCTTCCATTGGTCGGTTTCATTCCCCCCTTCCCCTGGGCTCCAATCTGTCACAAACAGAGTCTGAACATCACCAATTACACACCATCCTCTATTTTCCTGAAGTTTTAAATCTCTGGGCCAAGGGATTTGTGGCTTTTGAGGAGCGTTATCCCTGTCTCATCCCAGAAGTGGTTTGATTTTGTTGGTTACTGTGGGCTGTCTTTCTCTTTTTTTCATTTCTCTCGTGCTATGGAGAGTGGGAAAAGGATGATATTTCCTAAGTAGCTAACGATGGCGGATAACTGAAGAGAGGCGGTGAAACCCGCAACATCTCGGTAGGGAAGCACCATGTATGAGACAATCAAACAGCCACTCCATCTCTTTAGGGCCACATTATTAATAAGGATGTGTTGAGGATGTAGAATCGATTGAAGATCGGGAAGAGTCCACAAGAGCGATAAAAGCTACGAAGAGGAATTGGGGCGCTTCTCTGTGACAGGAACGCATGCCCATCCGTTCGAAATCAAAGGGTCCATCGGGTCCGCGAAGCAAAAGAAGTTAGCGTTCGTAGAGTCCTTCATGGCCAAACCGGCCAAATGCATAACCCCACATACTTCTCCATCCTCCAGGCAAATCGATTCCTCCCCTGCACGCTGTAGCCGTACAAGGACTGAGCCACAGATACCTGCACGGAGTTGTGGAGCAGACGTAATCACGGGGTCGTTGGTCGCATAAATGCCTTGGTACATGGTGATATATTTCCCGTCGGGCGGGTTCTCTTGTCTATCATGGAGGAAATCCTGGCCTCTCTTGCGTCCCAGCACCCGCACTCCGGCACACAAAAGGCGCTGCCGGCCGGTAACGAAGCTGTCAATGAAGAATTTGTCTCCTGTCCGAACCCCGGTGAATGGGATGAGGGTTTTAGCTGCTGTTTCGATATCTAAGAATCTATTGCTAAACGCAAAAGTATCGTCCAGCTTGGCAAGTCCTATATCGGTTTCGTCGACACGTTCAGTCACATAGCCGACCCTCGACTTTCCTTGTAGCACTCGGAAATGATTCGGATCTCCTAGGTGATTCAAGCTTTCGTCGAACTCCCGATCCCAGCAGTGACACACAACGGTAAGCCTCTGCTCCGAATCCTTCTCCACCAAGACCCCAGCGGAGGCAGCATCCTCTTGATCAGAACAAATCATCGCTCCAGGATTAAAGCACCCTGTAGCAGAAATGTAGTCGGAGTCGTCTGAAACAAAGGTTTTCAAATCTGCTGGCTTAGGGGCTATGAGCTGTTTCCACTCGGTATTAGCGAGCAACCCATTTGAGTAGCTTAATTCTAGCGCGAGATTCCCGAAGGAACACGGTAGAGCCCCGACTCTCTCTCTCCACGTATCCTCATCGACCTCGTCGAATTCAACCACAATGGTGTTGAATATGAAGGAGATAGCTGCCGCTTGCGGGAAATGTTGCGTGAGAACCATAAGGAGCGTTTCTGGCTTTGGCATCCTATACGGTTTCAAGTCCTGAACCAGATTTTGGTCCACGCGAACGAACTTGTCTATTTCTGTCTCCCCTCCAGAAGAACCAGGTATGAGAGTGGGCAGCGGGTCATCCATTCCTAGCCAGAAGGCTAAGCAGCCCGATATGGTAAAAGGGCGTTGACCGGGATCCGGTCGGTCAGAGCAACGAAGGAATATAAATGGCTGCATAACCCACATATCTTCCACCCCGAAATGCTCTCGTAGGTATTCAAAGAGCAAGTCATGACAACTATCCCCTAAATATGGTGTCGATCCATCATGATCAAGCAGTGAAAACTCGTTAAAGTCGAGGGCGGGTGTTTCAATACAATACGCTGAGTTGATTGCAGATTCCCCAGTTTTCACGATTGGGGACTTGGACCTGGCCCGAGGCGGGAGGGATGAATGCCTAGTCATAACTGGGCTGAATGATGGTCGCTTTCGCCGGTTCTGCTTTAATGTCAAAGTTGATGGGCTCGCCATGGTGATATTTCATCAGATGAGATTAATGGCGGTGATAGAAAGATGGTATAAGAAACGGGTTCCAGTTGGCGGGGACTAGGAAAAAGGTGTGGGTCCAGGGCTCCACCTGGGCAGGAGAAATTGCTTACCTAATTTTTAGTCCGGTTGCTAAACGGGCCCCACCGCCCCTCATTGGTCCACCCTGATCTTCCCAGCCCACATGATCCCCGGATCGCCATCTCAAATCTTCCCCCTTTATAACCTAACCTTCTCCAGGGCTCCAATGGATTACAGAGGACTCATTCCTAATATTTACCACCCAGTTGCTTTCTGGGAGCTTGACACGCTAAGCTATCTTCCTCACTGGGCCCTGTGACCACCCGACACACGCTCTTGTCATTGCGCGCCGGCCGAACCAATTGGCTCTCCCCCATATGCCTTTCGCTCGAACGAGTCGAAGTGGACATGGCTGATTTCTTGCGCCCTCTTCCCTTCGGCAGAATCTCTCGATCGACCACTGGCCTCTTATTTTACACCTTCTCCCTTCTCTACCTTCTCTCCCTAGGCTACTATCATTTCGCTAGCTACCGAGATCCCACATCCTATTTTTTCAACCCCCCTTCGGGCCTACGAGCGGCGATATTCGTCAACGAGAATTACAGAGGCGCAGGAATTTTTGCGTGATGCCGTTACCATCGATCAACCAACAAGGCCGGAAAACGGGGTCCCTACGATCTGTGTTGGAATAGCAACTGTCCGTCGGAGGGGAGAGCAGTATGTGGGCTTGACAGTGGCATCCCTCCTGGCTGGCCTGACCGAGACGGAGAGGGAGAGCATCTTCCTGGACCTTCTCATCGGCAACACAGAGCCATCGCAACATCCAATATATTCAGAAAACTGGGTTGAGACACTGCCAGACCGCGTACTGACGTACCGGCAAGACGATCCCGACTTCGAGCGTATCAAGAAATGGGAGGACGATGGCTGGTATCGAAACAAGACGATTTACGACTATACGCATCTGATGCAGGACTGTTACAATACTGGCGCGCAGTATGTGGCGATGATCGAGGACGATACGTTAGCGGTGAGGGGCTGGCTCCCATCCGCCTTACACGCCCTCGATATCGTCAAGCAACGGACAGCGAATGAGAGATGGATCTACCTGCGACTCTTTTACGTCGATGACCTCCTTGGCTGGAATTCGGAGGAGTGGCCGAGATATTTGACTTGGTCGTTCGCGATTTGGGCATTGCTTACAGGGATGATGGTGGCGGCCAAACGATTATTCAAGCGCGAGCTGAAGACGTTTCCAGCGAGCGCGATTTGGACCACGTCCTGCGTTTTCATCCCCGCCGCTATCGCGCTCCACTTTATGGCGGGGAAACAGACAATGTGGCCCATCTCTCCCGGCGTCCATGAGATGAACAGATACGGATGCTGCTCGCAGGGTCTTGTGTTTCCTCGTTCTATTATACCCGACTTTCTTGAGCGGACAGACCTCACGGCCGATTGGCTGGTGGACATGATGGTGGAGAAGATCGCAGATCGCGAGGGATGGACACGCTGGGCGGTGGTCCCATCCTTACTGCAGCATATTGGGGCTACCAGTTCCAAAGGACATGGGTTTGATGATTTGGCGAAGACTCTATGGAACTTTAGATTTGAAGAATACCCCTACATTGGTATATGAGAATCACTCTGGTACAAGACCCGAGTTATTATGATATAAGACTATATAACCATGGTGCCATTAAAATAATACCATCTAATATGGTTTTGCATTGAAATCCAGGAAGATCTTTTTGGTGGAGGAAGTCATGTGCGAAAGACGATGTTCGAAAAGAGACGGATGGATACTACTTGGCCCAGTCGATGATCAAGAGCTCTAGGAAGCTTATTCCTCGTTGGATCTTAGGGATCAAGAACGGTATATTCGACGGGACGGTGAAAGAGCTACTCCAGAAGGTCCGAAAACCAAGGCTATATATAGTTCTTGTTCGACCAGATGATCTTTATATTGCCTCACTTTACCACTCGCAAGTTTGGAGGCCAGATTTCTTTGGATTCTCTATATTTCACAAACATCAGAGTCGAGGGTGCACTCACTTCCACCTCATACACCTCTCACTTGTTCCCTTGGAAAGTCAACGCCAATTGCAGGCATTGACAAGTTTCACCTAATAACCTCCACATATACAATCACCTCTCACTTCTCCCTCCACAAAGCGAACAGAAATTGAGAGCATTGGCAAGTACCGGGAACAAGGTAAACAGGTAAGGGCCATAGGACCCGAAGGATTTGGCCGTGCGAGATGAATATAAGGCTAATATCCCAACAGTCATAGAAGCACCGCGAGCGAACGAGTGCTATGCTGTAGGAGAGAAGACCTCCTCTCCTCCGGGTGACGATATCAAAGAGAATGTATACCCGGACCCAATATATGGAGGCTTCGGAGAAATCGACAGGGTGCCGGCCTACTGGGCAAACAGAGCCCTGATAGCCCCGTGGGCGAGGTGTTATGTCATCCAGGCTGATGCCTGGTTTCCCAGGTGTCAGGCCTCACTGTTTGCTAGCTATATTAGCTAGCTTCCATCTGTCAGAGAATCCATCTCTTCCTTCTTCTCTTTCTCCCCTTCTGGCCTTGCCAGATCACGAGGGCAACAAATCAGAGAAAAACCGCAGGAAACCTGTTATATCACATGGGATCCATGCCGCTCCTTCGGGAGCCAACCTTGCAGGAAAACGGAAAGAACAACAAGCGGAAGATGGTGGACGGGGAACAGTTCAACGCCCAAGTTGGGAGAGCCCGCCATACAGCTGAGGCTATGATTGCATACGCCGTGGGACAACGGCTTCCCCTTGCGGACTCATGTGAATGCTGCCAGCGGAACGATGGAAAATTTGCTGCGCGTGCTTGTTCCAGGCCAGGAATACTGCTCAAATTGCCTATGGGCGCGAAGGGAGGATCGGTGTGTGTTTTCGAGTATGGTCAAACGTGGTGGCGCCTATCAGAGCTCAGCTTACACGAGACTGGTGACTTGACGACATTTGAACAAGAACAGTTGGAAGTACTTGTTGGTACAAGTGAGTTACTAAATATACACTTCTCTCAGTTGACTTCTGATATACCAAACTCCTATAGCTCTGCAGTTTCCGTCGGGTCCCTACATTACTTCGCGAAAAGAAGCAGATCTGTTTATCCGACAACTTCGCTAAAGTAATAAAGTGGTTAGATACGAGGTATCACTTCGTTTAGTATATAGTCCGGTCTAGTATTATCTCCCTCACACTAATCGTAAGCGCGGAAAATGTAGCGGATATATTAACAAAGCCGCTCGGAAGGGAATAACTCGAGAAGATACGAGGATATATAATACACAGCGAGAAGAAGTATTAAAGCTTATATATATTAAAAAAGAAGCCTTTAAGAGTAACAGAAAAGGTGAAAACAACGATTGAAAAACCGACAAAAATAAGTAGTTTTTCACTATAGCAGCCAGAAATGGGAAATTGATAGTGCTAACCATGGTTTCTGCTTCGGGATGAGCCCTACGGGGGTGTGTTGTGGTACCTAGGTAGGTACCTACCTAGAGACCCCACATGTGGGTCTAGTCTCCACCCTTAGCTAGGCAGTAGATAGTTGTGGGAAGCTCGCTTCCCTCTCTTCCTAATATAACTCTCTCCCATCTGCTTCCCTGAGCCTACATACTATAGTCTCACCAGGAACTTAAGAGCCGAACGGGATAGGTGAGCGGCTTTGTTGAACTTTACGTCCGTGACCGAAACAGAATGCCGATTTGTCGGTAACGAGAGGTATATCTAAGTATCCACATGTCAACAGTCAATCTTTCTTAGGCAAACGTATGTGGAGGGTTTCAGCTGCTGTTTCGATATCTAGGAATCTATTGCTAAACGCAACAGTATCGTCAGCTTGGCAAGTCCAATATCGGTTTCGTCGATACGTTTCGTCACATAGCCGACCCTCGACTTTCCTTGTAGCACTCGCAAATGATTCGGATCTCCTAGGTGATTTAACCTTTCGTCGAACTCCCGATCCCAGCAGTGACACGCAACGGTAAGCCTCTGCTCCGAATCCTTCTTCATCATGTCCCTAGCGGAGACAGCATCCTCTTGATCAGAACAAATCATCGCTCCAGGATTAAAGCACCCTGTGCAGAAATGTAGTCGGAGTCGTCTGAAACAAACAGATCCCAGACGGAACCACCAGAGATGATTCTTCAGGATGGCAGCTTTCGTAGTACCACGGCAGGCATCGAACGTCACTTCGGTAACGCAGCCCCGTATACTGCAGCGGAGTTTGCGTTGTACCTATCTGGTCAGCTTCAATGCTTGAAACTGGGCATTCTCTTTGAAAATGAAATGAAAGTGAAAAATAAGTCAAGTGAGAATAAAGTAACGGGATGGACGTGGGTAAGCTTACCTCGGGATATTCAGAAGGCTGCAGACCTCTGGACATCGATCCTTTCTAGGAAGGGGATGAGAAAGGATCTCCCTCCAGTCTCGCTGGGACTTAATTGGCAGCAAAGGACACAAGGGGAGAGAGACGAAGGTTGAATTTTCTATCTGTGTGAGACTAGTGGTCTGGCAAAGCCAGGAGGGGAGAGAGAGAAAGAAGGAAGAGATTGATTCTCTGACAGATGCAGGCTAGCTGACATAGCTAGCAAACAGTGAGGCCTGACCTGACAAACCCTGGCTGACCTAACAACTAGCTAATCTACTAGTCAAACATGCGAAGCTTGACAAATAAGGCATCGGATAGATGGCCTGTCACAACAAATACTACTCTCATCCCTCAAATACAGGGCTGTTATTCACCGCTGCCTCTCAATCAACACAGCGATATTTCTTAAGTTCCACGCCTGCCTCAATTGCGAAAGGGGAACCTCGACACCGATCTCGTAATAGCCAACATGTTGCACGTGAATCAAAATGAAAAAGAACCCGACCTAGTGCAAGGAAGATGGTGGACAAATTGCACCCCTTGGAGATTCTCATGCCGTTTTTTACAAACTCAAAAAGGGCACGCAGAAAGGTAAATCCAAGTTTAGAAGCCAGTAAACCCCTGGAATTTGTACTTAGGTACGACCTTATTAATTGCCTCTGGTGGACACCTGGGAAACCATAGGCTTCCGGGGTAGATCTGTTTCTGAATGCCTAACGGGGAAATTTGGCAACGAGTACGTACGCGGAGATGAGTGTACCAAGGTTAGATATGATAAGCTTACAAGTACCTAGGTACCCAAATATTACCCGATGAGGTAGCCTTATATCCACCTAAGCCCTAGCCCAATGAAAGCTTCGCTTTATATAGTTCCTAGGATAAACCTTCTTCAACGGCTGTTTGTGGTAACTTGTGGCACTGAAGCTAAGAGCCCCATGGTTGCTGCCTACTTGATATGGAGCCCTACTCCATTTCTTTAGCTCCGGTGGGTACCGGTGCTCAGTCATTAATGGAGCCTGAAGATCGTCGGTCATTACTGGTTGCGCGTTTATCGTATCCGTATCCAATATACCGGGTATGGACTAGCGGTTAGTGGACGATAGTACTTCATATAATGCGCATTCTTTATCCTCTCATCGCTGTTAAACATACTTTCAAACACTACGCAGACGAAGTTCTCATCGAAAGATGCGATCATTCCTCCATACACATGTATTTTATCTGCTGGCATCGGCTGGCCTCCCAGCCACATCTGCCACGCAGCATTGTAAAGCTTCACCGGGAGACTCGACTTGGCCATCCATCAATGAGTGGAATGCCCTGAATCAATCCATCCATGGCACCCTCATCAAGACGGCGCCTGCTGCTTCGTCCTGCTACCCGGGCAATCCATTCGGATCGTCCGAAAACTGCACGGACGTGAAAAATCACTGGTCGTATGCCGCATATCATGCTATGTGGCCCGAAAGCGTTGATTACTCTATCTATGCGAATAATTCGTGCTTGCCACCTGGAGTTGATGGATACTCGAAGAGCAAGGGATGCAGTATTGGTGGTTTGCCACAGTTTATTGTGAATGCCACAACTGAGCGGGATGTTGCTACTGCAATGAAATGGGCTTCTGACCGAAACATTCGCATTACTGTGAAAGGAACTGGACATGATCTAGGCGGCCGGTATGTTATTTGCCCGTACATTGGTTCAAATATTCTTTTCCTTTTTTGAATGTTTCTAACTGGATCCTAACAGTTCCACTGGCGCCTATGCACTTTCTATCTGGACACATAATTTCAAGCACATCGAACGGAAGCCGAACTGGCGGCTACCCGGGGCCAATAGTACCGCCGATGTGGTAGTGTGTGGAAGTGGAAACAACTGGGTTTCAGTCTATACCGCCGTACACAAGATGAATCGAACAGTCGTGGGTGGTGAGGATGCCACCGTCGGACTGGGAGGCCTGATCCAAAACGGAGGGCATGGCCAGCTTTCGAGTCACTACGGTCTCGCATCTGACCAGGTATACCAAGTCACGGTGATAACTGCCAGCGGCCAACGCCTCGTCGCCGATGATGTCCAGAACCAGGACATTTTCTGGGCTATTCGTGGTGCTGGTGGAGGCCAGTACGGGGTAGTGACCGAATTTGTTCTGAGGACACATCCTGTGCCTGCGAACGTTGTGGCCGGTGGGTTGTCATTCTGTCCAAGCCAAAACTCAAAGGCTAGCGAGATTGCGTCATGGGATGCGTTGGCTGAAGTGTCGGCTCGCATACCCGACCTGATGGATATCGGTTTTACGGGCACGGTGATGGGCCTGACCGAGGAAAATGCAGTAAAATATCTTGGGCTGAAAGAAGTGTTGCCTGGTGCCTCGGCTGTTATCAGCTTGACTGGCTTCAATATGACTGTCCAAAGGATGAATGATACTCTGAACAAATTGGCTGCCCGATTCGACTCTGACCATTTGAAGATTACCTTCCAACCGCTTTCTTCGAAGAGCTACTGGTCCTCTACGAAGCCAAACCCTTTGGCCAGCGCCTCCTCTGGAGCCGTCAGCCTGATGACTAGCCATCTTCTGGGCAGACGCGAGCTTTCCGATATCCCTAAAGAGCGCCTCGTTACCTATCTCCAGGATATTCTAGCCTCCCAGGAGCGTAATGCAGGCTCCATGCTGTTGTTCGGGCTGCAGGGTGGAAAGGGAACCGCTCATGTTCCCGAGTCAAGACAAGGAAGTGTGCTTCCCGCCTGGCGCTCGGCATATGCTCACACTATGGCATATGGTGTCTCGGTGAATGCCACGGGTAATCCGAGCCAGTCATTGAAGGCAGGATCAGAGTGGTTGGATGCCGCCCTGGAACCTGTTTGGCAGAAGTGGGCTCCTGAGAGTGGCTCATATATGAACGAGGGCAATCCTTTCAGCAGCAACTGGAAGCATGACTTCTATGGAGATAACTATAACCGCCTTCTGGAGATCAAGCGCAAGTATGATCCGCAGGGCAGCCTTTTTGTCTGGAGCGGAGTTGGGAGCGATGAGTGGAATTACGACTTGAACAGTGGTCTGTTGTGTCGCGTTTAGAACCCACAATACTTTGCACTGGAGCCTGCTCTGGTTGTTCACGTACCCACATCCAGCCTTTGATATCTTTGATCTTCCGTCGTGTCGGATAGGGTTCCTTTCCAGCACAATCGGCTATTGGGGCGTGGGATACGCCCCTATTAGAAATAGTTATAATCAGCCCGTTTCCGAGTTTATCAAACGAAGGTGCTGGTTTGAACTCGCAGATGTGCCTAGAGATAGTTGGATTATCGTCTTCCATATTAGTGAACTGCGCAGACATATATTTGACCACTGAACTTGTGCTAGACGATCATCGATGCACTTGGTATGCATGACATGTAATTGGAGGCTTCGGGTAGCCTAAAAGCGGTCCACGGATGACAGATGACAAGTGGGACCTCCGAAATATTGGACCAGACCTTTGTATGCCAATCTAACACTGCCAATGTAGTCAGCATATACGCAACATGACCTGGCGGGTACAGGTTGACGGTGTATGGGGCGGTATGCCGGTTCAACGGTTTAGATCAGCACTTCAGAGATCCCACTGTCCGCATCTGATCATCAGATCCGCTCGGACCCAAATTTAATTTAAGATAAGTACTATGATAATTCTGTAGCTCTGTGGCCTTTTCAGCAGAAATAAGTCGAAGTCCGATACCCTTTAGGTGTGCGGTGTGCGAATCGAACAGAGACAAGCAATACCAAGCAATACCAAGACATACCCCTAGTGGAGCCTGTGGTCTTCCCCAAGGAATGAATTGCTCCCGGTATCCCTGTATGTATACATTATGTAGCTTCGAACACCGAATCTTAGATGGTATTCCACCAAGGGACTTTGTTCACGGGGACTCTACTCCGTCCTCCGTCGTCCGTACCTACCTAGGTAATACCCTCTTCTCCTTGGCGCTGGGTACTTTCCTCCTTTAATTTGAGCCCAACCAATCACAGCAGAG
This sequence comes from Penicillium rubens, assembly GCF_028828025.1. NCBI lineage: Eukaryota > Fungi > Ascomycota > Eurotiomycetes > Eurotiales > Aspergillaceae > Penicillium > Penicillium rubens. The sequence goes on along the minus strand of NW_026890601.1, from coordinate 521,283 downwards.
GGGAATCCACGCAAATTCAAGTAGGCAATCACACTGCATTCTGACTTCGGACTCCTACCTAGTTGACCCGAGGTCGACTCTTTCGACTCTTTCGACTCTTTCCACGGCTCTGAGGATCCAAAGTTACCTAGGTATCCTTACCTTTTACGCTTCCGGACTATGTATTTTTCCTTTTCTACGTAAGTCCATCTAGAACCCCCTTTAGGAATATTGTTCAAGTTTGTTCTGTCTTCTTGTCTCTTTCATCTATTAATATTCTTTGTCCATCTGATCCTCTCCTACCTCGCGATTCGTCTTTCTCGATAAATGCAATTTCGAACACAATAGGCGTGATGGCGGAAAGTTCTCGAGAAGCGCAACAGGAGAAGCAGACACCAACATCGAGACTATCACCGGATCATCAGCAAAAATCTGTTGAACCCGAATCTGAAGTCAAACCATGTCCTCAAGGTCCTTCAGGTCCTCCAGGTGACCCAGGTGGCCCAGGTGGTGGGAACCCCTTTGGGCCGGGTATGGGTCCCCCGGTTGAGTATCCAAAGGGTCTCAAGCTCTACTCAATCATCGTCCCCCTTTACTTTACAACCTTTCTCACGGCACTGGTATGATATTTTTTCTCCTAGAAGGTCGTTCGGTTGACGTGTTTGATCATTGACTTGCCTTTCCACGCTAGGATCGCACCATCATCGTGAACGCCATTCCCAGTATCACTAAGCAATTCAACTCCATCGATGATATCGGTTGGTACGGTAGTGCCTACCTGCTGACATTTTGCGCCTTTCAACTGCTTTTCGGCAAGATTTACTCTTTCTATAATCCGAAATGGGTGTTCGTGACCGCCGTGGTCATCTTCGAAATTGGATCGGCTATCTGCGGTGCCGCGCCCAATTCGACAGCCCTGATCATTGGTCGGGCGATCGCGGGCCTGGGATCATCTGGGATATTTGGTGGCAGTGTGATCATCACCTTCTTCACCGTCCCATTACACCTGCGGCCCATCTCCTCGGGCATTGTCAGCCTCGTTATTGCCCTCGCATCCGTCACAGGCCCATTGATCGGTGGTGGCTTTACGGAACATGTTACCTGGCGCTGGTGCTTCTACCTCAACCTACCCATTGGTGCGGCAGCCATAGTGGTCGTCATGCTGGTACTCAAGATGCCTCCGGCGCGCAAGGCCGGAACTCCTATACGCGAGCAGTTTTTGCAGATGGACCCGCTGGGAAATCTATGCCTCATGCCGGGGGTTGTTTGCCTGCTTCTTGCTCTGCAATGGGGCGGGGCGACCTATCCCTGGAATAGCGGACGCGTTATCGCTCTTTTGGTTTTGGCAGCTGTGTTCCTGCTGGCCTTTGTTGGCATTCAGATCTGGCTTCCAGACACCGCCACCATTCCACCCCGGATCATGAAGCAGCGCAGCATTGCCGCCGGAGTTGTCTTCACCCTGATGGTCACTGCAGCGATGATGACTTTCAACTACTACCTGCCAATTTGGTTTCAGGCCATCAAGTCTGCGACTCCTGTCCACTCAGGTGTCATGATGTTACCCACTGTCATCTCATCTGCAGTTGCCAGTCTCATATCGGGTTTCGTAATTAATCGTATCAGCTACTATACACCGTTCATGATCGGTGGATCAGTGCTTATGTCTATCGGGGCCGGTCTTATGACAACCTTTACGCCACATACGAGCGCAGGCAAATGGATCCGCTACCAGATTCTTTGGGCGGTTGGATGTGGAATGAGTTTGCGTCCCATCCCCTCACTTTTATTCGAGGCGCTTCTAACATACATCCTAGGCATGCAACAAGCTTCTTTGGCTGCTCAAGCCGTCCTCCCTCGTCCAGATGCTCCAATAGGGATTTCCTTGGTCTTTTTCGCGCAGTCGTTAGGTGGTTCTGTGTTTCTTTCCGTGGATCAGGCCATATACAGCAACAAACTGTCTGCCAACCTTGGTGACCTCGCCAATGTGACTGCTAGCGGAGTAACGAGTATTCACGATCACGCCAGTTCTCGGGACCTGCCACGCTTCTTGGCCGGATACAATGGGGCGGTAATGGACGTGTTTCGCGTAGCTTTGGCGGCTTCCTGCGCATGTGTTGTGGCTTCTGTTCTTATGGAATGGAAGAACGTAAGGGCCGAAAAGGATGCCACGGGAAATCCTCCTGGCCCCGGTGGGCCGGGTGGCCCTGATCGTCCTAGTTCAGGAAAGGAACCGTCAACTGCCAGTGGAGAAACAACTGTGAAGCCAAACGGTGATGCTAGTGCTCAAGTTTAGGCCATGGCCATGCCATACCACTCTGTCTACTTGGGCAATGCATTTTGTCTGCAAGGCTACTACATGGTGAAGTAAAATTGGCTCTAGCTTAAGTGTGGTGAATTCTTTCCGAGACACCAATTGCTACTAATTGCCATACTCGCTTCTGCCCTTCTCTGTTCTATAGCAATCCTCGCCAGATAGACCGATTTATTAAATAGATCCTTCTCAACTATCGATTTTAGTGTCATTTTATCACTTCTACCACACCAAAGGCTTGGGATCACCTTTCCCAGCCCCCAAACCCAGAATTAAATAGGTTTTGACTGCTACTCTATCTTTATGTCTGTTGTAAGCTTTCCAAGGGTAATATCTGATTAGCAATACATTCTGAATAACTAGCCCGTCAGGTCCACGCGTGGGTCGACTCGGACGTTGGAGTATCCGAGGAAGTCTCGGTGTCCGCGGACCCCGAGGGTTTCTTGGATCGATATAAGTATCACGAAATGTCTGTAAGGTACGTTCCATTACAACCCTACATCTCTCCTGTTCTAGCAAGGAACAACAGGTCTAATGGCTGATCCACTTCAGCTCGCCAATGCGGCAACCTCGGTTTCTCACAACTACTATCCACCTACCATACATCTACCCCAGTATGTGGACAATGAAAGCTCTGCAATTTCGATAATTATTCAATTCGGCTTTCTGTGGGCAGCTGTATTGGGACTAGCCTTGATTATCATATCTCGTGTGCGACCGACTGCAAGTCAATCAGATAAGCTTGCTTTTGTTTGGATGTGCCTGAGTGAGTTCTACATTCTCCATTCTCCTTTACTAAATAAGACCTTCGACCATAAGCTTACCTATATACGACAAATTAGCGGGATTCATCCATCTCTTTTTCGAAGCATATTTTGTCATAAATCACAAAACACTCGCAGGCTCCCAAGAGCTATTCGGTCAACTATGGAAGGAGTATTCTCTTTCTGACTCCCGTTACTTGACATCCGATCCCTTCCTCATCTGTATGGAAGCTGTTACTGCAGTGCGTCCATATATCTCTTATTCAAAGACGCAATTTACATGTTACTGACCACCTTGCTAGTTCGCTTGGGGCCCTCTTGCCTTCTGTATCGCATATTGCATTGCAGTACAGCATCCCGCACGTCATGCGCTACAGCTTGTGATTTCCGTGGGTCAGGTGTATGGTGATGTCCTTTATTATGCAACGAGCCTGCTTGAAATCTCATACTGTCGACCAGAAGGATATTACTTCTGGTTCTATTACTTCTTCTTCAACTTCATCTGGATGCTTGTTGGTTGCTGTACGTATTTGTTCCCATCTGTGGTACTTGATTTGCTGACATATTTTCCTTAGACTATGCGACGCAGAGCATTACGGAGATAACGAAGACTTTTGCGAAGCTGCAAGAATTTGGGAAGAGTCAGAAAAACTTCAAAACGGACAATGTTCTTAAGAAAGGGGACTAATTTGGAAGGAAATCAATCTGCTACAAATTTGTAATTTCAATCTACCGCTATGTTGAATTGACGAACAGCGGTTAAGCACCGTCCTGCGATTCCTACGAGAACAGCCCATGGAGAGCTCAAGCCAAAATTTTAAGAGGACGATGACAGCGTGTAATTAGAAACAACGAACGGAAAATTATATTTCAAAGGACATATCGAAAGTTTGGGTTCTGTCAGCCGGTTAGTGAAAAGATCACAGAAAGGAATGAATTATAGACAGTCACCAACCTCAAAATCTGTTAGGTCTGCCCCAGCGCTCTGGTCAGTAGATGACTCGACCTGGCCCATAGCAGCTGCAGCTGCAGCATCTCGCTGCTTGTTTCTGCGAGCCAGCATAAAACGCAGCAAAACAGCCAACGCTGCTTGCGCAGACGAGCATGACAGGATGAGCTTGACTCCAGTCTGGTATATGGGCGCTTCTTCTGCCAGAAACGCGTGTGGTCCGATGATATTTCCGGCACAGTACGCGAAAAATACAAATGCAACACTCGTTGTACGTTTCGTATACCCACCCAGATTGGTCGCTGGCATCTGTAAAGCCAGTACCAAAGAGCAGACGTAGGCGCCAATGATATAATAACCAAACAACACGCCGATCTTGTACGTCTCATGGTCCAACTTCCATAGCAGGCTGGCGCCGACTATCGTCGGCATCAGGTAAACGAACATGACGACGGTTCGGAAGTTTTTGATTCGAGAGGCGAGATATGTCCCTCCTAGGATATAGAAGATCTGGAATCCTCCAAAGGGAATGCCCAAAGCGACAGCAGTGGCCGAGTCATCGGTCAACCCCTTGATAATTAGTTTGCCGAAGCTTGCGATCCCACCATTTACGACCTCGTTCAGGAGGGTGAACAAGAACAAGATCCAAACCTGTGGATCCATCAAAGCTTCGCGGATCTGATACCATTTGATTTGGTGATTTATGATACCGGTCTGACCGAGTCGACCGCGGCCGATAAGGAGGGCCTTCTCGTCCAGCGTGAAACGCTTCGATGAGATAACATCATCCGGGAGGAAGAATAGCATCACAATTCCCCAGACAAGTGTAATCCCTCCCAGAATGAGATAGATAGCTCTCCATACGGCAATGGTGTCGATTTGTCCAATTCCATAGGTGAGAATGCCACCCACCATAGCGCCCAGGCCGTTGCAGCTATAGAAGACACCGGCACGGAAAGGTTGCTGAGCACGTGTGTACCACATTCCGATCATCATCATAAAGCAAGGGGTGATGGGGGCTTCGAAGACTCCCAGAAGGAAGCGGCAGATAGCCATTCCGGTGAAGGAGGAGCAGGCGGCGGTAATCATGAGCATCGATCCCCAGGCAATAATGTTCCCGGACACGACTTTGGCAAGCTTTGTTTTCTGCGCGAGCATATTCCACGGGTATTCGGAGACGAGATATGCAAAATAAAAGATACTGGCGAGCCAGCTGTATTGCTCGCTTGACATATTTGTCGAGGGGAGAAGGTCGAACACCGCAGAGTAGGCAAGTGCTGATTTGTCGATATACTGAAGCATATATGTCCCGGAAAGTAAAGGCAGCAGAACAAGGTCTACTTTGCGGACCAACGCCTTGTTGCGCGGCTCGTCGTCCAGGAGGGCCTGGATAGCCTCTTGATTAAAGCCATGTTGGCGGAGGAAGACCTCTCCTTCATCGAGATCCGTTATAGCGCCAATTTGCACATCTTTCTCGTTGATAGTATCATCCACGGGAGGTTTCTTGTCGATCTCCATATTCGCAGCTCAATGAATAATAGTAAATAGTAAATAGCAGAAAAAGAGGGGAATGATGCCCATATAGTGAATCCAATACCCCCTCAAGGCCGTTTAGCCATCTTTTCTTTATCTTTAGGGTTTATCGGCTCCACCGAGATAGGAAATCCCCGCACGGTGTAACTTTCCGAGCTCCTCTTCCAAGATAACCCTCACGGTGCTATATCTTACTCCCGACTACACCAAGATACCAAGATAGTCCCCCGCACGGTATAACCTCGGCGTTACTTTTGACCACCGGCGAGATAGCAATCCCCTTGGTCCTATATCTTACTTCCGACCCCAACTCTTGTCGCTCTTGATTTCCCTTCATTGGTTTACCATTGAACCTTGATACGCCATGACTGCTGATACCAAGCCCCCTTCCGTCACCCTGGTCCAAGGCCGCGTGGTGGGGACCCAGCTCAAAGACTCTTTTCCCCAACCCGTCGACGCCTTCTTGGGAGTCCCGTATGCGCTTCCTCCTGTAGGGGATCGACGCTTCAGACCAGCATTCAAAGTCCCCAGCTCATCAGATACCATTGATGCGTCCAAGTATGGCCCCGCGGCTCCTGGAAAAGCACTCCTCTCTGGAGGACCCAAGCTTGTGCAGAGTGAAGACTGCTTAACGGCGAACATATTTCGACCGGCTGGCAGCAATGATACGGAAAAGCTCCCTGTCGCGGTCTATCTCCATGGCGGTGCTTTCAATCGGGGTTCGGCAGCTATGCACAATACTGCGTCCATGGTGGCATGGTCACAACGCCCCTTCGTTTCCGTGAGCTTCGGTTATCGCATTGGAGCTCTTGGATTCCTCCCTTCGAGTCTGTCGCAGAAAGAAGGATTGCTGAATCTTGGATTGCGTGATCAGGTGCATTTATTGCAGTGGGTTCAAGAGAATATTGCCAATTTTGGCGGTGATCCCGCCAATGTCACTTTGTTTGGTCTTTCTGCGGGGGCGCATTCGGTGACTCGCCTAGTTTCTGGTTTTCCAAATATTTCATTCTAACCACAGATTTAGATTGGCCACCACCTCCTCAATTACGACGATAACAAAGCACCATTGTTCCATCGTGTCATTATCGAGTCTGGAGCACCAACTTCCCGCGCTGTTCGCCCATATAACGCCAAGGTCCACGAGGACCAATTTGCGGACTTCCTCCGAGAAGTCGGTTGCCCCGCCGATCTACCCGAAGCCGAAATCTTCCCATTCCTACGTTCGCTTCCTAGCTTGACTGTTACAAATGCCCAAACAGCTGTTTTTGACAAGTACAACCCTTCCCTTCGGTGGGCATTCCAGCCGGTAATTGATGGAGACATTATCCCTCGGAAGCCCCTCGAGGCATGGGAGTCCAAAGTCTGGAACAAAGTACCCATCATGACCGGGTTCAACAGCAACGAGGGAACAATGTACGTCGACAAGACAATGTCAGACGCCTCCCAATTCCGCGAGTTCTGGCATAATCTTCTGCCCGAGCTCTCGTCTTCTGATCTCGACACAATCGAAAAGCTCTACCCTGACCCCGCTGTTGATCCCACATCACCCTATATTGAAGGAAGACAGGGCGAGGGCCTCGGACCTCAATATAAGCGTATCGAGGCTGCATACGGGCACTATGCGTATGTGGCACCAGTCCGCCAGACAGCACAATTTGCATCGTCCCAAGGTGCTCCGGTTTACCTTTATCACTGGGCGCTACCTAGAACGGTCGTCGGTCGAGCAAACCATGCCGATAATATGTACTACGAAACGTATAACAGTGATATTACGGGGATTTCAGAATCGCAAAAAGAGCTGTCTGGCACACTTCATGCATACTTGACTAGTTTCATTACAACCGGTGATCCTAATGCTGTGCCTGGTCGATATGCACAAAGACCGGAGTGGAAGCCCTTCCAACCGGCGCATAAAAAGATTATGATTTTTGGAGAGGGAAATGAGGAACTGATCGGAGGTAACGTTGCTCCCCCTGCGAAATGTGTTGCGGATGATTGGGCAAGAGAGGAGACCGAATTTTGGTGGTCAAAGGTTCCGATTTCCCAGCTTGCTTAATTGATATAGAACGGATATTTCATTGTATACCTCGGCCGCAAGGTCAAATTCAGTTATTTTCTTTTACTTGACCTTTTCCTTCGTGGGAATCACCTTCGCTTAGTTCATACCCTTGCATCCCCTAGGCCATAGATATTTACAGACCTCAGGAATTACAGCAACTACAACATCGATCATAGCTCAGCCCCGAAGCCATGCGTGACACCGCCATGACATGACACGTTGCTCCAATCAGGTACATATTCGGCGACGTCGCGTCATATGATGCACCGATATTTTGAAATTTCTCCCCCTTCGATAACTTGGTCTCTTTCTCGTCAACAGAACTGTGGCCAGATGATCGGCTGCTTGGTGCTTTGGGGGATAGTCTTGCCCACTCCAAATGCAATGGATGTTCTTACAATTCAATGCTCATATAACCTCATTAAAAGGATAACCGGGTCCAGCTCTGAATTTCAGTATATTAAAAGGCAATCAAACTGTTGCCCCGCGTTCTTCAAGGAGTTTTATCACTTCTTCATTATTCTCTTGTGCTTTAGCAGCTGCGAGCGCACTGCGGTAATCTCCATTTTCGAGTGGCATGTTGACATCAGCCCCTGCTTCGAGCAGGACCTGGACGAGCTCAAGATCCCACTCGCTCGCTGCAACAGCAAGTGCGCTGCCGTAATTCCCATTCTTGATCGGGAAGTTGACATCTGCTCCGGCGCGCACTAGGGCCTTCACCTTGGCGGTGTTGGTGCCGCACCCGGATACTACGGCTGCTTCAAGGGCACTGCCATAGTTTCCATGCTGTGGCAAGACATTCACGTCTGCTCCTGCCTCGATGAGACACTCGACGACCTCGACATTGCAATTAATTTCCATTGCTGCTGTTAGAGCATTACCGTAATCTCCGTGCGGCAATGACAAATTGACATCAGCACCCTTTTGGATTAGGTACTTGACACCCTCAGCGAATCCGTTCTTGATCGATTGCTCGAATTCCTTTTCCACATTCAGCTCTCCGCCTACTTCAATCAAGTATTTAAGAACCTCAATATCATGACCAAGTACTGCCAGAGAAACAGGGCTGCTCTCGTCATCCCCTTTATGAACATCTGCCCCTGCATTGACAAGGTACTTCACAATCTCAATCGAGCTCGCATTTCTTGCATTGTTGGTTCCGCGAGCTGCTGCTGCGAGAGGAGTGCCATTCTCTCCGCATTCCGATGGATTCACCTCGGCGCCTGCTTCAACTAACCATTTGACAATGTCCAAGTTTCTGCTGTCGGTCGATGCCCGTTCTAGGAGAGTGCGGAAACTACCCTCCGAGATTGGCAAGTTCACATCAGCCTTTGCCTTTTGAATCAGATACTTGGCACCCTCAAAGTTGCGGGATTTGATTGCTGCAGAAATAGGGTTGCCAGATTGTTCTGGCACATTAACGTTGGCTCCAGCATCCACCAGGATCTTTAGAAGCTCGGTGCCCTTAATTTTGGCTGCTAATGCAATTGGAGTCAGAATGACGACTGGATCGAGATCTTCATCCTCTTCTTCCTCCTCAAGGGTGTGAGTCTTATTCACATCTGCGCCCGCCTTTTGGATCAGGAATTTGGCAGTATCGACTTTCTCAGAGGCAAGCGCTGCGATAAGGGCATTCCCGTGTTCACCGTTTTCCACTGTCATGTTCACATCTGCACCTGCTTCTACCAGATATTTCACGGTTTCTGTGTGTCCCCTGTGAGCTGCTGCATGAAGGGCACTGCCATAATCTTGACCCTCAACCTGCTGGTTCAAATCCGCACCCTTTTCGACGAGTGTTTTGCAAATTGACGTACAGCCAACCCGAGCAGCGATCGTGAGAAGATTATGACCTCGTTCGTTCACGCGTGAAATATCAAATTCTGCATTTTCCCACCACTCTGACAGTATTGCAGCAAATGAAAGATGGCACATCGCATAAATGGCAGCATCTGATGGTCCTAGCTCGCTTTCAAAGTCCCCATACTCCGGATGCTGTGCCTGATTGAAGTCGCATGTGTCGAACTCTTCTTTGTCAAAGCCACCTGCCTCCAGGTAGAAGTGGAATTCATCCGTGCCTTGAACGATGTCAACGATTCTCTCCAAATCGTTCTCAATCACTTCATACCATTTCCGGTATTGCTTGCTGCTTTCCTCGGGGGATCCAAGGAAGGTTTTCAAAAGGGACGACAACGTAGCTTCGTCGTTACCCTGCGCCTTTTGAACATGTTTTGCCCAGTGGTGCCTCATGTATAGATGGAATGGGTGCATGAGGTGGAAGATATCACCTGGCTCCGGTTGTCCCTCCCAATCTGACAAATCAATTTCGTCTTTGTCGTCTTTGTCGTACATCGTGATGAGCCATGAGAGACAAGCACTAGCAGCGTGGAGACTAGCCCGTGGAAGCGTCCATTGCATCTTGGTTTCGAGGTATTCGCGGACCGATAGATGTGCGAATCGCCACACCTTTTGCTGAGAGTCAATTGTGAGCAGGCTGTTACAGAGTGACAGCAAGCTTTGCTCATCAATCTCATCGGCTAATGTAGGTACCTCCCCCTTCGTGTTCACGCGAACAGCGCAGATAAGCTGGGATGTGGAGAGCGGTTGCTCAGCAGCCATAACCCAGAGCATAGCGCGGTATGTTAGGACCTTATCAGGTTCCTCGAGATCTTCGATTTGACTCCATGCCTCGTCATATGCCTTTTGAATATCATCCGGAAGATTTCCAAGTCGTTTCCATATACTAGACTCAGTCTTACACTTCTGGATCTGATGAACTTGTAGAGCCGCCCATTGGAACATTCCTTGACAGCGCTCAAGTAGAGTATCCAGAATCTTGACTTTCAGACGTCCGATGGAAGGAGTCTTCTTGGCAAGCTTGTCTAACTCAACATCGAGATATTTCTGAACGTCGCCTCTGTTGTCACTTGCGCTGATGTCGATATTGGGTGCGGTTTGCATTGGGACCTGAATGTCGTGGTCCGGTCGGCTTGAAATGAAGACTTTTGTATGCCGTCCGTTGGATTGAGAGACGAAAGAATTCAAGGCATCGATGAGCTCGTCGCGAGTATCTGTATTACACTCGTCCATGGCATCAATCACGATTGTGGTTTTCTCGTAAATATCCATCGAGGCCTGGATCTGCTCCTTGCACTGCTCTAGGCTGAAGGTTGATCCTGCATTGCGACATCTATTGTATAATTCACAAAGCTTCTTCTGTGTGGATTTAGGACTCTTCGCAGTAGTCGAAAGTTGACGCACAATACTTTGAAGGATCGATAGTGCCTGTGCACGTCGCGGTTCGTTCTTATCACAGTAGAAAAATGCGAAGCCTTCATTCTTAGGTGTGTTACTCAATCGGTCCTGGATTCGGTCGATGACGGCTGATGTGAGGTAGGTCTTTCCGGTGCCGGGAGAGCCCTGGAGCCAGAAGATAGGCGAGTCACTTTGCTCCCATGTGGCAAATTCATCAGTCTGTAACAACCATTCACCCGTGCCGGGCGTCCTCTTCTCTTTGACGTTGTTATGATTTTTGCCGAATGGAATAGAGGAGATCCATTCCAGCATTTTGATACGCTGTTCTTCGTCCATGTTTTGAAGGAGATGTTGGATGTTCTCATCTACCCGCTTCATTGGGGCATTCAAGGCATTCAGCATTTCAATCATGCTGTCATCCGCGTTCGCACTGCGTCTCACTTCGCACGCTGAGACATCGCGCAGAAGATCATCTTCTTGCTCACTTATAGCCGAGATACTGCCAGAGACCTTGCCCGGATTGAAGATTGCTTCAAGCGTGCGTGCGGCTGTGCTTTTGGAGAACAGACTTGCCGATTCAGCAAGTACATCCAACGATGTAGTATAGATTGTGGTCAGTGCAGATTGAAGGTTCTTTGAGAGGCTATCCGTAGCAGGTTTGTTCCTGAGATACACCGACTCGTACACTTGGCCACGGCTGATCACGCGGACGACTTTTTCAGTGGTCGCAAGCAAAGCAGCCATTTGCTCGCCTTCGATGACCGGGATCTGATGCCACAGGTTAGAAAGTCAAGAAAAGAGTGGAAACCCCTTAAGGAATATCGAAGTATCGCGAAAGACGACTTGGACCAGAAACAAAAGCAAGACATAATAGTGGGGAAGTTACCTGCATGACAGACTTGATGACTGACCAAGGTATAGCTGCTTGAGGGGGAGCAAATTGCACTGCAATATCCCCAGCCTTCCCCAACCAGTCGACAATATTGTTCGTATAGTTCCTTAGGACAATCTCTTCGCCGTTGAATTTGACTTTCCAAAATTTATTCTCGCACTCTTCTTGTCTTTGGCTGACCACGCCGACCAGATCCTCAATGCTGGACTCAACAGATCCAGATTGAGCATTGGACTGGTTAAATCCCATCTTCTTGAGAGCTTCCTGTTTGGATTCAGGGAGCGAGTTCAGGGCCTCCACCCACAAATCCTTCGGGGCATCTGGTTTCTCAGCTGGCTTTTCCTCGGCCGGTAACTCGGTGCTTTCCACAGGCGGCAATTTGGCAGCCGGTGCGGCAGGAACTGGCACAGGTTGGGGTTTTGCGACGTTCCCTTGCGCCGGCTTCGCTGGTGTGGGTTTGGCCTTCAGAAATTGAATGTATCAGCCTTGTCAAAAGAAAATGCTTCTATGGTGGCCTCTTCGCAATTTGAACCCTGTATCAATGCCGGTCCATTGTATTTATATATCTCACCTGTTGTCCATTCTTGTGCCTGTGGCGGCGAATCCTATCCTTGAGTCGGTCGAACATCTTGTAGGTTTGTGTATATTGATGGGAAAGGAGAGAAGTGCCAGGGGGTCCGGTACATGCAAAAACAAAGAGGGGAAAAATCTAAAGTTGAGGGACAATCGAGCTACAGAAACCCCACTGAGTGCTGGGGAGCTGAACACACAGATTTAGGAAATGATATACAAGGGTGCCGTATGTGGACCCACGTAATCTCAGCCGTCCACTTCATGACAGAAACTTAGACTTGCGGTGACAGCTTACATATATATTAGCTATAATAGAGGAAAATAACATGGGCTCTTGCACATGCCAATTTCATGGTGTTTTCCTATAGATAGTATATAGTATATCCTATCTCTAGTGGTGTAGTTTCGGCGCTAACAATACTTAGTGGGTGCCCAGGTGGATATACTCTAGTCGTACATTAAGACGTGATTGGCCAAAACTAAGTATAAAGAGCGCTCTGCTGATAAGTGCATCTAGAAGGTATGGAGCAAGTCTGCCTCTCAACAAAATTTATCTCTCCCTCATTCTCTCATTTGAAACCCGACAAAGTCTACGATATTACTAGTTGGAATTGTTTTTGTCCAAGGGTCGAGCCGAAAACCGAGGACGATATTGGGGAGCCGCGAAAGCCAAGGTCCGGAAAGCTCAAAATTCCTTTCGGTGGTTAGCATGGTTTCTTCAAATTTATTACTCTCTAGCTAATCTAGAGGGTAAATATACCTGCGCGGACTACCATTTCCATCTCGAGATATCTTGATCCCATCCCCCTTTGCGCCATGCACGCGAGCCGGGTTTAGCGAGGTCGAAATGCGCTATCCATATAACGTCCGTGACTAGATTTCCCTTATACTGGCCAATGGTACGGCGGCGAGTGCCGGCTGGTTCAGAAGGCGCTGAAGACAGAAAGAACCGGTATATGAAGCGTCGCAGAGAAGCAAGAGAAAAGAAGGAATGGATACATATCGACGCCCCCGGAGGAAATTCTACATATGTATGTACAGAATCGTGAATTGAATCTTCCCTTTCTGTTAGCTCCAAGAGCAAAAGTGTCTCCTCTCCTTTCCCCATGCTTTTTTTAACTCTTCTTGAATGATTTGCTTCGTCATTTTGTCCATCTTTCCCTCGCAGGCTTCTGTAGTCAAAATCTGCGCAATTCACACATCCTCTGGTGCCATGGTCTAGTGGTATGACGACACATTGTGGTGTACGATTCTGTGTTAGCCCCGGTTCGATTCCGGGTGGCGCCATTTCTTTTTCTTTTTACTCTTTCCCCCTCTTGATATAGATAAACCAGGCGGCCGTTTGTTTATACGGACCTAGCCTCCGGGTTCTTAGCGGTATTTTCGGTAGTCTCCTCAGGTAGTCTGTTTAGTCTGTGCCCCTTCTCAGTCTGTCGGGTAGACAGCAGCAAAGAAACAAAAAGGACTTAATTTGTGGCATATTTTCACATATAATATAACCTTTGCTAGCATATATAGATAGAACTTTGTCGTCAGGATCTATCTACTCATGAGTAGTATGCAACTGAGAGGGAGAGGGCGAGAAAAATTAGAAGACAAAGAAAAAAGAAATGGCGCCACCCGGAATCGAACCGGGGCTAACACAGAATCGTACACCACAATGTGTCGTCATACCACTAGACCATGGCACCAGAGGATGTGTGAATTGCGCAGATTTTGCCCACATCAAGAATTAGTGACTACGCCTGATCTTATAGTTACGGCCTTCCAGATATGTACGCGGCACGCTCCCCTGGACCCCTCCACGGCCCGGCCCGCGGGTCCCTGGGCACATACCTTGGTATGTATTGAATAACCCAAGCAATCCTGATTTCTGGATCCGGAAGTACTTGCTGTTGATAAACTCACGCTCTTCTATACCATGGCTTCTCCTCGCCACTTTTAACCTGGTAGGGCTGGCTTCTCATACTGTGACAGGCTGAGCTCCGCTACGAATATGGATCTAAAGCGCGATGCTATGTCCAATCCAGAAAAGGCCATCGAGGAGGACTAATGAGGTAGTTAGGTGGGTTTTCCTTACTGGTAACTTTCGGTACCGCTTGGCCGATCAAGGCCTCCAGATTTGGGCTTGCCAATGTTCTTTAGTCAGTGTAGCCCTCTGGTTGGTCCTTTGGTCTTTTAGGTAACGGCCTTTCCCGCTGAGCACTCGATTCCGCAGTCACTTCCTCTATAAGATCAGAACGGACAACGTTAGTCGTCGCATTGGCAGTTTCGCAGACCGTAAGCGTAAGAATCGATGCTATACGGTTGACATTGTCGGTTAGGTTCTTCTCGGTACCCTCAACAATATACACGATAGCCTGGCCGTCGAGCACACTGTCTGACCCGACCCGTGCTGGCCAGCTACTTCCGTGCATGTCCGTCCTTGTCTGTCAAGCGCTTCTTCTGTGGTTGACCCACTGCCTCCTCCTCCCTTCCACTCTCATCCCTAGTGTGCATACCACGCTTGCGACATGCTCCACGTATCTGCGGCTCCCTTGGCACAGCGACAGAGGGGTGAGGCAACTTCGTCATAAGATCATTTGGTATTTAATATATATCTGGCTCAGAGCAGAAGGAACTTTCCTATGAAGCGAACGTCTATCTACGATAAGATCCAGATGGCCTAGCAACAAAAAGACCACTAAAAAGACACATGAATGGACTACCGGAGAAGACGACTAAAGAGACTACGACTATGTATTCTTGTGACAGCATATACCATGATATTGTAGCTTCTGCATACGTATATTTATTTGAAAATAATATCTAGGGTCAACCAAGCTTATCTGCCGTTAATTATAGGACATTAAGTGAAAAGCAAAAGCGGTCGTTAAGATATAAATGCAGAATATATGTTGTCTACTGTGCACATAGTAGTAGTTTCGGAGATACAAGTGGTGACAGGATCATGAAGCCAAGAATGGACGCAAAAGTATTCAACGGGTGCCATGGTCTAGTGGTATGACGACACATTGTGGTGTACGAGTCTGTGTTAGCCCCGGTTCGATTCCGGGTGGCGCCATTCTTTTTTGCCTCATCCCCTCCCACTTTTATATACCACAGTAAGTCCTCATTAGCTTTTTGGAATATTTCGATTCCTTTTTTTCAGTGTGGTGAATGCACGAGGGTAGTCATGACAAGCTTTTTTCCATCAGAAAATGATAATATGCCCAGGTAGAAGCTTACATCCCTTTCTAGACCAGAAAGAAGCATGATGATTTTTTATTCGCATGAGCAGAACTATGTAGCAACAGCAAGGTTGATGGGGGTAAGATGAAATTCAACCAATAAAATCGCACAAAATGGCACGAAGGCGGTCTACAGACCTGGATTTCATTTCACGTACACACGAGTGATTAGTGATACCCTCTCTACCACACACACCACCACCTCGCTATGGCGCGGGACAAAGAGCTTACCCCTGCTATACGTGAGCGCATATGTGAGCTGCATGCTATCGGGTGGGGGTATAGGCGTATTCATACGCGCTATCCCGACATTTCACTCTCTACAATCCGATACACTGAAAAAGGAGAGCGAGCGACGAGATGGCGTGTCAAAACCGCGCTCTGGCAGACCAAAAAAGCTCACCGAAGCTGATAAAGACCTAATCTTGAATGCTGTCCGTGAAAACCCCAAGATCACGGCAGAAGAGCTCCTTGCTAAGGTTGATCATAAGGTCACTTACCGCTCTATAACACGCCTTTTGAATGCCGAGAATATACGCAAATAGCGATGCAGCTAGAGGAATATTCTAAGAGGAACACGCCCCAAAAGGCCTCCGATCTACTGTCATTTTACCCGAGTGCACTATTGAGCCTGGGATTGGCGTCCATCATGAATGAACTTTTGTCCATCCGAAGGACCAGCCAACAGAGGGACGCTGTCGAGGGACCGAATCGGGGAAGCAAGTCTAGCAGATGTTTTAGGCTGCTTTTTCCTGGCGCTATCAGGCACGGTGCTTATATATCCCGCTCTTCGTAACCCTGATGCTGAGCATACTGGTATCCCGGGCCTGGTTATTGAAGGGTTGTACCGCCAGTTCATATGCTCGAGAAAATGTTATATGGTAGTGTTGACATACATGGGATGTCTTGATATCTTTGTCTGTGCAGACTGAGCCTTTTTGCCAGTTTGCCTAGTTTGCCATTCTCTTTGTCCATGGAGGCTTCATATACAGCCTCCTTTCTATAGATTCATTATCACACCTTTCTTCTTGCCGATTTTCCCCGTCACTAGTATCGTAGCCCTCAACAGATAGCTATTATAAAGATCACAGTGATACCATACCGATTGCGACGAGTAGGCTGAGAACTGCGGCCAATGGTGGACATACGGACAGACATACATAAAGTATGTAGTTTAGCACAGAGTGTGTCGCAAGATAAGACAGCGTCCGTTGTCGCTCTCTATGGCGATTAATGACACAACAAAGGAGGTTTTGGTGGTTACTCCGCAGCAGACATGCGATGAATTGGAGTCGCGACACGACACCTAGAGCATGTCTCTGAGACGATGCCGCATCGGGTGGAGGCTATTGTTGAGAGCCCTGCTCGATTCCAACCTTCCAAGGTTGGTCCCTTATATATTATATAATCAGTGGTGGGGCTAACACAATGCAGAAACTTATGTCCTGTCACTGGCTTAGTCTGTATCACACACAGCATAAGCGAGAGTAGAAAAGACAAAAAGCAAAAAGAATTGGCGCCACCCGGAATCGAACCGGGGCTAACACAGAATCGTACACCACAATGTGTCGTCATACCACTAGACCATGGCACCGAGTAGATGATTAAGTAATCCACTTTATTGATCTACCTACCTAGGTACTTTCATGTATAGGTAGTATAGATCGATATCGAACCTAATGCGCCAATAAACAGCCCTGGAGGAGAGGAGGCCGCGGATGAACGATAAAGATAGTGGTGGAGGTAATAAATGTAGGTGATTAGAAGTGAACTGGTGTAGCCAACCGTTGCTTCTTGTTGCTTCGTTCACAAACCATTCGATAACCGTAAACCGAGTGGGGTTGGAATGGCCGCGACTTAGCCCTAAAAATCCGTAGTGTTTCTTTCCGTCTAGATATTAAAGCCTGTTCGGTATGGCACCAGCTGGACGCTATACCCAATTGATGTTAGGATAATTATAACGTATATTATTTCCTGCTCATTTTATATGGACCATATGACATATTGAAGCTAACTATAGGGGAGTATATGTCTCCGCCATGAGCTCTGCCCAAATGAGGCAGCAGCAGCAAGGTATCAAGGCACAAAGGCATCAATATGACGCATCTCCCCTTCTTAACTAATATTCTAGCATACTCAAACTCCTCGTCTATGAATTCCTGATTGATCGTTAAAGGGGATTACTTAATTATTCAACAGGTGCCATGGTCTAGTGGTATGACGACACATTGTGGTGTACGATGCTGTGTTAGCCCCGGTTCGATTCCGGGTGGCGCCAATTCTTTTTCCTTTTTTGTCTTTTTCTCATACCGTGATAAGTAAAGCCTCTATTATACAAGATACTTCGCAACAAACGAACCGCGCGAAGGGGCCTGCTTAGAAGGGCTTCACCAACTCGCGTGCATCTTGACATATTGAAGAGGGATAGATACCACTTTCTACTCTTTCCCGGACGACCTAATAAGTGATTCGGATCGACAAACGCTTGCTCTAACTGGTGGAGCATCCCGTAGATGGACCTGATTTTTTATAGATGTAGGAAGAAATGAGATCGATGGAAGATCAGACAATATCGCTACATATCCTCTACATCTCCCGAGGAGAAGCGAGCAGTACACTCCTCCTCATATGCCTTCAACTGCTCCATCTTAATCTGCGTAAATGGCTCCATCTCTGCGCGCGCCTTATCATCAAGCAGCTCAATACCGGCACCGTCTTTATGTAATGCAGCCCAATAGATGGTGTCTACATCAAAGCTCTTTCTTGCTGCATAGTCGAACCAAAATCGCCCAGTGGTCCATGAATCACGCATCCGGGTAGAGAGAGACCGTCCACCGGGTTGTTTGACCTCTAACGCCATTTCAGTTTCCACTCGCTCTAAAGCTCGCAAGAATTGCTCCATTCTAGGCTCATAGAGAGTCACAAATTCATCCATCGCGCAGCGCTCAAGCCACACTTCCGGTCCAGAGAGCAATAGCCACCAGGGCGGGTCATACGTGAACTCAGCTGGCATGGCATTCGTAAATTCGAAATCGAGAACGGCAGTGATCTGGAGTGTTTCTGGGTCTATGAGCATGTTTGAGGGTCGCATGTCGTCGCAGAAGGGTATAAATAGCTTGCAGTCTTCAGGATAGTACTTTTGAGATCAGCTGTGCAAATCGATGACGGGCAATGAACCGCTCCTGAGCAATTTCCGCATCGTCGGCAAGGTTGCGCTGGGTCCAAAGGTGGATCAAGTGCTCGTTCGCTACCGATCTCAGATAATCGCTTGCACGGTCAAACGGTGCGGTTGGAAATTGATCATCGGGATAGCCGGCGACAGTGACTAATTCGTTCATGTTGTACGTCAGGGGTCTTCCGGTAACATGCCACGCACTTGAAGCATCGTCCTTCGAGATAGCCCCGATACTGGCAAACGAAAGTTGAGAAAGCTGGACTATATAATAGGCGACTTGATAATAGATCTTGTCCAATGTCGTGTCGTCGATATTCGGACTCAGGACCATACCGTCTTGATCGGGTTGTTTTAAGATAGTTGATAAAAGTGTACCATTGACATAGTCCATGATGATGAATGGACCAAGGTGCTGTGGACTCTCGGCAAGTAAGCCCCAGCTGTGAACACGAGGAATGGGGATATCAGTGTTTTGGCGGAGATATTCCATGACCTGGACCTCATTCACGGTTTTTTCGTCCCTATAAGCTGTAGCCGTGTGCCCGGGCTTCGGAAACCGAATAATGACATCCGGCCGTCCATCGCCGAAGCTGAAGCGGAAGCTAATGTTGAAGGATCCCTTAAAAAAACCAACATATTTTCCGGTTCCCCCTCCTTCCCGCCGCCCAGCGACAAAAACTGCCAGTTCAGCCTTGGAGTCAAAAGCTCTGTTTAACCAGGCCTTGCATTCGTCATCGCCGTTGGTCTCTTCTAGTTCATCAAATAAAGTCTTGAGCGGGGATGTCTTCTGAGCCATCTGAGCAACTGAGATGCGGGGTTGATGGGGAAAAGATGCAGACCAGGGGGAGCAAGAAAATGTGAGGGAAATATTGCGTTAGGAGATTCAAATCGCACTAGCGAGCTTCGACCGTATCAGATAATATAATGGTGGAATAAGAGGAAAGCAGGCTGGTTTAAGAGAATGGCCAAGTCGGGTAGCCCCTGAACACGCTCGATTTGCGCAGGGAGCGCCCTGTGCGGTATCATATCTGTCTATTGGTAACGAACTCATCAGGGGAGAAAGCTCGCAATGCAGGAAGGAACGACTGGACTCGGCAGGGTGACAGCTGGCGATTGAAAGATTTTTTTTTTTTTTTCGAACTCTCCATATATACCATGCTATAGCTTCATAGGCGAGTCTCTTAACCT
The DNA here is from genome assembly GCF_028828025.1 of Penicillium rubens. NCBI lineage: Eukaryota > Fungi > Ascomycota > Eurotiomycetes > Eurotiales > Aspergillaceae > Penicillium > Penicillium rubens. The sequence continues at coordinate 501,378 of NW_026890601.1, read as the reverse complement.
CGAGAGTATCCTTGTTCAAAGGCTAGCAGGACAAACGGCTCAAAACACGAACACAGTAGTGTCACGTGATACGCGCGTTTTCAATAGGGAATGATTCCTGAATTGGTGGGTCTTGTCACCTTGTTTGCCTGCGACCAACTTCGTGCGACGATTCATCTGTGTCTTTCTATGTTTACTTCCAAGGTTAGTCCTACAACCACGCCCAGGGTAAAATACTTCATAACATTCGATCTATTGAAAGCTATTATGAACGCGCAGACGACGGGTGAGAGAAGGTGATACTGACATGGTGTTATCGGTACAACCCCAATACAACATTGAAAATCAGTTAGAACAAAACATTCTATGAAAAGGTTGAGACCGCCGGTAAAAGAAAATAGGCTAGGTACAACTGGTCTTTATAAAGGGATGATCGATGGTTCCCTTTGCGTGCGACGGCCTTCGAGTATCCATTGCGGGGACAGATTGGCTGATCAGGCTTTTTCAGCATTCTCAAGTGCCACCTCCGAATGCTTTGTATCTTCATCGATCGACTTAGTGTGGTGGATATCAGAAACAGAGGCCGTGCGGAGTTCGGAACGGTAAGCAGGGCTCTTCCAAGCCTTCGGAACATTGTCATAGAGCTCATTGACCTGCTCAAGGGCCAACCCCTTAGTCTCATAGATCATGGTGTATACGAACACGAAGGCGATCCAGCAGAAACTACCCCAGATCCAGAAAACGTTGGACTGGGTTGGGTTGAGTGCTCCAGTGAGGTATGGCGTAATGAACGATAGCAGCCAATTGAAGAACCAGTTCGCCGCAGTGGTCATGGAAAGACCTTTCGCACGCGTCTGGAGCGAGAAGATCTCTCCCGTGACAACCCAAGCGCAGGGGCCAAATGTGGATGCTTTTGTGGACGTTAGCAAAGATTCTCTGGATCGTGACCGTGTTCACTTTACCGAAGAAAGAGACGTATATGCAAATAAAAGCGAACTGGGCGCACTGCGAAGTGAAATTCGTGATCGGAGTTGCCGCGCCACAGGCCGAAACAATGTATTGGGACACACCCATACCGAGTGCCCCTGTCAGAAGAACTGGGCGCCGTCCGAAATGGTCGATTGCCCAAAGACCCGGAAGCGTCATGACCACATTGACGAGGTTAACGATCACCTGCAGGATGAAAGAGTCTGGCAGGCCGTCGACATTCTCGGCAAAGTAGCTTGTACCGTAATAGATGATGAAATTGATACCGACGAGTTGTTGGAGTGATTGAAGTACTATTCCAGTGATGGTGCGTTTTCCCATTGTACCCTTGAAGCATTCAAGATAAGAAGCAGAGCCAAGAGACTGTTCATACTCCCAGTTGCTCTTCAACTCTGCAAGCTCGGCGGCAATATCTGGATCATCAGGACTCAAGCGGCGGAGGAAAACCAAAGATTTGAGGGCTCGGGGGTCATCGCCTTTTTTGATCAGAAAACGAGGGGTCTCTGGGAGAAAGAGTAGGCCTCCAGCCTGTCTCAAGTCAGTTATACATTGACTCGCATTGAACTTTGCCAGGGAGGAGAGTTCACCAGAATCAAAGCCCATGCGAATTGAATGGCGAGCGGGATGCGATAGCTTCCTACGAGCCTGTTAGTTCTTTTTGATCGAAACTCAATCCGAACGTGCATTGAAAAATACCGCTATCGTTCCTGTGCTGGGTCGCGTAATTCACAATAGCGGCCAGGAAGAGGCCGATTGTGATGCAAAGCTGGTAGCATCCAACAACAGCGCCTCTAATCCATTTCGGCAGAGTCTCGGATTGGTACATGGGAACTGTGAGCATTTAGCAATGGATCCTCAAGCTATTTCCACTGATTAACACACCCTGGGCGGAGACTAGACCGACTCCGAGACCGGCGAAAAAGCGACCAGCGATGAACAAAGGCTGCGACGTAGCTGCAGTTTGAAGAGCCACACCGAGATTGAAAGGCAGCATGACTGACAGGATGATCCCCCATCTTCGGCCAGTAATGTCTGCCATGATACCCGCTGCGAGTGCGCCAACGAACGTGCCAACCGACAAGATAGAAACAATTAGGGCGATGCGGCCTGCGTCAGGGCGATCGAATTCCTCGATCCAGTAGGGCATAGTCTGGATACCTGAGATGGTCCCGGTGTCGTATCCATAGAGAATGCCGCCGAAGGATGCGAACAAACCTACCAAGATGGCTGGCCACGCGGCTCCCTTTTCATTTGGGGGGCGTTTGAATAACATAGTTGCGGTTCGGTGAATGATTAGTTGCAAACTACGCGACAGCGGAAGAGATGTTCTTCTTATGCAAATCTTGACGAATATGACAGTGGGCGCAGAGGCTAAGCTTAAGTACTTAAGAGCCAGGCTGTGGCGCTTCGTGTGCTAAGCCAAGCAACGCCCAATGACAGACTTCGCAGAACTCATTACCTCAGACCCATTTCAAGTCCCTAATTGTGTTTGCGGAGAATGTACGGAGTATCTTGTCGCCAAGGTGCTCGTGTGGGGTTTAATTACCCGCCCCAAACATCCAAAGGGAAGATGTAGGAGAAATGGTGTAGCCTTCAGGAGAGCGACAAGGTACGGTCCCTCCAATGCTCCTTCCCCTTGCCATCCAACTTTCTTCGAACCAGCAACCATGGAGACGATGGTGGAGCTTGTTCTGGGCACAAAAAAGTTCGCTGCCAGGTCTATGCCAGGTTTGAGCGTATGGCAGGTTTGAGCGCGCAACCTACCTCGCAATGTCTCAGGACCCAGTTGTGCCACTCAGCTTATCCACTCCAACACCCCAGATACGACGCCACTTGCGAATAAGAATGTGACTAACTTTTTTTGCGGGATTCAGTTACGGTTCATTCTGAGCCAATGAAGTTTGATTATATGGGCCGCTACGCTTCCCCATGGGAGACGTCTCCGCAAACGAGGAAGGTTTCCCAAGCCCCGCAAAACTGCTTTGCCAGATATCGGCCCGCTTTTCGCTTTATATTAGGGTGAAATGGGTGAAGTGGCGCACTAAAGAACCTATTAACCATTATTTTCACTGTTCCCTTTCATTACTTTCATTAGAAGAAAGGGAATAATACACGGGGAGGGAACAAGAGATGCGTGGGGGATTAACTTTGTGTGAGGTCATCTCTGCTTTAACCTTGGCGATGTTGAGGGATAACTCAGGCTTGGCAGCGCACTGATCCAGAACTTCCATACAGAGTATATGTTTCCAATGGAAGTCTCAGTACGGAGTATACAGCACTCCGCTAATAACATGTATAGGGGGAGCAGGGCCCGCAGATGGGCGAGGGGTTTTCCACGAAATTGGGCTGATCGGCATGCCACTCGGTGAAATATCGGGGCCATCTGCGCTGGTCATGGCCAGTGAGTGCGGGGACAAGTCTAGATTAAAGTTACGTGTGGAGAAGGAGAAACCGACCCCGGTGCTATTCGGAACAACCGGAAGACTCAAAACTCGGTGTGGTTCTATTGCTCTCGGCGAATTCCACATGATGGACGACTTCGGAGGAGGCTACTCCGAGCAGGCATGGTCCGGCCAAGTGTGTTCTCCGGGAGCCCGTCGATGGAGTTATCGGTCCGCCAAGGACTCGTTTCCCTCGAAATCCCGAAAGGAGAACACTTCCCATGGCACTCGCGTTCTGGGCGGCCCCTCGGGTCGGCCGCGAATGTACGTAGTCCCGATCTCGGATAGAGGGACCCAAACCGAATCTGATTGCCCCCGGCCACGGGTTGACTCCGGCTGAAGTGGTAGATTAGTCATGATTTAGTAGGAATCCCGAGGTCGTCCATGGATCCGTGGATCCATGGATCTATGGGCCGAAACGTTCTGCGGACCACTAGGTATGTCATTTGAGATTAACTACTGCATCGTCAGACCATATATCATACCTGGGTATACTTGTGGTTTCTGAGGTTTGTTTGTTTTGGGGGGTGTTACAGCATTGATACAATTGGTGCCTTGTTTTCGCCAGGATAAGCAAAATAAGATTGACCAATAAAAACCAAAGTATGACAAGCGTATTGGTGAAATCCACAATGGTAAGGCTCTCTAACAACAACGTAAAATCACAAAGTCCCCGGGGCCGAATTTGACAATCTGCAGGTGCCCAGTGGTCGGGCATGATTAATAAGTGAAACACATAGCCCTACCCTCCCTCGAGCCCTTGGGAATCACCTGGGCATCCACGAAGACCTTCGGCATGTTAATGTCGTTTGGAATAAAAGGCTGGGGTGGGCATTAATTAGCAACTTTCACCATTATAGGTTGTAATGTTGGCAAGCTCCAAAGCGACCACGTAAGAGACAGCATTGCGAACAGAGCCAGAAGATGCAAATCGTTTATTTGTTCTATGAAACAAACGGTGTTTTCCCTTATATTCTAATAGCGACTGCATATTGCATGATAATGAAAAGTTTCTACCATTAGCACCGTGCACCCCATTTCCTTCGCTAAAACAGCGCTAGACTATCTCCGAGGGAGAGCTTTCATGCTTTGCTTTCCTGGATCTTCTGAGAATGATACGCTTGGCCCATTTCCAGCTTTCCACACCGGCGAAAAATAAAACAGTCTCGACACCAACTATGCCCCATTCCCATGATATACCAGAGTGCTTGAACACATCATGGTTAATAACAGGGATATAGACAACAGGGAAGACCAAGATAAAACCTGCTATGATAGCCCAAAACAAGAACTTATTCCGCCACACATCGAACATCCACTGGGTGAAATACCGCTTCGAGTCTGGTTGCATCCGAAAGAATGATCGGCGCATATCAACCATTTCCCATGCAAGAAATAGGGCGAACCAGGTAAGTGAAATAAAGGTTGTTGCGCGTGCACGAAACACAGGCTCGCACTGTGAATTGAAATCTCTATTACAGTTTAGGCCAAGGTCACCGTCGCCGAAACCCCACATCACTAGTGAGAATGACGAGAGACATAGCGCGGCCATCCAAAGGCCATAAACAAGGATATCCACGATCACCTCCCATGTGAAAATTCCTTTTTTCTGTGAAGGTGCCTGTTAGCTATTCCGAAAAGCTTGGATATGGGGGATAAAAGGATAAAACGCACGCTTTGCGGAGGCCGATCCATGATGTCCGGAGCAGCGATTTCCATACCAAGCCCCATGTCTGGTAGGCCAGAAGTAATCATGATAACCCAGAGAATCTCCACTGGTGATAGTGGAAAGACTGACTGGTCACTTTCATCCTTAAACGCGAGGCCAATTAACAGAGTACATGCCTGGGCGACATTCTCTGATAGTAGGTGAAGTACAAATCTTTGGATATTGTCGAAGATCCGACGACCTTCTTCGATTGCGTTTAGAATAGATGCGAAGTTATCATCAGTTAGCACAATGTCCGAAGCATCTTTAGCCACATCCGAACCGCTCTGTCCCATAGCAATCCCCACATCCGCTTTTTTCAGGGATGGAGAATCATTCACACCATCTCCTGTCATTGCGACAAAGCGACCGCGCCTATGAAGTGCGTTGATCATGTTGACTTTGGTCTGTGGCGCACAGCGGGCGATGACTCGTGGTAAAACAGGAAGGGCGTCAATTTCTTCCTCAGATAAGTTATCGAATTGGCTGCTAGTAAAGATCATAGCCCGTGCAACATCTGTAGCCACCTGCTGAAGATCAGGTAGTATGCCCACCTGCTGAGCAATCTTTTCCGCAGTTCCAGGGTGATCACCCGTTAACATATGCACTGATATGCCTGCGTGGTGACATAGCTCAACAGCTCTAGTGGACTCGGGTCTAGGTGGATCGTAAATCCCGACCAAGCCTAGGAAGCAAAGATCTTTTTCGACCTCCGCCCGGTCCTCCGTATCTGGAGCAGCATCTCTCTTCGCAAGGGCGAGAACACGAAGGCCCGACCGTGTTAGAGCTTCCATGTTCTTCATGATCTGCTCACGATGATCGTCGGACAGGGTACTCGGCGGGGAGCTTTGTTCGAAGACAGATTCAGAGCATCTCTCTAGGATACGCTCAACAGCACCTTTGGTGAATGCCACGGACTTTTTCTCGGCATTATTCGTGTAAACAACGGTCATCCGCTTGATATCCGAATCAAACGGAAACTCCACTTGCTGCGTCCATTTCGCATCCTCGCCTTTGGTCAGGCGGTCGCGGTCCCAAGAAAATCTAGATGCAAAGACTTGGATGGCAATCTCAGTTGGCTCTCCCCGAGCATGCCATTCATTGCCCCTATCGCCCTCGTCGTCTTCGTGCTTCTTCTTGTAGACATGTGCTAAATTGGCCAACGAGCAGACATTGAGGTAGTCTTCAAGCTCTTTGTTGTCGGCCAGCATTTCTTCAGGCTTCTTGGTCTCTGCAGCCGTCTTCTCCTCAACAATACTCCTTGGAGCCAGTGCCTGGAAGCTGATTTCTCCAACTGTCGGGTTGAATGGTTCACTACCTCCCTCGAGAGAATAAGTTCCCAGTGAAGCAACCCACGCCTGTTTCACAATCATTTTGCCCTGTGTCAACGTGCCTGTCTTATCAGAGCAAATGTTTGTTACCGCTCCAAGCGCCTCCAGAGAGCTTAGTTTTCGGACAATAACATGGCGCTGCACCATCCGTTTTGTCCCGACTGCCATGGTAATCGTGAGTACTACCACAAGGCAGGCAGGGATCATACTAAGCCCTGTCGCGACAGCGTAGAGAATCACCTCATTATTGTCCCTCCAGTAGTTGGCGCTCATCACCACAATAGCAAAGACAACTGCAATACCGAATAGACCAACTGCCAGCCAAGACAATTTTCTTTGTAGAGGGGTCCCAACATTCACCCCGAGGAAGCGGCCAATTGTATCAATACCAGTTAATGCCCATGCTTGAATATGCCATCGCTTTTTAGTCTCGCCACTAGGTCCACGCTTCACGGGTCGGCGTTTTTGCCCGCTAGCACGTAGTGCCGCAGCTATCTTTCCGATTTCTGTATCCATACCAGTTGCAATAGCAATCCCCCTTGCTCGCCCTCTCGTGACAGTACTCGAGCTATATGCGATATTCAGACGATCACCAGGCCCTGTATCCTCGTCGAACGTTGCTTCGGAGTCCTTCTGAACAGGTAGAGATTCGCCCGTCAAGAGTGCCTCATCTGTCTCGAAATTGACCACCTCGATCAGCCTGCTCGTTACACATCAGCACAAATTCTACCTCTCTATTACAGACAAGGGGTAGCAAGCAGCAGCCGTACCTCAGATCAGCCGGGATCATTTCCCCTGTCTTCACTTCAACAATATCCCCGGGGACGATGTCAACGGCAGGAATGATAGCCGTACTGCCATCCCTAGACACCGTCCCGCTGGGCGTTGTCAGCGATCGCAGAGACGACATTGTCTTCTCAGCCGCGTACTCCTGGAAGAAGCCGACGACAATATTCAACCCAATAATACCAGCAATAACGCCGCCCTCAATCCAAGACTGGATGCCGAAGCTGACGGCCATTGCTAAGATCAAGACCTGCCAGCAAACAGTTTTAGAATGGCTCATTTCTGATCTTCATTTTTCGCAATGTAAGAGGCACGAAGCCAAATTTTGTTAAAGCAAAAAGTAAGACAAACAGGCTGAACTCACCAGCATCATCGCATTCGCGATTTGTCGCAGTAGTATTTTCCCAATCGAGATTCCTTCGCCCTCCTCCAGGCGGTTATGTCCGTAAGTTTCCAGACGTGAACGAGCCTCAGCGCTTGTCAGCCCATCGTCTGCGTCCGTCGAAAGTTGTTCCAAGACTGCAGTATAGGACAAGCAGTGAGGAGGCTGGCTCAGTCCTGGTCCTCCGGACTTTTCGGTCTCTTGACGTGATCCATCCATTGCTAGCCAGCTCAGTCTTTCTTTTTACAGGCTGCCAGCTTATTATGGGAATTCGTAAGTGAATGATTGCTTTCCCGCGATAGCCATCTGTAAACCCCGTGGTTTGAGAAAACTTCAGTTAATGTCCCTTTAAAAACAAAAGCTATGCCTAAAAAAAAAATTCTTAAAATAAACCAGGGAAAAAAGAAAGGGAAGTCCATGCCAAGGCTCGTAATCATACTGATATCATCACTCATTCAAGTATAGAGCTCTGCTCTTGTGAGAGCCGTCAAACTTCCTTGGTTCCAGGTGACTTTCCCCGGTTGAAGTGGGTCGGGTCACAGACCACCTCACAAAGATGATTGGCTGACCTTGAAATTAAGTGCGTAGATGCGGGGCAGGTTACCCTGGCCCACTTTATATGCGCTGCTTGCTCTTGAAGACTACCCATGTAGGTAGGTACCTACGTAGGTAGCTCTGTAGAACAAGATGACGTCAAGTACGGCAATATTACAATAAAGCCAATCAAGAAAATCAGGAAAATCAAGATAAGGCATGTAGAACAACTGTATCCTAGCTAGTAACGAGATCCTTTTTAACACCAAAATGCAAGGCTGACGCTCCTTGTTGCTTTAGCATTGAACACCCAATGGAAAATCAAAATTCTGAGTCTCAGCCTGGTACATCTCCCCTATTGAGCAGCATTAGAAGTACCGAATAACATTTCCCTCAGGGAGAATCATTGGATACTGCTTCATCGCGATCACACCCGTCCTTCTATGCATGGTCTTCGTTACCTTAAAGTTGCAAGCTCCCCGACGGGCGCGCTGCGAATTTTCAGACTCAAATTCAAATAACAGGGGCCCTGGCACATCGGCCTCCTATCGAAGAAGCCGAATAAAGACACTATCGAGAACAGCTTTGAATGAAATACCCACGTACAGAACTGGGGACTTCCCCGGCAGCATAACACGCAGCGGTACCCCCGACGTGGAAAGAGGCATCACCTGCCAACAGACCAGCAGCAGTCAGTCCAGCAGGACATTCAGTCCAGAGCTCGCCGATCAAAATCTCGCATTATCGAGGCCGGATGGCTCGGTAGGTGATAGGTGAATCCATCCATCATTCAATCACATCTAATTCTCAATAGCACGCTTTATGCGGAAGCAGCAAGTCGACCTGTGCAGTCTGCTCTGAAGATTTCATGGGGGGACAGCTCCTACGGAGTCTTCCCTGCCGTCATCAATACCATGCGGAATGCGTAGATGGCTGGCTGCTCAATATATCAGGATCCTGTCCTCTGTGGTATGTTCGGCATGGATCCTTCAAATAAATCCTCAGGGAACTCAATCGGTTCTAACTGGCTTGACTTAGCCGTATGGACGTGCACGATACTCGAAGTAGTAAAGAGACCAATACGCAGCAAAACCTCCCTATTCAACCTCCACGGGCGGTTATCGCGCGGCATCCTTATTCGTGATGGAACCTCCTTAGAATACAATAACGTATTTCACAAGCGATCGGTGTAGTCCAGAACACATAGTAAATGCGATAAAATACAACTTGATATCTCAACAACCACGCTGTTATTTAATTCCATTGTCATTCGATAGGAATCGATAAGAGTTCTTAACAGTATATATCAATTTCAAGAAAATCGAAAAGTTGGATTATCATGGTATGGAAAATTACAGTGCTAAAACCTATAAATATATATTTGCAATCAAAAAGTCATAAATATTTCCCAAACTCCCTAGAGAGGTTAGATACCACCTAAAAAGCATAGGTCTTAGAGGAAAAGCCCCTATAGACCACCGTTATTAAGATATCAAGTTGTAGTTTATCGCATTTACTACGTGTTTCGGCTGTACCGCTCGCTTGTGAAATATGTTGATTAAGTCTCAAAGGCTTTCATGACCTAGTACATACGACCATAGGGTGTGGAAAATAGGGCTTCCCGTCCGCTCAGCCGTACTCAAGCCACACGCCGGTGAGTTAGTAGTTGGGTGGGTGACCACCAGCGAATCCTCACTGTTGTATGTTTTTTTTGGTTGTTCTTTTTTATAGTTCTTTTTATAATAAGCTATTAGAAATGCGTAACGAAAAAGCAATAAAAAATAGAAAACCTTAGGAACCCATGCGCCATCATTTAAGACCCCCAAATGCAACGGCGAAGAGAGGAAATATCAAAGGTGAAACAGCAATCAAGATAGTGACCAGCACATTCTAGGCTGCCATCATCCATGGCTAATACCGAGTCAACTCAATATCCGGCACCCGATTCTCACCCGTCAGAGGCTCATGAAAATCAGCTACCTTCCTCACTCGACGGGCCTTTTTGATGAGGAGACCGGGATGATAGACAACTAACACAAGCATAGAAAAGAACATAAGAAACCCATCAAAAACATAGATATACAACTCTTTTTGGTTGACGTCTGAACTCTTATCCGCCCCGAACTGAATCGTCCGAACAAGATTTCGAATCATCAATGCAAAACAGGCAACATACAAAGCCAGCATGTACCGCCGCCAATGAATGTTGTGCATGATCGAAATCTCGGTAGGGGTTTTTTCAAGTCGTCGCTGCAGTGTTGCTGCAATCCAAATGAAGAAGGCAAACACAGCTAGGGAGAAGATCAGACCTGCTAGAACGACCTTCTTACCGATGGCCATGACATCCGGGTCTCCGGTAACTTGGACACCCGCACCACCTAATTGCGTGCAGAACGTGAGTACGTCATTTAAGACGAAGATGACTGTGATTTTCTTAGGGGTCATGCTGGCTAGATGTTCGGCGCCGAAGGAGCGAATGATTCGACCGAGGACCATGTAGACTGTTGCAGCGATGAGAGGCGGGGCGCAAAGGATGAGCATTTCTTGGAGGGCCCATGAGCCAATATCCGTTCTGTCTTTGTGTGATAATGCTCGGCCGTAGTATCCGAATACTTCACCTGGTTAAGATTGTGTTAGCCAGGGTTCCAATCTAGCACCTTAAGGACGGGGGAATAATACAAACACCTCCCAGAACAAGAGGAATAAAATATGCAGCGCGATATGGAAACATCAGGACAATATGGACGATCGTCATGATGCCGAACATGGCCATGAATGCGTAGCCTGCTGTTTCGGAGGGCGTATATGGGTAGAAGACGACATAAGGTTTGGACCCGTTGACACCGGGGTGGAAGTCGATATCCATTGCGAAGGAGTAAAATTGGCAGTAAGAATTAGCGGATACTCTACAAGCGGAGGAATTGTCAAGCCTTTATGAGACGACCCGCCTATTTTTAAACCAAGCTTGAACGCCCTGTTCCTTGACGATCTGTGGTCATTGCCTGATTAGGAAATCTTTGGAACGAATACGCGTTGCTGCGGACCCACCCGATCCATGGATCCATGGATTCGTTCCATGCTTATCTAAAACATACAGAGCGCGTCCCGTATTCCGTACACGGAACAATATAGGTTTTTCGGGTATAGACTGTTGGATTATTTGCTTGTACTATTTGCCAGCGCAGCGAAACAAAATTAACGCGGTGCTATCACAACGTCCTCTAGTCACCCCTTAACAGTTGGCAGCGGCAGGATTCACAGATAGTTATTGCTCTTGAATAGTTTTCACTGTGGAAAATACTTCGGAAAATCTTTAGTCACGACCACATGCGGACTTCCCCAATTGCTCAGGCAACGAGCAATAAGATGACTGCTCGAATTCTTCTTTTAAATAGTCAATTTGCTAGGACTGCGCATTTAGAAGTCAATGCAGACCTTCCCAATGTGCTGGCCACTGGCAAGATAGTTCAACGCCTCAACAACCTCATCACGACCAAACTTGAAAGTCTTCTCCACCGCCACAGAAAGATTGTGCAAACCAATGAACTGGGCCGCATCCTCCATTTGCTGCTTTGAGCCGACCATGATACCACGGACGACAGCTCCTTTGGCCAAGGCAAGACCAGCAACATCAGGCATCTCCTCTTGCTTCGCAGCAGAGAGGAATCCGATGACTGAAATCACACCACCGAAAGCAATAGCATCAAGCGACTGCTTGATTGTTCCGGAGCCACCGTTCTCCAGAATGAAGTCCACGCCCTGTCCGTCGGTGATCTTTTGGGCCTCGGCCGCCCAGTCGGGAGTTGTCTTGTAGTTAATCGTGTAGTCAACATCGTACTGAGCTTTAACGTGCTGGAGCTTCTCATCCGAAGAAGATGTGATAATGGTCCTAGCACCCGCAGCCTTTGCTAACATAAGACCGGTGATAGACACACCACCCGTGCCTAGATAATGGAGATGAGTTGCTGTTCTCTGCGTGGGTGAATACGACGGATCTTAGACTCACCCTGGAACAGAACTGTCTGTCCTGGCTTCAAGGGGTTGTTTCCATACAACGAGTTCCAGGCGGTTGTACCCGTGCAGACCACACTGGCCCACTGAGCGTAGCTGAGCGTGGAGTTTGCAGGGAGCTTTACAACAGCTTGGGCAGGAACTGCAATGTATTCCCTCAAAACACCGTCCACCGGCCCACCCAAACCGTTTCCCCAATCCTTTATCGGTCCGTATAATGTAGTAGGGTCAAAGGAGATAATAACCTTATCGCCACGTTTAAACCCAGAAACACCCTCTCCTGTCTCGACGATGTCACCGGCCGCATCAGAGCCAGGGACCACCTGGTCCTTGACTGGGAACGGATATTTACCGGTTGCGATAGCTATGTCTCGGAAGTTCAGGGACACACTTTTGACTGCAATGAGCACTTCATGCTTGCCAGCTGAAGGGATAGGCTCTTTGGAGTGGACGAGGTTCTCCCAGGAGCCCTGGGCAGTGAGTCGGAGGACGTTTTGTGTGGCCATTTTCGTGTAAAATTGTATGAACGATAATCTGAATATTGGGATATATAAAAGCATCCAGCAATGTCAACACACCTTCTTATATACTGGCCATCTGTTAATTTCTACTCCACGTCAAAGTCTATGTTCCACTTGTAGTGAGGGGTAGAAATTCACAGGCAAAAAAGACTCCGATATTTTCCCCGAATTATGACAAATCTACCCGGACAGCCCTGGAGTATGGAATACATTACAATATGTTCCCGATTGAACCCAGATATCCCACTGTTTCAGGTTCAAAGATGTGCGCTCGCTAAGCACCGTTCATCCTCTGTACAGGTCGTGATGCCGAGAATATTCATACACCCGTTAAATCGCTCAATCTATCTGAATTCAGAGAATCATGGCTAGAATACAAACTAGTACTGGTGCCATGGGGCTCATTAGTGTTAGCTGCTTAGACATCATACCCCAGGAAGGACTCTCTGATTCACCTGAACCAGATTCTCTTATTTGTGACCAGGCGTCCTGAATTTGGTTCGGTGGGCAGATGATGTGAGCCCTACAAGTTGGGATCCGCCCAAAGAGCATCGAAATTGCTGGGACGGAAGCCCAAAAAGAAAACTTTTCGAGGATATTGAGAGAACGTTGGATGCCGAGGTCAAATTTCTGTGTAGAGTCATATTTTTAGTTCTATACGAGCCTGTCGTAGATCCAAACGAGGCAGCTAAGTAGCAGAAAGACACGGCGCGGGTAATTGAGATTCTAGAATATCAGCAACAATCGACAAGGAGGCCCCGATACGATGTACAATCTCGAAAACATGGCTGGCGCCCGATACTTCTGCCCATAGCCGAGCTGTGGAAGCCGCGAGACGGTTAATACGAGTTGGCAGATCTTCGCGATATTCCAGCGTCTCTTGTAGGTGTGTCTCTTGAATCAGACTTGTCACCATAGCAAGCAGCTTCTGCTCATCTTCACGGAGTGCTGTCATGCCTCGGATGCTAACAGCTCTAGCAATTTCTTGCATCCACCTAGTTAGGAGAAAGGCACATTCGAGGCTGCATATCGAGTGCTGAATGCTCCAGTGCAGGCTTTGGGTCCGTGACAAATATGGAATGCCGACACGGACCGGGATGCTGAGAGCGTGAATGCACTGTAAGACTGCCCGGTCCAATGATGGAGAGCGGGAAAGGCAGATTGCATCGGTGCTAGTGAAGATTTGCTGGATGCGAGCAGGATCACCGGAGATGAGGTCACGGCACGACCCTAGGTTGGCATTAAGTCGGATGTATGCCAGGCGTAGCAATGCGGTCGCATTGAACCCAAGTGGACCCTTCGGTGAGCAAGGATCAAGTGTTGATTCGTAAGTTGCCTCCCAAGATGATTGCCAAGATCTCAAGGCCATCTCCATTGACTTCAGAAATTGCGGGCGCATTGCGGAACTATCTTGGGGAAGGCAAGTGGCGGTTTGGTGCTCAAGATTGACCTTTTGGACGAGCCCGTGTACGAGTACATAGTTCGAGAAGGCCGAGATAGCACCATAATCAGATACACTGCGGCCCTGCAGTAAACGATCCAGTGTCATAGTGAAAGCATGCTCACGAAGAGACGAGACTTCGCGGTAACGTTTCCAGTCTGCCTGTGATTTTACCTTCCATTCTGCCTCGCAGGATGGCAAACAGAGCGCGACGTCTTGGTTCAGAATCAATGGCGGGACATTAAATGCGATGCTGTGAAGATTAAACAGGATGTAGGCGACGAGCAAGGTACGTCTACGCTGCTGGTGCGCAACCCAGGATGTCCATGACAAGTCCATATCAGTGGTGTCATCCGGTTGGCTGATCCCTATTTCTCGCACAAGCGCTGCGAGCTGGCTTCCCATCACCAAACTATCATGAACAAGCGCTTGCTCTCCCCAAGCACTTATGGCCATAAGAACGATGAGTGTTTGGGCCCTTTGTAGACGTGTATGTGACTCTTGCGCGTCGTGGTTGCTTGAACTTCCAACTGGCGCATCGGAACCCTTTGATGGGGAATGCCTATTCCCTGTTATATCCACAGATGCTGGGAAGCCAAATCGCATGCTTGCTATGGTGCGGCGCCGGCGATTGTAAAAGCTTCGGTCCAAGAGACATCGGGCGGCATCGTACAGTTGATAACCTTTCGTGTGTTCGAAGCGATATAACGCGCCGCAAGCGGTCAGCGCAAGAAACAGCTCAAGCTCTATGTTTTGCGGGTCGAATGTTGCCGGATGAAGGAAAGGTAGGTGGTCATGGAACCCACAAAAGTATCCTTCAAGGTAACGAATGAGGGTGAATTTGGAAGGAAGCTTGAAATCCGGTAAAGCCGACTTATTTTGTGCCACCTTTTCCGAAATCTGCCTGTAGGCCGCAGATGATAAAATCCAAGGGCATGCTACAGTGTCCGCTTCTGCGTCGAGGTTGCTATTGTGCAGCTGGTCATCAGTTGAAGGGAATCGTGGTGGAAGTGGCGGGTTCTGGGGGGCTGGTGACTGTGTAGGCGCCGAAGACTGGACCTCCTGAGGCAGTGTACACTCTGCCAAACCCGTTGTGGGTCGGTAAGCTTCTTGGATTGCAGGCTCGTCTTGCGGGGGAAACTGTTGGAAAAGATCGCAAAGCGAGATATCTGTGTCCAAAAAATGGGACGGGACGATGTCGTTGAAGGAAAAGATATCTGTGTTCCAGGGGTCGAGTTCATTTGGCACTTCAAGACCAAGGCCCATCTGATAGTAGGAGTCATGAATATTAGAAGAATTCACAGGAGCATAGGTTTCAGGCGAGAGTAAATCTGCGTCCTGAGTCTCCACGACTGATCTATTGTAGATCGGACTGTCCCTAAAGTGTGTGCGTGGGTCCGATATCAAGCCCCCCACGTCCTGTTCTTGGGTGTTGGGGGTGTTATTAGGCAATGGGGGTTGATTTAGGGCATCATTCGCCGCAGACGGTTCTTCAACACTACCGGGGGAATGGCACAGTCGTCCGTGACGACTTAGAAGGTCTCTAGGAAGCGAAAGTTAAATATAGCTGAAGATATTGATATTGAACGATAGCTCTTACTGTCTGGAAAATGAGCGACCACATTGACAAACAAATGGCTTCTCCTGAGTATCTACAGCTAAGTTAATATGGAGGAGAATCGAGGAAGTGTCGGTACGAACGAATACGCTCATGTCTCTTCAGGTGTTCTAACCGCTTGAATTCTTTCTTGCAAAAGCGACATGGGGCCACCTGCGATTTGGGTCTCCCTCTAGCCATGGGGGAGGGGCTTATGGAGGTGAAAATGCTATGGAGGTGAAAATGCGGGAGCTGCATTTTCGTCTCCAACAGATTACATAATTTGCCGCACGGTCCACGGGTCCATGGGTCCATGGATCGATCCATGGATGGATGCCACTTGACTATTTCGGTAAGGAGTTCAGCACTTTCAGAATTATACTGGTGAAATATCACTCCAATGTATTGAATTAAATAGCATACAGAACTATTCAACCTGAGTTTCGAACACCTTTTTTAACGGCCACTCAATCCACTGACGAAAGTCCTCATGCAGATACGTAGAAATCCCCGATAGCATATGTTCGGCCCAGCCATCCATAAACCAGGCCGAGTCCATATACTTCAGAAGCACAGCCCAATGTGCTAGTATTACAAGGATATGTGGCTCCTTCTGCTCTAAGGAGCCAATCCTCTCTTCAGAAAGACGGTAAAACCATCCCATTACAAGATCCATCAAGTCCACCCCAGAAGACCCGGCAGATCGTCTCTCGTAAACCTCGCGCATGATTTCGAGAAGATTTTCCATAACAGCTAGGTGTCTACCACGGGCTTCATTATCGGTGATATCTCTCTCAATGAGTTGTTTGACTGCTTCTGTGTGGATGGTATGTTCGTGCAATTCATCGCGCATCGCGGCTGTCAGGTCCCGACTCTGATCATTGGGCCTTAGCTCGAGAACCCCACTGAAGACTTTCGCACGGTGAGATATGACAATCAATCGCACTCCGCGCATAAGAACCACCCACTCGGCCGGTCCGCTGTCGCTGAAGATGAGGTATTGTCCTGGCCGTGGGCCTCTGCCGAAGTATATAAAACATATCATAACGGCGGACATGTATACTCTCTGGCAATTGTCGGCGTTCAGCTCGGAGAACACGCTTGTAACTGATCGGACTCCGAAACTAAAATGAACGTCGGCTTGTTGGATGTATTTCTCTTGGAGGTATGGCTGTTCGTGGGCCAGATGGAGGGCAGATAGAGCGAGAATGAGGTGTAGGATGTATGGAAACTCAATCCCCCATTGCACGAGGGTTTTTTGCCACATAGTCTGGAGATCCGGACTAGACGTCATGGTCTGGTATGTGTCGATTGTGTAATGGTGTAGGAGTTGAAGGTCGGCCAGGGAAATGGTGCTGGTCAAGTCCGATGACAGGCTACTTTTTATTCCAGTCGACTGGGTATATTGCGGTGGCTGAATCTTGGATAGTTTGAAAGAGTGTTTGACTCCGCCTGCGGAATGGCAATAATTTCGGTGTCGACCCCGATGCCGCTCAGTGGCAGATCCTGGGGTTTGTGATCCAGCTGACTCTGAAGTGTCATGATATCCGCACTCGATCCGATGGCTTGAACAGTTGGAGCAGGCTGGTCTTTTTTCGTCGCACTGAACCGAGTCAGCTTTGGGTAGCTCGATGTATCGTTGACGGAAACAAAATAGCGCTTGCAGTATTCCCAACATAGTGATGATAGGCGTGTATAAAATATGAGAATATGGTAAGTTGAAAATGTGTTAAGGCACAAAGTGAGGTGAAATAAGGTCTCAACTGAAAAGGATCTGGGAAATACAACAGCAATAGTCTTACCTTTATGTGACGTTTCTTGCAATTGGCGCAACCTAGCCGCGACTTCCGATGCGTTCGCCGAGCCTTAATGGGCTTTGCGTTAGAGAGATCGGACTCCATAGACCACGCGAAGGCGCAGTAGAGCGACGTCGTATTCGTTTTGGGTAGTAACTATGATGCGAGGGACACTAGATATAGACTACGTATTGAAACTGGCAGCCTAGAACCGACGCAAAGATCGATACATCTATCGGTGATTGGTCTCGTTCTTGCCATCTTAGGTTATTGAAAATAGATTTTGGGAGTGCGAATACGTAGAAATTTCCTATTTGAATTTAGCGTACAACGAACCCACAGATGCTACCAGAGGCCCACTAAATTCGACAAATTGGAGCACTGTTCTTTGTTTTTGAATGAGGAAGAGTGATATGGAGTGGAGCATCTTATGACGTGAATGTGGAATTCCTATTTCGCTTATGTTGTAGTTCCATTGAAATGCTGTCTATTATGTCTAGTCACTTCTTATAGTGCTTTGCTATAGCTTCTCCAACAAAGTGTGAGATAGCTTATACTCCAATGAAAGCTTAGATCTTGATAAATCTAGCTATAAAAGCTTAGTTCTTGATGAAACTAGCAAAGGGGAAAGAGGAAAAAGAGGGCCTCATAACCTGTTGAGGCTACGAAGGAGAGGAAAGATGGAGATGAAGAGAGGTGATAGATGAATCTATGGAAAGACGCTGGTATATAAAGCAGCTGTATGACTAAGATGCAAAGAGCCAAAAAGCTCAGTCTGCACACAGACAAACGCATACCCTGCATGGACTGCATGCCAAACAGATACCCTGCGTGCAGTGCATGTCAACAAGAAGGAACCTAGAGAAGTCGATACAACTTGCGTAGTCAGAGGCAAGTATGGTTAGAAACGCTCAAATTCATAGAAATTGTCGGACTGTTTGACATACGACGTGCTATGGGATTCTGCACCCTCATTACATACGTCCGTTCTTGACAATATATTTGGCTTGAAAGCGAGAAACAAGCACGCTGAGAAAGCACGACCAAGTCAAATGGCATGTCGCTTGCGAGGAGAGGCTGATTCTTGGACGAGACAACATATATGATTGGGTTGCTCCGGGGGACAGATTCGTGGAAAAAGATCATCCCTCTTCTGCCAAAGGAGATGCCATCTGATTTGGTCGTGCACTTTCTCAGCGTGCTTGTTTCTCGCTTTCGAGGCACGCGTCTTGTCACAGGTGATGGAAGGGACGTGTATACCGACTATGGTAGTATAGATTATGTAGGAATGGAGTGAGGAATGGAAAATGTCTATGGGGGGAAGGGGAAAGGTCGACGGGAGGAAAATGGAGGGTTTTTGTCCCTGGAAGTCTTTGTGTCTCACCTAGCGTTGTTTGCCTGGTGAACTTCTCATGCATGATACCGCCTTGCACGATACTTCTGGAGCCTAGTGATCTGATTTATTGGTTTATATTGAGGGTTTTGTTATTTGTTCTCTCACTCAACATTGATTTATTATTCTGTCAAAGTGAAATACATAATGGAGTAAGATGTCGGTGATATATATTATTATGAAGCCGTAGTAAGAATGACATCTGGATAATTGTTCCTGACTACACTTTACCACGAATAAGTTACAAGCCATTGCAATTACAACATTACTGACATCCGTCTTGGTATTTATAGAAAATAATTATTGTACATAGATTTCCGACAAGTCTCAAATCTCAATACTGATCGCATGCATCAACTTTGCTTTAAATGAAACATTGTGGGCTATAGATTGAACAACTAATGAAATACTATAACAAGCACTAATGGTGTAGTGGTAACATATAACACTTCCAGTGGTCTTTCGACTACAAGTTATGTTGTGCCGGGGGTTCGATTCCCTCTTAGTGCATTCTTTTTATTTTTTTTTCATGGTCGTCAGGATTATGATATCATTGCCCGACGGTTACTATTGCGCTCAATACGATTTGGTTTCAATCGTTATACCTTCGAAGCACGCATAATTGACACAAAAGCGAAAGCTGTACGGAGTATATACTCTATCCATCTATATGCAAAAAAGAAGAATAAACTCCTCCATCACTCTATAGAACAATGATATAGACCCCGTTGAGACTGACATAGAAAGTCGTCTTTCAGTTCCTACATGTACCTAGGTATGTACATACACTTACACATGTATACAGATAGCTACAACACGCAGACACAAAGCCAGAAAAAGCCAAACCAAGGTGAAAATGACATTCATACAATTCATTCATATACGCCAAAAAAGAAGAAAATAAAGAACAAAAACCAATGCAAGACCACCCCCATGTTCGCCGCGAAACGCCATGCCATGATATCCTGGGGACAAAAAATCGCGCATCAACTATAGGGGTACTCGCGAGAAGGGGAATCAAAGATCGACAAATGAGATGCAAGTGACAAAAGAGACGGAGATATGACAAAGGAGATAGATGGTAGACAAAGAGATCCTCAACTAGCCCCTCTTCTGTTTTGTTCAGAGACAAGCTAATCGGAGACACCCGTCGGGTGATGGGATGGATGATTGCAAATGCAAGACCAGAACCAGGAAACAATGCGGTTGGGATATCCTGGCAAACAACATAGGAAAAGCCGAAAAAAAAAGAGGAAAACACCGGGAAATGAGAACGTATGCTTTTCATGTCCTGCATTTTGGAAAACAAGACGAAGAGAGATATGGAACGGGATTAAACCACGAAATGAAATGATGAAATCAAACTGTCCATCAGGTCACTTGCTCAGTGCTCGCACCGAAGGACCCGTAAACGGAAATGATAGGTCCCCATAGGCCCTGCTACAGGGGACTCAACAGTATGGTTATACAATACAAGGAGGAACTCCAGCCTCCAATGAGTATCAACGTCAGGTTGCAGATGTGATCGAGAGAAGTGCAGTTATCAGCCGTTATCAGCCGTTGACCATATCATCCAAAGCCATCTTGCGCCGTTTGATCGGTCTGTTATCCTGGCCTTCAGCTTCGGTACTGGGTGGCTCAGCCCTCGTCATGGAAGGCGAGTTGGCAGATGGCATCTGGATCGGGGATGGCAATTCCACCGGCCCGAGGTGGCGGGGTGTAGGGTCCATAGTTGCGCTTGTTATGGAGGAGGAGCGTTGGTGAGGGATGGAGTAGTTGAAGGCTGGGCCTGCGGATCTGTGGAGAGGTAGAGCGCGGGGGTCGTGGAGAGGTTCTTCTCGGCCCGGGAAAGTCCAGTTCATTGGGTATGGGTCGCTCAGGCGATGGACATGGTGGGGAGGCGGTGGTCCGGCTGTGGCCTGGTGGATTGGAGGGAGCCGGACCGGGGATTCGATGTTATATGGGTCCCGAGGTGATAGCGATACTCGTGGATCATTCGTTGGGCGGATAGGATTGCCAGGTTCAGTATACGGTAGAAAGGGGATGCCGACGGGTGGCTGATGTTGAGGGGGTGATGTTGGCGGTGGTAATGCTGGGACGCCGTATGCTGGGAATCGCCGCTCCATGCCACCGGGCATGGTGTTGACTTTCAGGGCCGGATTGAACCCTGCCATTGGCATGTATGGTGAAGGTACATGTGGATGTGTGGGTACTGTATGCGACGGCGGTCCAGATGAAGAGAATGGGCGTCGAATCATACCCCCCGGGACGGTAGGGGATGGGTCCATAGGCCGTGTCAGAGGAAATACCGAAGCCGACCACCGATGTGGTGTCCGTACTCCTGAACTCATATCTCCCAATCCCTGTAGATCCGTCATGGGCCGTAGTTCTCGTGAAGACGTGGCCCGGTGCATAATGGTCCGCCGCGGGGGCATGGTTGGTTGGGCCTCTGCAGGAATAGTCGGGTTATCCAAATGTGTGGTATAGGACCTAAGGGACGAATCCTCTGCTTTCAACGGGGGTCGCCCTCGCTTCTTGTGCGTGACATCCACACATGTTGACTTTTTACCCCTGCTCGTTAGTTGCGGATTCCACGGTTGGGGGATTTTCTTCACACTTACGGCTTTTCCAGCAAGTACACATCGTCGACACGGACGAGCTGGGTCACATCCAAGATGCTTTTTCTTGCAATTGACACAAGCCGATGCCACATGGGCTTTTGTGCGTCGGGTTGATTTCTGTGCCAGTGAGCGACCTGCGGGATGCGTTGGGTCCAGTGTTGGGAGTGGACATGGCGGCGCTCCTGCTCCTGCTCCTGGCAGTGGAGATCCATATACCGGCCCCTGCTCGCTATACCCCAACCGTGGTAGTGGCTCATTAACCGGTGCTTGCGATAGATCCAATTCAGACACAGCAGACCGCTCAGCCGTAACTACAGGAGAGGAAGGATATCCCCGAGGCTTGCTCTCTGCGGATAGCTCCGAGGGTTTTGCTGGAGGGGATCCAGACATAGATTGATGGTGTAAAGGAGCCCGGGGGCTACACCCTCGAGCATTGGGAGACCAAGATCGATTCAACGGCCGCTCTGGGCCCTGGTTGAATCGTTGTCCGAACTGGGGGATAGTGAGGCTCGGAGGGTGAAGCACGAGTGATTGCATCGGGTGTCGGACAGGAAAGGGAAAGGGCCCCCGGGGGCAAATGCTTCTTTTTCTTTTTCTTTTTCTTTTTTTGGTTTCTTTTTTCTTTTTCTCTTTTTCGTGCTCCCTCTTTTCTTTTCCTAGATGCTCAAAGTCACAAATAGGGACTAGATTTTGCGGTACTTTGAGGCAGCATGTCTGAGCCAATAGATCAGGGAGTACCTAGGAGAAATAGAAAGCGCGGTGTAGGGAGAAATATACCAAGGTAGAAAAGAAATAAGTCATCAAAGGTCCAATGCCGAGAACCCAAGCTTATAATCAATGGAGAGATCCGCTATTGGAGGAGTCAGAAAATAGACTGCATGGGAGATTTCTAGATGACAGCAGGGCACAGGGTTACTCATACGCATGTCTTCCCAGGGCGACTTATTGCAGGATGGCGGTCGATCATTGAGCTAGGATCAGGTAAAATGTCAAAGCCCCCCCCCCGCGCCTTACCTCTTGATCACACGTCCCACGTTCCTTTGTATTTTTGTTAAAGGAGAGGGAAATGTACGGGAAAGGGAAAAAAAGTACACTCGTACACCCCCACTATGTTCCCAAGGCGTTCGATAGTCAGAACTTGGGAAGAGATTGATGTGAATTAGAGAGTAGTGGTCAATGCAGAGACGCTAGTAAACTGATAGACTTGATCTTCACCAGGTAGATCATTGGGGAATAATGGGTTGAACGGTGCCCCTCCTTAGGCTCCTGTCTTTTGAGTTGCTCTGTAATACGGAGTAGATGGGAGCTAAAGAAAGAGAATAACTATAGAATACCGTTTTTCCCTCCCCCCTCTCTTCCCCCTCTCCTATCTGGACCTTTGGGGTGGCTTGCCCAGGTGCATTAACCAGACTGTCAGTGACACCCCTCAAGAGCGGGTAAAAAGGGAAGGGATTGGATTCCACTAGTGAAAGGAGAGTTCTTTTTTTTCCCTTAATTGTTTTTCTTTTTTTTTTTTTCTTTTTTTTCCCTTTCCTTATTTTTTCCCATCCCGTTTGGAGAGGGGCAGTGTATACCAAATCAGGACTAAGCAAGGTGGAAGATTGACGGATCGACGTCGGTGCCCGCAGCCATTGCCAATAGTCGACCTCGGCGTTGGATGTGCATTCCGAGTATGGAGTACGACAGGACAAGTACGTGTTTTTCTTTAATCTAGAACATATAACATGGGAGAGTATGTGCGGAGTACGGAGTACATAGTACATAAGATAGTAACCTGCCTAGGTAACTTAATGGTTTCTTGTTAGGGTTGCAGTCGGGGTCTGCACTATTACCTTTTTACTATAAAATGTTCTTTTGACTTGTCTTTGATGTTTAATTTCCATTTAATGTTCCTAATGTTCCTAATTTTCCAATTTTCCAATTTTTAAGCCAATTAATAGTCCAGAATCCAAATATTTCGACTCCACAAAATCTCCAGGCAGTTCAATGATCTCTCCCGCTTAAACCCTTTAAATCCTCCTAAAAACCCTTAAACCCTTCAACCCTTCTACCCTTCTACCCTTTTAGAACACAATTTCCCTTATTCTCCGATCCCGGGAAAATCATGGTACCTAGGTATGACCGAATCTGACCGAATCCTTTGGCTTTTATGCTCCGTCTAGGGGTTACTGTTACAATCCGTAGATCAGAGAAGAAAAAGGTCTCACAGGGTTTGGACCTTCCAGTCGGACAACTGCAGGTCCCTTTTTTCTCCTTTTTCTCCTTTTCGCTTTTGGGTATTTTCTGGAAATAGATTGCGTGATACACAATAATTACCTAGGTAGTTTCCTGTGATACCCACAGTTCTTTTTTCTCTGGACTCGGACCTTTCGAATAGTTATCTGTATGGAGTAGATAAAGAGACGGTCTTAAGAGGCTAGGGTTCAAAAGAAACAATATCTCGGTATCTACTTTATTTTCCGGGGAACCCAACAGAGATGTGGCTGCAGCCTTTCTGCCGCCGGGGGCGATCACATTCGATCACATTGCCCTTTGCTTCTGCGCGTGCGCATTGCTGACGATCATCCCTGGCTTCAGAACTGCAGGATTCCAGTGTCTACATATTAAGAGGGTACGGTACGGGATATGAGAGAGTACGATACTCCGTGCCCTTGCTATTGTCATATAATATACCTTGTATAGCATATAGTATACGGAGTTCAGAGACAATAACAACAATTCATGTATAAACTCGGCAGGATCCGATAAGACTAGGGGAAAAGGGGTGTGGAACATGCGGCACGCGGAGCAGCAAGGGGTCTGTCACCCCGTTCATGCAGGATTAAATAGTCTGTACAATTATACAATTATACCGGTTGATTTGGGAATCGGCCAATTATAATCATGTTCATTATTCGTACTATCTGTACTATATACCCTATTCAGTTTAACTCGAGAACTCCTACCCCTCCCGGTATAGTGTCGACAAGTGGACTTTATTAATTTGTCAGGGTAATAGACTAATAGATTAATAGATTAATAGACACTATTTATTATTTTATTATTTAGTCTTTTACCTATAGGTAATTAATGATCAGATCAAAATTCGCCGATTTCTTAGCGTTAAATAGTCCCGGTTAATACGGAGATTATTCGGGACTGGGAATTCTCCTAGTCTCAACGTCAAAAATGACAATGTCGATAGTCTGGTCTCTACGGAGTACGGAGCATATAGTCTCTAATTACCTTTAATTCAAAAGTCGGCAATTCTGCGAACTACCCGGGCATTTCAGATGAACATCCTCTAAACGGTAACCTAAAGGGGTCCGAGTCCACTAGGGCGTGATTGGGCTGATATCACATCTTGATCACTGCCCACGATGCACAGTTTAAACGTGATGGCCTGCATGGCCAAGTTCCAATGTTGAGTTGGCCAAATTTTCAATCTGTCTTCGTACAGCATCGAGTCTAGGCTACACAACTTCCTCCCATGTGGTGAACTGGACGGTTCCTAAATCCTGGATTCATACTCTGGACGACTACGGAGGGACTGAGTAAAATCTCCGAACACAAATTGTGGTATCTCTGCAATATAGACGTCTATTCTACAGTAATTTTTTTTTTCCATCTCCCTAATCCATTACCGTTTCTTCGACGGCCGAGCATTCTTATCGCGACGCTGTAGCTTCTGCTTCCGCGCCTTGCGAATATCATCCGTAGACCGAAGCTCGCTCTTTCCACCATACGCCGCACCACCAAGTTTCTCGTGCTGGCGTTCCCGCGCTGCCTCGTTCTTCTTCTTCATCTTGTCGTAGTCGCCACGTAGAGGATCAGCCCGCTTAGGCGCCCGGTCTTGCGTGTGTCGGAATCGCCCACTGCTCATGCGCGAGGTGATGTTGTTCGTAGCAGGCGTCTCGGCCTCGCCAACACGAGGCATCCGATCCACGCGCTTCCCCTTCTTCCAGGCTTGGAAGCGACCGCTGCGGAAACTGGCCGCGATCTTGGCTCCACTCTCGCCGCGCACCAGTCGGCTGCCCTTTGAGCCGTCCTCGTCGTTCTGTCGCGCAACGTACTTCTTGTGTCGCTTGTCCCAGCGCATGATGGAGCGCGCTTCGCCGAACCCGCGCTGGCCTTCGTCGCCGTTGAGGTCCATCGTCGCGTTGCGCGAGTCGCTGGCAAAGTTCGAGTTGGTACCAGAGTGCACACCGTAGGCTTTGTCTTCGGCCATGTCGTTGTTTTGAGGTGTGTAGCCCATGAAATAATCGGGGTTCTGGAATGCCGCGGCTTCGTCTTTCTTCTCTCCTTGCTTGGGCTTGGAGTTGTAGGATGAGAAAGTGACCTCGAGTTCATCGTCCGATGCCTCTGACATGTTCTCGCCGGCTTTCTCGGGGATATCATCGTCCTCCACCTCACCCTCCTCGCCAGGAGTGGGCATTCCAAGTGCTGCCATCTCGGCCTCTGCTTTGGCATCCGCCCGCTTTCTCTTGTTCTCGACGGTAGTGCGAATTCGGCGAATGGTGTCGACGGCCTCGTTGTCAGCTACTTTGCCGCCTCGTCGGTTGTTCGCCTCGAAAATCGTTTCATGGGGTCGGTAACCACCAATGCGGGCCAGCATACTCTCTCGCTCTACCTCCCTCTGACTGGTTGCGTCGTTGAAGAGCGGGTGAATCTCAGCCCAGTGATCAGAAGAGACAACCTCCTTTGCCCGCTTCGCACTCTCGGCGGAGGCCGAATTGCGGGTGCGTAGGTATAGCTTCTCTCCCTTTTGAGACACTTGCTTTTGTCCGAAAATATCTACATCATCGTCGAGCACCTTCTGCACCCATTCGCAAGAGCGAGAGATAGCCTCTCTCGACAGCGTTCCCACGACAACATCCTCTGCAAAGTTGAGATCAGTGCCATATTGACGACCGAGAACTAGTCTGCGTCCCAAGAACAGCTGAAGATCCAGAAGATACGGGGCATCTTTGTCGCGAACAAGACTGTAACTCCAACCCTTTTGACCGGCACGGGCTGTACGACCCACACGGTGAATGAAGATCTTGGGCTGTGATGGGAAATCGTAGTTGATGACGTTGGCAAGGACAGGAATATCGATACCTCTGGCGGCCACATCGGTGACGACCAGGATATTTGAAATGCCAGATCGGAAGTTTTGGACATGGTGATTACGAGCAGTCTGATCCAGGGAACCATAGGCATAGGAGGTGGCAAACCCTGCCTCAACGAGAAGAGAATAGAGGTAGTCGACGTGGTGCTTAGTTGCGGCGAACACGATGGTTGAGTGCTTGGTAGGTGACTCCTTGAAGCCGCTCGGGAGACGGACATCCGATCTCTTGCGCTTCCGTGAGGGATTCTCGGCTTCTTGGCGTAGTCTTACGCCAATATCTGTTTCGCCGGTAGGCATTTTGATAATGTCGTGCAGAATGTGTAGTAGGGCACCTTCTTTGTCTGATGACTTGATAGCAAAGAAAGCATTTTGTAGATCAGGCGAGACCTTATTTTCCGTATCCAGACGAATAAGACTTGGCTCTTGCAGACCAGCGCGTGCGAATTCGACAAGTGATTTGGGCAATGTAGCGGAAAAGAGAAGAGTCTGGCGGTTGGTGGGGAGGCCGTGCAAAATCTCGGTCAACTGTGCGGCGAAACCCATTTCGAACAGTCTGTCGGCTTCATCGAAGACAACATACTTGATGCTGGAGAGATCCATGTCCATTTCAACCTTCAAGTGCAGGAATCGACCGGGTGTCGCGATGATGATATCGGGGTTGCTAGCCATCATGCCGAACTGATCTTCCAGACTGTCACCACCAATGAGAAGCACCGATGTCAAATTCGTTCCCTTGCCCATCTCCTTAACGACCTTCATGGTTTGCAGAGCCAATTCACGGGATGGGGACATGATCAGAGCACGTGCACCGAACGTGGTGCTGTGGCTCTTCAACTTCTCAATCATAGGAATAACGAACGAGGCAGTCTTTCCGGAACCAGTTCGAGCCATGCCAACCACATCCTTATCGTCCATGATCACGGGAATAGTCTTTCGCTGAATCGGGGTAGGCACGGAAAATCCTTTGCGGGTAATTGCTTTCAGCAGAGTCATGCTGAGACCCATTGCCTGGAAACCACCTCCCTTCTTCACAGTACGGCCCTTGAGGTTTGCGCCCTTCCGGTTGGCGGATGCCTGCGAGTTCGCAATGAAAGCTGCATCGCCATCGTCTTCGTTTAGGAAGTCAAGAGTTTCGTTGGTATCGGGCTTCTGTGGCTTTTTCTTGAGGGGTGGCTTTGCGCCGTCATCGGAATCGCTGTCATTTTCAAAAAGGGATTTTGTGATGTCGAATTCGACCTCCGACTCTGCAGGAGAGGCAGCACGGTGAGGCATTGTTGCGGTATGCTGTGAGGCCTCGACTGATATGGAAATGCAGTGATAAGCGTTAAACCGTTCGGCCCTTCAATGGCCGGGGTGAAAGTGGAAACACAAAGAATTTGCAGCGAGTAACTATTATATCACAAAAAACAAATCATCGACTGCTCAAACTTCAGACACCTGAAGAAAAGTCGAGTCGCTTATCTCGCTGTCTTTCTGTCGCAAAAAAAAAAGTTGAGAGAATCGCAGGCGGTGAACCCGGATCAACTATCGCCCGCGTGCAAACTAAACAAACATAATCTATACAGTTTGTGCTGAAGAAACATCATCACAGAAACCGGAAGACGTCGTAGTCTCCTTAGCGGTCTTTCTTGGTAGTCTCTTCAGGTAGCCAATATGTACCCAAACTGTGGTTCGAATCTCCAACGGTCCTGGGTACGCAGTTCAGTGGGATTAAGGCGGATTGGACATGTCTTTTTGAAAAACTCAAGGTAATATATAACTTCACCGATTGGAAGGTGCTACTATAGAGCAATTGATTGATTTAAAGTAAAAATAGCCTATATCAAGCCTGAAACTGCGAACGTAGACGGCTGCATGTATAAAGTAGAGAGCGCAGTCCAATCCGGGGGGCGGTCTATACTGGCAGAACACGATCCCCGCGACGCGTGCAACACGCTCCCAATTGAGTAAAATGGTGTTGAAGAGACGACTGTATCTTGACTTTTCCCCT
Source organism: Penicillium rubens (assembly GCF_028828025.1). Lineage (NCBI taxonomy): Eukaryota > Fungi > Ascomycota > Eurotiomycetes > Eurotiales > Aspergillaceae > Penicillium > Penicillium rubens. The sequence continues at coordinate 472,771 of NW_026890601.1, read as the reverse complement.
TCACAACACAACTCACACCATGGGTATGTGTTACTCCCAAACTAACCTATTGGCTGTGTCGTAATCTAACAATATCATTAGACGGCAGTTACAACAATTATAACTCATTCGGCGGCGGCGGTGGTGGAGGATTCATGCCCGGCGAGACGAACAGTCCCGCCGGAGGCAAGGTATATTAGTCCCAGGCTTCCCTATACAGCAAAACCAACTAATACCCAATACAGACCTTCGACCGGGACAACAAAACCCTCCGTCCCGTGACAGTGAAGCAAGTCCTTGACGCCTCGCAACCCTTCCCCGAAGCCCCATTCCAAGTCGACGGCGCCGACGTCGCCAACGTCCTCTTCATGGGCCAAGTACGCAACATCAGCTCGCAGAGCACAAACGTGACATACAAGATCGACGATGGCACGGGCGAGATCGAAGTCAAGAAATGGGTCGACTCAACCACTGCAGACAACATGGACACCGACGACGGCAAGGCGCCCGGCGATGGGAAGACTGAACTTGAGCTTAACGGTTACGCACGGGTCTTTGGATCCATCAAGTCCTTTGGTAACAAGCGGTACATTGGTGCTCATTCTGTCCGGCCCTTGTCGAATATCAACGAGCTGCATACTCATCTGCTCGAGGCTACTGCTGTGCACTTGTTCTTCACTCGTGGTCCGCCCGGTGGCGCTGCTCCTGGCGGCAATGCTGGCGGTGACGCTGTTATGGGTGGTGCGGATGACTACGGTTCTGGGCAGAACAAGGCTCTTGCTTCCATGTCGCTTGTCGCGAAGAAGATTTATAACCTGCTTAAGACGGAGCCTCAAGATGATACGGGTCTACACATGCAGGTCATCGCTTCTAAATTGAACATGCCTGCGACTGAAGTGGCTAGGGCTGGTGAGGAGTTGCTTGGTGCTGGTGTGATCTTCTCCACCATGGATGAGCAGACCTGGGCGATTCTAGAATACTAGAGAGACGTGAGTGGCCATGTCTGTGTTATTCGTTAAAAGTCACATTCGGACTCCAATGATATCATGATTTGTCTTGTATAACATTTGATAGAGTCGCAGATTGCTCTATCTGGGTGCTTTTTTATAAACATGTAGACAGAATTAACGACAGGGTTGGCGTTGACAAGGGGGCTGAAACAGAAATCACTCGAAGCCACCGCTAATGCAGAACGAAATACAAAATCATACATGCTGGAAAGACTTACCATTTTGTGTCATGAACCGCATGGATATCAAGTCATGTCAATGCTTCTCGTATATACCAACCTTGGAAAGGTCAAGTTAAGTCAGCTCATTCCTCTTTTGAGCTTCCTCGACTGAGCGATTCCAATTAGCCCGACTAATAAAGATGGCCTCAATGAAGGAAACAAGGGCAAGCGCAAGGGCAACCCCGGTCCACAAGCCCATAACACCCCAATTCAAAGCAAACGTCGTTCCCATACTAAGAGGCATGGCAATAACATAGTAACAAAAGAGTTGGACATAGCCGCCCACTTCCTGGCGACCCAGACCACGGAGAATACCGTTGCAGTTTGCCGCGAGAGCATCGAAAAGTTGGAAGGCTGCACAGAGTGGAAGCACCTGCGCTACAATTTCGACGACTTCGGTATCGGAGCTGAACAACCTGGGGATATACGACCGCAAAGTCGAGAGAAGGACCATGTTGAATACGCCAACCATGACTGCTCCGCAGAAGCTCACTCTCGCAGAGGTCTTTGCGGCATCGACCAAGGTAGCCCCAATCAGATTTGCTATCCGCGTGCTACCGGCAATAGAGAGGGGGAATGGAATCTGCCATGTAATGCTGGAGATTGTTGCGAGGATGGATTGCGCTGCGAGTGCTGATGTGCCGAGATAGCTTGATGCCAAGGTCAAAATTTCGAAGGCCAGGCACTCTGCCTCGACCATGATCAGCCCAGGGAGTGCGAGACGGACCATTGGGCCCCAATTCTGGAATGCTCGTTTGGTAAATCCGCACCAACACTCGGATCCCACGAAGAAGTAAACGTAGACGAACAGGCAGAGCGGGAGGAGAGTTTCTGTGATTACGACGGCGATCGGTGCCCCAATAAAGCCCCATTGAAGTTTCTAGTATCCAAGTCAGTTTTATCCTTGTCAAAGGCCTGGATATAGGAAATACTTACCCAGACGAAGAACCAGTTCATGAAAGCATTCAGTGGCGCACAGATAATGAGGACGTATAGGGAGGCAGAAAACACACCCTGGGCCTGGAGATATCGCTTACCACTCTCGAAGAGAGCGAATCCCGGGGTTCCCAAGAGAGCAATCTTCAGATACAGACCTGCCATCTCAGCGACTTCCTTCTCTGGCACAATCTTGGCAAGGATATGCTCGGAGAAATACCAGAGAATCATAATTGGAATGGTGATAGTCCAAAGGAAATAAACCATACGCAGCATCTGCAGGCCCACCAGCTTCCTCTTCCCAGAACCATAGGCCTGCGCACAAAGCGTGTCCAAACTAGTCGCCAGGCCCGAGTACACCGCATTTCCGGTGATCGTCACAGTCATACTCGCAAGACTGACAGCTCCAAGCTCTTCCTTTCCAAGATGGCCAATAGTAAAGATACTGGCCACAGTCAAAGAGTACTGCAGCAAGAAAGTAACCATGAGCGGCAAAGAGTATTTCATAATAACCTTTGCTTCACGCTGCCACGTCGTCTGGATCAAACCAGCTGCGACGGCTTCTCCCCATTTCCGGTCAATCTCTTCTAGGTCCAGGTCACTGCCCTCGGCATCTTCAGCGCGCTCTCCTAGTAGAGCAGTTACTTCGCTTGCACCGTCCGTCTCAGGATCCCCGCTTCTAGAACGTCGAGACGACCCACTCGGCCGTCGTGACTGCGATCCTTGGCCGATAGCAGCGGATAACAAGCCGCTCATTTTACGCTGCAGCCCGTGGGACTTGCCATGCGCATGCTCGGGCGCGATAACATGGTTATCACTCAGTAGGTGCCTTTCTTCTTCGATGATTTGCTCGCGCTCGCTTTGAGACAGGGTTTGTTGTTCCCCAGCCCAGGGAACTACAGTCGCATGGCTGACAGATGTGAAGTAACCGGGGCGGCGATATGAACCAGCTAAAGAGCGGGGGTTGGTGCTGGCATAGCTGCCGGGCGGGCGGGCCGTTGAGGTGTCGGAAGCTTCATCGGTGGGTGTTTGATCTTCGTCGCTGTAGTCTGCGAGGTCTCGTGCAATTGCCGAGGCGGCAATGGGCGAGCTGGATGTGAAGGACCGGCTAAATGAGCTTTGATGCTCGGCGGAATCCACCGAGCGGATGTTTCGAGCCATGATAAAATGTGAGAGATGAGGCTATGGGTGTTTTACGGCCACCACATTATTTACAGCAAGATAAATTGAGCTATACCTCGAGTCGAGACTCTAGATCCTTGGAGCTTTGGAGATATTTCAAGAAGGCAAAAAGCGAGGTGAAAAGGCGGCTCAGAGCTGGATGCGGAGATGTATTTGTAATACCACCAATACGAATGGTGCGGGTTCAGGGATTGGTATATTTTGTAATTTACTGTAATTTGCAGAATTACCCCCCACAAGACGATAATGCAGACACTTCACGTAAGGAGTATGAGTCAACTCTTTGTCTGGAAGTACGAGGTCCATGGATGATTGAGAGCCATTCTATGGATGACTTACCACTATGCTGTCCATGTAGTAGGTAAGTATAGGATCCTTCTCATCAGGTCGGATTTGTTTCAATAACCGTGTCGCTACATGTACAACCTTGGGTGAGGCCCTACATAAAAAAAGGTATACATACGAGAACCTGACCCTAGTCATCCTACCAATAGTGTAGACGCTGGGGCTGTCGATCATCAGATTCAGATCTCACTCACAAGAACAAATGAGAAAGCAATAAATAACCATGACATCATTCCGAAAACAGTATAGAGCATCACATGACCAGACGCAGATGGGATGCTCCCCAGGTTTTCTCCAGATTTCCGCGATGATCGAGCTTCAAGTATCAGACCTTTCACCATGTCCCAGACGGTGACACAGAACGGGGTTGTTCGACCCCCCTTCAACCCTTTGATCAACCCAATACATTCTAAGCCGGTCCTCGTGGAAGAGTAAGTCAAACTGTCCAGTTCCGTAGAAGTGGCCGGAGCGCGAAATGGCCGGAGAGGAAAACACGTTGTCCGGTGGCTTGATCCCTTACATGATGCCGTCCTTCGAAGTCAAGCCTGGCATGTTCCATGGCCATGATTCCCACATGCCCCACTCCACATTCTACCCCAGCAATGACAGTCCAGTTGACAATCTTGAAGACACGTCGAGTCCCAACGCCACATATTCCTCTCTCGTCCTTATTTCGGCGCCCTTCTATTCGAAAACAGCTCTTCCGACGCCCGCGACCACTGCGCCAACGAGCGCACTTTCCTTTCATGGCTCCGTCTGTCCATGTATTTGGCCGTGGTATCCTTGGCCATCATCATATCCTTTCATTTCCGTGATCAACCCACCAGCCTAGAGAGACGCATGTCCTTGCCGCTCGGGATCATTTTCTGGCTTCTGAGTTTGACCTCTTTGGCGAATGGATTTGCGAATTACTCGCGCACGGTCAAGAAGTATGCGCGCAAGGCGGCTTTGGTGCAGAGTGGCTGGAAAACGCAGGTTATTTTTACGGTCGTTGGGACGGTGATTTTGGGCAGTTGCATTTTGTTTTTGTCGACGGATCCAGCGCAGTAATGGTCATGCTGGGATCTTATTTCTCGATTCTTCATTAGCGCTGGCGTTGGCATTACTCTTGGGCATTTTGGTTACTTGTTACATCCGTTATTGATTATTGTATTTATGTTTTGACCAGATCTTACTGGGACCACTGTGGGAATACTCTCAAAGCACAACACGAAGAACATCAGAACCAAGCATTGGGTATGTGTTGATTTCCTAAAAGTAAACCGAGAGGGTAAAAATATCAGAAGTGATGTCGTGACAATCGTCTCGTGTGCAGAGGTATATTTCCATGAGTCTCGTAAAGGAAGCGGGTTCGCCCCGAGGAATGCAAAGATGATAAAAACAGACCGAAATGGTACCGAAATATGCAATATACTATGCATCGGGCTTTTTACATTCGACGGATGTCCTGCTCGTCCTTGTACTTATCCAGGGCCGGGGTACCGAGGTGGCTCCACCACTCAAACAGCATGGAGTTGCAGATAAGCTTGAACCACGGGGTGAATTTCAAACCGGGCTGTTCGAACATTGCCTTAAGCTCATCAGCTGAGACATAGGTGGTGTCTCGGACCTCGTTGGGGCTGGGGTTCAGATCGACATCGGCCTGGATGAAGAGGATATAGTCCACTAGCAGAATGTCAGTGTTTCCATTTATCAAGTCGAATATAAATGCCACCATGCAACATACCCTCGTGTTCACCCCACTTTCCATCACTGGGGGCCTTGTAGTGAATCCTTGTGAAGAATTCGAACTTGTCCAGGGGTACTTGCTCTGCCTTAATTCCCAGTTCGTGGTTCAGCTTGCGCTGCGCAGCACGCTTCACGCCCATCACGGCAGCATCCAGCTCAGATCCAGTCTCGCCGGGAATTCCAAGGGGGTGTGAGCAGCAGGTGTTGGTCCACATGTCGGGGAAGGTGATTTTCTCGGTGGCGCGCTGTTGGAGCAGAAGACGCTTATTGGAATCGAAAAGGAAAACCGAGAAGGCGCGGTGAAGGAGGCCCTTATCGATGTTGGTCATCAAATGGCCTATGCGAATGCATCTGTCAGCGTTCTATCTCGCATGTTGTGCCCACTACCCCGCCACTCTGTATCTCTGCGGGTGATTATGGGGTCGTGGAACGTACAGATCTTCTTGCTGGCGCTTCCAATGGGCCGGTCATTGTTGTCCAAAACAATGCAGACCTCATCCATTAGGCGGACCTGCTCTTCATCGTAGCCCTCGAGTTCGCTGCCGCGCGCAGCATTTGTTTGGCTTGTGGGGAGGACTTCACGGGCGAGCGATGTATCGACCTCGGGGAAGAGAGTGGCGACATTTTCCGCCGTGATCTCAGGCGGACCGGTGATTGTCGTTGTTGCACTCATTTTTGGCCGAAAAGTGAAGTTAAAAGAAAGTACCCTGAATCCCAACAGAAAGAAATCAGAGGAAATGCGGCGTTGGGTCAAAGGCGGCAAGGATCGGCAAATTTGCCTTCTCCGTTGTTTGCCTTTATCGGGAAGTTCCAGGGGAACTACCATAACATAACTACTCCACTAAGTTCTATCGACTATCTCTACTTAGGGATTATAGCTGGCTATTGCAATCATCAAAATTGCGTTCATGATGAGGCCAACCAGTGCACGAATGACAGATGCCGTATCAATTCACACTACCAAGACATCATGTGCGTCAAGATAGCATCTTTATCACTTCAGCTCAAGGAGACTAGTCAATTTCTCCAATTCTGGAACTTCCTCTGGCCCGAGATGGCCCAGCTTCTCCCGTCGAGTTGGTACATTCAGATCGAATACAGGCTTCTCGGCGAGCGAAGTCACCCGGGTTCCGTGTCTGGGCTGGAATCCAGCTTGCGTTATGGATCATGATGCTATCGAAGAATAAGCTTAAATTCAAGAAGTTTTCCAGGATACTGACTTAGCGGTTATTCCACGATGCACCCGGGCGTGGACTCCATTTAAGCCGGACCTAGATATCACTGTTCTCATTCATAAACGTCATACAGATATTCCAAGATCACATCACTCTCGGCCTTGTCAAGCCCAACGATTCGGTCTCGCCCGGTTCACCCACATGCCTTCCAGCCTGTGCCTGTATGAATACGGACAATGCTTGCGCTCCATATATTCAGGGCCGGCCTCCGGGCTCTCACGATCGAGGTATGGGTGAGCTAACCATCGCTGAGATCAATCCTGGCTTTTTCCAAGCGTTCTCGTGCAGGCCCGGGAAGGCCGAGGATGTGTTTCCTGGGCACTTCGACGTCGACGATGCGTGAATCCATTGGAGCTGGGGCCATGTTAATAGAGAATCTTTAGAGCTTTTTTATTCCTTTAGTTCTAATCGATACAAAGCCTGTACTATATACATATTTTAGAAAGACTTGATTGCTTGATTGATCAAAGTTGTACTTTGCCTGGGTTGAGCACATCATCACCGTCAGCCATTGCGCCTTTTGTCGGCCATTGTCAATTTTAGTTATTCCCGGTCATTGTCATCCCCATACCCCTCTTTCAGGGTTAATTCGATGTATATTGTCCAAGGTGTTCTTGCTATGTACTGCCACTGCAAGCGGGGAACCTCCGATTTCACAATCCGCGATCAAAATCACGATCATTCCTAATGCCCGACTTCGATGCCGGTTGTTCCGATAAGAATTGCGATATATCACCCCATGTTGTCGTTTAGAGGGCCCATAAGTGCAGAGACAATCCATCTGGACACGGATAGGCAATTTATCTCTTTTATCTTTCCCCAAGTGGAAATCATGAGTGACTCAGTTCGAGTTGCTGTTATTGGGGCTGGTATCAGCGGAGTGGTCACTGCTGGGCATCTTCTGGCTGCCGGGATTCAGGTGATGGTTTTTGAGAGAAACAATGCAGCTGGTGGAGTTTGGTAAGATTTTGCGTTTATTTTTATCTGGAATAATACGCTGAAACATTGTAGGCTTTATGATAAGCGTACTCCCATCGAAGCACGGTACCCATCGCCGAGACCGTCTGCTTCACAAGAATATGTGAAGGACGGGAGGGAAGACAACGAAAGAAAGATCTTGCTTCATGCACCTCCAGGGTAGGTTTCAGGTCTTCTTCTCTTTTCCCCCTTTATACAGTAGTCGTGCTCACTATTTTCCAGGCCTTGTTATGAAAGTCTCACGAATAATGTCTCGACCCCTTTACTACAGACGAAACTCAACGCATGGCCTGAAGGGACTGCCCATTTTGTGAAGCATTATGTACTCAAGGAATATATACAAGACACGTCGAAGAAGGCCGGTGTTGATGATATAACCAAGTTTGGCGCCCGAGTCAACCGAGTTCATAAGGATGGGCCAACATGGACAGTTCACTGGACCACTTTGAGTGAAGATCAAAATCCCATCGAGAGTTCAGGGTCTGCAGTAAGCTCTCATCTCTCCATAATTTTTCATATCCATTTTAGGAAGTGGTTTTGACCGTGCCCTAGACGTTTAATTCGGTTATTGTTGCCTCGGGTCATTATCATACGCCTCTCATCCCGAATATACGGGGTCTACCCGAAGCAAAAGCTCGATGGCCCGAGAAGATCTTCCATTCAAAGTCTTTCCGAAGGTCAGAAGTATTTAAAGGAAAGGTGAGAATGAACGCACTTTAGTATTGAGTGACACTGGACTGACTAAACTACAGAATGTTCTATTGCTCGGTGGCGGCGTTTCTTCCCTCGACATAGCCATTGAAATCAGTGGAACCGCAGAACATGTGTATCAAAGCACTCGAAATGGTGCCTTTGACCTCCCCGAAAGTGCACTTCCAGAGAACGCCTCGAGAATTGCCGAGGTCAAAGCATTCGAATTCTCCACGTCGACATCCGCAAACACCGAGCACTTACCCTTAACCGTACATCTGAAATCCCGGAAGACCTTGCACGGTATAGATACAATTATTCTCTGCACAGGATATCAAATGACACTTCCATTCCTCGACGAATACAACGATTACAGCGTGTCTGCCGCCGAGGCAAATGACAGGGTACTTATCACAGACGGCACTCAAGTCCACAACTTGCATCAAGACATTTTCTACATTCCAGATCCCACGCTTGCGTTCGTCGGAATCCCGTTTTATACTGCGACGTTCTCGCTATTCGAGTTTCAAGCTATCGCCGTGACAGCCTTCATGTCTGGAGTTGCGAAGCTTCCATCTTCTACAAGCCTCCGGACGGAATATGAGAATCGCGTTAAAGAGAAGGGGCTTGGACGGAGCTTTCATTCACTCAAGGACCAGGAGCAACCTTATGTTGAGGAGTTAATTAAATGGGTCAATACTGGAAGAGCTGAGCGTGGTTTGTCTTTGATTGAGGGTCATACTAAGACCTGGATTAAAGAGAGAGCGGCTTTGAGTGAGAGACTTAAGTTGATTCTGGCAGGGAAGCTTCCTCGGCCAGATATTCTCAAAAGTCCATTGGAGGTGCAAGTGACCGCGTGATGTTGAACAAGACAGCGTGAAAAGACATCGCTATAGTATCTTCAATGTAACATCTGCATCATCTCGAGCTAACCAGATCAGATTATTCAAGTGCTATTATCAAGTGTAAACTGCCCCAGTAAGCCGACTGTCTACTTGGATCCTTCCAAAGTTGGATGCTGTGCCTCAGGCAGGTAGGACCTTGCTCCCCGTCTCTTCCTCTCTACGCCAATATCTCACGAACGGGGGAAAGAATTAAACAAGCAGCAGCTGTTCTCTCTTTTCCGAAACGTTTTTCACAGGTGCATCAGACATGTTCTTAGGGAATCTCCTTATTCTAATAAAAGCACTATATAGCTTGAGCTCGGACACTGTCCGAACTATTTGGTGTGATGAGCCGTAGTAGCCCATGTGATATGTGACTGGAAATCTACGCCAATATCCATGGCGCAAGATCACCCAATCGGATATCCGAACTCTGTCATGATCCTGAGACAAAATCTCAGTAATCCAACTCATACTCCGTACATTGTGCTCGGTACTCCTAGACATCTGACATTTACCGATCTGATTGATGATCGAATCGAGATTATCCCTGCATATCAGATGCTAGCATAGATCCTCAATCAGCGAGAGAGCATCCACCTTGGATTGTGTGAATTTTTCCAATATCCAAATCTACTCAGGGGTAGGTAATAAGAGATCGTAGGTCTAGGCCGTGTGTGCCGACTGTAAAGCCGTTGGCAGTACTCCGTAGTGTTAGTGGCGCTGGTACTAGTGATGGAACAACCGGACACATTCCCCAGATGAAGAGCGACAAACTATATTGTGATAAACCTTTTCAAATTGGGAGAGCCAGAGAGCCCGAGAGCCCCATCACAAAAACATTGAGACGGACCAGGATTTCTTTGTTCCTATTCCTTCGTCCATTGCGGATATTGCGGATACGTACGGAGACAGAGGGTATACTCCGTAAAGATCGGCAATGATTTCTTTTAGGCACGGTCCCTTTTGTTTTTCCCTTTCCTTTTTTTAGCTTGAGGCCATAGCTTCATGGAAATCATAGGGATCTGCAAATTGGATGTCATAGAAATATCGTGCCGAGACAGCTTTTCATCAGCTATCTCTACCTACGGAGTCAATGTACTACTTCTTTTTTGATTTGCCCAATAAGATCACCACCTCTTTCGAGACAAAGGGAAATTGGTTGCCGATAGTGTCCTAAGTGCAAAGGCCTCACCTCTCAACCGGAGAGCCTACTCCGTCTCGTGTTGGATAATACTGGATCTTTCGGGCCCACTCCAAAATTCTCAGGGGCAGGATCACGGCCCCGATATTCGAACGTGTAAATCGTACTCCGTATATTAAGCTAAAAGCATTCGGATGTAGTGCACAGATTACGGAGTACGGAGTACGGAGTAGTTTATGATGGACCCATTTTTTAGATAGGCGAACAGACGCGATGTCTCCTCCGCGGCTGCACCGGAGGCACAATTCCAAATGGCCAGTTGTCTTTTCGTCTCCACTTAAGACGACTAGCTTCAAGGAGCAGTGGAGATAGGGTTGAAATTGAGAGGGCAATAATAATGTGATTTATTATCGAAGGGCATAGAACTACTATATTTTCCGTCTATTTTCCGTCTATTTTGACTGAGCAAGGATTAATAGATTGCAGGAGGTCAGGGCTAATGTGAGACATACCCTACATGTATACGATGCGATGCCCATTACTCCGTAGACATTTTGGATTCGCGCTTTTTTCGGGATTTGCAAACTTCGAGAGTAGTGGACTCTGTACTCCGTAATAGCTCAATAAAACTAAAGAGAGTTAGAGTTGTTTCACCCTTCGATCGTCTGAATGTCGAAGATCCCTCTTGGTTTTAGCGTGTGATTTGGCGTTCCTGGGGTGGAGCGCGGCAAGAGTCGAGATCCAACGGGCCTCGGGGAGTCGGAAAAGAAGGGGAAGGGGGAAATTCCTTGGAAATTGGAGAAATTGGACTTATTTCCACATTCTTTTGGGCTTGTCTAGCGCGTTGGTAGTCAACCTGCATTCATACAATATGTCCATACATGTGTACAACATATGTTGCGAGATTCTGATCTTCAGTCTGTCCTAAGAGTCCATGTCGATCTTGAGCTGCAGATGCCGTGATACTGGCTGTTAGTACATAATATTCTCGTTACCCGCGCGCCAGCTCATGCGGTTGCATGCAAATGGTATCACATTCAATGGGAAATATATACGTAATATATCAAGTTAACTATAGAGCGAAATAATTGAAACAATGCGAGAAAAAAAAAAAAGACCACCTGCAGTACAGTAATTCAAAATTCCAACCAAAATGCATCGTAAACAATCCGACAACGCCAAGGAAATGGACTTCATGCCATGTGGGATATGTCAATCCCAATAGGAATCTCGCATCTCACGAAGCCCAGTAAATAAAAGCAAAGAAAATCCAACGTATCTTTGACCAGCAGATCCCATGGCAAAACTATGCAACCCGCAAGAATCATAGCCAATGTAGACGATATTTCCCTCCAATATTCATGTAGACATGCAAGCATGGGATCAGCTGTCTGTGCTGTTAGCTAGCTGAGCGGCGGTGGTTCGACGCTCGCTGGCGCGGCCTGGGCATAAGCGAAGACTCCGCCTGGCCGGTAGACTTGCCAGCGGTGCGGTGCTTCTCTACACAATCATGCCTATCCCATATTAGCACAATACACACCCACCGAGGATAGATGTTCTGGGACCTTACCTAGCCAGACTGTCATGGCGACTGAAACGCCGGTCGCAAAGGTCACAGCTGTACTTCCGTAGCCCGTGATGAACCTACAATCCTCGTTAGTACCTGTTCTTGGCTCCTTCGGTCTTCCTACTCACGGTGTTCAGGTGTCTTTTGAGATCAGAGCTTCGCCCGAAAGACTTGTGGCAGATTTCGCACGGATGGTTGTTCCTCCATTCAGGGTTGTGCATCTTTTGGTGCTCCTTGCAGTTGGAGCGTCGGGTGAATTTGGAACCGCAAATGGGACATTCCAGGCCGCTGGCAGATACTAGCCTGTCATTTGATGAGCCGCGTTCTCTTCCGCTCGGGTTGGTGACACCATCGGTCCCTTCACACGCTAGAGGTTGAGCCACGACGTGTCCAGTGTTCATGCCCTGTCCAGGGGATCCGTCGTATCCAATCTCCTCTCCCATCGGCCCAAGGTAGGAAACATCGTTGACTGACAATAGGGGCATCGTGGAGGGCATGCACGCATCCGGAAACACACTCTGGCCCCATGGTCCTGCGGCGCCGTTCGCTACAGTCCCCGGAGGAACATCCGATGGCGTTGTCGGTCCCGAGCAAGGCGTCTGCATCCACATATCGGTCATCTGGCCCGGGAAGACGTTCTGGCCAGGGACAACGTCCATGGTGGAGTTGTAACTGGGGGACGCGCTCATCGTCGTGGGGCTGTAGAACCCCAGTGAAGTCTCCGAAGCACTGTTGATGAGACCATTATAAACTGGTGGGTAGCATGCTCCGCCGGAATACTCGTCATAGGATACAGCGAAAGTGGGAGTTGGCGCTCCAGGACCTAGTTGCGGTGGTAGTGTAGGCGCGGGAGGGAAGACCCTCAGTTGACCGAATGCATTCTCGATTTCGCAGTGGGAAATTCCCAGACCAATAGGGGAAAGGCCTCCCTGAGACGAGGTAGAAATGGGAGAAGAGTATACCGAGGATGTTTCGCGAGACGGTACATCCTCTCTTCGCGGGGATGTGACTGAGGTGGGATGAACTAAATTCCGATTCATGGTGTAGAGAGCCGGATTCAATAAGACAGAATAACAAGTGTATTCCCGTCAAATAACCAACCAAAGGGCTAGTCTATATCAGAGTGAACGAAGGGCGAAAAATCAAAGCATATATAGTAAAGGCCTTTGAGTCAACAGCTTCGCTGTTGGTGATTGACAGCGGCATACATCGGTGGCTGAGAGGAGGGTAGTGGATAGGGTATGAATTCATTGGAGAAGAGCTTGCGCCGCATCGACACCGACAAATGTTGAAGATTCAACGACTTGACGCCGTCACAGACAAGGCAGATTTGGAGAGGAAAGGGTCTGTAATTGCGGTGGAAGAGAAATTCGGGTGGGGGGCATTAAGGGCCGGGGGCAAGGGTAATCCGGACGAGATCGATGGCAGTCCAGGTCTAGCATATGGGCACTCACAGAGGGTTAGCTCCGGAGAGATCAAGATATACTACTATCTCAATAGGCAACTAGGGCAAATCATTGCATTTTCAGCCTAGTTTCGGGCACTTTTGGAGATCGTAATACCCGGTAATGAACTGATAGGTACATAAGAGATATATGACGATGCATAACGGCGGCTGTTGGGTTTGTCTAGAAAAGGCTAACCATCCCTTTCACCACCGTTGGGCTGGTCTGCCCAACCGAGACGTGTCCCATGCAGGTAGTAGCCATACAGAGACATCAGCAGAGCCCGAGTCCCTGGATCGGCTTGGCGAGGTGCATTGGTGTGTGTGTGTCGAGGGCCTATTGACCATGAGCACAGCCCGCATAATGCTGAGACGGTGGGGAATGGTATTTTCTGACGAAGTCCCGAATTGGATGATGAAGTTGATCAATATTTCACGAACTGAACTAATTATCGTGACCTCAGTGGTATGCGGGCCAGCCCTTCCGAACCGCTCGATCCCTTTGGCTTCATGTATACCATAGCGCGGAAACTCCACATTGACTCCACAGGTAATTGACGCGCCCCCGGACAAACCGTCTCTATGAGATATCCGAATTCAACTTCATGGCCATGATGATCATGATCTAATTACTCGCTTTTCCCCCTCTTGTGGATCGAACATGAAATTGATTGGAAAGGGAATCAATCTTGAAACGCCAGGGACAGGGGGGGGAAGCCAAAAAAGAGAAAGGAAAAGAAATAGGAGAAAAAGACCGAACCCCGAAAAAAAAAGCCACCAAGCCTGTTTGGATTAGGCTATTAATCGATATGGTTGTTCACAGGAATATCGAACGGTTTTTTTGGAGTCAAAGTGGCTCTGCCACTAAACTGACCCGACGTCGACTAGCGCCTCCAGTCCCGCAGGGGCGTGCGTGGCCCTAAGCGCCAGGGCAGTGACCCCTCTACCGCGCCGTTCTTTTAGAACTCCGTCAACTCCGCAGATTAAAAGTCAGTGCGGAAAAGACGGTAAACACGGTAACTTGCAAATTCTGTTGTTAAACCGTAATCACTTTTGCTGAGCAATAGCCTCCACTTGAGTTCGTAGTCGCTCTATTGTGTCGATCAGGTCCGCGAGTTGCGGTACTTGCCCGAACTGCCCCATGTCTAGCTCACGCGCGGCTTGCTGATCCACACTGGGTGCTTTTCCAGGGCCTAGGCGATTTGTTTCAACTAAGGAGGGGTGGTGTGGGTCCTGACACCTTGACTCAGTCGGGTTTTCAGAAGTTCCTTGATAGCGTGCCGACATTGGGCCAAGTTGACTGCTCTGTCGTTTTGAATGTTGCCATTTAGACTCGTATGCCCATATCAATGCGACAAACGGGAGGTGTGTGGCTCGAAGCAAGACAATGCGTACGCTGCGAACTGTTCCGGCAGAGAGAAAAAGCCGCATGGGCCGGATACAGAGGAGGGGAATAAGATTCTGCTCAGTGTTAGCTTGGAAGTATTCCAGAACATACAACGAAAGATTCAAGTCGAGGATCAGACGCTAACTGACCAGGGGTGGCATGAAGTATGTCAGTCGTCGAGAATTGCTGCTTTCTAGGACATAAATGGCCAACCTGATTGGCTTGTCAAAATGGAATTTTCCATGGGGCAGTGCCAAAATTCAGAAGAGCAGGGATGTCTGTATACTTACTGGAAAAGGTATTCTTCTCGGGCATGGCGCATCACCTATCACAATACCGGAGGAAATGGAAATTAATCGGCTGCCACACAACTATAGTAGACCATATTTACTCACCCCTTCAAGGCTCATGCTCATCAAACTAATCAAGGATGAGAGAATGAGAGTATTGGTCATTAGAGCGAAAGTAAGCCTGTAAGTCATCCTAGCTGTCAGCATCTTTTTCATCCATCGTCTTACGAAAAGAAATCTTAATGCGTGGAAGTTGCAGCAGATCCCCGTGTGCTCATGGCACCTCCCCCAAAGGGGGACATGCAACCAAACGTCACTTGCATATTAGAACGTGATCAAAAGCACATGCGACCCTTTTTTACTATGTGGCGCAATAAAATCAAAGAAAAAGTCAGGGAACTCACATCAAGCCATAGCCGAAGATGGGGGAGATCTAAAAGAATTAGCGTGTAAGTCAACTTAACACGATAGCCAACCATTTTGCCAATACTCCGGGATAATGCGATTTGAGCTGCAGGACAGCCGCCTGGTGCGCAGACTTACTTCAGACGCGGTGTCCTATCATCCAATCAATTCAGCCACTGTCAGTGCACATCCCTAAACGGGAAAGGAGACATGAACCCACTAATCCAAGAACGCTCGATCTGTTTCAAACGGTCAGTAAAAAAAGAAAAGAAAGAGCGGTCTCAACAGGGATTATTTCACCGTACCCAAAGAACACTTTCACTAACAAATGTGACATTGTGCTGAGCGACAAGCGGTCACGGGCGAGCATGGTAAATGTGGTCAAGAACCCTGCAGCGGTTCAGTAATTTGGCACCGACATTGATTCACTGGGTATGTGCTTAGCCACACTTACCAATATACAATACTACCACCACTGGGAAGAACCTGAAGAATGCTTTCGTCTGAAACACATCCTCAATCAGCCTTGGGTCCCAAAGCCAACCCAAGCAAGGATTAGGGGGACATCGCACCATCTCTTTCAATACTGGTATCTGTTCATAGCCACAATCAGTTAATCTATTTAAGTATAGGACAATAATGTTGCATGCAGGATCCACTTACTAGACTGCCGAAGTATGAATTCAAGCTCACGAGTGAGCAGATCCTGTTCATTCCGTGTCAGCCCTGTCCTCCCAAGATGTTTCCACGAATAGCCATGCCTCGGTACAAGAAATAGAGCCTCCAGGGATAGGATGTCGAATGAGAGCTCAATAATGGGGTTGTCGCCCTTCGCTAGCCCGATGACCCCTGTGGTCTCCTGATTAGTCGCATGGTTGACACAGATGACCTGCTAACAACGAGCCGCAAGGCAGAATGAGCAATCAGTACTCACTTGTTATGACAAATGCTATCCCAACACCAATTATGCTTAGGTTCCAGAGACTCCAGAAATCCATTTGGTAGAAAATGACTCCTGCGTCAATTATTCCACTCAATTCATCGTATGCAAAAGCAACGATCCACACATACATCACCGCCTCGAAGATGCCAACAGCCTCTTGTCTCCTCTCTACCAGGACTGCGTAGTAGAGAAAGAGGAAAGATATGAAGAATGCTGCTTCAAAGATTTTCCGATACAGAGGTACTCTCAGGCGCGAGTAAGGATCAGCCGTTCTAATCGAAGAAAATGGTCAGTATGTCTGCAAGACTATTGCTTGTTCTGTCTAACCTTGCGTTGAAAATATGAGGTTTCTTGGTTGAATTGACTGTCAGAGAATCCCAGAAAACGATTTCGCCCTTCCAAATACCGTCAACCACTCTTTGCACAACTCGTTGGCTCAGAAATCTCTTTGCATGAGCAATCGTTGCAATCTCCAGTGCATTCAATCCGAAGAATCGGGAATATCTATGGGCGGCATAGGTTTCATCATCTCGGTGTGTATCCTGCGAGGCTCCGGATAACTGTGTCTCTGTGGTTCTCTTACCGCCAAAAAGACGATACAAAGAAGAGTCTGGCAAGAGAGGAGTGGTCTCTTCCGTCTGGCTAGTATGACGTTGAATAGATTCCAGGCCAGGGTTACCTGCTTCCGATTCAATGATATTTGCCGAACCGCGCCGCGGTGCTGGTAGCTCTTCCAATAGAAATTCAATTGTCTCGCGCTGGTTCAGGTGACACAGGAATTGCCAGGCAACAAATTCGCAGGCTGCACCACGACTCTCATTGAGTCCCCAATCATCCTCGGTGGCAGTGGTGAAATCCCATTTGAGTATCCTGGGTTTATTGATCAACCAATCCAGTTCCGCGTCCTCTTCGTCGTGAACTTACATCAATGCCACAATGATAAAGGGATTGTGGGTATCATCTGCCAAAGCATGGACCAGCTGTCTAAGACGGTGTCCTTGGGATCCATACAGCATTTGTTCAAACGTGTAAGCCATATCACCCACGGCCATGCTAATGAAGCTATAGGGGGCTTCGTTAATTCTGCTTAATCAAAAAGGCAGACGGGACTTACTTGTACAGCTTAGGAAGCACATCAAATAGCGGTTCATTGGTTTCGATCACCGGAATTTCCGTATGATCCATGTGTGAATCCATCTGGAGGAGTTCTACTTCGATTAGCGGGTCTCCCCGTGGCCGCCAAAACCAGCCACATACCGACGTCAAACGTTGAATGTTGAACGTTCCAAAGTTGAGTCAGGACTTGATTTGTTTTTCAATGTATTTGGCTGTTTGTTTTTTGTTCTCCTTTTTTTTTTTTTTTCATCTAGCGTATCTCCCTTCCGGGATAGGGCAGAACTGCAAGTATTAAGGCCGAGGTATCGACGGAAGGTCCATGTCGTTTGACCAGTGGGGTTTCAATTGGCCACAAATAACATGGCAAAATGACCTTTTTCAGTTTAAGATAAAACAATTCAAAATATTTAGTATGTAACAGGAAGAATTGCAAAAGAGAAAGGTGACGAGCTGGAGGTTGCCAACGACATCTCGCTGACCGCCTTGCGCACGTGTCGACGCGTCTAGTGACTTCATCGGCTTCAACTCGACTTTCATTATCGCATAGCTCTCCCCAATCATCTCCATCTAATTTAATCGATCTCTGGCTCTGGATAACCACCAAATCTCCAATGGGGAGATGAGGGGCAGTCGACACCATGGGACAAGGCTACTCCCTCACAACCCTGTCCGCGGGGTCGGCGGGGATCGATGTGCCTGAATTAGCTGACCTGGTGTATGAAAAGTCGATGGGAGGTGGTAGGTTCATGAAAAGCATTCGTGCACGGCAGCCAAATGGTCTGGTGATCATCAAGGTTATTATGAAACCGTTCCCAACCATGGAACTGGAGCCATATATCAAAGACATTACGAGTATGTTTGAGTCCTTTCTACTATTATAAACTTCTAATATTCATGTCCACTTCAGGAGAACGAAAGCTGTTGGCGGATGTGCCGAATGCGCTAAGCTACCAGAGGATTCTTGAGACTGCCACGAGTGGATACCTTGTGCGTCAGTACATGCACAGCTCTCTCTATGATCGGATGAGGTATGTCTGTCGCAGCTGTTCAGCGAATGGAGCCTGACATAAATATAGCACACGACCTTTCCTAGAGCATATTGAGAAAAAGTGGATTGCCTTCCAGCTGTTGTGTGCTCTTCGAGATTGCCATTCACTGGATGTCTACCATGGTGATATCAAAACTGAAAACGTTTTGGTCACCGCCTGGAATTGGCTGTATCTTTCTGACTTCTCGTCATCCTTCAAGCCCACATTTCTCCCGGAGGATAATCCGGCAGATTTCTCTTTCTTCTTCGACATCTCCGGAAGGCGAACCTGTTACTTAGCCCCCGAGCGCTTCTCTGTTGCCGGGGAAGAGCCCAGTGAAAGCGGCGTCAACTGGGCAATGGATATCTTCAGTGCTGGCTGTGTCATTGCAGAGCTCTTTCTCGAAGCGCCGATCTTCAACCTGAGTCAAATGTACAAGTATCGCAAAGGAGAATACAGCCCAGAACACAGTCAAATAGCCAAAATCGATGATCCGGACATTCGGGAGCTGATTCTACATATGATACAACTTGAGCCAGAGTCTCGGTACTCAGCGGATGAATATCTGAATTTCTGGAAGGGCAAGGCCTTTCCAGAATACTTCTACAGTTTTCTCCACCAATACATGTCCCTCATGACCGATCCTTCTTCCGGGCGAACAAATGTGGATGCAGAATCAGCCAACCGAGGGGAGGCAGATGAGCGGATTGAGCGAATTTATCTAGACTTCGATAAAGTATCTTACTTCCTCGGTTCCAACACCCGTGGCGTTGGGGCTCTGTCTAATTTGCCTGTCTCCAAATTGACAGGCAACACTCTCCCTGTGAGGCTTGATCTTCCAAATGGTGAGAGTCAAATTTCAGCACCGCAGTCACAGCCAGAGGAGGGTGCTCTGATTTTCCTAACACTTGTGGTATCCAACTTGCGAAATACAGCCAAAGCATCGGCTCGGATCAAGGCCTGCGATATCCTTCTTGCATTTGCAGAAAGGCTGTCAGATGAAGCTAAATTGGATCGCATCCTTCCATATATCATGGTCTTACTGACTGATCGGACCGATACTGTCAAGGTCGCTGCGATCCGCACCTTAACCCAATTACTAAAAATGGTCCAGGTGGTCTCTCCAGTCAATGCCTATCTGTTCTCCGAATACATATTCCCAAGGCTCCAGCCATTCGTCGCTGCCTCCAACAGCAAGTCAAGTGCCATGGTGCGTGCGGCATATGCCTCATGCATTGCGTCTTTGGCCCAATCGTCCTTGAGATTTTTGGACATGATCCAAGCATTGCGTTCCGATACCCGTTTGGCTGCGATGATCCCGGTCGGCTTTGAGCCCCGATGGACTGAGGATGCGACTTACCACAATCTCTACGACGTGGCTCGGGTTGATCTTCTGGAATACTTCGAAGTTCACACAAAAATGCTGTTGACAGACCCGGATGCATCAGTCCGGCGGGCATTTCTGGGCTCTGTGTCCAGCCTCTGTGTCTTTTTCGGAAATCTCAGAACAAACGAGGTTGTTCTTAGCCATTTGAATACGTACTTGAACGATCCAGACTGGATTCTGAAATGCGCGTTTTTCGAGGCTGTCATCGGTGTCGCCACCTACGTGGGGAGCCTGAACCTGGAGCTATACATATTGCCGCTGATGGTTCAGTCCATGACTGAGCCTGAGGAATTTGTTGTTGAAAGGGTGATTCGATCTCTGGCAGCTATGGCTGACTTGGGTTTATTCCAGCGATCAACAACGTGGGATCTCCTAAACACGACTGTTGGATTTTTGGCGCATCCGAACACCTGGATTCGTGAGGCAGCAGTCAAGTTCGTGGTAAACTCCGCCAAGTTTTTATCAATAGCGGATGTTCATTCTATCCTGACTCCTATTATCCGGCCTTTCCTCAAGATTAAGATTGTTGTCTTTTCGGATACCAATATGCTCGATGCACTCAAGCGGCCAATGTCGAGGAGCGTGTATGAGATGGCCTTCCTCTGGGCTTCCAAATCAGAGAAAGGTGTTTTCTGGAAGTCGCCAAGTCGCGATGGCATGTTCAGCTTGTCTGAGCCTGGATCATTTAGTCCGCGCGTGGGTCAACGGAACTCTTCCCTCAATATGGCCGCTCAATCAAGAAATGACGAGGATGAACAATGGCTTGGTCGGTTGCGAAACCTTGGAATGAGCCCTGAGGATGAATTCAAGCTTCTCGCACTCAAAGACTACATTTGGAGGGTCTCATTACGGCAATCGAGAGAAACTGATGTCCATGCAAGCCCACCCGTGAACGACATTGTCAGTTTAACACAACATGGAGTCAAGCCCCAGACTGTGTTTTTTGATAAGGAAATTAAAGATCAGCCGCGAGGAATCTCCTCAGGCGCAAACGATGGCACCGTCGACGATTCAAGGCCGAGAACAATCGCAGATGCTTTGCTTGACGCTTCCACAACCATTGAGCGAATGCCTAGTTCTCATCGCAAGCACTTGCGGTCGAAAAGCCAACTTTCGAAAGAAACAAGACGTGCATCTCACGCTCCGATCTTGGATGGAAATGACACTTCTTCGTTATCATCATCTCCGGTAGCATCATCGCCTGCCGGGGGACCTGCATCTCGCCCATTGTCCCCTCCAAACTTCGATAATGATCAGAGACTTTCCAGTCGCCGACCGAGCCCTGGACAAGACGGCTCATTGGCATCGGCTAACGCAGACGCCAAAAGTCTATCCGATCGTGTACATAAAAAGTCTAGCGCGATGAGTTTGTTGAGTCGGAAAGACACTGCCAAAGCCTACGCTGAAACGGGCACAAGCTCCGCAAACGCCTTTGGAAAGGTAGACGCACCGGTCCAAAGAGGCGGCACACCCCGACCATTGACACCATTACTCTCAACCGAACAGAAAGCGACCCAAATAGTGCCGCAGAAATATCGTGCGCACCATTCGTATGGGGGCAACGACCCTGCGGTTCTACGACTGCTAGACAACGTCTTCGAGGAAAACTACCCGACGGACTTGTTTGACCTAGGTCCATATGTCAAAGAAGTTGACACCCGCCAACCGATTCGCAGTGCTACTGATCAAGAGCCGAGTAAGATCTGGAAGCCCGAAGGGAATCTGGTCGCGACGTTTGGCGAGCACAGTGCGCCAATCAATCGTGTCGTGGTAGCACCAGATCACTCCTTCTTTGCTACCGCATCTGATGATAGCACGGTAAAGATTTGGGACACAACTCGTCTTGAAAGGAACTTAACTCCTCGATCGCGTCAAACTCACCGTCATGCAACAGGCTCGCGCGTGAAGGCTTTGACATTTGTTGAAAATACCTACACTTTTGTCAGTGCGGCCACTGATGGCAGCGTCCATGCCGTTCGAGTCGACTATCAGAAAGCCAGTCAGACGGCCGTCCGATATGGCAAGCTTCAAATTGTTCGCGAATATCAGCTTCCCATAGCCGAAGACGGTTCACCCGAATATGCAGTCTGGATGCAGCACTTCCGTGACGAAGGGCAGTCCACCTTGATTATTGCGACGAACACTT
Source organism: Penicillium rubens (assembly GCF_028828025.1). Taxonomy (NCBI): domain Eukaryota; kingdom Fungi; phylum Ascomycota; class Eurotiomycetes; order Eurotiales; family Aspergillaceae; genus Penicillium; species Penicillium rubens. Next base: position 450,726 of record NW_026890601.1, on the reverse strand, counting down.
GTCGCATCATTGCGTTGGACATGAAAACCATGCTACCGATCTACACATTGGAAAATCCCGTTCACCATGGAACTCTAACTACATTCTGTTGCGACCGCCGACACCACTGGCTATTGGTCGGCACGACTCATGGGATCCTCGACCTGTGGGATCTCCGCTTCCGCGTACGGTTGAAGGCATGGGGTCTTCCAGGTTGGGGCGCTATCAACCGGATCCAACTACATCCCGTCAAGGCCCGCGGACGCTGGGTCTGTGTATCCAGTAGCGGTAGCCACGGCAATGAAATCACAGTGTGGGATATCGAGAAGTTCCGCTGTCGCGAAGTTTACCGAGCGACCCCACTAGGTGTCGGCACCAATGGCCCCAATGGCACTCATCATCCTTCCCGCACCCCTCACGCTTACCCGACCCCTGTTGTGCCAAGTGACTACGAAGCGTGGCGGGTCGACAGCGACCGGCCAGAAGGGATGCTGAGTCGCTTTGCAACAAACGGCCCTGAACCAGGTACCCCATCTTCTAATAATCCGGCCGGCGATCGACTCGGCATCTGGGCGTTTGCGGTCGGCCTCAATGCCCCTGGCGAAGATAAGGACTCCAACACGAAATGTGGGTACATCATTTCTGCAGGATGCGACCGGAAAATCCGGTTCTGGGATCTGGCTCGGCCGGATCTCTCCTCTATAGTCAGTGGGTTAGACGTCGTCTCAGATGGTAGTGCCAGCGGCAAGCCATACTATGAACAGTCCCAGCCCGGCCCCAGTCTCCTGGTTACCACCGAGCACCTCCCTAGTTCGTCCAGTACTGGCAGTTCTCGAGATACCAGGAAGGGAGCCAGTCCAAGACCGCCGCGTAGTACCGTCATCAGCCTGCAGCAACAGATGTTGTTGAAGAGCCATCTGGATATTATCCAGGATGTGACGGTTTTACGTGTGCCGTATGGTATGGTCGTCAGCGTGGACCGCGCTGGTATGGTGTACATCTTTTCTTAGGCTTTCTTAGGCTTTCAATTTATGATATCCTTGGAGTATGGAATTCTACTCTATCTAACATGAAATGTTTTCGAATTGTGTTTCGCGCGCGTACAGTGTAAAGAGGACTAAGTACTTGGTACAGTAAAGTAACTGCATCCTGCGTCTTTTTATAGGATGTATTCTTCTCTAGACGGAATACCAAAATATATATTAATATGGCTGCTACTCCGCACTCCGTACAAAGTACATATCTCACCCCTCCCCCTACCCCTATCATGGATACGTAATATAGAAAATGGTTAAATGGTTAAACCACCGAAGCTATTGGTAGCTTAACAGTACTCAGTTATATTGTGCAATATAGTATTTCTAGAATATCTATTCACAATATACTCCGTAGATAAACTCCATTCTCGAGATTAAACCCTCCTGCCACCAGATCCTAGGTACCTGGGCAAAGAGTACCGGATACCTCGGCCCATGCGGGTTCCAGTTGCATGAACTAAGGTACCGGATACTACGCCTATTGGTACTAGAATTTTGCTGGGGAGAGCTGTAGTGTGGGTCCTTGCGCGAAACATTGGTGGGTCGGATTTTGGATCGACAGGCCAGAGACCCTAATGAGGCTTAGAGTAAGGGGAACGGAGGATTCTGGAAAGACTTCGGAGGGAATTCCAGGAGATTTATATTGTACGGAGCCCTCCGGATGGAGTAAGCACTATTAAATTAAGCTTGCATGAGGTTTCTGTTTATTTTAGAATGTTGAATGTACTTCTCCGTAAGTACTACGGAGTACGGAGTAGAAAGGAACGCATCGGCTATCTACAAATAGAATGGGAATAATAAATAACGCATAACCTTAATGGGAAAGATTTGGAAAGTAAGATTGACAATTTACCAGAAGATGGATGGGAACAAAGAACTTGCTCTATAATCTCGGACATAGGAACTCTCCGATCCATATTTATACAGAGTAATGTACATACAATGTACAAAGTACTAGTACGATATCGGGAGTACGGAGTGCATAGTACGGAATGAAGGGTGTTCGCCAGTGGCCCTATATATTCAATGGCTGGTCCATGCGGTCTTCCCATGTGCGATCTTGAGTCTTCGCCAGATCTCTGCCGTTACAATGTATATACATGTACTCCGTACTCCGTACGGAGTAGTTCCTTACCACATGGATCCAGAACCTTGCAAAATCGTGCGTGAGGGGCTCATCCGGGAAATGAGATCTCCGCCGAACCTGCCAGACTGAGTAGCTCGGTAGCTTAGCTTGCCCGCTTTGACGGGCTAACACGAGTCCGGTAGAGTTTGGGAGGAGAAACTGGGAAATGGGAAAGGGAAGAAGAATTGGTATAAGTATTATACATAGGGTTTTATTTTATATTGCATGTACCATATTTCTTTTCTAAAGTGTCAAATTTTTAACCAACATTCAAACCTTGGAATCCTCTTCAGGGGGTCAAATAGCAGGCCAACCACGGTTGGAAGATCGAACAGATGGGGACTGGCCAGGGGAACCGACCAATCATGTAAATCCGTTCACCCAGTTCGGACGGGTAATCAGACGGGATATCCATGGCTCACGATCTTGGAATTCGGCCTCAAATGAAATCAGATGAAATCAGATGATCGGCACGGTAGGGATATCTACATATTTGTCAAAGTGAAAGTGGTAAAGTGGTTGAAGTGGTTGGTGGGCTCCCTAACTGCTCGCAGGCGAAACATAGGAGCTTTGCATATATATGGTCGCACTGCAGATTACCGAGGGAGAGGATATGAATTGAGTATTGAAGTGGTCTAAAAGTGAAAAAGGTGGAACGAATAGATCAGAAAAAAAATTGGCGAAACCTAACGTCGCCAACGGTGTTTGGATGTATCATTTCTATCTCTTTCTTTACTAGCATAATAATATTATACTATCCTGAAGAAAAAGATAAAAAGACAAAAGCAAAAACATGAAACAATAAATACAAACATAGATACCCCGTCTGTTGTAAATAAAATACAGTACGGCTAATTAAAGTGGAGAGAACTCCTTTGGCCTTAGTCTTTAATTCCCTCGATTCTTCTTCTTCTCCTATTTGTCCCCCTAAACCCTCCTCTTTCTTGGGTTCTGTTTTTCAACTGCATAAGTTGGATGCACATGGCGGGTGTGTTCTCGAGTCTCGAGTATTATTGAAGTTTCACCCGGATCTTCTTACACTCTCTACAATATCTCCCCGACTTTCCTTGATCTTGGGTAAACCCTCATTTCGAACTGCACTCTAGCAGTGCCTCCATTCCTCCATTCCCCGATTTCTACATTCCTATATTTCAAGGAATTCCCAAACCCGGACTTATCCAACTCGACATACTCTTTTGAACTCGACAATACTCGACCCGAAATATAAATCTAGATCGCAACAATGGTCCATTCTCTGCGAGATCATGGGTCCTTTGTCCGGCCATCCACTCGGGATCGGCCTACGACACGCGGCGAAGGGGAAAATTCGCTGGTCGTTCCTAGCCGCACGTCGTCGTTGCACTCGCGCATCACTCAACCTATCCCGTCCTCACTCAGCATCAAACCCGCTCAGCGGACACCGAAAACACTCACTCATGCTTACATGGTATGTGGTGTCGGACGCGAACCTTCACAATGGGTCAAGGCGCCTGCTCCCGCCCAGGGTAAGATTGGCCACATGAAGGGAGCCGTCGGTCAATTCTGGCTCCCCGAGATTCTGGGAAGTAGCCCTCGACTAGAGCAGGACAACGAGATCGCACGAGCCCTACACTCGGCTATGCGAGCATGCTTCCCTCACGACGTGGAGATCTGTACCGGCAAGAGCCAGCCTCACTGTGCACACCACGCGTTCGTCTTGCAACAGGACTCTTCTCACACTCTGTACGGTATCGCGCTGCGCGTTTGGTCCCGTGCCGACGAGAAGCGCGCAGAGACAATCCGCGAGCTGCGCAAGAAGACGGAGCCGGACTTCTATGATAACCCTGACGAGACCTACTGGATTCCTTACTGCTTGAGCTTCCTCTCCCGGTATCCCCTCTACGATCTGCTGGGTGACTACCTCCGTGGCATGTGGATCCACTGGAACAAGGCCACCAACCTGTTCCACGCCGAGGAGGTCTCCCGTATCCTCAGCTTCCCGGCCCCGCGTCTTAACGACTTGGTCCGCATTGATATGAAGGATTACGCCCTGTGCTATCAATTCCCCTCGTCGCCCACCGGCTTCCAGAACTTTGCCATGTGGCCATTGTTCACTTGTCTGTCCATCCCCAACATTGTCGGCGTGATCGAGGCTGCTGTCTCGCCTACTCGCCGCATCATTTTCGTCAGTCACTACCCAGCGATGCTGACTGTCGCTGCGGAAACCATTCGCTACTGCGTTCGCGTCTACGAGTGGAGTGGTCTGTACGTCCCCGTGGTTCACGCCCGTCACGTCAAGGAGCTGGTTCAGGAGCCTGGTCCCTATATTCTGGGTATCACTGCCGAGTGCCGGACTTTGTTCAACGCCCCGTCTGATGCTCTTGTGGTCGACCTCGATCGCAACTTTGTCCTCACCTCCAGCCCGCCCAATGTGCTGAACCAGGGCCAGCGCACCAAGTTTATCAACCGCATGACCCAATCCCTGAATGGAGATGTCTCGCCATCCGGTGTGCCCCAACACCTGCGCACTGCCTACGCTGGCGGCAAGCTCATCCCAGCTGGCCAGATCATCGTCATGAGAGGAGAGGTCGAAAGCGTTGAAGAGCCCCAGTGGTGGAACCAGGATGCTGTCATGGGCGTCATGGACCATGTTTGCGAGAAGCTGGTACGTTTACCCACCTCAATTGTCACTAACCTCAATCAAAACTAACGTTCTATCGATTAGGGCCGCAACACCGGTATGAAGGCCATCTTCGGTGGCTCCGTCAAGAAGCCCCTCATGACCAAGGTTTCTATGCGTCATCTCAATGAGATTGTTCGTGAGCGCAACCAGTACTCTCGGGATGCCATGGAAGCTTGGCAAGACTTCATCAACCTCAAGGGCAGAATGGACACCGAGCTCAGCAAGGTCACCAAGCGCAACAACTTCTTGGTCGAGGAACTCGAGACCTGGAAGCAGCAATTCCTCAAGTTCCAGGCCTTTGCCGAGCAGCTCACCAAGGAGACCTCCGAGCTTAAGGTCAAGATCGAAAACCACAAGCGCGAGAGCCGTCGCCTCACTGGCCTTATTGACCAACAGAAGGATGATGTGGCTCGTCTTACTCTGCGCCTGTCTGGTACTGAGAAGCAGCGTGACGATGCTCTCGAGGCACTCGTCCTTCAGCAGGAGATTGCCGAAGAGCTCGAGCGTGAGCGCAAGCGCAACCAGAAGGAGATCTCTGCCCTCACGCACGCTAACTCGACCCTTTCCCGCGAGCGCGAAGATGCCCAGCGCGTTGTCATGCACCTGCGCAGCCTTATCAACGGCCAGAGCCACCACATGGAGCACATCGTCCGCTCCATTGGTAGCAGGTCGGAGATTACTGAAATGGTCGAGCAGGGCTACGAAGACGCTCCCGAAGAGATCAAGGAGGATGTGTCAGTCGATGAGTCGAAGGAGTCCGTCAAGACGGCTAAGGAGGTCAACGGTCAAAACACTCTGGTAAATGACATGAAGCCCGAGCTAGAGCAGCATTTGCTGAACATCGGCAAGGATCACAAGACCCTTGCGCGTCTCAGCATCACAGATGTCGCAGACCGCTACCTGCGCGACAAGACCGATGCCATCGCAGATATCATCCGCAGCATCAGCGACCAGTGTGCCGCCGCCGTCGAAGGCCTGCACCTGGCCCAGGACGCCGAGGATCAGCAAGACGCCGAGATCTCTTCCAAGAACGACCGTCTCGGCTCCGACTACGACAACCTGGAGGACCGCTCCACCCGCGCCCCTAGCGAGATCAGTGACGCTGACAACAGCTCTCTCCACCCGGACAACCGCCACTCCAGCATCCCCCCGACCCCGGATCTGGTCCACAACCGCTCCAGCACATCTATGTCCATGGTCAGCAGCTCGACTTTCCCCGAGCGGTCAAGTCAGCAGTATGGCCCCGGCGATATCCCGACCCGGATCGTTGAGGATGATGATGAGCACGCTCACGAGACTGAGAACGTTGACGACCAGCAGACTGAGCGCGGCACTCTGTCCAAGCAGAATAGCGAGGATCTCATGCGGCCCACTACCGCACGGGTGATTTAGATTTTCCATCAGCTTTTCAGGTTAGATGACTGAGACGATCTTGTTTGTGTTTTTTCTTCTCTTCTCTGTCCATTCCTTGTTCTCCTTCTGTTTGGCGAGGCCTTTCCCCCTTTTTCTTTCTTCTACTTCACCTGTGCAGTATCCTGAATACGCACATACGCTCTGGTTGTCTGGCGTATTTCTCGTCGTGTCGATTATTTTTGATCTTCATTATATCCACCCGACCGTCTATGTTTTTCTTGTCCAATAATTTATGGTCCTTTTGCCTTCCTGGGACTTGTTTTCTCTCGTTTTTCTTTTTCTTTTTGCCCTGTTCTTCCCCCAAGGAATTCATTTATTATATGTCGTGCCGTCTGGGATGGAACGGCTTGATATGTTTGATTTGCGCTCATCTTGAAGAGCCTTCCACTCTGCACCCCCATCCGCACTGTCTGCGGATTATATTTCCTATTTATCTACAGTCCTTGATCTGGATTGATCCGATCTACAAGGGTTTATATAGCTCCCTCTCTAAAATGGATTCTGTGAAATTGAACTTTCCTAAAATCCCCACAAGTTACACACATCGTAGCTAAGCAACTTCAACATGGAGTCATGCAGGTCAAATCCTCCTAGGATTTATATGCTAATCATGAACTATGTACATCACTCCAATCAACCCAATTTCTAGGATCTTATTTCAAGCCAGTTTCCCTGGCACAACAGGATGTCCAGCACTCAAACCACCACAAACCGCCCAAGCCTGTCCATTAACATAGCTACTCTCATCACTACCAAGGAACAGCGCAACACGCGCAACCTCGTCAGCAACAGCACCCCGCTGCAACGGGTTCAATTGCCCGACCTTGCGCTCCGTGCCGCGCTCCCGCGCCCGGTCAAATACAGTCTGCGTCATTCCCGTCTCAATCAGCCCGGGACAGATCGCGTTAATGCGGATACCCGACCCAGCAAGCTGGTACGAGACCGTCTGCGCGATCGACACGACTGCTGCTTTTGAAGCGGAGTAATCAGTTGAGCCGGCGTTGGAGCGGAGACCTGCAACAGACGCCGTGCCGATGATTGAGCCGCTGGGGTACGGCTTCGAGGCTGATGTTATTTTCATTGCTGGGGCGGCGTGTTTGGCTGCTAGGAAGACGCTGTTTGTCCGGGTTGCTTAGTTCAATTTGCATCGGGGACAATTGCGTTTGCTTTGTTTTCGGGGAAATGTACGTACCCGAGAGCATTTACTCGCATCGTGTTTAGGAATCCGTCGCCGTCGATCTCGGTGAATAGCTTCGGTTGGCCTACTACGCCTGCGTTTGCGAAGAAGATGTCGAGTCGGCCGTATTTGCTCACCGCTTCGTCGATGACTCCTGTCAGGGCTTTTTCGTCCGCTGCGTCAAATGTCCGCACGTGCACGTCTACGTTTGGGTAGAGTGATTCCATCTCCCGCTTGTGCGTTGCCAGGTGGGTGTCGCTGAAATCGCAGATGTAGACTGCTTTGGCGCCATTGTTGGCGAATTGGTGGGCACTGGCGCGCCCGATGCCATTGGGAGAGTTTGCGCCTGGAACTTAATTGGTATAGGGCTTTAGGATGGCGTCGGGAATAGTGCTTACCGGTCACGATTACTACCTTGTCCTTGGCCCGGCTGTATGTTCAAGTGTTAGTTATGCACCTAAGCTTGCAATGTATGCAGCGCTAGAAGCTGAAAAAAACAATAATAGTGCTATAAAATTAAGGCTACTTACGGTCCTGCTGAATCAGGGGCAACATGACGGATCTTGGGGATATCCTCGAACGTGCCCTCGGAGGGAATGCCCTCAACGAGCTGCTTGCTCAGAGCCTGAAGACGTTGCTTTGCTGCTGCAGACATATTTTTTTAAAACACTCGGTAACCTTAAAGAGTAGTCAATTGGAAAGCGAATTGTCAACTCAAGAAGAACCGCTTCAATTGCGGCGGCTTTGTAGTTATAACAGCTCATCAGCTTTCCCCACTATGTCGGTTATGCGGAGAGCCGAGGCTCCAGGAATACGTTAGGGCATAGGGACCAATATGGCATGTCAGTCACGTGCCAGAGAACATAAGCACTGAGTCACATGACATCTGTCCGGTCACGTCATGTGCCGTAGGGTATCAAAGCTGTCTTTGTGGGTTTCAGAACGAGACAAATCCGTGCTCTTTGTTTCCTCATGCTTTTGTTGGTCTTAAAATAGGGTATCTAGGGTCGAATCCGTACCCGCCCCTGAAAATCACGGTCGATCTCCCTTCATTCCATCCACGGATCACTACAGCAAGGATCGCCAAGCACGCGCGACAAGACGAGCCAAGTATCCGGAGCTACATAAGCTACGTGATTATTTGTGTCATTAGCTCGGACGTCATTTCCAACTTGCGCAGTTCCAAAATTCCTAAGAAAAGCCTTCATGAAGCCACTAATCAACGATTCCACTGTTCATGCCATTGCCCGGTTGTTGAGTCATGGCAGATTCCGACATCCACTCCCAGCGGCGTTCTTCGTCCCAAGCGTCAAGCGCCTCGAGCAGAAGTCGAAATGCTAAAGTCGTTCGCGCCAAAATGCAAAAACGCCATTCAGGCTCCTCCAACACAACAACTGATTTGACCTCGTTCCCCTCGCTTTCGCCGCCAGACAAATCCCCGACCCTCGCCCGTGGCCTGACGAATACACTGTTATCCGGCGAAGACGGGGAGGAATCAAATGGTGGTGGGACTACCCGTGGGCGGAAGGCGACGCTAGCAAAGTTGACGACTGGGCCGTCGCACAAATCAGGTCGAGCTGCTCTCTTCGCCGACTCTGTCCCTACGCATGATATCCCAGGCGCCCTACATTTGGCCGATGATGCGCACATTGAGCGGTTAATTGCTGGAACAGGAGCCGTGAAGATGGTGAGACAGTTCGCTCGCGATCTGGCTCAACGGGACGCTGAGATCTCAGCCCTCCGCCAACGCGCCGATGCAAGGGAGCGAGAGCTGAAGAGAATGCTACGAGACGTGTCTGTGTCCAACCAAGACATTGAACGTCGTCTATATCAGTTGGAGAACCCGCCGGGCGATCGTGCATCGGATGCCGAAAGCACTCATAGTAGCGATCATGCTGGTCAAACCTATTCCGGCCTGAATGGGTTGATGTCTCAAGCTATGGAAGACACCGTTGGCTCTCGTCCTCATGATGAGTCTGCAGAGACGCAGGCCACGATTCGTGCCCAGCGGTTAGATAATGACTCCCGAGGCAGCGGAGCCACTGACAACCGGAAGCGTCAGAGCTCGATTCGGGGCTGGCAGGAGTACATTTTTGGCTCCACCAATACAAGCCGGAAAACCAGCCGCGCCAGTAGCATTATGAGTGATGTTGGTGAACGTGGAGAAGAAGAGACCGAGCGTCCCCGGGTGCCCAGCAATCCTGCAATGCGACGCAAAGCGCTTGATGAGCAGCTATTCCAGCCCCCGGATGGCCCAGCACGAGACGGACCGGCGAAGCGCATTGCTAGCACGTCCGCAAATGGCGACGATACAAGCATTCATTCTCGCAAATCTTCACGATCTCTCGGCTCTTGGACTGTTAAGTTGTTTGCTGGCAATCCCCAGTCGAGTAGAGATGCAAGTGATGCTGAGTCTATCCACAATAAACCCCAACACAAAAGGCCGGACGGAGACAAGAGTGCTTCATCCACACTATCTGGCAATTCTAAGGCTTCAATGTCGGCAGTGGCCGCACTGAAGAAGATCAACAGCAACGTCGGTACGTCTGCTACTGGACGATCTGCCAGTGGATCGAGTGTTCAGGTCAAAATGAACCCTCCTGCGTCGCGAAGGCCGGCAGCCGGCAGCGTGTCCCAGGGCGCGACGTCGGAGACTGCAGATAGAGGCTCGACAAATCTTGGACCCGTCGAGATGGACGCGATTTTGCCCATGGAGTCGAAACCTCCGACGCTCACGCCTATTTACAACAATTCCCAACCGGGTGAGTTCCTCACCGACCGGTTCGGTTTCATCTATGATCAACATAGAAAGAAGCGCCAGAGGGAAGCCAATACTGCCAAGAGCAGCAATCACCGTTTGAGTATAACCGAGACTCTCGGCTCTCTTCGGACCGATGCGTCAGATCATGAGGATGACCCCGAAATCACAAAACTTCGGCAGGGGCCTTCCGAGGCCTCGCGTTCTCTGCCTGGCTCACCAGATGACCCTGACAGCGGGGCTGTTTCCATCCGCCGCTGGCAGGACTATCTGAGGATGCCGTCCCGTCCCACGGAGCTATTGTCCCACACACCCTCTGCGGGCCCGATTGTCTCTTTGACTACCGCGGGAGAAAATCGCTCGTCTGTTTCATATGACAAAGACGGGGCGTTGGCTGTCGGGTCCAGCGCACAACCATCGGCGTCTACATCGGCTATCACAGCCGACAGCCCCGAATTCGCTGGGTTGTCCTCGGATCAGCTCAAAGACACAGCCTCCAGATTCACTGTCGCGGAGATGGAGCCCGTAAAACTACTGTTGGAACAGTTGACCGATCTCCACGATACCTTGCAACGCGATCGAACCGTCAGATGGAACGAGTTCCTTCGTAAAGTGCGCGCTGAACGCCGAAAGGAGGGCGAAGCGGCAGCCGCTGCAGCAACTTCCGATCGTTCTCTTGCTGCCGTTGACACACCAGAAGTCTCACTCGCCGACGGCGAAGTTGTAGGCATCGCAGGTCTGGGCAACAAAGGCAAGGTTGGCCGAGCGAAGTGGCGAGAATTCCGCCTGCTCGTACTCGGCGGCATCCCAGTTGCTCTTCGCGCCAAAACTTGGTCGGAATGCAGCGGGGCTTCGGCAATGCGAATTCCTGGCTACTATGATGACCTTGTGCATGGCGTTGGTGGATCGGACCCCGACCCTTCCGTCGTCGCACAAATCGACATGGATATTCGCCGCACCCTTACCGATAATGTCTTCTTCCGCAAAGGGCCTGGTGTCAGCAAGTTGAAAGAGGTTCTGCTTGCATACTCGCGCCGTAACCCAGAAGTAGGCTACTGTCAGGGCATGAACCTCATCGCAGCGTCTTTGCTGCTCATCATGCCGACTGCTGAGGACGCCTTCTGGATTCTGACCTCGATGATCGAGATTATTTTGCCTCCGCACTACTACGACCATGGCTTGCTCGCCTCCCGTGCCGATCAGGTAGTCTTGCGACAGTATATCTCAGAGCTGCTTCCCAAGCTCTCCGCTCACTTAGAGGAACTGGGCATTGAACTAGAGGCACTCACCTTCCAATGGTTCCTTTCTGTCTTTACAGACTGTCTCTCCGCTGAGGCACTGTATCGTGTGTGGGACGTGGTTCTATGTCTTAATGTGACTAGCGCAGTCAACAGCTCCGGGTCAAATGCCTCTGGTACTAAGGAGAGCAGTGACAAGACCGCCAAGGCTGCCGAAAATCTTGCCTCTGGCAGCGGAGGCGGAAGCACATTCCTATTCCAAGTTGCTCTCGCACTGCTCAAGCTCAATGAGCAGCAATTGTTGACGACCTGCTCGACGCCGGCGGCACTCTATACATACATCAACCACCAAATGACCAACCACGCGATCAGCATTGATGGCCTGATTCAAGCTAGTGAAGCACTGCGAAATGTGGTCCGCCGCGAAGATGTCGTTGCACGTCGTGCTGTTGCTCTGCAAGAGATGCGTGAATTGAGCGGCGGTGCAGGTGCCTAGCTGCTCTGATGTGGAATTTCTCATAATAGCCTTAGATTCATTTCCTTCTACATTTTGTTCATGCGATGCCGATACGACCTGAGCATAAGGCAAGGAGTTTTGGCTTTTCTGTTCTGGACCTTTTCTTCTCATTGCCTGGCGCTATTCCCTCATTATTCGTTTGTTTGCGGAAGTTGTTTGACATAGCGATGTTCTTGTTGCCCGTCTCATACACCCAGCATTTGAGATACCCCTGGATTTTATATTGGGCGGCAGCACTGTTAGACCTGTTTGAAAGAAATCAAAATCTTTTTCGATCATTATTATTATCCTATTATGAATCCTACGACCTGAAGTGTCTTAACATGGCTCACTCCAGAGCTTTTAATTTATCATACGAATTCCGATTCTATGATAATACAAGGGAGAACAAGCTAATATGAATCATTTCTTCATTTTCGCGAATGAACGATGGGAAATTTCAAAAGCAGAACAGCCGGCATTACTACCAACGACAAGCCTCATATCTCCAAGGAAAGCACGAAGGAACGCATTGACTCAATCACCTCAACTATTCAAACCGAAGACCATCAATGGTCTGCTCAAACATGACTATTTAGTTATCCTGTCTCAGGTCTGGGCTTCCTCGTAGTCGTCTCGAAATCAGCCAATGCCGGCCCATCAGCCCTCTCCATATACCGAAGGACCTCCAACTGGTGAAGCTTGTATTCAAAAGTCTGCGCATCCGAGACACTCCTGCAGAGCTCCCCATCAGAGCTGATAGGTGCTGTGATAGGATACGGTGCGGTCGGTATGAATCTAGCCTTCATCTGAGGCTTGAAGGTCTGCCGGGCTGCTTTCATTCTTCGGCCATCTTCGGTGCCGGTGTAGCCGTCATATTTGATGTTGGATTGGTCCATGATGCCTAGGTTCTGATGTCAGTGATTATCCGGCTTCTCAAGGGTTCTCACAAACATACGCTCCATATGCTTGATGTAGAGGCACATTCGCTGATACGTGCGTTGGAACTCGCGCTTCTTGATTGTTGCTCTGACATCAATGTCCAGCATCCATGCGACCATTGCGCAAGACAGTCCTGTTCTATCTGTCAGATTCTTGTCTTTGAGTGATTCGGGATTATTGGCTTACCGTCTTTGCTGTAGCCATATTGTTCGCTCAGATACGGTGCTGGGACCTTTTCCATGCGATTCACGAAATCTGGGGGAAGATTGTCTGCGGCCATTTCGAGAAACACTAGGAGGAATGATCAGAAGATATCGAAGAGGAGAGGAGTTGAAGAAGAGGGAATTCCTTCGCTTTTTCTTTTTTTCGCTCTTCGTCTTCTTTGTTCTTCCCCGGTCTATCCCAACCAGCCAGTCTGACAGGACCGTTCTTTGTCCTCACATATTTCCAGGGCTCTCCGAAGGCAAATAATTCGTTAATATGAAAAGGGAATTGGGGGGATTTAAGACGTTCTGTGGTCAAATTCTTTGTTCCCAAAATAGACCCTGTATCCTTCCGCTTGGGCGCTTTGTTCAAATCCCAAGCCCTACTTTCTCTGACATTGACTGGATAATCCAAATATTCAATGACCGTAAGTCAGACATTCCCGGTATTTCTATGTTCATTTGGTCTATATAACATCCTTTCTCTTCTATCTCTTCTACCCATTCCCTTTGATCCCATCTTCGTCTCGCCAAAATGAATTACGAGCGCATGGCAGCCGACATCCCCGCCCTCTATCGGCTATCCAGGGAGTCCAAAGGTAGTCATCTCTCTTTATTCCTGTTCAACCCTCCATCCCCTAGTCCATCAGAACTAATATTTAATCAGAGGCCGATCTCCTCAACGGTCTTCTAGGCTGGATCCGGAACGACACCTTCGGAAAAACGGCCGATGTCTGTGCCCTCTGGGGTTCAATCGTCGAGGCCAACAAGCACCTTGCCAAAATCGATCGTAAGACTGTGCGCTCTATATCGTAATAACCATTGACTAATTCGGTTCCAATCTAGGTACGCTGCAAGCGCGTAAGATTGACCATGAGCACTTCGATCTCAAAGAGATTCTGAATTCGGAGTTGAAGCAGGCTAAGGAAATGATGGCTGATATTCCCGGTGGTAGAAGTACGACTACTATCACTACTGATGAGGATTTTTCTCTTGCTGTTAAGCGGTTGAAGTATCTCCGCGAGTACAGATAGTCTTGGTTCTGTTTGGGGTGAATTCTGTTGATGTTTCCTATGTTCCATTTTCAATGGGTAATGCTGTTCATCTACAGAGATTTAAGCCTGTCTGTTGTAGATAGCCGGTCTCTCGCTTCATCGAAGAAGAGCGCAAGCAAGGCAGCTGCAACGAACGAGATCCAACCGTATTTCCTATAGACCTTGTTGAGGGCTGCCTTTAGCTATATGCTTCAATCCAACACGTTCTTCCACATTAATAATATACAGGACATTTCCAGTTCAAAACCTAGGCCCCCAACTAAGGCGCTGTCTTCCAGACGCCCTCGGCGACATCCCTCCAATCTCCCGCCCAAGCAACCACCCAATACCACATAGAGTATCGATATTCGACTTCATAGACGAGTGCTCGGGCCAAAGCATCCAATGAGCATGCGGTATATATGGATAAGTATCTAGACGAGTAGCAACGCCATGATCACGCACGAGTTTCTCATATATCAACCCATCATCACGCAGCGTGTCCAACACATCAACCTGTACATGAGTCGGCGGCATACCAGCAAGCTCAACGTACTCTGGATTCTGCAAATCCATGCCGCTATCGAGAAACAGAGACGAAGCCCTGGGCTCAGTTGGGAACTACCTTTACAAGTCTATAAAGGTAAAGAGACAAATCAAATGGTCTGTTTGATATATACAAAGCCAGGTACCGGTGGAAAATGCATTCCCGCCGAGAATCCCGGTCAAGAATCGGGGAATCGGACATTTATACTATTATACTCCGGACTTAGGTCTGCTCAGCCCCAACAGGGGTCAGAGCCCTGCAAGGGGGTTAGTGGGGCGGTGAACACGCCAGCCGGTCGATCAAAGGTCGGTGAGCATGCTGGGCTCGGAGGATCTCGACTGGATTCAACGACTGTTGAGAAGCCGCGAATATCAGAGACGATGTGAGACGTTGTGTCGGAAAGGTCGCGAGAGGCAGTCATATCTTCTTTCCTCAGCTCGGGCCCTGATCCACCCAGAACTGACTGTTATCCAACACCGTATTCAGATCCAGCGAATCCATTGTCGGACGCAGTCCCAGATCCATCACATCCCGTGCAACCGCTTTGATCTGCCGCATGATCGACTGGGAAATGGCCCAGGTGCGAGCCAACGACTTGAAGACACCGATCGTCAACGCCAGACGGTCACGGCTGGGATCCGGCATTTGACCGGCTTTGACAGAGCAGGTGGCCAGCTGCACAATGGAGCTCAGGGTGAGTGCGCAGATGAAAAACGGGGTGTGCTTGATAACGGGCAAACGGAAGGCAGCAAGGCGGGACAGCTCTCGGGCGGCCTTGGCGGCCTTCATGGCATGCTCATTGTGGGAGAATGCAGGCACACTGATCGGGCCATGGTGGCCACAGATGACTTCCGCGGCAACGGCGGGAGATGAAAGAAGATCAGACCGCGGGAAGTTGAGGTAGATGGCTGCGCCGTTCAAGATCATGGTCGCCTGGAACATGATCTCATCCACGCTCCCGTCGGGTCGCAGGAGCTCCTCCTTGGACTCTGGCAAGTGATGGCCCCAACTACCAATGCGTGCATCAAGAGCTTCCACATGGTCCTGCTGGCCTTCGGTCATATCTTGCATCGCCACCACACGACCGAGAATCCGTATGGATTCAATACGATAACAGTATGAAGAGAAGTCACGCTCTTCATCCGCAAACACGCGCTCATCAAATTGCGCAATGGTCGGGGGCGGTGGCGGTGGTAGGGCGTCATAATAAATCCGCTCCTCGCATGGAAGTGGGACCTCGAGCGGTACTTGGTTGGTTCGGTATTCACGCTGCACACCGAGAGCAGTCATGAGACCCTCGATTATGAAGAGCTCCCACCAGGTGCGTCGCAGAGACTCCTCGCGGATTGGATCCCCATTGCCTACAACGATTGCGAACGTCCCTTGATGCATACCAAGCTCAAAGGCTGAATCTACTGCTGCGGCTAGACAAACGCCGGCCTCGCCGCGCTCATTGTCTGAGTGGAGTACAATCGCCAGCAGAAGCAGGGCTTGCACCTTTTCCACCGACAAACTTTGTTCTTGCACCATTGCGACAACCGTAGGCCGGTAGGTGTCACTCGAGGCAGCAGGAGTGAAGTGGGCACCGATGAACTTCATCACCTGCTCCAGGTATGCGGGGAATGCGGTGCGATATAGGAGCCGGTGAGGTGGCAGGATTGGATGGGCGGCGTGGAAATAATTATAGTAGATATCGAGTAGGTAGCCATCGCCGCCGGCAGCAGAGGAAGAGTCCGGAGTCAACGGTCCGCTGATTGGGCGAGCGTGTGGGACAATTGGGGTTGAAAGTCCCTGCAGTCCAGGACTAGTCGACGCAGAGGAGGGCAATGGTATCGTTGGCGCATAAGTGAAGCCAGCCTGCAAGGTCCAATCCACGGGGATATCGAGCATGCCTACCGGGTTGGGATCCATGGGCAGGTAATCCGGCGAGTTAGCCCGGCGCTTTTTCGAGGGGCCCTTGTAACCTCTCCGAGACTTAGTATATTCGCAAGCTGATCCGGTCTGTTCACAGCGGCTGCAGACGGGAGTCCTGCTGTCGCATTTGAGATGTTTGTGACGGCACTGAAGACAGGCCAGTAATGCAGGGCCCGGTTTGGACCCAGAAGTAGCCTGTAATTCGGTCATAGTGAAGGAAGATGCATATATGAAATGGCTAAGGCGATAAAGTAGAATTGACTGAGCAAGACGAGTAGAGGGGAAGAGAAGAGGGGGAGGATTGAAGATGTTCCAACGTTCCAGTGCTCCGGCCCGAGTGGTAATCCGCAATACGCACTTAAGGGGTGAGCACTTGTTGAACTAAGGGCGCGTCTATCTTAAGGAAGAGTGTATGTATTCCTCGAGAGGTCAACAAGAATATTAATATGTATTAATATTCAAATGTTCTTGAACAAGGAGGTAAAAAGATACCAAAGTACGAAAATACGAAAGTACGAAAGTACCAAGTCACCCGTGGACGAAAGTTTCAAAGTTATGAAATACTTTACGCGGTGTACTGACATTACTGACATTACCCGATTAGCTCTCACCACCTTATCAACTACATCACATCTCTTGACCTTGACTCTCTTCCAAGATTCCTCTCTTCCTTTCAAACATTTGAACCCTCTTTGAAGAGATAATCCCCCAATTCCTGCTCTTTGAGACACCCGCAATTACACTACACCGTGTAGTGTCACTCGAACTACTGGCCGACGTGTCTTCTCCGATTATATCGCCCATCCCTTAAACGCTTTGTCTGTTGTCGTTTTCTCTCTTGGTTTCCTCCGTGACCATCTACATTGCTCCTCCGTGGCCTCCATTCACAATGATCTCCGACGACGACCTCTACCGCCTCGCTATCTTCCTTGGCTCCTGCGCCATGCTGATGATTGTCCTATACCACTTCCTCGATGTCAATGCCAGCGAGGAGGAACCAGAGTCTGTCGAATCAGCAAACCAGATTAAGGCCTCGGGTGCTGTTCCCGCCGTGTCCACAGACAAGGTGTCGGCTTCAAGGAAGGGGAATTAAATCCGATTTGCGACTCGAGGGGAGAAGGAATACAAGAATCCGACGGGGAAGCAAGATACCAGTACCTACATCATTTGATCTTACTTTTACCAGCGGTTCTGGCACAAGCCAATTGTACACTACCGTCCATTCAGTTGGAGAGAAAGGCAATCATCGCCAATCTCATGGCTTGATTCACCAATGCTCTTTGAGTAACTTGGAATTGTGGGTTCCCGGGAATTCACCGTGTAGATCTCGATCTCGTAGGCAATGTGGAACCGTGTGCAAAATATTGTGAGCCATGCCAGGATGGCGGATTATGATATGCTTTCAATGCCAGTTCCCATGCAAGCCGCTCGCCATGCAATGAATCGAATCCCAAGAAGGGCGAAAATAAAAGGAAAATAAACAAATAGCCCCTCTCAACACATTGTCCTAAGTATCACAAAAGTCGATCCCAAAGTCGACCCGACACATCAACTCTCCCCCACAAATGCGATTTCCCCAGTGTGTACCCTGCGCTGCCGAGCTGGTGTCGACAGACGACGGTCACTCCAGTCCATCTCAGGTCCAATCTGCTGCTTCCAGTGTCGACCAGCTTCGATCAGGGCTTGGGCCTTCGTCTTCTCGGTCGACTTTCCATGGGCCTTGCTGAAGGCCTTGACCTGATGCTCATCGACCGGCAAGACCATGGTCCCTTTGCGGGCACTTCGGTCACCCAGAACGGAAGGGTGGTTCGGGTTGTTTTCCGCTAGAACGTTCATCCGATTAGACATTTTCTTCAAATCAAAAACAAACTTCGTGTAGATCAGCTCTTGGAGGAGCGTCAAGCGCAAGCTAGTTATGATTCTCACCAGTTACGGGCACCGTCGGTCCATCTCCAAGCTCCCAAGCAATTTTAGAAATGTGCTCGGTCGCCAAATGCTGAAACATATCAGCTGCAGCCATTGGCGTCTTATTGCCGCAGTCTTTCCATTTGCAAACAAGGGAATGCGGTATATGCACTTTTATCACGTGGGCTCGGACCGAATCAATGTTGTGAAGTTGGGCAGCGCACCCTCCCCATTTGCATGGGAAGATTTGATAATCAACAGGCTGCTCACGGTGAATGGCAACTTCAATATTGCTCCCGACGCTCTTCGGGGCTCGCCCTCGTCTTTTTGTGGGCATCTTGGCAGGTGACAGTGGAATGACAACTTCTGGCTGGGGAAGACGCCTTGCCTCGGGGGATTTGACGGTCCGACCAGAGTCAGACTGGTTCTCGACCGTCTGCCTTTGAGGTTTAGGCTTTGTTGTAGACTTTGGGCTCACTTGTTTCGTAGTAGGCGGGGGTTTTGGTGTGGCTGCACTGTTCGTCGTCGAGCGTCGTCGCTGTTCGGGTTGCGGCGGTGGGTGCGGCGGTGGGTGCGGCGGTGGGGCAGGGGGAGTTGGTAAGGGGGCGGGGTTTTTGGATGAGAACTTCGGCGATGAAGGTACAGCTTCTACCCTGGGAAGTCCAGAAGGCAAGTTTGAAGAAAGAATATGTTGGGGAGAATGATAAGTCGGAGGTTTGAAAGGCAAAGTACCCCAAGCGCTCAAACCACCAGGCGGGGCGCGCGCGTCGATCCTTTCTGGCAATGCGACTTGGCGATTTGGCGGTGTGTCACGTACGAGAGCGTGATCCCGTGCCATCACGTGATTAGATGTAGAAGTGGGGTCACGTGGACGTGATTCCCACTGAGGGTGAGGAATTGGTCGAGGTATTTGGGGTGCGGGAACCGGAGGCACTTGAGGTTCAGGCTGCTCGGCGTCCACCAGGTCCCAACGAAAAGTTGCCAGGTCTGCATAGTAATCAATTCTGGTAAAATTACGGCGTAATGGATCAAGATGATGATTTAGATGCTTTTCCTTCGGGTGTCTTCCCGCAGCAATCAGTACATCCCGTGCGATCGTGGTGGGATCATAGGATTTTTTGGGTAGTGCATCGCTCGGGTTTATCTGCTGGACAAGGTCGCCACGGTTTTTAAGGATTCTACCGTGGCCTCGAGGCCGAGCATTTTCCATAGGAACTTGGGCCCCTGGTGCCGAACTACCCGCTGATGGGTCGTTTGGGGGAGTTATTGTTTGTCTCTTGCCACTATCCAATAGTCGCTTCTTTGCGGGTGGCATAGAATCACTATAATTCTCTCCGGCTGGAACCCACGGTATTTTATGATGCGGCAGTGGTCCGGGCAGCGGATACCGCCGCGACTGCGCATTGTCCACAGCAGGCTGTTTAGCCACGGCCGAGTGAGAGAAGGTATCCAATCGAGGTCCTGATGTGAATGAAGACTCAGGCGGTATTGGGTTTGAAGTGTCAGAATTGGTAGCCGGATTCTGTGCTGTAGGGTTGGAAGACTCTTGATTGATTATGGTCGACTGGCGGGTCTCAGAGACCAGACGCGCAGTGTCCATCGAATGGGGGCTTGGCGGTGCATTCGGATGAGATTTTCTTTGTACCTTGGTTGGAGTCGTGGAATGACTCTGATGTGGGCTCTGCAATGCTTGGGGCCTTGCCACCGGTGTATGTGTCCTTCGAACTGGGGGCCCCGGCCACTGTCTCTGCGCTGCAGCTGACCAAGATATTTGCTGGGTATTCTGAGCTGGGGTCATCGAGTGGCTTTGGTATGGTCTCTGAGATTCTTGGGGCCCTGCCGCTGAATGTGTCCTTTGACTTGGAGGCCTCGGCCTGGTTCCTTTTGCTGCAGAGGAATGAGGTGGCTGCTGAGTATTGTGGGCTGGCATTGTAGAGTAGCTGTAAGAAGGAGTTTCCGTGTGTGTTCTTTGAACTTGTGTCATCATCCTTTGTGGCATGTGCATTTGGGACAGCACCTGGGGATTCTGTTTTGGGTTTGACGAGAGCCTTTGATACGGGCTTTCGTATGTGGGCACAGCCCGTGCCATGGGTTGGTTCATTCCCTGTGCAGTGACTGTCGGTCTTGTAGTTTCGTAGACCCTATGGGTGCTCTGATGGGCCGAGGAGTTTGGCATAGAGCCGGAAGGCCTCTGTGGGGGGCCAGCGGGACCCATGCGAGTTTGAACATGGCCATATGCACCCTGATGTGCCTGAGGAGCCAAGTGCTGCTGTTGGGACGGAGCGGGGGGATTTGGTCGGTGATTTGAATTGTGGGAACGACCTGTTGGGTTTGCGGAGTGGTTAGAAGGAGGATTGTCGAATTGAATATTGCTGTTTTGCTGGTGTGTTTTTCCACCGGACTCTGCACCCGAGGCATGCGAGTACATCTGATGATTCAGGGCATGATTCGTCCCAGAATTGGTTGACCTCATAAATGAATATGACATATGTGCCTGCTCCTGCATAAAGGCCGCTTTAGCGGCCCCCTCCGCATCGTGAAACACCTGGTGTGTTTGATAAGCCTCATTGTTGATATTGGGGTCGGTTTGACTATCGGCAGGAAGAAAGCTCTGGAGCCAATCGAATCCGTTTATGCCTCCATTAGACATTTCAAATTGTGCTGAAGCTGTCTAACAGCTAGAATCTCATGGCTGGGGATGTTGTGGGACCGAGCGAAGAAAAGGCTTGATCGTAATCCGTTGGGCATGGAGGGGTTGAATCGCGGCCGAATAGGGAAAGGCTGGGTATAACAAGCAATCTCAAAAAGTCTATGAGACGCAAAATTGCGACCAAAATTGAAGAATCAGGAAGGAAGTCCTTACAGTCCCGAAGGAAGCGCGGCCAAAGAGCTGGCCTGGCACAGATGTTGTCGAGGCGCATCGCGAAGCGCGTCGGAGGTGGGTCCCGTCATCAACCAATCATATAACGAGGGGTTTATGCCTTGTCTATTAGGTGTCTAGTTGCAAGCCCTGAGACGGCTTAGCGGGAAATTAGTAAGCACACAATCCGGATCCAAGTTGGAATATTCGGCTACACAAGAAAAGATCCTCTCTTCGACCAACGCCAACGACACCCGTTCAATTCCCACTCACGACCTTTAAGATGGCTGTCCGAACTCACGGTGCGTACTCTCTCGCATCTCGCCTTGCGCCGATTTGATTTACAACTGCCCGAAACCCCTATCGATACGAATTTTCGCCAATCTTCAACTTTCAATACTGATGGTGTCTCCTCCAGGTATCGCCTCTTCGCGGAGCAAGTCTCGCAAGGCTCACTTCCAGGCCCCCTCCAGCGAGCGCCGTGTCATCCTCAGCGCCCCCGTCTCCAAGGAACTTAAGGAGAAGTACGGAGTATGTACCACTTGAACATCCAAATCGAATCTGCGTCTGTTCGAGTCGAGTTTTCGGGATTGGAAACTAGGACGACACATTCGCCAGCATCACGCAATACAGGACAATTCTAACCAGTGTTCTGTAACAGATCCGCTCCATTCCTATCCGCAAGGACGACGAAGTCGGTGAGTTTTATCCTTGATGCAACCTAGGATCCTTCTCAAGATCATGAGACTGACTATTGTATGCAGTTGTTGCCAGAGGTTCGCAGAAGGGACGTGAGGGAAAGATCACCAACGTCTACCGTCTTAAGTTCTCCATCTTCGTCGAGAAGGTACGATTCGAATTCACATGACAGTTATTGCGGTGGATACTTACTGCGGTTTTAGATCGTTCGCGACAAGAGCAACGGCCAGAGCGTGCCCATTCCCCTCCACCCTTCCAAGGTCGTCATCACCAAGCTGCACCTCGACAAGGACCGTGAGCAGATCATTGAGCGCATGGCCAAGGGTCGTGAGGCTGTCAAGAGCAAGTCGGCTTAAGGGATTTCTTACGTGTGGGGTATAGGTTCATGTTGCAATGGCGGTTGACGGCGCGGGTTCATTTGAAGGACTCTTGAGAAACGGAGTTTCCCACCTGCTATGATCAGGGTAAAGTTTCTGAAACCAGGTGCATTGCGATGAATGAAAAATGAACAAAATTTCCTTTTTCTTCCATCCGGAGTCGGTGCTCGCAAAGCAATTCACTTTGCGCAGCCGGCGTTCTTTTTCCTTACGTCTCCCGCGCACATAGGAACGTCCGTCAATGCTACAGCTCAATCTTCAGGCCGTTTCGTTCCGAGTCCAGTTTGCAGCTCGTCTGATCTAGCATGTCTTCCTTCACTTTGCTCGGTTTTGTAGCGACCTCTCCACTCGCTTCCAATCCCAATTCCTATTGGGAATATTGGAACTAGACCGCCTTATTATCTCCTCGTCAACCCTGCGCCTTTTAGGACGGACCCTATGGTTGGAGAGGTAAACACTTGGCGTAGACAAAACCACAGGGCTACTGGGAAGCTGGTAGCCTCTGTCTTACCTGCAGACTCGCTCTGATGCTTTCGGGCAAGGACGAAGTGGGTTTGATGGTGAGGTACATATCTTACTCCAGTTGGGGGATATATAGGCAGTAGATTGTAGGAGCCGGCTCTATATCTCCGATGCGGAGATAATGAATACTTCTTATCAATCAATTGATGTACTTTTCTTTGCATCAATCTTTCCTTTCAACTTTCCTAGCATTTGTCTTGTGCAATTCTTATGCTTCGGCTACCTGTACATCGTGCAGAGCGCCAGATTGCAATGGATATGGAGATGAACAAAATGTAATGCGTCCTCGATACTAGTAGCTTTGCTGTTTTATTGTATATCCACTCGAGTAAGATCGTGGTTTCTTTTAACAAATTGCAAATTGGTAGGTAGGAATAGCGATTCAACTTGGATGTACATATCAATCCCTGGATCCGTATTTTTCGCCATGCCTAGCCGAGTCAGTGGTAAAATCCAATTACAGATGATAGCTAATCGGTCCATCAGATACTGTGGCTTATTGAATGAGTTGTATTTATATACCAATAAACAAGAAATCCATCATTTACACAGCTAAAGCCTTGATAGGACGGCGACGTGAGACATACCAAACCCACAGGTTAGACACCAAACTCTTTCCATCACTCAGTCCTATAAGGGGTATGCAAAATCCGATACACTGAAGGATACAAGTCAGATAGATTTAATATACAAATCCGAGTAGGAAGATAAACCAGGACTAAAAGCGGAGCAAACTCAGAAAAAGTAGGAAAGCAGATAACCATCGCATCATGTCTCATGAGGAAGTCGGAAACCGAAGCGACCCCAGAACCTGGATATTTGAAGAATAAAGCACGCTCGCTGAAATGTTCGACTAGCCATCCGAAGCTGCGCTAGTGTCCAACACACTTGCCCCATGCAGGTAGTCCACATCCCATACCAATGAACAGATATAGCAAGAAAATGACGACCACCACCATCATGATCATTAACTTAGTATTCTTCCACCACATCCGCCTCCGCAGTCCCCGACTACGGATCCGGAAATCATGCGCACTCCCACCAAGCCGATCCGTCTTGTCAACCAGCAGATCAATGCGCTCGCCGCGCTCCAGGACCCGCTCAATATTCTCGGTCATTATATCGCGGACGCTGTCGATCTCGCGCCGGGCTGATGCGAGCGAGTCCGCTGGTGGGGCGGTGTTGTAGGCTTGTAGGAGAGAGCGCAGCTCGTTGTTGAAGGCAGCGCAGCCGTAGGCGGGCAGTGAGGCAAACTCGGTTGTGGATGGTTCGTAGGTGGTCAAAAACTTGCGCTTCATTTCTAGTAGGTAGGCGAATGGGATGCGGCGGCCTTGCTCTGCCGATGCAACTACCACAAAGCTCAGGGGAGCGTGTGAGTTGGGCTCTGCGATGTTGCCATCCTCGGATTGGCTGCCTGTTGGCGAGTCGGCAATGTAATGGACAAAAAGCCGTTCATGGGTGAAGGTGAGCTTTTGCGGCTTGTCGTGTGTGATCTTTGGGAGGATGATGGAGGCTAGTGACGAAGCAGCGGTCGATGAACTACCTGGCGAGGAGTGTTCGGCCAGAATAGTAGTGCGATGGGCGATGCACGAGCTGAAGTAGGTTATATGTTAGTACAAGAGTAAACTTTCCGATGCTCAGATATCAGGCGGGCAAGGCTTACTAGAGCAACGAGCTCGTCTTGGAGGATGAAGCCATAGTAATATGATGTCAGTGGCCGTGAGCTCAAATACAGACGGATCGTAGCGAGAAAAAAGAGGAGTAACAGTCAATGTGGCAGAATGTCCTGCAGTTCACAAACGCTTGTGTAATACTCAGTTATAGGAGCTACTAGTAAGTAGTTTGAAAGGTCTTGAAATCTGGAGTACCATGCACCCGTGGACTGGGGCAGTTCGCGCAAAGCCGCTGAGTCAGCCCACCTCAATGCCCAGGTGCCCCGGCGCCCTACCTATGTACCTACCTAGGTAGCTACATGTAGCCTTGGAGTTGTTGCCCATATCTTTCAGAAAGCATCAATACGGCGATACAACCCACACAGCCCAGCCTGAGCTTCTGACAAAACCCGTAGACCTACCCGTGGACATCGCCTACATATCTGGAACACTTACTGTCGCCTGTCAAGACATGGTACATTGCAGACTATGTACCTACTTTGAAGGACTTTGCGCACTATGAACAAACGAAGCTTCTCCGAAACATCAGTTCACAAATATTAACCTACTATTTCTCGCAAGCACTAACTCCCAATCACCAATGGATCACGAAGGAATCAAGTGTGTACCATCCCTACAGACGTCTTGGGAGACTAACTAAATAAATAGTTCTCCTTACGTCGTCGAAAATACAATCAAGTTACAGTTGAAGACACCGCATGGTGGGGAGACAACAGACGTCAGAATCATCAAGGTCTTTGAACCATTGACTCTTTCCTCTACAATGGTCGAACGACTAGCATCTTCTTTTATGGACTCGTCCTCCACTTCTTTGTCCATCTCGTTATCTAGTTCGGGAACTGGAGGGTGTCCTAAAGGCGAGGACCCTCTGGGCCAATGAGTCGGGAGCCCGGACAGACCAAAAAGCAGCGCCAGGGCTCTCAATAGTTGGTTTGGCTCTGTGTGTTATATGCAATCCTCTATTGATTTTATGTCGCAGTAAAATTTCAAGTCCTCTTCCAAAGGAGAAAGAATCTTCTCTTCCACCTCATTTTGGAACTTTTCTTCTGTCAGTGATGTGTATACCGCGTCTAGTCCAGATATACACCGCAAGACACTGTTCTTATAGTTTGGGCCAGAGTCCATCTCATTAGCCAAGCGTCGCGCTGCCAAAGGGTCGGAGAATTCTGGTGGCTAGATTGTGAAGTCAGACCTGTAAGCTACCCGAGGTGATCATGGATGGTACGTACCATCTTTCTTTCAGCTTCGTTTTTCAGGTTCTCAAACACTTCTCGGTACCAAAGCTCTAATAGAACAATCCCCAGTGAAAATAGACATGGAATCGATGCATTCAACCAGGGTTTTGGAAGACTCTGGGATATATCAGTCAAGTCCATATTCCGAGTTTCAAAGCTGCGTCGAATCAACGGGCCGTTGAAGTCAACTGTGGCATCCAAGGAACGGAGGAACAAGATATCATTTTTGCTCCAGAAATCTGTCAACCAATCCGTAGTATGCAGCTGCATCACCGAAGAAGCTAACTTTAATGCCAGCCGAGATCGTTGCTCTTGACGGAATGATTTATCACGCAGAACTTGGGCCAGGGATACCGTATCAATGTTGTTGAAGTCCAGTAGTTTTTGATGGTAATCCATAGACCTGATACGATGCTGTCGGCCTTTCTCACTTGTGATGAATCCCAGCCAATCCCGTGATGAGGATGGCCTTATAATGGTTGCGCATAGGTCGGAGATGTCTTCATAATCGGACGCTGTGGGAGAGGGTGGATCGGCAAATCTCACATGGCTATGACGATCAGTATCCCGACAGAGCTTTGTTTCATTCGTTTCCCAAGGCTCCATCTCAATCTCTCGCCAGTTTCTCGGTGAAAACGCAATATTGGAAGTAAATATAGCGTGGAAATAGAGGCCTTTTGCAGTGATTTTCGCACTGCGGAATTCTAGTTTCATATTCACATCGTGCCGCAGCATGCAGTTGCAGCTAGGTGATGTTGGAAATCTGTTCTGGAATATCTCATACAGATCAATGGCGTGAGAACGGATCCGCACATAGTGCTTGGTGCTTCTGCGTGAAACACGGCGTGTAGCAGTCATAGGCTGATTTTGCTCTGTCAATCGCGCTAGAAAGGTGTTCAGGCGCCCGGCTTCTTCAAGGTGTCGGGTGATATCATCCTTCTTGAGCACGAGGATGATCTTCTTCCACTGCCGGCGACGAGACTTTTTATCGAGCGGTTTGGACTAAATGGGATATTTAAATCAGAATCAGCAGCGAAGCCAATTGACGATAAGCTTACTTGACCGTCGTCTGCATCTATCGCAGTCAAATCCCTGACCTTCGCCAGCTCTTCGTTCATATCCTCGACCGTGTCTAGATATTCCTGCACAGACTTTTGACGGAAGACATGTTCCTTGACAAGATCTCCTTCCCGCCATCGGGGATCTGTTGGATCTTGCATCATCTCGGCTATCTCTTCTTCCCCAACTCCGCACTGATTGGCAACATCCTCCATGAATCGCCTGCAAGAGTTGCTAAAGCTGGTCTGCTCGCGGGCCAGACCTCGACCGATGCGTTTCAAAACATGTTGATAGTGAAATAAGTCGTTGACTAAGCCAGTTCCTTCCGAATAGAACTTGAGGCCGTGGGTTATAACCGGAAAGACCGCCAGAACAACTCCAACTATCTCGAAACCACTCATATCGAGAAAGACATAGACCAGAGAGCAAGAGCAAATGCCTTGGATTGCCTTGAAAAATAAAGAAGGAAGGTATCTTGGAGCGAGATGGGGGTAGGCGCTATGGACAGCACATCAACCCCGCTATGACAATTACGCGCCAACCCGAGACAGGCAATTGATCTCAACTTCTCTCATTCCCTCATGGCCGTACACTCTCTGTGACCACCTAATCCGGCATTCAAAGCTGTACCGGCAGCACACATCTCATTTTCGCCTCAGCATCCGCCTTCGTCCCGGGCTGATGTTTAAGATGGAGTTAGAGAGAGACTCATCGACGAGCTCCCTCATTGCACTATGCATTCGCGACTTCCACAAACTGCTAGATTCTATCCCAGGTGGACAAGACAATATCCGACTGAAGGTGCAGGATGAGATGGGCATGTTACGGGTGTGGGCTGGAAATTTCGGTGCACATCGCAGACAGACAGACAGATCATCTTTGGATCACCGGCTTCGAGAGGCCCCGGACTTACATCGAGAGGTTCAAAATCATATCAGGGATATTACCGAAGCCATCCAAGGAGGTATTTGAATTCCCTCAATTTGAACACTCGAATCGTTACTTATTCTGTCTAGCGATCTCTTTTTTCTCGGCAAATGGAGAGTTCCTCAATCTCGATGATACCTCTGCTGGCTCCGAAATGGACGAGTTGGACGCAGATGATTCGGATTCAGACGGGTTTTGGGATCAGGTCAAAGCAGAGAGTAATGAGCACTCGAGGCTGGACGAATATATGCTCGACATTCAATATACAATTGCCAGCCTGTAAGTTACCCTTTGTTTGAAGAGCACTGGCACTGACGCAATGCAGTTACAAATTCTCCTTGACTCTTCAGAATCCAGCACATCGGTATCGCACAGCTCAAGTGTCGCGTATTGAACTTGGCCATTTCGAATTCTACGACATCCAACATGTGTCAGACGAATACAACATTCCACAGAATAGTACGCTCGCTCAACGCCTCGGCAAAGCAAACACAAAACGCCGTCAACTTCTCGCATATTACAAAGAGCACACCGAAAAGACTTCCAATTATGTTGGCGTAGCCGTGCAAAAGGCCACAAAGGTCCAAGGGGATTCAACCAAGAACACAGGAACCCAAAGAATCTCTACGAAATTGACACAGGATGACATGGTCTACCGTAGGGATAAAGATGGCGATTCGGATTCGGGAGAAACAAAGTTCTCTGCAACGACCTCGATCGCCGGTGGCCAGGCACATGTCTCGATGCCGCCACCGCCGCCAGCAGACGTAGTAAACCCAACCCAGAATCAACCATTTATCTGCCCATATTGTCGCCAGACAATCCAGCTCGAGGATATGGACAAAGACTGGAAGTATCATGTATACAGTGACTTGCGGCCCTATATCTGCACATTCGGCGACTGCGTCAAATCTAACCAGCTGTACGACAGCTACATGGAATGGAGTGAGCATGAACGACAATTCCATCGGCGAGAGTGGATTTGTAATATATGCTCATATGCTTTCAAATCCGAGGCTTTATTCCGGGATCATCTTGGGGATACTCATACCGGAGTACTTCCTGAAGACCAGCGGGAGGCGGTGGTGAAACTGTCCGAACGATCTACATCTTCTGCACAGCAATGCCCCCTGTGTACGACACCTCCCATTTCGAACCCGAGTCACTTTCAGCAGCATCTAGCCCAACATCTCCGGGAACTCTCTCTTTTTGTTCTGCCCCATCCCGATCCAGAAGAAAATGAGGACGCAGCCCGCGAGGGAGAGTCAAATGAGTTCCAGCAAGTTGTGGTAATTGACGATCATGGGAGAACATCATGGGAGTATACATCAACAAATCAGAACTCTTCAGTGATGGAGAGAGATCAAACTTTGAGTGAGGGTTCGGAATCACATGATAAACTCGAAAGCCCCGAGGCAGAGAATCAGCCAGTAACTCAAGGCCAAGTGGACAATGAGCTCCGGGAAATGGAGAACAATAAAAGGATTCTGGGCCTGGAGCACACATTGACTGTGGAAAGCATGAACAGGCTCGTGTCAACTTATTGGAAGCGGGGCCAATTGGAGGAGGCCGCTAATCTCTTAGAGCAAGTGCCGGCGATCAGAAATACGAAGCTCGGCGAGGACCACTCCGCTACATTGACGAATATGAGCGACATCGCGTGTTCATACAAGAGCCAGGGGAATTGGGTCGAGGCGCTGAAGTTTGATCTAAAGATGTTCGAGAAGAAGAAGCTGATGCTTGGTCCGAGACATTTCTGGACCTTGGATGCTATGAATGACATAGCCGACTCATATGCAAACCTTGGTCGCTACGAAGAGGAAGAATTGATTGCGCGCCAGCTAGTCGACATCGCTGGGGAAGTACTGTCGCCAACGGATGACTCGCTATTAATATGGAAAATGAGCCTCGTTTCGACGTATCGAAACCAAGGGAAGCTGGACCATGCCAAAAATCTTGGACAAGAGGTTGCCACTACTTGCCAAGTGTCATTTGGAATGAACGATCCCTTAACACTTACGGCTCTAGTAAGCCTTGCATCTACATATCAAGATCAAGCTCGATGGTCAGATGCCGAGGATCTCGGAAAGGAGGTAGTGAGAATCAGCGAGATTGTGCACGGCGAGACACATCCCGAAACACTTGTGTTTATGAGGAAACTGTGCTACACAATCAGAAATCAAGGCCACCTTGAAGAGGCTAAGGACCTCGGAGAAAAGGCAATAAGCGGGATGGAAAAGGCTGGGATGGGTCGTGATAGACGGATGATCGTCGCCATGGTCGATCTCGCAGTGACCTATCGCGAGCTACGATTAATGCCCGAGGCCGAAGCTCTAGTATCCCGGGCTTTACATTTAATGGAAGAGATCTTTGGCAAAGACCACCCACAGACCATCTCCGCCATGCTTGATCTCAGCGTCATATACCAATCGCAGAACAAGCTGGATGCTGCGAGAGAGTTGGCGGAGACGGTGCTTGCGCGCCGAGAGAGGATTTTTGGGAGAGATCATCCTGACACCGTTGAAGCGTTGGAGAATTTCAGGAATATCATATAGAAGCTGATCAGAGGCCTATCTCAGGTCGCTGGAGGACCAGATGAAGGTAACGGAAGAATAGGAAAACTCCGTATATAGATTTATTATAGATGTGCCTACAATAAACTCCCTGGAGAGCTTTTGCACCTGGGCAGTTCGTGCAGGTGCAATAGTGAAATAACTTAGACCCCATCTTGAGCGATGTTCTTTCCTGTGCTCTTTCCTGTGCGCGCATTCTGCTTCTCTACCTCCTGTCAAAATAAAGAAAGAAACGGAAGAAAGAAAAGAAGGAAAAGAAAGAAAACCAACGGGTTATTCAAAAGTAGTTGTGGACATCGACAAATTCGAACTCAATATCATTACCTTCGTCTTCCACCTTGTCCACTTCGATATCATCGGAAATACCAGCAAAGGAAGGCTCAGGCGATTCCACATCCACAGTCATGGTGTCATCGCTCTGTGTTTCGTATTCACCATCGTCGGTAGTCAGGCCAAGATCCAGCGATGACATCTCACCCTCCGACCGGACTTCATCATAGTTCTCATGGTTCTCACGCTTGAGCCTAAACTGTGAATAGTCGGTAGAGTCCACGGACATGATATCCGAAGCATGGCTGTAAGTGGCATTATGAGATGCGCCACAAATAGTGCTCTTCGCGTCACTATGCTCGATCTCGCTGAGAGAATCATTCGAGGCAACACTGCCATTGTGCACGGCAGGCCCCGGGGCTGAGAATCCACCGACGTCCGTGGCGGGAATGATCAGGTCGGTGAAAACACCGCCCGTTTCATCGTCGTTACCGCCCGCCCATAGAGGTAGGTATTGGAATTCGTTGTATGTGAGACAGGTTAGGATATCTGTGAGTCCGTGTCGAATTGTGGGTGGGCCAGTGTGCTGCAACATCCCTAGTGCGTACTGTCTCAGGAAAGAGCTAACCTCATCTTTGAATGTCCTTTCGTTGAACACATCTGAGATGTCTGTCTTGGGTGGCATTGGAGATGCAGGCGGAAGACATGGGTTAGGAGTGGGAGCAGGAATGGGGTTGAGGAAAGGGCCGTTGTTAAAGGTACTGTTAACCTTGTTTCCGGATTGTGGCTTCCGGGCGTTGATAGTCATCTCCGTCGTAAAATGGCCACCTGCATGTCTCACAGCCAGAGCCTCGTCCTCCTGACGAGCCTGGGCTCTAGTTCTCACCGTTTGATTGAACACATGGCTCATCTGTCGAACTTCACCGGGCGACACGTGGCGGATCATTGCTGCGGTTTCACCATCAAAGGCTGGTGAGCCATTCCCGATTTCCGCTATTGAAGAATGACACTCCTTGTGAGTGGCATCTTGGTAGAGATCTAGGGATAGCAGTGCGCCCCAGAAGCTCTTCCCGATTAATCGCTGAAGGACAAATCCCTTGTCTATGCCCCATCGGTGGTATGGGTTTTCGGATCTCTCCAAATTTGGCGCCACATGGAATGAGCGGTTTGTGTCTCTTTCTTTGATTAATGCCCCGTAGATGCGGTCACGAATGAATTCCTTCAGCGACACGACTAGTGGATATACGATTCCACTGTCTGCAGGATAAAGTTGAAGATGGCGGGTAAGCTTCTGGAACTCAGTAATGTGTGCCAACCAGGGCATTTCACGCCCGGCCAACTGCAAGAAGCACCGAACGACGTAGTCGCCAAAACTTTTGCTGGCATATTCGATACGCTGCACCTCTGTGTCGTCTAGGACGTCGGAAATATGACTCCGCACCAAGCTTTCCATGGACCCGATTGGTTTGAAACATGTAGTCCAGATCAGGTACAGCAGGGCTTCATCCCCAACCATTTCAATGAAAGCATCTCGGCAGAGGTAGGGAGACTTGATACCGCATGCCACTCGATATGTCACATCGGGATGAAGCTCAATGAACCGACTGTTGTTGAGCTCGTAGAACCACGAGATTATGTGGTCAGAGATGGCCGGCACCGTAGCCACGTCCAATATTTTGGCGAGCGCAAAAAGAGTCCACATCTTGCAAGGTGTGTCTATTCTAGGGTTTAGTCCTTCAAGAATGTGGAGAATGTGCTCGATGCCTTCGCGATGACGCGAGGCTGAGTATTCCACGGGCAGGCCTTTCTGCTCTACTATATTAGGCTGAGATGCTGAAAATTGGCCCTGCGGTTCGGATGAGCCTTCACTTTTCATACGTTCATGTCGATGGTCGACACGGGTATCGGTCCCCGGCTCAGGCGATGTTGTAGGGGATTGCGTGAGCTGCTCGACGGACTCCAACTCATCTTGTCCCCCGACACAGGACCGTGGCAAGCTCCACATATTCTGTTTCGAGGCCCAAGTCCTGATACTCATAGGACATGAAAGCTCGGTTAGGAAGATGACTGCATCTTCGTCTAGAGTTGGAGGTGTGAGGTCCAAGACGTATTGAATTCCATCTGGTAATTTTCCAGTCAAGCCGCGTCGCTTTTGGATCCGAGTTTGAATTCGCGGACTGAAGAGTCGTTTGAAGTAGGCCGAGCCTGTAGCCAATAATCTTTCACTGTGGATGCGATGGGGAACTGTCTGTGCGGAGAGAGGCAACTTGGATTGGATCGTCTCCGGAGAAGGGTCAATAAACACCAGTGTATCTGCGCCATGGAGAAGAAGTAGAAATGGCGTCGTTGTAAGGTTGAAAGTCGATTTTTGAAAATGCGGGGGGCTCTTTGCGAGCGCTATGGGGGTATCAGGAGTGTTTGTAAGGGTCGAGATAGTGTCAGATTCGCTTCCAAGGGCAATGTTGGGTTCTTGCTGGTTTTGCTGTTGCTGATGTGGGAGTAGAACGCTTTCAATTTCTCCCGGGAGGGTGCAGCCCGGACGGTGAGGAGGTGGCTCCATTCTAGACAGGGCTTCAAGAGGTCAGTACGAGAAAATGAGATGTAGATGGAGATTACTACATGTGAAGATATGTAATAAGCTGAAATCAAGTCAAGAGTAGTAAATTATGATATCTAGGAAGTTCGCAGGGAAGGGAGAGAAAGTGGGAGTGGGGAAAATGTGGAATGAGGCTCTGCTGCCTAGCACGAGATACAACGCATACATACAATTGCCTAGGAGGTGACAAACAAGTCCTTGCCACCTGAACATGCCCAGATGTCTTTTTTGGTGGTCTTTCAGATCTTGTTTCGGATGTCACTGTAGGTATATTTTCAAATATATAAAGCCGTGTGTAATGGTTCTAATATTGGACGTTCTACTCGTGACACTAACTTCAATAACTTCAATACTGATTCTACTTGAGCCACACCAAATATACGTACTAACCCCCTGCCAGAAGAGATATCAAGTAAATGTCTTCGGAAAGGATCATATTTGAGTATTGAAGAACTACCCATGGAAGTAAGTGTATTCGATTATCGAGATTCAACCCTCCTTGCAAGGTAACCAAGATTTAACCTTCGACTACTACCTAAACATGCCCTGTCTGCAACCCCTCCGGCCGGCCCCTTTCTTTAAAGGCAACCTCACCTAACTATGTCTATACCTTAGCTAACGTATTTCACAAGCGAGCTGCGCATACAAGCGAGCTACGCAGCCCAAAACACATAGTAAATACGATATATTCTATGTTTATATCTCAATAACCATACGTTTATTTTAACTCCTTGTTTGTTGATAGCCATTGATAAGACTCATTAACACTATATATCAATTTCGAGGAGAGTAGAAGGCTATATTATCATGATTTCGTAAATTACTGAAAATTACGTTACGAAAAACTTGAAAAATATATATCGGAATCATAATATTATAAAATCTCTTCAAACTTTAATACGTGACTAGATATCATATAAAAAGCATTATGCTATAAGGGAAAGTTTATATGAACAACCGTTGTTGAAATATCATGTTGTATTTTATCGCTTTTACTATATGTTTTGGGCTGCGCAGCTCGCTTGTGAAATACGTTAAATGTGGTAAATTAAAATATCTCAACAACAATTTTCTATACCGCGTTTACTATGTAACCTGCGCAGCTCGTTTGCTCGTAGAGGATCGCAGATCTTGGTGCACACCGACTTTATCAAAAGAATTGAGTCCCCCGGGCCAACGCACGGCCCAGCTCCGAGACACCGGAACAAAAAAGAAAGCAGTGACCGTGGATCGAACACGGGACTTCAAGATGAATGCAATGTCCAAGAAGGGCAAGATTGCAATCTCACACTCTACCGCTGAGTTACCACTGCAGATTATGTCTAATTGGTGTAGTTTACAGTTCACATTCGATTACTTCTTTTCCTTTGATTATATTAACTGTTGGTGACCTCAACCTACCTAGGTATTAGGTTTCGGACTGCGAAAATATCAGCCGGTTATAATTGTTTATACTGATGTAGTAATTCGTATAAATGTAAAATGCATAGTTATATAGGAGATACCGTACACGATCGGCCCGTGCTGAGCAATGGGACTATCAAATGCCCGCTTTGGGGCAAGGCGGTTCTGTCGAGACGATAGTGTTTTTCACTTGAATCCACATGATTCGGTAACTAATGCTGTTCTAATCTTGCGGGTTGGTTGGGTTTGATTAGGGGGCTTCCCCTGGTTCTTCTGCGTTCCCTTAGTAGTAGCCGCAGGATATATAATATATCGAAAACATCGTAAAATGATTGAAACAAGGCACCACTCGTAGCACTAACTTCGATATCATATGATAGCGTCCATTAAACGTAATTGAGCCGCAGCAAGTGTACCAACGAAAGAACAGAAACGAGGGATGTAGTAGATGTTTTTGAGAAATATTATTGTTGAAGTATTGATCCAGGCGGAGAAATGGTACTGCCCACGGATGTTATCCAGGTACTTCCTAAACTCCCATCTTCAGCACTTCAAACCTTATATAGCCATGTTCAATGCCCAGGTGTTCACATTGTTTTAGTGCGCTACCTAGTCAGGTCTAGTAAAAATAAAAATAAGAAGAGGGAGGACCCCGCAAAGTGACAAACTGATTTCGGGAAGGCCCGCGAGAACCTTGGAAGTGGCGGATACCATTAATCACCATGTGCTCATGTCCATGTCATTCTTTCTATAGATATCCACCAAATTTCATTTTCCTTCTGAGCAATTGGATCCTTTCGAGCACCCTGCACTATCAAAAAAATCTACAGCCCATCTATAACCCCATCATGGCTACCATGGCAGACGCCGTTTATCAGGGTCGGAAGCCGATGAAGTCAGTATCATGCCCATGACTACATATAGATGCCCATTCGTATTAACACAAAGGAAACAAGAACCCGCAACGTCGCCGTACTAAGCGCCTTGGGCGTCATCAGCGGTGCATATATGGTGTTCCGCTTCTTAGCTCCCCAGCGAGGCACGCTCAATACGAGCGAAGAGGTAGCAGCGTTCCAGGGCTCCCCTGGTCAAACAGCCCAAGGCGATACGACTGGACACACTGCCCGGGCGCCACGAAAGGGATAGTTACCAGCGTCCAGGGAAAGGGCAATGCGGCCTGAGAGCATGGACCATACTAGGAAATACAGCATTGAATTGGATAGGAAGTTTGGAATATGAAGATTTCATGTACTTATGGACTGATGAACATTGAACCTTGAAACCGTTATGTACCCCGAATGAGATGGTATCTGGTATCCGCAAAATCAAAAACAACACCCCAGGCCAAAACCAGATATCCGCAAAGTAAAAGAACCACCCGATCAATTTACAGGAATTTTTACACGGTGCTACCACCGGGAGGCAGAAACAGAACGTATGGAACAGTTAGGTAGACGGCAGGGTATCATCATTGGGTCCGTTTCCTTTGAATGGGCTTCCACCACTACCAGCCCGGCTTCCGGGTGAATTGATACTCCTCTTCTTCGAGTCTTTCTTGTCACGCTTCTTCTTCTCACGTGCAGCCCCCCGGGATTCATCGGGTCGGCTTGGACTGCGACTGGATTCGCTGCGGCGGAGATCTTTGAAATCTTTGAACTCTTTAATCACCTCGCGGAATCCTTCTTCGATGTTGTTCATGCGAGCTAGAACTAACTTGCTAAGCATGTCTTGGGTTTGGGTTGGTGCTTCACGACGAATAACGGGTGGGGCAAAGCCTAGTTGGGTCTGGAAGCTAGACGGAAGGGCACCAGCAAAGCCACCCGCCACGGCCTTGTTGTCGCCAAGATCGGATCCAAGATCGAAGAGAAGGGATGATCGAGGCCGGGGGCCTGTGGGGCGATCAGATAGGTAGATGCTGTCCATCTGGGGAACGGACATATGATTGAGTCCAATCGGAGCATTCCGAGGACGAGGTACGTCGAGAATGTGACGCTTCATGGTACCCTGGTCTACCGAGGTAGAGGCGACAGGGGGTGATTCTCCGTCGGAAGAATCGGCATCTGGCCGTGTAGGCGTGACCCGGCCTTCTGTCTCTTCATTTGGAGATCCAACGGGATTGTACAACATGGTGACCCCGGAAGCATTTCGCGTATGTCTGATGCGACGCGTAGGACTGTTGCGACCCGAGATAATTCTTGCGGTGGATGGGCGAGAGCTGTAGAATTTGGGCGAGGGCTTGTCTGCACCTGCAACAGAATCGGCTGTTTCGCCTGTGGAGCCTGGCGCCAAGTGCTTGTCATCATTAGAGTCACCATCGTTACTGGTAAGCTCATCGTCGCCCTCCATGTCTGTATGATGCGAGAGTTGTCGTTTCTGACTGGGCGAGACAGACGGTCTTGTACGCCGAGGCCGGATGACTGGGCTTGCAATGCTTGTTCGGTCCTCGGGATTCGAAGCAACTGATCGGGTTGTTTCAGTGAAATCTCTAGGTTGTTTTGCTAATCTAGCCCGGAATGGAAATTTGGGTCGTTGCCGCATCCCACAATGGTCCACAACCAGCGAATCCCCATCATCCGGTCCATTGGCTGGCCCAGAGCCAATCTCCTGCATCCAGTCCTTGATGACGTTATTGGTCTGGCGTTCATGCACAGTGCTCGGGGGCCCTCGGATTCGATCGTCACTGTATGGGCGTCGAAACACTTCCTCCAACGCTCGATCTTTCTGGTATGTTGCCACAGAGGGCTCTCGCCTAAAAACTGATGCACTGGTGCTGAAACCACGGAATCGACTAGGCTTCCATTTCTGCGCATGAGCTGGAGCCTCATCTTGTGAGGCAGGTTCAATCAGATCCATCGGCTGAACAACGCGGGAACAGAGGATTGTCTTCTCGTAAAGGCAGATTGTGAAGAGTATGGGTAAGTGGGTTATCTTGATGATGGTCCGATTGAGCCGAATGAATTCGCGGAACGGCATCAGGTATCGGAATGGTGTCACTAGCCAGGCAATGACGTTTGTCGGCGCCACGTAGGAGAATAAGGCATCAGACTTGACCATCGAGATAGTATTGACAGCGAACAAGAACTGATGTTCTTGATTTGCGTTTTGGACAATCCTCATGAAGGAATTGGTCAGAACCGTGATCAAGATAGTGACGACGACGAAATGACAGATGAATAGGAAGACCGTCAGGATCGTTTTCCCTAAAAAGTCGTATTCATCCCACATTGCCCATGCGGTTGGTGTAAATCCCATCAGCATCTGGAACAAACCATAAGCCACCACTTTGGGGGACTTGTTGTCTCCAAAGTATAAGAAAGAGACAAAGAAGCCAGAGCAAGAAATGACGATGAGTACGAAAACTGCGATCAGATCCGATGCCATTATTCGGAAAGCAATGAGGAGCTGAGAAAAGTAGCGATAATGATCCAATATGGAAAACAACCTCGGAAAAAGCAAAGGAGCTGTAGCCGTAAGAACATCGAACTGAAATAAGTTAGCATATACCGTGGATAGAACAACTTTAGCACAGACGGAGAAACTTACAGCTTGATCTGCGATAAACTGACTTCTGGGATAGGTCAGGAATGTACCGTATATCCTCAAGCAATAATACGCGAAGAGCAATAGCAGAATCCCTACGTCGAAGAGATTCCAAAAGCTCATCAGATAAAGACTGAAGCCTTGTTCATTGAACCCCACAACTTCATCAAGCATGAATCCGGCACTCCAAAACCAGAATACAATCTCAAGGGATGTGATCCTGCGGCTTCGCTGTTCCAGAACAGCCAGGAATAGTCCCAAGAGCACCGCAAAGGATACCGTGGAAAGAAACTGTCGGTAGCGCGGCACTCTCAGCCGCGATAACTTGAACAAAGATGCATCCCGGGGGTTGTAGATTGTCACTGATCGCCGAAGGGTCTTATTGCTGGATTCAGTTGCAATGTCGCCATTGGGATCCATCGTTGCTCCATAATCCAGGTTCCCACCTTGGTTCATGTTCCCGGAACGATGGAGATTGTCGGCGGCAGAGTGAAAGACAATAGTTCCCGCCCAGATAGCCTCCAATTGTTGTACCACGACAGGATGGGCCAAGAACCGCTTGGCCTGGGCGCGGATAGCGACCTCCAAGCATGAGACACGGGCAGCAACCACCCGTTTCCGCTGGGCCCCAGTGACTAACACCGTGGAGTGATCCTGACCCTGGAGTGGGTAGAACTCGTAGGAAAGCGCATCGATCAATTCTCGGGTCGAGTATTCCCGCAATAGCTTTATCGCTAACAGCTCACTGACCATTGCCCGTGTTTGATTCGCCCCGCTATTCCCCGGGCTTAGGTGTATTTCTCTCTCGAATTGGAGACAATTGGCCATCAGTGCATAGAGGGTCGCGCGCGAAAAGTGGGCCGACATGATCTTTTGCAGGATCGGCTTGATCAGGAATTGGGAGACCTGCGGCGAGCGTAATTGGTCCCATGTTAGGGTGGTTTCGCAACGGGAGGCGATCAAGGGACGGATGGCGTGGGTGATGTTGTAAACGGGTAGCGCATCTAATCATGTTGGTCAATTGTGAAACGGCTACATTGTACCCCAAAGATCTCTGCGTACCCAAATGCGACGCAGAGAACATAGGCAGTAAAGGTGTAGACTCAAGTGGTCCATCCTCTTCCTCTTCCTCCCAGTCCTGGTCTATATCCTCTTCATCGATTTCACGAAGCTCTGGCGCATCGTCGCTGCTTTCATCGGCTCGGGGAACGCGTCGCGAGTTGTGCGCGCGAAACCATGGGGAGGGGGTCGAAAATGGGGACTGCTCGATCTGCCCGCGCTGGCGCTTTGGACGGAGCAGCGAGGCGAACATGGCGAGGAAATTTCAAGATTTAGATCAGCATCACCGAGGTTGTCTCTTGGGAGGTTGTGAGATGTTAGATCATTGCGGAGATAGAACGCGAAGACGCGATAAACAAAGGAAGAGAGCAAAGCAAACGAGCAGGAAGTTCAAAGTCAAAAGTCCAGGCCAGAGCGGGATTTAATTTAGTCCAAAGATCTCCCAGATGTATCTTTTTTTAGTGTTGGAAAATCTAAGCTCCCACTATGGCCAACCCCCCACGTCATTGTGCTGATTACCCCGGTTCATCCCTTGCAAGCTTATCTAGTTTCCAGGACTATAACGTTGATATTCTTTGTATATTTATGTCTTTGAATACATAAACTACTAGGTGTTATATCTATGCTTCAATCTCTAGGGATATCGATGGTTTTTTTCTTTGGGCTATTAATCCTAGGATATACATACAGCACGCCGACATATAACAGTACTCGATAGGTCAGAAAGACTCACAAGTGCAACATAGAAGGGTTGACAAGCTTTGTGCTACACATTTATCTTTTAAGATGAGACGATAGTAATATATCTCAATCAATTATAATTGATATATCTAATGCTATTCTACTCCAGATATAACTTATGGTATACCTAAACCTAGGTATATACCCACTGCCCACAGCAATATATGATCCGTTATCGGCCCACTGCCCGTGCATTGCATCATATGCAGTAACGTCTACATGTATATAGAGAAGATCAGATTTACACAGAGTATCTGGAAATCCCCCCAAAACTTACCTAGTTATCAATTGACCATATAATAAAAAATTGAGTCATACAATAGCATAATAATTCCATAATAGGAATCAGGGCAGCGGAAAATCTCTGCGGTGAAAAGGATTACCGAAAGCAGAAAAAAGAGTGGGGCCAAGGAAAAGCTTTTTGCATGAAAATATTTTCTGCCGAACTCGCCTTTCCTCTCTTCCTCCTCCACAGCTGGTTGCAGCACTCTTTTTCTTTTTCTCATTTTTATATCCATACTCCTTTTTGCGGTCCTTTTTTCCTCTTGCAAGCCAAACAATCCAAATTTCGCAGATGAACTAGAGTGACCTGCTCGCACTAGATCGCACTAGATCGTCCTCGAGAGGACTTGCTCCCTCAACACCAACTATGTCTCCCAATTCCCTTGAAGATCCGGCTCTGCCTACCAGCCCACACCTCGGTAGTGTGGTTGGTTACCCAGAGACCCTGCCCAACATGGATTCTGTCAATGGAGTGATCAAGCCGGCCGCCATCCCAGTCCGGGGTGGCTCAGACCGGTTGGCTGCCCTCGAACTCGCAGACGGCACTGTCTACCAGGGTTATAACTTTGGTGCTGAAAAGAGCGTCTCGGGTGAATTGGTCTTCCAGACTGGTATGGTCGGTTACCCCGAGTCCATCACCGACCCCTCATACCGTGGCCAGATCCTGGTCGTCACTTTCCCGCTTGTGGGCAACTACGGTGTCCCTTCGCATGATCAGATGTGTGAGCTCCTGAAGGACTTGCCTAAGCACTTCGAGTCTAGTCAGATTCACATTTCGGCCCTGGTGGTGGCATCCTACGCCGGTGAGGACTTCTCGCACTTCTTGGCTAAGTCCTCCCTGGGCGAATGGCTCAAGTCCGAGGGCATTCCGGCTATGCACGGTGTCGACACCCGTGCTTTGACCAAGCGCCTTCGTCAGACCGGTAGCATGCTGGGTCGCATGCTGCTGC
Source organism: Penicillium rubens (assembly GCF_028828025.1). Lineage (NCBI taxonomy): Eukaryota > Fungi > Ascomycota > Eurotiomycetes > Eurotiales > Aspergillaceae > Penicillium > Penicillium rubens. Next base: position 409,528 of record NW_026890601.1, on the reverse strand, counting down.
AAAAGTCTGGCTCCACCCCCGATGTTGCTGGTGCCGCCGGTGCCGACTGGAAGTCATACTTCGAGGAGACCGAATGGGTGGACCCAAACACAAAGAACCTTGTTGCTGAGGGTGAGTTATCTGCCAAGCTATATTAAAAAAAGCAAACTAGGAATTGGTTTCTGACAGTACATTTTCTTACAGTCTCTATCCGCGAACCTCGCCTATTCACACCTCCCGCTGATGTCGCCCTCAAACACCCCTCGGGCCGTGCAGTCCGTGTCCTCTGCTTGGATGTCGGTATGAAGTACAACCAGCTGCGTTGTCTGCTTGCCCGCGGTGTGGAGGTTCTGGTTGTGCCGTGGGACTACGATTTCCCTACCCTTGCTGGAAAGGATTTCGACGGTCTGTTCGTGTCGAACGGTCCCGGTGACCCTGCGACCCTGACCGTTACCACCAAGAACTTGGCCAAGATGTTCGAGGATGCCCGTACCCCCGTCTTCGGTATCTGTCTGGGTCACCAGTTGATTGCTCGCGCCGTCGGTGCTCAGACTACCAAGATGAAGTTCGGTAACCGCGGTCACAACATCCCCTGCACAAGCATGCTCTCTGGCAAGTGCCACATCACTTCTCAGAACCACGGTTACGCTGTGGATGCCAGCAGCCTCCAGAACGGATGGGAAGAGCTGTTTGTCAATGCCAATGACGGCAGTAACGAGGGTATTCGTCACACCAGCCGCCCCTTCTTCAGTGTTCAATTCCACCCCGAGAGCACACCCGGCCCCCGGGATACCGAGTACCTGTTCGATGTGTTCATCAACACCATCCAGTCTACCATCGCCTCCCCCGAGGCTCTCAAGCTGCCTGTCTCTTTCCCCGGCGGCACCAAGGCTGAGAATGTCCTGGCTGCCCCCAGAGTCTCGGTCAAGAAGGTTCTGGTTCTTGGTTCTGGTGGTCTCAGCATTGGTCAGGCTGGAGAGTTCGATTACTCTGGCAGTCAAGCCATTAAGGCTTTGAAGGAAGAGGGTATCTACACTATCTTGATCAACCCCAACATTGCCACCATTCAGACCTCCAAGGGCCTGGCTGACAAGGTTTACTTCCTTCCCGTCAACGCCGAGTTCGTCCGCAAGGTCATCAAGCACGAGCGTCCTGATGCCATCTACGTCACTTTCGGTGGCCAGACTGCCCTTTCGGTCGGTATCCAGCTCAAGGATGAGTTCGAAGAACTCGGCGTCAAGGTTCTCGGTACCCCTATTGATACTATCATTACTACCGAGGATCGTGAGCTGTTCGCGCGCAGCATGGACTCCATCAACGAGAAGTGCGCTAAGTCTGCTTCTGCTTCCACCCTCGAGGAGTCCCTGAGTGTTGTCGAGGAAATCGGGTTCCCCGTCATTGTTCGTGCCGCCTACGCTCTTGGTGGTCTGGGCAGTGGTTTCGCAGAGGACATGGATCAGCTGAAGGAGCTCTGCACCAAGGCTTTGGCCGTCAGTCCCCAGGTGCTGATTGAGCGCAGTATGAAGGGCTGGAAGGAGATTGAGTACGAGGTTGTCCGTGATGCCCAGGATAACTGTATCACTGTCTGCAACATGGAGAACTTCGATCCCCTGGGTATTCACACTGGTGACTCTATTGTCGTTGCTCCTTCCCAGACCCTCTCGGACGAGGACTACAACATGCTGCGAACCACTGCAGTCAACGTCATTCGTCACCTCGGCGTTGTCGGTGAATGTAACATTCAGTATGCCCTCAACCCCTTCTCGAGGGAGTACTGCATCATTGAGGTCAACGCTCGTCTGTCTCGATCCTCCGCCCTGGCCTCCAAGGCTACCGGATACCCTCTTGCCTTCATTGCTGCCAAGTTGGGTCTTGGTATCCCCCTGAACGAGATTAAGAACTCGGTCACCAAGTCCACTTGCGCTTGCTTCGAACCCTCGCTTGACTACTGCGTGGTCAAGATCCCTCGTTGGGATCTGAAGAAGTTCACTCGCGTGTCTACTCAGCTTGGTTCCTCCATGAAGAGTGTCGGTGAGGTTATGAGCATTGGTCGAACCTTCGAGGAAGCTATCCAGAAGGCTATTCGCTCGGTTGATTTCCACAACCTTGGTTTCAACGAGTCTGATGCCCTTATGTCCATCAAGGGCGAGCTCCAGACTCCCTCTGATCAGCGTCTGTTTGCCATTGCCAATGCCATGGCCGCCGGTTACACTGTTGATGACATCTGGAAGCTCACCAACATTGACAAGTGGTTCCTTAGCCGCCTTAAGGGCCTCAGCGACTTCGGCAAGTCTATGTCCACCTTCAATGCTACCTCCGTGCCTGTGCCTATGATCCGCCAGGCCAAGCAGCTTGGTTTCTCCGATCGCCAGCTCGCCAAGTTCTTGGACTCCAACGAGCTTGCTGTGCGCCGCATGCGTGTTGAGGCTGGTATCACTCCTATCGTCAAGCAGATCGACACCGTGGCCGCCGAGTTCCCTGCCGTGACCAACTACCTCTACCTTACCTACAATGCTTCCCAGCATGATCTGTCTTTCGACGATCACGGTATCATGGTTCTGGGTTCTGGTGTCTACCGTATCGGTTCCTCGGTCGAATTTGATTGGTGTTCCGTGCGTACCATTCGTACGCTCCGCGAACAGGGCCACAAGACGATCATGGTCAACTACAACCCGGAGACTGTCAGTACCGATTATGATGAGGCTGACCGCCTTTACTTCGAGAACATCAACCTGGAGACTGTTCTGGACATCTACCAGCTTGAGACTTCCAGCGGTGTGATCATGTCTATGGGTGGTCAGACCCCTAACAACATCGCTCTGCCTCTTCACCGTCTCAATGTCAACATCCTTGGTACCTCCCCCGAGATGATTGACGGTGCTGAGAACCGTTACAAGTTCTCCCGCATGTTGGATCGTATCGAGGTTGATCAGCCCGCTTGGAAGGAGCTGACTAGCATTGACGAGGCCCGCGATTTCTGTGACAAGGTCGGCTACCCCGTGCTGGTCCGTCCCTCATACGTGCTCTCTGGTGCTGCTATGAACACTGTCTACTCCGAGCACGATCTGGCCAGCTACTTGAACCAGGCTGTCGATGTCTCCCGTGAGCACCCCGTTGTTATCACCAAGTACATTGAGAACGCCAAGGAGATTGAGATGGATGCTGTTGCCCGTAACGGTGTTATGGTTGGCCACTTCATCTCAGAGCACGTTGAAAACGCTGGTGTTCACTCTGGTGATGCTACTCTCATCCTGCCTCCCCAGGATTTGAGCGCTGAGACTGTCCGTCGCATTGAGGAGGCTACCCGGAAGATTGGTAATGCCCTGAACGTTACTGGTCCTTACAACATTCAGTTCATTGCCAAGGATAATGACATCAAGGTCATTGAGTGCAACGTCCGTGCCTCGCGGTCGTTCCCCTTCGTGTCCAAGGTCATGGGTGTCGACCTGATCGAGATGGCCACCAAGGCCATGATTGGAGCTCCATTCCAGGAGTACCCCCCTGTGTCCGTACCCAAGGACTACGTCGGTGTCAAGGTCCCCCAGTTCTCGTTCTCGCGTCTGTCCGGTGCCGACCCCGTCCTGGGTGTTGAGATGGCCTCTACTGGTGAGGTCGCTTCGTTCGGTCGTGACAAGTACGAGGCCTACCTGAAGGCTCTGTTGTCCACTGGATTCCGTCTGCCGCGCCGCAACATCCTCTTCTCCATTGGTTCTTACAAGGAGAAGCTCGAGATGCTGCCCTCGATCAAGAAGCTGCGCGATCTCGATTACAACCTGTTCGCCACTGCTGGTACCGCTGATTTCCTCAAGGAGAACGGTGTGCCCGTCAAGTACCTCGAGCATCTTCCGGACCACGAGGAGGAGGACATGAAGTCTGAGTACTCTCTCACTCAGCACTTGTCCAACAACCTCATCGATCTGTACGTCAACTTGCCGTCCAACAACCGCTTCCGTCGCCCCGCCAACTACATGTCCAAGGGTTACCGTACTCGTCGTATGGCTGTTGACTACCAGACTCCTCTGGTCACCAACGTCAAGAATGCGAAGATCCTGATCGAGGCTATTGCTCGCCACTTCCCTCTGAACATCATCCCTTCCGACTACCAGACTAGCCACCGAACTGTGGTCCTTCCGGGTCTGATCAACATTGCTGCATTCGTCCCGAACCTGGTTTCCGCGGGTTCCAAGGATTTCGAGGCTGTTGCCAAGGCCTCGATTGCAGGCGGTTTCAGCATGATCCGTGTGATGCCGGTCGGCGTTGATAGCTCGGTTACCTCCTCCCGCGACCTGAAGATTGTCCAGCAGAACGCCCAGGGCAAGTCGCTCTGCGACTTCAACATCTCTGTTGCTGCCACTGCCACCAACTCGGACCAGATCATCCAGATGACTGGTGAGGTTGGCTCTCTCTTCGTCCCCTTCAACCACCTGTCGGGCAACATCAACAAAGTGGCCACTGTCACCAACCACTTCAGCTCTTGGCCCTCGAACAAGCCTCTGATCACTGATGCCAAGAGCACTGATCTTGCCTCGATTCTGTTGTTGGCTAGCCTTCACAGCCGTAACATTCACGTCATGAGTGTTAGCTCCAAGGAGGATATCAGCCTGATTGCTCTGAGCAAGGAGAAGGGTCTGAAGGTGACCTGCGATGTTTCCATCTACTCCCTCTTCCTTACCGGCGAGGAGTACCCGGCCTGCAGCTCCCTGCCCACCGCCGAGGATCAGAAGGCTCTCTGGGATCACATGAGTACCATCGATGTCTTCTCCATCGGCAGCATTCCCTTCCAGCTCGCTGGCAAGGAGGCTACCCCCGAGTCCGGTATCGCCGAGTCCATTCCTCTACTGTTCACTGCTGTCGCAGAGGGCCGCCTGACCACCGAGGACGTCACCACTCGCCTCTATGACAACCCCAAGAAGATCTTTGAGCTGCACGACCAGGTCGACAGCTCACTCGAGGTCGAGGTCGACCGCCCCTACGTTTTCCAGAGCCCCCACGCCTGGTCTCCGTTGAACGGCAAGATGATGCGTGGCTCCGTTCAGCGTGTCGTTTTCCAGGGCAAGACCTCTTGCCTCGACGGCGAAATCACCAAGGATGCCATCAAGGGTGCCGACATGTCCACTCACCGCATCGTTCCCACCTCGCCTGTGCAGAAGCCCGTGACCCCCATGGCCCGTCCTGACAGTTCCCTCGATAGGCACGGCTCTATCAATGGCACTCCCCGCCGCTTCCGTGCCCTGGACAGCGCTGTGCCAAGTGTCGGTGAACTTGGTCCTCCCCTCTACGCCCCCTCCTCGCAGATCTCCCCCTCGCTGGCTGATATGCTTTCCCGCTCTCCTTTCCGTGGAAAGCACATCCTCTCTGTGAACCAGTTCTCTCGCGCCGACCTGCACCTGCTGTTCACCATCGCGCAGGAGATGCGTCTTGGTGTCCAGCGCCACGGTGTTCTTGACCTCCTGAAAGGCCGTGTCCTGACCACGCTCTTCTACGAGCCCTCTACCCGCACCTCGGCCTCGTTCGACGCTGCCATGCAGCGCCTCGGTGGACGTACCATCCCCATCTCCACTGAGCACTCTTCTACCCAGAAGGGTGAGACCCTCCAGGACACCATCCGCACTCTCGGCTGCTACGGTGACGCTGTTGTCTTGCGCCACCCCAACTCGAACAGTACCGAGATCGCGGCCAAGTACTCCCAGGTCCCCGTCATCAACGGTGGCAACGGCTCCCTTGAGCACCCCACCCAGGCCTTCCTGGACTTGTTCACCATCCGCGAGGAGCTGGGCACTGTCACCGGCTTGACCATCACCTTCACTGGTGACCTCAAGTTCGGCCGCCCCGTGCACTCCCTCATCAAGCTGCTCCAGTTCTACGATGTCCGCATCCAGCTTGTTGCCCCCAAGGCCCTCGCTCTCCCCGAGGATGTCCGCCAGCAGATCATTGCTTCCGGCCAGCTGGTTGTCGAGTCTGAGGAGCTGACTCCCGAGATTGTCGCCAGCTCTGACATCCTGTACTCCACCCGTGTGCAGAAGGAGCGCTTCACCGACCTCTCCGAGTACGAGCGTCTCAAGAACACCTTTGTCATCGACAACGCTCTGCTCAAGCACGCCAAGAGCCACATGGTTGTCATGCACCCCCTCCCTCGCAACGCCGAGATCTCTGAGGAAGTCGACTTCGACCAACGGGCTGCTTACTTCCGCCAGGTATGCTTTGAATTCCCCCCTGCTTTTCTTGAACAATATACTAACTACCTTCTAGATGCGCTACGGCCTCTACTGCCGCATGGCTCTCCTTGCTCTCGTCTTGGCGCCATGAATATAAAACTCTTTTGCCATTATAATCATCTGGGAAAAGGGGCCATGGATTACGCGAGACGTTTGTTTTTCCTGTTTGAAAAGTTATGTTTTCGATACTCCGTACGCAGCGTGAATAAACCGCTGTATAGATTAGATGAATCTCCGTTTCATTTGACGGTCCCGTTTAGTGTATGTCTATATTTCTATGTGTGTATATTATATGTGTGATATACGTGTGTTATGTGTTATGTGTTATGTGTGTTATGTGTGTGTCGTGCTTTGCGTGTTTTCCGTTTTGGGTCATTTGGGGTATTTCGGGGTATGTCGGGTCATTTCGGGGGGTTTCGGGTTTATTTTGGCATTTTTGGCATGTTTGGCATTTTTTCTCTTTTTCTTTTTCTTTTCTTTTTTCCATTTTTGGCATCTTCTGGGGTTTGGGACTTGGGACTTCGGACTTGGCGACTGTTTGCATTTTTATATACCCACTCTGGCAATACACTTCATGAATTCATCTGAGCCTGACCTTCTTTTCAAGTCTGGAATACCCAACGAGGATCCTTATCCCCTTGGAACTCTCCCTCTGCATCACCCACATCTCCCATCAACGGGCTCAATCCCTGGGCTTCCCTAACACGCTGCTTTTCAGCATTTTCCCGTCGGAGAATCTCCCATAGGATCCCAACGACCACAATGTTGGCAACCAGGTATCCCAAAGCAAACCCATGACCCAGGAAGTATCGCGGGCTACTTTCACTGCGGTATAGCTGTGTTCCAAGCACCGCACCCAGATTCCCAATTGAGATCTGCATGGCATTGGCAATGCAACGTTTAGTCTGGCCAGACACATTATTAGCAGGCCAAGACAAAACAATAGCCACGGCTGGGTAAATCCCTGCGGCAGCGAAGATAGTTCCGACATAAGACACGCCCGCACGGTGCTGTGATAGCAGGAGAATGTATCCGATGCATCCAATGGCAGACGATCCCATGATAAACGGGGCGCGGCTGCGAGTCTTCTCGGATGCAATGGCAACCCCGATAGTCAAGAAGAATGCTACTGCATACGGCGGCACGGAAAGTAGCTGGGCTTTTGCGGCTGAGTACCCGAGTTCTTTGATGATTGTCGGAAGGAAGAGTGATAAGGTATACAGTGGCAAGGACATCGTGTGGAATCCGAGTCCGTATAGCCAGACTTTGGGGTCCTTGAATGCGTCTCGTACTGCCGACCAGGTGAATTCCTCATCCCGAGTGGCATCGCTGTCATTCTTCAGACGAAATTGGATGAATTCCCTTTCCTCCTTTGATAGGAATTCCGCTGTTGAGGGGTAGTTGTATACCCAGAAATAGGCGATGATCGAAACAGCAACAGTCAACAGCCCTTCCTATTGATCGTAAGCTTGTGCATAACAGAATGACATGGTTGATCGGGACGTACTAGGATGAAGATCCATCTCCAACCATTCAAGTTTCCCACCCCTCTCATGTGAGAAATTGCCTAGGGAATCATTAGCTGTGTTTATCTGTCGGGAGAAGAGAACCAACCCAAGCCAGGACTCCACCAAAGGCACCTGCCAGTGAGGCAGCACTGAAAAACAGAGCCACGCGATAATGTTGCTCGTTCCGCTTATACCACATAGACAGGTAAAACACCACGCCGGGGAACAGTCCACTCTCTGCAACGCCCAGGAAGAATCGTGAAGACAGATATCCAGAGTAGTTCTGTACTACTCCGAGGAGTGTAGCGACTATTCCCCAGACGAGCGTGAGGGTCGGGAGCCATATTCTCGGGGTTGTCTTTTTCAAGATGATCTGAATGCAGCTGTTCAGTATATGTATGATCATTTCAAGGGGTACTATTATCAATAGGCATTGCTCACATTGCAAGGAATCTCAAAAAGAACATAGCCGATAAAGTACAGAGTCAGACCTGTAAGGTACTGGTTTCCTGCTATGTATCTCCCAATTAGCCCTGGGATCAATATAAAAACACTCGAAACATACACATCTTGATGTCGGTTGTCATTCCTTCTAGACGGGCATTTCCCACATTGCTGCGATCCAAAAATGAGAGTAAATAGAGTAACGTGAGTGGTGGTAAAAGACGGTAGTCCAGTTTCCGTAACAAGGCCTTCTCGTTGATGCCCTTGATACTTGAAGCACTGGCATCGCTCTCGGTGCCAATACGCACATCGTGCTTTTCTGATGTAGTCATAGTGACTTACAGGCAAATTGTCTTGAATTGAGGGTTGAATTAGAGCTATGATATATGGAGAGGGGGGGATATGAGAAATATATAACATGAAGCACATCATCCATTATCCCCGCAATAAAACATTTTCCCATGGAGACAGCGAATAAGATCATTGATATAGGGGAAATAAGAAGGGAATGAGCAATATTGGGGTTGAGATGACGAGATCGGATTCCACCAGAAGATCGGCGAGCGGCATAGATATTGCGTGTTTTCAGGTGCTGAAGTATAGAGTCCTTATTTTAACTAGGGATCTATAGAAATTTTAGGCTGAAATGATGATTAATGTGTCTATACTGTTAGGATCACTTTGAAGAGGGATATGATCTATATTGTTTGGTATATTCGCTTTCTCATGTCTATGTTCAATCTACAGTAGAGTGTATGTTCGCTAATTGACTTGAATATCTCCCCTTCACCAGCTCATGCCTTATCCGGCCAGTACTTTTGTACAATGACCTTCTTATTCACCTTGCCCATAGCATTGCGCTCGATCCCATCCACAACCTTCAGAACGGTTGGGATCTTATAAGGAGCCATCTCATTCTTGAGCTCAGCCCGTAGAGTAGGAAGTTCCATCGGTGCAGTCTGTATCAGTGTTAGCCATGCAAATAGAACAGTTTCCCTGGACACAACGCAAACATACCCCTTCTCGGAACTTGACGACTGCAGCGACTCGCTGTCCCCATTCTTGATCGGTCAACCCGACCACTGCAACTTCCTGAATCGCATGAATGGCCAGCATCTTGCGCTCAACTTCCAACGCCGAAATCTTATATCCACCGGATTTGATCAGGTCAACAGAAGCACGGCCTTGGATGAAGTATGCACCGCTTGGATCGCGTTTAGCCACATCACCCGTCTTGAACCATCCATCCGCCGTGAACTCCGAGGCCGTGGCTTCCGGTTTCCGCCAGTACTCGCGGAAGACATTCCCGCCCTTGACCTCGATCATGCCGTCCTCATCCACTCCGTCCACAATCCGACCGGTTTCTTTATCGGTCAGTCGTACCTCCACGCCGGGCAACGGCCACCCCACACTACCGTCGATTCGCTTTTGGACTTCCAGCCCGCAACTGAGCGCCATGCCGATCTCGGTCATTCCATACCGCTCCAATAGAACCTGGCCAGTGATTTCGGCGAATTTTTCTTTAATGGGCGTCGGGAGGGCCGCGGATCCACTGACGACAAGTCGTAGAGCACGAGCTCCGGCACGCGCTGCATCTTCTTGTTCCGTGCCGCGGATATGAGCATCGAAGTAGTCATTCAGACGGGAGTAAATGGTCGGCACGGCCATGAACAGGGTCGAGGAGCTGTGGTCCTGCCACCGGCCCCAGATTACCTTCGGGTCAAACTTCGGATGCATCTCCACTGTCGCACCACTTAGGAAACTGGCAGCTAGGCCATTGATGATGCCGTGGACGTGGTGGAGTGGCAGCACGTGGATAAGATGGTCTGAGGGTTTGTACTCCCAGGCTTTAACCAGACAACTCGCTTGGAAGGTGATGTTCTCATGTGTTGTCACGCAGCCTTTGGGGTTTGATGTGGTTCCGGAGGTATAGATCATCAGGGCGCGGCGCGTGAGCGCAAACGGCGGGGAGAAAGATGGTAAAGTCGGGGTCTCATTTCGAGAGAATGGCTCCAGCCCTATGAATGGTATATCGGTGGTGTAGCCTTCGCGCAGCGAGGGTGCGATCTTCTCGAACTCCGGATGCACGATAATCAATGAGGGGTCCGAATCTCCGATGGTGTATAGCAGTTCTTTCACTGGGTGGCTGATGCCTAGCAGATGTCAGTATTGAATACAAGTGTTTCGCATTGCGCTTCATGGTTTCAACCTACAAAGTGGAACGCAGACACCTCCTGCCGCCCACACGGCCCATTGCGTAGCGACGTAGTCATATCCATTCGGGACTAAGAACGCAATGCGTCGCTCTTCCAAGTCGTCCGTTAATCCCAATTGCTCAATTATGCGCTTCCTTAACGCTGCTGCGTCGGCCAGCAATTGAACGAACGTGAAAGATTGTTGTTTCGTGGTGTCAATGACCGCGATCTTCTCGGGATTCTGGCGCGCATGCTGCTCCGCTGCGGCGAAGAGGGGTAGGGAAGGGATTGGCATATTTGATTTGACTTCTTGACTTCTTGACTCCTTGGCACTTGAATACTGCGACTCTTAACATAAATCAAATAGGCAAGGTAGGCATAAGAAACTGGAGGGGTAAAAAGAAATTGAGGGACATCATACGTGATCCCCAGGGCTGAATTTAGCCGATTGCGGAGAAAACGCCCCTGTGGAGTATTTGAGCGTGAAATACAGTGTTGTAGAACAATATGAATAGTTCAATTATTTAGAACAGTTAATATATTCAATAGTAGAATAGTAATGAGAATCAATTACTCAATCCGACTATATGTAGTCGTGTTGTACTAAACTCTTAGATCTCACCTAGCACGGTTGAGATCAGCATTCTCCCATATATTCTTCTTCCCACCCTTCAAAGCCAGCTCAAGCGTGACTCCAGCTAAATTATCCAGCTTCACCGATGGCCCAATTCCAAACACAAGACTGTGTAGACTCGTACCCGGGGCCAACACCATAGCCGGGCGCATGATATGAGCCTCGAAACCAGGGTGATCACCAGCAAATACTAAAAGCTCGTTCTCGACTTGGCCCTACAACTGGTCAGTGAAATTCCCATACTCCCATCGAGGTCCTCATACCCGAATGCGCCGGTACTCCTGCATAAACCAGAGCGGCTTAGTCTGATCCCTCTCTGCGGCAGCACCGCTGCAGTATACGAACCGGAACGGTTTCTGGCACGTCTCTTGGAAGACTTGCGCTGCTGCAAGAGTATAGTCCAGACTCACTTGTCGAGCGATATCATTATCAGGCATGTGAGCTTTGCCCAGTGTCCTACATGGAAGGGAAGTCAATATCGCCCTGATACAGACTCTTGACAGGGATCATACCAGATACATGCCTCGGCATCTCGAATCTCATCCCGGATCGAGTCAGGGTAGGTCATGAAATCCTCAATTAATGTGACTTTGAGCTTTTCATGTGCTGGTAGCTCTCGTCGAGTGAGCGCTACGATTGAGGTGATCGCAGGATGTGCAAGACATTGCGACAAGACTTCGCGGCCGATGAACCCCGTTGAACCCGTGAGGATGACCTTCATCATTCGAATGGTTGTTGAGAGTTGACGGTGAGTGATGCGCGAAACAAGGGTCATGGGAGCATGTCGGGGATAGCATGTTATCTCCGTCTGCCTCGGGTTTAGGGTGAGATCATAGGACGCTAAGTATTTGTTCTGCCTAAACGTAATCATAGAGTAAATTCCAAATCAAGGTCGCTAATTCGGCATCGGCATTCAATATTTCACAATCAACTACAGCATGGATCCCGGGGTCGGTGCTTGTGCCAGCTCGCCCGGTTGGACGGTGCGTGGCCCATCCAGCGATCCTTCGCCATTCTCTTCCAGTCCACGAGCTACCAAATCCGTGAAATCAACACCCACTTCAACCAAGAGAGCGACATGATCGTGTACAATATCGAGGCATTTCTGCCAAACAGATGTGCCACGCTGCACGCTGCTGAGCTGTCGGCTGAGCAGAGCATTGAACCCGTCGAGGTGATGCTTCGCCCAGCGAATGCAGGAGCTGCTCATTACGCTAGGGAAACATTGTTGATAGATACCGATGGTGTTCTTGATCAGGGTAAAGTAAACGTAGGAGATCTGGAAGATGTAAAGAGGTAGATCACCCTCGAAGATACAAGCCCTAGGAAAATAAAGTCAGCATGTGACATAAGCTTGTGTGATAGAAGATGAACATACCGGATGCGTTGGCCGATCACGTCCGAACGTGCCTTAAGGTAAGTCTCACGTGCCTGATCCTCAAACCCTAAGCGAGTCAACCAGGTAACGTGAGTCTTGGTAGCGACCGGGAATGAGTGATTATCAACCAATGCCCGGGAGAGGATGCCAGCAAGCCGAGTCGCTCGTCCGTCGACCTTGAAACTAATAACGTCCTGTGCAATGGTGTTGCCTTTGAGACCCTTGGCCAATTTCCGTAGTCGCTCGATGCTGAGCACAGAAGCCTCGAATCGCTGAAGCGCAATATCGATATCAAGCTCGTCAACCTGCCCTTCAACCCATCGGAGGTTCTGCTGTTTCCCGTCCACATCAATGCGCAGATCAGATTTGTCTCTCGGGGTATCAGAGAGGTCGAAAGACTCTGGCTTTTTCGAAAGGGAAAGGTGCCGACCAGCCATATATCCATATGCTTCTAAGGGCTTGCTGGCCGCTTCAGTCTCCGAGCGCATGGTTCGACGCAGGTCCTCGACTGCCTTGCGGAAAGTTGCCAAAAGTTCCTGTTTCGCTGAAGCGTCGTCATGGCGATACGTAAAGGGCTTGGATCCCACGCGGATGCTGATCGACCTCCCAATGCCCCGATCCAAAGCCTCTTCGCGCGCTTGCCCCGTTCCCAAATTGGCCCCGAGATCAATCATGTCAATATCGTTAAGAAGCCAGCAATCTTCTGCCACTAGCCTCGTTGGAACAGGTCCTCGGTGGTTGGGGTGACTTTGGTCGACCCGCTTACGTTTCTTCGCAGCCACGAGTAGGTAATCGTTCAACAACACAATGTGAACAGGGCGTCTTGGTTTCCAGGTGGCTGAGTCCAGCTCAACCCAATTACCAGTTTCTAGGACAATGTGCCGTCCCGGTGCAGCTGGAAGCCACTTTTGCGACCCTTCCACTGTTTTCCACAACGTTTGTAGCTGTACGCTCCACATGCTCTCAAGGTTGGCGACCGAGCTGCGATTCGCATTGCGTTTGGGAAAAGAGTCCTCCATCGGTGACATGGGATTAGGTGAATTTCCTACGCTTGTTTGTCCAAGTGCCGTTGTGAGTTCCGCCATGAGGGTACGGAGGGTTCGCATTTCATCCTTGAGCTTCTCTGCCTCTTTACTGATCTTGATGAATTGGGTGCGATTCTGGTAGACATTTTGCTGTAGATCGGTGGATGTTCGATTCTTGACTTTGCGTAGGCTTTCTTGGTACTTTCGGATATCTTCCTCGGACGCGTTGGCAAGCAGACCGGCCACATCTAGCATCGGAAACTCCTGGTTAGCTTTGACAAACGCAAATCGGCAGCCCAGGGAGCACTAACATCGATCAACTGGAAGACTGGGATCTCGGAGAGCATTAAGGTCGACTTTCGGTGCTGGTGAGTTCGGGTCCGCTGGTGATGGTATTCTCGGAATAGCTCCCGGTGCCAATCCGCCGCGCCCCCCGGGCGTCTGAGTTGGAAGTGCCGGAACAGGAGGAGCCTTGTTATCAAATTCCGGTGCGCTATTGAACCGGGTCGAGTATCGCCGTTTTACCAAATCTGATGTCGCATCGTTCTGGGGTGCCCGCTCACGTGTGGGGATTGCGGATGGGCCTGACTCGGGAGACCTGGTATTGGGAGGTAGAGGACCGGAGATGGGTTTGGGAGCACTAATCTGAGGGCGCTGTCGACGAGACTTGCTCCTCAGAGTCAATCCTCTGCCTTCCATGGTGATTTCACTTGGCAATGTAGCAATAATCAAGGAATGGAAACGTCGCGGGAGGTCAAGGGGATGACGCTCGGGCTGCGGACATGATTATATAATACATAATACGCTCCGGGCATCTCGACATCCTTTGAAACATTTTTATCACCCAACCATCACTCTACCACTATCGCCTCTCCAAGTCCCCATAAGCTGCTAGGCCGGGACAAATCCTACACCTTTAATTTGATATCATCACACATCTTCACTATGGCTTTCCGAAACACTGCCATCGTGGCCGGCACGATTCTGACGGGAGTTCTCGGTATGTAGCATTCGTCTCGCCGCGTTCTTCAATTGTTAACCCTTTGTACTAGCCTACGCCGTTTATTTCGATCACAAGCGCCAAAGCGACCCTAGCTTCCGCAAGTCTCTGAAGAAGAACAACAAGAAGGTCGAACAAAGCGTGAAACAGGAGGCAGAGGCCGGCGCCGCAGCCAGACTTGCAGAGCTCAAGAATGCGCTCGAACAAGTGAAGAAGAACGGTGAACTCCCAACAAATCTCGAAGAGAAGGAAAGCTTCTTTATGAACCAAGTCGCACTGGGCGAATCTCTTTGTGCCTCGGAAGGTAAGTTGCATCCATTGTTATCCTATCTGGATTCCGAAAGACGGGATCGAGATATCGGTTACACCTCGGGAACTGGAATAAACAGATCGCTAATTGACTCTCCAGGCTCCCAAGTCGAAGCAGCAATCGCCTTCTGGAAAGCATTGAAGGTTTACCCCCAGCCTCAGGTAAGTACAAGCCATTTCGACGTAACCTATTCATCGTCTTTATGATTCTGACTGCTATGTTTACTCAGGATTTGATCGGAATTTACGACAAGACCGTCCCCAAGGAAACCCTCGAGATCCTCGCCGAGCTTATCGCACTTGATGGTCAATCCACCGGCGCCAAGGCTGGCCCTGACGATAACATCGAATAGAAACTGAACCCGACCACTCAACAACTTGTATTTTAGATGGACTTCTCAAATTTGTATCACATAATTTATATCGCGGAGAACTGTTATGTTCGTTGGCCACGCCCCGTGGGGGAGACGGAAAACAAAAGGGATGTGGATGAAGGCTACTATCCAAGTTGGACGGATTGATGGCGGTTCATTGCCAAATATCCCAATCAGATGGAGCAGATGAGATACCACCAATCTAAAGCTACCTCTCCTCTTTTGGTTTGTTCCGTATGAGGTATATAAGCCTTTCCATCTTGTACCCAAGAAGACAATCTATAGACTGGCGCATTCTTAGAAGGAACTTCTTTCATTCGGATCCTAGCAACCAAACCTTCGAACATGGATCATAGGAAGATGATTTGGTAGTGATATGAAGGATCTTCCGTGACTTTTCTGTTTAGTGCACACTAGAGCGGTCATCCGAGACAAGGCATATCCACGCCTATTAGCATCAAGTGCATTTTCTCTCCTGTTGGCATCGCATGCGGGTTGCGAAGATGGGATGAGAAAGAAGAAGAGACCAAGTATATCGAATGCCAGTGGAACAGACAAGAGAGGCAGTGTCAGTTATCCTCAATGTGGATTGGTCCGGCACACCGTAGAGTGACATACCGAGCTATCTTCCGAGGTCCGCCGTGCTAGAACCCAGTGCCAAGACATGCCTTAATTCAGGACTGATTCAGTTCTACAGGTCAGATTTATTCCAGACGATTGGAAATGCTATGGTTGGAGAGAGATATATATGTATATATATAGAACGAGAGTAGATAAAAAAAGTATGACAGTTAACTATTGGGAAGTTCCGAGTTAGGCAAGCTGTTTGACGCCTGAAAAACAAGACCACAACGTACAAGCCCTAACTCCACTATAAAAAAATACTCCATAGTTTGCATAGCTCAGGATGGAGCTCAGGATGGAGTACTAACTTTTTATAACAGAAAAGAGGGACTTGGATATTTCTGTCTGTAGGGAGTACCCCCTGAATGTAACGCATTTCAACACAGCCCAGGTAGCCCAGTTTGCCCAGACGTGGCGTCCAAGCAGTCATTATTGAAGGCATCTTGGCCCTGAGCGGGATTCTTGGCCGGACTTGGCCCACAAGTTTGTTTTGGGGAAAAGGAAGGACAGTGGGAAAGAGACGAGAAATGGACCTTTCATCTTTTTTCCTGCTTTTATCAATGCAATAGCATAGTAGGATACTCCGTATAATTTAGTTGTATAATTGCTCTCTCAGTACTAAGTAGTGAAACGACATGAAACCTCCAAGAACCCCCCTAAGAACCGCCCAAGACCCCCCCAAGACCCTCCAAGACCCCTATTATTTGTGTTATTTGTCCACAGACTGCCGGTCCCCACAAAATTGAGACCGCTGATCAATTGACTTTCTCTATGAAATTACTGCAGTGAACTAATTTAACCCATTTAGTTAACTAACCCATTTAACCCATTTAAGGCCTTAAAGTCCTTAGGAGTCCCTCTTTTTCTTCTTCTCCGTTCTTCCGTTCCAGTCGTTCCTTCCCAAATCCGCGCCGTTGCGCTGTCTCTCGTTATTATATCGACTTATCCCATTCTAAGGTTCCCTTTTATATCGTCTTTCTACATATTTTGATTGATCTTCTATACCCACTTGGTTTACAATGATTGTATGTACCGCCATATCCCCTACTATGACCAAACGCTGACCTTCTATTCTAGTCTTACACTCAACTCTTCGCATCCGTGTGTGCGCTCGCCAGCACCGCGGCCGCCTTGACCCCGCTCGAAGTCAGCGGCAAGGACTTTGTTGACTCCAAGACCCAGGATCGTTTCCAGATTATCGGTGTTGAGTAAGGCTTGCCTCTGTCTTGCCCACATTGTACAGTGACTGACCTCTCAATAGCTACCAGCCCGGTGGTGCAGCCGGCTTCACCAAGAAGCTAGACCCCCTGAGCGATGCAGATGTTTGCTTGCGTGATGCTGCCCTGATGCAGCGCCTGGGTGTATGTCCAGATCCTATCTCCCTTAACCGTACAGCAACTTATTTCCATAGATTAACACCATCCGTGTGTACAACCTGGAGCCCTCTCTCAACCACGACGAGTGCGCATCAATCTTCAACGCCGCCGGTATCTACATGATCCTTGATGTCAGCAACCCGCTGGCGGGTGGCTACCTGGACCGCAGCGCCCCCTGGACCACCTACAGCGCCATCTACTACAAGCAGGTCTTCGGTGTTATCGAGGGCTTCAAGAACTACGACAACGTCTTGGGCTTCTTCGCTGGAAATGAGGTCATCAACGAGGATGCTCACTACTTGGTCCCCAAGTACGTCCGTGCCATCGTTCGTGATATGAAGGATTACATCGCCAAGAACTCTAAGCGCGCCATTCCCGTTGGATACTCTGCTGCCGATATCCGTGAAATCTTGATGGATACTGCTCACTACTTCGAGTGTGACCTTAAGAACTCGACTTCTTCCCGCTCCGACTTCTTCGGCCTCAACTCCTACTCTTGGTGCGGTGAATCCTCCTACAAGAAGAGCGGCTTCGATGTCCTGACCGAGGACTTCACCAACGCCACTGTTCCCGTTTTCTTCTCCGAGTACGGCTGCAACGAGGTCCAGCCCCGTGTCTTCACCGAAGTGCAGGCCCTCTACGGCGAGGAGATGACCCAGGCTTTCTCCGGTGGTCTCGTTTACGAATGGACCCAGGAGGACAATGACTACGGCCTGGTCAAGGTCAACAACTCCAACACCGTGACCACTCTTGTCGACTATGATAACTTCGAGAAGCAGGTCAACAAGCTGGACATGGAACGCATCACATCAAGCAACGTCACACAGACCAGTGTCAAGCCCGAGGCGTGCAGTGCCTCTCTCATCAAGGACAAGTCCTTCTACAACGCCTGGGATCTGCCCGAGGTTCCTTCCAAGGTCGCCGACTACATTAAGAACGGTCTCCCCGATGCCCCCTCCGGCAAGTTCGTCTCTGTCTCTTCCACCACCATCCCCCAGAAGGTGTATGACCACACCGGCAAGGAAATTACCGATGTCAAGTTTGAGGTGAAGAGTGGTGTCAACACCCCGTCTTCTTCCGGTTCGGGTTCCTCAGGCACCTCCGATTCTTCATCCAGCGAGACCTCCACCAATGCCGGATCTCCTAACGGCGCTCCCTCTCTTGCCCTTGGTGGTGCCGGAGGTCTGTTCATGCTGCTTGCATCCCTTCTGTAATTGGCCTTGATGATTTGTGATTATTTCGTTCTTGGGTTTCACTGTTCGGACTGAGGTGACCAAGAGGCCAATACCGGGTCTCGAGGATCTATTTTCTGTATGGGATACTCGTATCTTCTTTGCCCGGCTTTCTTGTGATTAGTTGTTAATTTGCGCTTGAAACAATTCACGTCCTTGCGTCCTTCATATTTTCGAGCTTCCATCATCGAAGCATGGCGTGTACATTTGTAAGAGTTTGTAGCCATAATGCAGACATTCTTATTTCTGCTCTTGTAAATATCACAGCTTGGAAGGACGATCGTCATAGATTGAAGCACCAATAGCCTTCCCTTGATCGACACCTTCTGCCCTAGTCTTCAACACCCGCTTCAGAATCTTCCCAGCGGGACCCTTGGGAATCTCGTCGATCAGGACAATCCCACCACGAAGCCTCTTATGAGGAGCCAGTTTCCCACTAACATAAGCCACCAATTCCTCTGCAACCTGCTCGGCCGGTTTATCCGTCTTCTCAAGAACCACATAAGCAACCGGTACCTCGGTCGCAATCTTCTCAACAGCAAGTCCAATCACAGCGGCGTCATGCACAAGCGGATGTTCATGCAGGGCACTCTCTATCTCCGCCGGGGGAATTTGGAAACCCTTGAATTTAATAAGGTCCTTTAATCGATCTGTGATAAATAGATTTCCCTCCTCGTCTTGGAATCCAATATCACCGGTTTTGAACCATCCATCGCTGGTGATAGACCGTGCCGTGGCTTCAGCGTTGTTATGGTAGCCTGGGAAGAGGGTCGGTCCTCGGAGACATAGTTCGCCGTCGCCTTTTGTTACGGGGTTTCCTTGGTCGTCGATGAACTTCGTTTCGACTGCGGGATATGGAGGGCCGCTTGATCCCATTGCTTTATCCCATTCGTCCCATCTCTGTTGAATAAGTTAGTCGAGCTGGCAACTATTGGATACATCGGATAGAGGTACCTGGAGATGCGTAACAGCCGTCGACTCGGTCAGTCCGTATGCCTGGCGGACAGGGACCTTCAGACGATCGTACACAGCGTGGATCAGATCTGATGCTAGTGGTGCAGCAGCTGAGGTTACCATTCTCAGTGATGATAGTTGTTCGCGCGTCATTGCGGGATCTTTGGCGAGGTACAGGACAACAGGTGGGACGGCGTAGATGTGGGTGATCGATTCGGCTTTCACATTGTGTAAGAAACCTTTGACGGAGAACTTCTCCATTACTATTGTCTTTATTCCCAGGAAAAGAGGGAAATGTACTAGACATGTAAGTCCTTTGAGTAGACTGGTTAGCCTGCAAATGAGGATTCTCCGTCAAATATTGACATACCATATATGTGGTATGTTGGTAAGAATGACAGGAACCGATCCTGTCTCCAGTTCATGTGCGGACCTTCAACTCGTCCCTGCAAGACGAGGTTCGTCACAAGATTGGTATGAGTTATTCTTGTCCCCTTGGGCCGTCCGGTAGTCCCGGACGAGTATACCAGGAAGGCTGTATCGACGACTGGGTCTATCCTCGGACGTCTTGCTCCAGGAGCTCCACCTCCCAACATGGACTCGACATGCTGCAGCTCTGCTTCTGAGGAGGGAGGGCCAAAAATCAACATGTGCGCAATAGGAAAGTCAATGCGCTTTGCAGCGGTGAGTGCAGTGTCTAAGAGCGAGGTGTGGACAACCATTGCCTTTGCCCCTGTGTCACTCAATTGGTATTTCAACTCATCAGGAGTGTATGCCGGGTTGGCTGGTGAGACTACTCCCCCAGCCCAATGGCATCCCCAAAACAACGTGGGAACATCGATGTCATTCGGCGCAAAGAGTAAGAGGATATCGCCTTTTTGCCATTCCCATTGGACTTGGAGATTGGCGCCGAAGCTTAGGGCTTGGGACCGGATGTCGTTGAAGGTTCGGACTTCGCCCGGCGGCGACTTGAAGATGACTATGGTTGTTAGTATCCGGCTTTGATGTTGAAGGAATGTACGTACTGTGGTCACCTGGGAAGGGTCTGTCTTCTCTTTCGAAGAGACAATCCCAAGTATCAATTGGAGGGATATCTATGTGGTTCATGGCTGTGATGAGTACGGGGAGTTCAAGTAGCTACCTAGGTAGCTACCTATGTATATGTAAGTAGGTAATCCCAAGCCATGACGCAAGGTCTTCCTCATATCCGACCTGGAGGCGAAACCACATTTCACACGTTTTTCAGTATATTCTAGTATTTGGGCTAACATGAATTGCTGTTTCGGTCTCATTGACGCTGCTGCTGGTCACAGACGTTCCACCCCAACCCGTCCCAAGGAGGGAAGATATATCTATGAAGAACACTTCTGGAAGATCACCCGAAAGGAGATCCACAAGACTTCGAAAGACTACCAAAAAGTCTTTAGGCCAAGCGACAGTGCCGTCTCACGAAGCACCATCCAAGTGCATGGATGGGAACTCGGCTTGCAAGGTTGGTCAATAGCATAACATCAGGAATGTCTCAATTGATACAAATGCAAACACATGAAAACATTAAGCTGTAGTACATCACAAAATGAAAACGAAAAATGCAAAACAACTCAAAATCCACTCTACACAGCCCTGGCTTTCCCCTTGCCCTTGCCTGACGGTGAAGCAGGTACTGGCCCCGGGGCAAGGGATGGGAATTCCTCCCACACCTCCTCACCGTCCTCACGACTTTTGCCCTCGGCTAAGCTGAGTTGAATCGCAAATTCCAGATCATCCATCTCTTGCTGTCGACTGCTCTCAGCCTCAGCTCCGGGCGATGGCTGTCGAGGCGGCTGTACTCCCTTGGCATACTTGATAGGAATAGACGACGTCTGGTCAAATGGCGAAGCAGCACATTGCTCGTCAAGCAGGCTCAGACGAATTGCCTCGGCAAGTTCGTCATCAACATTATCATCCGCGGGATCCTGATAAGGAGACGAAGAGGATGAGATCTCGCCATAGCCGACCGAACTAGGAGCAACAGTACTGAATGAAGTGCTTGTGGCCGAGCTGGAGACTGCGGCACTGTCCGTGGGTTTAGGCACACTGGCGGAGCAGGCCTCCTCGCTCAGGAGTTGGGCATACGCCAAAAGCTGGTCCTCGTCGATATCTGGACCGAGAAGATCGATTCCGAAACGCGCGCTCAAATGGGCTCGCTCTTTCTCATCGGCAATCCTTTGACGCTCCATATCTATGCGTTCGTCTTCAATAAAGTCCTCGATTGCACCCCGACCACTATTGTTGAAGCGTTGGCCTTCCCCAGCCCCGTTGCTGCCACGCATTAAGTGGCGAAGGCGGCGTTTGTTGCTCTTGTACTGATCAGCCTCGGAAGAACTGTAAGACCAGTATCGTAAGTGGCTGCCAAGCGAGACCATTCCACGCAGAACGGTCGGGTCTGTATCAAGGCAGATAGCGCCTGTGGCATAGTAATTGTTTCCAACACCTAGGATAGATGCCTCAGCTTGCACAAGCCGACGGCGGGCCCGGGTCGAAAACCGGGAGTTGATCGTCCGGATTGGCTTGGTAGATGACGCTAGCGGATCCCACGCTTGCACGAGGCCATCATTACCGCCATGAACAAGGTACAACGACGTAATGGCCACGGAAGACACCTGGGGTGAGTCTGTTTGGATGGTGCGCAATGAGGAGATGGAATTGATGATCTCCGCAGATTTCGCCGCTGGAGCTCGGATATCCCAGACAAACACCATCCCAGTACGGGTTCCAACAGCTAGGTATCGAGCGCGTTGCCCAGGGACTTCTAGGCCGGACCGTGGCCGATCCATATGTGGCAACATTGGGGATGATGTTACAGACGAAGTAGAGCTCCCAGACATAGCCAAAAGAGGATCCTCTTCGGCCGTGAGTGTAGCGAAAGTGGATGTATCCAACGCGCTAGTGCTCACTTCCGTAGATTTGCGATCACCAAAATCAAAATCTGACAGACGCCATCTGAAGTTGGTTGAAGGTGGGCCCATCCGCCCGGAGGACCGAGAAGGGGGAAGACTGCTGGTGAGGGTCGGACTTGATATGTTCATTGGGCCGCCGAATAGTGATGGCGGAGCTTCCGGTATACCCGACAAGGGCTCTGGCGTGTTCGAAGAGCTAGAATCAGACTTAGAAGCAGTGCGCATAAACCGCCGGATCGATGCCTTTGCATCTTCGCCCGAGCCGCGAGCGATGATAATGACCGACTCGCCTGCCCCGCACCCGTCATCGCCAGCAAAGTCCACCTTAAGATCGCGCTGCATGTCCCAGCTTTCACAGACCTTGCGGAAGTGCTTGGGCTTGAAAGACAGAAATTTTTCAATCTCCTTTGTTTCAGCGGCAATCTGGTGCTCACTGAGCCCCATGGAATCCGACGACGATTGCGGACTGTAGCTGCCGTCGACCAATTCACGATTAAAGGGGTCTGGGCGTGCCACACGTCTGCTCGCTTCGACCATATCCCAATGCACACTTCTACCCGTCTTCCAAGCCACCTCGTCAAGTTGCTCGGTGTTGAGTTTGGCTGTTAGTGGGATCTCAGGTGCCCGAGGAAGTTCGGTCAGGTAGAAGATTTCTCCCAGGGCATTGAGAGCAACAGCCCAGATTCGCTTTCCTGAATGGCGCCTGATCGAGTACTGGTCGTCCACAGCAATGCCAATAATCGGAACACCGGGGCACAGTACCCATCTAGCAGTCACTTGACCTGGCTCGTATCGTCTTTCGTAAGCCGGGTGAGGGCCTAGAGAGTACGCGGTCAACACGCCCGAAGATGATCCAGAGAGCATCCCTACCAGCCCCTGGGTCATCTTGAGGATGTCAGGGGACTTCGCAATCCACACCGAACAGACAGCATGTGTGATCATGTTGACTGCGGGTATTCCGAGCGGTGGGTGGGAACCCAAATCCGAAGCTCCCAAGAAACGACCACGCTGCTCCGTCGATGAGATGAAGTAGCTACGGCCCTGGGGACAGCCTTCGCCGTAGACCATGCCATATGGTTGACTGACGTCCATCACGTTGGGCACACCGACTATATCACCCGACCCAAGGCCGTATTGCGCCTCGCCAGGGAACATATCTGCAAAATGGCGGAACATTTGGTGGTCGGAGACACCCCAGGTGCCAACTTTTACGGTCGACGGGTCACTGGCAGACGCAATCCCTTGCTCTGCCGCGCCATGGATGAAGAGTGGGTTCTTGTCAGGCCTGAAAGAGGCGTGTATGTGACTGACTGGAAAGAGGAGCTGTGATGTATATGTCGCTATGGCACTGCCATGGCGAGTACTTGCCGCACGTACAGTTCCATGCTTCTTAGACGGGTTGAACTGCGCCGGCTTGCCCCGAGATAACGATTGAATCAAGCGAGTGCGCAAGATGTATTCGCTGCGCCAGGAGGCTAGGGCGGTCAGCCTCGTGAAGAAACGCCTGTCCGACTGTAGGTCTGCCGCATCGGTATCGCGACGCCGACCATCCTCAACGGCATGGGGTCCTGGGAAGAAACGCGAGAAGGCGATTCTCCAAGCATGAGGGGTAGTCACTAGTGCATGAAATCGACGAGACACTAAGGTAATCGCGGACAAGGATTGAGGTGATAGATGCGATAGGATATGTGTGAGAACCTCTGGAAATTATGGTAGTCAGTAATGATTGCGCCGCGGGGTTGCAGGATACCTACCATTTGGAAATGCCTCAAGAGTTGTTTGTGACTGTCCAATAGAAGCCACTATGCAAGATCCAGAATTTGGTGCCTTTCTGGGGCTAGTCCAAGCATTCTCATGCTGGCTCACTCGATCGACCGAGAGCGGGGCATCGCGACCGTCAACCTCGTTCAAGGACGCGTCAGGTTCGTCTTGTGTCGACATGCTCGGGACGTCTGCAGAGTCTCCGATCTCCCCACGGTCGAGGAGATCAGAGACTTGAGCGTCGTCGAGGTCATGTCCATGCTGGGTGGGACTAATAATGACTGGGTGTGAGTCAACGGGAGGTGTATGTTGAGATACGGCAGTAGGCTCTGGTTGCATATAAAGGTCTTAACGGGAAGATAAGGTGGTAGCGACTGAGCCAGCGAGAAAGCCTGGGTCAGTCGAGTTAAGAAATGCAGGACGAAAAGAAATTATATGAAAGCGAAGCGGTGTTGAAGAGAAAGGAACGGGAGAAGCAAAGATACCGAAGGCGACGCAAAGTGGCCATGCCGCACATTCAGCAGATGCGGCTATCGCGGACTGTGACCAGGGAACCGGGTCCTATTGGCTGTTAGGATTCACCGCTTAAGTCTCCGCCTTTTTCGGAGTATTCAGTGGTAAATCACACATGGGCAGTCAGAACGATATAGGAGTACCCTAGGTATTGAATATCTAACTATCCGGAACGAGACTGCGCAAAACAGGATTGAATCACATCATGTCCTCTCGTCCATACCACATATTGAAATATTGAATGCCGATAAAAAGCCGCACTACCTACCGGTACCTACCTAGTACCTACAGTGACGCCGCAATTTCCCTTCCCCTCCACTCACGTCTCCATACATCTGAGATCAAATATTTCATTCCCGATCACCGATATAAGTGACATCTACGCAGCGGTATAACGGCCAGGGTTCAAAACTCGCTTTTTGGGGGTGTTGATGCCTGAATGCCTCACTTTGAAACGGCAGAAAAATTAAGATACCTGAATTACTATTACATATGCCTTAATAAGCAAAGTACGCTGTTTCTGCTGACGTTATAGGGTTATTATAAAATGAAGCCTTTTGCTCCCATACAAATCCATACATCTCCATTTTTGGGGAGGTTTACCCTCTCCAGCATGAAAATGAAGCCTTTTGCTCCCATACAAATCCATACATCTCCATTTTTGGGGAGGTTTACCCTCTCCAGCATGAAAATGAAGCCTTTTTCTCCCATACAAATCCATACATCTCCATTTTTGGGATGGTTTACCCTCTCCATATATGAAAATGAAGCCTTTTGCTCCCATACAAATCCATGCATCTCCCATTTTTGGGATGGTTTACTCTCTCCATATATGAAAATGAAGCCTTTTTCTCCCATACAAATGCATATATCTCCCACTTTTGGAGAGGTTTACCCTCTCCAGCATGAAAATGAAGCTTTTTTTTTTTAATTCCTACTTACAAATCCATATATCTATCTAACCCTCCGTCTCCGATGGCTCCGCCGAGGTGTTGTAACCGGAGATCTAGCCCGCTTCCGCCTCACCGGCTCTGCTCTCACTGGCTCTGCTCTCACTGGCTCTGCTCTCACTGGCTCTGCGTCCACTAGCTCTGCGTCCACTGGTGCTGGACTTGGTGTAGTTACATGGAAAGGGGCCTCATCCTCCTATGGATCAGCCTCGAATGAATACGTATCTTTATACCGCTTCACAACCACATAGAGCTTCGCCTTCCGACCTGGAAGCCTATCAACAAGCTCCTTCATAGTACCGTCAAAGGAATCATCCACTCCCGATATCCATCGAGGACTATATTTCCCCTTCGCGTACTACATCTCCTTAGCAAAGTAGCATTTGTCCGTCCACCCTAGACTGAAATCAACGATACTCGGTAGCGCTATAATAAAGTAATCCCTCGCAAAGCTGTCGATATTCAAGACCGTTTGTTCAGGACGAAGGTTAACGGAAACTAAAGCTATAAAAGTAATAATTAGCTTTTGCTTCTAGATTATATAGGAAATATATACCATCCGGAATTGGATTTGTCTCTCCTAGTTTCTCCTAGAGATAGAAAATCACTATCATAGTGATTTGTTTACTCGCCTCTTCAGCGGCTTTCCGAGCTTCCTCTGCCTCCTTAAACTTCTTAGTATAAGCAAGGCGGTTTCCGCTAACTGTATTACTCCGGAGGTCAGCGAACCGAGTGCTTGTGTACTGGGCTCGTGTAGGTGAAGGCCCCGCTAACGAAGGCCCCGCTAACGAAGGTATTGCTAACGAAGGTATTGCCGGCGTTATAGGTGCTACTAAGGAAGTAGGTATAGGAGTTGTAGAGTCGAACTCCCGTAAGAGGGTCCTAAAAGCCTCTTATGCTATATCTAATAAATACATATTGGTAGAGAGTATATCAAATATATAGATAAATAAAAATGTGGAAGAACTTGATAGATAAAAGAACCTAGATAGAGAATGCTTTAATTTAGATAGTATTTTAATTTTAACGATATTTTTAACCGAGACATCTATAGATAGATTTATATACTAGGCTAATTTGTAATATTAAATACATTTTCTACCCTTCCGAGATATACTCCTAATACTCCTCTTTATCAAATATCTCCGAGACATTCTCTCCCAATTCATCCACTATATGCTCCTTATTAGGATCCCACTTAGCTACACCTATTAGCTTTATACAAACGTCGAGTATCGGATCTTAGCCCAAGGCCCAATACCTATATACTCGCTCCCGTAGCTTCATATACACCGCTTCAAATAGAGACTTAGAGTCACCAGTAAACCGAAGATCCGGATTTACAGGGTTAAACGGTATCCCTATAAGCTCTTCTCCAATTTCAACCAGCTACTAGTGACACCATACAAATATAGGCGGTGGAAGGTATTCATTAGGATCCCATTCCTATATATCATCTTAAAGCCTTTTTAAGAGCTGTGCTTAGTCTGATACTAGATCTTAGTCAATCTCACACTTAAAGTCCTTCGTATCCCCTTTCGGTAAGTGAAAGTTCATTGCTAGCTTTCCTAGGACTAGATATTCTTAGCGAGTATAGAGCTAGATAGGGTGGGTATTCCAATTCTCGGTGTATGATTTAACTCGCTTCCGTATAGTTTCCATATAGACTACAAGAAGAGATACTTAATCAGGAATACTATCTTTTATAAAGCAGTTTTCGTGTGCTAGGCGGCGAAAAAAGCGCTTCTTTTAAATTAGTATAGAATCAAATTAAATATTAAGTTATAGTGCACTTACATAGAAGAGCCCAGTGGTTGCCCTTGATAACATCCCCCACCATACCTCAATACGCTAGTTATCAACACTTCTTCTATATATCCAGCAGTCTTTAGGTTTAACAGAGGGATCAGCTTAGCGACGAAGCTTATAGTGGCTATCAGCTAAAAGAACAGTCTCTACACCTCGATCAGATCGGAATTTCCTTGGTTAAAACCCTCTTTCTTAGAAAGCATTAGTGGCTTAGCGTAAAACGCTAACCGCAGTGCGAGCGGTTATACCAACGTATATCCAGACAATATAACGAGAGTATCCGTCAATTATAGCATAGATCTCAATACCGAAAGGTTCGAGCTTCATATATCCGTCAATATACCATACATCGTTTGGTCCTAGGGACATATAGTTTATCCGTTCGCGCCGTGAACCTAGAAGCCGGCTTTGTACATCTTAAGGCCGAAGGAGACGCTACGCAAGCTCAATTTGGGCCCTAAAGTAGGTTAGTATAGGATAGAGAATTGGAGTATAGAGAATTGGAGTATAGAGAATTAGAGTAGAGCACTTACTCTATATAAAATAGCCCCATAGAACGAATATAGCGATATAGAGTACGGTAGCCAAAGTCCTCAACCTCACCAATAATATTCTCACAGATAAGAATGGCTTAGAGATCGTCAAATTGTTGCTGTCGCTAATCAGGGGAGAGACGAAGCTTAATATTAAGGTCCGCTCGAATCCTTCTAATAGTCCTCTCCGATAAAGGTCTGCCGTCTGCGGCGAGAATTCGAAGAATTTCGCTTGTGTTAAACCGAGATACAAGTGCTTTAACACGATCTTGAATCTCTACCCTAGGGGTAAGAGTAAGATTATGGCGTATAGGCGGTTTCTAGTAACCAAGAGATCTCTGTAGGGTACTACGACTAATTACGATATTGTATCGTTCTTCGAGGATAGCGCGGATGTCTGCATATATGGTGTTCTGGCTGATAAGATCGAGTATCTCTTCTTTGTAGGGCTCTAGATCAATACGCGGGCGCGGCATAGTTCATATATAGAGTAGTGTATAGGGAATAAACATTTGTGGGATGACAGCTTGCAAAATGGGAAGTTTTAATATAGACTAGTAATCGATCGGGACTAGTTATTCCGCGCCGGAGAGAGAGAGTCGGTAAACCATCCCAAAAATGGGAGATGCATGGATTTGTATAGGGGAAAAAAGCTTCATTTTCATGCTGGAGAGAGAGAGAGAGAGAGTAAACCATCCCAAAAATGGGAGATGCATACATTTGTATGGGAGAAAAAGGCTTCATTTTCATGCTGGAGAGGGTAAACCTCCCCAAAAATGGAGATGCATGGATTTGTATGGGAGCAAAAGGCTTCATGTTTATATGAATGTTTACAATACATTGTATAGAGCGGTGTAAAAGGCGGTACTCATTAAGGCATCCAGGCATCAAGATCCCCTAGTAAAAAGAGTTTTGAACCCTGGCCGTTATACCGCTGCGTAGACATCGTTGATTTCGTTTCTCCAAATGTCCGACCTGCCTAGCAAGGAGCAAGTTACAATACTTTGCAATAAACAAGGTCGGAGGGACAATCATTTCATCCACAACAGCGATAAGTTTTTCATCAAATATAAGGTCGCTCGTTGCGAATAGAAAAATCAACAATTCTAGATTGATCGGATTAGGGCAAGCGCCGCTATCCGTATTCCTAAAATTTATGCCGTGTTCGGTGCATCAGATAGACTATGTCTGATTATGGATTCATTCAAACCGACCATATTGCATCCGATATACAGAGAGCAAGAGCTATTTCTGATCTCGTTCCTATCGAGGTCCCCCTTGATATAGCATAGATAGCTTCACTTCCTCTCTTTCTCCCTTCTCTCTTCTTTCCCCCAGTTTTTGTCGGACCAATACCAGATCGTATTGCTGTTTCTTTCTCCTGCTTTGACGCGGTCAATTCCCGAAATGTCTCAATTCTACATGGACGTCTCGTTACTACGATGCATATTCGTAATGGAAATTTCAATATCATCCAATAACTTTATGGATGGGACCTTGAATACACAGAGCCGTCGAATCCTATGGAATCCTCCAAGGTAGAATTGATTCTACGTGTTTAGCATAAATAAATATGGTGATGTTCGCCAGCAAGATAGCCAATATATCCTCGCATCTACGTACACCTGTATTCAAGATCACATCAATTCATGCCTAGCTATTAGCACTCAACAGTTTATAAGCTCGACTGCTTAAATCTGTCGGGGTCTGTATCATTCTTTCTCTCTTATACAACCATCTGCTTCCAAAGCACCCTGCCAGTTGAGTGAACGGACTCCTGCTCGAACTTTCAGCGCTCATTTCTATATCCGAATACATTACACAGACCCGGCGATATAGCCCCATTCAGATCAACGGCGATAGCATCCACAGGTTCTTGATGTTCAAGGGTCGCTTCGTTTACGCACTTGCACTAAGTAATTTCTACCTACTCTATACATCTGTAACTATAGTTCAATTCCAAGGTTGATCTGATGGAAAATTTCTCGTTGACAAGATGAAGCACAATTTAGACGGACCCATGCTTCCTGCATCATTATAAGTTCTCGTTCAATCAATTATTGAGCTACCATGACCTTGAAGATCTAGATAGCCAATTTTCTGCTGGCAGGAAGGGCCAATAGGTAAAAGTTCCCAGTGGTATAACATACCTAGATATAGGTATGCCATGCAATATGCGGCTCTGCTCTACTTTGGATATTACTGGGGCTATATGCAACATACGAAATGGGGAAAAAAGGCATTAACCGCTTGACACGGTTGAATTACACGATCGTGAATATCCTTTGCCGGTTATTATCGCCCTTTTGGGTTTAGCGCCCCAATACGCCATCATGTAAACTCCTTACCTGACCTCGCCCTCTTCGTTCTCTGTTTCTCTTTGGCTTCCCTCAATCCAGATGCCCCTCTATCAAATACCACTGCAACCTTGCCTAACAACAGGAACGCCCGTCCTCGCCACCTTCTTCTTTTACCGGTCGCAAACTGCACTAAGTCCTAGTTGCCTCCACCTTTACTCTAAGATCAGGCTGAGCTGGCGGCTTCTACGCAGATGGCGCTTTTAGGAAAATGGCTGGGCATCGGAGAAATTTTTTTTTTCAGCGATGCGATACATTCGTCTTATAGAGAGTTCACTTGACCTATGTAGTTCTCCCGTTTCAAACATTGGTTGTCCTGTCCGTTCTACTCATTTCCCTCATTCTATTCAGTGAGACGCTAGTCCTCGATTCGATAATCTATTATTCTGCCTGATCCTGTTCTACGTTCATGTGACCTATTCCCTCCGTCTAGCCTCGTTATCACTCCTACCATGTTTTGTCGCGGCTTGCCCAAGTGATAGATCTGGCTTGCTATCCATCATGAAGATTGAAATAAGAAATTCAACGCGAATAAGTCGTCGAATGAAGAGGGTCGTAACCCTAACTGATCAGTTGCAAGGGATAAAATATACATACAGGACACTGTACATATACACCGGATTTTAGGCCGCGCGAGATGGCTCTCCCTTTCCGTTTTAGTGCTCACCCCTTGCCGCTCTTTGCTCACTGAGTAAAACTGAGCACGCCCCTGAGTATTACATAGTCATCGAACTCCCGAGGTCGCTCACTGAGCGTCACCTGAGCCCTCTGATTTGCTCACTGAGTAGCCTGATCTTGCTCACTGAGCTCCCAAGGTTGACCTGAGTGTTATATAAGCTCAAGACTTACTCACCGGAGCGAAGCGCAGGGAGCAGCTAAGTCAGTAGTTCAGTCCACCTAACTGTTACTCTGAGGCTTGTTTAACGACGGGATATACCTCTACGGATGGAGAATGTGGTCCCAATTTTGCGAACAACATGACATGTGTTGGATCATTGTTTGGTGATTACTGCTCGGGCAGAAATTGTTACATTGCTTCTTGTGTCTCTTAGAGGTAGCATAGGAAGCCAGTTAATGAGCATTCTGAAGCTGCTCCCGGGCCGAACGATCAGCTAGAGGATCTGGATGAACAGTCGGAAATTAACCTCGAATTCTGATAGCTTGTGCTCATGCTTCAAGCGAACATTGATACGTAAAATTTAGGCGTAGAGGTGCAATTGAAAGGAAAATCATCCACTGCCCCTATCTATGTACATATGTGTAGTTATCTCTTTATATCTCCATAAATAACACATAAGAGCGATAGAAACCTCACCAGCTTGGTGCGATCGAATATTCATTCCAGGCACCCCTATCCGCATCTCCGAATTTATCGATCCCTCCTTCAACGCCATCTTCACCCACTGTCCATATCCCCCTTTCAACCAGCACTATCCACCGTTCAAACAATCTCTCCAATCTCTGCGATCGCCGTTCACCCCCAAACGGATGGAAGTAACCATGTTGAAATAGTCCCGTGAATGAGCCCGAGGGAACTGGTCTCCCATCACTCATCCTAGCCCCGTCCTCATCTCGGAAGAAACCAGGTCGTAGTGCAAATGGAAGCACAAGACGGAAACCTGCCTCCTCCATATCATAATCTCTTCGGCGCACAGGCTCACTGTAGAGTCCAGTGGGAACAGGATCGTTGTCATTCATGCTCACATTGTCATGTGCGGTGGAGAACAAGCGACGAATCTCCAGGTTGAGATCCACCAACCGGTCTGGAGCTGCAAATAGTAGAACTCCTGGGATGCTATCCTCTTCATAAGGTATATTGGTAAACCTCTGGCGCCTCGCAAAAGCCTCCTTATCATGCGGGACCTCTAGTCCAGGTGCAATGAATTTAAAACGCGGGGTCTTAACTCGTGTTAAGAGGGAGCGAATGAAGCAGTCTTGCGGCACGGCCGCTGCATCTAGTTCTGCACCAGTAAAGAGCGGTGCAGAGATAGGCAGAAGTGAGTTAGGAGGCATTCGAGATTCGACCGCAGCTAAGTAGCGCTCTATCGCAGCTATAGTGCTATCAATCTGGGCATCGCAGTAAGGGAGCCACGACCACAGATAAAATTGCGATCTATTCGTCGGGGAATCACCAGAAGGGAGTTCTTCGGGAAGCCCAGGAATAACTTTACCAATCCGAATCATATAGATCCATTGGGTGAGAATAGTCTCTAGTGGGAACCACATTTCCTCGTGCTCGTCAATAGGCTCCACACTTTCCATATTATCTGTAGTCATTGGGAACGAGGCCCGATTGAGCTGCTGGTCATAGACAACGCCGAGGTTATGCCCGCCTAGATCCGGAATAGTGCGATAACATAAAACAAATCGCTCCTTATCCTCCTCCATCTCGTTATCATCAATAAAATACTCGTCGCTAAGCTCCATCACAAGGCCGTCAATCCAGTAGAAGAAGGGCGGTCTAGGATCATAAACTAAATCCAGAAACTTGTTAAGTGGCGCATTAAGACGCTCCCGAGTAGCTTCGACCTCCTCGTTTGCGTCATGGAAAAACCACTTTTCGCTAGCTAGCGCATCAACGTCGGGCGTGTCTTTTCCGTTGCGGGCCATCCAGCCATATGCGACCAGGTAATTGTGTAGTCTGGCGCATCGCTCATAGTCGAGAGTGCCGTCATCACGGGCTGGGTTGTCATCGGATACTAGGGCGTCTTCAATATCGAGGATCTGTTGTGGAGTGGTGTTCATCGTCACGGTGATGTCGAAGGGCAGGTTTATTAGCAGAAGAAAGTATAGAACATTGGAAGTTGCTTAGACGACAAAGGTTGCCATGGCACTGGAACAGCTAGAAGCAATTAGACTAGTATTACTGGAGAATCATGGAATGCACCAATCAAGATGGCGTGCGGCAGACCCTAGGCTATAGTGACGCATCAAAAAATCCCCTGAGTGCTCACTAAGCAATCACCCTGTACTGTCGAATACTTAGTGAGCAGAACCCTGAGCGCCCTCGTAAAGCGGCGGCACCCCGATCGGGAAATCCGCATCAGCCTACAATCTGATACATACAGGTACATACATGTACGGGTACATATGTATAAGAACATTGGGACCCACTCAAATGGACCAGTGCGTAATCGCCATGAGACCATGTTGCATGTTAGTGTTTGAGTTCGAAGATCATATCCAGACGTGATGATATTCTATCTTCTGCAGTAGTTTCATGTATGCTCTTGATGCGATGCAAACCAATAGTGTGTGGGTTTTGCATGAGAAGATCATTCAGCTGGCGCCACACAAGCAGTGGCGCGCTGAGCCTAGAGACATTGATCAACAACAGCTAGATGAAAAAGCAAAGAGCTCTGTGTTTTGTGACCGACCTTTTTTTCCCTAGAGTATTTTTATTATGTCTTTACAATATGATAGTTCTAGTCGTGTTTCCGCTAATTGTTTATAGAGCTATCTCGAACTAAAGTTGTAATCAGATATTTTGGAAAGGCTTAGGGACTAAAACTCGAGATACATGTGCCTACTTGTACATACTTGTACGGGAGTACAACCTGAATATATGCTTTTACCCCAGTGCATAGTTCATACCTGGGTTCATGCACCTGCATGCATGATATACCATCACCTCAGCTCGTCAGCGCCCACACCAAGAAAAAGAAAAGAAAATTAAAAAAGGCTAAAGAATGTGACTTGTATATATTACAGTAGGAATATCTGAGTATAAATAATATATCTAAGCTAGACAAGCTCCCTAGATGTTTCTTCTCAAACACTTCATCCATACCAATCAATCCCAGAAAAAGCCATCTCAAAAAATGACCTCTACCGAGTGGAAGTATTACCCCATCAATGGAATCTCGGTGAATTCCGAGGAGCCATCCAAGTTGGGTCCTGAGGTTCAAGTTCCTATGCGTCAGAACATCGACACATGGAGCAACAACCCTGCCAACGAGAAGCAAGTCAAGCTATTTGTGATGGCATTGTCTCGCTTCCAGAAGATCGACCCCAAAGAGCGAGACTCGTACTTCCAAATTGCTGGAATCCACGGGCAGCCCAATGTACCGTGGGATGAGCCTATTGACGCCAAGGATGCAGAGGGAAGAGGATACTGTACCCACAACAACATCCTGTTCCCCATTTGGCACCGTGCTTATCTAGCACTCTACGAGGTAATGCACTACACTCATCTCCCAATTTGAAATGAGCTAATAGATTTCAGCAACGTATATCCGAAATCATGCGCCTGGAGATTGTCCCTGGTATTGCGGAGGACATCCGTCCTGAGTGGAAGGAGGCCGCTGATGGATGGCGTCTGCCTTTCTGGGACTGGGGTGTGACTACTTCAGTTCCGGATCTTTGCAAGTACCCATACGTATTTGTGCCGACCTCGGATGGTACTGGTGAAGAGAACATCCCCAACCCCCTCTTCCAATTCCGCATGCCGAACAACCAGCCCATGTCCTCTGGCGGTGTTGATAACTTCAAGGACCCCTGGGTCGATAATGGAGATACACTCTATGTATGTCCCAACTCTACAAGACTAGGAATCTATTCTAACTGTGACAGTTCGGTGAATGTGTTGGAACTACCCGTTGGCCTGATGAGGGTGAGAGCGCCTCTGGTACTCATACGTGGAAGTACGGTGTGGTAAACAACTACAAGGTTCAGGAAGCAATGAAGAAGCCACAGTGGGTGGCCGATTCTCCTTACGGTCAGCCTGCGGAGATGGTCTACCGTCTGCTCACTGTTCCCATGGAGTATTCTACCTTTGCAACAACGGCCCAATTGTCCGATAACCAGGACGTCACGAACGACATCAACATTGAGTACCGTAAGTTACCCTTCAGAGTAGACATCTATACATCTTTTTTTGACAATTCCCAGTTCACAACAACATTCACGGTTGGGTTGGCGGTGATCTCAATGGACACATGTCTCAGATTCCAGTGGCATCATTTGATCCTATGTTTTGGCTGCACCATTGGTAAGTCCATTCCATCAGTGCCATCCTCAACTGCTAACGAGTTTTCAGTAACATCGATCGAATCTTTGCCCTGTGGCAAGCCCTCAACCCGGACAAGTGGTTCGAGAAGGCCAAAGTCAACGCTTTCTTCCAAGAGATAATTGGCCTTCCCGATGGCACAGAGATTACCCCAAACACAGGGTTGCGCCCATTCCACAAAGACGCCGCTGGAACTCTCATGAAGCCCAAGGATGTCCGTTGGACTTACAAGCTCGGCTACACGTACCCGGAGTTGGATACCTGGAACTTCAAACCTGAAGGCTACACTTCCGAAAACTTCATCTCAAACCTCCGAAAGACTATCAACGACCTTTACGGTGTATCGAGAAAGCAATTGATCGATGCCGCCAACAATATCAAGGGAGTGGAGTACCTTAAGGACGGCACCAAGTCTCTCGATTATTCGTTCAGCATTCGCTACCGCAAATATGCACTCGATGGCGGCGACCCCTTCTGGATTCGCGTCTACATTTCGAAGGATGGAAAGACACAAAACACGTCTCTAGACTTGATTACTGAAGTTTACAACTTCAGTCAGAAGCCTGAAGACAAAGCAGGAAAGCTTGCATGTGGGAACTGCAAGGACAACAAGAACAAGAACATCAAGTCCACTGCCAGCATTTCTCTTACTCCGATCCTGATTAGTCTTCTCAAGTCAGGCAAAGACCTAGCCAGTCTCGCCAAAGAGGATGTCCTAAAGTACATCCAGAGCAGGGCTTATTGGAGAGTCTTCAAGGGCGGTAAGGAGGTACCGTCTTACCAAGTTGAGGCTCTCGAGCTCGAGATCATCGGAAGCACCAACGACTCGACAGTCTACAATGACGCCACGAAGGCTCCAAAGCTGGAAAACTTCAAGGAAGAGCCTACCATCTCTGGCGGAGCTGGCGGTGCCCTGAACCCTGGCCTCAAGCAGCCCGTCACAGTTGCACCTCCAGTGCTGCCCGTGATCCCCAAGGCCGGCCTCAAGGTCGATTCCTTCCTACCGTTCAAGAAGGGCCTGAAACCCGACGGCGTGGTGATCATCGACTCAACCAGCCTGAACCTGACACCAGCCAAGACTTCTGGCATCGATAACACCCAGATTTATCTGAACGAGGGCAAGAACGGAGACGGCGACGTTCTGTTCCTCCTCTCCGTTAGAAGAGCCGAGAACCAGATTGTCTTCAACACCAAGATCAACAACTCCTTTGGAAAGGAGGTTCGTATCCCACTGGAGAAGAGGTTCAAGGGTACCACGCCTTCTATCCTCGTTCATGACCAGGATGATGGTTATGAAGTCTTCATTGACTGGAAGCATGCTCTGTACTTCCCTAAGCGGGCTGCTGGCAAGGTAGCCCAGTCAGTGTCGTACACTGTCAATTCTGGACAGACACCTGTCTGGTCTTCTAACCTGAAGGTGAAGGTGTACGATTCGATGAAGGAGGTGTTCCACCACTAGCCTAATACAAGGTGGATCTCCACTCTAGGCTATTTGTGTTTTCGGAACTGTGCGAGGAGAGCACTTCTGTCTTTACCGTTTCTTTCTGCTTTGAGGTTATCCGGGTGCATGTTGGAACAGAACTGTATTTGTTGGGATTACCTGTATACGTATAATTTCGGCATTAAATTACATTTTGTTTAATATTCTGCTTCCTTTCTTTTCCCGAGCCGCTGTCTCTATAATATGCCGAGATAATCTTCCAGGAAATATCAGATTTCCTCAGATTTCCATACAAGCTGCTAGTGGTAGCCCACTCGTTTTTCATG
Organism: Penicillium rubens; assembly: GCF_028828025.1. Lineage (NCBI taxonomy): Eukaryota > Fungi > Ascomycota > Eurotiomycetes > Eurotiales > Aspergillaceae > Penicillium > Penicillium rubens. The sequence continues at coordinate 372,644 of NW_026890601.1, read as the reverse complement.
ATTTAATAGTACAGGAAATAAGCCGAGAACCATCCCTGAACTTATAAACCCGTATAGCCCACAATCCAAGGGGTTTACCACACAGTAGGACACAAATCGCTAGAGGATGAATGCGGTTGGATGAATCTCTCTATAGCTCTGCTCTATTTCTGCTTTCCGGCTTCTTCAATGCAGTGTGTTTATCGAGGCCTCAAGAGTTACAACCGCTCGGTGCAGAACAGTGGTGCCGTTTCAGGCCTCGAAAGTGGTCATTCTTGGTGTCAGATCCACAGGTCCTTAGGTTCTAGCTGTAATCCTTGCTAAATCTTATTAGCCGTTATCATGTTCCCCTAAAAGGAATGTCACCGTGTAATTTCTCTTATCGAACGCTTTATACTCAAGTGGCCGCTATCCAAAACGCGTTACAACACGTGACAACGTGACAGAGCCAAATCAGCGAGTCCCGAAGTATCATCAACCCTCCCCGTACGACTTGGTTGCGAATTTCATGTGATTCTCCTAGAATGGCCCATTGATACGCTGCATTCTTTGAGTTATTCCCCCCGGTGCCTCACGAACCGGAATACCCCGCATAAACGCCATAACTGGGTGAGACAGGTGAGTTCGGTCAACCAAGATGCCTGGAGCGCATGGTAAGACACTCTCAATACCGAACGTCTATTCAGCTTACTGATATATTTATAGAGGCGGAAACCATTCGAATTCTCATCTCCACCGATAACCATGTCGGCTACAACGAGCGAGATCCCATCCGTGGGGACGACAGCTGGAAGAGCTTCCACGAAATAATGTGCTTGGCCAAGGAACGGGATGTTGACATGGTTCTCTTGGCTGGAGACTTGTTTCATGAGAATAAGCCATCGCGGAAATCCATGTACCAGGTCATGCGGTCGATTCGTATGAACTGTTTCGGGGACAAGCCGTGTGAGCTAGAGATGCTCAGCGACGCAAGTGAGAACTTTCAGGGTGCGTTCAACCACGTCAACTATGAGGACCTGGATATGAACGTGGCGATTCCTATCTTTTCCATCCACGGAAATCACGACGATCCCTCCGGGGAGGGTCATCTGGCCGCACTAGATCTACTGCAAGTGTCCGGCCTCCTCAACTACTACGGCCGGACTCCGGAGTCAGACAACATCCAAATCAAGCCTGTATTGCTACAGAAAGGCCGAACGAAGCTTGCCCTGTACGGAATGAGCAATGTTCGAGACGAGCGACTGTTCCGCACCTTTCGCGATGGCAAGGTTAAATTCTTCCAACCATCTGTCCAGAAAAGCGACTGGTTCAATTTGATGTCTGTACATCAGAACCATCATGCCCATACGGAAACTAGTTACCTGCCGGAGAACTTTCTTCCCGAATTTCTCGATTTGGTCGTCTGGGGCCACGAGCATGAATGCCTGATTGATCCTAAGCTCAATCCAGAGACGAAGTTCCATGTTATGCAACCAGGATCGTCTGTCGCAACGTCCTTGGTACCAGGAGAGGCTGTTCCAAAATACGTCTCGATCTTGAGTGTAACAGGCCGAAAATTCAAGAACGAACCTATCCGATTGAAGACCGTGCGACCGTTTGTGATGCGGGAAATTATATTATCCCAAGAAAAAGGAGCCCAAAAGCTCGCACGCAAGGAGAATAACCGCACGGAAGTAACTCGGTTCCTCATGTCCATCGTCGAAGAACTGATCGAAGAAGCCAATGCAGAATGGCTAGAAATGCAAGGCGACCGCATTGACGAGGACGAGGATGACACTCCGGAGCCTCCGCTTCCTCTTGTTCGTCTCCGTGTGGAGACTTCCACACCTGAAGGGGGTAGCTATGATTGTGAAAACCCACAGCGATTCTCCAACCGTTTCATTGGCAAGGTCGCTAATGTGAATGACGTGGTGCAATTCTACCGCAAGAAAAAAGTTGCTTCTACCTCGCGCAAGGATGATCAATCTATTGATGAAGCTGCCGTTTCTCATCTCTCAGCCCTTGACACTGTGAAAGTCGAACAGCTAGTGCGCGAGTTCCTCTCATCACAGTCATTAAGCATCCTGCCTCAGAATTCTTTCGGAGATGCTGTTGCCCAATTCATTGACAAGGACGACAAGCATGCAATGGAGATGTTCGTCAACGAATCCCTTGAGAGCCAGGTCAAACACTTGTTGGCCTTGGATCGTGACGAGGACGAAATGGACGAGGAGGAGAGAGAACAAAGCTCGTTAGTCACTGCTATGGAGAAGTATCGCAGTCAGATGGAAACCATGTTTTCAAAGGGAATCAAGAAGCGAACTCGTGGAAAGAAGCGATTTAAACCCAAGCCAGATGGTTGGGATTCCGAGTTCGATGGCGTGTGGGAGGATCAGCCTGGCGCACTTATTCATTCTGACAATGAAGGTGGAGACCCAGTACAGGAAGAGGCTAGGGAGGACGGGACACAGCCCGCTCACGGTCGTCCCGCAGCCCCTACTCGCGGTCGTGGTAGGGGTCGTGGTCGAGGTGGAACAGCCGCTCCGCGAACATCCAAGCCCAAACCCACTGCAGAAAAAAAAGACTACAAAGGGTCGCAAAAAGCAAACAGTTTCAGACGAAGAATCAGACGTGATTATGCTGGATGATGATGACGACGATGTTATAGCAGATGCCATCTCCGATGATGAGGACGATGATTCGCAGGCACTATTCGTCAAGCAGCCTCGCTCTACTACCACGGCCAAGCCAAAAGCTGCCCCTACGACAACGACGACTCAGCGCCGTGGTGGACGTGCTGCTGCCTCGCCAGCTCCATCATCGGTTACTGTTGGTGGGACTGCTTCTCGGCGAGCTCCTGCGCGCGGTAAGACAGCCCAGTCTACACTCAACTTCTCCGCTTCGCAGGCCAGTGCGCCTCAGTCATCACGACCTAGCCGCTCCACCCGTAATTTGAGCGTTATCAGCGATGGTATTGATGACGATGACGACGACGACGACGCCTTTGAAGAAATGCCAACCACCTCGAGGCGTCGTAGGTAATTTGCGATTTATGTCCGTGGACGTTTACGCCTTTATGCATGTATGGAGTTATCGGAAACCACTCGGGAGTAGCATTAGCGTTGTTGCCATCAATCCTTCAATGATATGTTCAAATTGACTCTCAAATGTCAAACACGATAATAAATAATAATAAATTCAACAGGGGTAGTAACTTGGAGCTGCGACCTTTTGAGATGAACTATAGCAAACACGCTAGTCTCAATATAGTAATCAGCTTATATCCCAGGGCACCTGGGCAGTTTCCCTTTCGACTCAGACCCAGACGCTTCAATCAGACCAATGCACTGACGAGGTCGCTTTCGAGCGACCAGAAGGTGACCCCTCAAATCGGTATTTCGCCACAAAGACCAAAGACTGGATCTCTGCTCGTTCCTACCAACCCCGCATTCACAGCCGAGGGACACAAACACCTCGGCCGTGCAACGCAAGCGACGCGAAGGAAATACGGGGGAAACCCCAGGCTCAAACCCGTATTGCCTGGTATTCTACTACATCTGTGTACAAGTATACAAGGTAATACTGACTACAGCACAATGACATACAAGGGCCGACCCATTCGCATTGCAGGTTCGTCTACTTGTTCAGGCGCATTCCTGATACTCCAACTGACCTGACCTATTAGGTGCCTCGGGCTCTGCCTCAGACCGGCGTCATGCTATCGCTGATTTTGCGCGCCACCACCCGACCGATCCTATCGATGTTATCATTGCGGATTTCATGAGCGAGTTTAACATGGCCACTGCCGCGGGTCGGCGCGTGGACCAGGTGACCTCTCAAGGACCAACAGCTCCGGCCTACGATCTCTCCTTTCTAGAAGCACTGGAACCAGCTCTGGATGATTTGGCCAAGTATGGGATTAAGCTCGCGGTCAACGCTGGAGTGACTGACACAAAGGGTCTCTATGATGCGGTGATGCGCATGGTCGAGGCAAAGAAACTGGACTTGAAGGTCAGTCAGACTCGTGCGTAAAAGTGTTCGACGATTGCTGATTGGGTGCCCAGATTGCATGGGTTTCTGGAGACGAAGTGCTATCCACTGTCCAGAAGGGGTTGAATTCTGGGTCTGAATTCCGCAACGTCTACACAGGCGAGCGATTGGCAGATTGGTCGTTCGAGCCCATCTATGCCCAGTGCTATCTCGGTGGTCTGGGTATCGCGGCTGCACTCGCAGATGGCGCGGACATTGTATTATGTGGGCGGGTCTCGGATGCTTCGCCGGTTATCGGAGCTGCTTATTGGTACCATGGATGGCACCGAGACGAGCTTGACAAGCTGGCGAACGCGTTCGTGGCGGGCCATCTGATCGAGTGTAGCAACTATGTCTGTGGTGGCAATTTCACGGGATTCAAAGCCCTAGAGCACTCAGATGGGGATGGCTGGACCAATATCGGATATCCCATCGCCGAGATATCTGCCGAAGGCGACGTTGTGATCACCAAGCAGGTGCATTATACGGGTGGTGCGGTAACTGTCGATACTTGCACATCCCAACTGCTGTATGAAATACAAGGACCTTGGTACTACAACTCCGATGTCACCGCGGTCCTCGATGGTATACATTTCTCACAGCGCGGCGTCAACCGTGTCGCTGTTCATGGGGTCCAATCCGGTCCTCCTCCACCCACCACCAAGGTTGGTATCACCGCCCGAGGGGGGTTCCAGACAGAGGCGTGGTGGTTTTTGACTGGTCTGGATATCGAGGCCAAAGCTCGCATGCTAGAGGCACAGGTCCGCCGACTGTTGGCGCCTTATTCGGACAGATATACATCGCTCAATTTCGATTTACTGGGCTCTTCCCTCTCTGACCCATCCAACCAGAATCGCGCTACCGTGCCGCTGCGTATCGTCGCACAGGCACGACACGCAGAGGACCTCGCACCGACTCGGTTCCTTAAGCCTATCACCGACAATATCATGCAAGGCTACCCTGGCGCTACTTTCCACTTGGATATGCGCCAGGGATTCCCGCGTGCCGTATTCGAGTACTATGTCACGTTGCTGCCACAGTCCGCAGTCCAGCACCGCGTTCACATGCCTTGGAAGCCGACGACATCCACACAGACTCTGGATATCTCGCCTCCAGCAAACACCAGGACATATCCATCCCGTCAACCCTCGCAGCCCATCACCCATACTGACGGACCCGTCGACCTTGCTCGCGACTTTGGGCCCACGACTCGTGGCCCGCTAGGCTGGATCGTCCATGCTCGCTCTGGGGACAAGGGCGCCGACGCTAACTGCGGCTTCTGGGTGCGCCACCGTGACGAGTACCAATGGCTGCGGGCGTTGCTGTCTGTTGACAAGGCGCGTGAGCTGCTAGGAGAGAATGGCCGCGAGAACACGAAGTTGGCGATTGAGCGCTTCGAGTTGCCTAGCCTTCATGCTGCGCATTTCCTGTTTCGCAATCTGCTGGACCGGGGTGTTGGTGTGACAACCACGGTCGATTTCCTAGGGAAGAACGTGGCGGAATATCTGCGGGCACGGCATGTTGATCTTCCTGTGCGATTCTTGAATCGTGGAAAGCTATAGCAGAGAGTCAACTGCCCCGTTTCCTAGGCCTGTACAGAATCACAGGAATATCATTAGCCCGGGTACATATCACTATAATCATATTCTTCTACTGTTCCTGTTTCCTGATAGAGGTGTTCTCGTTAAAAGAGAAAAAGGACATAGATGTGAGCCGTTTCGATAGAGAGACACGGTGTGGTGGTTAGTGTAAGGGAATTCTGCGTAGTGGCGCCGGGTTCATTCTGATATTCAGGGAAGGCACAACCCGCTCGAGTGAGTTCCTTCCACATTTGTTCTGATGGTCATTTCCCTCTGAGTTCCCTCTCTTCCTCTCTTCCTCTCTTCCCACTTCTCTCTTCTCTCTCACGCATCCGACTCTGCTACAGGTGTCTGTTTACTCCTGTTTATCTTCAACCTTGCAAATCTCAAAACGACAGGATTGTTCTCATCTTCGCTATGCCAGGAGATAAGGGTAGCGCTGCAGTATGTCTTCGCATCATCCCTAGCCGTCAACCCATCAGATCCCACCCATTTCCTCTCCTCATTGGCCTTGGTTGTACTAAAAAGGCATCACCCTCCTACCTCGTGTCAAATCTGTCCTTCTCTTACCCTACAATTCCTGCTACCTCAGGTGCTGTCCCAGTGGTCTATCTGTAATGGATGCCACACCTTTCCTCTCTACGCTTTGCATACCCGTCTATCATTCGCAGAACAAAAACAACACAGGACCAACGAAAGAGATGGGTGCTAACTGCGACACTAGGAATGGTGTACACACTGTAACGCCGGTGGTCATACCCTGCAACAGTGCGAATACTTCGCAAATTACACTCGCGGAATTGCGATCGCCATGCAGGCTATCGCTGAACACTCAAATGTGAGCAATATCTTGAATGCACTGCGAGTCCTGATCGACATATTGACTTCTATACTTATAAAGCAAACGGGCAGGAAGAAGAGGAAGGCCCACCGGGGATCAAAAGGTGCTAGGAGGGGCAAGGCCCGGAGTAAGTCTTCTTTCTATTCTTCACATCGACATGTCCAATGATACCTTCATTTCAATTGCTCTGCGAGGGAGCCTGTATTGCAAATTGGATTGACTGAGTCTATTCGGTCATTGTGCACTGAGAGCTAACCAGCCGAAGAAGACCAGAGCAAGGAAGTCCGTCAGGGAAAGAGTACCGGGGCAGCCGACCAACGTGGTCAATCATCCGGTATGTTCATTTTCGAATAGTCATATTGGAGAAATCGAGCTGTCACCCCAGGATGTGGGACCCTTCATGCGATTTGATCCGTTGATATATCTGACATGTGCTAACAATGTGTACCTAGACAAGTCCACCGGATCCAAAAGCCCTGTCCTCCCGTCGACGAACACTAAAAACACTGGCAAGTGATGCTTCATCCTGCAGATCAGTCTCCGGGCTTCTGCTCCTACCAGAAATTCCCATACGGCAGAAGGAGACATGACGAGGAGGGTGTGTTGAAGACACAGTGAAACTTGACGTGTGTCTTCCAATATCCTTTCGGAGGTTGCGTGGATTGGTCTTGTTTACGTCTGCTAAATGAAACAATTCCAGTGGATTTCAAGCATAATTTGTTAAGCAGGGCATTTATCGCACCTGGTATTGATCCATTGCATACCTTAAGGCAATTCATGGGTATCTGCTCTACGACTGATCGATATGTCGAAAGATAATAATTTTATTGTGATGCTGGGCCCTAGTACATAATCCTCTACGGACATTTCATGTCAAAAGACACAAATCACTTCACCTCATCAGTAAGCAGAACTCACAGGTGTGTAGCCCCATTCTTGTAGATTATCTATCGTGACCTCTCGTGACCTATCAGAACCACCCAATACTGAAAGCACATGGAGTAGGCTTGGCCTCTCATACAGCTGCCGGAAGCTCGATGTCAACAAGCCACGGTGGTTGTATCATAAAGTCCCGGGAGCCCTCTAATGCGGCATTAATAAAGAGTGTTTCAGAGCCCCGATTCAGCGGACGCGGATCGCCAGCGCAATGACTTGTTGCGGAGCTTTCTGTGGGATTCCCGTTACGTTTGATAGTGGACAGTGTGGATATGGGGACAGACTGATCGTGGTCAATATCAGTCAAGTGAGAGGGCTCCGGGCTGATATCGTCGCGCCATCGGACAAGCTTAGCACCCCATGCTTCATGGATATGGCCAAAACAATGCATCAGCGGTCGAGGTTTGGCTCGAGCTATCGCCTCGAAAAGTCGTTGGCAGCCGGCACGCTGGCTAGAGAGTGTGCGGTCCAAAATACCCTTTGGCGGACCATGTGTCATCACGACATCGACATTCTCAATTCGAAAGTCGTGCCCGTTGTCTCGGCGATACTGAAAACCCCAATCGCCACATGATGGGGTGTATGGGCTAGCGTAAACGTTCAATAGTGCACCATTTTGTAAGCGAAAAGTGTGGATGCCTTCATCCAGAAAGGTAATACCCGTCGCGTCTTTCTCCTTACCGAATAAGTCTCGAGCTTCTTCGTACCTGCCATAGAATTTCTGAACTAATTGAGGATCCAAGGGTTGGGCTTCTGCCACTTTTCTCTGGAAAACAGGGATGTCCATCGTGAAGTCATGGTTTCCGGCTATCACAAGTTTAAGGGGAGCATTCACGGCTCGTAGGAAACGGATCGAAGCTTTGAACTCGTCGAGTTTCGATTCTGTGGTGAGGTCTCCGCAGTGAATAGCGACGTCCGCATCTTCGCGCGACACAAATTCTGGTGGAGTATCGAGTCCGTGGGTGTCGGAGAAAACTAGGAATCGCGTTTTGACGTGTGCTGCTACATTCTCCGGCATCTCATCGAACTTGAGAGATATGAAGTACGTTTTTGCTTGTAGTCAAGAGGGTGAAACGGAAATGGTGTTCTGTAGATGAAGAAGAATGGAACTGAGTTACAAACGTATTTCATAGTGACCGCATTGTAGGAAATCCAAGTCAAAGCGTTGGGCAGAGGTTGATGCCTCAGGCCAGAATGCTTGAGACTGGTCGTGACTACAGTTGACCTGACTAGTAAATCGAAAACAATATAAGACCGCTAGAAATATGTGCCGAACACTTCTACCACCCTGACTTCAGCTTCAGAAGTCCAGAATATTACACATGTACCCATTTCTAATCCATCAGCATTATGAACCTTTGCATATTCGGGACCTTTTTGGGCTGAAAGTTCTGCCGAAAAAAATTAAAGGAATCAGCGCAGTGTTTAGATCAGTAAACCTCTAAAAGCCTTAAATTGTCGTGGACAAAAATGAAAAAATCAGCAAAAGCCACATACCATCATAACCAGACCGGAAACATGTCATCTAAGCCCTTTATTCTCTTCTTCAACCCCGTGCGACATGCCGTACCCTTCTTCGAAAAGCTCCAAGAAGTCGCGCACACGGAGGTTGTCACGAGCAAAAGCAGGGAGGAATTCTTCAAGGATGTGGCAGACAAGTATAAGAATATTTTCGCCATTTACCGGACATCCGCTAGCGGCACTGTGAGTATTGAGCTAATATCACCTAACAGACCTGCTCCTCTCTGTCGGAGGCACGGGCTGAAGGATATTACGGTGGAGGCTAACATGATGTATAATATAGGTAGCGGGCAAGTTCGATGCCGAGTTGATCGAGCGCTTGCCCCCAAGCTGCAAATACATATGTCACAATGGTGCCGGTATGTATGGGCACGGCTCCTTCATACATAGAGGTCTTTCACTTAACTCATCATATAGGATATGACCCGATCGACACGAGTGCCTGCGCTAAAAGGGATATCATCGTCACTAACGCTCCGGATCCTGTCACGGACGCGACCGCCGACTTGGCCATCTTCCTCATGCTAGGCGCCTTGCGCCAGCTAAATCCAGGTATCTTCTCTCTGCGAGCGGGGAGTTTCAAGAAGGGAATTGAATTTGGCCACGATCCTCAAGGCAAGACCCTGGGTATCCTTGGAATGGGGCGCATCGGCCGTGCTATCAAACACCGCTGCGATCCCTTCGGTCTCAAGACAGTCTACCGCAACCGCAACGCTCTATCGTCTGAGCTGAGCGCGGGTGCTGAGTATGTGTCCTTCGGGAAGTTGCTTTCGGAGAGCGACATCATCAGTATTAACGTACCTCTAAATTCCCGCACGAAGCACTTGATCGGTGCGGCCGAGATTGCTCAGATGAAGCCTGGTGTTGTTCTCATCAACACAGCACGAGGCGCTATCATTGACGAGGCTGCTATGGCTGATGCGCTGGAAAGTAACCATATTGCTGCCGTGGGGTTGGACGTTTATGAGCGGGAGCCGGATATCAATGAAAGGCTCATGAAGCAAGATCGTGCTCTGATGGTTCCACATATGGGGACTCACACCACGGAGACACTTGGTAAGATGGAAGAGTGGGCAATGGAGAACGTACGGCGTGCGATTGTTGGGGAGCCGCTTCTGTCACCTGTTCCGGAGCATCAGGCTATGGTTAATAGCAAGATAAATTAGAGCCTGGCGATAACTAATCCTAGTATATACACAATTGTAAACAACGAAATCATATCCACAAGGTATGCTGTATCAAACAATCAACTTGAGGAAATAGAGCTGAGACTATACATGCTACACATCTACTCGTTCCATGAGCGGTTAACATATACATGGGCTGTTCGGTTGAACTATCAGCCGATACTATGAAACGCACTCATTCCGAGGGTGTGAGGGTGTGGAGTTCGAAGGCAATGACTGCTGCGAATTTTGAGACAGATGACGGTCATAAAAAGCCCCATTCTCTTCATCACGTCAAGGCGAATGCATCCATATAGTCTACAATAAAAAGCGAAACAAATCCTTCCTACCATCGTCGCCACCAGCCCTAAAAATGGTCAAGATTGCTCTACTCGGCGCCGCTGGTCAAATTGGAACCCCACTAAGTCTGCTGTGCAAAGCAGTAAGTCCCTCCTCCCTAACAGATCAACCTACCAAGCCTGCCCAGGTGATGCGAACTGACTGATCAATTAAAGAGCGATCTATTCGATGAGATCTCACTATATGACATTGTTCACGTACCTGGTATTGCCACTGATTTGAACCACATCGACACTAGGGCCAGGGTCAGTGGCCATCTTCCAGATGACTCTGGTCTCAAGAAGGCCCTGACTGGTGCAGACATTGTCGTAGTAACAGCTGGTATTGCTCGTAAGCCTGGAATGACGAGAGACGGTGAGTAAGACATTCATATAATGCACTTTCGAGATGGATTACTGACAGGGCTTACTTAGATTTATTCAAAGTGAATATACCCGTAACCTGTCGGAGTGGCTGTAAAACATGGGAAAAATTGCTAATTCCAACCTAGACCAATGCCGGTATTATTCGGGATATCTTCACTGAGATTGCAGCCACATGTCCACAAGCGATGTGCTGTGTTGTTACAAATCCGGTCAACTCAACTCTGCCTGTTGCCACTGAGGGCCTGAAGAAAGGTGGTGCTTTCGATCCCACACGTGTCTTTGGTGTTACCACCTTAGATGTTGTGCGTGCCTCTACCTTTGCCGCCCACGCCTTGGGTGACAACGCCAATCCTAAGGACTTCAAGGTCCCGGTCATTGGTGGCCACAGTGGTGCTACCATCCTTCCGCTTTACAGCCAGGCTCAGCCCCCGGTCAACTTGGATGGTCAAACTCTGGCGGGTGTTATCAACCGTAGGTTTCTCATGTTTAGCGCGTCCAGAAATGACTTTACTAACTATACCAACAGGTGTTCAGTTCGGTGGCGACGAAATCGTCAAAAGCAAGCAGGGGGCTGGAAGCGCCACGACGTGCATGGCTTACGCCGGTTTCCGCTTCATCAAGGCTCTCCTTGCTGGTATGGACGGAGAGGCAATTACCGAGGAAGCCTATGTCTACCTGCCGGGTATTCCTGGAGGTAAGGAGATTGCCGCCGAGCTTGGCGTTAACTACTTCGCGGTCAAGATCGAGCTTGGTAAGACAGGTGCTACGAAGGCTTTGCCTATTGGCAAAATATCTGAGCACGAGACTAGGTTGCTCGAGGTGGCTCTCAAGGAACTGAAGACAAATATCGCTACAGGCCTGTCTTTCATGGCATAATATACAAGAGCTTGAGGGGGACTGTCTAGGGCTAAGGTCCCATTTGGCCTGAGAGCCCTGGAGCGAAATACAACAGTTGAATTATACCGCCCGCGATATTGAACACATGGCGGCATTATATTAACAGATCTAAAGAAAAACACAACGTCTAGAATTCCGAATGCCTTAAAATATGGGTGTACTCATAGTACTTGGCGTAATTAAGAACATCACGCAAGGCATTCATTGAGGGAGAACTTGAGGTTCTCACCGCTGGGGGCGAGAACATCGAGGGCTAGGCACAAAGATCTGTTTAGTAGCATGACTCTCAAAGTCAGGATATTATAGTGCCTTTGAGTGTGAGAAACTTCGGCTCGATCGGCACATGTGATGATATGTTGCAGGTCACACCAGGGGAGCCGCCTGACCTCGAGCACTGATATGTCGATTAGGTAGCCTAGGGCACTCGTATGTAATGACATTAGATGGAAGATGGCTCTGCCTCTTCTCTCCATCTCTCTCTTCCTTTCTGTCCCGTCCATTCTTCTCGGTAGGTGTGCAGCCCTACTTCCTGCCTTGTCCCCTGGTTCCCATCATGCCTTCAAGAAATGATTCTTTAAGGTTGACAATCCCGCATTACCGTGCAATGCGCGATGTACAACACGAAAATTCTGTGAGACTAACATACTAATTTAGACATTCTTCCCTCCCCCAGAAGTCCACCCCCAGCCCCATATACTATTCTACGATACGCGCATAATCCAGACCACTTTCTAGGTTGTCCTCTATGAAATCACCACCAAGCCATAGTCTCCTCTTTCTCTTACTCATTGCAAGTACTGTCGCCACATCGACAACCCGATACACCGTACCGATCCCTGAATCAATGGATGTACTGGAAACCCGCCGAGATCTCATTGAAATGACAGAACAATACCCATTGAGCACCGTGGACGCCAGAAACGGCGGCTGGTATATTCTCAATTCTGACGGCACCGTACTAGCCGTTGCCACTGATTCCGTGTGCGAAGACCTCGATGCTTCGATCGAGGAAGCAATGCGGCTATACGGCCTATTCCGTGAGCCTGATGAGCAAGTGAGCGAGGGTGTTATACCTCGAAATGACCAGCGACCAGGCACTGGGATCTCAAACAGCTGTTCTCACCCTCATTGCCTTGCGTCATCCGCATGTCGGACATACAATGATTGCTACGTGTGTGAATGGAATCTTGGCATCTGTATTTGACGGGACTTGAGACTGAGAAGACTCGGATTCCCTGGGTTTGTGCATGCCAGACATTCAACACCGATGGGCTAGCCATGCGCTGCATCAACTGCATCTGCGAAGGCAAAGGCAGCCGCAGGGAGGCAGCCAAAAGCCGCGACGGAGATGATTCTCATCCTGTTTCTCACCTTGAGAACCAATTGAATCTAAGTCCATTGCACACTATCTTTCTTTTCCACATGTAACCTGATACATACGACCATAGGGTGTGGAAAACAGGGCTTCCCGTCCGCTCAGCCGTACTTAAGCCACACGCCGGTGAGTTAGTAGTTGGGTGGGTGACCACCAGCGAATCCTCACTGTTGTATGTTTTTGTTTTGCATTCTTTTTCTTTAGTTCGGGAAGCCCAGTACCTTCGGCTCTTCAGCCCATTTACCTGGATCGGATCCCCTGACGCCCCTCTATTCTTCACCCGATCGCCCTGAATACCCCTTAAGGCTGACGTGGCCCCTCGGCTAAACTTTCCCTCCCTCCCGTATCGGGATTGGGTAATTTGCGCGCCTGCTGCCTTCCTTGGATGTGGTAGCCGTTTCTCAGGCTCCCTCTCCGGAATCGAACCCTAATTCCCCGTTACCCGTTGCCACCATGGTAGGCTACTATCCTACCATCGAAAGTTGATAGGGCGGAATTTGAATGAACCATCGCCGGCGCAAGGCCATGCGATTCACTACGTTATTATGATTCACCAAGGAGCTTCCCACTCGTGTCTAAGTCCCAACTTGGTGGCCTGAACTGATCCTGATCGGAGCTGATAACGGAAAATAGATTCACCGTGGCTATTATGGACTCGGGTAGTGAAGATTCTGGACTAAAGAAGAGGCGCAGACGAATGCCTTGCTGCGATGGAAGTACCCACCATTGAAGAGCCCTCCTGTGGCCGAATGCATGGGGTACTTCAACAATTAAACCTGAATTTAACTGATGACCTTTTTTGTTCTCCCGGATGGACTACCACTGAGAAGGACCCTAGGCGTACAGAACTTATATATTATATTTCTAACAGGTCAGCATATTATGTGACTAGAAGTTGAAAAGGGTTATTAGTGTTTCCAGATGGAAGGCAATAACAGGTACCTAGGTAACCTAGGTACGACTGTAGCCCCACCCTCCAGGTGGCCCAAGATCAGGCTCATCCGAGCGGACCGAGCGGACCGAGCCCCCGGTCCCCGGCCCCCGGCCCCCGGCCCCCGGCCCCCTCCTGGAATTGATCCACTTATCTCCTAATACGATCCACAGTCTTTCTTCCCGAAGTCGGATATATCGGTTCGTCAATCAATCCAAGAATACCTCCTTGCAAAGCTACACAAGCGCCTTTCTTGACCTTCTCCAATATGAAATTCTCAAACCTTTCTTCCATCCTCTGTGCTTGTGGCCATGGGGGCCGGTGTTGATTCCTGGGCGTCTCCTACTGGACCGACAACGGCAATTGCAACGGAGCCTCTGGTGACATCATGCCTCTGCAAAGTTCAGTATTGCACCTAAGATGCTCCGGCATTGCATGTGATAGAGGTCGCTTGACGCTTGATCATTGTCCATCGGCCAATGAATATTGCCCTTCTATATCAGCAGTGGACCTTTTGGGCTATGCTTTCTCCACCGTGGAATGTCCATTATTGCCCAGGAGACCTTGTTGCTTAATGTACTAAACCTAGTGCTTACCTCCCGCATTTCAGGAGGGCAAATTAGGAATGGGTTAACGGAGCACCTCGGGTTCTAAAGAAATTAATGAGGTCAACTGGAGTCTCATTCCCGACCCCTTAGTAATCACTCCGTAGCTCCAGGGCTAGGGTCGGGTATTCAAAACCCAAGTGCTGCAAGTCGCAACACTTTGCTTCCTTAGTTTATTCCAAAGTCTAAATCAGCCATCTTTCTCAATGCTTCTCAACATCATTCTCGCCCTGTCGATTGTCTCGCTCTCAGTGGCTAAACCCGCCGCAAACTTCAATGCATCGACTTCAACTCTCACATCCCTAGGCTGCGATGCTGCTTGCCAACGGGCCTTTAGCGAGGGACGAAAGCAGGACGTCGAGATGTTTGGAACGGATTTTGATTTCGATTTTTACGCCACTGCTCGCAACTTCTCATCGTCAAAGCCTGGCGACCTCCTCAAGTTCCAACCTCTGAACGGTTCATCCCTAAGTGTAGTTTATGGGCTTGCCGCCTATCGATACCAGTATACTTCCGCCAGCTTGAATGGAACCGTGGTGCCTGCTACCGGATTTATTGCAATTCCATACACTTCGGCTCGCCAGGATGGAAAATATCCTGTCATTGCTTATGCCCACGGCTCCATTGGCATTTTCGCGGGATGTCCGCCTTCCTCGACATCTAAACTATACGACTACGATACCTGGAGTATTCTCGCCCAAAACGGATATGCCATTGTTGCCCCAGACTACGCGGGACTTGGGAACAATTATATCGAGCACGAATACAGTAGCTTCCCGGCGCATGCCAATGATCTCTACTACGGCATGGTTGCTGCTCGCAAAGTATTCAAAAACACCTTCACCGACAACTGGGCAAGTGTTGGCCACTCTCAGGGAGGGGGAGCTGTCTGGAAGCTATCTGAAAGTCCCCTTATCAAGTCTGGAGCAGCAGCCGGTAGCTACATAGGAACCGTCGCCGTAGCGCCAGGTTCGAAACTTTATGACTTGATCCTTCTTACAGCGGAGACAATCTTCCCCCAGTCCAACTATAACACTTACTATATCACGTATATATTCTTATGGTTGTCCACTGCCCTTCGACGTGCTATTCCCTCGGCGGATATGTCGGTCTTCTCGCAAAGGCTCTTGCAACGAGCCCAGATCGCGGACCTCACGCAATCCTGCAACAATGGCGCTTTGGCCCTTGGACTCGGGCTCTCTCCCAAGGAAATAATAACCAGCACAGCCGCGCTCAGGAACAGCACAGACTTCTCTAACTGGCAAAAAATGAATGCTCCGGCCATGGGATCCAAAGCGGAGCAACCTCTTTTGATCGTTCAGGGGTTGGCAGATACCACTATTTTACCTCAGATCACCATCAACGCCTTCAACGACACCTGTGGATTCGGCAATGAGGCACATCTGAATCTGTATCCAGGCATCGATCACGGTGATCTGCTCACAGCTAGTTCCCCCGACTGGCTGCGTTTTCTGCGTGAGCGTTTCGAGGGGAAGAGCACAAGTGGTGAATGCAAGAAGGCTGTTTCTGGCCCGTTTGATGCTGCTCACATGGCCATACTGAATCAGTCTAGTATAATACTAGATCTTTGATATGGGTAGATTATTTCTAGCTCACAGAAGACTAATTACTGCTTATCCTAACATATCGAACTCAGAGGTCTATTCCTTAGAGGTTAGCGGTAGATCCTCCTTTCCCCCTAGAATAGAAATATTCTTTATATGGCGACAGCGTGATATATAGAACCGTAAATCACGAGAAACACCTACATACGTGGAAGACAGAAAACCCCCGAAAGATCTGAACATACATGAAGTACGTTTATCCCAGACATATAACAACAGGGACCGCTCTTTGGCAATCAATCCCCATTAGCCTGACTATCACGTGCGTAAGCAGGGATAGAAAACCTGCCTGGATGCTTACCTCGACAACTTCAACCTAACAACCTTGCCAAAGGTATATACCAATCCAACAGAAGTCTACAATAGAGAAACAAACTGATAGATATACGGAAAAGGAAGGTCAGGTCGACGTTATTCGGCCGCGCTATGTCTTCCTGCAATTTTGATTGCTCAGCTCCCACACCCGCCCTATCTCTAAACAGCGATATCACTGGGATTGGGGTAGGATTATCTCCCTTTTTCTCTCGTTGACCACAGGCGTATCTCACATTTTTAGATAATTATCAACAATATCGTGACTACTGGATTCGCTGTAGCGATCGTTTTCCTCCACTACATCACCGTCTGCGATCCAACCCGCGACCTGTTTCAAAAAGACGGTGAAACTCCAACTTCGCTTCGACCTAACCCGGTAGACAAAGCTTCGTCAAAATTACTACCATTTTCATTATTTCGACGCCATTTCGTTGAAAATGACAGGAGCGAAAAATTTGCGAACTTCCTAATTAAGGTCAGTTAATTCATTCATATATGACATCGGATCGGTGAATCAGGAACGATTGAAATCAACTTCGAAAAAACAGGGCATCCGAACAATGAGCGACATGCAAATCGTGACAGGGTTCTCCCTTCTGATTAGTGGGTTTGTGCAGCTCAAATGCGGCCTAGCAACTTATCATTGGCTAGTCATCGTCAACCTGGCCTGGCTTTCCTGCCTGACTCAGTTATCCTGCTTAACGCTTCTATGTAACCATCTCCACAACCACCCTGTCGAGCGGGCAATAAGGTTACTAGCAGTGGGCGCATTAGTGATATTGTTGATCGTGGGGCTTAGTTTCACCGGAAACTATCACTGGGCCTTTGATATAGACAATAGAGATCGCCCGACTCTCAGTGACCCTGCAATCTGTTATATGTGCGCTCGTCCAGGGATCAATTCCGCGTTTTTCTCAATGTTTTACTCGATGATCTTGATGGTCTTTGGATTTGCTTCGAGGGTCATTAACCTCTACGATACGCTTTCAGTTGGTGTTGCTGGGCGAGCCAGAACCTTCGTTTCAGGCCACA
Source organism: Penicillium rubens (assembly GCF_028828025.1). NCBI lineage: Eukaryota > Fungi > Ascomycota > Eurotiomycetes > Eurotiales > Aspergillaceae > Penicillium > Penicillium rubens. Next base: position 355,108 of record NW_026890601.1, on the reverse strand, counting down.
TACGAAGGTTATTACGCATTGTATATAACTGGAGTCACGCATCTCGCTCGCCACGGAGTCTGAAAGTGACACTTTGCTACCTTCCCCTCTTGTCTGTCTACCTCACGTGTTTGGTGCTCGTGGATGTGTGGGATTCCGCTATTAAAGAGGTCAGATATTGTATACCGGACATGTATCGGTTACATCCCATGTTTTCTGACTTGACATTAGGTCGTCTGGTTAATTACCGCCTTTGCGTTTGGTATTGCCCGAGTAATAGGGACAATATATCGCCCGGAAAAGATGGGCCTTGAGGCTTCGTTGACTGGTTTCAATGATTGGTCCTTTGGCCAAGTTACTGCTGTGGTGTTACTGGCCGCACCGCTCATCTCAATCATCGAGTATTTCATGGAAGGTGAGTCTGGCGATTATTATCTAGGATCAACTGAGAGGTCTAATACTCGCGTGGAAAAAGAGACTCGCGCACAAGATGAGACGCCCCCACAAGATGAGACGCCCACACAAGATGAGGAACAACCTGTCTCCGACGGCCAAACCGTAACACCCCTACCTTCTATAGCAAACCCAACCACCATAGATCCCAACGACCCCGACAATGATTGGATCTCTCACCCCAAAATATTAGGTCCGCACCTTCACCATTTATTCGTGTTGACTTTTATGATTATCTTATGGACGGCAGACCGTGATCCTTTCGGCAAGATGAGCTACTTTTTTTCAAGTGGTGTCCTCATCTTCATGGTTGGTTTTGCGACGCCTGTACTCATTCTTTGTTCTTTGATGGTGGATACTATATTTGCGGAAAGAAAAGCTACAATTGACGACAATATGGAGTTCGTGTTAGCGCTATACAGCGTGGCAATTATGCTATGCCAAAATTACTCTATTGCTGCGACGATTGCCTATTGCGTCCCGCCGCTTGCCATTATCGGTGCTTTGGTGGCTCGATTTTGGAGTTGATGGTCTGACATTTTCATTCCTTTTTATCCGAGACGCGGACGCCTTTGTGGTGGTTAGCGTATCTGCTCCATTTGGTCGCGAGTGCCATTGCGGCTAGGGGGCTGTTAGGCAAGACAGCAGGTACAGGCGAACCAGCAAGGCTCAATCAATCGAATACGGCTAGGCGCTTTAAAGCGTCGTCGACCTCAAACACCCCCGAGCAATTAAGCTCGGAAGACGAAGGATCCGCCTGAGATAACAAGAGAAAACAAACGCGGGCGTCAAAGTAGCGACTATCGTCCAAGCTCTTTGTCTGATGATTCGAAGGGTGAACTACCTTGAAGTTGTTTTGCTTAAAACAAGTGTGCTACTGATAATCGTATAATTTGTGAGACACACTTATTAAAAAAAAATCCTAATCACAACAAATCACCAATGCGGTACGTATTTTGACCATGAGACAGTTTGATACGCACTCTGCGGCAAGCTCCTCAATCCAATCAAGTCTTCCGTTAAGATAAATCCTCGACCCACACAATAACAGGCACAGAAAAAAGAAATTGGAATCAAAGCACGAAGGGGGATTTCCAAGTTGGGATCCTGCTCAGGATCAATATTCCTAAGCCTCGCGGCAAAACGGCTCCATCTGTCTTTAGCCCCTCTTTTCCGCTTCAGTGTAGCTTGCGCCCTTGCTTCTGTGAACTCCGGTTGGAACATTTTTCTGTGAAAGTATAGCGAAAGAGAACCTGCAAGCAACCCAAAGGCCAAGATATTCACACTAGCGATACGCCAAAGCAACTGCTCTGTCGCGGACGGAAAGGTGGAATTCCAGGCAATAAGAAATATAGAGCTGAAGAGAAGGATTGTTGGGGCACAGATTATCTCCGCCTGGGTATCCACCTTTAGAATGAAATAACTTGGAATGCGATCATATGGTCGTCGCTCCGGCCGAGTAAATAGCGGTATATGCATATAGTGTAGGATTTGGACGTAGTATTTCCAAAATCGAGCACAAAACCACTCATCCCGCGAGAGGAAGTCGAGTGGTGTTTCATACCACTTCGATCCGGCGGAATCTCGACTAAGATTACTCCGAATAATAGCGACGGATCTCTTAGGTTTTAATATGATTGGTTTGTCAATATCCATAGGTTTGTGATACCAGCAGTAGGATATCACGAGGAAGACCAGAATAAAGGAGACAGTAGTGAGCTCGAGGGTGGTAACAAAGAGTCCCTGGGCAAAACGAAAGGCGCAGTTCAAAGAGAACCACAGGACTTGCGCTATTGTTATCAACCTATCTAGGTAAGCATAGTGAATAAATAGAGAGGAAATTAAGGTAGACCGTGACCCACCGAGCTATTCCATCTGCTTTACTCTTATCTTCAATTTCCCCTTCTTCCAATATGGGATATTCAACATATCCCTCCTTGACTAGGATATAGAGCTGCTTGGCGTCCAAAGGGAATGAAGGTAAAAGATCGATCTCCGGGGGCTCTATCCAAAATCCCCCCATATTGGCAAAGAACGCATGCTTAATGGTCCAGTCTTTATATCCAGCCTCGTAGAATTCCTGCTTCCGTCAGCTTCGACATCGCACCAACGTATGACTAATTTATAGCCTACCTTAACAGAGCAGCGCGCAGATGACCATTGGCCCAGAGCTAGCATCAATAGAAATTCGGATCCGAGTATTGCCATACAAGCAAGATCGAATTTGTACCTCATTTTTCTGAATGCGCTATCGGATTGGGCAGGCAGATTTGGAGCCACGGATGTCCAGCAACAGAGAATGATTGTGAGAACGCATGTGGATAAAATGCCCCACGTCCCTCTCCCGTCGGGCTCAGGGACCCAGCCATAGGTGGTTGTTATAGTGTCATTCATGATTGATATACACCTGAATAAGATCTAGGATCAAGGTTTAGTGGAAGATTAATATAGCTTATTGAGTCTACCTAGCGGTAGCGTACTTTCAAGCTAGTGGCCGACGGAAGGAGCCCGAAATAGCATTTTTGGCACTACGGTTTGAGTACGCGCCCCTAAGATCCACTGATATGCAGGAGCCCGAAATAGCATTTTGGCACTACGGTTTGAGTACGCGCCCCTAAGATTCACTGATATGCAGGAGCCTAGGAAATTGGGAGCTGATCGGCCTGAGTTCAGTACAGTAATGGCTAACTAAGTCTTCCTTGCGATAATGTAGAGTTCTCACCGTCGCACACTAGCGAGGTGAAAAATACTAGAGAGATCTCGTGAAGCGATGTCCTCGAAGGTCTCGATACTAGATGCGGATTCGCTGATCCGAGTGTGGGGTGCGGGACAGGCCGATACGCGCCCCACATAAGTGAAGACTCTGATTGGTCGAAAAAACGGTTAGTTTGGGTGCTCGGAGTTGGTCGGGGTTTGCACTGTTTGCATAGATCTCGGTCTGACTAGCTCTCTCCAGAGCTGGCTAGGTCTTGCTTCTTCTCTCTCCCCGTCTTTAGTATTTTGAACGAAGTACTCTCTTGCTCTCCTTTTGCTTTTCTTGTAGGTAGACCTGTCTCGTAACACTAGGCAAGCCTATAGTAGATTAAAGGCCACTCTCTTTTTAATACCTGTGTTATAACCTATACACCATGGCTCCAGCGATCTCTTCGCGCATGTGATAAGCAGGAATTATCGCATTTCATGCAGATACAGTCTTCTGTTTGAGGAAGACGGAAGTCGGATCTAAGAATAATTTTAAGTTCAGAATGGCATTGTTAAGATGTTAAGAGTAGCAAGCCCAATTCCGAGGACAGATATTGTCACAGTCCCCTCTTAGTTGGCAGAAATGCTGATTGGCTAACAAAATGTATATTCACGTGGCTACCATGTCTTGCTTGGCAGGACGAAGGGGCTGTTGCGAAGGGGGCCGTGTATGTGATGCGATCTGGGTGTCCGCTTATCGACTTCACCAACCTCATGCAACACCGCGACCCTGCTCATAACACATCGCTTCGAAGGAAGCAAATCTCGATCGACCTTAGTTACAGTCATGCTATATATTGTCCGAGACTTCACTATCATTTAGAAGTTCAACACGGGCCATCCTTTCTAGTTCCTCTAAGCCCACTTGACATGGCGGGTCGGATTCACCATGGGACAATGCCAGCTGCAGCTGTATCCATTGTCGCGCCTTTGCCACCTGTAACTCCCATAGCCCCTCTAACGTCGCATGTCGGATCGTGATATAAACAACTGCGAGAATATTAAGGTCCACTGAGCATAGTTCATGATGCTGATCGCTGACTGGAGACTGATTTGCGAAGTGGATGACCGTTTTGAATTGCTCTATAAGAGGGAGTTGTATATTCGTCCCATAGAGATGGAATTCCCCATCCGCGCCTTGTGAGTAGAGGAGTCGTGACAAGGAGAAGATGTTTTTCGGATCTTCTGGAACCATGGGAGTGGCTCTTGGTGATTTGTCTTCCGAGACAGGTCCGACTGAGCCCCCGACCATTTGAATTTGAGACTCCCCCCAGAATCACTGTCTGGTTCGCAACCCTCCTTGGAATAGGACGTCATAGGATCAAAGGCTGAGAAACTCCCAGCTGCCGAGTAGGTCGTCGAGGAAACAGTGGGAAGGATGGTATCCTTGTCTTCAAGAGCCACCTCACGTTGGCCTATGCTGAAGTTGAGTCTAGGATCATATAGCGCGTGCGATGTTGCCTGAATGTCGGAGGGGCAGTCTGTAGCTGTCTGTGATAGCGTGGGAGAATATGATTGAACTTCATCAGTACGTTCAGCTGATATTTCGCCATTTGAAGCTTTCTTGTGTAAGTCCTGGCTGGACTTGGGCATGGTATGCGGTGGGCCTTTCGAGAGATTGTCTGCAGCATTGCTACTACGCGTGAGTTCAGCACCCCCACTGCACCCTAAGGTGTGGTAGCTGCGCCGAGAAGCGCGCGCATTAGCATCATCTGGGCCGTCGGCTCGGCGAGTACTGACTGGCTGGCCAGAGCAGGGCTCCCAAGGAATACCAACTTGGTCGCATGCGACTGAGTTTCCAGAGTCACCAGAACGATCGAGATGCACTTCAGATCCAGTACGGTTGGCAGGCTCTCCTGAAATGGGTTTGTCAAGGCCTCGCTCTCCGCCTTGACGTAGTGCATGACCCCGCTGACTGCCTAGTCCTAGAAGCTGTCGTGGGAACGGTTTGGGCAGAGGTAGATGGCTTAAATCCCGGCGGAGTGGTGACTGACTTGAGCTCACTGGCGGGGAGCTGCTGCGGACCACGAGAGAGCCAGCCCCCCATCTTATCTTCCGCGGCCGTGTTAGCTCTGACACATCGACACCATCGGCTTTCCAGAGCGATATCTCATGGCGCTGAGCGGTGTCACGGTCGATAGCCACAAAGCTCGTCCACTTGCTGGTTATAGACCATTGCTGACCAAGCCGCTGTGCCTCCTGTTCTAACAACCTGTCAAATATTTCTGGCTCATTAGACCTGAGAGCTGAGTTTGCTGCATGTATCCAGCTCTGGCCAGTCTCGTAGTCATTCATCAACGCTTTAGCTGCAAGATGGTGTACACCAGGTTGATAGCCGGACTTCTGCAGTGGCAGCTGTGCAGTCAATTTCCCTCCCTTGTCGGTTACCCCTGTTACAGTAACTGTCTCAGGTAGGGCATCCAGTTCACATTCAAGCATGTAGTAAAGGGTGAATTGCGAAAACGCATTCAGCACAGGGATATGGTGCGGTGCCTGGACGCAGGGCGGCAGTTCCAGTCTATAGTCAGATATCTTGCTCGCCTCAAAAGTCCCCGTAGTTGCCGGAGGCCATTCGCCGATGCCTACATCGCACCGCAGGTAAGGGGGCGTCAACGCCGCCTTCAACATCTGGATCACCCTCCCTTGCCATAACCCGGGGGAAGACTCTGCAACGACCTCTGCGCATCCACCGCCCTGTTGTCCAATACCCTCGACCAATCGATGGGATACGCGATCACCAATACCAAGCGCAAAGAATCTTATGTTCACATTGCGGTCTGAAGCAGTATCTCGCGCGAATCGAATCACCTGATCCACATCCCACACTTCCCCGTCCGTTAGCAGTATCACATTCGTTGGAACTTCAAGCCCTTTGTCATGGTGGTCAAGCACACTCTGTAGAGCAGACAAGATCTCCGTACCCCCGAAATTAGCCTGGAAAGCTGCGACATGCTGGGTCGCGATATCTAGCTGATCCTGGTTATAGACCTTTGAAACAGGCCACAACCACGAAACACTTGAGCCGAAAGAAGCAATGTTGAAGGAGCAGTTATGGGGAAGACTCCTCAGGAAAACGTTCATCACATCGATCAATGAGGGGATGTTTCCTGCCATGGAGCCGGATCTATCGGCCATGAAGATTATCTCGCCGGTGAAATCATCAGAATTGACCTTTTGCGAGAACAGATTTCCGGGATTGATTGTTATGGCGACGGTGGACCGACCGGGAATTTCGGGTTGTGAAGTGGCAACGGCTTGCGACTGCATAAACTCCCTCGGGCTCGAAAGGGTGATAAATAAGATAAAATCTCGATGGAGAGCTGCTGATCTATCTGCCAGATTGGCGCGTGCTTTGGATGGGTCGAACGTCTCTGATGAAGCCCCTGCGGCGAAGGTGGGGAAGCTCCGGTGGGAGACTGCTCCGATCTCAACTGAGATAGGATGTGTACCCGACTCCATCTTGCGGATAGCCGCTGGCATCGACGCGTGGATACCGACTCGCAGACCTTCGGTGGGTAGAGGATCGGCTGCGCTGTACTCATCCGGGACATTTCCATATCGTGGCGCAACAGAGGTCGGGATATTGAGAACTAGCCCTCCCGTGCTGATGTCCACTTTCAGAAGACCAGTGTAAGCGATCTCAACCTTGACAGTTGTCTGCGCAGGAATGTTTCCAAGGTTTGTTTCAAAGATCTCTGGCGTCACCTCTTCAACGAGCACAGCTGCTTTGTGTCGTGAGACTGCTTGCTGGAAGTCCGCACGCGCAACTTGCTTGGGCTTGACGTCCCCTTCAAGCAGCTTATCGTGGCCGATCCAGCACTTAAAGGAGGTAACGACAGACCCATTGTATATGGGGAACATATATCGAGCGTTTTGGGCGGCGCTGGCACTAGCGTTGGTGAATTTCTGAGTGACCTTGGTGGTGGAGAGTCTTCCGTTGAGGTCAACGTCAATGGAGACGCTCAGCAGTGGGAGAGGAGTTTCTCGATTAGAGTCCAGACTGGGGGTTGAAACTGCGATAGATTGACCAGCGCGAGGATATTTTTCTATGCCCGTTGAAGGTTGTGGCGAGATAAATCCTGGATTCACGTTCAGCTGGCGGACAAAGAGCCCAGATTGGAATCTGTCGATGACATCCATTATCGGTTCATTTTCAGCGTTCTTGGGTTGAAGGCACAGAAAAGGCTACATATGTACTTATTTAACCAAGTCATTCAGCCTCGTCTGCCTTGTCCGACTTTGCCCCAAATCACCCCGCTTCGCCTCACTGCAGGTTATACTCGGCCCAACGCCCGAATATGCACACAGCCCCAGATAGCTTGGCACTGTGAAGATCTGTGTGCTGATGATGCCGGTTCTCTCCATACGTTCCTTCTGTTCCATCCTTTCTGTCCCCTTTCTACGCATAGGTCCTCAGCCATGGCGTTCCAGATATCGATTGGAGATGCGTTGATGCTATCGAAACTCGCCTATGAAATTGCTCTAGCGTTCACATCGGGCAGGAAGTCGGCACCCGCAGAATTTCAAGAAGTGCAAAACCAGCTTTACTCACTCAGCACAGCCTTGGAATCATTCAAGTCGCTGTCCACTGGAGACGAAAAACACTCTGATCAACGCCCGGTGGATGGAATTTCAGCAATCATCCAGAACTGTCACATGACCCTCGAGCATCTTGAATTGTTAGTGAACAAGTACATGGTCATAAAAGATCAGGATGATAAGTCCAAGCCACACAAAAGACAATGGTCTGCTGAGATATCCAAAAACTGGAAAAAGGTGAAATGGACTAGGGAGGGAGGTGATCTAGCGAAACTGCAGCACAACCTAGGAGTCCATATCAATAGCTTGAATCTTGCTGTTGCCGTCACAAACAGGTAAGCTTGTTCCTATCTTATTGATTCTCAGACAGCTCAACCCCCCAGGGTATTAAACCAGAAGATAGACCGCCAAGTCGATGACGTCCATCAGAAGCTTGATGAAATTTATGGCTGGTTCACAAGCAACTTGAAAAATCGAACGGATTTCAACGAGCCTCGCCAATCGTTTCGACCAAAGGGAGACGTCTCATCAGTATTAACGTTTTCGTTGTACATGGAAAGTCCTGACGATCACGGTCTCGTTCCTATCTGCGAAAATGCATGTTTCGACCCGGGATGGCTTCAGTCCTCTACCAATCAGCGAGTGTTCAAATGCCAATGCTATTTGGTAGGAACGGCATATGGAGGCGGACACCATGAGCATCTGTCAAGCTACTCATGTATGCATGCACCTATAATTACCTCAGAGCCAGTAACTAATTCCACAGTATCCTCTATGAGTCTCATCGCCCGTTTGTACGGACCCTCTCAATCTTGGAAAATCTGGCTATCCTCAGCTAAAGTATCCAAACTTACGCCCTTGGTAATACGAAATATCAACCCATCGCGTATGTGGCAGAATGCAAATTCGGTGCCATCAAAATGCTAATAAAAAGAAGAACTGGCTGTCTTTGAGGAAGCAATAGCCGATCTGGCAACTACCACGGCCCGACAAGCTGCCGGGCGCGGAGTGGGCTCGTTGATGGTTTTTCCATCCGTCAATCCATATACAAGTCGCACTGTGATTTCAGTCCTCAATATGATATGGTACGCCAATAGTGTATCCCTGACAAACCGTCATTCTAATCATTGTCCAAAGTGATACACGCATATTATACAACCAGGTCACCAACTTGAGACTTGCTGCTAACGGGCATAGCTATTGTCCTGGCTCTATTGAGATGATTCAGATGGTTCATTACCGGAATTTGAGTAAAAGCCGCGAGTGGCTATTTAATGAGACCGCTGATGTTGTGTTTTATTTACAGCCAGAGAAGGGCCATTTTAGCTCATTGGACGATCGCGTTGTCAGCTTGCACCTCACTGGTGAGTGATCATCAATATCTTATTTTGTGTACTGCCTTAACCGTTGCTAGTTGACTGCCAAACAAGGTTCACCGTAGGAGCAAGCACATCAACTGTTTGCGTGCACCAAACAGATTGCCTCTGTGCGACTGAAGCTGGCCAAGAAAACATGGCCAAGGGCGTCAATGCTGAGATTGAGCTTTGCGACGACAGTGGTAAGATGATTTTTGGGTTTTATCTACTCTCCGCTAATACTATTAGCCGCAACCTATTTCTTTCGTCAGTTGAAGTATTTGCAAGAGGGCTTGCTGTTCTTCAAAATCCAACAAATCCAGAGATACGAGAGACTTGTGTTCCAATTGTACGTTCGATATTAAAGATCGATTTCAGCGAATTCTAATTGAGGCACCGGGACAGAGAGCTTGGTCTCGTAATGATCTACAACTACCACCTTGCCGACGCAACCCTAAGACTCGCGGTAAATGTCGAGAATGACGTATATCGTCTCCTCCTCTCTAATGGATCGAAGTCTATCTCCCTGAGCACCGAGGGTATGTTCCTATACCTATCATTGATTGATAACTTCCTTTCTAATTCCACACCAAAGTGCCACCGGAATCGCTAAGCCAAATTGCGGGCACGGAGGAGCCATGTATCTCCCTGAATGCTTCATGCTGGATTGCAGAAGCCGACACAAATGTCACGCATATATACGAGAATCAAAAAGACTCTACTCTTACTTGCGCTGACCAAGATAGTATGAGGTCCCGAAGCAATATGGTGTCTCGCATACTGACACTTACGAACAGCCCAACAGTTACTTGCGTTAATGTTGCAGTCCACGGCAAGTGGTAGGTCGTTTCCATATAGCTAATTATATTCCTCAGTATGCTAAACCGGAAAAGCAGGCCATAGGGGCGGTATACCGATTCTAGGGGACAAGGCATAGTGATTCGGAGATGGAAGACGGAGACTAGTGACTATAGACTTTATATGAAGGAAAGGATGCTGACGCTGGGCAACGCGTGGTTTTGTTATATCATAATCGAAAAAAAGAGTGGTTCCCACATACACGCCACACGCCGGTGAGTTAGTAGTGGGTGTGTGATTCGTATGTTTTATTTCTCTTTAGCTTGTGCATCTCCCCAGAGTGACTCTGGGTGAGGTTTTGCTGACCGAGTGAGAACGGGGTAAGAAGGGGTGACATGATGATGGATGTCCATCTCACTCGGTATAGCGTCCTTTGCTTGGTATTCCAAATTGCACCACTCCAAAAGGCCTTGTGCAAGGATTGGCGTAATTAGCAACTGAACTTACATTCTGGTAGTCGGGGTCTGTTCTAAAAGGCAGATGTTAGCATGTCGGGCTAGACTGCTATGAGCTTCTCACAATGAAGTTACTGCTCTTCATGAAACACATGCTCAATGGGAAGTGATACGGGAGTATCTCTATTCAACCGGTCTACCCTGAGATACTAGATTATGGTTAGTCTCGCCAAGATTGAAGTTATCACTTGTAATACATGAGAGTATTGCATTCAGTCCTATGTCTTTGGAAATGCGACATGCAATAAGAGGAAACCACAGATCGCTCAGGGACCTGGGCCAGCAACTATCTCGATGTAACACCTAGCGCGAGATGCGAAAGATCTCCAGCACCCAGCAGTAAAAGATCCACCCGCCTTTATCTCCTTCACAACAATCCATTAGATCGCAAGTCGCTCCACCTTGTCCCGAATACGCTCGATCACTGGGGCCAGGTCACTAGCCTCGTTAGAAGTGATAGAGACCGCGATAATGGGCCGGGGGACACCGCATGCTCGACCAATAGCGAGCTTGCTGGGCAAAAACACGTATGGGACGTTCTTGTCTTCGCAAAGCAAGGGGAGATGCATCACTATGGGGAGAGGAGAAGTATCGGCGGCGAGAATGACCACCTCGGACGTGCCTCGAGTCAGGGCCTTCGTGACTAGGTTGATGTCAGCTCCATGGGTAACTGAATGATTGTGAGAAGAAATACCTTCGTTTGCACCCTTCTTGATCTGGTTGTAAAGCATGGCTTGTTGCAGCAAGTCCAAGAGTTTCTGTGTCAAGGCAGGATCCGCGTTGGGCCACGCTAGATTGTTGGGTTAGAGAATCGAAATGGAAAATGCAATGCAGACAGACTTACGGACACACTGTGGAGAAGACTGCATCATTGTTGCGAAGATTACCGCGGTGCGCACTCGGAATTGGTAGGGTGAGAAGGTAAAGACAAGCTAGCCAGAGATTGGTTGGCGAAGTTGACAACTGTATTGAGCGAGTGAGTTATTTGTAGTAGGACTGAGACTATGAAGGGAAGAGAGCGAAAGAGAAGATGTAAGGTGGAATCTGCCATTTGAGGGCAGTTTCCTCGGGCGAAACACTGACAGTCACCTCGCATGACACGTCCTGTTCTCTTTCTGTTAGAAACCAAGAAATATTCAGTGAGAGCCCTGGGCCCTATGTTACATACAGCTACTAGGCAACACTTTTGGGATTATTAGCCTCTCAAGTGTAGGGGCTAGGATCCGAAAGGACGTCAATATCCCAGTTACCTGGACATTCATTCCCATTTGGGAAGATCTCAGTCCTCAGTTCAAAACTAAAATCATCTATCCTTTACTTAGAGACGAGAAGATCGGGGTTATCGCCCAGGTCATACCTGGGAGAAGACTGTTCAATCTAGACATTGTATTTTGTTGACTTGAACCTAAGTCGAAGACCTCTATGTAAATTGTTCTAAACATGATAACACGCTAAGCAAACAAACTCTCGGTCTAGGGAGTTTCTACACTTGTGATAAATGGTAACTGAAGGCAAAGAAACTGATGCAACAAATATTCACATTCCTATCCACTCACAAGGGGATCGGGGGTGAGATGGGAGGCATTGATAGCAGCACCATCGCCTGGCGTGACAGTGCCATCAGAAGGGGTCTCAGTCTCCTTAGACGTATTCTTCTCTTCGTTCTCGTTCTTGGGTGGAGGCTTTGTGCCCTTTTCACGCATCGCTCCAGTTTCAAATGCCTCTTCGGGAAGAGGACGGACATGAGGCTGGCAAATCCACCAAGGCCTTCCATATTCCGCAATCACTGCTTTAGATCCTTTCAAGGTCTCATCCGGCTGGGTTTCGAACTTCTCGGGAGAGGCCTCGTACTCCTGAAGTCCACCTTTGATGGCCTCCTCGAGGAGAGTCAGTGTGTGCTCAAAAGCGGCCATATCGCCCGGTTTTGATGTCGCGAGAGCATCTCGAACGTTGGTATGCGTTGCAACCATCGGCCGCAGGACTTGGAAGAGGTGACCCTGCATGAAACCGAGGCTAGCAGAGTGACACTTCTTACCCTTCTCGGCCTTGCTGCGCTTTTGCTTTTTCTTGAGCGGGCCCTCCTCGTGGCCGGTAGTTTCGGCATCATTGGTATCTGCGAACTCATCAACTGGGTCGGATGGAAGATAGAGTGGCTTCCTTTCTGGAACCGGCTGTTCGAGAACATATTTATAGATAATATCAAGGTATCGTCGTAGGACAGCGTCGATTCGGTAACCACCCTTTCCATCCCGCCCGCGCCAGTATTCTCTCCCTTCCGCACCGGGTGGAGGTGGCTTGCTGAATATGGACGGGTCTGATAAATTTCCTTCTGCGCTCATCACGGCGTCGGCACCAGTCGCCTCAAGGCAGGTGTCGATGTCGCCGTAGTTAAGAATGTTTCCATTGGCAAAAATCACCGTATCCGCCGGTAGATTGTCTCGTAGATAGCGGATGTAGCTCCAGTCTGCGATACCAGTGTTGTGACCCTTCTGTTCCCGCCTGCGTCCATGTACAGCGATGATGCTAGCCCCGGCGGACAGGATCATTTTAGCGTATTCCAAGGTCTTCTCCTTGGTCTCCTGAATACGGAATTTCACCGTGACAGGGATGGAGAGTTCAGTGTGCAACCGATTAACGAGTCGATAAATCAAGTCCCAGTCCTCTTGGAGGAAAGCTCCGTAATGTCCCTTTTTCGCGATACCCTGCGGGCACCCAAGGTTCAGATCAACGGCGTCGCAGTGAGGTGCCACATGGCGCGCAGCCTCCAAGAACTCATCCGGATTATTTGTGCAAAATTGAACGAAAAGTGGTCGGTCAATCGCGGGGTTTCCATCAAGGAACAATTCATCCTTGCTACCTCCGATAGCCTTTCGGGTAGGCTGAAAATGTTTGGTCCGGACATTCTCTTGTTCGCCGAATAGACGTGCATGGAACATCGGGCTGTATGCGAGTAAAGGCTTCGGGTCGTCTGGTGGCATGAAGGATCGAGTGAGCATGCGCCACGCCTTTGGGAAACGTTAACATTGGTCTGCAGATGTTGCTGTTTGGATGGAGAACTCACGAACTCGGATCTGTCGACCATTGGGGCGACGACATATTTTGGACTGCCAATGCTTTCATAGAACTTCCTTCCGAAGAGCTTCTCCTTAGGCTGAGGCGCACCCGCGGAGGTTTGCTCAGCGCTCCTCGGTGGGCTTGTTTCAGAGGCCATTTTTGAGAGGTGGGATCTGGAAAAGTGTCGACAAAATCGGCCCAGCAAAGGGCTGAAAGGCTTTAAGATACCTATGTTGACACTTGGAAGCGAAGAAAGGCGGTTATGGTCAATGATCGCAGCCTGTCGCATCCCAATGGAGGAACAACTTTTGCGAAAAGCACCGTATCTCAGCCGGAATTACCATTATCCGCTTTATCTTATCGTGGTTGAGATTAGCCCTGAAATTGGAAGCTGCGAGCGCGTTGAGCCGGTGTTACTGGAGAAATTGGTTTTACATCTGATATTTCATAGATTACATCGTCATAGTTATTCTTTTTTCCTATTCAAGAGCAAATTGACTACCTCAACTGCCTACATAGGCGACCCCTTGGAAATTGCCCAGGCGGACCCTTGGACTCACGTGTCAATTACATAATCTGATATGAATGCCCCGGCGGCGACCAAGTAAGTCCTGAAGTCTTGCAATGAGAATCGAGATTTGAAAATATACATGCACTGGCGCGTGTTGAACAGGGTTGATATAGTGAAGCTAATGTGTTGATATCAGGAATTTGTCGTAGTTCCTTTTTGAACAATCACAACTACCATCTCTCAACCACCAACAATGGACGCGTCAACAGGACCAGGAGGTAAGTCCATTGATAGTCCACAGAACCATCTATCTAACTAACTCTGACTGTGCGTTAGCCCCGTTAAATCTCTGCCTGTCGGAGGATGGGCTATATGCCGCCCACGTGAGTGGAAAGGGTCTGGTTCTTCACTCGGATGTAGCCTCAGAAAACAAAGAAGTACAGATCGCAAGGATCAAAGAGACTCCTCTCAAGTCACTCAAATACTCCAATGTGGAAAGACCTTCTGTCGCGTCGGCTGGTGAGAGTGCCTCTCAGCGGCGACTCCTGTCTGCAAACGACAGCCGAATCTCGGTCTGGCAGCTGACTCCCCTTGAAATATTCGCCGAAATTGAAAACCTCGAGCCAGGGTCATTAGCCGCTGATTTTGGCGCTGATGAGAATGAAGTTCTTGTACTTCATGCATGGAACACCAAACTTAGTGTCCACTCATTGGAGACGGGGCGCAGCTCAGTCATCAAAACACCAAAGTTTGCCCATCATTTCGGCTTTGGGTATCGCCCACAAACCAGGCAACTCGCCATTTTGCTGAAGCCAGAGACTTCGGATCTACTTACTGTCCACGAGCCACGGTCTTACGAGCTTGTGAACAGGACGGTACTTCCAACCATTGATGCACAAGGGTTAAAATGGAGCCCGGATGGGAAATGGATTGCCATCTGGGATATCGCTAGTGCAGGCACAAAGGTTCTGGTGTTCACAGCGGACGGTCAACTTTTCAGGACATATTCCGGACCATCTGGTGTGGACGATGCCTTCGACCTAGGAGTGAAACAGATTGAATGGAGCCCTGCTACCAACCAGGGCCTTTCTGAAATATTGGCCGTGGGCAAAGTCAACGGGAATATTGACTTGCTCCGAACTCGAACGGTGAGTTGTCTTCTAAATATGTGCGGCATTTTGCTAATCCCCATTCCGGTAGTTCTCTTCCGCAACAACACTCTCACATGTCTTCCAAACAGACCAGCAATGTTCCAGTATTTGGCGCGAGCGATACACCAGTGCGGCGGGGGACGCTGAATATGTAGAGACATCCTCCTCATCTGCATGGAGCATGAGCCCAGAATCAGCAGGGCCGCCACGGGGCGTCTTGACAATGACCTTCAGTCCGGATGGTCTTCTCCTTGCGACTGTTGACACTGCACGGCAGAATGTCGTTTGGATTTGGTCACTAGAGGGCACCCCAACACTTGCATCGGCTCTAGTTCACGAGCAACCGGTTCGACAGGTTGCTTGGCATCCTTCAACACCACAACTCTTGATTAACACTATCACGAATACATTGCCTGCTATTCGATGGTGGTCCCCACAGGATCATCCATTGATTGCCCGGGTTCCCATTCAGAGGAACGAGAGTGGAAAATATGATGTGAGATGGGCTGCAGGGTCAGATATAGACTCACTGTTCTGGTTTAGCTCACCAGAACAACACATTATTGGACATTTGTCCACCCGTTCCGGTGCTGTTGAATTTGAGGCGTTGAACTCAGTGAGCAGTAAGAGTTTGTCTTGATTGAGAATAATAGTGCAGTGTTCACATTCAATTGCGTGCCTAGGTCCGCAATTAAGCAAATAATAAGAGAAGCTGCCCGCGACATTGTTTTTCAAGGCGTAACATGAAGATGTAGATTATATGGGTTCATAGACCGGGGCAAGCGAGACAGGCAGGCTACGCTGTGCAATGTTCGTCTTCTCTCTGTCTGATCATTCATCCATCTCTGTACTTATGAGGATTCTTCGTATGTGTGTTCGCATAGAGGGCGGTCCTGGAGATCTTCAAGGGGTGCTTGGATTACACTGGACAGACTAGACCAGACCAGTCGGGGTGTGTTGACGTATGCATTTCCGCGGACTTGTGCCATTCTCTATATGATTCTCTGGAGAATTCTCAACGCGCAATATCTTAGTAGCGTCTGAGTACAACAGCTTGAATATAGCCCGTTAAAAGCAAAAAGAAAACTCCGATAGGGGGAATCGAACCCCCGGCTGCCGTGTGAGAGACGGCGATGTTAGCCACTACACCATATCGGAAAGGTATACTAATTGTATCGCTTTTTGGTTTACTATATCGATTCAAGTTTAGCGCTCTTTTATCCTTTTGCTTCCTCGTGCGTGGTTCAATATAACCCCTCCTCTCGGATTATACTCCTATTGCTCGTGGAGAGATAATACGACTTTTTCTAAGTATAGTGGCAACCAGTGCTCCGATCAGACATAATACCGATCGATCGGTCCCCCGTCGAAGATCCCATTGCAGAAAGAGTTCGTTAGATACAGCTGTGACATACTGTCGGCAAGGCGATATTTCTGCTAATACGGCGCTAGTGGTGAGTCCAGTCAGTTTTCAATACGAGTGCCACTTTGTATGGTATTGGCTTAGTAAAAAACACAGCCCCCGAACACCTCCTGCCACAGAGTACTTCTGCGATCGGCCTGACCACCCCTCCGGCCCCTTTTTAATCCGATTATGAAGCTATTCGTAAATCACATGACCTATATAGGGCCAGTTTATTAGTATTATCCGAGCAACCCCACAGTGAAAATTCCGCAGGCAAATTATCGGAGATAAACCAAGTCCTACACTGTGAATAGCTTCATTTTTTGACACCGTTTTTGACACCGTTTTTGGCACCGTTTTTGGCACCATTTTTGACACCATTTTTGACACCATTTTTGACACAAAAGAATTAAATACAAATACATCAATAAGTCCGCCTTCCGCTCCCCCTTCCTCTCCCCCTTCCACGTCGTACAACGTAAGGGCCCCCCCTTTGACTTGGGGCTTGCTGACTAAGTTCATCTTTAGTACCTACCTAGGTAGGTACCTAGGTAGGGAGTGCAGGTGTAGGCCGATGGCAGATGTACTCTGCGGCTGGAGATGTTCGGGGGCTGTGCCTTTTAGTAAGGCAGTACCATAGAAAGTGGCACTCGTATTGAAAACTGACTGCCAAGACCCACGTAACCTAATCAGGACTAGGTCACCGTATCAGCAGAAATATCGCTGTGCCGACAGTATGTCACGATACAGCTTGGTTTCAACGAGCTCAGGCTATATGAGACACACGTCGGAACCCAGGAGAATCCTAGTCCTCCAGGGCTGGTTTGTCATGTTTGTCATTCTCGGAGGCTATTTATGCAGCCTCCTTTCCATAGATTCATCACCTCACTCACTTCTTCTCCATCTTTCACCTCCTTCATAGCCTCAACAGAGGTGCTTAATATTACTCCAGGGACATCCCACCAATCCGCTGGACCAGTATTCCGACCATCCCGCGCCGTATGGGTCCCTGGCTCTCCATTCGGCGCGAGTCACACAAGCGTGGGGCCTGGGCACGCCCAAGGCTCAGGAGTGAGCGTCGCTTCTACAGTGACAAGCGTCCCGACCATTCTTACAGCCGCGGCCGATGTAGATTACGTCGTGCCAAGCCGAATGGCGGACGAGCAAATCGTGAACGAATCGTTGATGAACCTTCTCAAGACGCTCACAGTGCGTATTCCATCCGTGGCCTGTCGATGGAGCTCTGACCGGAGACCGTTTAATGCGGTGTCTTTCGGTAATAACCGATTGATTGAATACACGGACGGTTATCTCGTTGCACCCCATACCTTGGAAGTGTATGCCGTCGTGGAGGTAAAGGCAATGATCAGGGACCGTGAGCAACATCCCGAAGTTCTGTGGCAAGAACCTGCAGAATTGGTTGCATGGATCATGAGTGATGTCAACTCCCGGCAATGCCCCCTCGAACGGTAAGCTAAACGGGAATTTCCCATTGAAAGTTTCCCATGCTAACCAGCCCTTACAGGCGCATCATCGTCTCACAGGCGAGAGATGAGATTTACTTAACCATTGCCAACTATGATCAGGAATACCTCGATTACCTGCAAGGGCGATTCAATCCAAGGAGATACGACAGGCCAGAGTTCTTCTTGAGGATGACTGAGTACGGGCCATGGAAAATCGACAGTAGAAGCAATATGCATCACCTCGCCCGGGTCATCATGGCCTTCTGTCTGCAAGTGACCGATGATATTGATCAACTTCGGGGTAGCCCAGGTCAGTCAACGTGAGATGGTAGAGCCAAGATGCCGAACCAGTTACTTGGAATATTGTTCGGACAAATCACATGTATTGATCGCCTTAGCCTCCAGGCGATTCCTCGGCGGATACTTCTTGCAAAGAAAGAACATATCTCAGAAGAATTCTGGGGAGATATTGTGTTTTGCATATCGTGTTATATTGATCCCAAAAGCAGTTTTATACTAAACTTCCGGAGGAGATACAGACTAGCGGACTTGTTTCAAGGTACGCATGCTGTAAAGCAAGCTTAGCATTATGATACTCGACATCGGTTCAAATAGAGTTCTCAAGAATTGCGTGGCGTCATAATGAGGCGTACGTTGAGCTAGCTGTGGGTTTCCGTTAAAGACGACGTGCCATTTCGCATATTCTTTGAAACCTTACAGATTATTTACGCTTTTCGGCGAGAATTCAAGGCTCTTGAAGATTCAAATCTTTCTAATCGAACCGCCGGACGTCCTTGCGCTGCCATGGCCTGTTGTGATTGTACGCATACCCTTTCCAGCTCTGGAAAGGGCGACGAGCTATCGGACCCCAAGATGCTATCTTTACCGGGGGAAAAACACCAGAAGAAGCTCGTTTAGAGCGAGAAGGATGTACCAGGAATCTCCAAGTGTTTCGGTACAATCTCTACCAAAAAGAGTCAAAGGTCCATGATTGTGACGGCTTTGCCAACCTACTCTACTACGAAGGGGAGCTGCGAAAGAATTGTCAAACGGAGATTGATTTACGGCACAAAGTGAAGAATAGTCCGAGTTTCTGGCGCCGTGGCCTTCCAAGCTTTGAGGACGAGATGAGCACACTCTACCAAGAGAATTGGATGCTGACACGAGGCTGGTGGCATACCCGTGGTTGGATCATTGGTAGTTCCGGGCCCCTGCAACGGGCATTTGAGTTATGGAGATCCAATCCTTTGTGGTACATGCATCCAATTCTTGTTGAAGACTGCAAGTCTAGAGGCGGGTGTTGTGGTCGTGATTGTGGATGTTGTCTTGATGCTCAACGTGCAAATAGTTCAGCCGGGACACTTGGTGTGGGCCACTGCACTCTACAATGCGGATGTTGTAAAAGATCGCGTGGCTTTAGGCTGAGTGAGGAAAGGGAACGATTTTTTGTTGATCTCTTCTCATTTCATGATCAGGTGAATACTATGGATCATGAGGCCGATCCTTATCAGCACCGAATTTGTCTTGCCTCTATTTGGGGTTTGAGTGTGGATGATAGCTAGATCATCCAGAATGAGATTCAATCTCAAAATATTGCTGCTAGGTGACTCTCAAGTAAGGGAAGAGAAATTTGAATGAATAAAAATGAAGAATAAAAAATGAGATGAAGTACTACCCTACGACTGTTGTGGTTTGTCGTTTCATGTACATTAACTATAGGGTCTGATATTGGTAAAAGGAAAACTCCACAAGCAAACCTTCTGGGAGTCATGTCCAATGATAAGAGACTTGTACCCGGGGGTTTTACTAGGTCTGTGAGGTTACACATTCTTTCGGGTTTTATGTGGCGCTCCCGTGGCAGCAACCGATTCAGTGTATCTGCAATTGAGGCTGACCGTCCCGGCAGCTGGTTATACCTGTAGACTTGCACGGGACCTCTTATATAAATCAAAAGTAGAGCCTAGCAGTACCCAAGGTAGCCCTGGATACTATGAAAAAGACCTGAGGTTAGGAACCATAGTAGCCAGTTACCAGCAAGCGTATTCGGCGTACTAGGGAAGATCTGAAAACCGAATGGATATTCCGAAGAGATGTGTGTTGAGACAGCGGTTCTCTAGATCAAATGACGTTTGCTTACAATTATTTACTACCAGCACTACTGAGCCATTTGCCGCTGACGTTGTAGATCTTAGTATAGCCTAGGGTTCCACCGCCAACAAAACCTAGGCTAATCAAGCCGACATCCCTCGAGCATTCATGATCCCATGCTCTTTCTGTCTTGATAACTTCGTAGCATATACTGTAACCCAAGCACAGAGCAACACATGAGGCTTGGTAATGACATAATGTATGAATTGCATTATATATATAGTAGTCTAGAGGTGCAGTTTATCATACCGCTGTTGACGATAGTGGTAGAGATTGATGCGGCCATGCCATGTGATAGCCGCCAGACCCAAGAGAACACGAGGACGACGGCGAGGAGGGCAAGAGTATCAGCCCAACCCCAGCGCTCAGTTAAACGATCAAGGATACCGAGCCAGTTTGCAGGCGGGAGCGGGGGGTCATCCTCGGTACGGGGGTCGGCGTTTGCTGGGGGCCTATGAATCATGTTAGCTAAATCCAAGCAGCAATGGATCTGGATTTCCCAAGTAACATTACCGGCATCTTGAAGAGAAAGAAGAGGGCATGAAAGTGTAGTCGACGCTGCTAGAAAGCCATGTTCTCACTTGCAGTGAGAGAGTATGCCATTTATCTGCATTTGGATCGCGGAGCATAAGCCAGGGTATGTCTTTGTTGATCAAATTGGGAAGCTTTAGGGCTCGGAGTCAATCCAGATGTCGAGATCTGCTCGCTCTTTGAGCGGCGGCGTGAGTTTGTACAGATTGAAGCTTCCTATCTCAGGAAGATTCACACTCTTGTCGTCAACGACAGCGTCTCTGATCCGGCAAAGACCAGAAGGAGAGAGAGAGAAAGAAGGAAGAGATTGATGATCTGACTGACAGAGGCTAGCTAATATACTCACTAGCTAGCAAACAATGGAGGCCTGACACGTGACAAACCAGGCATCAGTCTGGCTGTCATATCAGTCTCGCTTCGAATGCCAGTCGCGACTGTCGTCAAGCTGCATGGCAGCAGAGGAAAAGGATTCAGCCACTGTAACTAATGAAAATTAATGAAGATAAAGATGGAAGATGAAGACAGTCCTTAATGAAAGACACTGTATAACACCCATTTGAATTTTGTCGCACACAGGCGGGTTTGTACACAGGTGGTTTTGGAAATTGCTGCACAGCGGCGGCTTCGCACGCAGGCGTCTTTCGATTTTGGATTCTCACACAGCGGCAACTTTGGAAAAGAAGTGAGATATAGCCTTTTGCTATTCTCCACCATGAAAATCTCTCGCGAAAATCTCGTCAGATGAACGATTAGATCTTGATGAATCTAGCAAAGCGGAAAAAGAGAGAGGGCTCGTAACCTGTTGAGGCTACGAAGGAAGAGATATCGATCGAAAATCGTGAAGAAGAAGAGAGGTGATGTTGCATCTATAGAAGCGAGCCGGTATATAAGCCGGCGACATGACAAAGGAGACGAGCTAGGCAAATGCTCACACAGAGACAAACGCATACCCTGCATGCATTGCATGTCAACAGATATAAGTCTTCTTAGAGATAACACGAGGCGCTAGGGCTTCGAGGGCGGCAACGAGAACAAGGAGAGCGGAATGACTGTATTCACTGCCTAACAGAAGACTGGGGGAGGAAGAGAGAGAGAAGAGAAGAAGACTAAGAGAGACAGGAAGGAGACAAACAAGCAGGCAGGCATTACTAGCCTGACAAAACAGGCAGCCACCTAGGTCACATGACCAGGCTCCAACAGGCTTTCTTCGTTATACTGGCCCCGTTCTCGTCTCATATTCTACCTAGGTGCTACGACGCTGCTGGGCCTACTAGGACCTCACCAAATGCCCGGCACCAGTCGCCAAGGGACCCTCCGGCAATACTCCTCCCAGAAAACCCCATACTTTGCCTGCCCTCGCTCCTCGTCCCGGAGGCACCGATGCACGAGCAATACCGCCATGAATATAATGTAGAACCAGACCAAGAGCGACGTGGTGTGGACGAGCGCACACATAGAAAAGCTCAGCATCAAGTCCCCGACATAATTTGCATGACGTGACCAGCCCCACCAGCCGCTGCACAGCAAGAGACTCTGGTGCTCAGCACCATCCGACGTCTTGTACTTCGCGACGATGAACTCGGCGGGTTTGCCCCACACCAGGGCTTTCCCGTCGGAACGCCGCACGCGATCTTTCTGGTCGTTGACGGATCGGAACAATGCATAACCCGCAATTCCAATGCTGAAGATGAGGATTAGAAAGACCGGAGACGCTGATGTGGGGTAAAGGCCGAGGAATTGGGTCTGTAATGTGTACATAGACGGGACCCAGGTGAGGCAGCCCCAGGCGAGATAGAAGCCGTAGTGATCGTGGGCGATGTCGATTGTGCGGAGATACCAGGCTTCGTTGATGAAGAAGTCGAGCACATAGATACCATGAAGAATGGTTACTAAGATCAGAGATGGACTGGTGTGACGATGGATTTGATAGTGGTATGCAATGTTAGACAAGTCTCTGGAAACATTTTTAGCAGGAGTTAAAGAATCACGGTAAAACAAGAAAACTGACACCAATGTCCATGCGATCAGACCAGGTCTTCCATTGGTATAAAGTTTGAGGTCAAAGTTATCCCCAATCCTGGGATTTAGTTCGATGCCCATGTAGAAGTCATAGAGAGCACAGCCTGGGAGAATAGTTAGACTGCAAACAGGAGCCAATGACACAAGGGGAATCTTGGAGAGCGAGCTCACCGCTAAACTTCCGATCCTCTGGGTGCGTAGGCATCAGGTATGCCTTGAGGTACGCTAATAAAGAAAGACCAAACCCAGCAAGATTCATGGCAGCAAACATTCCCTCCCAATTACGCGGAATAAATGCCGGGTCTAGAAGGTCCAAGTAACATAGGGCGATGAAGGCAACGTGAGTTATTACCCACGCCAGGAGACCGTTCATCCGATATGTTAACAGATGACCGGCTGGAGTACGCTGGCCCGTATTGGTTGGACCTGGTAGATAGTGGTATAGCACAGCCTGAAAAGCAAGCCAGAATATAATTGCGGCCATAGCCCGGAGTGTGATCCTAGGACCATGAGTATGTAGAACGGGCAGAAGTCCGTCTTTGAGAACTGCTGCAAATAGTTTGAAGAGAGATCCATCATACCCGGCCAGCGCAAGAAAGCATGATAGAGCCAGCATTGGAGCAATAACCACTGGAGTAGACCAAAAAAGGGTGCGCAGCCAGGATTGATGATCGCAAGTCCGCCCCCAGGTGACTCTCTTCGAACTTGTAGAGTGCGCGAGTCGGCTGTTTTTGCGCGAGGTTCGACGGTAATTCTTCAAGCTCACCGTTGTTGCAATCGAAAAAGGTTCAACACTTGGGGTTACGTGAAGTCTTCTCATCTTGTCTCCTGTTACTACCTGCGGTGCTGAATTTTGGCTGACAGACAGATGCTTCCGGGGGGTTGAGATATGTATGAGTAATTTGACTTAGCTGGGAGCTGGGCTGTCGGCTTTTGACAATTATCATTGAATGGCTGAGGATTGTTGGGCATCTACCAAATACCGTATACCTTTCCGCGCGAATGTGGGTTCCTGCCGTTCTCAACGCTCATGTCCTGGCGATGGACTACTCCAGTTAGTCTGATATATTACGAGCATTGTTTCCTGATAACTATTTCTTTTTTTTGTAAATTACTATTGATTGCAGGATGAATGTTACGTAAATGGTCTCGGAGTCCCAATCGGCAAGAGGGCCGAGGGACAAATGAAACGGCTCTCCAACTAGAACGAGGCAAGCAGGCTCGTCGGAAGGTCTAGAGGGCCGACTAATGCGGGAATGTAGGTGGAGCTACTTAGGTTCTTGCGCGGGGGGTCTACTGGCCCCCGGGTTTGTGGGCCCCAAAAACCCTCTAAAACGACTTTCTCGGTGTAATCCGTTGCGCATAAGACTCGGCCCACTAAGACGTACCCGGTAGTAAAGATAGCTCCACATATTCAGCCCGAATTCTACAATACCCACTTCGGTGCTTGGCGTATTGATACAAGGTCGAAACGTGAGAAAACCATACCGTACTATTTTGGTACCAATGTGGCCAATGCATAGGGAGACGTGTACAAGTTGTGGGTAGAAGGAAGGATATCCCATGTGTGTGCGGCCTAGGCCCTGGAAAGTATAGTTTCCCATGACCTAAGAACCCCTGCATATACGATTCTGATAATCTCTAGGATAGAGACGTAACGTGTGGCTAAAGTCCGAGACCCTAAATTGCGTTCTACCGTGCCTATGCGAATCAGCAACGCTAGTTAGAGAACTCACTAACCGCCTCATCAATATCTCACTAACGAGATGGACGGATACGCTGCTAGCTACCTAATGCACCGCTGGTGTTCATGGCGGTCTCGAGTATACTGAAATTTGCTCCATGGAGAGTACTAGGCGGCATTCTTTAACGACTGGACAGCATATATACTACATACAGGCAGCCTTGTCTAAGACCAGCCTGGTATACGCTGGCTCCAATCAAAGTCTGCGGGACAGGAGATCTCGCGTCACTATTCTCACGGTCTGACATCTGTTGCTCTGTGAGTGCGCTTGGAAATCGTACTCACTTGAATCCTGTAGCAGCATAGTGTCAACGAATTTAGTGTAGCATATTTGTCGTAGCGAACCACTTAATTAATCTGCAGTTTGATACCTCAAGCCCATTTCAATTTCAATTATGACAAGCATAGAAATAGAGTAACCAGCAGCTGTTAACTCAGTGATAGAACCATATCTATCATGAACCTACGCAACAATCTTCCAACTAATCCTCTGCAACCCCTTCCTCGCCTTAAGCCGCACAGGAAGCGCACCTCCAGCCTTGAGATAAACCGGCTTACCAACACCTTGTCCTAGCCTCGCCGGCTCTAACGTTGGAACGTTTATCGGCTGCTGCTGCTCGGCGGGGCACGCGCCATCCTCCATTTCAAAGGACAGGAGGAGCATAGCGACGATGCCCAAAATCTCAGCTTTTGCTAGGTTTCGCCCGGGACATAAATGCCTCCCCCCGCCAAAGGGCATGTAGACGAGACGTCGATCCCGACTGGCCTTGTGGTCGTGCCAATCGAGGAATCGCTCCGGGCCGAAGTCGTTCTTGTTGGCGCCCCAGACGTCGCCCCCCATATGCCCCGTGGCGGGCATCACGACAGAGCACCCGGCCCGCAGAAAGTACGTGCGACCTCCCCCGTCCGTCACCGTCGTGTTCTCCATCACTTGACGCGTGGACATCGCTTGGTTAGATAGCCGGATTACCTCGCGGTAGGTGGATAGCAGTAGCGGGCAGGTGGTCTCGAGGTCTTTCAGTGAGATTTGTGCTTGTGTTCGAGCTTGTGCTTGAGCTTCACCCCCCTCCTCGGCTGCTCCCCCGCGAGGAAGAAAGCTCACAAGGGGCAGGATCTCAGCGCGGAGACGAGCCACCAAATCGGGTCGAGCAAAGGTATGAGCCACCGTCCAAAACAGGGTGGGGATGGTGTTCACCGTAGCACCGTGCAGCAGAGCCAGTTCGATACGGGCGATCTCGCGCGAGTCGCGGATCCCCTTGCTGCGAATCACCTGTGCTCTGCGGCAAGTCAACTCGGGGAGACCGTCCAATGGTGGAGAGGGAGAGAAGAGAGGGGAAATAGCATCCAGAAGACGCTCTCGGGCGTGATATGCACGTCCGGCGATCACTCGGGGAAAGAAATTTAATCCCAGGGTCCGTAGTCCACTTTCAAACAACCTGAATTTGCCCATGAGACAATCATGGAGTCATTAGCAAAGGGGCTTTAGTAATTCACATGCATCAGGTAAAGGTTCCCAACTCACCAGACATCCTCTACCAATCTTCGATTACCGTGCAGAGGATTTACCGCGCCATACAATGCTTCGGTAGTCGCCAGTGTCCCCATTGTCTGAATCCAGTGGTAGAGATCCGGAATCTCAAGCGTATCATCTGCAGCAAGGATCTCATTTAGCGTCTCCGCCGCATGGTTCAGCACCGACATATTGATGGTCGCCAGTCCGCTCCCCAAAAGCAGCGGTTTCGTGACGTTCATCAAATCAGTCAGCAAGCCATCGCGAGCAATCATAACAGATTCATCGTGCAGACCGAGAAGGCCCTGCGCATGCTGCAACATGATCGCGTCGAATGACATGGTTCTTGCCCGCAATCCGGCTTGGACGAGCGCAGTATCCCAGATCACGTATATCTTGCCGCCGAGGATGGGTAAGCTGGCAATTGGCATCCCATTTTGTTTGCTGATTGAGTACCATTAGAATATTTTGGCTTGTGGAGGAAAAGAGCAACATTTCGGCAAGATGCACCAGTCGTGAGGGAGAGGGCTGAGTTGGAGAACTGACTAGAGGTCATCGAAGTACTGGGTATGTTTTCTCAGCATACCAATCAGATGCCCTACCAGGGGGAATGATGATGGGAGCTTGGGAGGTTCCTGGGAGTCCGTGAAGCAGGCATAGCTCAATTTCTCGAAGACGAACGCGCCAACCGCGACCAGGAGGATATATTTGAGATATTGACACAGGTGGACAAAGTCAGGCAAATAATTGAACATGCAGACTACCAATGTCATGATTACACGACGAGCCGGATTGTGCGAGCCTTGCGAGGCTAGTTGTGGTGAAAATGAACTAGAAAGCAAGAATTTGCTATATTACTCGTAAACGTGCGCTTTGGATGGCGAAGCTACCGTCCAGAATGACTTATAATGGAACCTCAAAGGAACATATACGCTGCTAAGTGGGTGAATATAGTTATTCCTGTAATATAGGCTGATAGAGGAAGAATGTCCAGGCCATTGTTACGATATTTTGAGTCTTGTATTGGTCACTGAGAAGAAAAACAGAAAAACTCCGTCCCGATTTGTACCAGTATTACAGAC
This sequence comes from Penicillium rubens, assembly GCF_028828025.1. Taxonomy (NCBI): domain Eukaryota; kingdom Fungi; phylum Ascomycota; class Eurotiomycetes; order Eurotiales; family Aspergillaceae; genus Penicillium; species Penicillium rubens. The sequence continues at coordinate 328,106 of NW_026890601.1, read as the reverse complement.
AGTGTTGAAGATGAAGTGGTTGCCTTCCTGCCCAATCGAGTCTTTCGCCAATATGAACACCTAGTATGGTAAATGGTAGATCCTGTGAAAGGATTCGTATAGATTCGCCCCAAAAAGGGGGGTCCAGCCGCACTCGGATTCATTCAATTTTCCACATTCTTGCCTACACCGGCATACCCGTAGATTTATTACCTCGGTAATCCTAATCCGCCATGTTTGTAAATTAAGTCATGCAGTCGAGGCTCCATATAACCTTGGAAATTGGAAGCAGAGCCGATATAGAAATATCGAGCATCGAACACCATTTATTAGACCCCTACGTTTTGCAATACAGTACCACAGTTCGTAAAACTTTTATATCTTTAAAAAATCATAAAAGGTCGAATGTATTATAATCAATTAAGAAATTTTTTTTTTTATTCGATTGAAATCCACAATTGTTTTTTATAATTATTTTTTAAAAAAGAAAAATATATGTCAAACCGGGATATGGCCTCCATTAGGCTATACACATTAACCGTGGTTTTTGTGTTTTATTCCAACAAGATACAATATTAGAATGCTTGAGGCACGGCCCGGCCCCCCCGGCCCACCGGCCCACTTCTCTCATTTGCCCAATACGAGAATTCGACCGTTTTCTCGAAAATTACGCAACGTCCTAACAGTCTGACTTCTCCTCAATGATTCCTGATGTGGACTAGTACTGGCTGGATCAAATGAAATGGAAGCAGGTCTGTGGGGTCCAAACCCGTTCTTTGCTGTGGGTAGAACCAAGTTGGGGTAGTCCACACGAGAAAGACCATGACCCACGCATAGCCTATGATCTGACGCGTGCGGACTCGGCCTAAATGAGATGTGCTCAGAATGCTGCCGGTAAGCATTTGAACTCCATCCTCAAGCATGATTCCCAGCGGTTGTAGGAGGAAAAAGCGGAGGGAGCCCGCCTCGGCTCGGGGAATTCCCATGGCGAGATCGGAGCTATGATGGATGAGTCCTGATATCAAGAATGCGACAGACAGGCGCATATATCGAGAAACCATCTTCGACTCCGAGAATATCGGTGTTAGCCTGGTGATAAGTTCTGCGTGGCCCGTGAGACCGCGCCGCAGGCATTGATGCCACGTTACCCTAGGCGGATCTTATCAGTAGGCTCTCTTTAGATGAGGGGATTTGTAAATCCTGTAGGATTGCGTACCCCCAAAAATGGCGAATGCTGTAAGCCTCGCTCAATGGACCGTACAGGGGAGGGCAGTTTTGGGTCGAGCTGATCCCCGTTGCAACGCAGAAAATGGCGACAGTGTTGGACATCACCAAATTGACAAGGTACGTGCTGGCCCAAAATGCAGCCGTGCCAATGACACGAAAGATAATATCCTCCAATGAGAGATCGAACGGATGCATGAGGGTTTGTTTCCGTGGCCCCACGAGACTGGAGTCTAGGGTTGGCGCTGATACCATGGCATCAATGACGATGTACGCCAAGAATGTGGTTAACAGCCGTTTTAAGATAAAGGGAAACCGTCCTTTCGGTGGATCTTTGGCCCCTGCATCGACTCCGCTACATGCAACCCTCCACTTTGTTCCAACGCGGCGCAGATTCCAGAGCAGGGCTATACTTCGTATCACTAGGGAGCCCCTCCCAAGAGCACGGATGTCGCTGAAGTCCGTGTTGGTGACCAGTATCAACTCGGAAGCACTCAGACATTGGATCCATAGTAGTGGCGCAGCAGCTGCACGCCAGTGATAGTTTTCGCATAGCTGAAAAAACGCTTGCTGAAGTGAATATGTCAAAAGGCACAGGAAGATGCCATGGATGACTCGCAACCCTGTAGAAGTGCGGGGCACGTGTAGAATTGTTGTGACAAACAATATTAGGAACACCGACAATAATACCGGGAAGCTCCAAGCGCTTCCAATTTTGAGAGATAAACAAGAGAACATCGAAAGCATCGGACAGATCTGCGAGAAAGCCATAGGAGCGCACATCTACAAGCAGTTCTGATGGCGGATTATATGCTAATCTTGGACAGCCCATGGGATGCAGGCAGTGCAGTGGCACTCACAATTCACCGTATACTAGGATACGATTACTCAATTGGAAAAGGTGCATTACGAAAGTGTACACCCACCTTGAAAGCCAACAGGGGTCTGTCTCAATTTCGGCGCGTGTCCGTCGGCAAAATTCCGCTGGCTCACAGCCAAGTACTTTTACCCACCCTAAAAGAAGTCCATCGTTACTAATCTCGTAAGGAATCTGGCTAGAACGTCCGACACCACTGATTCCAGCCCCATGCTCGCTACTATTTAGCCCCACTAAAGGGCTGACCGGGAGATTAATCTGTGCGCTCTAAAACGGCAGCCTTGAGCATTCCAGCTACTTGGGGCAGACATTGTACATACAGTACCCCCGTCCACCCTCGGCTGGGATGAAATGTACAACCTAACCCGGTAGAAATAGTGGGAATATCTCCCATATTTCAGCATGTAAGACGAATGTACTGTATAGCATGGTCGGGCATTCACCTTGACCAGTGGATGGCTGCAAAAAGTCTGATGGGGGTTTTGGCGAGTGAGCTTTGGAAAGTGTAGTAAACATACATACCATGGGTGCAGTCGCCGATTGTTCGACGTATTGGCTCCGACCAAGCTTTTACTCTATCAAGTAACCTAGCTACGACCGTAAAATCGGAGTAGAAAATATAAGTTGATTTCCATAGCACTTATGATTGCCTCGACGCGGCTTCTAATCCAATACTGATTTTGTTGATCTTGCTGCCTTATCACCTTATTCATTCAATGAAGATAACATTTGGGTCGCCAATATGAACTTGATCCCACTGCTAGTGCTATCCATTATACTCTACGGCGTGCTGAGACTGCTGGAAGTGAGAAAGTGCAAGATTACCACCTCAGAGCCTCCAATCGTCTATAGTCGGATTCCCATCGTTGGACATGCTCTAGGGCTCTTCCGCTATGGTGTGTCCTACTATCGCATGTTGAGGTGAGTCAATGATGGAACCAGTCGGACTCCCAATTAACCGACAACAATCTGATAGGGAGCAAACCAATTTACCCATCCTCACGGTGTTCCTGGGACTTCAGAAAGTGTATGTGGTTACCTCGCCCGCGCTCATTTCCCAGATCAATCGGCGTCAGAAGGTCATCGACAGCAACCCCCCTTCCTGACGGTTGTCATGGGTAAACTGTTTTCTTTCCACAAGAACGACCTGGCCGAGCTGTTGCGAAACCCCAATGAGACCGGATCGTTACGACGAGACACAAGGACCGCGGAGCACAGTTTGCTCGAGCGCGGGGCAGCTCCCCTCCTCGAGATTTTTACGGGCATGATGCAGGAGATGGTTATTCAGCTGAACACTCTCGCCAGCAATGGCCCGGTCACCATCAGACTCGAGGGTTGGCTGCGAGAGACGATCACCATGTGTACCGCCAAAGCCGTTTTTGGGCCCAATAATCCATTCGCACAAGATCCGAGTCTTATGCAGGACTTTTGGTACGGCCATTCCCCCACGGAAACCGGGTCAGAAGAAGATTCAAGAATGTTCAAACTGAAATATATAACTAGGGTGTTTGAGAGCGGACTGAAAGGCTTGACCATGGGGATATTCCCGGAGCTGACAGCGTCAGGCCCAGCGAGAGCCCGCCGTCGGCTAGTGCAGGCCTTCCACCGCTTTGTACAAGGGGAATTTATCGCTCGTGGAGAGACCTGTGAGCTCTTGCGACAGGTCGAAGAGATCGCACATCAGCACAATCGGGGCAGCGACTACCTCGCGCGATATTACTTGGGGATTTTTAGCGCCTTCCTCCTGAATACGGTCCCGGTCACGTTCTGGACCATCTCCCACATTCTCCAGCGTGCCGATCTGCTTACTCAAATCCGCGAAGAACTGGATGGTGTCGCTCGGGACTCAGTCAGCACCGATGGTATCCGCAAGAAATATTTGGATGTAGCCTCGATACGGGAGCGGTGTCCGCTCTTTCTGTCAACCTTCCAAGAGATCCTCCGTTATGTGGGGGCATCTACCAGTACACTCCTTGTGCACGATGATGTATGGCTGGATGGCACGTACTTGCTCACCAAAGGCTCCCTAGTGCAAATCCCTGCGACCGCCATCCACTCTGATCCCAAGATTTGGGGTCCGGATGCGACGACCTTCGATCCGGAGAGGTTTCTGAAGGCGGCGCCAAATCAAGTCCATCCATCGGCCAGCCGAACATTTGGAGGGGGCGGTACCCTCTGCCCCGGGAGACACTTAGCGTCGGATGAGGTGCTTGAAGTCACGGCACTATTCCTGTCTACTTTCAAGGTGGGGTTCGAGGCGGAATCTGGCCGGCCGCGGCGAGACGAAACAGGTATGCTGTCCGTCATTAAACCGAAGGATGATCTATTGCTCCGCCTGACGCGGTATCCGGCTATGGGAAATGTCGTTTGGGGTGCGTGAAAGATGTTGTCCAAGGGAATGCCGGACTTTTTCTTGGGGCGCATTGTGGGCTGAGACTAAGACCTCCGTGCATTAGCGCCGTCCATAGTCAGTCTTACTTGGGCAGTCTTACTTGGGTAGTCTTACTTGGGTAGTCTTACTTGGGTAATAGGTCGTTATCCAAATACGTCCTATTCATGCAGTCTGTAATTGCACAGCACAGCCTCGTCAGTGGGGTTATTTTACACAGTAGACTAGAGGATAGTTACGCTATGATAGCCCATTAGTATTCACCCGGGGAAATAAGGAACAGGAAAATACCAAAATATCTAGAGATTTATTCTTGCATGAGACGCTAACCAGTGAATTTGAATAACTGTAAAAAGAAAAAAAAAAAAAAAAAAAAAAAAAAAACTCCGCTCCAATGCGCCCTTCAAACCTGACCATTACACGTGCACACGCTCCATAGCATTGATACCTAGCATCTGTCGGGCTTCAAACTTCATCTTCCACTCAAAGTCATTTCTTACGTTCCAATCCGTTATGGCAGTCCAACAGATTATCACATTGTTCTTTGGGCATACGTTCCCGGCCGATACAACATCATGGCCAGTAATCGCGGTGCTGCTGGTGTTTTTCGTTCTTACAACCAGGAACTTCTTTTCTTCCACCAAGGCTGCGGGTCACATACCACTCGTCAACCCGCCCAAATTCTATGACATCGGTGCGATATGGGCCAAGATCGACTGTATCCTCCATGCCCGACGATTGCTTGCCCGTGGGGTCAGCTCGGGGCGGCCCTTCCGGCTGTTAACTGATCTCGGGGAGATGATCGTCTTGCCAGCGCATTTTGCTACAGAGATTCGAAGTGACCCTCGGTTGAGCTTTGCGGAGGTGATTGAGCAGGTACGTACGCGCGCATACAACCAGGAGTCAAGAAAGGCGTGCTTTACACACAAGAGACTATACCGTTATCTATCTATACAAGGACGGACAGCTGTTTTGGCAGAGAATTGAAAATGAGTTCAATCTAATTCTGTGTATGAGAACGAGTTAGAACTTCCACTCGCGATTCCCGGGCTTTGAAGGATTCCGGATGGGTACTACGGATGCTCATCTCAGTCGTGATATTGCGAACAACCAGCTCACGCATACGCTAGGTATGTGTCTTCCTGTCATAATGGGGATGAGGATGTCGTATGGCAGAGAGTGAAGTGGGCTGCTAACTGGGGTTTCCAACACAATAGCCAAGGTTACTGAAGCCCTGTCTGAGGAGTGTACCGCTGCAATGACTGATCATTTTCCTGCCACGAAAGGTTGGTGTTAAACCCACGGGCCCTTATATTTTGCTTCTCGGCTTGGATTAGGCTGACATGTAGTATCTGCCTGACAGAATGGGCAGAGATATGTCTGCGAGAGCATGTCCTACAGCTAGTGGCCCGACTTTCCTCGCGCGTTTTTCTGGGCGATGCGGGCGCCAACAATTCGGCCTGGCTCCGGATCACCACCGAGTACACCAAAACCGCGTATATTGCTGCGTATCTGCTGCGCCTGTGGCCACCGGTACTGCGGCCGTTTGTGCATTGGTTCATCCCCCATTGTCGAAAGTTACGTGCCCAGGTCGCCGAAGCGAGACACATCATCGTCGGGATCATCGAGCAACGCCACCAGGGCAGGGTGGCGGCAGAGCTGGCTAGCCAGCCAGTGCCTCAATATAATGACGCCATTGAATGGTTCGAGCAAGACTTCGCGGCCACGCGGGACGGTCGACATGACCCGGCCGTGGCACAGCTCATCCTGGCTCAGGCGGCGATTGAGACAACCACCGATCTTCTGACACAGGTGATCCTTGACCTGGCACAACATCCGGAGCTGATTGGGACCCTGAGAGAGGAGGTGGCTGGGGCCATTCAGGAAGGGGGTTGGCGCAAATCGTCGCTCTACGACATGAAGTTGCTGGACAGCGTGCTGAAAGAAAGTCAGCGTCTCAAGCCGTTAGCCATGAGTACGAACCTCTTCCTTCCCTCCTCACGCAGTAGGGACTGACAGAAGCCTCTCACATCAGCATCAATGCATAGACTTGTCCTCGAGGAAATCACTTTATCCGACGGAACCCTTTTACCCAAGGGAAGTGTTATCGGGGTGTCCGCTGATCGCATGTGGAGCCCCAGCGTTCACGAGAACCCGGCGCAGTTCGACGGGTTTCGATTTCAACGTATGCGCGATCAACCCGGTGGCAGCACCAACCAGGCGCACCTGGTCAGCACAAGTGTGAATCATCTGGCCTTCGGCCACGGGAAGCACGCGTGTGCCGGTCGCTTCTTCGTCGCCCATGAGGCCAAAATCGCGCTGACCCATCTATTGCTCAAGTACGACTGGAAGCTTGCCTCGACTTCCGCCAATGCCAAACCCATGGAATTTGGACTCGTGCTGCAAGCTAACCCAAAAGCCAAGATTTGTATTCGAGGACGCCAAGAAATATCTAAGAGTCCCTTCTAGCTCGAGAGAAAAAGGCGTGATTGCAAGCGTTGTATGAATTCCGTGGATTCCATGTATGAAAATTGAGACATTCCGGGTTCCAGTTTCATTGCCATCTATCTAGTACCCCTTTCCCCAGAGACCTCTATCAGTACAGCCTCCTCACGTGCGCTCCAGACCTATATCCGTTGTAAGGTGTCCAATGATTCCCTTTAGGGCTCCTTGTCGAGCTGGTACTGAGGGAATCCGTCTGGACTCTAGCCCACGAGCCCAACACAATCGAGCACGTACACATACGTGCTCAATAAATCCACGGCACGATTCTCCATCGGACCATCCGCTTGTACTCTTTCCAGTCGTCCCCATACTTTTTCGCGCACATGGCATCATCTCGACGTTCGCGGTGAATCAGCAAGATTGCAAAGTAGAGGACATAGAAGTAGGTGAAAATTATGCCCCAACCAGTAGCCCGCCCTTGTACCGCCACCCGGCCATCCAACATCGGGATTGCAGCCTGGGAGGCATCCAGCACGGCGCTCCCCGCCGGGAGAAGTATGTACCCTGAAAATGCCGTCGGAAGGCTGAACGGGAGCGCCTGCAACCAGTCTCCCAAGTAGTTAACATGTCTAGCTATACCCCACCATCCAGCCGTGAGGAGCCGTGTGCCCCGTCTAGTCTGGATGTAAGATAGTTTAGCGACGGCGGAGTGGTTAGGCTGGGTCCGGAACATGTGTTTCTGGTTATTGGCGGCCTTGAAGATGTAGATGCCGAGAACAAAGATTGCACTCACGGCCGCGATCCGCATCCAGCCTAGATGCACGGGGTAGACGGCGAGGTAGCGGCACTGGGTGGAGTACAGGAAAGGAACCCAAACGAGATCACCGAAGGAGAGCATAAAACCCATGCCGTCAGTGGTGATATCAATCATAGTCAAGATACCAGATTCGTTGTATTGGCTGCTGAGCACATAGTAAGCCTGGACCGCGGCGGTGAAGATGATACTGTCGGAGATGTAGCCGTAGTTGCGGTACTGTTGGGCAACAAAGGCCAGATCCAGCAGGATCCACCCGGTAAGACCGGGGCAGACTTCGCACCAAGTCTTGATGTCGATTTCTCCGAGGAATGGCAATGTGAGGCGGGGGTTTAGCTCGCGCCCAATATAGAAATCATAGATCATGTGCCCCGTTGTCCCTCCGGCGGCTAGCTCGCGCAGATCCCGGTTGGGATATTTCGTGTCCACAGTAAAACTGTTCATGTAAAGGAATGCGGAGAGAATGTATGAGATGAGGATATTAGCGGTTAAAAGCTGCACATAATGGTCGGTAATATAAGTCCAGACTGCGAAGTGAGCACCTTTCAGGAAGGTTCCCGCAGCACAGATGGCCAAAGTCACCACACTTGCAAAGAATGCTGGGATAATAATTAATTCTCAGTCCACACCGATGTTCAGAAGACGATGTGATGGGACTCGTATACATACCATTGAAGCGATACAATAGAGGACGACCATGATGCACTAGCTTGGTGCCGTAAACTTCTTTAGCAGGGAGAATTCTCCAGAGACAGAGGCCGTAAGCATAGTAGGCGACGGTAATGAAGATCGCTTCCCAGCTGATGAAATTACTTAGACTGAGATTCAGTAGACCTGTGTCTGCTTTCACATTGGCCCAGGTGAAGGGGCGAGAGGGTAGGAGTGACGGTATAGGACAGCCAGCGACATCATTACAACCAAATGCAAATAAAAATAGCAGCAATGGCAGGCCAAACGTGATGGCTGCGGCACCCAGGCTGTAGCGAGACATTAGCTTTGCTTTGAATCAAGAGGTGAGGGCTTGCCTACGGTCCGCCAAACTCGTACTCAACTGTCATTGGGAAGACCAATCCTAGGAGGATTCTTGTGGAAGATGTTTAAAATCAAAGTCGCAATAGGGGAATGGTCGGCCTTGGATGATTGGTGAGAGTGTGGAGGGTCACGTGCTATATCACGTGGTCCACCTAGGACCCCTGACAGAAATCAGGTGTATTATGAATGTAAGGTCAATTTCACGATGATAAAAATCTCTATCTCACTAAGTACAAAAATGGTCTGGCTTTGACAATCTGTTTAGACCGAAATTAGTAGGTAAGCAATTGTGCGCTGACTAGGTATTTGAAGTCATGTAATGGACTCAGTAATCCATCTGTTTTCCGATTGGATTAAACGGCGAGGGATGTAGAAGAGGACGCAATCACTGGGAAGCTCGCCGTCTGTAACATTGTCGGTTTGACCAAGTGAGTCGCTCGGCTGGTGGACGTAGTGAAGTTGGGCGATTGGTTTCCAAGGAAAGAACGAGTGAGACGACGGGAATAGGGCTGCTGACTATCCCCCCTGTAGATCTGACCAGACAACAGAGAATCGTCCTTAATCCCCGAATGATCGGTTTTCTCCTGTGGAGCATCTCGCTGCTAGGCTTGAGCAATCATGGACTTTTCAAGCCGGCGGAACTCTATATCCATGATCATGCAGAATTGCGTTCCTCCTACATATTTATGCCTTGGTATATTCGAAGGGTTCACCTGAGCTGGAAAACATCTTCTCAGTAGTGAATTCCACGGGCATCGGACTGTAGACATATAACACGGGGATGTGATGATACCCATAATCCTCACTCTTCTCTTACTCTCCTCTCACTAGGCAACTAATTTCTTATTGATTGACTATCTAATAAATCAGGCAGCGAGTCAACAAAGGAAGCTTAGCAATGACGTTATTATGTTCGTAGAAAGTGTAATTGACGGTTAACCTTGGACGTTACCGGAAAGGGAGTGGCGTATGGAAGCGTGGCTAAGCGATGTATCAGAGTAAAGGGTCTATGCTATAGGCTTTCCTTCAGCTAAAATACCCATCTGGTCCTGTAAAAATTGCAAAGTCGCACTGGTTTCCTTCCCTTTCTCCAGAAGGTACTTCGAACAACCGGCGCTGAATTCAATCCTTCCAACCTGAGGCGCTAATGTGATACGCCAAGCCAACAAAAACCCCGCCACGTTCCAAGCCACCTCCTCGGAGGCGGTTAGAAAAACATCAGCGTAGTAGTTTTCAGTTTTTTGGCGTCTTTCGCTGAAGTTATCGGTGTACGTGTCTACCCACGCATTGTATAATTCTAAGACCGATGAAGGGAATGCAGAGAGCACTTCTTCAGCCTCTAACATACAGTCCCCTTCCTCAGGCCTAAGGTCATCGGGATCGCGCCAGATAAAATCCGTGCCATAATCAGCAAAGATACGGTAGTGCCGCGGAGTTTCTGTTGATGTAGATGGCCCGGTTGACAGAGAGATTGCAGATGACTTGGTCGATAGAGATAATTCAGATGAAACGTTCAACAGAGATATGGATGGCTCGTGAGCTGACATTTCGACAATGGTTGATTCTGACTGGCATTGCTCTTCCAGTATATTCGTGATTTTCAAAACAAAGTCAAAGTTGGTTTCCACCAGAGCAGAGTCTTCTTCAGACTTGGACAGAGGCTCTTCAGCAAGGCTACGCCATGCATCGCCGAGGTTCCTCACAGCTTTTATGTATCGTTGAGACTGCGATTGACTGCAAAATACCGCTAGAGGTTTGAGAAGACCAGAAGCCATGGTTATGGTTGCAGAAGAGGTGTCGTGAGATAGAGCAAGAGATGAAGTGGAAGAAAAAGACGATGCAGAAGAGGGAGCCGCCTGATAGAACGTGGTATGGAAACGGGAGATGGTCGAGTTGTAAGACGCTTCGCAGAAGAAGTTGAATAACTATTTGGCGGCGTGCGATTAGTAAGCTTCACATGAGTCCACGGGTGGGCCCCTGGAACTAGGGGGGGCACTCGGAAACACTCAGTCGAACAGTGAGCGCTTAATCTATGCTTTTGTGTCTTTTCAATCCTGTCCGATAGGTCCTATTTAGGTGCCAATCTCTAAACCAATCAACTTCTCTATTTTTAACATGAAACGAGGCGTTAAGTAGAACCGAGGCCTCTTGAACTGAGATCCAGGGTCCTATCGCTAGCCGCCGACGCCCTCCTCGTGTGATAACTCTACAACTGATTCGAGACTAGTTATGCAGGCGAAACAAATATGTGACAGAGATACATATATAGTATGTTTTGTGGAGTGGGCGGCAAAATGATTTGCGGAGGTTTCTTCGTTAAGCATCTATCAGCGTCAATTGTTTCAGTAAACATTGCATTTTACAACGCTTGTCATTAGTCCCTATTTTTGGTCCACGTATACGGTGCATTGTACTTGTACATGGTCCACCACATGCAAATACTATAAGATTGTCTAATATACCTTGCGGAAACAGGCAGATTTGAGAAAGAAGGCGTTTCTCACACGGCAAAAAGCCCATTGTTCATATTCAACTTCACTTCCCCTTCCAGCCGTATATACACAGCGAACTCTTTGGCAGGGCAACATGATATCAAGGACCTCAACGCAAGAATCAGGCATCACGGAGTTGCCTCTTCCAAATGAATGGAAGACCCTTCTTCGAGGCCTTTTGGAGAAAGGCGCTAAGGTAACCGTCCAAGACGTGCAACGCGTGTGGCAGCTTGCGGTGGGGCGCGTCAATCAAATTGAGGGCCTAAGCTCCCAGACTCTTTGGATGTAAGTTTAATATTGAATTTGTAACTCCACGATCTTTGCATCTAACTTGCTTTATAATAGTGAGACTGGTAGCACGGGCCCTCGGGGCGCTGGGTTACAGCATATCCTGGAAAACCACAGCAAAGAGTTTGCCAAGTATGAACCACAACAGCTAATGGAACTCGCTGAAGCCTCCACCTCTGTTGGTCTTCGAGTGGGGACCCATGGCCGAGGAACTCGAACTCGCCCAATATTCGGACTGTTTTTCTACGGTGAACCTGTTGCCATCGCCGCTCAGGTCGGCAACAATGGATTCGTGGTTTCAATGAATCCAGTAGGCCTGGAAAAGGTGGTCAAAAAGAATCCCCAGCACAACTCCGTCAATGAGTTGGTCAGAATCCTTCAGAGTTCACACCGCTGGCCTATTGTCTAGGCCCTCGAGGTCGTGAGCTCATTACACACGCTAGATAAAATGGAACTCTTCCTACCAGGGGTGGTAGCAGTTGAATTGGTATTTACTGATATTGGAGTAACTGTGTCTGTTCTCTATTGCTTCATGTTTAAGCCTTTGTTTCTTCCCAAATGTATGCCATGCACCATTGCCACTCATGCATATAGCCTGACTAGCGATTTGGTCTAGCATAAGTCTGCTATTTATAATTGAATACACCGTTGTCATAGGAAGTTTCCTTGGATCGGTCAAAGAAACCATACGGAGTACAATTTAGAGGAAAATATCTCCTGGCGGAATCGATTTCCGGTTGTATCTCGTCTACCAGGGGCCGTATGGCCTTGAAACCAACTCAAAACTTTCAACTTCCAACTTGCGCCCTAAGCTTCCATCTGATACCAACCTAAACCCGTAAAAATGTCCGCGGTAGTCGGGGTCGCCCGAAATGCTCACTTTATCAATCCTACGAGGATGGAAATCCGACCACTCCACTACGAGCGACCTCGCGACCGGGTCAACAGAATGGAGTAAATCGCAAGGGGAGATCGCAAAGCCTACACTGGGATTGACAACGATGGTCTGACGACCAACGGCAACGGCTACCCGCAGGACTGCTCCATATTTCTGTTAAAGGTAGCACGAAGCTAGGAATCTAGAACAAAATTTAACCTTCGGCTGGTTAATATGCTAAAATATGACGGGAAAATCTGCTGGATACCAATGTGGGGCAGGACTGCGCCCGGTGGAGCTGTGGAGCTGCGATTCTAGGCATGACGTCAATGTGCGCCACCGAAATAGTACTGTAGAAATAGGGACGCAATACATGAGCTTGAGCGCGTTAAGGTTTAGCCTCGCTAAGAAGGTACAAGCTACATTCAGGTTAACCCCTGATCTACATAGGTACGTATGTGTAGTGAAGACGCATGAACTCGACGGCCGATAGCGACGAGTGAAGATCAACAGATAGAGAAGGACGCTCGATGAACAAACAAATAACGGCTATTTCCCATCGTAAAGTTGAGGGTGGGATAGACAACTATGGGGTGAATAAAAAATGTACATTTACTATCGGCATATGCATCGTGAGATAAACGAGTGACAGCCTCGATGTTACTTCCGAGTGGTATATGGAAGCACGATGGAGACGGCGATGCATCAATTGAGATCAGATCGCGACATTGAAAAAAGTGTTCAGTTCTCCTCGCTGGGGCCGAGGTCGTCGGCGTCGCCGCTCTTGCCGTTCTTGTAGGTGCCCCAGTGCTTGGCCTTCTTGCACCAGCCGTAGTGGTTGCCGTTGTCGCCATCGGAGTCGACGCTACACTCGGGTACCTCAGAGGGCGAAGAAGGCTTGGAAGTGAAGACAGGGGTCGACGAGACAGGGGTCGACGAGACGGGGGTCGACGAGACTGGGGTCGACGAGACGGGGGTCGACGAGACGGGAGTCGACGAGACGGGAGTCGACGAGACAGGGGTCGACGAGACGGGAGTCGACGAGACAGGGGCAGCTGACGAAGAAGGAGTGCTGACCGGAAGGATAGAGTAAGATTGAGGCAAGGCGACGGCAGAGCCGACAAGGGCCAGAGTGGCTATGAAGAACCGCATGGTGATGTTCGTTTCTGGAGTTGCAACGGTTGCAATGAACAGAAAAGAAAACGAGAGTTGTAACTGTTTAAATATCCTGGCCGGATTGCGGTGTTGTGGGCCAGATGTATCCACTTCACTAAAGTTCTTTAAGAGAGGCGATGCCAGAATGTCTTGTTGTAGAGCATTGCGAGCCACCCATTCGCCTCTATGGGATCCCCACGGCATCACAGGTAGGGTGGATGTGGAACGTGGTATGGAGCTACATTTAATTGGAGGCAAGAAGGGGCCCACAGTTATAGAGTTAAGTTTATCCCGCTCGGCAAAGGTACATAGAACGGGTCTAGGTTATTAGGGATATATATCAGCTGCAATGGCTCAAAAGCTGATCGGGAAACATTGTCCCTCGTAGAAAGGATATCTTGGATCTATATATCGGCTATTGCAGACTATGGATGTGAGGCGCCGCCTCGACCTGGGTTCAGGCCGCATTTCGGGAAATGCTAAAGTTGCTACCGCTTGAGAGCACGGACAGGATCGTCAGACATCAAACGCAGGCACCGTCTGTAGTGTTTAGTATGGACAAGTAACCAGCTGGACGGACTTGGAGCCTGTAGGTGGCTAACGGCTTCCCCCCCGACGAGATATTGACCAGGAAGCTAAGACGGCATCTCTCCGGGCCAACGAAAGTGAGAACTGGACACACCAGAACATGGTGAAAAAGCAGCGAGAGAGGAAGCGGAAGAAGGCGGTAGGCTCTGTTATTTGCCTCAGGCCACGATAGCTGAACCCACCAGCCCCTCCATAACTCTATCCTCCTCGCGCCCGCCTTGGAGATACAGTACGGAGTACCTAGTATACGAGAAATAGTAAGATTATTGGCAGCTCATTCAGGTTTAGGAAGCGACGACCTTGTTTCGATTTTCGTTGCTTTAACCTCTGAATTTTAAGGGTACCTCTTCACTGAACTGGTGGCAAATCTCGTATTAAAATTTTGGGAAGAGTTTTGTCATCCGATATGGGGACCTCGGGACACTTAAAGCCGGACCCTTATTGATATTACCGTGCCGATCGCAATAAAATGTAGAACCAGGGTCTATGGGGACAAAAGAAGAAAACCAATAAGCGATGTCCATGGACCTAGAATTGCCTTCAGGTCGTAAAGTCGTCTACAGATGCTGATCGTCGCGACGCGTCATTGAGGGTTTATGCCAGGGTTTAAGTTTTACCTTGTCTTCGGTCTAAGTGTGAAGTTGGAATTATCTACGGAGTACTCCGTATCCCAGCGTGTCAATCTCTTCACGCGCATATACATTTGCAGGGGGAACGCTTATCATATACTGCCCCTGTATCAATGATGTTCACAGTGAAAGAAAATAAGTGGTGCTCTCCGAAGGCGGCTAGTAGGCGGAAATGATATCAATGGTGATGACGAAGAGCGACACGGTCTGGCTTTTGGAAATCATAAATATAGGTGTTTGAAAATGGGATTGGGAAGTAGGGTAATATAGTCTCAATTAACAGACCTCTTCCGTGGCTGTGTACAGATGCCAAGATATACTTACTCGAAGTTTTAAATCTGCAAGAAGAGAAGCAAGGTGCGACACAGATTACCCGGTCCTTTTACCGTTGAAACATGTGCCTTTTTCACTGTGTTCTGCTTAACTATTAATTATGTCCGACCAGATTGTCAAATGCGGACTTTCGTTATATTAGTTAGGCAATTTTAGACAGTAGATATTACATTTCATTAGTTCTTAAGTACCTAGGGTTGTCCACATCTGAGTTACCAATGCTTAAGTATATGGGATAGGAAAAAGGGGAAGTGCGATCATTGAGAAGCTAAGTTTGAATCTGGCAATCTGTAAGCTAAACTAAAGGGCATACTGTAAACAAGATATAGTCAAATGAAACTGTGAGGCCTGCTCGTTGAAAAAAAAGAAACAACGAGGAGAAAAAAAAATGTCAGGTTTAGTATCCCCTGTCGTCGACGGGAGTGGCGTTTCCGGGCCGAATCGCTTTCATCGAAAGTTCCTCGTGGACTAGCGTCCCGAATTCGAACGCTGCGTAGCTCTCCAGCATTATATCGACATACCTTATCGAAAGCGTCTGGATTCTGACTTGCGAAATTATCTTCATACTCATCCAGACCTTGATTCTCACCTTGGGCTTTCTCAGTTTCTTCGCCTTCTGATATATCGTTTTTATCACCATCCATCCAGATTTGATCGCATAGTAACTCGCCTAATGAATGGTCTTTCTTTAACAGCATGAATCCCATCTCTCTGGTGACTATGCCGTACACTGTCAGTTAATCAGGCGGTGACTTTAAAGCATATACCACATGAATTTCCCTGGTCTATGACAGCCTGGGAAGGTTTACTAAGTCAGGTGTATGAATTCCAAGGATATCTATATGCTCCCACTTTATGTCTCATTTCAACAATTTCCCCTAGTTCTAATAGAATCGAACGTATTAGAAGAAAATAAAATAAAATAAATCATGTTACGGATAGTTGTATTAATTCCTCCCCACACAATAAGAACCCCACCCCAGCAAGTGTTCCCGCAGCCCCACGAAGACTATGGACATATCAATATAGTCTCCGGATTTGTCGAAAGAACATGGAGCTCTGTCAGGTAACCTTGGATGTTTTTCGCTACCTATCCAGTTCTAACGTTCTGAGGATTTATCATGGCAACTCCGGAAATCCAGCACCTCGCTCTGAATGCCACATTCAAGGGCATTCGGCGTGATGATCAGAATGTGCCGGTGTACCAATTCCTGGGTATAAAATATGGTAGTATTCCGGCGCGGTTTGAGATGGCCGAGCCTATGCGGAATTTCGGCGGAGTTGTTGATGCCTCGAAATATGGGTAACATGAACCACGTATGAGGTACAATTGAATCCAATACTGACATTGGATACAGCCCAGTATGTCCTCAACCAAATTTAGATGTCCGTCATCTTCTCCGTATTCCAGAGGACTTTGCCATTGCCCCTGAAGTAGAGGATGAATTCGAATGCCTGAATCTAGATATCACATCTCCTCCCAAGTCTCACACAGAAGGCCCTCTTCCTGTCCTAATCTGGATACATGGTGGCTCTCAGATCGTCACATTCTGCTCCGCTGCCTCCAAGATTTGTGACCCGACCAAAATTGTCGCAGACTCTATCAAGGCCAGAAAACCTCTCATCTTTGTGTCGATCAATTACCGCCTAAATATTTTCAGTTTTGGAGATGGCAAAGAAAGGAGTCTGGCTCTGAAAGATCAGCGTCTGGGTATCGAGTGGGTGCGACAAAATATCGCAGGTTTCGGGGGTGATCCTGTAAGTCAAATGTACAGCTTTTTCTGCTAATATGTGACTGTGCTAAGTATGTGTAGGAGAATATCACCTTGTCGGGCGAAAGTGCTGGTGCTGTCTACACCCATGCTCATCTCATAACTGGGCCTCCTGTGAAAAGGGCCGTCATGGCATCTGGAACTCTTTTTTTGTCATCGCCACTACCAGTCGAAAAGGGAGAGGGTCTTATTAAAGCATTAGAGGCAAAGGTCGGCGAGCTTGGTCAAACATCACTACGCGATTCCGCCGTTACAGTATTGATTCAAGCACTGAAAGAGTGTAATGTGAATACAATGTGGATCCAAGAAGAGCCTGAACTGACAGGATGGGAAACTCGACCAGAGCAGGTCGAGGAAGTGATGATTGGTGATGTTGAATATGAGGTAAGTAAAGCCTCAGCTTTCCCTAGCCCTAGAGCATCATTAATATGTGCCTCAGTCGGTTATTTGGCGAAATGGCATCGAGCTCCTCGATGGAGAGACAATCGCAGCTACGTTTGACAATGCTAAACAATGGGGCACCAAGCTTCGCAAAATGTACCAAATAGTCGGTGATCGCCCAACTGCTGCAAAACTTGGCGCTCTAGATCTCGTCAATGATGCCCGGTATACTCTCCCAGTTGAGGTCGTTGCGGACAAGTTACGGACAGCATCCAAGCGTGTCTTCCGATATGTGATAGATCAGCCTAATCCGTGGCTACCTTCGAGTCGTGCACACCATGCCGTTGATATACTGTTTCTCTTCGATGGGCTGATCTATCGTTTAATCCTGCGGCTAGCGCTGTTGGAAAGGAGATGCGGCAACGTTGGATTTGTTTTGTCAACGGTGATGGACCTTGGTCTGCAAATCTGAGATTTGCTTATGGACCTCTAGGGGAATGCAAGGCGATTGATGAGTCGCAGTTCGCTGGTCGTCGGAGAGTTGGGCATTGCAATGCGCTTAAGGAAGCAGGGAATGACACGTTTATACCTATTGTCATTTCTTTGACTGCTGGGAGAATTAGTCTGTTAAATTAGTCTGTCAAACTGCATAGTCTGAGTACCAGAGTGAAAATAGACACAATCCAGTCGACGCCAATCGCAAAGTCATATTTTCGTTATTCTATATATTTCGCCAATTACCGGAGTACCATGACCATTAACAACATTGAACACCAATTAATGACCCTAATGCCTCACTTCAGACTCTTAACATCTCAAGGGTTGAGCAATCATCCTAATCCCGACAAATTTCAACAAATCGGCCCTTAACTCCTAGTCTCTCTCCGCCCGCGGAGCCCCCACCGGTACTCAGCTCTTTCTCATGTGGGGTCATATGGCCCCACGTCGCCTGCTCGCATGTGAACGACATTTCCCCGTAATACATCGCCTGAAGCTGGTCTACCATACGAGCCCGGTCAGTGGATTGACCATACCTTGCCGAGATTTGTGGGGGAGAGACCCACCGGTAAGTCATTCAATGCACCAAAATGGCGCATCCAGATTATGCTTCGTGGCCGTGCCGGGTCTTCTACGAGATATCTTTGCCTTGCTACACATTTACGCCCCGAATGTAGACGGATGAAGTGGATAATTTGGCTGGCCGTGTTGGGCTGCGTTAGTTCCATATTGACTGATTGGTCTCGCATGTATTTGGCCTATCCACCTACGCTGAATCACACATATAAGACTCTGTCTTGCCACCCGCCCCCCTTCCCGGACTTACTTAAGAAAACGAATAGAACAACCCCTACTTTGTCGATTATTTTTTACTATCTGATATCTATCCATTTTTTACCACCATGCCTGCTACTGGATCCTTGTCGGACAGTGGGGAGTATCAAAAGATATTTCACTGGGCTGAGACCCAAAAGGATGGAACTATTCCTTCCTTCAACACAAGGCGCAACGATCCTTATGAGGTATGTTGGCCGGTTATTGTATCCCCTAAGTTATTATGCCTTTTACTAACCATTATATAGTATCAGTCCGGCTTTGGGAACGCGTACGTATCCTTGCATACATATCTAACGTCAGCGACTCGAAGCTGATTTAACAACCCTTGTAGCTTCACATCCGAGGCAATTCCTGGAACTATTCCGCAAGGCCAAAATAACCCTCGCAAAGTGAGGTATGGTCTTTATGCCGAGCAGATTACTGCGACTGCTTTTGTGGCTCCACGACAGTGCAATAAGAAGGCGTGGCTATACCGCATCCGTCCTGCTGTCGCCCACCAGGGTTTTGTAAGTAGTTCTGCTTTATTTCTCTTCTTTTTTATTTGTGGGTATCACTTCTGACATCTGTTACAGACGGAGATGCCAGATAACGAGGGTATCGAGGCAAACTTCCTATCCTTGAATCCACGAACTCACGTATCCCCTACCCAGCTGGCATGGCACCCCTTCGATATCCCTGAAAGTGGGGAGGTCGACTTTGTCTCAGGATTGAAGACTGTCGCCGGCTCAGGTGATCCCATGTTGCGTGAAGGCCTGGCTACACATGTCTATGTCGCCAACGCAAGCATGAAGAAGAAGGCGTTTGTTAACTCCGATGGTGAATTTCTCATTGTTCCACAGCAGGGAGCACTCGACATTCAAACCGAATTCGGGCCCCTGTTTGTGCAGGCAGGTGAGATTGTTATTATCCAGCGCGGTATCCGCTTTACCGTCAGTCTTCCAGATGGTCCCTCCCGTGGGTACATCCTCGAGGTCTGGGGCACGCACTTTGAGCTGCCAGAGCTAGGACCCCTTGGTGCTAATGGTCTTGCAAATGAAAGGGACTTTTTGAGTCCTCTTGCCCGGTATGAGGTGGGCCAAGAGCGGTGGGAAATTATTTACAAGCTTGGGGGTAAGTTCTTCAAGAGTACTCAGGACCACAGCCCATATGATGTTGTAGCGTGGCATGGAAACTATGTGAGTTTTGAGGCATTCTGCTGTTGAATTCGGACGTTAGTCAACTGATCCTGTTTAGGTTCCCTACAAATATGACTTGACCAAGTTTGTCAACGTTGGCTCCATCTCCGTGGACCACATCGATCCGTCTATCTTCTGTGTCCTGACGGCTAAATCCCGCGATCCCACTGCACCCCTGGCTGATTTCCTCACTTTCTCACCTCGCTGGGATGTTGCCTCGCGTATGTTCTGTAAACATATTAACTCGTGAATATCGCTAATAGTCTCAAAGACACATATCGCCCCCCATATTACCACCGCAATGCCGCATCCGAACTAATGGGTCTGATCTATGGCGGTTATGGTGGTCGTTCGGACGCATTCCAGCCGGGAAGTGTGTCATTTGAATGTGGCAGTATGATCATCGTGGAATGTCCCCGACCTAATATGAGTCAATGCTGATACTTTCATAGTGGTGCCCCATGGTGTTGCTTACGACGAGTTCAAGGAGGCCACAGATAGTGCACCACCAGTGATGCAGATATCCGAGGCATCAATTGCGTTCATGTTCGAGTCTTGCCGCCCCTTCGCAATTACTGATTATGCGTGGAACAGTAATAAGAAGCATGAGCATGAGCCTAAGATGTGGAATAGTCTGGTGGATAATTTCTCGAAGCACGCCAAGGAGGTTGATGAAATCATGGCTAAGGCGAAGAACCAGAGTTCTTCATGAGTAATTCAGATGTATCAGTCCGTTCTGTGTCATTTGAATCAATTACTCGAAATTGCTTGTCCTAGATGGCATTCCCGAGCGCAACTGATCCGCTAATATTCTTTTCCGCCCCGAATCAAGTTCCTTCCAAGATGGGTATTTTAAGATCACTGGTCCCACTCGTATCTATCATAAACCTCTTATTTTCTTGTGTATTCTATAGCCTATACAGCCCATGATACCTCTTAATCACGAAGGTATTCCTTGTCACTTCACTGATCTGAGCTTTTGACTAGCCCGGTCACATATTTCGCAGTCGCTTTCTCTGTTTTCTGCATTGCACTAGAAGCGCTTTTTCAGCAAGTCACGGCAGATATCGTGGCGTCTAGTAAGGCGCTGTGTTTGACTTCGCCTTGAAAAGTGTGGTTTAACATTACTAGCGATTTTGGACCAAGCCCGAAAACATCTTCCTCTGCGTAGTGCTTCATGATCATCGGCCATTACAGACGCCAACATATAGGGGTGGACTGGAGTAGCACTGGGGAGGGCGAATCTCGCATGAAGTTGCTGAACTCGGAAAACTGTTAAACATCGAAACATCTTTCGAACAGACGTTGCAAGAAAATGAATTGTAAGATAAAAATCAATTTGTAATTTTCAAGATGACAAGAGACACAGTGAAAGCAAATGAAACAAACGAGGTTAACCCCGGAGACACTCGGTATACATATGTCATCCGAGGAATGAAAATGATCGAACATGTAGAGCCCCAAGCCCCAAGGAGGAGACCCGGGCTATGCACTGCCGAGTTAGGCATTTGATTGCTCATTTTCGGTACCACATCCGGGTGATCCTTGTTCTTCTCATTTTCTTCTGCAATTGGAAGATCCCATACATGAGAGCCTCGGCTGTAGGTGGACAGCCAGGCACATAGATGTCCACAGGAATGAGTCTGTCAACGCCCCTGACGACGCTGTAACTGTAGTGGTAATATCCGCCACCGTTCGCACAACTTCCCATGCTAATGACCCACCGAGGTTCTGGCATCTGGTCATACACCTGTCGCAGCGCCGGGGCCATTTTATTCGTGACTGTTCCTGCTACAATCATGACATCCGATTGTCGGGGAGAGGCGCGAAAGATAATTCCCAGGCGATCCTGATCATAGCGCGGCATCGACAAATGCATCATCTCTACCGCGCAGCAAGCCAGACCGAAACTGAGTGGCCATAGTGATCCCTGTCGGGCCCAGTTGGCAATGCCATCTAGTGATGTGCTATACGTGCGTAAGTCAGTCCGAGTTTAGGCTCAGTTGTCGGAGTAATAATACTTACAGGACATAATCCACTGCCTCTTTCTGCCTTTCGTCATGTGGTAATGTAGCTTCGCGGTGCACCCTTCCAGTTAAAGGTGAAAGCGCCTGGGAAGGAGCCGTTGCATATTTCGCTTTGGACGTGGATGAAACCGACCTGGAATGGACCAATCCGTATCGTGGAAGCCGAGGCTTAGGGAAAGGTTTGGGCTCTAGAGATAGCCACGGCAACCTAGGTTCTTGGAGCTGTTAGCGAGAAGTGAGGTTTAAATTCCCTGACCAGTATTCGGGCGTTCGCACTGTTAATTGGAAGCAACCTTAACATGGCTCTTAAGTGACTTGATTTGGATACGGTAATATGGGTGCCTGTGAAGTAGAAGAAGCTGCGTTTAATCCCCTTTTTTTCTCACTTGTTGTAAAATGCCAATAATCGTCATGGGCCACTTATAAAGGTACCCTTGATGTGGGATACTTCCGATTCTGCCACTTGGTGGGATATACCCGGTCCTGAGCCCCACAGGAAAATTAGAATTTCTCGTATGGCGACTGTATCTTTCCCAAACGCGAAGCTCACTATTCGACCTGGCAAGAGTTGAACAAGTAGGTCTACAAATCAACATGATCCACCGGTATGTTGAAAAAGATCTACTTCCGTCAAGTCGCACCATAGAGCCATCGAGCCTTGTCAAAGTGATGTAAATCAAATGGGAAATTCTTGGTACTTTCCCCTCTATCGATCTCTAAGAGGAAGTGATCCATAGTCGCTCTTACTTACCTATATCTGTACACATTAATCCGTCCACGCTACGTTAATTCGATATCAGAAGTGAACCGTCTACCGGACGGAAATGCTGTAGTTACTTATACCTACCTTCAAGCTAGTCTACTAACAAAATTACTAACCCACGAGGACCCAGGACACCCACAGGTTACATACGTTAGATGGGCTGAAGGGAAACATGAGGCAGAATGGGCTCCAAAGTTTCGATACGCGTAAGACCCGACTAGCTACGAAGCTACCTAATACCTAATGCAATATGATCAGGTGCGTTTGTGTGGCTTTATCTAGCATGGCCTTTGTTCTATTTTTGATTGCTCTTAACGGACCTATGCTTTCTGAGTCAGACCGGTTCTCTGGAGTCGCACAAGATTCTCATGCAGGGACTCCCGTGACCAAATAGCTGTATGGCCCATTGATAAGCCTTCGTGGTCTACACGAAGCATAGCTTCTGCAAGCCACCAGAACTCCATTGCATACTTCATGAAACCAACCTCATGCCTTTGCTGGTCGGTCGTTCTTTCCATAAGATCATCCCACAGTTCTCGCCATCTGCTGAGCGCCGTCTTGATCCTATCTGAAAGATAAAGAATAGTCTGGTTTTTCTGTGCCGTAAAAATTATGTTATGCAGGCCTGTGATTGGCTTGTTAGTGGAATTCTGTCCAGGGGAATTTGATCTTCGGCGTACCTGAAATTCCCATGAAAAGGCTACGGATATTCAGGCCTCGCATTTCCTCACTGTCTATGCCGTGCCACACTGGCCGCATAAGGATATTGATTAGCTCAGAAAGGGACAGTCTTGTCGGCCTCGCCATTGCCAGCTGATGCATTTCAGACTGTGAGCCAAAGTTCGTTGCAAAGTGTTCATCCACACATGGGAGGCCACCTGTCATTTCAGCAGGAGATAATCGAGGGTGTATGCGACGGAATATCAAGAACTGTCCATCCAAAAGGAAGGTCATCGCAGTGATCCTATGATCGGAAATAACGCTTAGAGGCCTCGCCTAGTGGAAACAAGCGAGTAGAATGAGGAGAAGCAATGACGCACCTGACCATGATTTCGTTTTGGACAAAGGCCTCATAGTCCGTTTCAATACCCATTGTTGACGGTATATCCCAGTCATTTCGAATTGAAGTAAGTGAGAGCACACGGACGGCGCTTAATAACTTGGGGAAGTATTGGTCGCAAATCCTTTGCTGTACCAACCAACTATCGGTAACAACATCAGCCGATATTATAATTGCCGCCGCTTGGAGAATTTCCATCTTTGTTTGTACTGGCAAGGTGGACTTTTTAAAGATGATGTCATCTATCGCATCAGTCTCAAAAATGAACCTTTGAACCAGATTGATAGATTTCCTGCATCGAGGCGAAAGAACAAGTGATCCAGCAATGTATATTGCCAGAAGCAAGTGTGTCGATATATTGTGGGGGTCAAATGAAGGGGGGTGAACTAGAGGGAAATTATGGTGAACGAATTCAAAATATGCATCAATGGTAATACATAAGGTTTGTGTGGACATCTCGTGTCGAAACTGATCGATGTCAGATGGTTCGCTGCTTGAATTTCCTTGGCGGAAGCCCTCTTCAAAGTCCTGGAGATCATCGAGCGCCCGGTTGACACGGTCCTGAAGAGGGTCTTCGGGCAGGTCAAATATCCAGGACCGAGTATGGCTACCCATCGATCGCTCCTGGCAGTCAGTCGTGTCATGCCAACCAAACAAATCCCAAAATCCATCGAGATATAGCGAGCTAGGTACGTAGTCGGCTGGGTCAGTGATCTGACCACCCAAACTCGGTATCCCATGATTATATCCGGGCGATCTTTGAGCTAGGGTCGAGCTTGGTCCAGTAGTGTTTCGAAAATCGCAGAATGAATTTTGGGGGTCGGCATAAGTAAGTAAAAATGGAATGGCCATCTTTGACCTCCCAGGTCGCTGGAATGGCAGGGTACGACGGTCCGTTGGCTTAGGGGATGTTGTCTCGCTGTTCACTCTGCGCATAGAGGCAGAGGGCTGAGTCGACTCTAGAAGGGCATAGTGACAGGCTGAGTCCGATTGCTGGCACCTTGCACATGGGTGCTCTTTATTGCAAGCGACCTTGGCGCGAGCACATCGTTCGCATGCGGTGCTCTTAGGTCCACGCTTGTTCCTGCCCGGCGACCTACGGTTGTTCCTCTGGGAGCACCTTTGGGCATGGCGACGCATTGTGTCCCTAAATCAATGTTAATTGATGATCTGATGCTGATATCGACATATAAGATTGGCGATTCGACGTCTTCGCAAGTTGAGAAGGGAAGAAAAGAGTGAAACTACCAACAGAGTAAGGGGGAGCAAACTTACGTCCTTGCAAATTCCCGAAGGCAAAATGCACAGGCGAAAGGGAGTTTGGGGCGATCTGAAACAAGGGTCCTTGTTAGAGGCTGGGTCGGATAGGAACGGAAAGGTACTACGTACGAGTGGTCTGGTGACGATGTAAATGACTCAACGACTTATACGATTTCGGGCAGTCTGAGCATTGGTGAGAGCTCTGCATCTTTGGGGAGCCCATGGCGACACACCTGAAAGTGTGGTAAATCGCGAACGGGAGCTTCTATTTCGTATATTGCAAGAAGCGCAGCGGAAATTCTCATCTAGATACTCTCCACTTATTAATCTTACGTTAAAATCTTTCGCACAATGCCGACAGCTCCGAGAAGAGTTAATCTTTTAAACCAACGCTCGCAAAATGTCATATTCGTTTTCACCATCCTCGTGGCTGACTAATCTGGCAATAACGACCTCGGGAGGGACGTTCCCTCAGCCGACCCACCTAAAAAGGCGGTGAACTTAACTGTCCACCGCCTGCTGCTTTAGCGCAGCTGACACATCTTTTTAGAGGGCGATTGATGATCGATCGCTTGAAGGTCGGTAGATGTCGCAATGGCAAGGTTGGCCATCTCCTCCAGAACCGGATGGCTAAGGATCTGTTGCGTCGTAAGCTCGAGGTTCTTCCCCCGGGCTGCCGACACCAGCTTAATGGCCGCCAGGGAATCCCCTCCGAGAGCAATGAAGTCTTGCCGTCGTCCCACCACATCTATGTCCTGATGAAGGATCATCGCCCATATTTCAGCAAGGATGTGCTCCTTCTCAGTGGCCGGAGGAACCGGGCGTTTGCTGCTCCCATTGCCCACTGCCAAAGACGCAAGCAATGCCTTGTAACCCAGCTCGCTCGCCTCATTCCGGAGCTTTCTGCGATCGGTCTTGTAGTGTCCTGGTATCTCCTTAACGACGACGCAGGCTCGCGGGATCATGTGCCGGGGCAACGCCCGTTCAAGCCGTGCCTTGGCGTCTGCAAAAACTGTTCGGGCATCCCCCGCAAAAGCTTTGTTAGGACGAACAAATGCGGTAAGAATAGGCCGGTCGGGAGCGTCACCCGGCTTCACCAGCTCCACGACCACTACCCACTCCAGCGGCAGCAGAATACGTAGATTGGACTCGACGTCACCCAGCTCCACACGCTGCCCATTTATCTTGACCTGCGTATCGGCACGGCCCAAAACAGTAACGCTCCCATCTGCCTCGTACCTCCCCATGTCCCCGTTGCGGAGATATCTGCAACCTTTCGCTTGGGGTCGCACCCGAGCCCAGGACGGAGGGTCGATGAATGTCTTGGCCGTCTTTTCGGGGTCGTTGAGGTATCCCAGGGCGAGTTCATGGCTTTCAAACACGATCCCGCCCGCTGCGCCGACGGGTACCAGCTTGTCCACATCGTCGGGGTCGACAAGCCACGCCAGTCCACCAACTGGACAAAGGCCTCTCTTGTTGTGGTTCTTGCTGGTTCGATCCCTGGCCAAGAAACCGCCTTCGGTAGCTATTCCGGTTTTGAAGAAAACAGGGTCAGTTCGCTGTGCTTTGAGTTATCCCGAATAAACGCTTATTACTTACCACCATAGACCTGGATGAAGTGCACATGCGGACCCCAGATCTCCTCGAGGTCTTTGGGAATAGGCTCGCCACCCCCACACAATATTTTCAGGCTTGGCACGTCCTTTGGATTGAGGGTTCGAACTGCCGAAGATGTAAGGTAAGATCGGGTGGCTCTTGATCGTCTGGCAAAATCTGCCAGATTGGACAATCTCTCCTCTTCGGACGGGACGCATAAAGTCGCGCCGTGGGAGAACACACGTTGAGTCTCTCTGGGAAAGTCGGGGTTTCAGCGACTTGATCAATATGTAGTAGGTATGTGCATGTGTGTGGCTTTATAAAGAAGCAAAACTTACCCAACGGAAGCAATGTAGGCATATGACGCAAATTGCAAAATTCGGGATCCATTGGTATACTCGACGTTCCAGCTGTAAGACAGATGTTCGGAGGTCAAGCGATCGTGGGTGTGTAAGACCCCTTTGGGCTTGCCACTGCTCCCACTCGTGAATGCCACCACAGCCAGGTCCCTGGGCTTGACGCCACTCATCTTCCACGCCTCAGCTCGGGAAACGGGGAGACCGTTGGCTTTGGGGAAATGGGGAAGTTCGGCCACTTCGTCAACGACGTGAACGTGACTTGGCTCAACGAAACGCGGCCGCTGCTCTGGGTCGCTGATGATAACCCTTGCCTCAAATTCGTCGACAATGGCGAAGAGACGTTCATTGGGGTACGCGGGATCCATTGTCGCGATGGCCCCGCCGGCTTTCCAGACTGCGGCGATCGCGCAGACGGACCATCGACTCTTGCTCATAAATATGGGCACCACAGTGTTGGGCTTGACCCCAAGCTTCATGAGACGTACTGCCAGAACGGTGCTCAGGTCATCCAATTCGCGGTATGTCAACGACCCTGCGGTGGTGTAGACGGCTTCCCGCTCGGTATTTTCCCTGAACGTCCCTTCAAACTGCTCGTTCAACGTCTGATAGACATAAGTTGGCACTGTGGCATTCCAGGAACGGATCGTCTGCAGGTCCCGGTTACTGATCGGGTTGACGTTCTTGAGGGGGCGGGTAATGTCGGCTGCCATGGTTTGCAGAATGGTCTCGAAGGTCGCGAGGATGTTTTGTGCGTACCATTTGTCCAGGAAATCGGTCTTGTAGCTCAAGGTAACCATCTTGGCTCGGTGGTGGCCATCCGTACCCGCCGCCGGAGAGGTTTGCTCAATGCGCAAAATAAGATCCAAATCCAAGTCATCGTCCAAAAGCTGCTGCTGGTCTGCCTCATGCTGTTCCTGCTGCATGATAAGACAAAGCGTGGTATTGAAGGACTTGCTAGACCTGGCCCAGGCGTCTACCTGGTGCATTTCTTGCGGTACATCCGGCTGGGTTGTCCACAGATGCTGCCGACTGTTGTCAAAGAGAGTGGCACTGGCATCCAAGTGGGCATGGAGGACATTGTAGAGGGTCGTTGACGTCGTCGGAGAACCACGACGCACAAAGGCGCAGGACACGGAATCAGTCCGGATATAGGCCCTGAGCAGCAGTACAAATGCAAGTTTGCACACCTCATCCTCCGTAAACAGATCTCCTGTAATTGACCCGGGCCTTGGAATTGTGGGCAGTATCAGCGAGGTGCAAACGTTTTCCACCGTGGGCGACGCAGCAGGTTCATGGACTAAGCTTGGAAAGTGGCAAGGCTCAATATCCCTCAATGCCTTCGTCCAAGCCTCCGATGAGGACATGATGTGTTTGATTGCAGTTAAAGAAAGAGCAACTCCAAGATGCTGGCTGGTGTGTTAGCTGGGGTGGCTTGTCTTCTAGGACGGTGGGACCCTGTCAGCCTTCTTCCTATTTCCATATATAGAGAGACATTTGAGAGAGCCCCGCCAGAGATGACCAGAACCCTTTCCTAATATCGGACTGTCCGGGGTGGGGTGGACCATGACGAGCACCGGACAGTCCGACCCGGACATATTGAATCAGGCCGATAGTTACAAGAGAAAGGTCTGAATTAAATATTTGGAGTACAGTACATCGTGATCGGTTCATCTCGGTTGACATTTCGCTGCAAGGGATATTCATCATGCGCAAATCTACGCTTGCTATCACAGGGGAGCTGGGCATAATTGTTGTTAAAGGGCAAGATGGATCGGAAGGCATGTTTTTCTCCGTATCCGTAATTCTAAACATGAAGGCGCTAACACTTGGTAACCTTGCAGCGCGATTCCAATGTGGACATCAGGTGAATGATACTGTTAGCGTGGCATCGAATGCTATTTCCTGGAACTTAATCGATCTCGTTATCCGAAAGGTCACTACATCATCTTCATTTGCCTGGCCTGCGCGTGCAGATGAAACTCGCCTCGTTTTTGAGGGGCCAGCTGCCCAGCAGCAGCAAACGATCGATCCCCAACAATTTGGAACGACAGAGGGATTTCGGCTTGCGCTTGAAGCTATTCACAAGGCTCTTACGGAAACCCAGAGTGTTGTTCGGCTGATCGTACCACAAACTCAAGGGTACATTGCGAGGTCTGACATCGTTCCTTTACGTCTTCTCGACTGTCCTCTGGTGACTAATGTCCTAGTGTTTGCGAGACCTTTGCAGTACTTTGATGGACGTGGTTGCGACATCGAAGTGTTGCAAGACGTTCCAAAGGTGTTTGCCTCGTCCGCTGGCGGTATGCTCTTAAGGACAGCCGGTTGCACGAGTCCGGGCGCGCTCGCCTCGCTGTTAGCAGATCTTGATGTTGAACTGAGCGATCGACTGTCCTTTTCTTGGATTTCGATGCTGGAGACGAAGCGTAAAACCTTGGCCCTCGTCGAAGGTGGCCGTCGTCCGCCGGATCGCGGAGGAAATGGAGAGACTGTGTACAAGGCAGCAGAAGCATTGGGAATCGATATGATCGTGCTCGACAACCCGGGACATTGGTTGGACGGGCCTCGCTGGGGCCGCTGGTGCAGAGAATTCATCCCCGTGGAGTGTACGGAGCAATCCGACCACGTCTTCACGGCGCGCGTCGTCGACGCCATCCGCGCCTGGGGTGGCAATCTCGACGGGCTCGTGACCTTCTGCGACCACTACCAAGTCCCAATCGCCGCGGCGGCCATGGAATTGGGGCTGCCAACGTACTCGCCAGAGATCTTCAACAATATCACCAACAAGTTTGAGTTAAGCGTCTCCGAAGGGCGCCCGACCCATCGGGCGTCAACGTTTGAGGAGGCCGCTCACATTGTACGCGAGAACCAGCTCGAGTTCCCGCTCATTATCAAGCCCTCCCTGATGGGATTCCAATCCGAAGGAGTATACCGTGTCGGGAACCTGGAAGAAATAGACGCTGGCATGCAAGCCACCGATACAGAGAGACACGGCCTGGAGTTCGTGATTGAGAAGTACTGCGACGCGCCGGAAGTGGACGCCAACTTTGTGCTTTGCGACGGGGAAGTGTTGTTCTTCGAAGCATCCGACGAGTTCCCCAAGGGCGCCGACGTCAATGCCCAAGTGACCGGAAGTCGTCTCGGCACCTTCTTGGAGTTGGGGAACATTCTACCGTCTGCGCTCCCGGCCAAGGAGAGGGCTGTGATCCGGGATTCTCTCCATCAAAGTCTTCTTCGAGAAGGGCTGCCAGACGGCATTTATCACCTTGAAGCGCGCGTGCAGAACTCAACCATGGAATACACCGCTCAGGACAACGTGCTGGACCTGACCCAGCGTCCGGTTCCTACAGAAAAGGAAAAGCAGCCGCTGGCCTGGTTGCTGGAGATCAACCCGCGTCCGCCCGGCATCCAGGCTGCAGACGCTATCAAGCACACATATGGAGTGGACTACTGGGGTCTTGCCCTGCTCTTTCCTCTTCAAGACCGCCAACGAATCCGTCAGCTATCCCACCCATTTGCGCAGGGATCCCAGTACTGGTGCTACATGGTATTTCTTCCGGTGGAAAAAGGGGGCATCTGCCAATCGGACGACCCCTGTCTTGAGCTCTTCAGCCGACGACCGGATCTTCGGGCTCACGTTTCCTGGTGGTGTACATTTTGGACCAAGGGACAACGAGTGCCCGATCCCAGTGAGGGGCGGAATACATGGATCGCCCACATCAATGTCTTTTCCCGGACATCTCGGGCGCACGCCCTCGAGATTGGCGAAACGGTTCGA
This sequence comes from Penicillium rubens, assembly GCF_028828025.1. Lineage (NCBI taxonomy): Eukaryota > Fungi > Ascomycota > Eurotiomycetes > Eurotiales > Aspergillaceae > Penicillium > Penicillium rubens. The sequence goes on along the minus strand of NW_026890601.1, from coordinate 297,481 downwards.
AAAGTGTTCCGATATTCAATTGTGTAGATCATATGGACGGGGATTGTTCCGTGGTCAAGCGTTATCTTTCTTTCTGGATCACGCCATATATATTTGAAAGATATTTGAAAGACCCGTGGACAGCCCTGGAGTTTGGGATTGCTTTGATAAGCGTAGTCGTCCAATCGGGTCGTTAGCATAGTCTCAAATCATGTGCACCCACACTGAGATGGGAGAGAGTTGATTGGCTAGTTTAGATGTAATTACTCTCTATCTTAAGAAAGGGCAATATAAGTTACAACATAGGCAACTATGGTAACCAGCCCCTTTCATAAATTACCATTTCAATGTTATTACGGACCCTCACTATTACAGACCCACGTTCCGCGTGGGTCCGTAATAAAGGGTAATTTATGAAAGGGCCGGTTACACCGAGCATATGTAGGCTGTCACTACATACTTGACCTCAGCACAGCCTAACCATGATAGGGTATGTACAGCCATTGCAGCCCATGGAGGGGCATACCCCATTACAGCCACTCCTGGGCTGTGCCGAGGTCTAGTCACAATTAGTTAAACCAGCGCCACTGGTTTGCACAGTTTGTCTAGAGCCACAAAGCAACCCCTCTGTTTGAAGCAGATTTTCCTAATTTTCTACGTCGCCGGAACGCAGCAAATTCTGCCGGATTTCATTCGCCCGCCATGAGCCTTGACATGAACGGCTGCTCTGAGCCTCAACAGAATTCATCTTCAGGAGAAGAAGAGGTTGTCATTTTTGGCTGCCGGAAATCGGAGCTCGCCCTCGTCCAAACTCGTTCGGTCACATCTGTCCTGGGCCAAGCACTTGCCTCCTCTCCCACCTTTCAAATTGCCACGGGCAGTGCCGTTGGTGATGCGGATAAGCAGACGCCCTTTGCGGTCCTCTCCAAGCAGACCGGTGGCTCCGATATTGGTAAAAGCCTATGGACCAATGACCTGGAATTGAGTTTGGTGGCAGGCAAGATCCACTGTCTGGTGCACAGTTTAAAGGACATGCCGACCACGCTACCACCGCGTTGTCTTCTGGGCGCGGTCCCCGAGCGGGAGGACTGTTCCGATGCTGTTTGTATAAGGTCCGATCTGGAGTTCACATCCATCGATCAATTACCCCCTGGTTCAATAGTGGGAACGAGCTCTTCCCGGAGGAAAGCGCTGATTCGGCGGAATTGGCCTCATTTGGAGGTTGTAGAATGTCGCGGCAATGTGTAAGTGATGAGTGTTTTCCTTTCTCCCTGAAGGTCGGTCCTTGCTATTCCTCAATGCAAACTTTGTCAGCGCGAAAGGCTTGATTCTTGACTCTAATGAAGGACCCTGCATATACTAGAGATACTCGTCTTGCTAAGCTGGACGCACCTTCTTCCCGATTTTCATGCATTCTTCTGGCGACTGCAGGACTGTTACGCCTGGGACTCGGCCATCGGATCACTCATAGATTGGATGCTAGTATATTCCCTTATGCCGTAGGTCAGGGCGCCCTCGGGGTCGAGGTGAGCACGGACCGTCCAGACATACTAGAGCTAGTCCGCCATGTCGACCATAAGCCGTCGCGATGGCGCGGGATGGCAGAGCGAGCGATGCTTCGAAGCCTCCAGGGGGGATGCTCGTCGCCAATCGGCGTACAGTCTTTGCTGGAGCCCGTTAAAAAAGAACACAACGGATTAACGGAGGACTCACAACAAGGCCGTGATGATGGCAGCGGCGGCACCCTTAGCCTGCGAGCCATGGTTCTTCATATAGAAGGAACGTCGGAGATTGTTGCTGAGGACGTGGCCAGCGTCCGGTGCGATGAAGAAGCCGAACAACTTGGTGTCTCCGTCGCGAACATGCTTCTTACCAAGGGGGCACGGGACCTAATGCAGAAACAATTCTAGATTTAACTTTTCGCCTGGAGCGGATCTTGAGGGTTGGGGTTGAGAAGGAATGGTGGGAGGTTGACAGCCTCTTTGCACAGGCCTTGACTGACATGGAAGGGGTCCTTGCAAATTCTACACACATGTACAGTAGAAGTGTTTTACCGGAGAAGCAATATCACGACGTCGCGGGGTCATTCTTCAACTTGGTTTCAAGCAACTCCTACTACGAGAAGCGTTACTTTCTAATCGAAACCTCTGCCACTTTTCCATGCTTCACCATTCTCTCAACCTCGGTCGCCACCTCGCTGCGTGGAGTGAATGAACATCTGCGGAAGGTGTTTTAGCTAAATTTGCCCCAGTAAAGAATATGCGGGAAGATAGATGAACTTACAGGAAGTCCTTAGGCTCTGCAACAAGCGAGCTGGGACACGCATTGTACGTGTCCGGATGGATATCAACAGGGCCCGGGGCTTGAATCTTCCATCCCAGAATGAGGCGACCGAGAATGCCGTACATGAGGCGATTGGCAAGACGGTATCCAACACATGCCCGAGTGCCTGCCCCGTATCCAAAATGTCTCATCGGCGGGCCGCCGGTGCGGCGGGCTAGGGGCTCACTTCCTTCTTTATCCACAAATCGTCGGGGAATGAACTGATCGGGCTCGGGGAAGGCAAGCGGATCAAAGTTGGCTGATTTGGAGTTCATATAGAACCAAGTGTTGGCCGGGATGGAGATTCCATTGTCCATGACCACCGGCATGATATTGGTCCGGGGGAAGCCCATGGGCACGACGCTGAAGTAGCGGAGGATTTCTTGCACCAGACTCTGGAGGCCGGGCACGGCTTCTTCAGCGACCATCCTCTCCCAGGCTTCTTCAAAAGAGGAATAATGGGCGAGGATCTCGGCCCTTATATCCTCTTGAATCTCCTGTCCCTGCTTAGATGAGAGAACTGCAACGCCCTGGGACAGATTCGCAGGAATAGTGTCCAGTCCTGCCGATAGAAGAGTGATGCTAAGGGACATTAATTCCTCTGATCATGTGGTCAATATATATATAACACCGCGGAGCACCAATGCATAGTTCGACTCTTACTATTGTTAAAGTCAAAGTTAACGTCCTTGATAACTTGACCGACGGAGCAAGGAGTATCAATCCCGTTCGCGATATCCGATTTGAGCTGATCCATCAGGGAATTCATGTAAATGTCTCGCCGCTCGCTGTACGCTTTGGCCGCAGTTTGGGCGCTTGGAATCCAACGCAGGAAAGGAAGGTAATCCTGGAGATTATTGGTGTGCGACCGGTATCGGGTCAGAGCTTCTTCGACGCCGACGATTTCTTTGAGCAAGGCATCTCGGACGGTGTAAATTCTAGTTCCGAAACTACATGTCAGGGACTTGAGGAGATACAGAAAGTGGTCAGTGCTGTGATTTTCTTTACCCGGATGGTATTCGATTTCAACAGGGCAAAACTCACCACGTTGAGAACAAATTTCTTCAAGTATAGCTTTGGTTGGATTGCCTGTTTCCCTTGGTGAGTATCCACAAGGATTTCCTGAAGAGCGTCATTGATCTCTCTCGAGATGGCTGGCGTATATCTGCATGTTCCCTGGTAAGAAGAACGCTTCTACAACATAACCATGATGTATATAGGTGAACTTACCGGTGGACAGCAGAAGGGTTGAGGCTCAATGCCGCCGCCTTCCGGCGCAGTTTGCACGACTGGTCCCATGGAGAGGTTCCAATGGTGAAGGCTTCGCTGCTCGAAATGACCTTGTGGAAGGTATGGAGAGTCGGGCGTGAGATGAGACTCGACTGGTTCTTGATCCAGAAGTCGCAGATGCCGTCAAACGTGTTGCTGATGACCACCGGCCGTTGGCCAAAGGACAAGCAGATATACTTACGAGATACACCATATAAGCTTGGAGCACGGTAAGGTTGCAAGACATGATGAACTCAACGCGTACAAGGGCCAACTCACAGCAGGATCTGTATCTGGAGCAGAGGATTGATTGCTTCATGGCGAATGCTTGGTCACATTCTTCCTCTGTCATGGACATGATGGCAGCAACCAGGACAGCAAAGAGCAGAACGGTGGCACTCTCGGAAGCGTGGCCAGGGCACTGAGCCGCTTCTGCCAGCATTGCGCCGGTCGACGTCGGGTGGAGAATCATGGTGATAGGGTGGACATTTCGAAGGTATATTGACCACAGTTTGGTGAAATGCTGTGGTGGTGGGTAGAGGTAGTCAATGTGAGCCGCCGTCGTCCTAGGTAGTATGCCCAACGCTAACCCACTTGAATTATTCACCGCATGCTCACCTCCTGCTGCACCGCTCTCAATGGTGGGGTCGATTGGGATTACTGCTGCTGCTTTGTCCAGAGTTGTCGTCGTCATCATTGTCGTCTTCTCCGCATAGGGACAAGGACAACCCTGACTCTGGGCATCTAACTGGGCGCTGGAAACAGAAATCGGAGTTGTTGGCTGGCGCTGAGAGCCGTTGATGGCTTCCACGTCCACTCCCAAGCTCCGCAGCTTTTCCTCGTAGACCTCGAGCCGAGCAAATAGCTTCTCATTTAATGCCGAGGATGAAGGTGTAGTGGATGGTCCCGGGGAGGACGTGGTTGACGTCTTGGCTGTATTTCTTCTTCGACGCCTCTCCGTCTTTGGAATAGGGAACTCACAGACGGCACCGAGCCTGTTGCACCGGGAACAAGGATTCAACCGGTCATATCGGACTTTGTGTCGAGCGCACCGCAGACAGGACAGAGGCTGTAGCCCGTTGCTAAGCAGTGGCGAAGCGGTGGGGTCCATAACTGTATGAAGGGCTCTACGTCGACCATAACGTGGGAACGAGCCTGATATGGCACTGAATGAATCTCAGCTTATGTAGTTGTTGCGTCTCTGTAGTAACTGTGGGGGCGACTGGTTGTTGGAGTTTAGCCTGATCTTTCATCGACAGATGATTTAATTATGGAATATGTAGCCCGGCAAATCTCGCCCCGGCGTCACCGTATACACCAAAAACCGTATGAAGTCGGGGTGTTTCAGTATCAGACATGTTAGTGGATGCGACACTGTCAGCGCTCTGGTATGGTGAGAATTTTGGTTGGCAGAGACCATTTACCACCCCGCCCGTGGAGGGATTCCGAGTTTGCCATAGGAACTAGATGCTAGAAGCTGTCCATTATGAGAGATACTGCTCGAACTGATAATGATGCCCGCAAAGAGTTCGCTTTACGATGCTTGTAACGGGATCCTAGAGCCGGATTATGGTGTCCCTGGAGCCTGCCGCAAGTGTCTCACCATCGGCGTAGAATGAAACATAATGAGTCCAGTAGTCCAGTCTAAATGTCATATTTGACAAAACCCATTCTTCGTGCGGCCTTGTAAGCTAGGGTGCGATACTTCCTAATACACTTACGCGAATATTAAGAAATTCGATGACCCCGAATTACCAATGAATAGCGTGGTGTTAAAATTGCCCCAGCAAGCTTTGAAAACAACCGAAAGGCTCCATCAGCACAGAAGGACGAGCAACGAGGACACGTGAGGGCTATAGTACCGATGATAGTGATGATGAAAGCGACCAGCTTGACGGAGCCGAAGTTGGAGATTGTGAAGACATACTGGAACATTCAAGACCTACATTAAGATATTTGATGGATCTAAGTCCATCTTTGGAGTCACCAGCGGAGGACTCTTCGCTAAGTGGCTTGGAGACCTCGACACATCCGACGAGCCTAAACGCCACGGACGTCGAGCAACCGTCAACGAGCGCATTGCCGCAACCGTGTTCCATATCCGCATCAGAGTTATGGAACAGTTGAAAGCAAAAACCACCCCTGTCCCTTCACCGATATCCATACACACTGCGCCGCCTTCGCATCTCATACGACGACTAATTCCGCATCAACCCAAAAGCGAAGGGGGCTTTGAATAAGGTATCGAAACTTCTCTTCCTGGGTCCCATCCCCCGCTAGGTTCTATTTTATGATATTGGACCGTGTATGGCTGACTACCGTGTTTCCTGCAGAACGAGGCCCGCCCTCATCGTTGCCATAGCTCTAACCGAACCCAAACATCAGAATGGCGCCCGGGTCCAGACTGTGACCGAACGATTTGCAACGCCTGTGGTTCGCATTTGTCAAGCTGACACTCAAGGAACGTGCTGGGACCTAGGATAACACTATAACCACCAGAGACCTATCATTTCCACGGATGAACACGACACCAATCTAGCGTGGTCTTATTCCACAAGGGACAAGATCAGTACGATTCGCCGTAACCTGACTAGGTCCTAAAGAGGTCATGAGCTCGGGTTTGTGCAGTGGTGTCACTTCCTAATGGTCGTACAGTATCCTCTACGCATCTACGCACACCTTGTTGTCGCTACCCACATTCTGCGACCGCGAAACCAACACCTTACTCGGCCATCCCTGAGATTTTCGAACTTGAAACCGGTTGTCATTGACGGAATATGCTGCGCATTCCGGCAGGGCTAACCTGCGTTCTCGTTTACACCTAGATCATTCAATCCCCAGCATCTCGGCTCTTCTTCATCACCGCCGCCACGATACCTTCCTCCGATTTCCAAGACCCCTCGCTCTCCGAGCTCGTTCAGACTCTCGCGGGTACCGACGACTTCAACCAATGGCCAACCAGCCTTCGACAGGCTCCCAACACCTGCGACACTCGGATATAACCGGTCATCATGGACAGGAAATATAGCGATTTACGACCAAGCCAAAAGCTCCATTGCCACGCGCACCCTTCTCAACACCGCGACAAAACACGTACCAAATCCGACCTACGCCATCATGTACTGGGTTCTCGCTCACGTCAGTTACGCTATGCTTCTGGGGGGTTTCTGGAACAAATGCTTCTCTTGTAGCTTAGTGTCGTCCTCTATCTCCTTATTGAACAGCTTTCGTGACTCTATCAATCAACTGAACTTTCATGCTCTACGGTCTCTGAGTAGCTCCAAAAGGTTTACATGTGGATTTCTCATCTCCCAGGGTTCAATTGGTATCCCTCTTCCTAGACCTTCTCAACAACTCACATTCTGGATTCTGGCCTACATTTCCCAATTGGCCGCATCCCTCTATCCCATCCACGGGAATACTCACTCTGTCGACCTCGTTTACCAAAGCCCGCCATCTCCCCGCATTGCTTTAGGTTTCATGAAGCCCACAAATACGACCACCCCGTCTTCGTGTATCCATAACGGCCTGCTCCCAGCCACCTTCCTCTTCGTTCGCGTCTGATGTTGCCCGCATAACTAGCCGTCTCAATGGGTAAACCTGGTGCCGAGGGGATATCATAAACCCGGCAGTTATTCCCTTTGTGGTGCTCCCTCGGTCTCCGGGCATCTGTGTGTCCTGGTCTACTTGATTCTTCGGAGTTGCTACTGTTGTCGTTTGTGATTGCGTACCACCCTCACCGGCAATCGCGGTTGTATCCTCTTGTCCTATCCCCATAGCGACGGAGTCCACTGACTGAGACTGTCCCTAGTGCCCCCGTTTCTCTCAACGCCGTTCTCGCCCATTCGTCCTCTCCAGTGTCCGGCCCTGGCCTTTTTAGATCAGCTCTAGGGCCATTTCAATACCTCTGAGCTCGGCTACATACACGGTGGATATGTCGTTGTCGCCTATCCGCCACCCCCTTTCGACACTCAGTATGTCTGTCACGGCTGCGAATCCAATGCGCCCGGTGCCTGCACTTCCACTGGTGAGTATCCCGGCGGTGCCTATATCTCTCGCTTTATCGTGCGATGTGCTCGGTATTTCACAGTCTTCGACGAACACCTTCAATGACGCAGACCATAGTGCCTACACGAACGCTTGTTCGTTTTCCACTCACCTTGTGGAAACGTAGGTATCAACCCTTCTCCCATACCTGCGCCTGTATTGGTATCCATACTCCACTTTCCCCGTCCCCTGTGCTTCGAGCGATGATCAGGAGGACTACTACATATTGGAGAAATCCAGATAGAGATTGCAGACGGTCTTATTGTATTATACCACAAGTGTCCTCAGCACCTACCAAAAATGAAGCACCGTCCAGAGCGCTTTCCCTCGTAGACTGTATTGCCTATACTTACCTGGTGGGGCTTCAAATGCCAAGGTGGTACTGCATGACACAAGGACCGTGCACGTACGTACCCGTGGACGCCATACCAAACATAGTTTAGCGTGTAACCTTAGCGATCTATAAATCTTACCCCGAGGCCGCATCTCAACGACCTGTATCTTCAGTCGACGCGTTTCCGTGAGACGTACCTCGCGGGACAGGATCAGAGCTGGAATATAACCGCGTCGGTGTATGGTGGTAATATTATCTAGTCGTGTAAGCCTACAGAATGTACGCACTGTCGCATCTTCTCATTACGACTCTAGGGACTACATTAATCATAAGAAGTGGGCTAGACTCATAGAGCAGGTAGTTGTAGAGGGGAAGTTGAGAAATGGGGGGTAACCTGAAGGACACCCCAGGCAAGAGCTACTCCAATGGTCTGGAAATGGGTGGGGGGTGACCTGAAGGACACCCAGGCTAGAGCTACTCCAGACCCTTGGGGTATAAATACCCCCCTCCTCCCCCCCCATCTCGTCTTTTTTTTTTCTTCCTTCTTCATCTCTCCACATCCCCACAGCACGAAAAACATTTCATCAAATATTTCATCCATCCCATACCTTCTATCAGGTCCTTCATCATCAACTGGTGTTTTCCGTCATCAGATTAAGCCTTATTACTTCTCCCATCTTTCCACATCCATATCCGGTGAGATGAAGCCTACTGTCACCATGAGGTTGAGACATTGGCCTTCGTCACGTCCACATGCATCACGTCCACATGCATCACATGTCAGGTTAGTTATGCCACCCACTTCCGACTTTGTTCCTTCCTTACATTGACCCTTCAGACAACCTTGGAACTCAAATACACAACATGACATCCATGGACGTCTGGCCTACCTACCATGCTCATCGTCCATCACATGACTGCGAGGTTTGTTTATTCTCGCTCTCTCTTTTCTGTTCTTTCCGTCTACTTACATCCATCATTTAGGCAACTCAACCACACAACATCATTTCCTTGCAATGTACCTGGCACATGTCATGTTCATCGTCTATCATATGACTTGTATGGTCTGATTATCTACTTTTTCTCCATTGTTCCTTCCACATACTTACATTGGTTGTTCAGACAACTCGATCATTTCTTGTTGTCTGTCTCGTCACGCAATTCCTATGGTACGTGTGGTTTCATCTTTGTCCCACCATACCAACATGACATGGGGCTGACAATACAGACATATTTACTGAGTCACATGCAGTCTTGCCATGATTTGTTTCGGCTCCAGGGCAGTCTGAGTCGGCAGGCTGGCAATGACAACAAACGCGGAAGAAAGAAAAAGAAAAAAAAAGGAAAAAAAAAACACAAAAACAAAAAGAAAAAGAAAAACAAAAAGAAAAACCCCTCAAACGACATCAATGAACAATCATCTACTCCACCATCTACTCCACCATCCATCCAAGTCCACCATCCAAGTCAACCAACCATCCAAGTCAACAATCCACATCAATCATCGAGCCAATTCGATCCGCATATCAGGTGAGAACTCTAGCATCAACCCCAATGGTTCTTTTGGCTCGCATCAATGAGTGGAAGACCTCACCAGTCCAGTGGCTGATGCAGGGAAACTGTTCATCCTCTGCTTTTTAGGGATCCACCAAGTCAACTTCCATCCAGTCAACCATACAGTCAACCTCCCATCCAAGGGAACCAGCGAAGTCAATAATCCAAGTCCACCATCCAACCCGTCATACGAGCCACCCAGTCAAACCATCCAACCAGACAAACCACCCAGTCAATCATCCAAGTCCACCATCCATCCAAGTCAACCTCCCATCCAAGGGAACCAGCGAAGTCAATCATCCAAGTCCACCATCCATCCCGTCATACCAACCATCCAAGTCAAACCATCCAACCAGACAAACCACCCAGTCAACAGTCCAAGTCAACCAACCATCCAAGTCAACCAACCATCCAAGTCAACCAACCATCCAAGTCAACAATCCACATCAATCATGGAGTCAATTCGATCCCAATACCAGGTGAGAACTCCAGCATCATCAACCCCAACCGTTCTTTTGACTCGCATCAATGAGCGGGAGACCTCACCAGTCCAGTGGCTGACGCAGGGAAACTGTTTCTCCTCTGCCTTGTAGGGATCTACCAAGTCAACTTCCACCCGGTCCACCATCCAGTCAACAGTCCAGCTCGATTAGGAGGAGGTCAATCAACCTACTTCAGTCATCCACTTCCAGTCTGATAGTGGCGGGCCTTAGGGCTTCAGGACAATCGGCAGACTGGTCAAGCAACCCACTTCCATCAACCACCCTCGAGCAACCACTTCCAGTCTGACCGTGGCGGGCTTAGGCTTCAGGACAATCGGCAGACTGGTCAAGCAACCCACTTCAATCAACCCCCGTCGAGCAACCACTTCCAGCCTGACCGTGGCGGGCCTTATGGCTTCAGGACAATCGGCAGGTTGGTCAAGTCCCAATCCATCCATCCACTTCGATCCACCGCTTCAACAGACCACTCCAACAAACCACTTCCAGCCTGTCCGTGGCGGGCCTTATGGCTTCAGGACAATCGGCAGGTTGGTCAAGTCCCAATCCATCCATCCACTTCGATCCACCGCTTCAACAGACCACTCCAACAAACCACTTCCAGCCTGTCCGTGGCGGGCTTCGGCTTCAGGACAATCGGCAGACTGGTCAAGTAATCCGATCCATCCATCCACTTCGATGCACCGCTTAAACCCACCGCTTCAACCCACCACTTCGATCAACCACTTCCAGTCTGACCGTGGCGGGCTTCGGCTTCAGGACAATCGGCAGACTGGTCAAGTAATCCGATCCATCCATCCACTTCGATCCACCGCTTCAACCCACCGCTTCAACCCACCGCTTCAATCCACCACTTCAATCCACTTCGATCAACCACTTCCAGTCTGACCGTGGCGGGCTTCGGCTTCAGGACAATCGGCAGACTGGTCAAGTAATCCGATCCATCCATCCACTTCGATGCACCGCTTAAACCCACCGCTTCAACCCACCACTTCGATCAACCACTTCCAGTCTGACCGTGGCGGGCTTCGGCTTCAGGACAATCGGCAGACTGGTCAACCAACCCACTTCCATCAACCACCGCGATAAACCACCACGATAAACCACTTCCAGTCTGACCGTGGCGGGCTTCGGCTTCAGGACAATCGGCAGACTGGCCAAGTAACCCAATTCGATCAACCACCCTCGAGCGACCATTCCAGCTTGACCGTGGCGGGCCGTTTGGCTTCAGGACAATCGGCAAGCTGGTCAATCACTTCACCTCGATCAATCCACTTTCAGTCTGACCGTGGCGGGCTTCGGCTTCAGGACTTCGGCTTCAGGACTTCGGCTTCAGGACTTCGGCTTCAGGACTTCGGCTTCAGGACAATCGGCAGGCTGGTCAAGCACCCCCCTTGAATCCGTCCACTTTGATCGACCACTCCAACAAACCACTTCCAGTCTGACTGTGGCGGGCTTCGGCTTCAGGACAATCGGCAGACTGGTGAAGTGATCCAATCCATCAAGCCACCTCGATCAACATCAATCAACGCCTCGATCAGTCACCCCGAAAAGCAACTTCCAGTCTGACCGTGGCGGGCCTTAGGGCTTCAGGACAATCGGCAGGCTGGTCAATCAACCCACTTCCATCAATCCACCTACATCACCTACTTCGACCACCCACTTCGATCAACCACCCCGATCAACCAATTCCAGTCTGACCGTGGCGGGCCTCTCGGCTTCAGGACAATCGGCAGGCTGGTCAATCAACCCACTCCCATCAATCCACTACAATAAACCCCCTCGATCACCCACCCCAATCAATCAGCCCGATCAGCCAGTGCCAGCTTGACCGTGGCGGGCCGTTTGGCTTCAGGACAATCGGCAGGCTGGTCTGGTCAATCAATCCACTTCGATCAACCCACTTCGATCAGCCCACTTCGATCAGCCACTTCCAGTCTGACCGTGGCGGGCTTCGGCTTCAGGACAATCGGCAGGCTGGTCTGGTCAATCAATCCACTTCGATCAACCACCTTGATCAATTACCTCAATGAACCACTTCCAGTCTGACCGTGGCGGGCTTCGGCTTCAGGACAATCGGCAGGCTGGTCTGGTCAATCAATCCACTTCGATCAACCACCTTGATCAATCACCTCAATGAACCACTTCCATCACCTACCTCCATCACCCACTTCGACCATCCACTTCGACCATCCACTGCGATAAACAGCCCCGATCAACCACCCCAATCAATCACCCCGATAAACCACTTCCAGTCTGACCGTGCCGGGCCTCTCGGCTTCAGGACAATCGGTAGACTGCAAGTAATCAAATCTATCCTTCCACCTTCGATCAATCCACTTCAATCAGGTGCCTCAAGTAATCACCTCGGGGTAACCACCTCGATCAACCCACCTCGATCACCCACCTCGATCACCCACCTCGATCACCCACCTCGATCACCCACCTCGATCACCCACCTCGATCACCCACCTCGATCAACCACTTCTAGCCTGACCGTGGCGGGGTTCAGCTTCAGGAAAATCGGCAGGCTGGTCAATCAACTCACTTCGATCAATCACCCCAATTAACCCCTCCAATCAAACCGCCTCGAGCAACAACTTCCAGTCTGACCGTGGAGGGCCTTACGGCTTCAGGACAATCGGCAGGCTGGTCGATCAATGGGCTTCTCAACACCTCGATCAATCAACTCCATCACCCACCCCGATCAACCACTTCCAGCCAGACCGTGGCGCGCCCTTGGGCTTCAGGACAATCGGCAGACTGGTCAAGTAATCCACTTCGGTCAACCACTCCAACCATCAGTCTTCTCCAATCACCCTCGTCAAATTATCAGTCTTTCGAACAACCATCCTCTCAGTTCAATCAACTATCCACATTTGACCACCCACCCACAATGCTTGAACCTTGAAGAATGCGGATGAAAATGACAAGGCCTTGGACGATAAGAGCTCCGCAGGAGGCTGCTCGTCAGAGAGAGGGGGATAGGTTGCCCGATATCCATATTCAGCCACCCACGATGCTTGCCCTTTCGAGAGGAGGAATGAAAACAGGCGGCCTTGAACAACATCTCTCTACGGGAGAGACTCTGTCATATACCATGTCACTGTTACCCTTGCTCAATATATCACATTTCGTCCATCAGCCTACATATTATGTAGCGTATATAAACCTTTCTGTGGGTATACGCTAGAGGTTGGAAGTAATCCTTCAGCTCTTATATCGACAAGCATTGGTGGGGTGCATTCAAGGACTGGCTGAAAACTCTGTATCTTTCTCAATATACTCTTCGATCGTTTTCCTGGCCACTTGTAGACTACCTTGGACAAATCCAGTACTGCCATTCCTCTAGGCTTCACCCGCAGGATCAACCTCTTCTAGGCTGGGGATGTCCCGGGCGGACAGTCTCAGCCAAGCTCAATTTTGTTTAAGAGACATTGTTGGAAATAAGTTTCATTAGTTTTATCCTAGGTAGATACATATATTCTCTGAGCATCGTACCATCCAATGAACACAATGACTGTCGAGATGCATTTTTCCTAACTGCCTATTCTAGATGATATTTGTCCACTTTAGAAATGCTCCAAATATTAATAAATCAGTGACTGATAGAAGCGGGACATATGTACTGAATAATATATTTCTGGATTTCAGCGACGTGATGTTCCATAACTATGTATCACTCCCGTAGACCTAGTTAGTCACAGCACTCTACGGCCGCAAAAGCGTAAGTGCTCCCCCAACCAGGTGTAAGCTTCCGGTCACAAAAGCCTGTATTCCACCTTCTTGTGCACTGATTCGTTTTGCGAGATTCAATGCCCCCTCAATAGTCGGCTCACTGAAGACCTTGGCCTGATTATCGAAGTCTTGCCACGACGAAGAGTATGTAGCGCAAAGATCGCGTAATGGCGTTTTGGGCACGGTGACGGTTTTATCTGTCACCGGAATAGTCAGTTCGACACCTTTCTACAACAATAGCTTGGTTACTTGCCCATTCTCGTGGACTCATCCATTCTCACCTGGTTTGTGGTGAAGATGACATGATCTGGTCTCACATTGTATTCCAAGAGAGCATGCGCCAGACAGTTCATGAGGCCCACTCCATCACGTTCCTTAGATAGGTGGCTGAAGATAAGAACACAACACCTGGACCAATTCTTAGTCGACCGATGATGCGAATGAACCAAGCTGACCAACTAACCTCCGCGGATTCAGGACATTGATGTTGTTTGAAAACCATTCCGCTGCTTGTTTGACGCTCATATCGTTATGAGCCCCATCTACAAACCATTGAGACGTCCCCTGTTCTATAATCTCGAATCGCCCAGCCCAAGAAAAGTTGTTGATACCACTAGCAATATCCTCGGAGTTCATTGCATGGCCAGGTGCTTTGAGCTGCAGAAACATTCTAGATAGCGCGAGTGCCAAGGAAGAATTTAGGCGCTATACTAGGATACTCAGCACTCCGACATCAGCAGAGAGACAATTATCAGGCGGAACGAACGTCAGAGTCGTCTTATTTTCGGCGGCACGATCGCACAAGACTTTCATCGCTCCTACTTCCTGTGGCACCGAGAATGCAGGTGCTTCGGTCTTGAAAATCCCTGCTTTATACCAAGCAATGTTTTCGAGCGTAGGGCCTAGCTGCCTAACGTGGTCCTTCCCAAGGGAGGTAATCCCTGTCACGATGGGCTTCTGTATGACGTTAGTGGCATCATACTCACCGCCATGGTGAGTCTCGAATATTGCAGCGTCAACGTTCTCTCTGATAAATACATGGAAAGCCAACAAAGCCAAACACTATAGGTACCGAGGCTGTTTCGTGGTTTCGACATCCTATCCTAGATCCAGAGAAGCAAGGCCTTCCCATGCTTCAAAGAAGTATTGCGTAAAAAGATCCTCTGATATTAGCTGGTTGTCGATCTGTATCCTCTCTCGGACGTATTGTAAGTCTAGTGAGGTATATAGCCCTATCCGCTTTGGGAATCCCGTTCTTTAACCATGCGCATGGAGGAATGAGCGGGTGAACGCGCAGGTACTCCCTTTGCCCTTAGTCCCGGCGACGTGGATGATATTAATGTCATTAACATCGCTCTCCTAGGCCTAGTCAGAACGACAGCCGTACAAATGGAATCTATCGTTCATTTATACCGAGTGTCCCAAAATTTGCAACCACTCTCTCATTCCAACTAAGCTAGGCACCCCTCTCATATTGTGGTTATCGTTAGGAATCGCTGTTCCCTGATGAGTTGGAGATACTGCTGGGGTTTCGGGTCGGGCTTTACGCATTCGCGTCGCCAGGAGTCTGAGGGCATTCTTTGTATTGTTAGATAGGACGTTATACACGTTGGGAAATAGTACCTCGTAGCTGTGATTCATAGTCATAGTGAATTGGAATATACAGGCTTGAATATAGACGGTTGTCTTGAAATAGGTGTTAGCCTAGATGAAGATGCCTGCTCTCGGCTGTTGGTGGCGTGGGTTCTTTCTTGAAATATTGCCAATGTAACCATTCAGCATGGGATGATTGAAAAATCTCTTGCAAAGATAATAGTATGAAAAAGACGACGCAAGAGGTATACTAAAAAACTGTTTAATCTCTTTGTCCATGGGGGAAAAGGGGGAAAGCCCATATTTATGGACTTCTTCCTCTCACGTCAACATGGCAGATGAAAGGAGTCAACGAGAATCAAGAAGATGGGGCCGAAATTACTAAATGTAGGCGGGATTAAAATGTTGGGACGCTGTTCCAGTGTGATGATACGAAGAAACAAAGAACAAGACCAAACTGAATACAGCCGAAGATGCTAGTCTAGCTTTGGCAGGAGTCAGTGTTTCTTTCAGGATCAATTAGGGTTAGTGTTGAACCATTTTCAAACAAAATAACATGTTAAGTCACTGAGCAGGGATACCAATGACTCTTGGGTAAACAGTGCCTTATTCTGAAATGTCTTCGAAGGCATATCCGATAAGATTAACCGTGACAGGGTGTACGAAGTACCTACACTGAGCTTGCTAATACACTTATTAGGTTCTTATGTGGTCTCCTGAAAATGAATTACGTTTTTGGGAAACAAAGAGAATATCCAAGCCAATCAGTCGAGATGCGGAATGGGAAAAAAGAAAAAAGAAAAGAAAAGAAAGAAAAAGAAAAATTCATCAAAGGCCCTCTAATCCACACCCGCCTCCTTCAGAAGGTCAAAAATCAAATCGTGCCATTGGGAATTGAACAATGGGATCCAGAACACTCGCCGCTCTGATGCGATATTTGCCCTCCCCTCTTGGAGTAAATCTTTGCTTCCCACTTCGCCGGTCATCATCAGCGCATGGGCTATGGAGAGCATCGAACAAGACCGGCATTAAATCCAGCATTCAGCTTGATACGATCCAGGACCCTCAGCGCATGCCTCCAACATGATATGGCCTCTACCCACTCTGACTTTCGATGAGAAATCCTCGCAAGAGATACCCAGATATGGAAACTATTGACATGTGCCTTATAGTCTGGGAAGCCAGATGACGACAATTCTCGCTGAAGATCTGTTAGGAGTGAAGCCGCTTCGGCGTACATGCTGCGTTGCAGGTAGGTCTCCGCCAGCGACACCTGCAACCTTCTCCCAGTGGGACTGTTTTGCGTCCTATTTTCTCTCATCGGGTTCAATTCTTGCTGCAGGAGCTTTTCAGCATCGGCAGGCTGACCTAGTTCGCAATATAGATCTGCCACCCCGGAGAGAAGAACATGATACCAACCTGTGCCTTCAAAGTAGTCGTCAAGGAGACTGTCTCGCAGAACGCCTTCCAGGAGGCCAAATGCTTCTCTAAACAGACCCTGGTAACGAAGTATCTTCCCTAGGGTTGTATCGCGTGCCCTTAATGTTATTGTTTCAAGTGTAGATGCCTCCCTACCCAGCGGCATCCACTCCATTAATTCCGCTTTCGCCTCGTTAAGCTCTCCTTGGCGGATGAGATTCTCGCAAAAAGAAATGATCAGCTCCCCACGCTGCGCGTTGAATCTCCTGCTAATATCCAGTTCCTCTGGGCTGGATAAAGCGACGTCTCTTAGAAACGTCTGTAGGGCGTATTCTGACTCTCGCGGCATCCCAGACATTCTCATAACGGAACTGTCTCTGTACGCAAGCCATGAACTTAGATGCGGATCACGATCGTTCTCGAGTAGCTTTTTGGTACGACTGATTGCTTCAACCTTCCACTTTGCATCCGAAAACCGTGACACGGCAAGGAGAGTTGATGCAAGTTCGTGCCGAAAGGAGGTCTGATCTCCGTGTCCCAGCCACATGGAGTCGTATTCGAAAAGTACTCGACTTAAGTGAGGTAGTATGATTCTTCCGATCTCTCCGCATCTGTATGTTCGGTCAGACCTTGAATTCCGCACTGTGAATAGACCGGACTTACAGTGGTTCAATGTATCCGTTTCTTGGAAACGCGTGACAAACTAGTAATATTGCTTGCCATCGCCACCTTCTCACATCTGATGGCGGCAATCGGTGTACTGCACAGTACTGAACCAGAGGGTGGATAGAGAAGTTCCTTAGTCCGTTCGATTCCTGGTTACAGGAAATCAACGAAAACGAAAGCAGCTTTTCAACAGAATTATCGAATTCGAAGTCAGCCTGTATGATCTTCGTCAAACATTCATCCACGCCTTCGTCCTCCGCACGAACTTCGGTCACCTCGCCATCAATGCCCTACCGTTTCTGGGGGGACGAGCCTCGGTGCAACATCAACTCAGGGATAGACGCCTGGTCTAGAAACGAGAAAAGAAGTAGAAGGTTGGTAGCAGCTGGTGATTCCTGCTCCGCTTGCTTGAAATTGATCTCCCACGCTGTCAGGATGGCTTGATTAGTGTCTCCAAGACGGGTCGAAAACCGCAACAACTCGTTCCGACGAGTTTTGTAAAGTTGATGATATTCCCCAAGAGTTCTATGCCTTGAGCGTAGAAATGCCCCTGCATGTACCAAAGCAAGGGGAAGCGATCCAAGAAGGTCCGCAATGTCCCTGGCTTCTTCCATTTCGTTGTCTGTGGCGTGTCGAACAGCAGATCGCTCGAGCAGTAACTGCGCCGCGTCTTCAGTAGTCAAGGGTTTGAGCACGTGGCCTTCCTGAGCTATTTCACCGATGATCCCTTGATCTCGTGTAGTGAATATGACGTGACCCCAGTTCACAGCAGGCAGGTACTTTCTAATTGACACTGAGCTAAGATCGTCCACGTTATCAAACACAAGCAGCCACTGGGAGTTCTCGGCTCTAGATAGCCAGCTCCTGACCGAGTTGATCTTATTTTTCGATTCGCCGAGCTTGAGGAGGTTATGCAAGCGATCAAAATCTGCTTCAAGGGAAGCCACCGAGGCTGCGTTCATCAAGGCCACCCCAGACTTGTACTGGGACCTTGTCTGTAAAACGTAGTGCAGAGCTGCTTACGTCTTGCCCGGGCCACCTGTGTTCAATTAGGATCACATCGAGGAAAGCCGTAAAAGGACCGTACTCACCAAGACCGCACAGCGCAAATGTTCGCCTCGTTGGAGATTCACTTGGGTCGCCGTAGAAGAATGTCTTCATGATCTCCAGAACATCGTCCCTGCCGCAGAAAGACGGACATGGCAATGTTGTAATATCGAATGGTATTGCAAGCACTGTTGAGTATTAGCACAAGTTGGGCTGAGACCTCATAAAGGCAATTCTCAGACAGGATCCATACCCAACTCTTGAGCAGATGTCGACTGTGCCGTGGAGCCACCTTGGAAGTCCTGGGCAAGCTTTTGTAGTCTACGTAATACAGGCCGGAAAGTACGGTCTTGGAGAGACGTGAATCTAACAATATTCCGGTGGTCGGCAAATTGAGGAATGGCGATCTCATGAGGGACGTTCAGAAGTGCGGACTGTTGTTTGACAATCTGCGAGCTTATAAGCAATGCGTTAGCTCAAGTGCCGGGGGTTAGTTACCAGCTTCCTTAAGAAAGGGCCAATCGACGTTAATTCCAGTTCATAGAACGAGATGAGCTTGACTTTGTTCCTTCTTTTACAAAAGTCTTCAGTGATTTCCAGTAGGGCTTGCGAGTCCTTTTGCAAGACCCCAATGAGAGTGCGCGGCGGTCTCATTGGCGAACAGGCCGAAACAATGTTCGCCATAAGCTTTCCCATCACTGCAAGGCTGCTACCATTGTGAGGGGTACCTTCATCAAGTCAGAGTAATCAGAGTATCTTGGCCGCGCGGATCCTACCAAGAAACAGAACCCCATATACCGATCGTTGCACCTGCTCTTGTTCTTCGGAACAGCCAATCAACAACGCCTATATTTGGTGAGTACCGGCCGGAGGGCTATAAAGTGACCGAGCTCACCTTTTTCGCCACAATTCCACCTAAGCTGTGGCAGACGAAGACAATAGGTCGTGATTTCTCCTTTTCGCAGGTTAGTAAGGACGTTCTTTTTCGCTTCTTTTCTTCTCAAGGGAGTCTTCTGGTCTTCTTACTTCTTCTGTTGTTCTGAAATCGACCAATTCGTTGAGGAGTTTTGAGGATATACTACGCAAATCTTGCTGCGCTGTAAAATTCTTGAAACGGGCATTGTATCCAAATGTCATTATCCGAATATTGGGTAGTGCTTCAGGCAGTAGGTCCTTCAACCACATAACCCTCGTTTTTTGGTGAGTCCATGTGTCGATGGCATCCCCATTTAATCCATGAATGGCAACCAAACTGCAACGTTAGTCATACTTCTTTTTCTTTCACTGTGGCATCACTCTTTGGGAAATATAACTTACTCGAACAGTACCACACTAGAAGAATGATTCTTCTCCTGCGTGGTGAAATTGAAATTAGCATCATGAAGAACAGTCAACCCGTATGTTTCTTCTCCAGTCATTGCGCAATTTTTATGTAGGGCTCCTAGGTTGCAGCGAATGGATGGTCTATAATTGACGGGCATTTCAGTGATTAAAAGGGAAAGGCACATAATAAGGAGGGAGACCTGTGTCGATCAACCAAGTGCGTTTTACTTGCATCAGTGGCATTAAACCAGCACACGAATGTCTCACAACAATCTGAGTCGCAGCCTTGATATGTCTTATATTTGTCCAGAGACACTACATTTTCAGTCACCGCGTTGTGGTATACCAGTAATACACATCTGCCTACCTACGTAGGTTGGTAGAAACCTTGGTGAATACATAGTCACCAGCCTTACCCATGGATAATAACACGGCTTCATAGCAGACTTTACATGCGATCTGGACAACGCGAAACACATAGTAATGCCTATATATGAATTACAGCATAGTATAGCAACGATTACCTATATTAACTTTCCCTTGTAGACTGTTTTATACGATATATACCTAAAGATAGTCTCTGGAAAGTTTCGGGAAATTTAATCAGTTGCCGAGACATACATGGGTGTATATTTCTAGCGTTCAGTGGCCTAATTTCCGATGCCATACTAATGCATGTTTCCGGTTGCTTCAAAATTGAGATATACAGAAGAAAATAGGGATTTTTCTATTCGCCAGTATCCGAAAGTAATGAAACAAGATAAAATACAAGTTGTTGAGGCTAGGCGCAAAATATATGGGGGCATAAATAACCGGATAACGTCTGGCGGGTGTGGATATGACCAAGCTAGACCATGCTCCTACATGTACTCCCTAAGCGTAACAGCCCTCCGGTCATGGAGTGACTCCTCTTTCCCTAAATATGAATACCCAGGGATGCCTAGTCTGGTTACATCCCTATAGAATGCTGGATGTGACCGGATTATAGATACGCTGATTGGTGACCATAGGGCGGGCTGGCATGTCCGAAACAGCGGGACCTTGAAAACGTCGATGTTTTTGGAGAAAATGAGCATTTCTTTATTCTGTACTCCGTACTGTATAAGTCCTACGTAAGCGTAACCCTATGTGCATGTGCATAGTATATTGTATTTTCTACTTAAAATGGGAGCGGATGTTGCAGATCAAGGTATGTATGTAGATCAACAAAGAACTTCATCCCCCGCTCCCGCCCCAGCCCCCAACCCCCAAAACCACATAGAGCTAAGTTTCTAGAGTGAGCATATTATACTCCCTCGTCAATTAAGATGGTTTTTTTCCTTAACGCCCCAATTGCGAGGTAAATGTGGGCTGTAAGAGTGGCGTCGGCTCTTCCCTACATGTAACCTCTGGCCTATCAATGTGTATTTGACGTGGAAGTCCAGTGGCAACGAGGCAGTATCTAGTCTAGTGTGCTTCCGAGCGCTATCCTAGCGCAACTATTACCAGAAACGTATTCCAAGCGCTTAGAATAAGGTCTGCTGGCTCAGATGGATCAGCCGTGGGGAAGATCTCTGAGCCAAAAAAGGGGTGAAGTATGTGCACTTCGGGCTTCTCTCCCCTGCATATAGCAATGGACTTATGTAACAGCTGAAGAGTGGAGTATATGCATGTATTAGCAAATATCAGGATGTGCATATCGCTAGTCTATGCAATCCGAATCCAATGAAGATCACCTCTGCAAGCAGAATAAATGTTTTGTGTAAACAGAGGGAACATATAAATTGCAGAATTCCTGACCGAGCCCACTCCAAACCACTCAACCTTTTTGAATAACTTCAATCATCTCCATATATCTTGTTTCCCACCATCGATTTACTATTTTACCAATATGAAGACCTCCCTTGTTGTTAGTGTCTTGGCAACCCTTTGCCAGTCAGCCCTCAGTCTTGAGGAGGGGAGTTATACAATCGGATCTAGTCTCCAAAGCAATGAAGTCTTGACCCAAACCGGGATCGGCGCGCCTCTGGCATTCTATCCCAAGCGGGATGGTGGATCTTCCCAGACTTGGCACTTCACTCTCAGCAGCGCCAGCCAGCGCGATTTCCTGATTTCCGACCCTGCCGGTAACTTCATCAACTGTGGCGATGAAGCAGGTTCTCCTTGCATCGTCGGATCGGAGCAGGAGATTTACACCACCGAGCTTGTTGGTGATAACAGCTATCAGCTCGTTGCAAAGAAGTCCGGATACTTCTTGCGCACCGATGGGGATGGTTTGCAACTTGCTGAATGGGATCAGAGCCCTAACGAGGTATTCGTACTGGAGCCGGCTCAATAGTAAGCCATGAAGGTACCGCTGTAAAAACAGAACAATCAAGCTGATCCAATTCAGGAGAAGAAAGAGATATTCTGTTCGACTTGGTGATACGAGGGTGGTTGTTTGACGAGGGAAATGATGGATCTTCCACGCAGCCATTAACCTCGACGGTCCGTGGAAGACTTGAAAGTCACAGACTGAGGATGATTTATGGTTATGCACGCAACTTACTCATTCCCTTCATGATCTCCTCTCAAAAATGCTTAGAGTATATGAGCTTCATTTGGTTTGTTGTCAAAACGCACATTCGCATTGTACGTAGGTTCATTGTAATATCTATACCAAATAAGTGCAATATATACACAGTCGTAGGTGATGTCAGTAATAGTCTTGGGCAAACTTTTGGTTAGGATCCGTGGAAATAAAAACCCAAGTCCTCTCGTCGGTCGTCTTGCACACGGGCATATCTGCAATACCATAGTCAGTATCACGATGGACTTCCATGTCGATGAGCACCCTCAAAAGGAAGGACGTACTCTAACATAAGCCGGAACATATAGACGTCCATGTCATCATTCCGGAGTGTTTTAGCAGCCCATGACTGCCCTTCCTCACCAATAGTCCGAGCAATCTCCTTGCCAGCAGGATCCTGCTCGAAGAAGCGCACAATCTCAGCAATTTCGTTGCCGTCCTTGTTGAGTGGCACGTAGTGGATCCAGGGGAAGAGAATGTTCTCGTGCCATTCTCGGAAAAAGGTCAGCTTGAACGGAACGCTCTTGCTATTCAAAAACGCATAGAATCTCCCGCTGTAAGCGTGGCCATCCATATCCAGTAAGTAGCGGTATTTCCACGCCTCATTTTCGTCGTCTCGACCCACGACATCGAAAAACATCTTCTCGTCAGAACAGTCCTGCCCCTCACAAAAGACAATAGCAACGAAATGGGCGTTGAAGTATCCGCTGACCTCCGTTTGATTCGCCCTACGAACTTTCCATCCGTCGTCACCCCCAATGCTGCATGTGGACTCTGCCATGCGTTCCAAGATGGGATGTCCCAGTTTGTGTTCCAGCGATGCAACCACTCGCTGTCGCTGCAGAGTACGCCAGGATCCATCATGGCTGAGCCCTCCGGTACTGCCTCCTCGCCAGTAGATTTGCCCTTTCCTTGACTCCCACGGGATATCGTGGTCCGATTGATAGCCTCCGACCTTCTCGTAGTACCATGGCGACGGGATAGGAATATCTTGGAAGGACGATAGATGTGATGTTGAGAACATGGGGACTAGCTCGTTCGTGAGCTTGAAGGCATTGGGCCGGTCAAAAATCCCAAGGATATGCTTCAGTGAGGGACTATTGCAAATATCGCTAAAGGCTGTTTGATTGAACACGAATCCTAAAGGCTCCATAGCAAAGGTGCTAGAATTATCCGGCGCATTGCCATCGAGGTTCATAGCCGGGCTATCGGGTGGGCACGACAGTCGACAATAAAGCCAGGTTTCTTGCTGTCTAAGATTAAGATACCTGGTTGTGGACACTTCTCGAATGGGTTCCGTAGAGATATTATTGTCGGAAAAATGATTTACCAACGAATTGCCATTCAAACGAGCCTGGGCTGTATAGCCTTTTGTTACCAGTCTGTGTAACTCCTCGTGAGGAACAACGACCCGCGGCTCATCGTGGACGTTGAACACGAGGTCCATGTCGGGCAGCCATTGGGCAAATTTGCTGAACTGTTTCATTGTGGCATTTCCTTGGTAATCTCCCTGGCCATTGCCTAGGTGAAATGGCTTGCCATTTCGAATTGATACACCCATCACTCCATTGTCTCGGCCAAGGTCTTCCCTAACACGGGAGCGGATTGTACTTGGGGAAAGCCCCCAGAATGGTTGCAAAGAATGGTATATCGTGTCGTATTCGTCGATCAACATCGTGTTCCGCTGCGTCGCAAACTCGTACCATTCATCGAAGTAGGGAGGCGGCGGCATGTTATATCGTCGACGGTATTCTGTGACTGCATCTTTCAATGATCTGGACTGGCGCATCAATGTTTCGTTGAATGATTGTGAGGCGTCGGACGTAAGTTTGGAGATGGGATGGTCGCACCAGCGCTTATTGGCAATGGGGTTCAATTTCGCCGGGAGTGGCGGGAAACACCGAAGGAAGAAAATCACCGCTGCCACTGAAAAAGCCACGGTCCAAGTCTTCTTTGTGATCCGGACATGGTAGTAGGATGGTTTCTCTTGAGCTCCCACAAGAAGCTGGTAGTTCCGTTGACCCCAGGGCCCTGCCCGAACAGCCTCAAGGATAGGCATAATGCCGGCTCGTAACGCCCGGAGCAATGCGATAATCCACAGTCGAGGCCGACAGGCAGTAGACAGCATGGTGTTGTGCGCAGTCAACCTCGAAACTGTGAAGCACCTAGGAAGAGGAAAGACAGCCTTCGGTGAGAGACTCGAGATTGGCAGGCTATGGGGATCCGGCGCTTAATTATCGTCACACGTCACATCAAGTTTACGAGACGGGGTGGAAGTTCGTCGGCTCAGCCCCGAACAAAGAAATAGGAATTCTTTGGCTCGATTGGGTGAAAAACAAAGCCAAGCGGTTTAGCTCGTACCCATGCGGGACGGTCACATATTCGTCTCGGCTTTCATAACACAACGTCGCTTCCAAGGTTCCCTTGTTTCCCACATACTGAGGACGGATCGTATGTATCTAAAAGAAAAGAATTCATATATTTAGAATGGTTGTCTCCCGAAACAAAGGAGATTCAAATACATCCGAATCCCCTGATCATAATGTGGGAGCCAAAGTACGTTGCTCCACTCAGCCTGCATGCACGCCAATGCAGGCTAGCTATAGCCCAGCTATACTCCGTACATTCACACACGAGGCTAACTCTTCGCAGCGACTAGTGAGGAATGCAGGAAGCCTAGGTGCTACAGTGTGGAGTGTAGTATGATCGCAATCCTCATTGCACAAAGCTTCTTAAACTGTGTGTAGGACTGGTCTGTGTAAATTGGAGTCTTTCACATATATATATTTCATACTCCTCTCAATAGGTCGACGACAATGGCAATGGTTTATCTCACTCGAAGACAATTCGCGCCTAACAGGAAAAGTGACAATGAACGAAAAAAGATCTAAACATAACGATTGGAGAGGGGAGGTCAAGACCTCAAAATCTCCTTGACTATATCCACCACATCTCCAATCATCTTTGCCTTTGATTGGGTAGAATCTAACATGAGCACATCCGGCTCATCAGTTGGGTCCTCCATCAGATCAAACTGTGAGTCCACCATCGAAGACTTCATGTAGTGGTTTTCGGTCTCAGACCGTGCCATCACGCGATCCTTCAAATCCCCGCTGTCGGGCACAGACAAGAACAAAAAGGTTATCGTAACAGGGAAATCAAACAGCTGCGACAATCGTCGGAGCTCGTCACGGTACACAGTGCGCAGTGCTGAGCAAGTCACAGCCAATGCGGGGGAATCTGAGTGCTGTAGGCGATCCATGACTGCACCGCGAATGTGAGCCAGCCAGTCCCAGCGGTCAGAGTCTTGCAGGGGCATATTTCTAGTCATCTTCTGACGGGCGAGGCTGGAGTGGAGATCATCACCCTCAATGACAGGGACATTCAGTTGCTGGCTCAAGGCCTGCGCGGCGGTACTCTTTCCGCAACCACAGGGACCGATCAAAAATAATACATCGCGAGCTGCAGCGGGGGGTGAGAATTTACCCCAGCATTCTGTGCTGAAGTAGTCGGTGAAGCGCGAGGTGAAATCTTTGTCCAGACCCTTGGCGCGACCGAGTGCCGGGGACGCCGCCTGGGCCTTCTTCGTGTCGTAGAACAAGGCTCGGCTGGGGTTATCATTATCATACTTCGAAGTGAAGAACTCTAGCAACTTGGTAGGCGGGTTGACTTCGGCATCTTGGTTCGAATCTCGGAGACGGTGCAACCAGCTTTGTTTGGGAAGTTGCTCAAACTCCAACCCAGCCTCCCTAAGCTGGGGCAGCAGGTCGTGAGTCCAGTGAATTAGCGTCGGGTTCGTGACATTCATGACCTCGTCTGCGACGGGAGCTAGACTGAGCTCGATAATACTACTGGCCATCACGTCGACTGGAGTCCAGCTGAGAACATCGTCCAGTTGAGGCAAAGCGTTGATTGTCTTAGCAGTCTGCAAGATCATAGGAATTGCCTCGGTAGCATTCCAGATACCGTGAGTAGTATCCGCGACGATCTGTCCCGCACGAAGGACTCGCGCAGTCATACCAGTGGCATGAGCAGCTCTGTTTACAATGTGCTCCGTAACCAGCTTGGACTGAGCGTATCCCATGACCTGCGCATAGGACAGCGACTCGGGAAGGGCCTCGGGGACCCAGTTACCGGGAGTGCGCGCGACAGTACTGACCGAGGAACAGAAGGAGAAGGAAGCCGGGCGCGGACCTTCAGCACTCAAGCAAAGATCCAGAAGATTGCGGGTAGCGGCAATACAAGGACCCTCGAAACTTTCCAAGGCCCAGTTGAAGTTCACTGACCAAGCGCAATGAATCACGGCAGTAACCGACTTCTTGATATGCGCATAAACTTCAGTGCCGAGGCCCAAGTCGGTAGAGTTGGACAGGATTGAAGGAAGAGCAACAATCCTGCGCTCCGCGGCTGGTGACAAGGTAAACAACAATCCGCGAGTGCGGAGACTTTGAGCTACACGTCTGCGGGCAGCAATTGTGGTGTTAGCTCGCACGAGACAATAGACCTTTTCCACTCGGTCTGACTGGGCGAGTTGAACAGCAATGTGGGCACCCAAGGATCCAGTAGCACCGGTGAGCACAATGTGGTCGCCATCATCATCCCGATCAACGGGGATATGTGTCTTGAAACCACTGCTGTGCTTCTCAATCAGATGCTGCATCCTATCCTCCACTGGGACCTTTTCCTTCGGAGCCTGGCCTGACCACAGGTCCACGATATGCTGTGCCATTGCCTCGATCGATGGGTTCTCGAAGACAAAATTCCGCGACAACTTGTGACCACCGAGGTCTATGGTGCGTGCAATGACAGTTCGCATACGAGTTGACTGCAAACTGTCCATGCCCAAGCTAAAAACATCGGCATCGTTCTCCAAAGTGGCTGGATTAACGGACGGTGCAATCTCGAAAAGAGTCTCCCGGAGGAATCTTAGAAGCTCAGCGCCATCTAGAACCTGGTCACCCTGCACGTCTGGCTCCTCGTAGATGTCATTAATCTTCTCAGCAAAGTCCTTATAAAATGCAGAGCGAATGACCGTTCCTTTATCAGTCCTTCGATAGACAGAGTCCTTAGGGAGAATGTGGACCATATCGCGAGACACATAGGCGTAAGCCGGCATTTCCGCATTGCACGCCTCAATATCCGGGAAAATATTGTCAATCAGCTCATCGTCAGTCTTGAAACTGCATTTATCGGAGGGGATAATGAAGAGACCAATACGAGGCTTGGTACTTCCAAACGCTATAGCTTCACCAACGTTTGGGTTTTTGCGGGCAACTCCTTCGATGGTCAACGGGTTTGCCTTCTCGCCATTCTCAAGAACCAGCGTGTCATCCAATCTGGCGTAATATCGCCACGCGTTTGGGGTAGTCGGGTGCTTTTCGAACAGGTCCTTGGTTGCGTACGAGTTGTCCGGGCGGTTGCTAGCAACCTTGGAAGGCCAGCCCTCCAAGACGGAAAGCTCGTAGATTCCAGGCATACCTGGCTGCTCCTCCCATCGAATATATGGCAGCAAGGATGGGCCCGGGCGGACATAGTCCCAATCCAAGTCCGAACGGTCGCGGAAGGAGGTCATGAGCTGGCCGGTCTCTGTTGTTCCGTAATGAGACACAAGACGGACACCATTCTGGACCAATGTGTCTCCGATAGGCTTGGGGCAAGATGATCCACCAAACATCACAAGCTCAAGGCGAGCCATTTGTTGTAGGCCCTCGTCGATCTCTGCAAGTAGTTTCAGGGCGTACGGCACACCATACAGAACCTGAATCTCCTGGTACTTCTTGAGGGTGCTCAGCAGAATAGGGGCTGTGAGGGGCAAGCTGGAGTTGTACATGTAGATGATCTTCTCAGAGTGAATGGCTCTGAAGAGACAGCTGATTCCGTGAGCATGGAAGAGAGGTAGGGTGATGAAGCCCTTAAGTCCGAAGTTGTTGGCGTAGTTCCTCAGAGCTCCGGAGTGAGTCTGGTAGATGGGTTTGGGGTGACCAGTTGAGCCACTCGAGTGGATCACCCAGGTAATGTTATTGCTTTCGGTCGGACCGTGCAGATTGGACGCAGGAAGACAGGCGTTCGCTACTTCGTGCGAGGCTGCATCTGCTGGGGCCACAGCAGAGATATGAGTAGCACCAGTTCGCCTGGAAACTTTATCTCCGACAGCCTGGAAGCTTGAGTGGGTCACAAGGAAAGTGGCCTTGGTGGCCTCCAACAGACTGACATAAGCATCTTCAACGATTCGAGTTGACAGCAGGAGCACGGTATGCCCAAGCCGGGAGATGGCAAGCAATGAGATCAAGTATTCAAAATCAGACACACCCAGAAGACCGACTACCTGGACGGGATCATTTGAAGACAGTCTCTGGGGAATGCCTTTGCAGTAGTAGACAGCCGCGGCTTCAACGAGAAGATTCAGCTGTTTTGATCAGTTTTGATCAGTATATCGTGTGCACAAGAATGGGCGAATGAGGTCTTGTACCTGGTGGGGTGTATAATACACATAATCGGTGCCGGACGAGGGATATCCAACTATAGGTTTATGTGCTGCCTCCCCTGAAGCTTTGGCGCGCAAGAGGTCATTGACAGTATAGATGTCTTGCTTCGGGAGGGCAACCTGGCCAACTGACGTTATCGAGGGGGTATCCACCGGAAGCGCTGAGATAGCGGGTGTTGAGAGGACTGATGCTGCCATATTTACATATAGTGTGTCTCACTGAGTAGAAAATCTCCAAGTTGCAAGTCATGGAGATGGTGTTCCTTTTTACGTCGGGCTATGAATCCAGACTATCCGCCCGGGATAATCCAGTCACCACATGAGCCAAGAGTACATGATCCATGAGTCTGTTTTGCCATGAAGCGAATTCCGATAAGAAAACATTGCATCATTGGCAGCCTTCGATGTTTGCGGGGGTTCTTTTCCGACACGGTCTCAAAAGGATTTCCGAAGTGGCGGAGAAACGTCCACGTGGGTCTCGGGCGGAAAAGGGCCGAGGGTGCATTGTGGGGCCGACCGCACGTACTAACTGGGTGTTGGCCATCGATGTTGATTTCACCGCGAGTCCACAGTAGATGCTGATAATGTCCATCACAAACCCCTCAACATTTTGCATGTTCTTTGTGAAATAGCCCAATTTGTAGTTGAAATGGGTTCTATTTGTGACCTCTGTTGCAAGTACTCAACGTGCATATTGTTCATGAAAGATATATACAGCGGAAGGTCGCATATTTCTCGCTGAGTGTTACATAGTTACAGGAATACAACCTTGAAATTTTTGGATGAGACGATTGTGATGTATCTAGTAATCAAATTCATAACATTTCAATGTGTGTCTATAGTGATCTCTAAACGGTGAACTTGATCTTGTTGGCTGGACCCGCTTCGACTGCAGCCTTGCGCACAGCTTCCTGTCCCACCTCCTCGAAGATATCATAGCCCCAATTCGCAGGGAAATTAAAGCGCTTGTGGCGCTCAAGATCGGTCAATTTGGCATACGCGCTATCCGGCAGAGTTTTCACCTGGAGGTTGGCCGCGATGCGCGACGGGGTCACACTCTTTGACAGTACAACAGTGCCGCGCTGTACACCCCAGCTGGCAAGAAGAGGGCCAGGGTCCATGTCGACCTCCTTCGCGACCTCGGCGACAACAGGGTCATCCACAGTACGAGGCTCTCCGGTCTGGTTATTGCCGAGGGGAGAGTAAGCTTCGATGATAATACCCTTGCTGCGGCAGAAATTGACCAGCTCGGGCTGCTGCAAGTATGGATGAGCTTCGATTTGGTTGGCTGCAGGCACAACATCGACCTTGCTCAATAGCTCTTCCAGGCGGCGAATGTTGAAGTTGGAGACACCGATCGCCTTTACTTTTCCCGTCGCCAGAAGCTTCTCCATCGCCTTGTAGGTGGTAATATAGTCGATGTCTGTTAGTTCGAAAACACCGTTCTCGTCCAGGGGGAACCACTTGTCGCCGCCTCGGAATGCACTGCCTGTATGTTAGTATCCTATTTCAAATCATTATTGGACATCATGAGTGGGCAGATAGCTTACCAAGGCCAGTGCATCAGGTATAAATCCAGGTAATCAACATCAAGATCCTTAAGGGTCTTGTTCAAGGCCGGCAGGACATCCTCAGGAGCGTGCTTTGTGTTCCAAAGCTTGCCAGTAATGAAGATCTCCTCGCGAGGCACACCGGACTTCTTGATACCAGCGCCAACCTCGGTCTCATTGCGGTAGATGGCGGCGCAATCGATGTGACGATATCCCTGCTTGAGTGCAACTTCGACCGCGTTCTCAACCTCAAGAGGTTTGGCTTGCCAGGTGCCAAAACCAACAGCTGGGATCTTGGCGCCGGTGTTAAGTGTAAAGTCTGTCTGGATGGTCATGGTGGATGCTAGGAGGAATGGAGGGAAGAGGAAGAAAGGAGAAAAGGGCGTCACTGGCAATTAAATTGATCAACTGGGACTTATAGCATCAGTTGCTTGTTCATCTCAAGGAAAATATTGGGAGCTGAAATAAAAACCATATTTCAAACACACTGCACTTGTGTACAGCCAAGACGAGATCGGAGGAAGGGTGGACCCGCGATCGGATAAGGGCGGAAAATGAAGAAGGAAAAGAACCGGCTAAGCAATTCGACAAAAAAGACCTCGGATAACTGCCGAGGTCCCGGGGAAAGTCCGGGGTTGTGTCTCTTGCAATTCCCCGGATTTCTGCGTTGGCACATGGTCTGGGCAAATAATGTAATCTGTTACTAGGTACCTAGGTAGGGACACTACGTTGGTTCTATTCTTCCCGTATGTACATGCCTTGACTCCACATGTCTGAATCCCATGGCTAATGAGGGCAGACAAGTACTAAAACTCTAGGCCATAGTAACGATATCACGTCGCTGATTGTTGCCTCGGTTTATATTCTTGCCTTTATAACTGCATCGGGAATTCTTAGAATGCAAGTCACACTTCTCAATGGGTATCACCTTTTCCGCCTTTGCTGCTTAGGCAATTGTGCTATCACTCAACATCTCGGTGGGTTACCTCCATTGACTGAACGTGAAAGCGACAAAAGCGGACGACACAATTGGCCAGAGACATTACAAGTATATTTGGTACATATGATATTGGGGGGTATCGAGGATCCATAACTACTTGACCTTACTCGGAGCTTAGAATCACTGTGCCCACATCTATTCAAGTTCCGGAGGTGTTGACCAGACAGTGCCTTAACGGTGCCTCTCGAACCAAAACGCAGGTCAGAAGGCAACCTTTTACCCTAGATGAGCTGGACGGGTCAGCAAGGTCACAAGCAGCGAAGTAATAGATCACTCACAAATAGGCAGGCTATCATACTGCGGCCAAAAATCAAGGGCTAAACCATCGTTCGTACCAAGATGGTCCAGTAGAAATTCGGTCTGTGGATCAAGTAAAGAGGTCGCAGCATGATTGTCGACCCCAGCCATATTACCTGCTGCTTCTTCGCCCGGTCTTGTGAAAATAGCTTGCGTGGCTATTCTATCCCCCTCCATTTGTCCAAGATCAAGTACCTCGCGGTGATATGCGGTAGAAGGAGAAAATACACCGGCAGTAATGCTTTGCTGGTTGGTCCCATTATCAGGATGGATATGGGGGTTTCTCAAAGATGAAGGTTGCGATCTTGTCAGCTCTCGACGCAGACCCTGGAGTATGACACTGTATCTCCACGGTGGTGCATTCCGAGCAGTGGCATCGGCAAGGTGGGCCTGTGCTCTCTCGCATAATCTGTAGAGCGTGGATTCGTCCAACGGGGAGGAGACAAAGAGAACATCCGGGCTCTGGTCAAAGCGAATATTGACTGGCGAAATCCGACCCCGTTGGACTTGAATGAGATAGAGGTAAATGATGGATAATGCGTTGAAAGCAATATATTGTGAGTACCAAAAAGATGAAAAGAGCTGCTTCTCCTGGGCAAAGGTGAGAATCAAGTCAATCGCGTCTCGTGCTGCCGCCAGACATGTGCTGAGATAATATTGGAAGCTTGCTTCGCATTCGGGCCAGATACGTGCATAATTACGGAGCAACAGAGGCCGGGTGATGAATGTCAAAGCGTGGTACCGTGCCAGCTGTAAAACTGTCAGCTGGCGTCGCATCCCAGGCATCAAGCTGTCCGGATGGACAACACCAGACAGGAATGCCGGCAACTCGGCATGCCATTCGGCGACCCTCCCACACGAGTCTCGAATGATATCAATCTGGCCTTTGGTTGAGACCCCCGTGACCATATATGGCTCCTTGGCAGCCTGTGTCAGAATGCGAGCCAGCATGGTATGAAACACAGGGGCATCCATTAAGCAATCCCGGTTGGAGATTTTCTTTTCGTGCCGGGTCAGGTCTCGATCATTAATGCGAGTGGGAAGCTCTTCGTCCAAATCCTCATCTTGCCATAGGCGGGGCCGACCAAGAATCACGCTCAGGTATTTGTCCAGAGTGTACGAGCACCAGAGGACGCGGCGTCGGCATTCCTTTCGTATCAAGTCCTCTTCATCAATTCCAAGTCGTGGCCGCTTATTGTGGAAACCCAAGGCCATCATCAACTGAACTGTAGTCCCAAATGTGAACCATGCCTTGTGTGCTCTCGACGAGCTTAGAAGGTACAGCACCATCAAAAAGCGAGCCTGAACCGACCCCAAACTCGGCGCCCCTGTCTCTTGCGACAGAAGGGATTCTGCCTTTGTATAATACAGCTCGCTTATTTGCCAGCCTGATTCGTCAGCATCTGTGATGTGCCCCTCTGAGTCTGGCTGAAACATTGCTGAGGTACAAAATATCAGAAGCAGAATTGCCCGAGAAGCTGTGTCTAGCAAGGCTTCTCGTGCGAATGTACCGCCTTCGTATAGATCATCGATCAGTAGCTCGACTGTCGGTCTGTGAAGGACGCGATAAGTCGGTGCTGCAAATTCAAAATATCGCCGGACCAAAACGTCCGCGGCTCGCCGATCAGGCCATTTTAATTCGGCTAGGCCAATATTGGGGACTATCCGGTCGCCATGGGAGAATATCGACACAGTTGATGCTGTCCCCTCACTCTGTTGGTCAACTAATAGCTTTGAGGGTGTTGCAGGCAGGTCCTGAACTACACGTCCAAGAAATGAATGCGCCGAGGTGGGCCCCAGGTATTGAGAAGCAATGTTAGTCGATCCTAGTTGACTTGGCGGGTCGACAGGAGTCACTGGCACAGTCTGCTCAAAGGCAGGAGCCGGAGATCTGTCGGAGACTTGGTATTGATTGCTGCCTCCACTCGAGCTTGTCGGCCGCTCTCTCCAACGGCTGCGAGAAGGTGGACTCACTGCGGCGCCTCTTCGGTAGGCAGCATCGTAGGTGCAAGACAGCTGCCGTTGTTCACAGGGCCCACAAGGCAATGTCCCCGTACACGCCTTCTTCTTCACTTTGCAGGCATCACAGGCGCGTGTCACCTTGCGCAGTTTACGTGCATCGCTGGCCATTTCCGACTACCGCAAGAGGAGCGGAAAAGTCAATGCACAGCCAAGCCGTTTTCAAGATTATGTACATGGGAGTTCGTTTAGTTTCTCCGACAATATTATCCGCTTCTCCGCTTCTCCGCCTCACGTGAGGAGGCTTAGACCCCAAGTCGGATAAAGTGCACATATATAATGGCGGATAAGCGGAGGACAAAGCAGGAAGGGGCGGGTAACTGATTTGGAATCCTCGGCAGGACCAACTTCCCCCGAAGAGGGGAATTGATATTCGACCGCCACTGAACTCTCGTTCTTTTTTACCCAATCAAAAGGACCCAAATGGGGCCACTTAGCTGGGTCGCGGGGAAGATATCGCGGGGGTGGGCTCGTGGCTCCAAGAAAACTTGACATCCCCTAACACGTGTAGCAGATGTGACCGCCATTAAGGAATAGTTAGGAGAACAAAGCAATCGTCTACGGGGTCTTTCCCTACGAGCCAACTTTGTTTTTCCGCATCCGGGGCGTATATATGTGGCTCGTTGCTAGGCTCGGTAGATAGTTTGTATCAACCGAATCTTTCGCCCCTTACTTCTCACCAAAGAGTGTGTGGTCGCAACTATGCCCCAAACTCAACTTGCTCCAGTGCCTCAAGCAGACAAAGACAATGAAAAATACTTCGGTTCCGAGGAAGTGGAAAAGTACTCCAACATCATCACCATCGACGACAACCAAGTGTTGGGTCTAACTCATGAAGATGCCGAATTCTATAACAATTTCTCAGTTGAAAGGAGGAAAAATGTGTTACGGAAGGTATGCACCCCTAATATTGCACTACAAGGAAGTCAGTCACCTGGGTAACTAACCTTTTCTAACCCTACAGGTTGACATCCGACTAGTCCCCATGTTGGCGGTATTGTACCTCGTGTCCCATTTGGATAGGGCAAATATCGGAAATGCGAAGATTGCAGGCCTGGTTGAGGACCTAGGCATGAGTGGGATTCAGTATAACATCGCACTTAGCCTGTTCTTCATCCCATACGTTCTTCTTGGTTCGTTTCCTTATCACCGGGTCCCTGAGCCCTACCCTTGCTGACCCATGATAAGAGGTACCCAGTAACATTCTACTGAAGAAGTTTGCCCGACCATCTGTTTATCTAGGCTTTCTGGTAGTTAGCTGGGGAATCATCGTGGTCTTAACTGGTGTGGTGCAGAACTTCGGTGGCTTGGTGGCTGTTCGTATCTTGCTGGGTGTCTTTGAGTATGTCCGCACTGATCCATTCCTTAACCATAGAGGACTTGGAATGCTAATGTGAAAAATAGGGCAGGATTCTTTCCAGGCGCAATCTACCTATGTTCGCATTGGTATATGCCTAAGAACCTAGCTACCCGGATTGCTTTCTTTTACTGCGCAAGTGCATTGTCCGGTGCATTTTCCGGCCTGCTCGCGGCCGGAATTGCAAGAATGGATGGTGTTGGTGGTTATGAAGGCTGGCGCTGGATCTTCATCCTCGAGGGCCTACTCACCGTTTTGCTCGGAGTGCTTTGCTTCTTTCTTCTGATCGATTCCCCCCGTCTATCCACCAAGTGGCTGGACCCCGACGAGATTCGCTTCTTGGAGCTACAACACTTTATCAAAGACGGTGGCCGGTTCAAGGAAGAGCAGAAAAAGGCTTCATGGAAAGATATGCGTGCTGTGATGCTAAACTGGAGGATGTACTTGCTTGCCTATATCCTGCTTTGCCAATCGGCTTGTTCCTATGGTTTGTCACCTAATCCTAACCGAATCAAGTGTGATTGACACTTACCTCCCCCGCAGGAACAAAGTTCACCCTCCCTACTATCACGAAGGGAATGGGTTTCGAAAACACCAATGCACAGCTCATGACGGTTCCGCCCTATGTTGCTGGTGCTATCTCTGCGGTCGTTTTCTCAACGTTGTCTGATCGATTCTACTGGCGCATGCCGTTTGTGGTAGCTCCAGTAATGCTTATCGTGATTGGCTATTCGATTATCATGGGCCTCAAGGGCGATCTAGAAGGCACCAACATCGGGCCGGGCTTCTTCGCCATTATCTTGACATGTATGGGCATATATCCTACGCACCCGGCGACAACTTCGTGGACTATGAATAACCTGGCCCCATCAAACCGCCGTGCCATCGGGAGCGCATTCAACATATGTATCGGCAACATTGGTGGTATTATCGGCAGCTATATGTATCTCGATCATGAAGACCCGACTTACCCCACGGGCTTTGGCTTATCTTTGGCATTTGGAGGAACTGCTCTGATGGCAGCTTTGATTCTCGAACTGTCCTTCTTTTGGGGAAACAAGCGCAAGGCCAAACTCAGCGAGGACGAAATACGTGAGAATTACACCGATGAGGAGCTCCTGGACATGGGAGACAAGTCACCGCTGTTCAAATATACACTGTGAAGCAAATTTATCTTATCCTTGAGCATAATGTCCTCGACGACAAGACCAAGCGGGTCTTCGGAAATCTTGAACATTTCCGGGCCGGGGTCCATGGACATTGGGCGGAGCAATGCTCGCCACAGGAGGAAATGTACATGAAGATAGTTGGGTTTCATGTTGACCATGAAGTCACGGTCCACCAGTCGCCGGTCGCATGTCTTGAGGTTACATTGGAGGCGGTAGCTTTGAGGGAGAGCATCCCATTGAGCATAAGCATCGGTCCCTATGAGTCTGCAGTATATATTAGCAAGGTGAGAAATAATGGAAATGAACAAAACGTACTTCCCCCGTCGTGCCCTTGCCTCGTAGCTCTCTCATCGGCGAAAACATCCACTATATCCTCTTTCAATATTCCACATAAAGCAGGCCACTTCGAGTCTGTCACAAGCTGAGCCCCCTCACTAGGATCCCGGACCGCTGGTCTGAGCTATGCTCTCTGGGCAGGCTGTATAAGTGTTCCTGGAAGATCAAAGTGACAAAACTTCTGTAAGATTCGGGGAGGTCGGCCCAGAACTATTGAGAAAATATTGGGACATTATTATCGGCGGGGTACGTACGACAGAAAGAAGGCTGCGTGATGAAGTCCACAAAGGAAATGAAGGGCGGTGCGAGATGCCTCCGTCTGTTGCTGGTGGTAGCCAAGGGCGTAAAGCAAGGCTGTCACGTCTCCGAGTTTCCGTAAAGAGAGATAACCTGGCATGTTTGTTCAAACCGAATGGAGTCTAAGCCAGAGATCACTTACTCTGGCCACCATCTGCCTGTGAATGAGATCTAAAATTCTCATACTGCAGAAAAGCTGTAGATCTTTCATACGAAAGTGTAAACCTTTGAAGGTTAAGTCATTTTATCCCTCTGAGTCATAATGGCTCTGCACAAGCTAAATCCAGAGAGGCTCAAGAGAAGGCTCCCTGAATACTCTCGGAATTGTCAGGACCGAGCTGTCCCTGGCCGGAGTGAATGTACGTCCGGTTCCGAAACGGGAATCTTCATCCCAAGAGAACTATTCCCGGCTACGAA
Organism: Penicillium rubens; assembly: GCF_028828025.1. Lineage (NCBI taxonomy): Eukaryota > Fungi > Ascomycota > Eurotiomycetes > Eurotiales > Aspergillaceae > Penicillium > Penicillium rubens. Next base: position 260,216 of record NW_026890601.1, on the reverse strand, counting down.
AAAAGCCGGCTCTCCGAGCCCTATTGGAGTCGTGTTTTGAATGATCAATTGATCGTCAAGGTGTTGGTGGAGAAATGTCAAGCCTGGAATCTGCTCTCCCATTGGATACGTTCTGGATCTGGGGAATGGAAGGTACCCCCGCCCACGGGTGGACCAACTGGGAAAGCGCTCTCTCATTGGTTGTTTCCTCTGGAATCCGCCAAACTGGACGATGACTGGTCCAACTCCTTGGCTAGTAGCTCCACTCCAGTTGTCCAGCAGCCAGCCATTTTCGCCGGAAATTCACTGAGTAATGGGATCATCACACTGTTCGATCAGTAAAATTACTAAGCCAGGGAATTGATGAAGTCATCCATGGATGTACTGGCCCTCTTGGCCCATTTACCTTTTTGAATACACGTTATGTACATGTACGCATAGGTAGTTGGAGGTGACGGCTTCTGGTTTGCGGGGGCCGGGGGTTTATAGTTTCCAGGTTATTTCCTCTGTTAGGTAGCCCCTTCCTATCCGCATGGGTCCATAAACGGAAGGAATAAAGTTAGGATGTGGCAGATTGAGAAAGATCGTAGTCATCGTGGAAAGACTTGCTCAAAGGGGAAAAGTTTGAAAAGGGAAAGCAGGTCCCTAAACCTGGCACATCTAAACTCTAAGGCTGCCTGCATACCCGTGAACATCCATGAATGTACTTAAACAGATTGGGCAGATAGCGAGATAAGAGGAATCGCGCTAGTCTCGATTTAGTGATATTATTGACAGTCTCCACGTATGTCTACCTACGTACGCATGTATGTTATATGTACCGAGATGGGCAAGTACAAAGCATGCGGTTAAAGGGATAAATCTTCAAATGGTGTATGCCCACGGGAAACAGCTTTGCCAAGAGAGTCTTGGAAGCGGTAACAAACCTACTAACTATAATTCCACCACCTTCAAGGCTGGGCGTAGTTATCACTTCCGGATTGAAGAGCTCATTCTGCATGTCTTTGCTTTTTTAGGTGGCAAATCTGGTATGGCCTTTCCGGTATAATATCGCGGCCAGCGAATAGTATACCTATATATGTAAGCTGGTCAGAGCTTTGCTTTTTGAATAAAAATTTGTTTAATCTGTTTCGGAGAGCCAAGCCACGTAGACTTGGTCTCCCCAATTCACATATTTCGGCAATACAGGCGGGCTTAACGACGCCTACCGGGAAGTTGCCCGATAAGCTTCGCCAGTAACCATCCCCTCGCGACCTCGCGACCTGCAGGTAGAAGTTCTTCCCCGCAGCCGAAAAGTGGAGTTTCCGGTCTTGGAAATCCACTCCAATTGAGGGGAACAACATTGAAACCGGGTGATAAACGCTTCTCTCTGGGGTATTGAACCAAAAATTATGAAATGTCGAGAAAAAAAGAATACGTAGCTAGGGAAGGAATCGGGAATATAAGGTTGAGAGTGAGCGCGATTTACTTTGGGCGAGATACGACACCGAATACCCCTGATGCCCACGCCACCCTGATAACGGACCCATTAGGCCCTAATTCCGCTGAAACGTTGAGACGTGAGGGTTAAATAGTCTGTCCAACCCCAGGAAATGGATACCCAATTCACTCTTATTTTCTTGGCAGATAGACAGTCAATATATGAACATGTCACCGGACAAAAAACAAGATGAGCCCTCAACTCCCACTGCTTTTGATGTCGGCCAGGTCAATGAAAGCTCTCACGATGCCGTCTTCGGTACTATCACGGAGGACGGCCCAAACTATCGCAGTGTATGTGTCCCCTGTGACAGTAGTGGTCGTGATTCTCGCTAACAATACATTAGGTGGGTTGGCTAGGCACAGCCGTGCTGATGATGAAAACCCAAATAGGCCTCGGTGTCCTCTCCATCCCAGTGGCCTTCGATGCCCTAGGTGTAGTTCCCGGTGTGATTTGCTTGTGTGCCATCGCTGCGATTACAACATGGTCCGACTATATTATTGGCGTCTTTAAACTTAGACATCGCGAGGTGTACGGCATTGACGATGTCGGTGAGCTTCTTCTTGGCAAGCCTGGTCGAATCGTCCTTGGGGGTGCCTTTGTTCTCTGTAAGTCACCTACATAGCAAACGCTTTATACTATTTACTAACATCTCATAGGGTGGATCTTCGTCGCGGGCTCTGGTATGCTCGGCGTCTCCATCGGTCTCAACGCAGTCTCCTCCCACGCCACTTGCACCGCCGTCTATGTTGCTGTTGCCGCCATCCTCGGATTTCTGTTCGGCAGTATCCAGACATTAGGACGCATCTCATGGCTTGCGTGGCTGGGACTTTTTAGCATTCTGACTTCCAGTGAGTGATGCTCTCCACGCGGTGTATCCAAGCTAACCGTCTTATTGTCCTCATCGTGACGGTCGCCGTCGGTATCGAAGATCGCCCTTCCGCCGCCCCACAAGACGTTGTCTGGGTACCCGATTACGAGATTGTGAAGAGCGATGTATCGTTCACCGATGCTATTACCGCCGTCTCATCACTCGTGTTTGCGTTTGCCGGCACCCCAGCATTCTTTTCTATCGCATCTGAGATGCGCGAGCCTCGCCATTACAACCGGTCTCTGATCATTTGCCAATCCGTCGTCACTGGATACTATCTCGTGATCGGTATCGTTATCTACTATTTCTGCGGATCATACGTCTCGTCTCCTGCCCTCGGGTCGGCTGGCCCAACTATCAAGATTGTCAGCTATGGCTTCGCGCTCCCTGGGTTGATCGTGAGCACACTACTTTTTGTCCACGTAAGTCCTGTTCAAACGCTACGTGTCGGTTTATCAGGACTAATAATGCCTAGATCACGGCGAAGTATATTTTTGTCCGCATCCTCGGTAACTCGCGGCATTTGGTAGCCAATACTGTTATTCACTGGGCCGTCTGGCTTGGCTGTACCTTAGGTACTACGATAATTGCATATATCATCGCCAGCGCTATTCCCGTATTTAGCGACCTTGTCTCACTTGTCGGTGCCTTGCTTGGTACGCCCATGTGCTTTCAACCGATGGCCGGTATGTGGCTGTACGACAACTGGGGCAAGGGCAAGAACAACAGAACCACTAAATGGGTCATCATGGTTGCCTGGTGTGCCTTTATTATAGCAGCAGGAACCTTTTTGATGATCGGGGGAACTTATGGGTCCATTGTTACCATTATGAACACTTACAAGGAGTCTGGGGGTTCGGCTGCCTGGTCTTGCGCTGACAACTCAAGCTCGTAGAGCGATGCTCCTCAGAGGCCCGGACATCGACGGCTATGGTTATTGGATAACCACATAGTATCGCCTCTTTACATCTGCCAATGTACAGTAAAACTACCGAGAATGTTACAGTTGCATGAAGCTCTAAGGATACCCAGAACGCTTATCCGTGAGGTCGGTTAATGGCTCTTGTAGCAATTAGGCTTCACCGAGCAACACCACGGACGGCGAAGTGTCATTATGGACGTGACAACATGTTAAAAGCCCCCGAAACTGCGAAACAGGGCCCCAATGAACAGCCTTCTGCCCCGAAGGTTTTACGCTGACTCCGCCCGTCGGTTGCCGTATTTAACCGAGCGAAGAGAGGGATGGGGAAATATGTGGTTCATAAGCGCTGAATATGATTCAACCAACGATCATGGAATTCGACTGGCATTATTAGGCACAGTGATACCTAGGTAGCTTCCTTGGAAGGTTGTACTAACAAATTAGTAAGCCTGAGTGGGTGCCCAGGTGCCAATGGATGTAAGATGATGACCGGGTCCGGCAAGCCAGGAAAAGTGATAGAAGTTGCTTGATTTCCATTCGTAAGGAGGTCTATTTACGTGCTGTTTGCTTATAACTTTGTAAAGGTTGCTTGTTTATTGCCCTACTAACAGAGTTTTCAACCGACAACGACTCTCATGTATACTGCAGGTCGTGCACATCTGCACCTTCACCTTCACTTTTAAGTCACATCATCTTCATCTCACCGTTGTCCACATCTACCGTACAGCGCCTCAAGGGGAGGTGAGCTTCCCCCGTTGTCCTTCATTATCAGCTGTACGCAGGATGGTGGTCGCGTCTTTATCTTGTGTTCTGGTCTTACCGGCCTCCACATCTTCTCCATCGCACATCCTTCACATCGACCGTATAGCGTCTCAGGGTGGGATGCCGTTTCTACTGGATCAAGCCTTTCCCGGTGGGCCTTCATCCAAAACGAATCTTCATCTACATCACATCCGCACGTTGGAACCCCCCACCCCCCATACCCTTGCGAAGGTGCAGAGCGGCCAGGGGTCAGTTGGGTGGGTGGTTTTGACAGTTAATATCTGGATCATGTCTGGTTTTATACTGGGCGAGATTAATATAGTGTAGGTACGCGAGAGGCCTTAATGATCAAAATGCTAACTTTTTCTACCCAGATACCTCCCTGTGGTTCAACGACCCGCTACAACACTGAGATGGGAAACAAGGACAACCAAATGAAAGAAAGAAAGACACCAAAAAAGACACCAAAAAAGACACCGGAAAAGACACTTCAACTATTGGAGTGTGGTCGCACCTGCCTACTCCCAAGGCTTAAAATAGGCAAGAAGGTGAGGCTACTAAGCCTAATCGGGGATTCCAAGGCTAGCCTATTCTCTCCGTCACTTCTTGTTATAACGACAGTATTACCAACCTTGGAATTACCGACCCAAGTCAACCTCCGAAGCTATCATGCCGTCCAAATTCAATCTGTGACATAAGGTCTTTGGTCTCATTTTCGAGACCTCCTCGGAAAGAACTCGAGGGTGTATCTACCATGCCGCATAACTCGTGAAGACCTCGAAAAGACGAATGGCGGTTTGCGAAGACAAACCGAAAATTTCCCAACCCTTGCTGTGGGTGAGTTTAGTATGAACCATATTGAGACGATGGTTCGGCTAACACCATCCGATCAAGACAAGGAACATGCACACGTCACAAGTATTATTCAGCTTCTTATCTACGTACCTAGGTAGGCCCTAGGTTTTTTCTCCTAGTAAGCCTCTTTTTTTGTTTAAACCTCGTTGTTTCCTCTTGTTAAACATCATCAGTTCCCATCTACCTAGTCCTCGAAGTGAAACCTCAAACCATCATGCCATCAGGATTCAACCTTCGACAAAAGGTCTTCGACCTCATTTTCAACGCTCATCACAATGAACTCGAGAAAGTGTCGACCATATTAGAAGACTTCCTTGAGGGTCGCATGACTCGGGATGAACTCGCAGAGAAGTGTGGCGTGACACGAAGGAAAATTCCCAAGCTGCCAATCCTCGCTGTCGGTGACCTTGAAACCAGACAAGTCGAGGAGATCCTTCAGCTGAAAGCAACTCAAGACGACGATGAACTTCAGCACATCCCTCACATTCAGACTCCGATCGAACTCAAGAGTGTCCTGGCTAAAGTCGAGGCCGCTCGTTCTAAAAGCCCGCTCAACGAAGCCAGCATTCGCTGGACAATCGATCTGCTGCTCGTCTACGCCCATGATATTGCCACTTCCGGCCATCCCAGTGCTGGCCAACACATTGGCATACAAACCGAAAGACATTGGGTGCTTGAACCGGTCAAGTATGATAAGAAGAAGTTTGCCCTAGTCGGCAAACCAGATTATGCAGTCTGGTATGGCAATATCGACGACACAGCTGTGAATATCGTTGTTGTTGAGGCAAAGTCTCAGAATTCAGCTGGTCAAGGAGTTCCACAATGCCTTGCCTATATGGGTGAGTACCTTATGATATAACCGATGTCACACTACCGAGATTCTAACTGGTTTAAAGGCATGGTTCACCGACTAAGACAACGGGAGAAGAGACAGAACTGCACAGTATACGGTGTGGCGGCGGACGCGCAGTATTTCTTCTTCCTCAAGATTAACGAAAAGTCAAGGGTTAGTTTACTTATCTCCTTGCTAGTTGCCTTCTTCTAATACTCGAACAGTGGTCCGTTGCCATGGTTGCAGCTGTTGCTGGAAAGTTTGACCGCGTTCTCGGTATGCTCGTTTATCTTCTACGGAAGGCGAGAGAGGCGTCCCCTTCCCACTCAAAGCAGTCCTGCGCCCAGTCGCACGCTAAGCAAGAATCTGGGGGGTCCCTTTATGCACCCGAGGACTATACAATGGGGAATACTTAACTGGGCAAATGATGGAGGTGCAATCTGGATGGAAATGGAATGAATGGAGAAACGCACTGTCTGTATTGACGATCTTGCACGAGGAGAGGAGGAAGAGAGAAGGAAAGGAGAGAGAGCTATCATACATGGAGGTTCTATCACATGGTGATGCCTCAGACATCCAACAGCAAAGACTTCGAGTTCCTGTTCTCTACTTGCTTTTGCTCTTGCTTGTTGCTTCTTGCTTTTACAATGAATGAAGAAAAACGTGATCCATAAACACTGAGTGGCATTGAGAACATTAGAAATCCAGGCTTGAGATGACCTATCTATATGCAAAATTCAAAGGCCTATGCCTTAAGTGTATACACAACACGGCCACGCGAGTCAGTACCCTTAAGGACGATCTCATCCCCAGTACTCGAAACGACGCGGCGCTCATCACCGTTATGCAAAATAATGTCCAAGTCCTTCCAAGCAGGAGTAAAGCCAGCCTCATCACGCTCAAACTTAACAAGTACCTTCTCATCCGTAGAGCTGTAGCTGACCGTATACACAGCAGTACCAGGCTGGACAGAAATACCATCGTCTTCGTACCAAGTCGTAGAGAAGACCGTACCGTGCGAAGTTCCCTTGGGCGGGAACACTTCCACACCACGGTAATCGTCAATCTCTTGAACAGCCACTGAGGCAGCGGTCTCATCACCAGGAACACGGGTGTGCACGCTCTTGCCAACGGGAATGGCACCACCGACACGCGCAATGAGCGCAATGCTCTTCTGCCATTCTGAAGAGATCTCGGCCCACTGCCCGGATGCGAGGTACTGGTACGGAGCGTTCATGTTGACGTAGCCATAGTCGAAGGCGCCGGACTTGCGGGGCAGATAGACATTTGCGACGTCGATACCGGTCTTGTAAACGCCGCCAACGAGCACGGTCTCACCGAACCAGAACTGTTCTTCGCCTGCCTTGAGTGCTTTCGTCCACACCTCCGGATCAGACTCGTAGCCCCATCCAGTCCAGCGCTGTGGCGGTGTTGCGAATTTGTGGCTCTCCAGGCCGAGAGAGTAGATATACGGCAGCATTTCGTAGCGACGCTTAATGGTCGCGCGGACCTGGGGTGTGATCTCGGGGTACATGAAGGGCTCGATGACGTCGCCGACGGAAGAATCCTTGGGAGAAGTCTTGAAGCAGTTGATTGCGAAGCGGGGAGCGTGGCAGCCGAGCTGAATCCAGCGGAGGAGGAGTTCCGGGGAGGGCTGGGGGCCTTCGAATCCACCGATGTCGTGGCCTTCGCATTGAAGAAGGGACATACCGGCGTTAAGAGATAGGGCATTGGCGCCCTTCATGTTCTCCCAACTGGTGACGTTGTCGCCACTCCAAGAGGATGCGGCGTAGCGAAGAGTTCCAGCCGTAGCGCTGCGGGTCAGAACGAAGGGACGCAGCTTGGGTTCCATGTCTCGCAGGGCGTCGTGGGAGGATTTACCCATCAGCTCGGTGTGGAGGGCACGACCCCAGAGACCGACGGAGTTCTTGACGTTACTTGCTACGGCGTCGGCAACGGTAGGCTCATTGAGAGCCATGGTCCAGTCGTCGTCGGGTAGGGTGTATTCGTTGTTGTCGTTCCACATACCGTCAATGCCAACCTTTTTGAGACTCTGGACGCCGTCGTACCACCACTTGAAGGCCTCTGCTGAGGTGAAGTCAATGTGAGCACCGTCGCCGCCAGTCGCACCGCCAGCACTCCACAAACGCATGTATCCAGGCTCCTTTTCGGCATCCTTGAAGAAGCCACCGGCATCAACGAGCTTCTGGAAGTCGGGGTGAGAAGCAAGCAGGAAAGGCTTGATGTTAGTGAGAAGTCGGATACCGTACTGGTGCATCTTGGCGATCCAGTCCTGAGGATCCGGGAAGCGCTCCCGGTTCCATGTAAAGACATTGCGAACCTTGGGCTCGGTCTCAGCAATTGAATAACCCGAGCTCATTTGGTGAGCGGAGCAGGGGATGCCATGGTGCTTGAGCTTCTCCGCAAACTCCAGGAGGGCCAGATGGGCCTTTTGCGGCTCATCTAGCATGGTGTACTTATAACCACCGGAGATATAGCCGTAAGCCCAGCGGGGTACTAGAATGGGGAAGCCGACCAACTCGGCATATGATCGGACAACATCCTTGATGGTCCTGCCGACAATGTAGTATTGCTCAAGACCACCATAGTCCTGGCGGTATACCTTGAAGTGTCCCCAGAGACCATCGATCTCGGCTCCTACAGACCATAAACCGCGGCCATGTGTGGTCGAGAAGATGGCCACACATCCCTCTGCAGAAGCCTTGATCAGGAGCGGGATGTGCTTGTAGAGGGGATCGGTGTTGTATACATCATAGCCAAAAGAGTCGGTGGCCGAGAGTTGGAATTGGCGACCACTCAAATCCATGGGAGCCGCCTTCTCGCCAAGTCCGACATGGAGGCATTCGCGGTCATGCACGGAGTAGTTGGCGACACCCTCTCCGTCTGCAACATAAGACCGCAGTGACAAATCCTCGTGCAAGGGCTTCTCAGAGCCAGTCCATGACAGTTTGACCACAGGGGAGTATTTCCAGTCTACCGAAGCAGTGACACCAGCCACATCCATTGTCTTGGAGGAGGCACCCTCCTTGGCGAAGACATTGGCGCCCTGGAGGTTGGTTTCGGGCTTGGTGACACTAGGATAGGGAGGGATAGGGTGGTCTATGGAGGAGAAGGTGGCTCGGAATAGGTTGGGACGAACAGCCTCGAAGGTGAAGTCGAAGGCACTCTTGCTCTTCGTGCTGCTTCTTATGTGGAGAGAAGATTCCTGGTTGGTGGCCTGGGGTACTTGGGAGTAACCCTTGGGGCAGCTTTCTTTTTGAGGCATGATGAATGTGAAAGACAATGCAATTGATTCAGAGAAACCGGAGAGAATACCAGGATATTCACTGACAGGGTGGTGTATTTGAATGCTTGTCGAGCTCCCCTCTGCCCCATCTTTCACCAACCCCGCGGTAATTTCGATGATGCATTGCAGCTGTATAGAGTCGGAGATCGGGGATAATCACCGAGACGCGGAGACGCGAAGGTTGTGAACGGATAAGTCCCGACGTGATTTTGCCGTAAAACTCCGAATTGCCGTGTCTTCCCCCACAAAAAACATCCCGGGGCCCCAGATGGTCGATCCGACAATGTTACTTGCGCTAATTTTTCTCTCGGTTTTGCTCACCGAAACCCGATACTAACGATTCTCGGCACTTCGAATGACTCCTCTTCTCTTCATCACCCCTCCCACGGCATTTGTCTCAATGAACTGATTGGATAAAACATCCCGAAGTCGGCTCCGTGCAGCAACGTGTCTTGCCATTTCGCTCCAGATCAACTGACCGCGTGGACTGTACAAAGTTTCAGTCGCCAACTATGCTAAGCGCAAAAAGGATAATCTACCGTCTGTGGCTTTTACACTTCGGGTTTGGATTGTCTTGTCCGGGGAATGTAATATACTTCCTTCCCCACGGGGTTTTCGCATAGCCGTTCTATATCCAACCCCTATTCCCTCTTCCCTTTTTCGCCTTGGTTCATTGCCTTTCTATAACTGCTCAGTATTTTGCTATCTCCCAGTGTCCCTCGGCGAGTGGTCAGCTATGTCACAGTCAAAGGGTCAGCAGGAAGAGTTCGTGGAAACCATTGAGGCCGAGCAGCCACGGACTATGCCTCCTAATAATGGCGCAGGAAGAGGAAATAAGCCCAAAGGAGATCACGCTTTGCAGCTCATAGAAGAGGCAGGGCACTCAAACATTCTGACCCCTGAGAACAACGCCAAAGTTCTTCGAAAGATCGATTTGCGTCTGCTTCCCATTCTGCTCGGAATCTACTTCCTCCAGCAACTCGACAAGTCGACCATTTCGTATGCCTCAGTCTTTGGAATCGTTGAGAAAGCCAATCTCCATGGCCAACAGTACTCCTGGTTAGGGGGTTCGATCTATCTGGCTCAGCTGGTATTCCAACCCCTGGTCGCCTACCTTCTGGTTAAAGTGCCCCTGGCAAAGTTCCTCGCCGCGTCCTGCCTCTTATGGGGTATTGCTTTAACGTGCATGACTGCAGCTACAAACTTTGGTGAACTTCTTGCTTGCCGACTCTTTCTCGGTATCTTTGAGGCTGGGATCGGTTCGTTGTCTTCCGATCAAGCCTTATTGTTCCTCCTAACGATGGGTTTTACCAGCACCGGCCTTCATTGCGGTCACTCAAATGTGGTACCGGCGTCGTGAGCAGCCTGTAAGGCTAAGCTCTTGGTATGCGATGAACGGAGTCGTGAATATGGTGGGTTCTCCCTATATCGCTCTCTTGGCACTTGTGTTGACGCTCAAGGAAAGTTTGGAAGCCTGATTGCTTTTGGACTCGGCCACATCAAGTCCTCTATATTTGCACCCTATCAGGTGAGTTATACCATATGATTGTCTGTCCAGGTAGTAACATCTAACACTGACTAGATCATCTTCCTCTTCTTTGGTCTAGTTACTGTTGGGTTCTCTGCCGTTATTCTGTGAGATTTCACCATGTCCCCTTTTTGCCTGGATTATGCTAACCCAGTCCTGCGTAGTATCTTTATGCCCGATTCCCCCGTGTCGGCCAAGTTCCTTGGAGAGGAGGACAAACTACTATCTATTGAAAGACAGCGAATGAACCAACAGGGTGTCGAGAGCCACGAGTGGAAATGGGAGCACACAAAAGAAGCATTCCTTGACCCCAAATCATGGTTTTGGTTTGCCCTAATGTTCTCGATTTCGTGAGTTGACCGAAACAAAATGGGCATGTTGGACGAGAGATGCTGACCAAACTTCAGTGTTCCAAGTGGAGGTATTACTACTTTTGGGCCACTGATTATCAAGTCCTTTGGCCTCAGTGAATATGATACCATGCTTTTCAATATCCCCTTTGGTGCAGTTCAGCTTGTCGCCACAATGGGAGGTGCTTGGCTCGCGACCGTTTGGAAAATGAAGGGTCCAGTCTTAGCATTGCTTTGTCTCCCACCCATCGCAGGTTGTGTGATGCTGCTGGAGATTGCCCACGACAATGCCCACAAGGGGCCTCTACTTGCGGGATACTATATCGTAAGTGTTGGATTGAGAACACCATCGTGGAAGGAATACTAATTATTTTCATCCAGATCTCTGTGTACCCAGCCATTAGTAAGTGTTTACTTTATTCCAACGTTTCCAAATCCGACCCCAACTGACCGTCTCTAGCACCGTTGATATACTCTTGGTCTGCAGCAAATACAGCCGGAGAGACAAAAAAGAAGGTTACTACCGCTATCCTATATGTCGGACAGTGCGCTGGTAATGTATGTACCACTCTACGCCCCATGTAGGGTTTCGTCCTGACATTCTTCCCACCCAGGTCCTTGGTCCCAACCTTTATACCACAAATGAAGCACCACTCTACCGTCGTGGCCTGCTTTCAAAGTAAGTCACAGGCACAAAATCCTTTGAGCATCGGATACCTAACACCTCTAGCCTCGCGATGTTTTGTGTCTTGATAGGTTTGACCGGGTAGGTTTTGCCCATTTCAACCGATCTATATTTCGCTAATTGTGACTCCTTAGGGCAAACATCGCATACATGTACTTCCTGAACAAGAAGCACGAGAAGAAACGTGTGGCTCTCGGAAAGGACGCCAAGATTGTAGACCAGTCCATGCAAACCATTCAAGCTGTCTCTGACGATGCTAAAGAAGACCTGCCTCAACAAGCAGCAGATGACAATTCCTGGAAGGATCTGACTGACGTGCAGAACGAGGACTTTGTCTATGTCTTCTAAGAGTTGTTCAGTTTAATTAGTCTGCGTTTTAGTGGGTAGGACTTCTGTTTTTGCTTTATTTGATATGCCACCATTGTATGAATGTAATGTAACTCGGAATATATTATAACTACAATTGTATCTACAAAACTCACAGCACACTTGGAAGTCCCTAAAAAGCATAACTTTTCCTTTATTGGACTATGTTCGTTGTGGACCTGGTTGGTTGTGTAGCCGGCTCGGAGAAATAGCCGAACCCCGCGTTTCTCCAGGTTTTCCCCTTTCCGTCTACCCCGAGAATCATCGCCACAAACAGAAGACGGCTGGCTCTGCATGGACAACCAATCTGGCTGTAGTCCGTACAGCACTGGGATAGAGGAGGAATCCCTGCATTTTATCCGTGCGCCAGCAGGGAAAAAGCGCATTCCGGTACGTCGTTGTTGAACCTAGTGGGACCCTACAACAGCGGACACGTCCTAATGATGTATGACGTTCTCAATGCATAGAAAGCCTGTAGTGCTTGTCGACAATCGAAGGTCTGTGCTCAAGCCTTCCGAGCCTGAATTTTGTGCGGTCTTGGCTGATCGTCTCAAGGTGAAATGCGACGGAGAGAGGCCGTGTACAAGGTGAGTTATATTCCTTGGTTGATCATTGTATGAATTCTAAGGTTGATACGGATAAAACAGGTGCCAAAAATTGGACAAGCAATGTGTGTTCTTCGAAATACCGAAAGACCCCGTCTCAGAGTACGACCTTGTCTTACATTGCTATCAACCAAGACTAACATCCCCTAGGCGGATCGAAGGCGTGGAGTCTGAGGTGCAATATCTCCGAAAACAGCTAGATGAAATGCGAGAGTTGCTTAAACACACCCGGTCGCAGCCCAGTCCCAAATCCCAACCAACACACTCCCCAAACCAACACTGTGATCGGCAACAGCAAGTACGTCACGAGAGTGCTTGTGCATCCTCGGGCTCTCAGTACCCCCATCCACAGCATCATCCCCAAGATGAATTTTCCAGTGTACCTGTCCCGTGCTCCGGTGGTTATACAAATGGTCACCAATGCCAAAGATCTATGCCGGGATCCATACCAGCACTCTCTCCGAATGAGACTTCAGCTCGGCCTATCTTCGCGGCCGATCAGATAATTACTAGGCCCCCTAAAAGAAAACGATCTGGGTTCGAGATTCGAGATGAGCCCATTACCGACTTCATTGATAAAGGACTCATCACACTTGAATGTGCCGTGTCATACTTTAATACGTATGATCCACATCTATTTAGTGATTAGTGATTCTGGCTGACTAGGAACGTTCAGCTTCTTTAGAGGATGCGTACGTATTGTCTCTCACTAACTCGCCTCACATACTCACATTTCGCGAACCATACAGGACAGGTATATCCCAATCTTTGACCCTCAATATGACACTTTCGACTCCATTCGATCTCGAAGTAGTATTCTTCTCAACGCAATATGTGCCATTGGCTGCATGGTGGAGACCAGTAAATCTTCTTCCATTGTCTATTTATGCACAGTGTTATCATACTAAGCTGCTCTTTCCAGGATCCGGAGGTTCAATGTCCGACATTCTGCACGCCGAACTCAAGAAATGGATGAACGTCATAATCCAGAACAAAGAATTAAACTGCTTAGAATCGGTACAAGCAATGCTTGTAGTTGCTTGTTATTCCGCAGAACGCTCACTGATCTTATCCTTTGCCACTCGCATGGCCCTGGACCTGGAATTGCACGAGGCCTTTGATGAATTGATTCAGCGTCTCGCCCTTCAGAATGAAGATATGGCTTATGCCTTGCCAAATCAGATGTTTGAAGAGGAGAGGGCTCTTATGTGGAACGCTCGGACGTGGTTCGGGCTTCTGGTTCTCGAGCATATGTAAGATGACCTTGGTCCTTTTGTTTGGATCACTCGGCTCATGAGGTTTACCCTAGATTTCGCGTTGATGGAGGAAAGCCACCTGGCATTCGACTAAAAGGGAATGTCCGCAGATGTCGGGTTCTACTTAGCCATCCATCATCGACAATTTTGGATTTACGGCTATTCTCCCAGGTCGAGGTATGTTAACTACCTAAAACAGGCTTGAAGAAGTACTGATCTTTGCTGTTAGTTAAATATCCTCAGAGGTATGGCCCGTTCCGCAATTCTAAATGGAATACCTAATTTACTTTCTATAGCCAATGTCGGTGATGCTCTGGGAGGAAACACATCACTTGATGGGCAAAGCATCGCGGATTACGTTCATGATATGAAGATTGAACTAGATCTATGGTTCGAGTAAGTTTTCCCATTTTCTCGAATGTCAAAAAGCCTGCTAACATTGGACAGTGACTGGCTACGCATTATTGGTATGACTCCGATTGCCATAATGCGCTAAAAACTTGCTAATAATTTGAAGAAAGTTGTATTGCCGCCGCCGAAGAGAAGCCATCTCTACTAGTCGCTCTTCGAGTACAGAAATGCTGGGCAGAAATGATGCTCAACTGCAAAGCATTACGATCCATGGGCGTTGAGAACGTAGCGTGAGTACTTACTGAACATAACGTGCTTCCTTCTGTGTTAACACGGTCATTAAGTGCCATGTCCACAACGGAAAGAACGATACTCCTCACAGCCAAGGCAAGTGCCCGACGACATCTTCGCCTCATAATTGCCGATCCAGACTTCTACCTCGCCAAGCTGAGATATGCAATGGATTTCGTCTGGGCTAAGTGCGCGTTCTCCTTCCTATTGCTTCTCAAGTTATCCCGGCTCATCCCCGAGCGCGACGAGGAGCATCAAGAGCTCCTAGAACAAGGTAATCGACTTGTCGATGAGCTGAGTAAAGCTGGAGCCAGCGGAACCCAGTCTGGAGCTGGGAATATTTATCTGCAGATCTTGAAGGTCAGTATTGAGAAATACGGGCGTGCCTTAATGGAAACACAGCAACCGAACTCGGATGGCCCTACGGTTACGTCGCCGTTCTGGGAGTTGTTTGATGCTCAAGCGGATCTTCAGTGGTTTGTCCCTGAGCAATTTGTCTCCGAATGGGACTTTCCGGGCCTTAATCTGTTCTATTTCCCCACTGCTTGGCAGGATTTCTTTGGGGACTTTTCGTTGGCTATGTAGTAGAAAATGTATGTTAGTTCTCTAATTGCTTAAGCTCAAATATAGTTAAGATCGTAATCTTGAACTGTCGTTTACTTCTGTGGCCAAAAAGGGGCAAGGGATGAGGACTAGAAATGAAAAGGGACATATATTACATTGGTCGGCTGCTTGTAGTAGTTCGTTATATGTAGAAAGACAATATGTTTCATCCAAACAAAAGAAAAAGAATTATGAATGCCCCACAGAAACAGAATACTCCACGTCCTTCCGGATAATCATCCTCGTACTCCCATCACTCCCACTACGCGTACTGCCCCCGTCTCTGTCGGACCTCCCTTCCCCCGAATGTGACGGTCCCGTAGCCTCACAAACCACCGTCCCATTCTCCGTCCCGTCGCCCACATCCGGCCGCTTGTTAAACAGCCCACTGGCCCGGTGCCCGGGCCGTCCCTTCAAGGTCCCCATCTCGTAATCACGCGACCGCCCCGAAACGTAGGGGTCTGTATCACCCCGTCTCCTAGAACCAGACGCGTAGCCGCCGCTACTACTGCCGAGGTTGGAGTCGCCGGCTGTACCGTAATGAGTTGTCAGGGCGTTCATAAAGGGGCGCAGACAGAAGACTGTGCATGCTATCAGAGCGTAGTTGAGGTGGAGCTGCGTGAAAACGGTGTGGCTGATTGCGGTAAAGGTTGGGTTTTCCTCGGAGGCATATCCCTTGAGAGCGGAGAGGTGGAGGGCGGAGAGTATTATTAATCTGTGAGAATCTGCGTTAGGATGAGGCTGGGGAAATGGAAGGGGAACGTACGGTAGTCTCGCCGCGAAGGAGACCATGATCACGATTTTATGTGAGATGTGCATCTGGAGACCCCAGACCAGGGCAATGCAGAACGTGAATAATAGTATTTCGGTTGAGATGTCGAGCGCGGTGATCGCTTGCCACCGAGGAAACTTGTCCCGTTAGTATGTCCGATTCCACGTCCGTAAATGTCGTCGGCGGTTGACTCTTGTAGTTGTAGACATACCAGGTTATGGCACTGCTCGCCAGGTACAACCAAAGGCTTGTTCCCCTCGCAATCGACTGCGATAAGGAGCACCGATACGATAATGCCCACTGTGCTGAGCCCGAACGTCGCCCAGAGGATGCTCTTGTGGCGCCGGCGCGGTGTTAAGCGCAGGTAGATGGCGATGATGCAGCATTTCGAGAGGTACAGAGTTAAGAGGTAGAGAATGTCGGCGCCGAGGAGGGACTGTGTTGTCAGTTATCTTTCTATAACCCGAGCTGGACGGGTGGGGTGTTGGATAATGAATACATCTTGTATGCGATTAACGGCCTTCTCAGTGAGCAGAGATATGTCCGTCCCGAACCCGATGCCCGCGGCATGAAAGATGATGATGGACTCCGCAATGGCGGCGATCTACCCCGTTAGCCTCATTTACAGAACAGGTCGATTTCTCTCAGTTGCATACCGTCGCTCCTAATAAGATGATATCGTCTGATCCCCATGGTGGATTGAGGAATACACGCACGTACACGCGGATCAGTAGACAGACCAGTGATATCACTAGGCAGATTGCGGCGACTATAATGACAATACCGGCATGGTGTTTGTCGTCTATCGTCTCGAAAGGCGGCGACTGGCCGGGGGGTACCTTGATGGCCATTGCGGCAGGGAGACCAGATCGTGGTCTGTGGGCTGGAAGTGTCTGGGAGGGAACGGTCTAAAAGAAAATGGAAATGAACTGTGATCAGCAATCATGTTGGCGATTCCATGGATGGTCGTCACACAACTCGGGCAACTCAAGTGGAGAGACCTAGAAGGATGATATCCTTAGTGCTAACAGCTCGGATGACCCGAAACACTAGAGTCTAGGTTCCGGAGAGAGCCAAATTTCTAGCATCATTAAATGTAAAATCGAATTTTCTGTAAATCCCTATTCTAATATGTCCGTGAGAGAGAATGGCCCAGGAGATGTGAGATAAAAACGGGTCCATTTCTTCCAAATTAAGTGAGCCGATTTTTCGAGGCTCCTCAAGCTGGAACGAGGATCCAATGCAACATGATAGATTAAGTTTACAGTATTGTGTCTTTATCAGCCAGCCATAGGGCCGAGGTCTGTGGGTACATATGGCCATATGGGGGCTGAAAGCCTTCCGCCTAAAGTATCTCTACCGAGCTGCCCCTCCGCCACCTTAATATCTAATAAACTAAATAATCCGTGAGAGACCTTGGAAGCAGTCCCAACTGGATAACATCCAATCAGGGTAAAATCAGGACAACCGGCCGACTTCGGGAATTGTTCGTGCCTCCAGACATACTATAGAGTTTGCGAGATGGGGCTGAATGGGGGCCGAAACCTTGGAACCCTTCCGCTTAAAGTAACTCCACATGCCCCTCCACTATGTTAATATCGAATAGATTAAAAGAATTCCATTGAGCTTATAGCCACGGCCTTATGATTCTCCTTTTGGGCATTTAATATATCCCGCATACGTACTAATAATAGGGATACCAAGTCGGAACCTTAGAAAGATCTGGTGCACAGGGCCATACGTAATGCATACTACATTACGGAGTACTCCGTAACTTCCTTTGCTTCCAAGGTTTAGTTTTGCTCGTTAGGTAACATCCAATCATCTGTCTCAACCTCTTTTCTTCCCTAAATATATCCAGACGAGGAAATTTTCTATGGACTTCTGACGGGGCGAATGTTCGCCGAACACTCGGGATGCCGAGATGACCGACCACCGTTGTGGCTTGTTCTTGCCAAGAGCCCCACTATGCCCTCAACTTTACGATGTTGCATCGAACAGTCTAGAGAGTGTCCATTATTATTACTTGAACATAAAACTCTTTCTGACTATTTGCATACCAAGTAACCTTTCCTCCCTCTAGCGTAATAACTATACAAATGGGTAGAGATCACATCTCTCGCTTGACGAGCGCCACGGGCGGGATGTAATAGTGCCGTCCCCGCAGCGCATAATATACCACTGCAATGATCAGAATGCCCCCGTACATCACCACGCACCAGTTCATGGTGTCTGGTTCCACCGTCGAGGTGAGTGGGAAGAAGGCGAATACGAACACCGGGAGCAGGAAGCACAGCGCCCCGATGTTGATCGCCATGCCGAACCGGCCGAGCGACCATTTGTGCGGTGGGAGGGGTTGTCCCCTGATACGCTTAAGGAGCACGCAAGCAATTGTGATAATGTACGAGGACATCATTGCGCCGATGGTTAGGGTCACGACAGCCAGAAGCGCGGTGGTGGAGCCGATGTTGATAAGCGATAAGAGGACTGTTACTGCCAGCGAGACCATCACGGCGTTCAACGGGATATTCCAGCCCGGGTTTACCTAGTGCTGTTAGTATTGTTAACCCAGGGCAAGATAGGGGAACGTACATATCCGAAGAAATCGGAGAAAGGAAGGCCGCGATCGCGCGCAAAAGACCACAACTGGCGCGATGCCGTTGCTACTTCCGTGATCGTGCTCGCCGTCAGGGTCAAAACCAGAATGGCGGTCATAGTGTTCGTCCCCGGCAGACTCTCCGTGGCGTTGTAGAACACCTGCATAAACGGGTACCCTGTCGGAGTGGCCAGAATGTCGTCAATGTCACCTAGTGTAAAGCAGACCGTTACCAGCATCACGAAACCAGAGGCGGCGTTGATAATGACAGAGGTGATCATCGCTTTTGGCAGGGTCTCAGATGCATCCTTGATCTCCTCAGCTGCACACTATTAGCGAAGTTCATCAATTTTAGGAAGAGACGTACACATGTGCACCGCGCAGTCATATCCAATTAGCGCCGTGATAGTGGTCGAGAACCCAACGAGAGTGGCAGTGCCAGCACTGTTCCACTCCCCGCCGTTGTTGAATTCGGTAAACACCTGCTTCGCGCTACGGCGAGGGCCAAGCACCCACAGCGGAATTATGATGGCGAACAGGCCGCATACGTGCAGAATCAGAATCAAAACCTCCACGAAGGGTAACCGCTTGGCTAAAAAGGTGTTGAATATGATTGAAAACAAGGTGATGGCGATCACCAGCAGGGTGCCGTGCCACCGCTCCATGCCGTATTCCGGGTGGTTCAGTACAATCAAGCCTTGGATGATAGTTCCTGCCAAATACGCGATCGACACGATGGCGCATTGCCAGCCCATAGCGCACAACCAACCTATAAAATTAACATAATTAGCTTCTTGGATAGGCAGGAAGTGGGGATAGGAGAACTTGCCGGTGATGTAGCTGAGGAATTTCTGGCAGCTAGGAGGGGCAAATTCTGATACCCAATGGTATTGTCCGCCGGAGGTAGGAGCCCTAGGGAGTCAGAATGGACAAAAGATTGCAATCGGTTAGACTCACATCGATGCCATCTCGGCCAGACTCAGGAACACCAAAAGAAAACCCGCCGCGACGATGAGGAAACCCCAGATCAGACCGGCAGTTCCTCCATCAGTCAGGCCTTGTGCAAGCAGACTAGGCAGTTAGCTATTGAAGCAAGGAGTAAGCATGGATGGCATACGTCAAAACAACCTCCCACGTGGCGATCAGCGTGCAGCCAAATCCTACGATGGAGATGTATCGGAAGTTTCGCTGCAGGGTCAGCGCATATGCATCAGCCACAATACCATGGGGAGCGTACCCGCAAGACCTGGTCTCTCCCTAGAGCGCTCATATCGGCCTGGTCGGCCTGAGTTCCGCGCCATTTGGGGGCGACATGGCCTCTGGACGGAGCTTCATCGGCCAGAGTCATGGTGACTGTCGAAGGATCTTTGTCCCAGGCCATATTTTCATGTAGGCAATCAAAGAATTAGTACAAAAGACAGGGGTAGTGGTGGGCCACGTCGGCACTTTGTATAAAAGAATGGTGCTAATCGTTAGAATATTCTCCGTTCCTCATGGAACCCATCCGGCGCACCTGTCCGACAGTGGAGTACGGAGTAGCTCGCCTCTAACAGAATCTGCATTCTTGGCAGCTGCATCAGTGGAACTCTGTAGTAGGACTAGAGCATGGTTGCAGCTTCCTTCGGCTGAGCGTTGAACGAGGGATGCTTCGTGTTGATTGTGGCTCCACTGTTATTGCCACGCAACGAGTGGGGTTGGACACTGTATTGGCCTGTAGTGCGTGTATAATCAAAACCGGCCAATTTGGCCCCCTTAATATTAGAATTAGTCTATTCCATAGCTAGACGATTTGGCCAGAATTGATTAGCTTACCGGAGAACTCCGTACCTACCTAGGTATGTTATGTAGTTATACCTGCATGCCTATGTAGGAATAGTTAAAGGGCGCCACTCCTCTAGATTAGGTTTAGCCCCCCGAAGTGAGAACCTTGGTTCGAAAATTATAGGCTCCACCGCCCAGGCAATCTAATATACTGCCATTTATTGATCACATTCCCAAACAAAAATAAAAGAATCCTTTACTCTACTCGGCAATCTTGCATATCAACGGGATTTGACTGCATATTATCGTGGACAGGTGGCTGATCTGGTGGTTCAACCGACCCACTCCCATGGCCATATGGACATACGGACACACGTCCTTTCCGGTCGGGAGTACATGCTCGACTCGGAATATCAGGTCAATCAACATGCCAAGAATCGAGAATCCTTTCCAACAGATTCATTTGTCGAGACTAGCTTTTTTCGGCTCGATCAATTCAGAAATCAATGATTGGTTCCCTCGATACTAGTCCGTACGGAGATCCTGCTTGCTTTGGCGGGGAAACCCTTAGAAGACTCCCTTACATGAGGACAGAGAATAGTTGGAATTGACTGTCAATTGAAATAACCGTCGTCTGATTGGCATTTTATCTTTTTCCTCTTTACCCTCCTGCCTCACCATGATTCCCCTCATCCCCCTCGCTCTCCTCGTCCTCACCACCTACCTCATATACCACCATGTGATAAACCCCTACTTCCTCTCTCCCATATCTTCCATCCCCAACGCCCACTTTACATCCCCCCTCTCCAGCCACTGGATTGACCGCAAGCGCAACACGGGCACGGAAGTCCTCGCCATCTACGCCCTGCACCAAAACCATGGCCCCATCGTCCGTCTCGGTCCCAAGGAGCTGAGCGTCAATTCTCTCCATGGTTTGAAGACGATATATACGGGCGCTTTCGAGAAACACGCCTTCTACAACGATGTCTTCGTCAACTTCAACACCGAAAATATGGTCGGCATGATGCACAATGCGCCGCACGCGCACCAGAAGCGCATGCTCAGCAAGATCTACTCCAAGTCATTTCTTCAGGAATCCAGTGATCTGCGCGTGATCTCGAAGGTTGTGCTATGGGAGCGACTTATGCCTATTCTCAAGAAGGCGGGGGAGAATAGAGAAGTGTTGAATGTGCTGCCACTGTTCCAGGCTGTTGGGATGGACTTCACCTCGTCTTTCCTATTCGGATTGAGACAAGGGACGAGATATCTGTTTAGCATACCTGATTGGAAGGTCTGGTTAGAAGAGTATGAGCGATTCAAGTATTTGAGTCGGAACGACCGGTATATGGGGTTCATTGAGAGGTGGTGCTTGGGATTCTGCGAGCGGATGGAGGCATCTAAGAAACAGGACGTCTCCAGCGATGAGGAGAAGCTGCCGTCCACAAACGCAGTCGTCTACGACCAACTGCGACAGAGTCTCCTTTGCCAGAAAGAACACGATCCGCGCCCGCTCAAGCTGGCAATTGCATCTGAGCTGCTGGACCACCTGGTTGCAGGCCATGAAACAACAGGCATCACCTTCACCTACATGATGTGGGAGCTGTCGCAACATCCGGAGCTTCAGGGTGAGCTGCGGAAGGAACTGCTCACCCTATATCCATCCCTCCGATACCCAGACACAGACGGAGAGAAGCCCCTTCCCTCTCCTTCCGCAATCGACGCCCTCCCCATGCTGGACGCTATGGTCCGTGAGACGCTCCGTCTTCACTCCCCAGCCCCAGCCCAACTCCCCCGCGTCACCCCCTCCACCGAGAAAGGCACCTCCCTGCATGGGTACGACAACATCCCGGGCGGCGTGAGGGTCAGTTCAACTGCCTATTCCCTCCATCGCATCAGTGAGGTTTATCCGCGCCCGCTAGAATGGCTACCAGAGCGATGGCTCGAGGCGGGTGACAATATCCACGACATGAGGCGGCTGTTCTGGCCGTTCGGGAGCGGTGGACGCATGTGTCTGGGGAGTAACTTCGCATTGCAAGGTATGTCTCCCAGGTATGCGGTTTGGAGAAGAGACTAATGGATGCAGAAATCAAATTGGTAATGGCGGCTGTGTATTCAAATTACACGACATCTATTGTAGACGACGAGGGTATCGAGCAGGACTATGCGTTTATTTCGCTGCCACGCGGGCGGAAGTTGATGTTGAGGTTTACCCCGGTCGATGAATGATGCAATGCAGTCATGATAATATTGAAAGTAAACAAAAGAATTCTTTGATCCCTCCTGGACTTTTCCTGAGCTGTCGCATAAGGTTTTCCTCAGCTTTGCATACACACACTAAGTGAGAATCCCACACATAAACCGCCAGACAGAGGTTTTCGGTATTTGATCCAATATTTCAACCAGTTTCTTAATTTAGCCATGTCTCACCAAGGATCTTGTCCCCCACAATACTTGTCTTAATCTCTCCGCAACTGCCGATCGATGGAGGACTAAAGATAGAGGCGTGGCAAGGCTTAGACTGGTAAAGTACATATATGTATGTAAAAGCGATCCATGGTGTCACGTTAGTCCGCCAGGGATAATTACAAAAGTCAGATGACGCACACGTTTTCGTTCGCTTGTTTATGTGAGTGTGTATACATTCAACATATATATATTTACACGATTGTTAGCCGGACCTTGCCAGATCGGTTTAATATTGTCGTTTACTAACATATATATGAATAAAGTCGTTAGAGGCGTTAACCTTTTAACGTTGAATCGTCACTCATATAGAACATAAAGGCTAAAAGGCTCTAGCAGTCCACAAATTAATGATATTGCGGTAAAACCAACAGACAATCCTCACCGAGTGCGGAAAATCAACAACATTGAGTGGTTATTGTCTGAACAAACGATTTACCCCAGTGCCGTCTATCCAATCTATCGTCTCATGATGATTGGGCAAGTTTTAATTCCAAAGACCTTGACAAATTCCGAGCCACCAAAAAGGCCATATCGGACTTCCTTCCGAGATATTGAAGTGCACGGATCGAGAACTCACAATTCTGCCGTAGGCACTCAGTATAAACATCTTGCTCTGCGGAAATATCGAAGCTCTCTAGTAAGATATATCCCGCTTTGGCAAAGGAATGGACTAGCACGGCCGTCCACGGTTCAACCAGGAAGGCCACTTCACTGAGAGAATCATGGAAATAGCGGTTCATAAACGAGTCCTGCCCTTGTATGGAAGCCCGCGCAAGTCCGCCGACTGCCAGTGCGTTATTAGTCCTAAGCGTAGCAACCAAATGTGTAGCTTGTCGAGTGTCACGTGCAGCATCAGAGCCGAGTCTGCATTTATCAATGCTCTCTAGCACGTCCGCCAAAAGCATCGCAGCGAGGTGCCAGTGGCCGTCGAGGATGACGTACCAGGACTGTATGCGGGAAGGAAGTAGTTCATGATTGGTAACGCAATCGAGCATGAAACTCTGGTATGTAGAATCCCAGTGTTGGCAGACCAGGAGGGTCTTCTGGATGACATTTTCAATTTGATCGGGACTTGCACCTCTGTAAACCAGAGTTTGAAGTTGTGTCACCCGACGATAGAGCAGCACTTTGACAGGAGTCGCCTCTGAAAGTATTGATGCCGCTTCTTCGTAGGAACATGGCCACCTGGGTTGGACTTGGCTTGATCCCTGGCGTTCTATTGCAGAACGAAGGAATAGATCACCCCACACATCCTGCTTTCCACGTGTGTTGCTTCTTGGAATATTCCAATTATCAAAATCAATATGATTTCCGGGCTCAACTATTGACGCCGAAGCCGATGAAATTTGGCTATCCTCATCCGACACTACTAAAGGGCGCTGATACATTGCAGAACTCAGCGTGTCAAACATAACGCCTAACCAAAACATGAGGTCTAGCGTAGTGCGGTGCTCGTGGCTAGACAGAAGTGGATCGAGTTGCGGAGACTCGGACGGCTGCGGCATTTCCAGAATGTTGGCGGTTGTCGGGTCTACCGAACCCCTCCCAAGCTCTCTTACTTTGGGAGCAGCCTCTCGCTGTAGTCTTGTGAACTTGTGTCGAAAAGTGAAAATTTGGCGGTTGGCGTTTTCGAGGAAAATTGGTGCACGATCATTCTCCAAAAGTTCTCCCAAGCTTGCTTCCTGTCCTTTGTCCAGCGGACTTTGCGTCAAAGAGAAAATTATATTTGCGAAGGCGATACGAAAAGACGGAACGGTACTCGAATGCTCTAAAGCGTGACGTGCTTCGTTCCAAACTTTTTCTCGGATTGATCGCTCATCATGGTCGATTACCGAGGGAACTGATGCACCGGCGCCCTTCTGTGCATGTTGAGTCCACTGCGATGCAAAAGCCATAATTGCTAGATGAAGTGCTCGAGCCGCCTTCGTATCTTCTGCCGCACTTAAAGCTCTGCCGCGGATTGAGGATGATACACGATCCAACTGACAGACTCGAATGCACATTCTGTTTGACCAACTTGGACCCCATTCTTTCATCCCTCGATGAGGGACCACCTGACTAATTGAGTCGCTGTAAGGGCAGTTGTGCTCTGTCAACCAACATGACAAAGCATTCTCCATGCTGTCGTGGTATATGCGGACCAGGTTGCGTGACATCGTCGCACGAGCGCTTTGCTTGGCTGCATTTTCTGAAGCGATGCAAAAGGTCCACTGGGGTTCTGTGGTTGAGCTTCGGTCATACGCAGAATCTGATGGATATTTTTGTTGACTCTGTTTCCACGGCGGAACCGTTGACACGAGATCAGGAGTGGGTGTATAGTCGTGGTGCGGTAGTAAGCTGTACGTGCTCTCGATAGAGCTTGGTGGCAAATCCAAAAGTTCAGCTTGGGCGTCCGAGTCCATGGAAGAGTCTGGAGATCCATGTGGGCATAAGCTATTAATTTGTAAACCATATGGGATATTCGTTGTCCAAGGAAATAATTGGGACTGGTCATTATTTGAATTCTGAAGTTGGAACGGCTCGAAAAAGTGATTCTCCGGGTGCGAAGAGGACGAGGACGAGGCGTAATTTGTGGTTCCAGGGGAGCCGAACAATTCCGGCAATTCTGCGAGATTGGCAGGATGACTTTGCGCGGAGCGCAGTATCTCGTCAAGAGCTTCATCATTAGAGCCTACAATAGTTGCGCTTGTGGCCTCTGTTTTGGCCCGTTTTCGGCTTCCGTTCGAGTCCACGCGCTTTGACGAAATCCAATTGAATGTACACTCCTTTTTCCATCGCGTGCAGTTTGAGCAAGTACTGAAAGTGCCCTTTTGTCGGTCTTTCTAGGTACTGAAGTTAGCATCCGCCGTTGAGGACACAGAGATATGTTAACAAACAGGTGCGTCGCAGCCTCTTTTGCCTTTGCGACATGGATCACAGCTATGAAGCTGACGTCGGCGGGAGTCTTCCATGCTAAGCTATTGCGAGTGTTATTGGTTGGCCAATTGTACGTGCTGGAAAGAAGGAACATGTATCGACCCCAATATGCAGAGAAAGCACGGAAGGGGTCTTTAGATTGGGATGGTATTTCATATTTCGTGGGGGACACGTGAAACTTTGTAGAGTGCGGAGTGAGTTCAAGTGGGGTAATAGTGGAGAAGGTATCCACGGGTCGACACGAGTCATCTTCGGGCCAGTGGAACTTCCAAGGTTGTCATTGTACTCTGCTTCAACCATTGACTTTGATAAGATGATGCCTTGAGACAGTCCACAGATACTGCTAAGTGTGGCAATTGTGAAATGAACGACTCTACATGGCCAAATGTACGACTGTGTTACACAGACCAACGGCTAATCTGCCCCCTGCAGCTCAGGATGGCGCAATTTTAGGATGACGCGCCAAGAGGACCGAAAAAGGACCGGATAATCGTTCTACCTAATCCGAGCCAATTGTACAAAACCCCCTAACGGGATGCGGTCACGGGCTCACCCGCCGCAGTTACAATCGCACATGAGATCTTCAATGTGATCGACCAATTGAATTTGGTAGGCGGCAGAATTGTTTCGATCTACATTAAAGAGGTGGTATTTCCCCCCACAGCCTTACCGATTCAATTGCTCTTTGACCTGATCTACTGAACAAGCTTTCCAACCAATTGCTTGATCTGGTTGTGGTCACCGTCTATGATAACTCCTCCAGGGCTCCAGCTGGGCAGCCA
Organism: Penicillium rubens; assembly: GCF_028828025.1. Lineage (NCBI taxonomy): Eukaryota > Fungi > Ascomycota > Eurotiomycetes > Eurotiales > Aspergillaceae > Penicillium > Penicillium rubens. The sequence goes on along the minus strand of NW_026890601.1, from coordinate 233,880 downwards.
TAGCGAGTTACTAAGGAAATTTGTGCTCCGGGGCTGGAATTTCCACATTTTGTGCAATCGATATGTAGTATTGATTTTCTATGATATTTACAACTTGGAATCGAAAAGCAAGTGAAAACCTCTCAGCGACCGGGAGCTTATGACTGAGAAAGGTGCACGCGGACTGTCTTCACCTCAGTGTAGTTCTCCAGGGCGTATGAACCAAGCTCCCGACCTACTCCCGATTCTTTGAATCCACCGAAGGGCATCTGGTAGTGAAGGGTGTTGTAGTTGTTAACCCACACGGTGCTATTATAAGAGAGGTCAGTGAATCCGCGAGCCTAGAGACCAGCTTTCCTATTCAATTGACTCACCCAGCTTTGATAGCGTTGGACACTCTGATCGCAGTGTTGATGTTGGTGGTATGGACAGCTGCGGCCAAGCCTATTTTGATCACGCAAGTCAGACTATGGGAGGCAAGTTGAATGTGAAATCTCGTGGTACTTACCGTAGTTTGTGTCATTGGCTACTCGAATAGCCTCCTCCTCACTCCGGACCTTCTGCACCGTACACACCGGACCAAAGATTTCTTCTTTCACAATCGTCATGTCCTCGGTGACATCGGCAAAAATCGTGGGTTGGATGTAGTATCCTTCACTGCCATGGCGATCGCCGCCCGTGACCACCTTGGCACCTGCTCCCTTTCCATCCTTGATATAACTCATAATCCGGTCATATTGGATCTGAGATACCTGGGGTCCCTGGAAGGTCTCAGTATTGAATGGATCTCCGACCTTGTTTTGCTCTGCTCGCTTCTTGAACAGTTGTAGGAACTTCTCATAGACAGCTTCATGAACAAGAATGCGGGATCCTGCACAGCAGCATTGTCCATGATTAAAGAAAATGCCGAGATTGACCCATTCAATTGCTTCATCCAGGTTCGCATCTGGGAGAACGATGTTCGGGGATTTGCCACCCAGTTCAAGAGTCACTTTCTTCAAGTTGCTATCGGCTGCTGATTTCATGATCTGACGTCCGACCAGAGTCGAACCAGTGAAAGCAACCTTGTCAATATCCATATGAGCGGCGATCGCCGCACCGGCAGTTCTTCCGAATCCTGAAATAACGTCGCCTTTGGCCATTGTCACTCCCTTGCCATTGTCAAGGGCTTCAATGGCGGCCAGCGTTTCGATGTCGCGTTCGAGGAAGTCTGCTAGACGAGTAAGGAGGCGACCACGTTCGGACGGAGTGACCTGTTTCCATTCCCCGTTCAGTGCAGAGCGAGCAGCTTTCACAGCAATATTGACGTCCTCTTCCGCGCCCTCGTGCACGGCGACAATAGGTTTCTCGTTGTGAGGATTGATTGTCTCGAAGGTTTTGCCATCGACGCCTTTGATAAATTCATTGTTGATGAAGCTTAAAAGTTTTCGTCAGATTATTGGCCAGACTCGTAGATCTTTGTTGTTTTTGGGCTCAACTTACAGTCCCAAAGGTTGCTCATACGTGAGCGCAGGGGTTTGAACGGTTTGGAAAAGAGACATAATTGCAGAATAGGAGACAGTGGATTGCATAGACCTAACGGAATGTGAGATATATGAGAGATGTCAGAGCTTGAGATAGGATAGGCAATCTTATATAGCTACTGGGGAGGACCCGGGTAGCGAGAATTGTCGGGGTTGCAGAGCGCGGGGGTCGCATTGAGATCGATAAAGGCCGGCCCGATGTTTTTCGCTGTCTGTCCGGGGTAGCAGGCCCCACGGGGTTTCCCTCTGATTTACAGTTCCCTTCGCCCGGGCCAAGAGCACTAGTCAGAAGCTAGCGGGAATGATGAACCCCGTCTCTTGGAAGTGTCTCGTGATGGACTTCGACAATGGGAGACTGGCTACAGAGCAAGTAAGGTACCCTTCACGGTACTGTTTATTTCCTCGCTATTCTTCGGCTGGATTTAATCCATCTCATATTCCTATCCACACAAAGATACAGGCGATTATTCTCGTTGAGTAGAGCGTATATATGCATTCGGTACTAATATCATCCTTCTATAACAACCAGTATTTGGAAGCTAAGTCGATCGTTGCACCCACAACAATTCCTGATGTAACGCATTGCAGGTGGTCTGGTCTACCTCGGCCCCAATTTCCGAGTCCAGCTAACTCGATGACAAGGCTCGTACCTAGGAAATGCCCACCTCGGGGGATTGTGGAGACTAGCTGAATGCGGAATACAGCTCCCAAGACCCATCAACATCAGTTCTACATTGAATGGCATAACGGAGACGAAGCAAAGATGTTTCTTGTGTATCAATCGTTGAAAGCCCGTCAAATTCAGTAAATCAATTTATATATCAAACGAATTGGCAACCAAGTCTCCACACTTATATACAGCATACTCCTCGTCCATATTCCGTGCCATAGCACAATTCATCAGTGGTAAACCGCATTTACTCCGGCAACTCAAGCACATAGCGGCCGGCAATCTTTCCTTGTTCTATTCCAAGTTAGCCTTCTCCGTCCAGTATACAAGTGGGAATGTGTAACAAACCCATAAGCTCGAAGATCTTGGGAAGATCCTTGAGAGGAGCCAGCTTGAATGGAGCTTTGATCAAGCCTCGGGCGAAGAAGTCGAGAGCTTCAACGCCATCCTGTTGATTTCCAACGTAGCTTCCCTTGATAGTGATCATACGAACAACAGTATTGATCACTGGGGCCTTCAGGAATGCATCGGGAGGTAATCCGATCGCAACAAGCGTTCCTCGAGAGCGAACGTATTCCGAGGCTTGCTGGAAAGGCTTCTCCGAAACAGCCAACAAGATAACGGCATGAGCACCAAGACCACCGGGAGTTGCCGCTTTCACGTCAGCAATAATATCTTTGGACTTAGTAAAATCGACATAAGTCTGATTTGTGGTTTTTGTTAGCTCCGACGTCTGATATAGGGGAATGTCAGGGTGAAGATAGAACGATCATACCTCAGTACCAAGCTGGTGGCACATCTCTCTTTTCTCGTCGCCTCCATCGATAGCGATGACTCTAAGACCCATGGCCTTTGCGTACTGCTGTGCAAGTGATCCAAGGCCACCACCTGCTCCAACAATAGCAACTGTTTGGCCAGGACGAACGCCGGATTCCTTCAGTCCTTTATAAACAGTGATACCAGCGCAGAGTACCGGAGCTGCGGCATCAAGGGGGACACCCTTTGGAATCTTAGAAGCATGGGTGGCTTTTCCGAGAGCATATTGCTGGAAAGTACCATCGACCGTGTACCCAGAAAGTTGCGCATTAGCGCACAGAGGGGTATCGGATTGTCTGCAGAATTCACACTCTGAGCACGAACCATTAATCCACTTAATTCCAGCATGGTCGCCGATATCAAAGGTATTCACAAGATCACCCTTGGCCACGACCACTCCAGCTCCTTCGTGGCCACCGACCAGAGGCATCTTGACTGGGATGGGCCAGTGGCCCATCATCGCATGATAATCGGTGTGGCAAACACCCGAGTAGCGAATCTTGACCAGAATCTGATCAGGACCTGGCTTAGGGACGGGGATTTGCTTGAGCACGAGTGGCCCTCCGATCTTCTCGGCCACCTGCGCCCATTGAGTCTCGGGGATGGACATGTTGATGAGATGAAAATGAAGTTTGAGATAACTTGAAAATTTGTAGGAAGTAAAGAAATATTCTTTGCTGAGTTGGTGAACCTTTGCTGGGTGTGAATTGGAGCTTTATATCCAAAGATGTCGGGTGGGGATGTCCGGGGTAACATAAGGCGAGGCGGGGCCTGTCGCCTTAATTCTCATGTTTCCTATGACCTGGGGAGATTAGGTCGGACCACCGGAGTGCACCATGGACGAGGAAGGATTCAATACTGCAATAGGTTGATTGGTTGGGATAAGCGTGTATGCAGGAACTTCCAAGTCATGCGTCTAGACTTGGGACCATGGAACGAACCAAAACTAATGCGGGGAAACTTTGCGGGGATCACGCACGGCCCATCATGCGGAGCCGCACGGGTAGCTAATGCGATTGGATACAATATTTTTTCACCGAAATACTCTGTTGTCCGGTCTCAGGAAGATCTCGGGCACGCAAATGCCGTGGGGGAACACAGTTGCCTAAAGAACGAAAACAAACAGAAGAAGGTTTATCGAGAACGAAAATATCCAAGAGGGATTGAAAGTACTATATTGTAGTGCCGGTGGGGGTTGTGACCACCCAAAGCCATCACAACAAATACATCCAGAATATGTTGACTAAACCAAGACTACGCAGCGGTATAGGGGCCAGGGTTCAAAACCCATTCTACTAGGGGATATTGATGCCTGGATGCCTTAATTAGCACCGCCCTATACACCGCCCTATACAGCGTATTGTAAATCATCTATGTGAAAAAATGAAGTCTTTTTCTCCCATACAAATGTATGTATCTCCGATTTTTGAGGTGGTTTACAATCTCGGCATGGAAGAACTAACGCCGGTTACCCAAAAATCGGAGATGCGTGCATTTGTATGGGAGAAAAAAGCTTCATTTTCATACTGGAGAGAGACAGCTGGCAAACCACCTTCAAAATTGGAGATGTATGCATTTGTATGGGAGCAAAGGGCTTCATTTTATGACAACCCTATAACATCAGCAGAAACACCTACCTGGGCACCTGGGCACCTGGGCAGTGTACTTTGATTATTAAGGCATATGTAATAGTAATTCAGGTATCTTAATTTTTCTGCCGTTCCAAAGTGAGGCATTAAGGCATCAACATCCCCCAAAAGCGGGTTTTGAACCCTGGCCCCTATACCGCTGCGTACCAAGACCTCCTAGCGCTCGACACTATGGTTGTTTATAATAGATATTTCTAAAATTATAATGCGAAACATCAACTGCATAGCTAGTCGAACAACAAAAACAGAGGATGACGCCTGGAAAGCACAAACAAATCCTTGCAAGCCAAGCACATAAGATACATTCCGCTTTGGCTACTAACCCATTCTGTCCATATTGGGAAAGTATCGAGAACTTTTCATTTGATGCTTCTTGTAGGTGTCATATTCAGTAAGTGTGGGGGTCTTCTTCCATTCCATGAGGAAAGAATGTGCTTGACCAGCCACTGCTGATAGAAAATCCAGAATATCGTTCGTCTCTTGCATACATATGTAGCTTCGCTAATTTAGCTCCGAAGCCGTCCTCCAGACCTTGGTATGACGTCCCAATTTCACTCTCTTCAGATACGCTGGAAGGTCTCTCTGACCACGTCGCGTATTCAGCATCTGAGATGAAAGTCATGAAATTGTCATTTCCTTTGACAATTGTTCCCCTGGGGGTTTGATTTCCAAATTTGAAACTTGGCCTCTCGGTATAGAAAAAGTTTGGATCAATGACTGAATCAAAGACTTCCTCAAACGGGTCGCTTCTGGGGTTGTGGATATGTTCCTCATCGTTGGCTGATTGTTCAGTGATTTTATTGCTATATACGGTATTAACATAAGGATGCAATAGCCCTGATAGGGACCTGGACTGACTCGTAACTTGTGGTATTCAGAATCTCATCTTGGTGATGCCTGGCTTTCTGCGGAGAAGTAGCATCGCGATACACGCCGGCCTTGGCTGCTTTTTTCGCACACTCATTAAGATATTTGGGTGGTTTGCGATGTCCATCGACACATTGAGATGGCATTTTGCGCTTCACGCACTGCCCACAAGGACGTTCATTTCCTACCGCCTTTTGTCAGTTTATTGTCCTCGAAATATATTTGCTCAAGGCAACAAGGCGTTGTCCCTGAGCTTACCGCATGTTTTATGGGCCTTTTGGCAATATAAGCAGGATCTCCGGGCCTTTTTGCGGGGGCGCGAGAGCTGAAATTCAGTGCGAGATGTCATGTTCAAGCTAGTCATCTTGAAATTGAGTAGTGAGGAATCTTCAAGGTAGGAAAACGAGATAGGGTAGCGCTTAGCGTTTCGACAAATTTGGCACTGGGTCTTATAGATACCGAGATGAAGCGTTCGTTATGAAGGTCGCTAACGCCAAGGGTCCTCACGAAATATGGCCACCAAGGTGTTTATCATAACGAATACGCACATCAAATGCCACGTGAGATCCGAGACATCAACTTGAGCGGCTCCGCATGTCAGTATGGCCATCGTCTGTTGGGGCTGAAAATGGTTAGGCCCCTTCCCCAGGCCGAAATATCTGGGCCATCCTCCGTCCCACAATAATGCGGGGTAAATCCCGAAAATGCCCCTAATCAGCTTCCAATGATTTTAGCCGTGCGGCTCCGCATGAAATTCCGGAACCGCATGGCCCGAACCACACACGTTGGCTCTTGGCAAACTGTAATCCCTTGCGAAATCCAAATCCATGAAGATCCCATGGACTGCATCTCCCACACAGAAGAAAATTTCAAACTATCAAACTCTTTTGCGCATCCGAACCTCCGACGGGATTGTTTCTGTGGGAACTTGACGAACGGAGAGGAAAAATAATTCAGGGAAGGTAACGATCATCATGATTGGAATCCTGGTGAACACGGGGTATAGCACCTTGAGATGCTCCATTGGTCAATCCCTGACCCCGGCCATTGGATCCACTGTCTCTTTTCACCCGCTATTGAGTTCACTTCGCGTTCTGGGCGCATCCGACCTTGCTCCAAACCACTACATCCTACACTGACCGTCTGATTGGACGCGGTGGAATGGAGTATGATTATGCTTTCCCCCTTTTTTACAATGTCGTGAGCGAAAATGAAAAGGCCCATAGTGGACTCCAGCCATGAACCTTGGAAGTCCGGGGTAAGCTTAAAAGTCCCACATTCCCCGCGTGTTGAAGACCAGCAAGGCTTGTTTCTCAGAACGTCTATTCTCATTACCTCCTACGGTATATTACTTTGCTCTTGAATAATTGCAAAAGATTCATCCCAGCAACAACAAGATGGACAGTGACATCAGTCAAAATGGCGAGACAAAGGCGGCTTTCCCAAACAAGGAGAGCACGCTAAATGGTCTCACCCCAGTCCCAACATCGGTGACACTGTCGGCTGAACAGTTTGAAAGGCTCTATTTGACTCCTATGACGGTTCGCCAGTCATCCCTCGCCAAGAAGGTTGGAAATCCGACACCATTGTGAGTTTTCAAATAATATCTGCTACGCATAGCACTTCGATCTAACATAACATCCAGAGCACTTGGAGGTTTTGTCATCACCACTACGCCCCTTGCATGCTGCTTGATGGCCTGGAGAGGCGCTAGTGGGAATGGAGTTGCTTTCATGTGAGACATTAAGATACTCGGAGAGGGAGCCCCATCTAACGAGCTGAACAGTGGACCAATCATCTTCCTTGGTGGTCTTTTGTTGCTCATAACGAGTATTCTTGAGTTCATTATCGGGAACACGTTCCCCTGTGTTGTGTTTGGCACTATTGGTAGGTTTTCCTATCTCATGAGAGAAGCCTCAATTACTCTTTCACGTTACTGATACTTTACCAAGGCGGATTTTGGTTTGCGTTTGCGGCCACAATGATTCCAGCTTTTAATGCAGCCGGTCAGCCCATTACATCCCAATTACGATACAAGTATGCTCACGTTTTATAGCTCCGTATTCTTCGACTTCTGATACAGCTGCCGGGCTAGCCAGCGAGGGCTTCATGAATACCTATGGTAAGTGCAACCAGGTTGTCGAGTTTTAGCAATGGCTCTGACAATACCAGCGTTCCTATTCATAACCATGGCTGTCCTCATGTTAATCTTCATGATTTGTGCAACCCGCATCAATGTGGTATACACGCTCATTTTCCTCTCCCTGCTGCTAGTTTTTCTTCTTTTGTCTGCGGCCTATTGGCAACTAGGCCAAGGAAATGCAGCCATTGGTGATCGATGTGTGAAAGTGAGTATTATCCCAAGTCTGTGATTTCGCGGCCACTTGGACTGGATTCTGACCCAATATCTCCTTGTCTCAGGGCGCCGGAGCTTCGCTCTTTGTTGCAAGCTTGCTAGGCTTCTACCTCTTAATTGTTCAGTTGTTTGAGTCCATTGGATTCCCGTGCTTTTTGCCCGTTGGGGACTTGGCTGCACTTTGGACTCGGAAACAAGCCAAGTAAGTCCCCTAAAAGCCATAGAGTAGTTCGATCTGACAGAATATAAGAGAGCAAAACGATATCGAACAGCGAACCGTTCACTAAAGTTGAATCGGTACGATGCGTCTAGTGTTGTTGTTGGTACCAGAGTCTGGCTATCTTGGATCTACAGAGCAGCTTTAGGCTCGCTTTCGTGGTCCATTTATTGTTCTTATCGGCTGTCCAAATTCTCAGATGTTTAAATACCCCCAGCACCTTGTTATGAAATCTTTACATACGTGGATTAACACGACCCCCTCCAACAGAATGTAAACCTCGGATACGACCAGGCTTGAAAGAAATATGGTGAAGCACCCAAAGGTATGCACAGACAGTGACGAGTAGACCGATGTTATAGACATAATTATCCCACAACAAACATTTTAATTTCCTAGGTGGCAGGCGTGAAGTCTTAACGTCGAAAGTTGCGATTATGGTAGTAGTTATTCAGGTGATCGGAGTTCGCAGCCTGACGCATATCGGCTTCATTGGCGGGCATGTCCTGTTCATTGTTGGCAGCCTGACGATGATGGTAATAAGTCTGATTGGCGGCGACTGTGAATTGTTGTTGCTGTTGTACTCCTTTTCGCTGGTTACGCTGAGGTACGCGGTCATGATAATATTCATGTTGTCGTTGCTGCTTTTTTCGCTGTGCTGATGATTGTCGATTGAGGTGATCAATGTGTTCCTGAGAATGATATGTTTGGCGCCAGAACTCATCGCAACTCGCCCGCAAAAAGGCTTCGTCTTTCATCGGATCTTCTCTCAGTTCGATCTCCATTTTGTACCGCAGCGCGGGCGGCATTACTGCCAGATAAGCTCGCCAGATAGCGCTGTGAGGCGATTTATCTAGTGCTTGCTCCAATGAGAGTATCGGCTTTCCTTCGTTGCTTTCTGCTCTATGAGAGATAATGTTCTCTGAAGCAGCTAGAGGTGAAGGTCGGGAATATTGGGCGTTTTGACTCCAATAAATAGGTTCAACTGAATCGTGTAAAGCCAGTTGGAACTCTGCCGCGTAAGGAGAGTGGACAGAGGCATTGGCAAGGTTTTCAGCATCGCTATTCTGCTTGGCCGTGGACCAGATACGACCAAACCCGTGAGGATACCCGGGATCCATTATAAGAAGGTGAGAAATGTTTTTGATGCGGGTAGTGTTAAACACTACTCCGTACGGAGTATTTATTTTGTGATTCGGGTCAACCCCACGCACTAGACTAGCCCCCTGAGGCTGTGGGTTCACGTGCACTTCACAGCCCCCTTTCCCGACGATCAGCAGTCATCGTCAGAATCCCACTTATGTTATGAAAAATGTCATGACGAACTGAGAAAGTGGCAATGGACCCTTTGTCTTTGACTGCCAATATCGCGGCTGTAATCGGTCTGCTTGATGCGGTATGCCGGCTCGGGAAAGAAACGCATAAAGTGATCTCCGGAATCAAACATGCGCCAGACGAAGTCAAACGGTTGAGTCTGGAGCTGGAAGGAATTGGCTCCCTCCTTATCAGCATTCACAAATACTGCCAAATGTATCAGAGGCAGCACCCTCTAATGGTGGCCGAAGCCGAATCAAATTCAACGATCAGCCATCTCTTCGCACTCCTCCACGACTTGCAAATGGAGTACCAGGCTATGATGGAAATTGTGGAAAGAAACACCGAGAGACCCAATGCTGGAAGGAGACAACGACTACGGTATATGGGTAACAGGATGAAGCTCGTGTTTGCCGGGGACTTGAAAGTGATATTCGAAAGACTTTCGAGACACAAGGCTCAGCTAAGTATTAATCTTCAAGTCCTTGCCGGGTAAGTAAGGAAAACGGTGATCCTCTCATTGAACTCGACCACGAATCATCTGACTCACTTGCTAGGTTCAATGACATTGCTGTGCATGACTCTCTTCAAGAGCTGAGCCGCGCCCTTTCGCCTATAAATATTGGCACAAAGAAGAAAGGTCTGACTGATGTAGAAGGCCAGTCGCTTCCCTCAGAGAAAGGATATATCGAAGAACACCGCCAGTCACCAAAGGTTGTTCAGCATCAGGATTCCACCAGCCTCGCTCCATCCTCGGATTGGGTAGTACACGAGGGTAGCCTTGACCAAGCGACTCTGCCATTGATGCTTCTGAAGCCAAAGATACAGGAGGCATTATCTCTTCTAACATTTTGCAAACCGGGCCAAGCACATCTGTCCAAGCAAGACACCAACTGGATTCAAGAGGAGCTTGAGAGCTTGCTTGTGGTTTGCCATGAAACGGCTGCGGTAACCCTGAAGAACCCAAACAGCACATTCAAACCCAATGCATCGCATACCACACAGACCAATGCGGATACCAACGGTGTTCCCCGGTGTAGAGCTGAAAAGGCGCGCCAAGTAGGGAAAACTAATCAGATAGCCACCACCAAGTTTCTTGTTCGGGAGTCTCCGGCGGGTAATGTTTCGGCCCGGGTCCAGTGCATTCGAAATTCTGACTCAGGGAACACAGCGGTATCTGATATCGTTCTCCTACTCGCACCTAATCCAGCAATCCATAAACATGGCTTCGCCATCTCGCTAGCACGTTTGAACGAGAAGCTCCGACAGCCCAGGATCCATCGGTCCATTTCGATGTATACTGTCGTGGAGCCGGATTCCCCGATATTTGAATGTGTTCAATCAAATAATATCGGCCACCTCCGGCAATTGCTCGGAAGTAGGCAGGTAACTCCTGACCTACGTAATACAGAGAATGAGAGTTTGCTATCGGTTCGTTTGGTATACTGCATATCCACCATACTGACAGTGCTAAATAATTACAGGTTGCTGCTCGACACCTGCGGCTGGAAATATGTGAGCTATTAATTAATGAAGGAGCAGATCCCAGCCACTGCCGCTCGTGAGTCACTCCCACTATTTTCAATTCGTACTTTTGCTGAACGCCCTCGGTACATAGGGATGGGGCCAATGCAATCTATGCCGTTCGTAACGCCTTCTGGTATCGAGACATGGCCTACAACGTACCAAAATCCACTCTCAACCAGCTACTTAGGCTTTTTGTCCGAGCAGGCTGTGACATCAACTCTGTTGCTCTTGGTGGAAACCCTCTCCATTTCACCGTCAGCCACATTTTGCCAGGATCCAAAATGATCGATGAAGAGGAGATTTCATGTTTGGTCAATCTCCTGGTCTGCCTAGGTTGCGATATAGAGCATGAGAATAGCGACGGTCTCACTCCCCTACTATACAACGCCTGTATTCCTGGATTGCATGGTGTTACAGTGTTGAAAGAGCTTCTGAATTGGGGAGCAAATCCACATGCACAAACGCATTTCGGAGAGGGGGCTTTGCATCTCGCAATTGCCTTTTCGATTCCCGGGACCGTGCATGGTGATGTCGGATTCCGCTCGCTGCAGGCGCGCCTTGCCCTTTTGCTCAACGCTGGCTGTGACCCGAATCTCCGGGACCGGAACGGACGTACTGTCTCGGATTTTGCTCTGAGTAGCCCTAGAACCTGGTTTCAATGGTGTCTGGCGGTGGTAAAGAACCAGGCATTACCCATCGAGGAAATTATAATGAAAGAGGACAATCCTGGAGGCTATGATGCAGCATCATCGAATCCTCGGGGCTCATCGAACGACTGCCCTGGGAAAGGGGGCCTGGATTCTGATTGGGAGTCTTGTGGTGACAGTGACACTGATGATGATGGTGATGGGACTTACTCCACCTACAACTCCCCGCTTAACGTTTGTTCTGATTACAATCATCCCTTCCTCTCGTGGAATGGATTCTTCCCATGGAGTATCTCCCCATCATGCTGGGATTGCGATCTGCCCGTTCAGATGCAAGACATTTCCCGGAAGAAGTGGCAGGGACTGCAAATTTTCAAGGCTCTTAGATCATAGATATTGACAGGACCCGATGGTTTTACTTGCGCATAGGCTCCTGGCTTAGGTGCGCCACTCATATTTTATACCTTCGTAAATACCTGTCCCTCTGGTATCTTATAATCGATAACGCATGTAAGCTTCTCGACCTCGCCTTCCTCATTCCTCTTCAAAACAATAACCATGCATGAGTTCCATAGTGAAAGCGACTTCGCTTCATCCGTTCCTCGGCCGAGGGGAAGAAGGAAAATATATCATTGTGACACTGCGTTAGTGTATGGGTATGTGAGGTTTTCTCGTTAATGCTTAATTTGAGAAAGTCATCCTCCTCAAAGACCCTGAAAAACAAGGCGTTGGTAGAACGGACATACCTTCCGATGAGCTCTTTGCCTGATGGCTGAGGGGTATTCGGGATTTGCTCCTTTTCTAGTGTTTCGGCAACCTTCTGATATCCTGCTCTCCAGTTCGTGGTTGCTTCTCGAGCGACTGGGAGAAGGTCTTCTGTGGTTTTGGGGTCCAAGGCTGCCTGGGGAAGCGTTTGAGCAACCCACTCGGCAATATCACCTTGCGAGATCGAGTTTGTCAGGACCACGATTTCTATTTGTTTGCTCGGCAGTAGCATAATACAATGATTGTGACCATGGAGGGCACCGTTGTGATATAAGACAAGGCTACGATTGGATCTAGATACAATGAGCGGCATTGACTTTACCAGCCCTGGGTTAAACCCTGGTTTCCCAAGTTGTGCTGGTAGAGTGACTTCCGCAAACCCCAACCCGTACAATTCGTCGAGTGAAGCTGATTTATTGGCGAAGCTGTGACCGAATAAAATGATGTCTAGCTGATAAAGTGGCGATTTCTCACCCTGAATGATCGATACTAGGAAGGCCGGAAAATGGTATTTTAGGTGGTTGCTTGTAATTCAGGTATGTCCGTGGCCGTAGTATATATTGATATCCTTGGTCTTGATGCTGACCCATATGTTCCCGAGACTGACTGATATACTTTGTGCGAGACCTCACCCCGACTCGCTCGCGAAAGGCCTTCGCCTTCATTGGATTTCCCTCGGTTTAGTTCCCATTGATTCGCAGCTCTGGCGGCATTCTTCCCAGATAAACTCGTCATATATTGCTGTTGGCCCAATGAGAGTTTCGGCACTCTTTCAGTCGTTTCTGTCCGTAGGGGAAAGCACGGTTTCGTGAGGCAACTATTGACGAATGCGGCCACAACGAAGGAAATAAAACGTCTCTCTAATCAATATGAGGAACTATTCTCGTTATCCATGGCTTCCACTTGCCCGGTGCGTGACTCTCTGGCCCGTGGCGGGTCTCTGTAGTGTGCCATAGAGCAAAGGCAAATAATATCAGCATGTTTGCAATCTTCCATGCTGTCGGGTATTGATCCTTGATTCCCATGTAAGCGCCGATCACCCTGGTGCTGAAGATGACCACAAAAGTCCCAATAGCCCTTTCGACGCATTTCCTCCAAAGACTGAGGCTCGTAGGTGGGGACATGATCTGGTCTAGTTGGTTTGATCGATTGAAATGAATCCATGAACGTTCAGTTGGAAAAATACGGCAGGGAAGGAAATAACGAATGAGGGATATTCAGAGGTTATATGAGTAGAGAGTTCCATAATCGAGCTGGACATGGGGGCGTTTCATAGCTTAAGCACCGAGTCCACCGACTATCGGACTTAGACGTCATCGGGCTATTGCCCTAACCAGGTAAGGCAGTAACAGAGAGTCCATGCTAGCGTGCGGCTGAGAATGCGGGATTTTATTCCTTTGAATGTATGTGCTCCGTAGTGTAGATTACCAGATAGCTTGCCAGTGCCACTAGTCATTGTCAAACGATGCGACAGACGATTGGAAATGGGGGCGGGCACAAGGGGTTGGGCTTTGGCTGCACAGTCTAACCGCTTCAGGTCAAATGTCGAAACCTCCCAGCAAGTCTCAGCCCAATCCACGTTTATTTCTTTATACTAGTAGAATACTTAAGTTTTGTCAATATTTTATGAAAGGCTTCTAATGTACACAGTGAGTCACTGTGCGTAATATCTGCCAAGTGATTCCTCGGTGGATCTGCACATGCCCAGATGCGGGCCATTCCCCACAATAAGACACGACTCTTCATGACTCGAAAACAATTGATATATAGAACTGCTCTTCCATCAGTTAACAGTTCCAAGCAGATTACAATCGAATTTACTGCGTATATCACGCTCTCCCACTCCACCACTCCCCTCCAATTCCTCGTCAAGATTCTGGGCACAGTGGTACTCACCACCTCAACCTCAACCATGTCATCCACTACGACTACGACCCCAATGACCTTTTATGACATAGCACTAGCACCCCCTGCCCAAAAGTCCGCCTGCTCCCCAAACCCTTGGAAAATCCGATTCGCCCTGAACTTCAAAAACACACCGTACAAAACAACATGGGTACCCCTACCAGACGTTAGCGCCGTCCGGAGCGCTCTCAACATCCCCGCGTCACGCACATTCGCCGACGGATCCCCCTACCACACCCTCCCCATCCTCTCCGACCCAGCGACCGGACGTATAGTGGGCGACTCCTTTGAAATTGCGACATACCTGCAGGAACAATACCCGTCGTCGGGCGCGGGAGACTTGTTCCCGGTGCAGGAGTTGGAATTCGTCTTTGGGCGGGACTTGGGACTGTACGCGCCAGTTGCGGAGGTGCAGGTCTCCGAGGGGCTTGCGGCGGCGTACGTCAAGTTCAATACGCATGTCGATTCTTTGTTCAGTGCGCATATGCGCTTGATGGTACATGGATTTCCTTTCGATCCCGCTGTTGCAGAGGAGTGTAAGGCGACGTTCTCGAAGAGAATAGGCGTGCCGTGGGACAGCTTGGCGGTTAATGGGGATGAGAGGGAGCAGTTGTTGAAGGCGTTTGAGGAGACCCTAGGTGGACTTGCGAAGTTGTATACGAGGGATCCGAGTGGGCCATTCCTGATGGGGAGTAAGGCAAGTTATGCAGATTTCATTGTTGGCGGTTGGTTGCGCATGAGCCGGATTATGTTGCCAGGTGAGGAATGGGAAGCGTTGAAGGGGTGGCATAACGGTGTATTTGGAAGGTTAGATGAGGCCCTGGAGGTGTTTGCGCAGATGGACTAGATTTGAATAGATCAGCTAGATAATGGAAATTGTTGTGACGAAGAATGAGGCAAAACAAAAAGAAAAGGATGGATTTCAATGACCTCGGGCGCGAGATCATTGTACTCCCGAGGCCGGCCCGATGCACGGTCCTATAACCGTTCAAGGCGGAAGCGAAGGGCCCAATATCCATCTACAATCTCCTGTAGTATTTAGAATAGTATAATATCAGCTAATATAACTGTCAATTTATCCCTCCTACTTAGAAACAAGTATTGGACAGTGATGCATCATCTCCGTATGAATTAGTTGAACAAGTAAATTGTTATACCATATCGATTAGCGCTGAATACTATCTAATGGGATGGAATTGTACATATGCTAGAATATTCTGGGTTAATGATAGATCTTTTTATAAGTATTGATTTATTGATTCGTTATGAGTGACCGAAGATCATGACCCGCGCTTGCTGAAACTGAGTTCATGTAATAACCGTCCCTATATGGAATTTGAAACGTTCGGTGTTTGCCAAAGTCTTGGGTGTTATATGACTTCCAACTTGGAACGTTAGAAGGTTCCATGGTAAATCGAATCGCCCCGGGGCTGCACCCGTGCATTGACCCACGGGTGGAGGGCGGCTCGGGAGTTTCCAAGGTTAGATCATCAAAAATAGCCGCCCGGGCGGGCTCTCTCCAGGGCTTGGACAGAGATATTGCGTGGTCTTTCATATTTCCCCCTTGTCAATATATTTCTCGGTCTCACCTCAAATTTTACCTCGTTCTTTCTTTCCACGCTCTCTTGGCTCTCTTTTTCCTGCTCAAACCCCGCTTCATGTCTCGAAAGCCATACCCCACCCCTTTGGTCGTCCCGGCACAAAATGAAGAGCACACGCATACTATCATTTCCCTCCATGGAAGAGGTAGTAACGCCGAGCGCTTCGGTTACGAGCTCCTTTCATCGGCAAACCTACAAGCCCGGCTTCCTACAGTGAAATTTGTCTTTCCCACTGCGCGCAAGCGGCGGTCAACTGTACTCAAGAAGATCCCAATTCATCAGTGGTACGACAACTACTCCCTTGAGGATCCTGGACAAAGAACAGACCTTCAGGTGGAAGGGCTTTATGAGACGGCTGAATTTATTCGTGGCTTAGTTGCCGAAGAGGCACGGATTTTAGGCGAGGAAAACTATTCAAAAATCATCCTATGGGGGCTGAGCCAAGGCTGTGCGGCGGGTATCTTCACGCTTTTGGGTGGCTGGGCCGACCCCAGTGAAGCACATCCACTTGGGGCATTTATTGGCATGAGCGGATGGCTTCCATTTGAACAGCAATTACGCGAGATTCTCCGACGTGACGGAGACCAAGTCTCGGCTAGAGACAATCGTCATGAAATGCAATCGGGAGACGACTCGTGCGAGGAAAGTGAAAGTGAAAAAGAGTCGGAAGCAGATGCATATTCTGAACAGAGCTCCGGCGACAATCCATTAGAGGAAAACGACCCTCCCGGTGGTGATCTCAATTCCTTTAATGAAATGGAAGAAGACAGTCCACGGCTTGATGATCTTAATCCATTTGAGGAAGACGAGGAAGAAGCTCCGTCTGTCATCCAGGCTATCAATCACGTCCGTGATATCCTTGCTCTGCCTTTGATTCCAAGCGACACTGAGCTATCGCAAGATAGCTATCCACCGAGCTTATGTCACCTCCGCACTCCTGTTTTTCTTGGCCATGGCGCCGAAGATCCTAAAGTTTCTGCGGCTCTTGTTAAAAAAATGTCTAACGTTCTGTCAGACGGTCTGGGCATGGACGTGGCATGGAAGGAATATCAGGGATTAGGGCATTGGTACCGTGTCGAAGATGAGGTCGAAGATATTCTGAGCTTTCTTCAGGGCCATGTCAACCTACCAGTGATATCATCATCGTCCCTAGACAGACTTGAGGGGCAGGAGAAATAATTGTGACCCACATGCATCCATAACAAGATTATTGCCCTTGAGCCGCTCATTTCGAGCTTAGCCAACATAATGTCTTCCCAAACGATTTCAAAACGCACACATGATCTGCAGAGACTTGTTCGCCAAACCCAGATTCAGGCCAATGTCGAGGCCGTTAAGTCCATGACCTTTGAAATTCTTGCAAGATACCTTAAAGAGATATAGAGATCATGCTATCTAATATCGATACACCGGCCTACTCCCAGCTCTCGGGCAACCTGAAAAGCACCTTATTGAATTGATTGGTTTCGATTGCTCAATATACCCGTAGGCCCTTCTCTAGTGTCCTCCATAGACCTGCGCGACAGGGTAGAATGACGGAAGGAACAGAGAGCAATTCTGAAGATGAGGGAAGGAACAAGGCAGTATCAGCCTGCGGCAGAATCTGAAGCTCTACTAGGAGACAGCTTTTTTTCCACCTAAATCGTGCATAATGTACAATGTCTAGACATCAAGTGCTATCCGAAACCCCAACTGCCATTTATACCAACATACCAACTAAGCTGCAAGTTGTGCCAATTTCCCAGCCATCTGCTCAACATCAGTGTCAATCGGCCGCCTTGCGTCAATGGCGTCATCTTCAACCTTCTTGCCCTCTGACTTGGGCTCATCTTCTTTACCTTCCTCTTGCTCCTTGCCCCCCTGAGCTTTCTTTGCTTGTTTCGCGGCGTGAGTCTTCGCAATGTCTATATGGGACAGGGTATACTCATCCGGGTCCCAAGCCAGAACCCTACTTTCCATCTCCTTAACCTTTTTTGCCACTAGTTCTTCCATCTCGTCTTTCTCCTCGTCACTTAAGAGACCAAGTCTCTCCCTCCACGCATCGTCGGCATTCTCCGTCTGTCCAAAAAAGCGCTGATCAACCTTGTTCCAATATATCGAGTCAAAGGCATTGCCTCTCCTGGCGGCATATACAATCCAAAAGTCACCACTCTCCCAGCTTTCTCGCATTGGACCAGACAGTCGTTGTTCTTCCTGTACGGAAGCAGCATTTTCACAATCAATCATCGCCTGTAGAAATGTCTGGAGACGGCGATCAAACACGTCTGTCCAGTCGTCGAGACCCTGGGGCCAGTACTCGGGTCTTTCAATGAGAAGCCACCAAGGCGGTGCGTAGGTAAACTCAATCGGAGCCGTGTACGTGAACTCCCAATCGACAACACCCGTGATCTTGAGGTCTTTGTTGAGGAGAACGTTGGTTGGCCGGAGATCATCGCACCATATTTTGAACGGCCCTTTGTCGAATGCTATCCATCGCTGGGTGAGCTTACGCTCTCGTGCTAGTTTGCGGAAGAGATGTCTAGCGACAAACTTCCGTCGACAGTCATCTACAGACTCGATTGCATCGTTTCTTTGGTGTGTGAGATGGGCAATGTGAATTTCCGCTAGGGCTTCAAGATATGAAGATGCTGTGGTAAATGTTGTCTCGGGACTTGGTAGTTTTGACTGGGGTAGGGACCCCACCCGGACGAGCTCGTTTGAATCTATTGACAAAGGACGACTTTTCACTTCCCACGTAAGGTCATCGACCTGACTCAGCGATCCTATTCGTGAGAAGGATGGTTTTGAAAGCTGCAAAAGAACGCCAGCTAGCTCCCCATATAGAGTTTTGAGAATATGCTCCTGAATGTTGGGGTTAAGCCTTCCCCTTTCCTCAACTGGACACTCTGGAAAATTGAGCAAGTCGTACATGCTGGTGTCATGCCCCATGTATTCCATGATAATGAAAGGCCCTATCTCCAAGGGGGAGTCTTCCTTGGGCCCCCAATGAAGAACTAAGGGCACTGGGATTGAAGTCTTGTCACGAATGCATCGCATAATGGCAACTTCCTTTCGGAGCTTTTCTTCGGGAAACATAGCCGCACCCGGTTGTGGGAAACGAATTGTGGCGGCAATACCGGATTTGTATGACATCCAAAGGGCGATATTGAATGCACCCTTGCCTAAGATAGCAAAACGAACTGGGTCATCTGGTTTATGATGTTTAAGTAGGAAGTCTCCGACCGGTCTTGCGACGTTGTGGTCAAAGAACTGGAGAATCCAAGTATCAGCTATTTCCTCGCTTTTTTCCCAAGCAACATCATCGTAAGGCATGCGGGGTCGCATGGTTGACTTGCAAAAGAATGGCAGGTACGGTGAGGTTTAGCAGTAAAAAGGGGAACGCAACTGGAATAGGGGGTGTTGTCAGGGACACGGGGCTTGGGCTTGGAGAGTACAATCACATGATTTTCAATGATCCCTGTATAGGATATATCACTTCTGAGATCTTTTTGCCGACCAAACTGGTGTTGTAAATAGAAGTTGCGTTGGCCTTTTTAGCTGTACTATGTGTTCACGGAGGGTGTGGATAAATGATTCTCGACCCTGCAGGTCTCAGGATTAACACTCCTCGGCTAGTCCCACCAAGGTACTGGGCAGTAATATTTTCGACACGCTCCTCAACACTCGCAGTTTTGTTCTGATCGCAGCCAGAGCTTCATCTAAGAGCCCCAGATCTGGAATGCAAGCTGTTCGGGTTGTTGGAGGATTGCTCAGCCAAACTTGGCATATGTGTAATTCCGCATGTCGATTCCCTCATCGAAAAAGAGGTGGCCCTTAACATTTAATATGAGTCCGAGCGGATACGCTGACTTTGTGAACTCGTTGGAGGCCACTGGATCATCCACGTCTGGATTAGCGTTGTCACCATGCCACTGAGTGGCAACCGGACCAGTTGCCGACGGTCTGTGCTACGAGCACCTTAGCCTTGACCGCCACAATGAATGATCTAATTATTAACTTCGTTGGCCTGAATCTCACTGAGCGCTGTGGACCAACAAATCTGGACTCCATCCCGTTTGGCAGAAGGGCCAACTAGCAGCCCACGTCGCCGCCGGGTTCTTCGCGATGACCGTCGCCTATATGGATATCTACCGGACGTATCCAGCAACAGCCTCCTGGGCAATCAACAATCTCGCGCCCTCGAAGTGCCGTGCGATCGGGAGCGCATTGAACATCCGTATGGGGAATACGGGTGGGATTATTCGGAGTTACATGTATCTTGACCGGAGAGACCGACGTATCTCACGGAGTTTGGGCTGTCATTAGCGTTTGGGATTTCCGGCTTGCTTGTGGCGTGTATAGTGGAATTGTCGTCTGTGTATGCAAACAGACGCAATGGGAGGTTGTCGGAGACGGATGTTCGGGAGAAGTACTTTGACGAGCAACTTCTGTCGTTGGGTGACAGGTCGCCGCTTTTCAGGTACTTGTTATAAATCGAAGAGAAGATCGTGTAATGCACTCACAAAGTAATATATAAAAATTCAAAAAGTTATTTCAGATATATAGCCCCTGCTAGCTAGGCCACATATACGATACTACGGTGCTTGCGCTACTTAACGCGACAAGGCCACTACAAGGCTGAGTTTGATCTTGTTTCCGGTAGCCCTATCAACCCAATATTTGACACACAGAATCAATCAGGGAGGAAAGCTGAGGTAGACGATGTGAATCTTCCGGCGACACACTACCTGCCTTATCTTGGACGTATAACCATCTTCTGTCACATTGTATGTAGTTAGATATGTAGTGCACATTGCAACGCTTTTCCGCGCTGTTGAGCTGCTATTTGCTAGAAAGGTTTAATTGGGTAGTTGGGTAGTTGGTTGTCACATTGCACCAGCTGAGCCAGTTACTCTCTGGCTTCGTTATTTTTAAAATTGTACCACATGACCACTTAACTGCTATATGTAGGGTCAGAGGTCTCGTTGTTAAAGAAAGGCATGACAGTACGAACTTGCAATGGCATCGATCACGATACGAATGAACATATCGAGCCTGGCTGAAGTGTTAGAATGTCGATCGGAAGAGGATGCTTAAATTTTTAACGGTAAATAATAGCTTTCGGCAGTGAAGTTCAACAATTGAAAAGCATAGCTAGGGAAAAGATAAACCACCAAGTCTGGAAACGGGTCTAAAAAAAGGGACCGAAATCAAAACGACACGAAACACGATGTGAAAACAAAGAAGAAAAAGGGAAGGAAAACATAGTGATGGCTACAGCTCTCCTCCTTCTCCATCCCATACTCGTGCAGTATTTCTCCAAGCTTCTCGCCGCCATCATCGACACTCCTATGACAGAATATATATAGAAATGCCTCTTTCAACCAGATCCCACCGTCTCCCATGTAGTGTCATATTCTAGAACCAAGTGACCAAGTTCCTGGCTAGTTCTCGTTCTGCCTTTTAGCCCAAGTAGCATATTTTTTCTGTACCGCACCCTCCTGGTCTCGTCGACGCACTGCCGCTCCTCTCCTGCGTTCAACCTCCGTGTTGTGGGTCCCAAGTGCCTTTTCGTCTTTGTACGCTTGAGGATACTTTTGGACAAACCCCTCGCGGCCCTGAACGACACTGTAAGCGAGGTTAGCCTTTTCAACGAACATTCTTCTCGTTTGTACATGGGTATATTACTGGTTTTGCTTCATCGTCTCTGCCCGAGCGGCCACCATTGCGGTCTGGAGGAATGGGCCATCGGCTGGGTTGAACGGATGTCTTTCCCCAACTCGCAAGTCATGTGCAGTTTTCAGGATCGCTTCATTTTGGAGGTTCTGGGGATTCTTGTTGTCGCCTGAGTAGTGATACCTCTGGTACTCAGCCACCATCTGGTTCGACCACTCCGGTGGTCTTGTCTCAAAGGGGTCAGAGTATGCATGGTGCTGCCTCGGCTGGTGGAATGAATGGGCACGGTCACGGAGATCTGGGTGGCCCGGGAGCATTCTCTCCCCGTTTGCCCTTCGGTCATATACCTCCTCCTGTGCTGGCCCCTTCTCGAAGTGTGGGCCGAATTTGCTCGGTTGATGCTGAGCATAATGGCGTGCCACTGATTGTTTACCGTATTTTGGAGTTTCATACGTTGGCTCGGAGAGCTTCCTTTCGGGTTTCGACCGGAGCTTTCCACTGAGGAAACCCATAATTGCAGAAAAGACCTTGAAAAGTGCTTGGTGTCACAGGAAATTGATACTCAACAAGCATGAGGGTAATACATTTCTTCTGGGTTATAATACGGGTTTATATAGGGACTCAACAGACTCCAAAGTCATACTCCTTGCTACCAGTTCGCGAATTCGAAATAGCCCAAAACATTGGAAGTTTCAGGTCGTTATTTACGCGCGCACATTTAAGGCAAGTGATGGTTGCCATTGGGACATTTGGGACTCGCGGGTTGTTGTTGTTTCGCTCTTGCGTTAGCCCTGCAACGTGATAGGCACGTATGCAAAAGGACAGGGATGATGCTCATAAGAAATCTCAAGATAACCGCCAGGGTAATACAGCACAAGCTCCGTTTATTAGAAATGAGAACGGTAAATAGATTAAATCTAGGCTTACACCAATCAAAGGCACGACTAATATTCATGGCTGGCGGCAAGACAGTGGTTGCATGCCTAGTGGTTTCAACCAGAGTACTCCGTACATGCGCCCGAATTAGATTGAGTGGCTCAAAGTACATTTTCACTATAGAAGTTATATGACTGGATGAAACACACTTGATCCTTTAGTCGCGCGGCTTCGTTAGTTCGGGCTAAAAATACATCGGGGAACCTTATGTAAGACCCCGCCAGCTCCACCTGTGTACTTATCAGGTTTAACGAGTCTCCCTGTTTGTCTGCTTCCTCAGGTTAACCAGTCTCCCTGTTCGTCTGCTTCCTCAGATTTCCATATCCTGTTAGACATGGTAAGATGCAAGCTGAAATTTTGAAAAATTATTATACTCACAGTTTTTCCAGGCCAAGCCGACATTAGAAGGTCTCCCAACGGAGCTGCTCATTCTCATCTTGCTGGAAATACCCGATCTGGCTTCCCTCAAGTCTATCGTGCTTTCATCGCCAATATTTCATCAGGCCTACCTTCCTGTGCGACAGGAAGCTCTCTGTGGCATTGTCAAGAATCAATGGGGAGTGCTTCTAGCTGATGCAATTACTGCTACACGGTCTCGTGGTCTCCTCTTCAGTACTCACAAACACGAAGCAATTGCGCTGTTAGACACCTGGCGCCGCAAAGAAGAAATCAGGGACCTTGCATTGGGCTCATCCATTCCAATAGACGAGCCCAACAGCCTGGAAGAGATATTCCACCTACTCTATCTTTATAAGGTGTTCCGTTTTTTTCTGGACGATTATGCGAAGAACGCGCCGCGGCCCCCATGGATGGAAAAGGAGGAATGGGAAACCTCAGTTATTCCCATTAAGTTGTCTCAAACTGAAAAGCACCGGTTGCTCAGAGCTTTGTGTCGACTCCAAACCTACCAGCATGTCTTTGGATTCCCTGAACGCCCGAACATGGACACTTGGATCGATAACAATTGGGACACAAAGCAGAAATCTAGCTCTTCTATGCCTCCCAATGAAGAGGCATATCGCGTGTTCTTTGGTCCGATGCCTCCTTGGGAATACCACGAAATGGGGTGTGTATGGACATACTTCAAGACGTTGTTCGAACCTATTTACAAGGAAATGACTGCCGGCCTGCATGACCTTGTAGAGAAGCACAAGAGCAAAGATGATCCTCTCTATGAATTTTTCGAATTTCTACCGGAAGAGGTTATGCCTCCCTGGGGTAATTTACAGTCTCTCCATGATCTTGAAGATCTTCCGTATCGGTCAAAGTCACTTGCTACAATGGGACCAGACTTTGTCTACCGCCTTCTTCATGGGACACCAGTGATTCGGCGCGATATGGTGATGCTCAATGCATTGCTTAGCGAATTGGGCAATTTCCCTCCTGTATGGCTAGAGGAGGAGCAGAAGCTTCCTTTTCTTTATCCTGCAGATCGGCATGCAGTTCGAGATTATGAGCAGTTTTGGTCGACATTGCCGTCTATCGAGCAGCCTAATCTTGGGTGGAAAAAATTGTATTTGCTGTCTACGCCTCACTCACTGGTAGAAACACTTGAAGATGTGGTTGATATGCAAGGTGAAGATGGAGGTATATGGTGCTGGGGAGCAGCTATATTTGATGATGAAAGATTGACTACATGGAAAGCACCTTTATCGGAGTATCATTCAGGTCAATTCCCTGTAATTCCAGTTTAGCTCGTTCCGCGGCTGAATCTTATGCTTCCGACAAGTCTGAACTATTGGTGGTCTTTTCTTTCTTGTTATCTTCTTAACTACTTGCTCGGGGTTTTTTCTAGTATGTGCTTGTTGAGCAGGACCGGATGCTATCGGCTGGGAACGATTGGTGTGAAAATGCGTGGTTCACTTGCCTCGCCTGGAATGGCGTCGAATGTCACACGTCCTGGCGTCGTTCCATTATTCGAAGGTTATATTTGGATCTCCCTTTCTGTATATACCTCAGCCTCAGGGCCGCCAAGCCATCTCGACCATTGACCCTCTAAGGAAATGCAATTAATACAAAGTTGAAGAAGAGTCCTAGCGTGTGTTTTCCACCTTGAAAAGAAAGTTGATCTTAGTAAATATCGTACTTTGAACTGGGATAGCATTCATGTGTTCCATGGCGGCTTAGCTGTATCTAGGATTTCTTTGTTCATGTCTGCTTATCCTTACGGACTGCTACTCTAGCTTTTTCGCTCTTTGTCTTTTGATATATTGATCATAGATCATAGTATGTGATTTTATAATTACCATCAAGTTCGTTAAGACTTTTGACGGGGACAAGCCTTGTATAGCTTGGAAGGGTTTGGATACGGCTCCTCTGTCGACTCTTCTAGAGTCCTTGATACTTTCCACTCCTTAGGCGTGTATCCACCCAAGATTGAGTACAAAGAATTGATGGAAAGCAATCCGAGTTAAAGAAACACCTCCCTAATCAAAATGGTTCCATTCGTAAATAGCGGGCTTTCACACTATTCTTTTTGTCAACGGAGCAATCCCCAGTCTATTAATGGAACACATTCATTGGAGATAGAAGAACGCCAATTTCTTTGAAAAACCCCCTTGACATTCAATGATTGTTTCTACGCGAATGGCATGTGGCATGGGCATGGGCATAGGCATAGGCATAGGCATAAAAACAATATTTAGGGAGGGAAATATCCCATACAATGCCTGACTTCGGCATCTTCCACATCGTTCGACTTCGACTTGGAACACACTCTCACAATCCATCCTACCAGTTCGAAATAAGCTTACTCTTTTATGCTGCGGCCATCATCTACATCTACCTATAATTCCTCTGTTAGCCTCCAACACCGGTCATTATGGGGAATCTTTCGCAGTCTCTTTCTGAGCACCTCCGGGGAATCGCTGGCGGAATAGTTTTATTCCCATTATCAATCGTGAATTGTCTCATGCGACGTGGAACTGAGGATTCTGACGACGAAGACGACGATGAGTCGGATTCCATCGATATTGACCCATTCGAAGCAGTATTGGAAAGGGTGCAAGTGAAGCATATCGGTAGATACGTCGCAGCAACTCGAGCGAAGAAGCACCCAAGCGGCAAGAAAATCCCCGTCGTTGAGGTTGGAACTCCTGTTCCCGTTTGGGAGTATCTTTGCTATAGGGTGAAGTTTGCCGACGGGGTTAGCTGGATGCTCAAAGTCCCAGCTATCGGAACCCCTGATCAATTCGACGAAGATGATGCCGAGGCCCTTCGCTCGGAAGCGTTGACAATGATGATGTTACGGCGCGAGACGACCATCCCAATTCCCGAAGTCTTTTCATACAACAATACATGCAAAAACAAGCTCAAAGTTCCCTTCATTCTCATGGAATTCATCGATGCTCGGCCTTTGGATGAAGTTTGGCATGATCGGGAATCTCCGAAAGAGGTTGTACAGGCTCGGCGCACACGCTGTTTGCAGGATATTGCTGCGGCGTATCTCCAGCTTGGAAAATACACATTCAACAAATGTGCGCCCCTGAAATTTGACGATCAAGATTGCCTTACCGGTGTTGTACCCGTGGAAAACGACCCATTCTCTGGCTTCAGAGAGGTTTGCACTTCTCGTCTTGACCGGTGGGGGCAAGAGGAGTCTGAGTCCGAAAAGGGATTGCTGAAGCTTCTTCGGATGTTCGTCGACTGGACTCCGGAATCAAGTGACGGAAAATCATTCGTTTTATGTCATCCAAACCCCAATATCTTCAACTTCCTTGTTGCAGAGGACGGTTCTGTGCGGGCAATCCTCGATTGGCACGGCGCGCACGCCAACCCGCCGAGTATAGGGAATGAGCAGTATCCACTGTGGCTGATGCGCGACTGGGATCCGACCGTATATATGTGGAGCGAAGATATGGAACGGAGAGAACATGACGAGGATTATATGTGTGAAGACTCGCCGGACACGCTGGAGTTCTATCGAAATGTCTACGCGCAATGTATCGCAAATCTACGACCAGAAAGCGAGAATGCCAAACTGACCCGAAATTCCCCTCTCTTTCAACACTTGATGACGGCAACGAGCCATACGCTGTTTAGTTTAGGCCAAGCGGGAAAGATCTTTGACGAAGTTGTGAAGCGAGTGGAGAAGCATGTGGATGATAACAGCTGTCCTGCCTCAGTCGACTCGCCCAACGAAAATGAAAAAGACAACAAAAAAGATAGTTCTTCCAAAGAGGATGCGTCATGCGATCACAACTCACCGGACGAGACTGAGGACCATGTCGAACATGGTAGTATCGAAGCGGACAGGGATGAAGATGAAGACGAACATTTTGACATGGATGAGTTTATCAAGTCTCTGGGCAGAGACGGTCTGAGTGAGCATCGAAAAAAGCTTTTCAAGGCGGGCTTTGAGGCTTTATTTATTAGTTAACGAGATTTGTGTTGTTCGGTGTAAGGGGTGATGCACGATGACTTCAAAGTCTGAAGTTGTCAGGCATTATTGAAGTTGGAGAATAAACAAGTACAGGTATTAGAAAAACATAGAAAAACATAGTTTTCGTTGATTCCTTTGATCCCAGACGCTTTTTTCACATCTCTAGGAGCACCACAAAAGGATATCCCGTTGGTCGTAAAATATAAAAGACACCTCAGGCGTCAACCCTCCGGGATGATGTCAGCTATATTATATAATCAAACACACCAGCCCTGGAGCCAATGACAACATGCAGACTAACCGATCAAGGGCTTAGGGCTCACCTCAGTCACGCCCCACTCCCTTTTCGCACTTGAGCGGCTTCTGGACGTCGCCCTCTTCCTTTGAACATCCACCTCATCCGACAAAATGGTGAGTTCCCAAGCACCCTAATATACAACCCGGAAGACACCAATACTAATCGAAATGTGACGAACAGGCGCCCGCAGCAACCGGAGGCAAGAAGCAAAAGAAGAAGTGGTCCAAGGGCAAGGGTACGCAATCACCAACCATGCGATCGTGACGATTTCCGTCGAGTTCTCTCCCATAAGGCACGAAAGAAATCGTTGGACGAGCTGGACATACGCAATATCCGAGAAGCAACATTTACTGACATGTCTTTCGCCCTACAGTCAAGGACAAGGCCCAGCACGCCGTCGTTCTCGACAAGGCCACCAACGACAAGCTCCAGAAGGATGTCCAGTCCTACCGTCTGATCACTGTCGCCACCCTTGTCGATCGTCTTAAGATCAACGGCAGCCTTGCCCGCCAGGCTCTCAACGACCTTGAGGCTAACGGCCAGATCAAGAAGGTCGTCGGTCACTCCAGCCTGAGCATCTACAGTGCGTTGCTCTCCAATATCCTCCCGCGAATTCTCAATACTGATAACCTCTCTCAATAGCCCGTGCCGTCACCGCCGAGTAAACTTCTCGTCTCTCGTCTTTTCTCGCGGTTTTCTTTTCCTTGCTACGAATGATATCATTTACCATGGGAAGCCCGGCTGGGCATGATGCATAGTGGATTAACGTCGACTCTTGAAGAGTGTGGAACATTCGCACTCCTGGTAGTGCGAACTGAATCAAAAAATCTACAAAACTTCATGAAAAAGGACATACGTCATATTCCGTAGACTTATCTCGACCTCTACCACCTACCATTTACACTACCAACACCGCGAAAAGGAAGAAAAAGAAAAGAAACACAACGTAGTCCTACGACTTTTCCATGATCGCACTCCTCTTCGGTCGCTGCTTCTGCGCACTCTCACAAAGCGGCCACGGCTCTCCATGCACACCTCCATCTTCAATCACCCTCCCAGCCTCGAAATATTTTGCATGATTCGCAAAGAACCCAGTCCACCTCTTCACAGTCTCCTCAACCCGCGCCCTGGCAGCCCGTAACTCCTTCTCGCGACGGATTTTCCTCTGCGCAGACGTCACGCCCTCATCCTCGACATCCTCAACGGGCAGGAACATAATCTCGACACCGCGCAAGTCGTTCGTAAGATCCTCCTTAAAGCAGCCCGTGACGAAAGCGCGCGTTGCGTCCCGCCCCGCGAAGAAGTTGTAGCTCCCGCCCGGTCCGTAGATCATACGGTTTGCCGACACATCGAAGATGGTCCCGTTCACCGCAACGTAGAGGGGGAGGTTGGTGTCTGTGCCATTGTAGAGGGATAGTTGGCTCGGTGTCAGGGTAACTGGGCCTTGCTTTATTTTTGAAATGCAGGTGTTAGCTTGAATCGTTCCTTGACTTTTTCTTTTTTTGTAAACTCGAGCGCTGGGTTTGGCATACCACCCACTGCTTCACCACCGGCCATCTTGTATACCATGGTCTGTACCCCCACAGAACGGACTCGGAGGAGGTCATGTAATAGGAGAGACCGCCGCACGCTAGGAGTAGGGTGACAATCACCCGGATTATGTCCAGTAGGCTTATGCCGTGATCTTGGTCGGTTTCATCATTGATGGTGTGCTGTCTGGGGTTTGACTCTTTGTCGGGCCCATTGCTGGACTTTGACGTGGCTGTTGGTCGCTGGCGGAGTTCTGACATCTCACTCGAATTTTGAGGCAATTGAGTTGTAAGATCAGACGATGACTATTTAAATTGTTGTCATTGGAGTTGCACAGGTGCCCAGGTGGAGGACTTGGCTGACAAAACCCCAAGGCCGGGCCCCGAGTGGACTTTCCAAGGTTGACTTGTGCACAACTTCGCATTCATAAGACCTGAGCTGGATTTTCTATTCAACTTCTTTCTTTCTCCAAGTTGCATTTGCTAAAGATGCAAGCGGCTTGAATTCACAGTGGGAAAAGACACCCTGCTCTTTGGTTCTAACGTGTTCTAACGTCAAATTTGTCTCGATTTTAATTTCTATCATTTCTTTGCGGTTGCAGATTCCCCTCCTTGGGCCCCGGATCCTTCTTCCCAACTGCGCGAGAACACTTCATTCAGGGCGTCTTGGAAAGTACGGCAGTTCATGTCAATCAGACCTCGCTTGTCCTTGGCTTCGGGGTTGCGAATCACCGAGACTAGACAGAGGTACCTGGGGAATAAAGTCAACATAGATAATAAAACCACACTTGCTGGGAGACTTACTTGTTCATCTCCATCAAATGAATCATGGTCTGATCATGCAGCACCACGTGGCTTTCCGCTTCTTGGATCTGGTCGCCCAATCGCTTGCGAACTGGATGGTCCCATGAGTACAACTCGGAGATATCGACAATCACATCGATATAATCAGAGCACATCTCGTAGCAAGCCATGTCAACGGGTCGGGTGTCGGAGGCGATATAAATTTTACTGAGAACATCGAAGAGGTATGTCTTTTCAAACCCACAGTTGTTGGCGAGGGTGTTGATGAGGTTCTCAAGTGTAGATAGGTTGGGGATCAGCTTCTGGATCACTTTGCTGAAGGCTTCAAAGACGGAGTAATCATAGATGGAAGTCAGATAGTAGTGCACGGGCGCATTCTCATATCCAGCGTCACTGAGCTCGTCGGAGATGCGCTGCACAATGTCCTGGAACGTGTCGGTGCGGTACTCATCTGACAGTCCGTCGACTTTGTGAATGAAGACTTCGATGTTTATACCGGGATAGAACTGCTGGACAGTCAATATGGTGCGGTTGAGCCGCGCCACCGAGTCCAGGTAGTCGTCCTGCGCGTCGATCACCCAAACCAGGGCTCCCAGACTGCCGAATATGTCCTCAAGATCGAAGGCAGACTCAAAGTACTCAAGCTGACCTGGGAAATCCCAGACTTGGAAGTCCATAAAAGAGCTGCAAGCTCCAGGTCAGCGGAAAGCGCATTAGGTACATTCTTTCTTTGGGGCTTACTGGATCGAGTCCTTCTGAATCCGGGTCGTGGACTCCAAAAAGAGTGTCTCATTTGGTGGCATCTTATGGAATACCACACTAGCAATGGACGACTTACCACTCCTAGTACATGGTTAATATCTCTGTTGTGCGAGATCTGGCAGCGAAAACTTGCCGGCGGAGTCCCATTAGAAGAAGACGAGGTTTAACATCAGGACCTTTGGTGTTGGGCACAGAGGCCGATTTGGCCTGGGTAGGCGCAGCCACTTGACTGTTTCCCTGTAAATTATCCAGAAGGCTTAGCTCGGCTTCAGTCTTATGGAATGGAATTTCACGCCGTCGCTTCCAAAAGTTGAACTCGCGTCCTATAAAAGGAGCACGAGGCCAGCTCACGTGGGCTAACGGTGAGTCGGACATTTAATCAAACAAGCGGTGTATGCATTTTGGGGAGAATTGGTGAATCAAGAGACAGGCTATGGTTATTAGGATGAAGGATTCATGAGGTAGGGGCAGGGTGGAATAAATCAACGCATCACATGTCGGGGGCGAAAAAAAAAGAGGGCGTTGGGCAGTCAGCGAACCCAACCAGGTAGAATAATAAGGAAAGGCCCGAGGCTGAAGACGGAGACCCGTGGATTCAAGATGGCACTGTCTTGCAACGGCCCGTTCTGACAGCAACCGTGACAGACGCCCCAAAATTGGAAATCCATGTTCAGTCCATCCCAGAGCACATTTGCTTCCAAGAAAGGTCTCCGGGGCTACTTCCATCCCCTGGGAAATAGCAAAAAGGATCCGGAACCAAGCAGATGTCTCACAACGGCCCGTGCATGGATGCAGCGGGACGCGGTAACTAACCGAGCTTCGCCGAATGTCCCGGCCGTGATTTGAGGTATTTATAGGGAGGATTGTTTGGTGGGATGTATTTTGAGCGAAAAAGAGTTTCTTACCTCCATTGAACGGGCAGACATCTAGATATAGAATGTTAGAATCCGAGGTATGCATAGAGAACGGACTGGGTGTACTTGCTGCGCAATTTAATTTGTATTAGACGGGGATAGTCAGACCAATGCAAAAGTCAGGATGCTCCTTTGATCACGAAGAATATGGTGAAAGGAACTGGTCGAGCTCAATTTAACGGCAAACACCGACTGTTGACATCTGCATGTGCTAATCTCGCCTAGGACGAATGCCGGAAGAATCCCAGTTTATGTCTGGGATGGTGGTACAGGGTCGGATATCTGCAGTCAGACCTGTATCATTGTCTGAATGTTGAGAGTTTCAATTCGCAGCGGAATAGGGTTGGTCGGGGTGATCGTTGAGTAACCGTTGTGCCGTTCGAATGCGGGGGTTGGAGTAGCTCGGGAGCTACGAAGCGAAGCGAAGGGTGATCGGGCACTGATATCCAGGGCGCACAATAGCGCAGTAAGTAAGCTGGGAAAGTTGGTCTCAAAGATGTAAGAATTTCTGTGATTTGAAGGGATACTTGTCAAGAAATTGTGCTAAGGAGGAGAGGATGGGGGAAGAGGAAGAGCAGAAAGGCGGAGCCGTTATCTTCGAGCTCCTATCTTATCGGCTCTAATCGGTGACAGACCGCCTTTTGTATTCTGCCACTCTATTACCGCCTATTCCAGGGCCATCACACACCTCCTTAACACCTCTTATTTCCTTTATGATGCTTGACCAAGGGCAGAAGAGATGGCCCAATGGATGATTGTAACATTTTGTAATTGCTGTTCTATTATTGAGCATATGGATGGAATTGGAAAGGAATAACTTTTTTGATCATTAACCTCTACAAGTTCATACAGCAACCATCCGGTGGCTGTGTCCATGAGCATGTTTATGCCCATGCTGATGACCCAGATAATCGCTGATCCGATGCTTCCCCTGCTCCTGGGGCTCTTCCTCCTCTTCCTCTTCCTCGTCCTCAAGTGCAGGCCACTCTTCCCAACCATCTTCCCACATCTTTGCTATCTTATCCGTCTTCTCCTCTCTGCTCATTTTCTTGTTCTTCATCACCTTCTCCCACTTCTTCATGTCCGTATCGTCTAGAAGACACTCATCCAGCAAAGTAATGATCTTGGCACTGTCAATACCTTCCCCGATAAACACTATTTCCTGGCGACGATCACCCCAGGGACCTTTGAAATCATTTTGGATGGATTCCCGCACATCCTTGTCTTCTGGCCAGTTCTCATCGGGGACTTCAGCAAACCAAGGCCCACCGCATCCGACTGTCATCATACCACCTGCTTGACTCCATTCTCCAAATTGCCAGGGCCTGGTTGTGAGCCAGAAGAAGCCCTTGGAGCGGAGAACTGGACCGAAAGCCGGGTTGGTACGTTTGTTCTTCAGAATGTCTGCTGGGTCAGGCTGGTCGAAGTCTTCCACCGACTCGGAATCGGAGTCTGTGTCCATTGCGTCTTGTTCCTCTCCTTCCTCTCCTTCCTCGTCGCCTTCTTCTTCTTCTTCGACTTCGTTGTTCTGAAGAATGATGAATTTGTCGTGAAGAAGCCCGAAGAGGCGGCGCGGATGGAAGGGTCGCCGGGCAGTGTAAACGAAGTTGTTGATACCATACCTGCAATGGTGAGCAAATTGTCCATAAATGAATTGTCGGCAAACTTACTCCAAGGTCTCTGGTTTCGGTGCCATCCGTTCACCGTTGCCTGTCGTCTGTAGTGTCATCTCGTGCAGACTCTGCAGCCACCCAGGGCCAGAGGCAGCACGGACAAAATCAAATTTGTTCGTGTTGATGATTTCCCGAACATCTATTTGAGAGTAATTTGACTCGAGTATCTTTGCGGCTGGGTTCAGCAGCTTCAGCAAACTCATGACCTTATCGCGTGTTGCTTGATCAACCGTCTCGATCTTATTGAGAATCAACACATCGGCGAACTCAATCTGATCCACCATGAGATCAGATATTGTGCGCTCATCCTCGGGGATGATCTCTTCTCTCCCATAGCGGTCGGAGAGGAACTCTGCTGTATCGAAGCTGGAAAGCAAGTTGAAGGCATCAATGACGGTAACAGTAGTGTCTAGCCTAGCCATTGTGTGCAAGCCACCTAGATCCACGCTATTTCAAGACATGTCAGCAAGGCTACAGTAAGGGGAGTTGTGGTGACGGAACAATACATTTCGTTCAGGATCTTCTTTGCATCGGCATCATCATTGGCAATCTGATCTTCAGCTTCCAGCATAGCCGAACTGAACTCAGCCGTGAAAGTTTCAGCCACTTGCATGGGCTCGCTTATACCAGTCGATTCAATGACGACGTAGTCCACCTCATTCCGCTTGGTCAGAGCTGCCAGTTCAGACAGCAAGTCTCCACGCAGAGTGCAGCAGATGCATCCGTTTTGAAGTCGAATGAGCTTCTCGGTGGTCTGGGAGACTTTGTGGTTTTGGATGAGGGTTGCGTCGATGTTCAGCCTAATGGAACGAAGCAGTTAGCTTACGGTCTATACCCTCCGTTCAATGTGGAACTCACTGGCTCATATCATTGACAATGACGGCAATCCGTAACCCATGGTCAGGGGACTTAAGGATGTGTTTGAGGAGTGTTGTCTTGCCGCTTCCCTGTACACGGGTGTTAGTGTCTATGGAGATGACCCAACGTTGATACAATTGATCCCATCTCATACCAGGAAACCAGAAAGCAAGGTGACAGGCATCTGCCGTGTCTTGGGCTTTTGCTCTGTAGGGGCTGGGACATTGTAGGAGACTGTGTCTCTTCCAGAATCGATGACCATAGTGAAGAGTAACTTTTGTGCTTAGGTATACAACCTAAGAAGAAAGAAAAAAGAGAAAGAGAAGAGAAGGAAGGAGCTGAATCCCTGGCAATTCTAGGATATTACATTATATAGCATCTTCTCCAGGGCTCTCCCAGGGCGTCTCCAAGTTCCTCACGCTCTAATGCTGTTGCATCCCTGATGTGGTACAAGTGTCAATACAGAACCTCCAAGGTTGAAAGTATACCAGTGGAGCTATAGCTGAACCAATGAAGTGTATGATTTCAAATGGCGATGATAATTGCTGTGTTCTAAATGGCCAGCATGAATCGTCCGCAAGGTACCTGGCTGGCGCCGTGGACTTTCACGGTCCTCATTTAACGACATCGGTTTTTGAAAGACAGTATTAAGGCATTTGTGATTGGTCTTTGATTTTCGGACTGGATGCTCATTTCCGGGGAATCGTCAATGGTGTATGTATAGGGTTAGACCACTGGATAGACCTAAGATGGGATAAATGACATATTTGGATCTCTTAATATCCCACATGAAGGGACATTGACAAGATAAAGCTTCAACTATTTCATCCAAGATGATTTTCAATACTAATTTCTTCAGTTATGACATTCTCTGATAATAGTCTTCCATCTTCTCTAATCAACATCGGTGCTCGGCTCAATACGCGGGCCGATAACAGCCAAATCGCCGATCCGAGAGGAATGCGGAGGTGACCTCAAAGGAACCTATAAAAGGGTGTTTTGAACTGACAGGATAGGAACAACATCATCTCCATCAAAATGACCGATCTGGGAACGTTCACCAAACCCCTAGCCTACCTCGGCCTCGTCACCCTGGGGAAAGCCGCGTTGTCCCTAACCCGTCAAGCAACAAACTTCCTCCTCCCCAGTACACTCTGCAAGCGCTACAACCCCACCAAAACAAACTGGGCCCTCGTCACCGGCGCAACAGACGGCATAGGTTTCGGCTTCAGTCAGGAGCTCTGCGCGCGCGGTTTCAACGTCATCCTACATGGTCGGAACGCTGAGAAACTCGGGCGTCGGCGTCGAGAACTGCAGGCCCTGTTCCCCGCTGTCTCTGTCCACATACTTGTGCGCGATGCGCAGAATGTGACTGCGGATATCGACGACGTTAATGCCGAAGTCCGCGATATAATTCGTCGCAATAATAGGACGATCGGTTCCCAGGGTGATCCCGGCAGGTTGACTGTCCTTATTAATAATGTCGGTGGTGAGACGAGGCCTTCTACGCTCCTAAAGGAGTATACTTTTGAGGATGTGCAGGCGACCATTTCACGGAATGCCACATTTGCCATTCAGATTACCCGTGTACTGGCCGGACAGCTGGAAGAGAATGCGCCTGGTCTGGTGATGAATGTCTCTTCTATTGCGGCGTTCGGATTGCCGTATATCAGTATTTATAGCTCAACCAAGGGATTTGTGGATTCCTTTACGAAGTCGCTGCGCGCGGAGTTTGCCGCTGAAGGGAAGAAGATCGAGGTTATGGGCCTTCGAGTCGCCGAGGTCAGGACTGCTGGGTATGATGTGGAGAGTAACTTGTTTGTTCCTGAGGCGAGAGTGCTGGCTTCTGCTGGCTTGAATCGGGTTGGGTGTGGTCAGGAAATCGTGTGGGCTTATTTCTGGCATTGGTTGCAGGGCTTGTCCTTTGAATATCTACCGCGCTGGATGCTGATGAAGGTTGCTGCGATGAAGCTGAAGGCAATCAGATCAGATCAAGAGGCTAAGGCGAAGAACAGCTGAGATGGCTGCTGATGTTTTGTGACTTTGGCTTTCTACTTTTCACCCGTCGTAAATACATTGCACAGTGGATTAAGATACACGAGAAACAAAAATATCTCCAAGACAACAGCATTACAGTCTATAGAATATCTAGAAGCCAGCCGGGGCCTTCTCGCGATTGTCTGGGCCGTGGAGCCCTGCGCCAAGATTCGCTGTGCACTCGCCTTGCCAGTCCTTTGGCGTAAACTTATCAACAATCTCCTTGAAGGCGTTCAAGGTGCAGAATGTCTCGTCGCCAGGCAGGTGGTTCTCAGGCTTAGCAGCACAGCCGGGGATACGGATGGGTTGGTCATTGTAGCGAATACGGACATAGTGCTTCTGAAACGCCTCGCGAGCGCCTTCGGGGAAAGATTCCAGAGGCGTGCGTGCAGTATCGGAGGTGGTGGGTTGCTTCGATGCGGACTTACCGAAGAGGCGGGAAAGGACACCAGGCTTCTTGGCTGCGACGGATGGGTCGGAGAACTCCTCGAGCACGACGCCAGCGTTGGGATCGGAGCGGGGCGCTTGGGAGAAGAGCTCAACTGCAATAGAGGAAGTAAACGGAGGCCATGACTGGTCCTGGAAACCACCAACACTGGACAGGATGGCTGCCAGTGTGGTGTCGTGACAGCCGCTCATAGCAAACTTGATAGCCTTGCCAGTCTCCGGGTTGCCTGATCCGGACGCAGCGGTCTCACTGCGCCAGCCACCCTCCACGGCGGTGCTGACCATGCGGTCAACCACATCACCCATGAGAGCACCAATGCCTAGCTTACGGTACTCGCTACTCTCGCCGTAGCCAGCAAACCACTCCTCGACCGCAATTCGGTCAATAACAGCACGGCCCTTCTTGTCATAGAATTCGGATGGGAGCTTAGTGGCTGGGCCATGGGCATCGGTTGCGTTGATCGTGTCCATGATTCCAGAAAGACGAGGGTGGGAATCGACAGCAACCTTGGGCGATTCCTCGGGCATGTACTTTGACCAGAGGCTGTTCAAGTACGCCATTTGTTCAGAGTCGTTCCCTGCATTCAAATCATTAGCCGTGACGCTTATCTTCATGTCCCACTGATAAGCCCATACATCGTGCAGCGGCGCGGTCGGCAAAAAGCCGGGACAGTTGTCGGAACCGTCTACAATTTCCCTCGTTAGGGAATAGAGTCTCCTCATTGACCTGGCGGGCCACAATCACCGGCGGTGGGAAGTCAAGTGTGCGCGCACTAGCCGGGTACATGCCCCAAAATGCCTCCTGGAGCGACTCGAGAGCGCGGGGGATCGATGTAGCTCGCAGATACATATCCTCGGAATCGCTCTTGATCTGTGGCATGAACCCGAGCTGGTCAACGTATAGGTGGCGCAGCCGTTGTCCGAGCGCATAGGTCGTCTCACGGCCCTTGTCTGTGAGCTCACCGTGCAAGCTTCATATGGAATTATTTAGCTTTTCTCCACGTACATCACAGCTCCGTAGTGAACTTACCACATCGCTTCGACTGGTCCTCCTGGTCCTGTTGTGATCACCGCCTGGTCATTACTGCCGAATGATTCCATTTTCCGGCGCCATTGGAACCCGTTCCATTCCGAGAGGTCTTTGCTACTCGAGGCCATCTGCACCATGCGTCTTGCGACATTGCAGTATGGCCAGTCTTATCAGGTCAGCATATACTCGGGCGATACCGGTATTAGGGAATTGGCCATACATGGACTCAAGCCTGTCTTTGGGAAGTGTTAGCGGAGACCGTCGGAGAGCGGATTTGGGACATTGGGGGTAGTCAATTGCGACATACATTTGAGAACCGGGATGAGACCGGTGTGCGTTCACCTAGCATCAGTTAGAAATGCTCTCAGGGGCAGCATCGTAAATGGATCTCTCACCATGACGAAGGAACTGTAGCGGTTAGTCATGTTGCGTCTTCGTCGATGTGGGGACCAAACCACTTACCACTTGCACCAGCTGCAGCTTCAGAGCTGGCGGGTACAGGCAAGCGAGCTCTTCCTGGGTATAGGGCTCACGGGGAATGAGGGTGGTCATCTCGAATTGGCAGAGAGATATCCAGGAAGCTATAAGATGGAATTGAGTCAAAGGAGATAAACCCCCATGGGGGCGGTGAGGGGATGAGTTGTTGGGGTAGAGCGGCTATACCGATAAGCCATTTACGTTGACGTCCAATTAGATACTCTCTGTAACTACCATTTGCCTAAGTATGTAAGTAGTTTAGGATGAACGTGAAGATTTATTCTCTTTATATACACCGGTATCTAAAATAACAAGGGGAAAGCTGGTAATAGCTGGGAAACCTCCAAGAATCCAGCGGATATACGGTCTCCACACCTCGGCAAGTTCGCCGAAGCGTACTAGCCCTCAGATTAGTATTCTCCAACATGGAAAAAACCCTCCAAGCTATGCATGTTTGACATGGTATAATATATACAGTTAGGAACAACACTCCTCGTAGTCACTCGTCTCCCACCCCTCCTCGCTTTCACTGGCACTCCAGACAGACCGAGTGGGCACCGCCTCGCTAGTCTCAGTTGCTGCAGCTGCAACTGCCGCGGCCGTGGCAGTAGCCATTTGCTTAGCCCACTTCTTATTATTCTTCGCCTTGCGAGCATTCTCCTCCTCCTGGCGCTTCTGCTTCACGCGCTCGGCTTCCTCGGTCGCCGCTCGCTCCAAGAGCTCGATAAGTTTCTCCAGTGCTGGCGCATATGCCTGTGCAAGAGCGAAATCCCCGACCTTGATACGCATGTAGTCCATCGCTCCGGCAACGGGGCCGGTATAAACGCCAAACCTTTGGCTGGATGTTACCGAGTTGAAGTCGTCGGACAGTTCGGTGTTATTGGGGCCCACTGGTTCATCTTGAGGGTCATCGAATGGGATATCCGCATCTGCGGGCTCCTTTGCAGCCGCATCCCGTTTGGACGGGAATTTGCCTGAGTTTCGCTTCTCTACAAAGGCTACCTTCTGGTACCGCTGGCTGAAATGGGTGAGCAGGACAGCGCGCGCTTGCATGCGGCGGCCGACTTCCATTGCCTCGGAGGAGGTCGAGTGCCGTTTGGCCCTAGCCGATCCGACCATGTCGGGTTGGAAGGTGGCCTCATGGATGAGCACAGTTGAACCCTGTCCAATGGCGGCAAATTTATCAGATGGTCTGCAATCGCCAGAGTAGGAAACCTTGAATCCATTCGAGAAGACAAGGGAGACAGCGAGCGCACCCTTGCAGTGTTTGACGCGGCAAGTGAGTATGTCTGTAAGGCCGGTGGCAGACTTGAGGAGAGGAGTGAGGGGGGAGGACTTGTCCGTGAAGTCAAGTTGAGATCGGCGACGATTAGGTAGCGGGTGTGAGAACACGGTGGTGACTTTGGAACCTTGTACATCAGGATGCGCGGAAAGAGTAAGCAGCTTGTCATATCCGAAGTCCTCAACCTGTGAATACTCTTCCAACCAGGAAATCATGGCATTGTCAGACACAACAGCCAGCCGCTTCTCCTGAAGAATCTGGGCCATATCGGTTTCACGGCTAGCAGTCGAGCCAAACCCATCCTTAAAGTTCTCCGCGTGCCAGGCCTTGATCACAGAGACCGTTCCTAGATGGTGATCAGCGTGCAAGTGGCTGATCCAGATCATTCGCAAGTTCTGAAGCACTTCACGAAGTTCTTCGGGCTCGAAAACTCGCTTTAGTTGACCAAGAGTATTCTCGCCACAATCAAGCAGATAGTAACCATACCCGGGCACCTTCAACAGTGTGGCAGAGACATTTCGGTATTTTGATGGAACAGAGGAACCAGTACCCAGCGCGATGATCTCTGCATCCGCTCCGGGCCATTCTCTGCGTTGTGCCTGCAACTTTCTCTGGAAATCAGGCTTAGCAACGCGTTTGCGAATGACTGCCATCCGTTGCTCAACA
Source organism: Penicillium rubens (assembly GCF_028828025.1). Classification (NCBI taxonomy): domain Eukaryota; kingdom Fungi; phylum Ascomycota; class Eurotiomycetes; order Eurotiales; family Aspergillaceae; genus Penicillium; species Penicillium rubens. The sequence continues at coordinate 194,295 of NW_026890601.1, read as the reverse complement.
GAACGCGGGATGCTATGCAATGCAGTCGCTGGATTGAAGCGGGACATCACTTCGTCACTGTTCAACCCGAAACTAGGCTCCATGTCGATAATGAATCCGGGTTCAAGAGGCTGCAGCGGAGAATTCTGACGAGCGGCAATTGCAGATTTTGAATTAGCATTGGAGGTGCCGGGTTGGGGGAGGGACACATTGTCGTGAACAGGAACCGCATAGCTATCGCCTTTCAGTCGGGCGAGTCGAACAGTTGAGCTAGCGCAGCTGGTCAACGCCAGATAGTTCGGGCAGTGATCTGTGCTCGACACAGTATGCTTGCAGTGGGACATGCTAGCAACAAATTCCTGGAATTTAGGATGCTCAGCCACACCTGGTCCAAGAATCCAGATGAAGGCTTGCAACTCGGTCGTCACAGCCGGGGACTTCCATTCGGCCCGGCTAACCAGGTCCTCGACATACTCGGACGATGGCACTTCCATGATAGCAACGCCTTTGCCCGGTCGTGTCTGTCCCAGAACCATATCTGGAGTGATAGTCTTGCCATCCAGAGATTGAACGCTCTCGCCCTTTGTCAGAGCTGCGTACTTAACACCCTTTTCAACTTTCAATTCTTGGGCCTTCTTCGGGTCGAACTTTCCGCGGATATCGTGGTTCCGCACGATATAACAGACTGACTCCTTGGATGGAGAAGTGGACGGTAGGCTCTCGACAGTCGCACCGGGCCAGGGCTTTCGGACGAGCACCTTGATATCTGGAAGAGCATCTGGGCCACCCGGCACGGGGCCTTTGTATTGCTCAAGGTCCTTAGTTTCCGGGTTGCGAATGAATATAGCGGCCGGCATCATGACCTCAGCCAATGGGGTTTCATGAAGGGCATCCATTTTCCATGTTGAGTTGAACATATCCTGCACAATGGACTGCGTCACTAGCAGGTTCTTAGTACGCTGGTCCACATGATCTTCGGTCTGCACAGACTCCTGGAACTCGTCCAAGCTTCGCTTTCGTGGACTCTGTGAGCGCGGCTGCGTAACTTGAGAACGAGCCGATGGGCGGGGGCTAATAGGCATGGCCCAGACTTTAATGTTAGAGTCGGACCATGAGGGCTTCTCAAAGGGATCCTCGGCGCCGACAGGAATCTGCTTAGTGAGGGTCTCCGAGTCATATTCTTTCAAGTACACTGGCATGCCCTTTCGGAAAACAAACCGCCGGGCCGTAGCAAGTGTATGTGTAAGATTTGCAGGACCATGAATCGTCAGGTTAGCTTTCTGCAAGGCCGGTTCACCTTCTCGCTCCACAGTGGCCCTGCCATGTTGCTGCTCCTGGGGTGCACGAGGCTTGTGTTTTCCGCCTTCTTCCGCCTCCCTTTGCGCCTTGCGGGCAGCCTTCTTCTGATTGTCCTCTTCTATGGCTGCCAAGGAGGACGACACCGTATCGGCAAGTGTCAGAACAATTCCAATCAACCCGCCTGTGTTGGCCCATTCCGACCGCCCAGTGACAAACACATCGGTGAGGAGAGCAAGTTTAACCCCGCGCTCAGTGCATGCTCGTTGCGTGCCTTCCGATAGCTGGCCGAAAAAGTATCGCTTGTCTGGGAAGTTGAGGCAAACGCTGGTGCCGGGGGTATCGGCCGTCGGGGTCGTGATGACCTGGTAGAAGAATTTCATTGGGGAAATTCCTGCTGCAGGCGGAGGCAATGAAGTGAGTTGGAATTTGGATGGTTCACAAATCAAGTAGTCGTCTTTATCGGAGCGAAACCTGTGAGAGACTGGGCCGGCTGGAAGAAAATATGCGTTTGGGTCGATTGTAGGTTGTCTGATGCGAAGTGGCAAGGGTTTCTCTTGAGATTTCTTTTTGTCTGCTAATTGCGCCAATGACTTAGGGAAGTGTAAGCTCCTCGATCTCCGCGTTGAGCCACGAGGTTTTTGTGAGTCACGGTTTCTGACGCTGCGATACGATCGAAGGGTGGATGGCGAAATTGAGGTTCGAGGGAACGCGCTCCAGGCGACTGCGCGAGTGGTTGCCGTTGACAAGGCACCGCGCACGCAAGAGGAAGCCAATTTGCCTAGAATGGAGGGTATTGAAAGGGAAATTAATGATGAAAGGCCCCGAGGTGCTGTAATGTCAAGTAGGAAATTGGTGGATCCACGTTAGAAAGAGAAAAGCGACGGTCGAATTTTGCAGGATGGCCGGACAAAAACTCCATTTGGACCCTCTACGCATTACTACATGACCATTTCAAAAAAAAAAATTTGACAAGCATTCTATTTGGCTAAACTACATCCAGAGTACAGGCTATGCAATAAAATAAGACAATCATATGGCCGTAAATATCAAGGGTTGTGCTTTTACTCCACAGATCCTTCAGATACGCCAGTAAGCTCCAAAAATTCCATCAAGATCCTTCGTGGGAGATACACGATATAGTAAGAGACACGCGCCTTGAAACTCCCCAGGGCATCTGGAAAAGACAAAAGAAAGAAGCAACACCCCCGATGATTCGCAAAATATGGCAGGAGGTTTCACCGTGGTGTATAGTCACAAGGCGATGACGATGGCGAGAAGGAAACGAGGGATCACATATACAAAGAAAATAAAGGCCGAAAGGGCAGGACGCTAATGGGGAATCACTGAAGGTGGGACGTGACAGCTGAGACACGCTCGAAGGCAGCGTCGATGCTGTTGCAGAGGGCATTGAAGGTTCTCTTGGCCGAATCGCTAACCTCATAGTCGTCAACGACGAGTGTGAACTGGGCAGTCTTCTCGTTCGAAACACCTTCGAAGGCGATATCAGCAGTGGGGGGAGGAGAATCAACAAAGAGAGCAAATGCAGGATCAGACTCATCAATCTCGACATCAGGGTTCGCAACACCAATATCAGACTGACTAGTTGAGTCGCTAGCGGGACTGTCGACAACAGGAGCCTCATTCTTGGGGCTCTCGGGGATGCTGAAGGAAGAGGATTTTCCGGACAACACTTCGGCATCCAGGGCCGGGCCCTCGGGAACCTCCATCACAGCAAAAACGGGAGTGTTGCCGTAGTTCATGTCGATTCCCGAGTTCCAGCCGGCGGTGTTCATGGCCATGCTGGAGGGGTCCATACCCTGGTTGGGAACCATGACCATGTTGGCCTGGGGGTTTTGCTGCATCTGGAACTCCTGGCCACGGTTGGCGTTCGTATCCTTGGGCATAGCCTGCATGTTGGGCTGGGGTGCAGCCTGCTGGGCTGGTTGTTGTTGCTGAGGTTGCTGTTGAGGTTGCTGCTGGGGCTGAGCTGGCATAGTGTCACCCATGTCGTTCAGGAAGTTGGAGAAGTGAGGAGATCCCAAAAGCATGCGGGCCAAGTCGTTCAGGCGGGCATTTTCTTCGTAGAGAGCACGGTTCTGAAGGCGAGCCTCGTGGGCCTCGTTGGTTCTAGCGGCCACCTCGCTTTCGAGCTGACCAATGTATTCTAGTGGGAGGCGTTAGCAAAAGGGACACTACACATAGTCAGTTGTTCAGATGGTCATACCCTTGCGGCGAGATCGGAAAGCGCGAGCGGAAACCTTGTTTCGCAACTGGCGGCGCTCTTTGCTGCTGAGCTTCTTACCCTCCTCGCTAGCCAGAAGACGCTCATCTTCATCCATATCGGCCTCATCCTTCCGGGCCTTGGCCATCTGTGGCATACCGCTAGATGGACTGGGGGAGCCCTCGCCATTGGCAATGGCATTCTGCCGCATCTGCTGGAGTAGACGAGAGATACGCTCTTCGACCACGGGGTCCGGGTTGCGAGGACCGCGGGCCTGAGGCATAGCATCGGGAACTTGATCCGGACGCTGCTGCTGTATCTCAGGGCGGACCATCTCATTCTGCTTTTGTTGCTGGGCCTTGGCCATCGCAGCCTGCTGCTGATGCATGCCGGGGTACATACGACCGACCTGCGTGGACGGACCAGCCTGAACCAGCTCATGGCCTCCGAGGGCGTTGGGATCGACATATTGGCCCTTGTTCCCCGGGTTTGTCGGGTAGAAATATGGCGAGGGATTCATGTTTTCGGGATCAATCTCCATCTCCGACGGGTTACGGCCTGGTGCGGTGTTGAAGTCGAATTGTGCGTCCTCTCGCTTCATGTGATGACCAGCATACACGTCAGCGTTCACAGGAAATCCTTGACCATTGTTGAAGCCCATCGGGATCTGGCTGTAGGACATGGACAAAGCACCGGGTGGGAGACCGGTCTGTTGTCTGTGTTCATCATACTGGTGGCTTGGGGCCTGGAATGCGAGGGGAGACTGGCCACTTGAAGCGAAGCTGGCACTGCGGGCGTCACTGGCACTGAACTCGGTGCTTGCGACCGAGGGCTGGCTGACCATGACCTTTGAGCGGGAGGGGTCGGATGTGTAGGTGAGTTGATCGAAGTTGATGAATGAGTCGAGATCTTGGTCATAGTTGGCAACTGGTTGCATCGGGTTTTCTGCGAGAGTCGCCATGGTGATCTGAATAAGCCCCTCGACTGTGCAGGGGGGTAGGTATGGCGTAAAATATGGCGTGAGCTAGATATAATAAGTGAGATAGATGAACGAGAGATAAAGAGGGCAAATATATGAATAAAACGGATCCGAAAAACGAAGGTCTAGTAGAATATGGATTTGGATCTAGATGGATCATGAAATTGGAAGTGAGATGGGGAAAGGGACAAAGTGTTCCGGAATAGCAACAGGGGCTTGCGCGTCCTTTCTGAGTCAGCGGGGGCCTGAGGAATGCGATCCCGTGATTGGCTGGATTGCCACTCGACGGGGCTTGTTTACCATACCGTATCCAGGGAATGTTTTCCAGATGTTCACCTGGGCAGATCTATACAGTAACATACAATATACCTAGGTATACATACATATGTAGTTATATGCTTCATCTATTTCCCAATATGTCCTACTCTATAACAATAAATCAATTGCTTAAAGCCTTTCTCTAAATCTTGATATGTGATAGCCTACTAGGCATCCAATAACCACAGAACTCCCCTGTTAATACTTTTGCCGGCTAAAACCTTCGAAGTGGGCCAATCTCAGGGCAGGAACCATCCGATCCCATTGGCCATCCGGTCAAACTTGCCAGGGCTAGAGTGTGTTTCAGGTGTATGGTATTGTAAATGTATCTATTTTGTCCCTTTTGTGACGCAAGTGGCTGTGCCATGTCTCTCCAGGGCTGTTTATCCAAGCCCGCTTTAGTAAATGTTGCATTCCCGTTGACTTCATAGTTGAATTGGATCACCTAGAGAGACGAGAGAATTTCTCATGTGTTTAGGAGAGTTCAATCTTCCAAAAAAAAATTATAATAATAATAACCTACCAACCTTGTTCAGACTAAGAGTGACTATCACCGCAGCTAACGGCTTTCGGGGCTGAGCCAATTACTATTTACTTTGGTTTTAGCGACAGTGCGCCAAGTGGTGGGCTCTCATGGGATATTATGTAGAGTCCACCTTTCTCTTGGAAATACTCCGTACGTATGTTGTACTCTGTACTTTCTACAAAATACTTCGTACAACATACATACAATATACCCGTGGACAGATACACACATATTCCAAGCAGATTGTGATCCAGGGTGCATATTGCATTTTCCCACGTATTGACAAAATCCCTTGTTTCATCGAAACCAGCATGTGCGTATGCTGGCGTCTCGCCAGGCCATATACAGCCAATCGAGACAGGCCCCTGTACCGGCTAAACCACAGCGAACCAGTCAGAGAACTAGATTGGGGAATCCTGTCCTCTCGTGCTCCCACTTAGGAATCGCAATAAGCTTTTCTAGAGTTGAAGCGGGTCGGCAACAAAGGATCCCATGGAATAGTTTTGTGATTCTCGGTGGATGTCCGCGCACGTGAGGGGCGAGCTATTCTCAATCAGGCTAGCTGGTCCGACCCTATCAAACACTAAATCTCTTCCAGCTGATCTCCGAGGTCCTTCCCTTTGGATTCCAAGGTTGGCACCCTACGGAGTAGAACTTTTCTTCATTTCTATAGACTTGCCTATTTGGATTGCCCCTGAACCTTAACACTTAACAAGACGAAACACTATGGGAGACAGGGCAGACTCGGTGGAGTAACTCATCACCCCTTTTTTGTTTCTCAACCAAAGAATCGACTTTCCCCTGAGTCTCGACTCTTCGACAGCCCGCTTTTTTCGTGGCCAGCGATCCTCTCGATCTACTATTTAGGGCTGACTTGGATTAGCGTAGAGTGACCGCGTGCAAAGAGGCTTAGTTAATTCTGCGCCTCAGCCACAACAACCGCACTAACAGGAGGCAGTAGCTTTTTCCTTCTTAAAAATAGACGTTAGAGAAAAACTCAGGTACGGCATTTCGCTAAGGTCGATAATGCCCACACGTAAACGATAACAACTAACTCAGAGCCGAACTATATATATACATTTGAAGTTTCTGCAGGAACGCCTCTTATGCGGATCTTTGATCAAACTGTCCCGAGTCTTGAACAGTGGATCTAGGCCACCGGCTCAATCTCTATCCACGCCCGGTAATCACTCCTTTGTCAACGATCATATTTGCCCGAAGATGCATAACTGATTCCCGTGGAATTGGTACGAAAAGTGACTCTGCCATATTCGCCCCCGCGCATTACTTACGTATGTCACCTACGCCTCAATATTTCTTAACGCAATCACATAAGTCTAGACTAGATCTGTTCCCTCGACCCTATTGTCTGGTTGTCTGACGTCTCCTGCTATCGAGACCCGCCATGCCCTGATCTCCCAGGTCTTCAAGGCCCTTCACTGTAAACCCTGGCAACGGGTCTGCTTTCCGGTTGTCTGACGACTCATCAGGCCCGCTCAAATTCGAAATAAGTGTGAGCTTGTTCGAGACTCTTGAGCGCTTTTGTGGAGATACAGAAATTAAGGTCTAGATCTAGATTACACCTTGTCGTAGACAACGAGTATAATTCTGGCTGTGTTGCAGTCGGGTGCTCGACTGGAAGTTTTAATCGGTCTAGACTTTGCTTGTTTGGATATTCGAGGACTCAACCTCGTGTTCCCCAGTCCTCTGGAACCTGGAGCAAGATGGAGCACATCCAAGTGTCGCTATGGACTTCTACTTTTCACTTTGCTGACGTCGGGGCGTTAACGTTGATAAGATGCTATCATGATATAGGGCTAGCCCTCGAGAACCTAGATCCAGGCGTCCTCATTTGAAAATATTGTAAGGTTCCCGGTCACTGCCATTGTAGGCTTTTGGTCGAATGGAATTCTCAAGATTTCCAAGATGTCTAAGGGAATAATAGGAAAGAATCTGATTATTTTAGATTTCTAGTGGTGCAGGGATGCACTGTTCCCCCGATATATATTTTTAGTTCAGTTAGATCAATCACAACACCACACAAAATCCGAATGAGTCACTTTGGGGCAAAGGATACTTATATGCATATAAGTATGACCTCTCATGATTTTCCGACTAAATAACTCATATGGCAAATACGAGCACAATGATGCAAAGAGGGACTCCGCCAAGGAATGTGAGTAACTGCCTCAGGCACTGAACTATTCCTCTTTCGGACCCCGACCCCAGAACGGTCGTCCAGCAGCGTCCAATTTGTTCATGTTGGATCCGGTGAGTCGAGGAAAGAGAGGTTTAACGGATCAGAGTGGCGCACTTGGATCTTGTGTAAGGGCTCGAGTGACGTGGTTACCCTTGCTGGTTATTTTATATGAACTTCGCCTGAACCTGTTTCGGGAACCCCTTCAGATATCTAACACTTGGACTCTGGCGAAAGTAACCCAAAGACCAAGGACTCCAATTTTCTGAAGATATGACTTCTGCCCCGACAATTCTGGCAACGTGCAAGCAGACACGATTTCATCTGCTAGATGATAATCCTTCGCAGGAGGTATAGGTAGCCACAACAAGCATCCAGATGACCACTAACGCTGGAATTTATTTATTGACAGATCGATGTGGATGGATTAAATATTATGGTCACATCATCTCCACCTGGATCTATCGAAGATGCATCGAAATCAAAGACCAAAGGGAAATCAAAGGCCAAGGCTGCAGGGAGAGAGCTCATCTCCGACGGGCACCTACGACTCAAGGCAGGCATTCACTATGGGTTGATAGGTCGCAACGGAACTGGGAAGTCAAGTGAGATAGATCTCCGCATGTACCATTTACAAACCTCAGTATATTGATTTTAGCAGCGCTCCTCCGGGCAATGGCAGAGAAACTCATCCCTGGCATCCCGCATTCGACTCGCATGGCGATCTTGCAGCAGACGGACGAACATGATGACAAACCTTTCGGCGAAGACCCTAATCGAGACAAAACTGCTTTGGAAGCTGTTCTCAGCAGTGATGAAACGAGGAACGAGGCTGTTCGGATGGCGGAATGTTAGTACACCTCTTCAATTGGAATTGTACTCGACTGACCATCCAAGTTCTATCGAAGAGTTTTGAGACTGAAGATCCAATGCAGCCCGTGTGGGCGATCCGTAAAATACGACACCAGAAAGCAGAAAAGCATCTCTTCCTGGCACACAAGAACGCAAGCTTGAAAAGCGGTGCTCGAGGTCTACAAGCAAGGAAAGACTTGAAGGCTGCGGAGGGGAAGCTCGAGGCTACATCGGAAATGTCAGTTGCATCCATTCGCGCTATTGACTATATCTGACTCCTGTCAGGTTGTCCCAGGATGTAGACGCCATAGATGCGGAGGCAGTCCAGGCCGATACCCAAGCTGCCGCCGAGACATTACAAACCCTACAGTCCCAACTTGAAGATGTAAGCCTCTGAACGGTGGCTATTTACTTACTCCGTTAACGTGAAACCAGATGAAACTTGCCGATATGGAGCAACAAGCTCGTCGTGTCCTCCTTGGTCTCGGCTTCAAAGAAGACGGACTCGAGAAGAAAGTCTCTACGCTCTCAGGAGGTTGGCGTATGCGATGTATGCTAGCCAGCGTTTTGGTCCAAGATCCCGACATCATGATCCTCGACGAGCCGACCAACTTCTTGGATCTTCTGGGAGTAGTGTGGCTGGAGAACTACCTGAAACAACTCCGCGACACATCAGAAACAACCATCGTCTTGGTCTCACACGACAGAGATTTCATCAATGCTGTCTGCGAGGAAATTGTCATCCTCCGAGATCAGAAACTGACGTATTTCCGAGGGAACCTCTCTGCGTATGAGCATGATTTCGAGGAACAGAAGCTCTACCTGGGGCGCATGAAAGAGGCTCAAGAGCGGCAGGTTGCGCATATGGAAGCCAGTATCCGGGAGAATATGAAGGTTGGGAAGAAGACTAATGATGAAAACAAGCTGCGACAAGCGAAGTCGCGACAGAAGAAAGTCGATGATCGGATGGGTCTTCAGGTTAGCGCGAGCGGGGGGCGTTTCAAGCTGAACCGTGATCTAGTCGGATGGCATGCCCACAATCGGGCTGAGATCGAGGTCCCGACAGATGAGAAGGGCGCGACTATGAGTCTGCCCGATGCGACGGAGTTGCGGTTCCCTGGACCGTTGGTGTCGCTGGAGGGTATTGTTTTCCAGTACAAGAAAACCGACCGCGTCATCCTGGACGACGTGAACTTGGTCGTTCACCTAGGTGACCGTGTCGGGATTATGGGTCTCAATGGCTCGGGGAAGACGACCCTGCTCCGTGTTCTGACGGGGCAGGTATCTCCCTCCAAGGGCAAGGTATCGACCCACTCCCGGCTGAAAGTGGGTTACTATAGCCAGCATTCTGTGGAAGAGCTGCAAGAGCGTGGCCGAGGCGAGCCTAGTTTAACTGCGCTGGGCTTATTGACTATTGAGACCGAAGGATCCCTGAATGAGGGCGCAATCAGAGGTCTACTCGCCTCGATGGGGTTAGCAGGTCGTATTGCATCTGATGTCCCCATCGCCAAACTGTCAGGTGGACAATTGGTATGTGAAATGCGAAAGATCGACATGGAACAGTTGAGGTAAGCTAATAATATTGGCAAATTTAGGTCCGCCTTGCATTGGCTCGAATCGTCTGGACTGCACCACAGCTTCTCATTCTTGATGAAATCACCACGCATTTAGATTTCCACACTGTCACTGCATTAGCTACGGCTCTCTCCTCCTTCAATGGTGCCGTGCTTCTAATTTCACACGACCGTTTCCTTGTTCGATCCGTAATCGAGGGCAAGCGTGACACTGAGCACAAACTCGATGAAGATTTCGAAGGGCTGGAGGAGGAAGAGACCGAGGAAACGCCAAGACGTCGGTCGGTCTATGTGATTAAACAGGGCAAGATGAACGAACAGAAGGATGGGGTGGAGCAGTTCGAAAAGAGCTTGGTGAAGCGAGTGGAGAAGTTGTTAGGGACGATAGATTAGCTGGTGTACATACCTCATCTAGAATAGGGCCATGTAATGTGAGTTGATTCTGAGGTCACCAATTGAAGATGACTCAGCACGGAGCCCGCCGAACGGCATGTGCGATAAGAGACACCTTCCCCTCATTCCTCCGCGGAGGACCGCGCTTGCATATATATTTGCCAACATGCAACATTTGAATTGAAATAACTTCCTCATGGCTGGCTTGTGCAAGCGAATTGTATCCTGCCCTAGGGTGGCCCGTCAGTGGCCCGTACAGATTCGACCCCAGAGCACTCATGCCGCATCAAGACCCAACGCCACCGTCCCCGCTGGATTTCCCCCTCCTCCCTCAACTGAACCCTCTAGACTGTCCACACTCAAGTCTGCGAAGCCCTTTTCCGAATTCCTCACCGACACCTTCAATCGCCAACATGACTATCTGCGCATTAGCGTCACGGAACGGTGCAATCTTCGGTGTCTGTACTGCATGCCCGAGGAAGGCATAGACCTTTCGCCCTCTGCGAAACTGCTTACGTCCCCAGAGATTCTATACCTGTCCTCGTTATTTGTTTCACAGGGTGTGACAAAAATCCGATTAACCGGTGGGGAACCGACCGTCCGCAAAGACATCGTGCCGTTGATGCAGGACATTGGCAAGCTACGACAAAATGGGCTTCGGGAACTGTGTTTGACAACCAATGGGATCTCGTTACATCGAAAATTGGACCCAATGGTGGAAGCTGGGCTGACAGGAGTCAATCTCAGCCTCGACACGCTGGATCCGTTCCAGTTCCAGATCATGACAAGACGTAAGGGGTTCGATGCTGTGATGAAGAGCGTCGACCGCATTCTGGAAATGAATAAAGTCGGTGCAGGGATCAAGCTGAAGATCAATTGCGTTGTCATGAGGGGAATGAATGACCGAGAGATCCTCCCATTTGTGGAGCTGGGCCGCGAGAAACCGATTGAAGTGCGCTTCATCGAATATATGCCTTTCGGCGGGAACAAATGGAACCAGGGAAAGATGTTCTCTTATCAGGAGATGCTAGCTGTCATCCGAGAGAAGTATCCCGCATTCGAAAAGGTGGCCGACCACAAGAATGACACCAGTAAGACATACCGTGTTCCTGGGTTCGAAGGCCGCGTGGGATTTATCACGAGCATGACTCACAACTTCTGTGGTACCTGCAACCGGTTACGCATTACTAGCGACGGGAATCTCAAAGTCTGCCTGTTCGGTAACTCCGAGGTCTCCTTGCGGGATATCATTCGTAAGGAGAACGGTGGGAACCCAATTGACGTGGATGCAATGAACAATCTGCAGCTGTTGGAAACAGTACAAAATGCAGCACGCCTTAGTGACGAAGGCGGCTTGGTCAATGAGCGTGAGCGTGAGATTCTTGACATTATCGGCATGGCTGTGAAACGAAAGAAGGCGAAACACGCCGGCATGGAGCAACTAAAGGACATGAAGAACCGCCCTATGATCCTGATTGGTGGGTAGTTATCTTCTTTTTTTTCCTTTTTCTCTTCATGATCGGAAACGCTTTACGACCTGTAAATCATCCCGGATGAACATCTCTTTTGGATATCATAAATTGGCGGGATCTTACTTGATACCATGTATACATGCAATTGATGTATTTGGACTTATTCACTGAATCACCAAGCTGATAGATGAACTAGATAATAAACCAAAACCATGGGGTTTAGGGTCTCACTCCTGGTCAACCATACCAGTACATATGCTTCCGCACCTCCCTGCAGCTTCCCAAAGGCGTCTTTACCACTCTGGGCGCTCTAAACCAGAGACCGATGACTGTATTCCTCGCCGATCTCGCTCTCTACCCACAACCTCAGACGCCGACCTCCCTCACCTCACACCATCTAAGACCGTACACATGACCCAGATCACCGAAAAGCCCGAAACAAAGCGTGTCGCCACAGCCGCCTGCACCGTCTCCTTCTCAAACGCACGACCCTGGGAAATCCTCCGCGAAGGTCAGACCACGCACAAAGGCGACGTCTTCAGCGTTGCCCGGATCGCGGGTATCATGGCCGCAAAAAGGACGCCCGATATTGTGCCTCTTTGCCATCCCGGCATTGGTATTACCGGGGTCGAGGTCAGCGTGGAACTGGTTGAGCCCGGGCAGAACAGGGATCACGGCGCCATGAATGTCGTTGCGTCGGTCAGCTGCTTTGGTCGCACAGGGGTGGAAATGGAGGCTATGACGGCTACTATGGGTGCTGCTTTGACGGTTTACGATATGCTCAAGGCTGTGGATAAGGGGATGGTGATTGATTCTGTTCGATTGTTGGAGAAACAGGGTGGGAAGAGTGGGCATTGGGTACGGGAATAAGCTTGTATGTAGTTGGTGTAGAGTGTAGAGTTATCATTCGATATGTAGTAAAGGGGATGTACTATATAATGTTCTTCAATAGCCCTAATAACCCTGCCTAGGTTTAGGTGATCTACCTATCCGCGATCAGCCCTATGGGCTGACCGTTTAAATTCTCCAAGTACTCGAATGGGCTAGCGTTTCAGTTGGGGTTTCATATTTTTACCTTTTCCTCGTTCATATAATAAATCTTATGTATCCTTCTGTTTGAGGCCGTTAGTCGTGTCCATTCGAGACCTCTTGTGTTGTGTGGGTTCTCTTGAAAATCCTGCAGAACTTCGTTTTCAGTTCGACGCCTCAACAGCCAAGAATTTAGCACACAACACGAACTACGCTTTACCAACGCTGGCGAATTATGTTGAATTATGTCGTCAAATTAAAATGCATACACTGCTAATCCGTATGTGCGCCTGAGCTGCTCGTCATGAACCCAACTAACCGCTTTATGCAGTCCGCCAGTGGCGGAGGAAGACTGGGAGGATCATAATGGCACTGTGCCCGCCCTTGAATTTCTTGACGCTACACTATTTCTATTTCATTGCTACAAGCATAATCGCCAGTATCATTTTCTACCTGACCTCGACGTCATGGCGGAGCGTTGCCTATGTGGACTCGATTTTCATGTGCGTTAGTGCTATGACCGGTGCTGGATTGAATACGGTATTGACGCAGCCCCCCATATATGGCTATATCGTAGGCTAATAACTCGACGAATAGGTGGATCTGTCGGCTCTAAACAGCTTCCAACAAGCAGTTTTGTTCACCTTGCTTATTTTGGGCCATGCCGTTCTCATTTCCCTCACTGTGCTTCTAGTACGTAAAAGGGCATTCGAGGCAAAGTTCAAGGGTGTCTCCGATGAACGGGAAAGAGAGCGGTCTACTCGTCACCACTCAGAAGTTGAACTGCAGACCAGGGACCAGGTGCCTGCGAATGAAAGCACTGGAACTGATCTACCCGGCGAGAGCACCGAAGGACAGGGCTGTAAACCACGCCCAAAGACACATCTGCTGGTCCAAGTGACCCCAGGGGAGTCATCATCTCGCAATGAACAGCCGTGGGTGGAAGACGACCAAATAACCATCGGCGGCACACCCCGTCACCATCACCACCGAGTCTTCCCCATGGCTGGCATCGGGGCGAGACCTGATCTGAATAACCACCCCCGCGATGCAGTGCCCAATGTGCCCTTGGTCGCAAAGGATTCTGTGTCTGGCTTTAAGGGGATTCTCCGTGGTACACAGAAGTACATGGCCTCCAAGGGCCTTGTGTCCCGCAACTCCCAGTTCCACGATCTCACCCCTGCTGAGCGTGATGAACTAGGTGGTGTGGAGTATAAGGCTGTCTCGTTTTTATCCGTGATTGTGTTCCTTTACTTCATCCTGTTTACTGTGTTCGGCATGATCGGTGTCGGTGGCTGGCTGGAAGCTAATGATCCCGCCGTGACGCGCGCGAACGGCCTCTCGCCGTTCTGGACGGGTGCTTTCTTTGCTGTTTCTGCATTCGTGAACAGCGGCATGTCGCTCTTGGATACTAACATGACCGCTTTACAGTTGAGGTAGGTGGTCTAGACCATCATTTCTCATAGCCAAGCTTGCTAACCTTGTTTAGAGCTTACCCTCTTCTCACAATGGGATTGCTGATTCTCGCTGGGAACACCCTCTTCCCATGCTTCCTGCGGTTCATTATCTGGACTATGAGGGCCATGCTTCCCGATCGGCCGAAGTGGCAGTCATGGCGCATAACTCTTGATTTCATACTGGAGCATCCTCGGAGGGTAAGTCCTGTTGCATTATTCTAATGGCTTGCCGAATATAGACACTTATCATGAATCCAGGTCTATACGAATCTCTTCCCTGCTCGCCATACGTGGTATCTGCTCGGCACGATTATCATTCTGAACGGTATCGACTGGGCGGCATTTGAGCTACTGTCTATTGGAAACGAGGACATCGAGAGTCTTCCTACCGAGTATCGTGTGTTGGATGGACTGTTTCAAGCCCTAGGTTTGTCAACCGCAACAGCGTCATATTCGACTCAAGCTAACGAATTATCTCGAGTAAAGCGGTACGCGCTGGTGGATTCTACGTTGTGACCATTGCCGATCTCCACCAGGGTCTCTTGGTTCTCTATGGTAAGTGAATTCAATATCCTCGCTGGACCGAAAGATCATCATACTAACATAACCTCTAGTACTCATGATGGTAGGACATATCAGTCTCATACCCCATAAACCGAACCCCTAACTAACAACTCACCCAGTACGTCTCCGCGTACCCAGTAACGCTCACGATGCGGTAAGTACCTCGTGGAATCAACACACGTCAAGAAGCCGCGATCTAACCACCCACACAGCAACACGAACGTCTATGAAGAACGCTCGCTAGGGATCTACGCACATGACGAGACCCCCGACTCGCCAGCAAACACAAGTCGCAGCAACGTAGCAATGGACCTAATCCGACACCATCTTGGCCGTCCAGGTCTGTCGGAGACTTCGCGCGGCTACTTCGTCCACCAGCAACTCCGCTCCCAGCTCAGCCATGATCTGTGGTGGATCGCGCTGGCGGTGTTCTTTATCGCCATCGCCGAGTCAGACCACTATGAGTCTCAGCCCGTGGCTTTTTCCACCTTCAATATTATCTTCGAGGTTGTCTCTGCCTACGGATGTGTGGGTGTTAGTCTTGGGTTCCCTGGGAAAAATTACTCGTTCTGCGGCGCGTGGCATACTATTAGCAAGTTGATTCTTGCTGCTGTGGCTTTGCGTGGTAGACATCGTGGTTTGCCGGTGGCTATTGATAAGGCTATTATGTTGCCCAGTGAATCTTTGGCTTGGGCGGAGGAGGAGGATGCTGCTATGCGGAGGGATAGGTCTAGGGCTTGGGCTCAGGAGCGTGGACCTGTTGGGTCTGTTTAGGTGTTCAGATGGTGGTTCGATATACCCCTTTTGCATGCTAATTTAGTGTTTAGACTGTTCTAGAGAGCGTGGATTTATGAAACATATGATGATATGAAGTTTTGAAGGTAATAAATTCTCTTGTAGGACTAACTACCCATGGTGTATCCTGGTAAAAAGAAAGTAGACATATGCAATAACCGTATGAATGTAGATGGACATGGACGTGGAACAAGGAGATATACAAATTAACAAAAAACTAGACGACCTACTCGTCCTCCATCTCCATCTCATCCTCGTCCTCATCTTCACTCTCGATCTCAGCTTCCTCCTCGCTCTCCAATTCCTCCTCGTCCTCATCCTCACTGCCATCATCACTGCCAGCAACACCACCCATATCCTCATCCTCCCCGCCGTTCTTCTTCGCCTCCTGTCTCCGCTTCTCTTCCTCAATACGACCTTCTTCGAGGACAGCAGCACGCTCCGCACGCAGCTTGCGTTGCGTCTTGACGAACGCACCGACAGGGGTAGTCTCCCAGTCAACATCCTTGAGGAAAGATTCAACGCCAGAGCGATTGCGGGGAGCATAAGTGACGTTAAGACGGCGCTCTTCGATCCAGCGGGCATTGGTCTCAACCTTCTGCACGAGCAGCAGGATCATCTGGTTGATCTTGGCATTCTTGTTTCCACCGCTGCGGGCAGAGACCTGCTTCAGCCAGCGCTTGAGGGAGACAATGACGGGCACAGACAGTTCCGGGAACGCAATGTGCTTGGACCACAGAACGAAGAACTCGGAAAGGAGCTCGGCGACCTGCTCACCAACGCCGTCCTGGTAAGTGCGCGATCGCAGGTAAGATTTGGGGGCGCGGATAGCTGTGTTGAAGTCCAAGGGCTTAAGCGTGCTGGACTTGGGGTGCTTGCGCATCTCCGCTGAGGTCAGGACCTCGAGGAGTGAAGCTGAGAGCGGGATGTAGGTGCCTGTGGCGCGGGAGATACGGAGCAGGGAGCGCGTCAATTGGAAGCGCAGAGGGAAGTACGTGGCGGTTGGGATGAGGCGCATGGCGCCTAGGGTGATCTGCACGACGGGGTAGATGAGGGGACGGAGAGCGGACTGCTTGCCGACTTGAGCCTCGACAAGGCCATCGCAGTGCTGCGAAAGTACTCGGGACCAGAAGTCCAGCGAGTGCACGTATTGCCAGTTGTAAATGGTCTTGTAGGACTCCTTGGAGGTGTTGGTAATGCTCTTGCGCAGGTGCATAGCAAGCTGACGGATGAAGGAGAATCCTGCTGTGTATGAGACGTTCTGGTCAATGCCCCAGATTTCGGCTGCGGAGTTCTTCATCAAGTTCACGCCTGCTAGCGTGTGCACCGTTGTGTTGCGGCTACCCTTGACAACACCCTCGTAGGTGGCCTTGAGCACACTCTCCCGGATACCTGCATCTCCCAGAACCATAAGGCGGCGCAGGATCAAGAAACCTGTGATACGGGTAGCATCGGCAGTGGACACATCAGCCCAAATTCCGACGACAATCTTGACGAGTGTCTTCAGCACCTTACGGAACTGAAGAAGGTAAGGCAGCATGGGCTCAATTGACGCGAGGGTCAACTTGAGTGTGGATGCATCGGACAAGTTAACCAGAAGCTGGTGAACTGAAGCAGTGTGCGATTTGATCAGAGGTGTGAGGGTCTTGAACTTCTTCGAATCCAATGACACCCTGATCTTGCCAGAAGCGCTCTCCTTAACGGGAAGATGATGGGCCAAGACCTTGGGGATGGTGTTGAGGGCCGTGACAAGAACCTGGTGGTACACATTCTTGTCGGAGATGGTGTATTTTTGCTCGGGGGCCTCGGGGTCATTGACATAGGCGGCCGCACGGAAAGCGAGAACAGCCTGGCGCATGGCTCTGATCGAGTTTTGCTCCTCCATCAACTTCTGCCACTTCTTGACCATCTCAATAGTCAAGGTCTCATCCTCTGGCTCCTCCTCTTCCTTCTTCGACTTCTTCTTCTTCTTCTTGGCTGGTCCCTCGTCTTCGGGTTCTTCGCTTTCGCTCAGTGCATCAACCTCTGAAAGATCGCCTTGCTCACCGAACTCGAGCAGCTCAGAATCATTTTCCTTGAGGTATTTGTAGAACTCGGGGTCCTTCTCCTTCAATGACTCCAGCTGATCCTTGTGCTCGTCGTAAGCATCGGCACTGTCCGCGTCGTCACTGTCACCCTCGCCCTCAGAAGCCTCAGCATCTGCATGTGCCTTATCTTCTGAGCGCTTGCGCTTGCCGATTTTGGGGGTGGTATCCTTCTTGCTGGCCTTCTTTCCCTTCTCTTCGGGAATATCGAAGCCACCAGCGAAAAAGTCGTCGACGTTCATTTCGGAAAAGGCATCTTGTTTCTTCAGGTCCTCCGGGTCCTTCTCTGCGGCGGCTTCGGCTTCGGCGCGGCGAGCAGCATTTTTTTCCTTGCGCTTGTCGTTCATTTGGTGTCTCTGCTTGATCTTGGCATTGGCTTTGCGTCGCTCAAGAACATCCGGCAGACGGTTCTGCACGAACTTCTTGGTCGATTTTTTGGCTCCAACCATTTTGAGAGATTGATGCAGAAAAGAGTCTGCAAGTGTAGCTTGGTCGGAAAATGGCTGGCCAAAAAAAAATTGGGGAGAAAATCGGCGGGTCCGCTCTTCAGACCGCCTTCGCTTTTGGCATCGGATAACATCCAGACAATCCCATCATCCCATGATTAGCAGTGAAGGCCGTACCTACCTAGGTACGTATGGTTATCCTTGTAGGTATCTACCTATATACGTATATAGGTACATATGTAGGTACATGTCCACGGGTAGGTATTTTGTATGTAACAAAATACCCCTCTGGAGCTCAGGCCTACTTATGTAATCAGAACCGGAAACCCTTCGGGACTTACGACTGACAACTGACAACTGACAACTGACAACTGACAATTATTGCACATAGCGAGAAAGTTTCCAAAAATGTACTCGCAGCGCCCACTTCCTTATGCGCCGACCCCGTACAGCTACACACCCAATCCCGCCCGGTCAGCCACAATCAATCTCGATGAAGTATGGATCCTTGTCTCCGCATTGATAGTCATATTCACTAATGCCACATGTCTTAGGAAGTCAAACTAGCATCCAGCTCAGTCGAACGTGACTTATATGAATCCCTAGCCGAAATATACAGCATCATTGTCACCCTTGATGGACTCGAGAAAGCATACATCAAGGACGTGGTCACCGAGGCAGAGTATACCGAGACATGCACACGGCTATTGAAGCAATACAAGTCCAGTCTTGGAGATGAGGCAGTATCGCGGGAGTTTGTGAATCTGGAAACGTTCAAACGGACGTGGGGGGTGAGTGTTCCCTCTCCATTTTACCCCGCAAACCTCAACACATCTCTGACGCCAGATGCACAATATAGCTAGAATGCCCACGAGCCACGGAGCGATTGCGCATTGGTCTTCCAGCCACAGTCGAGCAAGCTTCTCACGGCGGAGCAAGCTCTAGTATGGGTGCAACGGCGACGGGTCCCGCCGGCGGTGCCTCGGGGAGTCTCATTCTGGCAGCAACCGAAAACTTCATTACCTTCCTCGATGCATTGAAGCTCAACATGGTATCCAAGGATGCACTGCATCCACTTTTATCAGAGGTGATTCAGTCTGTGAACAAGGTAACAGATACTGATTTCGAAGACCGCGGCAAGATCATTCAGTGGTTGATCGCATTAAATCAAATGCGAGCTACTGAGGAATTGAGCGAGGACCAAGCACGTGAACTTGCATTTGATATTGAACAGGCTTATCAGGGCTTCAAGGCCACGTTGAACTGATTTGGAGAATCATTTACTTGGTGCCCCGGCAAGGCGTTCATATGGACAGTAGAGATACCATTATGTTTTTATGTATTGACATGATCATCAGTGATTGCTAGCTAAATATACCCAGTCTTGCTTGTTTTGGATCGAGTGTTCTTGTATAAGTACGACTATCCATGGGCATAGACTATGTCTCGAGCTGCATCCAACTTAAGTGGTGTGTATATGCTGTTTGACCCTGCTCTTTTTATTTCTCGTTCAATCATCTATTTGTTTCCCAATTGCAGCAAGTCTTCAATTTCACCATTCCTGTTCTTTGATGGTTTGATGCCTGATAATCTAGGCGACAATCAATCCGCGGAACCGCAGCGCCAGCCTTTCCTCTTTGGGAATATTTTTCTTTTTCTCCGCCACATTTTCGTCCGATTCTCCTGGCTGCGAGGCCAATTTGTTGCCTTGCATTCTTTACCAGCAACAACTAGAGAGCATACAGTTATCGCCATGATTAGTGCTACAGATGAGCCTCTACATGGTTAGTTCACAATCTACCCCTCTGATCCATCCGGTCCACAAAAGATAATGGGACTGATAAGCGCAGTTCTTGACCTCCCGCAGCTCTACCAGAAGCCCTCGGGAACCGATCTCGTGAAGGCTTTGGCTTTGTTGAGCTTACAGCCCCGCACGTTTGGCACCACCGCCGATGTCGTCAAAGGCCCCGCGGTCCAGCCTGCAGGAGTGACTCGGTATCTCACATCCATCATCGCCAGTCAACTGGCATGGCTCGAGACCGATGAACTCCGGGAGGCGATCTGGGACGCGGCCGCTGCACGACTAAGTGAACGGTCTGGTCGGACAGGTAAGCAGGCCACCATCTGTCTGGCTGTATTCTGTTATCCCGCTGACCGTGACTCATTCTCTACCAGCTATGCCGGCAATGTCTCGAATCTTCAACGTGCCCACCTCCTCCGGCGAAGAATATACACTAACTCTCCACGAACCGTCAATCACGGCGGACAACCTCGGTATGAAGACCTGGGTATCTTCGTATCTTCTCTCGCGCCGGCTTCACAACATTGGATCGCCACCAGCACTTGTTCCCTCGGCATCGGCTACTCCCTCCACCTTGAGCCAGAAACCTCTGCGGGCACTCGAGCTTGGTGCTGGAACAGGCTTGGTCGGGCTTTCCTTTGCGGCTCTGCAAGGTGACTCTGCCACGGTTCACCTCACCGACTTGCCTGAGATCGTACCGAATCTCGCCCACAACGTTGCCTTGAACGTAGAACTCCTGAACAGAACTGGGGCGACAGTGACCACCGGTTTGCTCGATTGGTCAGTCGCGCCGTCTCCTCTTCCAACTGCGGAAGAGCATTTTGATGTGATTCTCGCCGCAGATCCATTGTACTCGCCCAATCATCCCCAATGGCTGGTGGATACCATTCAACCCTGGCTTAGCCGTGGGCTCGATGCGCGAGTCGTGGTGGAGATGCCGCTACGAGATGCATATCTGCCGCAGGTGAAGGAGTTCCGGCAGCGGATGGGCGAGCTGGGTCTGGCTGTGGTTGAGGAGGGCGAGGAGGTCGGTTACGATGACTGGGAGAGTGCAGATGGAGGCGCACTGGCCGTCAACTGTTGGTGGTCGATTTGGGGATGGACTGAAAAGGTATAATGGTAGTAATGCCGGGTCATATTGGGACTGGTGACCAAACGAAATGACGAATAATAAACGATACACGATAGATTAGAATAGTGATCTCCTAGACGTTGGTTATTGAGCAATGCATGCACCCTGCATCTGATTCAGAGAGTCATCAGTAGATATGTAACCGCCTAGCAGATTCGAATCTTGAAGATGAATTTCTCGCATGATTTTCCTCGGTAGACATCAATTTGATGAATGAGGAACATCGTTGGTCGACAGAAAAGAGGAGCAGGTCCGTCACGTGGCGATGACGTCGGTGTCACCATTTCGGTGAATCACCTACTTCAAGGGTGTGAACTATGATGATTTGCCATTATAGCATCCAACTGCTCTATTCCATTATTAGCTCAATCCCGCCTGAAAAACCAATCCCTTGTTTTGGTGGCGCTGTGAACACTCCCTGGAAGGATCACAGTCACCACGGGGCTAATAAGAGAAGTGAGGATGGCGTCCCTGCCGGGGGTGCCTAGTTCTGATATTGGTTGTAAGACTTGGTTGATTGAATATTCTAAAGACTTGGTACGGCTGTATAGCCTACTCCAACTCGGCCACCAACTTGCCCCGCAAGGCCTCGATCGACGGCGTGAAGAAATACTCTCCCCCGCGCTGGTCGATCCACGGCAGATAGCCCATTTTCAGCACATTGGGCTTGTCGCCGTCGTAGATTCCGAACGTGGGCTCCGGGTGCTGGGGAAGGTTGCGCTGGCTGACGATGGGGTCCTGGCCAGGGACTATCTCCCACCCCTTCTTTCCCGAAAAGACCTCGTTGCTGGCCCAGCCTGATGTTGTTAGCGTCGGACAAGCAGGTCAGGGAGGTGGAGTGATAGGAACTTACGACTCGTTAGGAAGTTGAAGCCATTCCGCAAGTCGCCCTGGTAGCACATGAAGTAAATGCCTCGCTTGGGGCGCTCTGAGGGTTCCAGCTTCTCTTCGCCCGGTTGGATCTCCGGACCAAAGGTGACGCTGCGACGCAGGATCAGGTTCGTGTTGTTCCAGTAGTTTGTCTGCGCAGAGACCTCCCCGCCATCTTTCGAGATATAAAGGTCGGCGCGAGGGCGCATCTTACGAATGTGCGCGGCAATCGGACACTTAATCTCCCTCGGGTTGGAATATTGGTTCTTGTACTCGAAGTTGTTGGCAAAGGGATGTTGAGCCACCGAGTTCTCGCTGTCCAGCTCCACAGGGGAGCCTGCACAGGCAACGTTAGAGTCATTCTCCTAGACGGGGGACAGGACCATTCTTACCGTTCTTCCATCGTCCAATCATATGAGCGGCCAGTTTCTCGCCGGTGCCGTCGTTAAAGGTGTCCATCTTCGCGGACTCCGACTTCACGAAACTGTAGGACCGTATCAGCCTGACCCTCATGCAGGGGACTAGAACAAACCGTACTCGTTGAAGTCGTGCACTTTCTCCTCGATCTCGCGGAAGACTAACATACTGCCATCTTTGGCCCAATCCGGCGACGTGGTATTGTCTCCCCGGCGTTTGAGGAATATCAAACTGGCAACGCGTCAGTATTCTATGATCGATGGATGGATAAGGCTCCAACTTACCCGGGGGGAATGGCCGGGGGCTCGCCCTCCTTGGGTGGCGGGTCCAGGCCCTCGATGGCAGGCTGCGAAATATGGTCCTCGAATCCGAAACTAAGCAGAAGCAGGGTGACAGGTCAGAGAGAAGGTGGTCTGCGAGATTTCCCAGGAAAACACTCACTGTTCCTTGCCCCGGAGGTTCTCCAGGCGTTTCTTGGACGGGTCCTTCTCGTCGGGAATCAACCTCCGCTGCGCCTTGCCATCGGCATTGCGAACGTGTCCCTTCTTGATCATCGTGATCTTCGCGCTGGCCTCCTTGGCGTCAACGGTATGATCATCGGCGATGTGGAAGTAGCTCTTGAGGTCCTTGACTGTGGCCTCCAGCTCGTCCTCACGCTGCGCGCCGACGATGAACATCCCGTCGCACCGCCAGTCGTCGTTTCTGGCCGACCACTTCGGGGGCGGCCGGTACTCGGGGGCCAGGGATTCGGTCTCGTCGGGCCCTTCGTTGACCATATCCTGGTACATACCCTTTTCATGCAGCTTGTCCTGGGTCTTCAGGCTGTCGTGCCCCCCAAGCAGCTTGTTCGTACCCTTGCCGGAGAAGGTAATGTTGATCGCGTTGAACGTTTCGCGATCCTCGGGACGAGTGTCCACCCTTTCCCGGGCCTCATTAACGCCGTCATGTCTCTCGAAATATTCCTTGCACTTGCTGCCAGTGGTGATCTTGCCGTCATCCACCAGCTTCTTCAAGTGTTCTTTGAACGCGGTGTAGTAGTCGTCGTCATCGAGGTCTTTCATCTTGAAAAACAGGAAGCTTTCGTAGTACCGGGGGAGACGGGGCCTGTCGATCACCAGTGAGCATGAGATGCGCTTGTATGAGAGCCCCAGGGCATGTGATATACTAACCAGATACTGCCCTGGATGTTGGCGGGGTCGACTTCAGACGGCATGCTGGAGATGAAATTCGTTCAAGATAGAAGTCAGATTGTTGGATCTGTCAGACTGAGACCATGGACCGGCCGGATAGACGACTTCTTATGGCCATCTCCCCCCACTATCTCCCTCACTGCTGTCATGGCCGACGAGTGGCATGGCCAATTAGACGCATGCGTTTCTAATTGCTGCCAGCGGCAGCGCTGTCATCCATGCGAATTCAGCTGGGAGGAGTCACGACACCATCGACGTCTCCGTCCGTGATGGACCATCACGGCCCAGGCCAATTAGCGCCATGCGTTGCTAATAGTTAAAACTAGTATACGTAAGGTACGGAGTACTCCGTATGCAGGCCCGAGTGGACGCGACCCTGGAGACGAGATATTTCCTCAGCTGGGTGTGGAAGATCGCGGTGCGAGGGCTCCCGGTCCACGCACTATTGGCTTTGCAGTGGTTCATCTGAGGAAGTGTGACTCCGCAGACTCCGCAGAGAGGTCCCTGGTTGCTTGTTAGTCCCAGCACGGTGGAGTCATCGATATGCAGGAATCTCAATCGAGCGTTCGAACTCCTGCCAGGGCGGGAGAAGGGTCCACTGTGGGATCATCGTGAGATGATAGGAGCTATGTTATACGAGCCCAGAGTAAGACCCACAACGGAGCGCGATGAAGAGTTCTGCAGCACTTTTCAGCTCTGGAACTGGTGGAGAGGAGCGCACGGCCGGCAGATATCGGGATGCAGTAGGGATCAGCACCGAGATGAGAATTTCACCACATTTTCACCCGACAGCACGGTCACGATTGATTGCGACTATCCACGTCCGATTCGCGAGCATGCCTGTCCTGCTGTGTCTGGAGGGTGCCAGTCTGGCAGTCTCCATCCTCATCTGCATGGGTCTCCCGTCCGCATGGCAGTTCGCTTCGATGGATGATATCTCCGGAAACGTCAATGTCAAGTAACGGCCCTCTCCGGGCGGCCGGGTCGGATCTCCCGCTGGAACCACGATTCTGCGATGTGAACTATAATCGACACAGGATGATAATGGGTTTGTTCTTGTTGGTGCTGCGGGGGCCCGGTGGGTCCTGTGTGGAGACGCTGCGCAGATCACAATCTTGGACGGCTAGCGGAGGGCATCGCAAGCTCCCAAGAATGGGACTGATGGACCACTTCAGTTAAACCACCTACGTCACATCTTCTGCATCATGCCCTGGTGCGAGCGTCGTGCGGGTGGTGCTGGGGGTGGCTAGGCTGAGACGCCCGCCTGCTATTTCTATGGCCCATCCGCGCTGTCTCCCTTTAGACAGCCATCTTTATTTCATACTTCTGTTGAAAATGAAGCTCCATTGGGCCTCGTGCCTCCTCCTGGGGCTGATGGCACGCTCTGTGGACGCCAACGCAGGGTCTCATAAGTCTCACATCCCATTTGCCACCGATTCGAGTCACATCGAGCCCGAGACCGAAGGGCCTATCGACCCCGAGGCCTACCTCTGGCAGGCCCGGCCTCATGGCGGCAAGCTCCTCCCCCGCAATGAGTTCACAACGCTCTGCTCTACCATAGCCGTGGGCAGTAGGTGCGAGTATGCCAACGACGGTCTCGCGGAAACCCACTGGGCCAGCGAGTCCCACCCTGTTCATAAGCAGGACGAACTCACCCTGGACCTGCACGAAGTGCGCATCGTGAACGGCATCTCCATCCGTCCTCTCATGGGGCAGGGAGACCGCGGCCAGATCGCCAAGCATGAGGTCCATATCAGCGTGGATAATGCCTATTGGACGAAGGTTGCGTACGGCACCTGGGGCTGGAACAAGAGCCCCAAGCTGTCCGCCTTCGAAGCTATCCAAGGCCGATACGTCAAGCTTGTGGCCACGAGTGAGGCGCCTCCATCCAATGATTCTAGCCATAAATATCCCGATGCCGTCACGAAGATCGTCGACGTCAATGTCTACACCACCAACGCGGTGCTCCCCGACGAGCCCTCCAAGGGCGTCTGGGGCCCGACCCTAGACCTACCTATCACGGCCGCGGCGGGCGCCCATGGCATTAGCAAGATCGGTGGTCACCACCAGATCATGCTCTGGTCGGCCTGGACTGACGACCGCTTCTTTGCGTCGCCCGGGGGCAAGACCTTCACGGCCACCTGGGACCCGTACCTGCAGGATATCCTGGAGACCAACGTCACCAACACCTACCACGACATGTTCTGCCCGGGCATCTCGATGGACATCGATGGCAACATCGTCGTGTCCGGCGGTGCCGACTCGCAGAAGACTAGCATCTACGACGGCTCGGACTGGATTCCCGGCGGAGATATGAACCTACACCGCGGATACCACTCCTCCACCACGCTGTCCGACGGCAAAATCTTCACTATCGGCGGCTCGTGGAGCGGCGGCTCCAACATGCCTAAGGAAGGCGAGGTCTATGACCCGGCCACCGGGCGCTGGCGCATCCTCTCCAATATCAAGGCTGATGTCATTCACACGGGCGACATCCCGCTCCGCAGAGACAACCACGCCTGGCTGTTTGGCTGGAAGAAGGGTACCGTCTTCCACGCCGGCCCGAGCACGCAGATGTTGTGGTTCGACACTCACGGTGACGGCCTCGTGAAGAAATCCAGGGTCCGCCGCGACGACCAGGACTCGACGTCGGGCAACGCCGTCATGTTCGACGCCGTGCGTGGCAAGATCGTGACATTTGGCGGCCAGGCAAAGTACGACGGCTCGTTTGGCCACCGCAATGCCCGTCTCCTCACCATCAATGAGCCCTTCGGGAAGGTGCGAGTTCAAGATGCCGGCCTAAACGGCACCTCGAAAGAAGTCGTCGTCAACGCCGGCGGTATGTACAACCAGCGCGTCTACCACACGTCGGTCGTGCTTCCGGACGGCACGGTGTTTATTACCGGTGGCGAGATCTACGGCGTGCCCTTCAACGAGGACGAGCGCGACGTCCAGTTGACACCTGAGATCTATCACCCCGAGTGGGATATCTTCCTACCCCTGAAGCAGAACAACATCATCCGTGTCTACCACAGTTTGTCCATCCTGTTGCCGGACGCCACCGTCCTCAACGGCGGCAGCGGGCTTTGTGGCAACTGCACGGCCAACCACTACGACGCTCAGATCTTCACGCCGCCGTACCTGCTACGCGAGGATGGCACCCCGGCCGAGCGTCCTAGCACGCCGGAGATTGTCGCCAATTTCCGCGTGCAGGTCGGGGCCAAGCTGGCCTTCCTGGCGGATGCAGACATCAGAAACGCCTCGTTGATCCGCCTGGGTACAGTCTCGCATACGGTCAACACCGACCAGCGCCGCATTCCGCTGTCATTCACCCGGTCCGGTGAGTCCGAGAATGGCCTTTCTCGCTTCGAAGCAGACATCCCGGCTGATGCCGGCATTGCGCTCCCTGGGTACTACATGCTCTTTGTGCTGAACGACAAGGGCGTTCCAAGCCATGCGGCCACTGTCAAGGTCGAGCTGCCCA
The DNA here is from genome assembly GCF_028828025.1 of Penicillium rubens. Taxonomy (NCBI): domain Eukaryota; kingdom Fungi; phylum Ascomycota; class Eurotiomycetes; order Eurotiales; family Aspergillaceae; genus Penicillium; species Penicillium rubens. The sequence goes on along the minus strand of NW_026890601.1, from coordinate 167,216 downwards.
GGACCCCGCCCACGGAGACGGAGCACCTTGCCACTGTTGAGGAGGAGGAGGAGGATGAGGATGTCGCGGATGTCGAAAAGCCGGAGGCCGACTGCGACATGAAGATGGACGCGAAGGAGGCCCAGGGCATGATAACTGCGCTGTTTACGGCCACTCGCAAGCTCTGGAGCTCGCCCAAGTTGGAGCTGAGGAATCAGGCTTAGATGCGCTGGAGTTGAGTTCTGTAACTATAGTTGAGAAGACAGTGTGTTCTTCTAGTTGACTGAATGTCATCCCGTGGTGCTATTAAGACTATTTGATATGATTAGTTTGTCTCCTGGTTGTCAGTTGGTCGGATGAGATGGTTAACTATGTGGATGAGCAAGCATTTGTGTCAGTTGTCGGATCAGGAGGGATTTGGTCCACACTAGTACTTACTCAACCCAAAGCTCAACGTACCTCACGGTGCATTCCTTTGACACCAGAAGCGCACTGATCTTGTCTCTTACTTGCTAGATCAAAGGCCAGAAGAAAATTTCTCATGTCTCAAAATTGGAGATGAGCGTGGGATGAATTTGAGTACTCAAGGCAAAAAGAGTAAAAGAAAGAGCCGGTTTGTTATAATTGCGATTTCCGGTACGGACTATGGGAATTTGACCTGTTCTTATAAAGCTGCAGGTGGCTTACAGTAGTATTAAGGCAAAGGGTGACGTATACCCTTGTCCACCAAATTCAACGCACACATAATCCTACGACACGACCGTGCAGCCAGTTTCCAACCCAGCTTCCACTGGACGCTTCAATTCCGTTTTTTGTGGGCTCGGAAGAATATCAAGAATATGCCAAAGACAAATTCTGTATCATACAAACGAAAAATAAAAATAAAAAACAGGTACGGTACATTACATCAGATAAAATACCTCCTAGGCTAAGCCATGTTAAGTGTGGCGGTGCAATGATGAGCGCCCTCATAAAGCGGCAGCCCAGATAGGAAAGACCCCACCCGGACATTATCCTGTCTATATAGGTGCATCTTCTATCACCTATATACCGACTGCGACCCATTCCCTGGCCCTTAACCTCTCGAGTCGTGCATTACAGAAAACATCGCATACCTAATATCCCATACCGCACCAAACACCTGTACAATGATTGGACTCTTAGCCATTACCTCCATCCCGACGGTGACGGGTGTATCCCTCGCTACCAGCGAGCAGCGCAAGGCAAACCAGCGCAAAGAAGAGGCCCGTCGCATGGTGAAGTTCAACATCGTAGCCGAATGTGATGGGGACACAGACGATGACCGCGAGTTAAACGGGATGACAGTTGTTGTAAGAAACGAGAAGGTAAGGAAACCAAATGCCAATAACATTAAGAGCTAAGAGATGCCCCAGTCCCTCCTAACATCATCATCAGAGCCCAAAACTATATGCAGACTAACACTACCACTCGCGCAGGTCTATCTCGCCGACCCAGATCCCTCCAAACGATCCCCACCAGCTTTTACAGCACTGGCCTTCTATATCGAGTACCCGGAACCGGAAGAATTGAAACATCTCAAGCGCGAGCGCGGCCTCGGCCTCCCCACTTATGTTCAGGACGACCCGCCCCTTCTAAATTGGATCTACGCAGATACCGAAACCCATGAGTTGCGGTACGGGAATCGGTCGCAGAGTGTGGAGCAGATTGTCGAGCCGTGGGACTGGTGTAAAGATGAAAGGATCATTTCCCTCAAAGGGAAACAGAATGCTTTCATTGCAGTTGAAGAGGAGGAGGGTGAATGGGCGCTTTATTATGATCTTGATGGCGATGAACTTGCCCGCGTTCTTGAGGAGCAGGGAATGTTGGATTGTGCGTTTGTGCCTGTCAAGCTGGTGAGGAAGGTTGTTGAGGAGCCTCCGCCGCCGCCGCCGCCGCCTCCTGCTGCTCAGGCTGCAGCTCAACAGGGTCAAGGGAATGGTCAGAGTCAGAAGTAGATGCATGAGAGAGCGGGGGTAAATATCATGATTGAGACGAAGGACTTATGTGTATATACTTATAAAATGACTTAATGTGTTTATGATATGATCGTGATTATGGGAATACCGCGGTAGCAACCTTGAAATAGTGTATTGTACAGAAACTTGAGCCTTCAATCGTCCAAACCATTCCAGCTACCAGTGTCACTGACATTGCCGCTAGCCGCTGCGGCAGCCTTCCTGTTGCGGCTGGCCGCGATAGCACCCTTTTTCTTGTTCTCCAAGCGGCGCTCAAAGCCACTCTTAGTACTGATTCTCATACCACGAGCGCCCTTTCCATCGTCTTCCTTATCGGCCAATCTTGGGGTCTGGCGCGCCTTGACACCATGCCTCTTCATGTCCTTCTTGCTGTTCTTGCTCAAATTTGGCAAAGCGTCGAGCAGCCATTTCTGGATGGACTTGTCGCCTTCTTCACCGCCGCGTAGCTTCTCACTGACATCGATGATGTTGGCGATGCTCTTCACGTAAGGAATGTCTTCCTTGGTGTAGTAAGTGACGGCGATACCGCCCTCGCGACCGGCACGGCCGGTTCGCCCCACGCGGTGGACGTAGACGGCCGCCGAGTTGGGGATATCGTAGTTGACGACGCCGTTGATACCGCGGAAGTCGACGCCGCGGGCTAGCAGATCCGTTGTAACCAAAATCCAAATCTCGCCTTTGCGGAAATCGCGCATGATATCGGACCGTTGGCCATCTGAGAGATCGGAATGGAGAACCGCGATACGTGAGGATCCACCTGCTTCGGCGGGGATATCATATTTGAGTTCTGAGTGTAGAGCCACCGCACGAGGGATAGTCTGTGTGAAAATGAGGAAGGGAGGGCGAAGGCGGATATCTGATGCTGATGCTGCAGCTGGGCGAAGAAGTTGGCGTAGTCCCATCAGTTTACCCTGCTCTGTTGCTGCGTACACGAGTTTGTGGTCAATGTTGGGGATTGCAGAGTCTTTCAACCCTACAACCAGACGAAGTAGCGCATGTGGCTCGCTTGGCTTTTGTCCGAGGTCTTCCAGTCGCTCTTTGATGGTCGACTTGGTGAGGTCCTCGATATTGGATCCCATAGTGGCTGACCAAAGGCCGACGCGCAAATCGGGGTGTGAGCATGCTTTCCAGATATCGAGTGTCTGTTCCCGGAACAATGGGTCCAAGAGGACATCGGCTTCGTCCATAACCAAACTCCGCACCAGAGGTAATGTTGCCATGGTAGTCGTCCGGTTCGCAGATAGAGCATTGACCAGCATTAGAGGCGTAGTGACGAGAATATCGCTCTTGGTGACCGGGACGTTGGCTCGCTCCTTTGTTGGCTTGTTTTCGGCATCTTCATCTTCTGACCCGGAAGATTCTTCGCTGTTCTCATCAAGAACATCGGCGACACTATCATCTCCAACACGCATGCCCTTTCTCATAAGCGTGATCTTCACGCCGGTTCCAGCCACTAACTTGCGGCCCTCGTTGACGATCTGGCTTGCGAGCTCCCTGGTGGGCGCCACAACCAGAGACAAAATACCATGCTCGTCAGGATGTGAGTGGTGGTGTCGAACAATCTTGTTGACCACGGGAATCAGGAATGACAATGTCTTGCCGCTGCCGGTGGGAGCAACGACCAGAAGATCTGGTTCAGAAGATTTTCCAAGAAGCAATGGAAGGGTTCCAAGCTGGACCTCTGTCGGTACGGTAAATCCTTGCTCCGCAACATTCTCTGCAAGCCGCGAGGAGATCTTATATTTAGACCGAAGCTCCTTGAAGTTAAGCAGAGGCTCCGGGAACAAGCGTCTGGCGCGCTTCTGTTCCTTCTTACTGAGAGTCGGCGCCTCTTCTTTCTTTGACTTCTTCTTTTTCTTCTTGGAATCTTTGGTAGATGTAGGTTCAGCTTGGATCTCTTCCAAGTCGCGCATGTCCGTAACCTTGATCTTGTGTGAATTTAAGATAGTGCGACGCTCCACTTCATCCATGGAATCTTCGTCGTCGGATGCGGCATTCTGAGCGGACACTTTCTTATCGTCGCCCACGGTCGTAGCAGCGGTTTCCGTTACATTGGTCGCAGGGCGCTTATTTGAACTGAAAAAGTCGAGATCAGGGACATCTTCCTCATCCTCTTGGACAGCAGCGCCTCTCTTTCTTTTCTTGCCATTCTTGGCAGACTCGAGGCTGTCGCTCTCCGCGGTCCGGAAGAGCTGCGGGTTGGCTGCTTTCCCAGTGGATGGCAGACGCGAGTCTGTAGCCGACGATACAGGCTTTAATTTTGTTGATCTGGTCAACAATCTGAACGCATCCATATCTTTGGTGGTTGAGTCGAAAAGGTCGTTGATATTCTGAAAAGAAAAAAAAGTGGTCCGCCGACTTTGCTCCCGGGCCAATCAGCGTTGTTCGTACATCACCGCAGAGGCCGTGGACAACATAACGAGAATAACAATGTCCGCAGATACAATTATTTGCATTTGATAGGTATAGAATACATAGTATTAGGATTGCTATTCACACCCAAGAGATCTAGACCATGGTTACAGAGAGGTTTAGGGGAGAATAAGGAGAAACAAGTCAAATGGACCTTCAGATTGCAACTGAGCGTATAAACAGTAGACTTTACACTTTCGTAGAGCACGAAGGCACAAACAGTACAGGGAATGAATTGCAGTAACAAGGTCTATCTCAGACAACAGTTTAATTTCCATCGTCTATCATACACAGCGCGGGGAAGATTAACATAGGAAAAAAAGGAAAGGACGATTCTCTTCTATCCACATCCACTTAGTGCGCGTGCGCAGGCTCGCCACGGTAACCGACAATGTTCATACGGCCGATCATCTCGCCAACGGTGAAGAAGCCAATGACCTCGGCGGCAGTGACACCAGCGAGGGCCATCTGCTTGGGGCTGGCGTTGCGGATACAGGCGAGGATAGACGAGGGGGAGGGGAGGGTCTTGAGGGCGGCAGGGTTGGTGATGAAGGGCTGGAAGTAAGACTGGAAGGTGGCCAGGTTGCTAGGAGGAATTGTTAGATTGCGAGTAAAGGATGGAGTACGGAGTCCGACTTACGGAGGAGCCATGTTCTGGCCACGGAACACCAGCTTGCCGAGCTCAATTCCGACCTTGGAGTAGTAGACGGTAGGAGGGATCATGGCTAGAGTGATTGGTGGTTAGCTATGCACCCTTGCAAATGTAATCCGCGGATTTAAGTCAACAAGGAGGTTGGAATTGGGTGGCACGATTCCAACCAGATCAATCGGCCAATCGGTGCCTTTCTCCTTAGATGAGTACCCAATGTCCAACGCTCCATTGTAACCATCCAAACGGGACAAAAATCAAGAGTGTCCCTTACAATCGACGAAAGAGATGACCTTGCCGGCGGGTCCACCGATCTTGCGCAGGGCACCAGCGGCGTTCGAGATGGCAGGACCAGCGGAGGCAGAGACCTTAGACAGACCCTCAGAGGCCTTGGAAGCAGTTGAGGAAGCAGTCTCACCAGCCTTGGAGGCAGCCTCCGAGGTGGACGAGGCGTGTCTGACGACGGTTCTCCGGGTCAGGAACTGCGATTGCCGCAGGACGGCACGGGTGGCGGCGGGCATTTTGGATACTGCGGGGGAAATGAGTGGAAAAGAAGAATTAAACAAAAGACACCCGAAGCAGTCGCTAATAGGAGGGCAGTATGATCTAATGATCTGGAGTATCGCGCAACGGCAGAACCAGATGAAGATTTGACGCTCGGGAACTTCAGGAATTGCAGGTCACGTGAGTCGCCTTTGAGCCCAAGTAAACAATATACTTTTCTGAATTATAGACATGAACGCAGTTTAGTAATTTAGTAATTTAGTAATTTATGAGTTTACTGGCTACAAGATAAGTTCTGTCTTGCTTGGAGTGAATCTGAAAGTGGATAGGAATCTTAGGACCTTGTTATAGCAATGTGCCTACATCCGGCCATATAAGTCGAATCGTAAGCTGGAACTATATTCCGGACGATAGAAATGATATGGTGTTTTTCTTTTTGTCATCCCAAATAGACAGAAATACTTTTTAATTGGAATGTTTTGCAAAAAGGGTGAGGGAGAAAGTAGTGTATTGAAGCTGTTGTCAATCAAAATATATAGTGCAATACTTTACCAGGCTAAACTGTTTGTTTCCCTTGATCACCACGATTGAGTGGAAAAGTCTAAACTATGATCTAGATCATGCATCAAGAATAAAAGATCGATGATATGCCAAGAAACAAAGAGAGGCTACGATCGAATTTACTATAAGAAAGCGGCTAGCTCTATAAGCCAAAGAGGATCGCCCGACAAACATACAACATAGAAGCTACCTAGGGAAACTATCTATATAGAGACCAATTATTTTTAGGTGATTACATGCGTATGCATGATGCTACAGTAGATACTGTCCAACTAGATATCTACATATACCATCCTTTATGTGCATGCATGATCACATTCCAATTGCGACACTACGAAACAACAGTAGCAGCCAGTCCAATGAAAGTTAGTACAAGTTCAACCTGGGCCTAATCTTTGTCTGACACGATACTACCTGCATGTACGCAGTAAGTAGTCAGATGACAACAACAGTTACACACCTTCCCGTTCTACCTATGAAATATCCGAGAGATTGGTTGCTGGATCCCACCATGATAGGTTTGTAACAGGAAACATCTAGCGTCCAGGCATGGCAAGATGTTGTATATGTAGATATATACCCGGGTAGTAGAGAGATATCCATCCATGGATGCTCCTGAGGTCAGGTGTAAAGTGAGTAGACACAGGTGCCTGAGGCAATAAAAAGTTTGCACTGTTTATCTCGGAGAAAGGCATTTCCTCCACTTGAATTTCTTCCCCGCCGGAGAATTGCCTCTCTTGTTGATATATAATGGATTCTTACTTGCCCGGATTATACCACATTTTCCTGGGCCAGAAATACTTCAGATTGTCCACGTTATGAACCAAACCAGAACATGAGGAATTAGCCCTGGAGAAAAAGAAAAATGCAAATTTTCAACACAAATATTAACCGATAGCCGATCGAGACTCGGCCCGAGACTGGGAGCGGGTAAGGATTTCCTAATTGAGACGGAGAAAGCAGTTTAACCCCCCCGGTTAAATCGAAAGCCCCTCCACTCCACTTTTCTTGTTACTCCATATGTATCACCGTGGGGTTGAACAGTATGAGATCACCGGACACTGATTTTGCGGGTTTGAGTATTAAAGCGGCTGTTTCCTCGCATTTAGGCGTTTTACTCACAATTTTCTTCTCCCCCTCCTACCTACACACACTACACAATGGCTTCCGCAACCGTCACCAAGACCAACATCGGTGTCTACACCAACCCTAAACATGACCTTTGGATCGCCGATTCCTCCCCGACCGCAGAGGACATCAACGCTGGCAAGGGCCTGAAGGCTGGCGAGGTCACAATTGAGGTGCGCAGCACTGGTATTTGCGGATCCGATGTGCACTTCTGGCATGCCGGCTGCATTGGCCCCATGATCGTCACGGGCGACCATGTCCTCGGTCACGAATCAGCCGGTCAGGTCCTCGCTGTTGCCCCTGATGTTACTCACCTCAAGGTCGGCGACCGTGTCGCCGTTGAGCCCAACGTTATTTGCAACGCCTGCGAGCCCTGTCTGACCGGTCGCTACAACGGTTGCGTGAATGTCGCTTTCCTCTCCACCCCGCCTGTCGACGGCCTGCTCCGGCGGTACGTCAATCACCCCGCCGTCTGGTGCCACAAGATCGGCGATATGAGCTATGAGGACGGTGCTATGTTGGAGCCCCTCAGTGTGACCTTGGCTGCTATCGAGCGCAGCGGTCTGCGTCTCGGTGACCCGCTGCTTATCACCGGTGCCGGTCCTATCGGTCTGATCAGTTTGCTTAGCGCACGTGCTGCTGGTGCCTGTCCTATTGTCATCACTGATATCGACGAGGGCCGCTTGGCCTTCGCTAAGTCCCTGGTCCCTGAAGTGCGCACCTATAAGGTTGAGATTGGCAAGTCGGCCGAAGAGTGTGCCGATGGTATCATTAATGCCCTAAATGACGGCCAGGGTTCTGGCCCTGACGCCCTGCGCCCCAAGCTGGCCCTGGAGTGCACCGGTGTCGAGAGCAGTGTCAACTCCGCCATCTGGAGTGTCAAGTTCGGTGGTAAGGTGTTTGTCATCGGTGTTGGCAAGAATGAGATGACCATTCCCTTCATGCGTCTCAGCACCCAGGAGATCGACCTGCAGTACCAGTACCGCTACTGCAACACCTGGCCTCGGGCTATTCGCCTGATTCAGAACGGTGTTATCGACTTGAGCAAGTTGGTTACTCACCGTTACTCCCTCGAAAACGCTCTTCAGGCCTTTGAGACTGCCTCCAACCCTAAGACCGGTGCCATCAAGGTGCAGATTATGAGCTCGGAGGAGGACGTTAAGGCCGCCACTGCTGGCCAGAAGTATTGAGCGAAGAGAGTGAAAAAGAGCCGTATTTGAGAACATCAGCGGGTTTCTGGTTGGGATCAAGAGCGGCCGCTGCCGTTGGCGTTGACGATTTTCTTTTTATATTTATGAATGATGTTTAGAGGATGCCCTTGGGTGGAATAGAAAGCCCATGAAATGGTTATTTAACGCAAGTCTTGGTTGAATGTAGAAGGTCAAAGGTAAAACTCAATTGTTAAGGTAACAGATGACAGAGGACCTTGCAAGTCAAGACGCTCTCACGTCATTCTCGGGCTTAATTCGGAATAAGGATGGGGAAACAAAAAACATACAACATAGCAATAATAGAATGGAGTAAAATCTGGAGCTTGCAGCATGAATCTGGAGCCAATGGAGCTACCCTACCTGATGTAGGCCCAAACCCGGAATGACGGGTCACAACCAAGAGGGCGCATCCAATAATTGTAGAATATGGTGATGTGACAGAACAATTGTCAATGTAATGTTATGCAAAGCCAGTAATCATGTGGCCAAATGCATCTCTTTCTAGCATCTCGTTCATCCATGTTGTATCACCCAACACTCCATTCCTCAATCTAGATCTGGACCAGTGCATCCCTTAAAAGGGTACACTGGCCCTCTTGTCAATCTACGGTCTTCAGTGTATCCTGTTGTGTGTATGCTGTGTTTGTGTGCTTCAATGCTCGCCCGGTTTTAAACATGAAAGGCTCTTTGTTTCTCCTGGCTCCCCTTGTGGGTTCCGTCCTGGGATCGAAATCCCAGCTTGACAGTTGTCCTGGTTATAAAGCTTCCAATGTGAAGCAGTTGGGCCAGAGATTGACTGCTGACCTCGATCTTGCTGGAGATGCCTGTAATATCTATGGCACGGATCTTCCAAACTTGAAGCTCCTTGTAGAGGCACAAACTGGTATACTATGACATCCCTGTACTCAAGTATGAATGTATGCTTATCGTTCTACTAGAAACCCGCCTTCATGTCATAATCTACGATGCCGATGAGGAGGTCTATCAAGTACCAGACTCTGTTCTCCCCAGGCCCCAGAGTGCAAAAGGCCATCAAAAGGAGTCCGCCCTTCGCTTCGACTTCGAAGAGAATCCTTTCTCATTCCGAGTCTTACGCGAGGAGGAAGTGCTCTTCGATACTTCTGACACCAACATCATCTTCCAGTCTCAGTACTTGAATTTGCGCACTTGGCTTCCCGATGATCCGAACCTGTATGGCCTGGGGGAGCACACTGATTCGCTGCGTCTGCCTACCACTGACTACACTCGTACTATCTGGAACCGTGACGCATATAGCGTCCCCTCCGACTCAAACCTTTACGGTACTCATCCTATTTACGTTGATCACCGTGGAGAGAATGGCACTCACGGAGTCTTCTTTTTGAACTCTAACGGCATGGACATCAAGATTGATAAGACAGCTGATGGCAAACAATACCTTGAGTATAACACGCTCGGCGGAGTCCTAGACTTCTACTTCATGGCCGGTCCGACCCCCAAGGAAGTGAGCGAGCAGTACTCTGAAGTCGTTGGTCTCCCTGCTATGCAAAGTTACTGGACTTTTGGAGTATGTTATTTTCCAATGGGTTCTTGTAGCTGTGCCCTAATTAAAGAATTTTTAGTACCACAACTGCCGATATGGCTACCAGGATGTCTTTGATGTCGCAGAGGTAGTTTACAACTACAGCCGTGCTGGAATCCCACTCGAGACTATGTGGACCGACATTGACTATATGAATGTTCGACGGGTATTCACTCTAGACGAAGAGCGGTTCCCTATTGACAAAATGCGCGAGTTGGTTTCGTATCTCCACAAGCATGATCAGCATTATATAGTCATGGTCGACCCGGCCGTCAGTAACTCTGGTAAGTGTTGCAATCACTTGCCCCCTAATCCACTCTAACGGGGAATGTGCTATCAGATAATGGTGCTTTCGAAAGAGGCCACGACCAGGGAATCTTCCTGCACCGTGGCAATGAACAGAACGAGCTCTACCAAGGTAAGAGTACTGGCAGAAGTACAATGCCTACCATTCCTAACAGAATATCCCCAGGCGCCGTCTGGCCCGGCCTAACCGTCTATCCAGACTGGTTCAACAAAGAGACACAGAGATACTGGAACTCCGAATTCGAGCGATTCTTCAGCCCAAGAGACGGCGTTGACATCGACGGTTTATGGATAGACATGAACGAAGCTTCCAACTTCTGCCCATACCCCTGCAAGAACCCTGCAGAGTATGCTCAGCAGAACAACCTACCCCCAGTACCTCCACCAGTCCGGTCGCCTCCACGCCATATCCCGGGTTTCCCGGCTGATTTCCAGCCCGGGTCTTCCTTACCTGGGCCTTTTTCTAAGTACCGGGTAAAGAGAGACGATGCGGTCCTAGAGCTACGTAGTGTAGGCGGGAAAGGCAGTCGTATGAAGGCAAAGAAGGTCGGATTGCCCGGTCGAGACCTCATTAACCCGCCTTATCAGATCGCAAACGCGGCTGGTTCCATTAGCAATAAGACTATTGATACTGACATCATCCATGCTGGCGAGGGCTACGCAGAGTATGTCACGCACAATCTCTATGGAACCAGTAAGTCCCTCGTCTTCATTATCGGATCCTTCCTAATATCAACCCTAGTGATGAGCTCGGCTTCCCGCGAGGCAATGCTGAAGCGTCGACCCAACGTGCGCCCCTTGATTATCACGCGTAGCACTTTCGCCGGGGCAGGCTCTCAGGTCGGCCACTGGTAAGATTACACAAACCTTCCAAACCGGCCTGCCATATACATTCTAACCCGTTCCCAAACAGGCTCGGCGATAATTTCAGCCAATGGGATAAATACCGCGTGTCAATCCCACAAATGCTAGCCTTCGCTTCGATTTTCCAGGTCCCAATGGTTGGTAGCGATGTCTGTGGCTTCGCCGGAAATACGACGGAAGAACTGTGCGCGCGCTGGGCAATGCTCGGCGGGTTCTATCCGTTCTATCGGAATCACAACGAGTTCGGTACCATACCGCAGGAATTCTACCGCTGGCCTACTGTCACAGAGGCTGCGAAGAAGATTATTGATATCCGATACCGTCTGCTCGATTACCTCTATACTTCCTTTTACCGTCAGACCTTGACGGGGACTCCGTTCCTCCAGCCGCTTTTCTATGTCTACCCCGAGGATAGTAATACTTTTGGTAATGAGCTGCAGTTCTTTTATGGTGATTCCATTCTCGTCTCGCCTGTCTCGGAAGAGGGCGCTACCTCTGTCGATGCCTATTTCCCCGAGGATCTCTTCTATGATTGGTTTACTGGTGTCGCTGTGCAGGGCGAGGGATCGGTGAAGACGATCACTGATCTCGTTATTACCGATATCCCGATCCATATCCGTGGTGGGAGTATCATCCCCCTCCGTACGGCGAGTGCTAAGACCACGACGGATCTGCGCAAGCGCGGCTTTGAGATTCTCATTGCGCCTAACGCTGATGGGTTCGCGGAGGGTGAGCTGTATATTGATGATGGCGAGTCAATTCAGCCGGATTCCGCGGCAGATATTCAGTTCAAGTACCGGGATGGCAAGCTTAGGATCCAGGGTCGGTTCGGGTATCGTCCTAATGTGGCTGTTGAGGCTGTTACGCTGCTTGGGCAGAAGAATAAGCGTCGGGATGTTGGGTATGATGCTCAGAGGCAGAGTGTTACAAAGAAAGTCCAGATCGAGTTGAATGGGCCTGCCGAGGTGACACTGTGAGGTTCTCACACTATACTCCGTAGGGGTTGTTAGGGTTATGGTTGATGAGGTTTGTTTTTTTTTAGATTGCGGGATCCGCGGATGCCGGTTACTTTTCCGGGGAACAACCCGACACATTCTTTTAAGGCTCCGAACGCCACGTTTTTCTTTGTTCGACTCAATTTGGCCTGCAATTTTAAATTAAAATTAGAGGTCTTGGATATTCCATGTAAGCGAGTATTTTTACTCGGGGTAGAATAATGACTCGAAACGGTTATTGGATTAACGTTCCTGCATCTCAGCCAGACGACTTAGCAATCACGTGTATGAATATGTACTCCGTAAGGCTGTATCAGTGTATAATCAATTATAATTGATTGAGGTGTTTGAAAAAGAAACCTCAAAAACAATAACAACCCCTTGCATGGCCTTGCATAAGAGGGGTGGTTAGGAGGGGAAAGAAAGACAGTGGCTTGAGACATGAAAATTTCGAGTCTTTCGAGTCTTGAACAACTCCAGAAAGGTACGGAGTACAGAGGACGAAAAAAGATAATAATAATACTCTTCTACACCTAAACCGGTACTAGGCTATTCTAAGGGCAAAGGTCTCACTCAGCGCCGAGTGAGGTGGTATCCGGCACTAGTTCAGGCACAGGCCGCTAGTTCCTGAGTCATTTGATAGGTAAACCCGTGGGTCCTAGAAATTCACATTTGTTGTTATTATTAGTATGTTGTATCGAGTTTGGTTAATTTAATTTTTTAGCGAGGACCAAGTACAGAGTGCCAAGTAGAATATTATATTGTTATTGTATTCTGTACTCCGTAGTGGAAAGAGAAAAGATATACGGAGTATAGGCAAAGCCCTCATAGACTACGGAGTCCGTGTTCAAGCCGCGTTTCGTGTTTCATGATTGCATGGTTGCATGGATGTGATATTGATGATAGGCATTAATTTGATCCAGGGGTGATCTCTACCGTAAATACCACATACAATGAGCCATATGATTGAGGTAGAGTGTAATAAATTTCATTGGAATTGTAATATAAAATCACCTGGGCAGACCTCGGATGCGGAAAAAGAACCTTGGCGGTCGCTTAGGTTAGCCTATTTTCTTATTTTCCTATTTTTCGAGATGTCAGACATACAGAAACAGTTAGGTTTCTTGTAATTCTTATTATTCTTTCTATTGAATTTTCTTTTATGGGCCCTTTGATGTAATGACAGTTAAGTGCCTACTCCATACAAAATGTGATCACTACATGTACCAAGTACTCTTAACATATGATCGGATCGGCTGATCAACTACTACATACTTGAGTCACTATACACAAGATACATACATACATATGTATAATATAGAATGATATACTACATGCACATGTACAATACATTTCCAGCCTCATCCCAATAATCTCTCAGCTCCACTTTCCCCTCATGGGAAGATCCAAAGCTCCACTTGACTGGACCTTTTGTCTCAGCGGCCTTGTCCCCCGAGATCCAATCATCATCCCTCATCGCCACGTCCAAAGTCACTCCCGCCTCCCTTTTTTTAGTATGTAATATATATTTCTTGTTTCTTGTATCTTGTGTCTTGTATGGGGTATTGTGGAGTAGATAAAGTGGTGCCTCCCAGTTGTTCCTTCCCAAGGTTTTCCATCCACTCTCGTTTCCGCTTTCGTCGCTAGTTGTGATAATATTTATATTTAATAGGGTCCCCTTTCCCTTTCTTTTTCTCTTGTTTACATATTCACTTCTCTTGACGCGTATCATCACATACACAATGCCGTCTTTCATGAAGTTCGTTGCTGCGGCTCTCGCCGTGGCTGCCCCTCTGGCTTCCGCTCAGACTTACTCTGACTGCAACCCGATGGAGAAATCTTGCCCCCGAACAAGGGTCTGACCGAGTCCGACATTCACTTTGACTTCACCAAGGCCAGTGGCCTCGACCAGTGGAAGATCAGCGGCGGCAAAGTCCCCACTGGCTCCAATGGTGCCGAGTTCACTATCAACAAGGAAGGAGATGCTCCTACCCTGGTCAGCGACTTCTACTTCTTCTACGGCGAATTGTCTATTGAGATGAAGACCTCTCATGGCCAAGGCATTGTCAGCTCCGCCTTCTTGCAGTCCGATGACAAGGATGAGCTTGACTGGGTACGTGATATCTCAAAACTCGGGCTATTAGTCCCAAGTCTCCATGGTAGAACAATGACTAACTGAAATACAGGAAGCACTGGGCACCAAGGGTGACACTATTATGACCAACTACTTCGGAAAGGGCGACACCTCGACCTACGACCGTGAGTTGTGGGTCCCCGTCTCCGCTCCTACGGAATCTTTCCACACCTACACCATCCAATGGGCCAAGGAATCTACCAACTGGTTGATTGATGGCAAGATTGTCCGCACTGTCAACTACAATGATGCCCAGGGTGGTGCTCGCTACCCTCAGACCCCTATGAACATCCGCGTTGGTATCTGGGCCGGTGGCGCTCCCACCAACGCCCAGGGTACCATTGACTGGGCTGGCGGTCCGACCGACTACTCCCAGGGCCCCTACTCCATGTACATCAAGAGCATCACTGTCAAGAACGCCAACCCCGCCGAGTCCTACACTTGGTCTGACAAGTCTGGCTCCTCCGACAGCATCAAGTTCACCGGTTCCAACGCCGTGAGCTCGCGCAGCACCACCAGCGAAGCTGCCACCAGCTCCTCCTCTGAGGCCGCCTCTTCAACTGACTCTCCTTCGACCACCACCGAGGGCACTTCCAGCGCTGCCACCACTCTGGCTACCAAGACCTCCGGCTCGTCGTCTGCCGAGTCCACTGCTGCCTCCAGCTCCGCTGCCGGTGCTTCCAGCTCCGGTGCCTCCCCCAGCGGTTCTAGCGGCCCCGGCTCCGGCTCGAGCACCGAGACTGGCGCCAGCTCCAGCTCCCCCTCCGGTTCCGGCTCGTCCACCAGCGCCAGCGCCAGCGCTAGTGCCAGCCCTAGCTTCAACGCAGCTGCCTCTGCTGCTGCCAGCTACTTGGGACCTGTCTCCCTCCTGGGTCTGGTGACCGCCCTTCTCCAGCTGTAAATGTCCCTTTTGAGCGCTTTGACTTTTTGACGCATCATTAATGAAACGCGCCTCGAAAGAGGATACTTGGCTGGACCGGGTATGATAATGGTTCATGGGTGCGATTTTACTTTTTTTTTTTTCAGGCTGTACCATTTTTTTTTCCCTTTTCGCTGTCCTTGGCGCTCAAATGCCTCCAATCTATCCTTTGGTTGCCCGGATATGTTCATTGGCATAGTCCGGTAACGTGGGCGATTTTATTTGGGCGGACATGATGTATCTATCAGCGTCATACATACCTTTGCCATTGAGCAAACGCAATAATATCAAGTCAATTGACTCCACAGATTACATACTTCCAATTTCCAGGGCATCGTAGCCTGCAGCCTAGATCTCCTCACCGCTTATTTCCTGTCGTAGGTCTCGTGGCTTTCCGTTCGCATTGTGCTCGTATACTCAAAACCTTATCCTACATGCCTTAAGGTTAACATTTGCGTCGCATTTATGCCATGCATATTGGACTTATTTTCTAGGGTTCGAGTTACATATGCAAGTCCACCATCGGCCTCTCCGGACAAGAACACTAAGAATAGGCACCGAGATTTTACCTAGGTACGTACAAAATAAAACCAAGGTTCACACCGGAAAATGCATTCGCTGTGAACCATGGATCGAGAAGTTGATTGAATTTGATTGTAACAGGCCTGGGCCTGGATTGGCCGATGATGGATTGGCCGATGATGAATTGGCCGATGATGAATTCTACCGAGAGAGATGTTTGTAGTCGGATTGGTTGGTCGGGCGACGATTTTATGGCCGAACCATGGATAGTCCAAAAAAGGGTCGGGTCCATCCTTAATCCAGGGACACCATGGATGCCCAGGTGTATTCTGTGCGTTTCAACATGACTTGTGGATCTTTGTGTTTACATCATATCCCGTATATTGTAGTACAGTATCCTTCGTAAAAGCAAAATGGGAAAGGTAAAAATACTGTCGTGGCTCATTATTGCATCTAACTCATCTCATCTTCTCGGATAGGAAAACGCCACAAGTCAAAACAAAAAAGTAACATGGACTCCCCAAATCAGACTGTAACTACGGCAACACCTTAACACCCTTTCAAAAGTCGATCAACTCTCGGACCCTTCACCAAATCTGAGCTTCTCTCCCAGCCCCCTGTGGAGACTCAATTCACCAAGTGGACCCAGCCCCAGCCGCACGTCGCACATCCCTTAACTGCCGTGATAGGCGCAACACCGAGTCAGCAACGGGACGATGGTGCGTGGCCGCGACCCGGAGCAAGGCAAGAGTTGCCGCGGGCCGGGGTGTCGGTGTAGATC
Source organism: Penicillium rubens (assembly GCF_028828025.1). NCBI lineage: Eukaryota > Fungi > Ascomycota > Eurotiomycetes > Eurotiales > Aspergillaceae > Penicillium > Penicillium rubens. Next base: position 150,693 of record NW_026890601.1, on the reverse strand, counting down.
CAGTGGATGCAGTGGAGGCCACGGCAGACGATGACGACTCCGTCAGCGCAACCGGATTGGCATCTGCATCTTCTGATGATCGTCCCCGGAACAAATATGCCCCGAACGGTCCTAGCGGGAGCGAGTCGAGCACGGAATATAGTCGGTCGCTGCTGCCGTCATCAGATGGAGATTGGTATTTGTGCAATGTTGGGCTCCGGCGTTCTTCGCGCGCTACGATCCCGTCCACTGCTTCGAGGTGGTCGTCTAGTGTTGCGAATCGCGCGTTGAGGGAGTCTGCTTTGCTGCGGATCTGTGCGCGCAGTCGGTCTAGGTACTCTTCGCGTCGTCGCATTTGGGTCGCGAGTCGTGTGTCTAGGGCGGCTGTGCCGCTTATTTCGGTTGCTGGCCGTGAGGCGAGTAGGCTCTCGATTGCGGAGCGGAGGTCTGCGCGTAGAGAGTCGAATTCCCATACTGCTGTTTGAATCGCTTGGTTGCTGCCGGTGAATTCAAGGTCCAGAGCGTTGCGAGCGTCTGGGAAGGTCGATTTCAGTTGTGATTCTAGGTCGGCGAGCATGCTTTCGCTTTGTTTGAGGATTGCGGATAGAGGGGTGAAGGTTTCGAGGGCGGTGTCGAATATGGATTCCAGTTGGCGCTGCGAGGTTGCGAGAGTTTCTTCTGGGGGTATTGCGGATGGGTAGGCGCCGCGTGGTGGGTATGTCGCGGAGAGGGTGATGCAGCTGCCGGGATAGAGAGTTTTGATACTTGGGAGGTGGCAGAGGTCTTTGGCTTGATAGACTACCTCGGGGAGAACCAGAAGATGCAGGATGATGGCGATCAAGACTGTGTTGATTGCGTTGCGGACGAGGACAGTATGGGCACCAAAGATGGACTCGGGTTTCACCAGGCCTGCTTGTTTGGTGGTCGTCTCTACAGAAGAACCAGCGTCTGCATCTCCAGGTTTAGTGCCGGCCCGGTCCTGCTCTCGCTGCTTTGCACTGTTCGGCATGGAAACTTTGCGTCGTTTTCTCATGCTCTCTGAGCCTGGCTGCTTCGGTGACCGTACATATTCTACCCATGACCCTTCCAAATTAGGCGTTTCGCAGATAGAGGGCATGACGAGCTCTGGGCCTGATATGGTCCATGACGATGACGATGAGGATGCCAGCGACTCTGATGTCGTGCCGGCTGTCTTCGTGGTCGCTTTGCTGCTTTCATGCCGGGAATCTGAAGTTTTGGTGGGGTCTTCCTTTTCCTTCAGAGAAGCAGTTGATGCTATCACCCAGGATTCGCCAAGAGCCGGGCGATCTGGGATACGAGGCTGTTCTGTAGACATGGCGTAAACATCTCAGCAAGACATGCACCTTGTATAATAGTTAATATGTTTTGTAGTTAACATTTCACGACTCGGAGTCAAATGTTTTGAATGCGACTGGCCCAAGCAGACCGTTGCACGCGTAAAGCGGTGGGGGAAGAAAGATCGGAGAAACCGCCGCGGCCAAGGAATTGAGAATCTTCAACCATGCGCTCACTGCTTCGCCTGAGACCGTCCCTAACGCCTGGCGTTAAATCCCTGCCATGGCAATTTACACGGTCGCGACAGTTGTCATACACTGCGATTCGCCATTGCTCGTGTTCTGACAAACCCGAAGCTCCAACGATACCTCCCACCGATCACCGAGCTCTCGGAACCGCGCAAGAGCTCTTCACCTCTTCCGTCTACAGTCCCGGATCTCCTCTCTTTCTCCCAAATGGCACGCATGTTGTCAATAAACTCATCTCCTTCCTCCGCACCCAGTACCTACAATACGGCTTCCGTGAAGTCTTGACCCCGACCATATACAAAAAGTCGCTCTGGGAGATATCCGGACACTGGCAGAACTACAAGGATGACATGTATGAGGTGACCGGCCGAGGAGCCAGTGGTGAGGCAGATGGCGAAGTAGGTGAAGATGAATCCTACGGACTGAAGCCAATGAACTGTCCCGGCCACTGTCTACTCTTCAAGTCGCAGAATCACTCCTACCGGGACATGCCGGTGCGCTACGCGGACTTCAGTCCCCTGCACCGCAACGAGGTGTCAGGTTCACTGACTGGTCTGACGCGCGTGCGTCGTTTCCATCAGGATGATGGTCATATATTCTGTCGCCGGCAGCAGATCAAGTCGGAGATCGCATCCGCGCTGGGCTTTGTGGACATGGCTATGAAGACCTTCGGACTCGGTCCGTATCGATTAGTTTTGTCGACTCGACCCGAAACGGATTACATTGGGACTTTGGAAATGTGGGACAATGCCGAGATGCAATTGCGCGAGGCTCTGGATAGTACCGGACGCGAATGGGCGCTGAATGAGGGCGATGGTGCGTTTTACGGTCCCAAAATCGACATCCAACTCCAGGACCAAGCTGGCAAGTACCACCAGCTGTCTACTATTCAATTGGACATGAACCTGCCACAGCGATTTGGGCTGGAGTATCAAGTTGCAGAGAGTGAGCCAGACTACAATCCAGCCACACCCGGAGTTGCAACTCCAGTTATGATTCACCGCGCCATCTTCGGCTCATTGGAGCGGTTTTTGGCTTTGCTGATTGAACAGCACGGTGGCCATTGGCCATTCTGGCTTTCTCCGCGCCAGGCCATTGTCCTGACAGTTAACCAAGACGATGCCGTTGTGCGCCAGGCTCAGGAAGCAGCAGCCAAGTTCGCTGGTTTCCGCGCATTGCTAAATGATGGTACCGCGGAGCCGCCCCGACCACTGTCCTCTGTCGACTCTACATTCTTGGTTGACGTCGATACCAGCGCACAGACCCTGGGCAAGAAGATTCAGCGCGCCAAACAGATGAAGTATAACCTCATCTTCATTCTCGGATCACGGGACCTGGCCGATGGTGGTATCACTGTTGATGTCACTGGACAGATGCAGAGCAAGACAGATAAAGATGCTCAAACCCTGCAGGCGCTGATCAAAGCCAGACTAGGTAGTGATGCGCTACAGAATCCTCGAGCTGTTAAGCTTAGTGTGGACGAGGTGCATCCGCTGTTGGTCGAACTAGAGAAGAACTTTGTGTAACTTTGTATGTTGTATGTTGTATAACCCATGTGTGTTGACATTTTGAGCGTGTTTCTATTTTACTCTGTATATTAGACCGATATTTTGCCGAATTCAAGTTCTACCTAGGTATAACCTATTGCACATCTTTCAATTTAAAACCAAGCAATGCCTGCGGTTGTGGCCTCACTGCGGCTATTCGCGGAGTAGATGCCCCAGGCATAAATATCTCCGATGTTCGGGGTCCCAATGGAGACAGGGACAGTAGATATCCGTCGCAAATGGCTGTAAAATGGAATCAAAGTGAACATAAACAATATATAGTGACACGGAAAACCTACTAGCAGATATACCAGCCCCATCAGCAAGCCAATTGCAGATTCTCGCGCCCTAACTCGACCAATGTATATGTCACGTGACTCCGCTGTCGGCGCCGAAAACTCGGCGTCATTGACAGGCTCATTTGAGTCACAGCATATTCCCCATTCTTAATTGGTCTTCTTTTCTTTTTTCGCTATAAAAGAATCCCAGTGTCCATATTTTGAAAGCAAGTTCTTTTTTGCTTTAATCAATTCAATCTTGAGTCTGCTTGGCCTAGCTATAACCATACCCAACCTTTTATCGTCTCTTATCCACTTGCGCCCCCGCGGTACCCCGCCAACATGCCGATGTATGTTGAAATGACCCTGACTCCGATTTGGTGGTTCTTCATACTAATTCTCTAAAGGCTCAAGGATCCCTCAAAAAAGTATAAGGCTTTCAAGCCGCTGAACCTGCCAAATCGCCAATGGCCCAACAAAGTTATTGATAAGCCTCCTCGCTGGCTGGCGACCGATCTGCGTGATGGCAACCAGTCTCTGCCGGACCCAATGGTATGATATGATCTACTGCTGTCTCTTGTTTCTCATATTGATTAGTCTGGTGCTATAGGACGGCGAGCAAAAATACCGTTTCTTCAAGATGCTCGTGGATATTGGCTACAAGGAAATCGAAGTGTCCTTCCCGTCCGCATCCCAGACGGATTTCGACTTCACCCGCCGTCTGGTCGAAGAGCCCGGTCTCACACCCGATGATGTCGCCCTGCAAGTCCTGGCTCCCTGCCGGGAGGATCTCATCCGTCGCACAGTCGATTCCCTGAAGGGCGCCAAGAAGGCTATCCTCCACATCTACCTCGCAACGAGCCCCTGTTTCCGCCGCATCATCTTCAACATGGACCGCAAGCAGAGTCTGGAGATGGCTGTTAAATGCACAAAGTATGCCCGTTCTATCACCAAGGACGACCCCGCCCAGGCTGGCACAGATTGGCAATTCGAGTTCTCCCCCGAGACTTTCTCCGATACCGAGCCCGAGTTCGCCGTGGAGGTCTGCCAGGCCGTTAAGGCTGCCTGGGAACCCACGGCTGAGAAGCCCATCATTTTCAACCTGCCCGCCACGGTAGAGATGGCCACCCCCAACGTCTTTGCTGATCAGATTGAGTACTTCTGCACAAACATGACTGAGCGCGAGAAGTTCGTTGTCTCAGTCCACCCGCATAACGACCGTGGCTGCGCTGTTGCTGCGGCTGAACTGGCACAAATGGCCGGTGCCGAGCGTGTAGAGGGTACTCTGTTCGGTAACGGTGAGCGTACCGGAAACGTGGACCTGGTCACTCTCGCCCTGAACCTGTACACACAAGGCGTCTCACCAGGTGTCGACTTCTCAGACATCAACTCTGTCATCAAGGTGGTAGAGGAGAGCAACAAGATCCCTGTCAACGAGCGTGCGCCATATGGAGGTCAGCTCGTTGTGTGCGCATTCTCTGGAAGGTTTGTTTTCTTTTCCTTTTCTTTTTCCCAGTGTGTTGGACTATTTTTGCTAACTTCTTTTGAAATCCAGCCACCAAGATGCAATCAAGAAGGGCTTCAAGCTGCGCGAAGATGGTGGGGGTGCCGACGAGGAAACCGAGTGGGTCGTCCCGTACCTGCCCCTGGACCCCCAAGATATCGGCCGTACCTACGAGGCAGTCATTCGCGTCAACTCCCAGAGTGGCAAGGGTGGTGCCGCCTGGATTATCCTGCGTAGCCTGGAGCTGGATCTCCCTCGCGCCCTGCAGGTCGAATTCAGCAAGATCGTGCAGGAGAAGACTGAGGCTGTCAGCCGGGAGCTGAAGCCTACCGAGATTGTCAATCTCTTCGAGGAGGCCTACCACCTCAAGTCCAACCCTCGCTTCACCCTTGTCGACTACAGCATCACCACCGACCGCTCGCAGTCCCCTGCTCCTCCCGAGCCCGGCAAGGCCCTCAACACCAAGAACCTCAAGCGTCGCTTCACCGGTATTATCGAGATCGACAACGTCCAGCACGCCATCACCGGTGTCGGTCCAGGTGCTATCTCGTCCCTGGCTACCGCGCTTTCCACCCTTGGTATTGATCTCGACGTCCGCGATTACAAGGAACACTCCATTGGTCGCGGTCGTGACACCAAGGCTGCTACATACATTCAGTGCACAGCAGCCGGCAGCAATCAACAGGTGTGGGGTGTTGGTATCCACCAGGATGTGGTCCAGGCTTCCCTGATTGCGCTGCTCAGCGCCGCCAGCTCGGTAAGATTCGATCTTTGAGATTTGTCTGCATTTCACCACTAAACATGCGTTTAGTTCCTCACCTCCCGCGCTGGCTCTCCTGCTCCTTTCCGTCCCATCCGCTCCAACACCCTCACCGACGAGGACATCCAGGCCCTCGAGCAGCTGTCCGGTACCCCTGATGCTGCCACATCTAACGGCGGTCTGAGCGCCAAGGTCAATGTCGAGCAGCTGACAAAACAGGCTGAAAAAATGTAAGTAATTGATTAAAAAAAGCCTAAGACTAAAAGTGACAGCAATAATGTGAATACCATGATCAATTGAAATAATCTATTTTCTTCATTTCTTCTCGGATATCAACGTTGACTTAATTTGACATCTCATTGCCGCTATATACATATCAACAGATATCTACAACACATGTCAAGCTATAAAAAGACCAGAGACATGGAATCTCACCACCAAAACAGCTCATCCAATCCCCATCCCCTCTTACTGGCCCCATAGGAATTGAAATTCTGCGGCCCCTCCGCCGAAATGATATATCCATGCTCACAAGATGAAAATGAAACCTTCGGCTGCTTCGCATAGAAGGTATCAAAGCCGGAGTCCAGTGCATCGGCAAGACTGTTAACTTTGCCGGCTGGGTGCAGCTGCTTCCAGGGGTATCGACATGCGTCGCCTTCGCAGGACTTAAGAACGAGCATCAACGCATCTAGCCGCGCTATTATTTGTGGCAGCTCGCGATTTGCGATCTTATAGTTGGGGTGTTTGGCTGGGTGCGTGCCTAGATTCACGGTCTGATGGGGGTCGTTCTGTTTAACAGTGTTAGGGCTGGTCGTTGGGGATATACTGTAGGACGGAAGGGGATGGCTTACCTTCAGATCGAAGAACTCTTTCTCGTTCGTGCACCATACTGAATAGTATAGACTATAGTCATCGGCAACCAGTCGGATACCCTTGTATGTGTTTCGCTGGTAGCTGTTATGGGACTGGTCGACCTTGTCGCTGGCATACCCGTAGATTCCTTCTGGGACAGCCTATGTTCAATATTAGCTGACTGGCCTCATGCGCTCTTAATGGAATCACTCACCAATCCCCAGTACTCAATAGCAACATGCTCAGTCCTATTGTCCGCCGTGCTGGCTGCAATGGTAGTAGGAATCTTCTTGCCATCCAACCCATCTCGAGTCACCCCAGCTATATTCAAGAAGGTGGGAGCTAGATCCGTATGAGAAGTGATAGCATCCAGAGTCTGATTCTTGCCCATACCAGGGCCTCGGACGATGAGAGGGACGTTGATATCGGTTTCTATAAAAGTTAGCCATATACAACACAGACAATGAAGACCAACTCACCATAACCACAGTTCTTGCCAGGCTGCATCCGATGCTGACCGAGATGATACCCATTATCCGTCGAATAGAAGATATAAGTATTGTCCAGTTCGCCAACCTTCTCCAACTTCTCAACAAGCTTCCCAATCATCTCATCAACAGCCTGCAAAGCGCGCAACCGACACCGCTGGAACTCATCAATATAATCAATATGCGTCTGATTCAACTCAGGCACATTCTGCACCCAGCTAACCGCGTTCTCAATCAGCGTATTGAAGCTCTCATCGCGCGGCGCCCGCACATCCTTAAACAGATCCGCATGTCGCGGCGCAAACTCGGGTTCGCCGAACCAGTTCGCATCCCGCGTGGAATCATGAGACCCATTCGAGTGCGGCGCGTTCGGCGCTACTGTCAGCATCCACGGCTGCTCGTGCTTAACTGCTTCGTCGATGAAACCTTCTGCTTTTTCCGCGATCACGTCTGTCGAGTACTGTCCGTCGTACTTGACTGGTGCTGCTCCGTTGCGTGTCATCCGTGCGTACCAGTATCGGTAGGTGTACGGATCTAGGAGGAAGTCGGAGCCGTTGAACCCTCGTACGTAGGGATCGTTGTAGTTGTCTTCTGTGTGGGCGTTCCACATCTTGCCCACGTAGTATGTGTTGTAGCCTGCTTCTTGCATCCATAGTGGGAGATAGTTGTCGTTCCAGCCGGCTGAGACTACTTTTGGGTAGCCACCGTAGGGAAGTCCCACGTCTGTTACGTTGGTGTTGTGTGGCATGCGGCCGGTCCAGAGATTGGCTCGCGAGGGACAGCATAGTGCAATTGAGCAGAAATGCTTGGAGTAGGTTGTCCCTTGTTGAACAAGGTTTTCCTGGTTAAAGTGTTAGACTGGGGAGGGATTGGAGAAAGTAGGGCTTCAGTGGAATGGTGATACACTCACCTGCAGCTTAGGCATGTGCTCTAAACCGCCTACATATTTACCCTGATCGTCTGTTAGAACGAAAAGAATATTAGGCTGCTTAGCAACAGCCAGAGTTGCCAATAACAGCAATTTCAGTAATTTCATGGCTGCAAAATTAAATGTTACTTGTTGAGCTTGAGAGCTGGGAGCAACTATATACCAGCTTCTCCAAGCTCTGTGTCATGGGAAAAGACCGAGTTGTGTGATTTCTCCATAGAATTGCATATTATCAACCGAATAGAGGGAATATCGTACAATGGATATGATCAGCATGCCGGTGATAGGTTGTAAGTTATAGGGGAAGTCGATCAGTCGGAGTCCAGTATCATATACAACAGACAGACGTGGAGTATAAAGAGGAGATCGGCGATGGCGAGCTCGTGGATGTCGATGGTGTTAGGGTGGGTCGTATCTTTTAGTCCACATAGAATGATCGACCAAAACCAAATGAAAAAAGAATTTATCTACATTTGAAAGAAAGATATACTGGATATGTACAAATTGCAAACAGCTAAGGTATTGGGGACGAGGGTAAAACGCAATGCTAGGGGGAAAAAAGATCAGAACTGTCAACACGGCCCAAGCAGCCTTTTCGAAAACAAATCGTTTTAATTTGTGCGATGCACACGCTCAATCCAAGTTCAAGCCTCGCAGTTGCCGAGTGGGCGGTGCAGCATTGTTGCTGCCCGTGCGGTGGACATCTCCTTCTGCGCCTAGTGCCGACTGGTACATGAGAGCTTCTTGGGGCCAATCATCCATCCCGCTGCCCTGTGTGCTTGGACGTGCTGGTTCAGCATGGGCTGTGCCAATAGCATGGCTGCCGTTGCTCCCTCCCTGGTGGCTAGGAAGCGACTCTCCCGTCGAGGGCTGTTCACCGCCAGGATATGGATACGATTGAGACTGGACAGGGTCGGCCATATCGAAGCTGAACCGGAAATCACGGTCCGCGTTGGAGGTACCCACAGCGGAATCCAATGTGTCGTAGTGATGGTCGTCGAACTCGGTTACAATCGTAGCAGACTGTGGCTCCTTGATATGAGGCACAGCGGGGCTAGGCTTCGGGACAGGAGTGACAGCCACACTACTGTCAGTGGCACTCCCAAGTTCATGCGGCATAGACCCAGCTCGGTCGGTGTGATAACTAGGTGCGGGATGACTAGTGTCTTCCAGTGTCACCCCGGCTGGAGAGCGAGGGACCCCCGCGTCGTCTGGATTCATTGCAGACTGTCGGACGCTGGTTCCCATGGTGCTTCCAGGCTTAGAAGCTCTGCTCATCCGGTGCTGGGGCATGTCCGCAAATGGGCTGTCTCCCTCCAGGTCGCGAATGCTGAACTGAGCAATGGTTCGCAGCTTCCGGGTCACCCATGAGGCGAGAACCTTTCCGCGCTGCTTCTCGCCCAGACGCGAGCGGGGGAAGTCGCCGTGAGAGACGAATGCGACGATATCTGCAACAACCTGGTGCTCCATGAGAATGGCATCAACAATGACGGGAACAAGAGCGGCTAGATAGGCCTTGCGGGTAACCTCGACAACGACAACAACCAGCCCACCAGCTTGGAAAATAGCACTTTAAAGGTCATGTTAGCCTATATGTCTTATCTGAAGGAATGCCATTTACTTACCTTCCTCCATTCACGATGTTGCGGTGGCAATTCTCCACGGAATTTTCAATGTCCATAGGGAAGTGATTGAGACCGTTGACCTCGAAAGTCTCGCCGATGCTGCCAAGGAGGAACAGTACTTGCATATCGACTGGCTGGCCGCCAGGACCGATCGGTCGAGTAACGGTGTGGAGGAAACCAAGATCACCAGTACGGACATAAGGCACGCTGGGATCGCCGTCGGCAACTCTGCCGTTCAGCCGCTCGGCATCGAAGTCTTGCTTGGATTTATAGAATCCCTGTGCGCAAGCGTCCGACTGGACCCAGATCTCACCGTACTCTCCAACATGTGCGAGAGTGCAGGTCTCAGGGTTCACGATCGCAATCTGGGTGTTGACTGGTACCATACCCGAATCCTGCAGCAAAAGCGCGGTAGGGTCCGCATCCGGGTCCACGGGGTATATAAGACCTTGACGGAGGCTGCGCAGGTCGAGCCATAGCTCGATGGGCTCAATACACATGTATGATCGTGTGGTAATCATTGGGTTGAGAACATGCGAGTAAATAACATTGATCGAGGTACGATCCAAGCTGGCATTGGCGAAATGTAGGCGTACCTTTCCATCTGTGTAATCGGGTTAGCTTCTCTTCAGGGCTGTGATGGCAATGACACGTACAGATATCCGTTCTAGGTCGGCCCTCTGCGGAAATCATGAGGTTCTTCAGTTCTTGAAGCTGGAAGCCTTTTCCAGCCATAGCACTCATTGCGTAGTCCAACATTTGACTGGTGGCATAGGTATCCTTGATTTTGTACCGAGCAAGTGTTACAAAGAGAGTCATTGGGTTTTGAGCGAAATCGACTGGCGAAACAAGGTATGTAGGCGCACCTAGGATAATATGTTAAAAGGGGAAACTTCATAGATTAACAGCCAACTTACCGACGAAAATTCCCATCAGACAGGTATGGAGAAATCCGAGACCGAGGGTACTTCGGACGCTTCCAAGCACTGGCCTCGAGCTTGTCATCTGGCAAGTTTCTTTCTGAACCTTGCACATGCCCATTATGGTTTCATGAGAAATTTGGACCGAAATTCTTCGCTGGTCTGGCGTCCAATAAGTCCAAACCAAAGCGGGCAGATTGCCCTGGAGCCAAGTATCCTTCACAGTGTAGCCGAGCTCCCGACATCCGTGGGACTGCTTCGAGGGCTTTGTGGTATTGTAAATAGCAGGAACGCCGATACGAAGGACTTGGGCGGACTGCTTGATATGTTGTGACACAAGCTTCTGCCTCATGACATGGTCGACCTCGGTATTGACGATGATGGCCTTAACGTTGAAGTCGCTGATGATGTGCAAGAATGCAGGGGCATCCTCCGAGAGACGGTTTTGGTCAATTGGAGCCATTGGGATGACAACAGCACCTAAGCACAGACACGCATGAATGGCATAGATGTACTCCTCCGAATGGGTGTACATCAGCACGAGATGATCTCCTGGTCGCACCTTCACTTTGTTCTTGAGGTACGTCGCCACTGCAGAGACTTTGAGGTCAAACTTCTTCCAGGTGACGCCCTTTCCTTCCTTTCCACGGCCATCGATGGAGCAGTATGCCAGTTCTTCGGCTTGGCGGGAAACTCGCCATTGAAGAAGGTCGACGATCGTGTTGAAGTTGTTCAATGGGGTGGAAGTTCGGTCATCCATCACCACATCGCGATAATCCACACCCGAGTACTGCTTTTCCTGATAGGCAAGCAACTCTTGCCGTGATGCAAGTGCAGTAGGGGACCAGATGCCCCCTCCCGGGTCAACACCGACCGGTAGATTCATGACTGAACGTTCAACCCCAAACTTGACATGCACCGCGTGCAGCATACCGGCCTCGAAATCTTTGCGACAGAGCATGTTACCAATTTCTTGCCTGCCGTTCTTGGTGACACGCGGCAGACTATTCGGGGCTGTAAGTAGAACACAGTACACCCGAAGATGGTGCTCTTGGTACAATACCTCCATGCACCTGTCGGCGAGGGAATCGAGGAGGACCGAGTCGAGCTGCCTTGGTGGACCGCCAGAAGTTGTTGGTGCCGTCGAGGCGGAGTAAGACTCCAAAACAATAACTGGAAGATGTTCTTCATTGACAAACACATCAAAGGCGGTACAATCATGAATTTTAGGCACCTTTTTAAGAATGCTAACAGTTAGGTGTTGAACGAAGAAGTACCGATGTTCGACGATCTCCTGGCCATGCTCAACCCACTCGACCTTTTGGCGGAGACGATCCTCGTAGAGACCGAGCACGAAAAGTCTGCCCTCAATAACACATCCGAGCAGACCAGTACGGAGGAACTCAGGTTCCACGAGTATCGGGGTTGGGTTAGTCTCCTCGAATTTGTAGGGACGAGCGTGGAATATCGCTTCTGTGTGTTTCGGCAATGCCCAGAAGCCACCGGAAAGAGAGGGTGAATCGACCCAAATCTCTCCAATGACGTTTGGTGTGCAGAGAAGATTGGTCTCCGGATCGACAACGGCGAGAGTTGCATCGGGAATTGGGTAGCCGAAAGCGCCAACACGTACAGCGTGCGGCATACTGCCGGCGTACTTTCGTGCATCCTCGCCCATGGCCAGCACAACCACTTCGTTGCTCTTCAAGGCCTCTTTGTCCAAGAGGACTTCACTTAGCTCGTTCTTAGGGCTTTGTTTGGTCGTCGAGACTCGTGATCCACCGCCTAAAAGGCTGCTTCCGAAGCCAGTCTTAGTCTCAGACTTGGCAAGATTCTCATCTTCTTTTTTGGCATCGTCACGCGTGGCCGGGTCCATTTCATGGGTCAAAGAACATCCCATTCGCTCTTCACCACCGAGCCAATCACGCATACTAATGACCATACCTCCATGTTCTGGCAAGCAGAGCATTGGTGCCACAATTTCTCTCGCCCGTGGATTCCTCATTGGACGAAGCCATCTGTCTGCCAAGATCTCATGGAACTCGGGGTCGAGAGTAAGTGTATCAATGAGACAGAGTTTGACGCTGCTGAAATTAGGCTCCGAGTTTTTCTTGAAATGTCTTGTCGACATCGGATCTTGTTGGTAGTTGTAGGTAGCAATCTTCAAGCCAGAGTAATCGGTCGCCATTACCGATGCCTTGTACTTGGTGATGAGATGGGCATATAAACCGGGTGTCTCTACCGCCCGGTCCTCGTGCCAAACCGTCGTGTGGCCCCCGTAAACGGTGAAGAGAATGGCCAAGATCATACCAATTCCTTGTCTCGGATCGAGGTAACTGATGATAGTCTCTCCCTTAGTGCCATACTGCCTGGAGTTTGACTCTCCAGGGACCGTAGAAATAATTGCACTCAGACATGCCATTTGGTGCATGATAGTCCGGTGGCTCATCACGACACCACGCAGATCACCCGTCGGGGCCCTCGCAAACTCGATGTAGGCCAGGTCGGGAACCTGCAGCGCAGGCGTATCGTCCTTCTTCTTTGGATGGAAACTACCGAACTCATTCGTTTTCCACCACTCGACTCCTCGGGGCCAACTGAGCTTTTGAGCTGTGATATCGCGTTGGAAGTTCTTCAAGTTGTTCTCGGTTGTCAAAGCCAGGTGTGCCTGGGTTGAGGTGAGCACGAGATTTAGACTTGTGTAGTCATCTAGACTGTTGATAGGCACGGCAACAACCCCTGCAATAAAGCAACCTAAGAGCGCGACCGCAAACTCAATAATCTCAGCTTCGCGGTAGATGAGAGCGACGCGATCTCCACGATATAGATTACTCTTATCACGAATGACCTGAGCAACTTTCTCTGCACGGCTAGACAACTTTTCCCACGTTATCGATGCAACCTCCTTACCCTTTGCATCTAGCACCCAGTATGCTGCCTGCTTGGGGTGAGCTCGAGCACGATGGCGTAAGACCGTGGGTAGATTGTCAAAGTTGGACATGGGGACATTTTTGTCGTGCGGATCGTTCAATGCGAAAGGAATCTCTCGAGGCTCGAGGGGAAGTAGGTGCTCAATAGTGGGACCATGCTGAAGTTCTGCCGCGGCGGGCATCAATGGCGGGGCCATGTTTGCGGTTGGCGAAAACGCTTCCCCAGACTGAGAATAGCGGTGGAAGCCACCTCCATAGCTATCCCTATAATCATCATGCTGTTGCCCCGCAAAGTCAGAAAAGTACCCCTGCTGGGAATCAAGCATTGTTGACTGTCGCGTGGGCCCTCCAGATGCTGGATCGTAATGTGCCACGCCGTCGTCCGCATACTCGGCTTGAACGTGTTCGGCAGGGATATACTCCTGAGGATACTCCTGGGCGTACTCCTGGGCGTACTCAGGCTGGGAATTCGGGTTGAACGCGTAGTTCTGACTCATTAAGGTTGCCGTCCTGGAGCCATCCTGGCCTTGTGATCCTGGGATCGGGGGTCTAGGAAGGAATAGAGAGTCGTAAGAGCTTCCTGAAGGCGCGCGATCATGGGCCTGGAGCATGCCTTCTCTGCTATGAGAACCTAGCGATGCATGCGACTGATCCTGTGGAGGTATACCGGTACCTTGACCATATCCGACGCCTCCGCTACCCTGTGAGCCATTGTAACTGCCTGCGTAAACGGGAGAAGCGATATGTGGCATGGATGATTCGGCAGTCGGTGGGCGAACACTCAAAATAGCAGGCGGGGCCCTTCCAGGACTGGTCGGGGTTGCATCGTAGCCAAGATTGGTCTGCGGATTGATCTCAAGGGGCTTGTTGGGACCGAAATATTGCGAGAGCAGGACGGTACGTCGCTTCTGGTATCTTCTTGTTGTTAGTTCTATTATGCACCCACTGGTCCAAAAAGCCCCTGTCGAAAGAACCGTATGACAAGGAACAATTGGCTTGTAATACTGCTCGTGACCAGGGATGGCTTACCCTTTCTCGGTGATATCGCCCTCCTGTCATGGACCATACATAAGCAAAAGGACACAACAAGTGCACAAAGCGTACATACCTCCAATTCCCGATCAAGGTTCCGCAAAGCGGCCTGTATCTCGGGGGACTCTTCCGCCATTTGGACGGAGGGTCGGAAAGCCTCAATTCGGGGAAACGTATCAAAAGCGCGGGGGAGGGATGGGGGACACGAAGTCAAGAACACCTCATCGCAATGCGCGTCTCGAGGGCGCAGGAGAGGGGAGGCTGATTTGCCAAGTGCAGCCCTGATAGCCGCAGATTGTATTTACCGGGGTGTAAGTTCGACAGCAGTCAATCCGTCGTGTCTCTGGTCTGCGCGCAAGACACTCACAACGTCACCCGCTAAGGCGGTCAAGCGAGCCGAGGGCCTGAGACATGCGATGGAGAGAGGCTATATATGTTGTACCTCTAAATATGTCTCAGTTATATATAGAACATAAAAGAACATTTTACATCTATATTGTATACCATGGAGCCTACTGCATCGAGTCCCGATGAAGACTGTGGCGTTCAGGTACTGTCTGGGTGTATCGCGTGTCCGTCCAGGCTCGGAACTACTAGGAATGAAACATCAATTTACACCAGTTCAGGACTAGATTTGTGTATTCGGATGGAGAATGTTGTCTTTCAATTGCACATATTGAAGATTTATTTCGAATCAAAGCTCAAGAGTGTCCAGTAGAACCAGTAGACAATCATTGCGATCAATATAAGGCTGGGCTTATTTGGTTTTCCCCGGTGACACTTGGGCAGGTGCGGATCATTAATAAAGATTGGGGCCTGAGGCATGAAGGTGATAAGGCGATAAGCCATAAAATCAGGTGATATCCACTCTCAGCCTACCCTAATCACATGACCCCCGCACAACCTAAGCGAGTCACACCAATTTCTTTCTTGGATACCCGGAACCTCATCGACGTTCAACCACCAACGACAACCCGGTCATTTTCCCACGAACCCCTCCCGCACAGTCAACATGTCCGACAACGGGGACGTCGAGGTCGCCGCATTCCCTGTCCTGCCCAAGGAGGTTCTGGCCGAGCAGGGCAGCATCAAGCTGTTCAACAAGTGGAGCTACGATGATGTCGAGATCCGTGATATCTCCTTGACGTGAGTTTTTCTACCAGGTCCTCTATGCGCCGAGTGCATTCCTGTTGTGTGCGATGAAAAAAAAAGGAGTTGAATTGGTGGAATGGCAAGACTTTTTCGACAAATTGAAGGGGGATATCGAAATTCTTGATCGGAAACGCAACACGCTGTGGGACTGGTCTTATATATCCGCACACATCAGGAAATCAACAGCGCACACAAGGGCCGGCAATTGCGCGACTATCAGGTTTACAGAGGTGCTGACCCGCCATCGCAGCGACTACATCCAGATCCGCTCCCCCGTCTACCTCTCCCACTCTGCCGGTCGCTATGCCGCCAAGCGTTTCCGCAAGGCTCAGTGCCCCATCATCGAGCGTCTCACCAACTCCCTCATGATGAACGGCCGCAACAACGGAAAGAAGCTCCTGGCTGTTCGCATCGTCGCTCACGCTTTCGAGATCGTATGTGCCACTCCGACCAATTCGACCATCCCAGTATCCAATTCAGACAACTAATCTTCCATTCAGATCCACATCATGACCGACCAGAACCCTCTCCAGGTTGCCGTTGACGCCATAGTCAACTGCGGTCCCCGTGAGGACTCCACCCGTATCGGTAGCCAGGGTACCGTCCGTCGCCAGGGTATGTGAAGGAAGAATTCTACATTTTCACTGATATCAAATACTAACGCCATTCTAGCCGTCGATGTGTCTCCCCTCCGTCGCGTGAACCAGTCCATCTCTCTGCTCACCATCGGTGCTCGCGAGGCCTCTTTCCGCAACATCAAGAGCATTGCTGAGTGCCTTGCTGAGGAGCTGATCAACGCCGCCAAGGGTTCTTCCAACTCCTACGCCATCAAGAAGAAGGACGAGCTCGAGCGTGTTGCCAAGAGCAACCGGTAAAGGGGTTGTGTTGGATTTGTTCTCCGTTTGGTCCTCTGTTTGCGTATACTGGAGTGGACGGGGTTTTAACCGGGATTCAGTGGATTCGCATGCATCTGCAAGGCTGTACATAATGTGATACAGTCAAGGAGGAAGCACGATCTTAAAAGGGAACGCATTCGGACGGTTTTCTTTGTAGTTGTGATGCGATCATGAAGACCTTGGGTCGTAAAGACCTATTTCCTAAAAAGAAAAAAATTTCTTTTATTCGTTTTTGAATGGATCTAGCAAAAATATACGTAGAATAGTTGAAATGATCAAATGCCTAATGTTTATATGCAAAGGTACAATTTGACTTGATATTGATACCTAGGTAGTTCTAGCCAAATCCGATATTGCCAAGGTTGAGATTTTCCATCGCTTATCGATACGGAGAATACGGAGAAAAAAAAAATGTTCGGACCTCCTACCCTTTCTCTACCACCACATTCTTTATTTTCAACTTCAAAATGGTGAAAAGAAAGCTTGGGGCCTTGGAAAAGGTCGAGGCTGACCTGTATGTATATCTGGTCTGAGCCGGTGCGCCCGTGATCAATCGGTTCTAATGGAGGCTTCAAGTCCGTGATGGCTAACATCTTTTCTTTGCGATTCGCAGGCCCAATTTGCAGCACAAGATTCGCAGGGATCCCAAGTAAGTTATTCGCAGAGATTTTCTGTGATCTATTTCACTCGATCGGGGGTTAATTGTTCTTTGCGCTATTCAGGTCTTATATCGAAGATTTCCGCGCCCAACACTACCAATATGAATCCCATCGTGAGATTTACATGGCGGCGCCCTCATCCGCTACGGATACCGGTCTTATTTCTCTCCGGGATCTCATTGACTTCATTTCCCATGTGGCCGACTGTTACCCAGGGATCTGTAAGGATTTCCCGCAACAGCTCATTGACATGCTCATGCAGCATCACTTGGTGTTGGAGACAGAGTTGCGGGAGAAGCTGGTTGGAAGTTTGGTGCTTTTGAAGAAGAAAGATCTCTTGGATTCAGCAACGTACGAAGCAGACCTACTCTCATGACTTCCCTACTATCGATTCTAACCGCTACCACAGGCTACTCCACACCCTCTTCCCAATCCTCATCTCTACACCTAGCAAAACCCTGCGGGCTCTGCTCTTCCAGAAGATTCTCTCTGAGCTGCGCACCGCAAATTCAAAGACCACTAACCATAAGCTGAACCGAACTATGCAGACCGTTCTATTCAACTTGGTCACATCAGACCGCACATCAGCTAAAGGTCTGTGGGCGATCAAGATCACCAGGGAGCTATGGAAGCGCCAAATCTGGACAGAGGCCAAGGCCGTTGAAGTCATGAAGGAGGCAGCTTTGTCGCAAAATGAAAAGGTCATTATCGGTGGAGTCCGGTTCTTCCTCGGTGGCGATAAGGAGCGCGAGGAATTGGAGGACGAAGACAGTGAAGAAGAGGTCAATGTTGGCCAGGTTAAGCACCAACTTACTATCAACAAGAAGACCAGAAAGAAGGCCCGTACCGCCGAAAAGGCTATCAAAGCGGTCAGGAACAAGGAGCGTAAGAAGGGCAATCCTAGTCCCCTCAACTTCTCCGCACTTCATTTGCTGCACGATCCCCAGGGATTCGCGGAGAACATGTTCTTCAAACATCTTCAGAACGGCAAGTCTAACTTGAAGCTGGAGCAAAAACTCCAAGTCCTCCAGCTGGTCTCCCGCCTGGTCGGCTTGCACAAGTTGCACATCATGCCGCTCTACTCTTACTTCCAAAAGTTCCTCACGCCCCGCCAACCTTCTGTGACTTCATTCCTGGCATCCCTAGCCCAAGCCTCGCACGACTTGGTACCGCCCGATGTACTCGAGCCTCTGGTTCAGAAGATTGCAAACGAGTTCGTCTCCGAAGCATCTGCAGGTGAAGTTGCGACGGCTGGTCTGAATGCCATCCGTGAAATTTGTGTCAGACAGCCTTTGGCTATTGAAGAGACACTGTTGCAGGATCTTGTCATGTACAAGAAGAGTAAGGATAAGGGTGTCATGATGGCCTCCAAGGGTCTCCTCAGTCTTTACCGTGACGTCGGTGCGCAGATGCTGAAGAAGCGTGACCGTGGCAAGGAGGCCGCAATGAGTCTGCGCGCTGGTGAGAGACAAGAGAGACGTTACGGTGAGCAGGCAGTCGGCGAAATTGAGGGTCTGGAACTCTTGGCCAAGTGGAAAGACGAGGAGCGCCGCAAGAAGAACATCGAGAATGGTCTTCCATCTGATGCCGAAGATAATGAAGAGGAGAACGATGAGGCCGACTGGGCAGCCTGGAACGTTGAAGATGACGAGGACAGTGATGTCGATGGAGAATGGATCAATGTGGAGGACGATGCTGATATTGTACTAAGCGACTCCGAGGATGAAGGCAAGCCGGCATCAAAGAAGGCCAAGCAGGAAGAAGAGGACAAGAAGGAAGCCGACAAAGAGATCGATTTCATGAAGCTGGCCACCACCCGCATCCTCACGCCGGCCGATCTCGCCAAACTTACGGAGCTTCGCGCTCAGGCAGCAGCCAATGCTACCCTTCCGGGCAACAAGGGCCGCGTCGCTGCCCCGTGGACCTCCCGCCATACCGATGACCCATTGACTGCTGGTGAGATTGAGGGTCTTGCTGCTCTGTCTGCCGCCAAGGCCACTCGTGAGGAGCGTATTGCCCACGCCAGGGAGGGCAAAACCGACCGCTCTGAGCATATGAGTAAGGAGGCTCGTCGCAAGGAACGCAAGGAAGAGCAAGGAAAGAGTACTACCAACAAAGAGAAGGCTCGCAAGAAGAACTTCCTCATGACGTTGGGCAAGGCGCGCAGCAAGAACAAGAGAAGTTTGGTGGAGACCCGTGCTGTGCTCAGGGCCCATGTCGATCGTGGCAAGAGAGGCGGACGAAGAGGAAACGTTGGCCAGTGATAAGCCTTTTATGTCCCTTTAAAAAATAATGATTGTTCGTTATATACAGTACATTTTGTCATTGCATGTCGCAGGATAGACTATGAAGAGCATACACTTACCCTCAGTTATGACAGCCCATAGTTCTACGAATTGCACCAGTGAGTACAGTGGAGATTATTCCGTACTAGGTAGTAAGATGGATGTACCTAGGTATAAAAGAAGTCCACTAGTTAATCAAATGCCCGTGGGTACTAGTAGTCCGTACTATATTGGTCGACGCGATACTCCGTAGTGGATATGCGATCAACGCGTACCGCGTTAAGTGGCGTCCCGTTGCCTGAGCAGCCTCCATCTCCGTTTTCCCCTTTTTTTCTTCCCCTTTACACCCCACTACGTCACTTCCTCGTGGGCATTTTGAGACTAAACTGAAAGAATTGAATTCTCATACCTCGTTCTATTCGAAAACGTACCCGTGTCCCAACCCGTTTTTCCCAAAATGCCCTCCATCAACCGCCCAATGCCACCCAGCAACAGCGACTTGTCGAAGCGCCGGCGCTTCCAACCTCCCATCACAACATTCTTCACATCTGCGTCGGAACCAGTGGCTTCAGACACACCTGTAGTATCGCACCACCACCATTACGCCGCGGAAACCTTCTCTGCCCACCCCGTTGTGCCTGCCAAAGTTCAGTCCTCTCTTCTGTCTGTCGGAATGCGGGTCCGGAAATCTGTCGCAGAGGGGTATAGAACACAAATGTCCAAGACAGAAGAAAAGGTTCCACTTCCTACAGCTGTTGCTCAGACTCCTCGCGCTCAACCCTACCATGGCAGCCGACCCTCCGAGCTATCGCCGTTTTCTGGCGCTGGCAAATCCTCCTTCGGCCGCGATGACTACCTCGTCACTGATGATGGCGACACATACTCGGTCCCACCAAGCAGCCAAGAGTCGGCTGCGTCGTTTGCCTTGGGCGGTCAGAAGCGGGCTTTGGAATTAGATTGTGATATTCTCGTCGATGAGGATGCCGATGAATCATTCGACAATTTCGGCGGATCCTGGAATGGGAACTCACACGGACGGACCATCCTGTCCCCCAATTTAGGCCAAAGCCGTCGTATTCTTGCTGTGCGTCATGGCAAGGGTGAACAACCCACTATGGACATGGACGACTTTGAGGAAGCTACGTTCCTTCGCCGCCGCGAGGAAGTCGATGCAGAGGATGTGCGGATGTACGGTGCTTGAACTGTTGGCTCTCGCTTCTTCTCTACCTTCCGTTACGAGCCACTGCGTGGCATGACCTACTATCTTTCTTGCTTGTCCTTGGGCCTAGAATCGGTTTCGTTTCTTCTACCGGACTTGTATTATACCCACTGCTGCTTTTTTGTACCATCTGTCTTGTACCATTATCTTTTACCATCTGCTCTGCCATCTGCAGAGCAGTGAATGTGACTTATCAAGGATATTTGTTGACACTTTTAGATTCTTCTGTCGTCAGGCTTGTAGTCTACTTTGAAGTCTAGTCCTATTGAGTGTGTATATGTCGTGCTTTACCTCCAGAGTCTGGGCACCTCAAAGATAATCAACGTAATTGATACGAGACACCGCCCAAGTCAGAAAGGGCTCGCAGTCAACTAGAACTAAATTTCGATAATACACAAAAAGAAATCAACGAAACGATGAGACAATGAGACACACGTTGCATACATAGGAAAGGTCACCAACGTATGATATGTCCCTACATTACGGCATAACTATAGTACCAATCACCGACCTAGCAATCTTGCGCAGTATACTCGAACCTTCAAAAATCTCGGAAGTCTGAGGGGGGGACGTGTATCTGATAGCACCATAGTCTTCGTGCGAGTACGATAATAATCCTTGTTGATAACGGCAATGGTGTCATTCAAGGTAGCTCCGAAATTAGCATCGATGTCGTGAAACTGCGCCGCCTCGATATCTGGATATTCTTGCATGTCTTGCTTAAGCGAATCCTGATTGATTCGATATCGAACGACGGGATTTATCCAAGTGCCACTGGAAGCCATGGGTTTGAACGTACAGATATTTTGGAGACGTAAAAGCAGGTAGCGGGGAAAAGATGTACTAATATATATCTACACATGTATGTACTAGTAGCTACTGGACTGTTCCTTTCGGTTTTAGTGTTTATTTCCATTTTTGTCCACGGAATGGGCGAAGTATATTATGTCCTGGTCCATGGGCGATATATAGGGCGTTATTTGTATGTAGTTAATCGACCTTGTACAGAAGTAGTATTGCCTGCCAAATATATCAAATAATGCTAACTTATGCATGGCTACATACATATTATGTTACAGCGATATAATAGTGTTCCTTCGTTCCTACATAAATGGAGGCTATGTTCGATTCTTGCATATCCAATTTCAAGCTCATGGGCTGAAAATCCCTCACCAGCTCACCAGCCGAATAGGCCGATACTGAGAGCAGAGGGGGTACAAGTTACCAATTAGGAGCGGATACTTTCCAAAAGAGAAAGCAATATCTGATTGGATAGATGAATCGCGATGGATCAGGCCCACCGGCTCTATGCTGCGTGTTCCGATTGGTTCGGATATTAGGTTATGGATCTGTGAGGCTCGCGCCATGTGAGTGCACTAGTCCCAAAGAAGACACCATATCAGATGGATTCGCCAGAGGGTGCAGTGAGCCTCCCCACTTAGAAGGGCCGCTGTGATATAGCCCTTAGAGAATATATAAGAAGAATGTTAGTTAGATGAAAATTATGAACTGTCATCGAGAAACAAACAACGCAAAAGCCGGGAGAAAGGAGCGCCAGTCGCCAAACCAGGCACTCTCAAATACCTCAGCGGCCAGTGCGCGATTTTCTTATATCAGCCTAGCAATCGCACCCCGTAGCTGAATCATGCGGCAGAGTCCGTGGAATGTATCGGTCAAGTTATAGGCTATGCTGAGAGACATTGAGACGAAAGTGCGTGGTTGCCTGACAAATAAGGCCACAGCCCAGCATCGTAGTCTCATTTAACGTTCTGGGATACTCCCCAAACTTTATCTGGTTGACTCCAAACAGCCTCAGCTCACAGTTCTTCTCTTCATCCATCCTCGCTCATACTCGTCCAGCCCTGGAACGTCCAGCGTCACGAAAAAGGTGGGGTCTTTTGATCTTTAGCTTGGACTTGTATTTCATTTCTGGCTCCCTTGCTCTCACAGCTCTTGTCGAAATGGACTCTGAAACTCAAGAACCTCACGACTTCCTCAAATCCCTGTTCCGGCAACTTACAGTTTTTGAATCCAACCATCCTTCCTTTGATGACCTCCAGAGACTTGGAATCCAAGTATCCCAAGTGGCAACGGTGGGAGACGAACTCATCCAATTCGACCCATGCTTCTTTCTACCACACCCAGACAGACTTCTCAAGAAGTATCCGGTTGAAGCCGACCCCGATACCCCAAGACCCACGACGCCGCCCAGGCTGAATGCAGTCCCAACCTTCGATCAACTTGTGGAAGAGTTGCAGGGGCGGCACTACTCGGACCAAGAACATGTCCTAAAAGCCGCAAAACGTCACTACGAGCGATACCAAAAGTTACAATTTGACAAGAACTGGTACAAGCAAGGCCTAATGATACAGGAGCACATCGACTGGCAGCTTCATACGTACAGAAACATTCAGCCTGGGGTATATTGCCTCTGGGACTTTGGAGGCCTGAGATCCTTCTAGTAAGTAAAGAGCACAATGGTTTTGTTGATTTCCCAGTGCTAACCACTTCCAGCCCATCGTACAAGAAAGGAGATCCTCAACTTCGGTCTGGCCGGGCTAAAGGCTGGGATGTAAAGGCTACATTGCGATACAGCACCCGCAGCGGCACTTTCAGGCCTCACATGATTATGTCATGTGTTGCGGATGTTGCCGTCAATGATACAGACCAAGGCCTTACTACCCCCGAGTTAGGAGCAATCGTGAACATGATGCTCGCTCGAGTCAATCACAGACCCTTTCGAAACTGCCATATCCATCCAGTACGTCCTGTTATCTAGCACTACAGATCACAC
Source organism: Penicillium rubens (assembly GCF_028828025.1). NCBI lineage: Eukaryota > Fungi > Ascomycota > Eurotiomycetes > Eurotiales > Aspergillaceae > Penicillium > Penicillium rubens. The sequence continues at coordinate 127,301 of NW_026890601.1, read as the reverse complement.
AGGGACCTTGCTTAACTGACATTCCCATGTTATAGATGCTGGTTCTCTCTTTCCTGGGCCCACAGAAGGGGAGAATTATTCAAGCCGTGTACGATGGCGAAGGTCTCACCTTACAACATTCGCAACTATGGACCTTTGAAGACCCGCAGACGGCGCCCGTGGAATTGTTCGTTCGGTATAATTTGGGCCAACCGGTTGGCCTGGAGATGTCTACTATCTGTGTTAGATAGTTGCCTATTTCAATGCTCCCTGAGAAGCAAGCCCGCTTCTTTTTAATCATAGCTTCCACATGGCGAAAATAAAGGCCTGACTACCTAGATATTCCTTCCATAATATAAAGTACACAACTCTCAAGTCTAGCAGCCTTGCTGAATATCCGTTTGCTAGCATGGTTCCTTTCCTAAATAACCACCCCCCTCCATACCTTTCTTTCCATGTGGTTTTTGTAATTCTGCGAAGTGGGACATCCATGGATTTTTAGTATCGGTTGTTTCCAGACCGTCCTAGATGCCATGTGATACATATGTACGAATGATAGACGGCTCCTGTGATAATCGAGGCGCTGTTAGTAAGACTTCGAAGAGTACCTAGGTGCTACAATTTTGTCAATGATGCCTTGACGAAGCCTTATGAGACTTCCGTCACAAAAGGCTAGACCTATCTAGGTAGGAACATGGCTGTTATCGGGATGGAAGTGGGAGGCAAGTAAGAGAGAGATGAGAGGAAAGAGCTGGGGGGTTTGATTGTGTCTTAAACTCGAAGGAAAGAGCGTGTAGCTTGCCTTCTATTTCTAGCCGCTTCTCAGTGTCGTCTCTCAGATGTTTCAGTTCATCTTTCAGTCCATCTTCAGACTCTTCTCTTAGTCTGAAAATTCTTCCTGTTTTGGAGTCAACATACCAACCTCATTGACAATGCCGTCAAGAGTGATTTCGAAGTATCCTATTCCTCGATACCCCAACAAACGGAAGAGACGTGCAATGAAGAATGAGGTCAGGTATATCCCATTGACTAAATACTCTGGGATCTTCGCCATTGCCGAAGTCAAGCCCAAGGTCCGAAACCGCGTTAAATGGCCTGAGCTCCTGTGGCAGGAGACAGCTGAGATGGTCTCCTGGATACTTCACGATGACAAGGAAGCTCGAGAAACTCCCGATCACTAGTAAGTGACCTCGGACAACACTGTCGAATGCTTATGACCTTACTGACCTTAACATATGCCTCCTAGTCTCGCAAGACAACCATGAAACCTAGTTGACGCTTGCTACGTACGACCCTCTATATGTCCAATACCTAAAAGACGAACTCCCTCCCATACAAGCCTCTCCTTCTAGACTACGCTCTGGTTCTTAAAGACCTTTGTCTCTAGGACCCTTGCACTTCATGAGGATATAGAAATATGGTCCGTGGAACATCAAGAGCATGGTTGATATAGACGACTCGGCGCGAATACTTGTGGGCTAGGCTTTCAAGGTCACGGACTTCATTGTCGGTTCTGAGACTTATTAAGGAATAAATGGTCGAGGATTTCTCGGTTGCGTCTACCTCCCTCCTCGCCCCCGGAGTATAGATGCGCCTTTGCTAGCGGCCTACTCCACCAACAGCAAAGGGTTTGGGCCTCTTCGTAGCGCTGTTGACTAGTAGCTCCTATATAGTTAGGGTGGAGCTAATATAAACCTAAATCAAGAACCCGTAGAAACCATACGTTAAGCCAATCATTGTGGCATCGTAAGTCATATCATTAGATGTCAACTTGTAGATGCATAATTCAAGGTTACCTCTAGGGTTACCTACTCTATGGCTCTAGGAAAGACTGAGATCTTAACTATGCGTAGAGATTTTATACTCACCTATAATCCGCTATCAACGTGGTTAAGTGCCTTCCCCTTTAGAGTACCTCACCTTCTTCCCGCCTTCTTCACGCGGGTATCTTCACGATCAAAAATCCGCTTTTGCACGCGGTCGGCATGTCTTCCTTACCGCCCTGGTCATTTCGAAACCTCCTCCGGGCCCTATTACCTAAGGTAATCGTGCGCCCTACCGGTCACCGAGTCTGATTCTAGTTAAAGGGGAAAGGAACGTCCTATTCTTCGAAAAGGCACATAGGCGTAAGGGTCGACACCTGGATAGATGCGTTACACTCGCGTAAGGCATCTCTTACCAATATTGCCTAGCGCGATGCCCACTTGAGAAAGATCAGCAATGTTATAAACCGATTGTCTAGGCGTTATCAGCTACTACTAACGCGTGTCGCCCCACGATCACCAACCGACAATAACAACGACGGAGAAAGTCTTTATCAGACGAGGATTACGACGATCGTTCGTTCGTTCACTTTACAATTCGGAGATCGGGGCGAAACGATCAGGAGTAAGTCTCACATTCTTAGAATATTGAGATCTACTATCACACCGCGAGTTGGATATCTTCAACATTCAGACAAACCGAGCAATACAGCTTGCGAGGCAGACAGTATTGTTCATTACTCACACAGAGTCATAGACCTGACAGTATCACCCATGACTTTGAAAGCCCAGCCCACGAGTATTCGCGCCAAGTCATCCATATCAAGCATGTTCTTGATGTTCCACGGACCATATTCATGGACTTTTAGAAAGAGCAAGTTCCTCGATAGGGTTCTAGAATCTAGAACTTGTCCTCTAACAGCTAGAGTTCTATCACGTACTAAGCGTATTCTTCGTCGTATGTTGCAAGCGTCAGCCAGATCTCATGGTTGTCTTGCGAGACAAGGAGGCACCTATAAAGGTCAGTAAAGGAACAGGCATTTGACAGTGTGATCCGGGGTCACTTACTGGTGGTTGGAAGTTTCTCGAGCTTCCTCGTCATCGTGAAGTATCTAGGAGACCATCTCAGCTGTCTCCTGCCACAGAAGCTCAGGTCATCCAACGCGGTTTTGGACCCTAGGCTTTAGCTTAGTGATAGCAAAGATGTCGGGAGAATCGGCTCCTATCAAGCCTGCCGGTTTAATTCTGCGTAATGGAGCAACACCGGGTCACCGACTTTGACCACTCTAGATAGAGAGGGTCCTGCGTTCTGGTCACTCTTCGCTACCTTAGCAATGACGAAGATGTTGGGGTTATTCACTCCCATAAGGCATCCATCCATGCGCGCACCTACTGTATTGTCTCCCGTCGCAGAAGCCCAGGCCAATTACGGCCGTTGCGAACTTTCAGCTTGACCTCAGCAATAGCGAAAATATCGGGGTTATAGATGTGGGCAGTCACCACCGTCGAGATAATTTCGCTCGTGGTATACGGTGTATAAGTTGTGAATTGAAAAGGCAGGGTATAATGAACCAGAAGTAACCTGTAAGCTGGACAGGGTGTGATAAACCAGAGCCTGAATGTGTGTGTGTGGCGAACAAGTTGTGAGTTAGGAGAGGAATTATCTGTGTCTATATAAAAAGAACACATTTGAACATTGATATCGCTCCTCAATGTTCCAAGGTCCATATTCTGGCATCTTTATAAAGGGCAAATCTCAAAGGCAGAGACATGGTCTTTGAGAACCAGAGGCTTTATTAGGATCCTGCCCTGATGGGCTTGGGGCTTGGGTGTTTGAATTTCGTCTTGCAGGTAGGTAATCAACATGTCCTAGTCGTACTGGTACAACAAGGCATCTGAAAGGTCAATAAAAGCACAAGCGTTCGACAGTGTGATCGGAGATCACTCGCCATGGCTTAGGACGCTCATCAAGGACGCTCACCTTGCTTGTATATAGATAATCCAAGGCTTCATATCAATAGCTGTAGATGCTATTCGTTACTCACTGGACGGAGACTTAACTTTATAATTATAATGAGGAGCAACAGTGAAGATAGTGTGAAAGAATATTTATTTTCTGATTTTCAGATCCACGAATCCCAGGGTACATTCAACGTATTCCTGCGATCCTGAACGAAAGCAGTAATGATATCTGGTAGATATCCGGCCAGCGCAGTGGTTTCTTCGTCCGTCAACTGTAGTTCTGGGACCAACGAAGCAATAGTGGTACGGTGGGCGAGGCCCACCGCGGGAACGGCGACACCAGAGTTGCCTACATTTATTCAAATATTAGCATCATTCCTCAACAAAGTCAGGGTATTCAACTTACTGGGTGCAGAGGTGGAGGCGGCGGGGGAGGAGGGGGAGGTGGCAGCGGGGGAGGAGGCTGCCGGGGAGGAGGCAGCGGGCTGCGAGGTGGCGGGGGGCGCGGAGGACTCTGCTTGCAGGATGTTAGTATCTCTCCTGGTAAATTGGGGTAGACGACATCAATATGCCATAGGATACTAACCAGCACCGGCACCAGAAGCAGCAGCCGCAGCAGAGGCAGCTTCCTCAAGCTCTTTGGCTAGACGCAGTGTTAATAGCTTCCTTTCTCTCTCGATGTGCACGAGACATGAAATGCATCGATCCAGCTCTCGTAACACGGGCCTTCATAGGTAGACAGGGCTCTTACCCTTTTGTTGGGCCTTTATATCTGCGTTTGTGGGTTAGCTTCCTGCATAATGCGAGTGGCCTTGAAGGCCGGATTGGAGATCTCAATATTGCTTGTGAGACTTACTTCTAATTTTTTTGCCCCCGCGGGCACGCCTCCGCTTTCTCACCTTGTCGGTCTGTGAACATCAATGTATCTCCTCATCATTAGACCATCTCAGCGATTGAATACTCACAGTGGTGGGGGCAGCAGGGGGCTGGATGGTGGGCTGGCACGTTTGTCAGTGCATATTCACATCTGTGACACAGACATGGGGTGACCATATGGCACGCAAATCAACGGATAAGACTTACAGGAACTTGCTTTTTGTCAGACATGTTTTTGTTGCTTACTGAGAGAAGAGGGAGAGAGGGAAGAAGAGAGGAAAAGGAAAAGGGAGGGAAGAGGAGGGAAGAGGAGGGAAGAGGAGGGAAGAGGAGGGAAGAGGAGGGGAAGAGACAAGACAGGATCTCACAGGGAAGGAGCGAAAATAGGCAGGAGCCCTTCTCAGTACTGCCTAGGCCTACATCTATAGATACCTACCTGGTATCCTTCACTTATTCTTCACTTTCTCTTCACTTTCTCTTCACTTTGTCCTCACTTGTCCTTCACTTGTCCTTCACCTTCTATTCAATCCTAGCAATAACCACAAACGGTTTTAACATTTAAAGGTATAGGCAGGTACTGATCAAATGGATACATCTACACAGTTCCATAGGCCTCATCTTTATAGGGGGCAAACTTCAAAGGCAGAAGGGTCTTTAAGAACCAGAGTTCTCTTTCCTTTTCCTTTCTCCATTCTTCTTTCTCTTCTTCCTTTCTACCCCTAGAGATTTTTTCTTCTTCTTCTTCTCTTGCCACCTTCTACCGTCAGGCTCGCTTACAATTCACAGATTGGGGGGACGGAAAATGACCAGAAGTAAGTCTCACTCTTCCAAGGTTGGGATATTGGATCTCCTATCCTACCTTAGGTCGAATCTCTTCAACAAAAACCTACAATTTACATACACATACTGCTGGTGGGATAGATACCTCCGTGGACTCGCTATACTATACTGACCGTCTATCGTTATCCAGAAACCTCCTCCGTCATGGTCAGGCGAATCCATGTCACAAAGGCGTGGAACTCACTCGGGCTTCCATCAAGAATGTCGAACAGAGTTCCGACATCCCCTTCAACGTCTACTGGAATTTGTTCTAATACTCGTTTGAGTCTCTTTCAAATAAACACAGACAACACTAGCGAAGTGGTCTACGCTCGGTTGACACTACTCACCGCGCTTTTTTGGTACATGAGTTTGTGCCAGGTGACGAATCTCTGATTGGCCAACCGCCGCAATTCAGTTGTGTTCTATGGCCCACCAGCCGTCCGTCGCTACGGTTGGCCTCGCCCACCATACCACTCTTGCTTCGTTGGTCCCTGGAAAGGACTTTCTTGATGAGGAAGTAGTTGCCCTTGCTGGGTAGATGCCCAGCATTATCAATGAGTTTGTTGATGGGCTGACTCCAGAGGCAAGTCCCTGGAAAGGACTTGACTGAAAGGACTTGACCGATGATGAGGTAGTTGCCCTTGCTGGGCACCTGCCCACAATAATCAATGAGTTTGTTGACGGGCTCAGACTCCAGAGGCAAGTCCCTGGAAAGGACTTGACTGGAAAGGACTTGACCGACGATGAGGTAGTTGCCCTTGCTGGGCATCTGCCCACAATAATCAATGAGTTTGTTGACGGGCTCAGACTCCAGAGGCTTGCCTCTGGCATGGAGGAATTTGGTTTGGGGGAGCGTTAAGGCTTTTCTTTCTTTCTTTCTTTTTTTTTTAATGAATATTTATTTCCAGTACCTTTAAGGAGCACTTCCAAATTCCCTGCAGTAATACCTCGTTCTCCGCAGAACTCTGGTTCTTAACGACACGTCCTTACCTCGAAGTTTGCCATCTGAAAAGCTGCGGTTCATAGTGTAGATATATCCATTGGATCAGTACACCTACATAGTTCAAGGGTATAAAACGGTTGAAACTGTTGGTCGGTGGTCATAGTTATTAGGAGTGGGTCGAATAGTCGCTGTGGCTTCTTCTTTGGAAAGGTGCAGTTTCTACCTACTACTTTTCATCTCGGTATTCTCTTCCTTTGCCTCAACATTTACACAATGCATCCATTAGAACCTCGCTTTCTCAAAATCCCAATATCAAGTTTAGAAGTGACGAAGCCAGCATTGCTTTCACTTGCTTGGTATTACGATTACAAAAGTACGATCCATGGCAAATGAATATATGAAAATTGGGAACAAGCCCTTGATAGTATTATCCCTTAGAACCAGATGAAGTGGAAGATACCATGAAACGCCATGCCTAGGTACACTGTACATCCCGAAACACCATAAACATTAAAGTCATATCCTCTCAGCCAAAGAGATACTTCTGCCAGCTCTGTTTCCAAGGCTTCCAGGTCCCACCAAACCGATGGTTGATACAGGCTTGCTGACTATGGAAGTTCTCCGCTCCAGAATGCCGCTGTCCATTGCCCCACGCATTGACAGGTAGAACACACAGCCCTCCCAGCAGCTTGCCAGGCTTGGCCTCGGATCCCTCAACGCAGACAGGCTCCTGAATCCCATGGAAAGGCGCCCACGTCACACGCTGTACAGACGAAGCCGAAAACTCAGCGTCCGCGTCCACAGACTGCTGGACTAACCGATGTGCAGATGGCAATGTATCCGACAGCACGTCGAGAATGGCATCTGTAAACACGCCCGGCCCGGTAATCTCCAGCGTATCCATTTCGTTGTATCTCCCACTCCAAAAGTAGCTCCTGTCGGCTCGCTGCTTGGTGTGGGACAGTACACGGACGATGATCTCTCTCAGCAGCGGACTGAACCGTCGTGGCGCATATATCGCGTACTGGATGAAGCCATACCGTCGGGCCCAGTGCCAGTCGCGCATCTTCTGCGGCGAAGCGAAGGGCTCATCGATCTCAATTCCGACGACTAGCGAGACATTCCTGTTGACTGTGTCGTCTTTGAAGATTGAGTCGCGCAGTGATGGGCAAGTCTTGATGCTTCGTGCGGGGTATACGTCGAGGTCTGCATAGTATCCGCCGTAGTACCATAGAATCAGGTAGCGGAGAAGATCGCCGCGGTGGACGGAATGTGGATATGCTTTGTAAAGTCGGGCGATATCCGGGATGGATTCCAGAGTCTCGAAAATGAATTTGTCAGCCCAGTCGGCTTGTACAAGCTGTGAAATCCAAAGTTAGTCGGCGTGGCTCGAACTGGTATTTAGTTACCAAGATATGAATTGTTCGTCGTCGGACTTACCTTGTATTTCCATTCTGAGTTCTTTTTCTCGAATTGGATTGAATCGTCGCTTCGCTGGCTGACACCCGGTAACATAATCTGCCACAGTGTATCTGTCGCATCCTCATCATGGCGCATTTCCCTTTCTATCTCCACAGCGCGTAGCGCATTGGAGAGCTTGACCTCATATTCATAATCTGGATCTGCGCGAAACTTGGACTGGTGAAGATATCGTGGTCGGTCTTCCCCGTACTTGTCAGTGCGGGGGTCTAGGCTGGATGAGGGCAGAGACTTGAAAATGATGAATAGCGTCAGGATGGCAGCCACCAGGACATATTTATGCCGGTTTGGAAACCACAAAAGCATGGGATTCCTCATAGCGAGGGGTGAAAGCCATAATGGAATATGGGAGATCGTCCACTTAGGGGGTGAATTTTTCTTTGGGCTGTCAGCGTTAGCCCCCAAACGGTCTCTGGTTTCACCTGATTGGTGTAATCTACGAATGGACCCTGGGATATGAAACTGGGAGATTCACTTTTAATTCCAAGGTTGTGTTGGGGAATATAGAGATAGGGATTATTCCATGTAAATATTGTGATGCTCTGTGAATCCAGATCAATAATCTCTAATTATACAAGAGAGTAGAGAATGAATAGAACATTTGGCACATTCTTTGAACTTCCAAGGTTGTTCCTTTTGTGGGGGGGTGGATGTCTTGGCAGGGTCTTGGTAATCTTAATCGCCTCAACTATACAACTATACGGGGAGTATACACCTGGGCAATAGAGCTTGGCGATGAGTCTTGAGTCCAACATCATCTTATGAAGGTGATTTTGGTATATTTGCATTGATGAAACTGTGAATCTAATAAGCATTACTTTTTTTCTCAATTCTTTCAAAATAGCAATTACCTTTGATTTGATAAACCTCGATTGCCCCAGTGTCGTCTTCGACGCGTAGAAAGCTTCGAATTTCGAATCACGTGTCAGGGTCTAGGAAACAGTTCTTTCGACCTTGGGCTGGTGTCTTCGTCCCTTTCGGTTCAACTGGCCCTCATCACTATTCATACCACATCATATGCGCTCTCTTCCGTAAGGGAGAGAACAAGGCCTTTGTCGGTATGCGTGATCTCTAATAAGCGAAATATGAGACATAAACTTACAATCTCGTCTAGTACCATGGAGACCAATGCAAGCAGTGGCCTAGGTTCGCTCCCGAGACAAGTTGCTAGACAAATTCGGCAACAGAACCAAACTCGTGGGCGTCCAACGACCCGATCCGGTGTGTCAAACGCTCAGGACAGTAACAGCCAAACTGTCTCATACCGCAGCCCTATCCGACCTGGCATGGGAAGCAGCCGTTTTGCTACTATCCCCAATGAAGCGGAAGCCACCTACGAACCTGATCCTATGGAACTTGACCCGATGGAAATCGACACTCCCGAACAAGAGCCAGCACCAGCCAGCACCGGCACTCGCAACGAGCAGTCTGAGGAGAGTGGCATCCACCGTCACATCTTCTACATCCCCATTCGGTCTCGTCCTATGCCAACTCTGGATCTCGACGTGCTGACCGCTGCTCGGGCTGAAGTGGCTCGTATCCAGAGAGCGGGAATCCCGGTTCTGCAAACCCTGCCTGAGCGACCCGGTCCTCATCTCTACATCCGTATTGATACTGACCAGGCGAGTCGTGACCATGCTCTTGCTGATGCCAATCTCCGGATGGGCATCATGCAGGACATGATTCGCGATGGCCTTGGCTGGTTTACGGGGTTGCCTTACCGCCACCCGCATTTCGAAGTCAAGTTCCTTCGTGGTCGACGCCTCTAGATGGAGGTTTTGTGACTGGGTGTGTTTCTGACCTTCATGCGCACTGTTTCAGGATGAGAAGTGGAATTGATGAGCTTGGTATGGGGTTTCGGGTGGGAGGGACTTGAGGTACATTGACAACTGTGTTCTTGGGTGAGCAAGATTCATTAGTTAGATCTTTTGCCTGTTCCTTCCCTCTATCTCACCTCCTCTTTCTATTGCTCCTTATTTTATTCTTACATCCAGATATCACGAATACTATTCTTAAATGATAATCACTATCATCCGTGGACCACATAGACCTACATGTATACCCTAGGGTGTCTAGTACGAGATCAAGAATAGAGTCACCAGTGATGCATTCAGTATGTCTCACAAACCTAACTAGTGAACTTCAATGATCCCAAACACCATAGCCTCATAGCTTCATAGCTTCTGTCAACGCCGTGCCAAACTCCTGTAATGCATTCCCATTCAATCCCATCAAAGGCAAAATACCAACCTTCAATCGTCCACTACACGCAACGCCAATGTAGTCTCATTCTTCTCGCACCCCTGCCAAGCCCGTTCAATAGCCTGGATGGTAGGCCAGACCTGCTCACGAGCATCCTTCCGACTGACGCCTTCCTCGAGCAACTTCTCGTACGGCGTATGGACATGTCGAATATGCGCCTCAACAGCCAAGAGTGTCTTGCGCTCGTCACTTACCATCGCTGTGCGCCCTACACGCCCCGATCCCTTAAGGAAGGCATGCCCCAGGATGATTTTCAGCGTTTCCTTGGGCATAAGTGGGAATTCGTTCTTTAGGAGTTCTCGGGATTTGGAGAGATCCTTGGCGTCGCGCACTTGCACTGCGTTGGCGCGTGATTCTTTTGTTGCGGCGGCTGATTCGAGAACCTCTTCGTAGATATCTTCGGGCACTCGGATTCCCAGTGTTCTTTTGCCCGTGCGGTTCTAAGGCTGTTAGTGGTCCCTTTCTAGGCTTGAAGCTGGTAGTTCGAAATGGGACATACGTAGACGACGTAGACAATTCTCTCAGACTCTTTGGTCTTACTGCGGCAGTGTCGAGTGATGTACACATCACCCTTGGGGACTAGGACGTAGCTATCTGGCAAGGGTACTTGCTCAACGATGTTCTGATTTCAATGTTTAGCACGGTATCCTTCAATAATGACACGGCTCAAACTCACCTTCTCGAGCGGATCATCAGAGACAGGAATGAGTGCTGCCCATGTTTTCTTGGGTTTACGACGCTTCGCCGTCTCATTGAGTACTTCGGTGAGCGGTTGAGCAGGCGAGCCTGCATCTATTGGACGTGCATGACCTTCGCGAGTGCGGACACCACGGTTCTTCTTTCTCACACGTGGCTTGCGTCTGCGAACTTTGGGTTTAGTGGTCGGTGCCATGGTGAGTGTTCATGGAGCTGAGATTGACGAGTTGATGGTTGACACGGTGGTGGGATGCGACTCGCACATCGATTCCATCGAAGAAGGTGTTCTGGCAGCACTGAGATCTGATTGCCATTCAATGTTAATTTCGGACCTGAAACATCCCAAGGTCTTTGATACTTCCACGGTTTACGGTCAAAGCAGATCAGGAACGGTGGCTGTGGAATTGTGGCACTGTGGCTGAGTGGAGCCTCACTTAATGCCTGGATAATCAGGCCCCAAGTTACAACAGGTTCGTCTTTCTCGCATGTACGAAGTATACGAGATCAGTTATAATCAGATAATGATACTGCAATTATCCGGTGCGCCGTAGTTGGACTACTATAAAGTATAGATATTCATGGTTTCCGCCTGAGAACCTGGCAATCCCTGTTTAAACGAACTTGGTACATCTGCTCTCCAAAAAGTACAAGTAGGCTCCGAGTTTATTGTGGATCGTAGACTCGAAGTGAACAGACTGGTCAAGCGTGACCAGGTAGTGATATCACACACGAGATCAGCATAAACTGGAGAACCGATTATCCGGGGCTCATTGGTTGAATCCATCGCCCTAGGGACGGATTCTATGGGATAAGATTGGGATCATCGGATCTCCAGATTGTGAGATCGGAGTTGAGTTTTGAATTCAAGGTCTGATCCAAGACATTCTCCAACTTACGGTGTATCTACTCCGTAGTATGGATGTATTTCATACAGAGTATAGACGACCCGAATATAAACCAAGGCCGAGTAAGAGCGTGGGGCATGGAGTAATATAGTCTTTGGGCACAAAGAGACGCCAAGAGGGCTTGCCCAGGGGCTCAGCTCTCCAAACCCTGATTAGTCCGTACCCCGGTTTGAACACGGGGTTGATTTCCCCCTTTCATTCACGAGGGGTTCTCGAAGTGGAATGTCCGGATAACCCGATATTGTGAGATTGTGATATTCTCATCCTATGAAGCTCTTAAAGCTCAAAAGCTCAAAAGCTGTAGCATTTGGCTCCTCCATACATATACATACCTAGGTATGCATTGCAACAAAGTATATCGCCTCTGCTGTCTGGAGGCTCCACATCTCCCATGTCGTCATTGGTGAGATTTGGCTCTTTGATCTCCAGGGCTGCCTAGAAGAGCTGGACCGGCATCCCCGACGGCTCAATCTTGTCCGTATTGTCCCTACGTTGTAGGTCTAGATCGGCAGAGGGGGAAAAGTCTGACTCTGATCTTTCCAGAGTGACCAATACGCAGAATACCATGTACTCGGACATAAACCGCACTTATGATTCATATCTTGTTCCTGCATGAAGCATAACTTACTCTGTACATTGTACTTGATACATACATCGAAAGATAAAAGAGCTGTGGATCTGTGGATTCTATGGAAAAATCAAAAAATCCGAGTCTCCACGTAAAGAAACGAAAAGATAAAAAGAATAAAAAGAATTAAAAAGAATTAAAAAAGAATTACCTGAATTGAAATGAAAAAAAAAAAAAAAGGGGAAGAGAAAAAAAACCAAACCGACAAACAGAGCAAAAGAAAAACATCTCTCCTTCTCCGACTCTCCTTCCAATACCACTACTCCCTTATAACCTTGGAACTCTCTACACAATGAATTAACTCCAATGACCGTACTTGTTATATCTTCCTCTCATTCTCAATCAATTAAAGTTGCCTGGCAGCTTGATCTTCAATGGTTACTGGGTCTGTGTTGCTGACATGAGTTGGGATCACCCTGTCCACAGGTATGCATTCTCCCTTGATGGAACCCCCTTGTGGAGGTGTCACATTGTAGAGCCCTCTCTTTTTTTATTTTTACAATCCATACTATATGCCTATGTGAAAAGAAGACGCTCATGGATTCGTTTATGTTCAGCTTCAACTATCCGAACGGTGAACCTCAAACTCCGACGAGGACTCCGAACACCTTTGACTCGTTTCACACCCCAAAACTCGAATCCAGCTTCTTTGACCCTCGGGTCACCTGGGATACCTCCGACCCATATGCCTCCAGCCCAGAGCTCCTCCGCACACCGCAAAAGTTCGGTCTAGGCTCGTCGAATTCGCAGAACGGTCACAATGGGGAGACTACAGGCTACAGGGGGGGGTCCTCGGACCAGACCGATACGGCCAGACGGATTCGCCCGGTGAAGCCTCTTCCGAATATGGGCGAGGATTACCCTCGGACAGTTGGATCGGCCAAGTCAGCAGCCTCAATGCAAACCCCGCCGCCGACAAGTGCATCGAGACGGAAAATCCCCGAGTTTGACCAGCCGGAGGGAAATACACAGGGAGCAACGCCGGGCATGGGAGGTCATTTGGAAACACCCAGTCGTCTTCTCGGAGCCTCCCCTCGAATGTTTGGCAATCTCCAGTCGTCGCCCGATCTTTTTCAACTAGCTTCATTGGATCCCACGAGCTCGCCTTTCTTCCCACAGCAACGACTGTTCTGGGATAATGATCTAGACAATACAGCGAGCGAGGTTCCCTTACCCAGCAACGGTAACAATTCCAATGCCCGTCAGACCTTTACAAACACACACCACATCCCCCAATTACCAACCATTAGTGGTTCACTTGATATACCCGACTTTGGCAACGGTTTTGGAATTTCAGCACCACCACCCACTGATGCTGCCCTATTTCCTGCCCCATTCTCTACCTCTCCTCGGCTCCCGGTCACCAAAGCGGAGGATCCAGCTCTGTTTCTCAGCTCCCCTGCCCGGAGATTCGGAGGGCCTCAACTTACACCAGAGACACGGTCTCTTCGTGGCCTTCGACAGCCCTATCACCACCAGGCAGAAGAATCAAGACGGGAGGAGCTTATCCGTGCACAAGCACCAAATAGCCACCGATCCGATCCTTTCACTACGCTTCCGAGCGAGAGTGAAGAGGAAGATGACGACTACACACCGAGGGGAATACGACCAGGTCTCACCCGCAGCGTGACCCACCACGGCCTGTCTAGCTCATCCCGGCCGGTCAGTCAAGCCGGAGGCTTGATGGCATCCACTAGCGGAATTCGAAAGAGCCCATGTAAAGGGCGTTCGTCTCCAGCAAAACCCATGCGTCCAGCCCCGATGACACGCTCTAGTTCAATGGCCGCTGGCTCCTTAACGCGCTCGTCGTCTGTGGTGCTTCGTATCGGTCGAGATAGCCGCGCAAAGGCTGAAATGGAGCCAGTCAGTGAGGCCCCCACGGGCTTGACCGATCCCCTGACCGGGATTGACCTGGATGGCTCTACAACGGAGAGCGAATCAGATCCGGCTGAGTTCTCGGAATATCCCGTGTTGCACCGCGCTCAGTCGTCCTTTTCACTTTATGACAGCTCAAGGCGTCCACTATCCCGAAGTGATTCGGGCTCCCGACCTCCTTCAAAAGGCTCCTACGCTTCCACCGTCGGCTCATCACACTCAGGTCGACTGTCGCCCTGGGCTGGCTCTTCTAGGGGAGCCGGGCGAACAACGTATCGTGGATCTCCTGATATTAAGCGGACACCCAAACGGCATTCGTCTCTGCTGCACTCAGACTCGACCTATACTCGGAGTAGCGTGGCATCAGACCTGTTGCCTGGGGAGGACGAGGAAAGTGGTGATGCTCAATCCGCGCTCCGCCAGGTTCTTAAAGAACGCGGCCGGGGACCAAGACCCGCCGCGAACGCGTTTGGCAACCGACTTTCTCGGTCCTCACACACCTTCACTCATCTCCGCTCATCACCACCCCGCCTTGGCAGTGATTTTGACATCCATCCCCGCCACAATGCTTCCCCCACGACCTTGACCGACCCTGATCTTACAACCCCAAGTACAGACCGTCACAGCAACCCCAGTAACGGTACACGGTGTGTCTGCCGCTCAATGGATAACGGTGGCCATCTCATGATTCAATGGTGAGTTCCAGTGTCCCTCGGTCTTGGTTCCGAAGTCGATTGAACTAACTTTCTCAAGTGAATCGTGTACACACTGGCTCCATACCAGATGCGTTGGATTGGAGCGTGCAAATCTGCCGTCGGTCTATGTCTGCGTCTTTTGTGCTCAAACACCATCCCGACAAAACCGTGCCCGAACGACTTATGTTCCCACGGGGCAAGCCCCTCCCTCTCCCTTGGCCCACAAGTCATTGCGCTTCCGGTAAACTTGATGCGTTGGCTACCGTCTTGAATGCGTATATGTCTTGAAAAGACCGGTGTCTCTTGATTTCTTTTGTGATTCCTCCTCCCCCAACTGGGTTCTTTTATACTCTGCATTAGCCGGGCCACCCTGCCCTATTCCATAATTGCCCTTCTGTGACCTCATTGCCCCTTTATGATACCTATGTACTATTCCCTCACGACCCCTGGACAAAACCAGAATAGAATCATTTCTATACTTCTCCGCACATCTTATATTGTTAGTGTCGTAGCCTGCAGAACTCCCCACATATCGGGGTAGCGAACCGGTCTCGGGTGAGGAGCCGGCCCGGCGCTGGCCTGTGTGTCCGACGCCAACCTTGGAAGAACCCCCGACTTATTTAGTTTCGGAATATCCCATCGCTTCTTATTGCTCCATCTACCTCTCAACGTTACGCTTATCCAGGTTTTAGTCAACCCTCGGCCTGTTTAGAATAGGCCTACAACAATCCCTATCAGGTACCGGTGGATATTGTATAGATCGGGCTACAGTCGGATTGATTGGTCGATCCACACTTATCGGCTCACCGCCCTTTGTATCGAGAAGGCGCTTTTCTCCCCGCGGAGTCATATTGCCCTCTTTTTTTTTTTTTCTATATTTCTGCGCACCATTCACTCTCTTTGGTTTCTTTCCAGTCGTTTTTGATCCGTCATTCACTTACTCCAATGTCTGCCTCTCTCCCTGGCAGTCGGGACCTGCCCGCGTCGCAATATGACCTGAAGACCTACTGGGGTCGCGTGCGCCATGCCGCCGACATTGCTGATCCTCGGTAAGTTCAAGAGATTTTGGTAGGATTAAGAGGGTTGCACAGCATATACTGACCATGCAAACTATATTAGAACCCTTTTTGTTTCGTCCACTGGTCTTGAAAGCGCCAAGAGCCTTATTGCTTCTTACAAGCAGAACCGCATCCCAGCGATGACACCGGAGTTGTGGTCAGCGAAGAAAGTGGTTGATGCGACATTGCACCCTGGTATGGGCTCATTATCTCACATAAAATAGCCATTGGCTGATATAGAATCGACCAGATACCGGAACGCCCGTTTTCCTGCCATTCCGCATGTCCGCCTACGTGCTCTCAAACTTGGTCGTCACAGCAGGCATGTTGACCCCAGGATTGCAGGTGAGCGCCTCTTTACCCATATCTGGACATATATACTTCTGAATATATACTGACAATATAGACAACCGGCACTCTCCTCTGGCAAATCGGTAACCAGTCCCTCAACGTCGCCGTCAACAACGCCAACGCCAACAAATCTACCCCCCTCTCCTTGTCGCAAATCGGCAAGTCATACCTCATGGCCGTCTCAGCCTCCTGCTCTGTCGCAGTTGGTCTAAACGCCCTCGTCCCCCGCCTCAAGAGCGTCTCCCCAAACACCCGCCTCATCCTCTCCCGTCTCGTCCCTTTCGCGGCCGTCGCCAGCGCCTCTGCCCTGAACGTCTTCCTCATGCGAGGCGAGGAGATTCGTCAGGGTATTGATGTCTACCCCGTCCTGTCAGAGGCTGAGCGTGCCAAGCGCGAACTCAACGAGGACGCCGAGCCAATTCAGAGTCTCGGAAAGAGTAAGAAGGCTGCTACTCTTGCCGTCGGTGAGACGGCTATCTCCCGTGTCCTGAACGCTACACCTATCATGGTCCTACCCCCGCTTATCCTCGTCCGTCTGGAGAAGACGAACTGGCTGCGTGCCCGTCCCCGCATGGTTATGCCCATTAACTTGGCGCTTATTCTGGGTACTTCGATCTTTGCGCTGCCACTTGCGCTCGCTGCGTTCCCGTCTCGCCAGGCGATTAGTGTTAATAGCCTTGAGGAGGAGTTCCAGGGTCGTGGCGGTGATCACGGTATGGTGGAGTTCAATCGCGGAATGTAAGTTTTTTGGTCTTCGGTGTTTCGCAGCGTGCATATTACATTGTCTTTGCATAGGTCAAAGAATATATAGATTCGGTTTCTGTTCATAAATTTCAATCCTGTTGTCCTTATAGACCGTTCAATATAGGACAGGTGCCAATCTGCCCTTAAGAATCCTCTCAGCCCGCTCCGCAATATCCAGCAATTCGTCATCCTCCCAACGCCGGCCCATCAGCTCCAACCCAACAGGAACACCAAGCACTGAAGATGCAGTCTTAGGGCTCCATCCAGCTATGTTTCCCACGTTAGTTCAATCCCAAACATCGAGTCGGATCACCTACCGGGAATACAAATAGCGGGCCTCCCCGTCAACGCAGCCAAAACACCATTCCGTCCGGACTGCTGCTTCGCACCGATCTTCACAGGAAGCTGTGTCTGGTGCGGATATACCAACGCGTCGATATCATACCTATCGAAACATTGTTTCACAGACTCTTTGAGCGCAGCGATAAACTCCAGTCGACTTCGATATGCCTCACTCGTCAGTGAAAATGTCTCAGGATCCTCCAGTGCTGCAGAGAAAACGTGTGTCATAGCTTGTAGATCGAACTCCCCGCTCTGGGCAATGGATTCCAGTGATCGGTGCTGTGTTGACGAAACCAGTGCTGACTGCAAGAACTCGTCGAGATAGTGCTTGAACTCGAAAGCCTGTGTATCGCCCTTCGCAAACAGGGTCCCATAACTCCAGTCCGCATGACTAGATGGGGCGATTGGTACGAAGGTGATATTTGCATCTTGTTCCTGTATAGAATCTAGACTCGACCGGATGATCTCCTGCACGATCTGGTTCTCGGCGATATACTCCGCTTCCGCAGTTCCATCTGCATGGATTTCAGGCTGGAAATAAGCCTCCAAGATTCCAATTCGGACTTGACGACCAGTCCGAGGTATCGATTTAGATACTTCCATAGCATTCCCATCTCCCCCGTCCAGCCCCTTCATAACCCCATACAAAATCCTCACATCCCCAACACTCCTCCCCATCGGCCCGGCAACATCCTGAGTCTGGGAAACAGGTACAATCCCTACACACGATACCCTCCCCGTCGACGGCCGGAACCCTACAATCCCACATGCAGACGCAGGCGACCGCAGCGAGTTCATCGTGTCTGTCCCGCACCCCACGAGCCCGAGGTTCGCCGCTAGCGCTGCGCCTGTCCCGCCAGAGGATCCGCCCGGTGTGCGGGTCTTGTCGTATGGGTTCAGCGTTTGTCCGCCGAGTGAGGAGAGGGTTATTCCTTGCAGGGCGAATTCGTGGAGGTTGGCCTTTGCTAGGATTATTGCTCCTGCGGCGCGTAACTGGGAGACGACTTCGCTGTCGTCTTTTGTACGTAGGTTTTGCAGGGCTTGGACGCCTGCGCTTGTTGGTAGATCTGCTGTGCTGTAGTTGTCTTTCAGGATTATGGGCACGCTGTGTAATGGTGGGAATGGTTTATTGGTTTGGTTGTATGTGAGTGTTTCGGTGGCTTTTTCTATGGCGGTTTCTAGGGCTGCGCTGTTGATGGTGATGAGGGCTTTGAGTGTCCCGTTATGCTGCATGATTGCTTCGAGATATTTGGTTACCAGCTTCGGGCCGGTGGAGGGGTCTGTACGGAGCAGTTGATGGAATTTGGAGATTGTCATCTCTTCTGCTTGACATGCTGGAGAGTCCATGTTGAGTCATGGATGGGAGAGCCCTGGAGGGGTATTGGAATTTCCCCGAATGTGCATGTAGTGTGATCCACGCAATTCACGCCATAAATATGCAATTCGATTGAGTAAAGTCTTGCTAATGCAGGGTTTGCCCGCTGGATTGGCAGATGTTAATTGTAAATGGAAGTGAGCCTGTAACTTCTATATAAACCCCCCACGGTGCATGCGGCCTCGGCTTACTCCGCTCCGGTGTATACAGAAGAGACCAAGACGAAAGGGGTAAAAGAGTCCCTATACAGATCTGAGAAGAGTGAGAACATTGAAACGAAACACATATATACACCCATACGAAGGTGGACGCCATAAACAATCAAATGGTATAATCATCCAGACTTAGCCTAAACCCTCCAGGGCTCCCAAAGCCGGATTCCATAAACGAGAAAAGCAGAAGTAACCGACGCCTTTAAGAATGGGATAGAAAGATAGATAAAGCAAATAAGTAAAACCGGATAGCATCAGAGGACAGGTCCCTCAAAAGATACATGCAGCGGTCAAGGGCCAAGGGTCCAATGCCCCTGCCATGTGTCACAAAGAACGAAGCATGAGATGACACCTGCAGGAGTCGAGGGGAAACCCAGGGACCGCAACGCAAATTAAGAAAAAAGAGAAAAGAAAAGAAACATCGTGATCATGATTTTCCCGAAGTGCAAACACCATTCCGTCCCGCGATAGAGAAAAAGATTACCCTCAAGATATGAGCCTTCTATCCATAACTGGATCCTGTTCACGCCGGTGAATTCCCTTCTGATGCCGTTGAAAAAAATAAAAAGCCGGATAGTGGCCACTGTATCTGTGCAAACTGGATCTGAATCCTAGGTGCGTGCTTGTCGTTGCAATCCTTGGCCGATCCGGTAGGCTTCCGTGCCATCATCGACGAGTGTCTCCTTGAACCACGGGTGCTTCAACGCCTCCTTTGCAGTAATCCGGTTCTTGGGATCGTACACAAAGATCTGTTGCAACAAATCCAGGAATGAACGGTTGAATGGTGTGTTTGTAGGGATGAACTCCTGTGGTGGACGAAATCAGTCAAAAAGCCCCATAAGCAGCTATGCGGGACACTTACCGTCAAAGGTTTCATCGCGCGCACATACTTCCGCGAGGCCCGGGTAGTTTCGGCGCTGGGATAGTCGATCTTGCTCCGGTTGAAGTACCTGGTAAAAGTTAGTTCCCGTTACAGAAAGATTGAAGAGGACATATTTACTTGGAAGCAGAGTTGCTACTACTGCCACCGCCTCGGCCTGCCATGACTTTCTTCACCAAAGCGGTGTCGATTCGACTGCCAATGACGGCTTCCATCATCGCCAGGTGTTCCAGGTTGTCGTGTGTCTGGAACAGGGCGTCTCCGGTGTAGAATTCCACCAAGATACACCCAATACTCCAGATATCACATGGGAAGCTCCAGCCCAGGTTCAAGATGATTTCCGGGGCCCGGTAATGACGGGTAGAGACGACAGATGAGTGGTATTCGTCATCGAAGGTCGCCGAACCGAAGTCGATGAGTCGGATTTCACCGTCGAGGAGAACGCGGCGCTGACGCGCGCTACGAGTTGTGGCTTGGGAAGAGGATGGTATAGTGCGGTTGTAAGTGAAGGTTTGGTAGGCGCTGCTAACGAGGAGGATGTTTTCGGGTTTAAGGTCGGTATGGATAAGGTTTAGGTCATGAAGGACTAATAGGTCAGTGGCCTGAGATATAGATATAGAAGTGTTGGAGAACTTACAAGCAACACTTGTGAACAGCTGCCGGGCAAACTGCTGGATATGGCTGCTCGGGAATGGCACAAAGCCATTCCCCTTGAGGAAATCAAATACGCTTTGTCCTAGTAGATCAGTGACAATGCAAATGTGATTCCGGAAGTCGAAACAGTCCCGAAGGTGGATGCACTTGTTGCGGTTGTGTTTGTCGTTCGAAGCCAGAGTTGACAAGACTCGCAGCTCGATTCGAGATGCGTCGCGATACTTTTGGATCGAGCGTATGATTTTGACTGCACAGCGAGACTTTCGCTGCTTGTCGAAGGCTTCGACAACTTTGCCGAACGTGCCTTGGCCTAGGAGTTTAATCACAGAGTCTCGAGAGGAGTTAGCATAGTCAACAAGATACTAGAGGATATCTCTACCCACATCGATCTGTCAATGGCGTGTCAGGTGTGACAATGTAATGGCCGTCGTCGTCATCGAACTTCCTGTTCTGGGAACTGGTGTACTGATCGGGTAAGTCTTGTCAGCTTTGCACGAAAAAAAGGGTACAGATAATAAACTCACATCACGAACGACCGGCACAGGGACATCCTTCGCTTTGATCGGCGGCTTTGGGGGTGGGACATAACTCAGGAAAGCATCACCCTCCAACTCTCGTCGCTTCTGCTCGTCGCGGGTGGATTTCCGAGTGGCGCGTTTCCGCTTGTTACCGACAGAGCCATCCTCATAGTAAACACCATTGCTCGCCCCGGAACTGCCCTGTGAACCAAGCGACGTTGGAGCGGTTGTGTGCAAGGATGCGGTTCGATCGGTCGACAAGGACGTGACGGAGGATTCCTCGCCGTAATGCTGGGGATTGATTGAAAAGGACGGGCGGTCATAGTGGCCCAGGTCATAGGCGGTATCAATTCCCGTCCGTCGCCTCTTTCCAGCGGGCTGAGGAGCCGCAGGAGGTGGTCTGGAAGAAGTAGTGACATGAGAAGCCGCGGCACCATTGGATGGCTCTGGACCAGGACTGTCATCAATCACAATGACTTCCTTGGGAAGGCCATTCTTGTAGAACTCGGTCCAGTCTGGTTTCTTTCTCCGACCCCCAACGGAGGGAGCCGCACTAGAGCCGCTCTGGTGGGTCATAGCGGACGGAGTTGTTGTCGCGGGAGGAATTCGCGGAGGTTGGGTGTAGGGAAGGGTGGTCGTTGTCGGAGAGGGGACGGAAATGGCGTAGGGATTCGCGAGGCGAGTTCCTGCCGCGGTCGAAGTCGGGTAGGAGGTGTTCGGTTGATACGAAGGGTGGTGAGGATATCCGTAAGCCTGATGATGAGAAGGATGTGTTGCAGTAGCCGTAGACGGGGTGGACATTGTGCACGAAGGTATCCCGTCACACGAACGGTATGAAGGTTATGGAAAGAAGATTGGTCTAATATGTGACCGATAGTTGATGTCGCGCGTCAGTCTTCCTCGATGGAGACGAGGGGTCTCAAGGCAGGACTAGCCAGCCAGGGAGAAACCTAGCCAGAGATTGAGGTTGACAAGCGTGTCCGGAAGGAGATCTCTGGAGACGTGGAGATGACGAGCTGAGGCGGGAGGGAAAGAGAAATTTCAAATGCGTTGCATTTCCTCGACAATTTGAAGACAAGGAAGTAGAGCAAAGATCATTGGAGAAGTTGGCGACATCTGCGGTAAACGAGGTGGGGAGGGAAAGGCCTGGAGGCAAAGATGAGTGATGATGGAAGAGTCGGAGAGTTGGGACCCGTTGCCGATCAACGTGAATTTGGGATTTTCGGGGATTCTGTATGATTATCGACTATTATATTAAGTACTCTAGGTATAATCGTTGCCTGGCTTTCTAATTCATTTAGTTAATTTAGTTAATTCATGCTTCTTGACTGTTTACATTGTCCTTTTGGTTCTTCAGGTCTCTAAATCATTCAATACCTATGTTATACGCCATTCGCCTATTCTTATACAGTGAGAGAGGCCCATGCGCTTCTAGGGAGAAAAGGCGGGATATTATCGCCTCATTCCAATACAGCCATGAATGTAATTAAAAGGATATAAAGTCCTAGAGGGGCGTTGAGGGGTCTTGAGGGTCCGAAATGGAGTATCGCGTCCAAGCCCTGGCTTAGCCGAATCCAGTCCACAAGGGAGAACCTCGATGGGTGAGAATATCAGGTATACCAAGAATACCAAGAATACCAAGATCAAATGATATATAGCAGACATTATCCTAGGAAATCTTAGGAAATCCCAGGAAATCGCCGATATCAGGACTCTCCCCGTATACCACCTGACCTCCATTCCAACTGAGTCAGCATCTGGATTTGCCCACCTGGGAAATACGCAAGCCCATTGCGTATAGGTTTAATATAGAAAAGCCGATGAACTGGTCATCAACAGGCTATTGGTTTGAATTTGAATATGAATAGAACAAAATGGGAGAGAAAGGGTTGTATAGAGACTACGGCAAGAAGACTTCATTATATATCAATGGAACATATATATAAAGGTCGTCTAGTCAATGCCTATTAGGCTACAATTATTATATCGATGCGAATAATTCCTAATCCCCGAGTAAGAGCTATCTAAAGATGAGGCAATTCAGAAGTAGACACAAGTACATATGTAGATACATACTAGTTAACACCAGTCCTAGACAATACAGGCATCATAGTAATATCTTTGACCGTTGCCTTGGCCCTGAACAATTCGTATTGCCTGGTCTAGTCTGTGGTAGGAAGTGTAGAAAGTGGCGATCTCACCAGGACCAGAGTTATATCCCGGAGAATCAGATACTCATAACAGCCATATTGATCTAATCCATAAGCAAGTCCCATTCATTGCCTGGCTAGTACGTGTAGCCAGAGGGAAACACATCCAACACCAAGAGAATGGGAATTTACTAAGTTCTCCTCTCAAACATGTATGCTCAACTTATAGTTGAATGGAATTAAAGATCATGGCCTGACAACCTGACAACCCCCCATAAGCCAGCCAACGCCACCATACACACGAGAATGCAAGAACTCCTGGATGCCCCGGAGTCACAGGGCTCCCATAGGACAAAAAAAAAAAAAAAAAAAGGAAATTAGGGGCACAAGAAAATAAGATTACAAACATTTATGACCTGGTCAAATTCGATCCCGATCCTCTTTGGGGTCCTTCAAGTAACCTCTCTGCACATGTCGGGTCGCCCGTCCATCCGCCTCCAGCATAAACAAAATATCCCTGACCTGAATACCCATCCCCTTTTCTTGATCTTCACGCCATATTCCGAGGCGACGCTGATTCTGACTGGGTGTGGATTCGGGAGCACCGGTCTTTTCAGGGTCGGCGGTGGGTGTGGATGGAGTCGGACGCGAAGGGGACGAGAATCCACTGGCTTTACCGCCGGGCTTCAACCATGAGTATGACTTTTTGGCGCCGAACATACTGCGACCACCCCCCGACAAAGCCATACGCGCCGTCGCCACGGACTGTGCATGCTGTTGGGCTTCGGTCGCTTTGGAATCCTGCATCTTTTTCGCTTCCTTTTTGCTCATTGACTTTTTGTCGAGAGTAGGCGCCCTTTCGCCGAGCGGCGTCGAGGGTGCAGATCCTGGATCGACGGAATCGCCTCGACCAGCCTCATCAAGGATGGCATTGCTGTTGCGTTTGGCACGTTTTGCTGCGCGCCTTTCCTCTTGCGAACTCTCCCGGTGGATGAATGCTCTGTATCTGGCCGCATTGGACTTTGCGCTGGAAGATTCAATGGTAGCATGAGGACCTGTCAAAGTAATTAGTACCAAGTCAACTGAGTGGGCATGATGGGCAAACTCGTACGTTTCACAGGGGTTTGAGTGCTCCCCGTAGCCTGCCCAAGGGGTTTCGCGACATCTTTCCACTCTGTGGGAACCACGCCATGAGAATGCGCGCGGCGACTTCGAGCAAGAGTCGAGGCGTAGTCGATGACACCCCTGAATCTTTCTTCGGTGGCAATAGATAGAAGATTCAGTATGTCCACAAGAGGAGCACCTTCCTGATTGAGAATTGTCTGACCAGTGCGCACCACGGAAGAGCCATCCGGACCAGTAACTTCAATCGGCTGTGGTCTGCCAGGTACAGGATGGAAAAGGCCCTCCGAGGGAATCCGAACACCTAGGTCAAAGCCTCGCTTCTGGAGCTTCTGTTCGAGAAGTTTTGTGATCAAGAACGGTTCTTGGATGTGATACTGTGCTCGCCTTGCCGCGATAGTGTCCTCCCGAGTCGGTTCATTAGGATCTTTGAAGGGAACATGCGCCTGAGAGGATGGGCCGGCAAAAGAGTCCTGCGTGATCGCCGGTTTGATTTGAGGCAAATCACCGAAGCTGGTCGAAGCGGAGGGAGTGCCCGGGGCAGAGCCTTGAGACGTGAAGGAGGTGTTGATAGGTGGTGGATATTGAGCCTGTGATCCTCGGTGGGGAGGCTGCGCCTGCGCATTCTGCCCTGAAAAGCTCTGTGTGAGAAACGCTTCCTCTTCCCTCACATCGATTCCAGATGACGCTAGGACATCTGTCAGCTCAGCAGCATCTGTGTTTTTGTCCACTGGACGAGAAGGAGGACCCATGGTCCCGGGAGGGGCGGGGGCAGGTGTCGCCGACGTGTTCATGTTCATGTTCATGTTCATGTTCATCGGGGCTCCGTTCATTGGGGATGGATTTTGTGGTAGCTGTACCGCGTTGAAGCTCGGGGAACCGTAAGGCGACTGTGTTTGAGAAGGCGGCAGAGGAGAGAGGCGAGGTCGTTTGGATGGAGGGGGTGCAGCGCCTCCGTTCACAGGGGATGCTACCGAGTTGGGGGATGGGGACGAGACAGGTGGGGAGAAAGGTTGGGAGGAAAACTGCGGCGGTGGCGGGGGTGCCTGCTGCTGTGGATGCCGAGCCTGTGCCATTGTGACTGCCGAGTGAGAGCAAAATTGAATTCCAGATGAGATAAAGGCTATTGCGCCGAGCCGTTGTAGCCTTGCAGATGAATCGAGGTCCACGCGTGGCCGTTAAACTGAGCGGATTGCTCGCACCACCAGCTTCCACCACCTTTGACCATCTCAATATTGAATTCTAACCATATACGCGACACTTGAATCGTAAAATAGTAGACTCCAGCGCAAAAGTAACCGTAATCGGGGAGACTGTGATGCGTGATGTGGTAAGGAGCTTCCTAGGTGGTCGAACTCTGCTCCGCGGATCGCGACACACGTGACTAAGCTTGACTAAGCTCTCCAAATCTGCGGGTGTCTGCTGCGAAGGTGATCACTGTTCTATTGAATCACGTCCAATCTTTACAGGTGCATTGACATCTGCTTTGATACCTGGAGCAGCTGCATCCACTATAGCTTTTGTTGCGCAAAGGCATGGGCGTTGCGCTAAGCTCATATTGACATCCTGGGCTTTATCGTGCGACGCGGGTTCTAGTACCCTGAAACTAGGCTTCTCAAACTCATACGAAATCCGTCGATCTCCTGACACCTTGCCCAATTAATTCTTGACACAATGACATCCAAGCGCAAAGCTTCAGCGATGGGAGCGGCTGTTGACGATGAGCGTGTTGACCCATCAGACGAACTGGCATTCTATTGCCTCGGCGGCGGCAATGAAGTTGGACGGAGTTGCCACATCCTGGAATACAAGGGCAAGACAGTGATGGTAAGACTCTGCTGGGACAATGAATGAAGTCGCAGATACTAACCCCCTTGGCTTCTGTAGCTTGATGCGGGCATGCACCCGGCGAAAGAAGGCTTCTCCGCACTTCCTTTCTTTGATGAGTTCGATCTGAGCACAGTGGATGTTCTTTTAATCAGCCAGTACGTGCATCTCTCTTTTATTTTACATATTATACGGAACCATGGCAAGCATCACTGGACACACATGAGGCACCTGGGTCACTTGGCAATCTACTGCCCTCAGCTGCCTCAATGGAAGAACACACTCCGCTGCATATATATGAAAAGCCCAATACAATTCAATGTCATGCATATATTTCTTGTATCACTGTACCTTATTGAGTCTCGAATCTGAGCGCTTTCTCCTTCAGCGCGTTTGTTTATGGTTATCACAGTTGACTAACGGTATGATCTGTATAGTTTCCACGTTGACCATTCTTCCGCTCTCCCATACGTTCTCAGCAAGACAAATTTCAAAGGAAGAGTCTTCATGACCCCGGCAACCCGGGCAATCTACAAATGGCTCATTCAAGACAATGTCCGAGTCAGCAACACATCTTCTTCCTCCGATCAACGTACTACGTTATACACCGAGCGTGATCACTTGTCAACGCTCCCCATGATTGAAACCATCGACTTTTACACAACACATACGATCAATGGCATTCGTATTACCCCGTATCCCGCTGGGCATGTTCTCGGAGCCGCCATGTTTAAAATTGATATTGCGGGACTTGTGACTTTGTTTACAGGAGGTGTGTCTACCTTGTTATATCCCTTGTCATCTACATATTATCACTCAAATTGCTAACCAACCGGCTAGACTACTCTCGCGAGGAAGACAGACATTTGATCCCCGCCGCGGTGCCCAGTGGCACGAAGATTGATGTTCTCATCACAGAATCTACATTCGGTATTTCATCTAATCCGCCTCGACTAGAACGCGAGGCCGCTTTGATGAAGTCAATCACAGGTATCCTCAACCGCGGAGGTCGGGTTTTAATGCCTGTTTTCGCTCTCGGCCGTGCCCAAGAGCTGCTTCTTATCCTTGACGAATATTGGGAAACTCACCCAGAACTCCAGAAATTTCCTATCTACTACATCGGAAACATGGCACGACGATGCATGGTCGTGTACCAGACATATATCGGTGCCATGAACGATAATATAAAGCGGCTCTTCCGGCAGCGTATGGCCGAGGCTGAGGCCAGCGGCAATAAGAGCGTGAGTGTCGGACCTTGGGATTTCCGATTCGTCCGAAGTCTTCGCAGTTTAGAGCGTTTCGATGATGTTGGAGGGTGTGTCATGCTTGCCTCCCCCGGTATGTTGCAGACGGGAACAAGCCGTGAGCTGCTGGAAAGATGGGCACCGAGTGACCGCAACGGCGTCGTCATGACCGGTTACAGCGTTGAAGGAACCATGGCTAAGGGATTGCTCAATGAACCTGATCAGATTCCGGCTGTCATGTCCAAGGTCTCCACTGGGCATGGCCGTGGTCGTGTTCCCGGGGTGAATGACGAGGATCAAAAAGTCATGATCCCTCGCCGTTGCACAGTTGACGAGGTCAGCTTTGCAGCCCACGTTGATGGCGTTGAAAATCGTACTTTCATAGAGGAGGTAGCAGCACCGGTTGTGGTAAGTGTGACGTGCGCGGTCTATTTGAAATATTACTGACCATCCCAAGATCCTCGTTCACGGCGAAAAACATCAGATGATGAGGCTGAAGTCGAAGCTTCTCAGCCTTAACGCAGATAAAGCCGTCAAAGTCAAAGTCTACACCCCAGCAAACTGTGATGAAGTTCGCATTCCTTTCAAAAAGGACAAAATTGCCAAGGTCGTTGGCAAGCTCGCAGAGGTTGCGCCTCCATCAGAGAATGATGATTCCCAGCTCATGGCTGGAGTCCTAGTTCAAAACGGATTTAACTTGTCGTTGATGGCCCCCGACGATCTACAGGAGTACGCGGGCTTGACAACTACGACTATTACTTGCAAGCAGCATATCACTCTTAGCTCTGCGAGCATGGACTTGATCCGATGGGCCCTCGAGGGAACTTTCGGGGCCATTGAAGAAGTTGGAAATAGCAAGAAGACCGAGGCCAACAGCAATAACGACATAGTTACTGACGACACCCCAAAGCAAGAGGACGCCGACGAGGAGATTCCATCAGACGAGACGCAGACATTCCTTGTCCTGGGATGTGTGTATCTTCGCCATCACTCGCGCACCCGCGAAGTTGAGTTGGAATGGGAAGGTAATATGATGAACGACGGAGTGGCCGATGCAGTTATGGCTGTCCTGCTCACAGTCGAAAGCAGCCCAGCCTCCGTAAAACGTATGAATTCCTTAAATTTCCCACCTGTTTACTTATGCTAACTACCACGGTTCTAGAATCGTCCAAAAACAAGCACCACCATCATCACCATGACGATGAGGATATGGAGATCCCCTCACTTCCAAACCCTCATGCTCAATCTGGACCCCAAGAGCGGCTTGCTCGTATGCTGATGATGCTCGAGGCCCAATTCGGCGGCGACAACATTGGCCCCATTGAGCGCCCGCGTGTCCCGGCTGATCTCGCACTCGGCCCACAAGAAGATAGCAAAGAGATGAACGAAGAACGAATTGCCGACATTGAGGCTGCGGAGCTGGATCGTCTTATCACAATGGGTGTTCCTGTCCCTGGAATTGAGATCAGGGTGGACAAGCATATTGCCCGTGTCTGGCTTGAGGATCTGGAAGTCGAGTGTGCGAACGCTGTCCTGCGAGACCGCATTCGTGTTGTAGTTGAACGGGCCATTGAGACTGTCGCTGGCCTGTGGGCAGATAGCTCGATTCATCAGGATGCGACGCTTAGTGGCTCTGCCAACGGGCAAAAGGGAATCGAACTGGCTGATAGGAAGAAAGAGGCTGCCCTTGAGGCTCATGCTTGATCTCGTGTACTTGTATAATAATGAAATGACCCATCATCCACATGGTTTAACTTGACTTTCTTTCCCATCTGCTTTGTAATCTGATGTTTCTTCCAAGGTTCTGCTAGTTATTTTTTACGCAAATGAAATTGATTAAATAATTGCACAATGCAAGGCCATGAGAGTGGAGCTTGGGATTAGATAGTTATAGAGTGCCTCTATAGTGAGGCAAAAACCTCCTTCATAATTTTCTCCAGGGTGTCAACAATGATATCGATCTCCTCTTTTGACACGATGTAAGGCGGCGCGAGCACAAGATGATCGCCTTTAATTCCATCCACGGTACCAGAGCAGCCATATAGCGAGACGCTGTGCTCCGGCTGTAGACCCTTCTCCTGGATCTTATTAGACAGACCATGCTTGGGGTCAAACGGTTCTTTCGTGACCTTATCTTTGACAAATTCAAGCTATAAAGAGTTAGCTACACGCTGTGTCCTCCGGTCGTCGATTATAGGGATATGAAACTTACACCCCAGAACAATCCCTTTCCACGAATATCTCCTACGTGAGGATGACTCTCGAATCGTTGCTTCAACTGTGTCTCAAGGTAGGCACCCATGGTCCGAACATTATCCACAAGTGACTGTTCCTGAATAGTCTTTTGCACAGCAAACGCAGCAGCACATGAGATCGGATGGCCTTGGTATGTCTGTCCGTGGCGGAACTGCCCGGTGCCTTTGTCCATCATCTGCACAATAGAGTCACTGATCAAGACGGCCGACACCGGCGCGTAGCCACCACCCAGACCCTTTGCAATGGTCTGGATATCGGGAACAATATCCTCTTGCTCCCAGGCATGCAAGGTGCCGCAACGGCCCATGCCGCTCATAATCTCGTCAAGGATCAAGAGAGCGCCGTGCTTCTCGCAAACGGCTTTCATTGCACGAAAGTACCCTGGTACTGCGGGGACACAGCCGAGAGCCTAATGAGTATAAGTCGGCTGACCTGGTAGTGTGTAGTTCAGATAGGAAGTCATACCGCGCCGACAACCGGCTCCGCGACGAATGCGCACACAGTTTCGGGTCCGACACGTTGGAATTCAGCATCTAGCTCGGCTGCTAGACGTGCTACGTAGTCTGCATCAGACTCGCCGTCCCTTTTCCCACGGTATGCATAGCATGGAGAAACATGGGACACGTTCTTGGAGAGAAGTGGCTCAAATGGCTGCCGACGCTGAACATGGCCACCGACTGAAAGGGCGCCTAGCGTGGTACCGTGGTAGGATGGGAGACGTGCAATGAACCTGGTACGTTCAGTTTGGGGGTTCGGAAGCTCCAAGAAATACTGGCGTGCTAGTTTAATTGCAGCTTCGACAGCCTCCGACCCTGTATATCGTCAGCACTGTGCGTGTGAACTGGATCTTTGGTTCATGGAAGGGTTGCCTTCGCTCACCTGAGCTGGTTATAAAGACCTTGGATAATTTTCCTCCAGTAGAGTCCACTAGGAGCTTGGCAAGATCTTCAGCTACTTGAGTGCCGAAAAAGGCAGAATGACAGTAGGATATCTGGTCCATCTGATCTTTGATGATCTGAGTGACCTGCTCGTTACCGTGCCCCAGGCAAGATACAGCTGCGCCACCTGTGGCATCGAGAAATTTGGTACCATCTTCCAGAAACACGTAGCACCCCTTGCCGCCAATGGCTTTCTTTGGGACAAAGCGTGTGTCCCGGTGGAGGATAGCACTCGTCTTTGTTTCTGAGAAGTATATCAGGATGAGAAATATTCAAGATATTGCACGCATTTGACATACCGTTGGTCATGCTTGAATTTAGAGAACTGGAATTGGGAGAAGCAGTGCTTGAGGAGACAAACAGCCTTATATAGCCGTGAAGTATCTCCGTTGATGTTTCACCCGAGGCAATGGCCCTGTTCTGCGGGGCTAAGTGGGTTCGGCATGCCGAAGGGAAGATGCCGAGCTCTCAATTGGTCCGGGGGCTGAAGGGGGCGGACTTTTGGCCGATTTGGTTTTTTGTCTGGTCTATTTTGTTGGAATAGAAAGCTGTAGGTT
Source organism: Penicillium rubens (assembly GCF_028828025.1). Taxonomy (NCBI): domain Eukaryota; kingdom Fungi; phylum Ascomycota; class Eurotiomycetes; order Eurotiales; family Aspergillaceae; genus Penicillium; species Penicillium rubens. Next base: position 96,188 of record NW_026890601.1, on the reverse strand, counting down.
GGCCTTTGACAATGCCTTATGGCTTGGGAATATACTTGGGAAAGATATGAAGATATGATTACATTTGTGGCATAGGCGGTTATAGTTTGGTTTAGGTGCCTACATGTGGCATTATATAGGTGGCATGGGGTTCCTATTTTCCGTAGCAAAAGATTGACACAAATGGGATTTACTAGTGAATTCAAGATTATTATCCCCAAATTATCAACATAACATGCTATACTACTACTACCTAGGTAAGATTGGCGTGTACCTAAACGTTGAACAATCCCCACGTCCCACCGCCCGCACATTGCATTCTGCCCCTCTGACTTGGCCACAATTCCCGCCTTCCCCAGACATCTCCCCATTCTACAAATTCAACATGTCGCGTCACGCCCAAATCGAGGAAGTCTCAGACTCCGACCCAGAAGAGATTGCCCCTTCTTACGACTCCGACGATGACCTCCCCCGCAATGCCATCATCTCACCCGTAAATATCCCGACCAAGGCTGCACCTCAACCCCAACAACAGATGCCCATGCCATCGATGCCATCGATGCCAGCACCTGAGCCTCAGCGCGAGATTCCCCGACACTTCTCATGCTTGTACCCCGTGTACTTCGACAAGTCCCGATCGCGCGCCGAGGGCCGCAAAGTTGGTGCGGAGCTCGCAGTGGAAAACCCTCTTGCGCGAGATATTGTCGATGCCGTCCAGATGCTTGGCTTGAATGCCGGATTGGAGCCGGAGAAGCTGCATCCTAAGGATTGGGCGAATCCCGGCCGCGTGCGTGTGCAGGTTAAGAACGAGGATGGCCAATTAGCCAACCCGAAGATCAAGAACAGTACGTGGCTGATACCCTTGGTTGGGTGAATGGTTCCTTCTGTGACTTTAACTGACACTTTTGTTTAGAGCACCACCTCTATATTCTCGTCGCACAGTACTTGAAGGCTAACCCTACTACCGAAAAATCACCCTACCGGCTACGAATCCGTGGCCTGCCCATGCCCGAGAAGCTTCCAGCAGCTCCTGCTGCCCCCCGGGGTTGGAAGATCGGGAAGATCTTACCTATCCATTCGCCTGCCTACAGTGGTGGTGGTGTCAGTGACAACCCTCTCAAGGACGCAATGGCCGAGATGCAGGGTATGCAGGGTATGCAGGGTATGGAGGGTATGCCCAACATGTCTGAAATGATGAGTCAAATGGGCGGAATGGGCGGACTGAGCAATATGTTGGGCGGACTAGGCGGACTAGGTGGAATGGGCGGGATGGGCGGAATGGGTGGTGAGCCCTCAGGGGCAGGTACGGAAAAGAAAAAGAAGGAAAAGAAGAGGGTGATCAGGGCATGATTTTGGCATGACCTCTATTCCGTGTTCCACTTGCATTGTATGGCGATGGGCGTTGCTTTTTTCTAATTTTTGATGCACTTGAGAAAGGAATACTCCCTGGATACCACGGACCTGCATCCGAATTGATCTCATTGTACATCCATCTCAAATTGTGTCCAATATCTACCTCATAGTCTATGACCGAGTCATATATGAATACTACATTTCTTGAACACCAGGACGGACCTATACACTGCTACGAGACCAATTTCAATATGCAAAAGTAGCGAAAGTCTGGATGCATGCTATGCAAATAGCCCATCAATTAGGGCTGACTGGCTTATAGAGTACCTGTGGCTCATATCCTACGATATCATACACTAGCATATCTTGCACTATATCCTTCGCATGTATACTATTCCCACCCTTTATACCCATCATTCGTCAGCCTGTCGGAACATAGGTCGGCCATATACCGTCCTCCTCTTCCAGAATGACCCTACGCAGCCCCCTAGTGTGAGAGATACCTGGCTGCACTTGGGTAGTATTTTGTCCTGTTACATTTCTTTGGCACTGTGTCTAGCGTACTTGGGTATATGCTTAAGCAGGACCTGGCGTAGTGGCTTTTGAATAAACCAATAACAGGAGACCTCTTTATCTTTTAATATATGGATTTAAACTCGGAGTTCTCTGTATAGTATTCCGAATTAGCTAAGAATTTGTGGTGGACCCTATACTTGCTTTGGTAGTGCTGGGTTTATTTCGGGTTGGATATAGCAGTATTCATTCAGGAGGAAACAAAGAGAGATAGATTATGTACCAATGCAATGGGAATTTGTACTCAAGTAGTTAAAAATGAACATGTTCGCGGGTGTCATTATAATGCTGTACCCCTGTGTCTTTCGGACATCCTCCATTTCTATACTGCCAGAGCCGGCTGAAGTCCTTCACACGCAGTCCTCGACCCACACCATTCGTTCGCGACCGTTGCAGGCTTAGTGCAACGGGGAGAAATGCCTCGTCTCGGGCCATAGTGGGTTGGTATCTGATTCGATGCGGAGAGCCATCATATCCGTTTATACCTGCGGTTGTCCATGGCTCGACTTCCATATCCATGAATGGATTGGAGTCGAGGACGTTCATGTCAGGGTCCAGAGTAAACATGTTGTCTAGGTAATGCAGGTTGAAGAGATGGCCTGAATTGGGGCGCACGAACAGACGGCCCATATATCGATTTGGGATCTCAACGAAGTGGAGCACTCCTCCTAGTGCCACAATATCACCTGAATTAGCATAATGCTCGATATAGCCGACGGATTGACCAAATTGATGCACTAGATCAGGTGCTGGGATCCCTTCTGGCCTTGCTAGCTTTGTCCATCGTGGGTTGTTGAAGTGATTTGCGGCATTTCCGAAGGTGAATATCTCCAAGTGATGAAGGATATCGTGGGGTAGCTCATCCAGGAGCCAGTCCAGGATGAGGCCCCCTTCAATACCGCCTTGGCTGTGAAGAAGCAGAACCACCTTGTCACATTCTGGGTCCAAAAGGGCTTCCTTGATCAAGACATAGGATCGCCTAATATCGCCAGTAGCATAAGTAAAATCCCGTTGAATCAGACATTCGATGAGATCAAAGACAATGCCCGCGCTAATCCTAATCAGTGTTTGCAAACCATAGATCTAAGGCGTCACTTACGTGCGGTTATGCACGCCCGTCACTTTCCGACCAAAGGTGTATGATAGTTGATCGATGTTCATCTGTACCCAGTGATGCCTAGAGGTAGTTAGAGTCAGCAACTAAAAACAGGGAACCACGGGGATATCTCTCCTACCCAGCTGCAATTCCATTTATATACAACCAACGCTCCCGCTGATGGCCTGGTCGCTCGAAGACAGGCACTTGGGATACCAGAACCTGCTGGAATCCGTTCAACATCAACATGACAATCGCATAATTGATAGTGAAAGCAATAGCCGCATAAGCAAGAATCCATAGCCCTGGAACCATACAGACAACGATGATGGGCAACGAGAGCAGGAAAGCAAGCTGATAAACCACGAGAAATATATGTATCAACACGGTAGCTCCGTTGCGTAACGTGGGATAGAGTTCGTCCAACTCATGTGTGCGAGCCAACTGCAGGGGTAGTAAGATACCTGGTAGGGCCCATAGCTTCGAAACAAATAGGGACAAGTCGCTCCAGAGTAACTTGATGGGTGAGGCAGTGTAGGGCAACGGAGTATCCTCCTTACCCTGACAAGTCATTGTAAAATGCCAGTAGAAGAATATAAGTTAAGGAGATGAAGATATAAAAGGAAAATAAAAGAGGAAGCCTTGTCTTTTGTCATGTGATCGCGTTAGATCTATAGGGCAGGTGACTACAGCTGATTGACCTGGGCTGTTTTAAAATATTCAAGTGGATGATAGGATGATATTCCATTTCATTAATGTACTATTATTGGTATCTTCCATTCTTGTCAAATAAAACTTATATCTCCATCACTTCGTGGCTGAGTTGGTCATGGACGTTCTGCTAATAGTCAAAACACAGTTAGATATACACCGAGATAACAATAGAACGAGAACGGAGGATACTAACGAACAAAGTGACGCTTCTTTCGATTGTTGCCACGGAACATATATCTCCGGTTGATCTTCATACCGGCATGACGCATTTCACTTTGATGCCATTGTGCAATGTCCTTGGCTGCGCCGGCAATCGCCAAGTCGGTAGGCTTCCAGTATCCTGGGACCCGTAGTGATAGACACCATTTGACATCGTGATGGACGGGTTCGGATGAAATGATACCGTCTCGGGCGTTGATGCGAGCCAACACGAGATCCATCAATTCTTCGTCGTTGTATTTGTGATCAGCCCAGTTGAAGAAGACAGTCACCCATTGGTTGGCTCCAGGCACATGAGGTTCCTCGCGGATGTTTCGTCCGTTTGGATAATTGAACATCCCTCGAAGGTTGGTGCGTTTCTTTGCTTTCTTTGTGACTCGACGTGAGTCAATGGCTGAAACGTGGTTTCCCATGGTTGAAACGTGTGAAGGAGACAGTCGGGATTAGTAGGACAGTAACTGAAGAAATGAGACAAAAGAAAGGATGAGATTATGAGACATGGCAAGTCTAATATATCGAATGAGACGAATAGAACAAAGACCATTGATAAGTAAGTCCTTCAAAAGCACAATTCGTTGTGGGTGAGTAGTGGACCTATCAATAGGGGGCCATTCATTTTCTTTGTTGCTTATAGAAGTGAACACCAATAGAACAATCACAAGGAGACCTTTGTTTTCTTTGTGGACTGAAAAGACATTGTTTAGTAGGTTTACAAGATGAAAGCACATCGAGAAGGGTCAACTTCATAGGGAGTATATAAATATCCTTATTAGAACGGGATTCCTCTGCAGCAGAATAGCAAGATCCAACCCCAAAGCAATGCGCCTGTCTGCATAATCCGTGACACGAGAACGAAGACAATCTAGTGATTCCATTCCATTCCAAACAAGTATAACTTGGAACTGACCTCCCAGCCCCAGAGTACTTTCTTCTAAGACAAGCATATATCGTCTGGGGTCTATCACAGGGATACCATAGCGATAACCGAAAAGCAATGGGAAAAAATGGAGGGTGGTTCGAAAACAGACGAGACACAATCGGTAGACGTAAATCCCTTTTCTCAGGAGACACTCGGTTTGTCACTGACCTGAGAAGGGACCAAGTTAAAAGGCTAACAGAGATTCTGCACATAGACAACACAAGAGCAAAACACATGGATGAGGTTGTCAAGCGTATGATCCACGAGTTGCCAAAGAATATGCGCCGTGATCGTTGGTCAAGTACTAACAAGGATTTGTGCGATACTCATCAGGGTCTGAATGCAGACCTCATGGCCGATGTGTTCAATCTCGTCCAGAAGGAAGTCGGTCACCACCTTCGCAAGTTCGACGCGTACCCGGACTTGCTGAAGCCTCTCGATATATTGATCGTGCAAAAACTACAGGCTATACAGGGCATGTGGACGAAGCCTGACCCGAAAGACCCTGTCTCAGAAGCATGGCACTATGAGACCAGCTGCTGTCAGGCGTGCATGGTGGCTCGGGTTGCGAGTGACAAGAATGCGCTGCGCAACCTTCGAATCGCCCTGCTCTCTCGCACGCAGACTCGTTTGAACCATGCCCCACGAAGACTTATGAAATTTGTCGACAGTTGTATTGACTTATTCCCTAATCATGTTGATGAGCTGTATGGCACATCTAGCCAGTTTGCATTCATCCTGAAGGATACCCGCAAGGCCTGCAGCAAGGCCTGGTACCAAGACCCAGCACACGCGGATTCGACACCTGCACAGCGAGAGCACACCGACCATGACAAAAACGACAAAAGGGGAAAAAGCGGAAAGAGTGCCCGTAGCCATTGCCCGGCCGGTGAGTATAACCGGAGGGAAAAGTATCCCCAGCCACCACCACCAATCGTAGTATCCCACCCTACGGAAAGGTATGCCCCCGAATCTTCATCATCATCTCAATGTACTGACACTGACACTGAAGGGCGCAGAATCTATCGCCCGACGTCGAGCCCTTCCAGAAAGGCTTCGACATCATCATACCACATGAAGAGAGATCGACTACCAGACCCGAACCCGGATCGCGTCACTAGACTCATGGATTTTGCCGATGACAACTATCAAGGCTTAAGAATAGGCCCGGAAAGACGGAGGGCGAGCACCGTCTATGGTCCTCCTGATGGACCTCCTGGAACCCCTCCATCCCCTAGCACCGCAAGCAATTTCTTGGAGACCCGATGAAATCGACGAATTGCTCGAGATGTACAAGGGTATGGGAACAAATCCCTACTCTCGAAGCGAGGAAGACTTCTCAATACAGGGGAGTAGCCGCCTTCCATCAGAGTGTCGCTCCCCGTCGATCTGTTCCACTGACAGTGACTGGAGTGATGAAGATGAAGACTCGAGAAAGCCAGGAAGTAGCTCAGCAGCAAGGACTACTTGGAATCTGGTGTGTGAACAGTCGAATATGATTTGATCTCTCCTAGTCTCTTTCATTCCTTTGTCTTCGCATCTTGTTTGGGCTTTGTCTCTTGAGCTGCTTCTGTTGTCATTCCCTTTTGGAGTCATTTTGAAGTCTTTTGCGATTGGCACTTTCTGATGTCATTCTGTTTTCCCTTGTTATTGTATGTCAAGACCTAGTCAGAGTCGGGTGTTTGAACATATGTAGTCCGTGATAATTGCAGATGTATCGATACCGAGTACCCAGAAGCAAATGTAAATGGCAAATAATAGACATTATTGACAGTAGGTCATAGAGCGAACCATGTACAAAGCACTGACTGGCGCATTTTGAAGTATTAATACATTTGGGCCATTGATCCCATATACAAAAAATGACGGAAAGCCCCACAGTCTGGCGGAGACGGCCAGCAGCTCCAGGGACGGGGTTGGGGATGCATAAAGAAAAATCAACACATGCTCGGGCTTTATATCATCACGGCTTTAGTTGTGGAGAACACTTCCAGGAACCCCATGACTCGGGCCTTTGAGACTATCAACAGTCTTTCGGCGCAGCCGGGTACGAGCCGCAGGCCCCTCAGGTGATACCACGACTCGTTCAGGTTCACGTTCCTCGGTCACAGTCACAGTTCGCGTGGTATCAGGCGCCTGGGCAGCATCCAGATCCACCTGCTTCTGGGCATTCTCTCGAGCGCGTTCGTAGCGCAGCTTGACTTCACCAGTCCACTGGGTACCAAGAAGGCGGTCCCAGAAGATGAAGAAAGGCTGGGAGAAGTTGGTCTTGATACCCCAGCTTTGGTGATGAATGTCGTGGTAGGCAGCATTGTTAGAGGTGAAATGCTGCAGTGGATCCCAGGGGAAGGCATAGCCACAGTGGTCGTCAACAGTTTTGATAGTCGACATTGTAAAGAACCACATGGCCTGGCGGGTGGTCATGCCGGAGACCAAGAATCCAATACCAGTGCCAGCAGTATCCAGGAGGAATCCCTCGACCGGGTGATTGTAGAGGGCGCCGAAAGCATAAGGAACGTAAAGACGGTGGTGACGGGAGTGGAAAGTCACTAACAACTAATTAGTATGAGACCATTAATCAACTTCGAAACGACAGGCATACCATAGAGCCACCGGTTCAGATGCATAGCGCGGTGGAGGAAGTACTGCCAAGTATCCACAATGGAAATCGCCAGCAGGAACTGGAGGGTCGGTAAAAAGTACCAATATATGAAACCTGCAACTGCAAGTTCCCAGTTCGTGAACGCGGGGGCTACAGCCTCGGCTCCGTTGTCGAGAATTATAGACTGGGTCACACCGGGGTAAGATCCACCAGCCAGAACTCCGGCCAACATGGTATAACCGCTTTGGGACATCGATTTTCCAAGACTAATGGCGTCAACTCCAACAAGAGCTAACAAAGATGGGACAGCCTTCTGGGTGATCCGCAATCGCTGCGCCCACACAGCCACATCGTACTTCTCTCTCCCAACGGTTTCCTCGGCATCAAAGTAGATGAATGCAAAGCCGGCCAGAGTTTGGATTACCTGTTGTAAGACAACATCCCGTACGACTTCCCAGCGAGTCACTTTGTTTCGTTTCAGGACTTCTGCGGGGGTGTGGAGCCGGTATTCGACGAAGTAATCATTGACATCGAGGAAATGATAGATCATGGACATGCCCCAATAAGCGATTACGGGCAATATAAGCGTAAGAATGCTGTCAGGAAGAGGAGCAAGCAGATGCTCTCGCGCGGTCAAGGTGTAGGTTGGTAGGGGAGGAAGGTCGAACGCGACTGATGCGTTCACAGCCATGGCGAAAGAATGGTGATGCGTTGAGTTCTCAGTAGCACGAAGAATCCAAGAACCAAGAACGATCAAAGGGAGAGCTTGGATATTGGAATGACCCCAAGGTTAGGAAGCAAGTAAAAGAGAGTGGACGTCCGCAACTGCCCACCGTCCGGATGCTGACGGGTAGGCGCGACGCAGGATGATTCCGATCAGCCAGAGATCTCTCGGCGCTGGCCGGTACATACAAAAGGAAGTAGGTTAAAAAAAAAAAAAAAAAAAAACACAAAGAGAATCAGATAATGATGAAGGAAAGAATAGGAATAGGAATGCTCGGAAGATAAAAGATAAACGTTCAGATCAGGAGACGGATTCGGGTGGCGCGAGCCCGAAGACGAACCAGCCCAATACATGTATGGACGGTATATTTGGATTAAGTGACTGGGAAAGGGAACCAAATACAGTACGGTATGGTATTACATAGACTGATGCTGACTCAGTTTCTATACTTCGGCCTGGGCAGTCCTGAAGGAAAGTCAACTGGTTGCAGTGAAAACGAACATCAATTGGTCTAAATTAATTAGTTCCTCGACTTTCCTCTTGCCAATTGATGACACTTCAATCTTTCTGGTATTTATACATCCCATTTCTATCCCAAAATGATATTGTATCTGCCAAGTACCTCGAAGTACCCAATACTGCGCTAACACGCAGCCAGTGGCGGTGGCCCAGACTCCCCGGTACCCATGCGGTACAAACCAAATGAGTGCAAACAGAACAAACACCATCCCCCGCTCTAGTATTTTTTTTTTTTTTTAGAAAAACCCTCGTCCCCCCCCCCCACCTTGAAAGTGTTTTTCTTCCTTCCCGTGCCTCTTTACTTTCCTAACCCCTTCGTCTTCTGAACATATAATTCCGCCAAAATGATTATCTACACTGTATGTGTGCCAACATCAAATTGGATTTGCCTGTCTGTGTTTACGGGTGAATTTCAACTGACAAACCCCACTAGGACATCGTTTCCGGTGACGAGATCGTCGCCGATACCTTCAAGCTTGTCCCCAACAAGGAGTTCGATCTCCTTTGGGAGTGTGACTGCCGCAAGTACATGAAGCGTGCCGGCGAGGACTTCCAGCTCGAGGGTGCCAACCCCTCCGCTGAGGAGGGAGCTGAAGAGGAAGGTGGCGAGGGTGAGGCCGTCATGGTCCACGATATCGAGGACCAGTTCCGTCTGGTCTGGCTCAAGGCTGAGGAGGGCGCGAAGCCCTCCAAGGAGGACTACAAGTCCCACCTCAAGAGTATGCTTCGCTCTTTCATCTTTACTTGGTCCGCGCAATTCACTAACTTTTGTTCCTTAATACAGCTTACCTTAAGAAGCTCCACAAGAATGCCGCGCCCAAGTTCGCCCAGGCCGAGAATCCTGACGCCGCTGAGAAGGCGTGGAAGACCAAGGCCGCCGGCGCTATGAAGAAGATCATTTCCAACTGGGACAACTACGATGTTCTCATGGGCCAGTCCACTGACGGTGATGCCATGTATGTCCCCGTATTATCACCTTTTCTCGAATCTAAACTGACTGTCCTAGGCACGTCCTGATTGACTTCCGCGAGGATGGCGTTACCCCCTACGCCACCGTCTGGGCTGATGGTCTCAAGGAGGTCAAGGTCTAAGCAAATCTTGTCATTCCAAAGAAGGCGATAGTTAAAACATACGCGCCCTACAGGAGCAAATACGTCTTGTCGGGAGAATTGCGGGTTATAGCTCAGACGCAGCGGCTACTTATTCCCCTTCCCCGGGCCTGTCTGTTCTAATAAACCTCTTGCGATTTTTGAACCTCGAATTAATGATCTATTGGATCCCCAAGAATTACGTTTCATGAAATCATCTGTCATGTCTTATATTTTTTCTTTTTTGGCTTGTACAATGTAGTCTGTCTTCGCTGTCACTGACCCAGTCGAGGAAGAATGGATGTGTCTGGATCCAAATGAGTAAAGTGACACCAACCACCATGTGCGTGTATATGTATATATATTTTTTTTATTTTATCGCTCATTTATTGTGTCTACATTAAGTATATAATAGATACTAAGGATATCCCGGCCAATCACCCCCATTATTCCCATCCCAGGACGGAAAACCCCCTCCCGGAGAGGAGCCTGGAAGTGAAAGACGGTTGGCATATGAATTAGGCATGTCGATGGTGCTGTTGCCATCAAATGTGGAGGTAGTTCCAAAGTTGGTGAAATCAGGACCAGAGACGGGATCCAATTCCATCAGATCGTCTGCGACAGGAAGGTGTTGCCCGAACACAGCATCCCACTGGTCCCAGTCGAAGTTAAGGTTGGGGTCAACCATCGATGGTGGTGTAGGAACTCCCTTGGGTATAACATTAGGAGACGCAGGGTCGACGAAGGACATACCACCAGAAGCAACAATATCAGGATCTGAATGCTGAACATGTGGGGCGGGAGCGGTGGATGCAGGATATCGTATCGGTGGAGATGCGCCAAACAAGGAGTCCGCATTGGTTGAGGAGGCGCCACCGCGGGGAGATATGGGATTATCGGCGGGGGTAGGATGGAATTTGGAATGTGAAATTGCACGCAAGGGTTTATCCTGTGGTTGATATTGATACCGCACGGGACTTTTTGTAGCATCCGAGGTAACAGGATTCGAGAAGGTGTGGGAGCGGGTGAAGTTGTAGAATGTTTTGACGGGATCGCTGAGTTGGCGCTTGTGTGTTGAGGGAGGGTTGGACGATGCTGAGCCTGGAGACGGGGCCTGAGAGGGATTTGAGCAAGGAGGGTCATAATCCCCACGAGTGTCAATTGGCGAAGCAACGCCAGCCTGGATCTGATCTTGTTCGGTCCAGAGCATACGCGGATTGAGGCCAGCCTTTTGCCAAGCCTTATGGCGAAGGCGGCGGATCATATCCCAGGCTTCACGACCACCGTCTTTTAATCGCCGTGGCGTTGAGACGCCGTCTTCACCACCTACGACGCCTCCATCTGGACCAGAAAGTGCGAGTATGCGGTCGATGAATGCGCGGGACCTGGATGCTTCAGGGCTGTAAGGTCGCTCATATAGGTCAATAAGCATGATCCTGTATCTCGTTAGCGTGGCTACCAACACCTGATAATGGAGTCGTACATAGTGGCATGCATTGGTTGATGATTGCTAAAGAGAAATATCAGTTGTCTATGATTCTTGGCCACTATAGTAAGGGAAAGTCATACCCAGGCCAGCTCCAATGAAAGGGCTGGAAATCAGGATCCGTGGCGAGTTGGATGAATTTTCCCATGAAGCCGTGACAGTGGCGTAGTGCACTAATTCAATATTAGCACGTAGACTTATTTCCCGACGGTGTGGGCGAACCTCTGGCGTGCCGCTGGCCAAATCCGGCTGCGAGCGTTCTTCAGGAAAGGCTGGTAGGCCACGCAGAAGGCCTAGAGGAAGGTCAGTTGGATACAAACCAGCAAAGACTGAAAACGCACTTTGTCAATATACAACGAAAGAATGATCTTCGCCCATTTATGGAAGCAAACAAGAACGGGTGAGTGATACTGTTCTGGGCATCCGGTGGGACCTTCGCCTGGAAGCTCAGTGTCGGAAGAGCGGCCATCCGGGGATTTGGATATAGAAGAAGCTCGCTCTGGCGTTGACAGGCTACCAACATCATTTCCCTCTGGAATCCTGTCGATGATGGAATTCAGTTTCAGCTGCAAGTCAAGAAGTATCGACCGGAGCTCCTCCATGTCCTGCCTGGTGAGTGGCTTTGTTCCCAGCTGGATTTTCAATATGCGGCGGACAGCGCCTGGATAACATTAGCGGGTGAGTGTTTGAAACGGAAAAGGGTACCCACGAGCCATGGTATATTTCCCTCTTGCGGTCAGGTAGTAGACGTTGACCATTGATGGTCCGCCACAAAGGGTGGGATCGTCTGGATCATCAGGCAGCCGCTCCCGCGAAGCAACCTGCTTCATGTACGACTCTGCAGCTGGGGTACCTAGCATCGTGTCTTTCAGTTCACTCGTCTCACACACATCCCAATAGTTCTCCTCGTTGACAAGTGGAGGCAGACCGCTTGACATCGCAACGACACCGTCCATATGCATAATGTGCCACCATAAACGGCGCCGGTACTCAGCTTCACACGGCTCTATGCCAAACTTAGCTGGGTCCCGGTGTAAGCCCATGGTTTGCGCAACCCTCATCGCGAGACTAACAAAGAGACTACTCGCCAAAGGCTCTTCCTCCTTTGTCACAATTGTCTGTACGATAAGATACGCAGCGAGGCCTTGAAGTGAAGGGCTGCGAGGGAATTTGATCCTCGTAAGCCACCGATTAACTTCTTCGGTATATATTGTCGAAAGGGCCGACCGCGAGGACACATTGAATTCGGCTTCGATTGTTCGGATCGAAATCGTCACTGAGCCACCATACCATATCGCGTACAACAATGGAATGAAGGATGGGGTTGGGCAGGACTCTCCCGAATAGCTGCTGTAGTCATACCAGTCCCAGAAGGAATTATAGAGCTTGAGGATAGTTGGAGGGTGAATGACAGGGCTGATGGCGTGTACACCGGAAATGAATCCTTTGTAGAGAATGTGGCTTTGCCGCCTTGTGGGAACGTGATCAAGCATTTCTGGCTCTACCACCTTTTCATTGACCAAGGGAGAGTCACCCGAAGGGAAAATTATAGATTGTTGGAAGGAACGAGACCTAGACGTGGTTGAAGGTGTCGAGCTGCCTATTGATTCTTTCCATGACTGTCGACCATCGGCATGCGAATCTGCTATATCTTCATGATTATTTTCAGGAGCAGACTGACCATGTGAGCTATTTTGATCTCTCAGCAATTGATTAAGCTCATTGATCTAGACGCCAGTTAGTAAAAACAGCCTACTAGTGGCGATGTCTAGTGAACAGCATACTTCACCAGATATATAAGCCCAATACGTGGTGCCAACGTATCTAATTGGAGTTAGAAAAGATATTTGTATTTTCAAATGGAGCCAGCTTGACCAACCTTGACCTTCCACCGTCCTCTAGGCTCAAATGGCCTAAGTTCAAACTGCCAACCGGGTCTACCAGATCGGTGGCCTGACCGGAAGGGATCGGAAACTCATCGTTACTAGACTCTGGAGCAATGCGGCGTGGACTGGTAGACCCTGAAGGTGTTTTGTTCCCAACCATACGATTGCTCGGCCGTGGGTCACCCAACTGTGTTGGTCCCACTTTCGCATCCGGGGCCATTGCCTGCATCTCCACATTGTCGAGTGTTTGACCGGTTCCCCCAAGGCGCTCAATCATCGACATAAGCTTGTCGAGTCGCGATTCGATGGCGCTTGGGTCGGGCTTTTCGCCTATCGTCTCTGCCCGCTTCAAGTGTCCGTAAAGTGATTGGAGCTCGTTGACGTCCTCCTCCAATGTCGGGGGTATCTCTCTCCTTCGTTTAACTCCATGTATATTTTGGGAAGACCCATCGCGACCATCGTCATCTTTTTGGGTCGACACATCATATATACACTCGGTGTTGTTCTTCTGGCAGTTTCCACATATCGGATGTATCTGGAAAGTTGTTAGCCTAGAACAGGGGCTTCGGTGTTGATGCAATCTCATCTACCTTGTCACATTTGACCTTCCGACGTCGACACGTGTGACAGCTGTAGCTCGCGCGGTTTCGGGTGATCTGGCGGCCTCCAGCCAAAGGTCCTCTCAATGACGGAGCAAATGAGCTGCCAGGGATGGGAGGAACCGATACGGGCTGGGAATTGGGAGGACTATTGTTCATATTCTTTGACAAGACATGAAACTATATTAAGCTGTTGCACGAACACGACACGCGCAAAAGTAAAATGACGCTTCGGCGATTGCGGGGGATCCCTGACGTTATCGGGAGATCGAAGGGGACGGCCAATGATATCACTCCATCTCGTGGTCAGCATTTATGCCTGAATCTGCCTGAGGATGCCTGAAGATGCTGGCATTAATCTAATCTGCTCTTTCACTTCTTGCTGTCCCTACCCGTCTCTCTGTGGACATATGCATACAAGTCAAAAAGCTCCAAGAAGCAAACAGTCGATTGGTCATTATCGCTACGGCATTTCTCTAAAAAAGAGAAAGGAAAAATGAAAACGTTCCAGCGCGGGACTAAAAATACTTGAAACAAGAATGGTGTTTAAGCGCCGCTGCATTATTGCAATCACCATCCACTATGGAGTAGCAACTCGCCGCCATTGGCAGATATACCGGGTCTCTGGATTGCTTCTTCGACACCAAGATGACCCATCCGCCATTCAATCGACAGTGCGTTGACAACTCACACACTAATGCAAGAAGCACGAGAGGATGTCTAATAGCCAATCGATCCAAAACCATGCACGCCACAGAGATGTACATACCCAACAGGCGCTAAGTAGTCCAGACCTTAGGGTTCGCTGTACAGGAATAACTGTCATATTTGAAATCCAACACTTAACACACTCCCCCAGGCAATATTACATCTGAACTCGACCAATACCCCACGATGAGTTTCGGACTGAGCTTTGGGGACTTCGTTTCCGTTATTACCCTAGCCAATAAACTACGAAGAGACTTTATTGGTGCTCCAAGCCAGTTCAATAGTATCTCTCGAGAGTGCGTGTATATTGTACACATAGGTTATTGAACAGGAACTGATATCTTTTCGTCGGCACAGGGTCAGAGGACTGACAATTATCCTCCAAGACGTTGATGTTCAACTGCCGGATTACGACATCAATGATCGCCAACGCAAACAACTAAGTGAGATCAGTCACAGCTGTGGGACCCTGTTGAACGAGCTTCAAGATGCCATCGGCAAATATAAAGTCGTGGAATACTGTGGTACATCCATTCACAAGAAAGCTAGAAGTATTTGGAAGAGGATTTCCTGGGAGCCGAAAGACATAGGCGAGCTTCGAGATCGGTTATTATCTAATGTGACATTGCTCCAGTCGTTTCTGAATGCTATATCAAGGTATCATATACTTCCCCCTTCTACCCCACCTGTCCCCTAGGCACACCTGGCACACCTGGCACACCTGAGCTTCACCAACCTCTAACATCCATAGTCAAACCATGGCGGCGACAAAACAAACACTGGAACAACTTAACCAGCGACAGGAAAACAATGAACAGTCTTGCATTTTGGACTGGCTGTCTGCCGCCGATTATACTCTGCAGCAGAGCGATCTTCTCGCTAGGCGGCAAGAAGGAACTGGGAAATGGCTTCTCGATTCAGAAGAATATAAGCATTGGCTTCGCACACCCCGAGCGACCTTGTTTTGTCCAGGCATTCCAGGTGCAGGAAAGACCATCTGTTCTGCCATCCTTGTCGATGATTTGATTACGCGCTTTGAGGATAAGCCAAATGTCGGCATAGCCTACATTTATTGCAACTTTAATCGCCAAGATGAACAAAAGGTTCAAGACTTGCTTTCAAGTTTGTTAAAGCAACTATGCCAGAAGAGAAAATCTGTCCCAGACGCAGTCAAGGACCTTTACACGCGCTACAAAGCTACATCGACGCGTCCGCGATTTGATGAAATATCGAAAGCTCTGCAATCAGTCACTTCCATTTATTCGGACGTGTTTATTGTTCTTGATGCCTTCGACGAGTGCGAGTCCACTTGCCGTACCAGACTTTTGGACGAGATGATGAAGATTCATGCCGGTGCTGGAGCGAATGTCTTCGCCACGTCAAGGCCCACGGAGATGAGTGATTTGTTCAAAGCAGGCGGCCACTTAGAGATACGGGCTCATGAGGATGACGTTCGACGATATCTTGATGGCAATATGTACCGACTCCCAGGATTTGTGAGTCGAAATACAGCATTGCAAGAGGAGATTAAGACCGTGATCTCGCGCCACGTACAAGGAATGTGAGTCTTCTTGATTGACGGATTCTTTGCCAGAAACTTGCATTACTCATTCATCCCCAGGTTCCTCCTTGCCCAGCTTTATTTCGAATCATTGATCGGTAGAAGGTCAGCTAAATCTACCCGAACCGCTCTGAAAGAGCTCTCGAATGGGTCTCACGACTATGCATACGACAAGGCTTATGACAACGCAATGACCCGAATTCAAGGGCAAACAGGAGAGCAAACTGACTTGGCGACACAAACTCTCTCGTGGCTCATATGCGCAAGAAGACCGCTCACCTCGTTGGAGCTTCAGCATGCACTTGCGATAGAGGAAGGGGAATCTAGCCTTGACGAGGAGAACGTGCCGGAGATTGAAGACATCCTTGCTGTTTGCGCTGGTTTGGTTACCACGGAAAATGAAACGGGGATAATTCGACTCGTCCATTATACCACGAAAGAATATCTCGAGCGGAAACAAGACTTCTTCTTTTCATCGGCCGAAAAGGAAATTAGTACGCTGTGTGTCTCTTATATCTCATTTGAGACGTTTGGATCTGGCGTTTGCGAAAGTGATACAGCGATGGACGAGCGTTTTCAATCACATCCACTGTACTCCTATGCGGCACGCTATTGGGGAGATCATGTGAGAGCAACCAAAGATTTGCATCCTGGCGTGATAGAGTTTCTGAAAGACCAGCCAAAGGTTGAAGCTTCGGAACAAGCACTCAGGGCGACCAAAGACGCAGCCCGGAAATACTGGAGCCAAAAGTATCTAAGGACAATGACTGGGTTGCACCTCGCCGCATACTTCGGGATACAAGAAGCGGTAGCTTACTTTATTCACCATCAATACCCCATGGACATCTGTTATAATGGTGGCTGGACAGCATTGAAATGGGCTATCGCAAGAGGTCATCTGAATATCACTCAGTTACTCCTTTCCCACGGAGCAGATCCAAACAAAGACGAGAACACCTTTATCCCACTTTCATTTGCTGCCCAGTATGGTCAAGAAGCTATTGTCAGACTCCTTCTTGAACGGGGTGCTGACGTTGACGCCCTGTGTGGATGGTATGGAAGCGCACTGGTCGCGGCGTGTGATGAGGATCAACTGGAAATTGTGGAGATCCTCCTCGATAGTAAGGCAGATATCAATACCGAGAGCGACCTTTACGGCAGTCCTTTGGAAGCCGCAGCTAAGGCAGGCCACTGGAAACTAGTAACTTTCTTACTTGAGAAGGGCGCTGAGCCCAATTCTCAAGGGGATGAGATTGACACCGTGTTGCAATCAGCGGCATTCCAGGGCCAAGAAGATATTGTGCGAATCTTACTCGACCATCGTGCGGATGTCAACCGACAAGCAGGGTGCTATGGAAACGCACTGAGAGCGGCTTCGATGAACGGGAATCAGCAAGTGGTGCAAATGCTCCTCAACAGCGGTGCTAACATAAATGCGGAGCATGAGCGTGGCACGGCTCTGATGGCTGCCGTTGAAAAAGGGCAATATAGCATAGTAAAGATGCTACTCGACAACGGCGCCGACCCTAATGGTCGTGGCAGACCACATGGCACTGCCTTGCATGCAGCCGCCGCGTTCGGATTTGTTCAAATCACGCAGGTTCTACTCGACAGAGGTGCCGACAGCACCATTCGTGCCGGTGTTTACAGAACGCCCCTGCGAGCAGCGATGATGAGAGGTCATCGGGAGGTTGCCGCGCTTCTCAAAAGACAGGGCGGCACTTAGGCGGCTGAGTACTAGACATGTATATCTCAGGCTATCAAACGAGACTTGTGCGGGTGCGGAAAGGATTCACTATGACATCAGTTTATGAGCAAGGCCTCCATTAGAAATTAACCGTTAGACTCTATTTAGGCACTTTCCACTAGAGCGTCAACGTAGTACTTCTGCGCCCCAATGGTACTACTATGTATCTCCACCCACCACCAACGTGTCTTCTAGGTGGTAAGGGAATCCCATCCACCTTTAATCTTTCCGTGATAATCCTTGACATTGTCATTCTCCGGGTGGCACCTCCGGGTATCGGACCCTCCCGAGGTCCCGTCCCCGTACGGATAGTTACATGTACATATATTTATGTATAGTCTAAATAAAAAAGAACTTCTAATATAAATGTTCCGATGTAGAAATACTCGGGAAGAATGGAATTATTTTCCGTGCAGTAGTGCAGTAGCGCAGTAGGGCTTGCAGGTGGCAGCTGACTGGTTCTTCACGCTATACCTATTGCAGTTCTCTCTACCCCACACACTTCCCGAGGTTCATCCCTTTAATCTCCCCATGTCCCTTTCCACGTGGCACTACGGAGTATACTGAAAACACGATGGATAAGGAGGAGCATATTGCAGTGGTGAGTAGTGCTCATTTATGATCCCACAGTGTGATTCTCACTTGCCCAGGATCCCACGTTCTACTCTATGGTTCATGGCGTCGAACCGGATGACTTTCAATCGTAAGAAAAAGCAAAAGCACCCAAAGTCATATCCATTGCATTCTCATCTCGTTTCATCCTTAGGGAGACTACCTCACTCGCGTCGACCATCGCAAAGGGACGGTTGGAAAATGGCCGAAGGTCAGTACATCTCCAGTCGAGGCTTGTTTCCAGTGATAATAACATGCAGCAAAGATATCAAGCGATAAAGGAAGATGACTATTGGTTGGTCACGACAATTTGATCTTGATGATACATGATTTGACCATGTCCATGGATGCAGGGGTCCTTCCGACGAACAGCAGTTCGAGGCATTTGAGATTAGGTAAACTGCATCGCCCTCCAGGGCTCCAGAGCTCCAGCGCACCCGGTGCCCTCGTTAGAACGGTGTAATACTAACATATCAAAGTCACATATTGTTCATCGTGCTAGACTACCACCAACCGAATCCTCTATTCCGCGCTCCTATTGGCGATTCGCCCAAGGTAAATTGATAATGATGCCATCTTCTTTGCTTGACCTTCTGCTCACTGTACCTTCTAGCATATTCTGGACATCGGAACTGGCAAAGGAAGCTGGGCCATGTGAGTCAACAAGTACCCCGGCCTCACTTTAAGGAACCCTCTAACCAATGCCTAGTGACGTTGCCGATCACTTCCCGTCAGGTAATCGAATTCTTTATACAACCCCTTACTCTACTCTTTTTTTGGATTGACACGAAATAGCGACCGTCCGTGGCGTGGACATATTCCCCCCTCCTGTGACCTGGATGCCCCCAAATTGCTTATTCGAGGTGGACGACGTGCTTCGTGAATGGACATGGAGAGATCCGTTTGACTATATCCATATCCGCATGATGTATGGAGCATTCGATTCGGAAGGATGGAGCCAGGTATATAAGCAGGCCTACGAGTGAGTTCCAATTCCCACTTCACTGCCCCACCTGCTTATACCAGGAATCCTAATTCCCTTTTCTTTTAACTCTAGTGCCCTCGAACCAGGTGGTTGGATCGAGCAAGTGGAAATGGACATTCGGGTTCATAGTGACGATGGCACCTTGAAAAAGGATAGCGTTCTAGCGGGGTGGGGCGATCTCTTTATTAGGTGCTCTGAGCGAGCTGGTCGGTCACTCAGAACCCAGGAAACGATGCGCGGCCAAATGGAGAAAGTCGGGTTCGTGGATGCGCACGAGGAGCTGTATAAGATCCCTCTAGGCCCCTGGGCTAAGGATAAACAACTAAAGGAGGCCGGCCAGCTCCAATATGCCCACTGGAATACTGCCCTAGAGGGCTGGGTCATGTGGCTTCTTACCAAGTTTGGGGAACCGGAGCCATGGACAAAGGAGGAGGTGCAGGTCTATCTGGCTCGCGTGCGTGCGGAGCTAAAGGATCCGCATGTACATCGCTATGGATACTGGTGAGTGTTTTCCTTTTGCATCCCTTGAAATGTTCCTAATGAATTTCAGTCGTCGTGTGTGGGCGAGGAAGCCTACGGAGGAATTGAGAAGACAGGAGATCAAGTGCGAGCCATCGCCATAAAGCTGTCTTCTGGAGGCCAGAGGCAATAGCCGATTCGTCGTGTCGCTCGTTTCTAATACAGCAGCCTACTCACATATGTGAGCGTCTTTGAGCATTGAACATTACACTCTTTTTACTTTCTTGCCTTTCTGGATCAGATCATGACATTACCATCTGCGTTATGAAAGAAATCGATTCCTGTACTTTGTTCCCATTTTGGAGATAGGAAATTGTGTTGATCTCATCTGCTGGCCTCCCTGATCCTTCAAAGCCAAGTTACGCCCTTGTGATCGAAATTCAGGGCTTGAAAGGTGGCCGTCGAGCAGCAATATACGGAAGATGAAGCCCGTTGTGCTTCAAGTTCTGCTCGGAGCCAGATGTTGGCCTGCTCCAATTCGATGTCGAGAAAAGACTGGAATAATGAAGGCAATTTATCGGACTCAGAAAAGACGCGATTCATTTGCAGCTTTCTGTTATATTCAAAGTGAATTAGACTTCATTCTACTCAAATTGGGCGACAATGGAGCTCAACATCAACAATTATATCCTCAAAGTCCAACTGGCAAAGGGACGCTTGATTCGATTTCCCCCAACTACCTTGACGTTAAGGAGGCACCTACGACATGACGCCGATGTTTTAGCCGGATCGAGGCGCCAACGCCACCATTCACCAACCATGCATGTTGATAATGGCGAAAGGGCCGGCTCAGCTATTCTGACCTTTGTCTTTTTCTCTCTTGTTATGTGCTGTATATATGATGGTTTCTTGACCGAGCTCTTTTCTACGCTACTATTCACCAAAACATTAACTTGTAGTTATCCATATATCATATTCAAGCTACACCTCAACTACAATATACACTGACGAGAGACCTTTCACGAAGGAGGAACAAGTTGCTCCTCCTTTGGCCAAGTAGCAATAGTGGTCGCATCACCGGTCAAAGTGAATGACAGCACGGCCGAACGCTCATTGTTCAGCGCAAGTTCATACTTGCCGGGATACACAATGCGGTTACCATCCTCATCGGTGCGAGCCACGTTGTCCAGTGAGACCGGGATCGTCATGGTCTGAGTGGCGTGGGGCTCAATTCCACCCAGGCGATCAAAGCCAACTAGCCACTTGTTGGGATGCGGGCTTGGTCCAGCTTTTGTGTTGACGAACGCCATAGCGGTATAGTCGGAGGTGACTGTACCAGTGTTTTCAACTTCGATAGTGTAGTTCATGAAGGGGACTTGTTCGATCACGTTGTATCCGGCGTTTGAGCGTGAGAGAAGCTTCACAATGTCGAAGGAAGCTCCATTGTTAGCTCGGTGGGAGTTGGCGAGTGATGTCTCGAAGGTTGTGTAGAACAGCCCGTGGCCAAATTCGTAAACTGGCTTGCCTGTATACCACATATAGGTCTGCCCAGGGTTGCTGCCCTTGGGGCGCAAACTCATGTCGGTGGCAGGGAATTGAAGAGCATACTCGGCAGGGTATTGAGTGACTGTCAGACGGCCAGCGGGTGCACGCTTTCCAGTGAGGATGTCCAAGATTGCGGGACCCCCAGATTGTCCCGGGTAGCCACCCCAAACCAGAGAGTTGACGTTTTTGTTGGCCTTAAGAGAGGAAGAGTCCACTTGACCACCACCCATCTGGAGAACAACTAACGGCTTGCCCAGCTCACTCAACTGCTCGATCAGTTGGAGCTGGTTACCAGGCCAGGTGATGGTTTCGCGATCCACTCCCTCTGCCTCGACAGAGTTGTCAATTCCGCCGGCGAAGATGACCACATCAGATTTCCTCGCAGCTGACAGGGCAGCTTCAAACCCAGAAGTAGTTTCTGAAGAGATATTGGTGCCAAAAGCATAGTTGACATCAAGGTCCGAGGCTTGCAGGGCGGCAAGAGGGCCAGTGAGATAGGGCGCTGCGCCATAGTAATTCCCCTGCATTGTAGTTGTTACATTTGCCCAAGGTCCAATCAATGCAACACTGCGGGTGTCCTTGGACAACGGTAAGGTGCCATCGTTCTTGAGAAGGACGATCCCTTCCACGGCAGCCTCGTATGAAATGTTCCATGCATCAGTGGCAACAACGTCAGACCAATCCAGATCTCGGTATTTGCTGTTGTCGCCATCAAAGTAGCCCAAACTGACGAGATTGGAATAGAAGCGAGTGGCAGCACGTTCGATTTCACTGCGCGAGATCTCGCCCTGGGTGAAGGACTGGTTCAGATAGAGTTGATATGTCGCACCACAGTCGATATCTGTGCCTGCCTGTATACTTTTTGCCGCAGCAAGCGAGGCACTGGAGGCATATCCGTGGGGGTTGAAGACATTGTACACAGAGTCGCAGTCAGAAGAGACATAGCCATCCTCGACAAAGTTCCAGGTGTCACGAAGTAGAGTCTGGAGCAAGAAAGAATTGGCCGATGCGGGAACACCATTGACTGCGTTATACGACGCCATCACGCTGTGAACTCTCGCATCTCTCACGGCTGTGACGAACTGAGGGGCGTAATAGCTAGCGAAGTCGAATGCGCTGATGCTCATATCATTTCCCAGTCTTGAATGATTGCCCCAATTCTCGATGTCGTAACCAGCGAAATGCTTCGCCGTGGCAGCCAATTTCAGTTCCTTGGGGTCCAAGCCACCCTGAAGACCCGTTATGTACTCAAGTCCGTAAACTGAGCAGAGTTGGATATCCTCGCCTGGAGTTTCCTGTCCACGGCCCCAGACTGGGTGACGGAAGGAATTGATATTGGGGGAATACACATCGAGCCCATATCGACCCCCATTGTTAAATGCTCTGCCTTGAGTTGATACGATTCCACCGATTTGGTTGATCAGGGTGCGGTTCAGGGCAGCCATGGTGAGGATGGGGGATGGGAATGAGGTAGCCCAGCTGTAGTCCCCGAATTCGGTGAGGTTTGCTCGATCCAAGCCATGAAGAGCTTCGTTCCACACCTGGTAAGGTGGAAGACCCAGCCGAGGGATTGCGGGCATGACATTTCCAGTACTGTTCACGAGCTCTTCAAAGGTGAACATGGCAATGAGGGCAGCGGCCCTGTCGTGGGGCTTTGCGGTGGTATCACAGACCACCGTCTTGCTGAGTGGGCCATTGGAGCAGTCTGGAAAAGAGAAATCGACTTTCGCCGTAGTTCCGGGGTAAAGATCTGGTTGGGCCTGGGTATTGTAGTCCGCATAACTGGTGTTGGCCTGGGATAATGCAGTTGGCGCGAAGGCCAACAAGGCAAGTAGTGGAAAGGCAGGCATCGCAAAAGACTGTCTTCGAGAACGGATACTCCAGCATTCTTACCAGTGATGCGGGAATCAACTTATAGTCTGGAGTATGGAGAGGGCCCCCACATATTTGGACCGAGTTGGGGAAGTTGCACAGTCGATCCCAGGGGATCCCACGGGGGTTTCGGGTTTCCCCCGAGATTGGGCGTTAGAAGTGAACACCATTTAGCCTGAATTTTTCTTTTTCCTTATTTGCCGATGCTTGTTAATCATGTCGTCCTTGTCCTCCGTTGTCCGAGTGTGCAAGGGGGTCAAGGTGGGTGGAGGTGCTGGGGAAGAGGTGCATGCGGTCCTTACTTCTATACCAGGGGAGATATCCTGTTCTACTACTATTCCTCGAACTACATTTGAATATTAGAATAGCTTCGAACCCTTTGGATTCATACTCTTAATACTCTCTTCACAGAAAGTGCGAAAGAGGTCTTAGAGCTGAGGTCACAATTAACCTCCAGAACAAGCTATTCAAGCTATTCAAGCCATAAGCCATGAGCCATAAGCCATAAGCCATAGGCCATAGGCCATCCGAAGGAATGGCATTTATGCGAGTTTAGCCTGAAATGACCCCTCTCATATGGAATGCTGAATGCATGACATCTTGCAGTTCTCATAGCCCAGACCCCGCAGGACCGGGTAATGGGGAAAATTGTATCTGCCGGGGAGATGTGGTTAATTAGAGAAGGGGGCTCTTGGGGAACTAGTAGAGTCTGGTTGAATAGCAGATAAACGGGATTCAACCGCTTTAATAAGATATCAATTAGTTATTGGCTACAAGCCCTTTTTGGCCCTTTTCTACTGTCTAACTGAGAAGGGAGAGAAAACATCAATATAATCCGATATCTAAAAAGGCCACTTAAGAAGACTATGACCATTCTTGTACATCATAACAGGGAAATGCGTAAACCATGAGACTTCATGACTTGTAGACCTGCCAACAGATTATGATACAAGAATATATTGACCGCTATGCATGCAGACCGACACGTAACCACTCATAAAATACAATAAAACGCAAAACACATATTAGACTAGACTAACCACGCTTGACCTCTTGTTCAAGCTTGTCCAAAGCCTTGGCGAATTTGGGCTTGAGTGAGTCTAATGCGTCGGCCTTGATCTGGACACGATCAATGTTTGACGTACGCGTGATCCGGCCATCCACGCTGGCTGCGAGCTCGTTGGCAAACCAGCGGCCCTCACGATGAGCGACCAGGGACCACGCAGAGCCTGCGCGGCCTGCGCGGGCGGTACGTCCAACTCGGTGGACGTAAGTAGTGATGCTGGTTGGGACATCGTAGTTGATGACATGAGTCAACGATTCCAGATCAAGACCACGAGAGGCACGATCAGTAGCCACAATCACGGAAATGCGGCCTTGTCGATACGCCGTCAATGTCTTGCGAGATGCAGAGGATTTGTTGGATTTAATGATAGTTCCCACGCGCTTGGCCAATGCGGGATGTAGAAGCGAAATGAGACGCGCAAGTCGGGAGGCAGACTCGGATGACTTGGTGAAAATCAGGACAGTCTTGCGAGAGGGCGAGGGAACGAGTTCCATAGCATCAGATTCCGAGTCAGATGAGTCTGAAGAATCCGAGGCTGAACCTGAGTCCGAGTCTGAATCTGACTCCGAGTCTGACCCAGATGATGAAGTATCGTCATCAGATGATTCATCAGAGCTTGTGTCATCATCGCTGCTAGTGTCATCGTCAGAACTAGAGCTGTCAGAGTCGGATGAATCAGACACGCTTGGAGCTCGGTCCCCACTAATCACAATGTGAGAAAGAAGGAGACGCAGCAGATAAAGCGGCTTGAGGGATCCGTCGCCTACTTGAACAATATGCTCAGATAGGGTTGGGGGTAGGGCAAAGTGGGCATCTGGATGAATAGCAGATGGGTATTCTTCGTCGGCAGCATCCTCAGACCCGATGATAACCATCTTGGGGTTAGCGAGGCGCAGCGAGTTGAGTTTGGAAATGTCCCGGGTCATTGTTGCACTCAGAATCACCTTTCGAGGAGGCTTGGCGTCGATCGAAAGTCCAAGTTCAGACAAAAGCTTTCCACCAGGCCCGAAGGTTTCGGGGGCCTCTCGACTGTTCAGCGAGTTCATAACCACATCAACCCACTCCTGGAAGCTTTCGTTCAAGAGACGATCAGCTTCATCAATCACCAACCATTCGAGATGCTTGAGAGTGAATCCCTTGGTGTAACGAATGTGGTCAACCAGGCGACCAGGAGTACAGATAAGAATGTCGACGTTCGGCTCGGATCGTTGGATGTGGCCCGGAAGAGACCCGCTAGAGTCAATCGCCTCATTGACACAATCTTCCAGGCTCAAATTCATCCAGTCGTTTCCTTTCAGCCCATCGCGCTGTTGCTGTTGAATGGCCGGGTTGTAAACCTGGTCGACGCGCATCAAGAGTTTCTGCTCGTCCTTGATAGCCACGTTACCCACTGCGCTGCCGATATGAAGTCTGGATCCGGAGGCACATAGTTCACATGATTCGCGAGCTTGTTTCACCAACTCTCGTGTAGGAACTACAATCAATCCTCTGAGTCTGGAGGCAGGTCTCGGCGGTAGAGCGGTAACAAGGGGAAGAACGTAGGAAAGTGTTTTTCCGGATCCAGTCGCCGCAGATACGCAAAGATCTCCAGGGTGGTTCTGCTCCCCTTGTAGAAGGAGGGGAATGACGGTAGACTGCACAGCAAAGGCCTCCTTGTAGTTCTGTTGTTCCAGAATCTTGAGAAGATCTGGCTTGATTCCGAGTTCGGAAAATTTCTTTGTGTCCTGAGCTGACTTGCGCAATGGATTGGCCAGCCATGGGGGTAGAGATGAATACGTTGGGATCTGCTCTGGCTCGGGTGGGTTTTCCGGCTGAGGTAGTTGTTCAAGACCCTGTGCGTAGACGGCTTCGACAGCAGGTGTCTCATCTTCAACGACCTCGGGTTCAACTATCTTGGCTTTAGCACTGGAGACGGATTTGGTGCGCTCGAATTTTGACAAAACCCCAGAATGCTTGTTCTTCGATTTGGGTTGTTCGACTTTCGGTGCTTCAACTTCCTCATCACCAATTCCTGTATTCACAGATGCAGCCGCATCATCCAATGTCTCATCCGTTCCAGAGCTCTTTCGCTTGCTCTTCTTCGATTTCCCTGCCGTTTCGCTGACGCTATTGCGCGAGTCTGCAACATTCGCTTTTTTGCGGTCTGAGGAGAGAGTACTTTCTTTCCGGGACGCTTCCGGCGAATCCGATCCGTGAAGCGCATCCTTGAGATGCTTGCGCTTCTTGATGCTGCCATGTTCTGTGTCCTCTGCGGTCGGCAAACTTTCGCGTTTCTTGTGCTTCTTCGTTGGCGTGGGAGTCGCTGCAGGCTGGGAGCCATGGGGATCTCTCTTGCGCTTGTGTGACTGAGTGGATTTGGGAGTCACATCAGCCTTCTTGGAGGACTCGAGTCCCGAATTTTTGTCGAACATTCTCATGTAATTCCGCCAGTGACGGAGTCGGCGTGGGATGCCTCGTGGGAATCAAATTCCTCTTTGAATCTTTTATGCCGGCAGAACACATAGCAAGATCACCGCCCTCACCACCGCCCTGCTTATCAGGACAGCTTCCAGATGTCTCCAGGTCTCCTGCATTTACTGGCTTGGATGGACTGGTGTTTTGAGCAGCAGATCTGTTCGCCATGGAAAATAATTTGACACGAAGAGCAAATTCGATATCTCGGAGTTCTCGCCCCGAGAACCACAGCCACGATGCCTTATAACATCGCGTCAGTATTGGTTCTATTTACTAGTCGCCATTACTTGCTAACATCGCTCTGGTTATAGCATGGTCAGTGACTTCTTTTTTCCCCAGTCAGGTATGCCTTATTGTTTTCCCTGTATCTTACACAATCGCTGACCTTTCTAGGTGGAATTGAGAGTCACATATACCAATTGTCGTCCGTAAGCATGCGCACCTTGTCGCTCCACCTGAGCTCTTGCTAAGTGCTTCTCAGAAACTCATTGATCGGGGACACAAAGTCATTGTTATTACCCATGCATACAAAGGACGCACCGGAGTCCGATATCTTACCAATGGACTGAAGATCTACCACGTTCCATTCTTCGTCATCTACCGCGAAACTACATTCCCCACCGTCTTCTCGTTCTTCCCCATATTCCGCAATATCGTCATCCGAGAGGAGATTGACATAGTCCATGGCCATGCCAGTTTGAGTAGCTTCTGTGGAGAGGCTATCCTCCATGCGCGTACTATGGGACTGCGGACTGTCTTCACAGACCACTCCCTCTTCGGATTCGCTGATGCAGCATCAATTCTCACCAACAAATTGCTTAAGTTTACTTTGAGTGATGTTGATCATGCGATTTGTGTTAGCCACACTTGGTAGGTCGTCCACGACCGTGTTACACGACTCAACTGACAAGTTGCAGCAAGGAAAACACAGTGCTTCGGGCTTCGTTGGATCCATTAATGGTGTCGGTCATTCCGAACGCCGTGGTAGCAGAGAACTTCTGCCCTCTGTCTCATACTACTCGTGCGCCTGATCAGGGTCTAAGCTCGCCCGCCGATGCTCCAATATCCCCCAGACAAATCGGGCCCGACGATCCGATTACAATCGTAGTCATCTCCCGGCTTTTTTACAATAAGGGCACCGACCTTCTCATTGCATCTATTCCGCGCATTCTTGCTTCCAATCCCAATACGCGCTTCATTATTGCAGGGTCCGGGCCCAAGGCAATCGACCTGGAACAGATGTTGGAACGCAATGTGCTTCAGGATAAAGTCGAACTTCTGGGTTCGGTCCGACACGAGGAGGTCCGAGACGTAATGGTGCGAGGTGACATTTATCTCCATCCTAGTCTGACAGAAGCATTCGGGACAGTCATTGTTGAAGCCGCTAGTTGTGGTCTTTACGTCGTTTGTACCCGGGTTGGAGGCATTCCAGAAGTTTTACCTCAGCATATGACAACATTCGCCAAACCGGAGGAGGATGATATCGTGCTTGCAACCAGCAAGGCTATCGCGGCTTTGCGCTCGAACAAAGTGCGCACGGATCGATTTCATGATCAAGTGAAGATGATGTATTCATGGCGGGATGTGGCCGCGCGCACTGAGCGCGTGTACGAAGGAATTATCGGCGACATCAGCCCAGAGGAATTCTATGGTTACTATCCAGGCCAGGGCTGGGAAGCGAGTGGAGATCGCGTCCGCAGCTTTGCGCTAATTGACCGGTTGAAGCGCTACTACGGTTGTGGTGTCTGGGCAGGCAAGCTATTCTGTCTGTGTGTCGTGATTGACTTCTTGATCTATGTTTTCCTCGAGATGTGGTTTCCCCGAGCCAACATTGACATTGCACGAAGCTGGCCAAAGAAGCAACCGGCGAGTAAGACCCGTGGGACTGCCGGAAGTGTTCGCTGAGAAAAAATTGCCCCCAATCATCGGCACAAAGAATTCCGGCCTACCAAGTATGTTTAAGCCGACTCTTGCTTCTGCGCCTATCCTGCTTGTCTCGGGCAGCTCATACCCTCGTCTAATCACACCCCTTCACATGCTCTTGTGCTGCGCCCTTTTTTTTTACATATCCTAATCCATAATACCATATACATGTAATGTCTAACCGGCAGCATAAAATGCCTGAAATCGTTCTTGCGGTAGCTTCACCACCTAGATGACATGGCTGATAGTTGACCAAACTTTGACATTGAATAGACTCTATTGGTATATTAACAGATTAACAGAAAATGTAGTTATCATGAACGCCATTATGCACCTTGATATGCTGCGCTCGACATCATGTACGAGAGTGGTCGGCAGCCCCAACTTTGAATCAACGCATCACTGGAGGCCTGCCCTCTTTGTTCCACTTGACACGACTTTGTACCCACTCCACAGCCGCCTGGACCCCAGACCCAAGCAGCGCGCTGACCGGCAGCACACGACTGTCACGGACACCGCCTCCTGTTTCTCCTTCAAACACCTTCCGGACAAGCCCTTCCTTGATGCGAACCACTTCCACGCAGTCCTCGCGGTCCTGCTTATTTGCTAACACCAGAATGGGAACACCGGCGACGTCGGCACTTTGTAAGACCGACTCGAGGACTTGCCGGCACTCGTCTAATCGCCCGAACTCACTGCTGCCCGCGTTGATTCCGACGTTTTGCTCTGAGAAGGCCTCGGCACTTGTGCTCCCTCTTGCGCCATTGCGCGCTGGGCCTGCCACAGAGCTTGCGCGCCGAGCAAGTCGTGCGATATCGGGATCTTGACCAACGTCGGCACTATCGACCACGAAGATGATCGCGTGACAGCTAGTGTAGTAGCTCTGCCAAAGACCGCGCATCGAGATCTGACCTCCGACATCCCAAATCTTCAAGTTCATGTCTGGTAACGCTATCGTTGCGACATTCTGCCCGACGGTGGGGACGGTTTTTCCGGGGTTGGGGGCCGGAGCGCCATCAGAACGGGGTTGATACAGCGCCTTGATCTGGGAGAGGAGTGTTGTTTTGCCGGCGTTGTCTAATCCAAGCAGGAGAACAGAATACTCTTGAGGAAAATAATTAGCGTGGAAGGTGATGCGATCATGCGATCATGCGATGGTGATAGAGTAGTTACCTTCTTTACTTGTGGCGGCTAAGTACAGCGACTTGGCCAGGTGATACATGATCGCGTTCCCTATTGGGGGGAGCCCAAGGCCAAGCGCAAATAGAATTATAGAAAAACTGGATCGGAAGTAGAAATCATGACATCGCAGTCAGTTCTCTGACGTTGAAGCTCATGTTGGGGCCGCGTTGCAGCCTCATCCGTTTTGGGAAGTTAGGGCTTAGGGCTGAACTGTGATCTGGGGGATGTTGCATTCCGAACTACATCGGACATTTCGGATGTGCGCATCATACAGGTTTAACATCACATTCGTTCAAATATGTTCAATCTCAACTCAGAGACATGATAGAATGATAAACCCTACACTTCCCCGGCAAATACTCCGGTTTCAGTTTCCCAGCTCATTCCTCCCAGCAAATGGAAAATCGTCGATTTTTCCCGAGTCTCCTCTTCTCCCCCACTTGCAGGTGGACCGGTTTCCCAGAGTTTGTCAGCTTTTGATTATTGATCGACGGACCTGTCGATACGAACCCCCCATTTAGTCCGGGGCATTCGCCTTTCCTCTTGAATTCCCTTGGCTACAAATGTCACATTCCCATATGGCTTTGCTATTGACCTCTGCTGAGAAGGCAATGTGACGAGGATCTCATCCTGCTTTGATTGGATGATCGACCCTTCTTTCTACTGTCGCATGTCTATACCAGTATGCCACACCCTCGATCACTGATTTGATATACATCGCCACCAATGGAGATTGACACTATCATCGTCGGTACGTCTATCATGGTTGACGTCGCATGTTGAAGCCATCGGGGACTTTTGCTCCGCTTGAGCCCCGCATCCCACCCCACGCCGTTAGAAGTCCTTGTGAAACGGCAACTGATTGAACCCGATTTTACCAGGCAATGGGCCGTCGGCTATGATCCTCTCATATATCCTCCATGGGCATATCCCTTTCTACTCATCCAACCCTCCACATCCCGATCATCTATTGGACACCAAGTTGAAAGCTGCGCCAGAGATTTTGAACGCCGATGTGAATGCTCTTACAGCGCATTTTGACGCCTCCCGGCTATCTTACTCGACTCAGGCCCTTCCCGTGAACGTCTTACTGGACACTCTTGTACGGCCAAGTGTGGATGTGGACGAGCCCGGCTGCATCTCAAATATTGATTGGCGCTCACAGCCCGAGAAGGCTGTCTCACATCTTGTTTTTGGAAAGTCCTTGAAGCCCGGAGGCCAATGGACTGAAGATCCATGGGGCGCAAGTTGGGATATCCAGACATTGAGTTATGCGGCAATGCTGTCCTTGCCCGGGTACTCCTTTGCCGACCATCACAAAAGGACGACAGGCGAAGATCTACCATCTTATACCAGGCCCACGCGGCGCGAGATCGCCAATTACTTTGCTGCCTATCCGGGGGCTGCACATATCGATGATGCGTTTCGGTGTGGGGAAGAATTGGAGGGCATTTCCCGCACCACTACTGGATTTTATGTTCGTTCTCATAACCTCCACTGCAAGCGCCTAGTCCTGGCAAGTGGAATATTTTCCGAGGTTCTCTCACCGGAGCCGGTGCTACGTCCATTACTTGAGACCAAGTCCTCGCCTAATGTTCCGCTACTCGTTGTTGGATCTGGCTTCTCCGCCGCAGATTCCATCATCTCCGCCTCCCCTAACCAAAAGATTTTACACATATACAAATGGTCACCAAATGACCGCCCATCACCTCTTCGGGCTTGCCATCAGCAAGCATATCCAGAATATGCCGGTGTCTACCGTCTTATGAAACGAGCTGCTCTCGCAGCCAAAACCGCTGGTAAAGACCAGCGGCCAAAGTACCGACGCGCAACTTCAACGCCATTCCTTGAAAGCCGGAATTGGGAAGATCTCTATGAAGGTCTTCCTAATGTTGAAGTGACAGCCGTGGAAGTCCACGGCGACCTGGCGACGGTCACATTCCGCCGCCAAGATGGAACTGTTTTCTCTCAGACCGTGGGCGGCCTCGTATATGCTGCCGGCCGGCGAGGCACGCTAGATTACCTCGATCCCGAGCTCCGCTGTGAAGTGTTGGGGCAGGGCAATCAAGAGGACCCAGCAGTCACCGGCCAAACTCTCCGTGCGAAAGCAATCGAGGACCTCGAGGTCGCACTGGGGGTTTATATCATCGGCAGCCTGACTGGAGATTCTCTGGTCAGATTCTCATATGGTGGGTGCGTCTACGCTGCTCGGCATCTGATAGACGGCGAGGACACCCGCAGTGACTATAGTAGTTACGCACCATCTGCTAAACTACATGGGTCTTCGCTTTCCGTGATGAACGGCATGGATGGTCACCATGTCTACCCAAATGGCAATACATCGGAGCTGGCTCGGGAAGATACGTTCAGCAAAGTGTCGACAGTCACAGACCAGTCCGCTGTACGTGGTTGGTGGAAGACATTCTCGCGCATGTGGAATGATCTTACACGATGAGTGTTTGGAGGATATGCATGTATATCACGATCCGATCTGTACAACCCTAGAACTGGCATGGAAAGGCACGTACATTGTTTCATCTATCTTATTTTCAAGGATTTTGTCCCCTACTCTGCAAGCTCTTCGGTTCCTGTACATACAATCAAGTCCCGATTTTGGCGTAAGCACATTTTGCAGAGAGCCCATGATTATAGAAGTTTATCTTATTGTTCTCCTTCAATAGCAACATGCAGCCGCTACAAATGGTAAGCCTCGAGAGAAATGCAAAGACTCGAATACGAGAACTACCTACTCGTAGGTACCCTTACCTAACGCAGTCACTTTTTGGGCTCCAAGAATGCAAGAATGCATTGAAATGTATTGAACTGCTCCAAAAGTACGATCATGGAACAGGTATACAAATGTACATCTAAAAATAGCCCTGGAGGTCTGGTGGCAAGTGAGTCATGGTTACATCTTCTCTCTACATCTGGCATCTGACATCTGATATGCTTACCAATTCACCATAATGGATGATGGATGATTGAGATTCATTTTTAGCCTGTTGAATAGGAAGTAGAGAGAGAGAGAGAGCATAAAACCTCCGAGTATCCCAAATATTTCCATCCAGAGCTATTCCTAACCTGTGCCCTCAAAAGATGTGGCCATCCAACGACCCCATCTCAGCCTATGGCTTCACTCCTGTTTTATCGTCAGCAACTGCTCTTCTCGCTGATCCTCCAGCAACACCTGCCCCATTCTTTGCAGTGACCGAAGTTCCCACTCCCGCAACGTCCCTCGCCCAGCGGATCGATGAGTATGCCAAGTCTCATCTTCCTGAGCCAACATACAATCATTCCCTTCGGGTTTACCACTTTGGCCTTGCGATCAAGCGGTACAGGTTCCCCGAATGGGCCTTTACCGATGAAACCTACTTCCTTGCCTGCCTGCTTCACGATATCGGAGCAACTCAAAGTAACTTGGAGGCCACCAGAATGAGCTTCGAGTTCTTTGGAGGCTTGAAAGCACTGGAAGTTCTACAGAACCTACAACCCTCCTTTGTAGGCGGGGGCGTCGCCGTCGCCCCGAAAGATCAGGCCGAGAGCGTGGCTGAAGCAGTCATCCGGCATCAAGACTTGTGTGAAAAGGGTAAAATCACGGCTCTCGGTCAATTGCTTCAGCTGGCGACGATCTTCGGTATGTTTTCTGCTTGAACTGTTCGGACACAGGATTCTTTGACGACCAAAGGCCATATTACTTACTATTCACCGGCCTTAACTAACCAGGAAACAGACAATACTGGTTCATATACGGATCTCATTCATCCCTCGACTATCCAGGAGGTTTGCAACCATTTCCCTCGCCTGAAATGGAGTGGATGCTTCGCTAGCACCATCCACGAAGAGAATCGGCTCAAGCCTTGGGCACATACAACGACACTCGGCGAGGAAGAATTCCCCAGCAAGGTGCTAGGAAATACTCTAATGGCACCTTATGAGTGAGGACGTTTAAGTATCTCGGGCAGATTTTGTTTGGTGCTTACATGGAGAGGAACTGAAATAAAATGAGCGGATTGTCTTAATTTAATCCCAAAAGTAGTAGAAAACTGACCAGTTGATGTAGAGGTGAGCTACGTCTCCCGCGATCTCGGACAAAACACCTTCAATCCTCCGCATAAGCCATGCTTCAAGCCATCCTCACCACTTTTTTTCTCCTGGTACCATTTCATTGCATATACAAACCCCCAAGTCTGTTCATTCGTTACTGTCAACGTCGCTGGCCCGACGTACTCTTCCGCGTAGACACAAGCAACAAAGTGGTTGCATTGACGATTGACGACGCGCCCTCCATACACACACCTGCAATTCTTCGTCTATTGCAATCGCACAATGCAGCTGCCACTTTCTTCTTGATAGGATCCCAGATCCCAGGACACGAATCTGTCTTGGCTGATCTCGTCCGAGCTGGCAATGAACTGGCCAACCATGCCATGTATGATGAACCATCGCGTGCACTCAGTGACGACGCCTTGGCAGATCAGGTCCGATCAGTCCATGCCAGAATCCAGGACGCTTATGTCGCAGGAAATACACCACAGCCCGAGAATTGGCTCTTTCGCCCTGGCTCGGGATTTTTCAGCTCCCGGATGAGATCCCTTGTAAAGGAGCTGGGCTATCGGCTGGTGCTCGGGGATGTGTATCCGCATGATCCGCAGGTGCCATTTTGGAAACTGAACGCGAGTCATATTTTGAGTATGGTCAAGCCAGGGAGTATCATTGTTTGCCATGATCGGAGAGAGTGGACGGTGCCCATGTTACAGAAGGTATTGCCGGAGCTGAATCGCAGAGGGTACCGCGTTGTCACAGTCTCCGGGTTATTGAAAGAGACCAGTTCAAGTTGATGTTCAAGTTGATGGCAAAATGAATCTAAATGTACATGTTTTCCTTCTTGAAACGCTATGGGTATATTCGGACACTATTCTCAACGGGCTAACCCATCATCTGCAATTGATCCTCCGGCGGCCAGCGGACTTGCGCAAAGCTCAAGCAGCGTTTGATACTTTGTAAATACTTGCGGGTAATCTCGTCACTCAGAATATGTGCCTGCTGGTCACTCTGATGCAGCTTCTCTCGTGCTGATCGCTCGTGAATACCAACCATGGTCACACCGATGGGCCACGCTCTATAGGTATGTTAGCGTCATTTCTAAATCTACCAGTGGGATCGACATACGCTTTACCGATGCTCACGCGTAGGTAAGCATCATTTGCATCGACATATCGCCGTTGTTGCGCCTTGTGCACAATTTCAACAATTGGTTCCAACAGACCATCCTCCAGGTCGGACTTCTCGAAGAGGCGGAACAACGGGGTCATGTTTTCGCGTGATTGGATCATGGCATTGAACGCTTGTTTTCCCTGGAAACTTTCTCGCACGGAGATGTCACGCTTGGCTAGTGCTAGTTCCCATTCCGACAAAACCATGTTGAAGTAAGATCCCAATTGCCGGAAAAGGAACAGACGGTTCTCTTGGTCCTTTGGGATCTTGGCTGGAATGATCATCTGTCCACCAGACACGGGCTCCAGGGTGGTGGGAATAGGTCCATCGGTCACCTTCTTCTTGGGAATAGCGGCCCGCTGAACTAGACGACGGTATCGTCGAAGACGGGCTCGATAGTCCTCTCCGAACAATTTTATTGGCGCATTCATCTCTCGTAATTTTGCAGTAAGCTCCTCCTCCTCGATATCTTCCTCTGCGTCACCGTCGGCTGGGGTATTCTCAGGCAGCTCAGGCAGACCGAGCCTCCGCCGCCGTTCACGTTCTTTGGCTGTTTCTTCTTCTTCCCTCCTCTTCTTCGACTCCTCGGCTAGTCTTCGCTTCTTCTCCTCGCGTTCTCGGACTCGATCCGCTTCTTCTTCTTCGAGCTTGCGCTTATTCGCCATGCGCTCTTCGCGTTCCCGTGCAAGTCGCTCTTGCTCTTCGTTATAAGCTTCAATCCGGGCAGCTTCGACATCGCCTCGTCGCATATATTTCTTCGTTGGTGCGGGGGAGCTTTTCCCTGTATCTTTGGCGGATGGCTTCGAAGCATCGCTACCCTTGGCCTTGGAGATCTCCTTGGACATCAACGCGGCGAAATCCATGGCGGTGTTGCAGTGAGCTTAAATAATGCGAGAATGCGACTGTGGCTCAAGATAAAAGTAGACGAATAAATAAGGGGGAGTTGCGTCAAAGGAAGATGTGTGGAAGTTGAAGGAAAAGAATGTTCGGCTTTGCACGTCAAGAGAACCCGCAGCTTTTCGACGCCGCATTTGTCTCTTCCAACTCCCCTCAACCAAATTCCAAGCACTCACCTCCAAGGACCTTTATCCAAGCTTTAATTCACATTCGAGTCATCGCACCTCCATTCTCTCCTGTTTTCTCCTCATCCTCTGAATTACAACCTCTAATTTTCACCCTACCTTCCATCATGGCCGCTCCGTCGCGCGAGGGCCCCAAAGCTCCGATCAATCGCCAGACCACTGCACCTTTTCATTTGAAGCTCTTCTACCGAGTTAACAACTACAACCCTCTATCCGACTACAGCATCCCCCCACCATCTCGCCGCGGAGGACCGGTCAGCGGATCGAATGCCATTCGTCCAACATCACCTGTCGCATCTACAGCGCTCCCACCACATCTGGAGATCTACACATGGCACTCATGTACACTTCGCGAGCTCTCACAACTTCTCACTTCTGCTCTTCCTTCATTACTCCCTGACCCACCCGTTGGGACCCGTCTCTGCTTCCGACTGATTTACCCCGACGCACGCGGCGCGGCAATGGGCGGCCCCGATGCGCGTGGACGATACTTGAGCAGGGATTTAGGCAGTGCTATTGTTGGTCCGAGAGATAGTCCATTGCACGCAGACGACGACGAAGATAAACAGGAAGCACGACCTCGCCCTGGCCCGCTCCGTTTTCAGGGCTCTGAGGCCGACAGGCCCCTGCAGGATGCCCGTTTCATCGTTGGAGACTACATTGAATGCGCAATTCTTCCACCGCTCGAGGACGGTTCCGTTGCGCCGGCGCTCAATGGCGCGTCGGGCCCGATCATGGGACCCAGGGGTGGAGGTGGAGGTGGCATGCGCGCGTTCCGGGATAACGGATATCCTCGTGGGCCTGGTCGTGGTCCTCGTGGTGGTGGTGGTGGACCTCCCCATATGCCCCGAGGTGATTGGCATCGTGGCGAGCGACTGCCTGAAGGTGGACGAGGCCGTCGTGGATGGGCGCCATATTGAGAAGGGCGAGGAGAACTCCAGTTCAAAAGCAAGGTTGTCAAAAGGGCGATGGATACCCATATTGAGACATTGTATGATTATCTAGTTTAAGGCCAGTGGAAATGGATTCTGTACCAGATACTACATACAGTACCATCAAAAAAAGCAAAAAAAAAAAAAAAAAAACAAGAATGATGTGCGCCCTGCCTCGGCGTTAGGGTCGCGCTCTGCCACTGGCCTAAGGGGCTACTATAGCTTCATATTGCAGCATTTTAGCAAAATCCGCTCTAGGGAAATCTACTTATCTAACTTTCGAAGATGTTGGCCTCTTCAATCGCCGTATGTAGCATAAATAGGCTTGAGGGTGAAGGGTATTCATCCTGTGGTCGTGTAGATACTTACCCATTATTTAGCTAACTCTATGCGGCAACCTGATATTCTGCTAGAGTGGGGCATATCAGGTTACAAAGGTTGAGCATGCAGATGCTCAGCTATTACCATCCATGGACGACCTCCAAGCTGGTGGCGAACAGATGCCTATCAGAAATCCGGGATAGCAACTGTCACTAGAATGGATATGGATATCACCTGTCTTTTGGATGAGATACCCCCAGGCTGTATATTTGGCCTTGAAAGTAAACCCCAGATTCAAGCACGGTACACTAAGTCAACAAAACAAAGGAATCCATGCGGTATATGCTGTGATAAAGTACACGGCCCACGCAACGGGCGCCGGCACAAAAAGAAAAAGTCAGGCAAAATCCCTCGACACACTAGTATCTCCAACATCTCAGTGTGTAGTTCTTCATGTCGCGTCATGGCACAGTCGCTGCTCGGTACGGGTTTGATAACGAAACGGGAATTGGATTATGAAGTTCATCGCTAGATATCTACCACTCGGCGATCGAATCTCCCCTTCGCTTGCCACGGAACTCGAATTGGCCCTGCATATTGTTAGCGCATGCTTCTCCGCGGGATTGGACCACAATCGCAATCCAACCACAATAAGCCATTCCATACCTCGTACTTGTAGGCAACGTAGCCAAGAACGCCGGGAATCAGGCCCATGTAGACGAACGATATCATGGCATGGCGCGGAGTCCAGCGCCAGTACTTGTAACGGTTGGCATTGAGCTCTGTGGGTCCGTTAGTCAATCTTCAATCGGTGAGAATATATTGCGTTGCAGGATTCTGGGTTCGACAGAGCTGGTCCAAGTAGCTCATATCTATGCTTGCGCCAGCGTAATGCGTGAAACTCATCCGGAACCTTGGATCTTGGGAGATGGGGTTGGGGGCAATGTACCGTAGTATTTCTGGAGGGCCGGGTCAAGGACCAAAGCTGGAACAATGGGTTAGCAATTCAGCTCATTACACACATGGGACTCTCAAAACTCACACTTGCTAGGACCAGCCATTGTTGCGGAAAGCGATGAAGCGTAGACACAGAATCGACAACGCTTGCAAGCGTCGCCGGGATTGAAGTTGAAGGTCACATGATGATGAATCAGCTGAATGATGTAATCAGTTTTCGTCCTCAACCTTCCCGAGGTCTACATGCTAAGTTACGTTGTACATTCCAAATATGAAATGATATATATTATTTTGTCTCTCTCTCTCTATTCCTTCTTGTTATCTTATCCTTGCTGGATACTCTCATTGTCGATGTATGCGGTTGCGGAGGTGTGAAATGATATCCGAGATCATCCGCCAACCAAACGTCTTCCATATCTCAGCGACGTAACGGGGTATACATGAGATAAATGAGACCTGAGGGCTTAACGACTTACGGGAATCCATTCTGCCCTTTGTCATAATTTCTAATCTACATAGAAGCTGAGAACTTTCCCTCAATCTCCTCAATCTTCTTCACGGCACGCTGGTACCCCTCGTTTCTCTCGAGGCGGTTAGCATACTCGACAAGAAGAGGGTATCTCTCCTTGTTCTTCTCCTCCTTCAACACTCTCATGGTAACAGCGATGACTGGGAAACTCAGCAATATATCGGCAGCTGTCAGCTCCTTGCCGCAAATGTACTGGCCACCCTCAGGAGATGTGCGGAGCTGGTCCTCAAGGAAGGCGAGACTACCCTCAACGTTCCGAGTGAGGAACTGATTCTCAACTTGTGAGGCAACAATGCTAGTGATAGGTCGAACAAAGAATGGAGGGGCGTTCCGAATAGCTGTCGGAAATGTCAGCGATGCTTCCAACGTTGGATCATCAACGCCATGCGAGCATGTACGGTGTTTACGCTTTAAATGAAAGGCGACTTACAGTCGTTGACTAAGGTCATAACCAAGAAAGGCATCAAACTGCCCTCCACGTAGTGCATGAAGTAGCGATAACGCATCCACTCCTCGGTCTCTCCGCCCACTTTGCCCTCGCTGCCGGGCGTGTACCGTTGTGGTACTAGCGTCGGTCGCGCGCTACTAAAGTGGTCACAGAGATATTCGACGATCGCACCAGACTCCGCCAATACTAGCGGTTTGGTGGCGCCCGGTGCCTGGATGGTGATCACAGGCGACTTGCCCAGCGGGTGGACCTCCTTCAGCTCAGCAGGGGCGAGCTTGTCAGCGCGACGCTTGAATATTTTGAGCTCATATTCCAATTTCAGTTCTTCCAACAGCCAAAGGATTCTGTGACTTCGAGATTGCTCGAGCCTGGAATGTGGGTTAGTATGATTCTGTGAGAGACTGTGAGGAGCGTACCAATAGAGAGTAATCTTGCAACCTTGATTGTTGTCCATAATGTTATACTATAACAGTGTTATATATTATGTATGAGATTCAAAAAGTGCAAGTCAACAAAGAAGAACTTCCAAGGATATAAATGCCCGCACGTGGATGATGTCAAGATGGCCCGAGGCTTCCAAGTTTATTTCCCAGAAGGGAAAAGAGGCCGAGACCTGCAGATCTTGAGTTCCGGGCAATTCTGATTAGCATATTCAGGTGTTAGGCGTATAACAATCGTATTCGGACCATTCTACAATGCCTCTCTACTATGTGTAGACAATACTTGGTGTGGCGACTATCTCCAACTAACTTTAGCATTAACAAATACAACATAGAGCTAACCGGAGTTCGTTTAATAAGGACGTTCCGTACATATCCTATAAGGGACCAAAATTCACAAATTTGGGCTGGACCGGTCAGAATTCTATCTGCTCTGTAATTCTCTATTCTACAACCACAATTTCCATCTTATGCTGGAGGGTTATCCACATGTTCATGTTGATCATCCCAACTACCGAGGCTTCACCGGCTGTATATAGACTATGTATTCACATCCGCAGGTAAAAGGATTATTGAGGTGAGAAAGGCCTGGAATTGCCCGAGGCTGTGAATCTCCTTGAATTGCGTGTTTCCCGTCATATGACAGGCCAAAGGTGGGCTATTCTCTGTTAGCAGCAATCATGGTATCAACACGCAGTGGTGACTATAAGGAGGACGGAAA
Organism: Penicillium rubens; assembly: GCF_028828025.1. Taxonomy (NCBI): domain Eukaryota; kingdom Fungi; phylum Ascomycota; class Eurotiomycetes; order Eurotiales; family Aspergillaceae; genus Penicillium; species Penicillium rubens. The sequence goes on along the minus strand of NW_026890601.1, from coordinate 55,673 downwards.
CTCCTTTTTTGGGGGGGGAAACGCAAGGCCATTTTCTAATCCGATTCCCATGAATAGGATTCTCAGAATTATCCATTCTGGTCAGAAGTAGATATCGAGGAACTTAAAATAAAGCTTGACAACGCTCCTCTTCCAGAGCTGCATCAGAAGTCATGGTTCAAGGGTCAATCACAGGGGCATAGTTCAAAGCAGGAGAAGAGGGGTTTAGATGAACGATAACGTCGGCTTAACGTGTGTGGTAGATTACTGTAAATATAAATACATGGATGCTTCATATTCAGATATACTCAGACTTCCCTTATAGCCTTACCGGCTCTGTATCAGGGGGAACTAGTACATGTCCCTCCGTGACCAGGGAGTTCTTGCACGAGCGGGCCGAGACCAGATCGGATAAATTGCCGAGTGTGACCTCAGCGATCTCCTCGAGGGCCTCGCGTGTGAAGAACCCCTGGTGACCACAGATCAAGACGTTGTGGAAGGTCATTAGGCGCATCAGGACGTCGTCGTCGATGATCTCCCCGGAGTGATCGTTATAGAAAATCTCGCCTTCGGCTTCGTAGACATCCAACGCCAAACCGCCCAGCTGCTTCGTCTTCAGCGCTTGGATGACCGCCGCGGTATCGATGAGTCCACCCCGCGATGTATTGACCAGTAAGGACCCCGGTCTAATGCGCGCCAATGTCTCTTCATTGATGAGATGCTTCGTGCTGTCCGTAAGGGGACAAAGCAGACTAACAATGTGGCTCTCCTGTAGCAGGGTGTCGAGGTCAACTAACGTCCCGAACTGGCGGAACTCTTCGCCGGCAAAGGGGTCGTGCGCAAGTAGTCGGCAGCCGAAGCCGTGGAAGATGCGCGCGGCTGCGAGTCCGATACGTCCCACACCGATGATCCCCACGGTCTTGCCATGCAGAGTATTCCCAAGGAGACCTTCGATGTTGAAATTGCCCTCACGCACACGATTATATGCGCGGTGAGTCTTGCGATTCAAAGTCTGGATCAGGGCCACTGCGAACTCCGCCACGGCTTCGGGGGAATATGCCGGGACGTTCGCCACAAAGAGGCCTAGCTCTTCGGCAGTTTCGAGATGGACGTGGTTGAATCCCGCACAGCGGAGCAAGATGGCACGGATCCCGTAGGCATGAAGGGCTCTCAGCACGCGTTCGTCCAGGGTGTCGTTGACAAAGACGCACACTGCATCGCAACCTTGGGCTAGGGGCACTGTCTCCTCAGACAGCGCGAAGGCATGGTACTCAATGGTGCAGAGCTCGGGAAAGTGCTGCTCACGCACCTGGTCAAAGTAGGTGCGGTCGTAGGATTTGGCACTAAAGACAGCCAGCTTCATGATAGATACTTTTGTGATCCGGGGGTTCCAAGGTTTGCATATTGAAGTATAACAAAGTCATGACGACATGGGTGTTATCGTATGACGCCTGCAAGCGGCGCTTTTGGGATAAGGTACTTTCCCCAGATCTCCGACTGCAACCTCCCGCATTCCAGTGCAGATGTAGTATACTGTATGTTGTACTCGTCCAATTCTCCAGAGGTCTCAGAAACGGAATATGACCTATATGAAATACTACCTCTTACCTAGTTAGGTAGTAGTATGCATCAACCGTCATTACAGGAGTAGGCGGGATAGTAATGGTCTACTCCGTACGGAGTACTCCGTACTCTGAAACCAGTTCCAAACGCAACTTCAATGTTTCCTTATTTTATTCTCGAGGTTTAACATTGACCTCGGCCCCAAAACCCAGTGCCCACAACTTCCCGAGGTCTTCTGGATGATTACTTCTTTCAGACTTGCAGATAATCTTATATTTTATTTCTTTCTATTTCCTACGAGTTGATTGGATACTTCGGTCTCAGACTTCCGCGGGGCTCCGGCATCCGCTCGAGGGTCAGGCCAATAGGATGATTGAGATTGAAACGGCCCAATCATCGCTCGATGATAAGAAGAGACGCCACAAGCTGTCTGATTGGTCAGTGTTTACCGTAGTTTGACGCTAGTGAACCTAAGGATCCCCGAGGAAGGAGCGACATTTTCCCTTCTTTTCCCCTATTTTCCAGTGTTGTCTTGGATAAATGAAGACTGCAAGTGCATGTTACATTGTTAAATTATTTGTTGATTGTATTATTATTCTATGTCGTATGTCTGTAAGTACAGTATATGAGTCTTGAATACAATATAATTATGTGAACCTTGGAATCTGGGAAGTAGATCGGAACTGTGTCCTTGACCCAATTGCGGATTCCAAGGTTCAAGTGGAGAGACCGCAAAAGGAAACCCGTCACTGGGGCTTCATATGGAAAACCGGTCTGGGTAATCAGAAATGGCGGTCAAAAGAAAGTCGAGGTAATCCAGATCTTTTAGTCCAGTTTCTAATTTCATATCGGGGAAATGTATGTTGTATGTAAATCACCGTGGAGGAAAAGGGAAAAAGAGAAAAAAAAAAAGTACGTCCTGCAAGAGGGTGTACTCGATATACGTGGAAAAGACACACGGGCTACATAATAGTACTTGGCAGTACTTGGCCCCTGCGCATGTATAGTCCCCGCCACCAAGTACCCCAAAGTAGAAGGCAGACAAGTTGTACTCCCCATACACATGAGATACAATACAATACCAGATCTAAAGGTAACAGTATCACAGCCAAGTACTCTCAGAGTAGTATGCTCTTCACCTCCAGGGCTTCTCCTTCACCTCCTTTTCCTTTTATTTATTTTGTCTCTTCTTCTTCTTCTTCTTCTTCTTCTTCTTCTTCTTCTTCTTCTTCTTTTCCCACTTCTCAACACTGTTCACCCGTTCTCATCTCCAATATCTCCACTTAATCCACTTTCTGCATACGAAAATACAATCTTAGCTCCAACGTTCCTGGTCTCCACTGGGCTCGACCACTCACAGTCGACTTGTTTTCTTGCCTCTTCCCCGGCTGAACGGCTCTCTGTGTACTCCGTACTTACATTTATTCGAACTCCTTTTTGCCCCTCGGTATCTGCTTTTTGCCGCTGAGCTTGGGATTGCCCTTTAAACTCTACTCTTAACATTCCGCCTCCCACCTTTTCAATTCATAACACATCCCAATCCTCTTCCTGTCAACTATCTTTTTTTCTTTTTTTTATCTTCATCATCATGGCGACTCATGTTTTGACCAACCCGGCAACCAACCAGATTTCGGTTTATGGTCAACCATCCCCAACCAACTCCGCCACCAACACTCCCTCCAACAATTCCCCGACCTCCCCTCGCATGACCACCGCTTCCCTGCACCAACTGCCTCTACAGTCGCGGCAGCTGCGTCCTCTTAAGGGCCCCCTCTATGTGCCTGCAGCTCTCCGACCCACTGAGCGGCCCCAGAAATCATCGCCTATTACCCCACCCCGCAGCGCACACGGCTCTCTTGACAGCCTGAACGAGGACTCGTCGGAACCTATCAGCCGCCGCTCCACCATGGAGAGTCAGTCCAGCGAAATAAGCCAGAGCGCCCAGCATGAGTGGATGAAGAATGAACACCTGGGTGCGGTAACCGGCCTTCCGACCCGTACACACTGGAAAGTGAGTATCTCGAGAAGAAAAAAAATAGTTTCTTCTTTTCCTTCCTTCGGCGCCTTTATAGGGATTGGGTTCGGTTTGAATTGCGCACTACTCAAAGCAAATGTCGTGTGAGCTCGTCATTTCCGAGAAATGGCGTGCTACAGTCCACCGCCTCAGCCCTGTCGCATCCCACCTGTCCTTTGATCGCATTGGTCACTCTTAAGAGGACAATTGCTAACTTTATCCAGGCTGACTCTGCCTCTTCCAACTGTGATTCTCCAACTTGCCGCTCCTCATTTGGCCTCTTCCTGCGCCGCCACCACTGCCGTCACTGTGGCCACGTCTTCTGCGCGTCCCACACACCTCACCTCGTTCCCCTCGACCAGGATGCCCGCTTCCATCCCGATGGTGTCCCCTCCCGTGCCTGCGATCTGTGCTGGAGCGCCCACCAACGTTGGGAAGAGAACCGTTCCGACCGTCTGAACAAAATCCAGAATACCATCGATGCTCAGCAGATTGGCATCTCTGGTGCCGACTCCGAGGGCATGAATACTGAGAATCCCGAGTCCACCGTGGATCAGGCCGAGGTCGCTGCCTCCGTTCCTCGTGACTGGAATTGGAGCACTTTCTAGACGCATTGCCATGTTTCCTTTACTGTGGCCAGCAGGACTGCTGCAGCTCGGCGTTTCACTTGATCTTACTTTTCATAATCTTTTTCACTCTACCGAGTCATGCTCGTGCGTGACCTGTTTTTCTCTCTATTGGCGATCATGGCTTTGGCGTTTCTGACAGGCCCTGGGCCCTGGGCTTTGTTTCTCTATTTCTGTTTTCTGCAGTCATGTCATGACTTTGCATGCCTAGAGGGTTCTCATCGGTCCTTAGCGACCCGGTTGCTTTCTGCTTTCTGCTTTTCTGCTTTCTGTTTCTGTTTCTCTTTTGTTTTTGCTTTGCGTTGATCAGATACTCATCGGTCCTTGGCGACTCGGTTGATTTTTGTATCTGTTTTCTTTTTTCTGTTTCTTCTTTGCGTTGATATTCATCGGTCCTTAGCAGCCCGGTTGATTTTTTTCATTTCTTTTCATTTCTTTTGCTTTGCGTTGATCAGGATACCCCGTCGGTTTTTGTTGCGCGGCGATCTCATTTGATGTTTCTGCTTTACTGGTCCCTGATCCCATGCTTGAGGGAATGTGATAGTCTTGCAATTCCCCAAGTTGAAATCTAGTTCGATTTAGTTCGATCTAGTTGAATCCATTGATATTGAATCCATATGAGCTTCTTCTCTACTCGGTAGACTATGCTTGCCCCCTGTAGATCATTATTATTTATCCAGAACCACCCGCCGGAACATACCCACATGCTCAATCCCTTCCTCATCCCACCGACCCAACGACTGATCCGTTGCAAATCCAAGCCCAGCATACATCCCCTCCACATCCACCTGGGCATGCACAAGGACCAACCCCCGCCACGGAGTCGGAGTAACAGGTGATCCCCCCGTCGCAGCGATCTGCACCGCGGCCTCGTCTATCTCCGCCGCATGCATAGCCGCCCAGCCCAGCGCCGTCTCCACTAATCGTCGCCCAAGTCCAAGGCCGCGGAACGACGGCATGATCGCCACCCGGGTCAGCTTGATGCAAGGCTCGTGCGTCCAGTCGTATTCGGGCACTTCCCGCGCGACGACCGCCGCTGGCGCTTCCGTGAGATGGGCGTGAGGTGCCTGTGGCGGGGGTACCAGGCGGATAACCCCCACCGGCGTGGAGGACGCAGCGGAATTGTCGTATAGTACCCAATGCCAGCTGCGGGCATCGTCGCTGTCGATCTCGGAGTCTGCGGCGCAGTGTTGCTCGTCGATGAAGACGGACTTTCGGATTATCATTGCATCATTGAAGATAGTGGGGTTGGTGTTGTTGCTAGTGTCTTGGGATGGGAGTACTAGCTTTGCGTTGGGTCCTGGAGGCGGCTGTATTGAAGTGCTAAACGTTGTTTTTGGTGCCATTCTGGTAGGTGATGAAAATATGAAGGTTAAAGAGTCTTCAATGGCAATGACGGTGACGGTGAAGATTTGGAAAGTTGAAAGGTCATGGCGGAAGGCCCATGCAGATATATAGATATCGTCGAGATCAGCCACAAAACATTGAATGCTACCCGTCGTTGGGCTTGGATATAATTGAAGACGACTAGAACGTGCTCTTATCACATCGAAGTCATAATATCTAAGAGCCCAATGTAATACACATATAACCTTTGAAGGTATGCTCGTTTTATAGTCTCATGGTTCAATACAATCTGATGCAAACAGAACAAACAGCATCACAATATCATTTCGATAGCGAAAATCCTCAATTTCTCCGACCAACATCCCATACTCCCAATGTCCCTCTACTTTGATGCGGTTGCTATCTTGACTGCACCCTCCTCAGGGGGCTCATTCAAGTCCCGGGTTTACAGCGCTCGGGACCTGCGCGCATCTCCAGCGCAGATCTATGCGTTGATCACCGAGGCTGCTAAATGGGACACCGTGCTGGCAGAAGTCATTGACAAGTCAGGCATTCTCGCCCTGGAGCGCAAGGTGAGCTGACTCTAGAGGAACCATCTGAGATACCTACTGACTGACTAAGTGATTTCCATCTAGCTCTCTCCACTCCTCGCTCTTCTCCTCGTTCATGATCATCTACTCGCGAAAAAGGGCATTGCCGCACCAGCGACCCACACACTGCGCCAGACCGTGGAGCGTCACAAGGCCAGGCTAAGGGCTGAGTTCACCAAGGCCCGTGTCCGTCGTGGGTGTGCCACTATCGAGCAATTCAAGGCTGTCGTCATACGTGAGAAACGACTGGCTGACGGAACCAGCCACTTCGTCTACCCGCGCTGGGTGCGCATCAATAATATCCGCACTACACTTGAAGAGCAGCTGAGCACTACGTTCAAGTCTTACCGTCGGGTAGACACCCTTGCAGAATTGGCCCCGGAAGACGAGCTGGAAAGCCGAAAGCCAGAGCCTCGATTGTTCATCGATGCCAACATTCCAGATTTGGTGGCGGTACCTTTCGGCGCAGACTTCACTGCCTCATCTGCCTACAAAAATGGAGAAATCATTCTCCAGGACAAGGCGTCCTGCTTTCCGGCCTATCTCCTGTTAGGTGACCGTGGGCCTAGCGACCCATGGGAGGGCGACTTGATTGATGGCTGTGCTGCCCCGGGGAACAAGACTACGCACTTGGCTTCGCTTCTGGCCAAACAACAAAAGGGGAACAAAGACAGCAAACAGAGAATCTTTTCTATGGATGCATCTACCATGCGTTCCAGAACGCTGCAGAAAATGGTTAGTCTGGCCGGGGCTGACTCGGTCACTGTGCTGCAGGGTCAGGATTTCCTTGCGCTTGACCCGGAAGACGAACAGTTTGAGAAAGTTACCGGGTTGTTGTTGGATCCCAGTTGTTCTGGTAGCGGAATCATCGGCCGTGACGACGTCCCTCAGTTCACACTCCCTACTGCGGCAGCATACAAGGCGCCCAAGTCACATGGAAAGAAAAGGAAACGCCCAAGCAACGGAGACGAAGCAGATGGTGAACAGTCGAAAGCCACCATGGGAACTCCGCAGGCAGCGCCCACAGATGAAAATGATATCCCAGATGGGACAATCGACTCAGAGCGACTGACCAAACTATCAAGTATCCAAGCGCGGATCGTTGAACACGCTCTGCGTTTCTCGAATGCTACCCGTGTGACGTACAGTACTTGTTCTATTCACTTAATTGAGAATGAGGGTGTCGTAGCTCGCATTCTGAATTCTCAGGTCGCCAAAGAGCGCGGCTGGCGCCTCCTGCGGCGCGATGAGCAGCCTGATGGCTTGCGTCGATGGAAGAAACGAGGTGTCCGAGAGGAGGGGCCAGCTGAAGGAGAGACAGGGCCATCGGGCACGGTAGATCTCTCTGACGAGGCACTAGAAGCGTGCATCAGATCTTGGCAAGGCGACGCAGAAGGCCTTGGAGGATTCTTCGTAGCTGGATTCATTCGTGACCCTGGTCACGCTATCGCGGCCGTTCCGGCGAAGGGAAGTGGACATGGCAAGCACGGTGAGAGCGATGAGAGCGATGAGAGCGATGAAGAAGAGGAAGAAGATGAAGACGATGAAGAATGGGGAGGATTCTCCGATTAGACAAAATCATATATTAATGCAAGTTTGGCCAGCGTGCAACAATCCCCGAGAGCATCTGTTTGATATCGTACATTCAAGTCTTCTGGCGTATGATGCAGTTTGAGACTCGAACAGACGTACACGCGACTAAAGGAATTTCCGTGACCGGTTTCGGACCTGTGCACTGGTATAGATGTCCAATTTGACAGCAACCAAGACAACTTCGTATGCCCCGGTAGGGCCTGTCTGCACTTGCAATCGCCATTGTCCTGTCCGAACAACCCAGGGCCCATCGTCCGTATTATCGACCCGTGGGCGTTTAGCTGCAGGCACATCATCCTCGCCAGCTTCGGCCTTGGCTCTTGGTATCCTCAAATGCTGGGGGTCTTGTTCTCCATCCACCGTGAGATCAGTTTCACGGTCGACCCGGACCTTAATTGGGACTTGGCCCAATGGTGGATGTGAATCAGGCAGGTTCATCTTTTTGCCTACCGTCTGTAACAGGCTGGCAATTCTTTGCTTTGACAGGCCTAGGAAATCAGCACGCATGCTCCCCCGATGGATCAAACTAGACTCATTGCCGATCTCGACTACCAGATCCGTAGCGCTCTCGTCTACAAAGGGGCGCGTGTATGTGACCATTCCACCCATAGGCGACCCAGAAACCGTATGAGAGGCAAACTGAATCCCAGACGGTCGCACATCCTCAAGCCGGATGACTATTTCCAAACGATGGCTGAAGGGATTGGTGGTTATCTGATGCGGTATCAACTTTTGTTCCAAGCCGCGTAGGTGGAAATAACGACAGTCGCGTAGGAGCGAAGCCCGATGATCCTCGTTTCTGATATGTAAGGGATACCCGCGCAGCAGATGCAGGAGCTCATCAAAGACATCCGCCGATCGGTCCGGCACGCTTGGGGGGATGATGGCCGGAGGTCGCAAGAGACCCTGGCGGTCCAGGCCCGGGAACACCTCGGACGGGGAGGCAAAGAAGGCGGCAAATCCGAGGGTGAAGAAGTTTCGGGAATCACCGGGACCTGAGAAGATATCGCGGGGGATCTGGAAGTGTCGGTCGCCGATCTGAATAAAGCATTCGGACTCGAACAGCTGGGACATCAATCGGGGCACTGTCGGGGTCAGTCAGCCATTACTTCCATGGTATGTGGACAGAGAATGCCCACATGTATAGAACTGCGCATCTGCGAATAGCTTCACGAATTGCGCGCCATCCTGGGGCCGTACATAGTAGCCTAGATGCAGCTTGATCAGCCTCCGTCCGTGTTTGTCCATGGTGTCTCATACCCTGCAGATGCCTAGCGATTTCGCGGAATGTCGCGGGATCACGATCGATATATAGGGTCCTTATGTTGGCAACATCTTGACTCTGACGCAATTGATCCTCAAAAAAGCGTGAAAAGTAGGAGGGAGCTGTTTGGAAGGGGGTCAGTTTCAAGTTGGATGGGAGAGAATAAGCGCGTTTACCATCAGAGGCAAGTGAAGCACCCGAGAGACGAAAGGTCTCGGAACCGATCTGAATAGAGAAGACTTTCTCTTTAGGCAGATTACATTTGCTAGAGGGAGCTTGGGCGTCCATTGTTTGAGAAAGGTCAAGGTCGTCAAGGTCCGGGCGGAGAAGTTACGCACACAGCTATCTACACACACACACACACACACACACACACACAGTAGACTGCACACTACAACAATACTATTACAAGAATAAGTTTATGCGCAGTCTGGTCTTCTCAGATAGTTTCAGATAGTCTCCGATAGCATTTCTGTATGTCTTCTATGGTCTAAACCCCAATTCTCCTTAGACATGGTATAGATGTATATATCGATATTTCCTCTCAGCAGAAAAAAAAGGCGGTAGGGAGTTGAAGAGGGACTTTCCCCTGATACCAAAGGGACTGTACTTTGTCGATGTACTTAAGTACTTAAGTGACCTTGTCATTGGCATGAACTTCCATCATCTCGAAGGTCATTTCCTATCAAGGCTCTAGTCTTAAATGCTACTCTCACATGGCCCTGGAACTCGGCAATTCCCCCCGCAATTGAGCCCGTGAGAGCCCGTGAGCCTGTGAGCCCCCCTTATTTCGGAGAAAGAGGGGGGGATCTGCCTCTCCAGGGAACTTTGACCTTTGGAAATCGTCAGGCAATGGGAAGATTTGCATATTAACTGGTCGATGCATTCAAATTCCCCCCACCAGAGTCAACATATGCTCACTTTCGACTCCACCCAACCGAGGCTTCTCTCCCCGGATTTTGGTGTTTTCTTTTTTTCGGGTGAGAACTGAAATGGCTGAAAGGGCTGACAGGACACAGTCGTATGAGGAGTCCAGTACTAGTCTATACGGACTACTCTCTCCATGATCGTCCGAAACATGCACCTAAGAACAAATATGTATCTGTTACCATAGTGGGGACCTGAGGTCGAGCTCGTATATTATAAACGTCCGTGACCCGTGCCCAGATGCACTTCTCTCTTTGCTCCACAATCTCATTTCTTTAATTAAAGAATTCTTATTCCCATTCTGCTCCGCACCATCGGAGCTCGATCTACGAGACCTTTGTTCTGGTTGCAAATATGCCCGCTGTCTCCACATACACCCCGAGGGATGTCCCTCTTCCGCCAGCGCCTTCGGCCACTTACTTCTCGGAGTTGCAGTGGAAAACCTTGTATGCGCTGGCCGACGCACTTGTGCCCTCCATCCACACGGCGGCAACGGCCAAGTCATCGAACGACCGAGTGATTTCAGATGCAGAGTGGAATTCTGCCGTATCCAGCTTGTCAACAGTTATTTCTGGACCGGATGCCGTGAACATTGCCACCCAATATCTGCATGAAAATGTTTCTTCAAACCCGCAATTCCGGGCCATAGTGGAGCGACTCCTGGGCGACTATGTGCATGACGAGGGAAGGAATGGCTTCGGGTTTATCCTGACTGCGCTCAACACCCGTGCGGGCTCGCTGATTATAACGGGTTCCACCACGCCAATCCAGGACCAACCGGTGGAATTCCGGGAAAAGGTTGTGCGTGGATGGGACACTTCTCGGTTGCCTCCTCTCCGCGCCATCTACCGAGGACTCACCGCCATCGTTAAGAAATGTTGGATTATCACCAGTCCAACCATAGGCCCAGTGCTGGGGTTCCCACGCCTGCCTGCTCATGGCAAACACGCCGACGGTTTCCAGTATGAGTTTTTGCAATTCCCTCCTGGGGACCAGCCAGAAACGATTGAAACCGACGTCGTTATCGTGGGAAGTGGCTGCGGCGGTAGCGTGACTGCAAAGAACCTCGCCGAAGCGGGTCACCGAGTGCTGGTTGTGGAAAAGTCCTATTCCTATCCATCCAACACGTTCCCCATGGGCCCGAATGAGGGATTTGTCAACATGTTTGAGAACGGAGGTGCTATCTCCAGCGATGATGGTTCGATGGCAGTCCTAGCGGGCTCAACGTGGGGCGGTGGCGGTACCGTTAACTGGTCAGCATCTCTACAGACCCAGGGGTATGTCCGGCAGGAATGGGCGGATGCTGGGCTGCCTTTCTTCACCTCCCTCGACTTCCAGAAAAGCTTGGACCGTGTCTGCCATCGCATGGGTGTTAACGAGGAGCATGTTGAGCATAACCATCAGAATAGGGTGATTCTGGAAGGCGCCAGGAAACTGGGCTACGCTGCCAAAACAGTTCCCCAAAACACTGGACACGGTGAGCACTACTGTGGGTATTGCACGTTAGGATGTGCCTCAGGTGGGAAGAAAGGTCCAACGGAGTCATTCCTTGTGGACGCTGCCCAGGCCGGCGCGAGCTTCATGGAAGGATTCTGTGTCGAGAAGGTGCTATTCACTAATGTCAACGGCAGAAAGGTTGCTTCTGGTGTGCAGGGAACCTGGAAGTCGCGGGATTCACACTTGGGCCTCGGTGGTATTGCGGCGGTGGAGCGCAAGGTGATTATCAAGGCCAAGAAAGTAGTTATATCGGCCGGTACATTGCAAAGCCCTCTTCTGCTGTTGCGTAGTGGTTTGAACAACCCCCAGATTGGCCGAAACCTTTACCTTCACCCAGGTAAGCACTCTCCCGCTTTCCCCCACTACAACCCACATTACAGACACTTACTGTTTGTTACACAGTTATGGGAGCTGGTGCTGTCTTTAATGAGGAGACTCACCCCTGGGAAGGCTCTGCACTCACAACGGTTGTCAACGAGTTTGAAGACCTTGATGGAAATGGACATGGTGTGAAGATTGAGTCTGTTTCAATGATGCCCTCCGTGTTCATTCCCATCTTCCCCTGGCGAGACTCCTTGGAGTACAAGCTGTGGGCGGCCAAGATGCGCCGCAGCACGAGCTTCATTACCTTGACCAAAGACCGTGATACTGGTCGTGTTTACCCAGATCCTGTTGATGGACGGTGCCGGATTGACTACACGGTCTCTGCCTTTGACCGAAAACACATCGTGGAGGCCATGATTGCTTGCGCCAAGATTGCGTATATCACCGGCGCCACAGAGTTCCATACCGTTTATCGCGACCTTCCCCCATTCATCCGGCCAGAGACTTCGGACCCCGAGGCCCCTGACGGCACCAACGACGCGGCCCTGCAGAATTGGATTGACGAGCTTCGTCGGAAATCCCCTTTGAACCCGGGGCGTGGTTTGTTTGCCAGTGCACACCAGATGGGTACCTGCCGTATGAGCAAGTCACCCAAATTAGGTGTGGTGGACCCGAATTGTCAAGTCTGGGGTACTGACGGTTTGTATGTTGTGGATGCGTCGGTGTTCCCTAGCGCTAGCGGTGTGAACCCTATGGTCACCAACATGGCGATCGCCGATTGGGCCAGCCGAAACCTCGCGCGGGCGATGGGAACGGTACGAGGCGAGGGCAGCTTGATTGCTCGTCTGTGATGGGATGCCTGCCGTGGGAATATCTCTTCAGGACTTGTCAATATGTACTCTTCTTGGCCCGACCGCTTGAGAGTCAGTTGTTTATATGTTATGATATGGCTAGCATGATTCTGTAGGTCCCTTCGTTTTATATAATCCAAGTGCTTCGTGAAGCTGAATATAATATCGTAATTCTTTGATCGGGTGCTAATGCTATTTACTTTCTATCATGTCAAGCCTCAAGCCTGGGGACCCTGACGCTTCTCGATGTATTTCTTCTCACCAAAGGCCTCCTTGACGCCCTCGGCCTCGAGGGTGCGCTCGTACCAGGTGACCACAGAGGGGAACTTCTGGCGCATCTCAACATCGATGGCCATGGAGAAACCCCAGACCAGGGCCGAGGCAACAGTAATATCAGCCAAGCTGAGCTTTCCGTTGCCCACGAACCAAGTGCGGTCCTTGAGGTGAGTCTCGAGACATCCCAGCGAGCGTTCCAGACGCGCGATGTTGGTCTCCTCCACTTTCTCATCGTAGGGGCGGAAACCGAGACGCCACAGCGCCAACTCCGTCACAGGATCCAAAATCTCGCCCTGTGCATAGCAGATCCATTGCCGGATGGTGGCTCGCTCAGCCGGGGTGGCTCCAATGAGCTGATCGGCGGCCGGGCCGCTCTCGGCAATGTATTGGGTGATGGCGTCCGACTCGAACAGGGTTGTTCCATCGGCAGCCTCAAAGGCGGGCACTTTACCCAAAGGGAACTTAGACAAGAAGTCCGGGGTGCGGTTTGTCTTTCCGAAAGCGAATTCCGGAACTGCCAGCTCCAGGCCGTTCAGGTTGGCCGCAGCCTGGGCCTATAAGGGGTTAGCTCAGGGTTCTGGGTCCCATTCGAGTGCTTTCTTTGACCTTCATGACCCGAGGACTGGGCTGATAAGAGTAGATAGTGCCGAATGGTGCCATTGTGGATATGTATGAGGTGAGATATGTTTTGCCTACAATAGTAAAATGAGGGGGTTGTTTTATATGAAGCCAACGAACGTGGGGGAATCAAGTGGAACCCGATTTCTAAGCAAAACAGGGATTTGACTAAGGCTATAGAGATGATTTGTAAATTTATAGAAATATTGCTGGAATGCCCGGGGGAATTATAATATGTATAATATACAAATCAAAATCAAAATGTAATGACTCTCTACTAGGCCACGCCTAGCATGCCTCACCGAGGCGCATATAGTTCCAACAAACTACAATTTGGGTCAGCTTTTCAATTCAAAAATTCCGGATGATAAAGACGCACTGGTATGTCCCATGTCTTTGCCAAACAAGCTCTTCATCAGGTCTTCGCCCTCGCGGGTGCCCTCGCTAGGGATATAACTGACAGCCGTTTTACCGAGAGCCAGGCCCATCACAGACGGGAACGGTTGTAGGGTCTGGTAGTCTGGCTTTCCACCTATGCACTGGGCCATCATGTGTTGATGGATATTGATCGCCGCGTGATGGCCCATATGCATTGCACCACCACAGCGCTTGATACCTTCCCACGCAGTGAGGTCTCCTACAGCCCAATGATGCTCTGCGTTAGGGATGGCACCGGAGAATTGTAGTCTGCAATACATTAGAAATATTCTGTGAGCAACATTGGGGGGAGAGCCTTACGAGCGGTGCACTTTGATGTACCCCTCCTCATTTAAGGCCTCTTTTGGCAGGTATGTTGAGGTTGGAACGCTTTGAGAGACGGCATTTAGAACATGGCCAGCCTTGAGTTGTTGGCCATCGCTGAGCGTGAGATTCCAGACCCTTGTCTCATTTTTCGTGTCCACAGTGGTGGTATCGATAACGCGTTGTCCTAGGATGACCTCCACTCCTGTATCACGCAATATAGAAACTACGCGCTCGGCAAAGTCATCGGGCAACGGCTCCGAAGATAACAAGCGCTTACGAGAGTGGATCAGGGTGACCTTTTGTGCTGGGTTAAGGATCTTCAGTTCGGCAGCCATCTCCACGCCCACAGCGCCTATTCACGAAAGAGGGACGTTAGCGGGGTGAAAGGAGTAGATAGTGATGGAGAAGACATACCTCCACCGACAACTACGATGCCATCACGGGCTTGCTTCACATTCGTCATATGTTCTCTGGCTTCTTTAAGGAACTCATCTCGCCGCAAGGATTGGGGAACAGTGGGGAAAGACCGACGCAGCCCTGAGCCTGCAATCAAGTAGTCATAGGGCTCCGTGCGGTTGTTGTTGGTGTCTGCATCGACAATATGGGCAACTTTGGCACTGAGATCAACTGAACTGACGCTTCCCTGGATGAAGCTGAGATCTGGAGACTTGAGCCCGGGAATATCTTGGAAACGAGTCCATGCCTCGGACGCGAATTTCTCGCAGGCCAGGGCCTTTGGGGATCCTATTAGGTGAACTATACATGTGGGTAAGAGTGTGATGGTGAATGAATGGTTGATATTCTGGGGAGCTTACAATAGCCATCTCGCTTATCAACTACGGTTATCTGTATCGGAATGCGATGAGGAGGAGCTTTGGCATCGGGATTGCAGTTGAAACGCGGGAGGCGACCATGTGAAAGATCGATGAGAGCCAACGCAGCAGATAGACCACCATAAGAGCCCCCGATCACAAGTACTCGGAAGTTGCGGGATACAGTTCTGACAAAGTCATTGGAGGGCATTATGGGTTGAGAAGGAGAGCTATGTGTGACACGAGCAATAACCCAAGAAAGAGAGGGAGAGTGGAAAAGGAGAATAAAGAAAAGAAACCGAGAGAAAAAAAAAAAAGGCCAAGGAACTAACTGAGCTCTGGACTTGAACGAAAGTAAAGAAAACATATCGTCATATCATCGGATTATGCGGGTCCGGATCTTATCAGATTGAAAGCGACATCGGATAACAGGGTTCCTTTCTTGGCTTCTCCCAAGGTTCTTGGCACGGATTTATCAGATCCGATGGAAATGTCCACGGGTGAAACATCCATGGATTCTTCGGTTGAATTGACTCGAACTCAACTCCGATTACTCCATACTTTGTGCGAATCTTTCCGACACACATAGAAACTTCAGTTGTACACCAGATTTTTTTTCCAGCAGAACTGATATGGCGGCTGGAAACACTCTGAATACTTTCTGTGCATCCATTAAGTCTCCTTTTGGTTTTCTTTTTTACCATACAACAGCGAATAGAAGAGATCCCCAGAGGAATGCCTTCAAGTTACTTAATAGAAATTCGTTCACGGTTGGACCCGAAGACTGTACTCCGTAAAGTACTTAGTACGGTACAATACAGCCCCAAGTGGTAATGATCGCTGATCAGACAAGATGAGTATCTAATCTGATTCTGGGCTCGAACGAAAAAAAAAAAAGAAAAATACCTAGGTAGCGCATTTCTCTGCAAGATCCGCTTTTCGTAATGTTCCTGACGTTACAGTTAAATCTGGACCAATCATAATAAGATCTGATAAGATACGCCCCTCATTTAATTACATACACGATTGATTTTTATTTCAGCAGACTTTTTGGGTTTTATTAGTATTTGCACGAGTTACTCCATACCTAGGTAGTTTGTCAATGGATTGGGGTATTACTGCAAATCTAGTCTCTATACTAAGTCAACTCGAGGACTGTACAATCTGTGCTCCTTTTCTCCTTTTCTCCTTGTCTTTTTTTTCGTTCATGCCTTCCGGCGCTCGGCCAGCACCGCCATCGCCATTTGCCGTAACTCCACCTTGCGAACTTTCCCGCTTCCCGTCACGGGAACCGTGCTCGAAGCCCCCTCTTCTCCGAATACAAACACATGCTGTGGGGCTTTGTGTCGACCCAAAGTATCCCGAGTCCATGTGCGCAGTTCATCGTCGGTCGGACGTTCTGCTCCCGAAGCAATCGCGATAAAAGCCCCAACAACCTCGCCGTATTTGGGGTCGGCAATACCAATCACAGATGCTAACTCAATTGACGGATGTGCGGCCAATCGTTCTTCGATTTCGAGAGGATAAATGTTTTCGCCGCCTATCAGACCTCAGAATTAGAAATCGCTATCAATGTCCGGCTGTTCGAACTTACCACGAATGATGATATCTTTGAAGCGACCGGTGATAGTGCAGTACCCTTCGGCGTTGAAGGAAGCTTCGTCACCAGTCTTCAGCCATTTGACACCCTCGGCATCGGTTATGAATGTCTCTGCCGTCTTCTCCGGGTTATTCCAGTATCCCTTGGTGAGCTGGTAGCCGGCCATGCAAAGCTCGCCACGCTGACCAACGGGAACGATGTTCCCATGGGTATCGATAATCTTCGCGCGAGCGTGGGGCAGAACCTTTCCGACGGTCGTCAATCTTGTGTGGATGCTGTCGGTGGTGAAAGCATTGAAGCAAGTGGGCGAGGCCTCCGTGAGACCTAGAGGCTTAGGTTAGCACTTGATCAGCAGACCAAGGGAGAAGGGGACTGTACCATAGCTACTAGTGTATTCGGTCATATTTAATTCTGCAAAGAGCCGCTTCATCAGTGGCCGTGGGACTGGGGCCCCGGCAATAATGCCTGTGCGGAGGTTTGAGGTATCAAAGTTTGAGGGCTTGGGAACGGAAAGGATCGCCTCAAACATGGTTGGGACACCGTGTAGAGCAGTGCATTTCTCGTCGGAGATGGCATGCAAAACCGCCTTGGGGTCGAAGGTTTCGCTAGGGAAGACAATCTTGGCGCCATGGGTGACTACCGCAAGCATGCCCAGGACCAGCCCGAAGCAGTGGAACAATGGCGGCGGGCAACACAGAACATCAAAAGAGGTGAGATTCATGCGATCACCAATAAAGCGCGAGTTGTTAACCAAGTTGCTGCGGAGGAGTTAGCTATATCTTTAAGATTGAGTTTGTTGTACATGGTCCACATACTGATGTGTCAACATTGCAGCTTTAGGATTGCCTGTTGAACCGCTTGTGAATTGCAGATTGCAGACATCATCCGGCTGTAACTCGGCCTCGCGGTCCTGGAGCACATGTGCAGCCTGGGACAGGCCGCGTTCCATGACATCGTGATAGGTGGGGAAGTTGTTATAGCTTTCGCGGAGAATGACAATTTCCTCCAGTGTTTCCGAGGTCGCCGCTTTTTTAGGATTAGGGCCAAGTTGGGTAAGGACCTCCTCGAGATTATGACGTCCAATTCGTGGTGTCATGAAAAGCATTCGGCATTCTGAATGAAAATAGAACAAAACGCCGAGATTAGTATGGAGTCAATAAATACGGGAAGTGGATATCACCCACCACTGTGATTTAGGGCGTAATACAGCTCGGAGGGGGTGTACGTGTTGTTCAAAACGACCAAAATAGCCCCAACTCGTGCGGCCGCGAAGAACACCGAGATGTATTGTTCACAATTGCCCGCCATGATTCCGACGCGATCGCCTTTTTGAATACCCGAAGCCAACATTCCCCTAGCTAGACGGTCGGTCTCATCTTTCAGCTGGCCATACGTCCATCGTGCACCAGTCCAGGGGAAGACCAAGCACTCAATTCTCCCATACTGCAGTGCTTGTAGTGTTAGCAGCTCACCCAAGGTAATATCCAGCAGCTGTGGCTCCGTCGGGCCTGCGACAAGAGATAGCTGTGGATTAATAGGAGGCTGTACGTGCGACAACGTCTGCTGCAAGCGCTGTACACTTCTTGGGGCCGCCATGGTAGATGGAAGTTGAGAAAAATGAAAGAGAAGGAGGAAAACCTTGGACAGGGCGGGTTTATAGATGTAGCCGACAATACCGCGACAAATTCCGCACAAGATAAATTCAATTAATTCCATCAGATTTCCACATCGGAGGTTTTGTATTGGTATCTAGGCACCTAGGTAATTTTCGTGGGTTTTTGGCTTTTGTGCTTGGCTGGTGCTCGATCTTGGCGTCGTACAAGACTCCACTTAGGCTTCAAGCGAACCTTGGAATCTTGGCAGGATACGCAAGCTCGGTAATTGTCTTTCAAGCTTATCGAATGTTAGTTCCTGCATATGGACCTCGGGAGTACTCTGCAACATCTACGTACAGATATGCAAGGTACATTTGAAGAAATGTTTCCTATATGACATATAATACGTCGCAAAACTCTGGGCTAAGCCTTGAGTGAGAATTTATTTTATGAGAATTGTGTTAGGGTGGACTGATACCGGAAATCGCGGATATCTGAGAGTAACATGAGATACCTACAACATGAACCTTCTAGCAAGATGTCTATACAACATATTGGTCGGATGTATAATTCTTCTTGGTCTCACTGGGGATCGGTGGGTTTTCCGTCACTGTAGCATGGCCATTGGTCGCAATCGGCACTGAAGGAAAACTAAAAAAACCCCCCTCCTCGTGGCACTGACCCCACCCGGGATCAGATAACTTGTGTGCAGAATCTGATGCCGGGGGTTTTTATCAATCAGTTGCCCATTTTTCTCCGTACGGAGGAGTACGACGTCAACCTTGGAAATTCCTACCAGCTGGGGCCACATTTCCGGGTCGGTCTGAATAATTGTGGCACTGGCTCTTGGCAGATTTTGTCATTCCGAAACTAGTCTTCGCTTTTCGAAAGACGACAGTGGGCCACCTGGATCGTCTTGGTCAGGCACTGCAGCTCTAGAAGAATTGATACACGTATGTAGTTCAATGTTTGAAATAAACCATCCCAGCTGCCATTCATCATTGTGCGAATGTGCAACCTTACCTAGGTACATATGTACCTTCCAACCTTGGAAATCTAATCAATCGGGCTGATCTAATCAATCATTCCCGACATCGGCGGCTTCGTATTGGACCCACTTGAAGAATACATATGTACAAATACCGAAAATACCAATACCACTCGAAGGATTCCACGTTCAATGAATAATATTACAAGGAACCGGAATGGATTGGAAGTATGCATTGGGCATGGAAAGGCCACCTTGGTATTGTGAAATATGTCATCTAATCCACTAGGGCTGAATGCCAGGGATGTACGAAGTACATACATGTAAGTTCTAGTTAGTCAAGTTTCTATCTTTGTTTCTAGGGATGTTAATTGATGGAGGGGGCAGAGGTCTAGGCCTTGATCTGCATTGAAATATCCCTAACTACGCGATAGTTGCTTTGTTAGTATCGTAATAGCTTCATTCTTGCGGCTGTCTGTTCAGCTGTTAAGAGCGGACTAGTCTTATCATTGCTTCTCAACAACACAGATTCCAGATTCCCCATACGATCAGAGTAACTGATAATCAGGTGTAAAAAGCACTCATACTTGGCATGCTCTGAATCCAAGCTCCGGTCAAAAGACACGGATGCATCTCAGGTAGATGGCACATTAGTACATGGGGTTCTAAATGGCGAACTTTCCGCCCTTCGGTATAGAAAGATGTGCGCAGCCTTTCCAATCGCAGGTGTTCTGCCAATAGTCAGTGGGAGTGATTAAACACAAGGGATTTACACACACCTTGTGAACCTCTGTTCCCCACCAGTTGAAATGTTCGCTGGCGCCGGTGAAATAAATTGCGAAGAAAATCATGGCACCAGCAATTCCCACAGATGAGTCCATGGCAGAACTGAGCACAAAGTTATATTTACTCCACCAGCTATGCAGGCGCTTTCGAACCAGCCAGCCAAAAGTGAGCCCGACAACTGCCCAACTGCCGTAATTCATCCCAGTCGCAGGGGGCAGGTAATTCAGCCCCCCAAGAAATAGGGGGACATGGACCCTCCTCCACAGCGACTTGGGGTATCGGCGGGTGATATAATAGACAGGAATGGGTAAAATGGCACCAAGGAGGAAGAAGTAAAGCAAAGCGGAATAACCAATTTGGTTCGAGAAATAGCGGCGAGGGCCCACCGCACCCCAGATCAGAGAAGTATTGAAGTGGGTGCTGCTGTAAGGGCAACTGAACCCATTGACAGCAGCGCTAGTGCAGATTCCGGTGATGTGATCCAGGGCCCAATTGAGGACACCGAGGGAGGAGAGCGTGCCGACAAGCATTCCAACGCATTGAACCAAGAACAATTTTCGTTGAGGGATCTTCGGGGTATCAGCATGGTTCAACCAAACTAGGAAAAGAGAGCGCTCACATGGCAATAGTACGCCAGTTTCATATCCTGGGCAAAGTAAAGACCCTTGATGGTCGTGATGTATCCGATGTCAAAGAACCAGATATTGGCCAGGACCTTGCCCTCAAAGACGAAACCAGCCACAATACGGCAGAAGATATCGATGTTGATCTTGAGGTTAGAAGTGGCGTAGACCAAAGCCAACTAATATTGGTCAGGGAGACGTGTCAGATATGCAAATCGGTACAGGGCAGACTCACCGGAGGATAGAAGATCAATGCCACAGCGCACGCCAGCAAAACACCGTACCATCTCAGTTCAACATCCCACCACTCAACGGCGAACATGGACATGAATAAGGCTAAGATGCATGCAACCAAATACCACCACAAGGGCACATCCGGGTCTCCTCTCTCGTCCTCGCTGTACTCTCTGGAGCGACCGGGAAGGGATTCCATGACCAATCGAGGCAACCTTTTGGCTGCATCAGCCATGACATGACGCCTTTCAAGTATAACCCAAACAAGAAGAGCGCTCAGAGTGGCAAATGATAGCCCAAACATATTCAACGCGTAGGTAACTGGCATATATACCTATTTTACCCTTGAGGTTAGATGGACTTTGAGTTTCTGATTTTATAGGACATGCAAAAATACCGGAGAGTAAGCAAGGTACTTATTAACATCGAGCTGATAGCCTGAAGCGGCATTGACAATCTTTCTGACTCTGTAAGCATTTCCAGTATTGTCGAATACTGTGTGCACAAGTCAGTTTTGGTGGCCTCGGGAGCTTGAACGCATGGGTTGTACCTTGGGAACTCTGAAAAGGTAGGTAGCCTGTGTTCCACACATTGGTATAGTAACAAGCAACAGCCACAATCCAAATCCAGAACACCAGGGAAATGAAGACGTTGAGAACTGCCCACGAGGGGATGAGTAAAGGAGATCCAACGTAAGATATTTGACTCCCTATGGTCCCCGTTAGCGCGTCGGTTGAGTTGCGAAGTCGTGTCACTCACAATCAAAGGTAATCGGCAACAGTCCCATTCCAGACCTCATTCCGAATATCTGATTAACTACTTCGCTCTCGGGTTTGATCCAACACGGAAAGCTGAAATAGCTAAGCGCCGGGAAGATGAAATCCGGGAACCAATACCAGCAAAACGATATGCAAAATGTCATAGTGAAGAAGGCATAGCGAGACATTTTCCACGTATTGTAACTGCCATCCATCAGTTCCGGTGAGCCGAGAGAAAATTCCGGAAAACTCACCGCAGTTGGACCTGTTCCTGGTTGACATGGTGTAGGGTTGTGGTCAACGCAGTAACACCCAGAACTCCAGGCCAGATCAGCTCTTGAGGAACTACTACAATGGCCCGGAATAGCCCAGCAAGACAGAACCCGATGAAAAATGTGGAGAAAGTAATGAGAAATTGGAATCCCCATCCTGCCTTGTAGCCATAAAACATTTGCTGCTCTGTCAGAACATCGGCGCCAAGACGGACGTAAATACTAAGGTTAGACATTATATAGATCAAAACATGCTCCTGTAGAATCTTTGTTAGATTGATACCTATAACCTGTCTTTTCTAAAGGACTTACCTTCGTATTAAAGGGGCCCGGGTTGAGATCGAATGCCAGTCTTCCTAGCGGAAGCTTCCGGTTTGGGATTACTTTCTCCCAAAGTTTTCCTAGGGGATAGGCCAAAAAGAGTACCACCGAACCCGAAATTGTCAAAGAAGGGGCGCGGAGGGTGTAAAGTGTGTTCAACCCGCTAACGACCACGCAAAAGGCGATTCCAAGCACCCACATACGGAGAGTGAGAACTGGCTCAGTAGGATCATCTTTTGCTATGCCTATACCAGCAGCCCGCAATACTTCAGTCTGTGAATCTGCGTCTGTAGTTATGTGAGAATTTCGCGGGGGAAAAAAAAAAAAAAAAAAGAACGTAGAAAAAGTCAATGGACATACCCGAATCAGCATTGTTTCCGTCGTGGACTTCCTTTTCACTAATGGATTTCTCCAGATTAATGCCTTTGTTGGCTTCCATGATGCATGAAGGAAAAAGGAACAAAGAAAGAAAGATCAGATAAGAAGGATCAGATAAGAGAAAGAAGGTGTAATTCGGATGCAACTGAATCCGTGGAAGGCTCCAGTGTTCTCAGCCCTATAGGGCTACCAACCTCGGAACCTCGGAACCTTGGAAGGTACGTACCTACCTAGGTAATCAACAGTGAGACAAGCTTCATTCTTTATGTGGGTCTAGCAGATTATTGGATCATTGGATTATCCCAGACTCCATTTTTGGTTTATTTCGTTTCCGTTTTCGTGGTTGCCTAGAAGTTTGTTTGTTTTGCTTCAATTTACCTAGGTACCATGGACCTAGGTCGAGGTTAGTGGTAGAAATTATATTCAAAGTGTCCTGAAGCTTTGCGGAGACCCATATACATATCGTCTGCATGACCAGGTTGAGGATAGAGGAAGGCCACGGGTGCATTGCGGAATAATGGTGGATTTGATCAACCGGGGTTCATTTGGAACCAAGCATATTATCCTGTGTGTATGAACCCAGGGCCATACGGACTGGCATAATTCGATGATCACAGACATAATGGGCCAACTTCACGGCCTTTCTCCACTCACCGAGCCACTAAATCCTCTTCTATCACTGAGACACGCACTTTGATGCCCCAGCCATTTCTTCCACCAATCCAATTCTTCCGCTTTCCCACCTTCTGGATTTTCTGCACATCATTTTCGAGCTCTTGCCTCAAGTGAGACGGGTCATATGCAACTTTTTGAATAGAGATCGTCAAATCCAACCCTTCTTTCTTGCCCTTCTTCCCTAACCCATTCTTCCATTGTGCCGAGGGGATAATTCGAGGCTTGGAGGTATCGATAGAACCGGTTGGGTACAGCTGGCCTAAGACGAAGCCTAGTTTGCCAAGATACCGCGTCCACCAAACCTCCTCCGGAGTCAAGATTCCCTGGAGGTGTGTCTTGAATTCCACGTCTCTGGGGGGCAATTCTCCGCCGTAACGCTCCTGGAGCATTAGTGCCAGGAGAGCACGGTGGTCATGTGGAATACCATGTGTGGAGGCTAGTATCCCAGTGCTAGTGCTATATAGTGCGGCACTAGAGGAGAGTTCTTTGGACATTGTGGCGTGATAATAGAGGGCATTGGCAAAGGCCTGAACAAGGTGAAGACTGATGGAAGACGGGAACGATCGGCTAGCAGATGGTCGAGGGAGGGCCGCCAACAATAGAGCGGCCAGTGCCTCGGCCGACGGGGGCGCATAACGGGCCGTGGCAACCTCCAAGGGATCCTGCTGGCGGACAACCGGGAGCATCTCACGGAACAGCACACCTTCCCGTACTCCACCTTGGCAGAAATGGGCTTCATTGATCCCATGCGGTAATGATTCAGCCAGGGTCTTGACTAAGAACGCCACCGAGGGCACTTGCTTGCGTCGCCGGTCTGAGACACGGAAGATTTCGTGTGCCGTCCGAGCCACCTCTTTGAGAGCCTCGGTATCCTCGAAGTCTTTCTTAGGTGCCGTATATCCATTAATAATCGAAATGGGGTAACTTTGGCCCTTGGTCTGGTGCAGATATAACAGAAGATAGCCCCATCCCCGAAACCCCCCCCCCTGAGAGGTAAAGAGGAAATCCCCCTTGCTCTCGGGCTCTTTGAACGAGCTGTTCAGGGACATTGAGGGTATCAAAAGCGGCGCGAAAGTTGCCTGCCATTTCCCGGCGAAATTGCTCCCGAGCTTTGTGCGCTTCCTCTTTGCCTTTGCCCCGTTCGAGATCTGCGAGTTTCTGGGTCAACGCAGCTGCTCCGTACGGAAAGCTGACCGACCCTTGGGAACTCATACGCACGTTGCCCGCGTGCGATGTGATCCAAGTCATCTGCATGCTGCCACCCCCCAAATCAAGCGCAAGTCCCTCCACGTCTGAAACACTGCTGGCAATGCCCCATGCCCCGATAACTCCCTCCTCCTCCTTTCGTAATGCTTCCACCGAAATCCCGGTTTTATGGCGGATGGCGTCCATGAACGCGGAGGCATTGATAGCACTTCGAGTTGCTTCCGTAGCGATGATCCGAATGTTCTGAGCGGGAACTCCAATCTCCACGCAGACAATCTGGAAACGAACTATGGCACTAACGATTCGGTCGATGACATGCTGCGGAATGGGGATTCGGCTGCCTGAGTCGGGATCCACTTGAGCCTCGTAGAGCGAGATGTTGACCCGGTGATAATGTACAGTAGGGATGACACGGGTGGTTGGGGGGAGAGGTCCGAGATCGAACAACGGATGCCATTACTGTAATATCCTAAGTCAGTGACGAGTCCTCACCCGGCCACATTGGAGGGGTAACGAAGTGGATTAGGTCTGCCTACCTGCCCAAATCGACCACCGCATGAAGGTATAAGTTCTGCCCCGGATCAGATGTCACCTTCTGGCTATTCATTGGTGGAATTCGGTTGCCTCCTCCCATTAAGGCGACCAGTTGATGTGTTGCTTAGGTTTACGTCTATTGAATTTCAGCTATGGATACCTTTGGGGAAGAAAAGTCCCGTGACATCATCATTGACCGCCCAATGTTCTGCCAGTATCATTTTGTGCCTTGGGTGTCAAGACTTAAATAGTGGTACATCATATGGTCAGTTTTCACAAGTTAAATTTTGCTATAAAAAAAGAAAACAGAAAAAAAAAAGTACTTCGTTTGGAGCCTATGTTTGGGGCGTAGGTATGTAGAATAATAATTGGGGAGCATGGCTACAAATAGCCCAAGGGAGAACATTTAATGCATTGTAGGCCCTCGTATATATATCACAAGGATATGGGATATAAACTTCTGCCACAACGGAAAAGGATAACGACCACATTCCCCCAGTATGTACCTAATTTTGTTCCCAAGTAATTTACATACATTTAACGGGGTACTCTACTGTGAGGAGTAAATATACGGTGGTACACTTAAAGTGACTGAAATGAGCTAAGCCAATCATGGCGTCACGTGTCGTCTAATCAATCAGATCAGATAAGACATCAATGTTTTCCCGGGGGCATGGATTCCGAGTTCTCCACGCATCAAGCTGGTTCTCCTTTCTTTCTTTCTTCATTTCTTTCAAGCTCTCTTGGAAAATTTGTGTCAGAATCCAACTTGGCTCTTCGTCTGATTCCATTCCTTAGGAAATTTTGTCCGAGATCCTATGGTTCAGAGACTTCGCTGATCCACATGGGCCCACCTGATCAGTGCGATTATCGGCCTACTGCCGGTGCTCCGCCTTTCGCCTTCAACCGTTTCTTTGCCCACCCGCAGACCGGCCTGCAGTCTGGGGACTCACCATGTTGCTCCGTTGGCTGGTAATCGCACTCGCCCAGGGTGTCTGGGCCAACCACGAGGACGAGCGGTGCGTGACGGCTGTTTGCTCGGCATACAACTACATATCGTTCGTTGGTCTTCCCACAAAGGGCAAAGACGTTTGGGAATCGCAATGCCGGAATCCGCTCAAAGTCGCATCGATATACGCCGCATCCGAGATATATTGCAATGAGCAGGAACGGGGGATAGGCCTGACCCAGCTGGCTGACCAGTGTCAAGAATTTGGAAACCTTGAGCTGCTGCCGAGAGAAGCCGTCGCCGAAAACCTTACAGAGGATGCCATAAAGAATATGAGGACTGTTGACTATCAAGAGTTGTCCCGAGGCGAGCCAGCGGATACGCCTGTCCTTCTTTCTGCGTCTTACTTCGGTCTAATGTTCAACACGATTGTGAGACCATTCCCCACCATCTCGGGATCTAGTAGCCCTAAAGCTTATCAACGTCCTAGGAAACTTGGGAATTTGAAACTTGGTCACATCATGCATTTGGGTAAGTCTGTGCAAACCGGAGAGCAAAATGTTCATGTGTTGAGTAATTAGGTATATTGGCTACGCATATTGGGGTGGCGTCCTGTCACTAGGGATGGCTTATCGCTTGTGCGATTGGTTATTCCACCGCCGACAACGTTGTGCAGAGCGTGCGCTCGAATCCAATGTATATCCTCTCATAAAGCTCTTGAAAAACACCCCGTTGGTAGGGACAGGGCTTCACTGGATCCAGACTCATCTGATGATTCCGTCGCCTTTGGCAACAACACATGGTCGACATCTGCTAGGCTTCACATTCTCCACCAGAGTTGAGGCGCTTATAGTGGTGGGGTTCTGGACAATCAGCATCGTATTGAGTGTCGTGGGCTATCGCACCTTTCCCGGAAACATCTAGTACGTACTGAGCGTGCGGGATCGACAACGTGCACAATATTGACAGAAATTCAAGCTATCCCGATGTCCCAAGCCAGATTCTGCGTTACTCTGCAGACCGTACTGGGATTATGTCATTTGCTAACTTGCCCCTTTTATGGCTCTTTGGCGGGCGAAATAATATTTTCCTGTGGGCCACTGGATGGAGTTTTGCATCGTTCAATATATTCCATCGTCATGTAGCCCGGGTGGCTACTGTACAGGCAGTAGTGCACTCTATCCTTTACGTCGTTATGTTCATCCAAAGTAAGTTTTGAGCATTTCATTTCTAATGCAGGCTAAAATACTGACGGTTGTTGCAACATCGCAGCGGGCAAAGCTTGGAGGGGTCTGTCCAAGACCTATGTTCTATGGGGTATTTTGGTAAGTTGCTAATTTGGCTGATCCCAAGTTGATAGATAATCCAGTGCTCATGCAATATTAGGGCACTTTCGTGATGGTTCTGCTGTTGATCACGTCGTTGGATCGGATTCGCATTGCGACATATGAGGTCTTCTTGATTGCTCATATCGTGCTTTCGATTCTCACTCTTGTTGGCTGCTTTTAGTAAGTACTTCAGCCTGATCAGATTCCCGCATATCTTTCTAACAATTGGCAGCCACACAGTCATATTCGAAGGGAACGAATACTGGAAGTACCTATGGCCCACACTAGCTTTATGGGTCATTGATCGCTTCCTTCGACTTGTGCGATTGTGTTACTGCAACATTCACGTGAATTTTTCAAGTAGGAGACTTGTGAAGCTTTCTGTGAGCCGCATGGTTTACGATGAAACGGCCGACGTGGTGCGGTTGGAGGTCACACCAGGAACACCCTCGCTACAACCTTCACCAGGACAGTACTACTTTTTATACCAACCATTTCGGGTCACCGGCTGGGAGAGCCATCCTTTTACAATCGGAGCTTGGTCTTACGAAATAGGGGACCAGACGTCGTTGGTACCGACATCCGACGGAAGGACCAAATCGCTTGATGTTTCGCATGTGCCGCTTCTTACAGGCGTTGTCTCCGACCGAGATTACCAATGCAATTCAGAAAATGGCTCTTCGGACCAGGATAAACCTTTGAAGTTGAAATTGACTTTCTGGGTTCGCCCGTATGACGGTTGGACCAAACAGTTGCGCCGGCAATGTCTGAGCTCACCAGATAAGACAAGCGAAACAACCATTCTTCTTGAGGGCCCTTATGGAGAAACCTTTCCACTGTGGAGGTATGAATCGGTCTTGATCATTGTTGGTGGAACGGGGATAGCGTCGGCTGTGCCTTATATTCAAGATCACCTCCGCCGGTCGGTTGAAGACTGGGATGCAAGCCTCGAGAATGAGAAAACGCGGGTGAGAGACATGGAGCTTGTTTGGACCACCAAACAAGCGGCGTTCATTCAAGATGTCGCGCGGCGGGAGCTGAAGCACGCCCTCAAACGAGAGGACTTCAGTGCCTCATTCTACGCTACGCGTGATTCCACGACATACTCTGAAGATCCTACCGACTTAGGGTTCGAGACGCAGTCAGGTCGACCTGACCTTCAATCCCTGATCATGAGCCGGGCCTGCGATGCATGCTCAGCTGGTACTAGTCTTGCCATCCTGGTATGTGGCCCACCAAGGATGGCAGATGAAGCACGCGCCGCGACACATCTAGCGATGCGCCAAGGCCACCGCTTTATTGAATTTGTGGAGGAGTCTTTTACGTGGTAGGCAAGGGGCTATACGAGAACTTATGTGATGAGTATACGACATCATGCATATACTGATGACCTGTGTAGAATTTATGAGACTACAACTTGGTATTTCCTTGGTTAGATCGGCACAGATAGAATATCTTGGCCGTACGCTTGTATGTGGCGAATTTGGACAGGGGGTTTACGGCTTTAGGTTTTCTGCAATGTGGGTTGAGAGTATCACTCAATCGTGATTAACATACCGACCTGGGGATAGAGATGTGGATGTTGGTGGCTGACAGGAGTGCGTCATGCACGATGCAGGCACGACGCAGGAGGTTCCTACGCCACGCATGCGACTATCGATTTCAAATTGGGGACCAAAGATTCCAAATCGAGGCGTCCAACGCTTAAAGACAATACTGGGAAATGGAACATCAAAATAATACTCTACCCAACAAAAGCAAGAAGATCGGCGCGATGGGAAGTGATAGATCAGATTCATCAAATGCTCACTCCACAACCCGGATGAACCCAGACGTCACACGCAGATTCAAAAGCCAAGAAAAAAAAAAGAAGAAAAAGAAGCAGCAGCAAATACGGAGTACGGAGTATCACTCCAAATGAAGATCACAATCAGCAGCCCTCAACTTTAGGGTTTCCTGACCTCCATATGCAACCTATGCACATCTCGTCCCACCGGCGTCTGGGGAACATACCCATACCGGCAGGGTCCGTTGATCGGCAGGGGAAAATCTTGGACAGATTCATGCATCTTTACACCTACGGTTGAGTATGGATCGTCAAGAGCCGATAACTCATATCGGCCAAGCCCTAGTCTGCTGCCCGAATGCAATAATTCACGAAGGCACCCACTTCCCCTGCAGTGGTGCTAAGAGCTTGCATGGTGGGCGAGCACGGAGTCTTTCTTGCCACAAAGCCATGAAGAGAAAGGACTCGAGAGGAGTTTGAGAACCAGAAAAGGTATAAAAGGCACGATATTTCCAGCGTTCTTTATCGTTCTTTATCCATAATCCAAGTCTCCAACTCTCTCATCTTCAAAAGTCTTCCAAGCTTTCTCAATCTACCCACTTTCAATCGCTTTTCGCATTCTCCAACACAATCAAAATGAAGTTCTTCGTCCCTGCCTTCCTTTTCGCTGCGACCGCTATGGCTCTGCCTGGCTCGGGCTCTGCCGCCGGCGTTGCTCCCCAGTCCAGCAATGAGGTCGAACACGCAGTGAACCAGTGCGGTAACGGTGCCCAGATGTCTTGCTGCAACAAGATCAACAAGAACGAGGGTGTGAGCCAGAACAACATTGGTGTCCTCTCCAATGTTCTCGGTGTCATTGGCGGCGATGGTCTCGGCCTCGGCCAGGGCTGCACCCAGCTTGACATCCCCGTCTCTGGTAAGTGATATATCTACTCTATTGAACTGAAGCGCGAGACTGACAATTTGATAGTTCTTGGCGCTGCTGGTTTGACTGACTTCCTCAAGAAGAACTGCCAGCAGGCCGTTGGTTGCTGCCAGAACTCCAACTCCCAGGCTGTATGTGCTCCCTTAGGACGACGGAAGAGGAACATAGTCACTAATTTCAATAGAACGGCAACCTCGTCGGCGTCGCCGCCCCTTGTGTCAGCTTCGGCAGCCTTCTGTAAATTGCATTTCATCGAGTGCACCCCTTTCCGCCGTGGAAATATCAACGAGAACCATCGAACTTGTCAATTGTGGCGGTCTCGTGCGGGGAGGGGCTGAACATGGATATTAGTACTAAGTACATATATGTACACTTGCAACACCTGTGGACCTCTTTTATCTGATCTTGTTGGCCAGCATTCTCAAATTTGTGGGATCGCTCTTCTTGAAAGCGGATCTTGCCATTCATTTGTCTTTCGTTTGTCACCAGCCCCTGGGACTTTTTAACTAAATGTATTTATTTCTATTGAGAATGAAAGGTCCTATATTTCGGCCAGAACCACTCCGGATTGCGCTCAAAGGAGGATGCTTGATTCCATAGACTTATCTCTTTAGGCCGAAGGGAGACAGCCATGATGCCGCGACCCCTGACTCTATTTGAACCACTCCATTAACCGGGTGTGGATGTAGAATTTAGTCAAACAAGGCGGATTTTATCTGCTGATCGGTTGAGGCGAACCCCCAAATACCCTAACCATAATGACCAATGTAGAAGAATACATATGAGTTTGATTCGGCTGTTTTGGCAAGCGCTACACTCGTCATCACACAGCTATATTACTTCAGCTCCAGCCGGATAGCATCGTATTGCACATAAACAGTGGCGGGGAGAATGGCAGTCTCTGTATCTGTTGCGTTGAAAGGTAAATGCAACCGCAACACATTGTCTCCGACATGCAACCAAGCCGCAGGGAACTCCATTCGTGACCCAACCTGGTAGCAGCTTACAGCAGACCGCACAATACAGCTGCTTGATTGATTAAACCCCACAGTGAGAGTTAGGGGGTCTGCCTGATTGTTGATATAACTTTCCAGTGACAAATTGTTGTATGGTTCGGCGGGATTCCACACATCCGTGTTGCCTGCTGCGGTCTTCGCGGCTGCTAATTGCAAGGTCAATGTGGCTGTTTTACGCCTCTTCAATTGCTTCGAGTTGAGCTTGAAATGGATGTTCCAGTCGTACGTTGTGTCATACTCGACGTGGGAATCCTTTGCCGTTGGCCCAAAGACCGACCAATGGGCAGTGTTGAGATCAGTTGCAGGGTCGCTAGTACCGACAGTGTAGTTGATACCATCAGGGAAATCGGCACGCCAGTCATAACCACCCCAATAGATAAGATACTCGGGAGGATGGAGCGGATGGGATGGATCTCTTGCATTGCCACGTCGGAACTCCCCTGACGATTTATCGGGAATCCCAATTCGCCAGACCTCAGTTCCTGCCGACTCTTGGTTCCAGATATCATACAGTGAAGTCTGCCTTCCAGCGCGAATGATGACCCCGTCGCGCACAAAGTCACCAAAAATGCCCTCTGCATAAACAGTGAGGCGGTATTTTCCTTCTTTAACACGGTCGATGCTGAAGCTTCCATCTTGATTAACATCGGTCCAGTACTGATATGAGTCGGGGACGGCGCTATTATCTTGGAAGTATTGACCATCAACGGTGAGGATGGCAATCGGGCGGACGGCTCCCTTGGGAAGCTTCACGGTTCCCTTGACACTGCCTCGCTGGCTCGAGGGAGCATATCCGATGACATGCTTTGCAATGGAATCATAGAATGCAGCGTTCCAGTGAGGATTTGCTAATTCCTCTGCCTCAGATCTCAGTTCCTGGAGAGATGCCGAGCCCTTGCCGCCATTGAAAAGGTAAAACTGGGGACCGAAAGTGCGATCGAATCCATTTGTGATGTTTGGCGTGCCCTCACCATGATGGTTTGATACGATATAGTTGTAAACGATCCCGTCCACTGTTAAGTCAGAATGGAGTGGACCCTGAGAGATGTCGGTCACTGCCGTCCAACATGCTCGATATCACTTACACCATAATATGTATCCTAAAATAAGCTTGTTAGATGGGATTCAATCTTTGTGGAGATTGGAGTGATATGACCAACCTTAGTATTCATCACTAGCCATGCTCCATACGTTGCCCCGTTCGAGGTGCTCCCGTCAGCATAGAGACCGTGAACTGTATTATTTCTCCATTCTAGAAAGAACCATGACTTAGTCAATACATTGATCAACAATGGAGGGTAATGGGAGATTGACCATACGGTTTGAGAACGTGTATTTAGTGAAGTATTCAGAGAACTGGGTGTAGTACGCATCGCTTGGCGTGTTGTTGAATGTCCAGGTTGCATCTTGAACAACAATCTGCTTCGAAATGGCTTCTTTGCTTGGCAGGGGTGCGGTCTGGATCTCGCTAGACGTCAGATGCGTCCAGAGATCGGTGTTTGGCCGAAACATTGTTCGGAATTCCTGCAGGTTGCGAAGGAAAGGTGTGGTCTCATTATGGTAGGCCAATCGGCTGAACATATGCAAACCAGTCTCGCCGTCGCGTAGGAACCAGTACTGCTGGAATTGCTGGCCCGTTGGAGTATATGTGTCACTTAGAATCATGCCTCCATATTTGGTTCCGGTAGAATCTGTCCCCTGGACTACCTCCATGCTCGGGGATGTGGCACCAGCTGTGTAGAAGCCCGACGGGGTACAATAACAGTCAAGATAGGGCCCTATTCCAGTGGATCCCGACTGAGTGCCCAATAAGTCCTGACCATCCAGAGTGAGATCGACAATCTGGCCTGCACTCTTTCGAAGAACAGCTGATAAGCGATCATTGGCGAGAGTGATGTAAGTCTGGTTTTCTGCGACGTGTAGCGCCGTGGCAGCAGTAGCCGCCGTGAAGGCCGCCAACAAAGAAGGGCGCATGTGGGGCTTTAGGAGTTGGTCTTCTTTGGCAAAGTCATCGTCATGAATTGGTACCCTGTCTTTATAAATGATCCCAAAATGTCGGGATATCAATGCCCCGAACCAGCCGACTGTTCATGGAAGCAAAACACAGCTCCATTTCAGTTGTATTTCTCTTTGCACACGGCCTTTGAGATTTTCTAATGGATTGAGAATCCACGAATGACACAGAAAGCCTCTAATCTGAGTCTGAAGGACAGTCACTCCACATCAACCCCACCGGGGGAAGGGGGGAGGGATTATACGGGGAAGTCTGGGGATGCGGGGCTTTGACGGAGAACGGAGGAATTGCTCGGTGATTGATCGCCCGAGAGTGTTAGGGATATTTTCATCTGAAGAAGTATTTAGCCAAGAGTGAAATGAGACTACACGCAACAGACGGATTCTTTTTGCCTGATAAGATATTCTAAACGGCACATTCAGCTTTGTCCGAGATATCGGGTGGTTCGGGTCACATCCCGAAGACATGCCGGTCAAAGTCCCACGGTATCTAGGTATACCTCTAACCCCGGGGTGTTGGACATGGACAGATGGGGAAGATATGAGTGTGGGATCGCTCTTGGTTCACATCGATCATGGCCTTTTAATTGACCGGTAGTCCAGTGAGACCTCCCGGTAATGCAAATAGTGGGCCAAAGCCAGTTCGGCGTAAATCCGTTGCCAAATATTCCCCCCCCCTTCGGCTACAAGGTGCTAAATTAGTGCAAACGTACCGAAAATCCACCCTCTCGTTCGATAGCTGTGGATCTTCGCTCGTCTATCCTGAGATGACAGTTGATATTGTAGGAGACATCGGGACATTCCACCGGGTAGGACTGGACTGAGTCACGGCATGAAAAGTACTGACTCAGCTTATTTAGAAAAGGCTCTCATTCTCCCAAACTTCTGGTTTCGTTGCATAGTTTTCTCTGGCGAAGGATCCAGACATCCTGAATGTAGAATGCGCCTGCGCTGTTATTTTCTGCTATGGCAACATTGTCTTGATTGTTGAAATGCGTATCGCGTTTGGTGAGAAATTTCACTCCGATGCCCAGTAGATTGGTCTACGGTTCGATCACGGAAAAACTACCTATAGCTGGGAACTTTTTATTTCCCAAATAGGTTCACTGCATTGAGCTTTGGCGCTCTGTGTCTTGGATTTTACCTACCTAGTTAAGTAAGAGGACTTCGTAGTCATTGCAATGCATGCAGCCTTGCTTGGATATGCATAATTGAGTGTATTGCTGGATATTTATTGTGTCAATTAACCGCAAACCTTGTAAGCCCAAAGCTTTAGGTAGCTAGAAAAGGTTGCTCGGAACACTGTTTAACCATGACATATCTTGAAAATCAGGAAACTCAAAGCTATCTAAGATAGCTGCATTCATTCCTTCGCCGAAGGACATATCATTCACTACACTTGCGTTGGTCCCTATCTCATGACTCGGGACGTGGTTGGTCGGCAGCAGACCTTCAGAGGTAACTTGTTCATAGAGAATTTCAAGTGCCGCCACACATCGACGAGCGGATGTGCTATAACTTTGATATTTTCGAAGAACCTCCAGCGCATAGTTCCAAGATTGCGTGATGGAGCTTTCTGTAACCTCGGCAAGGATTGCAGAGCACAAACGGCCAGCAATTAGGACGGTTGCAGAGGTATAAACGTCTGGATAAGTCAGATAAGTCAGAATTGCGAAGTAGAACACCGTGAAAGGATTATACGAACAAAGGATATTATACCACCAAGCTGGCAGGGGGCCGCCGGTCCCATCAGCAGGGACATTATTGTAGATTAGTCCGATAGACTCTTGAGCTGATTTCACACATATGATAGAGCATTGTAGCGCAACGCGATGGGGGAAGGAGTCGTTCGTCGAGATCAATTGGTCTGTTGTGGTATTATCTCGGACAGCACAGTATTTAGAGAGGGTTGGCCGAAACAGAAGCATCCGCACGTGTAGAAACCTAGAGGAACATATTGGTTAGCTATTGCAAAATACCACCAGACGCACTAGTACAAATCAAATCACTGACCTTGCACGCAGAACAATACTTTGCCGGTAAAATATGGGATTCGTGGACACTGTTGAGGAATCCCAACGCAAGTGTGGGAGAAGGCTTTGTGTCCATCGAGTGAGGGAACGGTCGAGCTCGAAGATAGTCCGTTCTCCCTCACTTGCAACATTATCAAAATGAAAGCTATGGATATCTTCCGCATTGTCGTCGGAAACTGGTTTGTAAAGGCTAAGAAGCACGTCGTTCATGATCTCGTAAAGTTCCAATGACTTAGCGTAGAATGCCATCATTGAAGGGCGATCAGGAGGCTGGGATACCTCTTTGCTAGACCCAGACGGGATATATTCATCGTCAACGGCGGCTGGCAGGGGAACCGCCCCACTAGAAGCCTTTGAGATCATCGCAGGGCGACCAAAAGTCATAGATATGACCCTGTGAGAAATTGAAATAAGAACCATGACAGAAATTAGTCGGTCAGGGAGTAGTGTTGATCATACCGATCCATTAAAATACAACCGTGCCATATTTTGCGCGCCAGCTGTTGCTCTTGGAAGCTCTGGAGCCGGGCAATGTTCTGGGGCAGATGGAGTCCCAAGCTTTGAGCGTTACGGATCGCGAGTCCGGTGACAATCCAACACTGATGTGCAGAATCGGTACTTTGCAGATACTGGGCCATGAGGAGTAAGCATTGAATCAAACCTGCTGATCCAGTATCCCAGAGGTTGAATTGAAACAGGCCTTTCGCCCTGGAGAAAAAAGCATCCGCTGATGCTTCTCGCTCTTTTGGCGGGACAAAGTCGGCTAACTGACTGGCCAAGGCGAATATGACATTCAACGTGCACATCAACATGTTTTCATCATACTCCAGGCTATCTCCAGTCCATATTTTCGCGTACTCCGTTTTCATCTCAGCCGGGACAAGAAATGGATATAGCGGAAAGACACATTCCCAGTAAACCTCCATGAGGCTATCTGCCATTTTCCGCGGGGGCAGTACATAGTTTGCCACTGAAGACTGATGTTTTTCGCTCCGTGTTGGCATTAGGTTTGAAGGGACAGCCAGATGGGGAACTGAAGATCCTCGGTGAGGTGATGCGACTCTCCTGTCGACTGCGGTTCTAATTTGACGCATGAACCCTGCTGCGCTAGAGCTTCCGAAGAAACCTTGACTGGGGCGTTCTTCCACTACAGCCCCCATCATCGCGTTCACTCCATCTCGCTGACCCGTGGGTGTGGATATCTCAGCCTGACTGTGGGTGCTTCGTGTGTAGTTTCCAGGCGTCTTGGGTTGGATATTCCCAGGTGTCGGCGATAGAAGATTTGTCTGCTATAATTAGATCCTTCAGATAGTGGAACTAGTGGAACTAGAGCGTTATGATATACCAACCGGCGTGCATTCTGATTTATGGCCCTCCTCTGAGTATTGTGGGCTTTCCAATTGTTGGATCCGACTTTCTAGCTTGGATATATAACTAGCGGCATAGATGTTAGCAAACAGAGGGTGACTTAACGGTAGAATTGACAGTAATTACTTTTGCCTTTCTCGCTTTTTCTCTAACTCCCCTGTATAGACGCATTGGAGTCCCTGGTCGGTCCTCTTGCTGCATGGCCCGCACACTTCACTGAGTCAGCACGGGTAGCATTCCGTACACATCCCATCGCAAGGACATACTCGGTTGTACCCCGTCACAGCGAACTTTTCTTGCTCGACAATCATCACAGGCAACAGCAATTTTCCGGCGTTTTGCTCTGGGTTGGAGCTCCGACGTTGAGTGGTCCATGATTGCAATCACAATAGCATGTTTAGGAACGATTTAGGAAGTTCGGGATTCTATCCGGCCGGGTAAGAGTAGGTACAGGAGACCAGTGTGACCTGAAGTGCATGTGATCACGTGATGATTATGGTTTAGGTAAGCCCCGGGATCCCCAGCCCCA
This sequence comes from Penicillium rubens, assembly GCF_028828025.1. Lineage (NCBI taxonomy): Eukaryota > Fungi > Ascomycota > Eurotiomycetes > Eurotiales > Aspergillaceae > Penicillium > Penicillium rubens. The sequence continues at coordinate 18,731 of NW_026890601.1, read as the reverse complement.
GGATCCCCCGGGGCCCGAAGCTGGGGGCGCCTGTCCGGCTGAGTTCCGTCCTCACCTGGGCAGGTCCAACCCTAGGTCTCCTCGTGCACCTATCGCATGAACGCCATTACTTGTTGAAATGCCAACCCAGTTAATGTTGCTGGTACATATATTGATTCATAATTGTACAGGCTTCACATATTCAGGTAAAGTTGACCGATGCTAGCCAAGAGTCGGACATGTGTTGGATGTTGCCATCAAGCCAACCAAGAAATAAGTCATGATCGTCGAAATCCACACCGTCAAGCAAGTTGGCATCATCAATTATTCTGTCGCTTGTTCCAGTGTCTTCTACGACACAGGAGGAACTTTCGACGGAGAGAACTTGGTCCAACACATGGCGGATTGCCTTTTGACCCTGCTGTGCGACACGGTAGTTACAATCATGGGTCTCAATGATGGTGTCTAGGTATGACGCGAAAAGGGTCAAATTTTGGATGATCTCTGAACGAGGAAACTCCAAACAAGAGCTTGTCACTGTCGATCGGGATCGACGTAGCAATTCTGCACAGAGAACGCCAGCAGAAGGAAGACCCGGTAAGCACACCTAAGATTTTTTGAGATCTCAGCATTGCGACATTTTACCACAATCAAAGATATGATCGACTTACACTAAGCCCAATACCTTTTATGGGCTGTCTAGAGCGAGTCTTTTCGCAAATCATAATGACCAATGATTTGAGTATCTGTCGGGCGATACCAATAATTGCGTCGGGCTGCGTCTGGGTGCGTTTCCCGAGGGTCCGGTAGAGCAGGAAGTCGTTGTGGAGGAACTCTATATGAATTTCAAAAAGAAGATCATATTCTACTCTGGAAGTAACCACCCCCTCAATATCAGGTTTCCAATGGAGGAATTCTGGTAGTCCCTGTCGTAATTGGCGGGATTCACGTGAAAGTTCCCTGAGAACGTCAGCCATGCTCTGGATTGGGTAGGAGATATGAATTATCAGCGTACTCGACCCTTTGGCTGAGATTATCTAGTTGCCAACTGAGTGAGAGTTCCAAGACCTTCTCACGGAGAACACTAGTCATCAGGGCAATTCGAGGCCACGTACCCTTCATCAAGCTTGACTCTAGGTTCCATCCACTTTTCTCATCAAGTCGAGCAATTGCGGCATTACGAACGACTGGATCAGCGAATATCTCCTCAACGCTCAAGTCAAGCGGCATTTGAATATCACAGTAGCGCCAGCTGACGAGTGGCGGGCGACCTAGGAAAGTGGCAAGCACTTTGTCCATTGAGTATGCCGCGACCATAGTTCGTTTTCGCATCTCAGAAAGAAAGAATGGTGCCTTTGCACTAGAATCTTGATGAAGCCCGAGCGCAAATAGCGTGGTCGATAAATCCCCCAACTTTCTCCACGGTCGAAAGTCTAGGAAACCAGTTAGACAATGTTGGCAGGCAAAGAACGGGACGACGAACCACTTTCACCATACACTGTTGCCAAAAGCGTGACGTGATGCAATAGAAGCCAGACTACAATATCATTCACGATTCCAGTGCTATCGCAGAATTGAAGACATATGTCTCCCACAGCGGTTGCAGTTATAGCGAGACTTGTCGCATCCATCGTATCCTGACGCATGAAGATGCGGTCACCGTGAGGGACCCAGTCCGTGGCTAGGCCTGTCAGCGTAAAGAGCAGCCCGATCAACTCCCATCTCCCGGCTGCAGCAGACTGGAAGTCCTCCCAGGTCATTGAAGGGTGTACCTCGAGCGGCCGACTATGCATTTCAAACAGTCTCTTGGACAAGAAGGAAGCTCGTTGGTTTGTGTTCATGCCCTCAGTTTCTAGGGAGTTCCACATCTTCTCAACGACTGTGAAAATCATGTCGGTGACTGGCCAACCAAGGCACCACCCCTTCCATATCTTGAATCGAGCGGTGACCACATCTCTATAAAATGGAAGGTCCTCTAGAAGCATTAACACCCGAGCACCGAGATTGATTCGTTTTTGGTCAACGGGGAAGTTATCGTGACCTGCGAGGTATGGAACTCCAACATTGAATTCATTTCGGGTATCTGTGAAGGCATCGCAGTAACTAGTTTGTCCCCAAAACCCCGGCGCCGAGACCGATGCTTTTTTCCGAGTCCAGGCATCGTTCTCATTGTGCAGCCGACTGATATTACTAGGAGGATCTGATTCGTATATAGCGCGGCGTTTTTTAGGGGGACGTATTCCAGTGAGGGACTGTGTCAATGGTGCCGGGTGATAGGTACAATGAAGACCGCGGCGTTCACAGCGTCCACAAATCGGGCTTGTATGATCGCATCGCAACTTTGAGGTACGACACGGCTCACACGATGATAATTGACCGTTACGGCGGGGAGTTGCCATAGTGAAACTGGTATGACCAGGGGATGGTCAAATGACAAACATGGAAGTAGTTGAAGGTGTTCGCTATCCAGGTAGTTGTCGGGGCTCGGTCTTCGGAGCTCGGAGTTGGATGACTCAGGTCCAGGTCGAGCTGGAGTCCTCGCGGGCCCCAAATTGGGTGGGGCGCATAGTAGCTCTCTATTCTTTCTTTCTTTCTTTTTTGTCCAGTTATACACAGCCAACCGGGTCGCGAAGCCGCTCCGGGACCCCACACCATAGACAGATAAGTGCGAGGTCTGGTTTGGCTAAATTGGTAATTCGGTGCCTAGGTAGGTCAGAGGACTGTTGCCGTCTACTTAGGGTTGCGGAGGCATTACAATAGAATAGCAAAAGGAAGATTCTCCCAGAATGAAATATTTCTATAACATTTGTCTATTCCTTCTAGATCATTTATTGCGACCAAAGACTTCCCAAGAGTGTAGAAGATGCCAAATTAGCCAATATCTCCTAGAAATTCTGGCGTTGGCAGATGAACCAAGGCAGGTATGAGACAAATGCTAAAGATACAAATCTCAAATCCTGCGGAATAACTAGTGGCCAAAATATCGCCGCCCAGAGTAAGGAGAAGTCTGAAATGTCTGTGTATTTCTCTCTGCGTCCGATAGGCCAGTAGGAGGGCCGTGGTGAGCGAACAAAACTTGGAATTCTCAACTCGAACATTCGAGGCGTCAGCATCACAATCATTGCGCAACCTCTCACATCTCCGCAAGTACCCACAAATAATACGAAGAATGGGCTGCCCAACCCCCGCTGCAAGCGGGGGGCCTTCGCTTCTGGAACTTCTCGAATAAGCGGTTTGCTATGCCTAACATCGCTATTTTTATTTTTATTCCCTGACTTGTTTTTGAACTTGTTTCCCGAGAAAAACAGCAAGGCGTCCAATGAGCCAGTTTAGCAGACGATTGATATTAAATGTGGATGTAACGTTGTGGGCTGACCTGAACCCTTTGTCTCCTTTTCGAGCTAGCAAAGCCGCCCCACTAATACGGGGCGCATGTATGTAGGAGCAGCGAGAAATTTCCAACTTTGATAGTCCCAGAGCATGCTCATCCAGCTGTAGTGAGTGAGACACGTCGTAGTGAGACCTGCCGCAATGATATAAAACCCAAGTTTGGCCCTTGCCTGGGGTTCTCGGGACCAGAAGAGCGCCTCTTACAAACTTCACAAACCCCTGGAAGCCTTCTTTTGCTCAATACCCAGTGAGATAAATGACTGTCAGAATGGATTTTCTCCAAGTCGTCGCTGTGTTCTCATTATTCTTCACTGCTGTCCTGGCATTCCCCCAGCAGACTGCAGCAGGTGCAACAATTGCGCCTCCGGCGACGATCACCAAGGCTGCGTCGCTTAGCTGCTCGGACGGGCAGACCGCTGTCTACACGACAGATTGTACGATGGGAACTCCCACGTCGTACTGCGCTAGGCCGGAGCCCCCGATCCAGTGCTCCGAGGGGTACTTCCCCTCAGTTTGGCACCCAGGTCATTGCATCGAGCAGTCGACCTGTTTTCCGCTTGATGCGTCCTGGATCACAACTGAATGCTCACATGGGGCGATTCCTTGGACAACTAAAACCATGTACGAGGGTACCTTGGCGGGAGGACAGTCGACTATTATCAGTGGTGAGTCCTTCCTCTTCATTTTCCCTGTTCAACTTGCTCCTTATTCTCCCCCGTCATCATGCACCATGTAGAAAATGAGGCTAATATACTTGATTTACTTCTAAAGCTGTTTCCTGCTCGTGTGCCAAAGATCAATGGTATAGCCATACCATGCTTCCAGGCGCATCAACCGTCGACACTTTCTGCATGCCCTCGAATTCGTGTCCAGCAGGCATGACAACCTCGGTCTCAACCAACACATACTGTGCAACAGCGCCGGCAAGTGCGTGTTCGGATGTTCCACTAGAAACCAACTACTGCAAGTGCGAGGATGCCGCCCATACACCCGTATATCCCGACTCTGTTGGAGCGGCTCCAACCGGATGCAAATTTTGAGCAAATAGAAAATGGTCCTTCTTCTGCCGTGCTATTGGCAATCGTCAGTTGGCTACTCGGGTTATCTTGACTGGATACCAGGAGACTATCTGAGCTGTAGCGGACATCTTAGGTACGCCCCTAGGAGGGTGTGTGGCTGCCAATATCAGGCGCCCCCTTCCCTGTTTGTTGAGACCTGCTTACTTCTGTTGATAAACAGATCTTATCACTCTTGTATAGCCATTCATTAGAGAATTCTTTTCTCATTGCTTTCGCGCCGCGTTGGCGCAGCTAAAATCTAATGTATAAATGTTGAAGAATCTCAATAAAACCAGCGGAAGTTATCGCAAGCAGGCCCATCCTTGAGGTATTCCGTAGGGATATCCTTTGCCTTAACGTGAACACCTTGCAAGCGATCTCTCTTCTTATTATCTGCAATCATCCAAAGCCCGAGGCAGAGTGTCAAGATGATACCCACCCCGCCAAATGACGCCGTCGTGATTAATGCAGGAAAGTACTTGGGAGCATCTTGCGTGCGGAAGATGTTTGAACTAACAACCCCCATCAAGTTCGCCAACGGGACAGCAATACTCGTTAATACCACACGACGCCCTTCATTGGCGGTGTTGTTATTATACCAAGCGTCGAGAAGAACGGAAGGTGCAGAGGTGCCCCTAGATAACCTTGTCAGCTTCTATCTCGTGATCGAAGGGAAATACATATAACCAACCATGTCATCAGAAATGAAGCAAAATAGGCCACATGCAGATCATGCTGCACATCGATAGTCGCGTAAATTATGAAACCCATGAAGGTGAACAAAAAGCCGAGTGTAATGAATGGGAATCTCCATCGTGTCCAGTCACTACTGAACGCCAGGATGAGGAGAACTGCTGCGCCTGAGATGTTGGGGGCCACAGTAAATAGGTTAGTTTTCACGGTACTATATCCAAGACGTTGGATGATCACCGGAAGGAATAGCTGAACGGATTGCAGGGGAACACCTAGACAAACTTGAATGCCTAATATTACCCAGCTAGTCCCGTGTTTAAACACTTGGAACGCATCCCGGATATCGAGCTTTTCGTTGACCACGGAAGAACTATCAATCTGCAAACGAAGGTATGCAAGTTCTTTCTCTTCGGGTGTCAGAAAATTTGCCTCTGAGGCCGACCGAGGCAGATACCATAGTGCAAATAGTGCAAAGAGAATAGTTGCTGCGCCTTCGATCAGGAAGAGATACCTCCAAGGCGCCAATGGACCTGTTTCGATGCGGAAAATTCCAAATGCCAGCAAGCCGGAGAAGGCAGAAGCAATGGTTTGAGCAGCGTAGAAGATGGCGAGTCGGCGAGCTAGCTCGCCCCGACGATAGAACCTGGGGTTGAATTAGAGACGATGTAATTCCAAAAAGGTTCGAAGGGATGGGCCTACGTTGTTTGATAATAGATCTGTTGGAGGTCACGTGACCTCCTCACATGCTCCCTCACACTTTAGCTAGCTCACCTGTAGATAGTTTCTTCTCTTCTTCACGCATCTATCTATTTTCCAGAGCACACTACCTTTTCTCTGTAGTCTGTCTCTATCAAGATCACCAACGGAAAGAAAGCGCTCTCTGCCATACCCAAAAACCACCTAATGGCGAAGAGACCGCTGAAGTTGAAAACGGCAACAACAAGAATTGTACAAACACCGAAGCCAAGCATCATGCAGGGTAGCACAATGTTTGGCCCATATTTCTTTCCCAAAAGGCCGAGAAAAGGTGCAGTCAAAACGTAAGGGACGAAAAAGATGCTAAGAAGGAGATTGTACTGATTTCCCTTCAGTGAGAGTGTCTCTATCATGACAATCAATGTAAATGCGGCATTCTTCACTTATAGACGGTAGTGACGACGTACCTTCAAGTCCAGCTGTCTTAGCATTTCCCAAATTGGACTTGTCCAGGCTATTGAAGAGATACATAATAGCCAGTACGGGAAGTATCCGAAGATCTAACTTCCAAACTAATGTGCGCTCTGCTCGAGGGTCGATGTCCACACTCCCGATAGTGATTGATACATCTTGTTTTGAAGGGCGCAGATGACTTTCGGTGTCTGCGGTAGACATAGTTACGAGAACGAGTTAAAGAAATGATTTCAATATAACAAGTGACTATCGAGTCTATTTAAGATCATTGGGCACGGCACCTATCGCACCTTTATCGTTGTACATATTGTTGAGCATGCATGTGGGTCCAGGCATTGATCCACTCGTAGTCTAGATAGTTGTAGGAGCTCGCTCCCTCTCTCCTAATACAGCTCTCTCCTCTCTGCTTCCTTGGCCCTACACTGTAGGACCCAACACATATCCATATCATGACACCAAAGATAACAAATAAATACTTGGCAACTCGGAAGAGTTGATAAGCCGACGTCAAGTGCGGAGACACTGGTGGGAGATTCCTTTGTTATCTGGCATCTTATGACACATGAATAATTGATAATGATTATAGTTCGTGTGAGTGGATATGTATCAGTGCTTGGATAGGTAGTTGGAAGTTCTAAATCTGCTATTAGAGGGTTTGAGGGTGACACAAGCATCTAGGAGACGAGAAATTGAACTGGTCAATCTCTTCAGGTAACCGAAGACATAGTTACAACATGGTTAGTTGTGCCAGGTGCAGTAATAATCCTACACGTAAGAACCACTGCCACCCTTTTATCGAAAATTAGTTGTGTAGAGATTCTGGCACCGAGTATCTACAGTTTTTTAATACTAGAATTTTGTGATGATGCTAAGGCATATTATAACTTTTGCGACCGGGTTGATATCTGAACGTAATCTTTTTACAAGTACGGAGCATCCAACCATGGATAAATGTGTATTACCCATATATGTCTTCATAGATAACTAACAAGTCGGTATCTAAGCAGCACGGAATATTTTTCGATTTTACTAAAACTCTTTTGTAAACCCAATCTCTTTGTCCTGAAATTTAGATAAAGAGCTGAGTATCGCGGAATGAACAGATAGCACCGATTGTAGATACAGTAGTTCTTACCTGCTGTTCCTGGTTCCAGAGGATAGATGATACATCTTGGCCATTCTAAAGAGTTATTACATTGACGGTTCTTCTTACCTCGGATTCACGTTATCCCCGAGGCGCCTGAGGATGCAATGACACCGCATTTCCCCGCAATGAGAGAGGGGAGGGGTATGTGTAGATCGTTAGTCCCCTCAGCTGATAGCCAAGTTGGGCTAATTTCAGGGGTCAAGGTACCAGTCAACTATAGTTATTGTATGTTTAAATCATAGTATCAATAGACAACAAGAGTTATACATATACATTGTACGTTCACCAAGTATTAGCCCGGGAAGGTCATCCACAATATCCCATAGGTCATTAGTCTGTTTCATCTTTCTTCATTTTAATTCCCTGAAATGACGGGACTCCCCAAATCCCAAAAATTGGTCTTTTTACGACATGTTCAACTATGACACTACTTCCGACCGAGGGCCCGGGGTTTCCTTCTGTGGAATACTTTCAAAAGCCCGGGGAACGGGTGGGGTCCACGGGTGTATATAGCGCATGTCACCGCTGTGATCCCCGTCACCACTGCACTAAATTGATAGAACTTCGAAAGAGCGAATTGACCGTTCTCCAGTTTCTGGGGACCGAGGCAGTGTCCGGGGTATGAGGGATTTCATGTGGATCTGCGATGATCATCAGTGGGTTAGATTATAACTTCCACAATCGATGTATTTTTGGTCTTCTGTGATGTTTGTTAAGACCAAGGCATACCCCACTATCTGAACACTTTCTTCAATCAACCCCAATCACAACCTATTCGTTACAGATCACGTCTGAGTCTTTAAAGAGAAAAAAAGAAGAATGGCTGGCGATGGTCCAAAACCTGGCTTCTTGGGCAATATCAGCAAGGACCAGGAAGCAAAATTACAAATGCTTTGGTCCGTCCTTCTCAAGGCGGGCGAAATATCCGTGAGCAATGAACCTATCAATGGGTGCACGGAGGAGGATTTCAGTCCAACTCAACCCCAGAGACGGCTGTCGCTCCTTGGCCGCACACAGAGCAACGTCACCGAAAAAGCCATCCCAACCCCGAATACACTATATCACCGAAACATTATGAGATACCTCGGAGAAATTGGGGCTGGTGTGGCTGAATCAAACGCAATCAAGAAGTCCCTCTCGGAGATCACACCTACTGAGCTTCGTACGGGAATACTTGACACTCTCAAACACGACCACCCCGATGCCCTACTTTTGCGTTTCCTCCGCGCTCGCAAATGGGACGTCCCCAAGTCATTTGCAATGCTGATGGAAGCAGTCATTTGGCGAGTTAAGGAAATGCATGTAGATGATGTGATGGCAAAGGGAGAGCTACATGCCCTGAAGCAGACCCAGAACAAGTCCAGCACCAGTGAACAGAAAGCTGGAAATGACTTCTTGTCTCAGATGCGAATGGGAAAGAGTTACGTACATGGTGTTGATAGGGCTGGTCGCCCGATCGTGGTCGTGAGAGTCCGCCTGCACAAGCCTGGGGCTCAGAGTGAAGAGTCTTTGGAGCGCTATATTGTCCATGTAATCGAATCAGTGCGACTTACATTGGCTCCTCCTATTGAGACTGCAGTACGTGTGCCATTTGACAGCGGCGACTTGAATCGGCGTCACTGACTCCATGCTAGGCTGTTTTGTTCGATATGACAGGGTTCGGACTGTCCAATATGGTATATCACCGTTTCCGGTCCACGCAGTATCACTGTCGTTTGCATGGCTGACTGACCCTTTTCTTTTGGGTAGGAATATCCACCTGTTAAGTTCATCCTCAAGTGTTTTGAAGCGAACTATCCTGAATGTTTGGGAATTATGCTTATTCATAATGCGCCGTGGGTTTTCTCAGGTTAGTTAATCATTTTTGGTCGTGGTCAAAGATATCATGCCTTTTTGCTCACCGTTTCCACATCCTAGGCATTTGGCGACTTATTCGAGGCTGGATGGATCCTGAAATTGCAGCCAAGGTTGAATTTACAAATAGCGTCGCCGACCTCGAGAAGTTCATCCCCCGTAGTCAGATCGTGGAAGAGATGGGCGGCGACGAGAAGTGGTCTTATCAATACGTTGAGCCCGGTTCTACCGAGAACTCACGGATGGATAATACCACGACACGGGACGCACTGAAAAGCGAGCGGCAAGCTATTGGTGAAGAATTCCTGGCTGCTACATCTGGGTGGATTAATGCGACTAAATCGAAGGACGCGACGAAGCTCCAATCTAGTGAAAGCGAAAGAGCTTATCTAGCCGAGCGACTGCGCGTTAACCACTGGAGACTCGATCCCTATGTTCGGGCTCGTCTTCTCCTGGACCGAACGAAGGTCATCCAGGAAGGCGGCAAGATTGAATTTTACCCTGAGAAAGTGCCCATGGAATGTGACGTTGAAACAACCAAGGCATTAGGCGTGGAACACTTAGAGCAGGTTGGGAATGCCCCTCTGGCAAATTGTTAGAAGTATTGATGAACTTTTGAGTTATGCGTTTCTGATTGAGATATTCAAATTGTTCTGAACCAGCTACGCGGCCCCTGATTAAAAGAGAACGGAAACTTGTCAAAGTAAGACACTGTTACATAGTCTTAGCAAAGAGAGGAATATAACCGGTAATCGTCATATAATCGAAACACTTCGAATATCGTATCCGCCGTAGAAAAGCACGTCGAATAAATATTCGATATTCGCATCGGCTGTATCGTCATTGGATCTCACGAGTATCCTTGTGGCTAACGAACTTCTATGTAATGCTAATATCGGGCAAACGAATCGAGGCCAGTCAGTCACATTGAGCCTGCTAGCCCTATGTATATGATTTCCTCTGAAATTTCTTGGCGCTCTCTTTCCGTACGTTGAACAAGAGGACGATGTGAAACTGATACTATAACTATCCAGGTAGACAATTGGATAGTAAAATGAGTGCGTCTTGTAAAGAGTAGTAGATACTTAGCTATTTAACCTATATTGGGCTTCCAAAGCAGTGCTAAGCCCAAGTACGTGATGCTTTGGGTGACTACTAGATATAGAAGTAAAGAATAAAATAACGGGACGGGGAGAGAGTAATTCCGGCAAATATACCCGCCTAGGAGCTAGTTACCTTGTAGGTTCTCCAGAGATAAAGCTCTTTTAATTTGCTTACAATTCGAAGAACATATCTGACATCCCGTGCATTCATGTCATTAAGGAGTATAAAGATAAAGTTTGTCCTGAAATTGATTAGACGTGTTGCATTTATAAAACCGTTTGAGCCCGCCTTGCCTGCCCCGAGATGACGGCGACGTTCAAGTCATGATGTACCCTCTCCCTGTCCCACTCCCTCTCCTGGTAGGACCCCCTGAGCTGTCAAGAGTTGGTCAGCGAGGCGACGGAATTCCGGGCCAAACTGCAGCAGGTCCTTCCACTCGTCAAGCACGGCTTCCTCGCCGTCCCTCGCCCCAAGGAGGCCACCTGCAATAGCAGCATTCGTGTCTGTGTCCCTGCCGACCCTGACGACATCGACAAGAACCTGGTCGAGTCTCCGCTCATCCAGGACGGCGGCAACAGCCAGCGTCAGCGAATCGAGCACGAACCCACTACACGACCCGAGAAAGTCAACCCCTCTAGGTCCCTTATCGGCCAAATCCTCGAGGGAGATTGTGCGCCCGATCTTAATGGCAGCGTGGACGGGTCCATCCGGGCGGCCACCTTCGAGCGAGACGGCCACACGCTCGCTAGCAGACACGGCATCCTCGACGGACAGGCCGCGCACGACTAGGGCGGAAACTATAGTGTTGTAGGCGGCACAGGCAATAGTGCATCGGCGGTCATTGTGCGTGATAGCGCTGATGCATTGGCTCTCTTTGACGAGCAGCTCCGGGTCGGCCTGGAAGAGCCCCGTGGGGATGCAACGCATCAGGCTGCCATTGCCGGCACTACCCTGGCCAGCCCCTGAAGAGGAGGGATCACGGGAAGAAGCAAACGAGGATAGACCCCTCCTTGTAGCACCGCCGATGTCGCGGGGTAAGGTACCCTGCCGACGACCGGGCCAGCGGTCGCCTCGATACCACGCAAGAGAGTGCTCGGCAGCCTTGCTGATGACATCGTCGCCGCTGAGGATGGCATCGCGGTAGGCGAGGAGGACGGCTCGGGTGAGGTCGGTATCGTCAGTGGCGGCTCCAGGGGCCCAGGAGAGGAAGCCGCCGCCGGTGAGGGTCCGAGGGAATGCGGAGTTGGGGCCGGGGTGACGGGAGCGGATGGCGGTGTAGGGCTTGAACTCGAAGGGTGCGCCCAAGGCGTCACCGGCGTGGACAGCGAGGAGAGCACCCAGTGTGCGAGAGCGTCGTGACGGGGCCATTTTTCTGGATGGCAGGTCGGTTGACTACCCCACTTATATAACGTGCCGTGATGTCCTTGGAAATGGTTTTGGCGGTGAACGAAGGATAAATTTGTTGAAGAAGCATGTTTCCTCGACTCCCAAATACTCGTTGCATTTTATTGTTCAGCAACATCATGCCTCTTTTCGAGTAGTGTCTTTGCACTATCTTTTCTCAGTTACTCACCTCTTCTTTCTGTTGCCCAAATTTATTACCCAAGCCATAGGTAATATATCTAGGTACGACTTCAGGGCTGCAGCAGGGAACTACAGCAATACCTAGGTATATCTATCTAGTGTCTAAGGTCCGTTCACTACTATTTGATCCAAATTTTATAACTGGCAGAATGAAACAACCACTTAGGCAGTACCAGGCAAGACTTTCTTCTTCATTGATGTACGTGCAAACAAGTCCTTAACTTTATACATCTTTCAAATATATATTTGTGGGTAAAGGTTTGATATCTATTCCGGGCCCCTCAATCAGCAGGCATCGACTGGTTGTATTGCCCAATAGTAAACTCGAACGCATTCAACACCAGGAGGTTGAATTTATTGTACCATAGGTCATTCCACATTGTTACGAAAGTTAATCGCGGAAGACTATTCAATCCACAGGGCGCACACACCACACACCTCTACAAAACAGGCACGGAACCTAGGAAATGTCGCGCCATTACGCCCTATCTTTAGCATTCTGCAAACTTTGAAGTCACATCAATCGACACCAAGCTTTCTCGATCGGAATGTCCACCAACAAGGGCGTGGTGTGCAAGTACTTCGTACACATGATCCGAGTTGGATAGAACCAAGTTTCGGGAGCACGCAGGAACCGCCGAACTCCACGACTTGGGCAGTAGTCACGAGGAACATGACCATCCATCATTTATTGGGAATCCGCATCACGCATCATGGTTGTGATGTATCATTCATCGTATTCCACGGTGCGGTATTCGGTACACGGAAATAAGATCATTGGTCGAGATAAGATCGATCCGATATATCCAATCACGACGTTGATACACTAACATCGAGAGCGTCAGTAGTGGGTCCACCCAGTCTCCAAGTTCTGCCTACATAGGTAGGTAAGTGGGCAACAATGGATGCTGTGGCAGGCTAAGGGTTTGAACCGGTAACAAGACCTGGATCAGGGTACAGACTGATTACCTACCTAGGGCTAGTTCCAAATGAGTGATCCCGGATCGGACACTGACAATGCGTCTTCCGCCAGACAACGCACCAGCACTGGGTGATTGGTTATGTCGGCCTCTTGGCTCTAAAATTATGAAAGTCAGGATCTCCGACGAATTTCCTATTGTTCTACCCCAATTTTTTCTTCTATATTTTATGCTACCTTAATCTGCTGTCCGAATAGCCAATCTATATTTATGCTTTCTTCACCAGGACCGCCGGCCACAGTGCGCTCTGCACTGGTTTCCGATGCCGCTCGAATTGCCGAACTGGGTGCCCATGTCTTCTCTGCCAGCTTCGGCCATTCAGTAGAGCCCCACGAGCTCGCTGCTTACTTGAAAACATCGTACTCAACGGCAGCAATTCAGGAAGATTTGACAGATGACTTCAAAGATGTCCTCGTTGCCACGGATGCTAATGATCAAATCGTGGGCTTTGGTTATCTGAATTGTGGAAGTGACGAGCCTTGCCTGGCCAATGTGGATCACAAAGTTGAATTACAACGGATATACATCGATCCCGGAGCCCAAGGAAAAGGCGTTGGTAGCCTACTGGCCAAAGAACTCGAGTGTTTGGCAAGAGAGCGGGGTTTTCGAAACATGTGGCTTGGTGTTTGGAAGGAAAATTGCAAAGCTCTCCAGGCATACGAACGATGGGGTTATCGAGTTGTGGGTGGTCACAGCTTTACCATTGGTTCGGTTGTTCAAAAGGATCTTATCATGCTTAAAAGCCTTTAACGACAGAGGACCATGTTTGAAACCCAAGTGTAGATAGCTAGATAACCCAATTACACTTCAACCATACTGGCAGATCGGAATGTCGCTTCAACAAGTCCATCACCTCAGGGATTCACTGGCTCGTCGAATTCAGTTACAGTTACTATCTTTTGTCCGAGGGGGACATAGTGGCACTTTTCCGCGAAAGAAGAGAATAGTAAAATACTCCCGAATTTGCTTACTATAACGTTGTACCCACTGTGATCAGATACTGGGTCGTGGTTTGGCCTCACACGACAGGGTTCCGTATAATCCCGGTACTGAAAGGCAAGAATCTCTGAGCCCCCCTGGTAAATTTACAATGTAAAAAGCACCTAGTGGAGATTCAATCTAGTATCTAGCGAATAACTTGTGGCACCATCCCCACTTTCTCCTCTCTACTAAGTAGTATGTTGTGTCAGACTGGGATATGGCCCCCACTAGGCCATAACATCAACTTGGTTTTTGTGTTGGTCTAGTGGAATAGTGCCGTATTTTATTCCAACATGTTGCAATAATGCAACGAATAGGTCACATGGATAAATGCCCACGGCCGGGTAGGGCTCTTCGGCAAAACGGTGTGTCCGCGGTCCAACTGGAATGGCAATATTTAGGTAAAGACGTGGCCGGGGCCAGAGTTCCGACCAGTGCACTTTTTTTTTTTTTTTTTTTTCAAAGAGCTTCAATTTGAGGTGGTGGAGATTCCTTATTGGAGAAAAGATGCAATCATACCGTCTATTGACCTTGATCCTGCTTGGGGCTACATCATTCGCCTTCACTGGACACTATCATGAAGCTGAAGGTTGGACTAAAGAAGATTTGGCAGAGCTCGAAGCGAAAGGGGGACAGAATGTGAGTATTTACAATTCTCGCTGGTAAAGTAACACATTTTGACATATTAATTCCAAGTATGCTTTCTCGGGGATCAGCACATTTGCCAACCTAGAGCACACTAGATGCCTTCTCAATCCGCGAGAAACCTTCGACATCGCTGTCCTCGGTGCCCCCTATGACACAAGCGTCGGGTACCGACCTGGTGCTCGCTTCGGACCCCGCGCTATTCGCCATGTATCTGGACGGCAGTCGTCATTTCGTGGTTTTAACCCTCGCGCTGGCATCAATCCTTATCAGAGCTGGGCTAAAATTATTGATTGCAGAGATATCCCTGTCACTCCGTTCGACAATGACTCAAGCTCCCAAGCAACTTGGTCGTCATCGAACTGTATCCGGAGTAAGCTCCAGACCTAAGCTTGGGGTGAGACTACAACTAGTAGACTCAGAGAAGCAGAAAGGAGAGAGTTGTATTAGGAAGAGAGGAAGCGAGCTTCCACTACAACTATCTAGCTACCAGAGGGTGAGGACCTAGACCCACATGTGGGGTCTCTACCACAACAGCTTGTGACCCTTGGCGGTGACCATAGTCTATCATTACCGACCCTTCGAGCTCTGAAGGAGGTCCACAATAGGCCAATTCAAGTTTTGCACTTTGACGGTGAGTTCACTTGTGGCTCGAGTGCGAACTATTGCGTCTCTGACAAATGGCCTAGCCCACATGGACACCTGGCATCCAGAGGCATACCCGTCGTATTGGGGAACCACTCATTTTACCCATGGCTCCATATTCTGGGTGGCCTACCAGGAAGGATTGTTGTGCAACTAATCATCAAGGCCACCCGTTTATGCTGGTCTCCGCTCCCGGGCACTGGTAGAAAAGACAACGACGAAGACACTGCCCAGGACTGGTTGAGAATTCCAGCTGAAGAGATTGACAACATCGGCACGAGAGGGATCATTAATCAAATCTTAGACATGCTAGAAACTGAACAGCTTGTTTATTTGTCGGTAGACATCGACGTATTAGACCCGGCTTTTGCACCGGGCACTGGCACCCCTGAACCTCGAGGCTGGTCTTCCCGAGAGCTGATCCCTATCCTTCGTGGTCTGGAGGACTTGAACCTGGTAGGTGCAGATGTGGTTGAAGTGTAACTGCCCTATCAAAATCGAGGCGAGGAGACCTCCTTTGCTACGGCACAAGTGGTCTATGAGTTGGTGACCTCGATGATCCAGCGAGAGTTAAAAGATCTTGCTAAGGAAAAGGGTCCAACGAGAGATGACAAAGATGAGTTGCGATCAGTCTGATGTGAAGATATATTAGGGGGGCCCCCTTAGTAGGCCTTGCCAACTCCCACATTTACTCCCGTGTGTGACGATCTGATGTCACATGTCAGATCTGTTTAGATTACTTTGTTTTTTTCTTTGTTTGCCTCGCTAAGCGAGGAGAGTAGGGGTTTACATTGTCTGCATAGATTTCCGGCCTGATTAGCTCTCTCTAGAGCTCGCCAGATTTTGCTTCCTTTCTCTCACCGTCTTTAGTATTTTGAATAGAGTACGCTCTTGCTCTGCTTGTAGACGTGGCTCGTAACATAATACTAAAGACCCTCTCCGTAAAGGCCCGTAGATGAGAATCAGGCACAGCTTCCGTATAGCTGCATCCAGGTCTCATTGCGAGTACACACTCAGCTCGAAGCAACTCTTCTCTTTATACACAACTCGGTGACGTGGGGTACCCAAGTGCGTGAACTAGAGATTGGGCTGCTCCGGGATATTTAGTAAGCTATATACGAGACCTCGGGACCTTGGGAGACTCGGGTCTGGACCCTTCTTATTAAGATTCTACCCCGGATTTCCTCCCCGGATTTTTTTTTCTTGATTTCTCCACTTCCTAGGCAAAAGGTGCTCAACCATCTTTTATCCGAAGATTTCAACGAAATAGATTGGATATCGCCCCTTTATTTTTTATTTTTTTTTTCGCTAGAATCGCTAAAATCAGCGCCTTTTCTCTTCCTTGTCGCCGAGCAAGCGAATAATCATCCTTCCCCTCCCAGATGTCTTGGCCTGATAAGTGCGGAGATACTCGGAATGCTCGAACCTTCATTCTCCATGCCAAGCGCAGCAACCGGAGAACACACTTGAAGGCAACCCGGGAATAAGCCGACATATCAATAAAACTCATAGACAATAATATCCCGCATGATACTATTTCAGCTTGGCAGTATCGTGTATCATGGTTCCAAGACACCGGGCACATCTGGCCCGCAGCCACAAAAACACGCAAAGTTAATTAAGTAGGGGACCAAGCCAGATATATAGCCTGTTGGCGAAGTTTACTTCCCCGTTCATGGACATGTCCTGTCCGTATGCCGCTTCGTTCGAACTGGCTGCCAGCCAAGCACGGATTGTGAGGCTGTGTGCTCTTGGAAACTGGAGATCGACCAGTCCTCGGCCATACAGGTTTCAAGAGCCCTTGGTTTTCTTGTCTTTCAACCTTCGACCCGGGGTTTATCCTCCATCTTGGAGACTTATTCCACCAGACATCGTATCGGAATCCTGACTCGTTGTGCTTGCTAAACGCTGGGCATGGCAAGACTGGGCCCGGACATGCCGTTCATTGGGTCTCCGTTGTCTGGTTTAGCCCTTGAGTTAAAACTCAGGTAGACTGATCTAACGAGGCCCATGTTGGCAGGATGCGAGGTGACATGTGCGGGGTAAGCCAGCTTTTTACGCGATATGCTGTCAAATTACCAGGTCCATCACAGAGACGAAATTATATAAAACCAGCTGCCAGGTCGGACAAGATGAAGGGACAATTCAAGTTGCAGTCGCACTACATCCTACTGTCAGACTCCCTCTGCAAACAATCTTGGCGCTATGAGTGGAAACAAGATTTCGGAGATTGATGACGATAAGCCCGGTGTCTTGCACCGTGAAGACACCATCGACCAAGAGAAGCAGAATCAGCTGAAGCATGTCGACTACTCTGGCGCGACCAAAAAGACCGACCCTGCTGAAATTCGTTTGGTCCGCAAGCTCGATTTGTGGATTATGCCTACTTTATGGCTGATGTACTGGCTGAACTACCTCGATCGTAATGCTATCGCTCTGGCACGGTTGAATGGCCTTGAGGAAGATCTGAACCTCTCTTCATCCCAGTACCAGACCTGCGTTTCCATCCTCTTTGTTGGTTATATCGCTGGACAGGTTCCTAGCAGTGAGCCTCTCTGTCTCTAAACGCCTGGCACTGTCTAACCACTAACTTTATAATAGACATGTTGATCACGCGACTACGGCCTTCATATTACATGGCTGGTGCCATGGCCGCATGGGCTGTTGTTAGTGCGTTGACTGCGGTGGCTAAGGACTTCACCGGCCTTCTGCTGGTTCGCTTCTTCCTCGGTGTCACAGAAACACCATACTACCCTGGTGCCCTCTACATGCTCTCGATCTTCTACACACGCAAGGAGATCGCGACCCGCATTTCCATCCTCTACACTGGCAACATTCTCGCTACAGCTTTCGCTGGCCTTATTGCTGCCGGTATCTTCCACGGCATGGATGACCTGGCTGGCATCGCCGGCTGGCAGTGGCTCTTCATTCTCCAGGGTGCCGTAACCTTCGTCGTAGCCGTCGGCTCCGTCTTCGTGCTACCAGATGACCCTCTCCACACCCGCTGGCTTACCGAAGACGAACGGCAGCTCGCCCACGCGCGCATCCTCGCTGACACAGTCGGAGCCCGCCATCAAACTAGCACATTCAGCGGTGTCAAAGAAGCTGCAAAGGATCCCCGAGTCTGGCTATTCGCTTTCATGCAGCATATGCATCTCGCAGCCAACGGCTTCAAGAACTTCTTCCCAACAGCTGTCGAAACCCTTGGCTTCAACACTACAATTACTCTAGTCCTCACATGCCCGCCTTATCTCCTTGCCGGTATTATATCTGTATACTGGTCCTGGAATTCTGGCCGTGTGAACGAGCGAACATGGCATATAACCTTTGCGAAGGCGGTTGCAATCTTCGGGTTCATTCTTGGATGTGCGACTCTGAATACCGGTGCGAGATATTTTGCCATGTGTGTCTTTAGGCTTAGGGGCTTGGGTTTTAGGCTTAGGGTTTTAGGGCTTAGGGCTTAGGGCTTAGGGCTTAGGGCTTAGGGCTTAGGGCTTAGGC